>NW_026555247.1:22032500-24532500 GCF_021234165.1 Pteronotus mesoamericanus
GGCTTAAAACAACATTTATTCTCTCTCTGTTCTGGAAGTTAACCATCCAAAAGCAAGGTGTCAGCAGACCACGCTTCTTCTGAAGTCTCTAGAGAAGAATTCTCCCTTGCTGCCTCTTAGCCTTTGATGACTCCCAGCAATCCTTGCCATTCCTTGGCTTGTAGCTGCATCGCTCCAATCTCTGTTTCTTTTTTCCACATGACCCTCTTTCCTTTGTGTTTGTGTCTTAATATCTCTAAATATCCATTTCCTTATAAGTACACTGGCCATTGTACATTGGGACCCACCATAAGACAGCATGGCATTTTCTTCACTTGATCGTATCTGCAAAGACCTGAATTGCTAAGAAGATCCAATTCACAGGTACCTGGGGCTAGGACTTTAATACATCCTTTGAGGAAATACAATTCAACCCACAACATTTGAGTAATAAAAATTCACCATCTACCTCCAGTCTGAAAAAGAAAAGCTGTGGGCCCATGCTTAGACTAATACTTAGCATCATGCAGGAGCCGCCAAATTCAGAGGAGATGGATATGTAGCTCTGTGCTGTTTCAGCAGGCATTTTCTTTGTTAGAGAACAGTTGCTTAAGATCTGAGGAAACCTAGGTGAAATAATTGCACATTTCCTGCAGGTTCTGAAATTCATTCCCAATCTGTGTCTTTATTTTTTCCCCCCTTAAATAGAGGTCCTTCTACCCAAAGCCTACCCTCTTGGACTCCTATTCCCATTCTGTCCTATAGTTTATTATGAATTTTAATTTATGGATCTCCAAACCCCAAAGGAGTAAATTGCCACTGAATGCTTCATTTTTTTATGAAAGGAAAGACTCTGCCCTTCCTCAAAAAGTATAGGTATTAGTTTTCAGTAAACAGATTAGAAGGGCATTGTGAAGTAAGAAGCTTGTTCTGTTGCTCTCGTTATCATCACGGATGCCAGACCTCATTAATGAACCTTTTTCATGCATGGATGCCACACTCAGAATTATGTAACTAGACTGTTCTTTTCCAGAGTGTCCGAGTGTTTGTTTTTTGTTTTATTTTATTTTTTTCATCTTGCATTTGTTTGAGATGAGACCCAGGGTATGCAGCTGGAGGAAGGCAGAGATATAGACAACCCCATACTTAGGTGCTTTCAGCTCACTTCTGTTTCTCAAGACAGCTCTCCCCCGCTCCCCCTCAATAGAACAGTGCCTGTTTCCCTCATAGGGCTCAATGGGAAAAATGTATGAGCAAGAGTGTGGAATAGGGAGCTGCCTTATTTGCCTTCAAGAATCTGATGAGGGGGTTGGTGCAGGGGAGAACAATGCATTTTCTTATTCTCTTAAAATTTCACAAAAGCAAGGCCATTCTGACAAAAGTTTCATATAACAAAGCTGTGTCTTTGTTTCAGAGCATAAGCCTATAGTGAAAATTTGCTGATCTGTTATATTTCAATACAATGAAAAACCACATGACAGATGATCAGAGGGTTTTATTCTTGGTTTGGCCCATAAAGCAGTCACTGTCTATAGCACAAATCTTCTTGTGTTCTTGGCAGTGTTTCATGAGGGGAGTGAAGGATTCTGTGCCTCTCCACCCTCTCTTTATTTTAGCTATCATTTTCATTTTTCTTAACCCCTCATAACCCAATGAAAAGTATGCCGAAATCCACTAATTGCCCCCACCTTGGACTCCTAAATAACCTAAACTTGGCTGGGATTACTTTGTTTTATTCAGAGCTCACCTGCTCACTCACATAGAGGCACAAGCAGAAGGATCTTTCCTTCCTTGATTTTGGTAAGCTCCCACTATTGGTCAGGCACCGTACTGGACACTGAAGGTAGAAACATGAATGCTGGTCCCTGTGTCTTGTGAGTTCGGTTTTCTTGAGTGGGTAGGTGGGTGAGATAGGGTGTGTAGTTGGAGGAGGAAAGATGGAGAAACAAGCCTGTAATAAGGAATAAACAAATTGTGTAATGAGCACACATAGTAGGGGATATTTATTGTGTACTAAATGAGCAAGAGGGCGTCTAGAAGAAGTAGAGGACCGAAATGAGTTATAAAAAGTATTTTGCATACAGTCAGGTCAAGCTGTGCAATGGAGTTTTAGGAAACAGTACATGCAACAGGCAGGGTCTGTGCTTGGGCTGGCAAGTGGTTCAGCATGACCGTCATTAGTCACTCGATTTATAGAATAATGTTTGGAGAGGCCCTCATTCTAGCTCAATTCCAGCTTAACAAAAGAATGAGAATGCCCAGTGGGGTTCATTAAAATGGGTGTGAAATATGTTGCATGCAGAAATGCGAATGTACTTTCCTGTAGGTTGCAGTACATTCACAAATATATTTAAAAAATGGAAAGAAAAACCTGGTCTTCTGTGATGGGCTATGTCACTTTCCCCCATTTAACGTGATTAAAGGCAAGGCTTAATAGTTCCGCAGAGCTTTCTGTGCTGATCCATATCTCTTGGGTAGCAACTATTCTCTTTTATTCTACATATTATGGTTCAAGACAAAATGGCAACATGATATCAGTTATAAAAGAGAATCTGGGAGGGAAAAAGAAGTCATATAGTACTGTGATCTTTGAATTCAGAACCATGAGGTGTGTACCAAACATATGTGTTTCTCTTCTGTATTTTTTCTTTTTTTCTTCCTTTGAGAGGTCCCTGCATTTCCAGTAAGTGAAGGGAAACACTTGGGTCCTATCTGTTGGTGGCTGTGCTCTGCTTAAGTTCAAGGTTTGGATGGTCAGCAGCAATGGCAGCAGCTAGACCGTTGCACTGTCTCCCATCTGCGCAGCGTGGTCTTTGTGCAGTGTGGATGAGCTCCAGGGGGGTGTGTGGGGGAGGTGGTACAGGCAGAGAATCCCAGAAGCTTCTTACCAAATGAACCTGAAAAGGAGGTCTGTGTGGGTTTAATTGCCTGTGCAGAATGGGTCAGCCAACCTTAGATGAAAAAAAGATAGAAAGGGAGAGATCGCATGAGGGGTGATGGGAATTTCCAGAGAAGCACTTTGAAGGTTAAAAATAAAATATCCTCTTCATAAATGAAAGAAAAGACCACACAATGTATAATACATGTCTTTTTTTTTTTTTTTTTTGGTATGGACTCTGCCTTCTATATTTGGGAGTTTTCAGAAGAAAATAGTTTGCATGCACACACATATTAATAGAGTTGTTCAAGTTTTTAGTTCAGTTTCATTCAAAATTCTATGTGCTTATTAAACTTCTATTATGTGTCCTTCAATGTGCTGATGGATATATAAGAGGAGAACGTGCTAAGCTCACAGTCTTCTGGGGAAAAATCATAATGCACAGGGGCATATGTATATTTGACAGTATAATTAGTAAAATTCAGTTCGGCGCCCTCCCAATAAGTTAGTACAAATTAATTAAGCATTTACTAAGTGCAAGGTACTAGGAGTGCATGTGTTTTTGCCATTTTTCACCTGGGTTTCATGGGGCTCTTTTGATCATACATTTCTTTACTTGCAAAATAGGAGTGATAGAAAGCATCTCATCACATTTTCACTAGCTGGTTCAAAACATGATGCAAAATGGGCACTTAAATGCTAGGTTTTTCTCTTGCCCTGTGGCTAGGTTCCTACATGGAAGTCTAAAGTTTCAGGAGCTGAGCTTCTTGCCCCGAGCTCCAGACTTCCTAGAGGCTTCTAATATCAATAACTCCTCTGTTATGGCATCTCTTATTAATAGGGCCCCTGATCACTGCCCTGCTCCAGCTTGTGTTAGAAGAAACATACTGAATCTTAAGTCAGTTCAGGGCTTCTACTAGCTTTAGGGGTCCCACACTCTTATCATGTTCCTCATTACCTCTTGATGATCTAATTTCAGATAAATATCCACACTCAAGTCCCCTTTCTCACTCCTTAATCTGTAGCCAGTTTACCCTTCCCCTGGATGATGCCCAGCACATTGTTGAATCCAAACTTTCTTTAGTCTCATCTTGGTAACTGTCTGCTAAATCCAGTTTTTAGATCTTAAAACTGTGTAACTAAGAAATACACTAAACAAACCAATGAATATAGATCCGTGGTTTTCAACTGCTGTGCCACAAGAATTTTTAAAACATGTACCACCTAACTATTTATTCAAGGGCACTGACCTTTTTTCCCCTTAGATTGACAAATGCAAAAATGACAACAGCCAGCACAGCAATAACTGTCTGGTGTGAATGAAGCAAAAGTATACCTATTTTTTTGGTCACATCAGCAAAATATATACATTTTTGATGTGCCACAGAATCTTAGTAATTAGTTTATTTATGTGTTCCCTGAAATGAAAAAGGTTGAAAATCGCTGGTATAGAGTAATCATTTGAGTTTTTTTCTCAGGTTTATTATTGCCATTTCAGTATGGGGAGGAAACAGTGGGGAAGGGATATGACTTTCTAGGGTTGACATTTTGTTCCAAAACATGACATGTGCATCTAGAAAGTCCTGATCTACAGTCTCCTCCATTTCACATCATTTCATTGTTTCAAGACATCACTTGTAGAAGGTACTCCTGAATAAGCCTGCTTCATGTTAATCTTCTCAACCCTAATTGAAGGACTTGTCTTTCCCTGTCTTTGTTTACATTCAAAGATGAGTTTATTACTAGTGCACACTGTGTATCATGTATCCATGTATGTGTAACTTGTGGGATAATAACACTAGTAATACTGTTATTTGTATATATAACACTGAAATTTTCAGTGTGTTTATGCCTCCATTGTCTCTTCTGAGTCTTATCATGTCTTTAAGAATTGGGGCAATGGCTAGAATTGTACAAGTACAGTTGAGGATGCTGCAACTTAGATGAAATGATTTGGCCAGGGTCATACAGCTGGCTTGAGTCAGAGTGCAGATTCCAGATCTGCTCTTTCCACATTTAGTCTTTCCCCCTCCCCCACTTTTTAAAAAATATTAGAATAATCTTTAGTAAGGTTTTAGTATATAGAGTAGGTCAACTTCCTTGGGGATACTCATATCTTAATGAAGACCTTGAAGGCTTTAAACTAGGGAGGCATTTCACTTCCAACGTTTTTCAGGTATCATTGCAACCCTTAAATGGGACAATGATGACAGATGGTCCTCATATACATGGTCTGTTGCCTATGCGAATACCAGACCTGCTTATAATCTGAGCTTATTTTAATCATGTATTTTCAGATATTCCATAAAAAGGGAATACTACGAACTAGATTTATAGGCAGGTTTTTAATCATTATAAGTAGTTTACATGCATGCTTTTAGTTACACATAAACTCTGTGAGACCATTTTTCAAGTAGTTAATTGAGACTGAGAGGTGTTAATTAACCATGCATCAAGTAGCTGACAGGTTAATCTTCACATCCAAGTCTGACTTCATGCACGTAGACGCTTGTTACACTTCTGACCAGTCCTGGCCTCAGTCATTTCCCAGTAGCCCAGAGATGGGATACATCGCCCAAACCTGTTTCAGAATCACATTCACCCTACTCTCTCCGCCAGCATCCCCTCACGTCCTCCTGATGTCTTTCCCTTTTGTTACCTGCAGTGGCCATACCAGGGACGTACCCCTGTGCCTGCCGGGAGCCCCTGACCATTACACAGATGCTGCATGATGACGTTTCCTGATGGGGTGGCCCAGCAGCCCTGCTTTCCCAGTCCCAAAGCAGGATACCAGGCACCTAGAACCCTTTAATGTCTGATGCACTTGACATAGAAGTCAAACCTTTAGCCACAGCGGGGCGGTTCTTTCTGACAGCACTGCTTGCAACAAAAACACACCTCCCCAGTACTCCCAGCTTTTGTTATGTTTAAAGTCATATTGTTTCCATGTGGAAGAGTGACAGCCTCATGGCCGAGTCTGTCTCCAGTTCCACTGAAGCATGGCAACCTTTAGCGAGAGGACAGGATTTCCGTGGATTGCTCTGCTGCAGTGCTCAATTAGTCTTCCAATATTTTCCCCCTATTTTCTCCTAACACACTGTCAAACACATCAAACACAGAGCTCTTTTCTGATGTGGACACTAGCTCATTAGGCCCCAGCTGAGATCATTAAATTCTGTTTCTTTAAGGCCAATGGAAAGGGCAGAATTATGCTTCCTTTGATAGAGCTGGCCTTAAATTTCTTCTCTATTGTGAGAAGGATAGTTGTGGTGAATCAGTGGTATTTCACACTCCACTGGGGGCAGACTGGCTGCTCAGAGGATGGGGGTTTCTGGGATAGAACAGCAAACAAGGAGCCATTGAATGAACTCACGCATTTCTGATGTTGCCTCCAACCATGGGCCAATCCTAATGGCCTTACTTTGTTCCTTTCAGACAGAGTTTCTCAATTTTGTCACTATTGATATTTGGGCCAGGTAATTCATCATTATTGGTGGCTGTCTTGTGCATTGCAGGATGTTAGCATAACTGGCTTCTAACCACTAGATACCAGTGACATACCCTCAAAGGTGTGACAACTAAAAATGTCTCCAGGCATTGCAAAGTGTCCGTTGGGGGCAAAATCCACCCAGTTGAGAAACAATTCTTTAAGATATTCCAGGAGTTTAGGACTCTTGAGAGGGACTCCAACCAGGAATCTAAGTTATAAGACGGTGGGTGAGAATCAGGAGGAATCATATTTGCAATGACTTCCAAATTCTACTTTTTAAAAAAATATCTCTCCTTCCACTGCTAAACACCTTTGTACCCTGCTCGCTGATACTTAATGCTCATCTTCTATTTTGTAGTTCCTAAGAGTCCCCTACTATAGATTGTATCAACATTGAATCTCCTGGTGACTCTACATTCTCCTGGCTTTATATCCCGTCTCATAATACCCATGGAATATTAATTATATGTGTTCAGTTTCCAAGAATCCTACCAGCTAGAGAAACAATGCACATACTCATAATCTTGGATTAATAGTTCTTAATGGTTGAATGGGTTAATCCTCCTAGATTTTCATAAAGAAATGGGTAATGAGGGATTTAGCCACCAAGCTGGCTGCAGAGAAGTTAAAAGATTAGAAAGCTCTCAAACCACAGCTCTACCTCTATGAGAAGAGCCAGTGCAACTAGGTTCATGTTCTTCAAACTATGCAAATTATGTAATATCTGTAAAAAGTTTTAAAAAATATGTGGCTCTCAATATATGTACTGTTTGTAAATTAAATAAGTATAACTTTGTCATACTAAATATTGATAAATGTTAAATTTTTAAAATTTTAGATACTTTTTGCTAGTCGTTGTCTTCATATTTTCTTTCTTTAATTCCCCCCCTCCCCTCCAGTCAGCTTATTGTTTCAAGGCTGCTTGGACCCCTGCCCTGGAAATCACTTCTTAGCCCTCCCTAGGTGGCCTTCAGGGGAACTCAGACTCTGAAACTCGATACCCAGGTTTGCAATCCTAGGCACAAGCTGCATTTTTCTGCAGAGAGGCCCATCATATGTTTTAAAAGATGGTCTTTAATTCAGAAGACGTTAAGCAGCCTATGGTGGTCCAGGAGAGTGACCAAGCATTCATGCAGTGAACTGTGGCAGACTCTATGCCTTTTTATATGGATGCAAGGATCCAGAGCAGCCTTCTCTTCAAATACTGGTCCTTCTTGGGCCCCTGATCCTGAATCCTTGGAGTTTTCTCACATTCACCATCCTGCTGTAGTCATCAGGAACTAAATCTTTGAATTTCAATTTCATAAATATACAAACACCCTAAGTTAAACTAGAAGGGGTTTTAGAGATCCTCTAAAATACATCTCTCTTTAGAGATGATAAAAACAGAGCACAAAAGATTATCCAAGTGTTATCCCTATGTATGCCACACTGCTGCTCTCTGAAGATAATTAACACCATATGACAGGTTAATATTTAAAAAAAGAAAATTCCAATAAATTAAGATCCTCTAGCATGCAAATTGAACACATTTCCAGAATTCATCTTGAATCTCACCCAGATCTCAGCAGCTGGACAGAATCAGTGAAACAGCATCCTCGTCATTAAAATGGATGCAAATATTTGAGGGGAAACAAGTTGAAATGATGAATAAACCTTCAGTGTATTAAAGAGCTCAGAGAACTCTTTACTTCTTTCAATCTGTTTCAAGATTGAGAGTGCAGGGAGGCGTGTGCCACACACATGCAGTAACATATCAGAACTTTTTTTTTTCATTTTTTGATTAATTTTTTTATTGTTCTATTACAGTTGTCCCAATTTTCTCCCATTGCTCTCTTCTGTTTTGCCTGCCCCCCCATATAGTCAATCCCTACCCTGTTTTCCATGTCCCTGGGTCATTTATATCTGTTCATTGATTAGATCCATCCCCTCTTTCCCCCCTTGTACCCCTCCTCCCTCCCCTCTGGTCACTGTCAGTCAGTCCCTTGTTTCCATGCCTCTGGTTCTGTTTTGCTCATTTGTTTGTTTCATTCATTAGATTCCTCTTATAGGTGAGATCATATGGCATGCTAAGTAAAATAAGCCAGGGGGTGAAAGACAAATACCGTACAATGTCACCTATAAGAATGGTTTTTACATGAAAAGAAATGAGGGACAGAATAACTATTAGTGCCTTTTCCCAGACACTGTCATTGCATCATATGCGACCTGGAGTAGAGAGAACAGCTGCTTGTTTCTGAGTCCTGTTGCTCATCTCTAACACATTAATCTCTATCCCCACAGGTAGGAGGCTGTGGTTGCTGTCATATCTGCTTCTCCCCTGTGTCAGTAAAATGGGTGGTGACATGTGTGATCACACATCGCTGCCTGTGCTGCGCTTCTCTCTGCTCAGAGGGCTGCTGCCCCGTGTGGGCAGACTACCTCCTGCGGTCTAGACATCCACTCCCGGGGCTCCAAGCTAAAGCCTTTCTTCTTCCGTAGAGCACCCCTCATTCCTAAGGCAACCTGGGGTCCATTATGGGCAGCATTTTTCTTGCTGTGCTCTCAGGAGCTTCCATCAGGGCTGATAAAGCCTCGATACCCTTGTCTGTTGTGTTCATTGGATTCTGAGTGAGCCTGTCCAAAGAAAGTTTGAAAACTGCTAACTTAGCTCCCCATTCTCTGTACCCAGAGGGTGACTTGTCTGTAGTTGCTTTCTACAGTCACAACTGTATAGACACAGGGGCTTCCTGCTCTGCTTCCACAGCCCTTCTCTGATGTCTCCTATTTTAATATTAGATGTCCAATCTGAGGTGACAGAAGACATGAAATGGACCTAAATCTGGCCCTCAGCCTGGAGCTAAACTCAGCAAGGACTAGGAGGACTTAGCAGGGCGAAGCCAGGCTGCAGCAAGCGTAATGGTCGAGCAGCCAAAAACAAATGCTTATTGTTTGAAGCTGTCAATTTTTTAAAAAATATAACATTACTTCAGTAACAGCTGACTGATATATACACCTGCATGGTATGTTGGGTACTTCTCTGAATGATGGAGATACAGTATTGAACAAAACAATCAAAATTTCTCCCCCAGAGAGGTTCTAATCTATTCCTTCCCTCCCCGCTGCCTCCCTCATTTCTATACCTGCATTTGTGTATATCATGTGCTCATAAGTGAGTGTTGTCTACATAAAATGGATATAAATGTGTTCACATGCCTGAAGACATGCAGGGAAGCATGCTCGCTCACATGACAGGAGCAGATGACTCAGTGTGGGGAGAAGACCAACTGAATCACAGAATAAGTTTCTAACCAGGTCAGCCGACCTCCCCAGCCTGTGCTATGCCCTCTCTACTCCCCAGCTTGCCATTGCTGCCTTCACAGTCTTCTGACTTAGGAGGCCACTCACGGAAATTCTCAGAGCCAGGAACCAATGAAGATTTTCCCATTTCAAACGGTCTAGAAGTGGGTCCTCCCTTCTCCACAGGACAGCAAGAGCCGCAGTGGCAGCTCCCTGGCAAGAATAGCAGGAACAGTTTCCATCTAAGGGCAAAACGCTCCCCAGCCGGCTGCTCCGCACGCAGCAGCCTGGGCAGACCACTATTAATGTTCTGTTACCAGGGAGAAGAAATGCCTTAGCCTTATACACGTGCCTCAGCCTAATAAGATCTTAACATGCCGTTGGAGACTTTTGTTCCCAGGAAGCTGGTAAGTGTGGATAATTGCGTGTTCCTGAGAGCAGGTGGTGCAACTTTCCTCTGCTGCTCTGGCAGGTGTCAGCCTGCTTGTCTTTATTTACAAAACTTCCTAATTTCTAGGTCACTCAGAGAAGTGCAATCATTCATGCCCTTAAAGAAAACTCCTAGGCTGAGTGGTAACAATTATGGAAATACTGTTCCTATAGTTAGAATTATATCTTTCTCTCACTCCAATACATTCAAAACACACACAGATAGGTCTTTATAGAGCGTACTATACTTTTCAGCCATTTTTATACATGTTGCCCAATTTCATCTTCATAGCAGGCTTGTCGTGTAGGTTGAACAAGGTTTATTTTGCGGCTCATTAATGAGAATGGAAAGTTCTAGTAGCAGACCAAAGGCGACATAGCCACAGAGCACAATCTTTGAATAGAAACCTGTTTTTCACACGCATTGTCTGATACTCTCACCATTTAAAAATGCTTAGCAACCACTGCCTTTTCCATTTTATGAACACCTGAAGACTTGGACATTTTTAAAATCAGCTTCCTAAAAAATAGAAAATCGCTGTTTTATAGATAAAGTGCACTGCTGAACAGCTTCCCCTGTAAGGACTGGAAAGAATGGGCTTCTTTAGGGTCTAATATAAGAACACAAAAGGGTAGAACTCCAGCCGAGTGGCTGGCGGTCTCGTCTTATGTTTCTGTGGTGGGTGTCTAGTGCAGAACCTGATGCAGAGCAAATGCCTATTGTGGTTTTATTGAGTAAGTGAATGCATAAAGGAATGAATGTTTTCTAATCTCCAACACACTGGGGTTAACAAATCCAATCCAAGCCTTGTGGGGTGCACACCTAAGAAAAATAATGTACTATTGAAATAGGGTAAATACCCTTGTCTAGAAAAACAATGACTTCTCAGGAGTAATCCCAACCCAGACTTGCTACTTCCTCATCATGCTCTCTTCCCAGTGCCTGGCAACATGCTGAAATTCCCTTTCTGTGATCAGTGTGACATTTCCCCTGTTTGGGTCCTCTTGCATCTGCTTTCTTCTCTCCAAACCCATTGGCCCCACCCGCCCAAGTCTTTTCTAGCGTTAAGACACCTTGGAGCTACTGCTATGGTGTGAACTAACCACACAGCCCGCCAGAGCTAGTGAGTGGCTGCTGCCTGGTGCTGAAGGTCGTACTTTAATGTCTGTTCATTATTTGCAACATAACATTTTTGCCTGCTCTTAATATATTTGCAAGACGTTCGGTCTACAGATGCTCGTCTGCATTCTGTATTTATTGACCATTGTTGGTGATCCTGAGTCCACCAAAGCAAAGGCGAGGGAGAGTGGGTCAATGCCCAGAGGCCACCTCAGTTTTTCTTATTTCCTAGACACTGGTCTGTGTGCAGCCAATGAGCCTCTCGGGCTCATTGAGGAAAATTGGAGGTTGAGATTGCGGTAAAAAGAATGTATTTTAGCCTTTTAAAAAATGTGAAACTCTATTTAATGCAAAATTAATGTTACTTTCTATTGAACACGTACATGTATGTTAGGCAATTTTAGTTTTTTAATCCACAATCCTTATAAAACTCCTAAGTGAGGCTTCCATTTTATAGATGAGAAAATAACTCTCTCCTCAAGGGGTCACCCAGCTCTAGACTACTTGACTATTGTGATTATGGCCTTCCTTTCATTGAAAATATGACCCTACTCAGGAGCTTTGGTGTCTCCTCATTGAACAACTGATCCAAGTCAGTCTTCTTGGTTTGACATTTCAGACTCACATCAATGGTCAAAAGCTTCCATGTCTGTCTTCTTAATGTGTACTCTGGGCACTGGCTAGTACAATTTTTTTTTTTATTGTGCCTTCCCCCTCCCAGTTAAATCCAAAAATATTGTAAGCTCCTGCCTATGCCTTCTTTCCTACCTTAAACTTTCACAGAATAACACTTCGTCTGGAGGGAACTCAGCTAATTCACAATAATATGCTATTGTTTAAAGTGTTTCTTAGAATTGCCCATTGTTTGTTTCATGGGTTTATTTATAGTTTTCAAACTAAACTATAAACTCCAAAGAATAGGGAAAATAAATGATTTTTTAAAAAGCTTTCTCAACACTTTGCAGAGAACTTTCAATTTTAGACAGCCTTGCTCAATGAATTATTTATCTGAACATAACTCGAAAGATGGATTTTTCCCAGAAAGTTACCGTCTTTGACTCTTCCTTGGTGACACCTGCTTGCTCCCTAAAGCTGTTTATTAGTAACATTCTGTGTAAAAATACCACATTCAAAGTCACTTTTTTAAGTTTTGTTGTTTTTTCTTTTAAATTTATTTACTTTCACAGAGAGGGGAAGGGCGGGAGAAAGAGAGGGAGAGGAACATTGATGTGAGGGAGATACATGGATCGGTTGCGTCTTGCATTCTCCCAAATGGGACCCTGACCTGCATCCCAGGCATGTGCCCTGACAGGAAATCGCACTGGTGACCTTTTGGTTCCCAGGCCGGTACTCAATCCACCAAGCCACACCAGCCAGGGCCGAAGTCACTATTTTATGTAATTGCTGAACTCACACTCACAACCACTTCAAAAGACACCTGCTGTTTCCCTATTTTGTAGGGGAAGAGCTGAAGTCTAGTGACAAGTGGAGTGTCCAGGGTTAAACAAAGAGTTAGCAAGGAAATCAGAACTGGAATGGGGGTCCTTGATGTCCAATGCAGTGTACTTCCTCCACTCCACCACACCTTTCTATCATCCATTGTCCTGTACCCAGTATGATGCTCTGTCCATTTGTACCTCGACCTCATGACATTCTGTAAGGATGGCAATAATTGTATGCACATTAGCATAATGAAAGAGTGGTTTACAATGACTAACCAGATGACACAGATTTGGAATTCATAATTTTGATGAGTGAAAATCATTCTACTTTTTTTTGTGTGTACAGGTTACAAGGAATGTTTTCTGACCATCTGGTGTTACACAGTAATCTGACAAAGCTCATATGTCATCTGCCAGTTATGATTTTTAGGCTGAGGCCATGTGTTTGTATCCTGGCTCTTCATTAAGGTGCAACTCACCTGTGGGGATACGCTACCATTCCTTCAAGCCCAGCTCTCAGCTCGCTGAAGTGCAATCAAAGGCTTTTCATAGTCACATGCAATGTATTCACAAGCCATCAATGGAACCACTGGAAAATTACAGGCCTCAATAAAATCAACATATCTGTGAATTCAGCCCATGTACTACAGTTTTCAATTTGCTTCACCCACTATTTCTTACAGGTGTGCTCGAGGTTATGAGATTTGTTCACATATACATTTAAAATTTTTCCACTGACACCATCATTACCAGATGTGTTGAAGATAAAGTGTTTTCTAGTGCCATTTAATACTAATGGAATCTGAGAAATAATGACAGGTTTTTAAATATATATATATTTAAATATACCCAAAGATATTTAGGGTTTTCTGTATTTTGGGGGGAGAGGTGAAAGGCATAACAGTACCCTCTGGAACATCATCTTATGAGGAGTTGTCTGAATTAACCAGGTTAATGTTCTAGAAATTTGATTTAACCATGAATTTGGTCACCAACATAGCCAGGCAAATAGTATATGTCAATAAAACATAATTTGAAATGTGAATATGCTTATTTATGTTAAAAATATTTCTCTGGTTCAGTGCTGTCCAATAGGAATAGAATGTGAGCCACCTATGTAATTTTACATTTTCTAGTAACCACATTTTACAAAAGGAAATAACAGCTGTAATTAATTTTAATAACATCTTATTGAAGTCAGTGTATCTAAAATATAATGTTAAATGTATATATTAAGATATTTTACATTTCTTACTGTCTTAAGAATATAGTGTGTGTTTCCTGCTTAGAAACACGTCTCAGTGTGGACTCGCCATCTGGGTGGTGTGCTGCGTGTGGCCAGCTCGCACTGGGTTGCCAGAGCCAGGTGTTCAATTTTTAGGATTTTATGAGCTGGTCGATTGATAGATTAAAATGGACCACATGGGAATATTGATTCTACAGAAATCATCAATTATGGCAATTATTTTTGGAGGGGTAGCTGATTGTTAAATATTTAACAGTACATCTCCTCCAAATAACCACTGTGGCTAGTAGTTACTCTACTGGCCATGCATCCCTAGATAATAAAGATAAGTATATGGTTGTTAGGTGTTTTTAAAGCATGTTTAAAACTCTCTTTAATTTGTTCTAAGTATGGGGAATGGATAGCGCTTGCCAAACTGGACACCGCTTGAAAAAATATCAGGACAGAGAAAGAACACTAAACAGTGACTGAGCACCTATTAGTTTTGTGGCTCAGTAGCCAAAGCGTAGCTGCCTCACTATTCCACAGAGTTACACATGGGCTTGGGTTTGGGGAAGGGGTTATTTTTCACTGGACTTTAAAAATATGTCTAGTTATGCCCTGGCTGGTGTGGCTTAGTTGAGTGGAGCATAAACCAAAAGGTTGCGAGTGCAATTCCCAGTCAGAGCACATGCATAGGATGTGGATTTGGTTGGGGTGCATATAAGAGGCAATTGAACAATGTTTCTCTCTCACATCTATGTATCTCTCCCTCTCTGCATTCCTTCCCCCTCTCTAATATTGATGGACATGTCCTCGGGTAAAAGTTACAAGAAACTTGGTCTAGTTATGAATACTGGCATTGGCGGGGACAGGCCTGGAGAAAGGAATTAGCATAAAAACATAAGCAAGATACAAAGTTTCTTACAGATATCATAAGTACCAGCTGCATTTTGTTTTATGATAAAATGGAGTTTATATTAAGATATTAGTTTATATATTTACATCTCATTAAGGATTATTAAATGTTATTTATTAAAAAGCACATAATTCACTAGGTTTTTAAGATTTCCTAATGTACTCCTAATACATTGCATTTAAATAATTAAATCTAATTTTAGGATCATGGGGTAGGCATTCCAGGATGTTTTATTGTAGAAGTCTCTAATGTCTGTAACAAATATATACTTTTCCATAAAAACAGTAATAGCTTGCTTTTATTGGGTATGTAACTATGTGCCAGGCACTTTAAATATTTATTTCAATTGATTTACTCAATGATCTTAAGTGGTGGGTATTATATAGATTCTAAGTGTAGGAAACTTAAACTCAGAAAAGTCAGTGAGTCTAAAGTCAGCCATCTGGTAAATGATAGACTTAAACAATGAACTAAGATCTTTCTTGTTTAAAGTCTGTTGGCTTTTCTCTGCATGATACTAGCTCACTCTCTAGAACTTCTAGCAGTTCACTGCATCTTCCTCAGTTTTTTCCCCCCATTCTGGGAAGATGGTATTTAAGACAAGCTGGAATTTATCATGACCTTAGAAACAATAAGGACTTTTTTGTTCAAATAGTGAGAGTGATAGGGAGCTAAAGAAAGTGATAAGCTAAAGAAAGTAATAAGCTCAAGTGTGTCTACCAGAACATAAGCTTTACCTTGTTTACCCTTCCGTTGCAGTAAATGTATACCAGGGCTGGTATACTGTGTCTACTAAATACACAAATGTGGAGTGAATGCGTACCCTGAACAAAACCAAACCAAACCCTTATTCACCAGGGCTGATAATGGGAGGCAGTGTTCCCTGAGCTCTCGCCCTGGGAGGCACTGTTCTCTGTGCTGCCCCTGTTCTGGCTTATTTACTCCTCGCCACAATTGTATGAGAGAGAGACAGTTAATATTCCTATTTCACAGGTATAGAAAGCTCGCAGAGGATAAGACACTTTCGCATGCTACAGGTAAGTAGCAGAATTGGGATATAAACTCAACCTAGACCCACAATGCATACTCTTAACTACTACAATGCCTGTCTCAATGACTACACCATGGACGAGTGACAGATACCTCAGACTTTAAATAATAAATCATGAACATGTTCTCAGAAGTGACTGTGGATAAAAAAAGAGATGTGTGTAATATCATAAACCTGTTCAATACTTATTTGCCAGTTTAGAAATATGTAATTATTTTACTTAAAAATGGAGCTCGTGGATATAGAGGACAGATTGGTGGTTGCCTGAGGGGGGCTTTGGGAGGTGCGTGACACAGGTGAAGCGTTTCAAAAGGTACAGGTTTCCAGTTAGAAAGTGCGTAAGTCATGAGGATGGAATGTACAGAAGTAAAAAAAGAAATTGTTGCTGCGGGAGAAATCACTTCCTATTATCAAAATTTGGAAGATGGAATTGTTGGGATTTAAACAGACCATTAAGGGGTAAATGAGATTTGCATAAAGAGAGAACGTTGAAAGAATGTTCTTGCCAGAGAGAACAGCATGAGCAATTACACGCAGAAGGAAACTTTTGGTAATGGGAGAGTGGTCAATAGCAGTGGAAATGTAGTTACAAGCAAGAACAGGTTTAAGCCTGTCTCCTGTGCGCTGGAGAATTCAATTTCCCACACATTATAGACTCCTATTCATGGAACGCCTATCACAGGCACCGTGAGCATATTAACACCCTCCCCGAGGCATTAATATTCTGTGTGTTGTAAGACTTGCAACTATAACATATTGTAGAGTAAGAAAAGTAACCCATCGAGCAAAGTGTCATGGAAGGAAAGTAAGAGAATACAGAGTTGAAGGAGGGAGATGTTGTGTTTTCTACTGGAGACTATAGGAAAGGCTTCACAGGCCATGCCATGTTTAGAGGGGTATTCCATTTGTTTATAGCATATAAATTATACGATGAGGAGCAGTGGGAGGTCAGCTGAGCTCGGAGCATAGAGAATGTTGAATGTCGGGTGTGAGAAATTTATGTTCCATCAATAGCAGTTGTTCAGTAGGCAGCCTGAAGGGTTTTGAGCTTCAGAGCTAGAATTACATTTCCACTTCAGGAAAATAAATCTGACAGTTATAAGTGGGATAAAGTTTAGTGCAGGGAGCTGTAGGCTGGAATTCATGTTGGTGGTTATTGTAGCAGGTCAAGCTAGAGATAACAACGTTTTGAGGTGGCATAGCGGCGGCAGACATGGAAAGAAGAGGATGCGCGAAAGTATTTTGGATGCTAAAAGAAATTTGTTCTGAGTGTAATGAGAAACCCAAGATTTGAGAGCAGGGAAGTGGGAAGGTCAAAAATTATGTGATTTATCATTTCTCCTGTTCTCCTCTGCACACATTAATAGGTGCTAAGATTGACAGGAATAGTGACAATTTAAGAGTTCAGGGACAGCTGATAGTATCTGTAATATTAGCTTTCTTTTGAGTGGATGGAAAGACAGTTGGTTACTTATGGCTAGACGTGGGGACAGGAAAGGCTATCCTCCCAGGTTATAGTGAGACAATAAATTCATTTTTTAAAAGGTAATGTCACCATATGCACTAGAATAAATACTATAAAAACTTGGATTTATTTTTTCCTTGGTCTAATCCATATTTCAAAGTATTTCTAAGTGTAGACCTCATGCCTAGACCAACTAGATATCAGAATTTCTCAAATTTCTCTGGTAATGAGCCCCATCTTTAAAAAACATTTTTATCCTATCCATCACTGATGAGTACAATAAATTCATAAAGAAATAAAATGAATAATAAAACTGACACATATAAGGTGATAGAGGTGCTAACTATCCCTACAATGGCAATTATATTGCCACCTATAAATGTAGCAAATTAACATGTACTAAACTTACACAATGTTATGTGTCAAATTACCTCAAGTGACACTGGTCTGGAGGACCATTTCTACAATATGATTTTAAAGATTTCAAGAAGGCACAGAAATTTTCTTTCCTTCCTTTCTAATCCTCTAGTTCAGCCTTGCCTATTTCTTGCACATTTTGGGGGGAATACTTAGAATTATACTTTTTGTCTTCTAAATTTTTAGTTAAGGATTAAATAGAAATATATATCTATTTTAGGTGTCTTTTTGCCATGGCATTTATTTTGTGCGACCCTTATATATGCCTTACAAATAAGTACAATTAATAACTAGATGGTTAGAAAGAAAACAATGCCACTGCCTCACATCAACGTGCTACTCAAGCCTGTGTTGCAGCAAGCACTTCCTGCTAAACTATCTTTCAGCCTTTTCTTTCCTATGCCATTTACATTTAGTGAGCTTCTCCTTCTCCCTCCCTTAGTAGAATTTTATCCTCCTTCAATCAAGACCTGGTTCCTTTATTAACGTATCCCTGCCCGTTGCAGCCCATAGTCATTTTACTGTTCTCTGACATTTTTCGATTGATTGGCTATACTCTCACTGGGTGTTATTTACAATTTATTGCCTGGTGTCTTTTCTTGCTTGAACATAATGTTCTCTGTTTTTAAAAAATGTTTTATATATTATAAAGTGTTTTATTTTTATATCTTATGTACATACATATGGACAGAGAAACAGTACTGAGAAGAAATCAAACACTCTCATAACAACACTTGGTAAGAAAAACAACAGAGTATGTAAGAAGCCTCCCTATATGCATCCCTAGTTGAATTTTTCTTCCTGCCCTGGAGGTAATTACTGCCCTAACCTGTGTGATAATTATTCTTTGCTCTTTTAGACAGCTTTTCCACCTTTGAATTTACTTATAAATGTATTCTTAAATATATGTAACTTTATAAACACATGCAGTTAAGTATTATGTATATATTTCAAAATATACACAGATGTATATTATATAAATATACATGTATGTGTTTATATATAATACAGCTTTTCCTGTTATGAACCTAATATAAATGGAATCATGCTATAAACATTGCCTTTTCCTCAACATTGCATTCATTATATTCATCCTTGTTGATTTGAGTGGCTTATGTCGTTTATTTTCACTACTCTATAGACTCTCTTTGTGTGAATACATGACAATATATTATCTTTTATATTGTGGATGGGTTTTTCTTTTTTTCCCAAATCTTTTGCTGTTGTGACTAGTGATTCTGTAGACCCATCTGCAGTTTCTCCTGCTACACATGTGTGGGAATGACTTGATAGCACCTACCCAGAGGCCGGATTGCCAGATTGCAGGGCGTGGGTATGTTCCACTTTACTAGGCAACACCTAACTTGTATCACATTGGTTGTATCAACTTGTGCCTCTTCCACCACAGTATGACTGCTCCCATGGATCCATACATCACCCACCATTTAATGTGATAGATATTCCAAGAGCCCATCAATATTTTCAGTTTACCTTTTCATTCAGGAACAAGGCTGGTTATACTTCCTCATCTCCTGAACTTAGCCATGAGCTTGTGGCTTGGCTTGCCTTTGCTTTGGACAATAATGCTCATTTTCTGGTTGGAAATATTTAGATCCCTTTAAGTAATTCTCCATGTTCTTTGCCACAGCAAGTCCAGATGGCAGTGTCCCCAAGTTATTTTCATGTGCAGAATCCTCTATCAACCTCCTATGTTGGATTTAGCATGTGTTTGAAGAATAATCTCTTATTGTAGGAAGTCAGGGTATTTTAAAGAAATTACTGCTTAGCTTAGACCATTCTGGCTTAATACTCATTGCATTGTCAGACTTTATAATTTTTGACAGCCTGGAAACTGTCTAATGGTATCTCACTGACAGTTTAGTGTACATTTCCCTGATTATTGTGAGTTGATATTTTTTCATATGTTAACATTTATTTGGATTTTCTTATAAATTCTTTAACAACTGTGTTTGTATTTTTCATTAGCTTGTTTCCCTTTTTAATTAATTCATAAGATGGCTTTTTGGATTAGAGCTAACACCCTTCGTCGGTTACATGCTTTCGGGTTTTTTTGTTTTTAATGCTATGGTGTCTTGAAGTACAGAGAGTCTTAAATTTGATATTGATGAATTAATCAATTTTTGCCTTTATGGTTAGTGAATTTTGTGTCTTATTTAATAAATATTCTCTACTCCAAGATTATGAAGATATTCTCCTCCATTCTCTTTTGAAGTTCTTGGAATTTTGTATTTTAAATTGAAATCTTAAGGCACCCATAATTTAATTTATATATTATAGGAAATAAATATCTATTATTTTTATTTCACAAGGATAACAATTGTTCAAGCACCATTTATTATACAGTCTATCCTTTCTGCTTATAGCTGCACTACAACCTTTGTTATACAGCCTATACATGTCTATATTTTATGTCAGTCTGTCTATGGACCCTTGTATTATTCCATTGGTCTACTTGTTTATCCATCAATTCCATGTTGCCTTATTCACATTAACTTTATAATAAGTTTTGATGTCTAAGAGGATGAGTCTCTATTTTTGGTCTGTTTCTTCAAAATTTTTTGGCTATTCTTTTTTTTAAACAAATGTTTTTATTTATCAATTAGAGTTGACACATATTATATTAGTTTCAGGTATACAACATATGAGTTATATAACTTACAAAGTGAGCACCCCAGTAAGTCTGGTACACATGTGACACTATACATAGTTTTTACAATACTATTGACTATATTCACTATGTTGTACTTTACATCCCTGTGACTGTTATTATTTATCTTTGTCCTTGCATACACATTTAGGATCAGTTTGTACAGTTCCACAGTAAAATCTGTTGGGATTTAGATTTTGGTTACATTCAACTTATACAGGCGTGGGGAAAAGTAAGTTAATAATAATAAATATAATAATTAATAATACAAGAATAAACTCTGTTTTGTGTACTCATAACTATAAATCTACTTTTTCCTACTCTGTAGATCAATGTGAGGAGAGATTTACATTTTTATCGTATTTGTTCTTCTACTACAGGACCCTGGAACATAGCATCTCCCTCCACTTATTTAAGCTTCCTATAGAATCTTAATCATGTTTCACTATTTTCTCTATGTAGAGCAAAACTTTGGGCAGATCTGCTTGTAGGTGCTTCATAATTTTTATGTGCAATTGTAAACAGTGGCATATATATATATATATGCATATAGCTGCATAATTTTTTTTCTTGTGCAGTAATTTTGTGTTAGGCAGTCTTGTTAAAATTGTACTGATGTCAATATTTTACCTAAACTGTTTTTGGACTTTCTAATATAACCATATCATGACTCATGATTGTTTTTTGTCCTTTCTAAATGTTATGTCTTTTATTTTAATGTTTTAAATGCATTACTGTGCTGGCTAAATAGAAGTGGTGATAAAAGGAAGATGGAAATTTTCTGAAAGGAAATGCTATTTAATTTAACAGCATCAATATTATTATATTTGCTTTAAAACTGTTTTTTATTTACTTATTTATTTTCTTTAAAAGATACTTATATTAGGGTAAAAAGGGTTCTTTTTGTAGTTGGTCAAGATATTTTTTTCATCATGAACACATGTTGAATTTTATTATGTTTCTCCTATATTTATTGAAAAAATCCTATAATTATTTTTATTTAGTTGTGTATGCAGTGATTTATATTAATTTCTAATGTTAAATCAATCTTTAATTATTATGATAAACCCCACTTGTAATTTTTATCCTTTTTATATATGGTTCTCTTCAGTTAACTAATATTTTGCCTTAGATCATTATATAAATAGATATGTTCATGAGTCATATCAGGCTATAATTTTTTATCCTATAATCTCTTTGACAAGTTTTGGTGTCAAGATTATTCTAGACTAGTGTCTCTCAACAGGGATTGATTTTTCCTCGTAGGGAACATATGACAGTATCTAAAGAAAGTTTTTATTGTCACAGCTGATAGTGGGAGTGGGTAATGACATCTAGTATGCAGAGGTCAAGGATGCTGCTAAATGTGTTCTAATGCACAGGACAACAGGCCACAGCAAAGAATTATCTGTCCAAAAATATTAATAGAGCTTAGTGTGAAATCTCTATTTTTGCCATGTAAAATTGTATAATATATCTAAAATTAGAATTATTGTTTCTTTTATGTATGGTAGAACCACTCAGTGAAGATATCTGGACTCAGAGGTTTTTTTGTTTTGTTTTGGTTTGGTGGGAATATTTTGTACCTTATATTTTTTTTAATGGTTATAGAATTTATCAGGTTTTCTAATTTTGGGGGGTGTGGAGTGTTAGTAAATCACATTTTTGTGATAGTTTCTTTTTCTTAAATATATGTATTTATTGATGAGAGACAGATAAGAGGAACAGAGAGGGGGAGAGAGAAAGAAACACTGCTTTGTTGTTCCGCTTATCGATGTATTCATTGGTTTCTTGTATGTGTCCTGACTGGGGATTGGACCTGCAATCTTGGTGTATCAGGACCATGCTCTAACCAGCTGAGCTAGCTAGTCAGGGCTCCATGATTATTTATTTCATCTGATATTTAAAATTTACTGGCTAAAGTTGCTCATAATATACTTTATAAACTTGTTAATGTCTATAATATCTATTGGATATCTCCTTTTAATTTCCCAAATTCATTTCTATATTTTTTTTGCATTATTTATTGTTCAAGTTCAGTTGTCTCCCTTTTCTTGCCACCACTTTCCCCCACCCCACCCACTCCCACATCCTATCCTCAATCCTCCCCCTCTTTGGCTTTGTCCATGTGCCATTTATACATGTCCCTTGACAACTGTTTCCCTTCTCTCCCTTGTTATCCTCCTCCTCCATCCCTTCTGGTTACTGTCAGTTTGTTCTTCATTTCAATGCCTCTGGTTTTATTTTGCTTGCTTGTTTGTTTTGTTGATTAGGTTCCACTTATAGGTGAGATCATATGGTCTTTGTCTTTTACTTCCTGGCTTGTTTCATTTAGCATAATGCTCTCAAGTTCCATCCATGCTGTTGCAAAGGGTAGGAGCTGCTTCTTTCTTTCTGCTGTGTAATGTTCCATCATGTAAATGTACCATAGTTTTTTAATCCACTCATTTACTGTTGGGAACTTAGGTTGCTTCCAACACTTGGCTATTGCAAATTGTGCTGCTATGAACATTGGGGTGCATAGGTTCTTTTGAATTGGTGTTTCAGGATTCTTAGGGTATGATCCCAGTAGTGGAATCGCTGGGTCAAAAGGCAGTTCCATCTTTAATTTTTTGAGGAAATTTCAAACTGTTTTCAAAAGTGGCTACACCAGTCTGCATTCCCTTTTCTCCACATACTTGCCAGCACTTACTGTTTGTTGATTCATTTATGATGGCTTTGGAAACTTTTGTATGAAATATATTATTTATCAGTAGATCCAGTGTATTAATCATATTGTGGAAGTCTTCTATTTTTGTACTGATTTACTGTAGGGTGTGTTATAATCTCTCATTATGATAGCAAATTATCTTTTTCTTATTGAAGATAGGTAAATTTTTATCTACACATATTAAAACGTTCATTTTTAAATTCTTATTAAATTTAAAATTATGTAACTGATAGTTTAACTTTTTATTTTTATCAAGTACCTATATCTAATGAAGCCTTTTGCTTAAACGCATGTTTTGTCTAATACTGATATAACCATTTTGCACTTCTCTTGGTAGGGGAAAATTTCCTCTGCTTTTATTTTCAATGTCTAGATCAGTAGATTTTACATTTATTATCAACCACAAGTTTGGCAAATGCTCTTAAGGTAAACACATATTTTAGTTCTCTTTTTAATTCTTTGAGATATTATTATTATTTTACCTGAGAATTCGTCTCTTATGTAAGAAACAGCATACATTTACACTTAAACTTACAATTCAGGATTTTTGTTGGGTTATTAGCAGGATCACTGGAAGTTTCTAACTCATTTTATTATCAGTATCTTGCTATTCTAGTAAAGAGTTTTCGAAATGAGTCAGTCTCATGTTTTTAAACATTCATTTATAATACCTAGTATAATATTTTACATGCAATTGACAATTAATATACTTTCTAAAATAAATGAATTATTTTTATTTTCTCTCTTTAGAGTGAGTAAAATATGCCTCCAATTGAAAAATTTTATGACTTTTGGATAACCTATTCTCACTTCCACATAGTGCTTAATGACCTCTATACTGTATTTATAATGGGACCTTATAGCTTCTGCTTTTGCTTGTGATTTGCTTCAGTGATGTAACTCTCTCCCTCTCTTGGGGTCCAATTCTATTTTTAATTAGTTCTGGTTGCTAAGAAATTCCACATTATGTTCAGCAAAAGAACCCTAGTAAGAAAGATATAATGTATATACATATCGATCAGCACTTCAAAGCAATATGTAAATATGATTGTTAAGGTAAGAACTAAACCCTGAGGCCAGAGAAGGTCATTCTGGCTGTGATTATTAAGGAAGGCACAGTGAAAGAGGCAGGAAGTTTGCTGCTTAAAGATGGAAGACTTTAATAAGGAAGAGAGACACAAAAAAGGAGGGTTAACAAGTGAAAGCAACAAAAGAAAGAGTATGGTGGTAGAAAAAGTATGGTAAGATGTTACTTTGGTATGGAAGATTGTAAGTAGTATGAAACATTTTGTGTGAAGTAAATTTGCAAAGATAGTTGAATCATCTTCATGGAGGATTTTGAGAGCTTCCAAATTTTTTGTTCTTTTTACAGTGGAGGGTGCTGCTCTTGGAATGTTACCATAATGACTTGTTGGTATATAAAATAGATTAGGCCATCAAGAGTCTGGAAGCAGGAAAATATGTTGGGAAAGTTATAAAAATCTGGGCCTGAGATGTTAAGGTCAAGGCACTTGCAATAAAAATGGAAGTAAAGGAATGAATTCAGGACATACTGTGATGGAGGACATGTCTTGAATTCTGATCAGATGTGGAAAAGATAAAGAGAAAAAAACAACAAAATTCAAGTTGGATTATTTTGAGAGAGAATTAGGAACCTGTTGTTTTAGGAATAAAGAGCAGAAACTTGGAAATATTTACAGGGTGGTGATGGTGAATTAAACATTTAGATAGGCTGACTTCAAAACACATAGATGAGAATGTCCATTTATGCTATAGAACTAGAATCCTTGAGAAGTAAGAGTAGGAGGAAATGTTTGCGTAGGCAGGATGATAGATGGAACCAAAGAGAGTGATGAAAAACTCTGTGTGGAATTATGTGACATTAAAAATGTGTGTATTTTATTAGTATGTCTATTTGTGTCTGAAAATTCTGAAGAGCAACTAGCTCTTCAAGGATTCCTTTGACTCCCTACTGCTCCATTGGAAGCCTTTGATATGGGGAATTGTTCTGAAGTATTTCGAAACAAAGGATGTATTAAGGAGTCCCAAAATAATTAAGACTTTCACCTTGTGGTCTCAACTGGATCTGTTCTACATAGCCTCCTGTTGTCATTCTTGGTTTTCTGAGGTCCTGTTACATCCAAATGCATACTTCAGCACTTTTCTAGCAAGGTTCTGAATTTCTATTGGATCTCCTACCTTGAGGATCTGTTGAAAGAATAAAATCTCAGAAACTTCTACACTTTTTCTTTAATGCAAAGACTAGAACCAAAGCAGAGCACCCAGCTGCAGGGGTTCTTCCCTGACTTCCTGAAGCCCTTCATTATGGAAGTGCCTCTCAAAGAGAAAGCGAGTATAACCCCATTTTGCCATTCTGAAAGAAGGAGCAGAAAGGCAGAAGTGTAAAAAGGAGGAAAATGACCTTGATACTTTTATTCCTCTCACCAAAAGATCATATTTTCCAGAAGAATAACCTAATTCTGTGCTTTGGTGGATTTGTTCTTGACAGATAGTGAGTTCCTGGGCTCCTGGTAGTGGAAGATAGATGGAAATAGAGATGGAAAGAAGGGTTGTTTGAGGATGTACTGGGGAAGTAGCAGTGTTGAAGGGGTGTTGGTTAGTAATTGACATGACTGATTCCTATCCGAATAATTAGCATTGGTCTTTAAATAATAAGCACACCGAACACATCTCTGGTGAGTCTAGCACAGTAGTCCTATATATGTTTAAAACACAGAGTAAACCAATCTCTCTAATGAACAAAAGCTTACCAAGTGCTAGATTCTGACTGAAATTAGGGTGAGGTACACCCCTGCCCCTCCCCAGAGCAGATCCAAACTTCTGTCAAGATGCAAAACTAGGTGAGTGCAGTATAAACTGGATTTCAAGACACACCTACCTCTCCCTTGTGCAGATATCTCTACAGTGCACACACAGTATGGCCAAGAGTATCAGCCTTGCTCACGGGCAACTAAGAATTGGATCTAGTTATGTAGGGTCACTGAATGTTAAAAGGTCTCAAACATGAAGATCTCTTATATCTTGCCAAATATCAGCCACAACCCTGTGATTAAATTCCCATTAGCAGTGGAAAATACCATTTTCTGTGTCATTGTGCACCATGTTTGCTGATCTATCTTCATCTTTGTTTTTAAGATTTATTTGTTTATTTATTTATTTATTTATTTATTAGAAGGGGGAAGAGGAGGAAGAGAGGGAGAGAAACATCAATGTGTGGGTGCATTTTGTGTGCCCCCTGCTGGGACCTGGCCTGCAACCCAGGCATGTGCCCTACACTGGGAATTGAACCCGTGACCCTTCAGTTCACAGGACGGCACTCAGCCAGGGCAATATGTTCATCTTTTCTCCTCCCTCCTCCCCTTTCATCCAGTGCTTTCACTATTCTGATGGCTAGCCTATATATAGCTCACCGTCTGCTCAGATTCCACCTGGGAATGCTCTCACTCTTACCAACCATTTATCCTGGGAAGATTAACCTCTCTCAGAAGATAAAGAACTCCTTGGCCCTATTTAAATGGACTTTCAAAGTCAACTTATCATATTTTGTTTCATTTGTGGGACACTATCAATGGGCCCCCAACATTATATTGTTCCACTACTGTGTCAAGTGCTTACAAGCTCAGTAGGAATTAGGCCCATCTAAGTGATTTACTAACACTGCCAGGACAAAACTCAAGGATAGTGGGCACCTCTGCCAATTTCAACAGTGATGCACTGCTGTGCCTGAGATAAAGGAGGCTTGTGTACCAACTGAGTAGATATTTTGCTAAGTCATGGAGATATTAGAAAAAATAATTACCTTAGATTTGCAAGTAAATTAAGATGGTTACATTTTCTTCTTCAACCCTGCCTTCTCTTTGAGAGAATATGGACACTTGCATCATGAGTTTTTCTAACTCTTCCCATATTTTCTTCTACTGAGGCTGGAATTCTGCCTTAATCATTAATTCCTGAATTATAAACAATACCTAGATCATTTTTCCTGTGATAAACTAACAGTCAGAGGAGCAATGTTGTCCATGACCACACAGCCATTTCTCCACAAGCTAAGGCAGAACCCTGGATTCAAGTCCTATGTGCTTTTGTTTTGTCATATATTGCATTTGGGCAAACCATTGGTCTTGCCAGGATTCTACTTCACAATCAAATAATTTCAGGTGAGAAAACAGTAAGTTCCTAACATTTCACTATGTGAGTTATAAGCTGCAATATCAAAAGAACCAGGATAAGCTATTGGATTCCTAAGAAATGGTCACAGTAAAAGAAAAAGATAGATTGAGGAAAGAGAGGTGAAAAGAGAAGCCTTGGAGTGGCAGGGAATTTTTGGCCAACCTAATTTTCAATTTTGCCTTGGGCCAGGATGGTTTTGTGAAATCAAAAGGGTTGTTCATTTAATTGGTCTCTTCCCAAGACCAGGGTATTTTCACTGTGTTTATTATCTGTGAAGCTCTGTGTTACCAGTTCATTTTATTTCTGTCCCTTTTATTGTGAAGAAGACAAACAATCGTGCTGTCATCCAAGTAAGCAATGCCATCTGCGAAAATGTTCTGCTCCCATGAGTAGGGAATTGCTGCTCTTTTAAAAGACTTTTAAATCACAGTAGACTGTCACCCATCACAAAGAGGATTTTTTTCCTTTATTTCCTGCTCCCCACTACCTTTTCTAACATGCCATTGAAACCTTCATAAAGCTGAAAGAAGTCAGGCATGAAATGGTGTGCTATTTAGTGTAATGGTTAACAGACAGCTTCTCCTGCTGCATTCAGCACATTAGCCGTATGCTGAAAGACTTGATAATTTTAATAAGGTGAAAAACTATTTAGTGTATAACACTGTATGGCAGGCATATTCTTAAACCTTTTTCTCTTTATTGCAACAAAATATATTGGAGAATGATTCTTCATAATAGTGCTTTTCTAACTTTTGCTTATACAAAGCAAGGAGCTTATGTCCCTGTGGAGTTCAAAAAGAAAATTAAAATCCCAGAATTCCCTGGAGACTGAAAAGATCTTAGCAGTCCTTTAGTCAAGTCCTCTTATTTGTCAGTTAAGGAAATCAAGCTCAGAAAAGTTAGTGATTCCAGTAACTCAGTTTATTAATGCCTAGTTTGTTTCTTTCCTTCCCTTCCTCATATCCTCCTTTTTCCTCTCCATATTTTTGCCTTCCTTCCTTTCTTCCCCCCTCACTCCTTCTCCCCATCCTTCTCTCTCTTCCTCCCTCCTTCCTCATTTCTTCCTGTTTTTCTTCATTTCTCCCTTTCTCCCTTTGTTCCTCTTTCCTTCCTTTCTTGTGTATATTTGTAGTGTGATGAGAAGACTATTTTTGATATTCTCTTTCAATCCCAAACTTGTAAAAACAATTTTTATTCAAGTGGACATGTTGTTGATAGATAAAATTCCATTTTCCTGGAAAAAATGATAAGCAGTGTGTCATAATATCTTATCACATCTCACTTTCTTATAATTCTATTTCCTACTCCTAGGAACTCTAACCCCCATAGCCCTCAGTGCAACACTGCTCTATTTCAGTGTTCATTAACTTAATAGTTGAGGAAATAGTTTTATCTAAAATCATATTAAAATTTCATCTTCCACCTCGTAGAACAAGGAAGGTTCTTGTTCTCCTAGAAAGGTTATAGTAATTATTCATTATTTTGATCAAAACATGAAATATCTTGCAAATATGGATAATTTTATTTACTTTCCAGAATTTTCTTATATTTTCTTCTCCTGTAAGCCTTATAACTACCCTCTGTGATAATACAGAGAATATTCCATTATCCCTGTTTTCTAAATTGAAAAGCAGACTTCTGCAATTTTACATGGCATGACAAAGTCACATAGCTCATTAATATTAGTGCTATAACTAAACACTAAAACTTCTCCACCCAGCTTTGTGTTCTTTCCACTCCATCAGACCACATCCACTCAAGGCAGTAATTACTGTTTGGGTATATATCCAAGTGTGGAGGTGCGCCAGGAAAACTGGACTGAGAAAGAACTCTGAGGAGAGTGAGCCTCAGGGAAAGGCTGGCAGGAGAGAGCAGGCACAGGTAGAACTGGCACATTTTTGTGAAGGTCTGTAAGGGGATCTTGGTGGAGTGCTAAAGTGGGTAGAGAAGCCTCTTACTCATGAAAAATAGGCTCCTTATCATCAGGAAACTGAAGACTGGACCAATCAAGAAAGCTGAGCTCCAGGTCTGAGGTTAGCACCACGGGCAGCTCTGGAACAAGCTGGGCATTGAGGCAAACCACAAAGGACAGAAAGAAACAGGTCCGATAGGGGAATATATATTTACACACACATACATATGTGCATACACATACACATGGACAAATTGGATTTGTCTGCTTTTTGGTTGTCAAGAAATAGTATATTCAAACAATTGTTTAAAAAACAATGTTTACAACATGGAGTCTCCTCTTTGGCATAACCTGAATGCATCATTGATGTGCCCCCAAGCACACATGAAGCTCAGTCTCTTGATGTCTTTGCTTTCTCCATGATTAGGCTCTTCTCATTGCAGGGCTTTGTGTCAGGAACTGAATGTGGAGCAAGATCCTCTAGTTTAGGACATAATAAATAGTTACTTGATTTTACATCGTTACCTTGTAGGCTTGTGGATATAAAATCTACTCCAAAAACAATGACATGTTATGTGGCTGCTTAAGATACTAACGACATTTCCCTTTTCTTGGAGGGTCTGTTTAAAAAGATGATCTAAAGGATATGGTTTGAGTGTGCACTGTCTTGCGAGATGCTGCTGTAAGTTCATGCGACTAAATTTTATTGAGCATAAAATAATTTATTTTTCCAAGAGGTGCTATCTCTTTTAAAGTGATAATTATGGGACATTGCAAACAAATCCAAACACTACTCCTATTTATTAAACTCTTTTGTGTACTTTTAAAAATATACCATATTCTCTTTATTGGAATTTGACCAAAGTGAATGTGTCACCCCACCCGCCAAAAAGCTTGTTAGAGCATGTATCATGGGATTATGATTATGGAAATGGGAAAGAGAAATAATCCTTTCCCCAAAGAGCTACAGAGTCTCTACTAATTCCTGTTTGTCTGCTTTTGTGTAAGTCAGGGAACACAGTCTCTGGTCCAAACTTTTTCATTATTTCACTGAGTAGATTTAGGCACATGTATTAACCACTCAGTGTCTTTATTTAAAAGATTGAATTATATGACCTTTCAGCTTCGTACCAGCTATATCAGTCTGTGTTTCTTTTAAAAAATATTTTATTTACTTTTAGAGAGAGGGCAAGGAGAGAGAAAGAAAGGGAGAGTAACATTGATCAGTTGCCTCTCACACATGCCCCAACTGGAGACCAAGCCTGCAACCCAGGCATATGCCTTGACCTGGGAATCGAACCAGAGACCTTTTGCCTTTTGGGACGATGCTCAACCGAACCACACTGGTCAGGGCTCAGTCTGTGTTTCTATTACACACATGATGTCCAATCCAGCATCCGGTTCTCTTAGGGAAGGCAGGATATATTTCTTTGGAAGATTGTTTAGTCTTACAGATCTGATAGAACACCATCTATAATGGGTAGGTCATTTTATAATGTGCAGATGTAGAATAAACTGCTAAGTTCTCAAAATATAAAAGAACGTTTGAAAGTACTTTGTTTTAGTTGAACTGTGAGCAGTAAGGGACATTTGCAAACTTTAGTTCCAGTGAACAGAATGAAGTTTGCAAATAAGTGGCTGACTGTATATATTTATCTTCAATAGGGATTTCGGGAAAGAGCTTTACCAAGTCATATGTCTTGGATTAGAGGCATGGCTCAGAAAGGGCAGAAGGCAGAAAAAAGTAAAATGAATGAGGGAGCAGTTGAAGCCTTATTAACATCCCAAAGAACTATTCAGACACAGACATAGTTTTAAACAATTATGGATAGATTAAAAAAAGTATAAACTTAAAGGGGAGAACAACTTCTGTGAACATTGATCATTTTTCGGCCTAAAACATAATTGGGAACACACACCACAAAATGGATTAGAATTTAGCTATCAGTAGAGGTCACCATATCCAATGAGGATGAAAACCAGCCATCCAATTCAACTGCACATTCTTGTGATGTCTCATGGCTTTTCTAAGACTATGATAAAATCCTTGCAATTTCCTAAGCATTTCTGGCTTCAAGCCTTCCCCCCAATGGTGAATCTCTTTTCTATGTTCTATGTTGATGTAGTGTCTTGATGTGATTGTCTACCAAAGCCACTCTATGAAGTGTCTGAATGTACAAAATATTTAGGATAAATGCAGCAACAAAAACAACAATCTAGGAGGTCCCTGTTGTGGTGGTTTAGGCCACCCAACCATTGGGAATGTTTTTCTGGTCCCCTTAAGAGTAAATTAAGCCTTCTCACTTTAAGGCATAACTGTTCCCTACTCAACTCCTCTTCCTCTAACTGACTTTGCCAAGGGTGAGCTCGACCTTTAACCAGGGTGGAGATTATGCCCTTCATGAGGTCTGTGGTCTGGCTTCTCAATAGCAAAAAAAAAAAAAAAAAAAAAAAAAAGAAAAAAGCGTAGTGCTGTATTTAGAGAAGTTGATTAATAACTGTATTTGCTGAGTAAACAGAATAATATCTCAGGTTTTTGAGTCTGGGAAATAATTCTTGAGTCTACCACTTGCAATTTCTACAACTGCACATAGTTATGAAACCATGAAACTAGAAAAATGCTTATTGTTTGAAGGTTCCCCCTCCCATCTCACATACCTTCTAGCTAGAGATGTCTTCAAGCATGGGGATTTCAATCCTGAAATGAAACACTAAACACAAAGCACATAGAGAGTAAACATTACTTATCTTCAGTGATTTATAAGCACAGGTTTCCAACAAATAAATCTTAGGCCCAAGTGATAAAGTCTTTTTGCATCCTTTGAAGGAACGGTATATATCAGGGATGTCACTGACAACAAAAATAAATACATTAAAACTGTTTACCGTTATCGCTAAATTATTGTTTGATTCTTTGAAAACAGGCTTGCCAAGTTGTATTATTTCTCAGCACATCATGTGATCACAAGAAAATAGTTGTATCTCAAAGTCAAAATTTGCAAATCTCTGGGAGTTGTCAGAGTGCTAGGCTGATTAAATAAGAAATCTGAGCATTTGCATGCAAAAAAATTTCCTAGGGCTATACACTACTTGTAGGAAGAGTTAAGAGAATAATGTAACCAAGGGCTGCGGTAGAGGTGCTGAGGCTAGGAAAGGGAGACAGATAAAAACCATGCAGAGAAGGCTAGATATCTAGGAGCATGAATGGCTTAAGTGCTGTGATCCCAGTGGGGAGTCACAAGCTTGGAGCAGGGCGATGATGAAAACAAGGGGGCGGGAATCAGAGAGAGGGGAGGATGAAAGGCGGAGGCAAGATGCTGGAAAGTGGATATGATTCTGAATGAGATTATGTGTACCCTGTGAGTATTCATACCACTCCCTCCTCAAAAAGAACTGTGGGTCTCTAACCTGCCTAGGGACCCCTCTTTTTCATGTCATTCCCCTCAAGTACTGCCAACACGCCCTCCCTGCCCTGCTCAACTCTCTGACGAGAGTTCTCTATGCCAGACTGAATTTTGGACCTTGGAAATGAATTTTCTGAAGCAGAGGTGAGTTTGATGGAAAAAGCTGGAGGGAAAGACAAAAAAGACTTGACCTATATAATGAGGAACTGAAAAGGAAGAGAAAATTTAGTAAGCTGAGTATGGATGAAGACTTCATTTAGTTTTGAGTTTTGTTTCTTTTAGCATTTCATTCCCCCTCTTTCCCCCAACAACCAAGGAGGTTTACAGAGACAGTTGTTGGAACATCAGTTTGCAGAATGTGAGGAAGGTAGAATTAAGAGTCCAAAGAATTTTGTTAAGTGCTCCCCATGGATTTTATATTTAAATCATCTTTGCTTCTTAGAAAATAGAAGTAAACATGTTGAGCTATTTCGAAATGACATTTTGGGTTGGATTGTGTTTCTTGGTTTAAGAAGTGGTGTAACCTAAATCTCTGCTTTCGTCTTCACATGACATTCTTCCTGTGCACATGTCTGTCTCTGTGTCCAAATCTCCTCTTTTTATAAGGACATCAGTCAAATTGGATCAATACCCACCTAATGACCTCATTTTAACTTGATTACCTCTGTACAGACTCTATTTCTAACTAGGGTATTTGGATTTAGGGCTTCAATGTATCTTTTTTGGGGTAACACATTTTAACCCCTAATAATCATAATGGCCATACTTAAAATATGCATGCGTTAGTCCTTGTACTAAGTGTCTTATTGATCTTAAAGCCCTCAGAAAGAAAAAACCTTGCCAACAACTTGATCTGGACTTTTAGCCTCCTAATACTTGGGACAATAATAAATTTCTGTTGTTTAGGTAAAAAAAATAAGGGGTATAATCACATGGGTCTCGGCTTTACCTAAATTGCATTCGAAGTGGGGTGTCAGCTTTTGGTATGTGGCATATAGGCTGTTCAGCGAAAGACTAAGAAATGGGTGAATAGCTCTGGAGGGCTTCTCTAGTTAGGCAACAAAGTGGGTAAACAAACATCAATGAACCTTAGGCAATCACAATTTTACCTGTGAAAGCCATGGGCCTTAAGTAAAAAATGAGTTTAGAATAGAACAACTGGGCTGCTTATCTTTGATAAATTTGATATCCCCTGCCTCTGATGTTGATGCCTGTGGTCTTTGTGGTTCAAGAAACAGATTAAGGAAAATGAGTGGCACAAACCTGTGTTGTTTCTGATGGAGCTGTGGCCAGACTTTCATTTGGCAGAAAGAGAACAGAGTAAAATCAATTAGAATGATGAATATTGACTAGGGGTATGGTTTTGTATTCTAGCAGCTGCTCTTTAAATTTCTTCTTTTTCTTCAAAGAAGGTATATATTTCAAATTCTAATCACCTCTATGTATTTGCCTATTTGATACAATCTCAAGTAATGGATTTTGTCCAATTTTTATCCAAAATTACTAGCCAGATATGAGAAAGTCAAAATCAGAAGACTTAAACTATCCTAAATGAGCTGCATCACCATTTTGCAACAGTTATCACTGGAATTTGAGAAGAATTGCATCTGTTAACTACCAGTCTTTAAGGGGCAATTGCCTCAGAAGTGCACTTACTTTACATTGTGGCAATTGCTATGTTATCAAATAGATACTGCATTTCCATGTAGTCGTTTACCCTTCCTTTGCTTTCTTGTTGTCATCTTTTTTCTTTAGCATTGCTGCAGAATATCTACATAAAACACCACTTTCATGTCACATTTTTTGACAACTATTTCATGAGTCTCCCTCATTACCTGTAGGATAAAGATCTTACCCATTACTTTGTTTTTTGAAACTTTGCAGTGCATTGTTCCATTAAAATACCACCTTTTTATAAGTTCTATTAATAAGGTCACTACAAGCCCAGTAAGAAAGCTGATCAGCAGGACCTATTTAAAATAACGTAATTTTTATCCCAAGGAGAAAATATAATTGCATAGCTCACTTTTCAAGTTGCCTCATGATGCCTCCTGCCTCCCTCCCTCTAGCTTCATCTGTCAACCATGATGTCATCTCCCATACTTTGCCCAGTACTAGGATGTTCTCGTGTTCCCTCTTACTTCTGGCTATTGTGTATGCGGATCCCTCTGCCTGCAACATCTTGCTCAAACCCCCATATTAGCTCTGCTGTATTAGTTACCTCCTAACCATCTTTTAGTGTTCCACCAACTACCCCCTTCTCTGGGAAGCTTTTCTGGGATATTAGAATTTGGATAGATGCCAATACTATGTGTTGCCATATCACCCTGGCCTGCCTTTACCATAAATAGATAGGGTCGCACTTCACTGCAGCTGTTCCCAGTTATCTGCCGTCCCATAGACTTTTAAGCTAGGGCCATGTTCATCTCATTCATCATTATATTCCAGTGCCCACTATAGTATCTGTCTTGTAGCATATGAATGAATACCATTTGAAAACTGAGGTTGTGAAAGGCGAAGTGTTTCTTAAAAGCAGAAAGAAGCAGCAAAAAAACAAAGTGATAAATGCAATTTATAGTATCAAAACAATTTTGTAAATGTGGTGTCTGAGTGGAAAGAGCGGTCACAAGCAAGCAGCTGAAACCAAGGAAGCTGGGGCAGGAAGTCCACTCTTCCTCTCAAAGCACAGTGGGCCTGGAGGTTGTTTGGACTGCTGTCACCTTAGGACTCTAGATTCCAGCATCCTTCCTTGGCTTATTGTGTTTTCAGTTTCTGATGTTTAGTTTCCTCCCTCTATTTGAATCCTAGTTTCAATACCATTTTCAAATTAAGTTCTTTCTGAAAACCTTCTCTGACACAGTTCTCTCTCTCCTCCAAACTTTAAATTACTGTCCCAGTACTGATTTTATTGGTGGTATTATTATTATTCCCAGTTTGGTACTAAGCTCCTCCTGCCAGGAAGAGTGTTTTGTTCACTTCGGTGCAACCTCTCAGATTACCACAAGCACTGTCTAAGCACATGGCTACTTCCTGGGCTGGTGGCTTTTCCTGGGAGAAAGCATGGCAAAAGCAATAAATCATTATTTTAGAAACAAAAATGCATAGATAAAAAGTAATCATCTCTTTTAAGATCATCTATTGTCATATTATATGATTTGTTAATTTGTCATCTGCCATATTTCATCAAGATGTAAGGTAAGAAAGTATGGGTTAAATTCTAAAGTATCTTGGACTTTAATCAAAGAGTTGGTTTAGAGTCCAAGCTGTGTGGGCGGTAAACAGTCCCATGAGCACTTTGGGCAAAATAAGAGACCTGCACAGAGAATTCTGATATCTCCTCTAGCTAGAAGTATCCTGTGAATGTCTTTGTCCTATGCAAAGAGCAAGTGCCACACCTTTTAACAGTGAGTTCATGCAATTTTCTACCAAGACTCTTCAGTGTTCACTCATAGACAGTTAAAAGGAAAACCTATCAATAGTAGAATACTCTTGTCTAAATGTTTCAATGTGTTTATAATAATGGATATATTTATTATCTTATAGAAAGCTTGTAAATAATGGATTTGGAACACACTGAATGACACAAAAAAAAATCACTACATCTACCACAGAAATGCCCTTCAGCACAATAAAGAAACAAACAAACAAAAAAATCAGTCACCAAAACTAATATTATCATGCACCTGCAATTTGAATTGAATTTTGCTCTGCTGCTCCAGTGAGTTCCACAAAAACACTCTGTGCTTGGCTAACCCCTGGACACACAGTTACACCTACTCAATGTGGGGGAGTTTGTGAATGCCCCTTTCCAAAGTGGGTTGAGTGAAAAGCTTTCAGGAAAAGTCACAGCTGCACGCATCCTTGAAGATTAATTACTACTCAGATCTTCTCAGCTTTCAAATGTACAATTGCATTAAGCATAAATTAACTACCTCAAGGCTGCCTAATGGACAGTGGGTAGAGGACTTTCACCTTTATGTCTTTGGTTTGCATCTATCCCCCACTTTGGATTGACTGAAAGTCATTATCCTTTGTCAGCTGTTCGGTGACTTATGAAATGAGGTATTGGTCTTAGTTAAGTACTTAGCGTAGCCAAAAAAAAAAACACCTTCATAATTGATGATCATCGGGAACTGCAGGAACTCAAGAAAGGTCTGAGATTGAATTGGTCATGGAAATTGAATTAGTGTCTCTATGGTCCACTTTCTAAACATGCACTGAGGCTTAGGGTTTTGCCGTTCTCTGGAAGAGAAGGATTTAAGTCGCTAGAATCGCTGACTGGACATCTTCCATTAGCATAACGTGATGGAGACAGTTTATGGCTTTTGCTTCTAGCTAGGGACAGCATAATTATCTCCAACTTTTTTTTTCACATAAAAAAATCTCCAGGAGAGGTTTTTTTTTTCTCTGTTTGTTTGTTGTTTTGTTCTAAATCTCACAAAGCACATAAAGAGCACTAAGTTTCAATAAACTTTATCATTGTTTCTATGAGGGTGAGAACATTAGTATCAGATTGCTATTTCTATCTTTCTAGAAATAACATAGTTTAATAGAAAGCATCTTTGCCATATGAAGGTTTTTGCTGCCGGAGTTTTAGTTCTTGCTCTGTATCTGTCTGAAAAACATTACAGTTAGAGGCCTCAATTTCCCTAGATGTAAGGGAAAGGCCATTAGACTGAATTTCTGAAATCAAACTTTCTTCTCACTTTATTAGATTCTAGGACTGACAAGCTTTCCATTTTCTGAAAGGTATTGTGATAATTCTGGGATTATCTGGATTCCTAAGGCTGTTCTTCTAGAAAGGGATCAGTATTCAAATCGGGGACTGTTAGGTGGGAGATACTTTATTAGGAAATCACTAGCTGAGGAACACAGAAAATTTCACATTTAACGAAGAGTAGGGATTATTGTCAGTGACAGTAGAAAACAGGTAAATAAAAGCTAGAGTTTGAGCTTATGTGGGTAAGAGAAGCCTTGTATAATAAATATCTCTGCAGAGTGAGATTGTAATTGGGAAGAACTGGAAGCATCAGTCAGAGAAGAGGCCAACTGTGGAGATCACAGCTGAATGTGAAAAGGTCAAGGGCTAAAAATTGGTGCTGCTTCTTCTCCCCTCCTTTTTCTTCTCTTCCCTCTCTCCTCTCCCTCTTAATTTGGATTTTCTTCCTAGACAATTTTCTTAATCAAAATCAATTTAAAAGTTTTCTTTATTTGGATGACTTCCAGATTAATTTTTTTCAGCCCGGTTTCTCCTCTGACTTCCAAAATCACATGCAAAACTAACAATATGATATGTCTCCTTGGCTTTCTCATGGACAATTGAAAAGTAACATGTCCAAATAGAATTATAAATTTCTCTTCAACTTTTTCCTTAGTCTTTCTCATCTCAGTCAATAGCACCGTCATAAATTAATTTTTTGAAAATTTAAGAGTTGTCCCTGATTTTTGTTCTTTCCTTCTCTCATTGTATCTACCTCAGTTGATGTGACTGGATTTTCCTTTTGCTCTTCATCTCTACTGCCATCATGCTAGTCTGGATAGCTGCCATCTCTTAACCAATTTACAGGAATATCATCTTTTCTCCCTGATTCTAATTAGCCCTCTCTCTCATCTTGAAAACTTTTCCAGTAATCACCTGAATGTTCTGGGCTTTCAAATCTCTTAATGTTGATTAATGTAACAGTGGTAGGTAGACTAATAGTCCCCAAAATGTCTATGGCATAATTCCCCCAGAATATGTGAATATCACCTTACATGGCAAAGAGAACTTTGCAGATGGGATTAAGTATCTTGGTATGAGGAAATGAGTCAGAATTATAGAATAGGCTTAATATAATCATAGGGGTCCTTATAATAGAGATGCAGGAGGGTCAGAGTCAGAGAAGGAAATGTGATCATTGGAAGCAGAGGCTGGGATGAGGTGATCACTAGAAGGGGACCACAGGCCAAGGAATACAGGTGGCCTCCAGACTGCCCCCAAAAAGCAAGGGGATGGATTCTCCCCAGAAGCCTCCCAAAGGAATATAGCTCTGCTGACACCTTGATTTTAGGCCAGTGACACCCATTTCAGACTTTTGACTTCCAGAACTGTAATTTATGTTGTTTTAGTCCACAGTCTGTAGTACTTTATGACAGCAGCAATAGGAACCTAATACAGACACTTTTTCCATTCATCAACTATGCCCTAACTATGTGTTGTCTTCCACTTTTTGGCATACAACATGCTGTGCAATTCCTTGGGGTTTTTGCGTAGTCTGTTAGCCTGGCCTTTTGTGTTTTTACTTGTAATTGCAGGGCTAGTTCCTTTGGATATCAGTTTAAATGACATCTCCTTAGGAAGGTCTTTCCCAACCTCCTCTTTCAATCTCTTTTCATCTACTTGTTTTCTTTGAAATAGAAATCTCTTTAAATCTCTTCTGTCTTAGTCCTGGCAGTTGTTTTATTTATCTGTGTACTACTTGGACTTTCATTTTGTACTTCCTTTGTTTGCTTTTTTCCCCCTTTTGCTTAATCTATTATATTGAATCTAAACTCCATGACAGAAGAAACTATATCTACCACGTTTAGCACCATATCTTTAAAGTGGTTTCTGGCACACAGTAAGTTCTAAATAAATATTCAATGCCTGCCTGACAGATTGAATGAATGATTTAGGGGAATTCAGTGTATTTAGAGACTCTAGCTCTAGGATAAGAACGGTGATAGATGCTAAGCAAAGATCCTCAACTATTAGAAGTTTCTGGGCTTGACTTTGGTGCTACAATGGAGATTAGGCAGGCCTTGAGGTTGTCTTCCTCAACAACTTCCTCTGGTTGTCAACGGAGAAAACTCTGGAGTGATTCGAAGTGTAATGGAGAAAGCCCAACCCAGTGAACAGAGCAAATATCAGTGGGGTTGGTTGGTAACGGTGTTTTGGGAAGTTGATATTCTGCAGGAATTTGCCCTGGTCAGGTGAGTCTTGGAGGCAATATAGGAACCCGGCGGGAGGACCAGGGTATAACTGTCAGGATCAGGCAAATAGGAACATAAGTGGAAAACAAGGTAGATAGCATTCCTCTTGTCCAACTTGGAATCCCTTAAATTTAGTTTAATGCCAGGCACTTGTGAAATGCTTAATAAAAATTGGCAAGACATGAAAGAGAGTTGAATGAATGAATGAAAGATTACTCAAGGTATGGGAAAGTATTACTGTAATGCCTGGCATGTTAGACAGTTGACTTCCTTCTCCTTTCTCTTTATACATTTTAGCAAATGATGGAGCTGACACTGCTTTCAAATTGATCATATCTGGCTGTGAGAGGGAGATGGGCTCCTGGAGGACTGACAGATCCTGTTGTGTGGAAGTCAGGGAAGACAAAGTTGATGGGAAATGGGGCAGCATTAGCAGTACTGTTGATGCAATGAGTAAAATTCCTAAAGAATATTAATATGGCCAGTGCTCAAGTGGTATCTCTTCAAGACTTTATCAGTAAAGTGAGTTAGATTAAGCATGACATAATTAACACTAAGATAGTAGCTTTAATCAAGTATTGAATTCTGTAACTTCATTGGCCCTTGATTTCTCTATTCTCTCTTAATCCATTTGACACGCAGGCCTATTTTATATTAGAATGATATCTGTTGAGTCCATTTCCCTGGCTATCTAAATGACATTTTCTCTAAAAGAGAAACAGCAGGTCTTAATTCCCTGAGTATATTTGATTCCAAGGGCTGTTAAAACAAAATTTCACAAATTGGGTGGCTTGAGACAACAGAAATGTATTTTCTCACAGCTCCTGAAGCCAAAAGTCGGAAATCAAGTTGTTGGCAAAGCCATGCTCCCACTGAAGAGTCTGGGAAAGAATCCTGTCCTCTTCTTTGCAGGTATTTGCCAGCAGTCCTTGCCATTCCTTGGCTCATAGTTGTGTAACTCTAGTCTCTGCTTCTGTCTTCACCTGCCCTTTCCCCCCACATCTCTGTTTCCATGCTTCTCTCTCCTTACAAGATCACCCACCCTAATTCAGTATGACCTCTTCTTAATATTATTACATCCACAAGGAACCTATTTCTAACTAAGGCCACATTCACAGGTTTTGGTTGGATTTGAATTTTGGGGAGACACTATTGATCCCAGTATCTATAGTTGATAAAAAAGTATTGTGGGAAAAGTTTAGCCCGAGGACCTTGTTGAGGAAGTCCTGGGGAATTTCTTATGGTGAGTTTTGTTTTTCTTTTCCCTACAGTTATTAGAAGGGACTATGCCTTAATTGTTTTTATATTTTCTATTTTTACAAATGGCTTTATACACCATGAGTACAAATTTGAATAAATGCATTCTACTAATGACCTTCTTGGGTGCCCACTTTTGTAGCCCTCCAACCCCACGGACAGCTTTGCATTGCCTTGGGGGCTATGATGGGAAGTGCCTGGACTCAGATGCCTTGGTCTCCTGGGATTGCCAAACAGTTTCTGTCACATGGTCGATATGTTCATGATTTATTTTGATACTTGAATTTTGAGGCAGCACTTTGAGAAATCAAGTCTGTAGTTTGAGGGATTATCTGTTCAATGTTACTGAAAGACTGGTTCTTTTTTTTTTTACAGGGTTTTTAAAATTAAATTAAATTAAATTTAATTATTTTTTTTCTTTAAATTTTATTTTAACTTATTTTTTCAAATACATTTGTCTCTGTCTACCCCCCACCACTTTCCCTTGCCCTCTCCCTTCTTCCCTCCCTCAGCTCTTCCCCTTTGGTTTTGTCCATGAGTCCTTGCTATATGTTCTTGACTTTCCCCTTCCCTTCCTTGTCCTCGCCCTTGCCCCCCACTCTTGTCTCTGTTGATTTCTTTTCCTTTCAGTGTTGCTGGTCTTATTTTCCTTTCATCTTTGTATTGTTGGTTAGGTTCCACTTATAGGTGAGATCATATGGTATTTGTCTTTCGCCCCCTGGCTTATTTCGCTTAGCATGATGCTCTCCAGTTCCATCCATGCTGTCGCAAGTTTAGTAGTTCTTTTTTTCTTTCTGCTGCGTAGTATTCCATTGTGTATATGTACCACAGCTTTTTGATCCAATCATCTACTGATGGGCATTTAGGTTGCTTCCAACACTTGGCTATTGTAAATTGTGCTGCTATGAACATTGGGGTGCCTAGGTTCTTTTTGTATTGGCGTTTTGGTATTCTTAGGTATAGTCCCAGCAGAGGAATCACTGGATCAAAAGGAAGTTCCATTTTCAGCTTTTTGAGGCAATTCCACACTGCTTTCCACAGTGGCTGCACCAGTCTGCATTCCCACCAACAATGTACTAGGGTTCCCTTTTCTCCACAGCCTCGCCAGCACCTGTTGTTTATTGATCTGTTTATGATGGCCATTCTAACTGGTGTGAGGTGGTACCTCATGATGGTTTTGATCTCCATTTCTCTGATGGCTAATGATGCTGAGCATCCTTTCAAATGCCTCTGGGCCCTCTGTATCTCCTTCTTGGAAAAGCGTCTGCCCAGGTCCTTTGCCCATTTTTTGATTGGATCGTTTGTCTGAAAGACTGGTTCTTAAATGAACTTTTTAAAGATAATATTTGTATAGCCAACCTTCTTTAAATAAGAGATAGTCAACACAAATGTTCTTCAGTTGACAACCAACTGCTTAGTTAAAAATGACTGTTTTATTATTTTTTAATGTTTAGACAGTATAAATCCAAACTTTAAAACAAGTGAGCCTGTAGAGAGAGACAATAATAATGTGATACAGTTGCATGGCATGTTCTTTTTACGTCATTTGATCACTACAAGGTACGTAAGACATAGATAATTCTCTTCACTGACCAAAAAGGAAACTGAGTCTCTGAGTGGTTAAGTAGCCAGGTTGAAGATAACAAGGAAATAAGAGTGTAAGGACTTCAAGTCTTCATACCCTAGTTCCCTGTTCTTACCTGAACACTGCCCATAGTATCTGAATGGTTAAATTATACAGTTATTTTGACAATGCCAACTCAGCCTGAAGAAGTTATACTTTATATCTGCATTTAACTTGGTCATTATATGGATTTTGTTTAGGAACTACTAGATTTTTTATTTATAGTTAATTATTTTTAACATTATTTTTTCCAAAGTTTTATTTTATCACATCACAAAAAAAGGCATAACATTAAAGAAGAGGAAAAGCCTGTACACTTTGATGAAGAGTATCAGATACATAGGCTGACACCTTGAGTTTAAGTCCTATGTGATTTGGGGTGAGCCACTGGCCTCCTAGAAAGCTCAAGTGAACTGAACTAATATGGGTCTCTGTGTTTGTTGACCTTGTGATATTTCAGCATCTGGATATGAGTAAGGGGGAAAGATCTGGCAGGGAGAATTAAGCAACAAATTGGTCATTCTGGCTGCATTGCCAGTTAGACTCTGCCCAGGACATGAATGACTTTGGGCCTATTTATATTTGCTATGTGCAGCACAGTATCGATTCTGAATGTCAAGCCCTTTGCTTAGGTGCTGTTTCTGTGTGATGAGCATATTATCACAGAATAGTAATTGAACCCTTTAACACCCTCCCCTCCGTATGTACCACACTAACAAACAGCAATTTAAATGCACATTTAACCTGAGCTCATTCCCAAACTTAACAGAAGCAAAATGACAGTGTTTTAAGTATTGCTGAATAGTTTGTATGGAATTAAATATTTTTTTAAAAAGTGAATTGCTTTCTACCAAAATAGATACTTTACTGCTGTAAGATAAGTTTGCATGCTTCAAAATGCTAACTTGGTCAGTTAATAACCAGATTAGAAACAATGGTGAATTAAGATACTAATCTAATCTGAGAAAGGAAAATATTAGTTATTTCCTTATACACTCAAGAAAAGAAAAACATGAAGAGTAATTGATTTAGTAATTAGTTAAGAAAAAATAAGGTTTTGAAGAAAATTTCTGTTTTGTCAAAGCATCTACAGGAAAATTATAAGAATATTTCTTAAAAATAATTTTACGTAGTTGAAACGCTATTAAATGGTAAATATCTAGAAAAGACACATAAGATGATTAATGTTAGTCTCCATTGTTGTAAGATGATCCTTAATATTCCATACTTGATGATTTGTTGTCTGGGAAGCATGGGCCCAGCTAACAACCAAAGCTGTTTATATCTATACCATTCCTATGTTTTCAGAGATGCATGAAAATCATATCAGAAACTCTCACCACAAACCTCAACATCTTTTTTCTTCTTCCTGCCCAGTAGGGGATGCCCCATTTAACAGTTTCCCAGCACCATGGCAATAATGGCTCCCACCCATGCTTTCCCCCGAATCCACTGTCCTCTGGCCAATGCTGGTGCTACTTTATGTTGCTCTGTACAGTGTGGTATGCCTCCTTCTCATGGAATTATAATAACAAACTCTTCTTTCCAAGGTATTGACCTTTTTATGGTATCATACGGTATCAGTCACACCTATAAATTAAATTCCAGGTACATTTAAAGCAGTGTTTTGAGAGTTATAAGTTGTTCATCTTTTTTGAGACGTATGTATTTAGATGATAGATAAACATACAAATAGATTATCACTTTATCAGATATTTCTGGAAGTGTAGTTTAAAGTTAGAGAGAAAGTCTTTAACCCATGTCCAGCTGAGAAATGCAAGGTCTTTACATCAACAAACCAGATGTATCTAATCAACATTATATCAATATATTTTATGATTTAATGAGCTAATTCTGAAGTTCTACCATGTATACACATCATATAAGGGGCCTTCCTTAGTTCCAGTCTCTTCTGATGCTGACATGATAATCAGGATCAGAATGGCCTACAAAAAAGAAATGAGCTCTTCATCTATCACCAGCCTTCTTTATCTTTCAGGTACATCACCCCATGCTTTTCCTACACATGGAATCACAAAGAGGCCATAGGCTTTGGGGAAGTAGAACATACTGGCTTACTGTGGCTTTGTGCAAGACAAAGACACCCGCCTGGAAACATACTCTCCAGCAAAAATCACACCATCAACATTATTCCCACTGTTAGAGATTTAGTGCCATAAACCATGGTTTGAAGTTTTTACTTCCTCAAAGCTGAGGCTACGCTATCCAAAATCTTCAGGCTACACTGGATTTAATATAAAAAAACACCAATGTAGACACTTTATGGGACAGAAATGCCTTGTTGTTACAACCAGTGGAGCATCACTTAGAATAGTGATGTTACGAGTTTCACCACTAAAGCACCAAATTCACTTCTTAAAATAATAACATAAAACCATGAACCAATACTGAGTGTTAAGGATGTCCTTTATGTTTCCTCATGAAGATGTGGATTAACCTTTGCTTGCCAAGCATTTACAGGATAATCTTGTTTTTAACTTCCAAAGGCTCGTTAAATGTGATAAAGCCAGATAGCCCAGTTCCTTTACTTGCAATGTTATCTCCTTCGGAGCACACATGCAGCTGATGACTTGTGCTGTTAGGGCACTTTAATAGGTCACACTATCAGGACAAAAATAAGTAGAGTTTTAAAGGCCGTATTGGGCCCTGCTAAGTGTAATCCAATACAGTGGGTCTGATCCTGTCAAGTGCATGACATGCTTCAGAGGTTGGCAGGCAGTCTGTGGAGCCCCTGTGAGCTCATTTGCTTCTGGTGCTGTGTGATTTTAAAACCCACAGGTCAATGGCATCCAGTCCAGTATCACCAAGAAAGTGCCAACAATAATGTCAATGGAATTATGCATTTCCTTCAGTTCTAAAGACTGAGAGATGTTGTTAAATGAACCTCCCAATGAGCTATTTTAAAAAGTTACTTTTGGAATGAATTTACTTTTGCTCCTTTAAAAAAAAATGTACGTGTGTGTAGTTCCAGCTGTCAGGAAAATATGTCATTTGGATGTTGTTAATATCTGGATCGTGACTCAGAGAAAATGGAACCCTTACCTTTCATTTTCTTTATCATTCTCGGTAATAGATACAATTCCCAGTCCATGAATTCAGTTTGAAAGAAACATGGCTTTTGTATATTTTCTTAAATTAATTTAATCAGCTTAATTTCCAAACCTGACTTGCTGAGGTTGGTGGGAAAGTTCACATTAGATCATTTGAGTATTATGACCTACAACCTTGCCTAGCTTTGTGCCAAGATTCCATATTTGTGGGCACAGGAAGGCCCATGCTGGTTATTGTGGAGATGGCTGTTGGATCCTTACATTTTGAATCACCACCCTTTCTGTGCCTTGAAATGGTTTTGGTATTTTTTTGGTAAAGTCTGGGATTTGCTTTAGTTCAAGCACCCAGAGGCTTTCAAGCATCATCTTCCCTAGGATATTTCTAGAGGTTAGGGAGCAGGGACCGGCTTTATCAGGCATCTAGCATTCTTTATCTTCAATTCTCCTAAGAAATCACTCATCTCTTCCCATGTCTAATGTTAATGAGCATCCAATCAAGTGGCTTTGGAGGCCAAAGGAGTGAATTGGTGAGACCATTCCTTTAGAGATCCAAGAAGCTGCTAAAATAGCTTCTGTCTAGGACACCTAGGATAATCTTCTCAATTAATGTGGCTTTTTGTTGTTGTTCTTGGAATGAAACATTGGAAGGGAAATATCTTCCCACCAAATTCTGCCTTCTACCCCAGGACAAATCCCCTGGACTACAAGTTCATCCCAGAAACTCATATGGAGTAGTGGATATGGGACAATAGGATACAGACAACACTGATATTAGAAATGCATCTTGTGACCCTCTCTTTGACAGCATCACCCTGTCTGATCAAGGAATGCAACATTGGAGGTTCAGTTGACTTCCCACATGACCTTCTACCAGTTTCCAGCTAGAGCTCCTTTTTCTAATTTTTTTTTTTTACCATCCTTCCCTCTTCCCTCACCCCTATGATCTCATACTATTTGAATTGCTTGGATTTAAAACTCCTTGAAAAGAGAGGTTTGGGTTTACAACCCAAATATAAGTTTATGATGATTACCTTGAGTCAGGGATGTTTCTTTTCTCCTTTCTTTCTTTTTTTCTTTCCCTTCCTTCCTTCCTTCCTTCCTTCCTCCCTCCCTTCCTTCCTTTCCTCCCTCCCTCCTTTCTTTCTTCCTTTCCTTCCTTTCCTTCCTTTCCTTTCCTTCCTTCCCTCCCTCCCCTCTTCCTTCCTCTTCCTTCCCCCTCCTTCCTCCTCCTCCCCCCTTTCCCCCCCCTCCTCCCCCCCGCTCCCTCCTTCCCTCCCTTCCTTCCTTCCTTCCTTCCTTCCTTCCTTCCTTCCTTCCTTCCTTCCTTCCTTCCTTCCTTCCTTCCTTCCTTCCTTCTTTCCTTTCTTCCTGTGGCTGTCTCAGTTCAGGTCTTCATTTGTTGAAAGAATGAACACTGTCAGGACTCAGACTCAGACTGACATGGTTCAGGTATCAGGTTGAGCCAGTAGGGGTTTGCTATTTTATGATGCATTTTTAGTGCACCTTTTGAAGGTTCATCTCTTTCAATTTGTATGAGTCCAGTCTCTTGAGAGCAGCCTCTTTAAGGAAAGGCCACGTTTCCTGAAGTCCAGTGGGGAGTATGACTGTCTTCCTGCAGCAGCTGGGCTCTCATTGCCAAACATAAACAAGCATCGTGTGGAATGAAGCCATCCTGTATCTCTGGATGCTGTCCATTTGTAGGACTGTCATGGTCATTTATTACTAATGACAGGAATCTGTAGCTGGCTGGAGGCAGCAGTCATGTTCCTATGCAATCAGCATTTTAAACTGGCTGTAGGCTTTTGGAAAAACAAACAGCCTAAACTTATGGCTTTGGTGCCTTGATCTAATTTCAATGTCCTACAGGAAGTCTTTCCATGTCACAATATGATCCATTTGTTGTTCATGTAACAAATTCAAGTACAGCTGTGTATTATTGTCATATGCTGCTATTTAGATGCTTATATATCTATGTCATGCACCTTTAAAGGATAAATGTGGTTGTTTAGGAAAGCAACTGTTTCATACTTGAATTATTCAATGCTGTCAGCACAGAAATTTGACAATGTTCAATGTCTAGAAATAAATATTCAGAGCTAAGGGATCATCCAGTCCAAACTACTGAGTTGGCAATGAAAGAAAAACAGGGTAGTGTGGAGTCCAAAGAGGAAAATAATATACTCAATTTGTTGGATGCCCACATTTTTTTTTTCCTTTCCAGAAGTCAAGGATATCTGGTCCTCTTATCACAGTGATATTAGTCCTATTTTAGATTAGAAGAAATCTAAGGAAAATTTTGACACAAAATTCATTAACAATTCAGTCTTCACTTGCACATATTCTAACCTTCTATCTAGATTTTTAGTATTTACAGCTTTTTTTCCTGTGCTTCTTGGGCCAATTTCACAAGCAATCACCAATTTATTTTCCTTTATAGCTCTAGATAATATTTTCAGAGGATACTTACTATGTGCCAGATACCGTTTAATGTTTTTATGCATGTTTTTTAAAATATGATCTTCTCAAGTACTTTGTGAGGTAAACACTATGACCCCATTTTACAACTGAGAAAAGTAAGACAGAAAAATGTATTTTTCCCAAGGTCTCACACAGGTAGTAAATAGCTGAGCCCCAATTCAAAACCACCAGTCTGACTCCAGAGCCCATGCTCATAAAAACCTATCTGTGACCTTCACTTGATTCTTAAAAATGGTATTAATTGTCTCCTTGAATGGACATATTGGACGTTATGTAGATATCATTGGTGGAGTGAGGGTACAAGTGGCAAGAGTGCCATTCGTGAAGGACTTGGCCAAGATAAAATTGCGTAGGCTCATTTACTATTGAATAAGAGTGTTGCTTTCTTTCTTTTCTTTTCTTTCTTTTTTTTTTACTGAAAAAAAGAAGGCAAAGTCTGATGGTGAAGCATTAGCCACAGCACAAGTCAGAGGATAATGGCCGGTGTTACAGGAATTGCCTACTGCATTAGGCCTGAGGGGTTGGTGCAATCCGTAAATACAACATCAGGGGTAGGATTCAAACTAGTGCTATGGGCAGGTAATAAAGGAGGCTCTAAAAGGGTGGGTGGAGTGGGACTTACCAGCATGAGGCAGGCCAAACAGGTAATCAGTGTATATTTGTTCTCTATCTCTGCCCTGGCCCAGATCTCCTAAAATCCTTTAGTTTTCTTGTGCTGAGAGCAATAAAATTATCTTTTGTTATGTTGATGAGGCTTTTTGAGCTGCAGCTAAGGATGAGGGCCAGTAGCCAGTGGAAGGGGAGCCAAGTATGTGGTTCCAGGGCTAGAACTTTCAGTCCCACCCCTAGATCTCCTGGTAGGGGAGGGCCGCAGATTGAGATCAATCACCAATGGCCAATGATTTAATCAATCATGCCTATATAATGAAGCCTCCATAAAAGCCCAAAAGTCTAGCTTTATAGAGCTTCCAGGTTGGTGAACATCTCGATGGATATTCTAGGAGAGAAGGTAGCCTCTTGGAGAGGGCATGGAAGCTCCATGCCCCTTCCCACATAGTTTGTCCTGTGCATCTCTTCCACCTGGCTGTCTATATTACATGTACTTTTTTTTTTTTACATTAAACCAATAATCTAGTAAATAAAATATTTCTCTGAGTTCTATGAGCCACTCTAGTTAATTAATAGAACCAAAGGGAAGGGGTCATGGGAAGCCAGTTGACCAGAAACAGACAACAACCTGGGCTCGTAATTGACATCTGTAGTGGGGGTAGTCTTAAGGAACTTACCCCTTAACCTGTGTGAGATATCTCTGAGTAAACAGTGTCAGAATTTAGTTGAATTGTAGAAAACACAGCTGGTGTCGGTGAATTGCCTGGTGATGTGGGGGAAAAAAATCCATGCATTGGAATTGGGAGCCAAATCATTGGAGAAACAAGAAAGTATAGTGTAGGCCACAGCATGTGGGCAGACAGATGGAGAGGGTACAGCAGAGAACTCTGTGGGCAAGAAGCAAACCCTGAACATACTGCTGGTTTTCATACCTAATACCAGCTGTTCTTGACCACTGGGTGAGTACCAGCAAAAACAAAGTAGGGAGGTGTAGGATATCAGAACAAGACAAAAGCCAGGGTTAGGATCTTTACATATCTGCTTTCTCTCTAAGTTTTCCCCTCTGGCTATTTCTCATCTTCCAGAGAGGTCTCGTCTGGCCATAAGTTCTCTGTCTCAGGACACCTGCCTCTTTTCCCTTTGTATATACAATACAGATACACACACACACACACACACACACACACAGACATATAAACACACACATTCATTTATGCCTGTTTATTGCCTGTCTTCCCAACTCAAACATAAACTTGTGAAGTTAAGCAAACCTTTCTGTTTTTACTCACAAATATTCAGGGCCTGTTCATAAATATGCATTAAATGAATAAATGAATAAACAGAGGATCAGGCACAGGGATAAAGGAGATTAGCCCATTTAATGTAATGAATCTGGAGCTGAAGAGGAGATAGACAACAGAGAGAAAAAGATCACTTATGTTGGATTACCATATTACCATTACTTAGCATTGATAAACTCACCAAGTTCTGTGGTATAGATATTATAGATAGGCAATGAAGACAGAAGACAGACATGTTTGCAAAATCTCTTTCAAAATGTCTTTGGACATTGGTGAGAGGAGTTTTGTCCCCTGATATAAGCTATTTGGAAATGCTTTGCTATCATACAGAATGTTCACCAGAAATGGACATATATTTCCCTAGTGTTTTCAATAAAACATTTTTGAAAGCACAGAATTAAAGTTTTAATGGGTTAGCTTATTCCACTTATGCATATGAAACATGAAGTTTAAGAATACATTCTTTCTATATTCTTATCAAACACACACACACACACACACACACACACACATTACAGCCTCTTCCTTTTCCCCCTTCCCCTCCTCAGTGGCCCCGATCTTTTCATTAAAAAACAACAACAACAAAAAAACACTCTTACAGGGTTCTCCTGAGGATGTGTGAGTACAGAGAATGCCAAGGAGCACTCTGGGAGCCTCTAATGGGGAAGACACAAGACAAAGCAAATAGCAGGTCATTTTTCCAAGAGATGGGCCCCCTGCCATGAGGAAGCTCTCCAGGCTGCCTCTCCTTTTGTGTTTTTATTTGAGTTTAATAAAGAATATTAAGACTGTGAGCTGCCTGCCCCCCACAGGCCCCCAAGTACAGAATTACATTTGAGAGGCTAGAGGGAGGGAATGATAGTCCTATGGAAAGTGTGGAGCTGAGGAAGCAATATGCAATGAACTTCTTACTTTTGTTCCGTGTCTTGAGGCACAGTGAAAACAAGGTGCCTCTTATTAAAGGGTTGCCTGCAAGATGGGGTCTCCTTAGACACCTAGGACTGCAGTTCACAGGCCTGTGCAGATCCTGTCTATCTATTATTGATGCCTGCTTTAACTTTCTTCCTTCTCAGAAAGTTTCTCCCTTTGTCCACCCCAAAGCCCAGCCTGTTTTTGTTAGACCACAGTCAGAAAGGCTATATCAAAACAAATAAGCAGGAGGAGCCCTTATACTCATTCTGTCCCTTTTTTAAATCAGAGAAAGTAATAGCTTAGTACCATTTTGTATAGATACTTACCTAATTTCAGATTTTAATAAGACAATCATGTGATAACTTCCGAATTTTATTATTTGTACTTCTAATCAGTTCTTTCCTATATAGAGCCACACCTAAGAGATAATAGAGATGACAGTGAAACATTTTCATGGTTCTTTTCATGGAGTGGTTGTCACATCTACCATCCTCCCTCCATCTCTCTTCTATTCCTTTTAAAAAGCATTGTTCAGTCCAAGAATGGGTGGCCAAACTTTGTAAGGCACTTTGCCAGGAAAGGGACACACCTCTCAAACCCTTGCCTTGACTTTGCCCAACGTTGTTCCATTATACATGTCACTTGATAATTGATATTTGCAATTTTACTAGTGAAAGCTTCCTTATTTTGTTTGTATAAGTTATCCACTAGAAGCAGCCCTAAGATGCCCATGCCTTAGTGTAAATCAATTCCTAATGCTTTGCAAAAAGCAGGTCTTACCATGACCAGAAAGGTTAGGGATTGTAGACCCTGACCACTATGGGAAGGCCCAAGGAAAACATCAGAGATGATGAAAATGACGATGATGATGATGCGAGAGGGAGAGAGCTAAGAGGCTGTCAGGGCCAGCAAGGATGTCGGCTTCATTCACATCTTGCCAGTGATTAACTCTTCCGTTATTCCAAAATTCAAATTGGGAAATTACCCTGAGAACTGTTTATTCAGTGCTGCTGGTGGGAAAATATATATAGATACTGCTCCACGGCCACTGCTGGCCAGCAAGGACCAGGTAGGACACAGTGGAGGACACAGCAGGGGATGCATTATAGGATGGTATGTTGTGTGACATTTGGATTTTGTTTTTATATAGTCTTACAATGCTCCACGTGTTTTTTTTCCTTCTTACTGCCACATTTGTTTTCCCCCAAATATGCTTATACACTGTCTTCTAGGCTTGGTCTCCCTGTTAAGCTGAGTGCATAAGAACCAGAGGTGTTGTCTGTTTTTTTTACAGTCCATGATGAATGAAGTTTAAGAACATAGGCCAGAGAAAAAGGGACGAGACGATCAGGTTTTGAATCAGCCCAGCCTCCCTGTAGCACCCGCGGGCTGCCTTCTCTTTCACTCTCAGGGGCTGCATCAACCCCCATTTCCCAGTGTCAGCCCTCTGTCCTCACAGTACCAGAGCATGTGAGGCTGTGCCCAGTAGAGGGAAAATGAAGTTTGTTCTCCAGCCAAGGGTGTCCACGAGGGCCTGCTATACAGTAACACTGGGAAAATGGCTCTCAGGCCTTCAATCAAATTTCAAACAAGTATCTTCTAGGTGAATAAGAAAATACAATTTGCTAATGGAAATATTGAAGAAAGAACCCTGGATAAAAAGCCAGAATCTTAAGTGGGCTACTAGTTAGCTGCCTGCTTCCTCTTAGGGTAGTTATCTACTGGAGTTGGGGGGGTGGGTGCTGGGGGTGGTCAGACTCATGTGTTCTTGTGAAGAAGATGAATGTCCTCTAACACCTCTTCTCTCCTTTGTGTGTGACATCATGAACTTTCACTGTAGAATAAAATTTATTTCTGTGACTTCTACCAAGATTCCAAGACCTGGCACTCAGGTGGGTGAGCAGTATGGATAATGATCTTTTGCATCTTGCAAATGGAGAACTCAAACCTCTGCAGGGATCAGCAGGTCATATGAATGATTCAAGAGCAGAGTGAGAACCAGAGGCTGATAGCCCCATCCCAGAATGTGGGCCCAGTATGGTGGGAGCATTCCATTAGCCAAGGGAATTGAGAAAGCTGCCTTTGTCTTTGCGTATGTATACTCCCCTAATTTTAAACGTTGACCATGTGGTTACGTTTTTTAAGTTTTTGTGGTGCCAACTGAAAACATCTGCTGCATGGATCTTTTCTCAACTCTACCAGTTTGTGTCTCTGTCTCTTCACAGAAGTATTTAGATTATATTGGCAGACTTCTTGTAGGGTATGTGGAGGTGGTCTGGCTCCCTCACCTAGATGCATGTGTAACAGGTGGAAGCAACTCCTTACAACCTTGGAGGAGTCTGATGAAGCAGTGTTCCCACCGGCTTTTGCATGGGTCTCACAGCCTTGAGCCCCGGGTGCGATAAACTGCCCTGTAGCCTTGAGTTGGATCACATGCGCAGCTCATGATAGTTACTTCACCTTCTGGCTTGATTGCCCTGCTTTGTTTGGAGCTAGTATAAACGGGATAGGAGTTTTGGAAGGGATGGGGAGTCGGGGCGCTGACTTGGATGCGGGCTTGTGGCATATGTGGCTCCCTCCACACAGGCTTGTGGTCTGTGTGTGGCGCGGATACAGGCTTTGTGGCCTGTATGATTTCCCCGGACCAGACTTGCGCCTGTGTGACGCTCCCAAATAAAGGCATGTCAAGCATCCCCAAGGCTCCACGCATCTTCTTCCATCTCCCTGAGACCCAAGCGGACCTGTCCAGCCTAGAGAGGCTGCAACACACTACTTAACCATCTTTTAAAGAGATCTGTCAAGAATATAGAAGGGAGTGAGAGGAGACACACATTAGAACGATGCTACTGGAATCTATACAATGATAGAACTGGAATAGAGCAAAAAGGCAAACTCTGCAAAAAAGCATTCTACTGCAGATACATCTTACATGTCTCATGTGTGTTATTTCCACAGTCCACAGTGATTTTGAGGTAGAAAATAGAAACAATAAGAAGACTATTTGGTTATATTAAACTTCTTCTCCCTTTGCTTTTTAAAAAGTACCAAGTAATTTTATGGTATCAATAACTCTCATTTATGCATTACAGAGCAAGTGACCTCTTGGGAAAAATAACATTTATTTGAGTGAAGTTGTAAAATGCACAATTTGTATCTGAAAACCAGAAGTTGACAGCAAGTTGTTTGTACCTTTTTTTTTTAAAAATCAAACATGTCTAAAGAAAAAAAAATTCCTCATTTTTATAGCTAGAAACAGGGTGTCGCATAACAAGGATAGAGCTTTTCAATTGTGAAAAATGATGCCAAGAATGACTGCAAAAGATAAATACGCCATGCACACTCACAAATTGCTACAACTTTCATGCTATGTATATCTATTCTTCTAAGCCTTAAGCTACAAGAAAATAAATGTTTTCCCACAGAGGATAGAGTCCAAATGGCTTGAGTTAAATATCAGGTATTGCTTTCTACAAGGTCCCATAGTTATGAGTATTCACCATAATGCCATGAAATCACATCATAAATCTATGTTACCACTTTCTTTTATATTTATTATTTGGGAGCAGAGGCAATGCTCAGAATTAGAATCAGCATCTACCTGGTCTGTTAGGAAGGAAAGACTATAATATATTATTTTAAACAAACTCAATTTGGCATATCATACCATGAGAATATATTAACCCATTTGTAGCACCCATAATATGAACATTTTTTTATCTGACAGAAAGCTATTTGACCAATAACCAATTTATCTCTGAATTTACATGGTATAATTATTATTTAATAATGTGAGACAAATTTAGCTGCATTCATTTTGTCAATTAAAAACTAAAATCTGAGATATTGTGGAGGTACAGAATTAAAATGTAGAAATCTTCAGGATCAGCTTCCCAGCAAAGTCTGTTTCAATTAAAGTTCCCCTTGACCACCCACATTCTTATTCATTCTCCTCTATGTATCTTGGGGCCAGACTCTCGTGCACCCAACCCTTTCCTCAGATTCTCTTCAGATGAGAACCTGACTCAAGATTCCTGTTCTTATCTCCTCTGTTCAAACCGCTGTCCAAATAAGTTTTCAACTGCCATTTTTAAAGTAGATTTCTTACCGTGTAATGAAAGACTGGTTTATGGAAAGGGAATATCAGGCATTTAAATAAAAAAGGAGGAGAATATACTTGGGGTAAAAATAGTACTTTTCAAAGTTCTCTGAAACCAGTCAAAGAGTGTCACTACCCTATTATATTACTATCACAACACCCCAATTGCCTTCAAGGAGCATACAATCTAGAGACATAATCGATGTAGGAAAAATAACTGTTAGGCAGTTAACACAGGATTACTGTTGATTCTGTTGTGCTGCAGACTACTATGGAGAAAGAGGCAGAAAAAGGGGTTAGTCAAGGAGTGCTAGAGAAAGAGTCCAACATTATATTGAAGGAAATTAAGAAATGGCTTTCGGCAAGTCATGCTCCCACTCTTTCTACCCCATTGCGTACCAAGTCCCGTAGGGTCCCTCAGACAGGTATTATCTTGGAATTTAGAAGCAGTTAAAATCAGACCTAAGAATCCATGGACATCTCTCACTTGGGATGTTGTAAATGCATTCCATTTACTCATCAGTGAATCTCTGTACTTCCCTAGGTGAATTTCTATCCACTTGAGACTATTCTTCCAGAAAAAAAAATTCAGACACCTAAAATAGACATCTAGTAGATATCAGAGTTAACTCTATTTTGCTGTGTTAAGTGAATTCATATGTCTATACACTATTGTTTTGGTGTGGGTTCGAAAAACTAAATCCCTCATTTTGACTGTGTTGTGTCTCAAGAACATTTAATCCTTGCTGTGCATTATGTGTGTGCAAAGATGGGTATACACGACTATGTTTCTAACCCTTCAATCCATCTCATCTCTTTCTGTCTCCATTTCTGTTAGTTGACAAAAACTTCCATGTTAATAAACAAACAAAATGAACTATTAGCCTTTATCTAATTCCTAAACAAGTAGTATGTCATGTCACAATAATTGAAGCTATATGTTTTTAAATATATTTACCAAAAAAAAAAAAAAGACAGGAAAATCTTACATTTTTGCTGAAACTTAGATTTTTGGAAAATTTACCAAAAAGACATGAGGTGAACAGAACAAATACAAAGGCAACTCAACATAGGAAAAGATATTTTTACTATTGAATCAAATCTTCATTATAAAATACAGTCATGTCTATTTAATCATAGTTGAACTAACTTTTTAAAAATAAAACTAAAATATTGAAAACAGTTTTCTGTAGATAATTAATTATAGAATTCAATTGAATTCATGGAATTCAATCTGGAAAAAACTCAAGAAAATTTTATTAATATTAGTATAATTCAAGTTAAAATAGCTTTAAAATGTCCTTGTGGTCAAAATATGAGTACCAATAGGGTGGATCACAACAATCCTCAAGTCCAATTTAAGATGGGTTGAAGATTTAAATATGAAATGTAAAACAAAACTTCTAGAAGAAAACACAGGAAAAATATTCTTATGATGTTATAGGTAGCCAACTTTCTTAAACAGAATACAAAAAAGTGCTAATTATAGAAATTTTAAAATTCTGCTCATTAAAAAGTATTATTAAGAGTGAAATAGCAGCCCAGTATAAAGGGAAGAAGATCACAGCCAAGCATTTGTTCAACAAAGGATTCATGCCAGGATACATATACAATTTCTGACAACAAATTTCAAATATCAACTCACTGTAGAAATGGGCCAAAGACTTGAACAGGCACATAATAATAGAGGATAGCCAAATGACCAAAGAACATACAAAAATTAATGCAGGGAATTGCAAATTAAAGCCATAATGCAGCAGCTAAAATTCAACACAGTAACTAAAATAAAATAAAGAGACAATATCAAACCACTAACATGAATATGGAGTGTCTGATTCTGTCATGCATTGCTGGTAGAAATGTAAATAGGAACAAGTACTTTGGAAAACAGTTTATGATATCAGCTAAAGTTGAACATATGCATACCTTACAATCCAGTAAGTCTGTGTACCCAAAAGAAACAAGTGCTTTTCTTTACCCAAAGACATTCATGTAGGAGGACTATTCACAATTTTACTGTTACTAATTGCCTCAGAATGGAAGTTCTTCAAAAGACCACCAAGAGTAGAGTAGTTAAACACATTAATTGTATTTTCACACAATGGAATACTGTAAAACACCTAAAATGAATGAGCTCTAAATAGAAGCAATAGTGTAGATAAATCTCACAGACATTATTTTATGTATATATATTTGAGTAAAAGAGGCAAAATTATAGGATTAGAAGATAGGGTAGTCATTTTCCTTAGTCTGGATAGTTATCAGAAGGGGACATGAAGGGGAAGGTGTATTCTACAGTCTGATAATGTTCTGTTCCTTGACTTGGGTGCTAATTACATGAGTATGTTCCCTTTTTTGAAAATTATGTGAGTATGATTTGTATACTTTTCTTGGAAACTGCATATAGTTTGAGTAATTTTTTGTATGTATGCTACATCTTTAAAGTAGAAAAAATACAACATTTATTGTAGTCAACATGTTCTAAACATTTCTCCACAAATATTTGTCCTAGGAGAAAATAAGAATAAAAGCCCATGGTCACTGAGAAAGGGACAGACATTCTGTAACACTTCCCTTTCCCAACTGGCATCTACTAAGGAAGTACACTGGGTTGAACTTGTTTTTCTGTTGAAGATGAAAAGGTTAGTGAGAAACCTTGGAAAGATTTTCTGATACTTGCCTAAGGGAAGGGGTGCTACAACATCCCATGCACCAGACAGTGGGTCTCCTGCAAGAGGACCTCTTTCATTGTCAAGGCAGGGAGGATGGGGGTGAGTGAGGAACTCCAGAAAGAGAGTTGCTCCATTCCCTATAACAAAAATGCAATGTACCATTAGAAGGCCAGAAAAGGGGCAAGAGGAAGAGGAATACAAAGAGAACTCCGTTCTCCATGGTAAATTTTGAACTATTAACCTATTAAAAAAAGAAAACCTAATAGTCTTGAATGGGGAACTCAGCTGCAGGGAACCAGCCTTAATTGCCTGCCAAGGGAATTTCCATTGGCCGTAAACTCATGCTGCAAATATAAACTCAAAAATATTTACATCTGCAAATAAGAATTTATAAATTATCTAAGGATATACACAAGTATTCAATTAAATTCTTAAATTATAACCTTTCCATTTGTTTGCAGAACAACTTGACTTTCACGATTTGCTTTTTATAGTGATACACAGGTAAACCATTGCCTGCCATCCTGAGAATCTAGGTTTTTGGTCACAGTGGAATCTTACCATGATGCATTATACTTTCTGAAAACACAAGCTGTCAGGACAATTATTTAGAATCTTGATAAAGAGTGTTCCACAGGAGTGTAATCAGGAGTTGTTGTTTAAAGTTAGCAGAATGCAAAAATGATGCTAAAATGCTTGATTTGTCCATTTTCATTTCCTGGCTGCATCTCCTTCTCCTTTAACCTCCTCCCTCCCTTTGGCTGTCTCATTGATCTAAGACAGTTCCAATATCTACTAATGGAGACTGTAGGCAATTATTCAGATAATCCAGCTTCAAAATTTTCACACAACACTATTGACTGATTTTATTATTTTTCACAATATTGATTTTATTGGCCTGACTAACCTCAATAAGTGTCCACTTGGCCTTGAAATTCACATACAAAGCCAGCTGTCAGTGATTAGCAAACAAAAGGTAAAAATTTAAAGCCTTTTGGAACATTCCGTTCCTTTTTGTCCTACAACACAAAAGCCAGGCTTTATTTTCTGACCATGTCAATTGCTTCATTTCAGACAACACAGTTTGGAAAATGCGGGAGGAGGATGAAATTATTCTCGAAGCTCTTACCCTTTCTAGACCATGAAAAATTTTTAAATAATTTGTATGAAAGTATAGTTGGCATGTAATATTAGTTTCAGGCGTGCGACATAGTGATTCAACATTTATATACCTTACAATGCAATCACCACACTAAGTCTAGTACCAACTTTCATGGTACTAAGTTATCACAGTATTATTGACTATTTTCCCCTTCACCTTTTTCACCCATTCCCCTCATCCACCCCAACTATGGCACCCATGAGTTTGATGTCTGTTTCTGTTGTTTGTAGATTTTTTTTTTTTTTTTTACATTCCACATATAAGTAAAACTGGATAGTGGTAGTTGTCCTTTGTCTGACTTATTTCATGTAGGAAAATACCTCCTAGGTACATCCATGCTGTTGTAAACAGCAAGACTGTATTCTTTTTATTGCTGAGTAATACTCTGTTATATATATATATTTTCTATCCATTCATCTATCAAAGGACACCTAGGTAATAAACATAGTGGAGCATATACTTATTCAAATTAGTGTTTTTGTTTTCTTTGGATAAATACCCAGAAGTGAAATGGCTGGGTCATATGTTAGGCCTATTTTTAGTTTTTTGAGAAATCTCCATACTATTTTCCATAGCACCTGCACCAAATTACAGTGCCACCAACAGTGCATGAAGATTCATGAAGAATTTCTCGATGTGAGCCTGATCAGTGTTATATTAGAAGAGACATTTGTGAAAACTAATGATAACATCAGGTGTGCTTCAACATTTACATTTCCCACTAAAGTAGAAAATTAATACTACAATCTCCTCCTGAAAATGCTGGATATGCGCATCTTTAGATAACTTTTATTAGCTAATTATTTAGAATCCAGTGAAAGTCAGCATCTTCCGAGTCAATTTACATACTTAATTAAAACTCTATTAACTTTATTTACTATGCAAAATAATGATTTGGGGATTTGAGGATTAGAGGATTTTTGTTAGGGAGCTGGAATGTGCTGATATCATGGGCTTTCTTCATAGATTTTTTCAATCATATATATGGAAACAGTTGTTCCACGTGTCACAAAGATGTGAGGCAAAGAAAGAGGGGCTCATGGTTTAGGAAAAGTAGTTTTTTTTATCTTCCCACTTACATGTATATAGTTAATTTTAGTGTCCGAGGGCAGGGGGAAACACCTCAGAATGAGATCCCCTCTCTTTAATTTGAATGTAGCAAGTTCTCCAGGACTGGTAGGTGGGAACCCCAGTTATCAGAGAACACTTCATAACACAGGGACCGACTGGAGTGGCATGCGCCCCTGTGCTTTGCAAGATATTTATGCTTCAGGAGGAATGTGTCTGCACGTGTTCAATTAGTTCTTGGCATTATTTAATGGTTTCAACTATTTTCAATATATTGAAACACACATGTGCTTAATCTTTTTATTGCTTGTCTGTAAGTTAGGATAGTTTATGAACTCCATTTTTAAGTGGGAATACTGAATTCCAAAGATCCTGAGGCTTCAGGACTCTGTGGCCAGAGTCACCCGGACAGAGCAGAAATGGTCACTCCTAACTGCTTGCTCTCCCGAGTCTCCTGGTGTCTGTTGTATTAGCAAAATGCTGAAGTGTGACTCACTCCATTTGGTCATATGTGGCATATACAGAAGGAAGAACAAGAGTGGGGCTGGGGCCAGAAGGGCTCTTAGATGCTGTACTTAGCCATGGCTTTTTCAGAAAACTTAAGGGGAAGGGCAATACTAGAACATTCCAGACATGTTCTTCCTCAGCTGTGGTTATGGATGCTGATGTGAGATGTTTTTGTTGAGGTGGTGGTGGTGGTTTCTTTGAAACTCCTCTTAAATATGCAAAAATATATTTTAGGTACATACAGATAATACTACAGGTTACGTGTATTACATTATTTGTCTTTGTTTGATTACTTGGCTGGATAGATTAGTTCAATAAATCAGGTTAAGAATAATTAATCCACCTAAATGTATTTATTTAGTTCTTATCACATGCCTGGTTCTAAGGTACTGTGTAAGATACAGAAAAATCTGAAACATGGTCCCAGTTTGGGTAGTGGCTATATTCTGAGATGTCTGACAGTCCTATACATGAAACCAAGCATCAGTGAAATTCTAAAATACTTGGCTGTGTACAGTAAGGAGGAAGTGAGGTATCAGTATGTGAGAGCTGCTGTCAGGTAGAGGCTAAGTGCTGGAGCCCTGGCACCAGGCTGCTTAGGTTGAAACTCAGTTCTGCTGCTCACCAGCTCTGTGGCTGCTCTTTACTTCACCTTCTTCACTTGTCCAGTAGAGATAATGTCAACCGTTAGAGATACTGTGAAGATTAATGCATTGAATCCTATAATACTATGTATATAGTATGTACCCAATAACTGTTGGCTATTATTTGGGGCTGGGATAATCCTACAGATTTTATATAGGAGTTAAGACTTGGAGCTAATTGTATACAATGAAATAATTTGAATGGAAGAGAGAATGGGTTTTGGGTCAGGTTAGCAATGTATATAAATGACTGCAGTGGAATGGAAGTTGCTAGCTCATGGATGAGTAGAGAAACTGGTCATCTGAAGGCAGGGAGGCAGGTAGAAGGTATATAGTCCTGCATGTGCATGGAGGTGTGAGAAAACTGGCCTCGTCTGGAATATGAAGTTATTAACCAGACTGCCTGGGAGCTGGAGCAGGAACCCACTAGCCACTGCATCGTAGTCTCTCATTGGATTCAAGCTCATTCATTTACAAAGATACTGCAGCCTATATGCCCTCTTTTGTAAATATAGACCCAGTAGCATACTTATGGGAACAGAAAGGATTCACAAGTAACTGTTTGTAATTTAACTTTAAACATTTTTTAATTTTAAAATATTAAATTCTAGGCATTAATATTTTTGATCCAGAACTGCCTTGGACAATATTATGAATGAATAATGAGTGAGGAAAAAAATGAATGAATGAATACATGAATGAGACCACCAGTCCATGGGAGGCCATCTCCATGTAGAATGTTCTGCGAGCACATAGAATCTCAGTGTCAGCTGTTAGCTATTAAGATTGGACTCTATTATATTTTAGAAGTATACAAGGCTATCTATGATGGTCTTTTATTTCTTTTTCACATCAGGCCACTGCCTTTTCTTAGGAGCATACATTGTTTTAAACCCATATAGTATTTGCCGTTATTTTTCCTTCTCCCCAGTCAACCTTCTCCCAAATTAAATGTTCCTGACTTGTATTGAATTCCCAAGGTCCTTCCTGGGAGACACTAGCTAATCACACATACAGCAAACGAGATCATGAATGCATTTATTTATTTGCATTATTATTTATATAATATTAATTTATACATCACATTTGATAAATTTTACAAGGCAGGCTTGGAAGTGGCATATTTCAGTAATTGCCTGACAGTAAGAAAGAGCTTGCACCAGAATCTAAATCTAAACACTACTTCCTTCAGCAGAAATTTGTGTTATGAAAAGGTCAGTATTTCTGGTTTCAACTGTTGGCAAGTAAAAAGCTTAGAATTTGTCACTCCTATCTTTACAAAAGAAAAAGTTTGAACAATATGAAAGTGAACAACTTTTTTGGGCCCATTCAAAGAATTGAGATTGCAGGGCAAACTGACACTCCATAAATCTGGGGTCAGGTGAATGGGTGAGTTTCGAAAGTCTTCTTACCCCAGGAAACATCCCCCATGGCTCTGAGTGGGTGGACACAGGGTAGTGGTGGTGGGTAATGCCTGTGAAATAAGCCCAGGGTGTTCTCTCTTACAAAGACCTGCTTCCTGAGGCAAAAGACTTTGCCGCGCCTTAAGACAGCCTGGAGGTTGTCTGTCCTCACCATTTAGATCCCTTGGTCTTCCTGCCTCAACAAAGTGAAGAAATAAAAGTTATATAACTGGAGAAATAGTTAAGAAAGTTACAGCCCATGTACATGGGCCCATGAAAAGACTAAGATTTAAGCTTATAGTAATGACTGTTCTCTCTTCCCTCTCCGACCTCACCACCCTTTCAACAGGGCACCAGTAGAATAGGAGTGGACGAGAGCTGAAGAGTGCTGGGCACAGATGGTCTCTGAGGAGGCGTGCTTAGAAAAGCCCGGCCAGGGAAGGCAAGCAAGGACACTAGGAAACTTGAATCCTCTGTCTCTTACGGCTCCAAAAAAACAAACACAACCAACTTTTAGCCTATTTGCCTCTGTTGGCTTTCAACAAAAAAACTAAAAGTCTTACCAAAAGACAAAAAAGCAGAATCTGGAGAGAAATGAACTCAGATTTGTCTACGTCCCATGCTTTCAATGGATTCTTTCGGGAACTGCTGATGCAGGGCTGGATTGGGGGCCAGGCAGGAGGGTGGGGGATCACTTATTCATCTCCCCTCATGGCCTGACAATGACTATTTGTTCACCTCTGTGACTGAGTGTTCCTTCCTCTTGAGGGTTTCCCTGAGCCCCCTGGGTACGCTCCCCTGTCTTACCCTCTCCTTCCTCCAGGCACCATGACTGCAATTTCACATTTCTGTGTGTGGCGGGATGATGCTTGTCTCCTTCATTGGGCTGTAAACTTCATGAGAGCAGAAACTGGGTTTGTTTTTGCTGTTTTCTTTTTTCTTAACCCAATGCCTGCTGCTCAATAGATATTTGTTACATGAATGGATAGAAATTACTTTAAAATGCTGTATCAGACTGCTAGGCAGCCGTACAAAGTAGCAGAGTGGGGGGCTTAAACAACAGAAATCTATTTTTTCACTATTTTGGAGGTATTGGCAGGGTTGTTTTTTTCATAGCCCTCGCTCCTTGGTTAGCAGACAGTGGTGAGCTCCCGTGTCTTCACGCAGTCTTTCCTCTGCGTGTGTCTGTGTCCTGTCTCCTCTTAAAGGATTCCAGTCATATTGGATTAGGGCCCGCCTCGTTGCCTCATTTTAACTTACCTCTGTGTCGGCCCCATATCTCCAAGTACAGTCATGTTCTGAGGTGCTGGGTGTTAGGGCTTCAACATATGAATTTTGAGGAGAATGATTCAGCTTGAAACAAATATGTTATTAGTATTCAGGCCTAAAAGCAAGACTAAGAATCAGTGAACTTTTTATGTCCCTCCTGGATTTAGAGGGTTAAGCTTGTCTCCTGATTTGTCATTTCTCATTCTGTGATCCTGGTATCTGTGCTGCTAATCCTTTATTTATCTTTTTCCTTTGACCTGAGGGGTTGATGTAGGATCTTACACTTCTGAGTCTTTAATACTTAGTTTGTTACCTTTCTTTAATGGATGGTTGTATTTTACATTTTTACTTTTCAGAAGGTGTTTCCTTGATATCACTTGATAATATATAGATATTATATTATCCTCATTTTACTAATGAGCAATGGAAACAAGTTTCTTAAAGTCACACCGCTTATTAATAGGATAGTTATAAATAAAAACCACGTCTTCAGATTCTGAAGCAAGCTTTTGTTTTTTTCAGAATTGAAATTTTTTTGAGTACTAAAAACTTTTATATTTCTTATAGTCTTTGCAGAAATCCTGTGGTCAGGTACAGAAGGAAACTTACCAGAGCTCTGAACTGTACTCAGACAGCGAATGCCCATGGTATTAGGTCCTTTGCATCACTTTCCAGTTGAGCTAGACATCTCAGGATATGTGACGGTGCTGTGTTTCACAGCCTCCCATCTCAACGCCCGTCTGACTGGTTCAGATAAGATAGGGAGGAGCTCTTAGACATCTGCAGGCTCAGACAGTCTGAAAGGCAGGTCTGCTGGGGTTTGCCCATGGTGAGACCATAATGTAACCTTGAGATTTATGTTCCCCACACCGCTATCCTGGAAGCTGTTTCCTACCCTTTGCTACTGTCGGGATGGGGGGTGATTTATGCAGCCCACATGTGTGGGTCATATGATTCAAAGACACAGGGTGATGGGAGGGGCTCAGAGAAGCCCAATTCACACTGATAGGCAGTTTCATGCTGCTGGGGATTCCACTATGTGAATAGCTAAGTTGTGTGAAATCCCTTCTCATGGATTGGAGGCTTTCTGATGATTATGACTAAAGAAAGGGAGGAGGGGGCAATGTTTCTTTTAACTTTTCTTTTAGAAGAACATTCTAAAAATATTTCTCTCTTCTACATATGAGGTCATTGTATGCTTTCAAATATCTACCTAGACACCAGAAACCTTCTTCCCACCATTTCCTTTCATTTCCAGACACAGTTCTCATTTAGGGGGGTTTGTGTATATAGGGTGTATATGTGTATGTGCGTCAGTGTGTTACTGATTGTGTGTGTTGAGGGCATAATGCAGAGTAATGTTTCGTGTGTGTGTGTGTGTGTGTGTGTGTGTGTGTGTAGGAATAATTAATGCCTGCCTATAGAGGGAGGGCTTTTTGTGCGTGCCATTTTTCAGAAGTAGATATTTGAAATGATTGTATTCAGGTTGCTGAGTTCCCCTACCAACCCTCTGTGGGGGGAAAAAAGCTCAGCAGGAATGCTCTGTGTTTTAATTACTTGGTTTTCCCTCTGGAGGTGTGTTATTTTTAAGGTTGTCAATTTAAAGTAAAAATACTCCTCTAAAGTATTGGGATAAAATGGAAAATGGCACTTCGATATAATTTTGGGGAAAGCTCTTGAATCCTAACGTTGTATCTAAAGTCAGGTCCATGTAACAAATGATTATTTAACAAAGTAAAAGCAATGAGTCAGACAGCAGTAGAATATTCAAGCTTTACTCCTGGGCATTGGGCATCATGAGAGACTAACAGAAGTTCCTTTCCTATGATAGACTGCCAACATAAGAGACAGAATATGACTCAGTGATAAACGAAAATAGCAGAGAGCAATCAGGACTGAAGAAAGAGCTTTGCCCGTACAAGCAGGCCATCAGGGCAGAAATTTTTTAAGTGCTCACATTACTCCTGCATATTCATTCTGTCAGTGGGATAAGCTTTGTAGCCCCAGTCTCAGTGACACTTTGAAGGTCTTTGCATTCATTAAATTTTTATACACTGTGTTTCTTTCCTTTTTTTACTCTTTTTATGAATCCACCACACAAAGAAAGAAACAAATTTATTAATACATTGCTCCCAAAATACAAATCTGTTGTAACACAATGCCTATCTCTTATTAGCATTCTTGTTAGTTTTAAAAAGTAATTCATCTATTGACATTCATTCCCTGCATTATACCTGATATTAAAGAGAAAACTCTCTACAAGAGAAAAGGTGTTAGGAAAATTACCAGATTTCAGAATGAGGAATTGATTATGATCAATTCCTCTTTTGAAATTGGGTAAAATTTTAATGTCTAATAATGTATTTTAGAAACAAGCCATGGTTGGCCATTAAGCCATAACAACATTAAGGTGATGTTTATAAATAGACCTAACTGTGTTAAACTCCAGAGAAAAGGTTCTTGGGTCAGGACATAGCCCACCCTGACTCTATAAACAGGTACTGGTGGTGCTCTTGTCAGAGCCCTCTTACACTGTGGGAGAAAGGTCAACAGCTCTGGGAAAATGAGGGCTCTGAGTGGATCCTTCTTCAAAATGAAGAGCAGTCCTCTCACTTTCTCTGGAGACATTTCTTCCCTAATTTGGGGATTTTACATTTGCAGTTCTGGAAGGCACACATGTTCTGCTTGCACGTATGCCAAATCCCTCTCCTGGGTCTCTGTGAGAGTAGTTAATCTACCTAACAGCATTTTGATTAGACAAAAAGATCATTTCATCTTATCTGGGGACAAGAAAGTGGCATGAACAAAAGCTCTGCTTATGTCTCTCTTTCTAAATGATTTGCTCATCTGTGGAAGTGTTTCTGATGGAGTAGTCTCTGCTCAGGAGCTCTCTGCTGGGGCAATCTGTTCTTCCTGGGCAAGGGGAACAGAGCTTTCTGCAGCCCGTTTGCAACTGTTTTCTGAATTCATTGAAACAGGGTATTCAGGTAAAGGAAATTTTGACTGTACATAGGTAAATAAGGGTTATAGCAAGAAAAAAAAAACCATATTAAAAATAAATCCTGGATTAGAGGGCCCTTTGTAAGAAAGAAAATCAGGAAGAGTCTATTTTTTCTCTAGCAGTTATTGTAACCCTGAACTGGAGAGCCAAAAAGCTGCTGGAAAGGATTAGAGCGTTTGTCTTTGAAAGGTATTAGTTGCAAACTGGATTAGCCGTCCTTATCAGCTTTGGATTGAAAAATACCCCTGTAATGACACAGCCCTCCATAATGAAGTGCTGCCTTGTTAATACCTATTAGGGGTTGGTCAGAAAAAAATCTTTGAAGAGTGAATAAGGACAGTGGCCATATTTCCCAAACTGGAAATAAAGACTCAAAGTCTAAAAAAATAATGCTAATTCTTAGTTTCAAACTTACCTACCAATAAATGTGTAAGATTAATGTATATTAATAATTCATTTAATAAATCATACTCATTAAAAAAATTACAAAACTAGAAACTTCGAAAAAATTCAGACACGTGGCAGCTTTATAGTTGACCTGGGTGAACAATTATTATTCCCGTTTTAATTTTTAATATCCCTTTGTCTGGTACATTGAGTGCAATAATGGCTTCAGTTTGTTCAGGACTCCTTGTGTCCTTCCACGCGGGCTCTAGGCTTGGCCATATGATTTGCTTTGCCCGTGGCTTGCAAGCTGGTGTGACTCTTGCAGAGACTTGACAAGCACGTTTCCCTGGGTTTTCCCTCTTGTTTCCTCTGGAAACCCTGCTACCATGGGGAGGAGCCCATGCTCATCCCCCGGAGGACGGGAGCCTATGGTGGAGAGTGCAGGTGCCTGGCCAGCAGTCAGCCAGCCCTGAACCGACCCAGAAGCTGAGAGCTGACTCATGATGGAGCCCCAGAATAGCTTAGCTAAGACTAATCCAAAACAGCAGACCTGTCCCACTGAGCCCAGCCTGCATGGCTGACCTGCACATATGTGGGCAAAATAAGTTCTAAAGTTTGGGATGGTTTGTTACATGACAAAACCTAGCTGATACATTGCCATTTAAGAATGTTTCTGAGATATTTGACTTTGTTACCTGTAGACATTGTAAATCGTAGAAGATGACAGTGGGCAACACTTCACCCCTGGGCTTTCTCCGTAAGGAATGTGTGTTTCAGATGTGAAATGACTGATTGGAAGCCCCCATAGCTAGTTAGTGACAGCCTGGAAGTGGGACATGGTCCTCCTGGCTCTCACCTGAGCGATATTCCTACTAGATGATTAGTATCCTTCTTTTTGTTTATGTAAAAGATACTGCTTGTACAGTCCACGTACTGGAGTTATGTCACTAATATTTATAGCGGAATGTGGTGTACACACCTGCGCCCATGTCCTTCTATGATGAATTCTCATCCTGACCCTGGTTCTGGTGAAGAGTTTGTCTGTGTGTGTGGTGCACACAGCAATATACTCTGCCCCATCCCCAATCTTGAACTCATTAGCTGTCTAATCTTGAATTAAGCAATTTCTCAGCAACTGTCATACTGACCATCCACACTTACAGGGACTTTGTAAGGGGACAGTGAGCTCAGATGGGTTTAGACAGTAGGCAGCATAAACTTCATGTTCATTTCAGTTCCCCTTGCTCCCAAGTCCCATGGGGATAACGTAGAGGCAGGTCCCAGTAGATACGGTACACACGAGGATTTGTGTCACAACTGAGGGACGCTGAACTGGGGGAACTCCCAATCTTTTATAGAAGCTACTAGCAAACTTGCTCAAATTTTGTGAGGGAGCACATTATTTTTTTATCCTTGTCAGGAAGCAAATATTCCTTCTGACCTGGAGGGAGACACTATCTCTAGCTTCCAGGACTATCTGTTGCGGTAACATCCTTGAACAAAGTTGCCATTGCCTTATGCTCAGAGAGCTGGAGAAACACCAGATCTATGGAGAATTGTCTCCCAGCAACCACTGGTCTAATTCATCTGCATCTTTTGTCTGGTTTATTGCAATAGTCTCAGGCCACTCTCTTTGCTTCTAGTCTTGTTTGATTCATGTCCACTCTCTATAGTTGGGAGAATTAACTTTTTATAACAAAGCTTTTAGTAGCACTGTCTCCTCATTGCATAGTAAAAACAAACAAAACAACACCTCACACTAGTATATAGGATGAACCTCTGCCATACTCACCACCATTATATGTGACAATAATGATCTCTGAATCCCCTAGTCATTTTGGCATTCTTTCATTTCCTCAAGTCCACTGGTCCTTCCTTCCCTCCCTCCTTCCCTCCCTCCCTTCCTTCCTTCCTTTCTTTTAAATTTCAAGGACACTGCATATGTTACTTCCTAGACTGCTCACTCCTTCACTTAATCACCTGCTCCGCCCCATCCCACCAGCCTCACATATATTTCTTGTGGCTTCCTCCTTCTTAACCAATAGGTTTCATCTCAGAACCCAGAATTAGATTGGCCTGTTTATCTCCACTACTGGTTATCATTAAACTCATTGGTTTTTCTCATTACTTTTTTCAAAAGCTATATTGATATATAATTCATATACTACGTACTTCACCCGTATAAAGTAGACAATTCAATGGAGTATAAAACCATTACTACAATTAATTCTAGAACATTTTCATCACTCCAGTGGTTTTATTCTTAACACTTGCATAATTTGTAATGATATATTTTTGTTTGCTTAATTCATTTATCTTCTGTTTCCCTCACAAAATCATAGACTCCAGGAGGACAGGGAACAGTTCTCTTTATTCACAACAGTATATTCAGCACAAAACATAGAATCTGGCATATAGTAGACAAATATTTCTTGGTTGAATGTGAAAAGGAATCTTGGGAGAAAGGAAGTTTTTCATACAGAGGGAACAGTATAATTAAAGGCACCGGATGGAAAAATAATATCTCAAGTTTAAAGAACAGATAAAAGCTGGAGTCGCTTGCAAAAAGAGAGCAAAGGAGCCAATGGTATTAAGATCAAGCTGGTGAGGTAGGCAGGGGCCTTCCAAGGCTTTGATAATAATTTCAGTTTAATAATTGTGTTCATTCCATGTTGCTTTTTTGCTTGAGATTCACTGAGAATCCCTTGTCCCAATCAAAGCAATGGTATCTGAACTCTTCTCCAACTATTTGAGTGTTTGGGGGTTCCCAGAGTTCACTAAGTGCTAAAGTATTTCTGGGATATATCTTCACATGATACAGTGTGATCTTTGAGCAATGTCTCAGGCATGGGCTTTGCCATGATCTTACTCAAACTATGGCCCAGAATATTCTATTGAATCAATTTCAAGCTTGTACCTATATGGATCCTCTAGTCTGACCACTACTGAGCACTCACATAATGCTACTATCCCTTCTACTCAAGCCATAGCTGGAACAGCTGTCAAAATAGGACTTAGGTGTTCAGTCATCTATTACCTCTATTCTTCCTGCAGAGCCCTGCCTTCTCTATTAAAGAAAGACCTCTAATGTAGTCTCTCCTTCTATCCTGTACCCCATAATAGCACTGATGTCCCATCTGAAAAGTCATAAAAATGGTGAGTCATGTATTTCTTTTGGGTCAACTATTCTTCGCCCACCTGCAAGTACAAACATCAACTCTTCTCACAAACACAGTGAAAAACAAAACACAAATCCTTTCCCAACCTGTCATTCCACTAGCTAATCTTTGTTTCTACTGAAGTTTTCATCTTAAAGGCAATGACAAAAGAGATCCTTGAGGCGTTTTAAAGCAGATGGGAAGGCAGTGTTGAAGGGAGGTGAATTCAAATTTGGTTTTCTTAGAAAATCATTTCGGCTGTATTGGAGGGGAGAGAGACTAAATGTTAAGTAAGCCTTCTGATATTAAAACAACAGATTGTTTGCAGCTTGGGTTTTGAGACTGGTGATGAAAATAAGTGGTACAAACTCCGAAAAATATTTAGCAAGTAAAATTGATTGGACAATGAGACGAGATGGTAGATAAGGAAGAGTCATAGATGACAGCAGGGTCTCTGACATGCATGACCCAATGAATGGTGTAAAGTATCATATCACTCCTACATAGTATATATATATATATATATATGACACAGTATATACATATACATTTATACATATGCAGTATACATACTTATCATATATATGACATACAGTGTTTGTGTGTGTGTGTATCAGAGTTACCAGAAAATTAACATGTTAATTCCAAAGAAATGAAGACAATACCTACAATATCCTCTTTTAAGCAAATTTCTGAATTTGTTTTAAAAAAGTTATTCTCAGTAGAATTATATCTCATAGGTAGCTTAACTGTATATAGTCATTTAGGACCATAATTATCAATGTGCATTTTTGCCACTAACCAAATTAAAATTAAAAAAGGAGAGAAATTTTTATTTCCCTCCTGGCTAGAGCTGGAATTCCTCCTAAAGGAGCTCTCCTTAATGCAATTCATTGGTGAGCTTCTGAGGGAAAATATGGGACTCTAAAACACACAGTGTCCGTGTATGTGGCCCATGGGTCTTCTGTATCAGCCCCATATGATTGCTGACATTCGCATTCCTGAGTCCTACCCCAATGAACTGAACCAGAATTGTGGGGGCTGGGGGTGCTCTGAAACCCACAATCAATCATGAACTTCTTCAGGTGATTGTTCGGTTGCAATGATAAAAGTCCTCACCTAGTATTTACTTTCTCCATTTATTTAATAATAATCATCACATTCTTAAATGTTTTCATTAAAAACGTTTTTGCAGTTTTGATTTTCTCTTTTAGTTTTGAGAGTATGTGTATGTGTGTGTATGACACAAACACTGAGTGAGTGGTTCACACCTGGTCAGTGCTGTGTGGAACAGGAAGCCTGCTTGAAAGGAGATGCATGAAGGCAGAGGAGACTGAGAATGTGAGCCTCTCCAGAAGGAGCAGAATACTTAAAGAAGGCTTTGTGTGTCCATAGGGTGTATGCATCAGGGTTTCTAGTCAATCTCATCTCAAGATTTGGTATGCTTAGGGAACAATTAGGTCATAATTACCCAACTGAGGGTAGCCTCTTTTTCTTTGTTTTGAGTGGTGCCAGCCAGCCAAGGGCCTTCAGGAGCCATCTGTGGATGTTGTTAAATTCCACTTCCTCTACAGGAAAACTCTCCAGGGAGGTGAGAAGCAACCTGTTTGCATCCTGGAAGATAAATGCAGCCTCACCTACATCCTAGTCTCCTGCAGGTTGGCTCCTCCCCTAACCTGACAGTTCCCACCCAGCTCCTTAGCCAGCAATCTCAGCAAAACTGGAGCAGTTCTTTTAGGAACGGATTTGTCAAGGAGGCCAGAAATCTCGGCCCCCTTTTTCAGATTTCACTAGAATTGACAGAGTTCACTGAAAGAAGAAATGAACTCTGCAGAATTATACAAGAAACCAGAAAGATGAGAAATACTTTTATTTTAAAAATTGGAAATGGTTTTCAATTTTTTTTATTTTTTAAAGATTTAATTTATTTATTTTTAGAGAGGGGGAAGGAAGGAAGGGAAACATCAATGTGTGGTTGCCTCTCATGTGCCCCCTACTGGGGACCTGGCCCACAACCCAGTCATGTGCCCTGACTGAGAATCGAGCCAGCGACCTTTCGGTTCACAGGCCAGCACTCAATCCACTGAGCCACACCAGCCAGGGTGAGAAACATTTTTATGCAGACCGAGAGCAGAGTGGTGTGATATTCTTAAAATATCACTGATATTCTTAAAAATCACTTTGGTGTGAAGGTACTATAAGAGGTTCTTGGGACATATTTACTCTGGACATAGAAAGAAATTTTGTCTTTGTCAGATGTAAATAACCATACCATTCCTGTGGCAATCTGTATGGATAATTTTGTAGAACACATTGGTTTTGGAGATTAGGTTAGTCAAGTCTCCCTTAATTTTAAGAGAAACTAAGTTCCAAAGACTTTCCTAAACTCACACAGTTTGATTGTAGCAGAGATGGGATGAAAAAAATTTAAAAGCAGTGAAGGTTATTATTTTTTTCCATTAGAAGTCAACTTGTGATGAGTCAACAATATGCTGTCAAGAGAATGAAAACATTAATTTGAGTGTACATATACTCAAATTAAATTTATGGCAACTCTCTCTATATAATGTTTGCAGTAATAGACTCGATAATTCCAGCCACATAACAAGGGCCTCATTTTTCAGCATTTTAAAATCCTCATTTAATAGATTGTTTCCAATTCTGTTTTACTTGAGCTTTGTCTAAATACTACATTTTAAGCTCTATTCTGTCTGTTTTCTTAGCCATTTTCTTAGAAGTGTTTTTAATTTTCTCTTTTCCCAACCATAACAGTTTCTTCTAAACTAGCCTGCTTGTTCAACCTGTGTTGTGCATTGGTTCCATACTCAAAAATCCTGCTTGATCACTCTCATTCCCTGTTCAAAGCCCTTGATAATTTTACTTTTCTAAAAGATTAGTATGAAAGCCACATTCAGTGTCCATCAGTAGATGAGTGGATAAAAAGGATGTAGCACATTTACACAACTGAATACTACACTGCTGTAGAAAAGAAGGAAATCATACCATTTGCGACAGTATGGATGGACCTGGAGAGTATTATGCTAAGTGAAATAAACCAGTCAGAGAAAGATAAGTACCATATGATTTCACTCATATGTGGAATCTAATGAACAAAATAAACTAACAAAATACAAACAGACTCACAAATAGAGAACAGAGACAGCTGTCAGAGAGGGAGGGTGGTGGTAGAGCTGGTGAAAAAGATGAAGAGATTAAGCAAAAACAAACCCAAATACCTTATAGACACAGACAACAGTATGGTGATTACCAGAGGGAAAGTGGGGCAGGAGAAAGCAGAAGAGGGAAAACAGGGGTAAATGGTGATGGAAAGAGACTTGACTTTGGGTGACGGACACTCAATATAATATACAGATGATGTATTATAGAATTGTACACTTGAAACTTGTATAATTTTATTAACCAATGTTACCCCAAGTAAATTCAATAAAAATTTTAAAAGATTAGTTCAAATGTTAAATGATCTATCACCAAAGAATCTTTGGAGACAACAGTAAATTCAGGTGAATCATATAAAACACTGATATGATTTTTTTTTCCTCACCTTCCATCACTTAACTCTCTCCATCATATCTTTTACATTCATGTGTATGTGGAAAATACAAATAATTTTCATGTCATTTTACTTGGTTGAATTTGGTTGTGCGCAGTAGAGTACTAAAGCTTCTTGGTGAAAGTTAACTTGAATCTAATGGCCTGTCTTTCTCCAAACATAATAAGGTGTTTTGTTTGCCAATAAACTCTTAACTGAGGTGTATTTTAAAGTGAGATAAACTTGGAGAATCTTTATTTTATTGGAATTTCAGCCTGCTAATCTTCACATAGGGCAGGAGAGCTACGGCTAACATCACTCAAGTCGATTTTCCATTTGCCTGACTCCCACGTGTAACTAATGGTAGAAAGGGTCGCCTGGCCTGCATACTTGATACACTGACCCTTTTGGGGGATTACCTGCTATGTAGAATTGACTTGAAGACATGTTATTGCTTTTTCTCCTCTTGAAGCAATGTGTAAACTCCTCCTCCTCTCTCCTCAAATGAGGTCCCTGACCCTCCTAAAACAGGATAAATTAATCCAATTAACTAATTTAAATATAAATTATAGTCATTTGATGTTACCCTTCCTAGAATATTTGTATTTTCAACTCAATCCAGTTATTTTTGTGTGAGTGGGGAAGATGTTTTTGGTTAGGACAGTTCCCAAATTATATTTCACAGATTACAATAGTATTTATGCCTGCTTTACTACTTGAGTAATAGATTTATTGGGTGATACCCACAAAGATCAGTTGTTTGTATAAACAACAGGGGGCTTATTCAATATATCAATACAATACACAGATTTATAATGGTTCTGATAGTATCTTCGTTATATGGAAGACATGAAATTATGACTTTATATTCCCATATGGTGGCATCCAAAGGAGAATGCTGGTTATAAGTTAAGAAGATTTGTTTCCCAACAAACAATTCTCCTTTTGGTATTGGTATAAATTGGGTTACATGCACATTTTGGATCAGTCACTGGGAAGGGGGAGGAATTATCTCTAGACCAATCAGATGCTGAAAAGGGGGAAAAATAGTATCCACTATATATAATAAAATAAAATGCCATGCCTAATATTTGTATTATAATATAAATTTTACTATGTATTTTTACATGTTTTATTTTATATGATTCACAACCACCACTGGTGGTATTTGGAGTAGTTTTCTAACCTTATTTTTCATCCTCTTTTAATCTACACTGCATTCTTTCTTATTTTTCGATTTTATTGCTGAAGACAATAACACCTTATTCCTTTATGCTTTTCTTTGTCTATAGTGGCTTTACTTTATGCTTTATCTTGGAAGCTTTTGTTGATTCTTTAAGACCTTGACCACTCTAATTAAAATTTAGACCTCTATAATGTTGGTCCTACTAGTACTTTGTAAAAATCTCTGTGATAGCATTTATAAGTTCCTGGAAACCTCAGTTAGTGTTTGGTGCATGAGCATTAATACACCAAACACTGATATGTATTTTATAATATGTATTTTCTCATTTATTTCACCTTCTGTAACATGAAGCTGAAGGTGAGTGGGCAAGGCAGGAAGGGGTCACGAACCTTATGTTAATTATCTCTGCTTTTCTAGTAGCCAGCAATTCCTGATAGATAAGTGTTCAGTAATTGCTAAGTGAGAAAATGAGATTAGGCATGGAGTTATTTAACTTTGATCAAATCCATGTTTGTCATTTCTTTCATTTTCAAATGGTAAAAATGAGGCTGATATGAAGAGTGAAAGATGAGTGTTATCTCCTGAGGTTTAATATTAAAATTGGGTGCATGCAGAAACCTTTTGGAGAAAGGAATTTACAAAGATAAAATGTAGCAGTAAAAATAATCATATTATAATCACTCATTCATCCAACAAATATTTATTTTTTGTCCTGTCTGAGGCAGAGCATATGTAGCATACTGCAATCTCGGAAATACAGTCACTTTTTCTAAACATCTGTACCTATTCTTCACTCAGACAAAAACAGCTATTTTGGAGTGCTTTAAGAGACACCTGAATCTCTCCATTAACAAACAGACATTCTCCTAAAATGTGGACTGTCAAGGCCAAAGACTTCAAGACCAAGTGAACTATGGGGGACCTCTGGTTTTCAGCCAGATGACCAAACCCATGCATCCCTGCACTTGGATGCATGGTTTCCCATGGGACCTCGAACAGATTGGATCCAGCATCGGCACAAAGTTGGCATGGAGGAATAAGCTCCTGGAAACCTCAATTAGTGTTTGGTGTATGAGCATTAAACAATGCTCAGGCTGGAAACAATACATCACACGGCAGGTCCCAGGAAATAAGCAGACGGCTGGCGACAGGCCAGGGCAAGGGGCCAAAGTACTTGTCAAGGCCAATTCCTCATGGAGGAATGACAGCAGGTTTGAGGACAGCAGGTATGACCTGAAGAGATAATGATATTAATTACATCGTGAAAATTAGAAGAAGACACAAAGAAAATAGTTTTTATTTGCCTAATAGATTTTACTGTTTTGCCCCCACCCCCGGCTTTTTTGAGAGTCTGAAAGAAATGAATGTAGTGCAAATTAATTTTTAAGCAATACTTACATATATCAAGCATTAGTGCACATCAGATGTTGTTTCAAATAGAGAATAGTGAGGTTAGGCAACATGGTCTGGGAAACACAACTCACAGAGTTGGAACCAAACTGGAAATCAAATCAAGATAGCCTGGCTCCAGAGTTCACTGTTGTAAGCATAATGCTTTCCTGCCTCTCTATTCTGTTGTAATAATTAAAAATGTAAAATTCATGCAGGGATACAGAAGTAACCCAAGGAAACATAAAACAGGACTCAGAAATACTCTCTGGCTTATTCAGAACCTTGTTATATGACAGAGGTGAGAAACACAGTAGTTGGAAAGGATGACCTATTTAATAAATGGGCAATTGACTCTCTATTAGGAAAAATATAAATCTGGTGCATCCCTTGCACTGAATACAATAATCCAAGACAAATAGACTGAAGACTTACGTGTAAAATGAAAAACTTTGGAACCATTAGAAAAAAGGATATGTATTGCTTTAGGAGAAGATAATTTTTTAAAAGCATAAATTATATAGGAAATTTTTGATAAACTTAATTTAATTAAAATATACTTTAACATTTCAGTTCATCAAGATAATGCATTTTAAAGTAAAAATACAAGTGACACATTTTACAAAGATATATACCACATACAAAATAAACAAGAGATTTATATCTAGAATATATACAAATTTATATGAATGAAATATGTAAATAAATAATTTAAAAATTGAGACAAAGATACAAAAATATATTTTATAGGAAAAGAAGTGTTGATGGCCAGTAAATACAAAATGATTCTCAAGCTCATTTTTAATCAGGGAAATTCAACCTAAAGTCATAAAACCTTTCATTTCACATTCACCATTTTGGCAAAAGTCAAAATTTCTGACAATGTTAAGAGTTGGGAAAGATGTGACAGTGAAAACTCTTGTTGACTGTCTCTGGGTGTTAGAAGGGTATATTTGTACAACCATTCTACAAAATAATTTGTCACTACTTGATGAATTTGAAGACATCCAAATCCCACCCTTTGATATATACTCTGAAGAAGTGTTGTACATGTGCACCAAGAGACATACAAGAATGTTTAGCAATAACTTTTTTTATAACCAAGGAACTAAAAACAGCCCAAATAAAAATTGTAAAATTGATAAGCACCTATAAAATGATAGAAAAAATGATACAGCAGCGAGAAGGAATGAGCTACAGCTGCAATCACTGATGCATAAACTTTACAAACTTTCAACGTTGAGTAAATGTTGAGTAAAAGAAAAAGCAAGTCACAAGAATATAATGGTATGATTCCAGTTATTTGAAGCTTAAGCTATGAATCATTGTAATTTATTCTAAAACTATGAAGATAAGTATGTGAATGGTATACAGAAAATTCAGGATCGTGATATTTGGGGGGGGGGCAGAGAGTGAGGTGAGAAGAACAGCAAATTCAGAAATGAAGGGGCTGGCTTCAAGATGTTTTTTGATGGTGGGTATTTGGGTATTTAACACTTCATAACCTAAATATATACTGTTCATATTTATATTTACACAATATATACAACATAAATTCTGCCTTCACGGTGTTCTCTTCCTCCAGTGTGGGAGACAGACATAGGAACAAATAAGTGCAGAGACTGTCAGAATCTCCATGGCCTAGAAGTTATGAAAATCTGGTCACAGGATTTCTGAGAAAATTGCTTCTCTCTCTAAAGAATGCCAATGGACAAACTAAGCCCACGGTTGGCAGAGGGAAGGAAACAAAGTTTATAGCAGAAATCAATGAAACCGAGACTAGAAAAACAATAGAAATAAATCAGTGAAACTAAGTTCTTTTTGAAAAGATAAGACTGACAAACCTTTAGCTAGACCAACTAAGAAAAAAGGAGAACTCAAACAAAATTATAAATGAAAGAACAGACAATGCAACTGATATCACTGGAATACACAGGATCTTAAGAAATTGCTATGAACCATTATATACCAACAAATTGCATAACTTAAAAGAAATGGATAAATTCCTAGAAACATGTAAGCCTGAATCATAAAGAAATAGAAAATATGAACAGGCCTATAAATACTAAGAAAATTGAAGTAATACTCAAAAACAGTAATGAAAAGCCCAAGATCAGATGGTTTTCCAGGTGAATTCTTTCAATACCGCAAAGCTATAGGAATCAAAACAGTATTATACTGGCATAAAAACAGACACATAGACCAATGGAATTAGAATAGATTGATTAGAATAGAATGGTGCAGGGGGAAGCGGGACTGAGTGAAGAGGGAAAAGGGGGAAAAATGGGACAACTGTAATAGAATAACAATAAAAAAAGAAAAGAAAGCCAAGAAATAACCCATACATATATGATAAACTAATACTTGACAAGCCAAGAATACTCAGTGGGGAAGAACAGTGTTTTCAATAAATGGTTTTAGGACAATGATATTCAAATGAAAAAGAATGAAACTGGACTGTTATCTTACACTGCTCACTAAAATTGCTTCAAATTAAAAACATAAAGATATGAATGAAAACTATAAAACTCTTAGAATAAAACAGAGAAAACGTTTTTGATATTGATCTTCGTAGCGAGTTTTTGGATATGATACCAAAAGCACAAGCAACAGAAACAAAAATAAACAAGTGAGACTATGTTAAATTAAAAAACTTCTTCTGAGCAAAAGAAATAATCAGCAGAAAGGAGAAACAACCTATGGAATAGGAGACAAAATTTTCAAACCACATATTGATAAATGATTAGTATCCAAAATATATAAAGAACTCATACAACTCAATAGCAAAAAGAAAGACCAAACAATTAGGTTAAAAAAATGGGCTGAGGAACTGAATACATTTTTGCAAAAAGACATCCTAAGGGTCAAGAGATATGCAAAGATGCTCAACAACACTCATAAGTATACATGCAAATCAAAACCACAATGAAATATCACCTCACATTTATTAGATTGACCATGATAAAAAAGATGAGATAACAAGTATTAGCAAGGCTGTGAAGAAAAGGGAATTCCAGTTCACTATTGGTGGGAATGTAAACTGGTTTAGCCATTATGGAAAAGAGTATGTAGTTTCTTAAAAAAAAAAAAAATTAAAAATAGAATTACCACATGATCCAGCAATCCCATTTCAGGTTACATATCTGAAGAAAATGAAATCACAATCTTTAAGTGATTTCTGCACCCCCATTTTTATTTCAGGATTATTCATAAAAACCAAGAAGTGAAAACAACCCAAGTGTCCAGTAATAGATAAATGGATAAAGAAAATGTGGTGTATGTATGTAACAATGGAATATTATTTAGCCATAAAAGAAGGAAAATCTTACATTTGCAATAATATCAATGGACTTTGAGGACATTATATTAGGTGAACAAGTCACACAGAGAAAGACAATAAATGTATGATCTCACTTATTTGTGGAATCTTAAAAAGAACACTAACAGAAACAGAGTGAAGTAGTGGTTGCTGGGGATGAGGGACAGAGAAATAGGGGAAGTGTTGGTCAAAGGGTACAGACTTCCAGTTATAGGAAATAAATTTTATGAATATAATGTATAATATGGTATCTGTAGTTAACATTTTTTTATACTTGAAAGTTACTAAGAGAGTAGATTTGAATGTTCCTACCACACAGGAAATATCGTAACTATGTGAAGGGATGGATGTGTTAACTAACTTTATTGTTGTAATCATTTTGTATTTTATAGTATAGTAAATCATTTTATATTGCATATGTGTATAAAATCATACAAATCTTAAAGTTATGAAATATTTTGTGTCAATTAGATCTCAAGAAAGCCATTGGGAAAAAAGGTGAATAGCCCTGGCTGGTGTGGCTCAGTAGATGGAATACCAGTCTGTGAACCATAGGATCATTGGTTTGCTTCCCAGACAGGGCACATGCATGGGTTGCGGGCCAGGTCCCCAGCTGGGGGTATATGAGAAACAACACACACTGATGTTTTTCTCCCTCTCTCCTTCCCTCCCCCTCTCTAAAAATAAATGAAATCTTAAAGAAAAAAAAAGACTATTAAAAAAAGGTGAATGGAAACCAGTATCCTTTTCTTACTGGACATGAATGAGAAAAGCATGTGGCCTTGTTACCTGGGGTCCTACAAATATGAGCGCAACCAGCTTTAGGTTGAAACCAGCAATGTGGACAGCAGAGCAGAGAATTAAAAAGCAGCCACACCCTTAATGAATCAATGGATTGCCATTTGTAAGACCGCTTTCTTTTAAACTTTCTCTATGTGTCTTAAAAATAAATCTATGTTGACTTTGCCTATTGGTTCCAATCTTGATAGCATAGGATACTGACTCATCAAACCATAGACTTGAAAGTCAAGCTTCCTAGGTTGAAATGCCACCATTTATTAATTAAGCGACCTTGGGCAAGTTACTTAACCTCTCCTCTATCTCATTTTCCTTATCTTCAATGTTTCCTAGCTCACAGGGCTAGTATAAAGGTTCAATGAGTTATACATATAACATGCTTAGCTTGGAGCTTGTCATGAAATCAGCACTGTGCCTAGAGATATGTCTTTCCTGATATATTCTTTTGCACGTATGTATACCCTAATTGAAATTTAGTAGGCACAGCTTTTAAAATATTCTTTATATATGGTTTCTGTGTATCTCTAAATCAAGGTTCCCTCATGACTAACATATCAGGTTGGGATCTTCAAGGTCTAGCATATTGTTTTGATATTGTTTGATAGTAGAATTTTTGATTGGCTGAACCTCAAAGTACCTATTGATTTACATTTTCCTGTTTGGTATTCCTGGATTTGGTCTTTCTGATAGGTGGTCACTAGGTGGCTACTTTAGATTGGATCATCAAAAAATAGAAGAACATTGCAAGAGGTAAGGATCCAAGAAGGCACTGGATTGAACTTGTTCAAGGAAAGGAAGCTCAGTGGCTGGAAAGTAGGGTATAAGAGATCATGTGAGATCAATTTGGAGGAAAAAATAGGGATTGTGTCACATTATGTAGGTTTGTGCTTTAAGTGTGGGGTAAATACACTAAACAATTTTAAGCAGAGATTTATCAAAATACAAATTACATTTTACAACTATTGATCTGCCATTCACTGAGATATATCAGAATGACAGTTTAATGTGTGGAAAGTAGAGAATGAATTGCAGATGGGCTATACAAGAAGTACTGGGGCCAGACAGAACTGTATAATGATAACCCACACAAAGAGATAACTGTGGCTTGAGCCACGTGGTACTAGTAGAGCTGGGAAGAAGGGGAGGGATTTGAGATGTGTATTGTAGGTAGTCAATAGAATGTGCTGAGTGATTGTGATATTCGCAAGAAGAGAATGAAAAGACTTGGGAATAATGCTTCGATTTTTTGATCTGAGCAGTTGGATTTATGGTGGTGTCATCTAAAAAATTGCAAAAGTGTAGGGGACTGGCAGAGAAGAGCACAGGATGGATGAAGAAATCAGGATTCCTATTTTGTCATGTTAAGTTTGAAATGAAGATTAGACATTCATGAGTGCAGGTAGATGCATGAGTCACAGTATCCAGTGACAGTTAAAGACTAAAGGTAAAATTGAAGAGCCAAGTGACTTGGGGCATATTAATATTTTGAGCTTCAGTCCCAGTTTTCTCATTAGCTCATTTTTGAGGACATTATTATAATTATTTGAGGTAACATGTGGAATGTGTTTTGGAAATTTTACAGTGTAACATCAGAACACTATTATTAGTGGAGAAAGAACAATGGGCTAAGAGTTAGCAGATAGGCATTTTATACCAAGCTCTTGCCCTGGCTATTGCTCCCACTATAAGCATGTATACAATTTATTGATTTGAGTGTCTTTAGCTTTAGAATGATGGGATTAGAATCAATACCCTCTGGTTCCTTTCTTATCTAATGTTCATAAAGAAAAACTTCTTTCTATTGATGTTAGTTATTCCTCCTCACTGGGAACAACAGGGTTATAATTATTTAGCTGCAAATTAATTAAACATATAAACTTTGTAATCACTTTATCTGAAAAACCTTAAGCTCCTAAGTGAAACATTACAAGAACATCTTAACTTTGGACCAGAAAATGTAGTCAAGAATCAGACCAACATCTACTGTGTCAGCTTGATGTTCTTAAAACCTACTAGAATGTCTTCTTTTAATCATTGATAAATATATTGTGAAAATGAGGTCAAGGAGAGAATTCCATGGCTGCTGAGACACTTATCTTATTCTTTCTCAGATATAGAGTATTGCTAAACTTATTATTGCTTCCTGGACTGATGTAGACTAATGTCTGGTTGTTAAATTTAAATTCTATTTCTGCTTCTCTATCTCTCCCTCCATTCCTCCCTCCCTCTTCCTCTCTCTCCTGTTATGAACCTTTCAGAAAAATTCTTTGGCTCAGCTCTGTCCTTAGTTACTTAGACTCTTTGCTCATATCCTCAGTGCTGTTTCTGGATATGAGAGCATAAGACCCTCAATTCTACACTGCTTTTTCTGGTGTCATAATCCTGTTGTGCAAATAGTTTGTCTGGGTCTTTGTAAATTTATCTGCATGTTCCTGAGGTTCCATAGTGTGACATCCCTGATATGGTCTCATTCCTTAATCCTAAGCATCCAAGACTGTATCTCTCTAGATCTTCCTGCCTCTACCCGCTTTTCTTTCCCCTGTTCCCAGTGGGTTACCTTATATTTGAAGCCTCCTTCTACAAATAGTGTGCCTAAGCTGTCTACTAACACAGCCCATATCTAACATTGTACTTCTCTGCTGACATGTAGAGAATATGGACACAATTATATTATAATTGTTATCAATCCTCTCTCTCTAAAACAATGTGTTTATTAACATAATCTTCATAATAACATGATTACAATCATCTGCTTGCTAGAAGTTGTAACATCAAAAGGCTTAATTAAAGCTATTAAGTTTGCTGTGGTAATAACATGATAAGTGAATAAAAATTACAAATACCAAACCATTATTATCCCATCTTCTTCAATGTCAAATGAACCTTTCCCAAACCAGATCTACCATGTTCTCCATTGATTATTGTTACCTCTAAAGATGGTAATTTATTTGGAATTGATCAGCCATTAATTTATCATTTTTAAATGCCAAAATTTAAAGTTGAATAATAAAATAGGGCACCAAAAGCTGTATTTATGTATACTCATTTTTTAGATAAGATTTCGAGATTACAGAAACTCTCATGTCACAAGTTAGTTGATCAGAAGAGACTCAGTACACCATTTTTTCCCAGTAAAGAATGAGAATCAACATTAAAAAATACTTCCATTGTTTTAGACACTTGATCGTTGCTTAATTGTCATTATAACTCCATTGTTATTCTAATTTTGTAAATGTGGAGACCACTGCTCAGAGGGAATGAGGGATGTGGAGACCAACACTCAGGGACCAGAGCACAGAAAAACTAAATAAAAGGATCAAAGTATGGATAGAGTCATTTGACTTCAAAGTCTATTTTCTTTATATACTTGACTGCCTTCCAAAGAGGAAAATTTCCTAACTCCTACTTGTTATATTACCTTGGGAAAATTTTTAAAAAATTTTCTAAGCTATAGTTTTCCTCATGTATAAATGGGGTACAAGAATAATAACTATTACATAGGATTGTCATAAAGATTAGTACAAAGTTCTTAGTACATTATATAGAAATTTCCATCTATGTTATATGATAATGATAAATATAGTGAAGGCAATGATTACTATAGGTTTAACTAAGCAGAAGAATTTTGGAGGAAGTGATTTGGTGTTTTAGAAGAGCACTTTACTGGAAATGTACTAAGGAGGAGGAAGGACTGGAAAGTGCTTCTAAGATTTCAAGTCTGGTTGATGGAGAGGATTAAGATCCCATTACATGAGAGGGAAATAATAAAAGTAATGATTTTGAGGGGAATTCAAAGAAGATGGGCTTTGATGTTGCTATGTGGAATTCTACTGAGTCTCTGTTAGACTGTCAAGATGGGGGTATTCAACATGGAGTTGAGTATGTGGGGATGGTGATCAGGATTGTAGTGAGGGCCGAAGAGCTATGTCTCTGTGGTTTCTGCTTTCACCTCTGGCTAAAGCTAGTGGAATCGCTGAAATAGATCAGAATGACATTTTAATGTGTGGAAAGGCAAGTAATGAGAACAGGAACTTCATAGCATCTACATTACATAGAAAAATAGAGAACAAGTTTACCAGCACAAAAGACAAAGACCAAGATTCAATTTACTGCTTACAATGTGTTGACTGCAAAGTGAATGAAGTTCTCTGGGGGAGAATAAGTGACTTCCTGCTCATAGTTTAGCTCAAGAATCAAAACAACCTCTTTTATCTGAAAGAGGTAAAGGCATTTTGGCTTCCCCAAGTAGCTTCCCATAGCACAGGGTCCCAGGGTATGTCATCTGAAGAAAACTGGACTACTTTGTTTTATTTTATGCTTTTTTATTGGATCAGAGTAATACCCGCTCACCTTTTTTGATTTCCCTTCTATTTAGACCCTGCAGTTTTCAAATAGCATGAGGAAAGACAATGCAGGGTTGTGGGGCTGAGACAGGCTGCAGAGCTTCTCATCTAGAGATAGTTACCTTGAGAGATTTGAGACTGTAACTTCATCTGCCTGAACTAATATTCTGAGGGTAGAAAAAATGTTTTTGCAGAGTAGCACTTAAGTATAAAGCAAACCAGTGAATAAATAATTAATAAATGAACAGATAAAATACAGCATGAGCCCTAGTAAAATGCTGTTTATTTTTTATGACTTTAAAAAAAAATTATTGTATTTTTTCCATTACCATTTAGATCACTTATACCTGCCCGAAAATCACCACACTGTTGTCCATATCCATTTTCTTTTTTGCTCAATCCCTCCACCCCCTAACTTTATCCCCCCATTAGCTGTCATCTGTTTTCTATCAATGAGTTTGTCTCTGTTTTCTTTGTTAGTTCAGTTTGTTCATTAGATTCCACACATGAGTGAAATCATATGGTATTTGTCTTTCTCTGACTGGCTTATTTCATTTAGCATAATATTCTCCATGTCCATCCATGGTGTCACAAAGGGTAAAATGGCTGAGTAGTATTCCATTATGTGTAAATTTTTCTTCTTTTTTTATGGGTGAGTAGTATTCCATTTATCCACTCATCTATTCATGGACACTTGGGCTGCTTCCATATCCTGGCGATTGTAAATATGCTGCAATGAACATAGTGGTGCTTATGTCCTTTCAAATTAGTGTTTTGGTTTTTTTCAGCTATATTCCCAGAAGTGGGATTGCTGGATCAAAAGGCAAATCCATTTTTAAATTTTTGAGGTATATACATACTTTTTTCCACAGTGGCTACACCAGTCTGCATTCCCATCAACAGTACAAAATGGTTCTCCTTTCTCCACATCCTTGCCAGCACTTGTCATTTGTTGATTTATTAATGATAGCTATTCTGGCAGCTGTGAGATGATATCTCATTGAGGTTTTAATTTATATTTCTCTGATGATTAGTGACATTGGGCATGTTTTCATGTCTGTTGGCTATCTGTATGTCTTCTTCAGAGAAGTGTCTATTTAGGTCCTTTGCCCATTTTTTAATTGGGCTGATAAATGAAATCAATGAGGTAGCAAGTTACAAAATTAATATCCAGAAATCAGTTGCATTTTTTATATGCCAATAATGAACTAACATAAAGGGGAATTAAGAAAACAGTCCCATTCACAATTGCTTCAAAAATAATACAATACCCAGGAAAAAGCCTAAAAAAGGATGTAAAAAACTTTTACTCAGAAAATTATAAGACACAGAAGAAAGAAACTGAAGAAGATACAAATAAGTGGAAGCATACACTGTGTTCATGGATAGGAAGAATTAACATCATTAAAACATCCATTCTCCCAATGCAATCTATAGATTCAACACAATTCCGATCAAGATTCCAATGATGTATTTCATGGAACTATAACAAATATTTCAAAAGTTTATATGGAACAACAAAAGGCCCCACATAGCAACAGTGATCCTGAGAAAGAGGAACAAAGTTGGAGGAATCACACTACCTAATATCAAACTATATTATAAGGCCATAGTAATCAAAACAGCATGGTACTGGCATAAAACCAGACACATAGATCAATGGAATATAATAGAGAGCTCAGAAATAAACCCACACCTTTATAGTCAATTAATATTTGACAGAGGAAACAAACACATACAATGGGCTACCGATAGTATATTCATAAATGGTGTTGGAAAAATTGGACAGACATGTGCAGAAAAATGAAACCAGATCATCTTCTTATCCCACACATAAGAATAAATTCAAAATGGATTAAAGACTTAAATGTTAGACCCAAAATTATAAAAATCATAGAAGAAAATAGAGGCATCAAAATTTCAGACATTGCTCGTAGCAATATTTTATAAGATATGTCTTCCAGGCAAAGGAAACAAAAGAAAAAAATAAACAAATGGGACTACAACAACTAAAAATCTTTTGCACAGCAAAGAAAAATATCAACAAAATAAAAAGACAACCCACAGAATGGGAGAACATACTCACCGATACATTTGAAGAGGGGTTAGTGTCCAAAATTTATAAAGAACTTACAAAACTCAACACTAAAATGCTACGTTTAGAATCACACTTTTTTAAACGTGTATTTTAACCACTTAGAGAATCAGATAGGCAAGGAGTAGGGACAAAAAAGAATATTATCTCACACTAGCAAAGCTCACTGTATAAATGGGTACTAGACAATGAGATTTAGGGAGAAGTTTAGCATTTGTAGCTGCCCTCTAGCTGTGCATCTGCAAAGTATGTTCTTCAATCACTCATGTAAATGGTGAAGAAAGGAAAGGAGCATCTATATACACTCTTTATGTTGACAAGTTGCTAGGATGAGTGTATTTGCTTTATTCATGAGTCAGTGACACATAAATATAAAATTAAACTGTAGAATATGGTGAAGGAAATAAATAGCATAATGAAAATTTGTGAGGAGGAACACACATCTGGAAATGTTCTGCTAAAAATTTAGAATACTACTTACTATATTCAAAAGAATACAATTGTTAATGGCTCATGTCTGTGAAAGAGAACAACACATTCACAGGGAAAGAAAGAGCTTAAATGGAAGGTAATAGTAAGAGGTGTGAAGAAAACCAATTTACAGGAAAATACACCTGGCTGAGAAAAGGAATGCCATTTAAAACTACAAGGGTAATAATTGGAAATACAAGGGGTTAGAATTTGGACTGCAGAAAGTTGAACTAGGGTGTAAAATTGAGACACACTTAAATGTAAAGGAATAGAACCACCACATTAAACAAAGAGATAAAAAATACAAAAAAGTGATCATTTATATTGAGATTTATGGTTATTTTCAAAAATGAAATAATAAAAGTTGTAAGGGAAGCAATAATTTATGATGTAAAGGACAATATTTTCACAAAGAGAGGAATAGATATTTGGATTGAAAGACAGTCCATCCCAAGGAGATAGATTGAATAGACCAACAGTTAATAAAGAACATGAGAAAAATCTTGTGCAGGTTATCAATAAGAAAAGAACAATTTAATACCAAATGACCAAACATTACACTGACATCAGCATTTTTCTTAGCAATACCAAATGTTAGAAGGAAATCAAATTTTACATGATGAGCACAGTTTTTTCAGAGAAATATTGAGGACTAAGAGTTGTTCATTAGAAGCTGAAAAAAACAATTTCTTGATTAAGATAAGGTTCCAAATATGCTCCTATTTTTCTTATGTGTGGTCCTGCTGCCTACCACATGGATGGAGATATGAGAACACATTGAAAATCTCTCAGGCCAATTTATCGCCAGGCCAGAATGTATCCATCATCTCTTCTGCCCACACTTCATTGTTAAGTAACTAGGCATGTAGTGTTCATTCAAGAGATGTTTGGAAATGCACTGAACATGTAGCTAAGAGTGTTGTTTCCCAACCTTATCCCTTGGAGCTGTAATCTCAGTAAGCACATGATCTGCCTTCTCACTTAGAGTAGGTGGTGGTTTTAGCAAGAATCTCCAGCAAGCCAGTGCACTGTATCTCTTCATCAGTTGATTCTTAACTTCTAAGCAATTGCCATTCCATATGCCTTAGGATTTTGTTTAGTGGTACTTCAGTTTGGGCACTGTTTCTGGATTAGTTGAAGCTACTCTGTAGCATCAATTCCATCCTCCCCCAAATCTCATGGTTTAATTCAATGGAAGGATATCTTTGTCTTGTTTCTTAGTAGGATATAGGCAGGGGATGAGAAGAACCTCCTCACTGACATGCTTCCAAGAAAAGCTGCAGAACCTCAGCTTCTGTTCTAGAATGGCACCGTTACCTCATGCACACAGATGAGGAAGATGCATATATAGAAAATCATTGGTGACAGTTTATGGCCAGTTTCACATGGGCTACTGTACAGACAATAGGCTGTAGGAGACAAGGTAGGAGACTAGGAGATTAACAATCTAGGTAAGTGAGAAGTGGCAATGGAGAAAAGTTAGAGGTGGGTGATTAGAGAAAATTTTAATATTAGAGAAAAATTTAAGGGAAAACCAATGAGACTTGGTGGATGAGCAAGAAGTCAATATTGATTCTGAAGATTCTGGCATGGGTGACTAGGACAGAATACCTGTCAGCTGAGAGAGAGAAGATTCTGGGTGGAGCAGAATTTTCAGGAAAGATGAGAAGATGAATTTTCAGCATATTAAGTTTTAGATGTTTAACAGATATGCATTTGAGGTTTTTAGTAACCAGCTGGATAAATGAGTCTGAAGTTGAGGAGAAGTCTCTCATCCACCAAGTCCATAGCTGTACAAACCATGTACAAGTAGATGCAAGAGGATAAAAGGAAAGAATAAGAGTAGGCAATAGTAGGAGGCTATAGTAAAACATTCAAATACTCTTAGCAGGTGAGTAAAGGTGTCTGAGACTACCACTACACTTTTTACTTTACTAATTAGAGAAAACATCAGTATAAGAGTGTTTTGAAAAATTTAGAGGTCAATTTTAGTAGAATTAAAACTTGCTTTTTATCTTATAAAATCTTGGAGAAAAAAAGGGAAGCAAAGGGAAGATAATTCATATAGTAAAGAAAGAAGTGAAACTAAACAAGGAGCAAAAACATTTTAAAATTCATTTAAAGAAAAAAATCATGGTAATGAGTGATGGAACATGTAGATATATGAATTACCACTTAAGCACATTAAGACATAAAGACACTCAGGAGTTGTTTTCAAAACTTTATTCTGCTTATAGTCATCCATTAAGAATAAAGTGACATGCAAAAGTAACAAATAGAAATAAATGGAAAATAAGAAGAAAATGTTGACAATATTAACTTGAAGAATATTCTAGAATTCACAGAAAAATAGATAAAATACTATTTTATACAGATACAAAAGAAGAATCCACAAGGAAGATATAAAAACCAAGAACCTCATTTACTAAATTTAAATGCGGGTATACATATTAAACAAAGATTTCAGAAATCAACACAAAATTATTGTGAGTTTTTAAATTACATCCCTTAAGGGGTGTCCAACCTTTTGGCTTCTCTAGGCCACACTGGAAGAAGAGTTGTCTTGGGTCACACATTAAATACACAAACACTAAAGAAAACCAATGAGTAAAAAAAAAAGGGTTTTAAATAAATTTACGATTTTGTGTTGGGCTGAATTCATAGCCATCCTGGGCCACTGTGGCCCACGGGATGCAGGTTGGACACCCGTGTACTTAGCCCATGTTGAACCAAATAGAAAAATAAAGAATTTTTGGACTACATCAGTAATAAAATCCCAAATTTAAGTGAATAGATCCATATCACATTTTGTATCATACAGATTATTCTCCCTGTTTTTAAAGAAAGAATTATATACTAGAAAAAAGAAAAAACAGCTAACATTCACCAAGCCCCAGTTATGTGTTAGCAACTGTGTTGGATATCTTATGTTCATTATCTCTTAAATTTTTAATCTTCATACAACTATGTGACATTGATGTTACTATTCCTTTATACACAGGGACTCTAAAAACACCAATCCAAATTCTGTAACTAGTAAGTAGAAGAACCCAGATTCAAATCCAGATCTGCTTATTCTAAGGTCTGAGCTTGTTGCATTATTCCATGCGGCCTTAAATATACTTCTGGCTTATGTGTTGGATAAGCAAATACTATAGGTTCAGGATATAAAATCCCCCCCTAACCTGATGAGTCCTGGCCAGCATGTTGACAACCTAGTCATTTGTCGAGGTGGGGAAGGGCTGTATCCCATCGTAACTGCTCATGCCTCTTGTTAGCAAATAAGTCCTATCATTTGATTGCTCAGTCAAGTGTTCTCCCCCTTAGTTCTCATGTATCTGGTTGTCTCTTGTTCATTTTCTCATTTTTCCAAGGGGCAGGTCAGGCAGGCTGCTGTGCTGACTCTCCTCTAACTGGGCCGAAGATGAGATGACTAACTTCAACTCCATTGCTGAGACAATGCACAGCCTTTGTTCTGTAATTACTCTTACTTACCTTCACCACGTATGGTGACTCATTTGCTTAAAACTACTGCAATAGTTGCTGCCACAACAAATGCTTTCCTGAGAGTCAGATTAATGTTCCCCTTTGTTTCTAGCTTATCTCCAGCCTGTCTGTAGTAATATACTCAAGCCAAACGAGCGTATTTTTCACTCACAGCCTGCCTTTTATGAGTCCCACTGACAGTTTCTTAATAAATAATGCATTTTTAAATGTTCCTAAGCTTTTCTCCTTATTAATAATTCCAGTAGCTTTCCCATGGCTGAAGGGTTTATTTGGTCACTGGCTAGATTTTATTCTTTCCTGTTTCTCTGTATTTTACTTTCTTAGGCAACTGTCTGGACAAGCAGAGCTTTACAACACTGTCACATTCGTAGCAGATGTTCCATAACTATGAGTTAGCACACACTATACATTCAGATCTACAGCATAAACTTTTCTGGATATTTTTTTAGTCTGGCTCTTTTATAATGGGAACAAAAGAATCCCTGGGTTCCACTGAGAGACTTTAGGGCTGGTTCTCTGGAGACACATTTGATACCATGTCTGCAAAATGCATACTGAGGTTCAATTATCATATTCAGACAGAAACTTGATTTTTGGTGTTTGCACCCATCTATTTTTTCTTTATTTTCTCTATAATGATGAGACATTGTAAGTAATGTATGAACACACACCTTTGTCAACAAAAGAGCATTGGCTTAATTAGTTTAGAAAATCACTGATTAATTCAAGGGAATAAAAAACGTAAGTCCACACAATTATTCATTCTTCACAATGTAGTCCTCTGTTCTTTTGATAACACTAATCTGGAAGGCCCTGCCAGTTCTTCCTCCGTGTGATATTTTCTGGACCACCCATTTCATGGTCCCTTGTCCCTGAACCACTCAACTGTGTGCTACCCAGTATAAACTGAGTGCATGCTGTCCTGTAGAATTCTCTTCTTGTTTCACTGCTATGGTTTCCTCCACGTGTTGGGTTGGCCAAAAAGTTTAATTTTCTCTGGGTGATGGTTCTAGTAGTGCTTAGTTGTCTTTAACTTCATTCGATACAATTTTGTTAGGTTGTATTGTGACAGCTATCATATCAGTGGGCATTTCTTAAAGTGTCAAAATTGGTGAATTTTTGTACAGACATTTTAATATTGAAGATAGAAGAAAATACACAACTTTTTTTTGTGTATTAGGCTTTATTACTTCAAAAAAGGTAAAAATACAATTGAAATGCCAAAAAAAAAAGAAGATTTGTGCACTGTATAGAGAATGTGTTGTGATTGATCAAACATGTCAAAAGAAGTGTGCAAAGTGTCTTAGTACTATTGACATTTTGGCCAAATAATTCTTCGCTGTGGGCTGTCTTGTGCATTGGAAGATGGTTAGCAGCACCCGTGGCCTCTACCCCCTAGAAGCCAATAGTGGAAGATAGCCTACATACTCAAATACGTTCAAATCAATAAAGTTATTGGTGAAAATGAAATATGTATCTTTTATTTTATGGAGAAAGTTAAATGGACTTTTTGGCCAACCCAATATTTTGCAAATTTCAGGGAGTTTGGGGCTTTAGCTCAGTCACATAGCTTTTAATATGTGGTTTAGTACCGGCAGGGCAGCCCATAAATATATTCTAGGTAATTGATTTGTTTACATCTATTTATGTTTTGCCTTTTGTGTGTTTTGTATCTTTTTTGTGTTTGTGCTTGTCAAGATTTTTCTTCTTTGGTGGAAATTCCACAGACGGCAATTACGTTTTTAGGTTGTTTTGTGTCTAGGCTGACAACCCGCTTATTCTACATTCAGTATATATATTAATAATGGTGCTGTACATCAAAAAAGAAAGAGGGGAGCTTTTACCATGAAAATGAAGTTGTTGATGTAAATTATTCTTTCTAGAAAAATTAAGTAGATTTTTACTGACTATAACATATAATTTGCATCATGAGATTCCTTGTGCTGTTATAAAACCAGTTCCGTACATAAACTGACTGCCTACACTCAGCTCACAAAAAGAGGAGTGTTTGTGGGGAGGACTGAACACGCTTGGTTTCTAGGAAGTGGCTGCCTGGAAAAAAATTCTGATAATTCTATTTCTGATAGCTTATAGCATGTATAATCTCACAAAAGCATTCAGTCGTTGGAGGGCAAGATGCTGTCCATTCCCCACCAGGTCCTCTAACCTGTCGCCTCAGTGCACACCGATCAACTTCCAGCTGCCAGTATCTGGGTTTCTGTACTTGAACAGTTTTCCTCACCAGGAAAACCCCAGCTCTCCTTTGGCTGGAATAATTCTGGAACCCACCCTTTGGCTGGAATAATTCTGAGGTGTATGTGTGACACTAACTCCTAGGATTCCCTCATTGGCTTAATCTCCAGTCTTTTATGGTGCAGGTTGGCTTGAAAATTTACCCTTTATTGTTTTTCTTCCTGTTATTGGACTTCTCTTCTGTTTCCATTCCCCACTGTCATACCAACATTTCCTTCACTATCCAAATAAATACTTGCACTTGAATTTTTAACCTGTGCCTAGTTCCGGGGGAATTTAAACCAGGGCACTGGCTTACTTGTTTATGATTTACTTATTATTAATATATTACTTATTTCAACAAAATTTCAACCTTGACAAATATAGAGTTCATGAGAGGTTTTTAAATGGCTTTTAAACTTAAGAACTAAATGGCTTTAGAACTAAGAATGAGCATCCTCATGAGGAGTATCTGCTGAACAATCTCAACTCGCATCCTTGTGGAGACATAACCTCCGATTTGCAGGACTGCTGAAGAAGTCAAATAAAAACTTTGGCAAATACCTCTGACTTGGAAAGAAGCACTCACCTTCAGAGACAGGGATAATTTCAGTTTTCATGTTTATCCCTATGTTACTAAGGGGATAGAGGCTAAGCAAAATGCTGATACCATGAGCATAACATCACTGAGACAAAAATGCAAACCTCAGTGATGTGCTCCCAAGTCCAAATCTCACGTAATCCTCTAAATTGCCTTCATTTCCATTTCAGGGCTGACCCAGACACTGTTTCTTAGGTATAGTTGGAAAAACTTGGTGTTTAAAGTTGAACTATGAAGCACTAGCTCAGTAAAATAAAGAGATGGCGTGAGGTACCCTGGAGCTGATTTTCTTTTCTGACAACATGTATCAGAGCTCGGTGTATCACTGGGCTCACTTATAATTAGAATGTAGAACACTTGGCCTGTTCAGTAAGAATTCAAAAAAGTTAACATGTTACATGTTATAGAAGATGTGAATGTCAGGTTAGAAATTGTTACGTCTTGTTTTGTTTTGTGGGGGTAGGTCCAATGACATTAAATATAACATGTATGTACATAACATATATGATGTCTGCCCAGAAAGTATCCAGCCATGCACTATGATAAATAGAGACATTTGTTGAAGAAGATACAGGGCACATTGTACAATAATGACGCCTCAGTCCCCTGCAAAGTAGGCGCCAGGGGCCCTCACACAGTTCTCCGAATCGCCATCAGCTGCCCTGTTGTAGTTTCCTGAATCTCACTAACGGTCTGAAATCTCTTCCCTTTCAAAGGTTATTTTAGTTTTGGGAAAAGCCGGAAGTTGCCGGGTGCCAAATCTGGGCTTTAGAGGGGTTGAGTCACCTGGGTGATTTGATGTTTCACCAAAAAACTCTTCACGCGATGTGATGCATGAGTGGGTGTGTTGTTGTGATGAAGCTGCCAGTCACCAGTTGCCCATAGCTGTGGCCTTCCAAATTATGTGAATAGTTTCCAGAGAGAAATGTTCAAGCTTAATGCAAAATTTGATGCAGATACATTGTTCTACTCGCTCAGTCATTTTGAATGCGATGGCCACACAGTACACATCCTCAACGGTATCTACTACCTCTAGTCACTAGTACAGTGAAGTCATCATCATTCACACATATGCACTCCAGTCCACCTTCCTTTGCTGCCAGGTCACATCGATGTCCTGCAAACCATTCTTGTTATGTTAACAATGGCTCGACTTTTTCCAGACAGACCTTAGATATGCTTATTTTATGTACTATATATGATATTGCATGTGTACATATATATGCACACACACGTAAAACCTGTCTTATTTCTAAAAACCTTCCTGAAATCTGCCCTGTCCCCAGTCCTCTCTTCTAATGCTGAATCCCTAAATAAGCACTTTTTCTACTGCCCCTTCCTTAACACATACACCATTTCAACCCCTGCAGCTTTGCTTCTCTTGTGCCTTCTATCCCACACTCCCCTGCCTTTCTATCTGTTGAAAGTTATCTGCATTGCAATGCCCAAGATCAGATGAGGTCAGATATCTCAGTCAACCCAATGAAGATTTCATTTACCTTCCAAATTCTCTCTCCACACTAAATGTCAAAGTCCCTCACTGGTATCTCTTATGGGGAACTTAGTTTTTCATGGGTCCATGAAAGTTCTTTTCAATTTGGCTATAAACTACATGAAAGTTTTGATTTATTTTTACTCTCTTGATGTCAATACTGTCTGGGTACTTAGTTTCCCAATATTATTTTTTTAAATAAATGAACTACTCTTTGTATTAAAGCATCAGCTGTACCTTGGATATCACTCACATTAGTTTTTATTTTTTCAGAATATCTTCAATTGTGATTTCAAAATATTTCCAATTTTAATAAACCCTTTAATCAATTTCTATACTTTCTCTGTCAGCAGAGAAACTTGTCCTTTATTACATCAAGAATAATATTCCTGAAATTCCTGCCTATTATATACACCTGTGTTTATATGCAACCAAAGCTCAGAAGTGTATTATTTTTTTCTGTTTCAGAGAGTAAAGCTTTCCTTCTCCTACTCAAGGGCAACCTGTCCCACTGCGCCTTCTGTCCTATAATTCTGACTCTTTATTTTTTTCCACCTCTCCATCTATATTGACTTCCTGTTCAATCCTTGCACATTCTCTATACCTGGTACATTCATTTTCTGCCTCCTGTTCTCTTCTCACATGACTGGAATCAATTATTAATCCTACCTCTGAATGTGTTCCTAGAGGCTCTTATCAAAGATGCTAATTGCCAAATGCAAGAGGTATTTTTGATTCTTATTTACCGGACTGCTCTGCTACAATGATTGTGCTCATCACTTCCTACATTCTCAAATTTTCTCTCTTTTCCTTTCTCCTCTTTTCTCCTATTACATAGCACTCTTGTATAGCTGTGGCATCTTCCTTCTCCGCGAGGATCTTTTCTCTTCCATGTTGTGCTCCTCAGGGTTCTGCCACAGCCCATTCCTCTTCTCTGTGTGTACTCCATCCATGGTTGACTTCATGTCTCCTCGTGGAATCAATTAAAGTTTATATGCTGAATTCCAACAAATATCTCCACTACAGAGCTCAACTTTAAGCTTCAGTTTCATGCATCTGATTATATGCTAGTACATTCTGTCGGTATCTCAAACCCAACAAGTCCAAAATGTACTCACCAATTTTCTCTTTAAGTCATTTGGATTTTTATCAATCACCAAATGACACAGAGTTTTCCTTCCATTTTTCTCTCTAGTCCACCCTTTCTTTTCCATCCCTGCAATATCATTCAGTCTGCCACCGCTCACTTGACCCGCTGTGTCAGACTCTCAAATTGTCTATCTATCTATAGAGCTGATGTTTCAAATCCAATTCCACTGTGTCACTAAAACAATCTTTCTAAAGCAGGCCGTATTGTTCTGATGAAAATCATTCAATTGAATCTCTTCCATAATAAAGTATAAGTTACTTAATGCAACATGTCATGCTGCCCACAGTCAGCTGCCTGCCTGTCTTTACAGATTTATTTTTCTCTAATTCTTGTTCCAAAATTTTGTTTTATAACATAGAACTCACTATATTTCCCTGTAGTTTTTTGAACCCTCACTCTAAGTCTCTGCTATTTCTCTGCTCTCTTGTGAGTGTCATATTCACCTCTCCTATCTCAATGGAGCACATTCATTCTTTAAGACAATGCCAGGTATATGAATAGAACACTCCACTGAAAAGTATTCTTACTTACAGTAATTTAGTTTATAGTGAAGGTTACAAGTGAAATCAATAGGAAAAGATAGATTATGTAATAAGCAGTGTTGAGGGAAACTGTCATTAAAATAAAATGATTCCCTATATTTTATATCAAAATGAAGTATTGTGGATTATTTAATTATCAAAAACAATGAAATTATAAAAGGAATAAATAGAGGAAGAAACACTTGTAATTATCTTAAGAGTAAGAGAGGCCTTCCTAGCATAATGCGAAATCAAAAATCTATAAAGGAAGCTAGCAAATAAAATTATGACACATCTTATTACATATTAAAAAGAAAAATGACTGTATGGCAACACACACAATACAGAAACACACACACACACACACACACACACACTCTCTCCATATGTTCCAGCAAAATGAAGGTAAAATACAAATGCAAAAGTATTTGCAACAGATATAACATATAAATGGCTAATTCTTTAAAATTTTAAGTTCTCTGAATCAATCAGTGGAATGATACACAGTGGCAATGAATAGACATTTCACAGAAAACAAAATACGAATAATTTATAAGCTTAGTGCAGAACAATATATAGACCTGAGCTGTTCAACATGTTAGTCATTAGCCACATTTAGCTGTAGAGCACTTATAATGTGGGGAGTGTGACTGAAGAAATGAATTTTTAATTTTAGTTGATCAAAATTTCAATATGATAGTTGATTTAGATATTGGAAAATTTTAAGTATGCTTGGAATAATTTGCATATGGGAGTACTTTTTAAGCAGTTACTCTAATGAAGTCTAAATACAAAGCAAGTATTTCAGATCAAAATTTATTATCTGAATTGAGATTTACTATAAATATAAAATACACAGTAGATTTTGATTACCTGGGGCAAACAAATTTACATGTATCACAATTATATTTGAGTATGATGTGTTAAAATAAAACATTGAAATTAATTTTACTAGTTTATTTTTACTCCTTTTATTGTGGCTTCTAGACAACTTAAGAATTATATCTGTGCCCAGAAATTCTGTCGGACAGTCCTGCTATCTAGGGAGCTTTCACTTATAGTAGAAAAAAAGATTCTATATATTTTAACATGTGAAATATGTCTAGAGGGACATGCAAAAAATCCAGTTATGTCCTGGGAAGGAAACCAGGTGACTCTAAGTCAAAGGAGAGAGACTTACCCTTCACTTTCTTCCCATTTGTACCCTTCGAATTTGTTTTCTATAGAATTGCAACTTATTTACAATGAACACGATAAACATAAACTTAAGAAAAATAAGATTTGGTGCTTGGGAAGCTTCCCACGGGCCCTTCCATGAGTCCCTTCCCTAGTCAGGGTGAGACACCCCAATTCTTTCTATGATTTCCAGTTAGCACTAACAATACACTTACTGATTTTTTAAAATAACTGTCCCTTTGCACCTTTATGTACACATACTCTGAGCTCTTTGAAGGCAGGAATAAATAATTTTATTAACCTTGAAATCTCATTGCTTAACACTATATATTATTCTTGACAAGACATAATTTCTTAGTGAGAGAGAAAGAGAATATTTCTTATTTTTCTCCATTGCTGACCCAAACTCTGATATTCTATGCTATGGAACTAAAGAGAGGAGGAGGAATTAGGCATGCAGGTAGGAGGGGATTTCACTTCTTATTTTCATTGCTTTGTGGTCACCTCACACCACTGTGTTGTCACATTCTTGACGTACTTCATGTCAAAGAGGAAGGAGGCCATGGTGGGTCTAGCCATGCTGCTCTTCTGAGGAGCACCTCATGGGGGAGCCAGACCAACCCACCCAGTTCCCAGGCAGCTACTTCACTTGTTCTCTTGCCTGTGACCTCTACCCATTGGTTTCACTCTATCCCTTTCAACAAGGAAGAACAATCCCATTTCCCTTTCACAAGGTGACCCTTTGTAACTTAAGAAAGTTACTTTAGTTGAATCTCACAGTTTATACCTTTCTGGGAAAGGTTATTTGGCACAACATTGGGAACTAGGAATATCCAGCTGTAGCTTACCAGTTTACTTCAGGAATTTAAATTTCTGTCACAGGAAAGTTTGCTTTATCTTTATGTCTACTTTATATTATCTTTTAACAAATAAATGTCTTTAGGCACTCTAGTCTTTAGGCTGTCAATTCAGCACTTAAATTGATTCACCTTTTTCTTTTTTTTTTTAAAGAAAAATATCACTGGGAACAAAGGAAGCAATCAATTTCACATCAGTGAAAGAGCTAAGGTTTCACCCTCTAGTTTGATTATTCCTGCGTATCATTTCTGAAAAGGTAATTGGAAAATTGTGCACTTAGGTACTTGAAGACTTTTTCAACCAAAAAGAAATATTTTATGCTCTGTTAGGCAAAGCATTTGCTTGGAATTCAGAAAAAGTCTACTGCTGACCATAGGGATTTAGGAGAAATGACTTCTAAGGGACTAGAAGAAAAGATAAGTCAGGTATAGGTTAAGGATCTTCTTACTGGGTGTGTGGTTTTTTTTCTAGAACTAAATTTCCTCAATTTCTGTAATAAAATGAAAACATTGTGGTTTTAAAGATAAAATTTTGTTTTCACCCTGATCCTTTCCTACTATGAACAATCAAACAGTATAGAGATATTACAGTTATTTTTCCATACAGCTCCTCCTCTTGTATGAGTGTAATATTTTATTTTAGCAGAGTATTCATAGTTTAAAAATCCTTGAAAAACTAATGTAATTAGTTGCCTTTTTTTCTCCTGCCCTTACAACATTTAATCACCAAGGAAGTTCACCCCATTTTTTTTCTAATGCAGAACACTCAAATTTAGAAAACAAAGAAAGCCCAAGTGATCATTCTTCCTTAGAAAAATTATGAAAATCATTAAGATTAAAATAGATACCACAACATTCACTCTCTTACATACAGAGGTAGAATTAATAGAATGGCTAAATATGAACATAAGCTTATGCAGATGAAGAGCATTTTCAATTATTAATATATGACTGAATTAGAGTTTCACCTATCAGCTTTTCCTCTAGACTTAGTGAAGAAAGGGAAAAGAGATCCCATTAAGTAAAATATATCATTGCTCAGATTTGAATTCCAAATAAGACATCTTAGATTTCCCAACAAAATAATAGTCTTGAAAACCAGATATTTTTACTTGGAAATCTAAGACTTGACCTTTATAGATCAAGAACAAATGGGATTAGTAAGGTCTTATCTATTATTAACTACTTTAAATATAAATGGATTATATTTTCCAATTAAAAAAACAACAACAACAAACCCTGAGCCCTGGCAGGGTGGCTCAGTTGCTTGGAACATCATCCTGGACACCAAAAGTTTGGGGGTTCAGTTCCTAGTAGGGACATATACCTAGGTTATGGGTTCTATCCCCATTTGGAGCACATATAGGAGGCAACTGATTGATGTTTCTCTCTCATATTGATGTTTCTCTCCTGCTTTCCCTTTTTTTTTCTCTAAAAAACAAACCAACAAAAACAAACCAATAAACATATCCTTGGGTGAGGATTAAAAAAATAGAATGAAAAGAAACCAACAGAGACAAGAGAGAAGGAGTGGGGGTGGGGAAAAGGAAGGGAAGTCAAGAAACATATGGCAAGGACTCATGGACAACACCAAAGGGGAAGAGCTGAGGGAGGGAAGGAGAGAGGGGGCAAGGGAAAGTGGTGGGGGGTAGGCAGAGACAAATGTATTTGAAAAAATAAAAAAAAATCACCTCTAAAAAAATAGAATGACTAAATGGATAAATAACCAAGTTCTAATGATATACTGCCTACAAGATACTCACTTCAGCATTAAAGACACAAAGACTAAGAGTGAAGGGATATGAAAAAGAATATTTCAAGCAATGGTGACCAGAAAAAAAGCAGGAAGAGCTATATGTATATCATATAAAATAGACTTTAAATTAAAAATGGTAAAAAAAAATGAACGAGAAGATCATTATATAATGATAAAGAGGTCAATACACCAAGAAATAAAAATCATTAAGTATTTTTGCACCCAACATCGGAGCACATAAATATATAAAGCTAAAACTAACAGAGCTAAAAGGAAAAATACCCAGTAATACAATAATAGTTGGGACTTTAATATCCCACTCTCAACAATGGATAGGTCATCCAGAGAAAGAATTAGCAGAGAAACAGCAGCTTTGTACAACATTATAAACCAAATAGACTTAACAGACATATACAGAACATTCTATTCAACAACAGCAGAACATGCATTCTTTGTAAGTGTACACGGAGCATTTTGTAGGATAATACTATATATATAGTTAGGTCACAAAACAAGTCTTAGCATATTCATGAAAATTGAAATCATACCAAATATCTGCTGTGACCACAATGGTATGAAACTAGAAATCAATAACATGAGGAAAACTAGTAGAATTCACAAATACATTTTTATGAGTATTTAACAACACTCTCCTGAAAAAACAATAGATCAAAGAAGAAATTAAAGGCAAAATAAAATTGTGGCTTGAGACAAACAAAAATGGAAACAACATGCCAAAATTTACAGGCTGCAGAAAAATCAGTTCTAAGAGGAAAGTTTACAGCAAAAATGCCTACATTAAGAAATAAGAAAGATCTCAAGTAGCTCAACCCTACACCTCAAGGAACTAGAAAATGAAGAATACACTGAGCTCAAAGTTAAGAGACAAAGGAAATAATAAAGATTAAAGCATATATAAATAAACAGAAAAAAAGAATACCTATTGGGAGGATTGGCCATATTGTAACTAATCCATAGGAAGGTCAAAAGAATAAAAAAATAATGTGTAACATTTCTTGTCAGTGGGAGTCAGTGCCAGGAGAGAGAGAGGAAGTGATGTGCAAGAGGTCAGAGGCAAGTGTGAGGGGGTGCAAGGAATGGAAAATGAGATGATTTAGAAAGGTTTAAGAACATCATGTCTAATTTTTAACTTCTTAGGCATAGCCAGGGAGAATGCATGCTTCCATGTTTAGTAATTTTTTATGTACAAGGCTACATGTAATATTGATTATAGTTGAGGCACTTACCAAGCCAGGAAGGAAGGAATGGCCATTGACTTCAGCAATAGCCGATATCATGCCCAAAAGACCAGATGGGACCAGCCATATGTCACTGATGCCAGGTTAGGGTAATATGGATGAAGTCCCCTATATGGTATCAATATAAACACAGTAAGAACCTGAAAGAGAGGCCAGGATCATATGACTCCCTCAACCTCTGAACTATAAAAGTTTCTTCTTGTGAGGACATGGCCCCCCCCTTAGAAGGGGAGAATGATAGAAAAGTCCTAAGTGTGTGACAAAAGTCTCAAAAGACTAAATAATTACCCAAGTAAAAAAAAAAAAAAGCTGTAAATGTGGAAGTGGAGACAAGAGAGATGGCTGAGTTTCAACACAGAAATTAAATTAGAAATTACATTTTCTTTCAATCTGATTAATAGTTTGTAAAGTATGATCTCATTAAAACATTTATAGTTAAGAGTTAAAATGACTTGTCAAAAGGAGTATGTCATGAGCTGGGAGAAAATACATGATATGACAAGGAGAGAAGGGGAAAGAAAACAAAGGGGGTGATTATGAACTTGAGTTGACTATCACTTAGAACTGTGAACTCAAAACACCAGTCATGATCAGAGAGAAACAAATCAGAAATCAATACAAAGTAAGCAGCATTGAAAGAAGGTGATCAATACAGCAAAAATCTTATGAAGTTTTGAGTTTTTTCTTCTTTGTTCTCCAGACTTGGACTGACATTCAGAGAATAAGGAAGATCTTCCAAACAACAAATGCCACACTTGCTGGAAAAGGTGCCCTCACCTAAAAATGCCTGACTGTCAACTGTCTTTTCTTATCTCTCCAGATATGGGTTCTTTTTTACAAAAATGTTTCATCAGTTGAACTAGAACCCCCATTTTTCACAGATTCCTCAGTACAAGCAGTTCTTAAATCATCAAGGCTGACAAATTTCCTTTGGGCTACATAGCTCACAGAGCATTGGAAGGGTGCCTTTACTTACAGTTTTACATAATTCTGTAAAATTATAAGTAATTTACATGTTAGAAAAAGTTCACCAAAGTAGGGCTTGTTCAAAAGTGCTAAACTGAACAAAAATGAAAAAGTATATACTTGGAATCGAACTAAAGATTGGTTTTTGTCACTCACAATGATTATATGGTCATACCAAATTGAAACTGAGTAGTAATATGATTTCTTTCTCTTATTTAAAAAAAATGTATTGAATGTGTTGTGGTGACATTGATTAATAAAATTACATAGGTTTCAGGTGTACAATTCAATAATACATCATCTGTATATTGTGTTGCATGTTAACCACACTAAGTAAAATTTCTTTCCATCACCAGTTTTCCCCCCATACCCGTTTCTACCTCCCCTCACCCCACTTTCCCTCTGGTAATCACCATACTGTTGTCTGTTCCTATGAGGTTTTTTTTCTTTGCTTAATCCTTTCACCTTCTTTACCCAGCCCCCCAACCTCCTTCCCCTCTGATGCTGTCAGTCTGTTCTCTGTATCTACTTATTGTATAAGTTGTTTTTTTCTCACATTTCATCATAGTAATTTCTCCTGATTCAAAGAAAATTGCTTTCTTTAAAACTGAGATTGTTATATTCTTCATGTTAATTTTTTTCTAAGTATGTGCTGATTTAGACTACTGTTCACACAGAATTTACTCTCCAAGCATAATTGGTTTGGCTAGAAGAACTATCACGGAATGGCTCTTTGTTACCAATGTCATTGTTGTTTCACTCTGGTTCTATCATCTCATCTTTGGAATCAGCATCTCTTTAAAATCACCCACAGGGGCCACTATCCAAAAGGTTCTTATTCCATATCTTAGAATTCAAGGCTGTGTGGGTCTGTATTGTCTGCATTTCTTTATGGAACTAATTATTTGGTATGATACTTCATTTCAAATAAAGAACTGATTTCTTTACTTTAGCCATGTCATGGTTACTTTGGTTCAAAACTTACTCAGAACAGCTAATCAAGAAATCGTTGGGTAATTCAACAGATATTTACTAAACACCCCTGTGTTCAGCAATCTGAAAGTAAGCATTCTGAGGGAAACCAAAACCAGAGCACATTACCTGCCCTCAGATATGGTGGATCCAAGACTTGGAGTATTCTTATTGGAGGAGGAAGCCTGAGGTAGTAAATCTTGAAGTACATGCAGAATGGAAGGGCTGAGACCTGGCTTGGGAGAATAGGTGGAATAAAACAAGACCAGGTTGAAGCGCTGAAAAGAAGGTGAACTGAGCCTCATGGAGGTTGAGGGTGATGTGGGTGCCTCACAGTCAACCATCCAAAGCATTATCTAATTTTGTAACGTTAGTCATGGTGTTTTTGCTCCCTACCCTACCAGTTCAACTTTCCTAATTATTTTAACTTTGTGTTATTTTTATATTGCTATTATAACAACTTACCATAAACTTGGTGCTTTACAACAGTGTATACTTATTGTGCTACAATTATTGGAGATCAGAGGTCTAAAATTAGGTACATTGGGCCACAACCATAATGTCAACAGAGCTGTGCACCCTCCGGAGGCTCTAGAGAAGCAGTGGTTTCTTTGCCTTTTCCAAGTTCTAGCTGCATCTCTGGCCGTACTGAGTGAGTGGCCTCTTTTTTTCATCTTTAAAGCCAGCATGGTATTTTGCTTCAGTGGTGACATTGCCTCTTCCTCAGTGTCAAATTTCCATCTTCCTCATAGATTACCTGTGATTACATTCATGGCCTCTTGGGTAATACAGGATAATCTCCTCATCTCAAGATCCTTAATTTACTCTCATGTGCGGAGTGACTTTTGCTGTACAAAGTACAGTCATGGGTTTGAGAGATTAGGTTATCTTTGGTGGATATCTTGAGAGGCCATTGTTCAGTTTATCATAGGTTTCTATTAAATGAGTTCATATTCTAGGAGAAAATATTAACTAAGGAGGAACATTGCCTGTCTGTGGGAAAGATATGCAAAAATGAGGAAACTATGTCCAGAACTGGAAGTAGAGAAGTGAATGAATCAGAATGGATTGTATGTATTTGGCATCCCTTCTGTTAGTCTTATAGGCACTACTTACTGATTTCACTGAGATTCTACAAAGTTGGGCCTATATTTGAGGGTCGCTGGGAGTATTCTAAAAGCATGAACTCAGATGTGGTGAGTTGGTTTGTTCCGGCACCCACATGTGTCCCTCATGTGTCTGCAGGAGCTGCCTCCCTCACAGTCAAGGTGAACTCCACCAACTTTACACTGCCATCCTCAGTGCTCAGCATCTTGCTCCTAGCCTGGCAGCGCACTGTCCTTGTCTGTGTGTCTAGGAATTGGCATAATTTTAACATCTGGAACTTTCTATTCAAACAGCCATTTACTTTGCTTCCTGGCCATATATTCAGATGATGTTACTCTAAGCCAACTCCTCCTTGACATGCTTCAAACCAAAATCATCCATGAAGTCCTGTACATCACACCTTAATATTTTTTAGATACAGTGTATCCCTGTGCATATTTACTTATCCAGAACCCAAGGCCTATTCTCATTTCTTCATGCATAGCATAGGAGCCTACGACACCTAAACCTTCACATAAATACTACCCCTGTGACTTCCCGCTTATTACTGCTCCCTCATCCCCATGACTCAAAAATCAGAAGTTCTTTAAATGTAAACTTTTTTATATCCTCTTTATATGTCTTCTTAGCCATCGACGTCGTCTCATACTCCTAAGCTGAATATTACACACTGTTAATTACTATTCAAATGAGCGCCATTGTGGGAAGAAATGTGAACTAAAGCCCTTAGATTTTAGGTTTTACTTAATAGGACTTAAGTACTATTGATGCTGTGTTAAACATCGCTAGGCCTTTGATAAATCACTTCTCAACTTTGAGTTTCACTTTCATTACCTGCAAATTCTCTTTTATATTATCCTACAGGATTTTGGTTAGGGTAAAAGAAGGTCATGTTTGAAAGGCATTTAAAAAGGCAATGTTAGTATAGGACATTTTTATTTTTTTATCAAAGGAATTATCATAGTCAATTTTGTTACAGAATCATATAAAATACTTTGGCTAACATAACTTCTGAATATTTGTCAATAAATAGAATTTTTGAGTAGGAAAGCATCAGATATTACATGGTCAATATCCCTTTGGAAATAATTTCCATAAAGTTACAGGCTAGTTAGTGGTAAAGCTTTAAAGAGAGTCCAGATTTTTCTAGCTTAAAGCAGCAGTAATTCTATCACTGCTGGATACTTAAATAGTGTGGCTGGCTTCCTTATTTCTGATTCTTATACTCAGATTAATATTTATTTATGCTTGCTGAGTTCATTCATTAAAAGACTTTTCTGTTTCATGTTATTCTTAGATTTTTTTTGTTTGTTTTTATGGTTTTGTCATTTTATTTTCAAGGTCAAATTACTTTTTGCTTCAGCTTTTTAAATTGCCATTTATAATAGTGTCTGCTTTATGACCAGATGTTTTTGTTTTGTTTTGTTTAAAAAGCTAAATTTCTTTGTTTGTTCTCTTTTATTTCAATTATTTTGTATAAAAACCTTTCAAATATAAACTATAAAGTTTTAGAGTTTTTGTTTTTTATAAAGAATCAAACCAAATTGTCATTGCTCTCAGGTGTATTCACCTATTGATATGGTTTTTTTAAAAATATCTTTTTATAGGTCAAGAAACAAGCAATGTGAGCAAAAACATTAGATTTACCAAAGCAAAACCAGCAACAAGAAATTTTTCACGGGACTCCTACAGAGCAGTTTCCATGGTCATTGTTGCAGAGGTCTGGATTCCCACCTGGAATGTGATGAACAGATGAAAGGATGGGTCCCCTGCTGACAATGCACCCCTGCCTACCTGCAACAAGGTCAGTGTCTCCTCATACCTGGGCCTCAGTCATCTCATCGGAAGTCTGGTGGAAACTGTAAGTTACTCATTTTCATTGCTGACTAGAATTCTGTTGCATGAGTATTTAATAGTTTGTTCATTCACCTATTGATGGACAACTGAGCTATTTTGCTTTCTTTGTGTGTTTGCTTTATTGGGTGATTATTTAGGACTGGAATTATATCCAGAATTGGAAGCTGTCTAATCCCCTCTGTGTTGCCAAATGGATAGTCCAGTATGGGTGATTTTTCCCTTTGGTCTCTGTGGCTGAATCTCCTCAACTGAAGTCATAAAATCACAGATCACACATCTTAAAATATTTAGAGATTTAATTAATTAGTTGCGGGTAATGCTACATTTGTATGTCTATATCGCTAAACATTCCTATTTATCTCTCTTAAAGATTCTAAAGTTCAACCTATGTTTTCAGTGAGCTTTGAAAACTTACACAAAAGTGTCACAAAAGGGCTAAGTTGTATTATTAAGTGGGAGACATATTTGTGCTGGTGTGTAAATTGTGATAATCCTAGAATCTTTCAAGATACCAAGGGGAATGGACAGATCTAAGTTTTAATCAGTTGAGACAGCTGTCTACACAGCTGCATCCTGGCTATTTGTCTTCACTGGTCACATGGCTCAAGACATCTGTCTGTGCTACTTCCCACCCCTGAGAACACTAATGAGGTCATCAGACACGCATTCTAGCCAGATCTGGAGAGGCTCAGCTAACACTGGGATGGCTGTTGGTCTGTTTTTATTACATTGTAGGCACATGTTTTATAAAATATCTCATCATTTTCAGGGTGGCATTTTCAGGCACTGTGGCACAGGGCCCATTGTTTGTTTGGAGTGAACACAACATTTGTTTCTCATTTAGTCACAAATGCTGGCTACTGTCACTTAAAAGGTTGTGTTTTTGATCATGAAAGAAACTGGCTCTCCCTCTTCTGGAAAGGGCCTTCCTGGGAATTGGTATATATCTGCTTAAAGAAAAGATGCTTGATGTCTCTCAAATTTGCAACAGTGGAAAAAGTGATATGTCCATCAGCACCCGGGACTAAAATCCTGATTCTGAGAAATTAATAAATGTTTGCTTCCCTTATACTCTTTCCCTGCCAAATGTATTTCCCTCAGATTCACTTACTTCCATTGCTGACCCTTGTCTCTCAGCTCTATCCTTCCAAATCCTGCTCATTTTTCACATCCAGCCAACACGTCACTTCCAGTGCTAAGCCTTCTTCGCTCTCTAAGTATATTCATATTCTCTTCCTAGAGTTTCCATTATGTTTCATTTTGATCTTTCTTGGTATTTGTGTTTTTCATGCCCACTTTCCTTACTAGTGAGGAAGGCTGAGATAACACCTATTCATATTTGTCTGATTAACAATGTCCTCCTATTTGTTGATTTATTTTATATTCCTAGGCGACTTATGAAAGAATCCACTGAAACCATTCAGCAGGAAACCCTGAAAAAATATATATTTGGAATGTCTTGCAATTTTTTGGAATATCCTTGAACAGACTAACACCAAGTATTGCTATGTGTAAAATAATTATATCATTATTGTAAACCTGTCAACTGAATGTAATCTACCCCATTAACTCCAGGGGTAAATTGAGGGATCAGGTGAAGAGATGGGCTGAAGAGTTAAAACCCCAAAGGATATGAATGCAGAGTGGTATATTACTAGAAAAAAGTTGTGAAAAAGGAATGCTTCAGGGATAAGATGTTACTGAAATACTCCTTTAGGTGTGTTTCTATACTCATCTCTGGGTCTTTTGGAAAATATTCATTCTGATGGGTCTTTTGGTTTTGCATAAGTTCTCTGGAATGGAGCTGACCCCAAAAAATGAGACACTAATAAGCACTTAGTTATAATATAAACATCTGTCACCACTGGTGCAGAGTGACATCTCAGTGTGTCAACTATAGGATGACGTTGGACAGACTGATGGAAGTATAATAGGGGAAGTGAGATATTCTTCCTTGCTGGGTCTAAAAGAAGTCTGGAGGCCTCTATTATGAGTCAAAGAGGTGATAGTCCAACATTTCCCTCTGTTGAAGCTGTGATTACCCTCACCGCAATAAAAAATATGTGCATAAAATATCAGAAAATATAGTGACAAGCAGAGAGCTAAAGAAAGAGAAGTCCAGGGGTAAAACTTCAGTAGATGGAACTATGTTGGTGAACTCTGGGAACAATATCCATGGACACCCAGTTTTCTTGATCTCATTCCCTCAGTCTTCAGAAAGGTTTGCCAAGTCTTTAGTCTGATGTTTGCTGTTCTATGTGGAATAAAAGGAAGATGTGTAACCATGCTTGGGGTGAGGGGAAAAAGAAAGAACCAAAGCAATGTAGAGCAGGAGGGCAAGTGTGGACCAATAAAAAGGAAGGTTAGAGACTCCAGAGATAGATAACCACCATGTGTAGTCTCCATGGCAGGACACCTACTCATGACTACTTGGGGACAGAGCTGCAAGCAGGGAATCAGTGCCAGAGATTGAATAATAGTAACTGGATGTCAAAGGGAGGATGACATACTGAATGCTGGAAAACTCAGGGACATTTGATTTTATCTCTATAACCAGGGGAAATAGACAAAACTCTGAGAGCATCAATCATCCACTCCTTTTCTCTTAAATGGCCAGGTCATAAGTAGAAAACCTGAGACCAGCATGGGAGGAACTAATACCAAATAATATAATTCGGTGACTTGAAGAAGGTAGGGGACATCTCAGAGTAGATCACTATGAGACTGATATTGACATATCTTGGAGAATGGAGAGAAGTAGAAACTTGGGCATAATTTTTTTTTTTTTTCTGAAAAGCCCAAGAGAAATTGATGAGCAATTCCTTATGAAGATGTCTTTACCCTTTTTATCACTACATAGGTAAATAACAAACAAAACTTGAAATATTTAGGCAATATGTAATAAGATCATATTCTTTACTTGTTTTAAATGATCATATATTTGCATAGTTTGACTTAAACCAGTTGGATTTGCTCATTTGGGTGGGAAAGTCTTAGAACATACTTCCCCCTGGCTTTAATGGTAGTGACCTTTGGCATTTTGTTGTGACCCTTTCAGCTTAGGCCCTGGCTGGTTCTGGTCAGTACAGATGCTCTCCACTGGCAGTGCCCAGATGGGCCAACACGAGAGGCTCCTGGCTCTGCAAAGGTCAGCAGGATTAAGGTGGAAAATTAGACACGATTACATTCATGTCATCAAACTAAATGACATTTAAAAACTCTGCCTATGGATTTTGTTTCCCCTTCTGATTGTTATGGTTTTCAGATAATCCATGGGCACTGCTGAGCATTCAAAGCAGGGTGCTATTGTGCCATTTTGTCTTCTAGCAGAGAGAGCCCTGAGTTTGCAGGTTTAAATCTTGGGTTTGAGAGCCATTTCTGCTTAGTAAACATGTTACTATTGGCAAATTGCCATAGTTCTGACCTTCAAATTCCACGTGTGTAAAATAAAATAATAGTACATTTTATAAAACAAACCTTGCTGCTCACGTGGGCTTTAATCAAAAACACTACAAGACGTGATGGCATCTTCTTATCTATAGAGCAAGGCTTAAATTCCAAAACTGAGTCCTGGGAGCTCCCTGAGCCTCTCCATACCTCTCTGATCTTACTTTTCACTCATCTTCTACCCCTTCCATTCACAAGACTCCTCTCTCCCCAGCTACCTTTACTCCTGGCATCTGCTGACATCATGCATCCCTGTTTCTGCCTCCTTGCTCCTGCTTTGAGTGTTCTCTAGGACTAAAACAAAGCTTACCTCCCATTGTCTCTGGTCACCTTGTAACACTAGGTCCATTTTGGAGCTTCAGATCTTATCTCTTTTATTTAAGCTGTTTAGTCATCTTTTTTTTTCAAGTTCCCAAATAGAAACAAACACTTTTCCTTTGCGTTCTTTTTCGTTTAAGTGTTTTGTTGACTAGGTGAATAAATGAATAGGGAGTAAGAAATCACAAGATCATATATTCATAATGCTGGCTCCATATTGTTCCCTCCTTTCAGCACCATCCTTGTACCCCAGCCTTTACCACTCAGTGTAGCATCAACATCAAGTGAGCTGAGATCATCAGAAGCTCACCAGTTAGGTCCTCCCCTTTTCAGAAAACCCTCATCCATTCAGTCCTGTTGTTCATGGTACCACTTCTTTTCCAGTCAGTCCTGTTGTTCATGGGACCACTTCTTTTCAGAAAACCCTCATCCATTCAGTCCTGTTGTTCATGGGACCACTTCAAGCTAACTTTTCCAATATATCCTTCTATAACTCCAGCCCATTGGTCAAAACTTTAAGGTACAGAGAAGTGTTCTCTTCTGCATGGGCTATGAACACAAAATTACTCCTTCTTCCCAAGACGAGAGAGAACAAACCAGGCTTGAAATGAACACAAGTGTGGGCAGCGCTGAATGCTGCCTCTGCTTCTTCTCCAGTGTGTGTCTTGCTCACTTCAGTGAATGCATTGCCTGCCAAGGCCCAAAAGGCTTTGGAGATTTTATTCCTCATTTGGAACTTAAAGATTTGGATATTGTTTTTCCAGGGAAGGAACAGAGTTGGAAAAGAATAGGTGATAAGTGGAGGAATAAATTCATGAAGAAAATGGGAATTGTGAGTGCATGTCATTGTTACCCTTTAAAAATGTTCAAATATATATTGATAAAAATTTAAATACCTTTTAATGAAATTCCTGGTACATTTATGTGGAGCTCTAGAGTCTAGATATCAAAACTTAAAATCTAGTTATCTGCACAATTTTATCAAATTGAACTCTCCAGCACTTCAAAAATAGACTATAAAGAGCGTGAAAGCCTTTGTTACTTGACAAGTCCATTTTCTAGGATTTGCAGCAAATCCTTGTTAAAACTAAGGCTGTATTTTCACAATGCCAAAAAACTCATCAAATTAATTCCCAAAGCAGTCACTTAAAGTATTTGTCTCATGAATTAAAAAAAAAAAGTTTTTGATGGGCATATTTGAACCTCTCAATGAGCCCTTTGTGTGTTGTATGGACCCAGCCTAGGAAGAGCTACATGTGTGAGTTTAGGGGAAAACTTATTCTTGTAGCAACAATTCATCATACCATGATAACAGTGCTGAGATTTCTGACAAAAGTCAAGCTAAACCAGGGAACTAAACGATCCATGAAGCATAGTAAATTCTCCAGAGATCTGAGGTATTTGGAAGTAGGACCTTGTGTGACCCATATCATATTGAACATCTATTGGGGCAAGGCACACCTCTTTGCTTTATTTGGTACCTAGAAAAAGAATACAAATCCATCCCTCAAAATCCACAGAGCAGTCATGTGAGCAAAACAGGATGCTTCCATCTCCAAAGTTTGCTTTCCCATTTGGTATGCTCAGTGAAAATCTTGGCTATTTTTTAAATTGTATTTTCCCTTACAGAAGTAAGGAGTGACATGCTTCCATTCAGACTTGAGTTCACTTTCACTTGGTGAGAATAGATATTTCTTGTGTTTTTATTTTTCTTTGTTTTTTAAGGCGAGCTTCACTGAATGTGCACAGCAATGCAGTTTATTTTGGTCAGCTCTATTTGCCTGCCATTCTATATCCTTGAAATGAATGATGGTGGGGAATCGGGCAACACATTTCAGACTGTAATCAGGTTCTACAATGTGACTGTCAGTGGCCTAACAAAGGCCATGAGCGTACTTTAGTTTTAAGTACCTTGTTTCAGAAATGGGTTCCAGCACAAACACTGTAAGCTCCACTGATGCCTGCTTACTCACTGGTTGCAGAGAACAAAGATTTTGAAATTCATTTTAATTTAAGTAGGACTACTGGCTTTGATTAAATACTAAATCTAAGTCCGCAAACTTTTTTTTTTTTTAACCCGTAAAGGGGTCAGAAGTCCAATCATTATTTTGGGGGAAAGTAATTTAGAGGGGAAAAGGGCATTTCATAATTCTCTAAAGATACTTCATAAAGAATAAAATTACTTAAATGGCTAATGGAGATACTCATGTCAGGCTCATAAAAGACTTAAGAACTAGGACTTAATGACTGAAACTCTGTGTTTGGTACCACCTCATTCTGCTCATCTCAGCTACCACTTAGAAGTGCAACTCCTACCTTCGTGTGTCCTCTGGGCTCCATTTGCTTGGATTTCTGACTCTTGTCCTCCACACTTTAAGACTGAATCTGATGCCCAGCAGCTCTGTGAGCTGTTTGAGTTGTTTTGTGTGTGTGAGTGTGCACGTGCATACAATGGAGGAGTAACAGGCTTGGAATCAGGATTCCAGGGCCAGCCCTTGACACTTGTGTTACATTGAAATGTTCAGATATTTTGAGAGTAGGGTTGTGGTGAGACCAAAGAACCTAATGCCTGTGAAAGTGTAATGTTCAAAAAGGTTGAAATAGTTAAATATTAATATTTTACATCGCTATACCCTATAACAGGGAGTGAGTGAAGTTCAACAAGGTGACATAGGAAGGAGGTATAGCCATTGACTTAGGCAAAGTGGAATATGCTTTTTCAGGTAATAGTCAACCTAGAAGTTGTTCACTCAGTGCCAAAAGTCTAAGTCATTAGTGACAGTATTGCTCAAAAAATATAGTCTACAGTCCAGTAGCATTTAGGATTGTAGGTCCACAGTCCTTAAAACTGATGTCATAAGAAAAACTATTTCCATCAGCAGGGGTTACTTTTTACATAAGGACATTCAAAACTGTATAGCTCCATAAAAATGTACCGCAGAGTTAGAATAAACATGAATTGTTTCATGATTCTGACCTTTGAGTCAATGGTGTTAACTTGACCCCTAGCCTTTCCCCAAGACAAATGTGTCCTTTTGTTAAGCAGAAATTTATTGTGAACATTGAAGTACTGAAAACCTAATCGCACTTTTCCTTCATTTTTCATGACTCCTTTCAGTTGTCAAACTGGCCATCTTTGCATTTGCTCTATTGACTTGGCTTTTCTGGGAGAGGGGATTTACATCTGCTGTAGTTATGGGAGGAAGTGCAGGTGGCCCTCCGTCAGGATGGCCTGGCTCTCAGACATTGGTGGTGCCACTCTTAGCCTGCCCTTGGGCTTACCTGTGTAAGAGGGAATAGCTGAGCAGGCTCTTAGTGGTAGTGGTACTCTGTCACCTTTTTACCAAGAAGCCAAAGGATGTTAAATTTCTGAGCTAAACACCATAAGAATGAGGCTTGGCTACATCAGACAACAAAAGGCTGGTTTTGTGCCAAAATGGAGCTGGGGAGGGGCCATTTTACAGTCAGGTTACTCCCGTTGTCTTAACCTCTAAATTGTTGCCAACTTGCAAAGATAAGATGAATTGCTAGAAGGCTGACTAGCAAATAGTCAAGCCAGTCAGCCATACACACATAGGCTGTGTGAAATGGAGGTCAGCTACACACACTCAGCTGGAGAGGATGAAGGGTTTTGTCGTTCCAGGTCATTTATATAAAATGAGCCACATGGTGAGAGAAAGAAGGAAATGGCTTTTTAGTCAAGAGCACTGAAATTGGGAATTTGTAAAAAATCAGAAAAGAGTCTTAGTGACTGTCTAGTCCAACCCCTTTCTATTATATATAGTCATGCACCACTTAAGAAGGGGTACATTCTGAGAAGTGTGTCATTATACAATTTCATCATTGTATCAACATAATAGAATGCACTTACACAAACCTAGACGGTCTAGCCTACTATACACCTAGGCTACATGGTACAGTTCCTAGGTCACCGCCCTGCATCGCATGTTACTGTACAAAACAACATGAAAGTAAATCAAGCAAAGAGAAAATGAGGCCATCAAGGGTCATAGTAAACATGAGATGCATGAGGCTGCTGCCAGTGGAACACAGCACCCTGTTTTACAGCAAAATTTTTTTCATAAATAGAAACCGTATACTCTGAAATAACAATAAGTATAGTAACTACATAAACCAGTAACATAGTCATTTACTATCATCATCGAGTATTATGTATTGTTCATAATTGTATGTACTGTACTTTTGTTTGAGTGGTAACACACTAAGTATGTTTACACCAGCATCATCACAAACACACGAGTAATGCTTTATGTAACAATGTTCTGACTGCTGCAGGCTGCTACACCAGCAGGCGTTAGGGAATTTTCAGTTCTGTTATATCCTTATGGGACCGCCATCATATATGTGGTCTGTCATTGACTGAAATGCTGTGATGCAGTGCAAAGCTATATAAGGAAATTGAGGTAAAGTGAGATTAACAAATTAGCCAGCATCATTATAGCGAAGGAGAGAGTCAGAAGCAGAACCCAGAATTCCAACTTCCAATTCAGTCCTCTTACCATATCCATATTAAAAGTTCTCTGTACTTCCTTCCATTATTCTCTTTTCTAAGAGTTGCAACTGAAGAAGTTCTATATTCTGCTCTACCCAAGGCTGGTGTGAATTGATGAATGGGTACATAGGGAAACGACACAAATGTCAGCCTCACAAAGAGGTCTCATGGATGCTGTGGGGCCTGGGAGGGGCAGTGAGACATGGGGAAGCATGTCTTCCTCTGGACGGCAGGGTGCTTTGTCCTGAGTCAGAGTTCAGAGTCATACTCCTTTGGCTTGCTATAATTATACACATAAAGTTATCCTTAAAAATAGCTGCACCATGTTTTTAACACTGAAGGAAATAATCTTTTAAAGCGTTATGGGCGTTAATGCTGTTTTGTTTTCATACATGGTCACCGAAGTGATATTTAAACGCTTATGTTATTTCTGAGCAGTCGACTGCACAGGTTCCGGTGGGCAGAGGCAGGAAGAGGGGTCCTGCTGTCCTGAAAAGACTGATCAGACATGCGGGACACCCTCAACTGTTACAGAAAAACCACAGTCCATGACCTGGTGACACATTTAAAAAACATTTTTGCCTTTGTTTATTTAGTTCCATACTATTCAAAATTAGCAAACAAGAAACAAACAAGCAAAAATCCCTGACAAAGTAAAAAAATGCATTTTATTGATCATATGCCTTTTCATTTAATTTTTTAAAAAAATCTATAAAAGTTTTAATTTTATAAATTTAATTTAAAAAATTAATTTTAATTTAATTTTAATTTAATTTTATACAAGCGTCCCCATTTTTTGAGTTGTTGCTTGAGAAAAATTATAAACCATGAAAATATTTGAAATTTCATTTATTTCTTTTTTTGGCCAAATTATTGGATAAAACATATGTTTTTAACTTCTAAAGACTTAGGACTTTTACTTCTTTCTCATGTATTTGTTAACTCCTGGGTACTTGATTCTATTTTCAAACTTTACATTGTCTGAAACCTTAATTAAAAATTCATACAGAATGAGAAAAGTTGATAAATACATGTAAGCAAAGGTTCCCATTTTTTCCTGCTAACCATCACTGTAAACTTGGGAGTTGTAAGAAGAAAAAAAAATAAACACCAGGAATGACTTTTATCGCCACGCTGAGGTAACTCCATTTATCGTAAGTGTCAGAACACTATCAGTGACAATGTCTTACCAAATAAACAGGTAGCTCACCCCATCTCCATCTCCACAGCACCTAATAGATATTGTGAACACACAGATAAATCTCATTTTATGTTATGCTTGGTCACAAAAAAGAATTAGATTGTGTTGTTCTAAGGTGCACAAGGATATATATCCTTTGTAATCATCTGTAAAAATTACTTTAAGTTGAGCCACTATGAGCTTGTTGGGTAGCTGCAAAATGCGGATTGTGTGCTTTGGCCCATTTCATGCTGACTTGGAAAAAAATTATACGTCTGAGTGATTTGCTACTAGGCCTTTAGAAATGAGACTAATTTGTGGATTTCTTCCCTGAGAAGCATATTGTAAAGGAGCAGTATTGATTTTATTTCGTTGAGGCAAAATTGGTTATTTATTTTTACTTATGGCCATTATAAAATAGGGCTGAGCTGCCTTGTTATGATCAAATAAGAATGATCTATAATGTTTTCCTAGGTATTGAATAGTATCCAAATCATATTGGGGTCAGCAGTGTTAGCCAATTTCCCAGTGTTGAGATGTGGCCAAAGGATGAACACAGCTTGTGGACAGCATGCCTCAGTCAGAGCAATAAATGTCGGCCGTGCACGCACTTTTATTAGAAGCACAAAGGAATTGGAAGCCTCATTTCAGAAATGAGATAATATGGGCTTAGATGACCATAATAAGCTTGTAATTATTTTTCAGTCATTTGGTCTATTTGATGAGTCTTGGAATGAAACACTACCAACTCAACATTTCTCTCTCTCGCTTGCGTGCGCACATGCATGCAAAACCTAAACAAAGCAGTATATTATAGCCGAATGCCTTTAACTTTCAGTATCCCAAAGGACAGTATAACTATTTAAAATGAAATTTTATACATATTTATTAAATATCTACAGAATTTTTTTTATTATTCAATTCCCTAATATTAAAGATGAGGAAACCAAAGGCTATTTCTCTATTGTCTCTTATTTATTTATGTTTTCCAAGTCCAAGCCAGTACTCATGCCATTAAACAATACTGGGATCTACTGTAGATATTGGAAGAAGTGACTTAGGACAGTCTGTATCCACAATGCTTCAGCCTGGTTTTGTTCTACTATGCTTTGTTCTCTCATTCCTTGGCGGAGTCTTAATTGCACCCTTTAGAAAGAACTTCACTGATGATTCTGCCATTCATTTCTTTCCACCTATTCCCCTCCTAAAATTTAGAAAAAAAAATCTAGTTATTTTGTTTACATACTTGTCTGCAGGTTTATCTCACTCTTCCTAGCATGATGAAAGTCCTCTGAGCGGTATCATCATCTGCATTGTTTGTTCAGCCCTGTATCTTTAGAACATAGACAGTATCTGGGACGATATAGGTGCTTATTTCATATTTGGTAATTGAATAAAGAAGGGAGAATGAGAGAGAAAGAGAAAAAGTTAATGATGTTTAAAGTCCAGAAGGGAAGGGATCAAGAATATTAACTGGTATGATATTAAGGATGATTTTTTCATACCCTGTAAAGACATAAAAAACAATGGTGTGTGAGTGTGCATGTGTGTGTGTTTCTGTGTTTGTTGATGTGACAGGCAGGAGTAGTGAATAAAGGAGAGATAAGAGAGAAACAGAGGGAGGTAGGAAAGATTGAGAATGTTTGGAAGAAATCAGAAAGGCTTGATAAACAGGGTCTGTGATAGGCTGAATAAATGCTCCCCACCCCGCCAAAGATGTTTACATCCATGAACATATCTCCTTCCATGACAAAAGGTACTTTGCATATGTGATTAAATTAAGGATATTGAGGTATATCCTGAATTATCCAAGTGAGCCCAGTATAATTGTAAGTGTCTCTGGAAATGGGAAGCAGAAGAAAGTCAGAAATATGATGATGGAAGCAGAGGTAATATAGAGAAAGAGAAAGAGTCAGAGATGCTGCTAGCTTTGAAGATGCAGGAAGGGTCTGTGAATCAAGGAATGCAGGTGACTATAGAAGCTGGAATAGACAAGGAAATCAGTTCTCCTTTAGAGCTCCCAGAAGCAGTATGGTTCTGTGAACCCGTTTTGATCATTTGACTTCCAGAACTATAAGACAATAAGTTTGTGTTGTTTAAAGCCACTAACCTTGTGGTAATTTTTAATAATTTGTTACAGTTCCAATAGGAAACTAATATGGGATCCTACTAAAGATGCACCCTAGAGGATAATTCTTTTTCTCTTTAAAAGTTTATCTCTTAATTCAAAATAACACGTGTTCACTGCAGAAAACTTGGAAAATAAGATTACCCTTCAATCTTATCACTCAAGGAAGGCAGTATTAACGTTGTATATTTTGTTTTCACAAATGGACTTTTGATCAATGAAGACAGTGAAGGAGGATATTAGAGCTGACATTAAAAGCACTTTGCCATATTGAAATGCACACTTAGTTAATTTTGAAATTACAGGTCATATTTAATTAAGTACTGTTTCCTTAGCCCTAAGCATAATAGAAATTAGTGTGATAAAGGAAGATTATTAGTGAAAACTGATATCTAGTGCCCTTTTCTTTCTCTGGGTGAATTTCTCTTACAAAGCCTTGGGCATGGCAAAGATGGCATTTGTCTCCTTTGTTCTTTCCACCATCATGTCTCATCCCAGGGGATCTGGTGAGTGTCAGCCCCGAGTTACAGAGTCAGGTTGGTTGGCTTGGCACCCGGCTCTGATCCTGTCAAGCCATGCGACTCACAAGTCTTTTTCTTGTTTGGATCTCAGCTTATCCATAAAATATGTCAGTTTATCTTAGAGGCCCCTTCCAGGTCTAACTTCCTGCAGCCCGATTTAAGTTCAAAAACAAACTTTGTTTCCAAACGACTCCAGTGAGCATGGTAGGTGGATTTTATTCATGTCAGAGTGAAAGAGAGAAATCACAGTTTTCTGGGAGGCATTAAAAGAGAGTGTGGAAAGAGTTTTACCACAAGAGATTTATCTGAGCCTAGCACATTTTTATCTGATTATGAAATGGATACATTTTCAAATGACTCTTTAGTTCTCAGGATTTTGTTCAGAGAGTCAAACAAGTATCAAAAGAAATGTTCAATTTAGTAATAATGTCTCTTCTACTTACTATAGTCATTCCAAGCTTATATTGCTGGGAATGGCAAAAGGAGCATTAAAAACACCAATCATACCTGCGTTCCGCTGAGATCTTTAAAACAGGAGTTCTCAGCGTGCATGGCCTTCAGCTTTTGTCAAAAATCCAAAGTCTAACAGGATAGGAAGAGAAATGAGAAACTAAACAGACTTAAGTTGAGACTGTATATACAAACTGGTTTTGGGAGAACTAAGTGGTGGAATTAAGTTAAGCAGTTATTTAGAATGGGGTTATAGATACACAAATTCAAAGTAATAGATCTTGTTGAATTCAGTTCCACCTTCTCTGAATTCTTCTACGTGCAGGTGATGGCCTTAAAATTAGTGCTAATAGCAAAGCCCCTTTACTCTTTGCACATTTCCCTCTCAAGTTATTCCTGAGGGAAGAAAGGCTCCCCTGGTATGGCAGAGAGTATATGAGTGTTTTGAAGAGCCATTCAGTTTGTTATTTGCAATAATAATGGAAACATTGAGTTGAATAATTTAAAGGTCTGAACGAATCATTCAAAACCAAGATCTGAATGGCAACTACTCCCATTTGAAACAGCCCTGAGCCTTAACTGGCTAGATTAGGGCAAGAAAAATGTTAAAGGGATGATAAAGTTAGCAGGAAAAAAATGTTTAGAAATCTGAGAGATATTCTTTGAAACACAGATCTTTATTGCATCGATAGAGACAAATGTCAAGGGTATTGCTGTTTGGGAAGAAGGAAATTCTTCAGTTGAATTACAAGAGGGGACTAAATTACATTATTCATTTCATTGTAGTGAAGGGCTTAGGAGCCCTTCATTACATTCAGGATGATGCCTATCATGGCCCTACTGTGTGTGTAAGACAGGAAAATAATTGCTCTTCATTGTCTTACCTGTACAGTGGGACTGTTAGTAGCCCATGCCAGTCTATTCCTGGGGCGTGGAAGAAGGTGAAGTGAGGTAAGACACATGCTCCTGGAAAACAGGACATCATACAAACTGCTAGCTCTTCATAGCTGTAGTGTTATTTGCTAAATACGTCTTAAGCAATCCTTATGGACAAGCAGCAAGCTAGAATTGAGGACAGAGTGCCACTGAGCAGCTCAGGGTTTAATGGAACAATAGACATATAATAAATAAGAGCATTTATTATAATATGGGAACCAAAGAGAAACATAGATAAGGCATTTTGAGTATATACAAGTGGAATAATGGCAGATGGTGAATTCAGGAAACATTATGCAGAGGAAGTGATATTTGAGCCCTGATTTGTATGATAAATTGGGGGTTTTCCAGAAAGAAAATTACTGTGAGGAAGGAATGGCTTTTAATCCTAACAGAAACTGGGCTTTCATGTACTTCAAAGTAATTTTGTGACCAGTTAATGGTACTTGATTTCATTTATCTAGTTGTCTGTATTCATGAGGGTTGGAGAGAAATATAAAAGCATAAATCTGTAAAAAAAAAAAAAAGAGAGAGAGAGCTAGATTTTGAAAGACATGGTATACCAGTCTGAAGACTTTGGGTTTAATCTTTTAGACAACAGGTGGCTATTGAAACTTTACAGTTTAAGGAATGACATGATGACATTATATGTCCTTTTGTTTTATAGAGATCACTGTAATAGCATTGTTAAGGATGAGTGTTAATTAGGTGAGCAAGATCATATATATATGATCTTGCAGCTATATATATTATGATCCTGTGTGTGTGTGTGTGTGTGTGTGTGTGTGGAGAGAGAGAGAGAGAGAGAGAGAGAGACTGTGTCTGGAAAGTAACAAGCCATGTAATATGAAAACAAAGAGACATTTATTGAAGAACATACAAGGTACAGGGAACATTGTACATAGGACAATGACGCCTCAGTCCCCTACAAAGTAGGCACCATGGGACCTCATTCAGTTCTCCCAGCATCTCTTCCACTGTTCAAAACACTCTGCAAAACCCTTTGTTGAGATCACCATCCACTGCCTCATTGTATGTTCCTGAATCAGATTGATAGAAATCTCTTCCCTTTCAAAGGTGATTTAATTTTTGGAAAAGCCAGAAGTCACAGGGCACCATACCTGCACTGTAGGGGGACTGAATCACTTGAGTGATTTGATGTTTCACCAAAAAACTCTTCATGAGGTATGATAGGTGAGCAGGCACATTGTTGTGATGGAGTTGCCAATCACCAGTTGCCTATAGCTGTGGACTTTTCTGTCATATTGCATCTTTCAACTGACGAAGAACATTGAGGTAGTTCTTTTTATTAATTTTGGGCCTGGAGAAACATACTCATGATGCGACAACAGCCCGTACACATTCAACATTCTCAGGTGTTCTGCTTGTTGCAAGCATTCCAAAACATGGATCATTTTCAACAGATTCTAGACCATCTGCAAAGTGTTTGTGTCATACTTTTGTTTATGCTGCACTTGTTGCATTGTTCCCAAAAGCCTTATGAATCATCCCAATAGTTTCTGCTATTGTATAGCATCTGGAGGAATGTTAAAACAACGCAAAATTTGATGCAGATTTGTTGCTCTACTCAGCCATTTTGAATGCAACAGCCACACAGTACACATGTGCACTCAGAGGCATCTACTGTCTTCAATGACTAGTACAGTGAAGTTGTCATTATTCATGCATGCACATTTTAGTCCACTTTCCTTGTCTGCCAGGTTACAGTGATGTCATACAAACTGTTCTCATTATATTAACAAACTGGACTTTTTCTGGACAGACCTCATAGTCTGTCCAGAAATATATATATAAAAATATATAATATATATTTACATATGTGCACATTGCATATATATGAAATACATAGAATATTATTTCAAGTCTAAATGAGCTATAGAGCATTAAAATATCTAAGTGAAAATTGGTGATGAAGAAAAATAAGTAGTCTGAAGGGAAGGAGTTTTGATTCTCACAAAGATGTGGAATACGGAATACAGAGATGTCAAGGATTACCTAATTGATAGTCCTAACTTGGAATAACTCTTTTAATCACTGATGCTATTAATCAAGGTAGAGTATGCAGATGAGGCTTGGGTTGGGAAGTGGGGAGAAACATTGTGTTGTTTCAAAAGTGAGTGTGTGTTGGTTGGGTTACCTAATTGAGGAGATCAGATGCCAAATGCAATTATAAATGAGTAACTGAGGGGAGAGGCCTTGCAGGACCTTGTTTGTTTGGGGGTTCTCAAGTATGAAAGTTCAACAAAACCTAGACAATCAATGTACTCATTAGAGATAGACTTGAAAAGAAGGTTCAAGAAATAAGCATTGCCTTTACCAGAAGTGAGGGCTGAGATGTTCCACCTGCATTTAACTAAATGAAAAGTAGATGGGGCAAAATGCAAGTGGGGCAGAACTGGTGGATTTCTATAGAGATTATATAGATGTTTCTTGTACTATTCTTACAATTTTTCTCTAAAGTTTGAAACTGTATCAGTATTAAAATGTTATAAAACATCTTCTCCATAATTGTGTCAATAGAAATACTACTAAATAATTACTCATAAATGATTTCAACTCTAAAATTTTGTGTAGGATGGAGTAAATTGACTTGGTGGATGAAATATTTTCCTTTAATTATATTGATTTGTTATTTTTTGCTAATGTTGGCAGTATAAGATTTTAACTTCAATGTTAAGATCTCTGATAAGGATTAATGAAAGCTGACTAGTTGTATGATACTGTGAAATTCCTAGTCATTTAGAGTGAGGGATTAACTGAGCTTGTTTTTATCTTAAGCATTGACTATCAAGTCGATTTTTTTCATGAAAATGCAGGAAGGATTTGGAGGGGTCTGGTTATCCAAACTGAGGAAGTGCAGGTATGGGAATTCAAGTCTGTGAGTTTGGTACTGTTACAGGATTGCTCATATTAACATGGACTAAGCTCATTTACAATCTCTTACTTGGGGCTCTTACTTGGTATATGCCACAAAAAGTGACACAGCCCATTTTTTTCTGTAACACTTTCCCATTTCCTTTAGCTTGAGAAAATCTATTGGAGCCTAAGGGCTTAGAGGAACACCATACTCATATCTGGTTTTTTTGGAAGGATATGTACAGAGGCATGTTATTTTAGTTCACTGAATGTGGTCATAATGTACCAGCCAGAAGGGATTTTTTATGGGCTTTCCCATACAAGGTGAAGGGGGTTTTGTTGTTAGAATATCAGCTCCAGTAGAGATATCTCTTAAAATTGGTCATTTAATAATATCCTCTGTCCTCTAGCCTTTAAGCACAAATGTATATTTGAAAAAAAAATCCACAAAATTAATTTTAATGAGTTAAAACATCTGAAAGAACAATTTCATTTAAACTTAGGGTTTTCAAAGAGCATTTTAATAATAAAATGTTATTTGATATGGAAATTTACATTGGCCCTTACCTTTCTTCTCAATAACTTCATCTGTGGTATGCTGTAGGATATAATTATTTTGTGTATAGTTTTTAGTCCCATTTCTTGGTTCACACTCCAACAGCTACATGACCTTGTGTAAGCTGTGCAACCATACCAAGCCTCAGTTTCCCCTAAGTGAGGACAGTAATGGTACCTCTGGTTTTGGCTTACTGCAAGTAGTAAGTGAGGTAACACATTTGAAATATTTAAAATGGTGCCTAGTCTGTTCTAGGTGAGCAATATATAAGCGATTGTTATCTTAAGATGAAAGCTTTAGCAATTTATTCTTTCTAAATGCATCTTTTAGTTTAATAGCACAATGAATCAAAATACATTGATTGGTGGTCTGAATTTACCTTTTATTTTTAATTTTCTGGCAAATTTAAGTGAACTCAGTATCATTTTGTATAATAATTGCTTAATCATATAGTCATTTAGTTTGAAAATCACCTACATGTTCCCTGTCTTAGCCATTGTAGAGAATACAATATTTTCATGTTTCTCCCTCAGGGTTACCCTTTCAGCTGGGAACTTAGCATACAGCTACACTTTGGATATTTTATAATGGACTTGCTACCCCTCTCAATTATTTCGGTTGTATTTAATTCAACAAATAGAGCATGCTCTATTTTCTTATGAATTGGATACACAGATAAAGGCTTCAACTATATTGTTAATAATCAGTCTGGTGGGGAATACAAACAATTCTAACACAGTGTTATATGTAATGCAGTATAAATACACAAATGGTAAGATGCTAGCAGAGGGTAACAGAGATAAAAATAATCAATTATTTCTAGTAGGTCCAAGAGGGGTAGATGAGGATGGAGAGCTTGAACTGGGATCTGAAGGATGAGTAGGTACTCAGTTTGGAATTCCAGTCAAAAGGAAGAACCTATGTAAATTCATGGTAACTGCATGCAACAGCCAGTTGTGCAGGAAAAGAACTAAGTTATTATTTGGTTGCAGAAGAAAAATATTAAGTGCGTGGGGGAGAGGTAACGGGAATGGGTGACATAGGCAGACTAATGTGATGCATCTTGATTATTTCCATCTCCAACACATTTCTTCATGGGAAACCTAGTTATCCCTTCTCATTTGGCTTATAGTAAAATACGCTTTCCCCTAGCTATTCTTTCCCAGGGTCATGTGAAATGATAATATATGTATTCCATCATGGGTAATTCCCTTGGGTGGAGGAATGAGAGAATGGACCTCTCCAAACAATAAATAATTCTTTTCCTAACGCCTCCCTGCTAATTTTGCATTGGGCTTCCATTCATTATTCCATTATTCCTGGCACTACAATGGCTGCTCCTATAGGAGCCTGAGGGTTTCCTATCTGTTTCAATAGTGTTAAATGAACTCTTGATCTTTCTGAAAGACTATTCTAAAGTGGTTACATAGGCGATCCATGGAGCAGCTGCTTGACACCTGTCACTGTTTGGAATATTGTCCAAAGTTTCCTATTTATATATCTGAGAAAAAAAGGTCGTGAAACAGTCCATGCTGTCACACTATGTTGATTTTAGCTTTTTTTCCCCCCCGCTATGATCCAAGTCAGGTCAAATTTTGCTGCATTAGCAAAGAGAAAGTTCTAGGGAACATTTTATGAATTTGACCCCAAAGTCAAGGGGAGTAAAGGTAAAAATAAATCAATTGGATGATATCAAACTAAAAAGCTTTTGCGTGGCAAAAGAAACTGCCAACAAAACAAAAAGGCAGCCAAGAAAATAGGAGATGATTTTTGCAAACAACAGCTCTGACAAGGGGTTAATATGCAAAATATATAAAGAATTCAGACAACTCAACACCACACAAGCAAACAATCCAATTAAGAAATGGGCAGAGAGACTGAACAGAGGAGAGAATCTCTCCTAAGAAGACATACAAACAGACAACAGACATATGAAAAGATGTTCAACTCAACTAGCTATTAGGGAAATGTATATCAAAACTACAATGAGATACCAATTCACACCTGCTAGAATGGCTATTATCAACAAGATAGGTAATAACAAATGTTGTAGAGGTTGTGGAGAAAAAGGAACCCTCATTCACTGCTGGTAGAAATGTAAACTGATACAGGCACTATGGAAAACAGTACAGAGGCTCCTTGAAAAATTGAGAATAGAGTTACCATATGATCCAGCAATCTCTCTTCTGGGTACCTACAGGAAAGACTTGAAAACATTTATTTGCAAAGATATATGCACCTCTATGTGTATTACAGCATATTCAGAGTGGCCAAGACATGGAAACAAAAAGTGTCCTTCAATATAGGATTGGATATAGATGTGGTACATATGTACAACAGAGGAGTACTCAGCCATAAGAAAAATTGAAATACCGCCATTTCCAACAACATGGATGGACCTAGAGAATATTATGCTAAGCAAAATAAGTCATTCAGAAATAGCTAAAAACCGTATTATTTTACTCATATGTGGGATATAAAACTGAAACTCATAGACACGGACAACAGTATGGTGGTTGCCAGAGGGAAGGCAGTGGAGGGGTAGTAAAAGGTAAAGGGGGCCAAATGTACGGTGATGGAAGAGGATTTGACTTTGGGTGCACAATGCAGTATACAGATCATGTATCATAGAAATGTACACTGGATATAAATATGACCCTATGAACCAATGTCACCTCAATGAGTTTATTAAAATAAGGTAAGTTATCTAGAGGAACCTGCTGAGGGGAATGACTTCTTGGCAGCACACAGATTTAGTGTTGGATGTTTGGCCAAAGCAATGTTAATTTTTACATAGTCATCCATCTACTTACAGAGGACAGAGAAGCATTTCTTAAAATGCCTGGAATAGCCTTGAGTTTCCCATTTTCCCCCAATTAGACAGGCCATCAAAGATATATTTCTGGGTCTTGCTCTTGACTAATCAGATCAATTATCTTAAGTAGGGGACGAGGAATCTGTCTCTTAAAACAGTACATGCTCCATAGTAATCTTTTAGCTCGCTAAAATATAAGGAGATCTGATATAAAGTAAAACATCAGACGTACTGAAGAGTTTGAAAGTTGTGTTTTGGAAAGATTAACATGCTAACATAGTATAAGATAGATTGGATCAAAGAGAAATCAGGGGCCATGACACAGTTAGAAAGTTATTGCACTTCTAAAGCAGATGTAGGGCATGAGAACAGATATTAATCTTGCTATTTGGGTGGATGCATGGCTCTAAATCATGGAAATGAATAGAAGAGATTGCTGTATGAATGTTTATTTTGATGTGCTTAAAAGGCTTTCCCTAGCATACCAAATCCTGCCCCATCAAAAAAATAGTTAAGGGATAGGCATGCGCCAGATGTTCCCCATGAGTGCTGAGATGAAAGTTAGAATTGAATATGACCTTCCAACTTCTCAAAGAAAGACACGCACTGAATTAATAAGATCGAGAAAGCATCATCTTGCCATAGTTGTGAATGGGACCAGATGGCCAGTCGCACATGTCACTGAGAAACACTGAAGTGGCTTTGCTGTTGTTTCTTTTTTAAACTAGCTTTTGATTATTCCAAGATGAAAGCTGTTATGGGAAAAGTCCTTAGAAATAGGCCAACAATAAAACCAATAGAGAGAACATAAGAAATAGAAATAAAAATTAGAGTTCTCATGGGGTTAGGCATAAAGAAGGTACGTAGCTCTGCTCTAGTTAACGAGGTAAATGTAATTCCTTGAAGTTCCTTTTGCGGGTTCAATGCCCTTCACTCTCCAGAGAAGAAAATGATAATCCAGAGCAAAGGACTATTTTTTAAGATTGCAAACTAATTAATTACAAAGTCACAGCAAAATCTCATCTCCAGAAGACTTTCTTATATTATTTCATCAACATCACAAATTGTTCCTCTATTTTTTAAAACCCATATATGCCACATGAACATTTGAGATTTTTTTACTTTATTGATTTTTGAAAGTAAACTTTTTAAGAAAATATAGCACAGATACATAAAGTAAGGTACAGATTGTAAGCACTCTGATTGAATTTTCACAAAATGAATTGCTAAAAACAATGCAGTAAATAGAACATTGTCAGTAATTCATAGTTCTTCTTGTCCTCTTCTTCATTCATGAGTATCTACTTTATTCTCCCAAAAGTACCGATTTTAAATTTTAACAACAGATTAATTTTACTTGTTTTTGTATCTTAAAGGAATCATACAGTATATATTTTTTACTCTTTTTGCCCAACATTATATTAGTAAGATTTGTTCCTGAAATATGTAACTTTGTTCATCATTCTTAGTTGTTTTTTATTTTTATTGTATGTATACTTATAATATAAATTTATACAATGTACTTATTCTTTGTCCTGTTGATGATTACTTAGCTTGTTTCTATTAATAGTTTTGGCCTATTAAAAGCAATGTTATTTTGAAATATTTTTTGTACATGTCCTTTATTAGTATATATGCCACCCTATTGGTTATATACCTAGAAGGATCATTGCTAGATTATATGTGAATACATTTAACTTTTGTTTACTTCCAGATACTTGTATATTTGAATGTTTGATTAAAAATTAAGTTAGCAATGCAGAGCTGTGGTGTAAAGTATAGTCTTCTAATAAATATTGCTAGAACAATTAGATATACATATTTTAAAGAAGTGAACCTTGAGCTCTCCTCATAATATGCAGAAAAATCAGTGTCAGGTAGATGATTGGAGTTTGAATATTTGAAGTTTAAAAAAACAAAGCTTCAATAAGTTATATTGGAAAATATTGTCATGTAGGGTCATGACTAAAAATCATTGTCTACAGAAAGCATGTTGCATAAAGGAAAAGATTGATAAATTAACTATATTAACATTGAGAAATTCTCTTAAGAAAAGTAAAGGTAAGCCACAAAGTGGAAGATATTTATAATAAATATAACTTTGGAGGGTATGAATCCAGAATATATGAAATGTACAGAACTGTAAGAAAGAGACAATATAATAAAAATTGTGCCAAAATCTGGGATGGTCCCTTCATAAAAGAAGATATCCCAATAACCAACAAGGATACAAAACCAGCCCTGACCAGTGTGGCTTAGTTGGTTGGGCCTCACCCCTCAAAGAAAAAGGTCGCCGGTTCCATCCCTAGTCAGGGCTGGGGTTGTGGGTTCAGTCTCCAGCTGGGGCATATACTGGAAGCAACTGATCAGTGTTTCTCTCTCACTTTGTTTCTCTCCCACTCTTTCTTCCTTCCTTCCCCTTTCTCTAAAAAATAAATGAATAAAATATTTTTAAAAAGTACAAAACTGAAATTAAAACCAAAATTAGATGCCTGTATATGCACAGGGGATTTGTTTAGATTTATTGGAAAGAAACAAGAGCACTGGGTTCTGTTACACACCACAGACGACTGGCACAACCACTTAAAAAACTTTTTTTTGGCATTATTTATTAAAGTTATAGACACTCATCTGAGTCTGCGCTCAGCAATATGGCCCCATAAGATAGGTACAAAAATGCTTGTGACAACTTTATCCTTTTTTTTTTTTTGAAAGATTATATTTATTTATTTTTAGAGAGAGGGGAAGAGGAGAGAGAAAGGGAGGGAGAGAAACATCAGTGTGTGGTTGCCTCTTGCATGCTCCCTATGGCGGCCTGGTCTTCAACCTAAGCATGTGCCCTGACTGGACATCGAACTGGAGACACTTTGGTTCACAGGCTGGCACTCAGTCCACTGAACCACACCAGCAAGGGAAACAACTTTATTCTTAATAGCCCCAATATTAAAACCACCCAAATGTTTGGTCAAGAATAGTACAGATTGGTAATTTTGTCTATCAAGTAATGGGATATGCTACATCAGGGATTAGTGAACTTTTTCTTAAGAGTGGCAGAGTATGATAAGGAAGGAGCATTGTGGAGAGAGAGATCTTAGGGTGTCACTGGCACTGGTTTATATTTTTTATTTTTTCAATTAAGTTTACTATTAACATTATTTGATATTGGTTTCAGGTGTATGGCATACTGGTTAGACATACTTTACAAAGTGTTCCTGCTGATATTTCCAGTACCCACTTGGAACCATGCATAGTTATTGCAATATTATTGATTATATTCTCTATGCTGTACTTTAGATCCCCATGAATGTTTTATAACTATCTGGATGGCATGTATCCAGTTTGTTTTGTCATAATCCATTGAGCTGTACAGTTTTGTGCACTTTTTTGTAATATGTTATATTTAATAATGAAATTACTTAAAATAATATTAAATAGACTCATCGAACATTTGATAAAGGATCCTTACATTAGAAATAGAAGGGAGATATTTTTGGGTGGAAAAGAAATTCAGCACTGAAAGTAATTGGAGTAATTCAAGAACTCTAACATGAAATTAAATTCACTTGCTCTTTTCACAACACCCTAAAAATATTACCATGGTGGTTTTGAAGAAATAATGAGAGGTAAATAGAACTAGCGCTTTGGAAGTGGGAACTCTCTCTGCAGTTTCCCATTCCTTAGTGACAACACAGCTTGATTTGGACAATGGGTTGGGGAGAATTGTTTTCCTTTTGAAGGGGAATGAAAGATGCTAGCTTTTCTAATGTGTTCATATTCAAAAGCATAATTCCTTTCCCCGTTTCTTAAGGTGGCAGCTGAATTTAGCAAAGTGGGAAAATATCTGAGAAAATCAGTGTTATAAAATATTCCTTATCTTACTCTTGGGAGCCCTGGATCTGTTTTCTTTAAAAGCATGCCAGATAGCTACTTCAGGTCAGGGTCATTCAAAGCTGGCTTTGACTGAGATGCAAGGGCTGTATGCTTCTAAGACTTAGGCCAAAGAGGCTTTAGCAGCAGGAACTCTTGCTGTGGACTCATTGAACCTTTAGTGTTCTCTGGAGGTGTTCTCTTCACTAACTATTCTAACAGGAAATTTTACCATCCATTTTTCTCTGCATGTCTCTCTCTCTGTCTCTGTCTCTCTCTTTTTTCCAAGTTGAAGTAGAGACTAAGTTTTTAAATTGTTCTTAATCTTCACCCAAGGATGCATTTATGATTTTTTTTTTTAGGAGAGGAGGGTAGAGGAGAGAGAGAGACAGACAAAGAGACAGAGAGGCATCAATGTAAGAAACATCAATTGGTTGCTTCCTGTCTACGCCTTGAAGATCGAACCTGCAACCTTTTGGTATATGGGATGATCCTCCAACCAACTGAGCCATCTGGCCAGTTCCAGGCTAAGTTTTTAATCAATGTACTTAAATATCAATCTGGGCATTAGCAAATGAGAATTCTACATATTCAATTTTTTTTTGTATAACCAAGACATTTTTAATATATGAATAAAACAAATGAACAGCTAGTAATCATATCCTTAGAAGCTGGATCTGGAATATAAAAACTTTAAATTGTTTCCTATTTTGTCTCTATCCATTACTTTATCTTAATTTTTTAAAAAGAGTTTTATTTATTTATTTATGTTTAGACAGAATGGGAGGGAGGGAGAAAGAGAGAGAGACATCATTGCCTCTTGCCTGACCCTACTGGGGACCTGGCTTGCAACCCAGGCATGTGCCCTGACTGGGAATTGAACCAGAGACCCTTTGGTTCACAGGCCAGTGCTCAGTCCACTGAGCTACACCAGGCAGGGCACTTTATCCTAATTTTTATCTCTTTCTTTTGGCCAGACTACTGCTACAATGAAATTACAGTCATTTTCTGAGCTGTCAGTCTAAGAAATTTCAGCCATATTTTCCCCACTTTATGCATATCACAGAGATTTATCATTGTGGTTCAGAATAACTGAATGTTCTGAAGCGTCTTTATTCCACATTGGGTGGGAAGAGATAATACAGCTTGCTCTAAAGATAAAGTAGAACAATGAAAAATGGCAACCTGAAGAGGGTAACCATGTCTCTGCATCCTCCTTGGTTATTGACTGTTTTCATAGACAACTGACTTCTTGCTCTATTTTCTATGTAGCCTAATCTTTCTTGCTTCCATTTTTGTTTACATGGCCTCTGGTCTGTTCATTTCATGTATGCTCAGCTTCCTTCATCTGGTCCCTCCCTTGACTATTTCAACACCTGTTTCCCCTAGCTTAGCATGACCCTGGTAGGTGAGCATTTATATGTCCATGGCAAATGTAAAGTTTGGAGACAGGGATTTCATAAACAGCAGAGACAGCTATGGAAGAGGCGAGGAGTCGCCAGAAAGTCTTGTGAATAAATAGTGAAGAGTGAGAAAGTATTAAAAAAAGAAACTTATTTGCAGATATAATGGAGTGAAGAGTTCTCAAGAAGAATAACTTAAGACAAGTAGGTGCAGATGAGAAGGGGGCATGTACTGATTACAGGACCAAGAGCTAGATCAGGGAAGAGAGGATAGCTTGTAGAAAGGTAATACCAAGAAAAAATATTTAAGGACAAGTAAATTGGTTTAGTGCAAAGCTGAGCTTTAAATTCTTTTATTAGCAGAGAAGGTACTTCCTTTCTGACATGAAGAAATGGCAGCAAATCCCCAAATACCAGAACAAAGCATTACTTCATCATGTACTGTGTATTAAACAGATTCTGGCATATTCAGTAATAATATTATAACCAATAAGAGATTGAACAAGAAGTACGCAATCATCATTTGATAAAAATTGTTGGTTAGAAGTACATCTGGAAATAAAAGGACACCTTGTAGACTGTTCCTGGCGAGCCAGAGCAAGGAAAGAAATTGAAATCAGCGTGTCACTGTTGACGTCTCTGTGCCTCGTGGAAAATGGTTGCCACCTACTTTCCTATACCATCACCTGTATAAGTCAGCATCCTTGCCTCTGTCCCTTTTTCTTTCTCCTTAACAAGTACAGTGTCCTCTTTTTAGGTATTGAGGATGTATACAGCCACTGCAAGCATGGAGCCTGCAGTCACGTCCAGTGGGAACACAGAGGACAAACAAATAACTGAACAATTAATTACATCAGTAAGTGCCATAAAGGAGAAGTGAAGCTGGCTAAGAGAGTGTATCATTGGAGAACTAACCTGGAGTGGGGATTGAAGGGAAACTTCTAGGAGGGAGTGATATTTATGCTTAAATCAGCCTACCTGAAACTCGTAGTACGTACAGGACAACATCCGTTTTCCACCTCCCCCACAGCCCTTGCTCATCCTGTCCTCGTTGTGGAACTTTATCCCTTGGTTCCTCATCACAGCACCTAATCACTTTCTTGGAATGGTTTTCTCACCCTAAGCATCTGAACAGATTGGAAAGTTGCCTGTCTAAGTCTTTTTTTGTATATTCTCTGAGAACTTGTCATTTCTTTTAGGCCCTCAAATGTATCACATCACATTAAAGTAAGAAAGTTTTACTAAAAACAAATCAAAATTTAAAAAGCTTACAACACACAGTGGAAGGTTTAGGTAGAGAATGAGACTGGGCATCATCAGTTCCAATCACCAATTTGTTGTCTAAAGACTCTTTTGCCTTAAGAGCAGCAGCTAGTGTAACCAGCAGTGAATGCTAAGTATTTCTCTTTGAAGGGTTTACCTAGTAACCATTATCTGTCCTCAGTGCTGTAGTGATCATGCAATAAGACTGAAGAAACTGCATGTGCAAAATGTAAGGTTGAGTACAACATACTCAGAGTGCCAGGGTGACTCACCTTGGCTGATGTGCCTGTGGTCTTGCTTCAGGGGAGAAAATGAGGCAGTCGGGTGTTGTCTTGGGAAGACTTGGCTTTTGATGTGGGGACCTGGGTTAAATTTTGACTCTTGATCATACTATTAATGTAACCATTGGTGGGTTCCTTAACCAGTCTTTGACTCAGTGTCTTCATTCATAAAATAGAGACAGTTATTATCCCATTGCAAGATTGTTTTGATAATTTAAAGGGATACTGTAAGCATATCATTTTGCTTAGAACAGCGCTATACTAATAAAGAGTATTATGGATGCAAATGATTGAAATTCAATTTAAATTCGTTTAAACAAACAGAAGGAATTTTTTTTTTTTTTTTTTACTTTTGTAACAGGGAAGGACAGAGGTAGGTTGATCTTCAGGTCAAGTAAATTCAGGGAATCAAATTACCAATATAATTGCTTCTTCATCTCATTCATCTTGCTCCATGGAATCTCAGCTTCATATTTTTCTAGTAAATATTGGTTTATTCTCTTTGTAGGGACACATGACACAGTCTTTCAACATCGATGGTTTGGGGTGGGTTTACATGTCCATACTTCATCAAAATAGACATCTTCTAAAGGGTTTGGTGTCTCTAGCCTCAGCCCACAACTCCACACTTACCACTATGGAACAGGGGAAATTAGATTGGGATCCCCAGCAGAATCATGCAGCTGAAGTTGAGGGAGAAGGACTCCCCAGGAAGGGCAGGGAGGTATAGTCAGTCATAGGGAGGAGAAAGCAGCCAGATTAAGGAATGATATCAAGTACTTCTAAAAGGTGAATGTTAAATAGATGTAAGTTTTTAGTTATGGCAGAAAGTAATCACAGAGTTTAGGAGTCCTTGACTTAACAAAACAGGACTGGTGAATGAGTTCATTAGAAAGAGGGAAGAGTGAAGGGGGGAATCCCAGCATGTGCATCCATTCCTGCCTCTCATTTCGTAATTTAGAATTTTCCCAAAAGGGAAGGACAAGAGAATACATCTGTGGTAGGTAGAATAATGGTCCCCAAAGATATCTATACCCAAAATCCTTACTGCATGTCAATATATTTATTATCTTACATGACAGAAGAGACCTTGCAGCTGTGATTAAATGAAAGATCTTTTTCTGAAAAATTTATTGTATTTTTTCCATTACCGTATATCCCCCTTATACTCTCGTCTACCTCCACCCTCACTTAAAAGGGGAAGATTATCCTGGATTATCTGTGAGAGCTTATTGTAATCACATGTGTCCTTACAAGTGAAAGGTGGAGGCTGAGGCAAGGAGTTAGAGTAAGTAAGGAGACGTAACGATGAAAGTGGACGTCGGAAGAATGTGGCAGCTGGCTATCCAAATGGAGGAAGGGACCACAAGCCAAGAAATTCATGCGGCCTCTAGAATCCAGAAAAGGCAAGGAAATGATTTTTCCCTGGAGTCTCCAGAGGAATGTGTGTGCTGTTTCACTTTCTACCCCCAGGAGTGATGGGCTTCACCTCCTTTTGGAAAGCTCCCTTGGCAGAACCCAGGTTAACGTCACTAGATGTTATATAAACATTACCATATATCCCCCTTATACTCTCGTCTACCTCCACCCTCATAGCACTAGATGGCTTTATATATTCAGTTCCTGCAGCCTGGATAGGTAAATTTGTTAAATTTTCATAAAAGTCTCTTTGGAAAGATTTCAAGTTATAATTATTTGAATATTTTAGAGTCAACCTGCCCATGATGGCTTTTCTAGTACCAGGAGAATTTGGAGGAGGAGAGGATAGTCCCTGCTGGCAGAGTGGTAACACAGTCAAGAGTTGCAGAATGTACATGGAAGTCTTGGGTCCTGCTTCACCTTTGTTCATTTCTAGCAGCAGTCGGCTTAAAGAGCCAACAGTAGATCTCGGTAGGCCTCGGTACACTAATTTGTGTATAACTGGGATATGGAACACGTTAAGCTTACAGATGCAATCAGAGTGCAAATTTATTTTCTTCTCCTATTGCCCCAGTTATTTTGCATAGGAGATTGGAAGTTGCTTTTTCCCCTTAATTTAGAGGAAAACTCAGGCAAACATATAACTTTTCTATCTTTTAATTAAGTCAATGTTTTATAGTCAATTTGAGTCACAAAACAGACTTATCTCAGCACTCAGAATATCCAGTCCAATAGAATAGTCAAATTCTCAGCTTCCAAGCAAGAGGTTGCTGCAGTGGGTGATAGAGATCTGGGCATATTCTTCTTTCCTCCCTTGATCTTTCTCTCCAAACTTGCAATTCATGAGCCCCCTATGGTGGAATCTTAGTGAAGCAGGAAGGGTAAAAGAAGAAGAAAAATCCTTACTTGGTTGGTGCAGTCATATCCTGGTTCTGTGCTCTTTAATTTTAGCCAATATTCAGTGCTGAAGTGGGTCCTCCCATAGGTTTTCCAGATAAAACAGTGAATGCCTAGGAAAATTTGCATTTCAGATAAACAGTAAGAATTTTTAGTGTACTTATATCTCTGCAATATTTCAGACATTCTCATACTAAAATATTATTTGTTGCTTATTTGAAATTTAAATTTACCTAGTGCCCTGTATTTTAGTTTGCTAAAGCTGACAACTCTATATCCTTAGGGACTTCCCATTATTGTTGGAGATAGCCTTTGATGTCAGTGATCTTTTGGTTCTGAAATCAAAAAATAAAACAAAAAACCAAATCTTGGATGTCTTGCAGAGGCCTGTTTGCCACTCTGTGGGTTTCTGTTGGATAAGGTCTAAGATAGCCCACACTGCTGCCTTCTCATGCTTGGCCCATTCTTACTTGGTCAATAAGAAGCACTCTTTCAATTTTTACTTGGTCAATAAGAAGCACTCTTTCAATTTTTGCTCTGGTTAATGCTGGGTGGGAGTGCTGGTGACTAATTTCGTCACCTCACCTTTGTTCCTGCTACCCAGGCTGCCAGTCAGCTGTCTCTTGACTTTCTAGCTTTTCCATTCTGCAGTCAGATGCCAATCCACTGCTCTCCCTCATACTCAGGTCACACTGAAGTCCCACGCACCAAACCTGAGATGGGGCAGGCACTTCCTACCTCTACCTGTAGAAGGGAGGATTCACAACAAAGAAACACCTCTTTCCAGGGAATTGTTCTCCAAATTCTCTCACTCAAATCTCTAATGACAAAATTCTCCTGTTCCCTTGAGTCTAGTAATTGGTTTTCTACTTTTTTCATTGAAAATTTGTGAAGGAAAGTTGCACTTTGATACATTGCATCTGTTGTATCTTGGTACTTCCAGCAACATTTCTAACATCCTGTCCGTATATAATTAGATGTTCAAACAACTGATCTCTACTGTCTCTTCTTGCATTACTTTTAAACATTTCTTTGAGGATCAGTTTCCCCTGTTCAGTTGCAAGTCAATTTTGTCTAACATTTTGTCAATGTTAGACATCTCATTTCTGCTCTGCAAATTGGTTCTGACTATGAAGTTTCTTTGTAAATATTTGTATTAGAACATTAGCACTCTCACATGAGTAACTACATGAACTACAAGGAAGTAAAATTGTTTTCAAAATATACAAGAATATTTGTGGCAACAGTGGATGTAACTTTCTAGAAAGCCACCTGTAAAAATAAGTTTTGACAATAAAAATCCATACTGCTTTCAAATACATATATTCTTTATTAAGACACCTCATTGTCCCCCAGAATAAAGTGTAAAATCCTTGGTAAGATATTCTGGATTCATGATGTGGTCCCTACTAACCCTGTCATTTTTATCTTTACCCCTCCTCAACATGTATCCTCTTTCTGGAAATTATAACTTATAATTTCTCAAGTGCATTAGGCTATATCATGCTCTATGCCTTTGCTTACTCTGTTCCCTTGTCTTAAATGTCTTTCCTGATTTCGCCCAAGTGGTAAAAGATACAAGTCCAAAATTCTATATTCTAAACAGATTTTTTTGAGGTTTTGTTTCCTATCCCATAGGACTGAAGCACTGTCCTCTGTTTTTATTGTATCTTACAAACACTTTTGGAATGACTTTACAGAAGAATGACTAATTAGTACTTACTCCTATTTGATTATATGTCTTTTTTTTTTTGTCTACCAGAAACTAAGTTTTTTGAGGAAGGATTAAAATCATATGTCTCTGAAATCCCAGCAGCAAGTTCAATATCTTCTACTCCCTATTTGTTTGTTGTTCAGAGATCCTGCCATTTGGTTACTTTGGGATGGAACACTATGATTCTGCTGATGTTGTCAGTGCCAAAACTCTTTGGGGAAATCCTGTTCTGAAACTTGTAGCCATTAGTGAGCTATACAAGAAAACAGTTTTGATTATATATAACATTGGGTAATTGGAAATAAAATAAAACATACTAGAATAAGATAAAATAAAAGTCAAGCCCACTCATAATGATTGACATCTTGGAGAAGATTCAATATGACATTTAACTAGATTTGTTTGTGGAGGAGTAAATGGCAGAAATAAATATATTCCTTTAAAAACACCATCCTACAGTATCTAATAGACTATTGAGAATACTTTTACAGTAGAAACAACATCTTTTGTTTTACAAATATTAAGTTCTGATTTGATATGTTTTCTAAATGTTTTGAATAATTTTTGCAGAATATCACAAAAAAGTTTAGTCCATTTTCTACTAGGTATTATAGACTCTGTCGTCATCTTAATATATTACCATTTGTTTCCTGATAAAATAATAAAGTCATCACTTTCACATTTTTATAGAACTTAAAATATTTCCTTATTTGATGAATTAAATTGGAGACTGAATTTACAAATGGACAATGCCTGGGCCATATGTAAAAACAGAACTCTGACCCACAGCTGAAAGCAACCCCCCCTATGAAAGCAACCTCTTATCTGTAATGAACAACCCAGGAAACCAGGCAGCTACAAATCATACTTGAAAGAAGCCAGGTTACTATCTCTAGTAACAATCAAGGAAACCAAACAGTAACTTCTAAAAGAGGCAGCCCGAATGGCCAGGACTTAACTAATAACTGCCATCTTCCCTAATTCTTGTCTCTGCTTTCAACTTAGGACCAACCAAAAAAAGTCAATAATGCATCCCTACCCAGTCACATAGGATACCTGGCTTTCAGTTGGCCAACCTAGAACTTCTCTATGCCAACACCTTCCAGTCACTGCCTACCTGAAGCCTTCTCCTTTTTCCATCACTAAGCTTTCCCACTTCTTTGCTGGTCTTGGAGTCTCCGCCAAGACATATGTAATGGTAGCTGCCTTCATTGATACAGCAAGCTCTGAAAAAATAGACTTTGAATTTCTCATTTGGTTGCTCTTTGCTTGTTTCTATATATGCCATGCTCATATATTTTTTTCTCTCTCAGAACATGATAAATACTATATACAGGGTCTGGCACGAATAATACCCCTTTTTTATTATGTAAAATGTTTTATGACAAAATCATAAGCATGTAATTCTGTAACATAACAGTATCACACTCAAGCACACCATATGACATGTTAGGTGAAATGCTCAAATTGCTGTCCATCTCATGTGAGACATCCACATACCCCTATCCACCACCCTCATGGCGTTACTTCCACTGGACCCTGTATGAAGTCTGTCCAGAAAGTATCCATCCATGTATAGACTCTACAAGATACAAAATGCGTTTTAGATAGGACAATGACACCTCGGTCCTTTTCAGAGTAGGTGCCTTGGGACCTCACATAGTTCTCCCAGTGTCTTTTCCACTGGTCAAAACACTCTGTAAAATTCTTTGTTGGAATTGCCATCGCTGCCCGTCATATTTTCCTGAAACTCATCAATGGTCTGACCTCTCTTCCCTTTCAAAGGTGATTTTAGTTTTGGAAAAATCCAGAAGTTTCAGGGCACCAAATCTGAGCTATAGCGAGGCTGAGTCATCTGGGTAATTTGATGTTTTGCCAAAAAACTCTGCATGAGACATAATGCATGAGTGGGCATGTTTTCCTGGTGAAGCTGCCAGTCACCAGTTGCCCATAGCTGAGGGCTTCTGAATCAACCAAATAGTTTCTGTGGAGGAGTGTTCAAGCTTAATGCAAAATTTGATGCAGATTCATTGCTCTACCCACTCAGCCATTTTGAATGCAACAGCCACATAGTGCATACTCTCTCACTCAATGGCTTCTACTGCCTCCCACTGACTACTACTGTGAAGTCTTCATTATTCATACATATGCATTCCAGTTCACTCTCCTTGGCTACCAGGTTACATCAATGTTGATCAAACTGGTCTTGTTATGTTAACAATGGCTGGACATTTTCCGGACAGACTTGTATTTTAAAATTCCTCTAGTTCTCCCCACCCCCGGCCCTTTAATAAGGAACCATGTGTAAATGTAGCAACAGTTTATAGGTCAGTTCCTTTATTTTTAGAGTACAGAACAGACTATACTTAGAGTCTGGTTGGATTCTGATCCTTTAACATAACAGCTCTTTGAAGTTTCCTCTTTCATTGCTGTTGTTCCCAATGATCTAGTCACTGCAGTTTTAATTATACTGGCATTTCTTCCAAAGGTAGGGAGATTTTTAAGAGGAAAAAAAATGATAGTATTTAATTGTCTGCTTGCAGAGGATCCCCAAACATGTCTCCTTTTATGAACCACTACTTCCCAGTTGTTCTTTCTTCACAGGCCTTGTTTGAAGAGTTGCTTGATAGATGAGGAAACTCTAGCGCAGAGTGCTGGAATATGCAAGCTGTACGTGCTTAGAGACGGGAAATTACAGGGAAAACTGCTGTGATATGCAGTCTGCAAGCAGCAGCAGCAGGATAGAATGCCATCAGGCCTAATTGTTCCCCTTGGTGGATGGCTTTCTGGGGTTGCTATGTTGGAATCACCCTTCTCCTGGGAGTTATGATCATGAGTTCTCTTCACAGCTAGTCTGCTGACTCATACATCATATATTTGATCAAATGAGATGCTCCAAGTGCTAGCTCGGTTTAGGATCAGGCTGTTGCTGCTGAATTACACATGCTTTGTGAATTTTTCTTTTTCTCTCAGAGAATGTACTTAAGAGAAGAATTTTCTTTGAATTAGAATTGTGTGGCAGAGGAAGACCTAACATAGTGCTTAGATGGTATTTTTTTTTCATAGGGTTTACCTTTGCTAATGTGATATGAGCTATAGTCAGCAGGTTCCATTTAGAAAATAAAATAGGTATTAAGCATTTTCTTTCAAATTAAAAAAATGTTTAGTTCTGACTGTGGTCCTTTGCTATGTTAGACCCTGAAGGTTTATGTTTTGTTTGTCATTGTTGTGAATCTTCAGAATAGAACGAATAATAGCTACCTTTTAGGTTTTTTGCAAATAATTAAAATACTGTATGTATAAAGTGCATATTTTGGTATATGAGGGGGACCCAAAACACCAGAATTATTTCCTGGAGGAATTATCCCTTGTAGTGGGCTTCTACCACTAACTGAATGTTCTAGGAACCCACCTGTGTCAGTGTACCGACTGGTGTTGTTGTGAGAGGCTGCGTTCAGCTTTAGTGAATTTGTTTTGAAGACTCCTTCACCTCATTTGCCCATTTCATGATGGGTGATTTATGAGCACACCTGCCTATGACACGCTGAGTGTTCAGCAGGTTTTGACCAAAAAGCAGCAATACCCTCGTGCCCACCATTCCTATTCACCCAATCTCACTCTGAGTGGCTTTTTTGTTTGTTTGTTTCCATGGATGAAAAAGTCCTCAAGGGCAAATATTTTGCCAAACAGCAGAAACACTAAAAGGCATCTAAATCAATGAGTTGAAAAACTGTTTTGAGCAGTGGAAAAAAAAGTCTCAATAGGTGTATTTCATCAAATGGAGAGTACTTTGTAAGTGACTGAAGTTTAAACATGTAAGAATAAATACACAATTGTTTATAAATAAATTCCATGTTTTCTTGGGTTCCTCCCCTCTGCCCTCAAAAAAGTTCAAAGCTTAATAGCAGTGGTTCTTCTGGCTTTGTTCGTTTGTTTGTTTTACCTTGTTGATATCTTTGATTCTGAAGACAGATAAAATTAACAAAGCACATTTTTTTCCCCTTTAGATTATATTAAAAGTTCTTAAGGTTAAAAAACACTAACATATCCTAAAGCCAGGACAAAGGACTACGCTGATTTTTCTGAGTCATTTCTGAATGACATAGGATACTTCCTTATATTATGATTGAATTTGAAGGTGGTACCCAAAAGGTCAAAAATGACTGACCAGATGTTTGATTTTCAGAGGCAAGGAATGAACCTCATGCTTTGAGGTCTTTCTTCTACCCACTATAGACAAGCTAGAGTCAGGAGTGGCTGAATAACATGAGGAGAAGGGGTTACAGGTTTCACAGTTATGAAACTAATGAAATTTGTCTTTAGTGTACTCACTTCTCCTCTTTGTCCTGTCCTCTGTCTCCTTAAAAACTCATCAGAAACTGATAATAGTTATTCAAATATCAGATATTATAAATCACTAGTTTCCTTCCTTTGAGGACATTTGCATTTTCAATTTTATATATAGGAATGGAAAAAAGATTGGACCCTGACTGAAGAGATTTGAGCCTTTTTCAAGCAGGGCAAAGGCATATTTAAAGTAAAAGGGGAGCCCTTTCCTAAACCCCTAAAAAGCCACCAGTAATATTCAGATTTAATTTTTTTATAGGTAACTTTCGATTTTGTCCACTTGAAAAAAGATAAGCGATTTGAATGCAAGAAGGGTGCTTTAAATGCTATGCATATCCCTAAAAAGACCAAGAGAATGAATCCCAAGGCATACAGCAAGTCTACATACAGAAAAGTACAGCAGTTTTAAGTAGTTTCCAAAATTGTACAATTAGGGTAAAATTGTTAAGAATGAAAAAATAAGACACCAAATGTGAATATGATTTAAAAGCCTGTCATGCCATGGGACTGAAGGAATGGAATGCTCATGAATTAGAAGCTGCCTACCTGAAATACGGACTTTTGAGAGCATAAGGAATAGCTAGCTCCTCTTACTTTCTTTTCACTTACTTTAAAATGAAAAGTAATCTTTCAGTCAAATTACACAGTCACAATAATTGCTTTCATGCCCTACTTTAATTTTTTGGCACAAAGAAATAATTTGTTTCCAATAACGAAGAATATATTAAACAAAATAGTATTTCAGATGGACCCATTTAGATGAGTTTGTTTACAGTATTTTGGATAAATCACAAAAGAAAACCATAAGAAATTATATTGGTTATTGTCAAGGGTAAAATTTGGACTACTGAAAGGCTAAACACTTCAATGTGATTGAATTGGATTTCCTTGTTGATTTTGATTCCAAGGGTTTATTGTTGCTTTAAGTCCAATCTTCTGCCTTGATTGGAATTGTGCTTAAATGGATATATCTGGTGAGTATGCCTCTAAGTATGAATGCAAGTCTTAAGAAACTTACTTGTTTTTGAAAAATGCAGAAGTATTTTTATTTATGTATATTTGTGTGTGTGTGTAGCAATAGACAATGTTTTAAAAATAGATAATCAGCCTGTGGAATAGCAATGTAAGAATAAAAATATATTAAATTTCTTTTATCCCTATACATTTGGCTACTGGCCATGTGTAGTCAAGGATATTTCTATATTTTATATATCAAAGAGGTGCAAAATAGTGGGAATCTTAAATTTTGAAATAGTGGGTGAGAATTCTTAGGAACCATGGAGATTTAAAGACTCTACTCTTGTTTTTTTTTTTAATTTTATTTTTGTTTATGCCATTATAGTTGATCCTGCTTTGTCCTTCCTTTCTCCACTTCTGCTTAGCCTCACATTCTCCCTTTCCCAATCCAGTCCTCCTATTATTGTCTGTGTCCCTGGGTCATGTGTCAATGTTATTTGGTTAATCCCTTCACTATGTTTCATTCTGTTCCCCACTTCTCCTCTCTGGCAGCTGTCAGTCTGTTTTATGTATCTAAGCTTCTATTAGTATTTTGTTTGTAAGTTTATTGTATTCCTTAGATTCTGCATGTAAGTGAGATAATGTGGTATTTTTCTTTCACTGTCTTAAATCACTTAGCATAATTTTCTCCTGGTCCATCCATGCTTTTGCAAAGGATAAATTTCTTTTTTTCCTGCTGCATAGTATTCCATTGTATAAATGTGCCATAGCTTTTTTATCTACTCATTTACTGATGGGCGCTTAAGCTGTTTCCCAAAATAAGGTACCTAGGAATAAATTTAACCAAGGAGGTAAAAGACTTGTACTTGGAAAACTACAGGCCACTGCAAAAAGAAATTAAGGAAGATACAAATAAGTGGAGGCATATTCCATGTTCACAGATTAGAAGAATTAACATCATCAAAATGTTCATTCTACCCAAAGCAATCTATACATTCAATGCAATTTCTATTAAAATAGCAATGGCATACTTCAAAGAACTAGAAAAATATTCCAAAAATTTATGTGGAACCAAAAAGACTATGAATAGCCTCAGCAGTCTTGCAAAAGAAAGACAAAGCTGGGAGTATCACAGTTCCTGATATTAAACTATACTACAAAGCCACTGTAAAAAAACAGCCTGGTACTGGCACAAGAACAGACATATAGAGCCATGGAACAGAACAGAAACCCCAAGTATAAACCCACGCCTGTGTGAGCAATTGGTATTTGACAAAGTGGCAAGAACATACAATGGAGCAAAGACAGTTCCTTCAATAAATGGTGTTGGGAAAACTGGACTGGTACAGCAGAAAAATGAAACTAGATTACCAACTTACACCTATACAAAAATAAACTCAAAATGGATAAAAGACAAATGTAGGTTGTGAAACCATAAAAATCCTACAAGAAAACAGGTAGTAAAATCTCAGATATTCAATGTAGAAATATTTTTCCTGATACATCTCCTAAGGCACTGGAACCTACTATATGGGAGAACATTTCAACCAGTGATACATCTGAAAAAGGTATAATCTCCAAAATACACAAAGAACTAATGCAGCTCGATGCCAGGAAAACAAACAACCCAATTAAGAAATGGACAAAAGACCTGAATATTTTTTTCAACAGAGGACATACAAAGGGGCTGTAGACATATGAAAAAATGCTCAACATCATTAACTATCAGAAAAATGCAAATTAAAACTTCAAATAGATATTGCTGTACACCTGTCAGAATGGTTGCCATCAATAAATTTACAAACAAGTGCTGGCAAACTTGTGGAGAAAAGGAACCCCTAGTGCACTGTTAGTGGGAATGTAGTGTGGTGCAGCCACTGTGGCAAACAACATGGAGTATCCTTAAAAAATTAAAATGGGACTCCCTTTTGACCTAGTGATTCTAATTCTAGGAAGGATCCTGAAATACAAATATCTATTCACTCCTATGTTTATAGCAGCACTATTTACAAATGACTGTTTATAGAAAGAAAGGGTTAATTGTTCACTTATTTGAAATGTATTGAGCATACTCTGAGCCATGAACTAAGCCAAATGCTCAGGATACATGGTTAAGACCCAGTCTCTGACCATAAGAAATGTAAGGGATAGAGATAGTCTGACAAGAAGGCAGTGGTTAAAGATGAGATTGATGTTCTGTGACATTGCAACATGAAACACATAATATAACTGTTTTAGGGACATCCAAAAAGAAACAGTGTTTAAAATGAAAAACAAGGGAGAAGAGGCAGTGGAGTCATGGAGTGAGCTTTACGCAAAAGTTAGGGACGTGCAAAAGTGAAGAAATAGGGGAGAGGATGGTGCATTTGAGAAACATCATGAAATGTTGAAGAGCAAATGGTGAAATGAGGTAGATAAGGAAAACAGAGGTCAGGTCATGAGAGCTCTTAACAGGTCTCAATAATTAGGACAGCATATGGCAATAGCAATTCCTTGAATGATATTAAGTAGGTAGTAAATGATCTGACCGGGCTGGACCCTTCAACAATTATTCAAGCTACAATGTGGAGAATGGATCATTGGCTATCAATGCTGGGATGGAGGATACAGCTTTTGAGACTGTGTAATTTGGCTGAGAGTATTGGTAACCTGAAATAAGCTTGTGTATTGGTGATACAAACAAATACACCTATTTCAAAGATAATACATATGAAAGTAAAAATCAAAAAGGTCAGATGAAATATTGGATGAAGGGAACAAGAAAAAAGTAAAGGCAAAACTATTGTCCAGGTTTCTGGGTTAGGCAATTGGATTTGTAGTTGTGGTATTCAATGAAATGGGCAGGATTTTAAGAGCCATAGTTTATTAGTCAGGCTAATGAATGCTAGTTATTGTAACAAACAGTCCCCAAATTTCAGTGGCATACAATTTGATGAAGAAGAGATGGCTTTTCTGGTGGCAACTCAGGGTCTAGCTTCCTCCCATCATGTGGTCCTGCCGTTTTAGAATCGTTTGATTCCATTTGCATTGATGGAAAAGAAAGAGATTTTAAATTTATTTTAAGCCATTAGCATTTAAAAAATAGCAGTCATTGTTATCCTGACCAATTCAGAGGTAGGGTGCTCCTGTGCCATAACAGGCTTTTAAAACATGTGGCAGAGGCCAGTAATCAGGCAGCAAGGAAGGTGAAACCTGACATTAGAGTTTAAAAAGGATACCTGTACTTGTTATACAGTGGCAAAAAATTTGGAAAAATCATTTGCTGTAATAACTTGGGAAGCAGATGGCATACCCCAAAATAACTAGAGGCTCTATGTTGACCTTGTCAGGTATAGCCTGAGTTGTGTGTATTTGTTTTTGGTGGCTTTCTCCAGCAAGTAGTGCAATGCAGATAAGACCTCAGGAAACAACTGGCTTTCAAGAGGTTTGGCTGAAGTGAGAGACAAGGTACTTTTGTAAGCAGGTGTATGTATGGGGTAAGAGGAGATGTTAAGACAGGAAAAGAAAAGAAGGAATATTCGAATGATCCACAGTGAGAAAGGAAATCAGTCATTTCCGTCAGTGATTACAGGAAATCCCATTTTATACTACATTCTAACCCTAACTCCACTTCTAATCCTTCAGTAATTTCTATACTTTATCCTAAATTCTCATAAGTTTAGATTTTAAACCTCTTCAACGCAGGTCTGTCTTCTACATTTGTGTGTTCTCCAGGGCTAAATGGAGATTGAACACACTGTAAGAGCGTAATAAATATTTTATTGATGTATACCAATTATAGACATTGAGATTGCTTAATTGGGGAATGACATTCTGAAGAAAATAAATGGTGTTAGATTTTAGACGTAGGAATTGAAGATAGAAATTAGAAAATAAAAAATTCCAATTTCTTAGAACTTTAATGAACTTTACCGGGGAATTTTAGAACATTCTTCGATAATTATATTTTTTACTATTATTTTTTAAATCCTCACTTGAGGATATATTTTTATTGATTTTAGAGAGAGAGAGAGGAAGGGAGAAAAAGTGGAGGAGCAGGGAGAGAAAGAGATAAAGAACCAAAGATGTGAAAGATAAACATCAGTTGCTTCCTATATGCGCCCAGACCAGGGATCATACCTGCAACCTAGGTATGTGCTCTGACAGGGGATTGAACCCGCAACACTTTGGTGTTTGGGATGATGATCCAACCAACTGAGCCACCTGGCCAAGACTATAATTATTTTCAATATCTGTTTCCAGGCCACTAACAAGCCCCTCAGTTATAAATATGCACTGTGCAGAATATAAAACTGCAGTTATGTCATGAAATACTTATATATTCCTATAAATATGTTTTTGCTAATTATTATTTTTATTTTCTCTATTAATAATATTTATATTAATAAACCATAATAAGAGCACCTTCACTTATGAAGTGGCTGTTATAAACAATTGTAGTTTAACTTTCACATTAGTTACATATTCTGACACAGCCTAGGAAGATAGGCTAGAAAAATACATTTATTTCTACTTAGTGACAGATCCAGGATTAGAATTCAGTTTCTCGACTTCCCAGTCCAAGGATCTTGCACTATAATAAGCTCAATCAATGCAGTTGTGACATTTACATCTAAAGTATTGTATTTAGCTCATGCAGTTTTGCTAGTTTTTGTGTCTGCCCTCCTTTCCTTGGTTCCTTTGATATTTGAAATGAAGAACGAGTACTCTTGCCTAAATAGAAATAACTATTTAACACATCCTTAAAACATTTATTGGGTAGGTGGCTTAGAGACAGCGAGTGTTTGAGGCACACCTTCACCAGAGATGCCCATTCCAATAGCCTGAAACCTCTTTCACGCTACAGGCTGGCACATAGTCTTGATTCCATATTCAATCTCAGAGTGCTCTTGGCACCCATTGCACTTGGTGAATCTTAAGCACCACTGCTCTTGCAATAGCCTTGTTCAGCTGGTAGGTGGGAACCAATGGCATGGAGCTGTTCTCTTTCTCTTTGCCCCTGAAACCACCCAATGTTATTTGTTGTACATAACTACATACATGCAAAGCTGACTGGCCAAAGAGAAAAGTGATCTAGGAAAAAGTACTGAATTGATTATTAGGGAAACAAATAATTTCAAAGTATGGTAAATTTTAATTTTCAGAGATTGTATCAAGAATCGTATTTATGTTTTAAAAAGTATATGCTACTAGCAGCAGTTATAATATTATATAACTCTATTATGGTAATAATGGTCAATCTGCCTTTTAATTGTCTCCTATTAAACTGTAAATAATGACCTGTCCTCATGAAAATAGAATAAAATAAGCCTTTGAAAATAAACAGAAAGGAAGATAGTCTGATTGAGGGATTCAAATGAGAGGTAGCAAGCTGCTGACTTTGCACCTAATTCTGTACTCTTAATGGCACATTCTCAGAGATCAGATCTTTTCAAAACTTTTTAAATTACGGAAAAAATAGTTAGATGCCAGCTGAAGATAATTCAGAGTCCCATGCCAATTTTGACATAGGTCTTGTACCCAGTTTCCAAATACTTGTGTGGGAGAGTTAATCTTTTCCAGAGAATATCATCATTAAGTCTCCAGAAAGGAATAACCTGCAGAAATACAGCCCACAGTTTTCAATGAAAGGATTCAGACTGATAAGAAGATGGGCATCTTACTATTAGATCCACCGTCAGATAGGCATTAATTTTTTTTGGAGACAAATTATTTAACTTCGCCTTGTTGGTTTTCTCCGCTATAAAATGGAAAAATAATGTTTGTGCCTTTTGCAGGAATTCTAAAGTGTCAAATGTACATTTGTAATAGCATAAATAATTGGAAAACATTTCAATATTTAACAGTGCAGAGTTTGCATTATTATGTCCTATATATTATCATAATCCACTAGCCATTGTGGACCTGGTTGATTTTGAAATATACTTTTTTTTTAAGTTTCTATTTTCAAAATTGGCTTACAGCTTGGATATATTTGAGTAAAGCAGCTCTTCCTTATGTCCCCAATCATATGGCTCTTGAGCATATAAGGAAGAGTGTAAAAGGAAAGGGTGGGGAAACATAACATTAAAGATTTCTTGTTATGGCTTGAGATTTCTTGGCTTGAAGTATTCTATAAAAAGAAAAAAAAAAGAAAGAAAGAGGAAAGACCAGAGTCTCTTCCTTTGTCTATTAAGATATTTTCTATGGCCAAATTTACCCTTTTCTTTTTCTTTTTTCTTTTTTCCTTTCATTAACTGTCACTAAAAAAATAGATTAACTTTTAATAATGACTCCTGAGCTCAAATTGAGTATAAATGCACAATTTAAAGCAAGTATCTGCCTTTAAAGAGAAAGGACACTGCCCACACCACCCGCCCAAAAGCTCTCTTTTATTGATTGCCTTGTTTCAGATTCTGCTTTTCATTTATGTCACCTGTCAATGTATATGGGCTCACAGAAATGATCATTCAGGGAACATGCCCCGTTTGGATGTCAGTAGCTCAAGGAAGCAAACCAAGTAGCATTTGGTTTCTTAGATAACGGTGCCATCTTCCTGGCACTGATGAAGACAATGAAATATTCATGAGTTTCTTAAAGGCCTTGGAAAGAATGTGTGCTGGAATGGAACATTAATGAGCCAATCTTTTCTGGTTTCATGCCAGGCAGGAGCTGGCTGTTAAATAATTAAGGTGTGACAACCCAGAGTTTACACAGGAGGAGGTGGAGAGAAGCAGTCCTTCGGCACTGGAAATGTTGCCCGGCCATATTAACATAAAGACCAATCTGGTCCACGTTCTCTTTCATTCCTTGGAGTTTTCTCTTTTAAAGCCTCATGACACCCAATGCATTGCATTGTTTTGATAAAAGGCTGCTGAAAGAACATAGAACTACTTCAAACATGTTTGGAAGTCATTCGGTTAGCCATTACTGAGTGTGAACAGCACTGTGTTAGGCATTAGGGAGAAGAAAGAACTATTGTATCTCAAGATTTCTGCCTTCTAGTATCCCCCAGATGAAGTGGAAACCTATTGAAACAATTACTCTGTAATCAATTGTTAAATTGTGTAGAGATTTAAATGCTTAAGGGAGAGATACACTGAGCGCTGTTGAGAAATGAAGTTTTTCAGGGATGATGGGGGACTTACCTTGGACCTTGGAGAAAGTATTAGACTAGCAAAAAAAGAGGAGAAAGAAAGGGTTCATCTTAAGAGAAATAGAAAACGAACAACAATATAGAGCAAGGAATGCACAAAACATAAAAGAGTGCAAGTAGTCTGTGATGCCAGATCCTGAATAAATATATAGAAAATAACATTCCTATTTTCACACAAAACTATAAATAAAACAGCCTATGTCCTAAAGGAAGCATTGAGTTATTTGGGTGAAGTGTTGACTTTCCACAGTGTTCCAACTCTGAAAGGTAAGGTGGCTTCTTCGCAGGAGAGCCTGACTCAACATCTCCCCAAGGAGACAGATTGAACTCTGTGAAGTTTTTATGTGTGTGGATCTTTCATATCAGGTCATGAAAGCAGACATTTTCACAGCTTTACATTAAATATGCAAACTCTCATGGTTCTTTCATAAGGGAAAATGTTCATGCTGCTTCCCTTGGTCACCCACACAATTGTCCTTAGAGTTTTCAGTTGTGGATTTCTCTGGAAGGCTGGCCTCCATAGATATTTAATGGCTATGTTTACATGTTTATATTTTTGCTTTTACTTAAATAACTAAGCATCCACTCTGCACCGGTTTTAAAAACCCATTTCTGTCTCCCTCTCTTTGGCTTACAATCTAGATTAGAGAAATGCATACATAAAAATGTTTATAAAAAGTCATCCATAATTTTACCAGTCTAAGAAATTATAGCTAATATTTTGGTGAATTTTCATTTAGCTGTTTTACCCTCTATAGCATGCATAGATTATTTATTTATTGAAAAAAATTAATTTTCCCATATAGTTGGTATTCTAATATTTCCCCTTTGTATTATGTTAAAAAATGTTTCTTATATCATTTTCAAAATATACTTCATCTCCACATAACATACTGTAATTTATTGAAATAGTCCTTATTCTTAAATATGTAAATGTTTACAATATTTCATTATTGCAGTTAATACTTTGATAGACATCACCAAACATCAATCCATAATTCAGTGCTTATTTTATCAGGGTGTATTGCCATATGTGAACTGTCTGGATCAAAACGTATCAACATTTTTGGTGCTTTGGGCACATACTGCTGAATATTCTCCTAAAAATACCAATCTGTCATCTGTTCAATATATGAGAAGGCCCATATATTTCATAACATGTTTCTTGTCCATTGGATATTATCTTTTAAATAAATCTTTGCCAATTTGATAGGTAAAAATAAAGGTGACCATTTTTTCTTTTATTTAATGGATATTTTTGTGGGTATTTGTGTTTTTGTATGCATTTGTGTGTAACTGAGTGGTTTCATCACGATCTTTCCCCACTTTTCTGTTTCTGCAAGTATGTTGTGGTAACTATTAACAACAATTACTGTTTTTAAAATTTCCATAAAACTTCTAATACTGATAAATTTGGTCTAGAGATTAATTAAGAATTATAGTTGAGACTTGTTTATGGTAAGAGCATAATTCATTCCCCATGGGTATAATTTCACTTTGTTTTTAAAATCACTTTTCCCTCTTTCCTTGCATTTCTCCATGAAATAAAGTCTACTTTTTTTGCTAACCTATCAGTATAAAAATCTACTTTTCATCGTTTTTCTATATCATTCGTAAATATTTTTTAAAAAATATGCCTTTCCTTAAGCAAGAGAAACAAGGGCTCTAACCTCACCATTACTTGCACATTTTAAAAAATAACACCTAATTTGTAGAGCTGGCAAGACAGAATTTTATTCTAGAATGGACTGAATCATTCATTATAATGTGGCAAAGAAAAATAATAGTGTTTTCATGTTAAAAGAATATATATCAAGACTCATATATTAGATCCCTAATGGACCCAGCCTAACTGCATGGTTGTTATCTAGATATCTCATTATAAGAAGGTTATCAGTTGTCAGTGAAATAATGCTGAGGCCTTAGAGAACAAGACTATTTGGCATACAACTCCAAATACATTTCTTCTGTCTTTGGGTAACAAAAATCAACCTTGGATTTAGCCAGTGTGGAGGGAGTAGCACTTTGAGAGGTATGGTTTGAAAGATCCCAATTTCTCGCTCCTTCAAAATGTCCATTGTCACCCTGGCTGGTGTGGCTTAGTAGACTGAGCATGGCCTGTGAACCAAAGGGTCACTGGTTTGATTCCCAGTGAGGGCACATGCCTGGGTTATGGGCCAGGTTCCCAGGTAGGGGCACACGACAGTCAACCACACTGATGTTTCTCTCCTTCTCTTTCTCCTTCCCTTCCCCTCTGTCTAGAAATAAAATAAATAAAATCTTACAAAAAACACATACACAATGTCCATTGTCATTGGGAATGTCAGAGAAAATACACAGATGGAAATGTTACCATATTCATGGAGAGAAACAGGAACACATGAAAAAAACATGTGCCCTCACTATTACCAGAGCAGCTCCAGAGGAGAACTTGCCTTAAGATGGATCTATCACAGACTTCACTACAGGAAGAATATATTAGTGATAGTTATTTTGCTCATGGGTTACTCATAACTCTCTCTGTTAGAATATTCTTTTTCAATTACAGTTGACATTCAGTATTATTTGTAAGCCAGTTTTCTCAATAAGGCACATCCAAGGGCAGACTTTTGTGGACTCCTTCTAATGAGGTGCCTGTGTCTAATGTGAGGCAGTAGGAAGGGCTGGTCTTGCAGTTGTATTTAGTGGGTCCTCATCTTTGTCAGTAAGCACATAGTTCTTGTGTCATTGTAGGTTTAAACTCGGGCTGCTCTTAACCATGAAATTGCTTTTCTCCATCTTCTTGCCCTTACTCCAAGCTTTACCTGCTCTCTCTTTACTCTTGGCTTTTACCCAAATCCTTGTTCCTGTACTCAGGATTGGCCCTTGCTTGACTTATACTTGTCTACCCTAAAGTTGTTCAATTTAGTCAACTTGATTAGTCCTCTCTTTCCTATTCACAAACTAGAAACCTGTCTGCTCACCCCCAACATCATATCTATTAACCAGACCTCTCAGTTTACCTTCATGATATCTCTGGAACCTGAATATTTCACAGTACCTCCACTGTTATTGCACATGTCTAAGCCACTGCCATTGCCTCCCTGGTTTGTTTAAAATATTCTTTGAAACAGTCACACTGGTTCCACCCTTGCGCCATATGACATTCTGTAAGATCCTTACCTTCCTGACCTCATTTTCTATTAACTTCCATCATTTCTATTTCAGTCACAGCAAACTTGTGACTGAAATAGAATTCTTGATCTCTTTTCAGGATTCCTCAAACTTGCAAACACAATTCTTATATTAAGATCTTTGCTTTTGCTCTTTCCTCTGCCTAGAAGGTTTTTCCCTAGAAAACCTAATGACCATTTTTAAAAAATATTCTTTAGATATATTATCAAGGATTCTTCCTCTGATGTTTATACATGAAACAATACCCTATCTATCTCTATGACCCTTCTCTGATCTACCTTTTATCATAATATTTCTCATCTTCAAACAGGGAAAGTATTTATTGTTTGTATCTTCTAGAATGGAATCCCAATGATGACAAAGATGCTTACTTTCTTTAAAAAATTGTGTTGCTTAATTTCCCAGTGCTTAAAACAGTGTCTGGCACAGGATTGCCCTGTAATAAAAAAATAGTGAATGAAAGAAGATATTAATTAATTCTACCTCTGTCTTATGTCATTGAAAGTAATACCTCTAGGTCACACAAGTAATTAAATATTAAAAGGAAATTTCAATCTTACTATCAGCCTAATTGTCCAGGAAGGAAAAAATATATATATATATACAAGACAATTGCTATGTACAACTGGGCTATGGGCAGATGCCCAATTTTAAGAGGAGTATTTCTGGGTTGATATATTCATTTACTCATATCTCATGTTCTCCTACTCCTTGAGGCAACTTAGAAAGATAAGGGAATAAAGTTAGTAGTAAAGGAAATGAACAAATGGAAACCAAGATCAGGAAGGTACTAAATGAGTAGCTATGACTGAAGGCAGAGGTTGCACATCAAGCTTTGATTGTCGCAGTTTGAGTAAAGAGGGAATACAGATCAGCTCCAGCTTCACAATGACCATAATACAAGCAAGCTGATGCAAGAAGTGGGTCTTCTGGCATCTTTTCATGTGTCTGTGCGTTGTCTGCATGTCTTCTTTGGAGAAATATCTATTCAGGTCCTTTGCCCATTTTTTAAATTGGATTCTTTGTTTTTGTGGTGTTGTGTGAGTTCTCTATAAATTTTAGAAATTAACCTCTTATAGATGTATCATTAGCAAATATGTTCCCTCATTCACTGGGCTGTCTTCTCATTTTGTTCACGGTTTCCTTTGCTGTGCAAAACTTTTTAGTTTACTGCAAATTAAAACCACAATGAGATCACCTCATGTCAAAATGGCTATTATCAATAAATCAACAAACAAGTGTTGGTGAGGATGTGGAGAAAAGGGAATTTTTGTGCATTATTTGTGGGAATGAAGACTGGTGCAGCCACCATGGAAAATAGTATGGAGTTTCCTCAAAAAATTAATAATGGAACTTCCTTATGGTCCAGTGAGTCCATTTCTGGGAATATATCCTAAGAAACCCAAAACACTAATTTGAAAAAATATATATGCTCTTATGTTCATAGCAGTGTTATTTACAATAGGCAAGATTAGGAAGCAGCCTAAGTGCCCATTAGTAGATGAGTGGATAAAAATACCATTATACACAATGGAATGCAAGTTGGCTATAAAAAAGAAGGAAATCTTGCCTTTTGCAACAGACCTGAATGGATAGACCTGAAGAGTATTATACTAAAGGAAATAAGCCAGTAAGAGAAAGACAAATACCATACGATTTCACTGATATGTGGAATCCAATGAACAAAATAAACTAACACAAAGCAGAAACAGACTCACAGATAGAGAACAGATTGACAGCTGTCAGAAGGGAGGGGGCTGTGTGAAAAAGGGGAAGAGATTAAACAAAAAACACTACATACAACAGTATGGTAATTGCCTAAGGGAGCGGTGGGGGTGGAATAGGGCAAAGGAGGAATAAATGGTGGCAGAAAGAGACCTGACTTTGTATGGTGAGCTCATGATGCAGAATGCAGATGATGAGTTATGGACTTGTACACTTGAAACCTGTCTGGTTTTATCAACCAAGGTCACCCCCAATAAATTCAATAAAAAGGATATTTCTTCAATTCCACTGAAGCCATACACATTTTCTTTTTTATCACTTAGCATTTTCTTTCTCTCCTCTCTCCCTCAGAGAACTACATTCTATCTATTCTCTCTTAGCCAAGAAGGAGCTCAGCCTTCCACAATATATATTCAAATAAAACCATCAGGAAGAATTGGAGAACAAATAAAAAGGAGTAGGAATATTCTTGCTGCTGGGATGTGAATGACACATCCAGTGTTGGTCAGGTTTCCTGAAAATGTCCCTTTGCCGTATCTACTAACGGGCAAACTTGAAAAAATGGAGGAGATGCCAGTAGGATGCGCTGACCTCAGGCAGAAAACTGGGAATACCAAGCCTGTGGTTTGAGGGCATTCCATACATTTCCTTATCAAAGCCTTTTACACTGTAAGTTTGTGCTTAGTGTGCTCTTTTCCCTGCCAGCTGGTATGTTCCATGGTGGTTATTCAGCTATTTTATCCCCATTACCTGGTACAGTATGGTGTTAATAAATGTTTGAGAACAAAGGAATAAATGAATGAATAAAGGAAGATTAAAATGAGAAGAAGACATTTTAGGGCTGTGCTGAAATAGGGTACTTATTGGAGTTGGACTGAGTGACCCAAGCCAGGTCAGCTCCAGGCTTGGGTGAATTGTGCGTATATCTGTAAGTTGCAAAGACTGTAGGAATATACTATGTAAACCTGAAACAATCAAATGGCTTTCTGCTCTGCAATGCAAGTCTGGCCAGCTTGAGAAACTCTGGTTGTGAAAGTCAGTATACTGATGTGGTAGATTGTAATGGAGTTAAAGTTACTAAACATTGTTCTTAAATTATGGAATTCTTGGGTGTGCTAATATGTTCCAGTTGCTGGGTACCACATACACCTAGAAATAATGCCTTTGGGTTTAGGATAGGTATCTGAACACTAATCCTGGTTTTTGCCCTCTTCCTAACTTGATTCTGATCACCTTTATTTTTCATGTGTTGAGGACCTTACTTTTTAGCAACATTTCTGGATATTTGTGATAAAATGAAGAATAAGTCCATATACCCTGATCTCACATAGCTCAAGTTCATGGAGTTGTGGGCAAATAAAGTTCAAAATTTTAAATTTTCCTGTAGTTTATGGTGTAATTTCTTGGAAATCCCAGTAGCCTTCTAGCCAGTCGCCAGTCTACAAGACTGACTACTTAGTTTTTACTTCAAGCCACCCACTCAAAACCACAGCTTTATGTGCCTCAGGGCCATCCTTTCACGTCAGGCTCCCCAGTACTTACCCCGAGGACCAGCCCTCTCGTCAAGTGTATCACCAGTCTGAGGATCCCTTCAGGCATTCCTTTCCCCATCCTCCTTTCCCATCCTCCTGGTCTGCACTCTTTTATTGCTGCACTAGGTAGGGTAGTTTACAGCACTTGAAAGACAGGATGAATGCAGCACAACTCAGCTCTAAAATTCATCAGGAATATGACCTTGCAAAATAATTTAACCTCGCTGATCCACAGTCTGGAAATAGAAATAATATGCCTTCCTCTAAATGTTTCTATGAAGGTCAAAGAAGATGAGATATTATTTTATCACAATGCCTGGCATAGCAGCTCCTGTTTTGTTTTGTTTTGTTTTTCTTTGTTCGTGTGAACATGCATATGGCTGGTGAACTATGCTTGAAGAAAGGAAGTAGAAACCTAGGAAAAGTAAAGAATTCATTGAATTTATAAATTGGGGTGGTTTTGCTGAAGAGTATCCTTCAGGAAATTATTGAAAGCTTTGAGTTATCAGTAATATTTGGGACAGAGTGACCTATATATTTTGGGAAATGTAGACAATGATGTTGTTTTCATAAAGTTTTTTGCCTATTATCTTGTATTCATTTTACACTACAAAATACAGTGAACAAAATTATATGTAGGAATAAATTTACAATAACTAATAACCGCCATGACCATTAATTGTTTTGAATTCAAATCTTTCAAGATGCTTTATTAACCTACCTCTATGTGGCACCCAGGTGAAAGGTTTGGCAATTAAATATAAAATTACATGAAGAAAAGCTTTTCTAGAGAGAGGAAAAAGACAATTTCTCTCATCTTTCTTTGAATAATGCTAGTTTCTGTGCATGTATTTTTGAATAGCACTGAAGTTTGGGGTGCCATTGTACTCTTTAACTGTTGATTTGCAATTGAAATCCTTTGAGTATTCGAGTATTCCTAGTGTAGTCGAAGTGACAATTTAGTTACATTTTTATTCAGTCACTCCCCCACCCTTGCTCACACTTGCTGTTCCTGAGGCTATGCGAGTCTTTATTAAGGTTATAAAATGCTTCGACCTTCATAAAAGGCACAGTGACTTCCCTTGAGGTCCAAAGCATTAATGATGAAGTGAAATGCAAAATCATTATCTGAGAACAGCATCTCTCGTACCACAGAAGCCATTCAAATCATCCAGTTGAAAGGCAAACTTATCCAAAAGCTAATAAAGAATTCTCTCTGGCAGTTGAAATATTGGGCAAATTGCTTTTCAACCTATGATAGGATGTTAACTGTGTGACAGCTAAATGATGCTGGTGGTTCACTATATTCCACCCCTGCTCGCTGGGTAATTGATGGTCTTTGGGTTCAAAGGTCACAAGTTGTTGGTGAGTTTGCAATGAGAAACTTCACTGTGGAAAAGCACCAGCATTAAGGGTTTAATTCTTGCCACTGTTTCAGTACCAAAGGCTCTAAGAGGAGAGTCATGCTTCATTCAGGGTTAGCATCACAGTTGCGTGAAAAGTTGTAAGTGCATCGGTGGAAAATTAAATGCTGACAACATGAGAAAATGTCACTTCTATGAAAACCAGCTTATAAACAGAAGGGCTTACCTTTCCCCTTCTAAGAGAAGGCAGTATGCACTAACATATGCAATGCCCATAGGGGATGGTGGTGACAGATAGGTGTCTCCAGCAAAACCAATCTGTTCATTTTGTCTCAGATTTGAGGACTGTGTTAAAAAGCAGCTCAAGTGTTTGAGAGCTGGTTACCCTACCAACTAGCCCTTACCCTACCTTCAAAACATTTTTGTGCATGACAAGAGTTCTTTGTGAAAACATCAGAAACCAAATTCCTTATTGTCAATGAGCACATTTGTTATGAGGTAGGTGTCCTTGGGCTTCTATTAAATAACATTGATGATTTGATATATACTATCAGAAAAACAAAGAGTACCCAAGTTAAAAAGGATCTAAAAAATAGGCTTCATGGGTTTTCATCTAGTTCATGAATTCATGGAGAACAACTAGTCCAAAAGGTGGAAATGTAGTTTGATAACCATTTTCAATATTATGTAAAACTTGCTGGAAATCATACATTTACTAGATGGTATGAGGATCAGTTTTATTTGTTTTTGACCAGTTTGTTACCAACTCAGGGTGTCAGTAATGTTATTATCTATGTTCTCAGTGCTATTTATAAGTTCTTTTTGGTATAAAAGTAACATAGGAAGTACATAGAATCAGTTTTCTGTTTAGGCTCAAGTACTGTGTGGTGCTAGTACTATATAGTACTGGTAATTATGTAGTTCTTGATTCTGTTGAAGCATTTTCTCATACAAACTAGGTATTAGAGCATAAGAACCAGCATCGTTGCTCATTTCAGCTGCATATGTATGTATTAAAGTTGGAATGTACAGAGAAGATTAGCATGGTCCCCTGAGCAAGGATGACAAGCAAATTCATGAAGTGTTCCATATTTTTAAAAGGAAAGGTTATTTCAACACATGGACTATTTTTGTACTAGAATTTGCTTTCTTGCAATATAGAATATTTTGTACATCTTATAAGTTACTTGAGCATTGGTCACTTGCAAGAGATTTAAACTTCAATAATTCTGAGAGCTACATTGAGAAATAATTGTCTAAAATAACTTATCTATTTTTATTTGGTTTTAATATTTCAACATTTGTAAAAAGAGACTGTTTTAGGGGAGGGTGTAGCAGAGAGATGGGCAATTTCTTTTGTAAGCGTAAACTAAATGAACACATATTGAATGCAAAAAAAGAAAACCCCCAAAATCAACATATAGCACTGGACTGAGAATCGGGAGTGTTGGCTTCTGGTAATGACCTGGTCAATATATTTGACAATTTTTACAAGTTGTTTTATTTACTGAAGTTTTTAATTTCTAGTCGTATCAGATAATCTCTAAGGCCTCTCCTAGGTTTTAACATCTATAATGAAGCTAAGTTATTGTTACTGAATGTGCTTATTATTTGTAAGAAAGCCATTTAGAAGATCATGACTCTGGAGGTGTTTATGCTGGGACCTTGGACATATTGAAAGTAGAAAGTCTGCTTCCTAAAGACTCCACACTCTCACTTGTAGCAGAATAAGCATTTTTAAAGGCATAAATAAAGAAATGTTTAATATGGACAATTTTAAGAAAAATTTTCCTTGAATTCTGTTGGACTTGTACCTTATAAAGCATGAATAGAGTTAACCGCAGGCTGTGAAGCATTTGGCTAATGCCCTCTAGCTATTCCCTTTGGGGACCGTTTGAATTCTGTTTTTTCATGGAAAAGAGAAGGGAATGGGAGTAGGGTGCTTCAGAACTAGTCATTCTTAAGTCTGTGTGCCTCAATATTTCCTAGTTAATAATAGAGAAAAAAACAGAGAGACAGACAAAACTACAGATGAACAACTCACTCAATATAATTGGAGATAAAGTATGGCTTAATTTTAGAATAAATACAAACAAAAAGATAATAAGAAAAACATAGAAGAAAAAATCACCAATGGCAGTAAACAATCTCTTATGTTCCTACCATGTCACAAGACTTTGAGGACAAGCAATTAGTCTGAGAAAAAGTAGGGGGAGAAACAAGAAGGAAGCTAGTGACCTGAGTAAAGTTGAGCCAGTTTTACTCAGAAAATACTAACGTGACTCAGTACGTCAGAGCATGGATGGTAGAGACGGAATTTACAAGGACATGCTATTAGAAATGACAGTGCTCAAGAGCTTTAAGGGAGGAAAAAGGCAAAAATGAGGGAGGAGCACCTTTGGCGATTAGGCAGAAAGAGGAAAAGTGAAAGGGAAAGACACCCGTTCCTCCTTCAACCACACACACGAGCCAAAAATTCACTAAGGAATCTAGAGGTTGATACACTGACAGAAGAATATACTCTTGTAACTAATAATCTTGTAAACCACCCCAGATCCACAGAATGAACAGAAAGAAGAATGCTGAGTAAATCCAGTCAAAATTACCATACCATATCAGAAAATATGACTCAGCACATCTGAGAAATCAGCTCAGAATGACCATTTCCAAGGAACAACCTAGTAAAATTATTAGACTTCAAAAAAAAAAAAAAAAAGACACAAAGAAACCTCTCAAGGCCCCCAGGCAAAATATCAAAGTATGTTAGACTTATTAAAATCAAACAAGGAAAAACAGTGTCAAGAGTGAGGGTAGAAGGCGAATGCACAGATGTTATTTTTTTTAATCAAAGCAGAAATAAAGCACTTAAATATTAGTGGAGAAGAGAGGGAGTAGAAAGTAGAATAGATTTATTTATTGTTAAATAGGCAATACATAGAATTTGAAAAATAATATTAGAAAGTAACAAGTCAGAGGATAAAATCACAAGACTAGATAAACTCTAAACTGAATTTTGATTCAAACCTGTTTTCCAAAGAATGCATAAGACAGAAGGCATTATAGAAGATATAAACTCAAAGGTAACCATTAAAATAAAAATACAATTCTTCTTAATTATCATTTTTAATTGAAGAGCAAATAATACACATTTTATAAAAAAATAAGCATATCAAGTATGATCTAACATACATAATTCTAAAAATATTATAATAGAATTGAGACCAACAGAATTGAGGCATAGTAATCATATCCATAAATGGGAATTAATTTGTAAAATAATGTGATTTTCACTTTGTTTACAAAGCAACACACAGACATATGCTGTATACAAGGGACACAATTAAAACAAAATAATTAGAAACACAAACAAATGAAATAGGCAAAGGTACACTGAATCCATAGAAAAAGTAAGAAAGGAAGCATTTGAACTTGCTATCAGATAAAGCAGTATTCAGGCCCCAAAAAAGCAATAAAACTTATGAGAGATACTTTTTAATGCTAAATGGCACAAGTCAAAATGACCATATGAAATATATGAATATAAATTGTAGAACATACATAGAAACACAAAGCAGATCAAATGGACAAACCAAAAGTAATTAAGGAGCCAGGAGACCTAAATAACATAATCAATACAAGAGATGTTATCATCATATACCAAAATGTAGGCCCTGATAATAGAAAATGCACTTTCTTCTCAGGTGCTTATAGAGCATTTATGAGGTTTTTCATACACTAGTACACAAGGAACACATCAAAATGTTCTATAATGCAGAAAAATTGCCAACAATATTCTCTGATTACTGTGCAATGTAACTACCAATTATTAACAAATCAAAAAATTAAAAGGCCCTTCCACCAGGAAATAGTTTAAAGTCGTCCGATTAGACAACTCTTGGGCGAAACAAGGGAATACAGATTGAAATGGCAGAATTTAATAAAATAAAGCACTACATACAGCACCCCTGGGGTGTACTTGATGCAGTGGTCAGAGGGAAATTCATAACACAAACTCTTTCACCAGTAGAAAGGAAAGAATGAAAACAAATTAAATACCCAGCTCAAAAAACCCGAAAACAGTCAAGCAAAAGAAAGCTCAAGGGAGGACATAACAAAACTGAAAGTTAACAAGGCAGAATATTATAGGAAAACAATAGATTTGGGTGTGTGTTTGTGTGTTGATGTAAATGGGTGTGCATGCGTGGAGGGGAGTGGTTCAAGGAGAGTGGAGCGGTGTCCTCTTTCAGACTTGAGAAATTCTATGGCAAACACAGGTTTCACTCAACGAGAAAAAATGCACGTGTGTTTATACACACCGACACATATATATGATTTTTTTTCTGTAATTCATTGTTTTACAATGAATTACATTTCAATTGGGAAAATATCTGAACTGTGATAATTACTGAAATGACAAGTGAGAACTAACACTATTAAAGCCCCAGCAGATTTTCTGTGTTTTAACAGTGATAATTGATTAGAACTCACGCTCTCTGGTTGGTGCCTAAGCCCTTTAGGGCTGCAGCTGACTCAACACCACTCAGACCATGGCTAGGGTCCCGACTGCATCCTGACCTCCCCGCAGGGGTGGCCAGCATTTTGGCATTTCTGGGCCACACTGGACGAGGAAGAGTTGTCTTGGGCTACATGTTAAATACATTGTGACATGTAATCACAAAAAAAAATCTCATACTGTTTTAAGTAAATTTATGATTTTGGGCCACATTCACAGCCATCCTGGGCTGCATGCAGCCTGTGGGTCACAGATTGGACACCCCTGCTAGAGAGCCTTGGATTCTCATGGTCTTTTTAGCCAGAGCTCAGGTTGTCGGCAACTTTGCAATGCTGAAACTGAACCTCTGAAATGGGTGGACTCTTCCCAAGCAACTTAGCTATATTGGCAGCGGCTGGACAATGTTCCTCATTAATATCTATCTGTCAGTGTAATCATCACATCAATGCATGGTGGTGGCAGGGACTCAGCTCTGAAATCTATATAGAAAAAGCACTTGGACCTCAGTCTTTCAACGGCTTCAAGATAGTCAGAAGTGACTACCCTGGAGCCTAGTGGGCCTCTATGCAAGATGTCCCTGCCCATGGGGATGTGCCACCCAGCATTCAGCTTTGATAATACCCTGGAGAACCCTGCACCCATGACTCCTTCTCCATTGGACATGGCCAGCATCCCCTAGAAACCAGTGCTTCCAGAGCGCAAATATCAGCACCTCTCCAATGTGGAGGAAGGAGGGGCCCATGTCTCCTCCACTGCCATGACCCTGTCATTAGCCACTGACAGTATGGACAAGGTCCCTGCGGTAGAGGCTAAAGCCAACCATATCATCATGAAGTCTCTCATCACAGAACAGACCCAGGGGAGCATTCAGCATTTTGAGCGACAGGCTGGGAGAGATGGTAGCCACATACGCACAAGGGCCTTCCCACTGAGGAGACCAAGTACCTTCGAGTGGCAGGAGCACTCCACAAACTAAAACTCAGAGTGGATAGAGAACGAGAGAAGAGAAGCAGCCGGCCTCAGCCCAGTCCACCCCCAGCAGCACCCGCACTTCCCCTATGCGGAAGCCCAGAGGCTGATTCTCTTCTGCCCTTCCACAGCCTTACCTGGCCCAAATCTTAGCAGCATGGACAGAAACTCGCCAGACAAATGAAGACCCTTTTGAGCAAGATCTCTCCAGAAGTGGGATTCAGGAGGTTTTGCCACCCATCCTCAAAGAGGAGCCCAGAAGCCTTCTCCAACGGAGCTGATCCACACACAGGCCACCTGAATGACCAAAGATCCAGCAACCTTCAAGCTGCCCAAGATGGACATACCAGTGATTGAAGGGAAGAAACAACCATCACAGACCCATAATCTCATATCTTGTGACTTGAATTTGCTCACACCCACCAGCTTCTAGAGCTTTTTCTTCCAATGACTCTGGATAGAGCGTGTCTTGCACTCACTCCCCTATTACCCTGGCTCTGAAATAGGAAGGAGTTTTTTTTTTTTTTTTTTTAAAAACATCTTAAACAAAGGCTGGAACAGGAGACATAATTGGGTTTTGAGTAACATTAGAGCAAAGCCTGTCCTTGCATGGAAGAAGCCATTGTATATTGCTTTAATTTAAAGTTAGACTAAATAATCTGAGTGGTGATGTATGGGGACCTCAGCACCTATGTTTGCATCACTTAGATGCAAAGAACTTGATCATTGCATAGTTGGTAGATAATGTGTGTGTTATTCCTTTACCATAGTCAGTGTGAGCACAGACAAGTCGTGGCGGAGGTGTGCTCACTGACTAGTTTCTGGCCCTCTGGACTGCTGGTGCTATGTGCTCCAGCCTTGTCTGTAAGGGGACCTACGATTTGCTTGAGATCTGGGCACAAAGAAAAGCCAGACTTGGCAGGGGTCCTCCTTCTGTGAGGAGACTGGAGCCCTCGCCACCCACCAGAGCCAGTTCTTACCACAGTGTCTCTGTGCAGCTCTGCCGCTCCGTGCCCCTCTGTCACATGTCAACAAACAGAAGTCTTGCACGTCCTCTGTTGCACTTTAAAGTGAGATTAAGTTAACTCCAATTTGGTGGAAAACTAAGGGAGAAAATTCAGCCTACTGCTTTGGTGTAAGTGGGTGTTAAGCTTTTTAAAGTAAAGATGGTGGTAACTTTATGTAGGTTATACTCCGGATGTTCATGTGAAACAAGTGTCCCGAGGGCCTGCAGCTTTTTCTAGGAGGTGGAAGGATGAAAAAAATTTCTACATGCCATCATTTCCCCAAAATGAGCCTCATACCTGTATAAGCACAGAGCTGACTGAGGAAAGAAACCAGCGAAAGCACCTGTTCAATTCTCTTCACTGTGGACCTGTTTGGTCATTGTCCTCAACTCTGCTTTGTATCCCTGCTGTTTTCACTTTGAAAGGATGGTGTCTGTGTGGCCAGCTGGGCTGACCTTTCTGTAGAAAGGCCCTGGAGTCTCAAATGATGAGAAAAATAACTTATTTGTGTCTCCTGCTATACTTGTATCTTTGCTTGTATTGACAATGAAAATATGCATTGCTTTCTTGAAAAACAAAAACAAAAAAACCAGTGATAAGTGATTAAGGGACTCCATAATGTGTAATATCTGGGCTGGCAACAGTGACGGTGGCAATAAGAAAACAATGGACAATTACTCTTGAGCAAATGAGAGTTAGATTCAATGCTGGGTTTCTCCAGTTATGTTTGGGTTTTAGAATTATATTCTTAGAGTGTTCATACTGCTCACTTTTACTAGAATCTTTCCAGGAGAAGGAAATCACTTCAAGAGAGTGAGTGTGAAACAGTTTAGCCTCACACCTTGTTTTCCATGAAGCACTCTCACAAAATGCTTTGTTATCAAAAACAATTATATTGTAGCAGAGCAAACACTTTGACTAGATTAGCTGAAAAAAGTAACTTAGAGACTATTTCTACAAGTCAGAGCTAAGAAAAATTGTTTTGAGAGTTGAAATTTTACCTTACACAGCAGTGCTCTGAGTATTCCAGACTTTCAGAATATCTATTAACTGAATATACCAAAGAGTGAATAATTGTTTATTTTTAACAATTCAGTTTTCCCTCCTTTAGACACATTATAGGTTGTCAATTCCATTTTTTGTTATATATCCATAAAATGTAAACCTTCATGAACAAAGGAACTTGTAGCTCTATAGCACTAGGTTGAAATTATTTTTCCTTCTAAAAAATAGTTTAATTAATTCATAAACTTTTCTCATTTAAAACAAATTTATCCTGTGTCTTTAATTCTCACTATAAATTGTAGCCATACTTCATTCTAATATATTCTATTACTATTTGGTGCCTCAAAAGATTTAAAGGATGCCAATTTCCTGTACAATTTATCAGAAAATATTCAGCAAAGCTGTTTAGAGGAAACTTATAAAAATACAACATACAAAAGATTTATTACATTGCTTTATTTTAGCATGTTTGCAGATTCAGTAACCTAGTTCCTTTCTGCCTTCTTTTGACAAGAGTAAGTTTAATATTAAATATTAACTCTCCTCCCCATAAAAATACATATATATTATTTATTTAGGATGGATTTGTTATAAAATTATTTAGAGATTTTCATACTCCACTGCAATGCTTATATAAGGATCATTTATCCTTATTTCATATGATTGGCTTTCCTCATAAATTTTATTTTGTAGTCTTGTCACACACCCCTGCCAAAAAAGGAAAAAAAAAAAAAAAAGAACAGGGATCCTCCATCACTGGTTGGAGAAGGAAGTATCTGCTTTATTTTATCACCTTCCTATTATCTTTTCCAGAGAAAATGACCTAATTAATCTGATGATTCAAATTCCAGGAGACTGGACTGGCTCTTCAACCTCAGGTGTTAGGTATCCACGTGTTAAAAGGCCATTTGCTGCTGTCATGTTTAATTTTAGGTGTTATCTTGGCTGGGCTATGTTGCCATGTTGTTTGGTCAAACTCCAGTCTAGATATCGTGGGGCGGGGGTGGGAGGTGGGAAGAGAGGTATAAGGGGACTAAATGGTAATGGAAAAAATACAAAAATTTAAAAAATAAAAACAAAAAAAAACATTTAAATCAGTAGAAATGAGTAAAGCAGATTACCCTTGAGAATGTGTGAGTGGGCCTCAATCAGTTGAAGGCCCTAAGAACAAAGACTCAGGTTTATGGAAGACAAAGATATTCAGAACAAGACTTTGATATCAACCCTTACCTGAATCTCCAGTCTGCTGCTCTGTCCTTTAGATTTCAGTTCAGTCTGCCTCTGAGATCCTCTGAGCTAATTCCTGATAATCCATCAACCTCCCCCTCTCCCCCAGCCCTTACTTTCCCCTCCCTCCCCTTCTCTCACTCTTGCTCTCACTTTTGTTCTCTCTCTATTTGGCTATGAACTCTGTGGACTATATCTGCGAATACATCTCCCCCATCTCTTTTCTCTTCCATTTCTATTTGGCTTGCTCAGGAAGTTGACCACCTAGGACCAGTTCCTTCATTTATACTCTTTCTATCTCAGTGTACCTCTTCCTTCTTGATCAATAATAATCTAGATCTTACCCCATAGTGAGGGAGGTTCAGGCTCTGGGCTCTGGCCCAGTCCAGGGACTCCCAGGTTGAGTCTTACTGGCGCTTAGCAAAAGTGAAGTAATTCTCTTCCTGATATTTGCAGCTCCCTCAGGAACAACTCAGGTGACGAGGGCAGGATGGGTGACAGGACTTTTTGGATGAAGCCAAGTATCATCGAGTAGAACCCTAAATCCTACCTGATTTGCTAACATTTCCTAATTAAATTTGTGGGGGTATAAGGGAGCAGCTCTATTTTGCCTGAGGTTAAGTCTCATTCTATCACAAGATGGGAATCTCTCTGGCCAGAAGATACAGAAAAGAGAGGCACAAAAATCTCTCCTGTTCTGCTCACATTCTTTTTCTTTTTTTAAATTAATTAATTTATTTTTTCAAATACATTTGTCTCTGCCTACCCCCCACCACTTTCCCTTGCCCCCTCCCTCCCTCCCTCCCTCCCTCCCTCCCTCAGCTCTTCCCCTTTGGTTTTGTCCATGAGTCCTTGCTATATGTTCCTTGACTTTCCCCTTCCCTTCCTTTTCCCCCGCCCCCCCCTCCTTCCCTCTTGTCTCTGTTGGTTTCTTTATTACCATATCTAGTAATTTTCGACTAATTCTGTCTATTCCATTTTAAAAGTAGTACATGGACTCAGTGCCAGATCAGGTGTGTCCTGCCTGCACCAGGAGGAGTATTTTTCTTCCATTGCTTCTCTCCATTGTAGCTATATCCCAAATTTATCTCAAATAAGCTATGTTTCTGGAAACATTAATAACAAAGAAAAGCAAAGACAAATATCTGCAGCGTTTGTTTTCCTTTGTTCATTTGTGTAACATACAGTTGCCATCAGCTTCTATAATGTCTTTAATAATGGCAGACCTCCCTCTTCACCGGTCAGCTGGGGGAGGCCTTGCTGACACCTGGGCAGCGGGATATGTGGGCACTCCCAGGCATTTCTAGTTTCCCATAACTATGACTATTTTTATATAATTATTACAGGAAGACATTTCAGACATACTATTCTTTTTCTTTCCTCACATCGCAGATTAATCTAGTGTCTCAACAATACACTTATATTTGTTTTCATGATCTTGGAACAGGTGGGCACATATTACGAAATGTCAAATTCCATCAGCCTGGCTGAATATAGATATTCCATGTGGTGATTTCCAGTGTAGTTAAAGAAGGAAAAAAAAAGATGATCTGTCAAAATAGCAGTGAGTAATTTTAGTCATCATATCTCACTTTACCCCAACTACAATTTTTTTCTTTCTTTGTTATCTTCTACTTTTATTCTTCATGGCCCTGGAATTCTCAGCTGTGCGACATAAGTTATAAAAACATCCATTGGATCCTATCACATTTTTTAATCAAAACCCATTGCACTTGGAAAAAATACAAAATCTTATACTTGGCCCACAATAGACATTGATTAGATCCATGCCTTCATAACTTCTTACTGTGGTACTGCCTGTTTTTGTCATTCTCTAGGCACAGCAACCTCGGTGGGGGTGCTTTTTTTTTTTTTTTTGGTCATTTTTAAAAGTAGTTTGAGCATTCAAAAAAGCCTTTATAAACCTAATAAGGTGTTCAGCTCTAACTGAGTACTCACAAAATTGCAGTCTTCTTTTGTGTATGATTATTAATTTAATATTTGTCAATTCTCTGCAGTGAATACCTATTGTTTTGCCTGCACAGTATTCTTCCACATTTCCTGTGAGGAAAAAATAACTGTCTGAAAACTTCCTCTCTACCCCACCTATATGATTTCTCCCAGAAATGTCTTTTATGTAATTATAATTCTGCCTCAGCTACACTTCTCTCATAGAGTGTATCTAATTCCTAATTCCTAATTCTCTCATGGGTACCTAATTCCATTGCACACCTTCTAGTCACAGGTGACTGGAAAAGGGACCAATCAGAATTCTTTCCTATAATTTTTCAGACTGCAGGTATCAGAGTCAACTCTTTTCAAGTAGTATTCTGGTGTTTTGACAGCCTTTCCCCCAAACTTGGGGAAATCCCAACCATCGAAAATGAGCTGACATGCAGAAAGAATAATATGTGAGAAAGGATTGGGAATACCAGTGGTAGCTGAGTGCCTGATTCTAGTTAGAAGCCAGGTAGCAACATTGACCTTAAAGGTGAGCTAATTAATGAGATACTCCAGTCTCTCTGCTACTGTTATGTGAGTTTGATTGCTGTTACTGTTAATTAAGCTCCATAAAGTCACTCTTTTTGGCCAGGATTTACCATTTTCCACTTCTCTTCAGAACAACCTTTGCGTGTTTTTTTAAAGGAGGCTTTATTGCTAAGAGTGTATTGAACTACAAAGGAACCAAGTACTAATAATCCTACTTAGATGATTTCTTCATTTTATGCTACATTGTGAATGTTTGTATGAAGGTTTTTTTGTTTTCCTTTCTTTTGAAATCTAGAAAGTGTCCAGACTGTGAAAGTTTCTTTAAATGATAGATTTAATACTTGATTTAAAACAACCACTCCAGATTTTTTGTATATGTACTCTCTTATTCGAAAATAGGTTTAAAAATTTTCTTCTCAATAAAGTTTGTTTTGCTGATTTCTTGCATTTAAAACGTCCTAAGTTATGTTGTCTTAGGGATAGGTGGAAAGGAACTCACTATTTGGACAATTTTTCCTGAAGATATACCACTAACGAAGGCCCCAGGGATCCAACTGTGCAATATAAAAACATAGGCTCTCCCCATCTCTCAAAACTCCCAACTAGGGACTAGGCTCTTGCCACTTCGCCATATGTTTCGACTATTTCAGGGAGTAAAGTCAAGTTGGAACCATGTTTCCTACTGTTCCACTGTGATTGTTTATACAACAGATGTAGGCAATCCATCAACATCAGGAGAAGCTATGAGAAAACTGCTATCATGACTGTAGATACCAGGACACAGTCTTAAATGCTTGCCTAAAAAAATAACATATACCATTATTTTCACCATTTGAAAAAAATCATTAATATTTAAATAATATGTTTGGAGGTGGATTAAACATAAGCCTTATGGGAAAAAATGTATAATAAGATCAGGAAAGTAGTAATAATGACAATAATGACATGTGACTAATCTTTTTATAGTTTACAGAACACTTCCTTAGCCATTCATACATTTAATGTGTTCAGCAGCTCACAAGGGGGAACATTTTAGAGATGAGGAAAATAAATTTAGTTGGAAAAAGTGATTGAATAAGTATTGCCAGATAAAATACAAGGCATCCAGTTAAATTTGAATTTCAGATAAATAATATTTTTTTAGTTTAAATATATTCTAAATATTGCATGCTTATCTGAAATTTAAATTTAGCTGAGTGTTCTGCATTTTTATTTGCTAAATCTGGGAACCCTAGATAAAACTACCATCACAAAGTTAGTAATAGGAAAAGCAATTTTGGGGAGTGGAAACTTTTCTTTAGGTGACAGAGCTGAAAGCATGAGGGAATCGGTTGGAATGATATACAATAAACTAGCATCACTTTATTATGTTTTAGATGGATCTATCAGTTTAGAGAACCCCTTATAAACTTTAGTATTCCTGAAATGAAGTAGCCTGCAAGAAACATTCCCTGTGCATGACTGCAGTGCCAGGAGAATTGATCACATAGACCTCCACTGTGGAATGAATGATATACCACAAGGATTCAGCAAGCCCCAAACTGCTTGAGGTTAAACAAAGGAAGAAGCATTAAGTAGCTTAATACCATTTGTATGTTCTTCTTGGGAGAGGTGGCTGTTCAGATCCTCTGCCCACTTTTTAATTACATTGTTTGTTTCAAATTTAGTTGTATGAGTTCTTTGAATATTTTGAATATTAACCCCTTGTCAGAGCTGTTTTTGCAAATATCGTCTCTCATTCCCTTGGTTGCCTTTGTTTTGCTGTCAGTTTCTTATGCTGTGCAGAAGCTTTTTAGTTTGATATCGTCCCATTCATTTATTTTTGCCTTTATTTCCCTTGACTTTGAGGTCCAGTTTATACAATGTTCTTTATGATCAAGGTTAATAGCTTTGATATGTATATTTTCTTCTATGTAATTTATTGTTCCAGATCTTATATTTAGGTTTTTGATCCATTTTGAAATAGTTTCTGTAAGTGATGACACACTATACTTTCATTCTTTTGCATGTGGTTTTCCAATTTTCCCAGCATGATTTCTTGAAGAGGATTTTTCTTCTCCATTTGTGTTTTGACCCTCTTGTCAAAAATTGTTTGCCCATATACATTTGGTTTTATTTCTGGACTCTCAATTCTGTTCCATTGGTCTGTGTGTCTGTTTTTCTGCAAATAGCATGCTGTTTTGATGATCATGGCTCTGTAGCATAATTTGACATCAAGTAGTGTGGTATCCTCTGGCTTCATTCTTTTTTATCAGGATTGCTTTGGTTGTTTGGGGTCTTTTGTGGTTCCATCCAAATCTGATAATTTTGTTCCATTTCTTTAAAAAATGACACTGACATTTTGATGGGGATTGCGTTAAATATGTATATTGCTTTGGATAATATGGTCCTTTTAACTTTGTTGATTCTTCCAACCCATGAACACAGAATATCTTTCCATTTCATTGTGTCTTTTTCAATCTCTTTTAATAAAGCTTTGTAGTTTTCAGTAGATAGGCCCTTTACATCCTTTGTTAAGTTCATTTCTAGGCACTTTTAGTCTTTCAGTTGCAGTTGCAAATAGAATTTTTTTTCATTTCTTTTTCTGAAGTTTCATTGTTAGTGTATAGGAGAGCATTGGATTTTTGTACATGATTTTGGTGATGGAAGATGATTTGACTTTGGGTGGTGATAACACAATGCAATATACAGATCGTGTATTATACAAATGTATATTTAAAACCTATATGATCCTAGTAACCAGTGTTGCCCCAATACATTTAATTTTAAAAAAGGAGCTTAACACTGAACTACAACTGCAACACTGAAAAGCATTAAGCCATGGCATGGTTTTTAAGGTAATGCCAGACATAAATTTTTATAAAACAAACAATATTTGGAAAAGATTAAATCACTTATATCTAAGAAAATTAACTCATATGTGATGTTGGAATAACAGATCCAAGTGCAGATAGATAGTAACACATTTAATTAAGAAGGGACATGCCCATGACTGTTAGGAAAGTTCTTTGGGGGAAGCTCTACCTAAGTCTGAACTTCAGGGGCTCTGCTTCATGTGTGCTGTTTCCATCTTACTGGAGCAGAGAGATCAATAAATTATGGTCATAGTTGGAATCAAGCTGCTGTTTATTGCCCATAAGTTATCTCTAGTGCACTGTGCAAGAATGAATAACACACACCCATTTCCTGCTTAAAACTCCTTCCTCTAGGAATTGAGCTTACTTGCCATTCCCTATATAAGTTCCTTGAACTATTTGAGTGGAGATTTGTTGATTTATTGACCAGATAAAACAGAAAAGAAAGATCTAATGGGATCTTGCCACAGGCAGCATGAGGGAGCCAATTATGAGTACATTTACTATTGACTCTAGTGTTTGTCCCACAAAGAGGTGGAAAACAGATCAGAACATGCCTGCCATTTGCTGGAATGATGTCAAGGCCATGGGCACTGGGGTTGTTTGCCCCTTATCACCAGGAAGCAATGCCAGCTCCACTCAGAGAAGCGAAATGCCTGACTTTCAACAGAGGAGTGAATGCAAGGTAGAATCTAGATAAATACAGTCGGGACACTGTCTGTGATACAGAGTAAAATTTCTTGTAAAACACTTTCACTGGTTTTTGTTACCTTGTTCCTCAAGCGATAGACTCATTGCAATTATAAAAACAAAATCTACTCTAGTACTGATGAGGACAGGGTCTCTAATTTTGGCAGATAAAACAGCATCCTCTGATCAAAGCAAGACAAATGGTATTGCCAACTTGTCAGGTTGGAGTCCGGTTGGTTGACAGCATGTCAGGGAAAACATGAACCCTGCAGAAAGGGTTTAGTGGTCCTTCTTGTCTTACCTATTCAGGAAACAGAGAAGATGAGGGGGGAGAAAGGAATTGTCATTAAACTCTGGGACAGGGAAACACACACCCTGGCTTCAGTACAATGTGCAATAGCTTCTCAGCCTGTAACTCCTTTGAACATACTGCTTATCGCCAAAGCATGAAGGACTAAAGCAGCCAACGATAATGTTATCCAGGATGGAAAGCAGAACATTTTCAAGGAGGAGCTTATTGAAGAAATTTTTAGAAATATAGAGATACTATATTTTGCTGTGTATAGTGCACACTTTCTTGCTTGAGTTGTTGAAGGAAAAATAAGGATGCACATTATACATGGGAAATACCTGAAATACCTTGTATCTGTTCTTGTGTTTTGTAATTATTTGTTACATAAAATTTCTTGTACCATAATATATTCAAAAATAAATGCCAAAATTCCTTTATAATACAAAAAACAAGTATCTAAATATAAATAAATAAATAATTGAACTAAAATATTAAAACAAAAGATTTTTCCCTGAAAGTTTGGGCCAAAAATATGGGTGCACATTATACACGGCAAAATATGGGTATCTCTCCTTTGCCCAAATCCACTTAAACAGCTGTGCTCTACCATGCAAGATAAAGGAGCCATCTACATGGCTTAGAAACTTGCAGCTCTGAGTGTTGATGTGTCTGGGAAAAACTTAAAAGACTGCCAGTGTCTCCACTTTCCAACATGGATTTTTTTCCTATGAGGTTTATGTAGATATTGAAATATTTATCGTCAGGAGTGAATGACAGGTGGACTTGTGGATGCTGGCTATGTCTGACCAATTTGTAGGGCATATTTACCAGACTTCTACTTCTGAGGGGCTGAGAAATCTCATTGGAGATACTTCCTCTGAAGAGAAGAATCAAACACAAAAGCTTGACCCAGTAAGAAAACACTAGTCATTAGAGAGTGCGTGTGTCTCTTGACTTTGAACTGAGTCTCAGAGCAGAATCTAAAAGGTAAGGATTGAGAAGTGTGAGAAAACATCTGAGAAACCTGTGTGTAGTAAGACCGAAGTCATACTAGAGTGTAAGATGGCCCTCCATCAGTAAACCTCTACTAGAACATCACAGGAAAAGAAATGGTGAAATGCCTTTGCCCCTGACCACAGAATATCAAACAGATTTGGCCCATTAGAGGCTCCATTTTTTTCTGTAAAATAGTAATAATAATACCAGGATATTATGCCATAAAGGGTAATATGCTATGTAATGTTAATTGGTATATAATATTAGGAGTGGAAAGAGTATTAGAGACTACATATTCAATAAATAAAGAAGGAAGAAAGGAAGGAAGGAAACCTAAAACTAGAATGAGTAATCTCTGTAAAATCATAAATATTTTTGTAAGAAATTCATCAGTAGAGTTCAGTATTATTTACTCACAAGTCCAGTATTTTTCAATATGCCTTCCAACTTATGATATCTACACTTTATACTTTAAAATACTCTGAGCAGGCAATGAGGTGTTATATATCTGCTAAGCAGTTTAAGCTTTAGCTTTAGCTCCTCACTGCAGGAATAGTAGCTAACATGTGAAAAAGTCTATATTTTACATGAAGCTACTACATGGTATCTTGAGCAACACCTCATGTTATATGCACATTAGACTGGCAAATGGTAGGGACATTTTTATGGATGAAATTAGTTATTTTGTAATTAGAGTGGTAAGTGATGAAAATTGTTGCTCATGGGTGATTTTGAAAGGTGTTCAAAGTGTATAGATTGATAAAAAAAATTCAGAGCCACTCCCTACCTTGCAAAAACAGAACGTATAAATTCAGCGAGATCAGTAGTCTTTACATTAAGGATGGCACTTGAGACATTATAGTCCTGCCATTGGTTTAAGAGAATGCATAGCTGACCAGTGACGATAAGAGCAGCAGAATCTTGGCTCTGGAAAGATGGCTTGTGTATTTCGAGTGGACCTTGTGGTTGAGGTGGTAGTCACAGCATCAAAAAAGAGTGTAGGGGGATGAATGATTTCTGTTTGCTTACAATGAAAGTATAAAGTTATTTTTTAAAAAAACAAACATTGTTTATGAGGCAAAAGATGGACCATGACTGGTTTTCAATGGACTGCTGTTTCTAACCGTGTGAAGGGAGCATCACCGGGCTTCAAATACATGAGTGGCTCTTATTGCCTCCAAAAGACTTAAGATTAGTTAGGCACAGCCCAGCTGGCACGAGGCAGTTCCCAGTGCTTAGGAATTACAACTTTTAGTGAGTATTTGAAGCACTTTTGCTGATAAGAGAGGAGAGATTTGGAGGAAGGGATTGAGTTTTGCTGCAGCTTAATTCAGAGTCTGAAGGCAGGCTCCCGCTGCACATTCTCCCAGGTGCATGAGGAGCTCATGCAGAGAAAGTTATCTTTTCTCAACAAATAAACAGAGTTGAAGATGGGAAATCTAAGGGAAATGACTAAGAAAAAAATACATGTTATTAAATGAGGGCATGGATTTGAAGAGATAACGGTAATGCTTTTTTGAAGCCCCTTTGAGCAGCTCCTTTTGGGGGGAGGAGTATCGACACCTGGGAAAGTGGCATTAAAATAAATAATGCTGCCAAAAGCACATCAGGAGCTTAGATGCGTTCTGAGCACAGATTCACAGGGTTGAATTAATGAGGACATCTTATATTAAATCATTTGACAACCTGGATGCGATTTGTCATTGAAATATAACTTAATATACATTTTATATGCTATAAAATGCTCACCTGCAGAATGAGGGTATACATTGTGAATATATATGTGCATGTGGATGTGTGTATCTTTCTCAGACTAATTCTCCAGGGGGATGCCTGCTGTTAGAAGGACACACCTTCGATGTTGAGCAGGGCAGGCAGAGCAATTAGAGGGCTTCTGCAAGTGGCACCTGGCAATCTGCTGAAGAATTCCTACAAATGGGGAAGGCCGTAGGGCTCCTTATGCGGAATATCAACATACTTTAACCCACTCCTTCCCGTCTACCTATCTATACACTGTTGCCAGATGCATTTCCTTCAGTCTCCAGATTTATCATATCCCTCTCCAATTTCCAACCTTTCAATGGCTACCTGTTTTTCACAGGTGAAATGCAAATACCTTCACCTGAAAGTTCAGACCTGACTAGGTGTACCCTTCAGAAACGCTTCTTTCTGAACATGGTGGGGATTTTGATCTTTGCTGCAGACACCTTAAATTTGCTTGACTGTGCTTTTCTCAAGATATTTCTCTACGTAGTTCTAAAGGAAAAGAAAGAGGAAAATTAAAAAATAAAACTAACCTTCCTATTCATAAGAAATGACAGCTTGCCCGCAAACTCAATGGAGGCATTCATAAGAAATTTACATAATCAACATGAATTCCAAGTATCTCAGCACTTGATTACATTCGATAAAAACAGTTTGCTCAATATAAATTCAGTTGGCTCTTCCACTGCCCATTTACAGCTAAGGAAAATCTCTCTTTACCTCAAAAGGAAAGAAGATATTCTAGGATCAGAAATTTGTATCGGTATGCCAACACAGTGACATCGTCACATGCTCTTCCTAAAATTATCAATTATTGTGGCTTGAATATTGCCAATGGAATGAGAAACATCTAAAGAAAGCTGAGGGAGGTGGAGGGATTGAGCAAAAAAGAGAAAGAACTCATTGACATGGACCACGGTGTGGGGATCGCTGGGGTTAGCGGGTGGGAGGAAATGGAGGAGGATAAAGGGGAGATAAATGGTGATGGATGGAGACTTGACCGGTGTAGCGCACACGGTACAGTGTACAGGTGATGTGTTGTAGGATTGTGCACCGGAAACCTGTATAATTGTCTTAACCAGTGTCACCCCAATAAATTCAATTCAAAAGGAAAGCAGAGAGATAAATGAGCCAGGAACGGAGGGGAGAGGGATCTGAGCAGCCCCAAATGGAAAAGAGCCTGGCGCCATGCCCCTCCGGGCCGTGCCAGCCAGCCATCTGTGGCCAGGCTGACGTAAGGTAGGATAAAAAAATCTGTGCTCCGAAATGTGTGCCTGTCAAGGCTTCTTCATCCCTCCTTTTTTGGTTAAAGATGAATTACAACCTCAGATGAAGATGGCAACATTGTTTGCTTTATCTCAGATGTTAAATTGGAGAACAGACCATTTATGGAGGCTCATTATGACGGGAGCACCATAAAGGACAGCTTAGGACACACAATGAATTTGGAAAGAGGAAATAGAAAGAAATAAAACAAACAGCAAAGCTTATCCTTTACATTCCCAACAAAAGGATTTGCATGGTTAACATGGTGCAGCTAGGTACAGGTGTGCTGAAAAATAAATACATCCTGCGTTATTTTTCTCTGTCTTCCTCTAATACATCCAATTTATTTCCTAAAAGCTTAGGTTGGTTTCACATCTCTCTTGATCCACTCCTACCCTCCTCTACAGGAGCCTCGGTAAACATCAGACATTCCGTGTTCTCCAGGTCGCAATGCTGGTGGGGACCAAGACAGGAGTGTGTGTGGAGGAGGAAGACAGGTCCACTCTTATTGAATCCCACTTCTCAGACCCTTTGGTGTGGCACTCTTGGTGGCATGATTTGGAAGGGGCAATTGAGTGAGAGGTGCAGCTTTTGCATTAGAGAAGTAAGACGGCTGAGGCCTGAGGGAGAGCAAGTGTTAGCAGTTTGGGGAGACTTTGAAGGTGGTTTCTTTTTGTTAGTTCAGTTACCATGTTAGGGATGAGGATGAGGACTTGAGGCAAAGACTGCCCCAAGAATGACTCTTCCTTTAGCTAGAGAATTAACTGCTGAAACCCTTATAAGGATGGAAAACTTTCTTTTAACCCATCACTAGGAAGGGGATGTTGCTAATTTTGTGGGTCATAAGATTGCAGAACACTGGGTGGATCAAGTTTTCTGGTGGGTGAAGGGACTCGTTCTTCTTTTTCCTGTTTCATTATACTTATTCCAGAAAGAAAAGAGTGTCTTCTCTCTTCCTTCTTCTCTGTCTGTCTGTCTGTCTGGCAGAAGAAGCATAACAGTGGGGAATTATAATATACAATGGCAAATAATATGGTATACAGCTTTCATGGATCCATAACATTTTCAGGAACTAACATAATCTTGCTGATAATATTTTGCCCAGTTAAATGTATATCTATATGAAATAAGTATGATCATGCATACCACCTATTATCAGCATAATCTGGTAACCTCAAGTTTATTTTAACATCAAAAATGTAATAAAACAATCTCAGTTCTTAAAGTAGTAAATTTGGCTTTCCAAGAAATCTTATGTATCAGATTTCTTCTAGACAGGTGACGATTTCATTGTTGAGTGTAACATCTGGAAGGGAAAGCTTACCATTTGCTGATAGGGAGAGTCAGGGTACAGATTCTTGCTCATAGCACTCAGAAGAAACTGTGATCTTAAACTTCCAGCCTCCAGAACCGCGAGACAATAAATTTTTATTGTTAAAGCCACCCATTTGTTGTACATTGTTGCAGCAGCCCCAGCGACCCAATAACAAGGTGGGAGAGGACATTCCTCCAAATTAATGTAACTTGGCCAGAAGCAAAAAATGATAATAATCTCTTCTTATTCAGAATACACAGATGCCTGGATTTAGTAAACACACATAGTTTATATTATAACTGATAAATTGTTAATTAGCAGATTCGATTTTGAAAAAAAAGCCATATGGAGGGTCAGTAATTCCTTTGTTTTATATAGCATTCAAAAAATTCTGCCTGAAAAGCGTGATGATAGGGAGGGCAGAAATAGCAGAGAATTGCTCCAAAATGTGAGAGAGAGAGAAACAAAACTGGTAATTGGTGTGTCCATTAGCATACAGATTTCAGGAAAGACACTAAATCATGAAATCAGAAAATACAAACAAGTTATTGCCAGAGAAATCAAGAATCCTGGATCAGGTGGTAACGCGCCTTCAGAGGTAGGATGGGCCTCACCTCCCCACTACTGAGTGGTGTTGCATGGAGTGCTATCTCCAGGGATTGTGGGCACCCGAAGTCCACAAGCTGGAAAGCCTAGACCAGTAAATGCAAGGAAGATAACTTCAGGATTATTTCCATAATGCTTTTGCAATTGTTTCCTTTCAAAGATGATTGCTAATGCTAGGTAGGAGTTTTATAAGTGGTTTATATGTGAGGTTTAAAGAACTAACCAGGGAAATTAAATAAAATGGGCCAAGCTTAAAGCATGCTACAACAAAGTCTTTTGTGATAGCATAGCAAATATTTCATGAAAAGAAATGTTAATCTTAAATTAACATTTTATTAAAGTCTATCATAATTCCAAAATTAATTTTTCATGTCCTCTTTAGTTCTCTCTTCTACTTTAGCCCAAGACTGATTAACCCAAGACCAGCCTTTAGCTGTCTTGTTTTCTCATGTTTTTGCTATTTATCTAATGGAATATTAGGAATGTGTCAACTAGCTAAATTTAAAGAAAAAAAACCTTCACCTTGTCTAATAGACCCATTGCATTTAAATCACTACCTCAAAATTGTTAGAACTAGAGCTTTAACTCCCTGAAAAGACTGACTGTGTAGGGGGAAAATGATGAGCCCCAGGAAGCGTTAATTTTAGCTTCCTTATATTTCAGCTAATTGAGGCAAATGACCCAAGTGTAGAATTTGTTGGCAGCATAGGTTTTATTTAATACAAAACCTTTCTTATCTACAGAGAACAGCAAAGAGAGCCTTTGGCACACACATTTGTCTACAAAGCAATAGTATTTTCTCTGGCTTTGCCCTTTGGGGAGAAGAAAAACAGAACAAAGAATCAGCATCTTGAATTTTGAATAGATACACACTCGGCTGCTGTTGTAGGTTACCTACAGGCTATGTGTCTCTAATTATTTTCTCTTATAAATTCTAATTTGTCTTCTGAGGTTTGAGAAAAGTGGGGATTAGTGAATATTTTCAGGGAAGGAAACCAGGCGCACATTCTTAGCCTCTTTCCTTGACATCTCACATAACATTACAGCATTTTCTCATGTTTTCTGGTTAATTTAATCTAGTAATTTTTATTAAGGCCCAAATCCCCTAGAGAAAACTACAAATAATAGGTTGGAGCTCTCTCTACTTTGCTAAAAAAGCCATTTTCATGATGTATTGTTACTCTTGGACATTCTTTTCTCTTGAATTTAGTTAGGTGTTTCAGTTTTAAGTTTTGTCAGTCTCCAAGGAAATAAATGGATTACATTCCACTCCAAAAATATTTATTAAATGCCTGTGTGTACCAGACATGTACAGAACCTTGGGAATACCAGGATAAATAAGACACAATTCATTCCCTCAAGGAGTGTTCATCCTGGCTGGGATGAAAGATATCTTTACCATTACTGTAACGGACACAGTGAGAGCTGTGTGCGTGGCATGAAAAACTGCCAGGGAATCCCAGAGAAAGAAACAATTTTTCCTTGTAGCCTTTGTATTCCCCTTCACCACGACTTAACAACAACAACAAAGTAAAATCTCCTGAGAGTTGTGAGCTTGAATGTAATAGACGGCTTCTGAGACAGTGAGTTGGCAGTCTACAATTTGCCTTAGGAAGGTACCCTGAGTTTGATTTATCCATAGTTTGAAGATGAGTCAGCTCAGCCTGGAAGGACCTCACAGAGCAGGCACAGTGGAACTCTGAAGTCTGCTTCATTCAAGGCTGAAACACTTTGTTTTGCACGCATCCTTACACCTTAATAACTTTATACACCTTTAGTAAATTCATTATCTGGACGTTATCAGTGTTGCTCTGGGAACAAGTTACGATGAGTTTTGAAGAGAAACAGATATCACAAGTGATGACAAATGACTAGAGAGATTTTAATCTACTTTATTTGTTTCTTGTGTACCCTTCAGAGATGATTACATGGGTAAAAATGCAGGTGCACCAACTTTTTTTCTTTTCCTTTTATTTTTTTGTTTTCATATTTTCGGGTTTATTGGTTTTTGTAAAGAAAGAGACAAGAAAGAAAAACATAGCCAGCTAGTGAGTGCTTTGGTTCTTAAAGCTATTTCTATGTTCTACATTTAATTTATTTAAATGCATCTAATTTAGGTTTAGAGTAACAGGGTAATTTGTTCTATAATTATATAGGATTTATTGTTGAGTGGTGGTTTACTGAGCTTGGGAAGGTATAGGAGTCATGATTCAGGGTGCAGAGGTCTTTCGTATTAACAAATAACAGTTCTCAGAAACTTACAAATGATGATCAATATTGCTGTAATGGTTACATGAGGATTTTTTAAGAATGTGTTTTTAACTTCATCAAGGATTCCCAAATTGAAGGGTCAATAAGAAAGAGTGAGGACTGCTACTCCTGCACTTGTTATAAAATGTTTTTATAACATTTTCAGCCATATTATTAATTTGCACTGTTTATTTTTAAATGTTTTGGAATCCACAGATGAGTTGGTGGTACAAGAGCTCCTGTGTGCCCCTCCCACAGCTGCCTGTCTGCTCACTCACAGCACATCTGCCCTAGCATTGTTCTCTCTTGTCTCCGCTCTCTTTTCTGTACCACGTGAGAGTAAATGAGACAATACATTAGGGGTGAGCTTAGATCAGCTGACACTGCTAGTCAGAATCAGTTATCAAGTGCCAGTTGCTAGACACAAGGCCAGTTATACCTATTGCCTAGAGATTGATTATGAAACATGAACAATGAAGAATTCACTAGATCCTTATACTCTATGCAACAATGCTACAATCTCAATAATATTTTAGGCAATCCATGTATTTTGACCACCATTAATTTCACTACCAACGTCTTAGTTTTACATTCTTTATGCTACTTAAAAACCACTAATTTTACTAGTACAAATTTTGATCGTTTTTAATATTTACTATGCTAACTTGTACACCAAATGTATATTATTAAGTCTGACATGCCAAATAGCTGAATGTTAAGATAAATATTTATCAGAAGCCAACAGTGAAGATATGTATCATAATTTGTGGTCAGTCATTTAATCAATCGACCACTGTGGTGCATAATAGATCAAAACTAATGCCAACCTCTGCCCTTCACACATATACACTATTGCCTATGCTGAAGTGTTTTGAAAGAAATTGTAGACATCACAACAATCCATTCCTAAATATTTTGTGTGCTTTATCAAAAACTAGAAGTATCTTTTTACATAGCTACAAAATATAATAACCAATAAAATGTTCTGTTCTGTACAAATATGTACTTTGATCTTTTTCTGTCTCAGTCATGGTCCAAACCCAAACCATACGTTACATCTGGTTGTGATATACCTTAAGTTTCTTTCAATTTTCACATCATCTTTGTAAAATCATTCTGCCAACTGACCTATAAATTGTTCATTTGGATTTCTGTGATTATTTCCTTGTGGTATCATTTAATGGTTTTTCCTTTATCCCTATTACACCTAAAGATTGCAAGTTAATTGTAAATACTTAAGTAAATACAAGTTAATACATTTTTTTCCAAAAGATATCAGAGGTGATTTTATATATTGCACGCTGATTTCTCTCATTGTGATGGTCATTGTGGAGCAGCGACTTTTCATGGACTCAGTGTACTTCAATCAATATTACCACTATTATCTTTTTGATGTTCATATTGTTAAAATTTTGGTGGCCACATCTCTCCCTGCTTTGAGCTATCACCTTTTTGTTCTCCTGAAATGATCACAATCTTTGAAAACTCCCCTTTTTCTGCAAAAGATATCTCATACTCTCCTCTACTATCTCTGCTTCATACATGGGAATTATCCATTTTCCCAAGGAAACTGGGGTGCTTTGGGTTAAAAACTATTAGAAAAACATTGTCGATTCTTAGTGGTATATATCAGGTGTGCATTCTAGGAGTAACTTGGCTTTCTGACAGTTTTGTTGAAAGAAATATATTTATAAATGTGTATTTATATGTATGTGTATGTGTGTGTGTGTAATTTTTAAAATCCTGAGTTCAAACTGTTATTTCTAGCTCAGTTCTGATACGAGAGTATGGGCATAGATAGGGAGGAGGCTGCTTTTAGAATAGGGTCTTCAGAGAAAGCCTTCCAGTAAGGGGACAGGAAGAAAGTGAAGACAAGCTAAGCTAACATCCAAGGAAAAGGTGTTCTGCTTAGAGGAAGCAGCACACAGAAAACCTCATGGCAGGAGTTGGCTTAGTGTGAGAAACATGGCAATCTAGTGTGACCTGAGTCAAACCAAATGAAACAGAAGAGAATGAGAGGAGGTGAGGTCGCCAGGGGTGTAGAGCCCTGGGGAGCAGGTATCCAAATAGCAGGGCCTTGTGGATGTTTTAAGGACTTTATTCTTTATGCCAGATGAACTAGACAGACATTAGGATTGTTTTCACTTTGAGAAAACCAATGAGTAAAATGATTAATAACATTGAGCCCTGGAAAAAATGAGAATAAACAGGAGTTTAAGGGTTTACTTCTGTGTTGAAAGAGTGTTTACTCGATCAACATTGATGGAGAAATGTTTGGTAATATGCATTAAAAGCCTGAAATGGTTATAACCCTTGATTTCATAAGTCCACCAGTAAAATTTTTTCTTAATAAAAAGGTAGAACTGACCTGGCCACATGGATCAGTTTGTTGGAGCGTTGTTCCACGCACATCGACGTTCCTCTTTCTCTCTCCCGCGCTCCCGCTCCCGCTCCCTCTCCCTCTGTCTCCCCCTCTCCTACCCACTTTGTCCCCTTCTTCCTGCTCTAAAAATCAATGAAAGCATGTCCTTGGGTGAGAATTTAAAAAATTAAAACTAAAAGGTAGAACAAGTTCTCAGAACATTTACAAATAAAGCTAAATTTCTCACTTGGTAAGAGAGAGATGTATATGTATATGCATATGTATATATGCACACAAAGAAAAGAGCAAAGTAAAAACAGGAAATCACACACATATGTAAAAAAAGAGCAAAATAAAGAAAAAATAGAAAATCATAAGGTCTTTCCTTAAAAAAACGACCTCTTATTCTTAAATACATAACTGATTTTCTGGTAGAAGCGATAAAATTCAAAAGTCAGATATAAATAAAAGATAATTTAAAAAAGAGAAATAGGTCAACTATAATAGAATTTAAACATCATAAAACATATGACAGTAAATTTGTCAAGGAAAGTGAGAAGTAGAAATTCCTGGAAAATTCTAAAATGTTAAACTGACTCGAGAAGGAACTAAAATATGAATAAATTAATAACTTTTAATAATAGTGAAATGCTAAATAAAAAAGGCAAAACTACTTCTTTCCTCCACCCAAACATAAAAATACTTGTTCAATTTAGCTTTTGATAATCTTCTATCAGCCTTTTAAGAAATAGATTTTCTTTTTCATACAATATTTTCCAGAAAACACTTGTTTAATTATTTCATGGTCATTGCATAAATTTTATCCCCCATCACATATAGACAGGATAAGAGATGATAAATATAAAGATTCAAAAGCAAATATAAGGTAATCGATTCCAACAATGTAACACAAAAATATATATCATGATTAAATAGGATTTATGCCAGTGTCCAAAATGTCATGTGAAATGTTCCTATCAAGCAGCTGGAGAAAGAATAAATTACCATATGAACCCCTAACCATGGGTTATAAACCTTGTATAATTTGGCCCTACCATTTCAACCTGATTTGTGTCTCCATTGCTACTAGACACTAGCCACACAGATATCTAAATACCATTCTCTATAGAGTCAAGCTCTTTCTTCTTGTATAGCCTTTGTACTTCTAATTCCCTCTTCCTGGAATTCTTTTCAATGGCTTCCCTGTTGGCTATTTCCTCTTTCCCTCCGCTCAGGTCCCATATTAACCCCTCAGAGAGACATTTCTTGACTGCTCACTCTGCAAGAAGACCCCTGCCTACCTTCCCTTCCAGCAATCTCTGTCTTTTTTAAAGTCATCATGTGTATTGTCATTATTCCATTTGTCATTATCTTTACTCCCTTATTGGTTATTTGGGAATTAAATAACCCCACTAATAGAACACAGGCTGCCCCAGGACAGACGTTGCCCCTAGAACAGTGCTGGAGGTACAGGGCCAGCTATAATAATTGACACAAACTTCATAAATGAATGAAAGGCACATAGAAAAGTTACCCAGTACAGCTTCAGTTGCCTTATCTTTTACTTGAGCCTAATAATCAGTGCCCTACTTACCTCAAATGATGTTTATAAGAAACAAATAAGATACGACTCTATTAGGACACTGAAATAGGTGTTGTTTTTATTAGTATCATCACCTTAATCATCATTTAACTGTTATCATCATTACAAAATACACTTTTTCCTAGCTCCCGTCAGCATCATCTATATGAGGCAGGTCACCGGGCAGCTGGATGCTGTAACCACTTCTAATGTCCTCTCCTTGGGATATAGGTATGCCATTCACCTCTTGCCTGAAATTGATTATCACTCTCATATTTTCCCACCACTGGGCTGTGTCAAGGACATTTATGTGTATTTTGTGGCCTTGTAAACAGATGAACACGATCCAACAGGAAAACTGCGGTGGCTGTGCTGCGATGATGGGCTGGTTTGCTTTTTAAAAGCCATCAATAAGAAATGTGGGGCAGCGTGAGAGCTGGTTGTAAATGGGAGGCATCTGAGACACGAGCAATCTGCCCATAAATGAGGCGAGCTCCCATAAACCGGCAATAAGAAGAAACGAGCGTGGGCACGGGAGACACATCAAAGTGTTCCCTTTGAAGAAAGTTGGGAAAATTTGATCTTTGAAAAGGCGTCCTGGGATGGGAGTGTTCTCAAAGTTTCGTTTGGTTAATGTTGCATGAGTTTCTTGTGGACCCAGTGTTTATTTATTAACCTAAGTAACAAGACTTACACAGTACTCAGAAGGTAGCAAGTTTTATTTTGGGTGTTTTGGAGACAACAAAGATAATCAACGATGGTTCAGAACTCAAGTATGAAATACAGCATCCACATTTTACATGTACTTTTGCATGGTTTTGTATACATTATTTTATTTGACTCCCTGAGGAAATTCTGGAAGTGTACAAGACAATAAAACCAAGGCTATCTAGGCAAAGTGACTTGCCCAAAGTCACTCACTAAGTTGTGAAGCTTCAAGGTGCAACCAGGGCATCTGCTTCCTAACCCAGTGTTCTTTCCTGTCCATCACACAAGTTCTTACTGTCCCCAAAAGACACACAAGTCATTATAACACAAATCATGATGTAATGTCTGTCAGGTAGAAGGCTCATGTCAAATAGCTGGGGAAAGAATCAGTTACCTGGAGGGTGTGGCATTTCATCAGAGTCTAAAAACATGAAACAGTTTCTTCCAACTAGGAGCTCTTGACCTTGTTGGTCTTACAATCTAGTGCACATCTGAAATCACAGCAGAGCAGGCAGTGTAAGCAGGAAGTGTGAATCCAGAGAAAGTAAGGTGAAGTCTGAGGAAATGCCGAAGGAGAGTGTTAATAAGAAGGAACAACAGTCAGGAACCATAATCAGGAAACCTTCACAGCATTGGATCTTGATGAACTAGGTACCTGAACTGACAGGAGGTTACCACGACGAGGTGGGCCACAGCATCAGAGGTTCCAAGGCACAATGTTCTTTGGGGTGAGCAGAGACCTCAGTGGGGTAGAAACTGAGGATAACAATTGATATTTCTTTAATTATCATTTGGGTTCTCCTAAAATAACCAGGCTTAAAAGAATTAACGAAGTAAACCAATGACACTCCAGTGTAAAACCATATTTAATTAGTGTGCTATAATGGCAATTCACTTTGGCAGGGAGCTCAGGCTGGTTTTAAAGCAATCAAGTGATAATTTATAGTGGAGGAGACCTTGGTATTCCCAGGTTTCTCTAAAAAACCTCTACCTAGACAGCTATTCAAACTCAGTATTTAAAATCTTATTTCTTCTGAACACAAAAGAAATAGATGTCAATTGTGGAAAATACAAAAAAGTTCGACATTGAAATAATTTATAAAGTTAAATCCTTAATATATACCTGTTGATAAAATTTTAGAGTGTTCAATTCCTGTCATTAAATTCTAGCCTTTTATTGGTAAACTGTGTATTATGCATGCATATAAAATGGTTTTATCTTTATGTCATGTGTAATTATAACCAAATGTACATATAATTGTATGAAACACACACATATATATACCCACATGTAGATATCCATCATGCTTTACTTAAAGTATGTTCACACTATAGATATGGTTTTGTGTGCCGCTTCCCCCCGCCCTTTACAATTGTGAAGACTGTCATATTTTATGTAATTCCAAGTGTTAACCTCACCGCTTTCAAGGGTCATCTTCTTCTAGCACAGCAGTCCCCAAACTTTTTGGCACCAGGAACCAGTTTCATGGAAGACAGTTTTTCCACAGATGAGGGGATGTTTAGGGGGCAGGGATGGCTTTATAGCCTGACACCATTTGGACCTTAATTGTCACTTGCTGCTCACTGATAGCATTTTGATATGATTCTGCAAGTAGTTAGTCTCTGTGCAGTCAAACCTCTCTGCTAATTTTAATCTGTATTTGTAGCTCCTCCCCAGCACCATCACCACCACCTCAGATATCAGGGATTCGAGTTCTTATAAGGAGCACACGACCTAGATCCCTTTCATGCACAGGTCACAGTAGGGTTCACACGCCTATGAGAATTTAATGCTGCCACCACTGATCTGATGGGAGGTGGGGCTCAGGCAGTAATGTGAATGACAGGGAGAAGCTGTAAACACATGAAGCTTCACTCGCTTGCCCACCACTCACCTCCTACTGTGCAGCTCAGTTCCTAATGGGCCACAGGACCACTACTGGGGTTTGGGGATCCCTGTTCTAGCAGACGTTTGAGCAAGGGAGAATTTGTCAGACAATTATCCCTGAGTCCATTAATTTTGTAGGTGCTCCTTTTTGCAAGTTGGCTGCCCCTTCAGTGCCACCATTCCTTCTGCAGAGACTCAATGACTAATTCCAGGACAACTCTCTCTTCATGCAAGGCAGCTGCCACTGTGCTGATCTCACCAAAGGGTACTGCTGAGAAGGACAAACTTCTTGATGGCCCTATCTATGAATTTTCCATAATATCACCAAATGGAGACTATGCATGCACAACACCCTTTGCTAAAGAACATAAAGGATAGAGACTAACCAGAGGTGATTAGGTGGTTAGGGGGTGGGGTGGAAAATAACCTGGATGCTGAAGATGGCAATTCCTAAGATCTAAGGCAAAGAAACAAGCATTAAAACCATCCTGGGTTCACCATCACCTTGATTTACTGCACTGTCTTGAGAAGTATTCTCCCTCACCTGGCCCTTCTCCCCAAAAAGACACAATATCCTAAGGCAATGAATTTCAGCTGTTGTGTCACAAGAATTTTAAAACATGCAATACCCTGCTATTTAGTCAGTGGCACTGACCTCTTTTCCTGTAGATTCTCAAGTAAAAAAATGACAATAGCCTACACAGCAATAGCAGTCCAGTGTGAATGAATCAAAATTATAGCTATTCTTTTTATGTCAGCTTGGCAAAAAATATATTTTTTGGTGTGCCGCAGAATTTGAGTAATTCGTTTCTGTGTGCCATGAGATGGAAAAGGTTGAAAATTGCTGCCCTAAGGTATCACATTTCCCAAAGTATTTCATTTTTCAGAACTCCGTATACAGGCGTGTGGTGAAGGGAGATGGCCAGATGAAGAGGTGCCAGAGTGCGTTTCCCAGAATTGCCCAGGCCGGGGCCGGAGGCTCCAGGTGGGGCCCCCTGCATGGTCTTTGTCAGTGTCAAGAGAAGACAAGTCTTTTTATTTCTTGTGTTTCCCTAGTCTTTATGGGTGAAATTATTTGATCAAATTCATTATATATATTTATTCATGGGTATGTACTCATACACACCCCAAATACTAATTCTCGCAAAGAGGACCATGTAAATTCATTTTATGGGAGGCATTTCCCCCCCATGCAGATAACTCATACTACCTCTCCTGGTCGCAGTGGAGCTGGAGCTTCACGTGGTTCTGTAAGAGGTATCGGATACCATTCAGGACACGTCCCAGGCCTACTGAATTATAAGGTGGTTTCATAACTGTGTTCTGGAAATAATAGACCATCTCTTGAAAATACAGTTTTTCTTTATCTTCACGCAGAAAAATTTCTTAAGCTCGCTATGTGTTCTCTCTGAATATCGGTATTAACCACACGCCAGTTATTGATGTTATTTCCTACTCATGTTGTTTTCATCTCTCTCATTTATAAACTTTTCAACCTCTAAGGCTCTCACACATGCTTCGCAAAAGACATGTCAGAGTTAGTGATAAGATAATTCGTAAAAACAATGAACCAACTTTTTGAAAACCTGGGCTCTGATCTTTACTATTTTATTAGCTACCTTAGGAACATTGGACCAATCACTTAGACTTTATGTACTTACGTCTCTTTGGTTTTAAAATTATGGAAATGAGAAAAGCAGTCTTTTTGATTTCTTCAAGTACTAGTTTATGCCTCTAAAAATACTTCGTCAGTAATTCTTAGCCCTGAACCAATTTGTCCTGAGATACCTTGAACTGTCAGTGGTAGCAATCAAATAATTATTATACATAAACCTAAATATTTGTGACTTGAAGTAGAATTACATCTGTCCATCGTAGTTATTTGGGAAGAATATTTATAGAATCAAGGCAGAGCAGACAATTTGTGGAAAAGTTGGTAATCAGTGAGTAGCTTGCTCACCTGGGTCATTACTATGGGCTTCCTCCATACCTTTCATCACTTAACATCATCCTTGGGCTCTTATTATAAGCTGGGCACAGCCTTAAGCCCTAGGGATCCAGCAGTAAACAAAATAAGAGTTCCTGCCTCAGAGAATTTAAAGTCTACATCAAAAGAATCGTTATGGAATAGATTAAGAAGCTGGTTAATGACAACCTGGGGAAGATATATGTAGATATCTATATATCTATAGATTTATAGATATCTATCTATATATATCCTCACATATAGATATATCTAGATAGATAGACAGACAGATAGATAGATAGATAGATAGATAGATAGATATCTCCTGATGCAAGTGGGGAGGTATGAGAGTTTGGTCCTTATGTAGAATTCAGGAGAGAAAACAGTCAAGAAAAGAGGGAGAACATTATCTCTATTAAAACAAAGCAGAAAGCCCAAGCCCACAAATAACTTGTGTTTTTGCCCCATTTTAGGTAAGGTGATCTCGCTTTTTTAGAAAACTCTAAGTTACTTATTTGTTTGTTTGTGTATTGCTTGCCTATGTTGTGAAATGCTGACCAATGTCTTCTGATCCTATTTCTTCCTTAAAAGCCTTCTGGATAGTTCACAAATTCCATTCTGAGGGCGATAATGACAAAAACCCTCCAACAGGCTAATATTCATTTTTGGCTCCCATTTAAAGCCCACAAGTCCACAATCTTTGCCTGAACAAATGTTCACATGTTATGATACTTATGCTGAGATCCTGACTGAGATGTATGCTTCCAAACAAAATTTAGGTATGCTGTCATTTCCATTAAAAATTGAACTATTTTCAGACTGAAAAGTAACAGGGAAATTGCAGGAGCAAGAAGATGCATGAAAAGAATTTAGGTTCAGATTGATAAAGATGAGAAGAAAATCAATGATTAAAGAGCACATGAAATGGCAAGATAATGAAATAGAAGTTGACAAAGATCCAGATTCTGATACTGAGGTGACTACCAGTACTGTGAGATTGGTAAATCATATTACATCTTTGAATTTTAGTATCTTCAGCCATGAAAGTGAACAGTTGGCTTAGAATATCTCTATTGTCTAAGTGTCTCTTGCTGGTATGGTTTAAGCAGTCTTATTTAGAGCAGATGGCCCCTAAACTGTTGCAGGGTCACAAATCTATACTTTGTATTTCTCCTATGATGGTTTTATGATCAAAACAAGAAGGATAAAATATGACACAATTACTGTTTGTTTAAGGACAGAAAGTTCTTGTAAAGTACATATAAGATTTTTCTTTTTGTCTTTTGTCTTTTTTCTTTCTTTTCTTTCTTTCTTTCTTTCTTCTTTCTTTCTTTCTTTCTTTCTTTCTTTCTTTCTTTCTTTCCTTCTTTCTTTCCTTCTTTCCTTCCTTCCTTCCTTCCTTCCTTCCTTCCTTCCTTCCTTCCTTCCTTCCTTCCTTCCTTCCTTCCTTCCTTCCTTCCTTCTACAAGCCAAAACAAAGAAAACATAGAAAACATAGAAAAACAAAGAAAACATAACCTAAACATTTGAAGCAGGACTTTCTGACTCTCAGAAAAAGACAAGGACTGTTAAGAGAAGTGGCTAAGAAGGAAAAAGACAATCAGCAGTCTTAGACAGTTATTATGCATCTAATTTGAAAGCAGGGGTGTCGTGGTGGCTTTAAAAATATACCCACCAATTATTTGATACCATTACCTTTAAGGATAGAATATGGCAGAATTTATAGTTCATTCCTTCTGAAAACAATGTAAAAAGACTCAGTTTCCTCTCTTTTCCCTCTCTCATTTCATTCTGATTCTATTTCTCTGATCACTTACGCTGTAGTATTATTGTCTAACTGTATGACAAGTCAAGTTTACTCAACTTCTTGAACTTAGATTCTCCAACTTCATCATTCAATTTAGATCAAGATGTTTGAATTCCCTTTCAGTTCTGACTTCTGAAAGTCATTCTTTCCTTATATGTAATCCATCTTTGCTTAGACCTAACCTACAGGTAGACAAAGAAATTGGTTTTTTAGTACGCCAGTCTCTTTGTACCTATCTGGGCTGTCTTATAAGAAATCATTTCCTTGTGGGCTAAATAAAATTGACTTTTTTAAATGCTCAATTTGGTCTCCTTCCTTTGATTTTTTACAACATGAGCAGTCTGACATGGGAATTTAATGACACAGATAAAATCCTGGTGTATTCACACAAAAACTGCTTTTATGTATGTTCCGGTACCTGAGCGAACTGAAAGCATATGTGCTAATCCAAGAAACAAAGGGAAAAATGTCCACTTGAAAGGCGGTTAAAGTTTATTTTATGTCCTAGTCTCATTTTTGCCACTAACTGTGATTACCTTAAAATCTGTGTGTTTGCACATATGTATGTATATATGTATATACATATGTGTATGTGTGTGCGTGTATATATATATATATTTTGCAGATAATAAAATGCAAAGAAAAAATGGTTTTGTTCCTAGCAAATTGTGCTGTTTATTTTCCACATAGGTATATTGATAGAATATATTAAAGTCATAAATTTTGGAGAGCTGAAGAGAGCTCGGGGATTATCTTATCTAGTGATTCCTAATCCAGGGCTTCTGAAAAGGTATTTTCAAAGCCCAATATAAAGTATTATTGATCTATGATATAAATATACAAAAAAACACTTTGCAGAAAATTCAGACAAGAGGTATAGGAATAATAACCAAAGATATCTGGGCTGGTAGTGCTCTTTCCCGTCCTTTTACAGATAAGGAAAATAAGCCAAAATGTTTTCATCATATTCTCAACGTGAACTGGGATGCTGGTGTCAGGACTCATAAGCCATTTGTGGACTTCTGTCCAGAATCCTTTGCGCTTTATCTTTTGGCTAAAAACCACCCTGAATCTGAACAAGTTCTTTGTGCCTTATGCCCCTGTCCGTGGGCCAGAGAGTGCCCAGGGAAAAGCCTCCTGAGAAGCGGACTCTTACTGCTGACCTCACGCCCCCATGTTTATCACTCTCTGAGGGTCACTGCCATTTGCAGTTTTGCTCTATTTCTGACTTCTTTAGATCTCTGTGTTGTGCCTCTGCTTCCTGTTTAAGTATAACCTGTCCAGTCCCTGTCTGACATTCATATTTGAAGTTATTATTGTTACTGTTCTTGTAATGACGGTAATATATATTGAATGCCGATTACGGCATAGTCATTTCATTAAACACTTTGAACTCATGCTTCATTCAAAATTAATAATAGTCCCATGAGGTTTCAGAAAGCAAGACTCATGTAATTTATGTAACTTGACTGAGATCACCAAGTATCTGGTCCAGGGATACTACTATTTAAGCATTCTTCTTCTAAAACTCAAGTACCCTCGGTATAAAATGCAAAAAACTTGGGTGTGCAAAAATCACTTTTTCTTTATATAATCAGGATCAAAGTTGTTAAAGTCATAAAATAGAAAAAGATTGTTACGTACTTTGCATATGTATACACACATAAATTAAAATATTATGTTTGGGTGTTTTATTACTTTTTTATCTTGCTTTAACCAGGTTTTTCACTCAACTCACTATCACATGGAATGAGCTATGCTCTATTATTGATGAATTGAATTGTTAGAAGCTTGCTTCTTTACCTTAGAACTAGCTTAAAGAGTTATGGTTAAACTTCCATTGTTATGCTATGTTATGCCATAGTATTAATGTGTTCATTCTGTCTCATAATTTTGCCTTCTCTTACTTAGATTATGATAGGTCGCAAAAATAAATATTCCAGCCAATCTCTAGAACCTGGTAGAATTTTTTTCTTTTTCTTTCTTTTTTTTAATTTTTATTTTTTGGTTTAGCAATCCATAGACCAAATTCAGCGTATCTATGAACTCCATGAAATTGTATATGTACATGTATAAGTCTCTGTATCTGTAGGTATAGAAACGTGCCTGTTTTTCTATTCATATAATTGTAGATGTAGTTGTATGGGTAGGTATAGGTGTATGTGTATTTGTACATGTGTATTTAGGTACATATACATGTATGTGTATTTTTCTTGAGACTCCATAGTTTTTACCAGACTATTAAAAACAATCTAGGACAAAAAAAGCTTTAAAAAAACTCAATATGAGAAGTTTGGCGTCTTTGTCCATAATGATTATATCTAAATCCAAGCAGATTATGCCTCACTTATTTTTAAGGATTTCTTATTATATTCCCAGATCCTTTTGTACACCTAAAATATACTTTAAGCTATAGTGTAGGCCCATTTTTATTAGACTCAGAGCTCTTTATAAAAATCTATTTCTTGCAACTGTACTCTTTTCTTTTTTTCCTTCCTGTTCTGCTCATTCAACTTGATTTCTCTAAATGCTTTATTAACATTTCCCTCTTCATTTCTTCCCCTCACCAAACTTGATTATCAGGGGTTATTATTCATAAGAATTAGAATTACAAAATCAACCTTGTCAAAACCTCTGCCCTGACTGTATCTCTCTTCTGTGATCATAACATGTCCTCTGCCTACCCATCCATTTCTTCCCCACCTGAGGCTGGCATTCTGCTTCAGCATTCACGTAAGATTCCTAACAGTTTAAGTGAATTTAAGGAACACAGGCCAAGTTTTTACTAATGAGATAACTTTGTCTTATCATTTTTTAACCTCCTTTGTTTCTCACTATTGGGATTAGTATGGCTCACTCTTCCTTATTTTTTAAATGCAAAAATCAAAGCCAAGGGGCATGTAAAATGTTTTCATGATCAAAACTTTAGCTACTGATATACAGGGTAGGGCAAAAGTAGTTTTACAGTTGTGAGTATGCAAAATGGTTTATTCTTGTATTATTATTTATTATTGTATTATTTTCTATATGAACAAGTTAAACCTACTTTTGCCCCAGTCTGTATTTGAGAATATACTCCACATCTCTTAACTATTTGTCTAGGACTAATAACAGGCCTCTACTTAGCTTAATTACTGGGTAAAACCAAATAAGTCTATAGTACTAGAATAGACAATGTGCTTGTAATTAGAGAACCTAGGTCCAAGTGATAGCTACTTACTAGATTTGTGGCTTTATTCAAATGTTCAAATAATTTATCTTCTCTGGATGTTAATTTCTTCACTTATTAAAAATGGGGGGTGGTTGTGTCAGATTTTCTTTAGTCCCTCCCTCCTCTAACACTTAAAATAGTTTGTAGTTCACTGAATGTTCTCCTGCTGGATGAGAAGATGCATGAGTGACTTCATCTCACTCTTTGGCATTGAGGGAAAGAACACTCGTATTTCCTTGAAAGAAAGGAGGATGTTTTCTTACAGAATCTGCTTCTAGGCCTCATCTTAGCCTTTGGTTTATATGACCCTTGATAAAACAACGTTAGTTTTGTAAGGGGCAAAGGGTACCAAATGGCTTGGAGCAGGATTTTCACACTCCTGGCTTCACCATTTTCTGCTAAATTGCTGATGCTGTTTCTCTTTGTGAATCATTCCACACTCACTCAATTGTGCCATCGCCAACTGCTGTTGTTGGCAGGGCCTTCTGAGGGCTTCACAGGCCACTGCTATGGCACAGTGCCAAATGGATTGTGGGATGGATGATTGACGATCAAATAAGCATCCTGACTTGTGGAGGCACAAAACATAACTGTTATTATTACGTACGGAACCTTTCAAAACACCATGTTAAATAGCCCATGTGGAATGAAATTAGCACCAAATTACTATTAGGAGCTACTTTTAAAACAGATGAATTGAGAGGCCAAGGGTTCTCACTTCTAATCAATCACCAAGGTTTTTTTTCATTTCTTCCCCTTTCATGTCTTGCACAGTTCAGTTTCCCATCTTTTATCCATTAACTTCATCCAAGAGCTTCTTAACTGGACTTGTGCTCTTGGACTGATCCATTTTATCTGTTTTATACACTGCTATACAATTCTGCAAGGTTATTTATACTATTCAAAATAAAACCCAATCTGGTGGGCATTATATAAAGTGCCTTTCCTAAAAGAGGTCCTTCCAAACTCTTTAGCTTTACTCTTTACCCTCTCCCTCTGCTCTCCTGACATATAACCCTGTCAGCTTATTGGTAGTTTTTTTCACCCTATGCAAATCCTTAATAACCATGAATACTTACATGGAAAGTTTTAATGAAATAAATTATTTACTTTGCAGAATCTTGTTAAGTATTCCTATCTGTGTTAATTTTTGGTTGAACCTGAATGCATGCTATTGGCCCTGAGTATGGAACACAGTTCAGAGAGGAATAATATATATTGAACACTTTACTGGGCTGAATAGTAGCCTTCAAAAAGATATATCTATGCATCAATCCATGGAACTTGTGCACATCACCTTATATGGAAAAAGTGAATATCAGTGTATGGCTTAGTCAGTTTTGGTTGTTATAGTAGAATACTATAGACTGAGTGGTTTAAACAACAGAAGTCTATTTCTCACAGTGCTGGAGGCAGGGAAGGCTTAGATTAAGGTCCTGGCAGATCCAGTGTGTGATGAGGGTACTCTTCCTGGACAGTAGATGACTGTTTTCTTGTATCCTCACATAGAAGAGTGAAGACAGAGAAGAAGCAAGCTCTCACATCTCGTCTAATGAGGACACTAACTCTGTTCGTGAGGGCTTCATGCTAATGACCTAACTACCTTCCAAAGGCCCCAGTTACTAATATCATCACATTGGGGATTAAGGTTACAATATACAATATACAAATTGAGGAAACAAAATCATTTAGCCCCTAACATTACATATGATAAAAGATGCAGGTAAGTTAGGGATGTGGAAAGGAGGTGCTTATTCTGGATGATCTGTGTTTGTCCTGACTGCAGTCACATGTGTCCTTATAGTAGAGAGGCACAGGGAGTTGTGAGACAGAAGAGGAGAAAGCAAAATGGTCATGGAGGCAGAGATTGGAATGATGTAATAAATCCAAGAACTCCTAGGCCACCAGAAGCTGGAAGAGGCTATAATGACTTCTCTCCTTGGGCCTTTGGAGACAACATGGCTTTGCCAACACCTTGATTTTGGACTTACAACCTCCAGAACTGAGGGAGAATAAATTTCTGTTGTTTTAATCCACTAAATTTGTTGTAGTTTGTTTCAGCAACCACAGGACACTAATTCAAGTAATTTAGTGAACAGCTTAGGTGACTAGCGGGGCATAGACTAAAACAGGAAGGATCAACCAAAGACTTATAAAGCAAAGAAATGGTTTGCCCAATATCAAATTATTGTCTTCAAACTGAAGGTAACTTAGAGGTCATTTAATCACACATTTTATTGGACGATTGAGGTTCAGTGACTTCCCAAAGCGGTGTGTGAAGTGAGTGGTAGAGCTGTGGCAAGAGTTCAGTTCTCCTGAGGATCCCATGGCTCCTTTTACTAGTCCTCATTGCCACTCAGTTAAAAATGGCACCTATTCAACCTCACTCAATTTGTAATTGTGAAATGTTGAACTATGGCTAAGTCTCCAACAATAAAATATGGTTTAGATAAATTACGTTACACTTAAATAATAGAGTGAAAAGTGATTAAAATATATTGCATTCATTAAAACAGACATTACACAAATTTAAGAATGTGTATTTAAATGAATTAATAATATATTTTTAGGGGATATAATCAATTCCTGAAAAAGAATTTTGACACAATCTGTTTTTTTAATAAGAAAATCATGAAAGATACTTCAAAATATAGACTTGAAACACTGTGTCTCAAAGTGTTAATTATAGTTATTTGCTACCACAAGGATTATAGATCACTTTTATTTTCTTTGCATTATTGTATCATTTCTTTGTAATAAACACATATTGATTTTATAATAAAAAGATTTTCTTCTTAAACTTCAAAGAATACCCATGTTATGCCTTTCCTTCAGGTGCTGCTCAGTAGAGAAGAGGAAGATGTCGTCTCTGTATTTTATCTGAGGATTAGGTTAGGGGGTTGGGATTCAGGGCTACTGCAAGACGGGAAGTAAAGTAAGAATGAACAGCCAACAAGCAAGAATAAATATGGTTGGCAGATGGAGAAAAGGGGGAAGAGGCACACTGGCTAGAAGGCAAGTTTGAGGATGGGCCTTCAATAACTTCCCACTGAGCTGGCTACATAGATGATGATTTATGTTACCATTATTAATTCCAATAAATAGGTGACTTGGAAGACTCAAAATTTTTCTTTAAGTCAGATCTCAGGCAAGGCAGTCTATGGAACATTCAGGCAGCATAGCCCGAACTGCATGGAATGCACCTTCTGTGAAGGTGGGAGTCTGCTGCAACCTGCCTTACCACAGCGCATGGCTGGTAAAGGGAGAAAAGACCTAGGAGAGGCCGAGCCTGAGAACAGGAAAGAATTCAGTCAGAAGCAAACATGTGTGCAGATCTATGTCTGTATTCATGTGAACTTTATCCCTTGTATTATCCACTGGTCTTAGAAATATAGTGAAGTACATTTTTTTTAACTAAGTGTTGACTTTTTTTTGTGATCCTCTTGTTTCATGTTTTGAAAATTAAATTTTTGGGGGCGACATTGGTTAATATAATTTTATAGGTTTCAAGTGTACAATTCTATAATATATCATTTGTATATTGTATTGTGTGCCCACATCCAAAGGCAGATTTTCTTTTGTTATGATGTATTTGACCTACTTTAACCTTTACACTCTGGTAACCACCATACTAGTACTGTGTTGTTCGTTTGTTTTTCTTGCTTGTTCATTTGCTGCTTTCAGTTTTACATCCCACATGTGAGTGCTGATTTTTGAACAAGGAGAAAAAGAGAATAAAAAACACTCCACTTGGAAACTAGAATGATAAGGAAAGCAAATCTTTTAAGAAATTACTCGTGGTTTTATATCTTGTCCTGTAGCAGGTTCTAGCTGTACTTACAGCTGAAATAAATTATTATTCATAGCACCTTTTGACGAGTGTAAATTGATATAATATAACTTTACTAGGAAACATTTTGGCACGTTTAGCAATTTGTCCAAAAATCTTGAGGAAATAATTTGAAAGGCAGCAAAAAATATATATAAATATGTCATCATAGTGATATTCATAATATTGAAAACCGAGAAATAAATTAAATGTCCAAAATCAGATAAATGATAAAGTAATATATGGTGTATAAATATGATAGACTACTCTGTAGTCATTAAGAATCGTGTTTATAAATAATATAGTGAAGGAAAGTTAAGATATTAAGTTGTTCATAAAACTTTATGTTAAGTACACATGATTTATATATACACATGCATGTAGATATACAAAATCCTTTGAAGGGCATCTTTCTTTTTGTAAGTTTATGAAATTAAAGTTATGCATACCAGGTTTCAAGGACTGCATAAAGTGAGATATATCAGTAATGTCATATTCATCTTTCTCTTTGCAAAGTAATGACTATCTTATTTTTTCTGTATCACAAGGTCATAAATATTGAAGGTAAATATACAGACTAACTGGGAAAAGGGAGAAAATGCATGTCAAAATAACAAATTTCCTTTAAAAAAAAAAGAATGGCATATGCAGATAGGCCTCACTTGCCCCCCTGTGTTTTTGCAGCACTCTGCATGTTTTTAGTACAGTGGTGAATTCTTACTTACAGGTATAGTCTTTGAATGCTAATATAGTTCTTTGTAGATCTGGATCCAAGAAGAGACAAAACATGAGATATAAAAATATCCTCGCTGATATTCCTTAGAGGCATGCCTTAACACTCACACGCAAAGACAGGAAAGGTTTGCAACAAAAACTACCACTGTTCAATTCTCTGCATTTCCAGTGATGGTTTCCATTTTTACCTCCTCCTGGGACTACCTGGCTGGCACAGAGGTACCTGGCACATAGAGGGTGTTGAGCCATTTTTTTGTGACCTCCTCATAAGCTTCCTCTCTACTCTCCTGCCCCAGAGCAGCCCTTGTCTGCTAAGAGAATTCTTTTTTTCATATAACAAAAGGCCATGCACTTCAAGAACGACTGAACCAGAAGGCAAATCTTGCTTTGTCTAAATAAATCATGGCAATAACATTCCCCCTACCAATGACACGTGACGTCGTTCTGATCAATGAGGTGTGAGGATAAATCTGCCGATGTTGCTTCTGAGAAAATGTCTTAGCTTTTAAAGTAACAGGGAATGGACAGTGGCTTTTCTTTCCTATGGATATAAGTACGGTGAGATTGAAACCACATCCATCTTGCAACCATGAGGAAGCTACTCAAACATTAAGGATGATAAAATAAAAGCTCAGAAGGATGAGAGTCCTTAAGACATTTTTGAAATATTGGATGTACTAACTAGGAGCCACCCCAAAGCCATCCCAACTTACACTTTTTATGTTAGGAGACAAAGTTGTCCTGTTTTTTTGCTTTAAGTATTTCTGAGTTAGATATTCTAGGTCCCAAAGATAAAATAATTTCAACTGACATAGAAGGTAAAGAAAATGTTGAATTGAATTCAGTTACAAGTATCATGTAAGATCAGTGTTCAGCTAGTACACTTGGAGGGTCAAAGAGTTGAGAGGCAAGTTAGGGGGAGAGTCAGGGACGTGATTCACGCACCAGTTTAGGATCCACATTAAAGCTTTGCAGTCATTAAGTGCTTTTAAACAAGAAAGTAAAAAGATGTGATTTTGCTATATCTAATTTGTTTTTATGTGTCTCCAGTTGTTTTTTCAACCCTATTTGGAGTTAATTCTTCCAATCTTTTTCATTTTTTCCCTTAGCAATTTGCCTTTTCATTCATTGATCATTTATAAATCTTATGATCTTAACACTAATGCTATCCATCTAACTCTAGACTTTTGACCCTATTTCTTTTCTGGTCTTTCTTCAATTTGGCCCTTGGCTCTGAGTGTACTTTTCAGAGCTTTCAGTCTTTTCATAAATAAAACTATAATTTTATTTTTTAAAATTTTATTTATGTTATTTTTAGAAAGGGGAAGGGAGGGGGAAAGAGGGAGAGAAACAGCAATGTGTGGTTACCTCTCAAGCACCCCCTACTGGGGACCTGGCCTGTAATCCAGGCATGTGCCCTGACTGGGAATTGAACCAGTGACCCTTTGGTTTGCAGGCTGGCACTCAATCTACTGAACCACACTAGCCAGGGCTAAAACTTTTATTTTTTTAATAAATAAAGAAAATGCCTTCCAATGCACAGGGTCAGGGTATGCGCTGCATTTACCAAAGTGAACACCAGTGTAATTGAGGAAAGTTTTTGCAAATTAAATAATTTGCCTTGAATGAATTTTTCTTTAAATTGAATTTTCATACTTAGGATTGACTTCTGGACAGGTCAACCTGCAAATGAATATGTTGTTCCCAATTCTGAATTTTTCTTAATTTTTTTCATAATGTAGAGCCCATACTTTAAAGACTTAAATTTGCTACTCCTGTAGTTGAGTGGAATTTGGAACTTGAGTGAAATATGTTTAAAACTGGGATGTCTTTTCCTCTTCCCTTCAATTATGCTGTGTTCTATTAAAAATCCTCTGTAATACATACACTTAAACATTTTAGCAATGTTCATCAAAGAACTTTAGATTCCATTTTCTTGAGTAATAAAATAAAACTAAACAGATCTGAGCCTCACAAGGGCACTGGTTTCAAGCTGGTTGGCGATTCTACTGCTTTGAGGAGAATTGTTTTGTGGAACATTGTTTTAATTATAGAACATTTAATAAGTTCACTGAGGCTATAATATCATTGGACATTTTTTCTGACTTTTTTGTTAAGACTTTAGTTTACTTAAATGTCAGGAACTTGATTAAAAAATGAGACATAGGCAGCAGTGTACTCTTTTCAATGGACCTGAGTATACCTTATAAACTCTTAAAACTTTATTTTTTTACTTTCTGACCATGAGCTTTTAGCAGTCAACTCACCAGGCTGAAGTTGCAGTGGGAAAACCCTCTTCTTTGATCTTCCTTTCTAGAGTAGAAAGGTAAAAAAAAAGAGTCCCCGGCCTCCATCTTTTAAGGACCATAAATAATCTTTATTTTGTTTTGCCCAAGGCACCCTGCCTGATTCACTTCTAAAAGTTAGACGGAAGAAGGTTAATATTTATTTTCTAATTGGAATTATGTATCCTCTGCCAAAGCATATAGCTATACCATTATTGTAAGACTTTTTCACCTCTTCTATGAAAAAGCCCAAAGCACAATTGTATTATTCAACAACACTAGGTACGTGTATTCATTTACTTATTCATTTAGCATCTGCTAAACAAACAAAAAAAACCCCTGCAATATATTTTAATGTGACAAATCTAATTTATTATTCATACCAAGTTGTAAAATAGTCTTAATATTACTCCTATTATAGAGATGTAGGAAATGAGGCTCAGAGAGATTATAAATTGCCTAACACTATACTTACTTGGTTGTTTAACGCCATTTGTCTAAAACCAGTAAGGATCTGGTGATAGGGAATTTTGAAAGAACAAAATCAGGGGCTCGTTCAATAGGATTAAAAGGACGGATAAAACATAGAAAATGGAGCTGAGGAAGACGTTCTTGGGAACATTGATTTTATTATATTGCCATACCCTGATTCACAAAGCAGCCAATCCTAAAAGGTATCTTCTGTTGTCTTGTTTTTTTTTTTTTCTTTCTTTCTGATGTCTTTTCTTCTGTGCTTACCTAGCTCTCTCCTTTCTGAAGGTCTCAGACTCAGACTTGTATTGTCATTTTTTTTTTCTCTCTGAAGAGCTTCCTGCAGTCATCCTAAAAGCCAGACCAAAACTGTGTTAGCAACCATTTTCTGTCACCTGAGAATGGCTGTATTTCTCTTTCATTCATAAAGGATAGTTTCACCTGATACAGGATCTGTGTTGCCAGTTCTTTTCTTCTGGCACTTGAAAAATATTGAGCCACTTCCTTCTGGGCCCCTTAGTTTCAGGTGAGACAACTGACATGCAAATTGGTTTTCCTTTTCTTGTTAATGCATTGTTCCTTTCTGGCTGCTTTCAAGACTTTTTTTCTTTGTCCCTAGTTTTTAGAAATTTAATTATGATGTGTCTTAATGTAGGTTTCTTTGGGCTTTTCTGTATATAGATTTCTTAGCTTCTTGCATCTGTAGGTTTGTGTGTTTCACCAGATTTGAGAAATTTTTTACCATTACTTCTCTGAATACTTTTTCTGTCCTACACTCTTTCTGGGACTTTGAGGAAATGAACATTAGATCTTTTCTTTTTACACAACAGGATCCCGAGACTCTGTTCATTTTTGTTTCAGTTCTTTTCCTCTCTGTTGTTCAGACTGGGTGAATTCAGTTCATCTGTTTTCCATTTCTGTAATTCTGTCCTCTGTCATCTCCATTTTATTTTTGAGACCACCCAGTGAGGTTTTTTGTTGTTGCTTTAATTTTACTTAGTGCATTTTTTTTAGTTCCATAATTTCCATTTGGTTCTTTTTCAAAATTTTTATTTCTTTGCTGAGATTCTGCATTTCTTCATTTGTTTCAAGAGAATTGATAATTGGTTGTTGAAATGTTTTTATAATAAGTTCTTTGAAATACTGTTGGAAAATTTCAACATCCAATTCATCATGATATTGATATTAGTTGACTGTCTTATTCGGACCATGAATTGATGCATTTTTGTATGTCAGGTGATTTTCTATTATGTCCTAGCCATTTTAATTATAATGATAGGAGATTTTGGATCCTATCTAATGTCCTATTTCAGGTAGTCACCCTGTTAGGTGTAGTATATGAGTTCAGTCCTACTTTTGAGGGTGTCAGTTCCAATGCTAATTGTCTTCCCTTGCCATGTCATTTTTATCTGCTTCATTTTTGTGGCAGTGCTGGGGCTCAGTCTCTGCTGGTGCCATCTGCACAGGAAAAGCCACATCCCTGGGCTGCCTTATATGACTATTCACCTTGGGGGTAGTCAGGGGGGCAGAACCACTGAGCCTGGGTCTCCACGAGGGGATGGATGGAGAGAAGCAGGGCTCTGCTGATGCCGTCACTGTCCACAGATCAGAACCCTGCCTAGGGCCCCAGAGTTAGGGCAGAGTCTGTAGTGTTTGGAGGTTTTGCTATAGCTCCGCCACAACCCTGTGGTGATCCTATACCCACATTGCCCTGGTTCTGAAGTGGGAACTGTGATGGCATAGGGCTTCCTTCTGCCAGTGAATCAAATTTGCTTCTGGGCTAGGTTGTGAAGTGGACACTCTCTTGGTTCAGGTCTTCCTTCTGTTGCTGTTGCTGGCCTTTGGACAATAGCTGGGGCCTCAGCTATGGAACAGGAATTAGATTTCTCCATGATCTTTTTTGGGTGTTACTTTCTCAATCCTTTAGCCAGAGAGCATGACTTTTTTTTTTCTTTTTCCTTTTTTCCTTCCCCTACCTCAGTCCCTTCCCTCTTTCCTTCTTCCATTGTTGCAGGTCACTCTAGCAGCTAGACTTAGGGTATAGGGAGAAATTAGGGGACTTACCTAGACAGCTTCCTCCTTCCAGCTTTCAGTGACTCTTTAGCATTGCCTGATGGTCTCCAGGCTATTCTGTTGTGTTGAAAGAGGAGAATCAGAGAACAGTACATCCCTTTCATCTTTTTCTAGAACCAGAAGTATCCCCACATTTTTTAAAAAATTAAATTTGTGATGTTGGTTAATAAAATTATATAGGTTTCAAGTGTACAAGAACCACTATTCTGTTGTCTATATCTATGAGTTTTGTTAGTTTTTCTTATTTGTTCATTTGTTGCTTTCAGTTTTGTATCCCACATACGAGTGAAATCATATGGTTCTTTAATTTTTCTGACTTATTTTGCTTAGCATGATATAAAGATGCATAAATATACACATATATGTGTGTATACACACATACTTATATACACACACAAAATAGAATACTACTCAGTCACAAAATGCAATATTGCCATTTGTGACAACATGGATGGATCTTGAGAATATTCCAGATTCTTTTAAGCAATACATGTCTGCTGGCAACTTTGGGTTTTTATCTAAAATTTCTATATCAGTCATACAATTCACCATTGGTTTTTATATAATAGCTTATAAGAGGTAACACCAGTTCTTTACCTATCATTGCCATAGTGTCTTATTTAAAAAAATCTATGACTTAGTCCTTTTCCTTAATTTATTTATTTGGGTTTTCTCTTTTTTTTCCTTGGTGAACTCTAACTGAAGATTTGTTGATTTTGTTTATCATTTCAAAGAACCAGCTCTTAGTTTCATTGATTTTTTAAATTAATTATTTTTTTCAAATACATTTGTCTCTGCCTTCCCCCCACCACTTTCCCTTGCCCCCTCCCTCCCTCAACTCTTCCCCTTTGGTTTTGTCCATGAGTCCTTGTTATATGTTCCTTGACTTTACCCTTCCCTTCCTTCCCCTCCCCGCCCCCCCTCTTCCCTCTTGTCTCTGTTGGTTTCTTTTCCTTTCAGTGTTGCTGGTCTTATTTTCCTTCCATCTTTGTATTGTTGGTTAGGTTCCACTTACAGGTGAGATCATATGGTATTTGTCTTTCGCCCCCTGGCTTATTTCGCTTAGCATAATGCTCTCCAGTTCCATCCATGCTGTCGCGAACTTTAGTAGTTCTTTTTTTCTTTCTGCTGCGTAGTATTCCATTGTGTAAATGTACCATAATTTTTTGATCCAATCATCTACTGATGGGCATTTAGGTTGCTTCCAACACTTGGCTATTGTCAGTTGTGCTGCTATGAACATTGGGGTGCATAGGTTCTTTTGTATTGGCGTTTTGGCATTCTTAGGGTATAGTCCCAGCAGGGGAATCACTGGATCAAAAGGCAGTTCCATCATTTTCAGCTTTTTGAGGCAATTCCACACTGCTTTCCACAGTGGCTGCACCAGTCTGCATTCCCACCAGCAGTGTACTAGGGTTCCCTTTTCTCCACAGCCTCGCCAGCACCTGTTGTTTGTGGATCTGTTTATGATGGCCATTCTGACCGGTGTGAGGTGGTACCTCATGGTGGTTTTGATCTGCATTTCTCTGATGGCTAGTGATGCCGAGCATCCTTTCATATGTTTCTGGGCCCTCTGTGTCTCTTCCTTGGAAAGCATCTGCCCAGGTCCTTAGCCCATTTTTTGACTGGATCGTTTGTCTTCTTGGAGTGGAGTCAAGTGAGTTCTTTATATATCTTGGAGATCAAACCTCTATCTGATGTATCATTAGCAAATATATTTTCCCATAGAGTTGGCTCTCTTTTCATTTTGCTGATGTTTTATTTAGCCGTGTAGAAGCTTCTTATTTTGATGAGGTCCCACTTGTTTATTCTTTCCTTTATGTCCCTTGGTTTAGGGGATATATCGGTGAAAAAAATGCTGCGTGGGATATCTGAGTTTCCTGCCAATGTTCTCCCCTAGGACTCTTATGGTGTTGCGACTTATATTTAAGTCTTCTACTCATCTTGAGTTTATTTTTTTGTATGGTGTTTTTGTGTATGGTATCAGCTGATGATCCAGTTTCAATTTTTTGCATGTAGCCGTCCAGCTCTCCCAACACCATTTGTTGAAGAGGTTATTATTGCTCCATTTTATGCTTCTGCCCCCTTTGTCAAATATTAGATGCCCATATACACCTAGGCTTATTTCTGGGCTTTCTATTCTGTTCCACTGGTCTATGGGTCTGTTCTTGTGCCAGTACCAGATTGTTTTGAGTATAGTGGTTTTGTAGTAGAGTTTGATGTCCAGTATTGTGATCCCTCCTACTTTGTGTTTCTTTCTCAAAATTGCTGAGGCTATTTGAGGTCATTTATGGTTCCATATAAATTTTTGAAATGTCTGTTCTATTTCTGTGAAATACGTCATTGGTATCTTAACAGGGATTGCGTTGAAACTATAAATTGCTTTGGGTAGTATGGACATTTTGATGACATTAATTCTTCCAATCCATGAGCACGGTATATGCTTCCATTTATTTGTGTCTTCCTTAATTTCTTTCTTCAATGTTGTATAGTTTTCTGTGTATAGGTCTTTTACCTCTTTGTTTAATTCATCCTAGGTACTTTATTTTTCTTCTTGCTATATCAAATGGTATTTTTTTTCTGATTTCTACTTCTTCTATTTCATTGCTGGTGTACAAAAGTGCCTTTGATTTCTGAATATTGACTTTGTAGCCTGCTATTTTGCCAAATTCACTTATTAGGTTGAGGAGTTTTTTGGTAGAGTCTACAGGGTTCTCTATGTACACTATCATGTCATCTGCAAACAATGATAGCTTTAGTTCCTCCTTTCCTATTTGGGTGCCTTTTATCTCTTTCTCTTGTCTGACCACTGTGGCTAGGACTTCCAATATGATGTTGAAAAGAAGTGGTGAAAGTGGACATCCTTGTCGTGTTCCCGATCTTAGCGGGAAAGCTTTCAGTTTTTGCCCATTGGGTATGATGTTGGCTGTAGGTTTTTCATATATGGCCTTTATTACATTGAGGAATGCCCCATTTATTCCCATTTTGCTGAGTGTTTTGATCATAAATGGGTGCTGTACCTTATTGAATGCTTTTTCTGTGTCTATGGAGATGATCATGTGGTTTTTGTCTTTTATTTATGTGATGTATTACGTTTATTGACTTGCGTATATTGAACCATCCCTGCATCCCTGGGATGAATCCACTTGATCGTAGTGGATAATCTTTTTAATGTATTGCTGGATACAGTTTGCCAATATTTTGTTGAGACTTTTAGCATCTATGTTCATCAGCAAAATTGGCCTGTAGTTTTCTTTCTTTGTAGGGTCTTTATCTGGTTTTGGGATCAGGGTGATGCTGTCCTCATAAAACGAGTCTGGGAGTCTTCCTTACTCTTGGATTTTTTGGAATAGTCTGAGAAGGACAGGGGTTAGCTCTTCTTTAAATGTTTTGTTAAATTGTCCTGGGAAACCATCCGGCCCCGGGCTTTTGTGTGCCGGGAGTTTCTTGATGACTGCTTCCATTTCCCCAACTGTTATCGGTCTGTTCAAGCTTTCTGTTTCTTCCTCCTTCAGTGTTGGGAGATTACACTTTTCTAGAAATTTGTCCATTTCATCAAGGTTTTCAAATTTCTTGGCATATAATTGTTCATAGTAGTTTCTGACAATCCCTTGTATTTCTGTGGTATCAGTTGTTATTTCTCCTCTTTCATTTCTGATATTATTAATTTGGGTCCTCTCCCTTTTTTTCTTGATGATTCTGCTTAAAGGCTTGTCAATTTTATTTATCTTTTCAAAGAACCATCTCCTGGATTGGTTGATCCTTTGAATTGTTCTTTTCGTCTCTATGTCATTCAGTTCTGCTCTAATCTTGACTATTTCCTTCCTTCTACTTGCTCTGGGATTTATTTGTTGTTGTTTCTCCAGTTCTTGAAGTTGTCGTGATAGGTCTTTTATTTGAAATGTTTCTATCTTTTTTAGGTAAGCCTGTATTGCTATGAACTTCCCTCTCAGGACCGCCTTTGCTGTGTCCCATAGGTTTTGGACTATTGTCTGTTCATTTTCATTTGTTTCCAGAAATTTTTTGATATCTTCTCTTATCTCATTATTGACCCATTCATTGTTCAATAGTCTACTGTTCAGTCTCCATGAGTCTGCAAGTTTTTGAAGTTTCTCTTTGAGGTTGATTTCCAGTTTCAAGCCCTTGTGGTCCGAGAAAATGTTTGGTATTCTTTCAATTTTCCTGAATTTGCTGAGGTTTGCTTTGTGTCCTATCATGTGGTCTATCTTTGAAAAACTGCCATGAGCTTTTGAAAAGAATGTGTATTTTGCTTCTTTGGGATGTAAGGTTCTATATATGTCAGTTAAGTCTTTTTGATTCAGTGCGTCATTCAGCTCCATGATATACTTATTGATGTTTTGTGTGGAAGATCTGTCCATTTTTGACAGTGGGGTGTTGAAATCCCCTACTATCAGTGTGTTGCTGTCTATATCTTTTTTGAAGTCATCCAACAATTTCCTTATAAACTTGGGGGCTCCTATATTGGGAGCATATAAGTTTACAATGTTTATGTCTTCTTGATAGATTTTTCCTTTAAGTATTATAAAGTGCCCCTCTGGGTCTCTTTTTATGGCCTTTGTTTTGAAATCTACTTTGTCTGATATAAGTATGGCAATCCCTCATTTTTTCTCTTGCCCATTTGCTTGGAATATTTTTTTCCATCCCTTTACTTTCAATCTGTGCAGGTCTTTTCCTCTGAGGTGGGTCTCTTGTAGGCAGCATATGTGTGGGTCGTTTTCTTATCCATTCAGCTATCCTGTGTCTTTTGATTGGGGTATTTAGTCCATTTACATTGAGAGTTATTACTGATAGAAACTTATTCGTTTTTTTCTCTTTGTACCTGTGTTTTTCCCTTTCTCACTCTTTTCCTTCATCTTCTTAAACCAGTCCCTTGAGCATATCTTGGAGTGCTGGTTTGGTAGAGATGTATTCTTTTAGCCTTCTTTTGTCTGAGAAACTCATTATTTCCCCTTCTATTTTAATTGAACGCCTTATGGGTAGAGCAGCCTTGGTTGTAGGCCCTTGCTTTTCATTACTTGGAATATTTGTTGCCATGCCCTTCTGGGTTGTAGTGTTTCTGTTGAGAAGTCAGCTCCTAGCCATATTGGGGCCCCCTTATGTTACTTTCTTCTTCTCTCTTGCTGCCTTGAGGATTCTCTCTTTGACTTTGATAGTTGCCATTTTAATGATGTGTCTTGGAGTAGACCTCCTTGAGTCCCTCTTGAGTGGGGTCCTCTGTGTCTCCTGGATCCATGAGACCCTTTCTCTCCTCAAATTGGGGAAATTTTCTATTATTACTTTTTTGAGGAGGTTCTCTATTCCTTGCTCCTCTTCTTCTCCTTCTCGTATCTCTATTATGGAGATAGTGTTGCGTTTCAGGTTGTCCTGCATTTCCCTGAATGCCTCTTCATTCTTTTTGAGTTTTTTTTCCATTTCTTGTTCTTTCTGGGAGCTTTTTTCCTACCTTATCCTCCATCTCACTGATTCAATCCTCGGCTTCATCCAGCCTGCTTTTGATTCCTTCTACTGTGTTCTTCAATTCAGAAATGGTATTCTTCATATCCTCCTGTGTCTTCTTGATAGTTTCTATGTCCTTTTCCAGGTTGCTATAGTTTGCTGTAAGATCCTGATAATTTCTCTGCAGTTTCTCATAGTGATCTTTGAGCTGGCTGACCTCATTGAGCTTCCTTAGAACCATTGTTTTGAATTCAATATCTGATAGTTCCCTTGCCTCTATTCCATTTAGTTCTCTCTGTGGGGAGTCCCCTTTTCCACTCATTTGGGGGGAACTTTTTTTGCTTCCCATTTTTGTGAGAGTCTGTTCAGTAATTTATTTATTTATTTATTTGTTTATTTATTTTTGCTTCTGCTTCAGTTGGGCTGTCTAGAGTTCCTAACTTTGTGAATTTAACTTCTATGGTAGTAGGCAGGTCCTTTTATTTATTTGTTTTTTTCTTTAGTTTTCTTTCTGGGCCTGCCTCTGATGATGTCAGTTGTTGACCCTATATGACCTTTGGTCATTTGTTTGAGCTTTCCAGGCATCTAATGTCTGTGTCTGACTCCTGCTTGGGGCAGCTCTGTGACCCCTTCAGCCAGGGATCCACTATTTCTGTGAATCGCTTTGCACTTTCCCGCCGGGTCCTTGAGCGGGCTCCCCGGCCCTACAGGATCCCCGCCGGACAGGATCCCCCACCCGCCTGGGTTCGCGCTTGCTTGCCCCAGCCCAGGGGGCTTATTTGTGACCTCACGGACTTGTCTGGCCCCCGAGGCCAGCGGGCACCCCAGCACTGGTCAGTTTAGGGTCTTCTATTGTGTGCTTTCCCTGCTTTTGGCTCTTTGGATGTGTTGCCTGCTCTCGCCAAATGGAGACTATGGAAATGGGAGGAAGTCAGCTCCAGGACTCCCTGGTTAATCCTGTCTCCAGTCTCTCCTCCAGGGACTCCGGGCAGCTCTGTGACCCCTTCCGCCCAATATCCAGTATTTCTGTGGACCGCTCTGCACTCTCGGGCCTGCGTGTGTCGGTTTTTGCCTGTCCTTGCCGATATGCGCACTCCCTCGCAGGCCCCATGGGCACCAATGTGTGCGAGCCCTCACCAGCCCACGCGGGTCCACACACACGCTTGCCAATCCTCGCAGGCCACTCGGCACAAGTGTGCGCGCCTGCACTGGGTGGTTTTGGGCTGTCTGTAGTGTGCTCTTCAGCTTTTGGCTCTTTGGGGGTGTGGCCTGTTCCCGCACAATGGAGACTACAGAAAGGAGAAGGAGTCGGGACTTCCCGGTTCCTCCTGCCCTTCTTTCCCCAATGCCTCCTTCTCTAGTCTCTCCTCAAGGCTCTCTATGCAGCTGTGTGATTCCTTTGGCCAGGGATCCTCTATTTGTTCCAGATTGTCTGCACTCAGCTCCCCAGCTCACACGCGCACAAGCTGTGTGTGGAGCGCACAAAAGGCAGGTTAATTGATTCCCTTATGCCTGAACGAGATGGTAGCTGCAGAGTGGGAGGTGTGTTATCACCTGGGCTCCTCCAGCCACCGTCTCAGTTCTCTTCATAAAGTTTTCCTCACCAATCTCTTCCCAGCCACCAGCCCACTCTGCTGCTGCCTCTACCCAGAGATCAAGGAGGGCAGCTGCCATTGCAAATGTTTGTGTTGGCCTTTTAAATGTCTCTTTGCATCCCCAGCCGCCTGTCTCTGGGAGAGAGCGCCCCTAAGTTTTTTGGGGTTGCATTTTGTCTGTGCGTTTTCCTGGTTTCAGCTGCTGTAGTCTAGGGGTCCCTGTTTATGGTTCAGACCCTATTCTTCTCAGGGGGATCCTACTGGCCATTTCAATGTCTCTCTGGTGCTGGTGCCCGTGGGTGCCCAGCCCACCCTCTTGAGCCTCCACCTCACTTCTCATCCGTTGGGATGTGTGAGAGTTGAATCCACGGACTGTCTGCAGCTCCAAGGCTCCTCTCCCTCTATCGTTCCATTGTTTTCCAGGTGATTTCTCCACTATTTAGTTGCAATTCCAGTTTGGTCTTGGGAAGAGGTCAGCGTGACTCCCATTCACACCTCCGCCATCTTAGCTCTCCCATTGATTTTTTTCTAGTGTCTTTTTAGTCTCTATTTCATTTGTTTCTGCTCTGATCTTTGTTATTTTCTTTCTCTACTGACTTTGCTTAGCTCTTTTTTCTGGATAAGTAGAGATTAAAGGAAATGAGAATGGAGACTAGGAGGAGCCTAAGATGTAAGCTGGAAGTGGTACTTAAACTTGTTGTGAACATAAAGGGTGGGGCAATAGTAGGTTCACAGTTGTTTTTATGGAAAATAATATAATAACTCATAAATAATAATATAAGAATAAGCTGTGTTTTGTGTACTCACAACTGTAAACCTACTTTAGCCCCACCCTATATATACTTGCTGCACACTAGTGAGGGGTTAGTTTTAGAGGAAAAGTAACCTGCCCTTTCTTACCATCCCTGTGTTTGTCATATACTTTTTTAAATTTTGTTTTCTATTATTCCTCAGATTCTAAAGGGATAAAATTCTCTAGGAAAATACAGGTTCATTTAGGTTATGACAACTGAGAGAACTAGGAGAAGCTGTGTAAAGAGAGAAGATATAATAAAATATCAAAATATTTATTCACTTTCCTTCCTCCTACTGAGATCAACAACAGGGTCATGCCAGAGTTTCAGCAAATCTTTGAGAAAAAAGCCAAATACCATAACCCCATGTTTTTCCCAGATGTGCTATATATCCTCATCTTATTTGTTTCCTTTAGGCACAACCTCTTAAGAGTTGTTGACCTACTTTATCTATAGCAACATTTCCAGTTATTGAACAAACACATCCTGTTTTCTATCAATGAGGTTAGCTATCTTTTTCTTCTCTTTCCCTCATCTCTACAAGCTTGATTGGCTTCTCAATGATGATAAAACAACATAACACAACTCATATAACCCAATAAAATCATCTCACCCCTGTCAATTTCTACAGTTGTGGTCTCTAAGAATGTGACCTTAATGAATTGGGGTGGGTTACAGAAACCAGGATGTCATAATGGGCAAAAGATTGATCTGTGGCACACCAGCATACTAAGGAACACTGTAAAGATGTTCAAATAAATTGTGACATGCTATGCGTGTACACACACACACACACACACACACACACACGTCCACACACAGAATTTTCTAGATATAGTTGAAAGAATTCTGAAGAACAATCTTCAACCTCTTGGTTTGTTTAGAGAAGGCCTTTGTAAAAGCCTGTGTAGAGAGAAGGGCAGAGTGTATGCTCATTGTTATGAAAATGACAGCATCACACTTTTTCCCCTGAGAATGACCAGTTCATTAAAATTTGTATTCAGCCCTGAGTAAAGTATAGGTATTAATGTAACTTCTTGTAAAATAAAATAGAGTTACGGTATGTCACTGTTATTCTTCCAAGCTATTCTCCAGAGCCAGAATTGCCATTTCAAAAGGCAAATGTTACTTCATCCAACTGTTTCATTCCCTTTAATAGCCTCTCATTTTTCTCAAAATAAAGACCAAACTTTTAGCTCTCACCTAAATAGACCTGCATGGTTTTGTTCCTACTTGTTCTCCTGTTCCATCATGTTACGGACCTCTTTTCTCTTTTCCATCCCTGTCATACTGGTCGCTTTTACTCATCATGCCTGTACCTGCCACAGGTTTGATGCTCAGGCTCTTCTTGCTGCCTGAAACACCTACCATCATCCCCCTCCTCTTGGCCTAAAGAAATGATATCCTTCACATCCCAACCCAGTCTTCATGTCTTTGGGAGAGCACCTGGTCTCCTCAGCTGGGCCACATCCTCCTACCATGGAAAATACTTGCACCCCCAACTCTCCTTATCAGCAATGACGATAGTCCCAATTTTAAAATTATAAATCTAAATATTTTGTTGTTATCTCCTTAGACTGTAAGTGACACTAGACCAATCACCGTAGCTATTTTTGTATGGTTGTGTCCCCAGAGTTCATTTCCGTACTTGACACAGAGTAAGTGCTCAGAAAATATTTTCTTAATGTACATATGAATGGTTTGGTTTACTGTGTGATTACTAAGGAGTAAATAAAACAGCTCCAAGCAGGGTGTGTGCACCAACAGAAGCTCAAAATTTTAGTGAATTAATATATAAATAAAGAATGTTGAATTATCTGTGAGTGAATTAACTACTTGTGAATTAGTGAGTCATTGATCATTTTAGTTTGACATTTTTGGCCATATGGTTACTATAGAATTCTTCTTTCCCCCAAGTGATAGTTGAAAGGATACAAATAATTTCTATTGTAAACTTATGAAAAAAAACCTATTAAACTCAGAGGACATGCTGTAAAATAAATTATACAATCAGAGGTCAAGATAAACCAGTCAAAGAATGTCCATTTTTCCATTCCCTCCTCCCATCCCCATTTATCTGGAAACTGATTAGTGCTCAGAGAGGTGAAGGACTTGACTGACCCAGCGTCACAGTCTTTCTGTGATTCAGGCACAGTGTGAATAGAAAGTTCTTGAGTATGTAATTCATAGTTGTTTTAAGGTTTTCAGACATCTCCAGGGTGGTGGCATGCTGATAGTGCTTTTATTTCTCTCTTTACCTCTTCTGCACATAAATATACACTCTAATTGCTGTAAGTCCAGCACTTCTCACCAGCAATAAATTAAAAACCTTTGGCAAGCTCTCCTTAATTGATGCTCTTGGCCCCTTGTCTCATGCATTACCCTGGAGGAACTGATTTACAATAGCATTATTTTCAGCATCCTATTTGCCTAACCTAGAAAGGGAAGTAAACAGTCATCATATTTTATACAAAGAGACACTACGGATCTATTCCAGAAACCATATTTTTATTTTATTTATTAGCTGGTTTTAATTACACCTCTAGAGAAAGCTAAATGATGCCCAAATTGCAACACAGAAAGTACAGTGAAGGACACTAAAAAAGGACCAGGGAGGTGTCAAGGGGGCCTAACTGCCCTGCAGGCCTGGTGGTTTTTCTTTCCTCTGGTCCTTAGTGTCTTCATCTCTAGGGAGGAACCAGGTCATAATGATTTATATGGTTGCTTAAAGCACTAGTATTTTATTTATTTATGTTCTAATTTAACTTTTTTTAGGATACAAAGGTTAGATACTATATAGTATTTTTAAAACAATGAATAAAATACAAATCATGCTGATATTATCATTAAAATTTCATACCAGATTTTTATTTGACTAAAATGTTGACTTATTGATGTGCTGTCTTTTCCATACAATTTAGTGATATGCCACCAGTATTTTGAAGGGAGACAGTTAACACCAGGGTATGGAGTGTTAGAGGCAGAAAGATGAGTGAAATAGGATATATTTTATCCATTGGAGTTTTTGCATTGCATTATATCCTGCCCTGCTTTGGTGGTCAGCATCCTGTTATTCCCCTTAGAAATCCTTTCATCCTGTGGCCTCTGGTTCCTTTGTGCTATCCTACAGGTCCAGAGTTCCCGGGAATGGTGCGCTATGTACACCTGTTAACCCCTTAAAATGCTATATGGTCTAGGTCTTCTTTTCACCCATAAAACTCACATGCTCTTTGTCCGTTTCGCCACAGGCCCCTCCACTCTGCTTTTAAATGTGGCAAGTGGATCATATGACAAATATATTTGTGTTGTTTACATTTTAATGAGATGGTTACATTTTCTACTTTCTTACATTTATCTTTAATAGTGGATAGATGGCCTGAGAGAATGACTGCATTTTTGCCATCCAATCCCAAATAGAAACTCTAGTAGAAAAAAACCCAGGCCAAGCAGAAGTGTTCAAGTTCAGGCTGACACTTGAACTACAGGATTTAGGCCACGCAGATTTTTGGAGTATCGCTTAATATCATGTAAAGACCGGAACTAAAAGGACTACAACTTTAATTTCTATAAAGGTTGTCAGAAGCCATTGCATGAGTAACAAGGATCATTATATTTTGAGTATTTTTACATGTATTCCTCTATCCTTAAATTTTTTTTTTGTCTCGTGACCTTTTCTAGCTGTTAAAAATATACATAGTTTTATTTATCTGGGGTTTCCCAGTTTTGAAGCAATGTGTTTTGTTATTTCAGCAGAAAAACAGAAGCTGGGTAAAAGAAGGTAGTCATCTCTCATCTTTAACAACTGACTTCTGTTTCCTTATTTATTTTGGCTGCCAGCATGTTGTTGCAGGGTGACTTAGAGAAATGAAAAGCGTATGGCCTTGTGGAAGAGAAGGACACATAAAGCAAATGGGTTTTACAGCAGGACCCTCTTCCTAACCCCACCACCCCAGGCCCTTCTCACTAATGGTGGAGGGTTGCTTACAAACCACCCAAGGGGAGTTGGAGAACAGTGGGTTTCGCAAAAGGAGAGTAATAGAACCGAGCTTTGATTGATCGAACACTGACCTAAGCACACCCAGCAGAGGTTGTGTTATTTAAAGATATTTCTTATATTATTGCCACAGATTAGCACTAAATTACTGGACTGAACCAAAATTTTGTCCCCCCTGCCCCCATCTACCCATTAGTCAGAGACTCATGAGGAAAAACAGATGAGTTATAGGGAAATAAAACAGCTATCTATTTCTTGCACATCTGGGTGTGATGTGAATAATGTTTGGCCCAAATGCCCATGTTTCTTTCTCACTGGCATTTTCTACAGAAATTTCCATGCTCAACTGTGGCCCACTAAACACAAAATATAATATTTTAGACTGCCATGTGTGTCTGATCTGATAAATTATTTTATCATGGGGGCCCACAAGATAAGTTAATGAGAAATACCTAAAAATAGATGATACATTTCTGGAGAGCAGAAACTATTTTCAGAATTTCCTGGTGCCTCACCAAACACACACACACCACACATACATACACACCCCACATACCACATACAAATGAGTGTGGTTTCTGGAACAGTGCTATTTGATAAATTGTGTTGGGTGACTACACATTCGTCTACCATAGACACTTACTTTTGTTTTCAACAGTTTCTTGACATATCCTTTGGCAATGCAGACTCATGCACATGTGGTTCTCTTCTCTGAGATTTTGAGATTGACTTAGAAATGCTAGGTCTGGTCAGAGTTTTCAGGGACAGTGATCAGAATGAGGTTCTGACATTTTGGTCTAATGCCAAAGGAATCCATAGCCCTTGGGCAGAAATACTAGGTTCTATTTTCCTGGCACATTTCCTCTGGTCTTTTCTTCTCTCAGAAAGACTGATTTAAAAAGAATGCTTGAAGCCTGCCTCTGTCTCTGCTAGTGACAGCTATCTCAGATTTGTGCCACCCCTCGGGTGATAATTTACAGACCTTCTTCCTCCTACAGAATGAAATGGCTGGATTTGGTAACCGTTCCCCAATCTAAACCTCACTAAGAACTTCTAAACTACATAAATTATTCATTAAAGATTGGGACGTATAAAGAAGTGGAAGGAGATAGAAATGAGATACAAATCTCTAGAGCCAAAGGCAGGGAAGCTGACAATAAAATTCACAGAGACTTAGTTAAGGAAACACACCAGACACTATTATTATTCCCAGATGGGACAGTCGTCAGGTTTTCAAAGATGTAGTTTTATCGTAGGAAACCAGGTACCCACTACTTTGCTTCCTAGATTACATTTCCCAGCTCACAGAAGAGTCTGGGGGAATGTAATATTCACAGTGACTTCCCAGGCTTCGAAGGGTTCCAGGACACAGGGGCTCAGCAGGAAAGAATGTACAGATGGCAGAAAATGGACTAGCCCAGTTTCACAGGACAAAAGCAGAGGGTTACATATTAAAAACCAGGTAGAGAATGAAGCAAAGACCAGTTTTTTGACTATAAGAGCCTTGATATCCTATCTTAATGTCATCTCCACATCTGTTATTTTTTTAATATTTTGACTTTTTTCTCCCTAATTGTGAATGTCTTTTGAAAAGACTATATGGGTTTGATTTTAGGGGCAATATGGGATGGGGAAAACTGATTTGTTTGTATCCTATGCCATAGAGATGAGGGCTGAGAAAAATGCAGAGAGACAGAGTGGCAGCAGGTACTCAGAAATTATGAATTTGTGCTGAGTGCCATGGTTCCAGGGCCTAGAGCAAGAACAGGGAAGCCTTTATGGGTTTAAGAAGGGCCCTGGGCCCAAGTTGAATAGGAACCCATAAGTGCAATATTCTGAAAGGTTGAGATTTTCATCCACAAGTTGAAAAATTATCATCTCTCAATTCTTTTCAGTTGTATCCTTGTTTTTATGTAAAATGTGTTTTTCCATCTAGGATTTTATAATCTCACTGTTCTTCAGCCCAGGTAGTCTTGAGCTAGATGTTAGGTTACCGTCATTCAATTCTGCATTCTCAGCAACTAGCGAGTGCCAGGGGCATTGTGAATAAAAGAGGTGCTTGCGCATGGAATTATAAGCTCTTCATCCTTTCTTTTTTCTAGGTTATGAGAAAAGCTTCCCCCAACCCATAAAGGTTGGTTTGATGGATTCCTTCTCAAGCTTAGTTGTCCCTTCATGGCTTTCCTTTGAACAGCTGTCTATTAAACATTCAGAACAGCTCTTCCTGATAGGGTGCTTCCTGAGCTTGAATTTGAATAAACCAATTCACACAATAGGATAAATGAGTTAATGGGCAGTTTCATTTTAGTGATGATCTATTGTAAAAAAAACAAGAAAAAAGGCCCTCTGATTGGTGGTGGTTCCTGGTTTGAGCTGGAGGAGATCGGACATTTTGGCAACACAAAGAGAACTTAGGGTCTGTGGAGCTCACGGACCTCTTGCTCCGCAGATGTTCCCACCGCAGGGGAAGTGGCCCTGGGAGGGACTCCTCACTGACAGCAAGCAGGGTGTCCTTCTGTGAGTATGTGCACCACCAAAGTTGTAGTAGCCGCCTCTCCCTGACACAAAGACAATACCCCTTTGTCTCGGTTCAGTGACTTCCCTGATAATTTTGGCAAAACCTAATGGGGCGGAGCACTGTAAATATGGGGATGTTTTACTCCAGCCTTCCAATGACCCCCAACCAGTTTTTATTATTAATAATTCCTCTTAGGGTCATCTATGGAGCACTCAAGAAAAAGCACCACAGCTTCCGCATTTAAGGAAATACCAGGCTGCGGACTCCTGCTCGGAATCATTTCCTGAGCTTCTTCATTATTTACTGACTTTCCTGAAATGCAAACAACCAGAGTCGTATCAGGCAAAGGCAGATCCCCTGAGCCTTTTATCATTCTGTCTGCAACTTTGAATATTTCCTCTATAACCAGACAGCATAGCAAATGAACCTAGACTCTTTGAAGGGAAATGAGTCAATTGGAATGTCAATTTTATTTAGTCATATATTATAAAAACTAAACAGCATATCCGGCTGATTGACAAAACTCATCCAACTGTTAAGGGCAAAACAAAAGTATCTCAAGAGGTACAGTTATGCAGATCTTGCTTTAACCTACAGGCAGATATTGAGAGAGAAAGAGAGAGAGACAGACAGACAGAGAATTGAAGCAGAATGCAACATCTGGAATTGTCCACCTGATAAAATTCAAAGAGAAAGAGTAAGGGCATTAGAAGTAGAGCTATCATGTCATGTTTTCTCTCTTCTTCTTCAATGAGCCTTTTAACTTCTTCCACAGGCTGTCCTTTCTCTTCAATTTCTTTTCCGTCAAGGATGGTACAGACTCCTTCTTGCGGATTTCCCGCACTAAGCCATGAAAAGCATCATCAATGCAGAATCGGAGGGCTGCAGAGGTCTCAAAGAAAGCACAGTTATATTCTCGGGCCAGACCCAAGCCTTCTTCTGTAGAGACCTAAGGGAAAAATAAATGATATTAAAAAGAGAGGAAGGGAGAGATACTTAGATCAAAAAGCATGTTCTCTACCAGGGCTGTGGGCCTACTACTTAAAAAAAAAAAAAAAAGTGAAATGTAAAATGTGACAATATGTTTTAAGGGAAGAGTTCTAGAGTTTCTGAACCTGAAGGACAAATGTGAAATTAGAATCTTTGCAAGGGCAACTGGTTATAACTTATTAAAAGTGGAACTGGAAATCAACTCTCAGAAAAAAAAGGAATAAAGCATAGTGGTCAAAAGGATTAAAACTGTTTGGTTTCCAATCCCAGATTTCCTTGTATTTTTTTAAACTTGGGTCAATTTCTTAACCTTTTTGCCTAAGTCTTCTGTATAACATAAGATAATAATACCTCAAATATTCTTTGTTAGAGTTAAATATGATGGTCAATACAAGGCGTATTGAACATGCTGAGCACATATTTAAAGCTCTGTAACTGTTAGTTATAATTCAGAGCTTTTAGTTAAGAATAAGTCAGGATGAAGTTGTTAAGAAACCTGAAATGCAATCTTCAGATGAGAATAAAAAGCAGAACACAACCATTATGTTCAATAAGCCTTTCTCTAGCTGAGCTCTTCAGAGCAGGCTTAGAGCTTCAGGTTTTTTGTGGCACTTCTATTAGCATACTGTGGCTCGTGTTCCTGCAGTAGGTCCTTTAGAGATGATAAACTGACTGAGATCAGAGACTGTGCCTCATTTACGATCCCTTTAGTGTCCACCACAGTGCCTGGTGCCTATATCATCGTTAGTGAAGTTAAAAGGATGATTAGTAAAATACCTGTGTTTAAGAAGTATTAAGATGTAAACATAAGCGATGCACAAATATTTAAACAGTGGATTATGTGTCACTGTAGCTGGATGCTAATAATCCTGTTCAAAATTGAGCACTGCCATTAAGTTCTGCTAGAATATTCACATTGGCTCTGAAAAAGCAGGAAAAGGCTGCCTTTACTCAATATATCTGACAGCCTTTAGTCCATATTGGTCTATTTATTTTCTTAAAGTTCACCTGATGTTTATATATTGGTATGTTCATTTTTTTCTGCCAAATGAAAGTATATGGTGAACTGGAAACTCCATTGGTCTGGAACTTAAGTGAATGTGACTGGGCCTATGATGAGTGGAGCTCTCAATCACCCATGTTATATATGTAGCAAAAATAAGAAGAAACTTTGTTTTTTTTTAAGCTGCTGACATTCTGGAATTGCTTGTAACCAAAGTTAAATCACCCTTTCTTAAGTGATAGAGCAGCCCATATTGCCAACAGGTGCTTGGACAGGGATTAAAAACAAGTCCTTTCTAGTCTGTGATAGGTCAACCTCACCAAGGTCTGATGAACAGGTGAATATAAAGAGTGTCTGAATTCTCTCCTTTCTCTCCCACTTTTGCTGGCCAACACACCAGGCCTTTTTTTTTTAAGCTTATTTCTGTCTTCTAGTAACTTAATACAGCAAAAAAACATCCAGTTGAAGTGATTAACATTCTTTCTTAACAGCACCTTAACAAAATCATAGATTTATTAAGTAACTGGTCTTATTTCTAAGTAATCACAGGTGATAATCTTACCAAATGTTTTAATACCACATAGCATGGGTTGCCCTTTATTTTTCAGTCTTCTGTAACAGTTTTCTCCACCCAGAATCCAATGTCACATATTTTACATTTTTCTATATAGCAACACCACATTTCTGGTACCATTTTTTAAGATTAACCATCTCTTTTTAGGCAATACGAATATAAAAACAGCCTCAGAATCTCCATGGTTTGCAAAAATATTTGTCTCACCCCTGCTGCCCATTAGCAACTGGAGCAGAGACTTTCGCCACCGAGCTCCAGCTGTTGGTTGGGCTCTGGTTTGTCTCTCTGGTCTTCTTCTTCTTGGACTCAGACTGAAAGAGCACTCTTATCGGGAATATGATATTCGCTTTGCAGAGAGTAGGTGGGTGAGAGGCAGAGATTATTTTACCCACATCTCAATGGTTAAAAGACAAATGAAGAAACCTCAAGTCAATAAAGCTCTATGAACACTCAGCTCATAATGAAGGATGGCAAGAATGGGGGGATAAAAGAATTCTAAAGAAATAATAGAATCTAGCAAAATCAGTTATATGTAAATGTAGTACAGTATACTTTCCTATTATATGAGACAAAGATTGCAGACCAGATTTTTAAAAAAATCACTTGTAGTTGAAACCCTTTACATGTAAGAATATAGAAATACTAAAATTTGAATGGAAATTAATACAAAATTCAGCTAGTATATTGATATAATGTCAAACAAAATAGACAGTAAATTTAAAAAAAAACTACTAGAATTAAAGGAAGATATTTTATAATAAAAAGATATCTATCATGAAGATATTATCCATACAAATTTCTATGCACTAAAAATCATAGCCTTAGTTTATAAGAAAAAGTTATAGAAGTAAAGTGAAATATTTTCACACATCTCCCTCAGCAGCTGAAAGAATAAGCAGGCAGAAGTCACCAAGGATTTAGAAAGTTTGAACAAAACACCATTGATCTAATTTACACATAGAAGATTAAATAAAGGAAAATTTAAAGATAAAGACAGAAATAAGTAAAATGGAAAACAATCATGCAGGAGAGAAAACTAAATCCAATCTGAGATATTTATAAAGATAATAAATTGCTAGATCCCAGATAAGACATATTAAAGGTGAAAAAAGAGAGAAAAAGAGGGTACAAATAAACAATATCAAGAATGACTAAGTGGACATCACTACAGAGCCTACAGACATAAAAACAACAACTAGGGAGTATTGTGTTTGTGCCAATATGTTTGACAAGTTAGGTGACAGACACATTCCTACCAAAACAAAATTTACTAAAACTTATACATAAAAATAAAATCTGTATCATCCTCTATTTGAGACAAGGAATTAAACATGTCCTCAAGACCTTTCCACAACTAAGCCTGTAATCATTTTGGATTATTTTTGACATATGGAGATTATTTCTACCAGAACAGGAATTCATTTTTTCTTTGGGGAAAACAGAAGTAAAAAAGGGATTTGAATGAAGTCTTTAACTAAATTTACAATATTTTTCCACCTTTGAAAAATCTCTCTATGCAAACACATATTTTTAATACAAATTTTATTTTAATATTTTGTTAGTGTTCAAATACATGTTTCCATTTTGCTGCCACCACTTTCCCCTGCCCCACCCACCCCCACCTTCCACTCTCGCAAACACATATATTTATGAAATGTTTCCTAATTATAAAAATGTAAATATTACAAGTAAATCATTGGCAATATCAAAATTCAGTTAAAAATCCAATGTAACAATCTGAAATAAAAGAAAATTGAAATAAATTTCCATGCAAAGATTTGTAAACACCTTTAACAGAGAGTATAACTGTCCATTTTATTAACTGGAGCAGGTTGAAGTATATTCAACTCTGTAGCTCCTAAAGAGTAAATAATATAGGAATTATGAACCCCCCATTTCAAAGAATGAAATGTAGTTGCATGTTCTTAGATTCATTATTAGAATATTAATTTTATGTTATTTAATTTAGTAACTCAGTAATTTCCATGTTCATTATAATGAAATCTAAATGGAAATTAAACTTAGTAAGATACTTATTTTTTATTTATTTCCTTCAAAAATTCCTATTAGATAAAAAATAAAAACTTTAGGTCATTTAAGAAAAAAGTGAAAGCACGGAAGCAGCCCAAGTGCCCAGCAGTAGACAAGTGGATAAAACAACTATGGGCCACTCACACAGTGGAATACTACTTGGCCATAAAAAAGAAGAACATTGTACCCTTTGCGACCGCATGGATGGACCTGGAGAACATTATGCTACGTGAAATAAGCCAGTCAAAGAAAAACAAATACCATATGATTTCACTCATATGTGGAATCTAATTAACAAACTGAACTAACACGCAAAATAGAGACAGACTCATAGATGGAGAGCAGGATGGCAGCTAAGCGGGGTGGTGTATGGGGTAGAAGGGTTGAGCAGAAAGGAAAAAGGACTCATGGACAACAGTGTGGGGACTGCAGCAGGGAGGAGTCTATAAGGGAACTAAATGGTAATGGAAAAATACAATAAAAATTAATTTAAAAACATATATATTTCCAACTTTCAATAAATTCCATCTCACACCAATACTGACAACCCACAAATGTGCCATCCCTACCTTTGCTGTAAGAATTGATATACCATGAATACAATGGAATAACTCAAGCCCAAACATGTAAGAAAAAATAATTTTTACAGATTCTGGGCTTTATGCTTAGCAATTATGGTCAATTTGAAGGTCATAAATATTTAAGCAGTAACATTAGGAATAATTTTAATTCATTAATGTTGTTCTGATTGGTTCAGAACCAGAATAACATAACAAGAAGTTACAGCTTTTATGTTAGGGTTTAAAATCAGGGTAATTAATATAATAATATGTACTTATAGGTCTAAATTTTAAGCACAATTAATTTTTTAATCATAAATATTTATCCACATTATACAGTAACCGCTAAGAAAGACATACAGTTTTATTAGGGATTAACTTTTTAAAAAATTTTGTTTCTCTAATGAGGAAATAAAATTTTATTTTTCAAGCCCAGGAAGCTTAGGCAAATGGTTCAAGGTCACAAACAATTAAGTAAAACAACCATCAAGTTCTAGTCTCTTCCATCAAGTATTGTTTCCAGGTCTGCCTGCTATTTTTCACAGGATCTGCCCAGCTCCTTTGCTATTGTCCCATATATGTAACTGATTATTCTCATGTGAGGTGTTTCAACATAAAGTAATTTTTAAATGGTAAACAAATGGCATAGAGAAGTTTATATTGCATTTACATAAAAATAAAAATTTAAATAAGTGCAGAAACATAGGGGACAATAAATATTATAGAAAGATTACTTAGGGTGGGGAAGGAACAGTCACTGCGGATACCATTATACCACCGTGCCCCTCAACCGCAAAGGAGAGTCTGAGATTAAAGGTGCCACCTGGAGGTCTAGAAAGCATTGGCAGAAAATAAAGAGGAATAAAGAAAAATATTTCATGTAAGTAACAGAAAATTTCAGTAACCCAGGGGAGCCATCTTTTTAATATCTATGACCTTCTTCACCAAAGATCACTGTTTAATATGCCAGGTACTCCCTGAAATGCCACTTCCCATTTGCCAGAGGAGGGGTTAGAACACAGCCACAGCTGCAGGGGAGGCGAACGAGGCCACTGGGGCAAGCGGTGCCTGCTCTATTCCAGGCTTAGCTGCTAGTGGGCATCACAAGCATGCTGGTCGGTGAGGGTTTCCTTCCCAATAATCTGCTGAATTCAGGAGTTCCATTGCTCTTTATATCTTTTTATCTTTTACCTGAACTAAGTAAAAAATAAATTTAAATTAAATTACTGCAAAGGTATGCAGGGTAATGGCGGTGGTCTAGTAGGCAATATAATTCTTAAGAGCACAAAAGGCAACTCCGATACTGCTCAGCTATAATTGCTAACCTTGAATGAGGAGAGATTGGCAGAAAGATGGGTCTGGCTCTCTCCGGAGAAGCTTCATAAGCAAAATATGTGCATGGCTGAGCCTGCAGAGCACTGTTAAAACATTGTTAGCACAGAACAAACTCTTTGGGATTTGTTTTATATTTGTTGAATGGGTCCCTGTCTGTGGTTCACTTCATTGTTACCCATGGAGTTATTAATTTTCATTAGAGAACCCACATCATCAAAGTAGCAGGAATCATAGTTTCCCAGCAAATCTGGAACCAAAACATTCTATTTGTTAACTTAATGGAAAAACTGCCCAATTTAGATTGCTCTGTTTTCATTTTGTGTAGTTATATAATCGGTTTTGGTCAGTTTTATCCATGTGAGTAGCCTTGCCAATTTCCTTGACCAGTTCCAGTGGATATGCTTCTGATTTATTTAACCAGATTTATTTACTTATTTAATCTGTGAGTTATTTATTATTACTTGTAGAATTTAAAGATATATGCATAGATGGCATATGAAACTTCTTGCAGGAAAAATTAAAACAAGGAAAGGTCTGACAAGAATGTTCTACCCTCAGCTGCAGTCCCCGAAACAAGGGAAGTTCATTCTTGACAGACTGAGGAACGGGCTTACAGGGGGTTTCATCCCAGTGTGCTCCCTCTGTCCTGCTGTTTTCTCCAATTCTCTTTCCTAAGTGGGTGAAAAACAAGCATGTGAACTAAGCAGAGGTTCAGCTGGAGAAGAGATGTCTGTCTCTTCTTAGCAGGCCCCTCAAACTTTTAGGAGAGATTGGCAAAGGGGAGCGTTAACATCCCTCTACCCTTCTCCAGGGTGGGGAGGAGAAAAAGGATGTCACACCTTGGCTTTAAGAACACAGATTCCCTCCACCCTGCTACCCCAACTTCCCAGGTCCTGAAATTTTCCTTTATAGCCTGGGAAGGGGGTAGAGATCAGGGAAAGGTAGATTAGGAGTCAACGAAGCCATTTTGTTTGCCCATTTGTCTGGGGCTCTCTTTCTAACATGGAATACATTTTATACCTTATGGCCTACAACTCCTCTACACAAATCTTTTCATTTTGCTTTTTTCCTTGTCTAGTAAGCCTTCCCTTTATCTTTTCCACACCTCTTCTGCACCTGCTCAAGTTTTCACAGATCATTCCAGTCTTGGTGATCTCAGCCTATGCTTTGCTCTGCAGCTCATCATCTACGAGAGAAGTATACAGATCTCACAATTGAGTTGTTTTATCTCAACAGACAAATGCTAGGTAGCTATATTCTGTCCTTTTGTAGCCTCATCATACTTAGTCACAAATTTTGCAGGTGGCAGATGTTCATTAAATATTTAATATCAATGATGGTGATAGTGACATCCCATAAACGGTACTGGTGACCACACAGTCCAATATGAGTCCATCATACTGCCATTGCAAAAGCCAGGGTATTACTTCCAAATTTATTTTTGTCGTAATGTGGCTTCCAGCAAGATAAAACTCACCACAATGGATAACAGTTTATGAATTCTGGAATCAAATTACTAAGATCCAAAGTCTGGCTATACCACTCCTTAGCCATGGGCTCCTGGAGATTCACTTAGCCTTTCTTCTGTACTTCAATTTCCTCATCTTTAAAATCCTACTGCATGGAATTGTTAATGGGACTCAATGAGCTATTACATGAAAAGCACTTAGGATAGTTCCTGGCATATTGTACACACCAAATAAATGTTACTATATTTTTTTTTGTGCCTGAAGAGATGAAAGGAAATTTCCAACTCCTTTTGATCAAATGTTGGCCCTGCCTAATTTTTTTTCTTCTTCCCACCATGACCTATAAATCTTATCTGATGTGACCTTTGTCCACTTCCCCAAACCCAATTCATACCACTCTCCCCTCACCCATTATATCCAGCCATATACTTCCACATATGCCCAGTGCGATCTTCTTGACTTCAAGTATTGGCAGTTGTTATTTCCTCTGCCTGGAATGTGCTCCCCCCAGTACATTTTATCACTTGTATTCTTGTCATCATTCATGTCCCAGCTTAAATATACCTCCACTGAGATGCTTTGCCTAGCTTTTCTCTAAAAAAAACTGTTCTGTACATTGCCAGTAATTCTATCCCATTTCTCTGCCTTATTTCTTTTGGGGCACTGAATTACTCTTTGAAATCATCTCACTACTTTGTTCATGTGTTTATTTTCTGTCTTCCTCTAGGACAGTGTAAGATTTGTTATAGCAGGAGTTTCTGTCTTATTTATTACTGTATTTCATCTAGTGGCTGGCACTTAGTAGGAACTTGATATTTGTAAATTGTCGCCACTGGAATCCTGGTCAGGCGAATACAGCTGGGGTTACAATCAATAGAGTAACTAGTAGTTGGTTAGGGCAGTAGAAAAACATAAAGGAAATTTTAGATTACTGTGACCAGTACCATGACGGCGGCCAGTACAGGGCACTCTGGCAGCATTTTAAGTGGTGCCCAGGCTCCTATTAGTTGTTCTCCATTTCCTGAGGGGGCGAGCCTTCATATGAGACCTGAATGACAAGTACAAATTACCTGGGTTGGTGGGAGGGGGTTGGCCTTTCAGGAGCAGAAAGGAGGCTCAGAGAAAAGGCCTGACGAAGGCCTAAGGCAGAAGTGATAATTGAGCTTTGTGGGATCCTCAGTATTTAATATGGTTTAAACCAGAGGAAGAGAGAAGGAGGAGTGAGTGAAGAGCACAATCAGAAGAAATTAGTGAGCCTAAATGCCTAAATTACTTAGATTCATATGAAATTTGTTTGGTACTCATCAATTGAGTGATCACATTTTTTAAAAGCCTGTATCTTGAATGCCTACTCTGTGCAAGAAAATATAATTTTTTTCTTTCCTGCTGTTCTGAAGAGATATTGATTGAATGGAGAGAAAAGCAAGACATAATAAATTAAATGGCATAGCCAGTCCTTCTGAGGCACAGGATGGTAATGGCTCTAGGGTAAAAGGTTTAGACTGCTTTGTACAAGAGACATTTGAAGTCTCCAAGGTCTTGTGCTTTTCATCCAAGAAGCTCTGGTATGCTGGGGGGAAAGGTTGCCATGGCAGCCAGTAGTTGCTATGAAGGGAAAAAAGAGAAGGTTAATGCTCAATATTTTGCTAATAGCAAAATTTCTGGCTGCTTCTTTGCATTTTTCTCTTACGAGCTTTATTTTTAAAATACCTTGTTAAAATTATAAATCAATAAACTTAGGCAGCATATGAAATATATATGCAGGAATATGTATATGTAAGTATACTTATATGTATGTGCATGCCTAAGGATATCCTTATATATTTGTACCAACAAATGTGTGTATTTGATGTATATTAAATGAATGATTCTTCCAAACCTTAAGGGAATTAGTTATTATGAATTATTAAATTTCTGAAGTGGCCAATATTTTACTCTTTAACCATGAAAAAAAAATCTCAATGGTTTATTACATTAATAAAATAAGGTAGAAATAGAAAGGAACTTATATATTATGCTTTTAACATATATAACAGCTATAATTAAGTAACAGATTGTATAACTGTATAATATCTGGATCCCTGTAGAATGCAAGACCATGAGGGCAAGAAATATTGCATCCCCAATAACACCTCAGTGTTTAGTGTGTGAGCCATGTTCAGTAAATGTCTTTCCTATCTCTTCTTTGAAAGCATGGGTGAATAAAATATAGAAAGGAGATTAAGGAAAAACCAACCAATTACTACAGCAAAAACCCTCCATTCATTAACTAGAGAGCTTAGAAGCTCACTGGAATTGCTGGAGGTTTTAAGTCCTTTACGCTAAAATGTATTTCTAGTTTCACAGATGTCCTATTATATATTCTCTGACTAAAACATGTGCACTGCAGAAACTCTAAGCAGGAAAGAAAAGAAGCTTGGGGTCATGATGCTTTCCTGCTGAAGCCTGTGGGGTGCAGGGGCAGATGACTGATCAGGCGCCAAGGAAAGCTAGAGGTATCCAGCCAGGTTCCTCAAGCTCATGATCAACCTATGTATCCTTTTGGATTTTATTTGGAAATGTATGCCATGAAAAAAAAAAAGATGAACCAGAACAAAATAAATTTGATATAAATTCTAATCCTGAGATCTGCAGAAGGCAAAAATGAACCAAGTATTTCTTATATTCTGGCCCTACACACAGGCAGCTGGGTAGTTTTTGAAAAATGCATAACCCTGTGCTTGTTAGCACTACTCTGATTTAGTTTTCAATCTTAGCAGAGCCATTAACGCCTTTGGCAATCAATTTACTTCTTACTGGCCCGTGCTCTTTCCTATTCCTCATTCAGTCCTTTAAAACACTACTTCACAGGTATTTGACCCTATCCTCATTCTCAGCAGCTGCTCTTGCCCTCTTCCTTCACCTCAATGAGGAGATAAAAGCATCCAGAAAGAATGACTTTAACATCTGGGACTAGCACCTAGCAGCTCACCTGTATTGTTGGATATCTTATCTTACTCTTTCCAGTCTCTGATGAAGATATGTTACTGAATCTGTCAAGTCTAATACATCTCTCTGGTCTGAGCTCTCTTTAATATCTACTTCAATCTTGCAACATTTGTTCTACTCCTTATTCCCCATATTTTCAGCCTTCCTCTCTAAATGCCCCCCTCTTTCCCAGGAAAATATGCAAACCACGTATTTTAAGACTTCAGTTCTAGTTACTTTCTTACATCTGTTCTTTCATTCACCATGAAATGTAGATTCAGGAAAGTATTTGTACAAGGTTAAAAAGAGGAAGAATGAGTCTGAGATAGGAAAGTGCTTAAAAAAGGATGCACAATCCCCAAAATATATATCATTGATTTATATACCAATTTCTCTTAATTGCTTCTGAATTACACATTAACATTCACAATCTGGATTCTGCCTCCTTCCCACCCATTCTCCTAAAATGGTTTTCAAAGTATGCATATCACCCTTGCTGCCAAACTGTATAGATGCTTTCAATAATCTTTGACCATTTGTAACATTTGACAAGTTGGCTATTCCCTTTGACTTCTCCTTTGACTTGGTGACCACCTTGTTTCCTGATTCTTCTGATTTCGGATTACTCTTTCAGAATATCCTGTCTGAATGTCCTGAAAATCCTATTATTCACTCACTTCTCACATAGTTACGTGCATGGCCATGGATTCTGTCCTGACGTTTCTTTCTATTCTCATTTGACATTCCTTCGTATATATTCTTATTCACATCCATAGCTTTAGTCATCATTATTGTGCCTATGAGTAACACATTGATGTCTTCGCACCTCATCTCTCAGTTTCAGTCCAGAATCACATATATAACACTCTGCTGGGGAGTTCTCTAGAATTTCTCATAAGCACTTCAAAATTAATATGATCAAATTAATTCTTTTTCCTCCCAAAATGTTACAGCCTGGCTAATGCCATCAATACTTCTAGTAATCCAGGTGAGAATCTTTGAAGTCCTTTTAGATCCCTCTAACTCCCACATCCCTAAATCAAATTGCTAATCAAGTAATTTTATTTCTATCTCTTCAATGTTGTATGCTGACATATCTCTCCATTTGCATGGGTATTGTCTTAATTCAGAGTCTTGTTTATTTATCACCTAAATAATTTTCACAACTTCAGATGTGATTCCCTCCAATCTATCCCTTAACACTATCTAGCCAGAGGGATATTTCCATAACATAAAATCAAAGAGGTAGCTCTCCAGCTTAGGTTATTTCTGTGATTCTCTATCACCAATAATGTAGTGGGTAGCACATAATAAGTACTCAAAAACTAGTGATATAATTTCTACTATAGTACTAGTAGAAATTATATACTAGTAGAAATTATAGTACTAGTAGAAAAATAGTTCTAGCTATTAGTACTAGATGAAGGCAGATTCATCTCTCACTCTGGATAAGTAACTCTGCCTCTCACACCTCAATTTCCTTCCCCTTAAGATAAGAAGAATAGTCATGTCTCCTTCAGAAGGTTCTTATGCTGATTACTATAGATTATGTAGTAATATAGTCAGTAAAGTTTTAGCACACAGAAAATACTTAATAAATATGTACTGTTAGTGAGAATTACTAATGGAGTGCTCTGGACCTGTAAAAGAATAAAGGGCATCAATTGGACTACCAAAATTAAAGAGCATAAAATACTCTTAAAGAAAAAGAATTCAGATTATACTGGACTTTAGAGTTGTCTTCAAGTCACCAAACCACTATGTATGTGTCTTCCACATTCTGTCAGTTACTAGTTTCTTCAGGCACACACTCATTGTGCATCCCTCTGTAAAGTGACACTTCTGTCAAAGGTTCTTAAATTTACCCAGAAGGGAATTTAAATTTTAGAGTTGTAATTGTCTCTAGGCATCCTACAGTCCAAATTCCTCTGTATATAAATAAAATAAACCAAAACAGTTTGGGAATACCTAGATTTCCAAGAGAGTATATTTCCTCAATGTTTTAGTTGGCGCTAAAACCCAGGACTCTCTTTTTACCACCTCGTATGCCTCTTTGTCTGACACACGCAGACTCCGGGGCTGAAGAGGCAGAGTGCGGGACAAGTGAATTTTGGAAGAGAGCACACTGGAAGTCCAGGATTAGAGAAAAAGCATCCTCAGACAGTCAAGCTTGCATGGATGTGGTGCTGACAGGGAGGAGTGACTGCTGCCATTTCCCTCCATTCAGTCGAGAGCCCTTGAGGACTGCAGAAACCTGGATTTAGGGCATTCACTTTATTAAATTCAAAATTTTTAAATGTATATTCTTTAAATTTCTTGTATCATAGAATGTATATCTGCAAGTTCTCATCCCTCTGGATTTGAAAGGTATGATGTGTAGATTCAAGTGTCTGCACAGATGACAGCTTTTACCTGTTACAGGAAGCCCCTCTGTGGCCTTGGAAATGCCTTCCATTTGTTTCCTACGCCCAGTTGCCCGATCCCTCCCCAGGTGGACGGCATGACCTGCCTCCATGGCTGGGCACACAGCATGCCAGCGCAAGGAAGGTAATCTTGACAAGTCTGTTAAGAAGCAGCAGCCTGAGATTGCATCTCTGAGTCGGTGACATCTGTTTTCTCTTCTAGACTCTTCTGGTCGTGTCAGAGCACACAGCAAACAACGCTATCACTGCAGTGACTTGTCAGCTCACTGACATTATCTGTACTCCATCCTCCCCAGAAGCAGCTGAGAACATAGCCTCCTTAGTCAAAACAGCAGGTCTCACTAAGGCACAGGGGAGAACACTGTCCCATTTAAGAGGACGGTTTCTGAAATCAAATGGTCTGAGTTCTAATCTCAGCTGTGCACTTACTAGTTGAGTGACCTTAACTAAGTTACTTAGCCTTTCTAATACTTAATGTCAGCATCTAGTGTGGGGATAATAAGAAATATAAATTAGATAATAAACAGAAAGCCCTATGCTTATTACATAGTAAATATACTATAATTTAGACTTTTTGGTTTGTTATAGGTGCCTTTTAATATATATGACTGGCATGCCTCCACTCAGAAATCACACAGCCCTGGTGAATGAGAAGTTTGTTTCCTGTCTTCACAAAGGTCACCAGGAGTGGGGACTTTCTATTGTCAGAAATATTTTGATACAGTTGACTCCATTACCATCTCTGTCCTCAAAACAGTTGAATCTACCTTTGGACATATTTTGTTGAATGTATCATACAAGTATTTTGCTAAAAACACAAATCTTCTTTTCCCCCGCAAAGCAACTGCAGTTGTGTTTAATCAATGCAGGGTGGAGCTGCTTTTTTTCCAAAGTCTGTTGAAAGCCCTGCATACTGTTTCAGTTCCCCTGTTGTTGTTTTTCCTCACCTTTCATCTTTTAAATGTATTGTTTTCCTCCATTATACTATTTTATTTTTTTAATTTTTAAAAGTAATATATGTAATACTTTATCAATATGTTTAACATCAAGATCCATAGCAGGTCCAAAACTACTATAATTTTATTTTTTAATTAAAAATGTTTTAAATTACAGATTATATATATATTAATTTCAGGTGTACAACTTAGTGATTAGACACATACAACTTAAAAAGTGATCCCTCAATTAGTCTAGTATCCACCTGGCACCATTCATAGTTATCACAATATTACTGACTACACTCCCTATGCTTACTTTACATCCCCATGACTGATTTTTATAATTGGCAATGTTTATATTCTAATCCCTTCACCTTTACCCCCATTTCTCCAACCCCCCTTCCATCTGGCAACCATCCATTTGTTCTTGGTATCTATGACTCTATCCTTGTTTTGTTTATTCATTTATTTTGCTTTTTTGAGTCCATATCTAAGTAAACTCATATGGTATATGTCTTTCTCTGACTGCCTTATTTCGCTTAGCATAATACCCTCTAGGTCCATCAATGTTGTTGCAAATGGCAAGATTTCATTCTTTTTATGGCCGAATAATGTTCCATATGTGTGTGTGTGTGTGTGTGTGTGTACACCACATCTTCTTTATCCATTCATCTATCAATGGACACTTAGGTTGCTTCCATATCTTGGCTGTTGTAAATAACACTACAGTGGGCATAGGGGTGCATATATCTCTTGGAACTGGTGTTTTAAATTTTTTTCAGATAAATACCCAGAAGCAAAATTGCTGGGTTGCATGGCAGTTAAAGCTTTAATTTTTTCAGGAATCTCTATATTGTTACCCACGGTGGCTGCACCAACTTACATTTCCATCAACCGTGCAAGAGGGCTCCTTTTTCTTCACATCCTCACCAGCACTTTTGTTGTTTGTTGATGATGGCCATTCTGACAAATGTGAGGTGATTACTCATTGTGGTTTTAATTTGCATTTCTGTGATGATTAGTGATGCTAAGTATCTTTTCATATGTCTAGTGGTCATCTGTTTGCCTTCTTTGGAGAAATGTCTCTTCAAGCCTCTGCCCATTTCTTAATTGGATAGTTTGGGGTTTTTGGTGTTAAGTTGTATGAGTTCTGTAAATAGTTTGTATATTAACCCCTTATTGGCCATATCATTGGTGAATATCTTCTCCCATTTCAGCATTTTTTTTTCATTTTGTTGATGATTTCCTTTGCTATGCAAAAACTCGTTAATGTGATGTAGTCCCATTTGTTTTTTCTTTTGTTTCCCTTGTCTGTGGAGTTATATGCAAAATAAAATATTATTAAGAACATAGTAAAAAAGTTAACTGCCTATGTTTTCTTCTAGGCATTTTATGGTTTTGGGTTTTACATTTTAGTCTGAAATGCACGTTGAGTTTATTCTTATATATGGTATAAGAAAGTGATCCAGTTTCATTCTTTTTCACTATTTATTGAAAAGACAATCTTTACTCCCTTTGTATACTCTTGCCTCCTTTATCATAGATTATTTAACTATATATATGTGTGTTTATTTTTGGGGTCTCTATTTTGTTCTATTGATCTTTGTGTCTATTTCTATGCCAGGGCCATGCTGTTTTGATTACAATGGCCTTGTAGTGTATTTTGATATCAGGTAGCATGATATCCAACTTTGTTCTTTCTCAAGATAGCTTTGGCTATTCTGGGTCTCTTGTCTTATATAGATTTTAGGATTACTAGTTCTAGTTCTGTGAAAAATGCCATTGGTATTGTGATAGGGATTGATGGAATCTGTAATTTTGAGGGTGCTCAGGGCATTTTAATTGATGTTATTTTTTCCTATTCAGGAGCATAGAATATGCTTCCATTTATTCATATCTTCTTCAATTTCTTTCTTCTATGAATTATAGTTTTCTAAGTTTTATACTTCCTTAATTTAATTTATTTCAAAATATTTTATTGCTTTTGATGCAATTGGGAATGGAATTTTCTTAATTTCCCTTTCTGATAGTTCATTATTAGAATATAAAAATGCAACTGATTTCTGAATATTTTGTATTCTGCTCTTGTCCTAAAATCATTTATTAGTTCTAATAGGTTTTTGTTTTTTTTTGGTGTATTCTTTAGGATTCTGTCTATATAGTATCATATCATCTACAAATAATGACAGTTTCACTTCTTCCTTTTCATTTGGATTTTATTTCCTTTCCTTATATGATTGTTGTAGCTAGGACTTCCAATACTCTCTTAAATACAAGCGGTGAAAGTATATATCCTTGTCTTGTTACTGATCTTAAACAAAAAGCTGAGGATTTGTCATATATTGTCTTCCTTTATATAGTTATGTTTCTTCTGTCCCCACTTTGCTGAGTGTTTTTTTATCATAAAGGGATTTTGGATTCTGTCATAGGCATTTTCTCTATTAGTTGTGTAGGGTAAATGGAGGCAATCTGGCGTCTTCACCTAGGTGCCTAGGTAACTAAAGGAAGCAGTTCCTCATAATCTTGACTGGGTCTGATAACGTAGTCTTCTCATAGCCTTGAGTCTGAGTCCAATAAACTGTTCCTATAGCGTTGAGTGGACTTGCATGTGTAATACGAAGCTCTGTTGCAAAAGGTCTGTTGTCACCCTGCTGGCCTTGTTTGCCTTAGTACTTAATAAGGTAGGGGCTTCTCACTGGGGGCGCAGACATAGAGCCACAGGGGGAATGCACGGGCCCATGCTAGGTGCAACGCAGAAGGGACAGGTGACATGCAGTGTGACACGCAGCTTGTAGTGTGCGTGGATCATCCCCCTCTTGAATAAAGGCATGTCGGACATCCCAATGGCTCCATGAATAGTCTTCCATATGCACGAATCCCATGAACCTGTCTAGCCCTGAATGGTCACAACACAAGTTGATATATGATATTATCTTTATTCTTTATTTTGTTTTTGTGGTGTATCATGTTGATTGATTTGTATATATTGAACCATCCTTGCATCCTGGAAATAAATCCCACTTGAACACAGTGTATGATCTTTTTAATGCACTGCTGAATTCAGTTTGCTAGTATTTTGTTGGGGATTTTTGCATTTATGATCATCAGTGATATTGGCTTATAATTTTCTTTGAGTGTCTTTTTCTGGTTTTGGTATCAGGATAATGCTAGTTTTGTAAAATGAACTTGGGAACTTTATCTTCAATTCTTTTGGACTACTTTGAGAAGAAGAAGTATTCATTCTTCTTTGAATATTCTGTAAAAATCACCTGTGAAGCCATCTAGTCCAGCATTTTTGGTTATTGATTTGATTTCATTAGTAATAATTGTTAAGAATTTTTGTTTCTACCGGGCTCCTTCTTGGAAGATTACATGCTTCTAAGAACTTATCTATTTCTTGTAAGTTGTCTAATTTGTTAGTGTGTAATTGTTCAAAGTATTTCCTGATAATTCTTTATATTTCTGTGGTGTTGTGTCTTCTCTTTTATTTCTGATTCTATAAATGTGGGCCCTCTCTCTTTTTTCCTTAATAAGTCTGACTAAAAGTTTATTAGTTTTGTTTATCTTTTTTAAAGAATCAGCCCTTGGTTTCATTGATCTTTTCTATTGTTTTTCTTAAAATTTATTTTGTTTATTTCCACTCTGATTTTTATTATTTCTTTCCTCCTGTTCATTTTGGTTTTGTTTGTACTTCTTTTCTAGTGTTTGAGATTTTTCTTGTTTTTTGTTAGAACTGTATTATTTTTTTGTCATTTTTTTTTTAAATTTTATTTTATTTTTTCAAATACATTTGTCTCTGCCTCCCCCCAACCACTTTCCCTTGCCCCTTCCCTCCTTCCCTCCCTCAGCTCTTCCCCTTTGGTTTTGTCCATGAGTCCATGCTATTGAGTTAGGACTATATTGCTGTGTCTCATAGATTTTGGGTTGTTGTGTTTTTTATTTGCATTTGTCTCAGGATATCTTAATTTCCTCTTTAATCTTGTCTTTAACCCATTCATTGTTTAGTAGCTTGTTATTTAGTTTCCATGTGTTTGTTTTTCAGACAATGTATTTCTAGTTTCATATCTTTGTGATAGGAGAAAATGCTTGCTATGATTTCAGTCTTCCTAAATTTATTAAGACTTCTTTTCTGCCCTAACATGTTGTCTGTCCTGGAAAATATTCCATGTACACTTTGAAAAAAATGCACATTCTGATGCTACTGGGTAAAATGCCCTAAGGATATCAGGTAAATTCATCTGGTATAATGCATAATTTAAGGGCACGGTTTCCTGGTTGATTTTCTGTCTGCGTTATCTGTCCATTGATGTTAACAGAGTGTGAAAGTTCCCTACTATGCTGTATTACTGTTGATTACTCCCTTTGTATCTATCAATATTTGCTTTATAATTTTAGGTGCTCCTATGTTGAGTGCATAAATGTTTACAAGTTATATCCTCTTCTTGGATCGATCCCTTTATCAGTATGAAGTGCCCTTATTTGTCTCTTGTTACAGCCTTTGTTTTAAAGTCTATTTTGTTAGTTAGAAGTATTCCTACCTTGGCTTTTTTTTTTCATTTGTATGAAATTCTATTTTCCATCTCTTTATTTTCAGTCCATGCTTCTCTTTTAATCTGAAATGGGTCTCTGGCAGGCAGCATATGTGTGGGTCTTTTTTTTTTTTTTTTAAATCTACTTAGCCACATTTGTCTTTTATTTATTGAAGCATTTATTCCATTTACAGTTAAAGTAATTATTGGTGGGTATATATTTATTGCCATTTTATTAATTATTTTCTTATTGTTTTTGTAATCTTTCTCTGTTCCTTTCTTATTCTTTTGCATGTTGGTGACTTTCTATAATATCATGTAGGAACTCCTTTCTATTTCTCGCATGTGTCTTACAGATTTTTGGTTTGCAGTCACCATGTGCTTCATCCATACCAAACTATGTTTATAGTAGTCTCTATTAAGTTGTGGTCACTTAAGTTCCAAAACTTTCTAAAATCACTACAATTTTCACTCACCCACTTCACATTTGTTTGTTTATTTTAGTCCTCGCCAGAGAATATGTTTGTTTATCGATTTTAAAGAGAGAAAGAGAGGGGCAGGGGCGAGAGAAAGAGAGAAACATCAATTGGTTGCGTCCCATACATACCCTGACTAGGGATCAAATCTGCAACCTAGTTACATGTCTTGACTGGGGATTAAACCCACAACCTTTTCGGTGTATAGGAGGATGCTGCAACCTACTTGAGCTACCTGGCCAGGCCTCAATATTTGTTTTGTGTCATCTTTTACTGCATGTGTGTGTGTATGTTGGTGTGTCTCTAATTTATTGCTGTAATTACACAGGATCTTTATACTTTTGTCCTTTAACCTTTGTATTGGCTTTATAGTTGGTTGATCCACTGCTTTTACTAAATGTTTGCTTTTGTCTGTGAGAATTTTTTCCCTCTATTTTCTCAATCATATATTTTTAATCTTTTCTACTTACAGAAGTCCCTCTAACATTTCTTATAATACTGGTTTAGTGGTGATGAACTCTCTTTTGTGTGTCCTCCTGTGTAGTTGAGCCTTGATTGCTACTGGCACATCAGTGGATAGAAAATACCCTGAGGCTGACTGGTTGTGACACAGCAGATAAGCCCTTGTGCAGGTGATGGCCCCATAAAGCAGGAGTTGCTGTAGTGGGGCTCTAGTGTCAGCCAAGTCTGCCCTTCTGGCATGTCGTGTGTGGAACTGGTTGGATGGTACTCTATTTTGTCCTGAAGCCACCTACCAGGCATATGGCTTCTGGAGGTCTTGTGAGGGACTCTGGTGCAGGCCAAGGACAGCCGCCATTTGTTTCCAAATTGGGGCCTCCTATTGGGAGCTACAAAGTGATCTGCAGTTGGCTGCCACTTGTGCTGGGTTTGGAGGCCCTTTGGAAGTGCTATGATGTGAGCGGAGGCCAGCTGCCACTATTGCTAGGCTTGGGACCTTATAGTGAGCAGAGGCCAGCCACCTCTTGTGCTGGGCTTGTGGCCACTTAGTTTCCAGCCATGTTTCAGGCCAATGCAGGCCAAACCTTATTCCAAGCTTGGAGCCAACTGAGGGGAATTGCAATGAAGTTAAGACTGGTTGCCACTTGTGCTGAGTTTTGGGATATGTAGTAAGAGGTGCAGGGCATGCCGAGGCCAGCTGCTGCTTGTTTGGGGTTTTGGACTTTTGAAAGATTTTAGAAAAGGGCATGAGAAGAGGCAAGCTGCTTGTGTGAAAAAGCTATGGGTAGCCTCTTGGCCCAGGTAAAGGGGTTGGGTGTGGTTTCAGGGAACCACCAATGTAAAGCAGTTAGCCATGGTAATAGAGAGCTCAAACTTGGCATCTGCTCACCCCTGCAGGCTGGGAGGAGAGAGGGCTCAACAAAGGGACAATGGCACCTGCCAACAATTCTGTCTCAGAAGAAAGTCACCCGTACTCTTGCCCCTCCAGCTTTGACACTGAAGCCAGTCAATTTGGTTCCTCTTTGTATGTCCCTGGCACTTTTCAGGCTGCCCTCCCTGCTTTGGAGCACAGAGTGAGTGAGTCCATGTGGGGCTCAGGAGAAATGCCTATGACTCCAGAAGCCCCTTGTCTCATTTGGATTAAATCCTGAGTGGTTTTCACAGCCACGTGCTAGAGGGACTCCTGTTGCCAGCACTGGTGACCCACGTTGGAAAGCCCAACATAGGGCCAGGACCCCTTATGCCTCTGGGGTTACCTCTGCAGCCAAGATATCCCCTCCTGATGCTTAATTGTCACACCATGGGTTTGGGGCCAGCCTGTTCCACAACTCCACTCCTCCTGTCAGTCTCATATGGCTTCTTTATATCCCTGGTTATAGGAATTCTGTTTATCTAGTCTGCAGTTGGCTCTCAATGGTGGATGTTCTATAATATAGTTGTAGTTTTGACATGGTCATGGGAGTAGGTGAGCACAGCATTTACCAGCTTCACCATTTGGCTAGAAGTCCTAAAACTCTCCTTCATCCTATTTTTCTGTTTTACCTTTTCTTTTCATCCTTTTTTTTTTTTTTTTTAAATATCATCAATGTTCTCCTCATCACTTGGTCTTCTCTAAAATCTGATTTGGCTCTGCTTCTTGAAGTATTTGTTGACCCCGAGACTGGGTATGATTTCTCCTTTTTTTTGAATCCTGAAGATTTCATTTTTGATAATTTAGTCTTTTATTACAACTCGTACTTTTTTTACCCTATACCAAGAGTAGTTTCATGGATACGCAAACAGTGTTCCTTTCACCTCTGTCTCCTTCACCTAGAAAAACAATCAAGTTGTCTTAAAAACATGACTCCTGTTATTTCCTAAAGCTAACTGAAAGCTCACTTTTTAAACTTCTCCTCTCCTCCCAATTAATACAAAATTTGCCTTAGGGGTTCAATTTTTTCTTAGTTTATTTCCCACTCATAATATGTGACTATCAAAACAGTTTAAATTTGCTCTTGAGACCACTGTCTTTTGCAACGGCATCTAATTCAGCGGAATTTTGAGTTATTACTTGTGTAAGTGTAAGCCATGCAGTGTGGAGAGTTAAACAGTGACATCATTGGAATGATAGACTTAGTGTTTTGAATGTTATCAAATATCATTGCTTCTGAAACAGAACTGTGAGATGGGACAAACAGACCTTTTTAAGGACATTTCCAGTAATGATATTACTCATATATAAGGGAAGTCAAGGCCATAATGTATAGCTTTCACTGGGTGAAAGTCAATAATAGTAAGAAGAAAATGTTCTCCCTAGATTCTGTATTTATTGTCCATATGCTGGCCTCAGAAAGACATTCAGAATAATCTCCCTTTTTTCTTCCATATGGCAACTCTTTTAAAATTGGAAAACATAGATGATGTCTTTCACTAATGGCTTTACCACTGATTGCATTCAGAAGATGAGCTATCTTATTTTCTGAGGACAGTCTTCATCCTGCAGCATCTTAAACTGAAAATAACTCATAGAGAAAAAATGTGAGTAGATGGGACTCCATTTTGCTTTGTTCTTATAGAAAATGTGTGAAAAAAGAAATATCTCAAACTGACAAAGAGCAGCAACAACGATGAAACTTTGGTAGTAAGATCATTACTTTTCTATCTTCAAAGGAGGCACATCCACATTAGACATTAAAGACTTTCTAAAACTACGCTTGTTACTCACTCTGCTAGGATAAAGGCAGACAGGTGGGCCACTTCATTTTAATTTCTCTGTTAAATACACAAGCAAAAAGGTGGAAGGCTGAAATATACCCTTGGCAATACCATTATTAGCACTGTCTGATCCCTATGAAACAGCTTCCTTCAATGCCTTAGTCCACATACATTTTGCCTCACATGTAACCTCTTGTGGATATTTGCATTGCTTTTGTTCATTTTAAATTAACCAACACACTGTATTTGTACATAGTAGAGCTTCAATATATAGTTACTAAACTACAGTAGTCTAGGTAAATATCACCAAGATGAGTACAATAATATATCTACTTTTTGCATGTCTAAGGTGGGAACCCTAAAATTGTCAGAGAAAGAGAAAGATGATCCAGATCAACTAAATAATGCTCTAAGAGGAAACCAGGGGGAACTTAGAAATGACTTTTACACATGAATTTCATTTTTTTAAAAAGCACACTAAGTTCGTGTTCTTCAAGACAACATGATGACCAGCCACACTAATTTGGTCATCGCTGTCCTTATCTAAAAATTAAGGGAGAGGACTAGATGCTATCTAAGATTATTTTTACCCTCAGTTTTTAGTGATTTCTCAAACTCACTGTTATTTTTTCCCTTTCTCTATCCATGCCTGCCCACCCTATATTTTTAAATCGGTGTTTTTTCATGTCCCATTTCCACAACATTCACCCAGTTGCTAACTACACCCTCTGTACTCTACAACTGAGCCATTTAAAACCATTCCCACTTTCCTGAATTCATCATTCCCTCTGCCTAGATACATTTTCCAGGAATTCATCACACCCTTTAAAGCTTTCCACCACTGCCTTTGAAGTGAAGCATTATCTTCATCCCCACTCTGGATATAGTCCTAGGTGCCTTATTGTATAAATGCCTTTTTTTCCCCCTCATAAACAGCACTTCTTGAGGGTAGAAACTAACATATTCATTTCATATTTTCAGAATTTACCCATAACAAGAATTTGATAAATATTTGTTGAATGAATTGGATTCATAAATAAGGTCACACACTAGCACTTCATCTACAGACTGAATAAGAGATTGTTATGGGAAGATTTTCTTTTTTGTTTTTTGATTTAATCTTTACTGTATTTTTTTCCCATTACTATTTAGTCCCCTTATACCCTTCTCCTCCCAGCAATCCTCACATGGTTGTCCATGTCTATGAGTTCTTTTTCCTTTTTGCTCAATCCCTCTACCACCTAACCTCCCCCTTACTTCTATTTCCCAAAGTATGTGCTGTTTTTAAGAAAGCTATGAAGTATTAGCAAAAAATAATTAAAACTGAAGCTCACTTACCATACTAATTTGTGATGCAGTCTTATTTAGTTTATGGTGTTTACTTGCTAGATGATCTGAGAAATTTGAGATTCCATTTTCCTAGCTATCTTGAAAAGTCATTATTGCCTTAATATTTAGGGGAACTCAGTCTATTCTTCATCAATAAGCTTCCCTGGCCTACATTTTCCTCTCACTGGGGGTTTGGAATATCCATTAATTTTGCCATTAGCTTCTAGCTCTAATGTTTGGAATGCATAATGACTGTATTTGCAAATTAGTAGGGTGAATATTTTGTTCATGTCACAAGACAAAAATACTTTCAAGAATCAGGCATTCCATAATAGGAAATGTTATGTGTGGCAAATAACCCAATTCATGGACAATTTAAATACAATACAGTTTAACTTGAAAAAATGTCTTTATCTTCTCTGAGACCAGTTGACATACAGCCTGTCCTCATGCAAAAGGAAATATTCACTGTCTCCATAGGTATTTTACAACATTAAAATTCTGTTTCTGGCTTTTGTAAACCTCCCCTGGAAAATTACAAGTGAGATTAAAAAGAACTCCCGACAGCCTGGGGAGGAATTGATCGATGACCTGCCATATTTAAGACAGCCAGCTCACTGCTAAGGTCAGCCCTCACGTACCAAGAGGACAAAAATGAAACACAAGGTCTAGGGAGAGCAGGGAGGCTGAAAGAACAAAGTGTGTCCACATCAGTGATCCCCAGCCCTGGCCTAAGGGGAAAGACTATTTTTTAATGTATCTATATATAAACACACACTTAAATGCTTAGGCACATATTTCATGTATAATTTTTACATGGTCTAGTATATAGTGTGTAAGTGTGTGTATATATGCATAGGAGGGTTAAAAAATGCAGTGATTATTCCATGTCCTTGACTTATCCCTACAGTAGATTTCTGTTCCTCATCCTTGCTGCTCCTGTTGAGTTTGGTATGATTACCTTTCTGAATGAGTTTGTCACAATGGTACTGGGATCGGCCCCAGATACATTTTGATGAGGGGCTACCATTAACAAAATCATCTAAATCAGAGTGGCAGGCCCAAGTGCTGGTCTCAGTGCAGCCTAGCAATAAATTGCCCTCGGGGTGCCTGAGCCAACCACCAGCCATTAGAAGTTCAAGGTTTTCATGGATACCTCATCCTGAGTACAAGTTCAGTGATAACTCTTCAGAAGCTCTTTGGACACACACACACGATGGCATGGGGTTCAGTGGAGGTTAGCCTAATTAGTTACCAGAGAGCAGCAGGTTTCTACAAGCAGCTTCCAAAGTTCACTTTAATTAAAGAACAAAAAGGGAGGAGTAAGTAAAATCGTGGAAGGCATTAGTGTAAAATTTTAACTCAGATTTTATTTTATTGCCCCTCTAATACTGTTCACTGATTCCCTGTTGCCTAAAACAGAAGGTAAATATGACCTAGACAAAGCTACCGAGACCCTTTCCTAGGAATTGTGCTAGTACTATTTGGAGGTAGTCGTGCTTCTTGATAGAAGTCACCAAGTTGCAAAGTATAAGGGCCTATCTAAAGTTAAAATAAGTAGGAAGGTAAGAAAAACAAAGAAATAGAAAGATGATGATGGTATAGTTAGTGGCTCGAAATCTGGTTATGCCTGAAGCCAAATGAATTAGGTTTCCCAGTTATATGAGCTAATAAATTATTTTCTCTTTCTTTCTTTCCTTTTCTTTTTCTTTTTTTGCTTTTGTTTAAACTACTATATGTAGAGTCCTGTAAGAACTGAATGGCCTCTGAAAAATGCAGTTGTCAAGTTTTTATTTCAGTAAATATTATACAGTGATGTAAAGCATTACTGAGAGTCCTTTCTGGTCCCCCAGGGTTACAAATGACTGTAGGAATTACTGTGAAAGGACCCACAGCTGGAAGCAAAAAAGATAAATTTCAAATGGCCAGGTTCAGTGGGAACCTGATTCCTCATGTTAGATATTCATATTTTACATCAAATTTCAAGGACCGAATAGGTAATATTTGCCCCCAGAAATACTTATCAATAGGCTAAAAAGTTCTTGGCACACCAGAAATTAGTGAGCAGAACCCTATTTTTTCTCTTTCCCATCTCATGTGACTTGGAGGGTCACTCTATCTGTGATTGCTTGTAAAATGTGATTGCATGTATGAGAGAGATATTCTATTTCCTAGCTGGAGACTAGGATATTTTCTGAGCTATAGGATGTGTTGCTATGCTCGAATCCACTGGACTACATATGAGGAATGACCCTTAGGGAAAAGCAGGCTGACATAGTGCATTGGGAGAACTCCAATACTGTTTTCCATACCAGTCAAGATCCAATACAGATCTAATGCAGTCATGGCCAAAATTTCTAGTCTTTCCTGTGTTCTATACCAAGTTTGGGAAGAAACTGCAGTTTTTGGTTGGCCACTCAGAGACCCAGAGAGCCAAGGACTGGTGTTTGAGAGATAAGCAGAGATCACTGGATGAGAAAAGGAAAGAAGGGTAACTGATATTTCCAATGGTAGAATTATTTTTAGATCACTTTGGTATTGAAAGACAAGCTTATATAGCACAGCTAGTTTCAGCCATTGTTAATGCAAAAGCCAGCCTGTGGGCTGGTCACCAGTATCCACAGCCAACAGAGATGTGACACTGACCTAGAAATAGAGCTTTCTATCCAGGTAGAAGCAGATAAAAATCCCTTTTCCATCTCTCCTTCCCTCACTACTCACACACATATTCATCAAATTCTGTAGTGAGAGGAGGTTAATGGAACAGGGAGGGTGAGGGAGAGAAGGAAGGTGAGTTAGCATTTCCTTCTTTGGCATGAATCTCATTCTAGATCTGTGAAACCTCAGCCCAAGCTTTTGAAGATGTGACTCTGAGTTGGACAGTGACAAACAATAACACCTAGACTTGGTGAAATATTTACCTGATATTAGATAGCCTTATGCAGGAATTAATTAAAAAGCCAAAGAAGTGGATTGATAATTTCTTGGAAGGGATGGAGATGTTTTTAATTAGCAATATTAATAAATTGTCTTCTTTCACATGCCAGTTCACAATGGGCAGACACTTCAAAAACCAAAATAGGTTTAATTGTCTCTCTCAGTTAAGACTGCTCGGTACAATATCCCCATCTAAGTACAGATAGAAGAAGGAAGGGGGTAAAAAAAGGAAAGACTCAACCTATTGTTACCATCAGTTTGTTTTCAAGGCAAAATATCAAATGAGGAGGGGAGAACTAATATACTAGTATACTAATATCAAAACAAAAGATGGCATTTTTATATTGGGTACACGTGAAAAACCACCAATGTGGCCACTTTTCTATTTCCTGGCAGAATGGTACAAATTTTGTCCTGGACTAGCATTTGAATAGCTTGCGTAGCACCCATCATCTATTTATCTTTATAAACACCTCTCCCTCAATGCCCCGGTCTCTTGACTAAAGCCAATAGTTTTAGATTTTAAATAACATAGATTTTCTTGAATGTGTTTTGCTAATCTTCCCTTCATTATTTCTGCACCTCTCTTCCCTTAGGTAGAAATGCTTTTTCTTTCTTGTCTTCATGAAAAACCAATAATCATATATGAAGAAAGATGAAATGTTGGTTTCATTGCAATGCCATTCTTGACCCTTCTAAGATGAGATAAGTTAAACAGCTTTCTCTTACGTACTTTGTGCACTCTTCTATGATGGTATTTGTTACATTTCCTTTCATACTTATTTTTATATTGAGTATTTTAACTTGAAATTAAGCTCCTTGAAAGGATGGAAGAAGCTTATTGTAGTGATCATAAACATGAATTCTTATGCTTAAAGAGTTTAAAATGAAATCTTGTAAATATGAACCCAAATTCTTATCCAAATCTTGGCTCAGTCACTCACTAGTTATGTGGCATTAGACACACTATTTTACCTCTCTGAGCCTCAATTTATCTATAATTCACAATTTTCCCCAGAATTCAATATAGTGCTTATCATATATGTGTACATATGCATGTATGTATATAATGTTTGATTATTAAAATGATGAGGAATTGATTTGAACAGATACACCAAAGATGTTAAGTCTTCCTTCACCTTGAATAAGGGGGGGAAAATTCACTAACAGTTTGCCAGATTTTCTTGTTTTTCCAAACAGAATTATGTATATCTGTTGGAATATGGCCTAATTAATGGAGCTTGGTGCTTATCGACTGGTAGCAGTGCAATCCCAGGTATATAACCGCCTTCAAATTTGAGCTGTGTCGTAGTAGAATGAATTGCACTGACCTTTCAAGTGAGGCAAGAATTAGAAATATTGATGTATTTCCCTTTGTAACCTTTTTTATGACTGTCAGCCCATGTGTGACTTGTTGACATGGCAATTTATCCTAGGTCCAAAGAAGTATAAAATAGTTAAAATAGAGCCACTGGATGGTGATGGCAGAAGAAACTCCATGGAGCTTAGTCAAATACTGAGAGACTGAAGGGGACTTGGAAATTACTTAATTGCAAAATGTAAGCTCCCTAGAAATTAAATGACTCACCCTGGTTCACACAATAAATTAATGATAGAGCTGATCTGAGCCCTCAAGCCTTCTGATACCATGTTCAGTGCTTATTGACACTAGCATGACGTAGTGTTTCTTCTTGCTTCAGAGTTGCTCCCTGTGTTTCTTCGGATGCAGAGAGTATTTGGCACCACCGTAAACTTCCTCACTCTCCTCAACTGGCATTTTACTATTTTTTTCCAAAACAAACATATTCCTCTGGAATTTACTCCCTTCCTTTCTTACACACACCTCTTGCTTAACCATGTAAAGAACTCACTCAGCAGCACCCTCCACTCTTTTATTCTTTAATACAAAAATCATACGAACTTCTAGGCCTTAAGTGTTTGAATCCTGCCAGATGAAATTGTTCAAACCTCCTGGGTGACTCTTTGACAAGCCTCTGCTGGATCCTCCGTCCTTACAACCCCTCTGTCTGCTTTCCACACGGCCATCGCCCTTCACATCACCTGTAATTGCTTTACATTTTTACACCTTCTGTCTCATAGGCAGCTTCTTCCGCTGTCTGACACAGCAGATGAGCTGCGCCTCTACCTCACAAATAAAGGACAGGCTATTGTGCAAAAGCTCTCTCTGTTATCTATCATCAAACATCTACAAGTTTGGACTCCATTGTTTCCTTTTTAGCTCTATTTATAAGAACAGGAAATACCCCTTCTTTTAAAACTACTTGATCTATGAATTTTACTCATTTTTATGTCCCCCAGAAATGATTTTCCCCTCATTTCCTCTTACACTTGACTTTTTCTGCTTTACTAGCATCTTTTCATCACAAATTAGTGGAGCATTGTAGTGTCTATGTTTGAATTTTTTTTTCCTGAATGATCTTTTTTCCCTTTGGTTACCATATAGTTTCTCTCCTTTTTCCAATTTGATTTGTTCAAGGAATTCTCACACTAATATACCATTCACAATTCAGTTTACTAAAATCAGTGAACTGCCTCACCTCTCCACTAGAACTGCTCTGGCCAAAGTAATCAATTACTCACTAATAGAAAGGCATCTCATGTACATGGGTTAAAAAACTTAATATTGTTAAGATGCTAATACTTACCAAAGCAATCTACAGACTCAGTGAAATCTCTATCAGTACCAATGGTGTGTTTTGCAGGAATGGAAACATCCATTCTAAAATTTTTATGTAATCTTAAGAGATGCTGGATAGCTAAAATAACCTTGAAAAAAGAAGAAAAAAGGTGGCGGTCTCACACTTCTGGATTTCAAAACTTATTACAACGTTATGGTAATCAAAACAGTGTGTTCCTGGGATAAAGGTAGACATATACACCAACAGAATAGAAGAGAGAGCCCCAAAATAAACCCTCTTATATATAGTCAAATGATTTTTGACAAGGGTGCCAAGATCTTTCAGTGGAGAAGTACAGTGTTTTAAACAAACAATGCTGATAAAACTGGATATTCATATGCAAAAGAATGAAGTTGGGTCCTTTTCTTACACATATAGAAAAATTAACTCAAAATGGAAAAATGACCTAGATAAAAGAGAAATCTCTAAGACTCTTAGAAGAAAAGAAGGGGGAAAGATTCATGTCATTGAATTTGGCAATGGTTTCTTAACTATACTATCAAAAGCATAAGTAATAAAAGAAAAAATAGCATGTGGAACTGCATCAAAAAAATACAATCAATAGACTTAAAGGCAATCCACAAAATGGGAAAAATATTTGCAAGTCAAAATCTAATAAGGGGTTAACATCCAGAATATATAAAGATATCCTATAATTCAACAACCAAAAAAACTGATGGAAAATGGTAAAAGACTTGGATATGCCCAGTAAGCACATGAAAAAAGATATTCATCATATTAATCATTAGAGAGGTATACAGCAAAACCACAATGAAATACTACCTCACACTCACTAGAATGTCTGCTCTCAAAAAAAAAAAAAAAGAAGAAAAGTATTGGTGAAATTTGGGGAAAATTGGAACCCTTGTGCACTGGTGGTAGGAATGTAAAGTGATGTAACTGCTATAAAAAACAACATAGCAGTTCCTCAAAAAAATAATATTACCATATGATCTAACCATCATTTTGTGTACATATATTCAAAATTGAATTGAGGCCTGTGCAAGTCCCAACCTTTCCATGGTTTAGAGTTGCTATCTGCCACATAGAGCAAAGTAGAAATTTACCTTTTGGGAGGACTAAGTGGTTTTCCCCTCTGAAAAAGCCTCATACATAGAAAAAAAAATGAAAGCAGCATCTTGAAGAGATACTTGTACACCCATTTTCACAGAAGTATTATTCATAACAACGTAAAGATGGAAGTAAACCCAATGCCCATTGACAGGAGACTAGATAACCATATGATGGAATATTATTTGGCCTTAAAAAGGAAGGAAATTCTGACACATGCTATAATACAGATGAACCTTCAGTCATTATGCTAAATGGAATGAGCCAGTCACAAAATGACATTGAGGTCTGTCCAGAAAGTGTCCAGCCACATGATATGGAAAATGGAGACATTTATTGAAGAAGATACATGATGCATTACACATTGTACATAGGACAATGGTGCCTCATTCCCCTCCAAGGTAGATACCTCTGGACCTCACACAGTTCTCCCATTCACCATCTGCTGTCCCATTGTATTTTCCTGAATCTTATCTGCAGTCTGAAATCTCTTCCCTTTCAAAGGTGATTTTAGTTTTAAGAAAAGCCAGAAGTTGCACGGTACCAAATCTGGGTTGTAGGGATGCTGAGTCACCTGGGTGATTTATGTATCACCAAAAAATCTCTGTATGAGACATGATTCATGAATGGTCACATTTTTGTGATGAAGCTGGCAATCACCAGTGGCCCATAACTGCAGCTTTCTGAATCATCCGAATAGTTTCTGTGGAGGAATGTTCAAGCTTAATGCCAAATTTGATGTAGGTTCATTACTCTACTCACTCAGTCATTTTGAATGTGACGGCCACACAGTACACATGCTCACTCAATGGCATCTACTGCCTCCACTGACTAGTACAGTGACGGCATCATTGTTCACATATGAGCATTCCAGTCCACTCTCCTTGGCTGCCAGGTTAGACTGATGTTGCACAAACTGTTCTCATTATATTAACAATGGTTGGACTTTTTCTGGACAGACCTCACTATATTAGTCCACTTATATTAATCAGATTGATAAAAGCAGAAAACAGAATGATAGTTTCTGGGAGCTGGGTAAAGGAAAAATGGGAAATTGTAGTTGATTAATAGGTATAGAGTTTTAAGTTTGCAAGATTTTTTAAAAAGCTTGGAAATTGGTTGAATAACAATGTGGATGCCCTTACTACTAAACTCTACTCTTAATGGTTAAGATGGTAAATGTTATGCTATGCATATTTTACCAAAATTCTTAAAAATGTAAAAAAAAAGTCCTTTCCTATTTCACTGAAAAAAATGATTAAAGGTTTATTTTATTGTTTATTTCTTAAAAAAAGTTTAAAAAATATTTTATTAGTATCTCCAAACCCAGGATAATTTTGCAGCCCTATATTAAGCATTTTTTTCTATAGTATTTCATCACTACTCTCCTGTTAAGTTCTATTCATCATTGGATTTTGTGAAGTATAATCTCTGCTCTCTGTTGCTGATTCTTGCTCTTCTACTCATACACTGAAGGTAGGTGTTGCCCAGAGATTTGGACTCAGACTGTTACTACCAGTAACACTGTCCTTAGACTTGAGTGACCAGGGCTTTTGCTCAGGGTTTCCCTGCATTTAAGAGGGCACTTCTCTGAACTTCCTCTGGTGATATCCATTCACAAAGTGTGAAGAGGTAAACATATACTAACCTAGATTCCATACCTTTGTAGAACTTTTTATATTTTTAATTTTATACTCAAAATTACCTAATGGTCTTAAATTTACTCCCTGGGCCTTATCTCTAGATCCAACTTCCTGAAGGCCATCTTCCCCTTTCAGTCAGTACACAGCAAATATGGGGAGGTGTTCAAGTGGCAGCTCAGTGTGGGGGTATATATGGAGCTTGTATATGTGGGTGGAAGGGCTCTTAAGATAAAGGACAAAGTCAAAGGTAAAAAGAAAGAAGGAGCTTGGCCTTGGAAACTTCTATTCATTTCTATTCATTTCTATTCCAGACCTGGCCATGTCAACATTACTGGAGGAAGGTCTGCCTATGCACATCCTGTAGGCACCTTTATTCACTCCCAAATTTTAAAACACTATCTACATGCAATAGATTCCCCCATCTGTTGCCTCTGGTCATATTCTTTCTGCCCAGATCGAGACATGAATTTCTCATTGTCCCCTGTCTTTGTCAGTTTAATTTTCAGACACAGACCAGGAACCCTAAGAAGGTGCAGGGAAACTTTCTACGCTATAGTAATTAACAGTAAATTTGCTTATATTAATCTATAAGCATTGGCCTTCAACAAAAGAGGAATGAGGAGGGAAGGGCTGTGGTAGTTGGGAGGTTGTTTATCATTATCATTGGCAAGATTTTACATGCTTCTCTTACATACCATGACTAGGGTGAACTGGGAGAGCCATGGATCTGGGTGAATGGTCAGGAAAGGTCAGCAGGCATGTTTATATTTAAATTTCTCCTATGGTTAGACACATTATCCTCTCACGAGAACCACTTCCATAAGCTGTGTAATAAAGGCATATTTTTTTAATACACTGTAAATGCCTACTAATACAGGGAAAAGCAAAATTGTTTTTAACTCTCTTCCATGTAAGGCAAAGACTAAATATTGGTGCTTTCTTAATAAATATTTATGTGCATGTAAATAAATAAAAGTCTTTCAAATTCCTAATATTTATGAACTGATCATAAAGCGTGAGGCAGAACCAGCACCAAGAAAAACAGATCAAAATGAAATCAATTCAAACCAAAAGTGGTGGTAGGAAGCTCTTTATGTGCTTGAAATAAATGATTGAAACAGAGCAGTAGCATTGGGATACAATTTTGAGTGAGATTATCAGGAATATAAACTGATGGGTGAGAAAACAGTTTCTTTTATAGGTCTTAGGCATGGCAAGTAAAATATTAACAATGGTGGACTTTAATAGTTAGTCCTTATAGAGATAAACAGATAGAAATATGTCCTCCTTTAAGCAAATTTGTTTTAAGTTCTTACTTAGTGCCAGGTCTGTGCTATATGCTGGCTAAACTTTATCCCTTTCCTCAGTAAATATATTTATTTTCACTTTGCAGAACACATAGCAATTCATTATTCAATTTAATAAATAAATAATAATAAATATCATGACATAAAGCTTTAATGAATATAAAGATTTGAATATATTCTGTCAAGTAAGGCAAAGAGCCTGAAGAAATAATAATTGAGCAAAGAGAACACAGAAGAATTGGCATGAAACTATATTTACCAGGTCAGCCTGCATAACACAAAAGCTGGATGATTCCTCTATTTCATTCTTTAAAAAATTATTTTGAAAGACTCTTAGGAAGATCTCTCCCTCTTTCATTTGATTTAGTTCTTCCATAGGTTCTAAAGGCTAAAGAATTTGTAGAAAACGTTGGGCCTGGTATAAATGAGAAAGTAATGGAATTGACAATTTTCCCAATGCTGTAAAAAGCAATTAGTCATTAGGAGGCAATAGGTTAGCACTTCCTTTCAACAGAGTAAAATGCTATTTCGAAGCCCATGGAACTTAAGAGAAAGAAAGCAATTCAGATCATTTACAGATAGCTCTTCCCCTTTAGATTTCAGTTCAAGACAAATTTTATTTTAATGTCTGCACATGTAGACATTAAAGATAGATTCAATTGTGTTTATTTCCCTTTATTTTTTCCCCTTTTCCTAAATACATGGGTGACTCAGTAGGGTCACTTCCTCAGACAGTGTCTAGTAATTTGACTCTAGGGGGCAAGAGGTTTCTTTTCCCCCATTTTTCCTCGGAGAGTAGCATGTTCTCTTCCTGACACACAAATTGACAATATTGGTCTACTTTCTATGAAAGCCTTGTCCTGAGCTTAAAAAAAAAGTAAGATAAAGCAAAGAAACACCACAATTATCTTTTCCCTAGACAGTATGCATGTGGTATGGAGACAGCTGGTCAATTAACCAAACATTTTCTCTACATCATAAAAAGTATTCAGATAACTTCCGGTTTTTTTAACCAAACCAAATCAATTACTTGACACCATGGGGATATGACCTTATTGCACTTGTCTATTCATTTTTAATATTAAATGCTAGCATATAATAGAGGGAAACTAGTTTTCTAGCTAGGTGTATTATCTTTTTTTTGATAAGCAAAACATTTTTTGAATGAGAGGCTTAGAATAGACTCTGAAATTTCATGACATTTAATATATAGTAATAGAAGCCCAAGCACTTGAATGACCACACACACACACACACACACACACACACACACACACACACACAATATCTGTCTAGACATTGTTAATATAATGAGAATGGCCAGTGCAATATCAGTGTAACCTGGCAGCCAAGGAGAGTGGACCTGAATGTGCATGCATGAACAAGGATGACTTCACTGTACTAGTCAGTGGCGATGATAGATGCATCTGTACTGTGTGGCCATCACATTCAAAATGACTGAGTGAGTAGAGCAATGAACCTGCATCAAATTTTGCATTAAGCTTGAACATTCCTCCACAGAAACTATTCAGATGATTCAGAAGGCTGAAGTTTTGGGCCATTGGTGATTGCCAGCTTCATCACAACAATGTGCCCACTCATGCATCACATCTAATGCAGAGTTTTTTGGTGAAACATCGAATCACCCAGAAGACTCAGCCCTGCTACAGCCCAGATTTGGCATCCTGTGACTTCTGGATTTTTCCAAGCCTAAAATCACCTTTGAAAGGGAAGAGATTTCAGACTGTTGATGATATTCAGGAAAATATAATGGGGTAGCTTATGGTGAATGGGAGAACTGTGTGAGGTCCCAAGGCACCTACTTTGAAGGGGACTGAGGCATCATTATTCCCTTATACAATTTTTCTTGTATCTTCTTCAATAAATGTCTCTATTTTTCTTATTACATGGCTGGATATCTTCTGGACCAGGATATATATATTCTACTAAGTGTATATGTAAAAGTATGATATCAATGATTGAGACTTCAAATTCTATGTTCTTTGAGCTCATAGCGTGCTCTCATTTATATTTTCCAAGAGAAGTAGAAACAAGAGAAGTAGAAAGTGACATTTTTTTTAGAAGATCAACCTATGTGTAAGTCAGGATAGGCTAAGTTATCTTGAAATTACACCGACTCCAAATCTCAGTGGCAGAAAATGACAAAAGTTTGTTATACACATTAAGTGTTTATCACAGATTGCCTGAGAACTGGGCTCATTTTCACCATTTAGGGACCCAGCCTGTTGAAACAGCTGCCATCTCTAGTAAGGTCAGTCACCATGCTAGAGAGAAAAGGGGGCTCTGGAGAGTTTCACAGTAGCAATAAAATGCTTTGGACTAGAAGTGACACAAATCATCCCACTTAAAATTCACTGGCCAAAGCCAATCACATGGCTCTATACAAACAAGGAAACCATGAAGAGTTAATCTACAATGTGTCTAGATGTGAAGAGCCAGGTATATTTTATGTACAGCACTGATGACTGCCATCCCCTTTAGGAGTAAACAGTGACTTCAGGACCAAAACAGATAGATTTCTGATGCTAATCTATAAATTTCCTCTTTGCTCAATTTCCCAAAGTTAGTTCCTAGGGTTGAAGAAACCTAATAGGCACACACACATGCTTTCATATTTTCTTGTCTTCTTCCCAGGACACTTCAGTAGAGATATAAATAAATAAAATACTTAAGGCAATAAATTGATGTAACAAGATGAGAACATGTGAGATGCTTTAAAAGCTCAAAGATGGGTTCAGCTTACTCTTGTAATAAAAATGGACAGCTGATCAATGCTCTGGCTTTTGGGTCTATTGTAAAGCAGAGTAGGAAAAGCCATGATAAGAGAGGAAGGACTCTATTAAGAACAATAAATTCTAAAGAAAGATATTTCCAGGTTTTAGGAAAATCTAAATATGTAAAGAGCTGGAATAGAGACAATCAAAAGGATAAAAAGAACTGAGAATAAGGATAAGCAATTGTTATTATTTCATTCTTTCTCTCATTCAGCAATTATATCATGATAATCCTTAACCTTCATTGAGGACTACTGCAAACTCATTCTCTGTGTTCATAAAAATTATACGAGAAGAGCATACAATGTCATTTTTATCAAATACCTTATTTAATTCTCAGATTTAATAACTTTATGAGGCAGTACAATTATCATGCCCATTTACAGACAAGGATATTGAGTCTCAGGGAGAATTAGTAATTTGCTAAAAGTTCCAAAGTGGAACCTAGATTAAAATCTAAGGATTCTTGGCCCTACATCCTACATGTGCAATAGTTGTATTACAACAAATAGCACAAATAACTCCTAAGCAGGGGTTTAAGTGTGATGACAAGCCATTGGGAAGGGATTAAGAAGAGAAGTGACTTTATCACAGGTACATTTTCAGAGGATCAATATGTATGAGACTAGATCTTAAGGAATCCAAGTAGAAGGAAAAGATAAGAAGAAGGAATTTATTGAACTATTTAAAAAATAAGATAGTGGCTTCAATCAGGGTAGAGGAGGTGGTAGAAAATGATCAGATTCAGGACGTACTTTACTTTGAAGTTATTGCCCACAGATTATTGCAGGTGGGTGTAAGAAATGAGAAAAAAGTTCAACCCTAGTTTTGTAGCCTGGTTAATTGGATGAATGGTACACAATTTACTGAGATGGAAGAAAAATGTGGATGGACAAATTCTGGGGATAGGAATAAAATAGTATTCAGATATATTTAGTTTTGAGATGAGACAAGATGGAAGGAGACTTGAATTGGGGTGGTGAACACACAATACAATATACAGAAGTTTATTATAGAATTATACACATGAAACTTATGTAATTTCATTAACCAATGTCACCCAAATAAATTCAATAAAAATTTTAAAAAGGAGAAATGTCAGTATGTCAGTTGGAAACAATTGTGTGGATTTCAAAGAAAAGGAAAATAAGACTAGAGATATATTTTAAGGATTCAATTACATGCAGATGGTATTTAAGTCATGGCATGGGTGTTTGAGTATAAATTAATGCCTACAACTTTAAACATTTGCAGATCAGGGAAAGAAGTATAAATCAAAATAAAAGATTTAGAAGCAGTGGTCAATAAAATAGAAAGACAGCATGGGAAATGTGGACTCTAGGAAGCCAAGTGATGAGGGCTTCAAGTTTCATGAGGAAAGCAATGCTTGGCAAATGGTGCTCATAGGCCAAGAAGATAGATTGTGAACTAAACATTTGACTAATATGATGGAAATCATTGACAATATATATCTTGTTAGTTGGAAAGAGGCTGGATACTTTCTCCTAAAAATCATGTCCTTGCCAGCAGTAGTGTGTAGCTATTATATGAACACACATAAAAAGCTATAATATGTAAATGATACCAAATTCTGCTCTAGTATTTGGGCACTGAATTATAACTATTTTAGGAAGTATGAACTCTATAACCTCCAGCTACAAAGTAAAGTAATCAGATGTGCAAAATATATTTCATACAATGACTAGTGATACAGAAAGAACAGTAGCATGATTCTAACAACAGATTTATCTACTATTTCCCTTACTGATCCTCCCTTGCAAATTGGCTTTCCAGAAAACTTTTATTTAGTCTGTCCTCAGGAACTTTGCTATTCAAAGCCTTGATGCTGTCTGTGGCTGGCTCCTATGCTTTTGGAGCAAACGCACAGAGAGGGACTGATGTGCATACACATATACTCTAAAATCGCATCATTAAGCCCCTTAAGAATTAGGACTGGACTGTTCCTTTCAGCAGTCAGAACTGGGATTATGTGCTCATTTCTTCTCTCATAGTGTCACTGAAAGAAAAACAAATCTTTACAGAAAATATGGGAGCTCCAGATGGTGACTTTCCATCAATTAAGAGAACAGATAATTTTAGTTAACCCTTGAAAATCTTACTGTCAGTCATTTCTCCTTTTCTTTTGATCTGTTAACTCTATAAAATATTCTAACATGTGATCACTAATGATTACTTACATTTGAATATCTAGTGGACTCGTTATTAGGACTTTTTCTAAAAGTATACTGACACATTAAAACTGACTCGTAAGGAAACCAAGCTAATTTCCTGGTGAACAACTTAAAAATATTTTGAAATAATAATGACACTTATACACACATGGAGATACCTCACACTTTTAGAAGCAATTCAATTATACAGCTTCCCTCATCAGCACCGTGCCAGTGACTTTTCAATCGCTACTGTCAGCTCTTTGGTGCTAGACTCCATGCCTTATATTCATTCTCTTTAGAATTAGATGCTAAAGATTCCTTGTAGATTTAAAGATTCCAAATGTCTATATCCAAATAGCCAATTTCTTTTTTTATTTCATGTATTTTTCTTAGCTATTCTGTGAGCATCTTAATGCTTTGAGCACTTCCACCGAAAAATGAACCAAGACAGCACACAAAAAAGTCCCCCTGGACAAGATATTGGTTATGATTCATTAAACTCATTGAATGACTAGAAATCCTTTTGACTTCCCTGTGTAACCCTCTCCCCAACCAAAAAAACAAAACAAAACAAAACACACACACAACCAGTATACATTGTAAATATATGTTTGACTACTATCTTTTTTGATCCTAAAATATATATATTTAGGAATGAATTAATGAAGCATTAGAGAGTTCACTATAGAAAATTGGCAATTGTAAATTCACTCTACCTCTTTGAAATATAAATCTTTTACAACCTAGGAATGTTTTTCTTAAACGCCTGGGAGCCAGCCATCCCTTTGAAATGTAATCTGTAGGAAAGAGGGCTCCCTCTCTGTTTCTGTAGAAGGATAGGAGGCTAATTTTAATAAGTGACAATTAGCAAACACTGATGACCAAATTACCTCTGACATCCTTCATAATTTTTCCATTACCTTACTCCAGATTTCATAAATCCTCCACTTGATATTTCAGCAAAAGTGAGTTTAGTCTCTCCCCCATACTGCAATGGTCTTGAATAAAGTCTCCCTTTCCATTTTTAACAAGTGCCTGGTGCACATTTTCTTATACTATCATAGCAAGGATGGTGAAAGATGTAATGGAGATAGAAGCACTGCTCTCATCCTACAGAATTTATAACCTGTTTGATAAATAGAAATAAACATACACAAAAGAATTAGTGAAAAATACTTCACTAAGGGTAATAGAGGTACTAAGAAAGGAGAAGCAATGTGGTTTGGAAATAGTCTCTAATGTGCAAAGAGTACCTCTGACTTTGCCATTGACTCTGTAACCTTAAGCAGGTGCCTTGGATTCCTCATCCATGAAATAGAATAGCTGATTTAACTATGAGACTTAAAAATAACCAACAATTATTGAGCATTTATGATATGGCAGATACAACATTCTAAATGCTTTACATGCAGTAAATCATTCAATTCTAACAACTTTATGTGGGACTATTTTCATCCCTATTTTACCTATAAGGAAAATGTGGCAACAACATAGTAAATATCCTGATTGAGGTTATCACCTCATAAATGGCTGACCTATAGTGAAAATCCAAGCACTATGCTTTATTGCTTACATCACTAAAATAAAATCTATGAAAGAGTTTTCAAACTGGAAAAAAAATCAAATACATGATAAATAAGATAAATACAAAAAGAAATGAATGTCCACTCTGGGAAAAAAAAAAAACAACAGGAAAACTAGTTGACTTCTGAAATTTCTCTGATTTTATACATTCTGGCATTTGGGGAGTAATACACATTAACTCTAAAAATTGTACTTTCCTGATATTTCTTCAGTTCTACACTAAAATAGCATAAATCTGTCTCTCTTTTATTTGAAAACTCTGCTTAAGTCTGTGCATTCTTGGATCGAAAGCATCATCTTTCGGAGAGTGATTTCCTTCCTCATTCTGAGAAGGACAGATGGGAATATGTGCTTTCTCTAGACTGAGAGCAAAGGAGAGGGAGGCCTGGAGCCGCGAACCGCCCCTTTTGTTTACCCTGCCTGGCCGCGTGCCCATGGCAGCCTCTTGGTTGTCTCCCTGAGAGCCTCAGCACAGCTGTTCTGAAGGTCAGAACTCTGCTCCATATGCCCGTCACCTCATTCCTTTTAGTTTTCCAGCATCAGAAATGCAGATTCGAGCTGGGTTATTGATAAATATTGCTTTTTGTCTATGAAGATGTACTAATGCATATAAGCTAGTTCTGACTGGGGGAAATTTTTGTTCTCTTGACTCTCCTCTCTGGCTTTTCAGTTCTTTGCGCACTTGTTAATACACATCCTATAGGAGTAGCAAGGACAACGAGAGCTATGCAAACTCAAATGAAAGCATTCAGGTGCTACATAGGTACAGGCACAGGTCTGACAGGGTGCAGTTAGAGAAGACAGATTTCTGCTTTTTGACTTTGGGTTGTGGGGCTATGCGTAATTTTGTTCTCTTTTTAGTTGTTCTATTCTTGGCATTTCCTCCCTAATGAACAAGTTTTTCTTTTGTAATTGTGAATAAAATAAATATTTATAATAAAACTGTGAAAATATGCCAGCTTCATATTTCACAAAAGTACTAGCTGCTCAATATTCAAAACATAAGCAAAATGTGCAGTTTATTTGAGGATTTAATACGGATTTTATCTGGATGCAAGGATTGGACTAGATGTAGGTGTCTGGAACACAGCCATTTAATTATTAATTTGACAGACATTAAGTTGTGCTGATCCAGAATGGTCTCTTTCTCCTGTGGATTATTGTAACATTAACAATTAGAAATTTTTACTCATGTATTAAGTACAAATAGTTCATTGAACACTTACAAAGACTCCTAGTCCTGAGTATTATGTGATGTGTTACTTGGCTCTAACTAAAATATTAACTGTACAATGAGCAACAGGATGATTGGCTATTTTTAATATATTTATTATCACATATAATTTTTTACTTATATATGGCTACCTACCTGGCAAGATAAGTGGTACATACATACATACATACATGTAATATAGGACAATGTTACTATGTAAGTCTAAATTCAGATAAAGAATGCACACAAAATACTATATGGGCTATAAAATAAATGGTCTAAGAATATACTAAGATTTCTAGAGATCAAAGTACATAGGACAAATCACAGGATCTGAAAAGTGGATAAGCTCTAGCAATTTTGGTTTTAAGCCCAAGTACGACGTGGCCACCAAAAGTCTCTAAATGTTTTAATGACAAGATTGCCCTAAACATAGGGCATAAGGGAGGTAGAATCTTATATCTCCTGCAGAAAAAGTAAAGTATCAGAGATAGACATAGGACAAGCAAGATCATTTCTAGGGTGTTGTTATTGGATCATGCTGTTATTGGATCATAGAATTGTATCCTTATGATTCAAAAAGCAGTAGAAAGTGAGAAACTGAGGACAATAGCAACTCCTGATCAATCATAGGCTAGTGGAACAGCCATGTTATTCCAGGGACTTGGTTTGCACATATAAAGTCTATAGATACTTGTACTTGAAATACCTGTAAGACCCATTCTTTTAGTTCTAAATATTAGTGCCCTATCAAACAAATGTCTCTGCAGATTCTAACACCAAAAAATGGAATTGTGTGATACATGCACACCTCACTCAAAATAGTATAGAAATTGAAGCCTGGAGTGGCGAGGGAAGTCTTCACTCAGGAAATGAAACATGAGGAGGGCATTGTTAAGTAGGCAGAAATGGACAGGCAGAGAGTGGTGAGGGAGGAATTAGAGCCAAGAGAACTCTAGGAGTATAGGCGCAGAAGCAGCAATGAGGGGATATCAAGATAAGTGGAAGGAAGAGAGGAGGCGTCTTACGTGGTTTGGTCTAAAGTATATTGGGCCTATGTCATTTTAAATGCACTTCTAAACAGTAATTGCAAGGGTAATAAAAATTATGTGATTTTTTTTCCCAACTGAAATGACAAAAATTTTGCTATTTCAAGTAAAAAGGTTAAATTTTTAATTTTTAGTTTACAATCTTTATAAATTTTATAAAGGCTGGATGGAGGAGACAATGGAGCCACAGCCTGAGTGAGGCTGCATGTGGAATGTCTGGTCACAGTTACATTAAGCACTACTTAGTGCTGCTTAAAGCATCCCGTGAGTAACTGTGAGGAGTAAGTTGGAAAGAAGAGAGCAATTTAATAGCTCATTTTCCCAAGGTTTTCTCAAATGCCTGCCAAATTTCATAGAACACTGTCCCTGTCAATGCTGACTTCACATTTAAAACACTGATTTGCGAACATTGGGTGGACAGAGACGTAAGACCAAGCTAATAATTTTAATAATCCAATGGAAGGTGCCAAGGCAGTTATGGCAGGGTCATTTATTATTCTTTTTTGAATAATATAAATTGGATAGTTCTTCCTTGAACCCTTGGTGAATTGTTTTAAATCAGTATCCATATACTCATTTTTTTAAAGTTAATTTATTTTTTAGAGACACAGAAAGGGAGGGAGAAAGAGAGGGAGAGAAACATCAATGTGTGGGAGATACATTACTGGTTGCCTGTCACCCAGACATGTGCCCTGACTGAGAATCCAAGTGGTGACCTTTTGATTTTCAATCTGCTGAGCCACACCAGCCAGGGCAGTATCCATATATTCTTAGATGTTTAAGGAAAACTTTCAGTGGAAGAAAATGTCAAAGAATCAACAATGGCAAAACCATGTTTTTCTTGTTGGCTAGTCAATTGGGGAAAACGTATTTATTTACATTTCCCATTTTTCTAAGTACCATGCCTACTTTGTTCATAGTTATACCCTTTAATTCACATTATCATAGTTTTCCATCTCTCTTTTGCATATCTAAATTGTATATATCTTTTAAGGCCAAATTCAAAATATAGTCCCTGCTGAAAATGTTCCTTGAAATCCCTGTCTTTACTAATCTCTCCTTCTCTCTCTGAGTTTTTTTTAACTTTAAAATGGAATGACAGATTAAGGCAACAGGATACTATGGGTTATGAACGCACGTACTGGATATGGATACACTTGGGCTTGGGCCACAATTTTGCTACTTTCTTTATGCTATCAGGTAAATTACTCTCCTTTCAGCTTCAAATTTCTCTTTGTTTGAATGAGAATGATGGTAATTCCCAGGGTTGTTACATGAATTGAGTGAGAGAGTTTTCCAATATGCTTTGGCATGGTACTTGATTGTAAACTCCCAATAAATGTAAAGCATTTTTGGTAGGAATAATAATAGTATTACTATTTGTTCACCAAACAGAAATTTTTAGTTTAAACAGAATGACTATTTTTTTATTCACTGTGACTATAGTGCTTTTTCTGTCAATATAAATCTTCATTGTCCTTCAATACTCAGTTCAAATTTTACACGTATCATTAAGACTCTCTTGAATACCTCAGTAACTTTTAATATCCTTTGAATTATAAGAATTTACTGTGAACGAAAAGAGAGTTATGCAAGAAACCTGACAAGCTCATTGAGGGGCGGGGGTGGGCACATGGCTGGCCTGATAAACTCAGAGACCGCAAGTCACCACACAGGGTGTTCTGATCACAAATTCCTAACAGGGCAGGTCATAGCGAGTAGTCATGCCCCAAGCCTGCAGTTTCCTTACAAAAGGCCAGCCTTTACCTTAAGAGAGCTGTGTCCATTGTTCTTATGCATCTAGAATAACACATCTTCAATATGTCAGAGTTATTTTCTTTTCTACCCCTCAAGGCACAACCACCAGCACCAGAGCAGAAGACCACAGAAACCCGCATTGTTACCTTGTTCCCTGAGTACCATCTCTCTGCCGTAAATGTTAATTTTAAACTATCCTGTGTCCACCAATGTAAAAGAAGTAGGTGTTTTTCAATTTTGCCTTTTATCTAACCCAGAAATTTCCCTAGTAGTCTTTCTCCTGCCTTCTTAATCTACCACCAACTGATTTCATGTAACTCTCCGTATATCTCGTTCTTTGATTCTAATGTATAAAATAAGCTGTAAAACTGCCATTCTCCAGAGCATTTCCTCAATCTGTTGAGATGTTGCTTCCTGGCATATGTCATCAGTTTGGCTCAAATAGACTTATAAAAAATTCTCTGCAGGTTTGGATGTTTCTTATGTTGACATTACACAAAATTTTTACAACATAATTTATGAAACATAGAAAGTGTTATGAATTCAAACAGGCCTTGCTTGAATCCCTTCTCTGTCATTTTCTGGCTGTATATCATAGACATGTAAGTATAATTGATCAAATATAAGGGACTCCCCAAGTTGAAATGAGAAGATCCAAAAGAAATTTTAAACTCATAAACTGAATCATATATGGGCTTATGATATTTAATTCTAAACTTAGTTATAGAGTTCAAAGCACTTATTAAAAATAATGTATTAATTTATGTAGAGTATTCTTTTCTCATTTTATTACAAAAATTTTTAAACTCTTTGTAATCATCTTAAACATCAAACTCTTATAAATAGTGATTTGTAAGGTCATCAAATATTTTTTTCCAAATCAATTGAGATACTGCAATTATAACTTTTGAAAGATACTGTCAGTGGAAATATTAATTCAAATCTCAGGTATCATTTGCATAGTTTTAGCACAGTTGATTTTTCCCCCTCATTTGTCTTGTATCAATAGCTGTTATCCTAGTGATTTACTGTATTACTTTATAAAATGATATTTGAAGTCTGGTTTATAATCATCTCCATCATTTCAAATTGTGAAATTATATGCCCAAGGATCATTATTAAGTCAGTGTTAAATTTCTTAGCCTCTCTTTTTTTTTTTTAAATTTAAATCATTTCTACTTCTATACACATTTAATGCCACCTGTGCTTAAGGTTGTTTAAAACCAGGATGTCTTCCTCAGATAGCATTGTGTAAAATAAGATAATTGAGAGAGTACTCCAAATTTTGAGTGATATTGAAGGACTCAACCATGAGGCTATTTCTTGTATAAGGGATCATTTCACATATGAGCATATGTAGAACTTACTCTCCTTAGGAATCAGCAATCTCACTTACAAATGGTGCTTTCTATAACTAAAGTCATAGAACTGTTGGGTAGTTAACTAAATTAGATGGTATGTAGAACACCGAATATTGTGCCTAGCACATTTTTCATTCATCATGCATTTTAGAATTCTAAGGAGTCACAATCATCATCAAAGAATGCAGATGTCCAGAAAACTTGCCCAAAGCAATGCAGCTAAAATGAGAACCCAGGATTCCCAAATATATATTCAGTTCATCCTTGGATAAGCAATTAAAAATGCCTTTTTAAAATTTAATGCACTACAGATGAAAGGAAATAATTTCAGAACTAGTTCAGTGGAATAGTAAGTTGTAGCAGACTTAAAAAGATGAAAGAGAGGTGAATGGCCTAAATCTCTGGTGTATTGTGGTTTAAAATAAAGGTCAATAGCCCTGGCTGGTGTGGCTCAGTGAATTGACTGCCAACCTGTGAACCAAAGGGTCACTGGTTCAATTTCCAGTCAGGGCACATGCCTGGGTTGCTGGCCAGGTCCCCAGTAGGGGTGCGTGAGAGGCAACCACACGTTGATGTTTCTCTCCCTCTCTTTCTTCCTCCCTTCCCCTCTGTCTAAAAATAAATAAATTTTACAAAATAAAATAAAAGTCAGTAATAACTGGGAAATTGTCCCAGAAATATAGTGGGCAAGGATAGCCAACGTATTGACACTTGTCATGTCCATTAGGGCTTTGGAGTTGATTGTTGTTTGATTCCTATCAGCACAAATTGCAGTTTTCCTATGTACAAAGGATGTGAATTTATTCTGATAATGTTTGACCTTTTTAATGAGAATAATTTTATAATCAAAATAGTTTAATTAGATATTTGCCTTTTGTTTATACTGGTATTTACTTATGCCATTTGAAAATCGACTTACTGCACAAGTAAATATATAGGAGTATTTTATATCACTGCCATTTTACCTTTATAACTACTTGATATATTTCTTTTAAAAAGATTTTTATTTATTTTTAGAGAGAAGAAGAAAGGGAGAGAGGGAGAGAAACATCCATGTGTGGTTGCATCTTGCGTGCCACTGCTGGGGACCTGACCTGCAACCCAGGCATGTGACTTACACTGGCAATCGAACCGACGACACTTTGGTTCACAGGCCAGCACTCAATCCACTGAGCCACACCAGCTAGGGCAGTATATTTGTTTCTAATAGAAATTAAAATAAATTCACTCATTAAAATACATACAGAACTATTAAAACATTCAAATATTAAAGTGTAAATATATATTATTCAAATGGCCTTTCCTTTCTTTTTTAGTTCACATAGCAGTTTAGGAGCATATGTTTGGCAATTAAATAGGATCCCGACTCTTAAGTTTCAGGATTGACCATCACCTTGTTTCATCCTGTTATCCCAATGGTATTTACTACTAGTCTTTTATATGAAATCTTCGTTCTATTCAGATAGAACTTTTCATTTCCACCCACACATCCCCTTAATAATTCTCAATGTTATGACTTTGTGTTAGACCTGAAAAGCCTACCTTCCTCTGCATTAATCAAATTTGTCTATTTTCATATATAATCTAATTACTCCAGAGAACTTCCTTATGACCCTACCTGCTTTTCTTTCATTTTGCTCAAAGTTTATACATCTCTTATTATCATACTAGTTCACGACAGAAGTTCAGAGAAGAATTAGACCCAAGAAATCATGAAATTTATAGATATTACAACTGGAAACTCAAAGGGAAAATTACATTTCTAGATAACAGAAATATGTTTATTTTAGCTTTTTATTCGTTGCCTGTGTTTTTTTGCTGTTTTTTTCTAGGAAATTATTGCCAAGAATAATGTCAAGGAACTTTTTCCTTATATTTTCTTCTAGGAGTTTTATAGTTTCATGTCATATATTTAAGTCTTTAACCTATTTCAAGTTAATTTTAGTGAATGGTATAAAATAGGGGTCAGGGCTCCACCCTTAAAAATTATTGAGAACCTTATATATCTTTTGTTTATATGGGTTATATTTCCATATTATAAAATAAATCTGAGACTTTAAAAATATTTATTAATACATTAATAATAATAATAAACTCTATTACATGTCAACATAAATAATGTTTATAAAACAGAATAACTATCATTTCCAAACATAAATATTTGGTGAGAAGAGTGTCATTGTTTTACATTTTTGCAAATCTATGTGGCTTAACAGAAGATAGCTAGATTTTCGTATCTGCTTCTGCCATGGTTGATTTTATGTGTCAGCTTGCCTGGGCAAAGGAATGCCTGCTGACATATTATTTTCTGGTGTGTCTGTGAGGGTGTCCCCAGGAAAGATTAACATTTGAATGGGTAGACTGAATAGAGAGGGCCACCCTTACCAAAGCTGGTATCATCCAATCTGTTGGGAGCTTGACTAGAACAAAAATGTAGAGGAAGGAGAGATTTGTTCTTTTCGCTTGAGCTGGGACACCCATGTTCTTCTGCCCTTGGACATCAGACTTGAACCAGGACTTATATATAACACAGGCTTCCCCAGTTCTCAGGCCTCCAGACTCAGACTGAATTACATCACTGTCTTCTTGATTCTCCAGCTTTCGAACAGCTGATCATGGGACTTCTCAGTCTCCATAATCCTGTTATAGAACCAATTTCTATAATAAATCTCTTCTTATACATTCTTATATAACCCTATGAGTTCTGTTTCTTTGGAGAACCCTGACTGATAAACAGCTTCTTAATTTCATATTTACCAATATGTTGTTTGGTTAAAACAGATAACAAACATCCAGGCTCAAACAGATATGGAAAAGGGAGAAGTATTTTCCTTTTCAGATAGTTATAGGTGTTCCCCTTTGATGCTATACAAAACATGACAAGGGTAGTTTCCTAAATATTAGTTGCAATGTGGAAATATGAGACCAATGCAATAAACTCTTTATACTTGTTACATTTAAAATTCATTGGTCAATCTTGAATATGAAATGAACTTTTATCTAGGAATTGTTTTTGAAAAAAACCTTAAATTTATCATTGGGAAACCTTGGTTTACTGACCTACATTGAATTTCTAAATTTTGACATTTAAATATCAAGAAGTCAAATTCACTAATGTCACTACTGATTTCATCAGAAAGTCTTTATGTATTAAAAAGCTGTCCAGCTCCATGTGTTCAGATGTAGTTTCCAAAATCCTAACTTTTATTGGAAAGTTTGATGAGACAGTCATTTTTTCCCTTGAAGTAACAAGCTCATTCATTCATATTTTAGAAAACATCTACTTAACACCTAAGTCTGAATGACCATTCGTATATTGCCAGTTAATCATTATTACAAATAAAATGAAAATGGCCTTCTATGGACTAAATAGCTAACTTAGCATGCCACTTGATTGCACAAGTGATTTTCCTGGAGATAACCCGCTAACATTAATTAGTGTGGGGAAGGAGTATTATATGCATACTTACCATTTCCTCATACAGAATATTAAAGAGATATATACTCAAAGATAGGATTTAATAAAAATTAATATCTACTGATTCATCAAAGACATTCTAAAATTAAACTGGCATATTTTAATGTATGTGGTGGTCAAGAATAAAATAATCACTAGCAGAGTTTCATACCACCATATTGATTTATTCTAACTTACCAGCAGTTTTATCTACCATGATTTCTGAATCATTAATACAAATGTTAAACAGTGAAAAAAACAGAAATGCTCTTTTCACTTTATTATAAAAGAATTTGACATTATGAATTACCTAAACTGGTCTTGAAAATTGCCCAGTCTTCTAGTACCATAAATTGAGAACCACTGGTCTAAGATTATATTTATATTGTATCGCCAATGTCAAAACACACACATTTTGGTTCAAAACACACACATACACACACATATATAGCCAAAGCAGTGCCAACAATCTTAGAAATGTGCCCTTTTATACTCTGAGAAAATAATTATTTATCTTTTCCTCTTAAGCCCAGGAATACTATTTACAAAGGGTTCTTCTAGCAGTAGTTTCCTCGTGTTTGCTTTCTGTTCTACATGTTAATCAATTTGAGCTTCCAACTAAATTAGGATCAAGCACAGACTAATAAATTGACAGGTAGCTAATGACTTTTTTTATCTTGATTGTAACCCTCTGTTTTGCAGAATCCCTTTAGCTCTCAGCTATCAAGTGACTGCCTCAAAACAACCTGTATCAGTTTTGAAAATACATAGGGGCATAAGTATATTTTGAAAATAACTCCAGTATTTCTCCATTTTCTCTTTTTTAAAAAAAGATTATTTATGAAACATGACCTGGACCAGAGGCAGGACCAGGCAGATTTGAACAGGGAGGCAGTACACCAAGAAAGGGGGAGAGAACACCATAATGAAGAATGCAATATGTATCTACTTGATAGTTGATAGAAAGGCCTTCCAAATGCTGTATTTTGCCATGCATCATGTGCTCCCATGTATAATGCACACCCATGTTTTTGGCCTAAACTTCCAGGGAAAAGAAATTTTTTGTTTTAATTTTTTTATTCAATTTTTTATTTATTCATATTTAAAACAAAACTTATTCTATTCCAGGGTGTTATTTTGCATATGGCCATCATTATTGCTTTCTAGAGTTACACTTTCTTAACACATAAGCATAAATAAGAGAATTAAAAACATTTCTATAGATACAAAATGAGTACTACCCATGTATAATGCACATACTTTTTTCCCCTCAAAAATTTGGGCAGAAAAGTGCTCATTATACATGGCAAAATATGGACCATATGCAAAGACAAAGAAAATTACTTATATGAGTGGAAGGAGCACTGATTTTAAAACAATGTTTAAGATGAAGAAAAAGAAGCAAATGCAAAACCTCTATTCTAATACTTATTTTGGAAAAACCATTTATTTTGTCACCACCTGCACTAGCCCAATGAGGAGACAGCTATATACTCGTAGATCCCTCACTTTATCTGGTATGAGCTATACACATAATAGCAAATATAGCCATAGCAGTATTTCCTAAGATGAGAAGTCAGATAATTTGTCAGATAATTCAGGAGGCTACGTGGGCTATTCCACATACATCACCCTGCACAAGTCCTGTTCACTAGATCCACCAGGTAAGATGCCTCGCTCACTGTGTTTTCTTACTTAGGGAACTTTAATTTGAAAAAAGGAAAAAAAAATATCAGAAAATCGTTATCAGTCTTCAACTTACTGGGAGTTTTACCATTCCCTTGTCTTAGATGTATTTTTTGTTGGAAAGTTTTACTACTGAATGTTATTTGGTTTTATTTTTAATGAACATTTTTAAAATACTTCCTTTATGATTCAAGAAGAGAGAGATACTGTATGTAGCATGAAAAAGAATGGGGCAGATATAAGGAAAGGTTTACCGGGTTTATGAGCCATAATATAAAAATATCTTACATTTTCTATTAAAATGTAATTTGGCTTAGCACCTTAAGAGATAGTCAAAATGATGGAGTTACATTGCACTTCATTTCTTTTACATAGACCTGACCCTGTTGCCAACTAGAGTAATTTATAAATCTACAATTTTGTATATCTATGTCATCTTCACACATTTATACCTTCCCTGCAATTTGAACAATTTAGATATCGTTAAGATCTCTAATTTTTCCCTCCATGATTCCTGCTAAAATAATATTCAACTAAACAGGTGGATCAATAGGCATATGCTTTTTTCTCCCTAGACACATGCATGCCCTGCCTAGTTTAAGGATGCAGGACCCTCTACTGCAGAAAAAACAATTCTGATTAGAAGACCAACTTACACACACACACACACACACACACACACACACACACACACCCTTAAATTTTTGCCATTAAATTTTTTAGTTTCTTATTTTATTTTGATAAGTAAACACAGGTAGAAAAGTTAAATAATGTATTCTTATATCACAGATGAGCACATTGATGGTTAAAGGAGCTGAGCTGAGACCCTGCTGACTATTTTACCCTTCTGTCCAGCTGGCCTAAGCCTTGCAGGTACTAACGAGGACAGAGAAAACACCATCAACAGCTGCCTGGATGCCTCCATTCCTGGCAGGTCATCTGACACAGACATACATCAGAGAGATCCCTCCACCTTCTCTCAGCCTATAGATTCCCTCCCTACATGCCTTTTTTGTTGCTGTTAGTAGAACAGGCAAGCCAATGTAGCAATAAATCTATACTTCTTTATTCATTAAATTAGGAGAGTCAAAGTGAGAAGCAGCAAGACTTTAGGATCCTCAAACTTATTAAATATGTTTGGATTAACATACTCATATGAGATAACCCTCCCCCTTTTCTTGTTTTTTCCTTAACACCATGCAGTCTTGTATTCGGTATGTTCATCAGGGATTTATATCGCACCCAGGTAAATCCCACAGTGTCTCCTTGACCAAATTAGGTCCATATCTTCATTTCCTTGTTTTACCATTTAGTTGGAATATAGTGAATAGTTTTGTGTCCAAGACTACTCTGTAGGTGCCTGAGGAGCTAACCCATCATTGGCTATATTTAATATGTTTAGTTCTTAGTACTGTTTAGTCCATTTAATCCACGTGACCCTCATCACATCAGTCATCTCAGGTAACCAGGCTCAATTCTCAACTGTTTTTATTTTCCAGTTTGTCTTTGTCTATCTGAATACAGTATTATTTATAATAATTGTTGCCACCTTCCATTTACCTTGTGGTTTATATACATGAAAACAATTTCAAGTTCATTGTCTGTTTTAATCCACAGACAACTGATTCAGTGAGGTAGGGAAAGTAAGGTTTGCAGTTTATGAATAAGAACAATAAGCAATGTATAGATTATGTGATATCCTTAAGTTCATGTACTGAATCCCTGGTAAAGCCAAGTAAAAATCCCACTTGTAGTTGGATGTCCTTTTCATTCTACTGCCCTACTCCATAGACTGACCTTTTTGTTTACCCATAAATTAATTTGTAGAATAAACACAGGCATACTACAAATCAATTTTTTATTAGTAATGTGGCATATAGCATTTTCTTTATTAATGTCAGCTTTGATTGAAAGGTCTAATTCTACTTCTTCTGCCCTCCTGTACAAAATAGTAGTAAATGTCATGTTTTGTTAACTATTTTTCTGTCCAAAAGCTGATTATTTTTATTAACATAGCAGAGGAAATACTGAAGTGTAAGAATCTCTCCTTCCTCACAAGCATTCTCACTGTCAACTTGGAGCCCTCAAAAAGAGTGTATGTTTTAATTCTCCTTTTAGTAGTTTCCACCTCCATCTTAGAATAGTTTAAATTGACTCTAGTATCAAGCCAATTAGGAGTATTATAAATGGTTCCTTTAGATGAGGAGATTATAGGAAGGAACAGTTACAAGTAAAATAGAATTTTGTTTCTTGTGTTGAATTTTACACAAAAAAATGATTCTTAGCAAATTTTCTAAGCTCTTTCTTCAGTACTGTCTGCCATTAATTCTCTATTTAAACATAAATATTTTACTTCTTGGCCCTTGCACAGGACATCAGCATTTTTAACCATTCCCTATAAACTGCACATGTCCTTTCTGCCTAAAAACCTACTCCATTATTTGAGATTAGCTCAGAGCCTACAAACTCCTTTATGCCCATCCTGACGTCACAAACCCCCCTTATGTCTTATCTGGACTTTTTTGTTAAAAAAAATTTAAGTAGCCTCAGTTACAGAAATGAATTTGGGGGACTTTGGCATAGTGATGCTAAATAGAGTCTTGAGACCAAATTAGATCATCTAGTAATTGAATGCAGCTAGAAAAAAAAAAAAGTCTGAAGATTTGTGCCATGAAGAAGAACCAAAGGAAAATGACTAAGAAGGAGCCAGACGGATGATCCAAAGTGAAAGAAAATCCATCAAAAGAAGACAGTGTTTCAAGGAAGAGGAAATGATCGGTATGTCAAACACTGCTGATAAATTATAATCTCTTTTTACTCCCAGACTCTTTTTATCTGATAGAGGGAGATGAGAATGGAGATTAACGAAGAGGTTTCTTGATTTTTTTTCCTTTTGCATTTTTCTAGGACAGCCTTATAACATTTAGGGAAGCCCTCTCTCATAGCTAAGCCCTTTTGTATTTTTCATTAGCACCGCACAGCTGGCACCTTTTTTTCTGATGCTGCCAGAAACCTGTATTTTCTGGTCTCTTAAGTCTAGCAATTAACTAGTATATGCAAAAGGATACAGTAATTTTAGAAGCCTACATTTTATTTACCCCCAAGCAAACATTTTTCCCTTTTCAGGGAGGCCAGGACTTCCTTTTCCTCCTTCCAAGGTGCTTATTGGAGAGCTACGCCCACATTACCATCAGACAGGTCAGTAAGAGCTTGGCAGAGACCTGCGCCTGGCTCTTACACTGATTTGGCAATATCCGTGAAGTAACTTGTTCTTTTTAATTACTGGAATCCACATTTTTTAAAGCAGAGATACCTACATAGTCCAAATCAGAGAAGTCATTTATGTGATATCACATTGAATAGTACAAATCATCAAATGACCTATTATATCACAATAATGGATTTAATTAACTAGTCAGTTTTGTTTTGTGTTAATTATAATGCTTGCTTCTACCTTACTCCTTCCAAAATTTTCCTCACAATTCTCTTGATTATGAGGGGTAGAAAGGTAAGCTAACTTTGTCTTTTAGGTTAAAATAGAGAGGTCTTAATGACACACTTTATACTTCTGATTTAAAAAATGCTTTACATGAGTATCTCAGTGCAAACATCTAAAATAAAAATCCTTAAATCCAATAAAGGCAATAGAAGTGTTGTGTGGTGCATTTTTATTACAGAAAACCGTTCATATTATGCAGTAAAAGCTGATTCATGTCATGTCATTTATCAAAAAAGGAATGAAAAACTTTGAGGCCTGCCATGCTAACTGGGAAGGGGGAAATTTTTCTTTCAACTTTATGAAAAATAATACATAATAAAAATGATGAAAATAACTGTCAGGTAAGTTGACAGTGTTGAGAGGCATATACTATTTACCTATGGCATTTCTTTTCCATAGAAAAATCTTGAATATGTCAAAGTCTGTAGAAAAATTGACATTAATTTTTTAAATGTTTTCCCTCTTCCTTGAAACTAAGGAGAGGAGCAGGCAAGAGCACCCCCATCTTCTTCTGACCACAGCCCCCTGGGGGCAGGGTTTAGGGGACCACAGCCTGCTGGAGGCAGAGTTTAGGGGTGTACAGTTCTCTCATTGACTTATCTTTCACTATGCATCCCTGTGAGGTAGATAACATTTCCTTGTTTTTCCAACAAAAAAAAAAAAAAGAAAAGGCTGAGTTCAGAGTCCATATGTAACAGGATTTAAACTGAGTTCTAAAAAGATACCCTTTTGCTTTTTTGTTTTGTTTGTTTGTTTTTAGTGTGGTTTTTAAAAAACTTGGAATGTTATTACTAGGTTGTTGCAATATTTTTTTCTTTCTCATATGACCTTCCTCTGACCTTCTCATTCACCTTCGTCCTATCTCCTCCACATTGAACGCATCACAGTTCCTCAGAATCTGCTTTCCTTCCTTTTTTCTTATCTAGTCAACAGAACCAGTATTCTTTGTGTCTCTTAAATGCTTTTCAACAACTTTTCATGACATGTGTATTCTGGGTTCATCCAGAGAGCTCAGTTAACCAGAACTGCAAAGATTTAACTGCTGTTTTGGAAAGCATTCAGCTGTGGTTCCTGACTCCTTAAGTAAAGACAGGAATTATCTCAGGATATCAGGGTAGTGGAGTAAATAGACTTTCGATAGAAGCAATAAAAGTAAGTTAAATGCCCTTTTTTTTTTTCTGTACTTGGTACTGGCTGATTTTAGATCTCTCTAAACTCATATTTGCCCATCTATAACAAGGGGAATTACTGTTAGAATTTCATAGGGTGATTGAGAGATTTACATACTATAAACATGTGTCTACAGGGAGCATCCACACAGTAGGCCCTCAGCAAATATTACCCTCCCTCCCTGCTCTTTTGCTTATGTTGTTGCTGTGTAGGATAAATGTAAAGGACAGGAAACCAGGCACATAATCTAAAAAGGAGCTCAAGATCTTAAGGAAGAGTCCTTTAGGAAACCTGAAAGCCCATGATTGCAGACTGTAGCACTGAGAAAGGGGACAGAATGTATTTATGTCAGTAATGTCACCACTTTTTCTTCATTCAAAACTCGGGAAGAAAACACACTCCCATGTGAAAATCTGAGATCTATAACCAAAACATCATCTCTTTCTATCCCACCAGACGAAAAAGAAAAATCACGATATTGCGAGAGAGTAAGAGGGATAGTATTATGGAGTTTAATTCACAGCTCTGGGTTTCATTTTGCTAAAAGCAATTCATTTGCAAAATTAGGCATTTTCCATACTTGTTACCAATCGTGAGGAAGAGTCCTCACATTCAGTCTCAGCACAGGCAGATCCAAGACAACTGAGAATCAGTTGTGGAATCAGACCATCACTCTGGGTCACTATCTGGCATAGAAGCTGGACTGTCCCAAAGGTTTCCAGAATACCTTTTTTCCTTTTCAGCCAAGTTCCACAAACATCTCCTTGCTATAGACTGAATTGTCATGGAAAGTAAGTATGGAAAACACTCTGTCACTAGTGGGAGGATCTCAGGGGTTTACTTATTTAAAAGGAAAATTTAAATATTTTAGAGAACACCACAATGACAAGACATGACATTCTCCAATAAGGGAGCCAAGTAATAGTATATATAATGGAATAGAAGTTAAGACCTGGATTAAAATTCTACCTCCATCATTTTGACTAAAATTTTCAGGGTTTTTTTTTTAAAGATTTTATTTATTTTGAGAGAGAGGTGAAGTGAGGGAGAAAGAGAGGGAGAGAAACATTAATGTGTTTGTCTCTCATGCTTCCCCTACTGGGAACCTAGACAGCAACCCAGGCATGTGCCCTGACTGGGAATTGAACCAGCAACACTTTGGATCACAGGCTGGCACTCAATCCACTGAGCCACTCTAGCCAGGGCACATTTTCAGCTTTTATAAGTTAGATATTTGAATCTCTATACTTTTGTCAAATACAGAGTTTGTACCATCCTGTATATTTCCTTTCCTGTCTACATATTCCATTATTCTTGACCATAAATCTTAACTTCCAGGAAGATATGCAGGCTGTTATATAATGCCATGGAATATATGGTTTTAATTATCTGATCTTCTGAGCCATTATCCCAACAGAACTGTAGCTTATCTTTTCAGCCTATGTATTTGAGGATATTAGTATTCATAACTGGATACCCCCTGTGTGTGAACAACTATTCTAAGTTCAGAAGGCCCTAAATAATTACCTCAAAAAGTTTCATTTCAGATTCATTACTATTAATTCTAAGAGAAATAAAACAGTCTAGGATTTGTGAACTTAATATTACAGAAAATTTTACCCCATAGTCATACAAAATTAAAACAGAAACCACTTCTGAGAAACAACAGTTCCTTTCTTATTTTTTAAGCATCGAGTTTATGTGTATTGATGAAAGCTAACTCACTTTAATTCAATTTCCAATAGTTTATGATACTATTGACTTCCCCTCCCTAAAGTTTATTGAGCTAAAAAAGTATTAAAAATAAATACAATAGAGCTTATAACCAATAAATATTAAATCAGAAAGATAATTAGAGAATTCAATCAGACTGTCCCTTCTAAGAGGCGTACGGGAAAGCAAGCTTGTGGTGGGGCTTTCAGTTGTGCCTTATACTCTGTTCTGACATACTTTCTTCCCAATGCCTCCGACCCGCTAGGGGCCTCTCGCCAATTAATGGCTACTCTGCATGTTTTAAATCGGGTTGCCACTGATTTCCAGACAATTGCTTTATAAAAGGTTTTGTCTTTATTCGCAAAGGCTTAATTGAAAATCCCCAGTCTCTGAGCGGGCCTGGCCATAACTGAGATGCAAATGGCGCCGTTCGAACCCTTCCTCAGGAGCTCTGCCTGCTGGAGAATCATCCTGGAGGATTTTCACGGGTCTTTAATCATGATCAACCTGTGGAAATGCAGCCAGGCTCACCGCATAAACTGTTTATTTTAGTTTTACTGTTTATTGTAATTGCTTGTTATCCTCCACTACTGTCACTCTGTCAACATATTAACTTCAGCAGCTATCAGGAGAGAATTAACTATTCCGAAAGATAAATATATAGGCCCCCTGTCAGGCTTTCAGATGTTGAACCAAATGAAATTCTATCTTCCTACCTTCCTGCTCCCACTGGAGCTATGACAGTGCATTCAAAGTCTATTCTCTTTTCATGGAATTGCAATATAAGTAGGTATTAAGGTGTTATAAAATAATAAGATTATAGACTTTCTTGAAATAGACCTTAGAAATAACTTCATCAAACCCTTTATCCAAAGCAGAATTTCTCACTCTTGCATTTCTCATAAATAATCATCTTTCATAGCCATCTGAACACCAAAATGCATATTTAAAAATATACCAAATCCATGTATATGAATAAGTGAATATGTAATAGTGATAAAATATTAATGTACTATATGTAATATAAAATATTAATAATATTAGCATCTAGTAGTGCTACTAGCATGTAGTATTGCTGGACTCCAAGCTACCATTATTTCCTTGTAACTTAACCCACTTTACATAAGATCAGGTGGCAACTTCTCGCTGCCGTCTGCATGATCTTGATTCCTAATTTACCTCAGGGTTTTAAATTTTAACTGTTATGCACACTGACTTTAACCTGCTTATGCTGCACATAGAGGTCAACTTCAGAGCTGAACCATCTGAAGGTAACTGTTCCTTCTTTTGTTTTTAGGACACTACATTTTTCTCCCTTCAACTCTTAGTTTTCTCTTAGTTTCCTATATTGGACTCTGTCCCTCTGAATGGCTCCTATTTTTTGATGAATTCACAATTGTATCCTTTAGTCCATTTTATTAATTTTGTATGTATTCCCTTGGCAATTTCATCTTCCCCACGGGTTTCACTAGCATTGATTACTGATGATTGCCATCCTTTACTTCTCTTATACTCAGTTCCTGAGTGAGTGGCAAAGGGGAAGAAGCTTGATCTACAGCTATATGAAGTGTTTCTCATGATGATCTGTGTTACAGTGTGCACAAATATTAACTTGATCCTAGTGTTTTACATACACTTGCAGTTTGTTGAACACTGTACTCACAGCACGTGGCACTGGGCCTCGGCTCAATGTCACTTTGGACATCAAATGCCAAGAGCTACAGATCTTCACTTAGAGGCCTGTCAATAACATTCTTTACTTATTCATTCATCCATCTATTTGTTTACTTACTTATTCATTTGTATTTTACCCATAAAAATGACTTTAAAAGCTGGTATTTAAATAATGCAAGAACACAATGTTGCCAGCTAAAAAGCAGACGATGTGGGATATCAGAGTCAGAAATGGATACACTTGAAAATAGAGTCAAAACTGAAAACATGAATTTTAATTAGGATTATAATTAGGATAAATGATCAGTCTTACACATGGGTTTAAAAAATCATTTTAAAATGCAGAGATGCTTGGGAACTTATTTAAAACCTAGTTCATGCAGGATGAGAGAGCAGTTCGTTAGACTGCATGTCAGTATGATCAAACAGTGGTATGGCATAGTTACAAAAAGTGAATGGAATTTTAGGCTGAGTAAATAGAAAAATACTACACATAAGAAATTCAAGTCAGATAGCACCCATAGTCTTGTCTGCTGTTTTGGGGATTGTGTTTTAAGGGAAACATTTATAGTAGCATGCACTGCTATGGAAGACGGATGAGCAACAATGTCTAGTATCAATTCCTGTTTGCACCCCAGTAAGATAAAAATGTGAAACGGCTAAAAACAGTAAGGACAAAAAGAATAGAGGCATTAGTTATTTTGTAAATCCTCCCTGGGATTTAGGATTTTTTTTTTTTAATAAAGTGACTCTTCAAACCACATACAAGGATCTTATTTCTGTGTCTTTTACTTTATTCATGGCCAGGGTTGCTTCTCTTGATAACCTGACATTGCTGACTGTATAGATTTTTATGTGCTGGCTCATTTTCTCTTTATGCTCTAGAATCTCAAAACCATGTTGTTGTCAGGTGTTTTGAAACCTTGTTCCCTATCTATGTATAAAATAAACAAAACAAACCTCTAACTTATTTCGTTGTTAGCTTTTTTAACTGGCAGTACACTATGGATATGGGAGTTAGAAAGCCCTCGGGGACTCATGACTCTGTCCCCTACCAGCACTGTGACCTTGGGCAAGAGGCTTAACCTTGCTAAATCTTAGTTTCTTCATCTGTAAAAGTGAGGTTGAAGCACCATCAATCCCTTCATTCACTGATATATTTTTAATTAAGCACTCATTAACATCTACTCTAGGCACTGTCCATCTACTTAGCAGTCAGTAAACATCAGCTGTTCTCTTCAATTCCAGTGACTTCATCATTTTAACCTATTCTTTATTCGAGTATTATTTCCTTCTTTGGGTAAACTCAACAGTCTATACTGAATTTTCCCCGCCTCACACTATACAAAGAAAAGAACTAAGAGCCACATTACTTAACACTAAAATAAATTATGAAGATGAGTGGCAGTAGCTTGTTACCTTTTGAATTCACACATATGTATTTGTATATCTTTTTATTCACAGAAACCTATTATTTATGTCTCAAATGACTGTTTATTAATTATACATTTTATTTACTTATAAATTACATAGCAGAAGTAAAGTTTGTCATGCTGGAGCTAATTATCTTTTTATTTTATATACCTACTCATTGAAACATTCCCTCAGTTATTCAGATTTATTTCCTTAATCTGCTACTAGAACTTAGACCCTAAAAGGCATATTCAAACAGGTGGTAAGAATTTTCATTATGTAGATTGGTGGTCAGGACCAGAACTAGGGAATAATGAGCCCTCTCTATAAACTGAAATAGTATAAAGAGTAATGTTGGCAACTGAGTTCAATAATGTTATGAGGCTATAAAATGAATGTATTTAAAGTTGAAGCAAGTTAAGAAATATTGAAGAAAGTAAATAAAGTAATCAGATTTATGTCTTAAATATGGCTGGCTCTTCCAGGCCAACCCTTCAGTTCCCAAATTTTCATAGACAAGAATCAGCTTCCAGATATCTATAAGCCTTGAAGAAAGCATGATTTTCAATGTGCAAAACAGAGGTTAAGATCAGGTACCATAGAGACCAATGGGCAAGAGAAGGAAAAGCCCCTAATCAGATAACCTTCTTTTGACCTTAGTGGAGGGTACTTTAAAATACCTGTCAAATTGAATTTCAGAATTACTGGGCAACTGCCATGTTTCCCATTTGTTTCATTTTTCTGAAATAAAGTCCTCTGGATTATTCAGTTCCTGTTCTGTTATTATATACGGAAAGTGACAGGAGGTCTATAACGTGCCTTTTTAACGCATAGGCCGCTGGACTAGGAGAAATCACGTAAAACAGGATGAACATCACTGTAGTTTTACCATAAAACCACCTGTGGAATCACATTTCTTACCCTTCTGTGGCAACTGTGGACACTAGGGTTGAAGATGACAGTGTCACAAGACGAAAGAGCCTAGATCCCTGACTCTCTAATTGGAAAGGAAAAAAAAAAAAAAAAAAAAGGCCAGCCAGGAGACTTGCTCAATCTAGATCAGATAATAATATGAATTAGAATAAATCCTCATTTTGTTCAGCCACTGAGATTTTTGCTGGTGGGGGTTGTAGGCGTTAGTGAGTATTACCCTCATAAGCTTCCAGACTTTAGAATCAAAAAGTAGCACATTCCAGCCACTGTCAAGGCATTTTGTATTCAATAACAGACTAACAGGAAACCATGAATGAAAAAATAAATAAATAATGAGAAAAAGAGTTCGAATACCCGAAGGAGGGTCAGACCTTAGAATCTCACTTGAAACATAAGATCAATTGCTTTTGTGCGCACTGGAAATGTAGATAGAGCTGGGAGCTTAAAAGAATATTTTTCTTTTCTGGTGTTATCTGACTTCAGTGCCCAGATGGAACACCTTTGCTGTCATTTTCAAAAGTCCTTTGTAAATAACTGGTATTCGACCTGGTTTGAGCTCCAGCTAATATTGTCTGTTACTGAATCCTGTCCTGTCAGCGTGAGGGCATTTGCAGTCAAGTGTAAACAATGAGAACTTTTCGTTTCTGTGCAGCTTTCTGTTAGCCTTCCTCTAAGTGGAGCGTGGAATTTAGTATGCCCTCTTTTAGCCACAGTGGTATTGTAGGATGCAAGGGTTGCCTTGGCAACTCCATCTAATTTAAGCAATAAGACAAAACAGAGCATGTTTTATGGGACAATTAATGCATGTTTTGGTACATTTTAACCTGAAGTTATTTTCTGCCCAAGGTGTTTATTAATAGTCCTATAAAACATTTTGCAAGCAACACTGCTCCAATAAAAATGGGAACATCCATTTTAAAAATTCAGTTTCAGCAAGAACTGTGTTTTAATTACTTTTCAAGAAATGTTTCCAGTTTAAGAAATAGAACCTGTGGTTATTAACTAGCATCAGACTGGACCTTTAATAGGACAGAATACAGGTAAATTTTGAGTTGTGATGCTTACTTGTAAGAAAACGGTCTATTAATTAATGTCACAATTTTTGTTACATCCAGGTCTAAAAGGAAAACATTAGGCAAAGGGATAAAAGCATTTTGACTAGCAAGTGAATTAAGCTGCTTATAAGCAAAGAAATATAGTAATAATTAAGAACAGAATCACAGATGGTGGGTTATATATCACAAAAGCTGACAATAAACTTCAAAAGTCAGGATGTCCCAAGGGAACTTTTCACAAATATATCAGCATTTCCAAAAGAATATACACATCAAGCATAACTTGGACAAGAAGGAGTGTTCATACCAACATGGATTAAGGTTTATATACTTAGGAGAATAAAGATAAATGCCTTCCATGTATCCCCAAGATTTCATTCTTATTTAATAAGATATAAATGATTAACTCATGGGCTTGGCCCTCAAAGCAGGTGTCAACTGTCAGAGCCTACTGAGCCCAAGTCGGCTACTATGTGCTTGAGGTTCATTGCTATCACCAACTAACCAAAGCTCATAATCTCTAACTCCTGTTTTAATTTCCAAGAAGGAATTTTAAATTAATGACAGAGCCCACACACTATCCTTCTTTGTTTTCCTAGATGTGCCCCAATCAGGAAAAATAGATCTGATACAGAATGTGTAGGGTTCTAGGCAATTTGAGGACAACAGAGAGTGAGGTTTCTTATAGGAGATGTTTAGAAATTATTAAGGCAGTTTCCACCAGGGCATATATATTTTTTAAGAAAAGAAAAGCAAAAGCAAAATCAAGAACAAAAGAAAACACCTACCTTTCTTTGGATATCAAAATATGAGACTAAAGACCAAGGTTCTAGTTCAGTGGCTCCTAATACTTTATGTGAGTTATATCTATTAATGCTAAAATATATTGTTTTGATGTAGTAGGTCAAGACAATCTTGGCATACAAAGTTAAAAAAGGAAGGAGTTATTTGCATCATCTTTCTAGGTAAATGTAGATGTTTTTCTTTGCTATTATACCAAAACATGACTAAAATATGGCTGTAATGTATGAATCTGAAACCATATGAGCAAATGGCTTGTACCTTCTTACACTTTAATCTATTTGTTTATCTTATATTTTGAATAGATTTTTTTATACTCATGCCTGATTTTCTAACATCATATAGTGATCCTTTGGAAAATATTGATTCACTCAGCAATGCTGATTTTCCGAATGTTAACACATTGATTATACAATATCAAAAGAATCACATTTATTTATATTGCTACCAAGCTACTAGATAAATCATTATATAGAGAGAAGCTGCAACTACTATTTTACTTCCATATGCCACAGTAATGCCTTGCGTCATTTGTCAACAAAACAGTAAAGTGACATATACTCAAGGGAAGAGATTCAATAAAACTCATAATTTGTAAATGATTAATCAAGGGCATTTTTAGTGAAAGTGGCTTTCTTCACTTTCCTTTTCTTTGCTTATTTATTTACTTTGTGAAAAAGTATGATTATTATTTTTAAATTCATTTTTCTTGGATTTATTGGGGTGGCATAGGTTAATAAAATTACATAAGTTTCCAGGGTACAATTCTATAATACATCATCTGTATAGCGTGCTGTGTGTTCAGCACCCAAGTCTTCTCTTTGCTTTTATTAGTACCGCATGGCCAAGAAGAATGCGGTGACTACTCATGCAAATTAGTGCCACTGTTTTGAGTTGTGCTGAAGGGTCAGCAGCCTCATAGTGAAAGAGCTTAATATTACTATGAAAATAGTTTGACCTTATAGGGTCTCAGGGGTCAGTAGAATGCACTTTAGCTGCAACTATTCTAGATGAACATTTTACAGAGAAACGAACCTAAATTGGCTTGACTTTAGTAAATGACTACTGAATTTGCAAATGTTATAGTTACAAAAATTTCAATATTCCTCTAACAGAGGAGGTCATATTAAATGCAAGACAGTTAATTGTGAATAGGGATTTCTAGGATTAGCATGGGGGAAGAATTCTTTTTCCCTAAATAACTTTTATTATAGAAATACTGAAGAAAGACTCCTGTGATGCATTTATGGTGGGATGTATTGGTGGAATTGTTCATATTTTCTTATAATTCTAGGCCAATTTCATAATCCCCATGGTATGGTCCTTTAAATTGTGTGCCTCTGAGTTTTCCAATTATATATATAGTTTTTACCAATAAGGCCATTTTATTCATTTCTTCCTCAGTACTTTCTAGACAAGATAAAGCTCTTAGCTTTTCTGTTTTCTTTGATAATGGGTCCAGCATTCCTTGTCTGAAGCAGCCTTGAATAAAGTGCTTGTGTTTTAAGAACACTGCTGATATTTTTAAAACATGGTATCTTAAAACTATCATAGATATTGAGTCAGAATAACAAAATAAAAAAAATTGTTTTTGTGAAAACTACTATTCCTTAGAAGCACAAAGGCTAGAGGCAAGACAATTTTAATAGAAAGCAAATACATATCTCATTAGAAATGAAATAAATTAGATGTGAGTTTGCTTGGGAACTTCAGCAGGTATTGGTATTGGGAACAATTAATGCTAAAGATGTTAAGGTAGGGTTTTTGATTATGCTGGCTTATGAGAAATTAAAAAAACACTCAAGGCTGATTCTTTTGGCGAATGTAGATGTTGGGTTATAGGAAGAGTCCAGCAAACTCTAATGAGCTATTGGTTGGCCAGCTAGTCAGCATTCACAAAATGCCAGAATAAATGTGAACAAAGGATTAATGAAAAGCTGGAAGGATTAACATGGTATCTCTCAAGGTTGTTTTGCTCAATGGAACAAAAGCAAAATCATTTAGCATCTATTTTCTCTCCCCGGAGTTACAGGAGCTAACTGAAAAGACTGAGTTACTGCTGGGAAGACTTAAGATATTAACACAAAATTCTGCAGCATAGGCGCTGGCCATTTAGCATGCTTTGGGGGTCTGAATTCTGCTTAACTCCATCAGGAGAATCTGAAAAATGATGTACATCATAGAAAAGAGAGACTATGCATTCATGCAAAGAATACACATAAAGGATAAGTAAAGTCCTCATTTTGTGTGGAGATTCCATCCCCCCACCATCCCTAAGGAGAAGAGCTATTGTTTCCTCTCTAAAGAAAAAGGATAGTTCTATATCTTATTTCAGTATAGGTGCATAATAAAAATGTCTAAATTTAAGTAAACAAGTCCACATAATTTAAATCACTAAGTTGGCTAAATAGAAAAAAAGAATTTAGTATCTTTTTACTTATTAAGAAGAGAAGAGGGCTACCAACTCAATGTCTGATTAAACTGAAAATTAGATCATGTGTGTTCAGTAGAGTTCTCTCTTAAAACTACATTTACTCTATTTTGTAAAACCCAAAAGAATGGTAAAAAAATGTGATTTATTCTTGTAAATCATCAGTGTATATAAATAGTCACTGAAGACTAGACTCAGTAAATAACTGTGAACATTTCCAGCAATAACTAAAGAATAATCTAACTGTTCTATTTAGATTTAGTAATTACTACTGGTAGAGAACTAATTTAAAATGATATGGAAACTATCAGAAGCTACCCTCTCACTATTTACAGTAAAGATTTCACTTTTTCAAATTTTGTATCAATAAGTGAGATATACCATTATAATATTTTTTTAACATTAAAAAATTATTTATTTTTAGAGAGAGGGGGAGGGTGGGAGAAAGAGAGGGAGAGAAACATCAATGTGTGGTTGCCTCTCATGTACCCCTTACCGGGGACCTGACCCTCAACCCAGGCGTGTGCCTTCACTAGGAATTGAATGGGCAACCCTTTGGTTCACAAACTGGTGCTCAATCCACTGAGCCACATCAGCCAAGGCCCATTTTAAGTTTTATATACCATTACAATAAGAAGCCTTTAACTAGATTGTGTTTACAGTGGGGGAAATTTATATTAGAGTTAACCTTGTTTTTAAGGATTTTACAATACTGTTGATAAGACAGTCAAAAAAAAAGAATAAAGGTCATAAAAATTTTGATTATGTTATATTTTGAAAATAACCTAACTTGACTCATAATATTTTAGTACAAAAAGAAATTTAGAGAAAATCTGAGCCAAATTATTTATTCAAATGAAAAAGGTAGGGACAAGGTAAAAAACTTGACCATAAATCCCTAACAAGATAGACATAAATTACTTAAATTCAAACCTCCTAAATCCCTGTATTATTTTCTCTCCATCACACTAAGCTGCCCAATCATATGTTATGTGGACTTTCATCAAACAAGGCTTCATTTTGAGCCATGAAATTAGAAAATTTGAAATGAGTTTCAAAAGCTGTATTGAATAATTTACTGCGCTCTTAAGAGCTGGGAATGGAGAGGGGATTAACTTCAGAGGGGCATGAAGGAACATTTTGGGATGGTGGAAATGTTCTATATTTTCATTTTGAGAGCAATTATGCAGCTATATATACAAGGGGGGACCCCAAAACTCCTGAAACTTATTTATAAAAAAATCGTATATTTATTCTCAACTGTTTAAACTTCAGTAACCTTCAAAGTACTCTCCATTTGATGCAGTACACCTATCAAGACTTTTCCCACTGTTCCAAACCATTTTTGAATTCAATTTGATGTCTTTTAGTGCTTCTGCCATTTTTTGTTTCACCTCTTCCATGTTGGCAAAACATTTCCCTTTGAGGACTGTTCTCTTCGGGGAAACAAAAAGGTTGCTTGGGGTGAGACTGGATGAACAGGGAGGGTGGGGAATGGGCATCATCCCCTTTTTGGTCAAAAAACTGCTAAACACTCAGTGTGGTATGGCCAGGTGTGCACATAAATCACCCATCATGAAATGGGCAAACACACTGAAAGAATCTTAAAAATTCACTGAAGCTGAACACAGCGTCTCACAACAATGCCAGCTGGTACACTGATACAGGAAGGATCCTAGAACATTCATCTAGTCGGGGAAGCCTGTACTATAAGGGGCCCACACTCCAGAAGATAATTCTATGCTGTCTTTTCGGGAGGGACTCTTCATCTTTGCTAAAGCTCATCAAATTATATATTGTAAAAGAGTGAATTTTATATTATATGTAAATTACAACAGCATTTATTTATTTATTTATTCATTTTTCACCTGAGGCCATTTTTTTCAATGCTTTTAGAGAGAGAGGAAGGGAGAAATGAAGAGAGAGACAGAGAAACATCGATGCAAGAGAGAAGCATCAGGAGGGGGAAATGCAGGCTCCTGGACAGGTGAACAGACCTGCAACCCAGGCATGTTCCCTGACTGGGTACTGGACCTGAAAGCCTTCGGCTAGGGAATGATGCTCTAACCAACTGAGCCAAATTGGCCAGGGTGCACTCAGTCATTTTAAGTAGAATAAAAAAGAAACAGTTCTAAATCTCATCCTATAGAGTACATGCACTGAGATAAACGTTCAAACTTTTCCACCTCACCTGTATAAACCTACTTTGTAACTGTTTACTACCAGCCAAGCAAAAGCTTTTGCATCAATCTGTCTGTAGTGGAATAACGGTCTAATGAAGAGGAAGAAAATTAATGAATTGTATGGTAATATTTAGTCAGGTATGTTTTAGAGTCATACTAATAAATAATGAAATTCATTGTTGTGGGCTTTTACAATTTACAAATGCTCCTGTCAAAACTGCTTACCTGTCAAAAAAAATCGTTTCTTGCCTGTGTAGCATAATTCCTCTAGTGCACTTCCAATGTAATCTAAGACAGACATACTCATTAGTGGCTCGTTACTTAGCTGGATAATTGCTGTTCATATCAGCAACACAAATCACAGAAAAAACTTATTAAAGTAACCTATTAATTTTTTTTCCTGATGACCTTCATTATAGAGTATCTTCTCCTAATTAATGTAATCAGTACCATAAAAATCCAAGATGAAAGGGAACTACTCGGTCATCAGCATTCAACTACCTGGAAATAGAAAGGCTATTCTCTGCAATGACCAGTCCATTAATCTCAAGCAAGGAATCTCATTGACTGTACTATAAATAATTGCTTTCCTTTCAAAAAGCCCTACCTCTGACATAAAATCTCTTTCCTCCTGAGAAAATTCTTTGGATCTCTAAGAAGAGAACAAGAACTAAAGTTCAGAGCAACTCCTCCATAGGAAACTTTTAGTGCTTTCTCACTAAGTCCAATATGAAGCCCCAAAATCTTAAGATACGAAATCTGAGCTACTCCCTCTACATGACTTTTGAACATTGTTATCCCAAGCTATCTTTTCAGCTTCAGCTTTCTGGGATCATCTGTGCTCTTAATTTGGATCCTAAGTTTTAGATTAAACCTTTCTAATTATTCTCTCTCCAAGAAGTTTTACAATTTTCTCTGCCTCTGTGTTAGTTCATGCCATTCTCTCAGTTTAGAATGTCAGATTCATTCCTTACAACTTCATAAATGTGCAGGAAATGGAGACTTTGCTGGGAAGTTAGATGATCACAAACCCTCTTCTAATTCTCAGATATTACTTTATTTCTTATTTATCCCTAATGTGTCACCTTCCATTCAATTACAGATCAAATATTATATATTTAGAAAGAGCCAAATAGCACAGACATGAAAAAACATAAATGCCAGCTTTGATTATTAAGCAATTCCAGCATTATGTATGGCTTACCACTGAATAAGCAATAAGATCAAATGTGCCAATAACGGGAAATATTTTTGAACGTTCACAAATGGTTCATACTGAAGGCAGATTTGTAGGTGATGTATGTGTAAGAACATGTAAAGCAAGAATTATTAAGCTGGATCACAACCAGGAAACAAAGAGCTGGACTGAGGTTTAAGGATCCTACAAAACTGCCTGAGACTACAAAGAACCCAGGAATGGGTTCCTGTTAATCACCCAGGAATGTCTCTCAGGCTGTAAAGCTCTAGCAGAAGTTCAAAAAGTTACATACAAACGATTGAACTTTGTGTGTAGCTTCCATTATAATGGGTTCCAAAAAAATTTTCTAAAAAGATAAATTTAAAAATAGGTAAAATTATAAATATTCAATAGATAATAAATATTATTTTAAAATTCATGAATAGTGGAACATTTTAACTAGAATTGAATGATTCATTTGAAACACAGGACAAGGTTCTATAATCACTGGATATATAGTCACTGAAGAGAAGCCACGAAAAGTGTTAAGAGCACATATACACAGTGATGAAAAAATCAATAAATGTTAGCAAAATTAACGACTTAGAGCGTAAGGACCCAGATTTAATTTTAAGCAAGCATAAGGTAAATAAAGATGGGGTACTTGTGTATAAGTGTTGAGCATTATACACAAACATGTAAATCCTAGGCCTGTAAGTAAATCAAAATGCTTGAAAGCAGATAAAAAACTTAGTGACCTAGAAGTATGTAGAATAGTGTGCTAAGTGTGATAGAGCAACTTGGTATGTCTCTTGGTATAGATGCTATTAGTGCTGTTCACCAATGATTTCTGGCTCTCTAATTTGCAGGACATAGTAGGATGGTATATCCTTGCCACCTTTGAAGTTCATTGTGGCCATGTAATGTGCTTTGGCCAGTATGATGCAAATAGAAGTTTCAAAAACTAGTGTACAAATCTTCATGTTCCTATTTTTTTCCTGCCTTGAGAATCATGAACTTTCAGTTAAGCTTCTCTTAGCTAGGTCTCTCAGGAAAGACCACTTTAAGTAGAACTCTCTACCAACCCAAGGCTGACAAGAGTGTAAACAAGAAATAAAGTTTTGCTGTTTTAAATTATTGAAATTAAGGGAACATTTCCAGCATAAACTATTTAAAACCAGACGGCATATATGGCCTGGGGGAATCTGTTAGAATGCGTACATTTCTCTTTTATACCTATTATAAGATAACATGGCAAAGTTCTGACTGTGGCTGTTCTATGCTTAAGATTCTTACCTTCTCAAAGATAGGATGTTTATCTATTCTATTTTGTATCTCTAGGGTCTAAGGTAATACATGACATTTAGCAAGATCATCAATGCATTTTTTTGTAGAAGGAGGGGGAGAGGAAAAGAAATGAAGAAAGGATTGATGCAAGTCTCTTCATGCCAATGGCAAATCTCATAGACTAATTTATTCCAGACAGTAAGGGTAAACAGGGAGATTTTACTAAAGGTTCTTTTTGTACACTCAGTATTTTGTTTTGGAGGTTCTTATTTAATCTAGTTGTCTCATCTGCATCAACAACAAATCTCAGAGGGTGCCGTGCTTGCTGGTCTAATGACCATGATTCAAATAGCAAGAAAATATTTTTTGTTTCTCAGACTACAATCTAACTCTGAATTAAAAAAGAGAAAGAGCTAAATTGAATTTCTTATCCAAACCTGGTCAAGCTGAAATCAGCTGCCCAGACACAGGCTGAGCACAACTCGTGATAATTTCAGAATCTAAACTCAACACAGGTCGCAACCAGGGGGAAGAGCTGGTAGGTGAGAAAATGTGTTTGAATCACATCAGTTTTTTTTTAACAGGTCTGAACTCACTTGGTAGATAAAACATTCTCAATTCAGTTGAAGCTAAATTGATTACTGTGTTCTCAAAGTTGGTTCTCTTTGTAGTTTTCATTGTTTTAAGTGGTTTCACAGAAAGACAATGGATTAGATTTGCAGGGTTTTGTTGGCGTAATGGAAAAGAAAATCCATTTTGTGACCACTCTGGTCTATAATAATTAGTTTCACAATTATTATCCACAAATGCCTTTGAATAATTAATTGAATAATGTTCATGTAGGTTTGAAATTACTCCCATCAAAAGGTTAACGTTTATTAGATGTCATAATTATGAGATGTACTAAAAGAGTTTAAAATAACAAATTAGCATAGCTTTTGAAGGCAATTGTAATATAATGGAAATAAAAGTAGATTGAAATCCAAAGCCTGCCTGCATTGGTTTTTTTGATGAGTGTCACTTATCTTAAAATGGGGATTGAGAGACAGAGCTTAGTCTAGGGGAAAGATAGAGAACTTGGGAACCTTTAAATCTGGGCCTGAAATTTTGGTTGGCCAAGTAGTAATTGAGGGACTTGAGACAAGCCAGGTTGCCTGAACCTCAATTTCCTCATATACGGAATAATGAGGATAGCTACTTTTCAGAACTGCCATGAGAATAATATATATTTATACAGTATCTAGTGAAGTGCATGCACAATGCAAGTATTCAGTAAGTAGTCATTTATAATAAATAATCATTATCATGTTTAGTATAGAAATTTTTATATTATTTTGTGTTAAATATTTCATTTACTATCTAATATGAATAATTTATTTAAATTGAAACATATTTTACTAGAGTACATGTTATTAAAGTAATATATTAGTCATGTTACTATTTCAGGAGGTGAGATTTTATTAAAACCAGTAATCACTATTATTAATGAAACATCTGTTTAATATGCTTAATGTTAAGATAAAATGAGATACTATATCTGAAACTTCTTTTTTTAAAGATTTTATTTCTTTATTTCTAGAGAGGGGCAAGGAGAAAGAAAATGAGGGAGAGAAATATCAATGTGTGGTTGTCTCTCACACACCCCCTACTGGGGAACCTGGCCTGCAACCCGGGCATGTGCCTAGACTGGGAATTGAACTGGCAACCCTATGATTCACAGGCTGGCACTCAATCCACTGAGCCACACCAGCCAGGGCTGAAACTTCTTTTCAAAATACAGAGTATGATAAATATGAATTGACTTTTCAACAAGAATGAATTGGTCATGCATTACCAGATGTACACAATCAAGAAAGATACCAATGCCCAGAATTGGCAAAACCAGACAAGTTGGATCCATCAAGGCATTATGTAATTATACTTTTATATGTTTCTACAACATATTACACTTGGTGCTGTGAGAAATATATTAAACATATAAAAAGTTTAACACAAATTGTTTTACTCTTCCCCTGAGAAATTTGAGGACAAGTTTCACATATGAAGCAATGAGACTGTTCAGTGGTAGATTATATAGGCTAATTCTTTGTATATGTAAATATTCAGAAAAAAAGTGAATCATTGGATAACACAGTCATGAAATAAGTTTTTGTATAGTTCTTTGTATCTAATTTTTTATCTTGCAGGTTAGGTTGGATTTGGAAAGGTTGCTATAAGCAGCAGTAGGCCATGTTCCCTTAGCTGAAGATGTCAAGGAACGAAGACAGAGAACAGGGGCAAAAAGCAAAAAACACCATAGGCACATTACCAATTATAGTGAAAAGTGGATTCCTGGAAGACTTGGTCAATGTAGCTGATAGGTAGGACAGCACCAATTATGGAGCATCTGGAATAGAATACTGCAGTGTTTGGAGCAATGTGAAAGGCAGAACAGTGAAAATAAAGGCAGTGCATTCAGTCAATAATTAGATTGGTTCTTTCTAGAAAGAACTGGAATACAGAAAAATTCAAGTCAGCAAGGATATAGCACCAAAATACACAAATATTGTCTTTAAAATATTTCCTATTCTCATTTCTATTTTGTTCAATGTGATGAAAATATTGTATAGAATTAAGAAGAGGACAAAGAGCCACACTGCATTGCCAACTCTTAGAAATATCATTTGTTCAAGAAAACAAATGACAAAAGAAAATGGAGGTGGTAAGAAACTCAGTGAGCAAAAGTAAGACACTCATACAAAACAAGTGTTTCTCTTTCTGCATTATATGATGAGATGTGAGATGTTATAGCTGAAGAGGAACTGGTAGCATCCATATCATGGGAGTTACAAAATCTGTATTCACCAAGTAATAGTATTATGCAAAAACAATGTAAATGATGCAATCCTTTAATTTGTATTCTAATGCTGGATACTGAAGCGCCTTAGTTCCATTTCATTAAAATCACCAGAGACTTGAAATACTGTGTAAACAATGTCAAACACAGAAAATATTACAATTCATAAACTGTTTATTTCTAAAGAATATCTTGTTAAATCCTTGTTATCTTAGGTGTAATTTTGTTGTTGTTTTTTTCTTCTGAAGTAAACCTGTCTTTATGATGTTATATTTCCCAGCACAGTAGTCTTTTATTAACTGTTTTTATATTTAAATAAAGCACATATCTAGCATGCTACTGTACTCCACAAATATGAATTAATTTACCCTGCTCATGTTATCCCCAGGTTTAAAAGGATTTGTATATGTTGAATCATAAAAAAATTAAATAAATAAAAACAATGGGAAATGATAACTTTACTAACATACCAATGACATGCCTGAATTCATTATCTAATTCCATCTACCTATTAAATTCATTAAAGTCAACAGAGAATTCAGTAAAAACAGCAGAAATATAAATAAGAGCAATAGATACAAAAAACAATGGAACATGAACACACATACAAACAGACACACACCAAATAACTATTTCTGTCACTAATTTTTTTAACTGCAATTACTTGAACAGCTTAGTGAAATTGAGTGTTTTCTATGTGGTTTCAACATGAGTAGAATATTCAATTACATTTTTATTTCACCACTGGTATTCACCTTGAGTTCAACTTTGATCAACAAACATTCATTCATTTGTTCACAATCTTTGAATCATTAGACTGTTTTGTGACAGTCATAGCCTGTTTATAACCAATGTGTGGTTGGACCAGCCATACAGTACACCTGGGGCCACAGAGCAAACTTGTGGTGAGAGATCGACAGAGAAAGCGAGAGAGAGAGGGAGGGAAGGGGGGAGAGAGCGAGAGGAACCAACTGACCTCATGCAAAGGACCTAAGGTTATGCTGTTATTGGGGTTGGAGGGAGGGTTTTCACAGGGTCACTCTTCACTGGTGAATTTAAAACACAAGAGCAGAAGTTTAAAGTGTGGCAGAAAAGGAAAATCTAGTGGTCCAAATGGTCAGTTATCGGGATCAACCAGGATCTCTAAAATGAAGCAGCCTCAGTGGGTGGAGGCAGCCTGGCTTTCTACCTAGTCCTGTGGCAGGCGAAGTGTTTACTGGGGGTAGCCCTCTTGAAGAGGATGCCTTGGCCTCCTAAGCTTCAGTCAGGCATGTGCATTACAAAAAGTAAAAAAAAAAAAAACCCCAAAATTATAAGGTTTCAAACAACACAGGCGCTGTGCTCAATGCTAGAGACTTAAAGGTAAACATCATCAGAACCCTGACCTTGAACAGAAACTGGATGTCTAATGTAGGAGGCAAAAACAACGCAGTTGGACATCATGGTGAATTCTGAGAGTTCTTATGAAAATAATGCATGAGGAAGCATAAATTCATTCACTCATCCTTTCTTTTCATTCAAGAAAAAGAGGGGATGGAAATTCATTCTGGAGTGAAGGATGCAGGGGTCAGACACTTGTTAAGATTAGTTGACACTTTAGCTTTTTTGTAGGACAGTAGGAGTTTTCCACATGGGCACCTGGGAGATGATCCAGGAAGCAGGAATGGCGCATGCAAAGGAGCAAAAGAATGGTACGCTGCGGGAATGCAAGGCTGTGCCATGGTAACACACTGTAAAAAGCAAGTGGAGAAAAAGTGGGAGACTACACAGGTGTGATTAGTGGAAACAAAATCATCTTCTCTCCATATGAAGAAACTAGAGAACTCTCTACAGATTTTTGCAGGAGAGAACATAACTGGTGCATAAGGTGAAACAATGTGGATTAAAAGAAATCTGCAATAAATAAGAGTAAGAGTAAATATAACAATATAATTAAAGAATTGTAATTTAAAGAATTAGAAGGTGAGAAGATAAATTTATGGTAAAATTGATATGAAAAAATATAAAATTAGATGGGTTTAAAAATCAATGGTATAATATAAAAATAAAGAAGCTTGAGGAAAGCCATATTTAAATGATAAAAAACATAATGAGGCAGAGATGAAGGGGAAAAATTAAAATTTCTAGAAGCAACTAAGGAGTGAGAGTTAGTAGGAGCTCTCAAAGCCATCCAACTTTTCTTCTTGAGAGCTATCTCATCACAACCCCTACCATGGGCAGATGGGGTAACTTCCCACCTGCACCCCCTCAGCAGCTACTTCCTTAAGGAGCAAGCTGATAAAACCACTATTGGAAAAGGTGAAACCATGAATTTGTATCACAGAACTGTCGGTAAGCCTTCTGAGTCACAAAATCAACTGCCAGTCTAGGCTAAGAAAGCACCCTAGTTTGGTGTACCTGAAACATTGTTCTCTAATGACACTGGAATGGCAGCTTATACGATATGACTTATAGTAATGGTTTCACATGACCCACGTACATGGCCACCCGTGAGAATGCCTTCACTAGAGAATTCACCCAGCTCATGAGGTATTTCCAGCAAGAAAGAGTCTCTGTGAACAGCTGAGGGGAAATTACATGCTGCCTGTTCTCTTAACTCTCTGGAATAGTGAAGGAAGACTAAACTTTGGACCCAGCAAGTATATAGACCAAATTCTACTGGAACTAAAGACAGAGATTTGCTAATCATCTGAAGCTGGAAATGAAGTTTCTAAGTGATATCAGGGGCCCTCCCCATCGCTCTGTCCCTCTGGTCTGAGGGCCTTGTGAGGATAAAACAATAGGTGCTACAGAAATTTGAGGCAAGACAGTGAACAAATCCTGCTGCAGTTATAAGTGGGCCTATGATAAATGCTTTTTGATGAGAATCTGCTGGGCGTTTTCCTCCCCAGGACCATTAAATGAATTGAGGCTGATCAAAGGCTTCACTTAAAACCAGAATCACTGGGTCACCAACTGTACTTTCTTTCAGAAAGTAATTGATAGAAATGGATTCTTCCTCCCATAGTATTTCCTAATTTACTCTTCTAAACAAGGGCGTACAACAAAGATGTAAGGACGGGAAGTGCTTTTCCTTGTGGCATAATGAAATTCGAATGTGCTGACCTCCTGACCAAGATGTATAAGCCTAATGATTTCAAAATTACTTTTGCCTGCTGAGTTGTACATTTTAGCCTGGGACTAACTAATTATCATTTTAAACTGAACAGATTATGTAAATGACTGTGCTTGAGAGTTTATTCTTTTCTTTGTGTATACTGTGAAAGGAAAGAATGGTTTCACAAATAAAATGAATTAGGCATCTGTGCTTAGGATCATCTCAGGGTTAAAAATACTTGTTTTCTCATAAAACTGATGTGATGTCTAAACAAGCAAATCTTTCAGAGGAAGATTGATTTGAAAGATGGGGAATTCCCATTCTCCACAAAACTATCTCCTCTTTTTGCTTTTCTCCCAGGTTTGTTTTATTTGGGGTTAAGAGTTGTCCTCATTGATCTTTTAAAAATTTAAGCCCACTGGTATTTGGGACATGTTTGCCTTGGAGGGGTGATTCATCAAATCCTTTCCTGTAACAAGAAGACAGGGATGTGCCCAGTGAGAATGTGGAGGCCATAAAGGACAGGGCCATAAACCAGAAAAGGTGTGACAAAGTGACTGAACAAGAGACAGGACCAGAGGCAGGAAGAAGAAAATTAAGTTTATATTTGTGAACGTTAGTCTTACATTTGATCCTATTCCTGCAGGTAGGGAACACTGGCATACAAAAAACAGACTCAACTTGCAAAGGAATGTCTAAGAAGTGTTGGCTATCTCCCCCACTCTTGAGCATCACATATGAATTATGGTTGGGGAAATCGCCTGAGGGATTAACCCTGCTCCTACTCTTAGCTGCCTCTCCCCTTCCCTCCAACAGCAACTGATCTCCTGGCTTCTAGAACAGTGACATGGACGATCAGACTTGATACCCATTTGATTTTCCTCTGATCCTACAAACACTCAGGCAAGCCCCAGCCACAGGATGTCATGGCCCCTGTTTTTATACTTGACTTTCTTTCCTTAGGTCAGATGCAGATTCAGAGGACAAAGTTTCAGGGCACAATGTCAGCAGAGGGGCAGTTTTACAGAAAATGTTGAAAATGGGTTGGAAATGAGGAATCAGGAAAGAAATAGCTTGTAGTCCAGTGTGTGCCATTAGATTTGACCATTAATCATTTACTGCCTGGCTCAAGCAAGAATGAGCCCAACCATCAGGGGTACCCTGGAGCCCAAAGCAGCAGTAAACAGCCTTGTGTTGGAATAAATGTGCGATTAAGCAATTGCCAAATAATTTAAATGCCAAGTGGAATGGGCCAGTGGAATAAACTTAGGATCAGTCACTTCTCTACCCAACCCATAAAGTGACAAAAACAGATAGTCCCCCTTTTAGGTAATTTTACTTGAAAGCTGATTTTTAAGCAATTCCCACTATCAGAATATGGTTGAAGTTCACTCCTAATAAATACCATTGTAAAATGGTCATGAACACAGGTCTTGCCTTTTAAATGAGAGGGTAAACTCTGTCAGCAATAAAGTCACTCTAATTTATGTAGCTTTTCCAGTATATGTACATTCATATGTAATAACATGGCTAAAATAAGAAAAATAACTTGCACCAAAGGTCATACAGCTTGAAAGTCACAGATGGTCTCAAACTGATTCTCCTGCATAAAAGACTCAAGTTATCTAAACTGAAATTAAACTAGGGAAGATACTTATTGAATATATTATTATTGATTTATTCAACTCAAATTAGTCAATATCATTCAACAAATATTTATTGAGAGCCGACTGTGCCCAGCATTTTGGTAAGCACTGACAGAAAGAAAAATAACAAAACAAAACAAATATTGTACAGCTTTCAGGAAAACTACAGCAAGATTGTGGTGAAAAGGCATAGATCTGGGGAAAGTGGAAGGGAGAAGAAATATTGTGCCAATTTTACTGTCTACCAGGTATGGTGCTATGTCATTTAAAAGGCACTATTTTAGTCTTTTCAGCAGTCACTGAAACCCATATTGCTTCTCTATCATAAAGTGGAAGTATAAACAAAGATACAATACATAACTTGTCCTCCACATTCCCACCCCCAAAGTTGGTGTGGAGTGGACTCTGTCAGCCTCCTCCTCTCCTCACCATGCTTTGCGCTTCTCCAGAGATTATGAATAAATAAAAGGCAAAACTCATTTACTATGGAAGTTCACAAGAAGGAGTGACAAGGATTGACTCTTTTGTCGAGGTCGCTGACTGGTTGGTGCATGGTAGAGGTGAAAGTTTTCTAGATTAAGAATCAGAAAGTCTGCAGTCTAGGTTTGTATCTGCTTTCAATTTATTCTATAGGCTTGGGCAATTCATATAAAATAATTCCAAGAAACTTAATTTTCTCTCCTGTAAGTGATGGGTTGCAAGAGAAAAAGCCAAAGGTCCATCTTATTTTTTTTTTAAAGATTGTATTTATTTATATTTAGAGAAAGGAGAAGGGAGGGAGAAAGAGAGGGAAAGAAACATCAATGTGCAAGAGAAATATTGATTGGTTTCCTCTCACACTCCCAACCAGGGAACTGGCCTGCAACCCAGGCATGTTCCCTGACCAGGAATTGAACCACTGACCTTTTGCTTTGCAGGACAATGCCCAATCCACAGAACCACACCAGTCAGGGTGGTCCATTTTATTTTTAAAGTAATGGTTTAACTGAACTTGGTCTGTCTAAATTATATCACTGGATATTTGCTATAGGGGAGGCAGTAGAATTTTGCTATCAGTTGCTCTCATGCTATTGCTCTCTCTCACACATACTCTTAGAATGGGTTTGAATAGTCTTCAAATTTTCTTTCCAATGAAAACAGGATTATCTACATATAGGTTAATTTGTGCTAAGAAATAAAGGGAAGGAATTTCATTTACTGATATACAAAGATTTTAAAAATTGAAAGAAATTTAAATATAAGGTTATTCAGTGGAGAGCCGTACTATTTTTCTCAAAAAATATCACTCTGCAGTAGATATGTTCAATATTTGATCCACTTAAATATGTACCTCCAAATTAAGCTAAAAGCAGTTGATGCCACAGTGAATTCACTGCTTCTTTCAGAATGCTTTTGACATGCTTGACATAAATTAGTCCCCTAACAGACATGATTGCTAAACTATCTAAGCACAAAACAAAATTCATTTAATTTTGCTGAATGAGCTGGTCAAACAGGAGTCCTCAAACTGTCCTCACTCTGCCATTTGACAGAGGAGACAAATGATTTTACTGAATTCCATAGGCAATTATAGCTCATAAAGCTTCCCGTCAAGTGCCCCCATTTTTAACTATTTCTAACTGAAGTAAAATTTTTTCAGGACAAAATGTTTCTGGAAGCCCATGTTCCACTTTGGCCACACTCAAAGCACTTGCAGAGACATTTCTCCACATTCTCTGGTTTCTACCAAAGATTCAACAGATATGAGAGCAGGGCTCATATAAACATGTAGAGAAACCCACAAAGTTAGGACTGTACCTTAGAATGATACCCTTTAAAAACGAGGTTTTCTGTGTGAAGGAATTAATGCCTGCAAATTTTGGAATCTACTTTTAATAACAAGGACACCCCATAATTTCAGGATGACTGGAGATTAATAAAGAGTTGTAAAGAATTATGTATAGTATTACACTGACCAGAATATTTGTTGTTTGCTTAAAACTATATAAATAAAATTGATAAATTTGTATTCCTTTAAATATAGAATTGTTTCATTATCAATAATAATGTATTTGTCTTTAATAACAGTATCCAAATCATAGGTATTCATTTTTCTATTGGGTTGGCCAAAAAGTCCATTATGTTTTTTTCCATAAATTAAAAGACACATTTTTCATTTTTACCAATAGCTTTATTGATTTGGATGTTTTGAGTATGTTGGCTACCTTCCACTATTGACTTCCAGTGGGTAGAGACCAGAGCTGCTAAACATCTTCCTATGCATAAGACATCTCCACAGCAAAGAATTATTTGACCAAAATGTCAATAGTACCAAGAGATTTTGCAAACCACTTTTAACCCATTTGATCAGTCACAGAACCTTCTCCAACACTGCACAAATCTTTTTTTCTTTTGCAATACAGTTGCGTTTTTAGCTTTCTTGAAATAGTAAAGCATAATACATTGAAAATGTTGTGTATTTTCTTTCAATATTAAAATAGCTGCACAAAATATCACCAATTTTTAAAAAAATGCATGCTGATATGACAGCTGTCACAATAACATCTAACAAAATTGTTTGGAATGGCGTTAAAAACAATTAAGCACTACTAGGGCCATCATATAGAAAAAATCTAACAGGCTTCTTGGCCAACCCAATATTTTGTGAAATGATGGTGGAGAACTCGCTGATCATTAAGTTCCCTTTTTAGGTGTAATATCCTTATTTCTTACTTATGAACTTATTTCTTACATACTTTCTCTCCTCACTTCAGCGTTGTGGACAGAAAAGGAATTGAGACCGTAATAATTCACAAAAAATATGGTACATAGACTTTAACCAGACTGAAAATAAATAAGTAAAGCTTCATTTCACACTTGATCATCTTTTATTTCTCCCAAGAAAGTGTCCACGCTTCCTTGACTCTCAGGTCACAGATGGTTTCATGCTTCTGTGGAAGCACAGATTTACAAAACTACCATTTTAGGGTTAGACTTATCGGTGTCTGAGCCAGGCTAAAGGAAATCTACAGGCATACCTCATAGATTCTGTGGTTTCGGTTTCACACCATTGTAATAAAGCACGTCTCATAATTTGTAAAACACACACATACAATATCTTTGAAGTGCAATAAAGCGAAGCCCAGTACAATGAGGTGTGCCTGCATTCAGAGTGGATGGGTGGGGATGATCCAGCCCAACTGTTCTGCTCCATTTTGGGAGCATATGCCTGTGGAATAGTCAGAGACTAAATGCAGCATGAGAGCCCTGGCGGCTGGACACCAGGAACTGAGAACAAGGTGATGAGAAGGCAAAGTAGCCAAGCTTTATTTTCTTTAGATTGTTTACCTCTAAATGATACTGAGGAGAGATTTCTTCTGAGAATAACAACTCAACTTTTTCCCATGCTGGGTAACAAACACAAAGAATAGGAAACTTTAAGCCCATAGAAGTCACATGAATAATAGTAGAGATAAAAAAAATTACCATGAGGCATTTTAGCTTCTGCTGAGGAATAGCAATGTGCTGGTAATGTTCACTTGACTTAGAAATTACTGAATTATTCTGAGATGATATACAATATATCATTTTCTGTCCTTCAAAAAGAAGAGAGTTATGACTCTAGTACCACACAGGTTTTAACATGGTTTATGATTTGCATAAGGATTTAATCAAGCCTTTCAGCAATATCAAGAATCCCAAGAATTCTGTGGCTGTGAATGGATTAAGAGAAGAAATTTATATGCACCCACTAAATCTGAAAATGGAGTATTTTCCACACTATATGTGGGGAAGGACCATTTTGTTTTCTTTTTCAACTGTTGCTGGTGGACATGCAGTCCTACTGTGCCTGTCTCCTATGTAGCTGAAGCTATAATGCAATGTTTATCATATAAATTCAATCTCATTCAAATTTCTCTAACTCCTCTTCAGTGAAACAATTCAATTGATTATGCCCTTGAATAACATGGCAATGTTAAATTGCTATAAATATATTTAAACTTTTTCAAGTTTTGTACTTATACCAATAACATACAGTCCATGGACTAGCATCCGTTCAATGGGCAACTTTGTGTTTGAAGAGAAATGCTATTCAAAGCTGTTTGGTGATTTGCATAAGAATTTTGTCAAACCCTTCTCCAATTACAAGATTCTCCAGACATGAAAAGAAGATGACTAAAGGAAATACTACAACTGGGAGCAAATTACGGTCTTCCTACAGTTCTTATGTGAGTTATTAAACCATCTTGTCCAGGTTTTATAGTTTATTTTTGTTGTTTTTATTAAATTGCACATCTTTAAAAACATTTTAAAATTGAAATTAAATCAGGCATTTTGGAAGCACCATACTATAGGTTTGTGTCTACATGGTACTGAGGATATTAAATAAATGTAGACAAGTAATAATGAAACATTAAGTAGAAAAATAAATGAAGCATCTTACCAAGTATATTTCAGGAAGGAAAATGAGTGACCATTTAGGGGAAATATGGAAGAAGGGTATGCAGTTGTCATGGTGATAAGAAAACTCAACCACCTCATAGATGATTAATCTCTTCTCTGAAATGCTGAAATTCCTAGGTGGCACCACAGATTCTGATTCCTGATTATATGTTCCACTCTACTACTAATTGATTTATACTTGAGCATATTAAAAGCTTACTAAAGGCTGGGTTCACAGAATAATATTCTTTCCATGCGACTCCTAGAACTTAGGTTGATTTCTACTCTACAGGGAAGAGTAAAATTCCAGGAAATAGCTTTCCACTTTTTTATGCCTTTTGGAAATACTCCCCCAAAAGTTTATTTGGCAATAGCATTTTTGGTTAGAAAACACAGTGGACTGGAACAGTGTTAATTTTTTAAAATGACTTCTAGTAGCTCTTCTTTTCCTTCTCCTGCTCTCTTCCTCCTTAGATGCTGGTGCCAGCACTCAATGATATATGTTTAATATTACCTCTACTCTTCCATGGCAATTTAGGGGTGTTATGCTCAAGTTTAAGTTGATGGGTAAGAAAACTGAAATTCATAGAGCTCAAACAGCATACCCCTAATCATACAGATGCTAAATGGCAGTATTATGAAATATTGAAATAGCTGTGCCTGGGTCCAGAACCTCTTTTCTTCATATTGCTTTGTTTTTCTGATAGACCATGTTACCTTTTCAAAACCTCAGTATCTTCTTGGTTGAAGATCTCAGAACTTGAAAACTAAAATATATGGCTTCACATAGATACCCTAAAGCCCATGGGTTCTGATTAAGCACTAGAGAGTTTGCTTCAGCTGTTATTTACAACTAAAAAGAACAAGCAATGGAAACAGAAACATATGTTGTAGAAACTGACATGCACAACTTCCCTTCACATGGGAAGAAGGAGCTTGCCAGAGTTGGTGCACACCTCACCTTGCAGAGCAACTTCCAGCAACAACTCGCTCAAGCCAGATGGGTCCTGGCACTATGCATCGCAGCGCATAGCCCAGAATGACAAGGGAGATGCTAACATGGCAGAAACCAGCCCAGCTAGTCAACATGTTAAAATATTTCTTATCCCAAACCAATTCACTGTACCCAAGAAAATGAGAAGAGCAAAATCCCAATAAACCAAATTAACAAAAATCAAGAAAAGGCCAAGTTTTGTGTCTGATTTCAGCTGACCCCCATTATAACGCCATTCCTTTGGGATCAATACCCCTAATGCATAACTATAGATATCCACCAATCGATGAAAAGTGATAAAGGAAGCAGAATCAATAAACATTAGAAGGGCAGGAAAGAGTGAGGAAAGAAAATGCAGTGGGGATACTAGACTCTGCTGAAATGAGAGATATGGGAATTGCTTGAGAGCCACATATTTTCCCCCTAAAGTATTTCCTCCACCTGAAAAAGTTTCTGTCTTGGTGTCAGTTGATTCTGTGAGCAGGTGGTTAATAGCATTGTGTGACTTGAGGACTTGACTGACCTAAAAAGTTTTCTCAAAAAATATTCCATAGCCTGGAATTATATTATAAGAGACTGACTTTGCCACATTAAACTGTTATTATGTTCTCTTTGGTCTTCTTGTAAAATGCAAATGCTTCTTGGAGACTAACACACATGTCATTAACATTGTATTATTAGTTATGTAGCACTAACCATTTAGCAACTACTTTAGTGTTGCCAGAATATAATGCAGTATTTGGGGCTGAGAGACTGATAGCCAGGTCCTATGTAAGAATTAAACTGTCACCAACAACCTTCAGCAGTCTGTCAAGGAAAGCAACCCCTTATCTACAATGACAAGCCCAGGAAGCCCGCCTGCTTGTAGAAGTCAGGCTTGTAGAAGTCAGGCTTGTAGAAGTTCTGGCTACTATCTCTAGGGACAATCCAGGAAGCCAAACAGTACGTTTCTTAACAATCAGCCACAAATGGCCAGGATTTGGTTAATAAGTGACCAAACTTCCCTATTTTGTCCTTGCTTACAATTTAGAACTAACTAGAGGAAGCTAAATGTGCACCCCTAACCAATCACATAGGGTGCCCATTTGTAGTTAGTGCACCTGCAGCTTTCTCTTGCCTACAGCCTCCGTCAAGGCATTCCTGACACCTTCCCTTCTCTCTACCATAAAATGTTCTCACTTCTCTGCCTGCCTATGAGTCTTTACCAAAATGCAAAGGACAATGGCTGACTCCCTTGCTGTAAATAAGTAGTCTTTGGTTCTTCTCATGGGTTAGTCTTCATTTATTTCCACAGGGCATACTTATACTAAATAATTATTGTTTCTCTGAAATTCAACTCTAACTGGATACCCTGTATTTTTATTTGCTAATTCTGGCAAACCTGCTTACTATCTATCAAAAACTGCTGTGAGAGTTTGACAGCTATTGCTTTTAATGCACACAATATTCATTTTTAAAATTGATTTGAGAGAGAGACAATTATTGGTTTGTTCCATTTATTTATGCATTCACTGGTTGATTCTTGTATATGCCCTGACTGAGGATCAAACCCATGACTTTGTCATATCAGGACAATGTTCCAAACAACTGAGTTACCCAGCCAGGGATATTGCAATATTCTGAAGTAGACACCATCATTCCCTACTGGGGCAATTGTGGTTTAGAGTCATTTAGCAATAATCTTGGGTTTCAGAATGAGGGATTATACACATCTGTCAGATGGCACAGCCTGGGTCCTTACTGCTAGACTACATTTTGAAGTTAAGACTGGAATTTCCACAATAAAATTTACACAACATTTCTCCTTAAGAGCAAGAGATGAGAAAGAAACTGGTACACAAGAATCCTAAAAAGGGAGATGTACTAGATTAGAGAGAGGAGGGAAATGAGAGTAAGTGAATGATGTCAATGGAGTGTTTCATAAATACTCTGATGAATCCCCATGTAAAAATTTTCAAATAGCAAGACTGATTATGATAGGTATATAAGAGAAACTTACATTTTCCTTTCTCTTCCATTCCTGGCTCACCTTAAACTTATTAAAACAAAAAATCAGTCTTCTGTTGGCATTATAGCAACTTTTCATCCATAAAGTCTAAACTGAATAAAACATCAGTTTCCTTCAGGAAAATGTGTAGATTTTAAAGGACAGAATGATAAAATCTTACTGTTTTCTAATTTCCCTTCTATAAAGAGCGATATGATGAATTTAGGTGAAATGTGGTTTCTAGAAAAAATGTTTCTTGCTTCTGATGGTTTGCTTCTTCTGTCAAACAATAAAAATATATAACCCATAATTTTTCATCTTTATATCTTGGCAACCCAAAACTTGAGTCAAATTTAACTCTAATCTAAATTCTAATCTAAACACTGCATTTCACATTGCACACCCTAATCTTCCTTCGTGATCTTGCCTTTTCTTTATGTTTCTGTATGTACCATTCAGTAACTGTATGCCACCAATAGAATAAGTATATTAATTTAGATTGTGTCATATTTACTCTTCTTTCCCATTTGTAGAAGTTATTTTTAAACATAAAATATCATATCTTTCCATGATTTTACAAGAGAGAAATCTCTTTTTTTCTATTAATTCAGTCTAAGATCTCTCAAGCTTTGAAGCAGCTGATTTGCACCATTAGGTCACATTGCATCCCTGTTCTCACTCAACCCTCCAGAGCTGTGACATAAAGTTCATGCCACCCAGGTCGGTATAACCTGCATCCTGCATTCATACCGTAGATTCTTTTAAATATAAAATTAAGACTTCACATTTATACCTACTAAACTTCATTTTTGTGTTTGCTGATCGTTCCAGGCAACTTCCAGCCAGCTGAGGAGACAGAAAGCATGTATTTGCTAGGGGCCGATATATAAATAATTTGTCGATTAATGACATTTTTGTCCAGAAGAAAGTAGTCCTTCAGACTCTCTGCCAGATTCACCTTCTGTTTTATTATATATCTGGTTTTCATTTGTTAATTTTATTTGTATTCATTCATCCATTAATATATATCACCCCCAGTTTAAACTTAGTTTCCATGTGGTAGAAAGGGCACAGAAATGTTATCAAACTGTCTAGGAAATAAAATCGCCATGGGTATATTATTATCAATGTCTTTAATCTTCTAATGAATCTGTGTAAATTACCTAGTCAACAGAGAGGTTGAAATAGAAGATGCAAATATAAATTACTGATATAAAGTATCTGATTTTCCCTTAAACCATAATTTTATTGAATATAACTAAGAAAAATTAATTTATGTTCATGAAAATTACAAGGGGTTAGGTGACTAGAAGCCTTGTATATGTATTTCTCAGATGCTTATCAAACACACTGGTAAACTTGTACTAATTTACTTAATCTTCTTTCCTCAAGATGAGATAAATTTTTAGTCCTTTGCTTTCAGAAAAAAACAAAAAGTTTATTATGGCTTCATAAGAAAGTCCTCAGCCCTGATAGTTTCTACTGTGGCAACACAAACTTTCCAACAACTCACAGCTTACTCAATGTATAAATCAATGCACATGTAGTTAGTTTATGGTAAATATCCAGTATCAGCTTTAAGGCTAGAATGGATGTAAGGAAGGATAAACAAGTGAAGCTATATTTAATAATATAAACCAGTAACAGATGCATGTCAAATAAGGGACAATCTGAAACACATCCATTATAATTCTGGATAGGATCCATATTCCTTCTAGCCTCACACATATTTTCCAAAGGACATACATTAGCAGGGCATGATTTCTCTATAAATACTAAACTCTCATTTACTAGGTTAGGGGTAGGGAGTGTTGATATTTATGACATTCATTCACTGTAGTGGACATTTGTGAAATTGTATTTTGAAAACTTATCATGCTTTCTCCCTTCATAGGTTAACAAAATCAAATTCCCCATAAAGTAATTATCTTACTATCCATTAGGATGTTTTGAATAAGGCTGACTAAATCTCCCAATCCAGGTGGGAGCACTTGATGCAGACCTAAATCAATTAGTGAATTATATCCCTTTCTTAAAACAGTAATGGTGGGCATAGGACTCTATTATTCAGGTGAAGGAGAACAAGATACACTGCTTTTGCTCAAACTGTTAGGGAAGAAAAGATCTCTTTCCTGCCTATGTACCCCTTGAGATGAACTGTTAGTAACCATTGTACAATCATGAGGGATGAAGAGTTGAGAATGAAGTCATCCAAAAAAAATTGTGGTCAGGAAATGAAGAAGACTAGGTCCTGAGGACTTCAGTTGATCATCCTAGAATTATAATTTGTTAAATATGATAGAAAATTGATAGGTAATCTCTTCTAATATCATTCTAAGGAATAGAAAACTGAGGCCCAAAGTTGTTAAGTGATTTTATCAGGTTCCCATCAATTTCTAAGTGATATTTCTGTTGTGGTGCTTGGAATCAATTAAATTCAACATATTTACCTACTGCCTACTGTGCACTAGGTATAATTCTAAGCATTAAGGATATAATGAGGAATAATGTTAAATCTCTTCTATCAAAGAGCTAGTGGTCAAGGTAAATAGGAAATTCACATAGAATGTGTTGAGTGCTACAGTAAGGGTAAGCACAGGGCTATGTGAATTTTAAAGACAGATTCCATGCTTGAATTGTGGGAGAGAATAAAAGAGTAGCATGTTAAACTAAAAGCTTCATACATGAAGACCCTTTGTATTAATGAATACATGACTAAAAGCCATCAACTTTAAAATCTGCCATCTCAGCCTTTCAAAAAGCCCTAGCAACTTCAAGTTCTCTGCTATGAACTTCCTCTGTATGTCTCCTAATAATACACTAAAAGGAAGCATTAAAATATTCTCAGGATAATTTAGAAATTATGAAATACATTTTTATGAAACTCTTTGATGCTCTGGCCAAGATCCTTCCAGAGCATGACCATATGCCTGGAAGCTTGGTGCACAGAACAGAATCACAAAGGAAAAGAAGTAGGAACACACACACACACACACAAACACACACACACACACACACACGTGCGCAGAGAGAAAGAGCGCACTCCAGATTCAAAGCACAACTTGTTCATTTATCATTTTATTGGCCTCAGTGACTTGGAATAAAGCAAGCAAGCTCAGAGGTTTCCCAATTTAGAAGTTGTTATGACCTATTTCTACAGAACTTTGGCAGGCATACAACTGAGAGTTGGATAACAGAAAAGTGGTGAGGTTTGTAGCAGTGGTTTCAGACACAGTGATGAAACAGAGATTGCTCAAGCATTATGGTAGATAAAACAGAATGAGTTGGAGATGACATTCCATGGGGCAGTAAACATTAAAGGCCAAAAAGAAGAGCAATTACAGAGACTACACAGTAACATTTTCAAATCGTAGAGGGAGGTCTAATAACATAATAAATTAGGAGCTAGTAATTGTAAAAAGCTAATGACTGAAACAGCTATTTTGGTGCTTGAAATCATCTAATTTTAAGAAAAATAAAATAATTGATTAGCTGATAGGTCTGTAAACATTAGATCACCATTTCTAGGCCTTCTACCCTCTACTAATTATAAAATCAGATCATGAGAAATCAAAAAGAATAACTCTTGACTTTGTCTGAGTTTGCCAGTACACCCAAACATATTTTAGTTAAATTACCCAAATTCAAATTCCTGTATCCCAACTTATCAGCTTAAAGACCTTAGGCAAGTTATAATTCATCTGAGTCTCAATGGACTCAATTTTTTTCAGGCTAACTGTGAAGATTAACTGAGATAATATATGTTAAGTGTTCATCACAGTGTGTGGCATATAGTAAGCACCCAGAAAGTTGCTGATTATTATTAATATTTATATTAGTATTACTGAAGCACCAACTTGTGTTTATGTTTGAGAGTGACCTTCAACAAGAAAAACAAGAAAGAAAAACTCTTCTTAAATGCAGAATTGTATAACTCATACAGCGAACCATGGGACGTTTATTCATCACCATTTTATATAAACCTAAGCGGGATAAAGGCCATCAGCTGTCTATCTCACCCAACCCAGCATGATGAACTGGAAAATTCTAGGAAGACAGAAAATATCCCAGGCTCTCAGCTCAGCTAATAACAACAATCTGACTCTCCTGGGGCAAGCCATTTAACCCTCTGGACCTCAATTTTCTCATTTATATAATTAGAACTGCATTAGATAATTTCAAAGTTTCCTTTGAGATGTAATCCATAATTCTTATGCTGAGTATTCTAAAACAAAGGCCCAAAGTACCCTTTCCTCTTATTCCTAAAATAGTCTAGGAAGCAAATTTGTTTAAGCAAAATCACCCCCACATGTGTCTGTATATGTGTGTGTACACATGCATAAATGTAAGAAGATGAATAGAATGTTAGTGAATCCACTTTGGGGCCCCACGGTGATATTTAGTTAGGAAGGATATCTTGCAATAATAATTCCTTGGAATTCCTCCCCTTTACCTATGTTTAATATGCTATCAAAATAATCAGTTAAAATCTGATTTTAAAGGAAATTTAAAATTCCCCCTGTTTTGAATCATTTTACCCTGGGGCATGGCTATCATTCAGTTTCACCATTACACACATTATCTAAATTGCTTTAACATGTTTATGCAGTTAATGGATTGTATTGTGAAGAGTAAGGTTGGTCTGGACATATATCTGGTGGCAGACTGCATTTGATGATGAATGTGTTAATAGCCTTTACACATGAATTCCTTTTACAAGTCAAGCAGAGTCACTGGCAAAGATGTCCCTAGAAGACAGAGTGATTTCAAAAGCTGGGGGAAGATTATTGAGAATAGATAAATGAAAAATGTTCACAGAAGCCAAGTGCAGGACACTCAAAATTTACCTTTAGATTCTCCTTTGGCCTTAATAGAAGATCAATTAAAGTTGTCTCCTTAGCACAAAGGTTCAGGCCCCTATCCGTTCTTTTGTCCTGGCTTCTTGTCCTACTTTGCTGAGGATGCTTCCTTAAATCCCTGCTCCCATACCCAGTGATTTCATCCACCTCTGAACTTACCATCTTGACAGCACGTTAGGCTTTCTCTCTAATGGTCCTGTCACTCTTATATGCTTTTTCTCCCAATACTCTCTAATTCTCAGATGTAAGGAACTAGATGTTAAAGCTTTTTATATCCTCCACTTTGCCTTCCACAGTAGTGTACACGTAAGAGGTGCCCATTAGTGAGGACACGAAGAAAAATTCATGAATTCATGAACCAAGTGGTACTGCCAATACCAAACAAAACTACCTAATTTTGCTCAATTGATTCCACTACTTTTCTGATGCCAAAATCCAGCCACAGGAGACTGCAATTTCTCAAATGTGTCTGATCATTTTGAGGTGGTCATCCTTTTCCTATTACTGAAGCACCACTTAATAGTTTACATTTGTGATGTGCTTCCAACTTAAAATTTCTAATGTAGGATCTTGTTTAATAGTGACATACAAGCTAGCAGCAAATTTAAAAATGCTGATTTTGCCTATCAATTATTTTAGAATCTGGGAAGTAATGTTTTGAAAATAAACAAACCCCCCCAAAAAAAACAAAAACAAAAAACCCAGCACCAATGACAAAACAAAAACAAAAAGGGGGTTTTCCAAAACTGGGCTCAGTAGTGCCTAGCTCATCTCATCTCTAGAACCAGCCATAGGCACAGGTGGAAAAGTTGAAAGGCAGGAGTTTTTATTTTTGGTTTTTTTTTTACTACTGTGTTCTTGAAAGTCAGGTAAGGGTCTCATGGCTGGGAACTCTATCTCTCATGAGTAGGGTGCTCTATGGAGTGGCTGCAGAGATGAGATGATCTGTAGGACACACGTGACTTCAACTCTCTACAATGAAACTGTCACCTCTAAGTTAAGTCATTAAGTCCTAAAGACATCCATTCAAGTACAAAGTGTACCCTAAGAGAGTAAATTGGTAGCAGATCATCATATAGCTCTCTTGCATGCATAACAATACATTCTAGATGAATTAATCAGGCTCCTAGCTCTTGTTTAAAATTCACGAACATGGCTCTATAACTTAGGAAAGTTCAGGTTCTGTAGAAATAGAAGGTAGTAAGAAAGGGAAAATGAATATAGATTATAAAGGATCACAGCTAAACATCCCAGTGAACTAGGGGACATGATTAAATACCAATAAAGCCATGAATAGTTGAACTGATATGGCTAAATATGCATTATAAAATAGATAGAAGTAATTTGACCTTTACCTTCTGGGATTCAGACCTGGGGCTTCTTCCTCACCTGCACTACTGGTTGGTTGGTCAGACATGTCCCTGTAGAATCAAAGCTAAATGACAATGGAAGTCCATTTCCAACTGTTCTCCCTTTTCAAACATGTGCCCTCTATTTGTGATCACATGCCCTCTATAATTGTATCACCTGCCTGTACAGAGACATAATAGTCATGTGTCTGTAAAATTAAATGGATTCAATTTAATTCTCTTTTGAGATTTTCTTTTAAGAATTCTATGAGGACTTGAGATAAATTTGCCATGCCATTCCTGTATGTATGTTTAAAGTCAGCTACTGATACCTTCACTATTGATATAATTATTAAAAACAGATCTGTCTGCTGAGCCATTTGGGATATTTAATAAGTTGCTGTAGGATTGTCACAAGTGAAACTGCTTTGCTATGTGTGAAAAGCTTACTATATTTTCATAAACCTTGATCATGCAAAAGTTAGAATCCAAATGAACCACTAGCATAAACTCAGGCTATGTCTAAGCATAGCAACTAAATCCACCATTTGGAATAAATTGATAAAGTCTCTGTTCTCTGAATTCCAATTACTTCCTCATGAGTGTTTATTTCCTAACATTTGCATGTTAAAAGCATAAAACCCAAAGCACAGAAACAGAATCTTATATTTGAACAGATTACGAGTATCGTAGAATCCATTTTCTCACCTATAACTATATTTTGGGCTCCTCTCCTCAGATTTTCAGCTGCTTTTATTATTACAGTTCTGCTCTATAGCAGGGTTTCTGAGATCTGAAGTCTCTCTCATAGATCTGTAGTTCCTGTAGAAGCTATTAAAGTCCAGTGTACATGCTCAATAGTTTTTAACTGATTGCATAGGTTTTCAAGCTATTTTTTGCTTTGCAAAAATACAACTCAAATACTTCTTCCTAAATCTCTAACCTGTGTGCTTAAAAATAGGCCACAATAAATGCTTAGAGAGAAACTCTTAGTTTGAACACTGATCAAATGATTGAATTTGTTCTATGCAAAGGAACCCTATTTTCAACTTGGGTATTCTGTTGAAACTAGACTCCAAGGAAACAATCTGTTCCTCTCTATGTTGTCTTATTATTTCACATGCCTGGCAGCTTATACATTGTTTGATTCTTTAATTGCATCATCAAATTTAACAATTTATTCTATAACTTTTAAAAAATAAATTATTCTTTACAAATTTCTTTTTCTATATAGTTAGTTTATGAAGGCAAGAGCCACACCTTAACACTTGTTTGGTTCTGCACATTCCATAGTCCAGAACTTTGTACAAAGTAGTTACACTACATATATCTTTATTGCTTTTTTAGCTAATAAGGATCCCAATTCTCCAACCAATAAATCAGAGAGTGAGATGATATAACCTTTGTTTGATTGGCAGGGGCCTATGTATTGTTCAAATAATAGTTCTATAACTCCTTGCTACGATCTTTAATATAGTGAGCATACAATAAATCACAAGTAAAAAATCTTAGAGACAAAATTAAACCCTGCATTCCCAATAAACACAGGGCTAGAGCATTCTTATGTGAGGTTGTTTTGAGCCTTCTGTCTTACCCAGGATACTCTGTTGTTAATATTAGACCCTACATTTACTTTAAGGTCTTAATAGTAACTGTGAATTCAAATTGTCCTCTGGAACTGAAATAAACATAATTTCCCATCCCTGCCTTATTTGGATCAGGCATATTTTTGTGTTCGTGTGTTAAACATTATGGGACCAGGTATGGAGTCTAACAATAATGAGAATAAGCAACATAACTAAATTATTTGCTCCAGGAAATAGTTGTTCCTAGAAGAGGAGGCTGTGACCCAACTAAAATAACCTTCATATATAAAGGCTTCCTGCTTGCTCATCAATATTTGCCCTAAGACCTTCACCTTTGCTGTATTCATCAATCCACAGCCAGTATGACATAAATTCTAAACAAACCCAACCATTTACCCTCTTTGTGAGGCTCACTTTAAAATCAAACAGCCCATGCCAAAATACATATAAATATCCTTTCTTGACCTCCCCCCTAAAGAGACACTGCTAACAGCTTATGAAGGTGGTATTCTCGCTCACTACAGTAGATGTAAAACACTTAGATTTACCTTATTAACATGTTTTTATGGTGATCTTTTGGGGGACTAAACAGTCTTCCAGGCCAACTACCAGTCAGCAAAATTATACATTGATATTATAAGTGTTCTCATTTCTGAAAACCAGCACATTGTTTTGCACAGCTAAGACACATCTATCTTGAAAGTTATTTTATGAGATTTGAATTTTTTTTATATTCTTCAGATCACAAAGCTTATTGAGAACTAGCTTTTGTTTGAGGTCATATTATTAGACAGAAACTTTTCCTCATCAGGGTAATATTTTTAACCCTTTTAACAGTTTCATTTAAGCATTAACATCTTAAAATTTATATAGAGATGAAGAGGTAAATTTTTATTCCAGAAGCAGTTGGAAAGGGCAGAATAGTCACTCAAGATATACAATTATAAAAGAGGTTAACCATCTTCTGCTCACTGCTATAATTCACCAAATATATCACACAGTAAAATTCTGTGATAATTCACTTTTCCTGACAAAACCTGTAATGAGAACAGAAAATGGAATAAATTCATCTATTCACTTGACCCAACATATAAGTAGAAAGGGGGAAATGCCACAGAATTATACCTTCTAAAAATCACCATTCAGCTATAATCTCATGGCTTTCCTTAGATTACTTGGAATATATCTTTCATAAGTCTTACCTCCCTTCTATTTTAAAAAGTTCACAAAGTCTAGTCAGCATTGTAGATGATAGTTACAAAATTAACCAGAACTGGGTTTTTTTTTTTTTTTTGGTTGTTTGTTTTTTGTCTATAGCACAGTTTTCTAACTTGTTTCAGACATTATATGGGAGGTGACTTTAAAAAAGGGAGATAGGCAAACCTTTGATAAATGTGGAATTACATATAAGGGTGAGCAGAGGTAGGTTTACAGTTGTTCATATGGAAACTAATTCAATAAATAATAATAATACAAGAATAAACTCCATGTTTCATATACTCACAACTATAAACCTACTTTTGTCAACCCCTTGTGTGTGTGTGTGTGTACACATACATACATACATAGACATACATATATATATATATATATATATAAAACTATTCCAGCTGACTCATGAAATTAGTGACATTTTAATATTTTAAGATCCACTATGTCTTTACTGTCTTTATTGACGGTGATGTCAGGAGGAACACTGGACAAAAAGTCACAAGAGTGTTTTAACCAGATTTTGGTTTGACTTATATGCCATCAAATGCTAGTCACTTGAAATCACTAGAATTCATTTTGTCTTCAGAACATAAATGGATTAAACTAAAAAAACTGATTCTCAATTATTCTCAATTGTGGAGAGGGAGACAAATTATTGGTCTCTACCCCAAAGGAATAATTTTGATCCTCACAACTGGAGTTGGGGAACTATTAACATCTAGTGGGGAGAGGGAAGAAATGCCACCAGACAGCCTAGGATGCACAGGACCAACCTTCACAACAACAAAATTATTCATTCCAAAATGCCAATAGTTTCACAGTTGAAACTCTAGACTAAAGTGTCTTGGAGATCCATCCTTTCAAATTCTATAATTCTGGCTCTAACTTACGTGTCCATAGATTCTTTTCAGCTTATTTTTTTTTACATCAAACTACCCATTTGTGGACAGCAGCACTGAGTTATTTGTTGGGAGATACACTAGTGCTATTTTTTTTCTGACCCAGTCTAACGGATCCATAGTACATGAGATTATAATCAAATACATAAAAAATAATAAAATAGAAATAAGTTACTATAAAAGGATACACATTTATAGAACAGGACATTTTAGTTGAAAGTGCTCATACTTGCTGGTGTGGTTGGGCAACCACATGCCACACACAGCATAGCCAGACCCTGGAAAGCATCTTTAGCCCTCACAATATTTTTGTATACAGTGATCTAAATGGGGTCCTTACTTTTGCAACTGGGGTATATTGAATGATTTGATTAGGAACAAGCTATAGACTAAAGATTTATGGAGGGGATTGCATAGTATGTACCTGGGAACACTGAGACCCTTGGACTGGGAAAGAGCCTGTGGCTAGAAGGGAAAGAACAAAAGCTGATGTAGTTACATTCAGTAAAGACTACAATTTTGGGCTCAAGTAGAATTTCTTTTGGCACTCACACAATGCAGTGTGACATGGATACACAAGAAGGGCCATTACTCTGTCCCTGCATGAACACACATGCTACTTTGGCACCCAGGGGTTTTCTGGAGCATGGCATTGGAGCTGGGGGGAGAGAGGTAGAGAAGGGGCAAGTTAAAACACCACAATGTTTGTTGTTCTTCTTGAGAGTCAGACATTTTTCTTTAATAAATACTCATTGATTGTTGCAAACATGATTAATTTTCAGAGTTTCTAAAAGTTAATTTTAACATTTTTGTTGCCAGTATTCTCATTACTTTTATGGAGAAGCAGGCTTTTGGAAGTCCTTACTTTCCCATTCCAGATGGGCTTTTCTGTCCCATTATAGTTTGAACAAGAATAATGTGGTTCCTTTGATTTCCAGTTGAGGAGAGGATGGGGAAAAGAGAGTGAAAATGCCCTTTTCAGAAAAAGTGCTACCTATCCTGAGATATAGAAACATTTCTTGGTAGGCTATACAGAGCTTTGTAACAAGCCTGCTTTCAATGCTTAAAAAAATAAAAAAATTCCTGTGGACAAGCCCTTTGACAGAGCCCAAAAGAGAGGAGGTAAACCAAAGAGAAAAATAACCTCACTCAGTATAGCCATGTGTAGGTATTCCCAGGATGGCAAGGGTCTGTACAGGCCATGCTTTGTGTAAGGAAATGATTTTTCTTCCTTAATATCTATCTATATTTGAGAATGAACCTTTATCTTTATGAGGTGTGTGTGCATGCATGTGTGTGTGTTTGTGTGTTTGCATCTGGGCAACAAGTCTGTTCATACTGTATTCAAATGTATGGAGAAGATGGAGCTCCTTTGTTTTGTCTATAATTGATCTGATCATTCTTATAAGACTTATACTGATGCTCCTCAAGGAACATGTATTAAGGACCCATGGACAAGGCCAAAGAGGGGTAGGATTGAGGATGGGGCAGGAGAAAGTGGTGGTGGGAAAATGAGACAACTATACTTGAACAATAAAAAAATAAAAATAAAAAGCATTAGAATTTGTGTTCTAAGATTAACATATAAACATTATTGATCTACTTACCAAATTAGTACTGTTTTATAATAGCAGAGTATAAATTAAAGATTATTAAGCTTTAGACAAGGAATTTATAGAAATAATATATTAAAACAAGTTATTAAGTTGACATTAAAAGAAAGACTTATACTGATTCATAGTGAGAAAATAAAATTAAATAGCTGTATTTGGGGAAGGGAAGGAGAAAGAGAGGGAGAGAAACATCGATGTGAGAAACGCTGATTGTCTGCCTTGAGCCCCTACTAGGGACCAAACCTGCAACCCAGACATGTGCCCCAACCAGGAATTGAACCAATGACGCTTCACCCTGCAGGACAATGCCCAACCTCCTGAGCCACACCAGTCAGGGCAATTAGGTTTATATTGGATGACTTACTTAATATTCCATATTCATCTCTTTCACCTTCAGCCCTTTCAAAGGCTGTACAAGTTGAGTGACCCAGTGACAGGGCAAGGAGACCCCTCATCCTTTTCCTGGGTTACATTCTCTGAGATATACCCAACCTAAATTCCATCTCTGATTTGCATTGCTAAGAGACCATGTATGATTTAGATAGCAGCATGTACCTATATTTTTGTACTCTGTCAGGGCCACCAGCTGAGTTAGCTTCCCCATGGTCTTTCACACCTCTAAGCCTCTGCCATGTGTTTAATCAGGTATTTATTTCAGCCTCTCTAGCCCACATCCCTGTGGAGACACCACCAGGTATCCCACCAGAGAATGATCCATGGCAGGCATGCTGGCTCTCCATGGATCGATCACTCACATCATGGGAGAACAAAGTAAGGCTTCGAAATAGGGAAGAAACCATTTCTCTGCCTGACAATGCTTTTCCACTCTATTAATAGCTTAATATTGTTGTTTTGGGATAACTCTGTTCAGGGATCCCATAGAAAAAAAGTGTTCTAGAGTTTATGAAAGTGTGTCAATGATGTGTCTTCTGTCAGTTTATCTATTGTACTTCCTCTCCCCTTCACAAGGCCCTTGATAAACAGGGGCTAAAGGAAATTATAAAACCCTTTCTTTTTCAGTAACAGCTGGCTTTTAATCCTGTTCTTCCAAAGCATAATACTGTTTTGAATGTCATAAATTCTACCTTTTTCTCTGTATTTCTACTATCATAATCCTAATCCCAACGTCCACTCTGGAATTGGGCTTTTTAAACCTGATGAGGCAGAAGGTCAGGTATATTGAAAAGCAAAAGAGAAAAAAACATATGACTTTTTCCCCAAAATATTACAATTTCAGACATCTGTAATATGATCCAAAGAGAAAGAGGGATGCTGGGATATATAAAACCAAACATATTCATTGTGACATTTAATGTAACCACATTCATCACAAAGCAGAAATTAACAATTTGAGGTCACAATTTGTTTTCAAATTAAAATTGGGAAATTGTAGCATCAATTCCGTATTTTGTGAGTTTATTAAAACCTGGCCTAACTCTTATATGATCTCCATATATTTTTTGCTAATGTCCTTATTCTGTATTCTGTATTATGTATCTTTGTTCTATGACTCAACATTCCTACTGCCTGAACCCATTTCTGTCAACATCAGTGACTCAGCCTCCTGAGCAAGAATTGCCTTTCACTGTAATTTAACTATTGTGGACCTGTCTGAAACTTTCCTAATAAGTTTATGGAACTTCTGAAACAAAGGACAAATCTCTTACTTCTTTATATTTCAATAACACCTATGAATAGATTAGGCATAATGCTTGAGGACATAAAATACATACTAAGTAATCTATTATAACTCAGAGTCATTAAATACACACAAAAGTACTGATTTTGGATTCACATATTTCTTGTTTTATTCCATTTTCATCCAATGAATTGAGCAGAAGCCTCAATCAGGTAACTCTAGACTAATATTTATAGACCATGATCATCCTCTAGGTAGAGATCATAGAATTCACTATGTTGATACACCCATAAAAGAAACTCTTTTATAGATGAGAATTTTCAAAGAAGTACAGTTTGGCAGAATCTTATTTGAATTCTTGGATTCAAGGGTGTGTATGTGTGTGTTTGTATGTGTATTTTGGAATTCTCATCACTTAAAAGGCCACTTTTAAGAATACTTGATTCGTTTGGTGATAGCCAGAAAGATTTTGATCTATGTATACTCCTTCACGAGCCTCAGGAATCTTTGTTTTCAAATGCTAAATCTTAGGTTCCATCCCAGATACACCAAATCAGACTGGGGAGTAGGAAACCCAGTCTGATTCAGAAACAGACAGACAGACAGACAGACAAACAATCCTTCATGGTACTTTTTGAATTAAAGGAAGTTTCTTAACCACTAATTTAAACCACATGTGATCCTTGGAGCATCTATCAGGTGGTTGTGGATTCCATGTTAGAAGAGTGAAGGATCCAATGTTGGCCATAGACAGTGTAGGGGGAATGAAAATCTTCACTTACTGAAGCTTGATAAGATCAAGGGACCTTTATTCAAATTGCCAGAGTTTTTTTTACTACCATTATTCTCCCTTTAAGTATGCCAATATCGAACATTTCTGATTCTTCCTTTGGTGTTTTTGGAAATGAGAGAAAAATTCTTCCTCTATGCTTTTCCTAGCTTTTATATAGTTCAGATAGAGAAAAATTCTCTGGGTGAGAGCAACAAAGAACTTAACTGGACCTCTTATAAAGCAGTAAAGCAAATGTTGTCCAAGTTAAATTTAAGAACCAAACATACTCCCATGGAAATTCCAGGAGATGGACTATTCAGTTTTTTTAAAAAAATATGAATTCCTAGAATATTCACTGGAGCCTTCCCTATTACTTCAGCTCCATTTCCACTATTGGTGAGTTGCTCTCTTAGTACATAAACTTGGAATATAGTTGCAAAACAGCTCAATCCTAATCTCAGGTCATGCTACCCAATTGCTTTCAAATAACCACCAAGGGGTGTATATTTTGAGGATAAATCTAAATAAATTAGAGAAAACCAGAAGTAAAAGACCAACATCTATGAATTGGGAGACTAAAGAAAAACTAATTGAATCAGGCACTGGTTTCATAGAAAAGGAAGAAGCAATGATGGAATATCATAGGACATTAATCTAGGGCATTAGCAACTCTATCCACGAATTGAGTAAAAAGGCTGTTTACAAAAAAATGGAGAAAAACCATATAGAGGTGACACTGTTAAACAATCAGTCAGCCCTCTCAATAACTACCTGACCCAGAACATACTAAATAACACTTTCTCATCAGTCACTCATACTTGCCTGCTGACTCTCTGCCTTTTTACTTGAAAAGCTTAAACCATCCAGAAGAAATAGGACCTGGAATCAACAACTGAAAATACTCACACCCTTAATGAGATTTTCAATTTGCTTTTTAATTTTATTCTTTTCCATGTTATGCCCCCGAATAATTGAAAAATGTTTTGTAAATTGCAAATCCCCATGAAATCTATGTACAATAGTCATTTAATGATTCAACCTTTTCTACTGTTGTTATCATTAATAAAGTAATTGATGTTTTCACTTCAAACACTATGCTCTGCTATACTCTGAATGGAAGCTACTGGTTTTTTGTGGGGTTGTTTTTTTTTTTTTTTCATAGGAAGTAGCCAGGTGTCTGGGGCCTGTCTCAGGATGAGTGAAGCAAAGGCAGGAAATTAAAGGCTTTTTCTTTAGTTAGTTTGACACTTTCAGAGAGACTCGCTCATATTGATTTTCTCAATTCTTTGCTATTAAAACCATATCAGTCAATCTGCCATTCCATGTATGCATTATAAAGAACCATGATTCTTTTTCACCAAGCCCAATTCTATACCACTTCCCTCTTTCCTGTGCAGCTAGAAATTCTAGGAACTTCAATTCACAGGTTCAGCATCTCCCAGTTACCCACAAAGCCTACCAAGGCAGGTTATTTTTTAGGAGCTTCCATATACATTGGCAGGTGAGAATTGCTATAGACTCAGCTCCCCATGTGACCCACAGTCTTTGCTGATCTCAAATTTGAAATATAGTCTACATATCACTCACTCATTCAAGAATATGTTTCCAGGTCCTTTTATAGGATAAAAAGCAACAAAATAGTACAGTACTGTATCTTGCACTAAAAAAAATAAAATAAAAAGAAATAAAGTAAAAGAAATTAAAACACTAAGAAGAGATTATGGTTTTGAAACAGCTGACATGAATTTTGGGTTACTTCTTTCCATCCCCCCCATTTCCAACTCTATCTAAAACATTCAAATTACCAATGTACACCATAATATAATACACGTCTCATCAGTCCTTGATCAAGAAATGTTTAACAATTAAAAAGAAACAAATGCATATCTTTCCCAAGACACCTATAACATTGCCTAATGTTTGTAAAACAAACAAAAAGCACCCACTCAGTGATTTATGGATAGAGTGAATGATGGGCAAAACTGTGAAGCAAGAAAAAATGTGTTCCGTATCTTCTGGCCCCTCAACTCTCCGTTAAACCACCTCCCCCTTGCTCGGATATATCTTCCATACGTCCCATCCCTAAATCAAGCAGCTGCACCCTCAATACTCATGTATAGAATTCCAGGTTTCCTCTTCATATTCCAGGTCCTGCTCCCGTGAGAAGCATTCCTTAGTGCCATTGAAGATGACAATTATTTCAAAATATATTATTTTCTGCTGGTAAAAGAAGGACAATTAAGACATGGCCTTCTCCAGGATCATTCTCTCTTGCATTTGTATGAATGCAATTTTGCAGCAATCTTAAGATATATGCAACACTTTTTTATTTTAAATATTTACCCACATCATTACTTAGCACAGCTTAATAAGTTGATCCATATATTTACATGGTTCATTTTACTTTGTCTTTTAACATCATAAGACAATTCAAAAAGTCCTTGCTGTCAAGTTGTGTTTATAATATTTATCTTATACTTTTTTTAACCTTTTTTACTTGATTGTATCTAGTTCTAGTTCACCAAATGGCACTTCTCATTAAATCTCCCACCTAAAGTTTAATACCTTTGAATTTTGAGTAAGTTTAAAAATATCTATTTTATTTTTGTTAAAATTGAGCCATCATTTATTCAGCTTGAAATATTATTTAATGCTCCTCACAAAACTATTCTTTACCGTAATTGGAAGGAAAACTTCTTTATAACCTCCTACTGATTTGCTTGTGCTTTAACACTCCCAACTCTGCTAGCATGAGAACATTAATGAAATGTGGCTGGTGAAAACCGGCTTTGTGGGGATCCTATAAAATGCATTTCCTGTGGCGGTGATTTGTGCATGAAAAGTGCATTGGAATCAGCTGAACAAAATATTGTTTATGGGGTTCTAATCCTAGATTTCTGATTCAGGGATCCTGGATTGACCTAAAAATTTATCATTCTAATAAGTTTCTAGTACAGACAACTGGTCTTTGGACCACACTTTGAGTACCACAGTCCTGTAGAATGCAGTCTCACTGTACTCTAACTATAAACTAAAACTCTATATTTAGTCCAGCAGGCAGGCAATCAATATCCTAAATAAAGCAGGTGATTTTTAAAAAGTGCTATTTCTATCCCCACGGTTCTCAGTAATGGCTGCACATTATAATTTTCTGGGGAACTCTTAAACCTCTGGAACACCAGGTCAATTAATGAGAATTTCTTAGGCGTGTGCTCAGTCACAGTAATTTCTGCAGGTGATTCCAGTATGTAGGCAGCACTGAGAACAACTACCTTACTTTAAAGAGTGTTTTTTTTTCCACAAGGTAAGTCAAAATGAGAATGTTTGAAAGTTGAGAGTTAAGATAAGAGTTTGTCTTATCAGTTTATACTACATGATTTACCAACCTACAAAGTGGAGACCAGCAGAGTTTTTTATTTGTTTGTTTTTAATGGAGGGACTAAGAATAGCTTAAAGATATTTCATAATTTTCTCAATGTCTTATGACTGGTAAGTGGAAGTGTTAGAAACATTATTTTTAAATTTCACACACTCTTACATTTAAAAAGTAATAAATGAGTGTTTTTATTTGCTAGGTAGAAGTACAGGCACTATGTATGCTATTAACTTTTACTTTATTTTAGGTTAATAAATATTTGTTGAATAATGCTCAACTATATTAAGGAGGAAAACACATAGGATTTGTGAAGAAATAGCTCCATCTTTGTTAACATCCACACCAAAGAATTTTTACAGCAAAGACTCTATGGCTTAGAGATAATCATGCACCAGGATGCTATAATTTAACTTCTTTTTGGTAACATTTGACTAGAAATTGGAATATTATAGAATCATTGGGAACCTTAGTGGTCATCTTTTCCAGTTTTTCTCCTAAGTTAGAATACCTGTTATAAAGCATCTTTGACACATAATGGTCTAGAACACTGACTGAAGAAGCTCTTCTTTTTCTTTACGAGGCAGCTCCTACATTGCTGGAAGCACTAATTGGTGAATCCTCCACCAGATGAAACCCCAAATGTGTTTATATGTAAATGTTCCCTTTTGCTTAAGTCCTAACATTATTTTTGGAACAAATTTATTATTTCTTCCACATGATAATCTTTCAGTTCTGGTTTCTGCAATGAGAATTATTTACAGACTATTTGCCTCAACATTCAGTGTTAGAAAATGTATTTTCTCTTCTAATAACTTCGCCTTTGTTATCTAGTTGAACTTTATATATGAAGCAAACACTGATAATCAAAATTCTTCTTAATAATAGAATCAGCTAAGGTTTACCTGGCTGAGGATATTCTACCTTCTATAATTCTTTCCTAGGATTGTACTTGTTACTTAATACTTATTAAACAACATCATAAAAATATCAAACACTTTAGAAACATCGATTCATCTTTATAATATCACTAGTGAAGATCCCATACACAAGAAAACTGTAAGCAGGAAACCGATCACTAGAGAGATCAAGACTCGAGCCCCCCTCCCTTGCTGTATGGAAATATGAATGGTTCCCTATGAAGTAGTGTAATACGGCAGCTCTGCTGAGATGATCAAAAAAGAAATTATTAATATGAACATTCAAAATAGAAGTTTTACCTTAAATCCTGTGAAACTTACTTTCAGCTCTTTCCTCAGTATGAGGGAGGACCCCATAAAACCGGAATTATCATATGGAGGGCGGGCCCCTTGCAGTACAGGCTTCCCCTGCGAGGTGAGTGTTCTAGGAACCCATCTGTATCAGTGTACCAGCTGGTGGTGTTGTGAGAGGCTGCGCTCAGCTTTGGTGAATTTTTTTTTACGACTCTTTCAAAATGCATACCCATTTCATGATGAGTGATTTATGGGTACACCTGTCCACATCGCATTGAGTGTTTAGCAGTTTTTGACCAAAAATGGCATAACCTCCCAGCCCTATCCTCCTATTCTCCCCATCTCACCCCAAGTGACTTTTTTTGATTCCCTGAATGAAGAGTCCTGAAAGGGAACCATTTTGCTGATGTGGAAGAGATGAATCAAAAAACAGCAGAAGCACTAAAAGGCATCAACGTTGAGGAGTTCAAAAACTGTTTTGAGCAATGGAAAAAATGTCTCGATAGGTGTACTGCATCAGATAGAGAGTACTTTGAAGGTGACTGAAGTTTAGACATGTAGATAAATGCATATTTTTTTAATAAATAAAGTCTGTGCTTTTGGATCCCCCCTTGTATACCACTGAATAATTTTATGGCACACGAACCGCTCCTTAAGTCCTTAAAGATTTAATTGTCTTCCAAAAGCCTGCGTACTCCATTTTAGTGATTAACTTTTTCATCAATAGAAACAAGTGTGTGTTTATCATCACCATTATTATGTGGACTGCAAAGCCATTAATTAATGAGTTATGGTCTATATTCTGACTGTGATGACCTGCATCACGCAATGGCCACTCTCGCAATAACTGCCTCGTTGTGGAAGATAATGATTCAGTTCATGTTTGTAAAGCACTGCTAAAATTAAGACTTATAGAACAGTTCCAGCCAATATTCATCACCTAGCCCCTCTTAGGCCTGTTGCAACTAATAGCAGTAACACATTTTGACACTTCATATTACTCTACTATTTCCTTATCTGCTCTGATATTTTATCTGTGAAATTACATTTTCTAACTATATTTTAAACTCTTTGTAGAAGTCAAATATATTTATATGATGTGAAAAGATAGATATATAATGTATATTTAAACAATTAGTAATTAATTAAACACATTTTATGTTTCATGATGCCAAAATAGAACTGGATATGACATCTGATTTACAAATAAAGTAGAAACTGGACACACAACAAATCCATACTAAATTTGTTTAAGCCAAGTGTTTTTTATGTCTATAGATAACCTAGTGTCAAGGATAGATATGTCATGAACACATTTCCACTGAGACAAAACATAAATAGAGAACCAACAGAGCAAAATGCAATCCCCAAACTCATTGTTCTGAGGCTGAGGCCAGCCAGGTACAAAAGATCTATTTGCATCATGGACAAAGGAGGGGTGGTGAGGGTGCTTACAAGCTCCATCCCTTTAAAGGCAAAAACTGTATAGGTCATCCTAGGAGCTGCTAAGTAACTTCATTTTTTCAAGTGTCAAGAGCTATTTCAAATTATCTGTGGGCCCTGGCACTATGGTAGAGAGTGCATACAAGGGCCCTAGAATCATCCTGGTGTATCAGGAATGCAGACATCATCCAGAGGCCTTGTCCCGCAGACACCCTTACTCCAGGGAACCAAATCTCTGTTAAACTGCCAAATGAGGGAAGGAAATGAACATCCAGGGCCACCCACATTCGTCACTCCTCAGAGTCAGTACTATAAAAATTGATCCCTCCATTTATGAACTTTTGATATCCAGTTAGAGAAAAAAAACAACCTAGGAATATTCTAAATAACATTCCCTACATTTATTTTACAGTTCTTACACTTTTTTCTACTCTCCTAGTTATTCTTTGATGGGTTTTTTAAGGTAAAAAATGGTGAGAGTGTACTAAGGAGAAACAAAAAATATTTTTCTTCCTCTTAACAGAAAGAATATTCAAGAAGATGATGAAAGCAGATACTGGCAACTTTTTAAAGCACTTTTTCCTCTAAAGTGAAATTAAAAGGAAGGAATCTTGCATTCCTAAAAGTAATTTCTCTTCAGAAAGGAGGAGGCACATTTTCTAAGTTAATAAAAGAAAATGAACTTCTCTGTCCTTGGCAATGGTTTGGAAGCAAGAAGTGGCCATACGGCACAGTGCAGAGTACTGAATTAGGAATCACAAAATGCAGCAGAGACTGATGTGTGGGCCCTGGGAGAACACAATGTCACTTTCTGGCTGGTAATTGCTGAGTTTAACTTGGAGAGCACATCTTTAGATACAGAATGGGAAATGAAGGCTGATTCACCATCACAGCTTCATTCCATGGAGAAATGGATGGGAGCAAATTATGGATCAACATAACCCCGCTCTCGCCTCTGAATTATTAAATATGAAACTAAAACCTTGGAGAGACTTAAACAATCTATCAGCTGCTAAGCTTTCGTTAGAAAATTAGCTCGTGATCTGTAATGGTCTTTCTTATACATTTTAATTTCTTTTAACAGTTTAAATAGAATTTGAGTAATATCTTCTTAATGTTCACCACAGAAGGTAACTAAATCTTTAATGGACTCCTGCTGCAGCATTCTTAATATTATAATTTAATTGAAGTCTATGTAAAAGAGGTTTTCTTCATTTTTTCATATTCACACTTGCAGATTTGTTGAGAACCATGTCTGAGTCAAAGTGGTTTGCATAAACACAACTAATATTTGTACGTGACTGAAATGGGGGTCTTTACAATAGGTGTACCCTTGTTTTCTTTTTCATTGTTGAAACACTTAGATTTGAGGACATTAGATTTTAACAGAAGAATTAATAGTTGGCTAAAGGCATAATTTCTATTTATGTCTGTGTGGGACCAAGAACATGTATTATATTTCCCTGGCCTTGACACTGTGAAACCACAGCCTTAATTTCTGATGTATAATGCAAGAAATTTAGTAAGATCCTGGTTACAGAATCTTCATCATACTATATTATGAATTACAAAAACAATTGAAAAAAAACCCTTTCCTTTACTAAAAAATTTAAGAATTTGAATTTTTCTTAGGCACCAAAATATTAAGCTATAGTTGTAATGATTTTACACAGCAGTCCATAGTTGGGAGGAAAGATCCACATGAGGGAGAGTTTGCAAGGAGTAGAGAGAAGGCTCACTCGGGGCTGCCCAGTGCCCTGGGAATTACACCATACAGCCTGGAATCTATTCCTCTGAAGTCGAACTGATGATGAATGTGGAGCATGTGGTTTAATAGTGCACTCACATAGTTTAGAGCTAAGCAGGGAGAAAAATTTACAACTAGAATAGTCAACATGTCACTGTGACCAGCACCATGAAGAGCCATGGCCAAAAATATCACTTTTGCATATTGCTTTCTTTTATATTTTACAAAATATTTTATTTTTCACTTACAGTTCACTCTCAACATCATTCTGCATGACCTTCAGATGCACAGCACAGAGGACAGAAAATGGTGTTCTTTACAGGGAGGTTCCCCCTGATATCCCAAGCACCCACGGGGCACCACACATACCATTGTGACACTGTGGACTATACTCCCCACGCTGCAACCCGCATCCCAGTGACCGCTCTGCTACCACCACACTGCACCTCACAATCCCTTCACTTCCCCCACCCCCACCCCAATGACTGCCAGTCTGTTCTCTGCATCCATGAATCTGCCTCTATCCTGCCTGCTCTTTCACTTTGTTCATTAGATTCCACATATAAGTGAAATCATATGTATTTGTCTTTCTCTGCCTGACTTATTTCACTTAGAGTAATACCCTTTAGGTCCTTTCTTCTCTCTCAGTTTACCCCACTGTGCTGTCTGCCAACTCTTTTCTGCAATTCTCTCCATTCTTAGTCTTTCTTGTTCTCCCATATTTTTCTTCTCTCTCCAGCTTTGGTATGGTATTCTTGTTCTCTGGGAAAAATGACAATGGATACAGTCTTGTGTTTCTTTTTATTTCAAAGTATGGCCCTTGGGAATGTCAATTTATCCCAAGGCTAAGCTGCCTGCTCTGAAAATATATATCTATTTTTATAGATGCATATATATATATACTTTATAGAATTGTGAAACTTAAATGAAAGAGCATCATATTTTATATGTTATAATATACTAGTAAGGGGTATTGTGTAATTATTGGTGTTTTTATTTCTCCATGAGAAACAAACTTTTGACTATATGAAAACAGATGATGGGATGCAGGTAAAACCTTTAGTTAATGCCTCTTCTGCACTCATTATTTAATATGTTAATTTCATGTATTTGTACTGTTATTTAAAAACACATTATAGGGGATTCATAAAAAGAACCTTTAAGAACCAGGATGATTTTTTTTACCATTACACATAGCTTCATGGAAAATAAAAGAATAGACCCTATCACTTAGGCTGCCCATTTTAGTCTCTTTGTCCATCTCCATCCAAATAGTCTTATCCATTTTTTTTCTCTCCTTCAAGATCTATCAACCTAATATTAACAGTTTTAGAAACTCTGCTATTTGCATTTGAAAGAGCACAGAGGGAAACTGGCAGACTATTTTATACCAAAGATTTAATCTCAGATGGAGCTTGGAAGGAGATGGCTTGGCAGTGAGTTCTCTGAAGCTATGATAACTCTTCAAGTATCAACAGATGACTGAATGTCAAGTCACAAACACATGAAAAAGGCAATTCAATTAGTTACTGAACTATATCTTCACAGACCATTTATTGGTTCAATATCTTGACTTTTAGTATAAAGATTAGGTTTCAGAGAAGAGAGGTGACTAATACACCTCTTATTAGGATAACCGAGATCATGCAACTTAGGTCTCTGACTTCCATTTCAGGTTATTTCCATCACATATTCACATACTTGTAATTCATTTTGAAATCAAACGTAAATGAACACTGTGTGAAACTTTTTTTTCAGGAAAATACAGTATTGAGAAAGATTATTCATATGAGTTATCACTTTTAAGAGAGTAGAAAGAGAGGGAGTATCTAGAAAGAGACAGAAAAGGAATGAGGTCTTAAATTAACTTTGTTTTCAATTTCATGCTGTTTTGCTCTTCTTGCTCTCTGCCACTAGTGAGAAAAGTAATCACAAAGAGAGGAAGAAAGGAAAAACCTTGAATAACATTAGTACTGAATATTGTGAAGTTAGTAAACAATACCAGAAAACACATTCTCAAGTAATTTTGAGAAATGCATTTTTCATGTTCCTTTATTTAGAAATTCGTATTTATTTCAGTACATTTTTTCTAATAAATAACAGCCAATGGTCTGGGGCACACATTAAGTGATAGCATTATGTTCTTTTTTTTTTTATTGAGTACATTTAATCCTTTGTTTTTATACAATTTAATATTTTATGAAAATGAACTGCTATCATATACATTAAAATATTTGAATTTGGCAATTCAGAGATCTAGAATTTTTTAAAATCAAAGAACAGTGGAAAATCTAAGCCCTTTGAGATTTGCCTTCACAGTTTTGAAGTCCACTTTTTACTAGTTGGACTATTTCATTCTTTGGTATAGCGAATAGTTCATCTAGGGGCACATTAAAAAGCTAAATAAATATGAAGATAAATTGATAAGACACTCTGAGTGCATGGGCAAGACATCAATTGTGGGCTTCACATTATGATGATTTGATTAGGATTAGATTTAGTCTTGATCTTGATATATTTGTGTGAAGTTCTCTTGGGCTGTTTGTTTTCTCCCAGATAGACTGACTTCAACCTTCTGATGTGGCTGTTGGATTTCTGGGAGCTCAGGAGAAGAGAATGAAGGTTTAAAGCATACAGTGGCACATATACCACTTTCTTTCTCATTTACTGCTAGTTTAGGATTTGCTTTCCAGCTTGCCAACTTTTATTGTTGTGTCTTGGTTTTTTCCTCGATGCTTGTAGTTTTATCCCTTAAAATAAACCCCTTACTATTGGTTTAGTGACGTTTTGAGAGGGTTGGAAACATGCATATGTGTTCCATCTATGATATGCAGCAGCAACCACTGTCATTTTTAAAATCGCTTTGCTTTTTATTTTGTTTTGGAAAAAAAACTCTCCTTTTTTTATGTTTTTTTTTATCATTTTCTTTCATGTTCCAGAGAGTTTATTGTGTCCATGCCTTTTCTCCCTTCTTTGGTATTTTTAAAAAATTTTACTTTTCACTTATGGTGCATCTTCAGCTTTACTTTGTGCTGGTCTCAGGAGCATAGCACAGTGGCCAGAGAATCACACGCTTCACAAAGTGTTCCCCTGACGTTTCCAGCACCCACCTGGCACCATATATAGCCATCGCAACATTACTATTTCCTATGTTGTCCTTTATATCCCCATAACTATTTAACTACCAATTTACGAGGTCTGTCCAGAAAATGTCCAAACATTGTTAATATAATGAGGATGCATGGTGCGGTATCAATGTAATCTGGCAGCCAAAGAGAGTAGACTGGAGGGTGCATGTGTGGACAATAATGACTTCATTGTACTAGTCAGTGGGGGTAGTAGATGCCATTGAGTGAGCATGTGTACTGTGTGGCCATCGCATTCAACATGACTGAGTGAGTAAAGAAACAGATCTGCATCAAATTTTACGTTAAGCTTGAACATTCCTCTGCAGAAACTCTTTAGATGATTCAGAAGGTTATAGCTATGAACAACTGGTGACTGGCAGCTTCATCACTAGAACACACCCACTCATGCATCATATCTCATGTAGAGTTTTTTGGCAAAATATCAAATTACCCAGGTGACTCAGCCTCCCTACAGCCCAGATTTGGCACCCTGCAACTTCTGACTTTTCCAAAACCTAAAATAACCTTTGAAATGGAAGAGATCAAACCATCTAAGAGATTCAGGAAAATATGACCCGGCAGCTGATGGTGACTGGAACTGTGTGAGGTCTGCTGGTACCTACTTTGAAGGGGACTGAGGTGTCATTGTCCTATGTGCCATGTTTCTTCTATCTTGTATCTTCTTCAATAAAAGTCTCCATTTTTTATATTTACATGGATGGATACTTTCTGGACAAACCTTGTGTACTTCCCAATCCCTTCGCACCTTTTACCCAGTCCCTCAGTGCCTCTGCCCTCTGGCCACAACCAGTCTGCTGGTATCTCCGAGTCTGTTCCAATTTTGTTTGTTAATTTTGTTCTTTAGATCCCACATACAAGTGAAATCATATGGTATTTTCCTTTCTCTGACTGGCTTATTTCACTGAGCCTAATATACTCTAAGTCCATCTATGCTGTTAGAAATAGTAAGATTTAATATTTTTTATGGCTGAATACTATTCCATTACATATATATGTCACAGCCTTTTTATCTACTCGTCTATCGATGGGTACTTGGGTTGCTTCCATATCTTGGCTATTGTAAATAATGCTGCTTTTCTTCCTCCTTTGAAACTTCATTATTCTCCAAATACTTCATATACATTGATGTCTTTGTATACAGAATCTTGAGCCTAGTTTCCACCCCTTTATTTCAGAGACGTAATTATAACTGCAAGGGTATGAGTCCAATACAGAATTCTTCTTTCCATCTCTTCTCCATCCCCCTCTTATGCCTCTGATACTTATAACCTCATTGTGAGTGACACCACAACCTATCCACTAAGTTAATAAAACAAAATAAACAACAAAAACCTGGGAGTTTGCTTAAACACCTTGTTTTTACTGTTTTCCCCCTCCATTGGTCAATAAATCTCATTGACTTTGATATCTCAGTACTGTCTTCCCTTTCTTTTTCTGTCTGCTTTCCCACTGCCACTATTTTGTTTGGTTCTCCTTAATTCTTGTGTTTCTTCTATTACAAGACTCAGGTTTTGCCCCTTCAATTTATTCCTTTATCATGTCTAAAGAGTATTTTCTAACATATAAATAATAAGTCACTCTCTTGTTTAAAACTTCCACTATGACCCTTTTATCTAAACTCTTGTGTGTAAGTCCAAGGCTCTCCATGATCCTACTTCTTAGTAACTGCAGTGTCCTGGCTATCCTTTCTTCTCTTCTCTGAGGGCATCCAGTGTCCCAGCGAACAACTTGAAGAATTTCAGGTTGTTCATTGCTTCCTCTTTTCTACATGTTCTGTTCCTTTCATGTCTTTATTTAACTAATGTTTGCTCTTCAGATTTCAACTCAGATATCATCTCCTCTAAGAAGCATTCTCAGCATGGTCTCTTTTGGCATTTTCAACGATACGCTCATTATGGCCTATTGGAGAAAGAGTTTGATGCCCATTAGATTGAGAGTGAGAATTGTATCTTATTCATGTTAAGTAGCTAATACTTAGGTAAGAAGTGCTTATTGGATTAATGAATGAAAGCAAGATTGAATGAGAAAAGCTGGCTTCGATTATAAACACCACCTGTTGTGTTTGTCCAGGCAATGAGAGAGCTGAGTATCCAAAGGGATATATTTGGAGGAAAAAAAATTTGGAAGAAGTAAAAAATAAATTTACTTATTTGTCACTTTTCTCAGATCTATTCCTGCCTACATCCCTCAGCCTGCATGGAACAAAAGAGAAGGCTATTTCTAATTCAGATTTTTATCGCATGGCCACTATTGAACTGGACAGACAGCAGTTGATTTACTATTTTCAGTCAAGCTTTGTAATCAGCAATGCAGCTTTTGATTGGACCTACCATGCATGAAGGGAAATTTAAAACAGACATTCAGCCAAGACCCTCACTATACTATTGTTTGAGCCCACACTGAGTTTTTGTCTGTTTTCCTTACTCAGTTTAAGCTTTGAATCGTATAATCTGGATATTTTATAATAGGTGCATACATCTTAAATTTTTTATTGTATTCCAGGCATAGGGATAGATCATTCTAGAGCTCATTGCTCATTTAAATTTAAATATTTTTTCACATGATTGTAAAGATCTTATTTTCTCCTTGCTAAAGAAAATAAGCATTTCATGCTTTTCCCAAATTAGCCTCTGGTTGCCATTTACACTTCCCTATTTCAGAAGAATGAGAGCATGTTGGGCCCTTGCCTTCCATTTGATTAGTTTTTAACTATTTATTTTCTGCCATTCAAGTTTATTGCTGAGTAGTAAAAGACAAGTTTAATGGGCCAATATTCAAGGAGGGGAAATCACCCAGCTACTGAGGCATTGAAGATATCGAATTAGAGGCAGTGCTGATCCAGTCTTTCCCTACTTCCCACCTGCCTGCAAATGCCTGCAGGCAGATCTCAGGCTGGGGTGTACCACTCATTATGAGGCTGACAATTTTACTTCATGTTTTCTCTCTTAAAATGTCATTATGCTAGCAGTGTTTGTTAAATTTAGTGATGACAAATTACTTATATCTGGGACAGTGGCTCTATACTTTAAGTACTTTGACCTTTAAGGATCTATCAGTCCAGTTAAACAACCAGTTAATTCACACTGATGCTTTATAACACATGTATGGGGGTTGGCTGGTGGAACTAAGTAGGTAATTAAGTCAAAGGGGATGAAGTTTTTCCTGTCAGCATGAAACGGCTGAATGTTTCTATCAAGATCATTGAGTCTAGTCATTGGCACTGTTGGCTGGCTTTGACTTGGGTCAATCAGTGAAACAGTAAGCATTGAATTCTGCTTCCAGCAAATAAAGTAGTTGGATGAGAGGAGAACCATGGAGAAGAATCTTAATGCTGAGGCACAGAACTTTATTTGGATAATTCTGGCTTCAAATACCTCCTAGAACCTATGGGTATGCTGCTTATAATTCTAAGGAGATTATGGAGAACTAAGAACACTTTTAGATTCATAATATGCCTTCCCCACACTCAGATAATTTTTGACAGTGAGTAAGGGGGTTTGTACCTAAGGGGGTATGACCACCATGTGATTTGCAAATAGGGATGTCACTGACAGTGCCTGCCTATATCCCTCCTTTTCTAAATAGGCATCTTACTCTAATATAAATCATATGTTTATTGAGCATCTCTTGTGGGCCAGAAACTGTTCTAGGTGCTAATGACACAGTGATGAAAAGTACAGTGTCTTTCGTGAGCTTACTTTAATTGCATATCTGGGTGTCTGTATATGAGCACTGATTTTCTGCACACAGAAATAATAAAAGAAAACAATCATAATCTTGATATATATTATCTATATTATATGTACAGAAATTTTCTTGTAATAAAAGAAAAATTTTATTCTGGAGTTGCACCTAGAGGAAAGTTGTAACTTTGTTCTGTCTAGAGCATTTTAAAGCTAAATAAAGATAGTTGCCAGGAGGATTTGAATAAACTTCTATTTGGAATCAGGGAATCTGATAGTATTTTTTCTTCCTTGATAAGAGCCCTCCATGATTTTTTAAAAAAATTTACACTTAAAACATAAATATGAAATTATCATATATAAAATTATGTTTATATTAATAAAATAATTATTTAAGAATTTAAGAGAAAACTTAACTCTATATCTCAATACCAATAGCTAGGTCTATAAGTTACAAAATAAGATAATTTGTGAATTGCAATTAAAGAAATGCATTGGCGTTTGAAGTGGAGAGAGTGTGTGTGTGTGTGTGTGTGTGTGTGTGTGTGTGTGTGTGTGTTTCCAAAATGCATTTCAGAACCCCAGGCAGACCCAGTGTGTTAGCAAATGTAAAATCCTGAATACTACACAAAATGCTACTAAGGCTTAGCTTTGTTCCTGACAATAAAGCCAGGAACAGAGGAAGTTGGTGATCAAATATTGCTTAATGGACTATTCCACACTTCACAATGTCATTATAATTGCTCTGTAGTTAATTTGAGGTACTCTGTATTTGTTCCGTCTATGACTATGTTAATTTCCTTGCCAAATATTATCATACTTCATGTGCAAATCCTCTGTCCCCGAAATTGGACATTAGAGTCTCAGCAGGCAACAGATTCCAAACAGTACTTTTGCAAATTGGTTATTATAGGTGAATGCTTGAGGTTTTTTGGATTTCCTTTTGCTTTGTCCAACAGAGAGGAAGAGTAAATCTTTTCTCTCGGTAGGAAGTCCCAATGCTATTTTCAGAAATAGCTGAATTGTGAATATGTAAATAACCCTTTGAAGTAGCATTTTGTGATTCTATGCATTTAGATATAAAGACAGAAAAGTTTTATTCAAATCTTGGGTGACTCCAAATACCCAGATGTTTGACTCTTCAGGGATCTGTTTGTATGACTCTTCAATACATCAATTACTTCTAAAAGAAAAGGTCTTAAAAATCATGAGTCCAACTACCATCATCTTCTGATCAAAACCAGAAATCTTAAATGTTACCCCTAAAATGATGTGATGATTTAGTAGCAGATTAATTAGTTTTTTTTCTATCATATTATACATTATAGAAGTTTAGAGATCATTCAGCCTTAAAAAATATCTTAGCAAGTTTGCAAGACAACAAAATTCTATGTAATCATACAAATAAATGCAAATTATATTAGGGTAATAGAATCCTAAGACAACAGTTTCAAAAAAATGTTCTTAAAACTCTTGTCAGTTTAAAGATAGAGCACAGCAGGGAATCTCAAAGGCTTTTCTAAGAAGGCACTGATTGGTAGCCCAAGATCTAAGTAATCCCCACTACAAGCTGACGGCTCTTGATCTTCATGTGTCTTCTGAGGCTGCCTGTCCCCATGGATTGTCATGTGAATTCTCTCAGCATAGAGGGTCAGAGTCTCAAAGGAAATCAAACTCTCTCTTTTCTAATATCAACAGCTAAGGTCATAACTATGAGAACCCAAGGCTATCCTAGTCATCTGAGAAAAGTTCCCTTTGGAAATTTCCACACATAACAATGAAATAACAATAAGGACCTTAAGGTCTAACTTCTGTTACAGCTGATAGATTTCTATCACATTCTTTCTTCACTGGGGCTATTGACAGTTATGTAGACCTCTTAGGTTGTGTTGTTCCAGAGGTGCTGAATGCCTTCTTTTTCTTCAATATTTATCCTCTAATCTCACCCCCCCCCCCCGCAACTTTTTGAGACATTTGTTTGACTCTCCTGGAGAGCTCTGTCAGTGCATCCTCATGAGGTTACCTGGAATAGTAATTTAGTAACCTGCCTTATATAGAGATCACAGATTAATGTATCAAATGAGCAAATTGCCTTCAAACCAACTCTAGGAAATAGACACAAATGGGGTAAGACTTTAAGAGAAGTTAGAAAAATTTAAAACTTGAAGAGAATAATCCTGTTTGTTATAATGCAATGAGTGGTTATCACATAAGAGTATCTCTGGACTCCATCTCAACAATTTTCCCTAATTTACAGGCAAGTCTCTTTAAAAGGTATATGTAATATCATCATCATTTATCACCCCAATAAATTCAATAATTTTTTTAAGTTATCTGTAATTCAAACCTCAACTCTGTAAGCTCTAGTTCACTCTTTACCTAATTACCACAAGCCCCCACTGAAACTATTCTCACAAAGTTGCCAAAAGGAATTGCTCAATAGCTGTTAGAACATGCCATTGGACTGACTCTAAATAGTCAGTTGTGATATTGAATTGCTTTTGTTGCTTCTTCATCTTAAATCAGGTAAGCAATTGGTTGAAAGAGGCATGGCTGGCAGTAAGATAAAATGAAAGCACTGAAATTGAAAGAGAAAATAAACACAGGCAAATAACTCAAAATGTAGGTGCTGCTTTTATAAGTAATGTTTATTTCAGAGGTGAAAAATTGGACTCGATTACAACCCTGATAAAAACACCAATCAGTACTGGAAACAAAATGGGAGAGCACTTGATTGCCAATTAGAGAACAATAAATTGGAGTCCACAATGAGGAGAGATAGGAAATATTATGAATATATTTTCATGAATGTTTATTATTATAGGAGAAGGCTGGTGGGATAGCAATAACAGCCCATTCATTTTCATGTCATAAGGCTTTCCATATGAATATTAAAGACCAATAATCAAAGTCACTTACATTGGATGCAAGCCCTTTTTGAAAGGTTAAAAAATTATTTGCACATATAATTTCTGGGATTTTGGCTTAATAATGAATTCCATAGCTTAATAATACCAATGCTTCCATATTTTATAAACTTCATACATCTTTAAGGGACCAGACATGGAACTAAACTTCTTATATTGGTTTTCTGACATGATGAATGAAGGATTTAAGTCCAAAAACAGCAACTGTCTCCTCTTTAGGAAGTGTTTGCTTAGTAAAGAGGATGTGTGATCATGTTAACTTAATGCGTTTTCTTCAAAACAAACTCCCTTTAAATTTACTTTAAATGAAACTATGAAATAAAGACAAAGGGGTAATATTTGATTTACTGCTTTTTATACATTTTCATGACAGGATGGCTGATTAAATTATACATTTTAAAAGTATAAGTTTTAAAATGTTTCCATTTCTGTCAGTTGTAGTATTTCCTTCCTAGCAAAACTATCAGACAACAGAGGGATGAATATTTTAAACAGATTTTAGTAATTGTATTTTGAACAAGATAACAATATGTTTATTAACAATTAATGGGTTACAAATAGACACTAATAACAAAAATGATGATATGCTAGATATCAAAATAGGAAAAGATAGACCATTAATAAATTGAGATGTTTGAATTTTCTGAAATCATGTGTTGGCTACTTTGCCTCTATTATGAATAGAGAGATTTCAATTCCAGTCACCTTACCATCTTGAATGGTCAACTAGGTCTGCAGGAACATTTGGGAAATTATGTAAATTGTGAATCTGAGCAGAGAGAAGGTAACTGGGCACTTAAGTTTTATTGCCCTTTCTTGATTTAATGAAATATATTCAGTATGTGAGTGAATTGTCAGATTATTTTGTAGCACATAATGAATGCTAACATAATATTTGGTGCAGAGCATTAATACAACAAATGAAATGAACCAACATACAAAATAATAGGAGGGCAATGTGTAAATTAAACTATAAATAATGGTTCTTGTAAGATTGGCTGTTTTCTAATTATGGGATAATATAGGGATGGATGCTTGGCTGCCTCCCGAATTTCCTTGGGTTAGAAAAAAATTATCTAGAAAAGCACAAAAGAAAGGTCTAATATTCTCTCTCCGTAAGATCTCAGTGCCACATTCATTCCTAAAGGATTATATAGTTCAAATTCTAGGTCATTCAGGGTTGTTTCTAGTAAGAAAAGAAGGAAATTGACAGGGCTGATATGTCATAAAATTATGATGTAGACAAAATTTTTAGTAGCAAAAATATTTTATACATCTATTTTAAATTAACATTTTGTTTCATTTAATTCATTTTAAAATATGGTGAGAGAAAAAGAGATGTGCTGCAATCGATACCAATGATTCCTAATTGGGCATTAGGCTAAATAATAGTACCCAGAATTTAATGGATTTGTTGGTGGAGTTACTAAGGAGATAAAATATATCAAAGATTTAATTAATAAGTATTCCACAACTAAATACCAAAAGAGAAAACAGTGGGCTCTTTGCGAGAGAGAAAAAAAAAAAAACTTTTATTTAGAAAAAAGAATCTCCAGTACAATTTTATATGTGATTATATGCACATGGAATTTCATGGTATTTTCTTCTTGGATTTCACAAATATCATGAAATACGAAGCTCCCAAGTTCAGGTTTAGCTGATGATGTAAGAACCTGGTCAAGCATAGCCTCCAGAGGTCCAGGAGGACAGATGGCCAAGTGTAGGAAGGTTCAGAAGTGGCTGGCACGTAATGTCATAGAAAGTTAGGGGTATTGGCAACATGCTACAGGAGCTCATTTATGTATTCACTTTAGAGAAATTGAATAATCTGCCCCAACTGGAGAATGTCAAGTTGCATATTAAAAAAGATACAGTGACTAGCATCCTCAATCCAGAGTTCCCAACCGTCCGTCAGGACATCCAAATTCACTCTAACTGTTTTGGGTTTCATGTCCTTCCTTTCCTCGAATCCATTTCTGTCTTAAGGGTTCTCACTTATTGGGGCATCTGAGTGACTCACAGTTTATGAGATAAACTACCTTGCCCCAGGCTACTCTCAAAATCCTATCCCTCATGTGATCTCACGTGAGTATATTCTTCCCTAATCTGGTAGTACCACTGACTATATAAATTCATAAATATTTAATTTCTTAACATTCCTGTCATGGTGGCATACTTAGGATCTTGATATATTAATTCAAAGGGGTCATTCATTACCAGAGGAAAGGTTTTACAAAGTCCCAACTAGAAAAATAGTGATCTATTTCTTTTAGAATGGATCGGTGAATCGCAAATTGTGCCTTAAGCCTAAGAAGAAAAGTTATTTTGTGATTGACACATTATTGACAAGATTCCTTTTAAAAATGTATACTGCTATCAAACATTTATACATATAATTACAGAAGATAAACACACACACTATCTCATGTAACATAAGCAGGCATGTGTGTTGACAACAAAATGATAGAGAACTGTAGAAAGAACATTAGGTTGTATTGTTAGTTATGAATACTCTCAAGTCCCTACGTAAATCACCATTCACTTATTCAGATTTGCCCTTGTGCTATGAACTTGTTTTGTTTTCTACAAAGGATGTACATCTAAAGAGATGAAGCCTCCTTCCATTGTCTCCAAATGATCAGAATCTTTGAGTGATTACTTTCAATTATCATTACATGTTTAAGCATTATGGTATTCTGTTTTATGCTGTAATACAAGAAGCTGGGTGATTTTGGTCCTATTTCTAGCTATCACTGAGATGACCTTAGGAAAATCCTTTGACTTGAGTGGTTTCAACTTAAAAAATAAATGAGAACTTTAGGATAGTTTATCATTATGTTGCTTTTCCATTCTAAGTGTCTATTTCTTTGCAGGGAAGTAAATATGGTTACTCTTTACTTGGACTATCCCTTATCATTATTCTATTTTAAAGAACTTCCAAACATAAATTTTACTCAAAATTATCATTAGCAAAAGAACATAGAAAAATATACCCAACAATGACAATTGCAATTTAGTTTGTATCTTTTTGTAGATAAATTGCTTTTAATCATATTTATTAGACAATTTGAACCCCATTTGGTAAAAATGTTTGTTTTGCAATTCTTCAAATGCAAAGGAAGGAAGAGAGACAGGGAGAAAGAATTTAAGAGCCAAAAAAAAAAAAAAAAAAAAAAAAAGGTCCGGAATTTTGCTCTCACAGGTGTTTGCTATGTAATGGCCACGGTCATTCATATGGAATTTTAGACTCTCTCAGTTTGGCTGTACATTCCCTTAGCTATGTTGCCAAATTAGAAAAAATAAAAACATCACCTTTAAAACATAGTAAAGACAAATAATCTCACCTCCACCTTACTAATCTTCCATAAATACAGAGCTATATTAAAGAATAAGTCAGCTGCCTGGAGTATAATTGTAGAAGGGATTCTAAAGTATCACTGGAAATAGACACAGTGAAGAAATTTATATTCACCAGAAGTAATGTTCAGTTTGTAGTTGGAAGGTTTTGGTAAGCCTTTTGCAAGAAAGGGAAGATCGAGCTCTCCAGCAGAAACACTCAACTCAAAATGGAATGGTGATCTGTGGCTAAAGAAGGGAGAGGTCTGGGTAGCTGCGGAGCTTGGATTTGGGGAAGTCCCGAAAATGGAGACAGAGCCAAATGACAAAGAGGAGACCCAGTTCAGGCATCAGCAGTCCTTCTGCCTTGCCTTTCTCTAATGTTGTATTCAGCCTTAATTCTAAATTGAGTATTTTGTTCATATTTTAAAAACAGACATGTGAATGTACATCAAACCTCAGATATTTACAATGTTTTATTGAGTTGTCATATAGTTCTATATGCCCATGTTAAAAAATATAAACAATTATTATTATCTCTAAATAAGCTACTCAATTCATTAAAAGATCCATCTGTATCTTATTCACATGGGGAATAGAAACTCCATCGGGGGTCCACACAAAAATCTGTGTGTGGATGTTTGTAACAGCTTTATTCAGAGTTGCCAAAACCATGATGCCCTTCAGGAGGTGAATGGATGAATAAACTGTGACACCTCCAGACAATGGAATATTATTCCATGCTAAAATGAAATGAGCTGTCAAGCCATGAAAAGACATAGAGTAACCTTATATGCATATTACTAAGTGAAAGAAGCCAATCTGAAAAGCCTACACACTGTATGATTCCAACAATACAATATCCTGGAAAAGGCAAAACTATGGAGACGTTAAAAAGATAAATGGTTGCCAGAGGTTAGGAGAGAGGGAGGAATCAGCAGACAGAACACAAGGGATTTTTAGGGCAGTGAAACTACTCTGTATGATACTGCAATGATGAACACATGTCATTATATATTTGTCAAAACCCATACAATGTACAACACCAAGAATGAATCTAATGTAAACTATGAACTTTGGGTGGTAATGATGTGTCAGTGTAGATTCATTGATTGTAAAAAACATCTCTGGTGGGAGATGTTAGGGGGTGGGGAAGCTTTGTCTGTGGGAGGCAGGAGGTTATATGGGAACTGGGTACTTTATGTTCAATTTTTCTGGGAATCCAAAACAGCTCTAAAAACTGAAGTCTGTTAAAAACAACACACCAATACTGTTCTGGGGACCCAGATCAATGTTACTTCTGGTCAAAGTTCATGCTGCCTTTCCAGTCTATACTCTTGTTGTGTTTTCTCTTCTGAATTCTGTAGCTCATCTCACCTGGAGTACAAATTCAGACCTTAGTATACAGTACTCCCTCCTGCTTATCTGCAGTTTCATTTTCCATGGTTTTGTAAGCCCCATCAACCATGATCAGACAATATTAAATGGAAAATTCCAGAAAGAAAAAATTCATAAATTTTAAATTGCATGCTGTTCTGATTAACATGATCAAATCTCATGTTCTCCTAGTCCATCTCTACTGAACACGAATTATCCCTTTTCCCAATGTACCCATGCTGTTTCCACTGAGCACCCATTAGCCACTGTGCAGTCAACTCAGTTATCAGACCAAATGTATGGTGATGCAGTGCTTAAGCTGTTAAGTGCTTCTTTTCAGTGAAAAGGTATGTACGTAAGGAAAAAACATGGTATACATAGGGTTCAGTACTATCTGCGGTTTTAGGCATCCACTGGGGTTCTTAAAACATACCCCCTGAAGGCCTACTTAGAGCTGCTGTATATTCTACTTTGTATTGTTAAAAACACTTTCATATGTGGGGGCCATATTTTCCCAGGTCAAGTGAACATTTTTTCTATAAAATCTAGGCCAGGGCTGGACTTATGTATGATTAAATTAATACATACATTAATATATTTTAATATTAGCTTAATTGGAGTCCATTGGATTATACATCTTCTTAAGCTATTTAAAAAGAAAATCTCTGCTTTCAGAATATCTTGCTGCTTCAGAGAAATAATCTGGCTAAAGAAGCTGAGAGCAGCATCCTAAATGGTCTTGCTCATAGTAAATATAATCTGCCATTGTGCTGCCTGAACCTCAAATGTTCAGAATCTGGAGTTGTGTCAAATATAAACAAAGAACAACATTTGAAAATGCAATTGGAGAAAACACTAAATCTGCCTGAGAAATAAAGCGACTGGAATTATGGATATAAAATATGCACTGGTGATAAAATGCTTATGAGGAGACTAACAATGTCTATTTTTCCTTGAGATAAAAATGGCTAAATAAAATTACCTTCAATCCTCTTGTCTTACAAGAAAATATTGTCTAACTTATTCTACTTTGCCTGCGAATGAGTCTGCATACTGAATTCAGTGTTGTGTTAGCTGTTCTCTGGGTAGTCCATTCTCAAAGTGATCTAGGTTGGGTTTGTTTAAGTGTGGTAACTAACACTGATTAACTGCTTACTACCAGAAACTCTATCAGAGGCTTTAAGACAAAAAATATTACTACAGAACAGTAGTAATTTATTGAGTTTTTGTTATATTTACCTAAAATCCAAAACCCAAGGCATGTTAGAGACCTCAAATTTTCACCATGACCTTTAAACCTAACCCTGACTGTAGGATCTTAAAAACATGGAGTTGGTCATATTAAGAAATGAACCATATTAGAAATGGAATGTTATATTTGAATTGGGTTTTTATGTTATCACTAGTAGGGAGTTTCCAAATATCTACAACAAAGATGGAAGGAATAAAGAAAGAGTGAGTCAAATATAGAAAGATCTATTGTCTTTATTCTATCATGGGGTGGTGTATCTTTGTTTCATTTTTATTCCTCTTTGACCTTTTTTGCTCTCAATCAAAACTAATGGTCAATTATAATTTTTTCCTAAAAATCAAAATTTCCTTGTTTAATAAATTATTTTCTAGTAAAAAAAACAACTAATAGTCATAAAAGTATTTTTAGCTCACCAAATTAAAACAATTGCCACTGAAATATGAATGAGCAATAGGGTTAATCTCTTTAAAAAATCTTTGCATCCAGAAGATCAAATTTTAGTGACTAATTTACTGAGTGAGAAATTGTAGGCTGTGTTAGGACAGCAAGCCTGATTAGAGCTCCTTGTCTATGTCAAAACGCTGAAGGCATTCAGTAAAAGCGCACGGCGCAGCTGAGCTCTTGCACCTGTGCATCACTCCTGTCACATCCCTAAGAACCCTGTGGTGTCAAAGACACATGAAAATAGGGAAAAAAAGAGGCATGGCCATAGTCAAAGCACTGAGTCCTTTGTAAGGTCACTGGCAAAATGAGAACATTCGCTATCAAAAATACATTGATGTCACAGACTATGAATTTCGTGGAGGCCAAATTCCAGCAGAAATCAACAGAAAACCCACCGGAACCTAACCATCAGCAAGACATATGGAAAGGTTTCAATCTCAAGTGAGGAAAAATTTATCTAAGATATAAGCAGCATACAATGTCACAAGAGAATCTCATTACGCCCTGAATAGTAAGTTAAGGACAGTGTAGTTATTAGCAGAACTGCATGTAAAGGAAATATGTTTTGAAAATACTGGTAAAATTGTAGTTCAATTAGCATATGAGCTGAATTGTGATAATAAATGTAATATAGCTTGAATATTTCTGAAACTCGTAAATAATGGACTATGAAATCAACTCTATGGAGGAAATAAGATAAGCAGCCTTGTATAGTAAAAGTGAAGGCAGTTTGCAAATATAATCAATATATATAAAATTGTAGTATTCTATGTGGAACAAATGATACTGTGAATATAAGGCAATGACACTTATTGGAAGGTGAGAGTTTTCTGTACATAGAGATAGTTGTGAACAGTTTTTAGAAGGCAGTTTCATATGAAAATGTTCAGGCACTAATCATAATTGCTCTGCAAAAAGAACCAGTTTTAGCAAAGGATTAACTTCTGGTTTCATCACTCCAGGTAGGTAGCATGAGAACAAATGCAGGAATTTTTCAGTCTACACTTAGGTTATGAATATTCTACTTTGAGAGAAGAAGCTTCAAGTATAAGTAAAAGGATGAAGAGAGAGAGCTTCCCTCTTATCCTCAATGAGGAAATCTGCAGATAGTTTTAAGATGGCAAATTTAACGTTGGCATTTTAATCTCATGCAATCAGATACAGGATGTGAATGGGAAATTTCTCTTAAACCTTTTCACTACACCTCAATCTTGATGGGTTTAGTAATTCTTTTTTCAGCCATAACTACATTACCTTATTTCAGAATACTCAGATGCTCAATTATGCCCTTTACATTGCTTGCAATGGTTACCAATTAAATACTTCACATCTATAAAATTTTTTCCCTATTTTCTGGCATTAACTACAATAAACAGGTACTTTGGATTCTTGCTTTTGAACCCTAATTTCCTGAAAATGGAACATTTTTCTCCACATTATAAACTTAGGAGTTCTAGTTGAATTCTGTTCAAAAACATATTTTTCTCTATACTTATTTCTGTCAGTCTCCAAATTTGAACCATTTGGGGATAGAAGAATGTCTGTGCACAGAGTTCACCATTAAAGTAACACTGTTTAAAACACCAAAGTAAAAAAGCCAAGGAAGGGAAGGGGAAAGTCAAGGAACATATAGCAAGGACTCATGGACAAAACCAAAGGGGAAGAGCTGAGGGAGGGAGGGGGCAAGGGAAAGTGGTGGGGGGAGGCAGAGACAAATGTATTTGAAAAAATAAATTAATTTTAAAAAAAGGACAAAAATTGATAACATAAAAAAAAAGCCACTCTAGGATGATGAGATAAAGACTCTTCTGACTGAGTACTTGGGAGAGGTGCAGGGCTTTCACCTAAAATCCAAGGAACCTGGATTCTTGTCCAGGATTTTCACTAAATAGTTGTGTTAGCTTAGGAGGGCTGTTCACTTTTAATAAGTCGCACTGCCCCATCTGTCAATGTCAAGGTCTGAGATCTCCACTAACTGACATAAAGAGGTTTCTCAGTCACAAGGTAGATTGGGAGAAACAATTTGCAGAACAATGTGTATTTAGTAAAGCATGAAAAGGCATACAAAAAGGTCTAGAAAGGAACACAACAAACAGATAACAGTGTTTTTCTCTGGGGTGGGGTCTAAAATAGTGGGAGATGGGGTAGGTACATACAGTGCAAGGTAATCAAACACAGCCTTTAGATTGTCTGGTACTGTTTTAACTTTTAAAAAGAAGTATGTTTTTGTGAATCATTTGTAAGAAGGTATTTGTGGTCAATTAATTTTCAACAAAAGAATCCAAGAAGATGCAATGGAAAAAGGACAGTGTCTTTAATAAATGGCCCTGGGAAAAACCTAATGCAAAAGAATAAAAATTAATCTCTATGGTATTTCATATAAAAGAGTCAATTTTAACAGATTACAGAGATGAATATAAGACCTAAAACCATAAAACTTCTACAGAAAAACATAGCAAGTAAACTTCTTCACATTGGTCTTGGCAATCATTTTTTATAACAGATATGACACCAAAAATAAAATCAATAAAAGCAAAACTAAGCAAATAGGACTATATTGAACTGAAAAAGCTTCTCTCTACCAATGGACACCATTAACAAAATAAAAAGGCTTACAAACCACATATCCAATAAGGGATTAATCCCAAACATGCAAATTAATACCAAAAGAAAACAAACAAACAAACAAAAAGTTACCCAATTTAAAAATGGGCAAAGGACCTAAGTAGACATTTTCCAAAGAATCATAGAAATGGCTAATAGGTACTAGAAAATGTACTCAGGACTCATCATCAGGAAAATGCAAAACCACAGTGAGATATCACAGTACACCTGTTAGAAAGCCTATCCTCAAAAAATACAAGGTATAACAAATGCTATACTTTGGATGCTAAGGATGTGGAGAAAAGGCAACATGGGTACACTTTTGGTGTAAAGAGAAACTGGTACAAGCACTGTGGAGAGCATGGAGGATCCTCGAGAAATTAAAAATTGACCTATCATATGATCCAGCAATCCCTCATATAGGTATATGTCCAAAAAAAATCTTTATTGCAAAGAGATTCTGCACTCTCTTAATACATCTAGATTATTTTCTTTAAGTCATTAAAATATGAAATATTCAGCATCATCTAATAACACAGTTTACATTGTTTAAAATTCTTAGTACATACCTCCTCAATATTGCATTACAAGTAATCCCATACACAGGGGTGGGCAAAAATAAGTTTACAGTTGCTCATATGGAAAATACAGTAATTAACAAATACTAATACAAGAATAAACTGCATTTCATGTACTCACAACTGTAAACCTACTTTTGCCCACCCCATATTATTAAATTGAGCAAGTTAGAACAATAAATATAAAACTATACAATTTCAAAACACTTAATGAAATTATAAAATTAATGAACCAGAAACTAATTGAGTAAATTAGTAACTAAATCCCAGCAATATTTAATAATCAATTTCCACTTACAGAGCATATATTGCCTTAATCTTAAGATACTTAAGATAATTTATTTTGAACGAGGTACTTTTTAGTCTATACAATTTAATGCTTTATAATTTGGGGGCAATTTTTGCTTCTTTTAGGTATAAGATATCATTACAATACCTCATATGCGATATACAACGTATGGTCGCTTAATGGGTTTTAAAGTCAAATGATATCTCTGGGATTTTTCACAACACCTGCCTTGAGTCAAGATTTAAATGAGTCAGGGTTGGTCTATGCCAAGACAGGTAGACACAAGAACCTACTGAAATTCAGCTAATCGCCAGATATAAATTAGTTTTAGGATATGCCAGGTTAGCTCTGCAAGGTCTTATCATACAGTAGTTTTCAGTAAGAAAAAAAAGCTAAAAAAGCACACCTGGTAAATACTTCTTAGTGAAAGAGTTTCCTCTTATGGTGTTGGCCTGATATCATAGCATCATCTCCCTGCTTTAAAACTTCTGCCACAGGCTTCCTTTAATGGATAAATATTTTATTAATGTTGACTGTATTTCAGTAACAGATATGTGGGGGCAACAGAGACTCTGCTTTGTAAGCTGAGGCAGAGGGGCTGGACAGGAAAGAGAAAATTCAAAGAGGTAAGTGAAATGAAAGAAATTATGAAATTACATCACACCAAAGATAGAAAAGGATGGAATCACAAAGCCAGTAAAGAAGTTTATCTTTAATGATGATTCTCAAATATGAAACAGAACTCCAGGTATTCCAAAGACTTTCTCAGCAGATCCGTGAGGGCAAACAGAACTACTTTCATATATTGTTAAAATTTGATTTGCATTTTCCACCATGCTGAAGTCTGTTTTGATGTTGAAAAAACAGTATTGGGTAAAATGGCTGCTGCTTTAGTACAAATCAAGGCAGTGGCACCAAAACGAACTAATACTATTGTATTCTTTGCTGCCACATGTTCACATTATCAAGAATGGCAATTTAATTTAAGGATAAACTTAATGAAGCAGTAGACATTATTAATGTAATTAAATACTGGGCCTTGAGTTCACATCTTTTTAGCATTTTGTGTAATGAAATGAGAAGTATGAATAAAGCACTGTAGTTGCTAATGCATAATGGCTGTCTCGAGTTAAAACCTTTACATGGTTGTTTGAGTTATGAGCTGAACTAGCCATGTTTTCATGGAATACTACTTTTGCTTGAAAGAATAATTAAGAGATAAACCATATTTATTCACACTTGAGTAAAAGGCATGCATCCTCTTTACAATGAAGGAAATGAAATTTTCATTTCAAGGAGCACAATGGACAATATTTGTAGCAAGTAATAAAATTTGAGTTTTTAAACAAAAATTAGAATTTTGGAAAATTTGTATCCTCTACCGTGAGTTTAACAACTTCCCACTACTAAAAATCTTTTCAAGTGAGAGTGATAGAAAAACTAATAAATCTGATGTTTTCATATTGTATACTCAAATGTGTAACCGTTTGGAAGGCCTACATAACTTAATGAATATTTTCCAAAAGCTCAATGCATGATGTTACATAATGCTGCATGTTTTGGCAAAAGGTCCATTAAAAATGCAAGGTAAACTAATAATCTTTAAGGTGGGAGAGCACTGGATGTGGCTTTGAAGTCTACATGGCAACTGATTTTTAAGAAAATGCCCTTTCTTGAATTTTCCTGTAATGTCACGGAAGAATATCCACAACTATCTTAAAGAGCTACAGAAAAATCTTCACTTTTTTGAGCTTCAATGTTATTCACACACTCTGACCAAAACAGGTTTAACTGTAGATTGAATAAAGAAGCAAAAATGGGAATCCAGCTGTCTTCTCTTAGACCAGACATTAAGGAGACTTGCAAACATATAAAAAAAAAATATCACTAATTGGGGGTGGGGGATACAGGTTGTTTTCATTGAAAAAAACTGTTGATGTTAAAGTATAATCAGTTTACTATCATTAATTTTGTGGGGATTAAGTTGTTTTCACTTAAACTATTGTTGATATTACTTTGTAATTAATTTACTATCATTAATTTAAATAACTTGTAAATAACAAATTAACAGTTCTATTTAATTTTAGCATGGTAAATATCAATAGATCTACTCAGATAAAAAGAAGCTCCTTGAATGGACAGTTTAATAATTTTAAGAATGTAAAGGGGCCCTTGAGAACCACTGGCCTTTATGTTTACTTACCTATAAAATGTGCATAAATGTGTCATAATGATGATTAGTACAGACATGTAGTAAGAGTCTAAATGAAAGCAAATTATTGCGAATATAAATATAAATTTAGAAGAGAACAGCAGGGAAGTGAAATTACAGAGAAACCCATAGGGAGCTTCAATTTTATTAATGTTTTGATTCTTAAGTTGAATGCAGAGTTTATTGATGTACATTTTATTATTATGTACTTCATAATTTACAGATACTCTAACAGTAATTTCAAAATTTTAAAACATAGGGGTAGGATTCTAAATAAAAATTAAATGGAAGATGGCAGTGGGAAAAACTGTAGGGCAATTGGAGTACGCTAATGCTTTTTTTTTGCCAAGATAATAAGAACACCTAATAATTTTGACTCTTCTTATGAAAAAATAAAAATGAATATGTTTGTGAAATATTGGAGAGTAAATAGGAATGTAAGCTATAATTTCCAAACACTATGAGGGTTAAAAAAAGGAAAAAAGAATTGTTGAGTAATGGCAGGAGTTTCTTAAAAAAGAAACAAAGGGAAGTCTCAAACAGTCTAACGTCAAACAGGGATGACATCTGACATTATTAGAGGCATATTCAGAAAGTAAAAACAGCGGTCTCCAACCATAGAAGTTCACACCACAAAGTCAGGAGATTAAGACAGATCAACTTAAGAATCAGAAGCAAAAGAGAAGAGTCTCACAAATAATGGGAAGACAAAGAAATACGCCCCAGTCGAAGGGAAAGGAGCAATTTCCAGAAAGGGAAGTAAATGAAATAGAGGCAAGTAAACTATCAGATATTGAGTTCCAAACAACGGTTCTAAGGAAGCTCAACAAGCTCAGTGAGCTCAGAGAGAATTACAAAAAAACTACAGGGAAACTACAAGGAACTTACTGCAAACTCTATCAGTATGAAAAGGACATAGAAACTATTAATAAGAGACAAGAGGAAATGAAGAATTCAATTTCTGAATTGAAGAACACAGTAGAAGGAATCAAAAGCAGGCTAGATGAAGCTAAGGACCAAATCAGTGAGCTGGAGGATAAGGTAGAAAAAAAGCTCCCAGAAAGAGCAAGAAAATGAAAAAAGACTCAAAAAGAATGAAGAGGCATTGAGGGAAATGCAGGACACCCTGAAACATAAGAATATCCATATAGTAGGGATACCAGAAGAAGAAGAGGATTACTGTTTGAAAAAGTAATGACGGAAAACTTCCCTAATTGGAGGAGAGAAAAAATCACACAAGTTCAGGAAGCACAGGGGGTTCCATTCAAGAGGAACCCAATGAGCCCACTCCAAGACACTTCATCCTTAAAATGGCAAATATCAAAGACAGAGAATCGTAAAGGAAGCAAGACAGAAAGAGGTAGTAACATATAAGGGAGCCCTGATTCAGCTAGCAGCTGCCTTCTCCACAGAAACCCGGCAAGCCAGAAGGGACTGGAAAGAAATATTCCAAGTCATGAAAAGCAAAGGCCTGCAACCAAGACTGCTCTACCCAGCAATTCTCTCATTTAAAATGGTAGGCAAAATAAGGAGTTACCGAGACAAAAGAAGGCTAAAAGACTACACCTCCACCAAACCAGCACTGCAAAATATGCTAAAAGGATCGCTTTAAGTTCATTTCAGAATGGCCAATACTTGATATTACCAATATTTTTAATACTCATTAATCTGATTGTGACAATGATGTCATTTTAATTCTTCCTTTAGTATTTGTTGAAACTATACCTATTTTAGTATATTTCTTGCCTATTTCTATTATTTTTTTAAAAAAAGCTTTAAATGACTTTTGGTATTCTTTATCCATTTATTGATTTAAGGTTTGTAGAACTTTTTTCCCTAAAAACAAAACAAAACCTATTAACCATGTTTTAGATGTGTTGCAAATACTTTTCTATTCTATTCTTGGTCCCTTAACTTTTTTATATGTATATTACTATATAGTTAAATGTTTAATATAGTCATATTGTCAATATTTACTTTATAGCTTCTGAGTTTGAATATTTTACTTCATGTCATGAAAAATATTAGTGCTATTTTCTTCTAAAACTCCTTAAATTCTACATATTGACTTTTAACTCACCTGAATATTTCTTGTATAATGTGTGAAATAGGGCTCTATATGTGTTTTATTTCAAGTAATAGTGGTCCATGCACCTTATTTGTTGAATAAGCCTTATTTTACCCATTGATTTGAAATATCAACTTAATCATATATTGTTAGATATATACATTTGTCTCTAGAATGTTCATTATAGTTCATTGATCTATTGATTATTCTCTGCTGATGTCATGTTTTACTTGCTGAGACTTTACAATGGTTTTAATTTTTTTAAATATTTTATAATTAACTTTTACATCTAAAAAATAAATAAATAAATCTGCTTTTAAGAAAGAAAGAGAGAGAGATGGAACTCCTACCTTTTGCGACAACATGGATGGCACTGGAGAATATTAAGCTAAGTGAAATAAGCCAGTTGATGAAAGACAAATACCATACGATCTCACCTATAAGTGGCCTCTATTCAACAAAATAAACTAAAGAGCAAAATAAACCATAGGCATGGAAGCATGGACCAGACTGAAAGTGACCAGAGGGGAAAGGGAACAATGGTGGAAAGAAGGGGAAGGGACTAGACAACATGTATAAATGACTCATAGACATGGACAACAGAGTGGGAATTGACTGTGGGAGTGAGGGGTGGGGGTAGGATGGATGGAGGGGGGGGGGAGAGGGGGAAAAATTGAGACAGCTGTAATAGAATAAACATGATTTATAAATTTTAAAAAATAAAATCAAAAAAATTTAAAAAATTACAAAAAAAGAGAAACAATGAAAAATACCATTAAAAAACACTAAATAAATCTCAGTGTAGCAGTAATAATAAACTATGCAAATTAACATTATCTTTAAATGAGCCTATAAAATTAGATTTAAAACTAAACTTTTTAAAAATGCAACTTACAGGAAAACAATTTAAAGGATGATAGAGAAGATAAAGGAATAGAGAAGATAACTAAAAGAAGCGTAGTAATAGAATATGAGATATAAAGCAGTAAAAGTAGATAGAGAAGGACATAAAAGTAAAAGACAAACAACCTGCAAGATTCAACAATCATATACTCATATGTTCTTAACAAAATCATCTTCTATGTTAAAAACTAACAAATTTATAAGAAAACATAAACAAATCATCAAACTTAGTTTTATAGCACTTATTAAAATCCCTGAAATTATAATGGTGAAAGACTTCATGCTTTCTCTCTAAGATTGGATTCAATGGAAGGATGTTTGTTTTCCTTACACTTATGTTACATAGACCTGGAAGTTCTTGCCACTGAAATATGGGAAGAAAAGGAAAGAAAAGCATACTGTCTAGAAAGGCAGTAATAAAACTGTCTCCATTTGCAAATGGCAAGATTGTTTACATAGAAAACCTGAAGAATTCTATGAAATACTCTGAGAACTAGTAAGTTCAGTGAGAGCTGTAGGACACCATATTAATACACAAAGATCAATTGTATTTAAATATACTGACAAGGAACATTTGAAAACAGAAATAAAACAATACCATTTGAAACCACTCCAAATTAAATATCATACTTTGGTATATTACACTTATAGTATCTGCATGATGGAAATTATAAAATGCTGATGAAGATATCAAAGAATACTTGGAGAGGCATATCATATTTGAGTTGGAAAATTCAACATAGTAAAGATGTTAATTTCTCATAAATTAACTGATAGAGTTAACAAATATCTATAAAAAATCTCGAGTATCTTTGTATATGTAGAGAAACTTATAAAATTCATGTGCAAAGAGAAGACACTAAACTGGGTGAAATAAATTTTTAAAAGAATAAAAATGGAATTCTTAATGTTAAGGCTTATTATACAGATGTAGTAATTGAGTCAGCTTGGTACTGGCAGAGAGACAGGCACATAAATCAATGGACTAATAGGGAACACAGACATAAATCCACACAAATGCTTGTATCCCCAGTTAATTTCAACAAAAGTCCGAAAGCATTTTAATACAGAAGGGAAAGCCTTTTCATTAAGTGGTGCTGGAGTAATTAAATATCCATAATTATAAAAAACCACTATATACAAAAAACGCTCAAAATATGTCATGCACTTAAATGTAAAACATAAAACTTCTGGGGAAAAACATAGGAAAAAAATCTTTGGGACCTAGGACTAAGTGGTTTTCTTCAATTTGATAATAAAATTAGGATCCATAAGAAAGAAATTCAATAAATTTCATCTCATCAAAATAAGAAGAATTTTGCTCTGCAAAATATTCTATCAAAGAAATAAAAAGGCAAATAGCAGACTGAAAGAAAATATTTACAAATCACATATCTGATGAGGCCTTGAATTTAGAATATATGAAGAACTCTCAAAACTCAATATTAAAAAACAAAAAATGGTCAAAGGACACACACAGACATTTCACTGAATAGGCTACGTAGGTGGCAAACAAACTCATAAAAAGATCATTAGTCACTGGAGAAAACGCAAATTAAAACCATAATGAGATATCACTGGATATCTAACAGAATATCTAAAATGAAAAATAATGATCACCTCTGAAGCCAGCAAGGGCGAGAATGTAAAATAACACAGCTACTCGGAAAAGCACTTTGACATTTCCTTTCAAAACTAAAAATGGATTTATCATAAGATCCATCAGTTTCACCCTTGGGCATTTATCCCAGAGAATTAAAGACTTGTGTTCACGAAAAAACTTGTATTTTAATGTTCATAGCAGCTTTATTCATAATAACCCCAAAGTAGCAATTACCTAAATGTCTTTAAAGGATGAATGGATAAACAAACCATGTTAACAGCCAAACTGAATGCTATTCAGTAAAGAAAAGGAACACATTATTTGTATACTCAAAAACTTGGCTATACCTCAGGATATAATGCTGAATTAAAAAAGCCAATCTCTACAGGATGCATATGAGATGCTTCCATATGTGTAACTCAAGAAGTAAAATGATTGTAGAGAGAGAGCACGGACTGTTGGACTAGAGGTCACCAGGAATTAGGGGTTGAGCGAGGTGGGTAGGGAAGGACTTGGCTCTAAAGAATAATTACAGAGAGTCTTAGTGATGGTACAGTTAGTACCCTGATTGTGGTGATGGTATAGCTACATACCTGTGGGACAGGACTGCATGGAATTGTACACATACACAGAAATGAATATTTGTATAATGCGAAATTTAATAACCTGTAATGGATTGAACCAATGCCAACTTCTTGTTTTTATTATTATATAGTTGTGTAAGATATAAACACTGAGGATGCTAAGAAAAGAGCACATGATCTTTTCTACATATTTGTTTGCAATTTCCTGAACCTCTATAATTACTTAAAAATAAGACACTTAAGGGCAAGATGGATTGTGTAGTTTCCTAAACACGTAGTTCAATGAAGTTAAAAAAAATCTCCAATGTACAAACAGCAAGTGTTCCTTTTTCAGAGTACTTGTAATTCAGCCTAGAGGTATCATTCTTTTGGATTTGCAGAATTGCCTTGGTCTCTAAGATACCTAAACTCATACACATAACTGCGCGCACACACATACACACACACTGATTTGTTGCATACAGAGTCTGACTGAGCATTAGAAAAATTCTCACAAATATCAAAGTTAGGCCAGGCCAGGATCCACAGAAAAGGGTGTGGAGAGCTGAACTCTTGGACAGGACAATTAAAATTGAGAATTTCACCTTCTTGGTATTTGTTTCCTCTTGAGAATTCCTTTTAAGTGATTTGTTTGACAAATGATAAAAGATCGGGTTAGAGCAGCAATTTTCAACTGGTGTGCCACAAGTTGAATCATGCAATACCTGACTAGTTAGGGGCACTGACCTCTTCCTTTAGACTGTCAACTAAAAAAATGACAACAGCCAAAACAATAGCCAACCAGTGTGAATGAGTCAAAATTACACCTATTTTTTTTTAGTTATTAGTTTATATGTGTCATGAAATGAAAAAGTTTGAAAATCACTGGTTTAGAGCAATTTCATAATCTTAGATTTCATTTCAAGGAGCCAATCTGATTCCCTGTATAGCTTTTCTATCCTCTTTCTCTTAGAAAAGAAACAAGCTTATATCTGTAAGCTTTCACTGATGTGTCGATTTTATAAATGTGGTCAGTGATCCCTAAAACACAAACAAATCAGTGTAACACCATTTAAATAAGGAAGGGAAGCAAGCAATTACAATGTCAGTTTAAAATGAGCAAACACAACCTGTTCTAAGTGAACACCAAACTGCCACATGGAAGGCTTTTTAGTTGTAGGTGCACAATATACCCATACTCGTATACAGTGAAATTTCAATTTTTCATGACATATTTTCCTGGAGAACCGAATTTAATCTGTAATATTGTCATCACTGTTGTTTTTATATAAACGTTCATTTTTATTTACTAAATTATTTTTATTTGTTAAAAAAATGTGTGTAGTATTTTTTCTTTTACATCTCAAATACTTAAGACCTTTGAAGTGCTTGTAGGATCTAGAGTTTTCTAACAGCGCCTAATGGATAAAATGACGCTTCATGTCCTTGTATCAGTATTTTAGCCCAGTGGTCCTCTAACTTTGGCCTGCTTCAGAATCAAAGGATTTATTAAAATAGATTGCTGTGCCCTAGCTGCTGGGTTTCTGATCTGGTAGAACAGGAATGGGGCCTGAGGATTTGTGTTGATTCTAACAAAGTTGCCAGGTGGGATGAATGCTTCTGGTTTGGGGGCACATGGTTTGAGAACAACAGGTGTCATCTAAGATGAGTTTGACCATATGTGGAAAAATTAGCATACCTTTTCTGGAATGGCCAATAATATTTTTATGTGTTTCTCATCTGTCTTCACTTATTTAATTGTATCAAATTCACGAACTAATGAAAAAAAAAAAAGCATTGATTTGTCCAAAACTCTGTTATTCAGAATTCAGTTACTTCACAATTTCTATTCCACATTTTACAGCTGGAAATTAGGAAAATAATTTCAAAACTGATTTTGCAAAATCCTCATACCAAAGCCTGTCACAGTGTCACACATTGAACTGCAACAGGTGGACATTCATGCCTACATCTTTATGAAAATGGGTTTTGTCAGGAAGGGTATGACTCAAGGCAGCAATTTTCAACTAGTGTGCTGCAAGAATTTTTAAAACATGCAATACCTGACTATTTAGTCAAACACACTGACCTCTTTTCCCATAGATTATGAAATTTAAAAAAATGATGACAGCCAACACAACAATAGCCATTTGGTATGAATGAGTCAAAATTATACACATGTTTTTGTCAGATCGACAAAAAATATAAAATAGTTTTTGGTGTGCCACAGAATTTTAGTAATTAGTTTATGTGTGCCATGAGATGAAAAAGGTTGCAAATCGCTGACCTAAGGTGTGGAGACTCCGTGCAGCTGAGGCTGACCCTGAAGCATCTGACAGCTGGGAAATCTTGTGACTATACCGGCTACCTCTGTGCTGGACAGGAAGTGCTCCTCTGAAGGACAAATTGGGTGTACATCTTGTATCTGCCACTGATTTATACAACATACAGAAATTGTCTTATTAAAGATTCAGACTCAGGACTATCTGATTTTTTTGACGATATACTTCTTTTCTTTCTAAAACATATTTGCTAAATATATTTCTTAACTATGTCTTGAAGTTCACCATAGACGCCCACTGTATTGTGTGACAATGCAATGATAACCTCAGATGCCACTGAGTGGTATAGCCGATTTTGTCCCTACGGGAAAGGTCTCCACATCTCAGTGTCATTTTGTCACCTGTCATCCAGTCGTGCTGCATGAATATGGAATCTGAAGAGTTAGTGCTGTTGCTTTTACCCAAGCTCCCATCACTCCTCACCCTGAAGACCAAGGCTGCTAACTGGCTTTCCTGCTTCTGTTGTTGCCCTATCCAAACGGCTAGCCTGATGTAAAAATGCGTTCATGCCACAATATGCTCAAAAGTTTGAAATAATTTCTCTTTACACGTATGTGTATCTGGATATATTTTACACAGACACATACACACACACACACACGTATGTATGTTATTCACAGATCCAGTTTTTGTAGTGTGCAGTTGGTGTACACAAATTGTTCATTATCCATTTCCTCTGCTACAATTTCATGTTCTTCCAGATAGAGATTTTATGTCATGTTAACCCCTGAACAACCAGATTTCTAGAAGAATACCTTCTACCCATTGAACAATTATTAAATATTTGGTAATTATATTGAATGAAAAATATTAGCAAAAAATGTGTCAAAAAACTGATTTGGATTCAGATTCTAGTTTCACAACCCATCAGTTTAGATAAATTACATAAATCCCTAAGCTATGTTTTGCTTTGTTTTCCATCTTAATTGGAATACCTTTGCATTTTAATGAAATGAAATAGCATATAAAAATCTTATAAAAAGAAAAAGATAGGGCTAAATAATTGGTGTTTGAGTATTTATCCCTAAAATAGTGGATAAATTACCAAATGTTTCTTTTCCCTTAAAAAAAATAAACCAACATTTGGAAAATTTGTTTATATGAATTATCTAATATACAGATGATGAAATATGACTGAAGTGCTACTCTTTAAAATTTGAGTAGTTTTGTAACTAATCATTGTATTACAGTATATCCAACACACTCCTTACATATTTATGTTTTGTGTTTGATTATGTTTTCAAGGCTGGCCTATGAAGTTACTCTGAGGATACTTGATGTGTATGTACTGGACAGGCTGGTCTTGTCCCCTGCCTCCCCAGCCCCAGCATTCATGCCTTGTGCACACTCATAGCCCCACAACTCATTTCCTGCTCTCTAGATTTATTCTTTCTGGTTCTTCCTAAAAGATCCATCACCACCCACCTGGTCTTTCCTTCCCGGTCAGGATGCTTCTCCATTTGGCATCTTCCTTCCTCCAAAATGCTGTCCATATTTTCTTTTCTAATCCTCAACAACAGCTGCACTTACTGCACAATGCCCTATTGTTCAACATTTAGTTTTATTATTTAGTAAGAGTTTCTGTCTACTTCACATGTATAGGTTTTTTCTGAGGAGAATGGAAAGTCCTTAAAGACAAAGACTGGCTTACTCACTCATTTATCTTGCAAAGGGGCCACCACTCTGCAAAGAAAAGCAGATGCTTGATAGAAGTCTAAATAGATGTACTTTTTCTAAATATAGTGATTCTAAATCCTCACAGCTTCCACATGACCCTCTCAGTCCTGGAATGGAGTATTTTCATTAGATATCTCACTGAAGAATAAACAAAGGGTCTTTCACAATCCCAAGTCAGCATTCGAAGAGTTAATCAGGCTGTGGGAAGGAGACTTTCAAGCCTTCAAGCAGAGTATTAAGCTGCAATTAGACTGTCAGCACTGAGTGGTTTGTCATGGTCTATCTTCAGGATAAAACAGTTCGCAGTCTGTGCCTGACGTAAAACCTCGCTAATCTACCCCCCAGATCCCTGGCACTCATTCCATTCATAGCACCATTTTCACTTGCACAGTGGGTCAGGGTTTTGCAAAACCACAACCAGGAATTATCCCCTTCCACTGCCCAATGTGACTGCAGAAGACATGATAAGAAGGGACAAAGACCATGGCAGCTCAGGAACCTGGTGTTGCCTGGGACTTTGGAACAAAGACATTAGAATAGTCTGGGTGGACTCTGGACTCATTGTTCTCTAATTAAGAAAGTGCTTTTCACTAGTATTGAACCTCATTTCTTTACTCTTATTTTTTCCTTACATTCTTCCCCCTAACTTCTGGCTCTTACTGGCTTGCCCAGGTCCTGGAGGTACCCATTCCACATCTAGAGTTATCATTCCAATCTTTTCTGCTTCAACTTGCCAATAAAATGTCATTGCTTATGTCCCATTCTCTGAGGAACATGCTGAGATTCTAAAGCTGGTAAAAAAAAAACTAATTCATGAAAAATAACAATAGTTTTCAAGCCAACATTATAACACAGTGAAATTTTCAAATTAGAACACCCTGGGTGTTCTACACTAACTACTCAACTCTTAACTAGCTGTGCAGCCTTGAGCAAGTTACTCAATGTATTAAGGAGTCGGTTGATTCGGTATCATACAGGAGGCTATTCATGGGGTTCTCAGGAATAAGTACAATTATGTGAGGTAAGTGCCTGGTGCAGAGCTTTTCAAATACTAAATACATCATCAACATTATCAGCATCAACATGACTACTGTTCCCCTTCCATACTTTGGCTTAAATCAGCAAATGATTAAAAATAGGAGGCGCTAATACTCACTTATTTTTACTGGTATAAAGGGACTGAAGTTTCACCAAAATGCACTAAGAAAGCAGCCACTACCTACTCTACCAAGCACAGATGGTAAGGAATAGCTTTCCTTTCAACCTCTTTTGATGTAGACCAAGGAGAAAGAAGCGCTGAGTGAGGGCCCTACTTCTCTGGCTCCCAGCACTAAACCAAAGCACCAGCATGACTTCCTCCAGGCTTTTGAGAGTTGAACCTTATTGCTCTAGGAATCTTCACAAAACACCTTTGCGTTATAGATAATGGAAGTGTCAGCATCTTTGTTTTTGTTTTTAGATGAAAGAATGAGAGACCTACCCTTTAAATACTGATGTACAAAAAAGAAGTACGTATTATCTGGGTTGTTGTCTTAATTATGTTACAAAGAGCAATAGTTTCTTAAAGTCAATTTCTATCAATATATTCCCTTCTCAAATACCATCCATCATATGCTTGTCTTAAAACTACAAAGGGCAGTTCTAGGATTAAAATAAAGTGTGAATTGAAAGCATTTTGAAAATGAAAACCAGTCCACAATTACAAGAATAATTATTCCCATTACAAACACCACAGCCAGGAGCCAAATTTGCATATCAACACTTCATTATCAGAGATCTGGGTACATGAATATTTTTTAAAAGGTTGTAATTTAAGTTTTCATGGTGATGGCAACTCCTGTGACTATCTTGTTTACTTGGTTTTATCTTAAAGGAAAAGTCTGTCAAATCTGCAAAATTACTTAGCTTAATGTTTTGGGTACTTGTTTCAGAGACATCTGAGATTCACATCACTGCTAAAATACAATTAACTGGCTGATATAGGTGTTCTGTTGAATGTCCCTGTGGGGCATGCAAAAGACCATTACCGAGCTCAGAAAAGCAGGAGCAGGGCCAGGGAAGGGAGGTGAAAGTTAACGCCCGCCAGTGTTGGAATCATGGAGATCATTCTAGAGAGAATCTGATTAACTTTTGCCTGAAGATTTCCTTATGTTCTCAGATTCACTTGCTTTCTCAGTCACTTATAGCTCTTTTGACTGACATTCAATTAAAGGCTTACATTCTCTAGGAATTCTGGGAAATGCAATAATGGTGGTCCTGTGATCACCGATGGTACAATTCTGTCTCAGGGTGCTCCCTCATGCCACTCCCAGAAGTGCTGAAGAAATAGTGAAGCACGCCCACTCTCCAGAGGAGCATCTGAAGTTTTCCCCACTAGAGCTACACCTCTCTGCTTTCTTTCTGTCAAGTGTCTGAGAATAGATTCATATGTAGCTAGTGAGAAAACCCTGAATTTCTATCTCATAATAAGGTAACTGTATTACACTGAAAATTGCCTTGGAGAAAGAGAAACAATAAAGCAAGACAGAAGAATGGGTGCAGAAGAGACAAATATTATAGCTCCTAAAAACAGCCACACTTTAAGGTGCTTAGACTTTTGAGTAAAATACACACATAAAAGTCATCACAAAAATCATAGGAATATGTCTCTGTGTTAAGCATAGATTCATAAACATCAGCTCCATGTGAGACATTTTCACTTAAAGAAAACTTAAAGTGCATTTGAAACAAAAATCCAAATGTATAAAACATTTAACCTAGAAGAAAACTAATTTCTATAATGAAGATTCTTAATTTAGCAAAAAGGTTTATTAGCAAGCTACTTTAAGAAATCTGAAGTTAGTCATTAGCTGGGATAACAAACTATTGAAACCTAGTTCAAATTTAAGGTTGATGCAGATAAAGATGAAGTATCTCAAATTATAACTAAGCCACTTGATTTAGAGAATTTGATTTACAAAAATATGATTCGCATGCAACTTCTCAGTAATATAACTTTGCACGAAGTGAGTCATGGCAATGAAACTGTGAGATGATTTTCACAGTTTCACAAACCTGAGGTAGGTTTTTGTTTTTTAGTCTCTTCAGGAGTCCTAAGGATGGCTCAAGTGTTATTCTGTAGACTTCTCAGAGACAAGGCCACCACAGTGTGCCCATCAGGCTCTGATAATGTCTGATAAGATGACAATAAAATATAATGAGCCACATGAACTCTGGTAATGGGTCACAACATTAACCATGCATGGCTTCTGCATTATCAATTTTTGCTTGGAGAAATTTTGAGACTCTGAGGATCACAGTGATATAGCAGGACAGCTTGAGGCAGATTCATGGTATGTAGGAGTCATTTCTTATTTAAACTGAGAAGTAATGGCTTGATCTGATTCTAAATAGTGGGAAGGGTACTGTTTTGATTATCTATCACTGTATGAAAAATGATTCCCAAACATAGTGGTTTAAACAATGCCATATTATTTGCCCAGGATTCTGTGCATCAGTAATCCAGGCCAGGCTCAACCGAGAGATTTCTTTCTGTTCCATGTGGATTGGCTAGGTTATCTTGTGAGTTTACAGTCAGATAGTGGTTGATGTTAGAATATGCAAAATAGCTTTATCCATGTGTGGTACCTTGACAGAGACAGCTATGAGACTGAATGTAGCTTTGTACACATGCCTCTACTCAAATGTTAGCTTGGTCTTCCTTACATGGTGGCTAGTTCCTAATAACACGTGTTTTAAGCGCCAAAGGCAGAACCTATTTCACTCTTAATGCTCAACCTTACAAGTTATATTGTACTCTACTGCTCAAAAGAAATCACAGGACTGGCCCAAATCCAAGAGGATGAGAGAAACAGACTCTGCCTTCTGATGGGGGAGTGGTAGGGACACTGCAGTCGCATGTGACATGGGACATACTGTGGTGGCTAACACAAAATACCACAGGACCTCAAAGATTTCTCAGAAAAATCATGTGTATCACTTCTTGGAATTCTCCCTATGAACCTTGGAAAGCAGCCATACTTGGTACTATGTGTCCTTGGAGGAAAAGACAGAAGCTAATGGATAAAATTGGCACTCACCTGGCGGAACTGTTCCAGGTCAATTTTGTTACCCACCAGCACCAGGGGAATTTCATAGGTGTGACGGACCTGAAAAATGAGCTCTTTAAACTTGGCAGCCTCCTGGAATGACTGGCGGTCAGTGACGGAGTAGCAGACTATGAATCCCTCCCCACCTCGCATGTACTGCTCCCGCATAGCTGTGAACTCTGCCTGCAGGCAAAGAACAAAATTGGGATTCAGTTGAAGAAAGTGAATCCAACATATAACACCAGTAAAGTAACAGGTCAAAAGCAGACAAGTTATGAGACTGAGTTTAGGTAAAAATTTTCTAACAGTCTATTTATAGGCTTTGCATATAGAAAAGCAACATGAGGCCCCAATATACCACTATGAAAACAATGTTTTAAATTGCTCAAAGTATTGATCTTTAATCATAGAAGACTTAAGAGATTTTGGGAAGATAACATCAAACAGCAGATTTACTAATGCAATGTTGGGGGTTAAATATATAGATTATATACTTTTAATAGTATTCTATTTAATGACTTAATTTTAGGAAAAGGAATCTAAGTTTGTAAACTCCAGACATTAAAACCTATAAGAACTAATGTTCTCCTCCAAAATATGAAAACAAATTAGGGTTTAACATTGATTATTCTTGTGAATGGAGGATGCCATTAACATAGATAATCACAGACCCATTTATATGTTTCGGGATTCTTAGACTCGTCTCTTCAAGGTGCTTAACAGAGGGGTCATGGGCCTATTTCTACATTCTGTTGATTCCTCCCCCTCTCCTCCCTGCAGAAGACAGAATCATCTTCCACAATGTATCAGTGTCCCTACCTGGAGATACTGCTGTATTCGTTTTTCCTGTCGCATCCTCCCTAAACTACAAATTTCTGGCAACCGACAATTCAATATTAGTTCTGAATTGCAATCTCAAAAGTTTCTTTCAGTCTAAAATATCTGTTTTCACTCACTGTTATTTTTAATCTATTGTTACAATCACAAGAGCATGAATTAAGTTCATGCAATGGGAAATAGAAAATTTAGACTCTGGCTATGGAACAAGCCATGCTAAACAACAAAAGAACAACACAAGAACATACTGTGACTTGGAAAATTTGTGAGATAAATAACCAAAGGAAGGAAGATTCACATGAACTTAGAATGTATTTGAAGTCTGAGGCAAATACGCGAATCCTTCACCCAGCAAAGGGTTTATAAGAACTACTAAAACATTCTCAGGGTAATTGTCTAAACAAATGTTAATTTGATTTAACATGACTTGACTTTTGAAGGATGGGAACATTTACATAGATCTAGAAATTTTGGAAAAGTGGGATGCTTACAAATTGTATAGAGTAGGTCCTGAGTTAATGCATGAATATTTTAAATCATTTTCAGTCAAAATGAAATGGGTGCAAACAGTTTCACTGGGTTCAGTCAATAATTGTAAAGTTTTAAGAACCTGAACCTGGAGAGAAAAAGATGCACAGCAAGCTAATGCAAAGTTGATTTGAATCATTCATGTTCTCTGACTCTCACTATATCAATTTACTTGGTATTAAATTTTACTTTAATCCTAAATTTTGCTATGTGAGTCAAATGTACTTATATGGAAAAAACAAATCTACATGACCTCAATTTTATCTCCAAAAAAATGTCTGAGGTCCCTTATTGATCTGACAGCCTCTCATTTTGAAAACCCTATTCCTCAGTCAGAATCTCATAGCTGATATGGGTCGACTAGAGAATCATGAACTGAAATTGCTAAATGATGTTACTCAAACTTATAATTAGTTTTCAAATGGAAATGATAGAATCATCATAAAAATACATGTAATATTTTTAAAAAATATAAATGGACTTATTACATCAGTTGTATATGATTGAAACCATAATGAAAGTACTACTTAACTAAAATAAACTGGAGAAGATTTATTTTACAACTTATAGTTCATTTTCTTTGTCCACTATTTTAAGGATCAAAATTATTTTTAAGCGTCTATTGAGTATTAAAAATAAAAAATATACATTTCAAGATATTTAAGTGGTACAAAGTATATAAAATTAATTTAACTTTCTACCTCAAACTTCCAGTTTTCCTTCCCAAATGTGTGACAGTTAAAATCTCCTTTATCCTTATAGATATAGGATATGTGTACCTAAGCAGAGCTATATACAGTCCACCTTTATACACCTTTTTATACTCAAATGGGAACATAATATGTACAATTCTTACTTTTAACTATAAGATTTGACAGCCCTAATGTACTTTGAAGATCATTCCATATAAGCGCATAAGTATTTATTATTTTTCATGAATGCAAAATTCCTTCTATGCATGTACCATAATTTAACTAGTTGCCTGTGAAGAGATATTTAGATGTCCTCCATTTATTTCTATTAAAAACAATGTTGCAATGTATATTCTTAAACATCCTTGTTGCACAAATTCACTTGTAGTTGAAAGGTACTATTGCTAGATCAAAGAGAACATACATTTTTACTTTTGAGAAATAGTGCAAACTCACCACCAAAGATATTGTACCCATAACTCTCCTTCCAAACATTATGTAAAAGTGCCCCAATTCCCCTCATTCTCACAAATGTCACATAAAATTTTTCTACATTTTATAAATTTTAGAGTAAAAAATAGTATCTTTTTTGTTGGTGTTTATTTATGAGTTATATTAAGTATCTCCTATGTTTATTATCCATTTACAAATTCTCTTCTAGATACGAATCTTATTTTGTTGCAAAAAATGAAATAGCTTTTTTAAAATTTTTTAAAATGTGGACTAGAGTAGGTTTTTTTCTATGTCAGACATAAGGAAACAACAATAAATTTGACTCCAGGAATAACTATGCAACAGAGGAATGACTAATAAATTGGAAAAACTCCAACAACCTATTAAGAAAACAGGCAAAACACATGAAGGTAAAATTCACAGAAGACAATACTGGGAAAATGAATGAGTGAATTTCCAACCATGTTGGTTAACTAGACTCAAAGTCACATATGTGTTCTATTAAAAATAGATTTATGGGGCCTTGCAACTGATCTGAATCAGGGTCTTCAGGTATGAGGTACCAGCATTAGTATTTTAAAGGACTCCTTGTTTGGTTTTGCTTTGCACCTGGATGTAGGGGTCTATAATTGTGTTGATGCTCAAAAGTGGTCTTTATGATGAGAGCACAAGATCTGGGAGGCACTAGGTCTGTTACTTACACACAGCATGCCCTGTAACAAATCACCTAACCCCTCAGCGCCTCAATTTCCTCCTTTGTCAAAAGGGATTAGAACATGCACTTAACCCATCTTACAGGGCTGTAGAAAGGATCAAAGGAGAAAACGGATGTGAAAATGCTTTGATGAATTTTTAAAATACAATACAAATTAATCCTATTATTATCTCTGGTACAAATCCTGCAGAATAGAACCTTACACTGGGAGAACAGGCATGAAATCCTCTTAGAGCTGCATTAAATATAAATGTGGAAGTATTTCTCAAATATGCTTAATCAGAAATTATTACTTTTTGTTCCAAATAGGAGAATCTTTCTACCAATAAAACAGATATACACTCTGGCTGGTGTAGCTCAGTGGATTGAGCAGTAGCCTGTGAACCGTAAGGGTCTCTGGTTCGATCCTCAGTCGGGGCACATGCCTGGGTTGCGGGCCAGGTCCTTGGTAGGGGGTGCATGAGAGGCAATCATACATTGATGTTTCTCTCGTTCTTTCTCCCTCCTTTCCCCCTCTGTCTAAAAGTAAATAAAATCTTTTTTAAAAAGAACAACCCAGATATAATTAAGTTGTCTCGGTGAATGGGGAGGACACCTCATCTTAGCTGACCTTATCCATACCAATTCTTTTCATAGCGCACACGTGTGTATATGTATAATTAAAGATGCACTATAGGCTGCTGGGGCACAGAATTGAGCAGAAACTCTGCACCTATGTATGAACTTAATGATATGATACTGAAATTGTTTTACAGAAACAATGCAATATTCAACATGTTGCTTCCTTCTTTGTTTACCTGTGAATTAAAGAGATCCCTGTGCTTTACGTTCTATGTATACTGAATGTTAATTACTTCTTCATTTGCTTCCTGCTAGAAACAGAACTTGTTGGATAATTATTCAGGTACATTACTAGATACCATTTGCTAGCCATAAGTAGCAAAATAACTATTAAACTGGCCCATTGTGTAAAACTCAACAAATATAAACATTTCTACTATTTTCTAAGCTATTTTGAGTATAATACTGCAGCTTGATGAGTTCCTTTTGATTGCTTCCTTGTATTGAAAAAGTATGAGAATCCTCTGAATTCTCAAAACAAAGAATTTTTGGTTAAACTCATATCCCAGTTTCTTGATTATTAGAGTAACTATTTTGAACAGGTATTCAGACACTTAGGGAATGAACCAGCTCCCCAATGCATGCAACTAATAGTACAACATACAAATAGCTCACTATTTACAAAATTCTCTAGCATTACAGACAGACCTGCATTTCAATTGCTTCCTAGTGTAACACACACATGCCATTGTCTATACTGGTTGCCATATCTATAATAACCACATCTTCACACCAAATTTATCTTCCTAGTGAAAAAAAAAGTAAAAAATAATAGGTCAGTCATGCAGCTAACACTGTGCCATGTGGTAAGCTATGTGAAGAAGTAAAGAAAAGTTTAGCCCTGTCCTAGTTGATGAAGCTCAACTAGATCAGGATAAAACAGATGAAGAGAAATTGAGTGGTAAATGAGCCACAAGGGTGCAGAGAGGTGAGCGCAAGGGCAGTTTGCAGGAGAAAGGCAAAGAAAACTTGGGGGAGGAACTTATATGTGAAGTTTTTCCTAAATTTATTGTTTGTAAATAGCTCCTTAAATTTAATGCAACCCTACTTATAAAGGTTATGTATTGTCACCATTAAACAACTTTTATGATTCAAATTCAGCCTTTTTATAGCAGTTAAACATGTGGGGCCTGCATACCAGTCAACAGTTCAATTTCTGGGGTCTGTCAGAGGAGCAATGCAGGTAGTTTTGCTTTTGTTTGCATGTTTTTAAAGAAGGAAATATAAAAAATAAAAATATTATAAAAATGATGGAAGGGTGGATATCATACATTTATTGTAATTGATGCAAAGTACAAAGACAGAAATCAGGGGAGTGGTGGTTATTCAGTCTTGATGTGATGTCTGAAGCTGGGTAAAAATGTTCAATTGGAATGGAAATGAACAAAAGGCTTTTATAAATGCTGATACCATATGGTCAAACATTAACTTTGAAAGGCAAAATATAACTTAAGACTTTATATTGTTTTGTAGTTTAAAGAAGACATAACTATCTCCATCATTATACATTTATTTGTCATCTCTCTTCCAATATTTGACATTCGTGTACTTTCAGGAATGCATTATATCATGGAATACTGTCTAACTTATCAAATATTTATTGAGCACTTATTATGTAACAGGCATATAAAATTTGAGATATAAAACAATACATACAATAAATACAAAAATACTACATATATGTGTGATACACATAATAAAACAAAAATGTGGACAAATATGGAAAGAATAGAAATTAGAACACCAAAACTAAGATAAAGTGAGAGCACAATTTCATCTGCAAACTTGACTCTCAACTTTTAGACAACCAAAGTTACAGTAGAAACACGATCAATATGCCACTACTGTGGTCAATAACAACAACACACTAATGGGTCAGGTGACACAAATCACTCCCTAAGCATTAGGAGCTGAAAGCAATTTCTCTTATGGGGTTCCAGATAAGGGACAATACCCTCAATATCAAAAGGATCTGCAGTATCAGGTTTCCTAAGTCTAATCTCTAATTTTATTTTTCAATGTAAGTCTCACCAAACATTTTGTAGACTTACTCCATGGTACTACTGCAACAAGGCTCAAGTAAGATAACAGGAAAATTGTTTTGTAGAAGATAGAGGAGCATGCTAAAATTGAGGATAATAGTTAAAATATCTTTATTTTAATGCTTGACAACTATAAGGGCCCTTGATTCTAATGTGGCATTGGACCTTGGCAGGTTCAGGGTGCCTAGAATCTGGCTATAATGACGATGACTCCCGCAAAGCTCTCACCTCAACACAACTCAAAATAAATGCTAAGGTTACAGTGCAGGGCAGGCTATGTAATTTGTAGGCCCAATGCAAAATGAAGATATGGGGATCCTGATACAAAAATTAAGAATTTCAAGATAGCAAGAGCACATCTTTAAACCAAGTTATGGCCTTTCTGAGCACGGAGCCCTCGGCAATTGCACAAACCGCAGGCCCATGAAACCACCCCCACCGACGTGTACAACTGCAAAAGAGCAGCCAAGAGCACATGTGAGGAGAACTCCAGAGAAAGTCTGCCTGGACAGGTCTCCCAGAGAAAGGGGCAGTGGCAATTCTGCTCAGATGTTAAGTCACTCCTGAAGCTTCCTGACCCCAGTGAGGGACACAAGCTGGACAATGAGAGACATGCAGGGTGGTGTGAGGTATGCATCTGGAGAGAAAGTGAGGGACGTGTCATGGGGACTGGCACGTATACTTTTAGGAATTGTTGTTACAGAGAGAGATATGAGATGGCATGTTCCTACTGTCAAGTGATATGACATTCCCACATTAGATAGGAAAAAAAAATATATAGAGAGAGGTACTAAATTATATGGGCATAGTCCTAGAGCTACCAATTAGGAAACCAGAGATATCATACCATATTGTGCTGGGAACCATCCCTTCTGGTTTCAGGGACTGTAGCCTTGCGGATTGGTGAGAGGGCCCCAAGACTGGAAATAATCAGGGAGGCCTTGGGAAAACAGGCCCCTGAGGAGACAAAATCTGTTCCCCAGGCAGGGGCACAGGCCCTGCCTCCCTCAAGTCACCCTGCTTGGTCCTGTGATGGTCGGTTGTTGATGACGGGTACGTTCTCTCGCGAGGAAAGACAACCTAAGAGAGATATTGGCCAGTATGGGCAGCAGGAGAAGGACTTGGGGGACACAGAAAGGGCAAAAAGGCCAGTACCCCTTGGCTTGGCTTGGACGTGGCAGGAGTCCTGAAAGAAGTCTCCTTATCTCTTGGTGGCTCTGCCCTGCCCACCTGGCTCAGGCTTGAAAGAATACTAAAGGCAGGTACAGCCCTAAACTGGATCAGACCGTTCCCAGGAAAAATCAGGCCCAGAAGTAAGTTCCTCTAAGCATGATTTTTTCTTCCTTCAAAAGCTGTGATAACCAGCTCATACTGGGAAGGAGACTTACATTATTCATAGACCCTGACCTGAGTCAGATCTCTTGTGTTCCTTCAATTGTTATCTATGTCTCTATTTGTTTTCTGTAAACATAGCCTTTTGACATTGGTTGATGAGTTTGCTGTATACCCCTGTGCATATGGTGCTCAATAAAAGCCTTTGACATGGGGGCTCCGGGCCTTCTCCACCAGAGGGAAGAGCCATGTCCCCTCTCCTGGCAAACAGAGAAGTATCTGCGACGACTCGTGTTTATTCCCCCATCTGTGACCACCCCAGGACGGGCTCCGTGGGATTCAGAGCTCTGCTCCCTCCTCAGCTGGCTCCGGACGGTAACCCTCAGATCCAGGAGCGCCCCACACAGGGCTCCCCGCAACAATACTGCCTCTCGAAAGAAAGGAAGAGTTAACTTAATGTGGCTCCAGTTTTTGTAGCTTTAGAGCCAGGAAAACAACATAAGTTATAATAAAAAGACATTGATTGAGAAAGTAAATAACTGAAGGATCATTGTGTCATGTAAAGATTTGCATTTGTCTAGAATTGACACTATAAACCTAAAAAGAAATATCCATACATAATTGGAAATAGGGTTTATGTGGAAGAACAACATCTGAATGGGGCAGCATTGAAGGTCACACTCAGGAGACAAGCCTTTGAACTGATCATTGGGACAGGAATTAGAGTATAAAGTTGACTAGTCTGGATTAGTTTTAGGAAATAGTGATTGTTTTTGCTACAGTTTTGGAGGGTTTCTGGAGCTTTATCCCACTGAGAATATATTTGTCTATTTTATTTTTATTGGAATTATTTGGGTGACATGGGTTAATAAAATTATATGTTTCAGATGTACAATCCTATAATACAGCATCTGTATATTGTGTTGTGTGTTCATCACCCCAGGTGAAGTCTCCTGCCATCACGATTTATCCTTCCTCCATCCTTTTTTACCTTCCCCATCCCCTGAGAGTATATTTATCTATTTTAAAGGAGTTTTTACGAAAATAGTTTTTGACGGCTATCTTCTAGTTTTGTCCTTTGCCAAATAAGCTCAGTGTTTAACAGCCTAAATTTATGCCTTATAATTCTGCCTCTTTATTGTAATAAATGTGCTTTGCTCTCTTTCCCATCACTAGACTCTAAACTACCTGAGAGAAGCGCTATTCAGCATTGTATTCTCCAAACCACCAGGGAGGTGCCTGGATCACAGCCCAAAAGATAATTATATTATCATTTAGTTAGTTACTTCAGTTAAATGTTTTTAAGTAAAGTTACCATTCCCTGGATGATACACACTTTAAGGAGAGTAAGGTTTGAATAATGGAGAATACAGATAAAAGGAAAATGGAATTAAATCTCTAAATTAAATGGATAAAGCTTTTAGTCAATTACTCATTCCCATATAGTATACACAAGGCCAGGCCTGCTTTACCTTTTATGTAAACATATATCCCACTAAAATCTGCATTAATTAAAAAGCTACTTCATGTTTCTTACAACGTTTTCAACCTTTAATCATTTGTCTTATTCTAATAGGAGAAAAAAAGATGAATCTGTCTCTGGATGCATCAGATTTCTTTCCCATAAAAGCCTGTTTGCCTTTTCCCAGTCTGTTTGACTTGTACTTTCTGGAAGACTTAAAGTTTCATGACTGGCTCTGGTGGTACAAATCCACTGAAAGATATTTTCATCACAGCTGGTTTCCTGTTTATCCTGGGAGTCTCTCATACTGTGAGCTACTCTCCTGCTAATAAAACCTACAGAAATGCATCTTGGGAAAAGGCAGCACAACTGTTGTGTTACAGAAGTATTCCATTTACACTATTTTAGTAATCCCAATATGATGCTGAAAGGATGATCACAGCAAAAATACTGTGAAGAAGAACTCATATGCCAAATTGCATTTGCTAATTTATTTAGAGCACATGATAAGATGCTACTATAATTTAAAAAATGATATGTGAGATGTGTGTGTATATTCAGGGTGGGACAAAAGTAGGTTCACAGCTGTGAGTAGGCAAAATAGTTAATTATTGTATTATTATTAATTATATTATTTTTCATGCAAACTGTAAACTTTCTTTTGCCACACCCTGTATATAAATGTGTATATTTGCACATATATGTGTATCCACTCACATACACAAACATGCTCTGAAAAGCCTATCACACAAAGTAATTCATATTTCTATTGGCTGAATAGAAAAATTACTCTTTGTTGCTCCAGGTAAAATCCTAATCATCTTATTTTATAATATTTAGAATAATTTGTTATGAGATAATCCTATGACTTTAGAGATTTATTGAGAAGCTGATATGTCCTCACCACACAAATGAGGGAAAGACACTCAAAGTGTTTGCCCTAATATCAGAATTAGAGTTGACCAAGATGATTTCCTTGGCAAATTCTATTTAGGCTCCCCTGAACCTTTCAACTAGGTCTTAATGTTTGGACTTCCCTGATTCTTTCTGCTTTGTCCAATTTTAGTAATAATTCTGCTAAACTGATGTAGCTAGACCCTCCCATCCTCCTTTCTAATCATCCTGGATATTTGATCAGGGCCCTGAACCTCTGCGGTCCTCCAGAGGATGTCTAATCATCTCCCGGCCTGCAGTAAAAATCCTCCCTTACCGCTAATGTTTCCTCTTCACAATTTGCTGTCACCCCATCCTCACCCTCCTCTTAGGCTATAAATTCCTACTGGTCCATGCTGTATTTGAAATTAATCCTGGTTTTATTCTGAGGTCTTTTCTTATTGTAATAGTCCTGAATAAATCTGTTTTTACCACTTAAAATGCTATCAAGCTGTGTTTTTCTTTTACAACCAGGCATAGTTTACAGGATTCGTGGCCCTTGTAAAGTGCTGGGTATTCCTCCCCCTGAAGCACAGTTATAGCCTCCTGGGTGGTGGCTCAAACCCCAGTCTCTCTTTCCTTCAATCAATCCATCATTCATTTATTTCCTTGTCCAAATAGCCTTCTTTAAGCACTACATTCATTATGTAGCTCTTCTGCCTCTGAAGGTCCAGCAGTTACCCATTTACTTTCACATCAAATCTATACTCATCTGCTTGATTTTTAGACCCTGTATAGTCTGCATAATGATATCATGCAGCATATCCAGCTTTCTAGTCAATTAATCCTGACTATGTACTCTCTACTCTGATGGGGTCCCTTCTTTCATGCTTACTCATATTAGTTTTCTCCTCTCACCATTGTGCCTTCTTGCATGTTGTTCCTCGAAACTGAACTTCTTCTAGCTGATAGAGAATTTCATGATAATTAGCTGCAACTCAAATTCTTCAGATGAGAAAGTCAGGGCCACAGTAAGGAGTGATGACATCATTTTCTCATAACTAATTAAAACCCAGTCATTCGATCTTTTACATTGTTGGGTGGTCCCTTTCCGTGACCAGTGTTGCACACACTCTTCATAGTCAGTTACAATTTTTCTTCTTTCATGAAGCCATGGGTAAAAAAAACCAGCCCTTACTGATAACCTGTTGTCCATAAGTGAGGAATATATATATACACATCAAAACTTAGCAATGAATATCTTTATTATATAATTAGTAATTAATTATATCTTTGGTTTCGAGTTAGATTTGTGTCATCAAGTAGATTTTAAATATTCTGGGGTCAACACCAAGGCTTGAACTACGTTTAATGTTTCCATTGTCCAGTAGATTCTGGATACTTGACAACTTTGATTAAACTGCTGCTTTTTAAATGGCTCTGGCTGGTGTTGTCTCAGTGGGTTGGAACATTGTCCTATAAACCAAAAAGCGGTGCGTGCGATTCCCAGCCAGGGCACAAACCCTGCTGTTTTATCCCTAGTTGGTGCCTGTACGTGAAGGCAACCAACCAATGTTTCTCCCTCACACACCCATGTTTTTCTCTCTCTCCCCACCCTTACTTCTCTCTAAAAGAAACGAAAAAACATCCTCAGGTAAAGTTAAAAAAATTTTTAATGAAATAAACCACTGGGTATTAATGGATAAATGCCAATTATAATAAACAATTATTCTTGCTCTACAAAGAATGCTTATGTTCTGGAACAGAATTAATTAGAAAGCTTCTAACACCACAGAAGTTTGTGATGACATATAAGACACATTTTCATTGATTTATCATTTTATGGCCTGAAAACCAAAGTAACAATTTCTAAATGCAATGTTTTATGACTGGATAATTTGGTCACCAATTATATTTTCAAAATCCCTTGAAAACACACCTGCTTTGATATGCCATGTCTATGTGGACAGTACTATGTTGTCCAAGTGATTGTAAAATTTTATGTAGTTAAACTTCGGAGGTATAGCAGAGAATGTGACAAGGGGGATGGTAAGACACTGACTTTCCTGGCAATATGGTGGCAAGTTGGCTGGTATGTGTGGTTTCAGAGTGAAGGAGAAGAAAAAATAAGTAGAAGATTTGTTCTGGAGAACATCAAGTCCATCTGCAAAGCTGATTCAGTTCTCAATCAACAACAAAGTCTCCTGCTTTATACATCTCATGGATGGATCCACTTTGCTCAAACATTGGGTTGGCCAAAAAGTTCATTTTAGTTTTTTCTGTATGATAGCTCTAGTAGTGCTTAGTTGTCTTCAACTCATTCAAAGTTATTTAGTTAGATTGTATTGTAAAAGCTATCATATCAGCGTGATAATTAAAAGTTATTAAAGTTGGGGAATTTTTGTGCAGCCTCTTTAATATTGAAGATGGAAGAAGATACACATTTACAGTGTATTATGCTTTGTTATTTCAAGAAAGGTAAAAACACAACTGAAATGCAAAATAAGATTTGTGCAATGTATGAAGAAGGTGCTGTGGGTGATCAAATGTGTCAGAAGTGGTTTGTGATGATACTTGGTACTGTTGATGTTTTGGCCAAATAATTCTTTACTGTGAGGTTGTCTTACGCACTGGAAGATATTTAGCAGCACCTCTGGCTTCTACCCACTAGAGGCCAATAGCAGGAGATAGCTAACACACTCAGAATATCCAAATCAATAGTTACTGGTGAAAATGAAAAAAATGTGTCTCTTCTTTTATAGAAAAAACTAAACAGGCTTTTTGACCAATCCAATAGATTGAATAGAAAAAAGGGTAAATAAGACATGGATAGAATATTTCAGGGAGTTAACATAAATTTGTAAATATCAGAGATAAAAACGTATTGGGGGAAAACAAAAGCTAACAAATTTAGCAGATTAAAGAACCCAGGAAATATTTACAGAGGCAATAGATACATAATACCCCTCAGGAGGCCAGCACTTGGACAAGGTTATTTAAGAGGCAAACATAGGATGGGGCAACATCCTGAGAATTCCTTACCTCTGACAGAGGCTGGAGGAGGTTCTCTTGTGTTAACAAAACCTCAGAATCAGATGCCGTGTAGATAGGTGGAAGGGTGTTCAAATATGAGCCTCAGACATTTCGACAAGAGTTTAGTATTTAATACAGAGGTCATGATTGAAATAAGGGAAAAGAGCAAACAAGTAAACAAACATGCAGAAAACCTAATGGTATTGGGTTGGCCAAAAAGTCTGTTTAGTTTTTTACCATAAAAGAAGAGACATTTTTTTTTTCATTTTCACCAATTACTTTGTTGATTTGGATATTTTGAGTATGCCAGTTACCTCCTGCTATTGGCTTCTAGAGGGTAGAGGCCAGGGGTGCTGCTAAACATCTTCCAATGCATAAGACAGCCCCACAGCAAGGAATTATTTGGCCAAAATGTCAATAGTACAAAGAAACATCACAAACTACTTTTGACATGCTCCATCAGTCACAGCACCTTCTCCATACTCTGCACAAATATTTTTGCCTTCCAGTTGTGTTTTTACCTTTCTTGAAATAATAAAGTATAATACTCCAAAAATGTTGCATATTTTCTTCCATCTTCAATATTAAAATGGCTACACAAAAATTCACTGATTTTGGTAATTTTTTTTTTTTAATGTATGCTGGTACAACAGCTATTACAATACAATCTAACAAAATAGTTGTGAATGAGTTAGACAGCTAAGCCCTATTAGAGCCGTTGTGTGTGGGGGGGAAAAATACTAAACAAACTTTTTGCCAACCCAATAGAAATGCCAGGCCCAGAGATATTTGCAATGAGACTGCACACTTGTGAAATCATGAGATTTCTGTCCTAGGTTAGGCAGAGCAAAATGACAGCAGAAAGTTAGCCTCTCACCTCATTTTCAGAATTCAGTACAGATTAACACCCTTGGGAAAAAAGGTACTTCTAAAGTTTGCAAATCTTTCCCTCTTTTTTAAAAATACCAGTTTAGAGAGTAGGTAGACAGCTGTCCGGAGCAGGGTGGGGCTAGGTATGGGGTTAGAAGTATTAAACAAACAAACAAAAAAAAAAAAAAAAGGAGGGAGAGAGAGAAAACCTCATGGACATGGACAACAGTGTGGGGATTGCCAGGTGCGGTTGGTGGCGCGGAGGTAGGGGAGAGTATAGGGTATAGGGAGGGTAAACGGTCAGGAACAGAGACTTGACTTGGGGTTGTAAACACACAATATACGGCGTGCAGATGATGTGTTGTGAAATTGTGCACCTGAAATCTGCATAATTTTGTTAACCAGTGTCACCCCAATAAATTCAATAAAAAAGGAACAAAGTACCATTTTTCAAAGCCACTGAAGGAAAACTTACTAAGGTGATCAAGTTTCCAATTTAAAACTGACTTTAAGAGATGATTTTGCTTCCACAAAAGCAAACCATCCACTTCAGTGTACACATTTAGGATTATTAACTGAAGGATGATCCAAAAATGGAAAATATGCTATTTTTATATTTAGACAAGAACAACAACAACAAAAAATCCGATAGTTAACCAACTCAGATTAAAGATTATTAGCAACACCCATGACAGATTATTTCTGATTTGCTTGAAGGAAATTAAATAAAACAAATGATAACAGAAATTTTTGCAACAGGGTCACGTCATTTAGGACAAAGTTGAAAATGTCACAAAATTACAACTAGTGAGAGCTAGAGAGGGGATAGACCAGGGGCCTCTGGAGCTTGAAGCCCTGGGTTTGAATTCCGAGTCTGTCACTTTATGGCTCCACGGGACTCATTTTTTCACCTGTGCAATAGGGTTAATAAGACTGCCTACCCCATAGGGTTGCTGTGAGGACCAAATAAATTAATACAACTAAAGCTCTGAAGATTTCTGTTTATGAATCATTTCCCAGAGTCCCTGGGACATATTAAGACCCAATACACCTTGGCTATTATTAATATTGCTTGTCCTACCAGGTCTGTTTCCTTTGCTTAATCCAAGACAGAGCTAATAATTCTATTTGTCATAAATGGTCAAGAATGGGCTGCGGAATTTGCATTTGGGGCTTGCCTCTTAACCACTTATTTTAGGCCTACAGTTACAAATGAATTTAAAGCCACAGATAATTTTCTCACAAAAGCAACTTTTAAAAAAGTTTGTAAATGTTTGTTCATTTTAAGAGAGACAGGAAGGGAGAGAGAGAAAAAACATCAATTGGTTGCCTCCCATACATGCCCCGACATTGGTTGCAACCTAGGCATGTGCCCTGACTGGAAATCAAACCCCCAACATTTTGATAAGGGGATGACGCTCAAACAACTGAGTCACATCAACAAGGACTACAAAAGCAACTTTCAATTATCCCCTAAAATGATTTACTAATGCTTAATCCAGTATTACTGCTAAAATACCTGTTTTAAATTTAAAACGTTTGCTTTATTTCATATTGATTCCCAATGCCTGTTCTTTCAGGTAAAAATACCTGAAATAAATGAATATTTTTAATCTACTGAAGCAGCTGTTAATTTTCAAAAACTGAACTGCACTTCAGATTACAAATTTTTCTATGCTAGAAAAACAATGTGACTTTTGATAGCTCTTGGCACATAATATAATTTGAGAAAAAATAATACTTCAGTTTTTTAACATTCTGTAAGTACAATAATTTGAATATAATGACTAGAACTAGAAGGATTTGTTCCAGAGGATCTCATGTAAGTCCATGGGCAATTTGCATTAATCTGACCATTCTCCTATTGTTATCTACCTGAATGAAGGTTTTCTAGATATAAATCCTATAGATGAACACACTGAGAAAAAGCCAAGACTGGTGTTTTAGTGTATTTTACAAGCTAATGTAACTGAGGTGAATAACAATGGCTCAGGAAAGATACATTTTAATGCCTTCCGCAATTTGCTTATGCAGTTCCTATGCTTCAAATTACCCTTTCATTCCTCAAAGTTCAGTTTAAATGTTGCAGGTCACATCCTCTCAAGCTTCTATTCAAAGTAGAAATGAATGCTGTCTTAGATTTTTGAAGTCTCACAACATGTTTTTATATATGTGCTCGTATATGTGTGTATTTATGCATACATATACATACACATATAATACATATATACACACACGTATATTGTCTCACATATATTAATATATCTTATATGCATATATACCTGTACATATATTCTGTCTTACACTCTCTAGTGCATGACAGACTGCCTGATAAGGGGGCTGAATACTGCATTTAGTAGGTCAAAATATGTAAGGGAACAAAGAATCACACTTGATACAAACGCCTTTATAGATTATGGGGCTATTTTATGAGCTTGGTTTCTTTAATACAACAATATTGAAAAGTATAAAGAATTCCACCTTACGGGTTAGGAAAATAAAGCTCAGAAATATTCAACATATTGATCAAAGTCACACAGATATTGGGTGGGAGGACAAGGATTTGAATTTAACTCCACCTGATGCTAATTCCGGTGCACTCCCCCAAATGCCCAGCTGAGTCTTAAAGCAATAATGCCATTTATTTTATTGTATGAAACCCTATTAATCTAAGACTTTAAATGTAACCTTCCAATAGTGTGAGCCAGGGTCTTACTTATTCCTAGTTTGTATATTAGAAAATTGTGTTTATTCCACCAGGCTTGACAAGCAGGCTTCTCTAACACTTATACTTGGCTAACTGACATTATTCAGCAGCAGGAGAATGTTAAGCCACATCTAAGGGCAGAAAGGAATAGTTTAATCCTGGATGTGGGAAAGGGATATCCAGACTGGGACTATACAGAAGAAGGAGAGAAAGGAGCAAGGGGCATGTATCATTTTAAACAGATTTGCATGACTGCAGCCAAAAGCTAATGTCAGGGAAGAAACTAGACTGTGCATAGAACCAGATAGGAAACTGTCAAGATGGGGAGACTAAAAGCCAGTCTCTTGCCTAAAATTATTATCCCTACTCACCCACCCCCCCCAGGTATTACTTATATTTCTGAGTTAAAGCATCAAAAGTTTCTGTTTACAGGAAAGTACGTTTTCTAGGAGGATGAAACTTTCCTTTATTGCTGCTCAGACATACTGTGAAGTAAATGTTTGATTGGCAAAGGGCAATGAATTCTGCCAAGCAGTGCAAGTAAATCCAGAATAAGACATATACACAAAGATTTCTACAAAACACCTCCCTTGAATTCATTGTTCTAGTCATTCACCTACCCATTTACAACGTTGGCCATAACACTCACAGATACTTAGAACTTGAAGAACGGTCTCTGGATGCCACAGTCTCACATGCATAACATTCCGTGGAAAACAGGGCCTCCTTGAAAGAACAGAACCTATTGCCAACCCATTATGTGATTGTTGTTGGTTGGCAACCTCAGGAGTTCCCAGGGTGAAATACGAAAATGGCCCCGCATACATGGAGGCCAAGGATAGACTAAAGAAGACACAGGCAACTCCAGACTGGGAGATGGCAGTTTAACAAGGAAGGGGACTCACCTCTGAGGCTTGACTCGTTGACTGCAAAAGCGGTACATCTCAACAACCGCGCCCACCGCCCCGCAAAGAGTTTATATAGTGGCGCTAACTGGCTTTGACACGTGAATCATCCAGATGGTCTCAATAACACACTGCTCTCTCTGGGTTGTGTCCTTAAACTGACTCCAGCTGTGGGCAAGGTCCAGGGAAGGTACAAAGGACAAGGGAAGGCTGAGGAGCCTCTGATTGCCTGGGGCCAGCTCTCAGGTCAACCCAGGGTCATGGCCTCTTGATGACCTCCTCCAACAATCTTGAGAAACAGTCCTCAAATGTCCATTTTCTTTGTTTTCAGAAAAGGTGAAAACAATTCCCATCCTTTCTAAGAAACAATTATTATGAAGGAGTCACATTAATTTTCTATGCAGAAAAAGTGATAAAAAATGTAATGTATTATTATTCGCTTTAAAACACTAACATCTAACACATTAAATAGAATCATTAACATTTATTTCATAATTATTGTCAATCAGGTGTTATTATATATTATATATAATTTTTAATATATATAACATGATATATTTACAATTTCAGTGAATTTTAAGGACAACCCTATGAAGAAGGGAAACTGATGAACAGACATTAAGTAACATATCCAAAGTCACACTGGTAGTCACTGATAAAACTTGGATTACTATGATAGATACTTTTATTTTTCTCATTTTCATTGTATGGGTTTTTAAAAGAATAAGCTAGTTTTTTGCTGGTGTTCAAGACCTCAAGATATTTAACTGTAGCTACTTAGGTAATCTGGAGTTGTTATCTGAATTGTTCAAATTAACAAAATAGTGATTATGTCAATTACTTATATTCCATTTGACGTTTCAAAGTAGAAATAATCCTTTAGAACCTAGAAATAACAACTGACCATACAAAAACTTCATATGGCTTGAAATATGGACTGTTTTTCTCTAGTGCACGGATGATACTGAAGTGATGTCTCTGCTCTTATAATTAGAAGATATGCAGGTCCCTCCACTCTTAGGATGGTAGGGGGGTAGCTCTCAGCATATGAACTCTCTCTCTGCTAAGAAGTCCCATGCCTTGCCTCCTAAGATATTTAATATTCAGTCAAATTTCACTGCTACGTTCAGTCTTCCTCTTTGTTTACAGTCACTAACATCATTGCTGTGGCCCTAAATTACAGATTCATCCTTGACTTCCCTCTCATATTTCCTGCATCTCACATTGAATCTACTGTAAATTTTGTCAAGTCTACCTTCAAGAGACATCCAGAATCCAACTACTTTTCTTTAGCACTGACACCACCTGGGTGCAAGTCACCATTACCGCTCACTTTATGGCAATAGCCTCTCAGCTACTCTTCCTGTTCCTCCTACTGGTTCCTCCCAAGGCTGTTATCAGCATAGCAACCCAAGTGAGCTTCTCAAATGTTAGCCAGACTAAGTCCCTTCCCTGCTCAGAGCTGGCCAATGGCTCCCTGTGCCGTTCAGTGGAAACAACAGTCCTGAAAATGGACTACAAAGCCTTATGCAGACTGCCTCTCACCCAGCCTCTCTGATCATGCGTCTTACTACAAACCCCTTCTCATCCCCCTAAAGCCACCCTGGCCTTTCCTCTGTGCCCCAAGTATGCTAGTCAAACTCCTGCCTCAAGGCGGTAGTCGCGGGTCCTTCTACCAGCAGACGTCCACATGGCACACTCCTTCATCTCTCTCAGGTCTTCACTCAAGTGTTCCTTCCAGGAAGCCCTTCTCTGATCACCTTTAAAAACCCTGCCTCCCTGGCTTCCTGTTTGTATTCCATCCAACAGACCATTGACTTTGGTTGTTTATATAGTATGTTGTTTACTGGCTGGCTTGCCCACTGCAGTGTAAGCTTCATGGTATCTCTTTTATTTGCAGATATATCCCTTAGTCCATTGGCTGTGCCTGGCCCAGGACAGGTGGTCACTGAGTCTGAGGAAGGGGTGACTGGCCAAGTGGGTACCTGCGATAGGGAGAATAGGTGTATGTCTCAATGAGATGTGCACGTCTCAGCCCGAATGCCCAGTGTTCCCATGGTAAGGAAAGCCAGAAACCTGGATTTTTGTAAGGTATCTCCTGATTTTAAGATGAAAAAAATGATTCAAAAAAGTTTTTGTCCTTGTTTTAGCTCTTCAAACAAAACAAACTCTACACAGACAGGGAGAGCTACGTCCACACGTCACCACTTTGGGGGCTCTGCTCTAAGCGTCTGAGTTGTTGAAAATCCTTTTAGATGTAACACTCAAATATTCTACCCTGGGCCCATTTACTGGATCAAATTTATTTCCATAAAAATGTATAATTTGTAAGTGCCAATATTTTCAACCATCCTAGGGGAGAGATTATATCACTTCTGAAAAGTCTCCATGAAACCTTCTAGGAAAAGCGAGAAGGCAGTTACAATGATGGCAGGAGTTCTGAGAGTGACTGTCTTAACTTGCAACACTCAAGCATTAGCATTTGGGTTTTGTTCTGTTTTGTTTACAAAATCACATTTATCGACATTTCCCTGAATAATTAATTACATTATTGAATGTGGTGTATTTCTTTCTAACATCATTTTTTTGTCAAATGTAATTTCTTTCCATTTGATGATTTTAGCACTTGCACTTTATTAAATATTTTATAGGTGCATTTAAGTCACTGGCCATTTAACATTAACATAATTAAACTGCTTATTGATATCTATTCCATAAGACATTTTTCTGCAGAAAATCATCACATTCTACACACATGCATAGCTGATGAATGTATCTAGCTTCTTTTAAAAACTTCTTTTATTGTCCCATGGGAAAGAAAATGTTAGGATTCCAGTTTAACACTCAGTTAGGCACAGATTTCTTCTTTGAAGAGGCAAAACAGACTGGCTAAGATCCCTCCTGTTAGAATAATGCAGACTGAACACACCTCTGAGAAGCGGGGTACCAGCGTTGTATGAACTGTGTGTTTTTGACACTGAAAACCTACATGAGCAAACATAGGTTTTGTTGAGCGTTTTCCAGTGACAGAGTAAACATAAGCTTATTTCAATCAGGCAGTGATACGGTTACATTTGACATGGAGGTTATTATAATTATTTTGTAATATAATTATTATCGTTAATTTGTTTTTTATTTTTCAAGCAGATTTTTTAATTCTCACACTTGTTCAACGACTCATTTTTACATCTGTTAAGGACTGTGTTTACGACATGAGTGAGCTACATAGAGCAAATCATATAGTGTATCAACAAATAAGAGAAAAAACGTTAGTTAAAACATGAGTTCATGGATTTTAGGCTGATTACAGCATTCAAAATATGTGCATGAGAAAACAGAAAAGAGGAAGATCAGAAAAATAGCACTGTTGTGCATATAGAAGCACTGATTTGGAAATGTTTTTATGTACCTTTTAGTTATTTTTTAAAAATTATGCATAAGCAAATTTCAAATTCTGCAAACACATTGGATGCACATTATTATGTCATTGTCCATTATCCTGTAAAACAAAATTAAAGTTCTGAAAAGTTAAAATTAAATAAACTGACCATAATATGTGGACACTATGAAAGAACACAGTTTAGTCTGAAAGGGCACAGATTTGCAAGCTGATATGGCATTATCATTGAAAAGTCCAGCTTTTAGCAAACTCCTGGTATGGACACTGTAGCAGGTGTCAGCATCACCTGCTCGGCTTCTCGGCACAGGCTGCTGGGCCCAGAGTTCTCATTTCTGACAGGTTCCCAGGTGGTACTGATACTAGAACCCACGCTTGGAAAATCACTGGTGCAGCTGATGTGTTTGCATGTCCCTCCTTTTTGGTAAGTCTGATGTAACTCTACTACACACAACACAAAACAAAATTCTTGCGTTCAGGAAGAAGTCTACTCTCTTTTAAATCCAGTGAATCTAAGGTTTCCTATCAGTTTTAAAAGTAATTTACAGGATAAAGTCTTTAAACCCTCTATTTAATCATGTATATAGCACCTGTAATTCAGAGGGATTCCAATTGATCGACTAGTTATTTCCTTATTTGTTAATAGGGATATTACTTTAGGGATCAAACAGAATATTCTTGCTAAACAATATAAAAATTTCTACAATCTGAATCTTATCATCTTTGTTTTTATTAAGAGACTTGTAAAACAACTATGGATTTAGGAATAACTAAGGATAATATAGTCTTAAAATCTTAAAAATATCATTGCCGCTACAGAAGTTTAAATATAAGCTGCTCTGCCATTTCAGAAGAAATGTAAACAAAAGACAAATCAGTCAATCAGCTGGGATCCACAAAAATACATGCAGGATTAAAAATTGCCCTGGAAATCCCTTAATAGATTTGAATTTCCTGACCTGTGTTTTTAGAAGCTCAGAAGAAGATGGGCTTCTTTCTTTTTCATTTTTTTAAAACTTTTTTTCATCTTGGTTCTAGAATTTCTTAATCTGGACCAGAAGGGGTATGGGCCAGCAAAATAAGGGATCTCTTTCTTCTCTCTTTCTCATATACCTCAATATAAAAAAACATAACTGACTATGGGAAGAAACTACAGAATTTTCAGCTGAGTAGATTGGGTAGTGATTCATGGAAGAGCTAGATTTGTGTTAGTTCTTGACCTGAGGATACAATTTAGAAGTGTAAATATGGGGGAAACTAAGCGCACAAGAGTATTATTCACAAAGGCAAGAAGGCTAGAAACTGAGATGTGCATAAATGGTGAATGACCAGTGGTTCCATTTGGAGAGAAGGCTTAATGAGAGAACAGTGAATTCCTTTGTCTTGAAAACAAGGTTGACAGCTGAATTGATTAATTCATTTGCGAAGCCCAGGTCAAATTGTGAATGCTGAGATCAGTTGATTCTTTACAATTCAATGAGGCACTGTTTCATTGCTCATGGCTGAGCATGTTGAGAAAATGGAATTGAGTTTCTCCAGTGGTTTGTTTTCGATTTCTTGTATTAACCTCTGTTACTTCCTGAGCCTTTTTTTTTTTGTATTTAATCTTTATTGTATTTTTTTTTTGCATTGCCTTTTACTCCCCTTATACTGCCCCCCCCCCCACCAGCAATCACCACACTGTGGTCCATGTCCATGAGTCCTTTTTCCTTTTTGCTCAGTCCCCCTACCTCTTTTCTACCCCTCCCCCACCAGCTGTCACCCTGCTCGCCATCTATGAGTCTGTCCCCATTTTCCTTGTTAGTTGAGTTTGTTCATTAGATGCCACCCAGCCTTTTCATGACTCTGGTTTTACACAGCATATTAGAGGAAACAGGTCCCTTAAAAATTGCTTGATAAAGACGGCACTTCATAGGAACTTGTAAAGTTACAGATATCAAAATGAAGGTTTTTCTATAAAGAGAATCAGACCATGAATCAGCAACACTGTTCCTACTCCAGCACAGGAAGCCTAAGGCAGGCAAAGGCCTGAGGTGTAGAAAATGCACATGGAGAAAGTATAGCAAACTAGATCAGGACAGAGAAATGCGAAAGAGCTGAGAATTGATACAGAACACCACTGTTCAATGTTCATACTAGCTGTATATAAAATATACTTTACTAAACAAAATAATGTATGTATTTCTTATCCTAGAAGGGAGGTGGTATTACTTTTTACCATATTTTTTGTTCTATACCTAAATATCTGAACTAAATAACTTCTCTAGGTATAATTTATATTTATTCATATCAGTGTCTGTATCTATGTGAATTAAATTGGATTGTACCTAATTTAAAAAGTTAGCAGGGCTACTTACAGAATGCAGTTTTCACACAGTGTCTGTGATACCATCATACCTCCTACCATTCTAAGTGTGGCACATATAATACGGTTTTAATTGGAATGGATTAAATTTAATTTTATGCAGTGAATAGAGGCATTTGTAGCATCTTAAAGCATAATGAGAGATGAAAAACAAGGATTGGGAATAATTTTCTTATAGTATAATGGCCTGACATGTTGTTCAACTGTTCAAAGACATTAACAAGCTTAGTTGGAGGAGAAGGGAGAGATTTGGCTGTTATAAATTTTCATCCAGGGCCTGATCTTCGATATTTGATCTTCCTCAGTGACAGTCTGAAGTCTACAGGAGCAGGGGAGGGTTTTCCTTTTAGAGTGAAGTACAAATGTGTCAGGATCTCGGGCTATGCCAAACAGGCATCTTACTATTGAATGATGAGCCTAAGAAAGAGTCATATCAGATGGAAGGATGGGAATGAAATCAGGACACAATATACAAGCTCAGTAAGTGCCTCTGTGTCCTAGTTAATGGACTTGGGAAGAATGCAAACTAGGAAACATCCCATTTTGCCCAAAGAGTCCTGGGTCATACTTATCTTGTTTGTTTTTAGTACAGCCCTTAGATCCCGAAAAGTGTCCGGCTGGATGATAAGTACATGGTCACCTTAATCAGAGAAAAATCTGTCTGCTGGAGCAAATCTAAAGCAAGCAAAACATTTGGATAGTAGGACCCTTCTCTAGTCACCTCCAGTCACCCACCTTCCTCTCCAGTACAGCTTAAGACAGAGCTACATCCCAAAGTATAGGAAAAGAAATAAGAAAGCCAGAGAATCCTGCCCACTCTGGGAGCTTAGAACTCTCGGAGCAACTCTGCTCTTGTTAAAGCTTCATTGGGTTTTCAACTCACTTTTCAATTCTTCTGATTTCCCACAGCTCTACTTCCCATCTGTGTTTCAGCTAGTCGCACAGCTGGGGAGAAATTAAAATAGAGATGCTGCAGCCTTACTCAAAACTGGGAGCTCTGATTAGATGCCCTGTGACAGAGACCAGCACTTACAAGCCAAAAAAAAAGGACCAGACCACACACTTCCCTGCTCCAAAAGGTGTGCGTGGGGGAAAGCACGGGATGAAGTAGCAACTCGCCCCTTTTGACTTGGGGGTGGTGGGATGCAGCGAATGACAGATCTGCAGAAACAGAACAACATGGGGCTTTGAATTTAATAGCCTGAGAACCATCTCTTTGGTAGAAAAAACATTTGAAGAATCAATTTAGTTTAATAGAAAAGGAAAAATCGCACTGAATCTCCATCCCAATTGATCTGCGTTCCAATGTTCCCAAAAAGAGCTTTCTTTAGAGGCTGGGCAATGTATACACAAGAAGGAAAGAATCAATATCTGCATTCAAATGATAGAGAACCATTTCTCAGAAGTACTAAGTTGTTGTTTTTTTTTTTAAATTAGAACAATTCATGTACATGATGTAAAAGATTAAATTATATGTCAAGGCTTATAACAGAAAACATCAGTTTCCTCTCTTAATCCTCCCAGTGCTATTCCTCCACTTTTCAGATCTTCCCGGAGCCCACAGACTCCATCACATTATTTTTCACTGTAATCTTCCTCTGCAGACACCTAGGCCACAGTTTCCTTCATCTACATCAGCCCTATTCATCTGTTCACTGTCTTTTTCCCCCAAAATGTGTTGCAATCTCTCATCTGTTGACCTTTCTATCTTCATGAGTATAGTTTTAGTCTTTTAATATGAAGTCTTATTCTTTTAATATCATTTTAACATGTTTTTAAAGAGAAAAAATAGACACATTTGATAGTCTGTCATGTTTATCTGCAAGTCATGGTACATCATTTAAATATAAATTGAAATCTCTCCTCAAAGCCTTGTCCTTTATTATGGTACTGTCTTATGATGAAAGCAGTCCAACAGTCAGTGATTAGATGGGAAGATATTTGACGGAAGAGTGAACCATCTCAGCATCACCTAAAAGGAGCCACACAGTAAAGGCAGACACTGTGGTCGCTTTTGAAACGTGGCTGAGCAGAGCTGACATTATCAAAGTGTGGGAGGCATCTGTATACGAGCCAGTGCTTGTTTGACTCCCATAGTCCTCTGATTTGGGCCTATCAGGGGCAAGAATGAGCAAAAGGGCATCTGCATCCCAAAATTTGGTTAAGACACTTTGCTTCTTATAGTCACCGAACATGTGCTTTGGAAGTGGCTTGTTGTCCTTGTAAACAACTTCAAAAGACTATTCTCCACTGGGTCTCTTTCCTAGAACGCCAAGCTATTTCAAATTCTGTCGTGATCCCCAATGCCACCCTTTTAAAAAGTTTCAATTATTATCTCTATAAATAATGATTTAAAAGAAGTATCAGAAAGAATGGAACTTAAAAAAGGAAGTGTCAAATAATAATGTTATAGACCAGATGCTATTGAGAGTCCTTGCCACTACAAAGTTCCAGGCTGAACACAGACATGGTGCTTTCCTTATCTTCCCAAAGGTATTCTATTTCTCATCTGAGACTTGAAAATAAAGGCTTGTAGTTTGCTGAACAGGATCTCCTTAGAATCTATAGGACATATGTTCCCAAAGTCGCAAGAAAAAACTCTTGTAGAGAAGAGTAAGGGAAAAATTCAATAAAGTGACATTATACATTTAAAAATATAGAAAATATAGTAAATAAAATTTCTAGTGGCTAGCAACTTCCAAAAGAAACCAGATAGATAAATGATAAAAATGTAGCCCAGTACATCATCCTTCTTAGTAAGCATGTTCTTTCTTATTCAAGATGCAGACTCCCCCGCCAGATCCATGTTACATAGATTTGATCAGGTTTTTAGATGCTCAGCCATGTCTTACTTGCTTGAAATTAAATATATGTTAAGTCTTTACTCTCCTTTAATGTTTTTTTTTTTTAGTCTTGATGAGATATGTATGCAGCCACATAGCCTTTTAAACTGATTTTCCAAGTGCATTTTTAGGTCTTGATCTCCAGCTTACACAGTGAGTCAGTGCTTTCTCAATGTTCTACCAAAAAGTCCTTTCTAGAATAGACCTGGCTCATGGGAAGATGTAGAGATGATTGTTGTCAACCTCTTTGGTTTTAAAAGGACTGATGTTTAACTCTGTACCTATTTTTTATACTGATACTGAGTTTTTGATTGTAGTGAACAAATATAAAAGTCATAGTACCTTAAATCCATTGTTGGCTAAATCATTGCTGAGGAATTGTCCTAATGACTGGCAACACTGCCAATGAAATGTTGCAAATGACTGTGCAAACAATTGTCAATATACAAGGAATCCACTCTTTCCCTCTCTGCTCTCAAGCAGAAATGTTTGACAACTTTTATAGAATAGACAGGAATGGCCAAAAGCAGAAGTGTATTAGTAAGTGTATAAAAATAACATAAATACAGGTGATATTCTGCATAAATTTATTCACAAACTAGGTATATCATATATGTAAACTCTTTTAGAAATAGATTTTTCATTAGTTTGCCCCCTACAGTGTAAAACTGTAGTGTGCACTCTTTTGAGCAATAAGCTTTGCCTCTGTTGAGAATCAAAAGGATTCCATTCTTCCCTATTTCTATCATCTTCATTAATTTAGAGATGCCAATCATCTTTCTCCTTAGCCTTATCCTTTAAAAAATATAAACCACTTTACATTTACCATCGCTCTTAACACCCTCAGTATATTATTTTTCCTTCTCTATATAGCAGATTTAGCCTACAATTAAGTGGAAAAGCAACAGGTTCTATTTTTCTTAACAATACTTGTGTTACTGAGCATATCAAAGTCTTTCACATCAGGCGATCTATTTGTTTTATGTGGAGCTGTGGGAGGCCAGGCAGGCACACTGCTGTCTCCACATTGGGTATGGAGAGGCTAAGGTAGGTCACAGGAGACCATATTTTAACATATTTCTGAGGGGGTCAGATAAGCAATGATCAGATTACCAGAAAAACAGTTGAGTATCATATGTTTCAAAATAGAGACCACAAGAACTGTGTCCAGAGGCTGAAAAGCGGTTATTATTACTAATCTAGTCAAGAATAATGCTGCTGGAACCCAAACTGCATGCAAAAGGATGGGCTAGAATGTCCAAGGATAAGGATAAAACTTTTGACGGATAGATGAGTAAGAAAACAAATACAGAAAAATACAGGTTGTTGGGAAGGCAGGAGGCCAGCTGACCACGATGCCATTGACCATGATTGCATATGAAGAATAGTGGCTTGTTAATGAACTAGCCTTTCCCTGGTGTTTAAGTTGCCCCAAATGTTCTCCAGTTACATTTTAAAGAAGATGTTGTCAGGTTAAGGCTTGAACATATGGGTCACAAAGTCCTTCCACGTCTCACCTTTTATGATTCCATGGCTTCCCATGTGAAACAGAAAGTCAGTGTGGGAGCAGAGGCTGGGACCTCTCTTCCCTGGTTCTGTGCCCCAGGTGTTCTGATATAATTGGCCTGTTGTAGCTTGATCAGCATGATGTTTTTGACTTTGAAAAATTTTTCTCAAATTGAGATTTCATATACCATAAAAGTTACCATTTGAAAGTGTACAAGTCAGTGCTTTATAGTATATTTACAAAGTTGTGCAATCTTCACCACTAAGTCCAGAATATTTTTATCACCCTAAAAAGAAACCCCCAAACAGTAAAGTGTCCTGTTAATAATTCCCTTCTCCCCAGATTCTGGCAGCCACAGATCTACTTTCTGTCTCTATGGAATTGCCAATTCTGGAGAGTTCATTGGGGAATCAGAGGGTCCAGGTTGACTTAGGGGTTTGAGGCAATCCTTGATGTGCGGGAGAAACCTACCTTCCTCAACGCTGTATCAGCAGTGCTGTTTTCTACCAACATCCCACGTCCCTGTGGAGGACACTAATGATAATAAGAAATAGGTCAAATCCCCAGTAATCCAGCCAGCCCTGCTTCAGTGTCCCAGGAATAAGAGCAGATGACTAAAAACGTCTTTATTATTCCTCTATATGCCCTCTTTTACTGTCAGTCTACTGAATCTTTGATCACTTAGGCGTCAAGATAGGGCATTTATAACCTCCAAAGACCAACTGGGCTTTGTGGCATGAGATGAAGGTTAGAGATAAATGAAACATGTACTGAAATTTGATTTCCTCTCCGCTCCATTTCATTGGATTGGGAGACGGAGAATCTAATCACAGATTGATCTTATTAAGGCTAATGACCTGATGATTAACAAGAGAAAGGCATCTGCGATCAAATTGCCTGTTTTAATTATTCTAAGGAGCTGAACCATCAACAGGCAGCAGGCAGCAGTCTCTTGGATGAGGGTTTGCTTGCTTGCATCTGGTGCTGTATTGATTATTACTCTCTTGGTACCTAGCGGAGGAAATATACCCAAAAAGCTCAGATGCACTCAATTTCTCACTGCTTATACAATAGGCAGTATGAGGCAGAGGTAAAAGGTTTGATCCTGATATTTGTCACAAATTGCAGTGAAGTCATGGTGATATCTAAGGCTGCTAAGTGCAGATGAAGAAAGCAAGCTGGATAGGAGGTTTTTTGGCAGGAGGTAAAGTGGAGACTGTTGTAAATCAGGGAAGCCAGATTCTAGCTTGGGAAAATAAAGATGTAGAGGCCAGAATGTTTACTGATGACTCAAATAAAGAATATTTGATGTCTGGGCTGTCCTATGTCCAGAGACAATTAGGACAATAAAAGACCTGATCTGGCCTCATGCTGGTAAATCAGCATCAGTGTAAAAATGGGATAGTTTTAAAGGATACATAATTTAAACATTTTATTTTCATTTAAAACGTACAAATGTATATTCATTTTCCCATCTTTGATGGTGAGCCAACGTTCCCCCTTTTTAAAATAAGTCTGCCAAATGGAGTTGTATTTTTGCACAAAACATCCATAATGCATGGTTCATCTTTGAAGTTTTGATACCTTTAAAGTGGAGCAAGAATTTAAGACATTTGTGAGTTCAGAATAATAGACTGTTTATGCCAGATGTTTAATCTATCTTGCCCACCCCTATTTCATAACAGTTTGAGAGGTGGGAGAGCTGGAACTTATCAATAACATGCCATTTTGAAACACACCCCACTTAGTTTAAAAGTTGAGTCTCTCCTTACAATATTTTCTCAGTTCATGTAACTTACTTAAATAATATAATTATGAAATTATGTATAACTGGAATAATCTGGTTGAGGAGACAACCTCAACGACTCTTGGAAAGGATATAGGGAAAACTGATTGCAGGTGGAGCAGAGCGTAATCTGGCTGCCAGAATGAATTGGAGAGGGAGGAGGGGTCACTGGTTAACCTGGTAGGGAAGTTAAAGAGAAGGCTCATTAAGAGTTCCCATTGTAATAACAGGTTAAAGAACCCAGTGAGTTATTCTTTCACATGCCTTGGGAGCCAGGGCCTGCCCAGTTTGACGAATTTAAAAAATGGTCTATAAATATGAGTTTCTTATAAAGGCTTTATTTCAAGAGCAGTAATTTGGAAATTTTGCAGATTTATAAACTTAGATTTACATTTCTGTTTTTAAATGTGAATTTGCAAGAGCATTCCAGCAATTTTTCATCTATAATTTAATAGTTTAATATAGTTTAATGTAGGGCTGAGAGTCTGTATGTGTTATGTTAAAAAACAGAACATTATTGATCAAGATATTTAGCCTTTCAATGCTTACCTATGCAACCAGAAACCAGAAACGCCCTGTTAGCTGGTTCTAGCCATTGGAATAATATCATTTCTAATTAGCACAGAAGTACTAGCAAACAAAGAATGAGCTAATATAATAATACAGTCCATACATACAGTACCTAAACTAGGAATGCATTTCATAAAAACTAGGGGAAAAGTGTTTTTATAACAACATAATCTTACAGAATAACAATATATAATTTTGTCATGAAAACAAGTAAAATGCCAGACCATGACTAGATGACAACAATATTACCAGGATGGTAACTCTGGAACATTTCCCCAGTCTTACTTCTAAATTTGACATGACTCTGGAGGGTGCCCCTTCTCTCCATCTACCCAGCCAGTATACCGTTCTTTGTCTGCAATTCTGTAAAGCCCTCTTAATGGCCTTTCTACAATTCATTCTGTGTCCGTACAGTTCTTTCTCTATACTATTCCAGGGTGAGCATTTAAAAATACAGCCCTGGTTTTGTTATTCTTCATGAACAACTTCTCATTAATCCTGAGATAAAATTCAGAATGATTACCCTGGCTGACCTGTTTATCCCCGCTTTACCCCATGTGCATGCATACATTCCTTGTCTCAGGAGTACAAAGCACCTCTTGGTTTGCAAACCCACCATCCTCTTCTCTCTTACAGAAACTCCAACATGCCAGACGTCATACCTGAAACCTCAAGGTGGTCTCTGAAATAGTTTTTATTATTCCTCTCTATCTGCTGTATGAGCTCAAACTCATGTCTCAACTTAACGCTTTGACTAATCTTAACTTTCCACATGAGGCCTTAAACCTCCACATGAGTTCCCTCTCCACACTTGCAATTGTTCATTTAGTTTAAGTTTGTCCTAGTTTACAGTTTTTCCTCTGTCTTCTGCACAAGACCAGGCTCCATGAGGCAATGGTCTCTCTCTACTTAGCTCAGCCACTCACTGCCATGTGTCCAGTTTAATGTGAAAATATCATTGTCTCCCAATCAAAATTTAACTGACTAAATCAGTTATTGTTATTGTTTACTAAATAATCTAAGGTCTTTTTAAAAGATTTTATTTATTTATTTTTAGAGAGAGGGGAAAAGATGGAGAAGGAAAGGGAGAGAAACATCAATGTGTGGTTGCCTCTGGTTCTCCACCAACTGGGAACCTGGCCTGCAACGCAAGTATGTGCCCTGACTGGGAATCGAACTGGAGACCCTTTGGTTCACAGGCCGGCACTCAATCCGCTGAGCCACACCAGCCAGGGCTCTATGGTCTTATTGTTTACCTTTTTAATTACTATTGTTAAAAACTCTAGCAGAATACCTGTCAATATTAGAACATAGTAATTTTAAGACAATATATAAAATACTTTTATAAGACATTAAAAATGTTAAAGTAAAACCTCATTTCTGATTTCAACTATTAAAATGCATACACACATATATATTATATATATATGAAATGATAAGTATGACAAGCATTACACAATTACTTTTAAACCCTGCAGTTGCACAGTTACAACTTTCACTCTAAATCCTCAACGAACACTAAATTTAAAATGATAGATTATGACTTACTGCAAATTTTCATATATCAGTCTGCTGTCCAGAATTTACATGTTAAGAGGTGTTCATCCTATTTTGAAGCAAACAGGACTGAGGGCCCAGGTTAGAATGATACTATTCTCCTCATAGGCAATAGGGACCAGTTGTTTGTTAGATTTAGGTCATTGTACTCTATTTAAGATTAATTCATGTGATCAAATTGTTGCATTAATAAAAGTTCATAATTTATTTGCACTATGAATCATTGCTTAGAGATTTACCTGTTCCAAAGGGAATCAATAGCCTGGTGAAGACATTACAGTTTATGGAAAGGAACTTAGTCATTTATCTTATGCCTCCATATATTTCTGAGAAATTTCTAAGCTGACAACTAGGAAGATCATCTCCCATGTGAAGACTTGAGGAAGCAATCAGCTGGCATCCCTTCATTAAAGTAAATTTAACAAAAGTGGACTTCCAAAAAAACATGAACGAGACTTTATATACTCCCAAGCAGTTAATGAAAAAAAAGAGGTATCATTTAAAATAAATGATATCAATAACAATCATATAATTAATTTCCATAGATAAATTGGAAAGTCTTAAGCCCTGCACAAGATTTGCTCTTCTCTGGTAGATTTCCCAGGACAAAATCTTCATGCAGGTTCACTCTTTTCAGGATCAGCTATGAAGGAATTCTAAGAATTGTCAGAGATATCTATATTATCTATCATCATGAACAAACTTATATAGAAAAAATCCTAGAAGGCATGTAGAATTCAGAAGATCTGGGGCAAATTCTTTTGAGTTATTGCCAACATGTACAGTAGTACTCATAAATAATCATGAGTACATACAACACCAGCTCCGTAAAATTAATAAATTGTGAAGATTTTCCCAACTACATTTTCTTAACAGATCCTATACCAATGGGTTAGGTTAGCACAAATTCATCAAGATTATACACAGTTTTTTATTATCAGAAAATATGATGATTACTATATTATTATTTTTAGGGAATGTGTTGCTCTTCATTCCCTCAGGATAGGAAAAGCACATCTGTGTTATTAAACATGCTTCTCAAAATATCATACATTTGCATATTTTAATCAATCACCTTTCTTTTAAAGTTTTTATAATATTTAAAATTACTTATGTGTTACTTTTTTGTTTGTTTTTGTTTATTATTTGTGCTCTTGAGGTTTCTGAGAGAAACCTCAAGGTGGTCTTGAGTACATCTTAGAGAGTGGTATATATTTCAAGGCTATATGGTACATATGTGGTGCATATTTCAAGACTATGTTATTCATGGGATGAAGAGGTAATATAGTTTTGGGGATTATTTGAAAATTAATGGTAGCCTATAGGGTTTATACATAAATGAATAAAAATCAAAAGGTATAACTTTAATAGTCATTATATAGCAAGTTAGCATTTATTCCAGTTCTCTACTATAAAAGTAATTCAAGAACTTCAGTTTTTCCTGAAGTGACTCAAATTCTACTTAGTCTTTCTTCTCTCAAAGATAAATAAAGGTCTCACTAGAAATATGAAAACTGTTATCAGCTACTCCAGAAGTAAAGTTTTAGAAATGACTAGAAATATGAAAATTGTTATCAGCTACTCCAGAAGTAAAGTTTTAGGAATGACTAGAAATATGAAAATTGTTATCAGCTACTCCAGAAGTAAAGTTTTAGAAATGACTAGACAGTAAGGCTGGCCAGTTTATTCCTGGACATAGTAATTCAGGTTAAACTCAGAAATGCTGAATCCCTAATAATATTGCCCACAGACATAGCTAAAGCTATTCAAGACTCAAGCAAGGTTATTCTAATATTACCACTCTGCTAACTGACTCTCAGTTGTAACCGTAGATTTCTCATATATACAACTGCAGTGTAAGATCAAGTAGGAGCAAACATGGAATGATGTGGATCTACTGTGAAGACATGTGAGCCCACCAGTTACTTGACCCCGCAGTTAAATTTTTAGAAGCATATTCCTGGTGTATGAGGTGTATTGTTACTTAAGCTACATTTCATATGGTCTCACCAGAGCCAAAAAACAAAAGAAACAATAATTCTTCTTTACCACACCTACTAAAGTGAAGTCATGTGATACTATGATACCAATTAGTAGAAAGGCCTTCCCAAATGGTACTTATCATGGTTCATTTTATGTATCGACTAGACCGAGCTAAGGGATCCCCATACAGCTGGTAACACATTATTTCTGGGTGAATTTTTCAGGATGTTTCTGGGATAGATTAGCATTTGAATTGGTGAACTGAGTAAAGCGGATGGCCTTGCCCAATGTGGGTTGGCATCATCCAATTCGTTGAAGACTCAAATAGAACAAAAAGATGGAGGAAAGGTGAATCAGCTCTTTCTCTGCTTGAGCTGAGACACCCATTTTCTCCTCTGCTAAACTACTGGCTCTTGGTTCTTGAACTTTTGGACTCAGATCACAGCTTATATCAGACCCCCAATTCCCAAGCCTTTAGACAAACACCATAGGCAACCTGATTCTCCAGGCTGCAGACTGCAGATTGTGGGATATCTTTGCTTCCATAATTGTGTGAGCCAATTACTATAATATTATCTATAATAATTGTATAGTGTAGTATAGCTATCATCCATATCTATATAGGGTTTGGCAAAAGTAAGTTTACAGTTGTTTGAAAAATACAAATTAATAAATAATAATACAAGAATAAAATGTGTTTTTGCACTCACAACTGTAAACCTACTTTTGTTCATCCCTGTATCTATGTCTATCTATATCTTTATCTATATCTTTATTTATATCTATATCATTTATGTTTAAATCTATCTTCATAGATATCCTATTGGTTCTGTTTCTCTGGAGAATGTTGATGAATACATTATTCTCTCAGAGAAAAAAGATGGCATGAGTTTCACATAGCACTGGCATTGAAGTTCCTGTAAATATATTAGTTCTATTGAGTTCCTGTACCTTAATAAGAAGATGAGGTCTGGCTGTATTTAGCTCATTACAGTCTTTTGTTGTTGTTGTTGTTGTTGTTGTTGTTGTTTTTTAAAATCTCTGTCTCTTCTGTATCATGCCTATTTCTTATTACTCTGTTATTCAACATTTTATTTTATCTGAAATTTTAGATATAAAATAAGGGAAAGAAAAGTTTAGGTGTGAGAGCATGGTAGTTTAAAAGCAGACCTCTACCAAACTTACACATGAAACCTGTCCAAACTAAGATAGTCATTCTATAAGGAAGCACTTTGGGTTTCCCAGAACAGCAATTTGATTTTGAAATCAAAGTTGGATGTCTGCAAAGGAAAGTGATATCACTTCGTACTTTATCATAAATGGGGCTTTACGGCATTATAGTAGAGAAAAAAAATCCACCAACAACAAAGAAAGTAGGAAGGGGAGACCCATTTAAAGTGGTTTAAAAACTATTTTTATATTCTGAGGGACTCAGGTTATGAACCATTATAAGTATTACTGATAAAAAATGCTTTTTGGATTTCCATTAGATATTTTAGTTTTTATTTGAAACTGAATTAATTTAGGATGCGAGGACAAAATTTTTGGAAAATAGGTTGAAAGAGCTTAGATAACTGTCAGGGCAACTCACAGAAGTATTGAGTTTAGGATAAGAACGTGTGTTTACCTGAGGAGCCTTCGGGAGTCAAATAGCTTTGCATCAAAGCTGAAAGCAGGGGCAAGATGTTTGGGTTAGGACCCTGGCAGGAAAAGCATGTCTTGATTTCTCAGTGATACTAAAGATGCTTGTTTTCCTAGTGGTTCGATTTATCATTTAGTTTTCAAACTGCCATTCTAACATAGACCCCCTATAACTTTGAGTAATCTCTGAATGAGATGTTTATTATCTTTTGCATTTAAAAGAATTCAGAATTCAGAGCATGTTTAGGAATACAAGTAAACTTAAGTTTGCAGCATAATTCTATATTAAGTGGCTCCTTGTCAAATTATTATTTTTTGCATCTGTTGTTTCTTTAATGAATGCAGCCTCATTCATCGAAAACAGAAATGCAACCATAGCATGTAAACAGACATTAAACAGAGTTCTAAAGAAAGATCCAAACCCACCTCCTCTCCCCAGCTCAAGGGAGGACTATAAAAACAAGTTGGGAAGAATAAAACACATTTCCACCTGTGAGTCAGAGGCCTGAGCCAACCTGCCCATCCCTGACATCTGGAATGGACTAGGTAGGGCAAAGGGGACCTCAGGACCTGAGCCACTAGTGGTCCCAGAACTGGGGCCATTCAATGTAAACTCCAAGGTTCGTATGTATGCATGTGTGTGACCAACACAAAGCTTGACTGAAGACTGAACAGAACTTAGGAGCCAGCTCTGGGTCTTAGAGTGAGGGATGAAAGACATAGAGGGAAATGTCACGTCCCTTTCTTGAGCCCCTTTCTATGAGGGGCACTGGGCTCCTGTGGCAGTGGAGGAGGCAGGATGGGCTGGGCTCTTTGCATCCTTCCCCCTTTTCCCCTGGACATTCTTGGGCAACGTCAATGGCACTGAAAGGCCCCAGGCTGGGGCTTGGCAGGACTGAGGGCCTAGATAGACAAAGGAAGGAGAAGGGTGAGTTCCCATTCTGGCAGCTGAAAGAATAGGAAGGTGACCTCTGAATTCAGCCCCTCAGGTCAAAGGCAGTTGATTAGAAGTTTCCTACTTTGAAGGCACTTAATGGCTCTGGGGCAATATATTTTCCAAGTCTACTGGTCACAGTTTGTCTTCAGTTGGTTACTGAAATCAAAATCCACATGTTATCTACTAGTAGGTGGTCCAAAGAACAACCGGAGTCCCTTGAATGGGTATGTTTCAGCTTTGTTGCCTAACTACAAAATTGATTCCTAATAGAGAAATTTAGTTACCCAAACTCCATCTGTTTCTCAATTTCAAATAAAATGCAACACACATTTTCCAGTCTTTTCAGATTCTTAGGTACATAAATGAGATTAACCAAAAATATTCACCAAGAGCCTTAAATCCCTCCCCATCCCCCAAATCTGGATTTATTATTTTCTTTCCCAGTTAATTGAAAATCTACCTGATTAAGAAACACCTACAATATATCTCACAAGATACCAGACATAGACAATGACATAAAAGAAGACATAATGCCTCACTTAAAGGATTTTTTAATCTTGTAAAGGAGACTAACTGGCCCATTTACATTTTGATATATTAGCTATGATGTATATAATATATAATAAGAACTACTAGTATTTCCCAAGTGATTTTCTACTCCAATCTGTTCACTATACTAAGGATCTATATGTCACCCCAGTTGAATTCATGCCCTTATTATCATATATGTTCCAAACCTGCCAACCTGGCCTGTAAAGTGTAGAAATATGACCTAGAAAAGACATCAAACTTCTTCCTTAAGCTCTGATTTAGTTTTAAGAGACCAGTTTCCCATTTCCCTTCTTCTGATTCCTGTCGTGAGCCCCTGTGGCTTTCCAGATATACAAGATGCTCCAAACCTACACGCAGTCTCTCACACTCTTTATTTCCCACAAAAAACAACACAGAAAAGAAGTTTTAACATTATAATATTACTGTATTCCTGAAGGAAGGAAAAAAGAAAAATCAAAGAAGTTTTTGGTAATACCTTTGGTTTTATAATCAAAATGTCCTACTCTTAGAATGATTAAGATGATAAGCATTTTCTCCACTTGTTTTTCTTTTAACAGACTCCTAATGTGAAGGTATGTGTATAAATACACCTTCTCAGTGAAATTAAAGGTCTGTTGGGAGAAGCCATCCTGCAGTATTCTTTTCTGTTTATCATTTGCAAGAGCAAAAACAGTTGGCTTTCTTTCTTTAACTCAATTGAAAGCTACCTTTATGACACGTAAGTAACATTTTCTCTTAACAAACCAAGTATATCTTGCTTCCACTATGAAATTGAAAATTTCTTAAAGGCAGGAAACATTTTTCAAATATGTTTGAATCTGTCACGGCTATTCGCACTGTTGAGAGAGTATCATCAGTGTCTAAAACGTAATGATTCACTGTTGAATGAATGAAATAGTTTTGAGAATGACAGAATGATAGAGCACAAAATGTCTTAAATAACATTCAATCTGAGCTCTATATTTTAAAAAATGGGGAGTGAATCAGAGAGACAATAATTATTTTGTATAATTCTACATATCTCATTTATGTCAGATCTGGGAAATACACTCACTTTTATTGAGCACTTACTTTTAATTGGGCCCCTCCTTCAGGATATAACTGTACAAGAGTTAGAGAAAGTGGTAAGGATTGTCTCTATTGTTCTTGCTAATTTGATCATTTGCATAGAAGTCAAATAGATGCAATATCGTTATTTATTTATATCACCTAAATCCTTTCCTAATGGACCAATTTATTGACAATGTAACTTAAGAAAAATATGCAAACAAATATCCCAGATATTTAGAATCAGGGAAGTACATCCTTTGTGCAAAACATTGTAAAAGATGTAAAGAAAGATGATTGTAAACAAAATCGTATACTAGTGCCATTTTTTTCCTTCAGATTCTTCTTTGATGTTACCATTTTGAGTTTTTGATTCATTGTTCTTGCCAGTTTTCTGAACTGGTGGTTTTCAATTAAGAATATCATTGATATTGTCACCAAAGTGGTACACAAATAGTAAGTATTACTAGGCATGAAGAGCCCAGTAGTATTCACAGGGATGGCTTTGAGAGGTAATGTAGCCACATCACTGCAAGCTTTCAGAAATGACTCAGGGGCACAGAACCTGAATCCCTCCAGTGTTTGCAGTTAGGAGCCACATGACCTTGGGTAATCTAATTACGTCTCCTGAGCCCAGTGTCTTCATTTGTAAACAAAAGGAACTAAAAAATGTAATCGCTTTAACATCTGATATTAAATATTCACAATTATAGTCATTTACATGGATATTAAGTAGAAACAATTATGAATTAATTGCAGAGTTCCCACTAAAGACTATTTGTAGTGAAAGTTCTATTTACACAATGGCCCAGCGGTAATTATAGGATGAAATGCTCCAGTGTCATACACCAGAAAAGTCAAAAATTGAGGGAAATGCCTTGAATGAGGAAAATGCTTTGAATGATGCTTTCATTGAATGACATTCTATTTTTCAGCTCTATCAAAAGTATACTTTAGAGAGTCTTGGTAGTCATTTTACTTAGTACATTATGCTATGCATATATCATTTTTTTAATTTGGCAGGTTTAGTTTTGAAATTGCCAAGTTTTAGTTAAAAATATAAATGGTAAATATAATCTTAATGTTCTACATATCACACTGCTTAAAACATGGTTTGATAAGGAACACTTACTGTTTATAAGAGAAAGCTAAAGAGGTGATATGATGAAGCCATGGCAATAAAATTTGAAATCTTTCTTCAGTTTTGAATAAATTCTTTTTTAAACATGTGCAAAAATAAAAGTGTAACTCTTCAGGGCCAGGAACTACAGTTGATATAATTTTTTTTGTATCCCTATGGAAAAATTAATCCAGTACTGTAGCCCTCTAGATGCCCAATTAATCATATCAAGAATGTGAGATACATACACAGAAACGTAATCTCACATAGTTGCATTTCACATATATTGAGTACTAAGGACACTGTGATTGGACTTCGTATCTCTCTAGATTTTTATACAATTGATGGTCTAGCTATTTTCTGGGTGAGCCATTAGAAATGTTTCTACTCTAAACCTCCCCAGAGTATTCAAGAGTGTTTACCCCCATAAGTCCATTGTCTGAATGTCCCTGGAAACAAATGAGTTTCTTAATATATGGGTTTCAAATAGTCTTGAAATAAATATAGAAGGAGACCACTTATTTCCAATGGCTTATACAGGATCAGTATTCCAATTAATGCAGTTGCTTTGCAAATAGCTACATAAAATAGAAAAAATAAAAAATATTTTAAAAATATAAATTATTTAAGTACAAAGGAAAATACTATAATGAAGATTTGTGTACTCATGACCCAGGTTTTCAGCCATTAACATTTTCTGTATTTAATCAGAACTGTAGAAAACATAAATCATTCCATGTATAGTTGAAGTCTACTTTGTACCTCTCTCCTTTCCCAATTCCTTCTTTTCTCCTCAATACATACCACTAGCATAAACATATTACAAAAATGTATCACATTCTAAGTCTACAAAGTAAAATTCTACAGACCACATTCTTGCTTAGATTAGAAATCAATAAAAAGTATAAATCACACATGTATGTGAAAAGAATGCCTACTGTCATATTGACTGCAGAATTCTACATTAAGTTAAATGGGTTTTCAAACCTGCTACAATTACATTACTTTTTGATCCAGCTCTGCTGACAGAGAAACGTTAAAATTTCCCACTATACATGATTTTGGTTTTATAAATTTTTCTGTTTAGTTCACTCCATTTGTCTTAAATATTACAAACTAGAATTTTTAATCTTTTTTGATGATTTTAATCTTTTTAATGGTTTTTTAAATTACAAATTGACACTTTTACATCTTAATAATCTTTTTTCCCCCAATAAAAGTCTATTTTTTTCCCGGTATTAATACCAGTATATTTGCTTTAGGTTTGGTTACTTTTGCCTACTTTTAAAATAATCATTTTTTGATTTGCCACTTTTTTTCTACCTTTATGTCTCTTTTAAATGAAACAAATACAGGAGGTTAGTTTTGTTCTTTTATTCAATATGATGTTATCAATTCACTTGCTTATTTTGGGAGATGTGTATCCATTTCCATTTATTTTGATTCCTGATATATTTATATTTATTCATTATATTATGTTTCTTTACTTTTCTTTGTTTATTTTCAACCTTATATTATATGCATAATTTTAAAATTTATTCTTCCCCTTTCCCTCTGCTAGTTTTTAAGTTATATTTATAAGACTATTTCTTAGAGCAGTTATAGGTTTATAACAAAGTAGAGAATTATTGTTTTATGCCTGGCATTTAAAAAATATATTTATATTTTAAAAGTATAAGGTTAAAGAAAATCCCTATTCTCCTCCAAAATCCTACAAGGTTTTGAAATTTTTAAACTCTGATTAATTTTCTCCCATTTTATTTATATTTGCTGTGCAGTATTTTAGTGCTATCTTTATTTTTATATCATACAAATTATCCTCCCCTCCTTCTCTTCATAGTTCACTTTCTCCTTCTTCCTATATACAGATTTATAAACTCATATATTAGATTGTGTTAAATCTTGCTTACATTACCCATTCTATTATTCTAAGTGTCTGCCTAGCCTTGGTTCCATAAACATATTTGCTGAATAGACTTTCCTTTTTTATATTCAACTAAAATTCTATAATAAAAGCTATCATCAGATTAGAGTCTCAAACACAGTATTGAGCACATCTGGGAAAGAATAATAAATTATCTTATTAATTTTATAATCATAATCTCACTAGCAATATTACACCTATACTTATATTGCTGTATTTAGAAAAATGAGGGAACCTTGAAATATTCTGGTTGGCAGTGAGTCACATTTTCCTGTCCATTTTTTTGTTTAATTTCTGATTGCTATTGAAAATTTGTTCTTCTCCTGTCTGAATAGTTAAACTTACCTTTTTTATCTTTGATAAATGTGTTTGATTTTAAAGCCCAAACTGGTTTCAGAGGTTGGAGGGATCCAAGAAAATTACCTACCTGACCAGCAGTGTCCAAGATGTCCAAATAAGCTGGCTCGTTGTCAATCCTAACTTGGGTCTTATAAGCATCTTCTGAAAAAGAAAACACAGGACAAAGTTTATATTTAAATATAGTCAATGGAAAAGGCATGATTAATTTCCCTTAATTTCATAAGAAAAAATACTTTCTAAATAAGTTACTAAGTAAGAGAATCAGATATTCTAGTCAAGTAGAGTTCATAGTATAAGAAGGATATAACCCAGGGAAATTCAGGAAAGAGAATTTCTGGTTAAAGTCAAGTGTATTATTTCTCCTTTATCTGGAGAATCTCATGTTTTGAGGTGCCATGGTCATTTTAACTAGATAAATAAATCATGAAATAAATGTGTCAGTTCTTTCTTAGTCATGCACTACAAGTTTGTATCCTAACATTATCCTTAGTGGTGAAAGGCTAAAAGCTTTTTCTTAAGATCAGGAACAAAAGAGGGATGCCTTCATTAATCATTTTTATTTAACATAGTACTGGAAGTTCTAGCCAGAGCAATATGGCAAGAAAAAAAAAGGCATCCAAATGGGAAAAGAACGAGTCAGATTTTCTGCTTGCAGATAACATGATTTTACATGTAGAAAGGTCACAGATTTCACAAAAATGAAATAAAAAATAGAACTTCTAAACAAGTTTAGCAAAGGTACAGGCTACAAAATCAACATACAAAAATCAGTTATGTTTCTATACAATAATAATGAATGATAAGAAAAGAAAATTAAGAAAGTAATTCCATTTATAATAACTTTGAAAGGAATTAAATGCTTAGGAAAAAACTAACCAGGGAGGTGAAGACTTCTATACAGAAAATTGCAAAAAGTTTTAATGTGTTTGTATACTTTGCCATATCTGTATTATTTAAGTGAAAACCACAAATATCTGGGTCTGAAGCTCTGCAGTGAGAGCTGAGAATCTTATTTTATTACATCTATTTATTTCCTCATCAGTGCCAATCCCATCCTATATATCGCAGCCTGTTTAACTACCTACAGTGAGCACACCATCATTTGTGAAACATGGTGGGAAATTCTCAACCTTGAACTCACAAACTTATAGAGTCTGGCCACAATCTCTATTTTGTTTTATTCACCATTTTTAACATAAGTAAAGAGCACATTGAATCACCACAAAAAAACACAGAACAGCATTGAATTTTGGAGCAACTCAGTAATTATTTATACCACTGATTTTGAAACATAAATAAATGATTATTTTCACAACCTTTTCGTTTAGAAAGTAGTGATGATTAACCACAGGGGGCGCTTTTTCAATGCATAAAACTGAGCACTCCCCACCCCCACCAGTTAGATTTCTGCTAGCTGCTGAAGACAAGAGCACGCACACAATATCATGGTCTATACTCTCAATGAACTTACACAATCATGGCGAATGTATGTGTGTATATGTGTGTGTGTATTTTAACATATAAATAAATAAATATATTTATAGGACATACAGCTTACTTTCCAGGAACTTTATTCCTTATGACTGTGCTCTAGAAAGATGACATTGGGGAAAATATAACTTGTAGGGAGGTCAATCTAGTGTGTTTTTAGCAACTCCCAGCCATTTTAAAACCATTCAGTGTATGGGCAACCACACAGTTTTTTGATTTTTTATTCCACTGCTCTTTGTACTTTCACTGATCTTCCTCTCATGACAGAAAAATCTTGTGGAAATACTTGCAATATTTTTTTGAAGATCCATAGGGTTGTTTTTCAATTTCATAGGGAAATATGAACAGCTACTTTGAAAAGCATGCTGTGACCGGAGCATCACATGTAAGTCTTTCAGATTTCATGTTTGTTTATTTCAACTCAAAGCCCCTGAGAAGAGCCTGCTGAGGCCAGGAGCATGCTGAGTAATCCAGATGAGAACTTCCCTGTGTGATTACCTGAGTCCTAGATAAACCCAGCACATAAAACATATATCAAATAAAAGCTTCTTCTGGGATTAGAAAGCTCCTTCAAAGAGACTTGATGTGAATTGGCTGGAAATTAAGCCAAGCCTTCTATCCAAGATTTCTTTCTCTCTTCTAAAAAATATCCATCAGAGCACACATCCCAGTGTTGTGAATCTAGGTCACCTGCCTGGCCTCCATAGAAACTAATCCCTTTTATTTCCTCCCAGTAAACAATCTTCCCTTCTGTTTCCATCCATCCACTCCCTTTGAGAGCTCCCATACAGAAATGCAGTGACAGAAATACTCTCTAGAATGCATGTAAACACCTCCCTGAAATTCAATCATCTGCTTAAGAGACCCAGCCCTGAAGTGAGCTCATTTATCTTTCCAAGCAAGAGGCCAAATGTACACAAGAAATGGTAGCAACTGCCTACTGGATTGTTTGCACAGAAAAGCACAATGAAGCCACTTTCTTGGAGGCATCTACCACCATAAAATTCATTTGAAAACTCTAATGTTTGATTTGAACTATTACATCTCTTAGGATGTGTCTTCTTCTCCAGGAGGATCTTACCAGGAGAAATCATCGAATACCTGTATTAAAGCCTCAAACCCCTCACTAAATATTGACGTTATGATTGGCCAGCCACTTGATCTTATTTATGAGATGGAGATAATACTACATGTTAGTCAATGCACAGGAGATCTATAAGGATTAAAGTAAGTGACATGTATCATAGTGCTTAAAAAAAACACAATTCAAACTTAAAGACATGTTATGCTGTGATTTAAAAAAAAATATTGCTTCAAATTAACCATGAAATTATATTAATACTAAATCACTTCAGCTATTTATATTTACTCATGTGGTAATACTTTCTACCCAACAAATAAATCATAGATGATTTGGCAGGATATGGTTGCAATAATTATCAAAAATATAATCACTGTATTTTGCCATGTATAACGTGCACCCACATTTCTGTGTGCATTATACACAGGATTATTATACCCATTATACCTATGGTATGTAATCATTATACCCATGTATAATGTGCATTCTTATTTTTCCCTCAAACATTTGGGCAATAACTGTGCATTATACATGGCAAAATCCAGTAATTAAAACACTTTAAGGTGTTCTGGAAAATGTACTCAAAATAATTTAACTTATTTCTAGAATAAATATATGTATTTAAATAACTTTAAAATAATTTAGTTATAGAAATGAAATTAGGATAATTTAAAACTACATTATGTAACTGAGAAAATATTAAGTGATCACTAAATTTTCACTAGATAACTTTAAAAAAAATCTTAAGGTAATTAAATACTTCTTATATGGCTTACCAGAAAATCTGAAATGTATGATAATTAGTAGTACAGTGAAGATATATTTCTATAATTCTGAGCTAGTATACATCTCTAGATATTAATTGTTGATCTTAATTTTTTAAAAGGACAATAAAAATATAAAGCACAAAAAATAATACACAAAAAAATAAAGGCTTGAATAATTAAGAACTTTTTCAAAAATTACTTAAATAAATAATCTTAACTGTGTGCATGCTTGTGTGTGTGTATTGTGTATAAAGCAAAAACATTTTGAAACATACTCTTCTGGACATTTACACTTGAACAAAAAAATTAAATCATGGACGAATCGGCACCGATACAAGTTTAATGTATCACTATAGTCATCAATAATGGTATCAATAGGTATTTACATGTATAAACTGTGCTGCACACTCTGATAGGCACAGAATCTACAATATTGAAGAAGACAGAGTTGATTTCTACCCTCCAAAGAGTTTACAATCTTAGAGGAATACATAAAACTAAAGAGGTAATTACAAGTACAGCATTAGAAGGATTTGAAATGTGCTTATTGCAATAAGATGTGGCCCTTTTTCATAAATGAGGGCACAAAAGAAGCATAACAAAGTCCACTTAAAGTTGGAGGCAGATGAACAAAGATTTCACAGAAGTCTTACAAATAAACCTAGTGTGCTCATACAGCGGATTATTTTTTTCTCTGAAATTTAGAAAACTACAGCACAATACAATGTGGGTGAATTTTAGAAATAAATATTGAATAAAAAGAAGCTAGACCTAAAAACATATATTGTAGGTTTCCATTTATATAAAATTAAAAAAAAATATCCAAACTAAGCAATATTTATTAGAAAATACTTTTTTAATCAGGATGGAGATTACTTTGTGATGAATCATTGTTTGTTATACTTTATGTATTTCTACTATACTTCTACTATTTAAAAACATTTTAAAAGGGGGATGTTCTCAATTAATTATACAAAAGAAGAAAGGATTCCAGTTCCAGTTCTCTAATTGTTCATATTTTACAGTAACACAATATTTGCACAAAATGAACCTATAACTTAACTAATGTTTTCAATGATTTCTTTTTGTTCCTCTAATCTATATTAATTTTTACTCACATCATGACAACTTCCAGATATTTAGTGTTCATGCTGAGTAAATTTCAACAATGCTAACGGATATTGTTTATAAGAATGGAAAACAGAATGATACCAAAGGACCCTCCTGCCCGAAATATCTTTCTCCTTGGTTTGGCTGGATGCCCCAAATTCCACACCTTCTGCTTTATTCTCTCTGGTTGAGATAAGCCATTTTATTTCCAGGAACTCCCTATTAAAATGCAATGAAACTACAGAAGAGGTAAAATATTAAGCTATTATCAAGCACAAACACCTTACCCCGAGATTACTTTTGCACAAAATTAGCTGTCTTGAGAGAAACAGAAAGCAGAGCCTGAGGGGATGATCAGCAGAGATGACAAAAGCAGAGTGGCCTGGGGGGGAGGTAAAACACTGCTCAAACAGCTGTGGGCGCAAGGACTGGGAGAGTACCAGGTGAAACAAAGAAGTTGCAGGCGACCAGAGGGCACCTGCAGACCAGAAAGGACCCCGGGTTTTGGCAACTGCCTGCTGAAGAGTTATGCACACAGGAGAGGAAGTAGTTCATGCTGCCTCCTTCTCAAAACTGATAAAATGAAGTCGTTTTGTGCCCCAGGCTTGCAGAGCATGGCTTTTAAACAACAGATGTATATACTAAAGACAAATTTGACAAAGAGAAACATGGTATCTAGAATTTTAGGCTTGCCTTTTGTGAAGTCAGACAGTCCTTACTTTGTCAGATGGAGGAAGAAGGGAAGTATTTTTAGGGTCATGGGCTACAGTAGTGGTTCACGATTTTTCCTATACATACAGATTTTCTGAGGATCTTGTTAAATTGCATTCTGTTTCCTTAGGCCTGGGGCTGGGATTCTCTACTTCTAAGAAGTTTAGGTTGTACCCATGCTACCTATAGCAGAAGTACTATGCAATGGCCATAAGATATGGACCACACATGCACTTTAAATTTCCTGGTAGCCACATTAAAGCCATAAACTAAAATGGAAAATTTAATTTTAATATATGTTATTTAACAAGACTTATCTAAAATATTATTTGAATGTGTAAGTAACATAGAAAAGCATAAATGTGATATCTTTTTCTTGTATTAAGTTTGTGAGAGCCACTGAGTTTTTGTGCTTACAGTGTGTCCTAACTTGGGCAAGTCACATGTCAGGTGCAGCACAGCCTCATCGGCTCAAGGCTACTGTACTGGCCAAGACAGATCCAGACAGAGGCTTGATTATTGCAACTGTTGACTGTATCTCCATAGACAGAATAAATATATAGGTATTTTTTTCACAGCCCTCAGTGGCCTTCTTGAAATGAATGACCTACCTAGTTATATTGCGAACTCCTACTATCATTCTGATAATATTTCATAGTTTATTTCCAGTACAAGTCAAGGTTCTCATGGGAAACAGATCTAATATTTAATAAAATATTAATTATACATGTAAATCACATCTTGATATGTAAGATTGATTGACTGATTATGAGAAATTGGCTTATGCAATTATGGAGGCTGGGAAGTTGTAAGGTATGCAGCTGGCAAGCTGGAGACCCAGGATAGCTGATGGTATAACTTACAGTTCAAGTTCAGGAAAGTGCCCATGTCGCAGCTCAGTCAGGCAGGCAAAGTTCCCTCTTACTCAGCCTTTTTGTTCTATTCAGATTCTCAATTGATTGGATGGGGAACTCCCACATTAGGAAGGGCAATGTATGTCCTTCAGTCAATCTACTATCAAACATTAATCATATCTGGAAACACCCTCACAGACATACCAAGAATAACATTTGACCCAAAGTCTGGGCTTCCCATGGCCCAACCAAGTTGACACATAAAATTAACTACCATACTTCCTTATAAAGTCTTCCTCTACCTGTCCAATGAGAAAATTTATCCCCTTCTTGTACATCTGCACATAGCTCTATTAAAGCACTTTAACCATTTTGTTTTAATTAACTTTTTTTTGGCCTCAGCTATTTGAAAGCATGGAGCATGCCTTATTCATCTTTGTGCGTGCATTTTCTAGCATTCTGACAGGCACATAATAAGTGGCCAATAAATTTAGTTTACCTTTTCTCTGTGTCTAGCACTCTAGTGGATTCTTTCAAATGGGCTAGCTTATTGAAGTCACATATACTGTGACTTCAATGCAGTGCATATATGCCAACATACCCAACTTAAATATGAAGAAAGAGAGTGATTAAACTTAGCAAAGCTCACAAAACCAGTTAGAGGTGGTTGGGAGACTAAACTATGTCTGTTATGCTGTTTTTAAAAGATTAATCGAATGGATAAAGAGGATTACTCTGAAAGTTAGGCACTGTTGTTTAATTGAACTGAGTGAATACATAACTCCCAAATCTGGACCACACTTAAATTAATACTTAGATATAAATAATAGAGAAACCACATTTAGTAAGAAAGGAAAAGCAGCATAGTGGACATTGTTAAGTTTGTGGACACCCCGTATCTTTTAATCTCTACATCCATTCCATGATTGACATAGAAGCAACCACTCACTTTCTAGCCTCCTTTGCAACAAGATTATAGGCATGAGACCTAAGATTTTCCAAGCAGATATATTCAGTCAAATCCCTGATTGAAAAGTGAACATATGAGGATCCCTGTGCCAGGGGATTTGAATTTCTGGGAGGATAGCAGATGACAATCACCACTCCCAGTGGCAGCAACGGTACCTTCATGTCTTGACTGGTGCAACTACAGTTAAATTTTGACCTGGTTCAGCATGGTGTCCTCAGAATTCACTTCTCTCTATCCATTGGAAGTGATGTAAATTATGGATGTCTTACCTCTTTCCAGTTTGGGGCACCTTCACATCATCCTGGGACAGTGACTGTCCACATCTCCTTAAAGAAGGACTTGAGCCTGGCCACCCACCAGCCTTCCTCTTTTAATGAGAAGAATTTTTTCCAGACCTAGCACTGATCCTCCCTCTTACAGGCTTCTACACCATGCAAGATTTAGTTCTTATCTACAGTAACAGTTCCAATTTATAGTCAATGTGTCACCTTCAAACATCTGGTCTCCATTTACTTTTCCATTGTTCAGTGGGAACAACCTGCTTTTCAGAGCTATACAGTAGAGCAGAAGACAAGGCACACAGCTGCTGATTGATTTTTATAGTACATAGTTTATGCTTCAGTTTTCCTCTCCTTTTCAGGCATGAAATATAGACATCGGCCACATCTGGAGGCAGTGTGACTGGCGCCTGTCTCCCCCTGCTTGGTTAGGTGCTATCAGCAGGTAGTTCCAAGTGTGTGTCTCTCTTACCTGTCTCCTCTCCTTCCTTCCCTCTTATGTTCAGTGGTATGGTTGAACTTTGGAAAAAAGGGAATGTTTGAGAAGCCACACAAAATAAAAAGACCTAAAGTTCTTACCCATCTAAATGTTCACTTTGTTCCACATTTTTATGCCAGAGAGAAACAGCTGATGATGTTAAGTTTGTATCCCATTTACTTGTTCAAAAATAGTTTGAGCACCTTCTACATAGCCTGTTCTGGGGCATAGTGTGAACAAAAGAGACATCATCACTGCTCTCACATATTTTTAACCTGGAGGCAGAGAACCTAAAAATAATAAAAGGGGATAAATATGGAAGTACAGTTTTAAGTCAAGGTGTTCCTACCAACTCTTGCAAAATAGACAGTGATTCCAAGAGACATTCAATAATGAGGATGAAGAGATCCCATCAACAGCGGATTTAAAACTGTCTGAACCTCACGACATAGAACTATTTTTTCCATATTTCCTTTTACTGTGGGGAGACAGGGAGAATGAGGAGAAAAAAATTTCAGTGAAAAGCAATCAACACTTAACTATTCTTCCAGTCTTCAAAGGTATAATAAAATATAGCTTATAACAAGGGTCTTGACAGTTTCACAATAATAACTTTTCAAAACTTCCACTTTCTTCTATGCATCCTATATTCTAATGACACTAAACTATTTTTTGTTCCCTTAGCAAACCATGGAGCAACAATCTTCCATGCCAATATTTTTGCTAGGAAATGCTTTCTCCCATGTCTGTCATGTAAAATGCTAGTCATGCTTTAAGACCCAGTCCAAACATTGTCTCTTTTCTATGGGCTTGATTGCCTTTCGTACTCTTATCAAATGTATCTCTTTTCATCAACTCCAAATAATTTCCTATACCTCTATGAGAAGACTTAACTTCTGCTTATGCTATGATTTTTCTATAGCCATTAAACAATAAGAAAATAATGTTCTTCACTACTTTGATCAGTTAATATTAATCTGAAATTCAAAATTCAGGTCTATATTTTTAAAAATGCAATGCTAATAACTATATAATTTACATATAGCACAACTCCAAAGCGTCCCATTTCTTTAAACTCCAATGTGAAACTGTGGAGTTGTTGATAGCACAGAAATACAAAGGATTGTCAAAAACTACTATGAACAATTATATGCCAAGAAATTTGAAAATCTTGATGAAATGGACAAATTTTTAGAAAAGTATAATCTTCCAACACTGAAGGAGAAAGAAACAGAAAGCTTGAACAGCCCGATAACAGCTGGGAAAATTGAAGCAGTAATCAAGAAACTCCCGGCACACAAAAGCCCAGGGCAGGACAGTTTCACAGGAGAATTTTACAAAACATTTAAGGAAGAGCTAACCCCTATCCTTCTCAGACTATTCAAAAAAAATCCAAGAGGAGGGAAGACTCCCAGACTCTTTTTATGAGGCCAGCATCACCCTAATCCCAAAACCAGATAAAGACCCTACAAAGAAAGAAAACTGCAGGCCAATTTCGCTGATGAACATAGATGCTAAAATATTCAACAAAATATTGGCAAACCACATCCAGCAATACATTAAAAAGATTATCCACCACGACCAAGTGGGATTCATCCCAGGCATGCAGGGATGGTTCAATATACGCAAGTCAATAAACGTAATACATCACATAAATAAAAGAAAAGACAAAAACCACATGATCATCTCGATAGATGCAGAAAAAAGCATTTGATAAGGTACAGCACCCATTTATGATCAAAACACTCAGCAAAATGGGAATAAATGGGGCATTCCTCAATGTAATAAAGGCCATATATGAAAAACCTACAGCCATCATCATACTCAAGGGGCAAAAACTGAACGCTTTCCCACTAAGATCGAACATGACAAGGATGTGCACTTTCACCGCTTCTTTTCAACATCGTATTGGAAGTCCTAGCCACAGCAGTCAGACAAGAAAAAGAAATAAAAGGCATCCAAATAGGAAAGGAGGAAGTCATTGTTTGCAGATGACATGATAGTGTACATAGAGAACCCTGTAAACTCTACCAAAAAACTCCTCAACCTAATAAGTGAATTTGGCAAAACACCAGGATACAAAGTAAACATTCAGAAATCAAAGGCATTTTTGTACACCAGCAATGAAATAGAAGAAGAAGAAATCAGAAAAAAAATACCATTCGATATAGCAAGAAGAAAAATAAAGTATCTAGGAATAAATTTAACCAAAGAGATAAAAGACCTGTACACAGAAAACTATACAACATTGAAGAAAGAAATTAAGGAATACACAAATAAATGGAAGCATATACCGTGCTCATGGATTGGAAGAATTAATATCATCAAAATGTCCATACTACCCAAAGAAATTTATAGATTCAACGCAATCCCTATTAAGATACCAATGACGGGAAAAGAAATCAACAGAGACAAGAGGGGAGGGGGGGCAGGGAAAGGGAAGGGAAGGGGAAAGTCAAGGAACATATAGCAAGGACTCATGGACAAAACCAAAGGGGAAGAGCTGAGGGAGGGAAGGTGGGAGAGGGCAAGGGAAAGAGGTGGGGGGGGAGGCAGAGACAAATGTATTTAAAAAGAAAATAAATTAAAAAAAAAAAAGATACCAATGACATATTTCACAGAAATAGAACAGACATTTCAAATATTTATATGGAACCATAAACGACCCCGAATAGCTGCAGCAATTTTGAGAAAGAAACACAAAGTAGGAGGGATCACAATACTGGACATCAAACTCTACTGCAAAGCCACTATACTCAAAACAATCTGGTACTGGCACAAGAACAGATCCATAGACCAGTGGAACAGAATAGAAAGTCCAGAAATAAGCCCAGGTCTCTATGGACATCTAATATTTGACAAAGGGGGCAGAAGCATAAAATGGAGCAATAATAGCCTCTTCAACAAATGGTGTTGGAAGAGCTGGATGGCTACATGCAAAAAATTGAAATTGGATCATCAGCTGACATCATACACAAAAATAAACTCAAGATGGATCAAAGACTTAAATATAAGTCACAACACCATAAAAGTCCTAGAGGAGAACATTGGCAGGAAACTCTCAGATATCCCACGCAGCAATTTTTTCACTGATATGTCTCCTAAAGCAAGGGACATAAAGGAAAGAACAAACAAGTGGGACCTCATAAAAATAAGAAGCTTCTGCACGGCGAAAGAAAACATCAGCAAAATGAAAAGGGAGCCAACTCTATGAGAAAATATATTTGCTAATGATACATCAGATAGAGGTTTGATCTCCAAGACATATAAAGAACTCACTCGACTCCACTCCAAGATGACAAACGATCCAATCAAAAAATGGGCAAAGGACCTGGGCAGACGCTTTTCCAAGGAGGAGATACAGAGGGCCCAGAGATATTTGAAAGGATGCTCAGCATCACTAGCCATCAGAGAAATGCAGATCAAAACCACCATGAGGTACCACCTCACACCGGTCAGAATGGCCATCATAAACAGATCCACAAACAACAGGTGCTGGCAAGGCTGTGGAGAAAAGGGAACCCTAGTACACTGTTGGTGGGAATGCAGACTGGTGCAGCCATTGTGGAAAGCAGTGTGGAATTTCCTCAAAAAGCTGAAAATGGAACTGCCTTTTGATCCAGTGATTCCCCTGCTGGGACTATACACTAAGAATCCCAAAAGGCCAATACAAAAGAACCTATGCACCCCAATGTTCATAGAAGCACAATTTACAATAGCCAAGTGTTGGAAGCAACCTAAATGCCCATCAGTAGATGATTGGATCAAAAAGTTATGGTACATATACACAATGGAATACTATGCAGCAGAAAGGAAAAAAGAACTACTAAACTTCGCGACAGCATGGATGGAACTGGAGAGCATTATGCTAAGCGAAATAAGCCAGGGGGCGAAAGACAAATACCATATAATCTCACCTATAAGTGGAACTTAACCAACAATGCAAAGATGCAAGGAAAATAAGACCAGCAACACTGAAAGGAAAAGAAATCAACAGAGACAAGAGGGAAGGAGAGGGGGCGGGGACAAGGAAGGGAAGGGGAAAGTCAAGGAACATATAGCAAGGACTCATGGACAAAACCAAAGGGGAAGAGCTGAGGGAGGGAAGGAGGGAGGGTGCAAGGGAAAGTGGTGGGGGGTAGGCAGAGACAAATGTGTTTGAAAAAAAAAAAATATATATATATATATAAATAAACCAAAAAAAAACCTGTGCAGTTGTGAAAATTATAGACACTGGTTGGGAGGACAGGGAGAGGGCAAGTAATATATTTATGTACAGTTACATATAAGTGTGCATGTCCCATACACCTGCAGCTGGAGGAAGTATTGAGATATCCTTGAGGTGGGGAAGGGAGTTTCTATTGGAGAGATGGAGTCGAACAGTCCAAGTGGGAAAATTAAGGAGGAGTCCAAAAACAGAGGTGGCCCAGATAATTATAAAGTGATTTAGGAGTAGAAATTGGATAAGGCACAGTACTTAGCCCATGGGGACACTGGGTAATTTTTTATCAAGAGACTTGAAGGTTTTAATTTCATTTCTCTCAATCTTTAAAGAACTTAGTGTAAGATTGGCAAAAGATAAAAAAGACAATATATCCAGAAAGAAAGTGACAAGAAGGAGTGTGTAATGCTGATAAATGGCAAAAACATCAGAATTCCTTGACGTATTACTTCTCTTTTAGGATGAGAATTGTATTGAGAATCAAAAATAAAACTAGCATTTGTAAAGTGAGAATGAAATCCTAAGGTATATAATTAGATTTGAAAGGAGTATGTAGCTACTCAATAAAGAGCAGATCTGCTTTTCCAGGTTAATGATTTTTTCTACAGAACGTGTGAATGGCATTTGAACCATCACTGTGCAGGGAAATGAGCCTCAGTTAGGTGTTTGATGTGCAACAAGATGGAAAAGTATAAACAGGGATCAAATAAAATCAGAGGGATTAGTAAACGTTTGGGTTACCCCATTCAAAAGGATAAACAGTAGATTGTTTCAGTAAGTAGAGGTTTTCTAGTAGTTTGCTATAGACCCTGTCATTTGCCACAATGTGGTTCCTATTCTTAATGGTTTTAATGAAGGTACAGAATGATACATCTTTAGAAGACTGTTAAAAATAGAGAATGATAGTGAATAATTAAAATGATATTAATTGGTATGCAAAAGGTCTTTCAATTGGTATGAAAAATGGACTGTTTATAATAGGACAGGACTTCCTGGAGGTTGACGTAATTTTCTGAGGCTGCTTTTTCCCCCCTCTTCTATGCCCTTGGTTACGATGAGACTTGAATTCAAACTTTTATCAGTGGAACATGCAACAGTTAAGGGCCACTCATCAGTTAACATAGAATTGAGTGTTTTTAAAAAGTTCTGTTTTAGGTCTGGCAAAATTAAGAGAATTAAAATTCCCTCCTTTTCTGCTGGAGTGGGTGTGTGTGTACACCACTGAAATTTCAGAACTTCAAGAGGTAGAAGCAATTCAAAAGGCATTCAAAGGTAATTTTTTAAAATACCCAGATAATATGAAAGTGTTTTGAAATTTCAGTATTACAACCTTTTAGTGAAATCCAATCTTATTCTTCAAGGTTTGCTAGTATTTATAGTTGCCATTTCTTTTGGTGATATTGTAAGGTACTTGTTGAATATCTCCCCCTTTTTTTTTTTTTACAAAAAGATTTTATTTATTTATTTTTAGAGTGGGGAAGGGAGGGAGACAGAGAGGGAGAAAAACATTAATGTGTGATTGCCTCTCATGCGTCCCCTACTGGAGACCTGGCCCACAACCCAGGGATGTGCACTATGGAATCCAACGAGCAACCCGTTGGTTCACAGGTCAGAGCTTAAACCACTGAGCCACACCACCCAGGGTTCTCTTCTGTTCTCACTATTGTATCATTTTTTAATTTCAACGAAACAAATTACCATCTGCTTAGCAGCTTAAAGCAATGTTGTTATGGACTGAATTGTGTTCCTTTAAAATTCATATGTTGTAGACAGGGTCTTTGAGGGGTTAAATCAAGTTAAATGAGGTTATAAGGATGGGGACCTAATCCCATAGGACTGCTGTCCTTATAAGAAGAGGAGGACATATTAGACCTCTGTCTCTTTCTGCCCACACAGATGAAAGGCCATGTGAAGGCACAGAGAGAAGGCAGCCATCAGTAAGCCAGGAAGAGACGCCTCATCAGATATAAACCCTTCTTCCATCCTGATCTTGGATTTCCTGCAACAAGTACCCTAAGAAAATAATTTTGTTGTTTAAGCTACCCAGTTGTGATAACCCAAGTGGACTATTAGAAATGCCCACTTATTAATTCACAGTTTCTGTTAGTCAGAAGTCTGAGTATGGCACATTTGAGTTATCACGGTCTCACAAGGCTGATATCAAGATGTGAGCAGGGTTGTGTTCTTATCTGCAACTTTGGATCCCCTTCCAAGGTTATTCAGGTCACTAGCAGAGTTCAGTTTCTTGCAATTATAAGACTATGGTCCCTGGCCCTTGCTGGCTGATATCCAGAGGTCATTTTTAGCTCCCAGAGGTCACCCTCATAGCCTAACCACATAGACCACTTGCAACGTGGCAACTTTCTCTTTTAAAGCCAAGAGTATCTTCGACCTCTAGACTCTCTTTTAAGTGTTCATTTGGTAAGGTCATTTCCATCAAGATAACCTCCCTTTTGATGAACATAAACTCAACTGATTAGAAACCTTAATTACATCTACAAAATCTCTTCACCTTTGTCATATAATGTAAAATTTCATAGGAGTGACATTCTATCACCTTGCTATTAATTAGAAGCAAGTTATAGGCCCCTCCCACACTCCAGGCAAGGAGATTACATATGGATGTAAGTCATTACATACCATCTTAGAATTCTTCTTACCATGAGAGAAACACAATTTTGTTTAGAGAGCAGTGTTATCATATTTATCAGCCCCCTAGTACTCTTGCAAGTAGGGAATGTGATATAACTACGCAATTTCTTAGATGAGGCTTCCAGGAAGGCATTTTAAAAAGGAAGACTCGCCTTGCATCTCTGTTTTGTCCTTTGCTGTTCACCTTTCCATTTTCTGTCTTGAATGTAGATGTAATGGCTAGATGCCCTAGAGCCCCTTTTTGTTCATACACATTATAACCACAAACAGAGGAAGCTGGAGTGGGATTCATAAAAATATTGGGCCCACAGGCTTCCCTTCACTGTCACAACTTCCGTGATCCATGCCACCAGACCTCTTGATATATGAGAACTGTTCTTCTTTTATGGTCGAAGCCTATTTTATAAGTCTCTATTACTCATGTCTAAGTAAAATATAACTGGTAACACCATCAAGAGGAACTTCCCTCTGCCGCAGTCCTCAGAAATGTTAGTATCAGCACCAATCCTCCCACCACGGTGCATTTCAAATAGTACAAAGAATATATTTTAAGTTTTCTTCTGCAGTTTCCAAGGCTTTAGAGAAATAAAAAGTTGCTTCTTTTTAGCAGATATTGAATATTCCTTCCATGGGAAGGAGCAAGCATGATGTACAGCAGGTAAGAGGAGGTAGGAAAAAATAAAGAAGTAGGGTCCTGGCTGGTGTGGCTCAGTGGACTGAGTGCTGGGATGTGAACCAAAGGGCCGCTGGTTCAATCCCCAGTCAGGGCCCATGCCTGGGTTGTGGGCCAGGTCCCTGGTGGGAAGCGTGTGAGAGGCAAACGCACATTGATGTTTCTCTCTGTCTCTTTCTCCCTCCCTTCCCTTCTAAAAATTAATTAATTAAATCTTTTAAAAAGTAGGGATAATGACATAGAATTATTAAATTATAGAATCTCACTAGTCCTCAACTCTTTACCACCAGTGTTTGAGAGAATTCTACCACATTTTATTCAGTCTAGTTTCTAAGCCTGCTGTTATTAACTTTTCATGATCAAAGCTTAAGAATATAAAATTTGATTATAAAAACAAGATATTTGCAAATTAAATAGTTATTGTAAAGTCAATTTACAAAAATGGGGCTAAAACTGGCTACTAAATAATAGCAAAATATAGTTGCTTTCTATTTCTATATATACATATATATGCAATTGTTTACAGAGTAACTATTTTAAATATACACAATAAATTTGTTGTCATCTCTGAGATTAAAAGGCCATATGTTTGAGACTATGAGATCATCTGTCTGAATGAAATGATAGAAAACACTCAGAGGGAAACAAATGCACATCCATTTTTCATTATGAGGGGTTTACTCCATTCCTCTAGCAAGTCCCATGTTGGCAAGGGAGGGCATTGCCCAACTTTGAGACAATGATATAAGATGAAACAGTGTTGTATTTCTTAAGAAGTAAAAGTTTGATTCTGGAAAGATGGTGGTGGCATAGATTTTAAATCTTTCTCAATTCCCCTCCAACCTAAATGACAAAGTATCCTATATATCCCCAAAACATAAATGGCAATTGGTGTATTGCTGTTCTACAGGGCCTACATGGGTCAGCATCTGTGCAGGAGGAAACAGAGGTGAGCACCATGAGGTCTGAGGGGTTTGAGAACTCCACTAGAACCAAGTGATGCTTACTGGAAAGGCCAGAAAGCCAACTGAAGAATAACAGCTGAAACTGAGAGGAATTTGCACATGTCAACAGCCAAAAGGAGGCAAGGGATCTTCAGTAAGTATGAAAGTGCTGGCATAGACTGCTCCCCAAATCTTTCCAAAGCTGAGCTGTTCTCCTCCATGAACAAGTTCACACTGAGAAGAGACTTTTGGGGAAAAAAATGTATTGAGTATGACAGGCTTAACAGAGACGAAAGAAAAGAAGGTTTAGATAAAAGTGAGGGAAGAGAACAAAAACAGAAGTTCCCAAAATAAGCCTTGAACAAAACGATTGTGCCTTACAGTTGTAAAGTTAGAAAAACTACCCTAAATGGTCCTTCTTTATAAAATTCCAGGAAAATGACTTCTATGTAAAAATATGTAGAAGGATTGAAGCCAATTTCTATACAAGTGTAAGGCAAAAAAAAAAATGCATTAGGAGAAAATAGCATCCCTATAGACACACACACACAAAAAAAATGTATACTAGAAAGATAGCCCACACCAACATTTGGAAATGTTACTAAATATTTTTAAATGATTTAAAATGCATTAAAAATAATACAAGGTATTAAACAGCAAATCAGAACTAGGAGAACTCAGAATTGACAGAACTTAAGAAAGAACAAATTATGTCAGAAATATAAAGCTAGAGGGGAAAAATACAGAGTAAATAAATGCAGTGCCTTAAAAATAGTGTAAAACAAAAAAAAAATTAAGAAAAAGAAAGTTATTTCTGGTTCATGACAGTACTGATGGAACTAGAGAGCATTACGCTAAGTGAAATAAGCCAGGCTGTGAAAAACAAATGCCATATGATCTCACCTATAGATGGAACCTAAGGAACAAAATGAACAAAGAAGCAAAATAGAACCAGAGGCATGGAAACAAGGAACAGATGGACCGTGACCAGAGGGGAGAGGGGGATAACGGGGAAGAAGGAGAAGAGCCTGGTCAAGGAACAGGTATAAAGGACACATGGACATGGACAACAGGGTGGGGATTGACTGTCAGAACTGGGGGCTGGGTAGGCAGGGGGGAGAGCAATAGGGGAAAACTTGGGATGACTATAATTGAACAACAATAAGTAATATAAAAATAAAATAAATAAAAAAGAAAAAGAAAATAAAAATAAAAATAATTCAAGAGAAGTACAGATATATAAGACAGGTATAAAAATTCCAAAATGAATAAATGATAGCCTCATAAAAAGGAGAGCAAACAAGAAAAGAGAGGAAATAGTGCAGACTGGTGCATCCATTGTGGAAAACAGTGTGGAATTTCCTCAAAAAGCTGAAAATGGAACTGCCTTTTGATCCAGTGATTCCCCTGCTGGGACTATACCCTAAGAATCCCAAAATGCCAATTCAAAAGAACCTATGCACCCTAATGTTCATAGCAGCACAATTTACAATAGCCAACTGTTGGAAGAAACCTAAATGCCCATCAGTAGGTGATTGGATCAAAAAGTTATGGTACATTTACACAATGGAATACTATGCAGCCAAAAGAAAAAAAGAACTACTACACTTTGCAACAGCATGGATAGAGCTAGAGAGCATTATGCTAAGTGAACTAAACCAGGGGTGAAAGATAAATACCATATGATCTCACCTATAGGTAGAACCTAACCAACAGTACTAAGATGCAAGGAAAATAAGACCAGCAACACTGAAAGGAAAAGAAATCAACAGAGACAAGAGGGAAGGAGGGAGGGGTGGGCGGGAAAAAGGAAGGGAAGGGTCAAGTCAGGGAACATATAGCAAGGACTCATGGACAAAGCCAAAGTGGGGAAGGAAGAGGGAGCGGGGGGAGGGGGCAGGGGAAAATGGTGGGGGGTAGGCAGAGACAAATGTATTTGGAAAATAAATAAATTAAAAAAAGAAAATATTAAAAACTATAATTCAAGATGATTTCCTGAAATTAAAAAAAAAATAGGGTTTGAAATTACATATTAAAAAGATAGTGTGCCTTAGGTAATGAACCCAGAATCACCAAGAGAAAACTTCATAAAATCCCTGGACTTCATTGAAAAAAAAAAAAGTTCTTGAGGCATCCAGGCAAAAAGAAGAATAAAATAATAAAAAGGAAATTAGATTTTCTTCATACTTTTTATTAGGAAAAAAACAGAGTAATATATTTTAGGTAATTAAGAAAAGAAAATGTGAACCAAGGAATTTATATCCTGAAAACTAACTTTTAAGTATAAAGACAATAGACAAGCTATCATCAACATGCAAAAACTTAGGAATATTGTTTTGATAAGCTTTATTTTTGTACTGAAGAAGGAACTACAGATGACCATGACAACTGCAGAGACACTGACATAAAAGGTGACAAGAGTTACTTCTACATTATATTTACATGTAGCATTAAAACGATGTGAGGGAGCATATCTGATGATAGTTATACACTACAAATGCAAACAAGTATGGGAAGAGTATGGGGCCAAGGTCTGCAGAATTTTATTTTGAACTTTTAGTAACTGTATTTCCCAGCTCTGAGCACTGAAAAAATCTAGGAACATTGATCACTCAGTAATAATAACTAATCCTGGCACACAAATTGTGGTCTTAAATAACCATTTTGCATTAAAATAAACCAGGGCTCCTTAGGGAAATGGCTGTGTCCGGTTCTGTGCTGGGAAATAAGCAATGGAACCCTAGAACATCTTGTCATATCAGGTAAGAAGAAAGATATCAATTAAGGCTAAAATTGTATTAAAAGGATTCAGGAGTCACCTTGAAAAACTGCCACTGGCAAGAGATGGTATGACATAAACAGCCCTAAGAACAGTGTCTGTCATGAAGTAAAGCCCATTGTTGGGTTTTGAATTTCAAAATGAATAAGTATATAAAATATAATTGGTCACTTTGAGAGGATGCTAGAGAATCAACTCATTATTTTAAAAACTGGTAAAAAATAAGGGAAAGACTCAAATAAGTATTTTGCCATTCCTATACAAACCAAATTACTGGGTAAGCCAATAGCATTTGACAGAATATTCACATTATAAAACATTCCAAATAATAAGTAAAGTAGAAATGATAGAGTTAAACTAACATCATCTTGAAACCCTTACTGAATTAAGGATATATTATTTTAGCATCAGTGGCTGTTAACAACAGCACAGTGGGAAGCAACCAGGTATTGTGTGCCTTTGAATCAAGGATACATACCACATATTAACCTGATCTCCCACAAAATACCAAAACCGAATCTAGTGTTAAACCTCTAGAGCCAGATAAAAACTATAGGAAATTCAGAGTGGAGACTAGTGGACGGAACTACACAATGGGTAACACCAGAGGACAATTATATCTTTTTTTTTTTTTAAGCAATACATTGCTTGAAAACAAGTGATGGACGGGATACACACACACACGCATACACACACACACACACACACGTGTGTGTATATATACACACACAAGTTTTTATATGTATAAAATTATATATATTTATATCTACATATACATATACAACATATATTTGGGGATATTGGGTAAGGCAAGGCCAAATGGCAAAACTACAATGAATTGGGTGATAATATAAAGATAAATTAGGAAAGGATTTCATAGAAGGTAAATAGAGATTACCTTTAAATAGTTAAAATGTTTCCACTTTCAATATAAATTGCAACAGTAAAAGAGAGGTGTCAGAAAACAGAAAGCTGGCCATTAATGGCGTTGAGAGAAATTAGGCAGCTAGAATATTCTCATAACCCTTCCCCACTTCTTCTTTGAACAATTTGAATATTTCCATGGTCTTATTAAAGACAATCTCAGAAATGCTTCTCTGCATCACTGGGTTCCATTTTAACCAGACTAAATTTTATGGAAATTTATGTTTAATTCTAAAGCACATTCCACCCACCACCATATTCCAATTAAAGCGTGACATTGACGCATCCCATGCCCTGCCTAATGCAGTGTTGAGAATCCATACGGTTTCACATGCTGGTATCTCTCCAAACCAGGAAGTCGCTTTCACCTTTAATTTGCATGATGCATTCATTTTCAGATTAGTCACGTGATTAATGAACATCTTGGAAATTGTCCAGTTTTATCCACTCTGTCATGTTGGCCTTATTCCCACCACCAGACTCTATTAACACTTCCAACCGTTGCCAAGTGCTTCCACACTGTATAAATTATGCTTGTTCATTTGTTCCAGAAACAATCATGTCCACTGCAATTTGAAATTGTTTTCCATTTGTGAGTATAATTAATTGCTAAAATGTGTATCAACAAATATTTCCCCTTACTACTTAGACCAAACCTTAGACTAATCAATAGTGAATATTTGTCACACTCCAAACTGTACTTCACAACCTTCATCCCTAGTCTCTGAATAAAACACTGCAGACTTGTAGGGAAATTCTCATAATGAGCAATTGCCATTGTACTTGAATTAGGCGTTAGTCTTCCAACAGAAGAGAGTTAATGTGAAAATGGCTTTATAATGAGAAAATTGAAGAGGTACCTTATTGTTTTCTCACCATTGTTTTTATTCTTTTTTCTGCCTCTAACAACTTGAACTTTGCAAATTTTTATTTTTTGAACATTCAGTCATAATATGAAAATTGAGCTCTGTGTTTTCTGCCTTTTACATCATCTCGATTTAATTGGCAATTGTTTCAGCTCATGCATAATCCAAAAAGAAACTATTTTATTTCCTCTGCAGCAGTGTGTTCTGGTTGGAGTCATTAATAATAATTACAAACCTTGAAACCCAAATAAAAGTGTTTCTTTAAAAAATGGTTAGAGTTTCAATGGAAGTCCCAGCCTGCATTTCTGTTTCAAAGGAAGAACAGTCATTGAACATCTTGGTTCTATATATTTGTGGGTATACTACCAGATTAATTGAAGAACTTTATATTTCAAAATACACCCACATGCACACATACCAGAGCTCCAGGCTGTGGTTAACTTTTACAGGGATGAAATAGAAAAAAATTGGATAGGTAATTGTGCTGTCACTGGAAAGTTTCCACATGTTCAACTTGACATATTTTAGTGAGAAAGAAGGGAGAACAATCAATGCTTTTCGAGCAATAGGTGTTTCCAAGATACAATTCTGGGCACTGGGGACTGAAATAGACAAACTCCCTCTTCCCGTAATAGATGATGAAACAATATATGTCCAAGAAAAATAGCAGATATTGATAAGTATTATGCAGAAAATTGTATCAAGGTAGAGGGGTAGATTTTAAAGAGAAGATATTTAAGATTATAATTGGATGACAAAAATGATTCATTCAAGAAAAGTAGGTGGAAGAGTCTTTAGCTAAATGAAACAACTTGTTGGTAAATGTACCAGGGACAGCATGAAGCTTGGTATGTTCAAGACATAGCATAAAGTCGATGATGACTAGAGAAAAATGGGCAAGGGACAGAGTGGGACAGGGGGCAGCATGAGATCTGAGAGGTAGGCAAGAGTCCCATAATGCAACCAAAGGTGCCAGCCAGTGTTCTTCCTTAAGTGCAATGCAAAGCAAGAGACAGATAAGTCCCTCAAGCTGCTGGATGAAAGAGGGACCAGAGTGGGAATAAGAAAGGAATTGGGGATGGGGGCGGGGGGAATTGTAATGTCTGGCATAAATTGCATAATCTTCCTCCTCTTCTTATTTTATTGTATCTCAAACAAACTTAGACTAAAGAATTTTGGTAAAGAGAAATAACAAATTAAAATCAGGCAAAGAGGAGTTTTTAATCCTGAAAATGAACTATTCCTAAACCCAATTGAAGAAATTTACATTAAACTCCACTGATACAAATTTGTTCCCCACTCCACACTCATGAACACTCCTCCTTTCCCTCCGTTCACCTTTCAGTTATTTGGGGGTCAGCTCCAGCATTATGTGCCTCGTGCTTTCTTGAGAATTTTCTAACTCAGAGGAATCATTTCTGCTTTCTGAAATTCTAGAAAAGTTATATATTATGAACACCATCTCCTTGCAATGTTTGATAGTGTTGATTCACATATCTTTTAATATATTTTTGTGTTTTAATAGGAGCATCAATATTTTAATAATAAATGAAATACTGTATAAGTTATAGATGGTTTAGGGTCAGAAGGGGCTTTCTGGTGTCCCTGAAATTACTTCAGTGGGTAACTGCCTATTCCTCCCCATCTGTGCTCACTCAGTCCACACCCAGGAGAGCATTAAGAAGAGCTCAGCTATGAGCTACACCAATTGTGAACAGGGTTAATATTAAATGTAAGAGTTTTCAATGCTCATACATTTTTCTTTTTTATATACATTTCTGTGGACTGAACATTACTGTATAAAGGTCAAGGCTAGTTGATTAAAATTTACTGGATTGCAAAGCAATGGAAAAACACCTTATTGCCTTTAGATAGTGCTTTTTTCTTTCTTTCTTTTTTTCCTTTGCTTCTATAAATCAAAATCACAGTATATTTCTAAAGGGAAAAATATTATCTATATGTGACCTCTTCAGAGCTGGATTTTAAACTTGAATTTATATACAATAGAGCTGTCTCATTTGAAATATAGTAGAGATCGTTTACTCTGGAAGTTTTGTATACTATACTTCTGAGGATCTACAGGAAAGTAATACATTTTCTTTCAGTTAAACTTATAGAAGTGCAAGTGCTAGTATCTTTATTCTTCCCATTCCTGACTTTTAGAATATTATTCCTCAAAAAAGTGTTATTTATTGGTTTTACCTTTTATACTCCAACCCCCAAGGATAAGGTAGCTAAATATATTCATTATGTTAGTTTATATATAGACAAAAATGAACATATATTTATATGGTATAATATATAATAAAGTAATTTTTAAATCAGGACTTTAATAGTTTATAATGACAAGTCACATATATTATCTGAATTAGTCCTTATCACAACCCCACATTTTGGCAAGACAGATATTAATAAAATTTTCTTATTGAAAAAACTCTGGCGCCAGAAGTCTTAATAACCTGCTTAAAACAGACCGTTCTAAAAAATAATTCATCACATGAAGGTGCTACACACTTACCCAAGTTTTATTAACTTTATAAACATTTTAGTTCTGTCACGTAAGCTCCAATATTAGTTGAATGTAAGCCACATAGAAGGGGGAAAAGCGTTAGCACACATCATTTTTTGTACCAAATTGGTTTCTCCAAACCAATCCTCTAGTTTATCCCCTTTTCCCAGAATTCAAGTCCTTTCTTTAAGAGTTAACTCCAGTGTGAACGTGTGTCCTATACACAATACAGTCATGTTTTCAAAGACTGCACCATCACTGAAATGATGGCTATTCAATGTGACAACTTTGAAGGAAGCAATCTTATTTGAATGCATGACTCTGGTACTTTTGTTACAAACTGTTACACTATTTTATTATCAACCACAATCATTGCTTGGTTTGTTTTTAAAGCAAATAGAATACAAGATATTCCCAGCCAGCTAATGTGCATGTATGTGATGAATATAAACATGTATCAATCATTTTCATTTTCCCAGTGATTTTTAGTGATATAGTGTCTGGGGATCAGGACTAAGAATTATGGCTCTTGCAGTTTCTCATTCTTATTGGTGGAATGCTAAACTTTCATTATCCATTGACAAAATTTATTTCTCCTAGTGTTTGCAGATGAGCTCAGAAAAGTGAAACACAACTCTACAGAAAAACATGTGACTATCTACGGCCAAGACAGTAGGGATATTTTCAATTTACTGCCAAGATTTTTGAAACAATTCTGTAACATAACTGTTTTATTTTGCATTATCTTGACCCAAAGCATTAAATTTTTTTGACTTATTACTTCTTACTTTTGAAGCTATTACTTTAGTACTAAGAATGACCACCTGTATGATCTATTATTCTACTGAAATTTTTGGGATCTAATGCTCTAGACTTGAAAACTATATAAATAAGTGTATTAAAATTGTAGATGAATAAGAAAAGGGTAAGCTAATTTTGACAAGAGACCCCAAGATCCTTTCTTTTGGAAACCTTTTTAGTCCTTTTTAGTTTCTTCAAAATTCATCAGCTCTAGGCTGGGTATATGAACTGCTGCCATATCTAAGTCATTAAGCTTCTTCTAAGGACTAAAAATAAAATATCTAAATTCATACACCAGATAAAAATTGAGATTCTTCAAAGTGCCATGACTTGGAAAGGTACTGGGATTTTAAATGAAAAAATGTTCGTGAAACCACCCGGGCTGGTGTGGCTCAGTGGGCTGAGTGCCAGCCTGCAAACTAAAAGGTGGCTGGTTCTCTTCCTAGTCAGGGCATGTGTCTGGGTTGTGGGCTAGATTTCCAGGTGGGATGTGCAAGAGGCAATGGCTTGGTGATTGTCTCACACATCAGTGTTTCTCTCCCTCTTTCTCCCTCACTTCCTCTCACTATAAAATAAATAAAAACAATACAAAATAAAGTAAATAAAAACAAAAGATGTTCATGAAACCAATAATCATGTTCATGAAGACAGGGTGACTCATGTTTGAAGGGAGTGTCAGGGAACTTATCCTTGAAGAGGTAACACTTTCAATGAGTTCTGAAGTAAGGAGAGATGTCACCTAAGCAAAGCAGAGAAAATGGAGGTAGAAACAGAGGTAGAGCAAGGCATAAGAGCATACTTTCAACTCATATATCACTTTGTGAAGAAGCACTGTGGACAGGGGAAAGACATTAAAATTTAGTACAGAAAGATAATATTGCTTAAGGGCAGGGAGACAAAGGAGAGAGTGGTGCCCTGTTAAGTTTGAAAGGTTGACAAAGATCAGCCCAGGTACAGCTTAGTAGGATGTATTAATTTCTTTCTCCTAAATGCCAAGGAAAGCCATTGTAAGGGACTGAATGTTCATGCCCACCCTCAAATTTGTGTGTTGAAACTCTAATCCCAAGGTGATGGCATTTAGAAATGAGGCCTTTTGGAAAGAATTAGGTCAGGGAGTGGAGCCATCATGAACAGAAGTAGTGCCCTCGTGAGAAGGCACCAGGGAGCCAGCTAGTTCCCTCTCCACAATGTGAGAACACAGCAAAAAAGCGTCATCTGTAAAATAGGAGGAGGCCATTTACAATGAACTTGAGCATGCTGGCACCTTGATCTCAGACATCCAGGATCCAGAAATGTGAGAAATAAGCATGTTTGTTTAAAACCACCTAGTCTGTCGTAATTTTTTCCAAATGACTGAGTCCCCTGTCCACGGTGCTTCTTCACAAAGTGATATATGAGTTGAAGGTATGCTCTTATGCCTTGCTCTACCTCTGTTTCTACCTCCATTTTCTCTGCTTTGCAGAGAAGTGCCAAATGACTAAGTCATTGAAAAATCTTAAGCAGAAAGAAGGATGTGTGTCTGTATGTAAGTGGGCATGTGCATGTATTTGTGCTGTGTGAATGTGTGTGAAAATATGATCATAATGGAATTATCAAAAAAAAAACCCACTCTGGAGACATTCATTTTAAGATAAAGTGTGTAAAGGTATGTCCCAAACATTGAGAAATAATTAAAGACAGCAAACAGGTTTTTAAAAATTTAATAAATAATTCCTTAACTTTGCCAGAAAGAGACTCTCAGTGGATTAAAAACTTTAAGTAATACCTGAAGAGAAAGAGAAAGGAGAAATGGAAATAAAAACCAAAAATATCAAGGTAAGCAGAAAACACAAAATAGGGTAGCAGGAGTGTGTCCAATATACCATTAAACAAAACAAAAAATGTGAGTTAGATTGAAAACTGGATTATACTAATCTAGTAAGAAAAATAATAATCTGATTAAGTGGGGGAAACTCTCATATGTTACTTATATAGATAATAATAAAACATTCAATAATCTGCACAGTGTCGTAAACTAAAGTTAATGATTTTTATAGTTATGTGAAGTAACATTAATAAATTTCATAAACATAATGTTGAATGTAAGGGACCAGATGCAGAATAATATAGACTGAACAATTCTATTTTGGATAAGCATTACGAAATGGCCTAAACCAAGACAAATGCATAGGTGTGTTTGCTTAGTTTTAAAACTGTTAAGAAAAGCAAGGACAGCTTGGGGTCATAGAGAGTGCAGTTACTGGCAGGTGGCCTGAGGGGTGCTTCTGAAATGCTGACAATGGTCACTGGTTTAGTTGGGTGGCAGTTACATGAGCGGTTACTGTGTGATAATTAGTGAGCAGTGTTTTTCATTCTGTACATACTCTGTATGTCATATTTCATATAAAAATTTTAAATAACCAAAAAATGATATACTTCATTCACTTGTCAAAGAATTTTAATGTAAATATTAAGTGTTAGTCAAGCTATAAAAATTATAAACTATCACTTGCTGTCATGAAATTTTGTGTCTCCTCAGAGGGTAATATTTAAAATTTTTATTAAAATGTAAAATTCATACGACTTATAACCATATAACAATTACACTTATCAGTACATACCCTATAAAACACATATTTGCCCAAGTAGGGTGTTCATTGTGAGACTGTTTATATAAGAGAGAACCAGAAATAAGTTATCCTTCCTTAGGAAATGGCTAAAATTTATTATTCATTACTTAGAAATGACTATAATTAAATTGTCTATAAATGTACATCAAAACAACTATGATTGTATGTTAGAGCATAAAATGGTATATATTACCTAATTAGGTTCAGGTAGTTATTTATGTTATGACAAGTTCTCCAGGTACAGACATGACAAGTTCACCATTATTTGGATTTAAAATGGTAAGTTTTAGAATGTTACACATGATGCAATACACATTTTAAAAGACATAAAAGCCCCTGGAGAGGATGGAGGGAAAACGGGGAAAAGAAAGGGAAGGAGCTAGTCAAAGAACACATATAAAGGACCCATGGTAATGGACAACAGGCTGGACTGACTGAGGGAGTAGGGATGTGCGGGGCAGGGGAGAGCAACGGGGGAAAATCTGGGACAACTGTAATTGAACAACAATAAAAAATAAAATAAAAACGTAAAAATAAATTAACCATTTTAAAAAGACATAAAAGCAATATTTCATGCTTTTTTCCTAATATGCTATTATGTGAAGGCATAGTATATTTTCCTAACCAATACCAGTCATTATCTCTGGAGTCAGGAGGCTATTGCAAATGAATGGTTAAAGGAAGATTCAGCATTTTAACTTTTTGTAAGTTAACACACACATATACCACTATATAATTACAATTTATTTTTTAATTATCTTTTTAGTTGCATGATGAGGATAAATAACGGATGGAGCAGGAATAGAGTGAATATAGTGACCTCAGCGAGAAATCTATTGCTCTAAGTCCAGAAGAGATGTAGCAGTTATGATAGTGAAAATGCATTTAAAAAAATATTTAGAAGTTAGAATCAGTAGGGCAATGATAATATATCTATGAGGGGTAAGTAAGAGAAGTCAAAGATGACTCCCAGTTTTGGAGCTTTAATTACTGTATTCACTGACACAGAGAATGTTGCAAAAGGAGTGTTTTTGATAGGGGTCAGATCATGAGTTTACCCTGAAGCAGTCAAATTTGAGATATATCAGGACAACCAAATAGAAATGTCAAGTTAGTTGTATGCATAGGTCCAGATGTTGGATGTAAACTCCACAAAATTATCACAGGCATATTGATAATGGGTGGGATTGCACAAGGAAAGAGCCAAGGGTAAGAAAAGAGTCTAAGATTAAGCCTTGATCAATGTTTTGATGGAATGGCCAGATATAGCAGAATGAGTTTTCAAAGGTAGCCAAGGATTGCCTTAAAATAAGTTAACAAACCAGGAGATTATGACTTTGAAGAAAACAAAGGAAAACAACCTTTACTCCTCAAAGGGCATAAACAGTATCAGCTATCCCTGCTGAGCAAAACAAGGACTAGTAAATGCCATTTGGATTTAGAGCACAGTGATGACTTAAGTCTTTTTCCAGTCAAGTATTAGTGTGGAAGCCAGATTAGAGTAGTTTGAGAAGTGAACAAGAGTTTGGAAAATGCAAATATCTAGTATAAACAACTCTTTAAAAGGATGATAGTGAATAAACTGAACTAACAAACAAAATAGAGATAGACTCACAAATAGAGAGCAGGATGACAGCTAAAGGTAGGGGAAGTAGGGGACTCACGGACGTGGACAACAGTGTGGGGATTGTGGGGGTGGGGGTGGTGTATAAGAGGATTATATGGTAATAAAAAATACAATACAAAATTAAAAAATAAAAGGGTGATAATGAAGAGAGGATAAAGGGGTAACTCAATGGAAACATACAACTTAAAAAATTAATATAGTTAGGATAAAGCTAATACGTATGACACATGACAATATATAAAAGTTTAAGGTTACAGCACCAACCACATGCTGATCATTGTAGCCCTGGCCTTTCTTACAATGGTCTACTATGGCACCATATATCCACTGATGAGAATCTTTTAATTAGTTAATTTGGTTCTGATTAAGGAAGGTGTCACTATTCCTAGATGTACAGGACCTTAGAAAAAGGAATGTTGATTTTTAAAAATGTTATTCTCTAGCTTCTGAATATAAACAAAATGAGTTTTTAAAAATATATATAAAATATTCAGATAGCCAAGTAAGCATAAAGATGAATCAACTTTTCATATATAGGGCTTTATTCTAACCCTAAGTAACTTAGCAAATATCTTTGACCTTCATAAATAAAATGCATCTCTGGAAAATTGAATTACTGCCAGTATCACATGACTAATAAAATAGAAAAATAAAATATTTAAAACTGTCTTCTAATAGAAAAAGAGGTTCTCACATTGGTGTTGTGCTTGAAAGTTTTCAAACTGATTTTCCACATAGCTAATTTTAGCTTCCATCCCACTGTGGGACTGTCTTTAATCAAAGAAAGCAAATTATAGAACATAGACATATGTATGGCATGTTCTATTTGATTATTTACATGAATCAAACTAACCAACTATTTCTAAATGTCTCTCTCTATGTCTTCATTTCATGCTGAGTAAACACATGCTGATATGGACAACTTTGATATGAAATGTCAAAATGCTGACCTTTTTATTCTCCAGAAATAATTTCAACATAGTAGTTAAAATTACACTAGTTCAGTTAAAAGCATTAAGTAGAATCAGCCATGACTAATCAGAAAGACCCCCTTTGAAGAGGCCATAAATTAGAAGGCAATAGTTAAATACTATGACTTTGGGGTCAAACAAATATGGATTTGGATTCCAGTTCTACAAATTTCTAAACATATAACACTGGGTAAATGAACCTAAATGTGACTAAAAGATTGAAAATACCAAAGGGTATGTTACAGTTCTAAATGTTTTCCTATGTAGTCACACTTTCTTTTTTAACAAATGCATAAATTAGGGGATGTAAATGTAAATTTTGTTAGCTCTTTTAAGAAATGCTTAAAATATTTTTTATCTCATATATTGCATTTATCAGCCATTGGATAATTTTTAAGACGTACCAGTATGAATATTTTTTTCTCATTCTTATTGTTTTTGCAAGATTGCCTACTGAGAACCAATAGAATACTTGAAGGTGTCTTTAAAATAAACTACTGATAAAAAGACAAAATATAATACAAGTCATTTGACTTCATACTAAGTGCCCACTTAATTATAATAATTGAAAAAGCAAAGAAAATGCTGAGAAGTGTTTCTGTTGTGGGCACACTTTTGTCTTCAAGGGCATCTATATTTATATGAAATGACAGAATAATTGCGTATCTCTAGTTGTTTAGGTTGACCACAGATAATTTTAATCAGTTACTGGGTATAGTCAGTATCACAGATGGTTAAATAAGTTTCCATGGTTATGCTACTCTCTGAAAACTCTATTGAAAGATTAATTATAAGAATGTTGTTGTTATTACATAGCTTAGCAGTTATGGACTAGATTTTGTGCAAGAAAGCTTCATATAGCAGTCTATTTTAAAGAGCGTTTTTCAGCCCGTTTTTTCCCTTCAGTCTCAGGCAACTGTAGATAGTGTTTTAATTATCTTGTGGTATGCTTACATTTCAAAAACATGGCAAGATTACATTTCTAAGGAACAGAGGAAGAATGCAACTTTTTCCTCCCATGAGTTTTATATTCACTTCTCTATTATTAGAAATACAGAGTAATTACTATTTTAACATTTCCTTTGTATTAGTGGTGGGATAGCCTGGGGAACTTTGCCTGTTTCATTGTCAATCACAACAATATCCTTCTCTTAGCTCTCTCCATTTTGCGAGAAATCCCACCCCTCAGAGCCTGTCTCAATTGGGCTTTGTCACAAGTTATGGGACCTAATCCACAGCAGCTTGAACCTTCCTAGCTTTGCTAAACAGCACACTAAGTTCTCCAATTTATCCTGCTCTCCTACTTTGTCTTTTAGCTTCAAAGCTAGCAGAGTAGTGGACAACTGTGTCTCTTTCTCTAACCTTAGCTCTTCTTCCAACTTTCTAACTTTAGCTTCAGCCTCTAGTTGGGCATGGGTCACAGCTGAACTTCCCAAATGGAGGCCAGCCCGCTGTACAGCCATTCTTTTCCTTTCTTTCTTCTGTTCAGTTCCTCAAATGAGCAAACTGGTGTTGTGGAGCTTCCCTGTGCTTAAGAATAGTTTAAATGCATCTAAGATGTGGGTTACCATGCACCACTACAGTTCATTGCTGACTCGGGATTTCCCCCTTAATGCCTCTTTCCCAAGACTCAATTCTTACATCTCCTGGCTGGCTCACCAATTGTTGGTTCAAAAATTGGCCCCTGTATGTGAAGGACAAAATGAAATGGAAGAAAGACACAGGCTAGTCCAGATTGGTATGTGTTACATTTAATATGCAAGAGAACTTCTTTATGAGCCTTGTTTTGGCAGCCACAAGATGAGTAGACCACCTCATCCACCCAAATCTTAAGAGTTTACATAGAGGCATTAATGGGGCTCAGTGATGTCTACCATCCAGATGATCTCAAAAACACATTGCTCTTTCAAAGTTGCATCCATGGACTTCATTCCACAGATAGGGGTTAAGGAGCCTCCTAATGCTTGGGTCCAGCTCATGGGTTAGCTGGCGGTCATGTCCTCTTGATGATCTCCTACAACAGCAGTACTTAGCATTAAGATTTATTTACTTAGCACTAACAGTACTGAGATTTATGAAATGATTGCAGTATGTTAATATATATGCTAAGCACCTCACTTCTATTATCTCAACTAACACTCATAGTAGCCTTATGTGGTAGGGAAATTATTATTTCTGTTTTCAGATGAAGAAATGAATCCAACAAATCAGATATAGAAATATAGGCATCTTCTCTGGGTTACAGTGCTGGGAATCAGATGCTATCCAGATCTATTAGAGTTCCATCTGTGAAGTGGTAGGATTGGGTTTTATTTGTATAATGTTTACATTATTTATAATGAATCAATAATAATATTAATTTGGATTATTCTAAAAAGACAATTCTCTGCATGCCCACACATGAACACTGCAAGAGTAAAATAGTAGACGGTATGGTTCAGAATTGTAGTCTTACTATATTTGTAATTTGTCAACTGCCTTCCAAGTAACCACACTTAATTCAGACCACCATTACTTCTCATTCTGCCTCCCATTCCTTCACACTGTCCTTAATATCAGCAGTGGGTAGGTATGGGGGGCTCTGGCCCATGAATCCCTAGATTCGCCATGGATTGAAAAATAGTTCCAGGCACTGTTAGCCTGTCAAGGAAAGGGGAAGGTGATTCCATCTAGTGGGAAATGCCCCAAGGCCCCGTGTTCAATGGTTTTTATTGAGAGGGTTACCAGCGGGGGATAGGTAGCAGTGGGAAAGAGGGAGAGAACACCTCAGATAACAATAGACTGTGATACTAATGAAACTACAGTTTCTTGGCTACTTACTTTCAGGGGTCCCTTCTAAAGCCCTATTCCTAATTTCATATTCTAAATTTTACCTTTTTTTTTTCTTAAAGAGGTAGGAGTATTTCTGGAAGCCATATCAAGTGAGTTAGCAAACATCTGACTATACACAAAAGTGATTGCAAATCAAATAAATATATATAATGGAACTCAAGTGAAATATGTCCCCAAATTAACCTCTTGATGTTATAGATTTATTGGTAATTTACATTATCTGTCTCCTCTACTGAAATTAATCTCCATGAGGGCAGAGGACTTTGTCTTGTCCATTGTTGTAGCATAGATCCAAGAAAAGTGCCCAGCTCATTAATTATTCATTAAAGAATGAATGGACATAAGCCAGAATATTGATAGGCAAAGCAACCTGAAAGAATTGGAATTACCCCTAACCCGCAGAACTCAACAGAAATAAGATTGCATTAGCATATATCAACAATGAATGTCTCATGCATTCAGAAGGGGAATTGATTTATTATAAATGCTGAGAAAACAGCAAGCGTTATTTCGATTATTTCCAGGAGTGAGCTAAGTCACAGACTATTCGGGAGCAAAGAAGGGAGTGCTATAGCCTTCAGTGAAATAGTGCAGGCCTGATAGATGTGTCCTGTGTTCTTCACCTATCATTAAACTTGCTATTCTATTAACTCCCTTTGCACTGATTCAATGCCTAACAGGCAACTTTTGTATTCCCACGTAAAATAGCTATGATGGAGATGATACGCCGCCCATATCCCATATTTTAAAAAATTTATTGTATTAATCCCTGGCTGGTGTGGCCCAGTGGATTGAGCCCCAGCCTGTGAACCAAAGGGTCACTGGTTTGATTACCAAAGCAGAGCACATGCCTGGGTTGCAGGCCAGGTCCCCGGTAGGGGACGGATGAGATGCAACCACACATTGATGTTTCTTTTCCTCTATTTCTCCCCCCCTTCCCCTCTGTAAAAAATAAATAAACAAAATCTTTAAAAAATGTATTGTATTAAATCAGGGATTTGTAATTGTGATTTTTTTCTCTTTTATGTAAGTTTTTATGTAAGGAAAAATCATAGTCATACATGCTTTGACTAAGTGTAGTAATGGTGACAATAACATCATTGTAAATTAATAAATTGTCATTCTGGTTACTTTGCCATCCTTTCTAGGCCTTCAAAAAAGAGAATAAAATAGATGGTTTTTTCCCAACAGTTTTTCCTATTTCCATTTTTATCTTTAGTTCAATTGGTTTCTGAGGAAATCATAATATTCCTTTGGTCTTGAGCAGAGTGTGAAGCAGTTATAGCTACATTTTTATATTATCTCACAAAACAAATATGGGAAATAGTGTCATCAACCTAATTTTTGTAGATGAGGAAAGGTCAGCAATATATGCTAATTTATTCAAGGTTTAAGAGCCAGTAAATACTTTAAACATTCACTCATCTAATTATTGATCATCTGCTATGAACCATGCACTGATCTAGATTTTGGGGAAGCTTCAGTGAAGCTAAGGGACATAGCTAAGGGACATGTCCCTTACAACATAAGTAAGTTGGTGCTATCTTACCATAGTATCTTACTTAACATAGTAAGATGGTGCTATATGCTATGAGAAAAAAATAGATAGATGAGAGTGAGTGTAACTAGGAGTTCTGGTAGTGGTCCCTCTAAATATTTGAAGCCTAAGGAAAGACTTGAAGAAGGTAATGAAGTTAGTTCTGTGAGAATCTGGGAAAAGAGTGTTCCAGCGGAAAATCAAGTGCAAAGAGGCCAAGATGATAAATTTTCTGGCATGTTGCTGTGTGGCTGGAGCACTGCAAACTAAAGAGTGTTATGGGATGAGTCTGGACAGAAAATCAGGGACCTGTGAGAAGGCAGAATTCATTTCTGATCTATCTGATTCATATCTAATTTTCTTTGTATTATTCTATCAAGTTCACCATTCCAGGGTCATTAATAAATGCAATTTTTCAATTTCAGTTTGTAAATATTGATTTTCTTCAGTAATTATTCTGCAGCACTTATTCTACCTGGGAACAACACCATCCCTTCTCCAAGTCTCACACTCTCTCCTTGGTGCTGCTCTGTAGACCACAGCTTTTGGTTTGCTCACTAGAATAATTGCATACATTAATCTATGCTAATGTTATAAATGACTCCTAATGGTTCTGGGCTTTACCTCTCCCATGAGAATTTACATTTTAACAGGGATTTTTCTAGTGACACAAAGAAGTGACTCTATTAGTATACATTTTAGACACTGAGCAGGCCATTTCAGTGTGATTCAAACAAGCTAAAATCCTGAGCTTAGGAACTTTGTATTCCACCAGAAATACAAAGGAATGTATATTTAATGTGGTACATTAGTCCTACACACTGGTCTAATCACATTAATATTTTTCATGCTTGTGCATTGTGGCACAATACCAGTCATTGGACATGGTGCTATCCACTGATGAACTGTCCATACTGTTAATGTACTTTGCCACTTATGTGAGGTCCTTGTTTTTCAGGCTTCCAAAATCATTCAAGAAGAATTAACTCCATATATAACATTTTATTCTTTCCCCGTAGAGCTTGTTACAGTTCTTACCAATTGCTCGGGAAGAATATAAATCTTTCAGATGAGTGTATTACGCAGTATTCATGCCTCGTAAGTGAAATTGAGGTTTAAACACTAAAAGAGAAAAGCATTCACAGCTGAGTCAATTACAAGAGTATGCATTCTTCGAAAATTGGGTATGTAACTAGCTAGAAACTTCTTGGTCATTTGAATTTCTGGGCACTAGGAGTACTGAATAAATGTATGGCCACATAAGTTAATAAAGTGATAACATTACTGAATTGTTTGTTCGAGCTCTTTTTTGTTTTTCTTTCTGCAAGAAAAAGAAACTATTGAATAAGTCCTTTAAGGCCAGTTTACTCTAATCAAATTGTACTCTACTTATACAATGACCTCAAGTCACCCTAATGCGATGAGTAAAGGAGACAATTGGGCTCTAGGTAGAGATATGATTAGCTTTTAAAAACATGAAATAAAATTAAGCAGGGAAGATCAATGAAGAAAACATTCCTGCCTGATTTTATGTGCCAGTAATTCCTGTGCCTTGTACAATGCCTGTGTCATCATAGCCACCTCCAAACTAGTTGTTAATATTGACTGGAGAGGAAGAAGCAGAAGAAGGGAATAAAAAGAAAAAGCAGAAGAAATAATATATTAGCATAGTGTTTTTAATTTTTCAAAGAAGTCTTCTGGTAACTATTTTAGGTTAAGAAATAGCCATTAATATACACAAGGAAATTCTAATAAAGACCACTAGCACACCTTTGATTAGTTTAGTTGCTCTCTTGGACTCTAAAATTAACTGCAGCACAATTTAAAAATGATAAATATTTTCCTAGAAATATATTTGTTCATCCATTTTTATTCAACGAGTATTTATTGAGCACTATGTTATGCTTGGCATTCTCATCAGGTCTGGGGAAACACTAGTGAATAATATATCAGGGGTTCCTACCCACATGATAATTTAATTAAACAGATAATAAACTAAAATTATTTTACATAGAGATAAATGATATTAAGGAAGCATTCAAAGTTCTGACTGAATGCGTGACAGGAGGACTTATTTTATTTTTGGGTAGTCAAAGGGGATTTTATTTATTGATTTTTAGTTTCCAATTACAGTTTATATTCAATATTATTCTGCATTAGTTTCAGATTTACAGCAAAGTGGTTAGAAATTCACATACTTTACAAAGTGGCTCCCCAGTGATTCTAAGTATCCACCTGGGCCTGTACATAGTTATCACAATATTACTGACTGTATTCCCTAGGCTGTAATCTACGTCTCTGTGACGTTCTGTAACTACCAATTTATACTTCTTAATACCGTCACCTTTTCTACCCCCCCGCCTTTGGGTTGTCTGTTTCTATTTTGTTTATTTTGTTTTTTAGATTCCACATATAAATGAAATAATATGCTATTTTCTTTGACTTATTTCACTTAGCATAATACTCTCAAATGCAGCTGTCTTGAGAAAGAAACATTTAAACTGAAATTTGACCAAAGTATGAGTTAACCAAGCAAAAGGGAGGAAGGACAGGTATAGAATATTCAGGGTTAAAATATGTGCTAAAATGCCCTAAAGCAGAAAGGGGCATGGCTAGTTTGTAAATCTAAAAGGAGGTGGGTGTAGATGAAGCACCACAAAGCATGCATGGGTAGGAAGTGTGCAAGCCACAGGAGCAAGACCATGAGAATCTTGGATCTGTTAGAATTTTATTCTCCATCCTACAAATAATTGATAACAATGGAAATTGTTCAGTATTCCAAATTTGTGTTTATAAAGATATTTCTGTATTCTTTGTCAAAACCATTTAGAAGAATTAGTCCAAATTGAAAATGGAGGCGGCTAAGAATTAAGAAGGCAGCAGAAGTTGTAGAAAGATGAGGACAGGTTCAAGATATTTTTTTTCTTGTTTTGTACTCTTTATTTTTTAATTTTTTTTTTTTGTTCAAATACATTTGTCTCTGCCTTCCCACCACCACTTCCCCCTGCCTCCCTCCCCTATCTCCCTCCTTCAGTCCTTCCCCACTTTGGCTTTGTCCATGAGTCCTTGAAATATGTTCCTAGGTTCAAGATATTTTTCGAAGGTAGAAACAACAGAGTGGTGAATGACTCAGTGTAAAAGTTGAAATAGGACTCAAGGAGTTCTCAGTTTCCTATCATGATATCCTGGTAGATGAAGGGTTTTACCATCATAAAGAATCCTGAAGGAAATAAGTCTATTAGGGATAATTAATTATTAGTTAAATTTGGGGCATGTTTACTTTTGTCTGCCCTGCAGCTATCTAAGTGTAAAAGTTAAGCAGGTGTCTGTAATGTTCATTTTTATCTCAAAGAAGAATACAGGATGGTAGCTATGGACTTCAGGAGTGTCCAACCTTTTGGCATCTTTGGGACACCCTGGAAGAAGAAGAGTTGTCTTGGGCCACATATTAAATACATTGCGACATGTAATCACAAAAAAGTTTCATAATGTTTTAAGTAAATTTACAAGTTTGTGTTGGGCTGTACTCACAGCCATCCTGGGTCACATGTGACCTGCAGGCCACACGTTGGACACCCCTTCTAGCTGGTCCTACATAACCTTTATAGATCTAGTCCCTGACAAATCTTTACATCTCCCTTGCCAACTACATACACATATAGCTGGTTTTTGTAAAGAGACACCATATTCTACTGCAGAAAAGAAATTAACAACTTACCAACTTGACATTTAATACATATTAAATTAGAATTAAATACAATATGATTTTTCATTTCAAGCAAGTTACAATAAAAGAACGTATCAAAACAAACTGCCCTACGTCATTTTCTCAAAAGTCTTTAAGTCCAGACTTCTTGGGAAGTCTTCCTTAAAGGCTCTTGAATCTTAGACTGGAGGGAAGGAGTTTCTTTGCCTTCAAAACATATAGGAAGCTGTGATCCTAAATCACATTAAATAAATCTTATGAGAGGGTCACTGAACTGTCATTCCACTCTTTGAAAACCCCTTAATTACTTCTTTCTTAAAGTAATACTGACTTCAAAGACATTCTAAATATTTGTATATTTGTCTTAATTTCTCTTCCTGAAGTTAAAATCCCTTGAAGGCTGGAATTGTGCTATTTTAATCTTTTATTTCTTGAAAATAAACAGATTTCTTTGTAACTATTAGGCTTAAACATTATTTTGCTGATTTAATTGCATAAAATGCTTACTTCTAATGATTTATTTTTAATTAAAAATAGCATGTATGTTTATTAGTATGAAAGGTTAGACATCAAGGCCTTTGGTCAAAATGGTTTTTTTCCTTATTACTTCCATTATCATTTTACTATAGATAAAGCAAAATGTACTTAACACAGTTTTTAATACTTTGAGATAGTCTACTTTAAAGATTAAATTAAAAGTTGAATTTATTCATATTCTGTACATTTATAAGGAATTTAATTTAATATTTGACTGAGGTTTTCTTACATAGAAGAATAGAGTCAACACTTTTCAATATCTCTTTCATAGGCATTTTCTGTGGATTTACAGAAGCTAGGCATGCTGGTTATTGACTTTGAAAATGTCTCAAGGACGTAAAGAGAGCAATTACTTCCTTAGGAAGAACATTGGTAGCAGATAATATGCCTAATTCTAGTCAAGCCTAAAGGGAACCTAAGTTTTCAGAATTGATGTGTATTTGAGAGAAAAATAATTTAAAGCTAATATAGGGAGAAAGTAAAGCCACAAAAATAAAAGATTTCAGAGAAAAATTATTCAAAAACTTCAGTCAGTAGGATGACAAAGAGATATGAACAAGGATTGAAAAATAGTCATTTACTATATAAATTTGAAAATAAGTGCCCTTGATAGGGGTATTCTTCTCTAATTTTTATGATTTTCAAAATGTACTAATATGAATTTCCTCTTGAGGGATCATTAAGCCAGCCAGACTGAATTATAGTTACATAGATTGAACAGGAGAAAAGTAAATTATTTGGGACTTTCACCTGCCTGGAGCAGGATACCAATGGAAAAGTGTTAACCAATATTCCCATTAGAGATGCCAAGAAATGAAATGATGGAAAAATTGAATTCAAAGTAATCAATGGCTCTGTGTCTCTGTTTTCAAACTTCTAAAGCTATTTTATTTATAAACACCATATAAAGGTATGACTTAAGCTCTCAGTCAGTATGGAATCTCAAATGATAGATGTGCCTCATGGAGACCTAAAGGGGTCATCCTTACTTTCTTCTCCTTTATCCCTCTTGAAGCAGCCATTTATGATTTATTCCATATATTGCCCTATTCAAGCCATTAGACATGAGAGTCTAGTGAGCAAAACCTAGATTTTTGAAACATCAGTGCATATAAAGCTTAAACAATGATGGAAAATAATGGAGTGATATTTGATTTCATAAATGAGATTTTATACAGTCAAATTTTCTAACAAGATAGAAAATTCAGAGCTTCTGACCAGAGATTTCTCCTCTTCTGTAACACATAATAGGTTATACAAATTTATCAACATCCCAGAATCAAGATATTAAGGAAATGGATTTAGAGGATTACCAAACATGGACTGTAGTTAATCACTTCTAAAACTTTACAAAGTGATTGTTTTTGCTTCAGACACAAAACTCAAGTCCTTGAGGAAGTGCTTTCTGATTAACAACATACTAATTGCCTGCACTTAAATCTTACTAATTCATTTCAAGTGATGAAGAGGGCTTCTCAATTATGGGACATTCCAAAATGAGTACATTTTGTTTATTTCACCAGTAATATTCAAGCACGTATCCTGGAGAATTTGCAGGAAGAGATACAAGATAATTATTTATAGAATAACATTTTATATACACAGTAGGACCTTGAATTAAAAGGCTAGATGAGGATCACACCCATTGTAGGTGAGGGTAAGAGGTATTCAGGTTGAGGAAATAAAAAGGATAAGGTAGGAGGTGTAGTCAAGGGAACACACAGTCTAAGCAAGGAGACAACCATGAGGGGCCCAATGTTACGTTTTTCTGTACCATGAAATAATATTTTATGTTCAATGTCAATGTATTCCTAGACAAAGAATGCTATGGCAGATTCTGCTTGGAAACTTTCAACTGATTCTTTAAAGCAGCTCTTTAAATAAGTAAAGCAGTTTTAAAGACATCTTTTCTGCTTTGACTGAGGAAGAAAACATGTTCCCAAGTGACGTGATAAACATTAACATTGTTACTTCTATAAGATTCTGTAATACAAGATCCAGACACAGATAAAGTGAGCAAATGACCAAATATAAACTCACAATCACATCATTTATGTTATCCAGAGCATAGTTTTTCAAATGCAATAGACCTCCATTGCTGGATCCTGAAATCAAAATTAACTCAGTGTATTCCAACCATCATTAATCAGAAATAGAATAAAATGGAAAATATGCGAGTTCATGGCAAGAAGTAAGGACAAATATTGTTCCTTGAAGCTATTATTGTGATAGTTTACATATTATATATTAATGTGCTCTTATACTGAGTCATAGTATAAAGCATATTTCTTGTTTCATACCAACATCGACAACGTTTGTAAGCCACTTAGAGTGCTCTGATTTGAGCTAAAGGAGAAAAAGGCTATTACTCACCAATAGTGGGGTCATGGTAATCAGGAAACTGATGACTAATAAACTGCATTGTCATTGCTGGAAAAAAAATAAATTCAACTTAATAAAAATTCATCAATTTTTTAATAAGATAGTCACCAATGTACCCATCAGTCTTTTAATAGGTTCTAATGAATGATTTATTTCTCTGAGTGACTAATTACACAACATGAACCACAAAATGATGACAATGAGAAAAACCTCTACAGGAAAACATGTATCTGGAGTGAAAAATAATGCCAGATAATTTTCTGAAATAAATATTTTCAAATTTTAAGTGTATTTTAACAAAAATTGTATTGAAGTAAAAATAAGAAGGTTCTTGATATAATGGGAATGTAAATGAGAGGTAGGATCTTCTTTGCTTGTTCTGGTTAAATAGTTGGTATTGGTTGGGAAGATCTTTTTATTAAAGGTCCTATATATACCCTGGTACATAACTTCCTCATCTTTAAAATAAAAAGATAGTCTCTGAAGTCTCTATTGGTTATAAAATGTTATATTAGTTATTATCCTTAGCTTTTCATAGTTGAATGTGTTTGTCACTTTTATTTTGCCTAATCCATATTATTTAGAACCTTTAATTTTCATTACTTTTTTGGTATCTCCTAAATTCTCCACATTTTTCTTAAATATGTATGTTTATAATAGATTTTCAATGTTTCTCTTGTAAAGTTTCCTCATGTAAATTTTCATTGTTAATTACTACAAGATAAGGGCATTCTGAAATAAAGGCACAAACTTAGGGAAAAAAATAGTATATAACAGTTTTCTTCCTTTTTTTCTGTGTATGTGTGTGTGAGAGAGAGAGACAAGGACTATCTCCTTACCCAAACTTGAGTCACACTCCTCTGAGTCCCCTTCTCAGCTAGGCATTGACCTTGGCCCCTGTCCTTGCTACGCCTGTATACCCCAGTTGTAGCATGAATCCTGCTCAGTTTCGTGAGGCTCTCCCACTCTTGATACTTAATCACCCTCAGTATCAGATCAAATTCCTTACCCCCCATCCTTTTAAAAAAATGTAATTAAATCTATTGGGTAACTCTTGACGTCCGATTGGTGTGGCCTGTCTTCAGCAAGAATCTTTTTAAGTTCATTCAGCAAGCATCCCCCCTATTCTTGGTATTTCTTCTTCATAATTTTCCATCCAACAGTGCCCGCCCCCACTCCTTGCCTATAAATCCCCATTTTCCCTTGTATTTGGAACTAAATCCAGTTTTACAGTTGGGTCTTCTTTTCCCCCTGTTCAAATAGTTCCTGAATAAAATCTAGTTTTGCAACTTTACTATTTGGCTCCGGTTCCCTTTGACAGTATGCACATGCTTCAGCTAATGTTCAGAGCAGGGAACACAGTTAATTTCAAAAAACCTGTACAAGGCACTAGTCTAACATTGCTGAGAAATGCAAAGAAATGGAACCTGAGCCAGTGAAACGGAATTTCTGTTTACATTTTAACACTGCTTACCTCCTGTCATTGCACTAACAAAGGAAGCCTCCTTATGAAAGTACTATTCAGTTTGATAGGTTAGGGCACGTTTTTGAAATGCAAACCAATATACCTTACAGATAGCATATTTCAGGTAAGCAAACTGAAAGCAACATTATTTATTAAGTGGAAATAGAGGAGAATTTGGAAAATGTTTTTCATGGGTTTTAAAGTAGCAGTCTCCTTTGTCTCTTAGTCCCCAGCTAGTTTACTGTCACAGAGGTCAGATGCCTGGTCCCATAATAAACAATTGGCTTTATAAGCCACTCAACTAAATTTCAAAGATAGTTCAGACTCAGTAAATTTTAAAATAAAATAAGATATGCCCACTCAACCCTGCTCAAAGCAAAGAGATACGCGACTAAGTGATGAACAGCTTCACCATCCACCCAGTGACAGCCAATTATTTAGGCTAAAATCTTAAAAGATGTCTTTGGACACATTCCCTCTCATGCCCTCCATCTGGTCAACAGAAATTTTTTTAAAAGATTTTATTTATTCATTTTTAGACAGAGGGGAAGGGAAGGAGAAAGAGAGGGAGAGAAACATCAATGTGTGGCTGTCTCTCCCACACCTCTTACTGGGAACCTGGCACGTGCCCTGACTAGAAATTGAACCAGTGACCCTTTGGTTCACAGGACAGCACTCAATCCATTGAGACACACCAGCTATGTACATTTTTATTTCTGCTTGCAAAATAGCTTTAAAATAAGTCTTGATTCTTTTTGATATTCTTCTAGTTCAGAATCTTATATTTCTCTTGAAAATCTCTATTGCAATAGACAGAAAACTGAATTCTCTGTAGCTATTTTCTTTCTATTCCATTAGAGCTTTCATGACAGTTCTAGAATCATCACTTTAAAGAGAATTATGTCATTCATGTCAGCAACTATTAGGATAAAGACCACAGTCATTAATGTCATGCCAGCATATGCCCATCGAACCTTTTCAGTATGGAGTTACACCACTACAGGAACAGTTGCTCTGAGTCCTCAGACTTACTGAAGTACTTTTCCTCCACAAACATCCCTTATCCTATGGTTTAGAATAGCCTCCACCCTCTCCTTCAGTTTGGTATCATACTAACAAAAACACTTTTTGACCAAACTTGAGTCAGGATCCTCTGAACCTTCCTCTAAACTAGGTCTTGACTTTTAGCTCGTGTTCTTCTCTGCTGCACCAGGTTCAGCAAGAATCTTGCTGTGTCCAGATAGAGTGAATTCCCGACATTAGATATCTGATCACCCATGATACTCATTCCCCAATATTCCCTGGCCTACTTTCAGGAAGTATTCTGTTAAATCTGATTAACCAGAATCCCCTTTACTCCTATTTGTTTCCTTTGTAGTAATTTCCCATGCACTCACCTTTACCCTACCCCTGGGCTATACATTCCTAATTGTCCCTGCTGCATTTGGAATTGAGACCAGTTCTAAACTGAGGTCATTTTCCTCTATTGCAATAGTTCATGAATAAAATCTATTTTTAATGTTTTAATTACTGTCCAGCTGTAATTTTCTTTAACAATGCTAATAATATCTCTGCACAAATGTCACACTAGTCAATCAACACATTGGAACTCTTGATCTATCAGGTGCCAGTACATGACAGTCATGCAAGCTACCAAGAAGTGCTAGAAAACATTGTGTGTCATTATGGGCTAAGTTAATTACTGTAAACTTAGGAATGTGTTTGGAGAACTAATAGATATATTTAGTATTACACTGTAGAACCACAGAACCAGTATTAGAAATAAATGAATCAGTCAAGGATTTATCTGTTACACTTATTTATAAGAACACCTAGCATATATTTAGATAATGGACTTTGTGCTTTAATGGAAACCTGCTGCTTACTGTATAATTGAAAAAGCCCTTCAGTTCTCAAATGTTCTGATCTACCGCTGAGACAAAAAGCAAAGAGAGAGCCAGCTGAGTTTTGTTCCAGAACTTCAAAGATAATTTTAGAAAGATTGGTTTGTAGAAGTATCTTCCGTGTTTTAGAAGGTAGGTGATTGATACGACATCTCAGAAACATTATTTCATTTGCAGAGGTAATATGTGAAACAAACAATTTTTGAAAAATCTCTCTTAAATACCTATCAAGTTTAATCTGATAAATACTACCAATTGAACTGGAGACTAAAATTTATTCATTTTATGATGTATAGGCTTACATTCTCAAAAATTTAGGATCCTATTTTCCTTTGTCAAAGAGCCATTCTGTAAGAAAATGAATCACAATTTCTCATCTATTTTCATGTATTGTAATTGTATTGACTTTATAATATCATAATGCATTGGTCTTTAAGAACCTAATAAAAGCAAAGGTCTATGTATCCTTTCCAAAATATACATTCACCTATACATATATACACAATATTGAGAGATAAGTAGGGATCAATAGATCCCAAGTAAAAATACTTGTCCTAGCAAATACCCACACATGTCATATATGAGCTTTTTATTTAAAAAGAGGACATCCATGTACAATGTGATACAAAGGCATCTGAGAACTCCAACTTCAAATCTGCCCTTAAGGAATTCGTAATATTCAATTTAGATATTCCTTTCTTACTATGTATATGTTTTTAAAAAGAAAAGATTTCTTTGATGAGGCATACAAACTTCCTAACACTTGAATGTGAACCAGTTTAATGGATCAAGCTGACAAAACCTACCTGCGAAGCATAGCCAGTTACTACTCACTATGTTTAAGAAAGGCATAGGAAAGCAGGGCAAGATATTAGAAACATATTTTTAAAATATTTCCTAGAACTTATCCTGGCTGTGGACTTGCTACTCTATAAAGGATAACAAAAATCATCTTCGCAAATTTGGAACAGAAGCAGTCCCACATTGAGGCCAGGATAACTTTTCCATACACTTTAGAAAATCTGCTAAGTGAGCAAATTCAGAACATTTTTCAGGGTTTATCCTGTAGTTCTTCACTAATGGAAGAGGCTTTTTGTATGCATGTATTTGAAATAGGTAAGAAATAGTCTACAAAGTACTGAACCTCTGAATGCTAAAAGGGTAGATTTATTGTATTCAGAAAGTCAGTCAAAATCATTGCCAATGTACATTTAGCAACTCTTGTCTCTGAGACTGTAAAACTGAACTCGGCAGGAGTCCACTGACCATAATAAGTGGGATCATGGGACACAAGCACAAGAATCAGTTGGATCTCACCAAGTATCTTACAGTTTTTAGTCAAAATAGAATTATCTGTATGAATCTGGCAAATACCTGTTTTTGACCACTGAATCTCTGTATCAAAGTGAAGCATTATGGTATCTAGCTATCATTTGATTTTTATTGAAGGCTGTTGATTTTCATAAGTTAATCTTACACTTTTCTACCTTTTTAAAGTATTTTATTATTTGAGTTATTTTACCATGATATCTAGGAGTTTCTATCAGGGTCCATCATATCATCTATAATTAGAAATAGTTTTGAATTTTAATTTTCATAACTTATGTAATCATTGGCTGTTCATTCAAGACAATATTAAATAGTGTAGATGGTGATCATCGTTGATTGCTTTCTTGACCTTAGTGGAAATAACTTTTCATTTCCATGGTAAGTTACTGGCATTCATATGGTGATGCATTTACATATTTCATCATATTAAGAAAAGTCATTTCTGCTTTCTGAAACCTTCAGTAAGGAATAGCTGTATTTTTCAAAGGCTTTTTCAGTATAATAGAGATAATCATGTGATTTTTTTCCCTAAGAACTATTAATATGATGATATACTAAAAGACATACTAATATTGAACCAACCGCACATTCTAGTACTGAAATCTATTTGGTCATAATGTCTTATTTTTTTAATGAGATGTTAGAGTGTGCTAATAATTTATTCAGTATTTTCTAATTATGAACTATAAGTAATATGTGTCTGCATTTCTCTTTTTTGGGTTATCTTTATTTGGATTAAGTTATCAATTCTGTTCTTCAAGTATAAAATAATTTAGGAGATTTTTATTTATTTTCTATGCTCCAAAATAAGTCATATAGCATTGGAACTATATGGTCGTAAAGATTTGGTAGAACCACCTGTGAAACCATTTTGACCTGTCACCTTTTTAACAGAGGTATTTCCTAAATAACTTTTATTTATTATATATATATCAGTCTGTTTATGTTTCTAACTGAACTGGAAAAAATTTTAAGGAAATATGTTTTCCTAAGAACTTACCTATCTAGCTTTCCAATTTTATTTTGAAAGAAGTATGTAAGCTTATCTCATGGTTATCTAAATTTCCATTGTATCTAGTCATTACCTACTTCTAATTTTTTATGTTTGCTGGTTCCATTTTTATTTGCTGAAGCTAGCTAGTAGTGTGTCTAGTTTGTTGGTATTTTAAAAAAATTTTAATTTTTATTTCATTATGATTATTACTCTTATTATGAATAAGAACATCCACTGATTTTTTTCTTTACCTTGCTGTTTTGCACTTATAATTTGCCCAGTTGTGGCTTTTATTTAGGTTTACTTCTTTGCTAACTCGGTTTTTATTCTTTTAATTTTTGTTGGTAAAATATTTTTTATTTAAATCATTTTTATTGTTACTCTATTACAGTTGTCCAAATTAGGCTTATGATCCATTTTAAGTTAATGTTTTGATCTGTATAAGGTCTGTGACAAGATATAATTTTTTTTGCATTTGATATTCCAGCACCATTTGCTAAAGAGACTGTCTTTGCTCTTTTACTCCTTATCAAAGATAAATTGACAATTTTAATGATACTCTATTTCTGGGATCTCTATTGTGTCACTTACATGTTTGTATATTCTTTCACCAGTACCACATTGTCTTGATTACTGTAGCTTTATAGTATGTCCTGAAGTCAGGTAGCATCAATCCTCCAACTTTTCTTTTCTTCTTCTTCTATATTGTGTGACAGTTCTGGGTAATTTGCCTCTCCATTTAAACTTTACAATCAGTTTATCGATACCCATATGGTAACTTGCTGAGATTTAGCTTGGGATTGCATCAAATATACAGATTAAGTTGGAAAGAATTATATCTTAACAATATTGAGTATTTTTAAACACAAACATGGAGTATCTCTTTATTTAATTTTTAAAATTCATTCTTCCAAATTTTATAGTTTTCCTCAGATAGATATTGTACATATTTTGTTAGCTTTCCCACTTCATTCTTTACGACAAAGTGGCAGAAGAGTGAAGAGAGAGAATTCATGAAGGATTACATGTGGGGTTTTTAGGGGAAAAGTCCTCTAAATTTTGTGCATTACTTTAAACACATTCTTTTGTCAGTCTCAGTTACTTGGCTCCATGTAACAGCTCTGAGGCTGAGCTGCATGTCAGAAAGAAAAGAAAATCGGCCTTGGTGAACCCATGGTACTCTCTAGCTTCTGAAGAGGAGGACAATGAGAGGAAATATGAAAATGTCAAATGAAGGAAAATAAAATGTCACGTTCTCCCTCTTCCAAAAACCATCATTCTCTGGAAAACTAAATTAGATCTTAATATTATTTTTCCTTTACTAATTTCCATGAGGGTTGCATCTAAAACTTTTAAATAAAGTGTCTTTTAATTTTTGCTGAGCACCTCAAAAATCATTACAAGAGATCACACTTGTTTAAAATTTATAGATGACAGCTGTCTACATAGTGGAAATCTATATAGAACTTTATAGGTTTAAAAATTAATTCATTAGCTGAGAATATGTCTTAAATTTTGGGTATAGTGTTTTGTTTTGTTTTTTTCAGGTCAACTCTGAGGCCATCATGAAAAATTTGGGATAAGAAATAGTGATAGGAGGTTCATCACACTTCATGTGTATAAATGCTCCTTCTTATGTCTATTTGCCTCCCACTGGCTTTATGGATACAGAGAAAGTGCAGAGAGAATACAAGTAAAGAAGGCATTTACAGAGCAGACAAGGTGAATTATCTACTGTCATTTTAACAAAAGTAATTATGGATAAAAATAAATAATATTTGGTGGATTCAGCTACTGCCTTTCGATTTCTGAAAGTATTACAGTTAGTGGATGACCTGTGTTAGCAAACAAGAATATTTTTTCCACTACAGAAATGAACATTTACTTATCATTAAGGTGAAGATAACATCAGTAAGTACCTGATGTATTTTTCTATCAAAGACCCTTTTCCTTTATTAGTGGCCATACCATTAACATGTTATGTAAATGTACTGCTTGCCTAGACCTTATAAAATATTCATTAAATGCATATAATAAATAATGGACAATTGCATCTTCAATGCTCATACATACAAAAATAGTGGTGAGAGATTACATACAATCATTTTTTAAAGCAAACCCATTTTGATTGAACTCTTTTTTCTCATGCATATGTTTTTTATTTAAATTTCCATTTTATTATTCAGATATTCTGATAATTTACTATTTCATTTTAAAGTTTAATTTAAACCAACTGCTTCTTGTTTGCATAATTCAGTATTAAACCATCAAATTTACCTATATGAAAAAATGGACAATAATATATATCATCCTTCTTGGAATGTCAGTGGTATTTGCCCAGAGGCTGAGACAGTCAGTTATGAAAAAGGAAAATTATAGAAAGAAAGGAGTCATTTGCTACACAATCTGTAAGAGATTAAAACATTGTGTAAACTCACACTACTTCATTTTTATACTCTTTATCTTCCCCCACAAAAAAAACAAAAAAAAATGAATCTGGTATTTATGGAAAAGTACTAAACTGAAACACTCTGGAGAATGATGTAATCTAATCACACAGAGATAGAGGTTGGTAAGTCATTGCTTTCCCTTGGGACGTGAAGCCCTTTCAGTGCAGTAGGGCAGATGACATGGGAGCCTGGTCACTGATATTTAGTCCCACTCCTCACTTGGTTTGTTGTCGTACCTTGATAAAACTACTTACACTCCGTGTGTCAGTTTTCTTGTCTGCAAAATCAGAGGAGGAACGAAAGACAATTTACAGCTGCATCCAGATTAAGCATTCTGCAATACCTCTTCCTTCCTTCATCTCACTGTCTTCAACATCATCATCACTAATTTGTCATCCATTTAGGATCTGATTCTGTTCATTGTATTTTAATTTAGTCTTCTAGTTAGTCATTCTTTTCTACCCGCATTGGATTTCTGGGAGTGTTTTAAATCTTTCTAGCCATGATTCTTCCAAAGGAAGAGCCTTTGCTGGTACAGTCCCTCTGCCGGACTGCTCTTCCCCCAGATAACTGCTGGGCTTGCCTCTTTTAGTATATTATTTGCATGTGACCTCCTTTGGGAGGTGTTCTTTTACCACTGAATATAAACTGAAACTCATTCCTCCTCACTAGGAGTCTCTATGCCTTTTTTATGTTCATTCCTTCATTTGTTCTTTCTTTCATCTATTCAAAAACACTCATGATGTGCCTGACTCCGCTTTAGGTGCTTAGAGCACATCAGTGAACAGAATGGGTCTTGGTCCTCTAGGAGCTTACATTCTAGAAGATGGCAGGAATTGGAGAAGGAAACAAAAAATTAAAAATAAACATATATATGATTCCGGCTGGCATGGCTCAGTTGGTTGGGTGATGTCCCTTAAAATGAAAGGTCATGGTTTGATTCCTGGTCAGGGCACTAATGGAAGGCACCCAATTGATGTTTTTCTCACACACCAATGTTTCTCTCCCTTTCTTTCTCCCTCTCTCCCCCTCTCTGTAAAATTAAAAAAAAAAAGGATACATATTTGCATACACATTAATAGAATGTTAGGTGGTGACAACTGCCATGAAAAAAAGTAAGATTATTATAGGATCATTATTAAAATACTAAAAAGTTACATTCAGATAAACTTCTGCTAAAAAAATAATGAATATACAATTTCCAGGAAGAATTGGAAAAATGTCACATTTTCCACTATTAAGAACTTGTTCATGTAATTTTAAAAGGATAATAATGAGTATTGGGTTACCATGTCTTTTATGTCCCAATGAATAATGTATTTATAAGAAATATAACATTTTTATTTAAAACATCATTATTTAAAATAAGCTGGAAATTATATACTTCAAACGAATTTAAATTTAGGATGAAATTTTTAGATATTAACCATAACATGTATAAGTTGGTTACCTAGTCTTTCAAAATTCCTTTAAGGGACAATTTAACAAGAATGTTTTTAAAAGCACACAGTGACTTGATGTGTGTTATGTATCTATCAAGCAAATTGGTGGGGTCATATGAATCCAAAGTCAGACACTTTTCATTGTGTTAATTGCTTCCTATTAATTCCTCTCTCTTCACTGAAAATCTGTGCTCTTCATGAGTGGACCATGGATAGCTGATAAATAATAAATAGCATAGATCAGTGATAAGTATTTATTTATTAAAATTAATAAAGAAATAAATAAATCTAAAATTAACTTTTGACCTACAGTTAAACTCAGATGAAAAGAGTTGATGGTTCCTTTATTTTCCTATCAGCACTCACATTTACAAGCATTTTCTAAGATGCATAGAGCCAAGGGGTAGAAACAGCCTCATGAGAAGTCATAGCATGGGATATTTCACAAAGAGGGCTTGTCACCCTGCTGAGAACCTTGAGTGAGATAAGGTGGCCACCAAACTGGAATGCCTCTAAACAGGAGTGATAAAATCCTTTTCAACTCAAGGTAATAGGGAGGTACTAGGAATGTGGTAGAACTGACCTTCATGGAGTTCAGCAAAGATATCCAAAGACCCTTCCTTAACTCTTTTTACAGCTTTTAGTACTGAATAGTTTGAAATTTTGGGGAGACTGAAAAGAATATTGAGTCAGAAATTAGATCAGAAAAAATCCTAATCTCCATTCAAATGCCACCATTTTTTTCCCTAATTAATGCAATTTTAACATGAATGGTGTTTTCATTAGGGGGTTCTACAGGTTCTAAAATTCTACAAAATTGGCATTTAGGAAGAAGAATACAGCAATGGTGGTCTGGTGCTTTCTGACTCAAAAGTATAATTCAATGTATTTAAATGAGGATGAAGGGAGCTTAGAAACCCCGGCCAAAGCCAAACCTGTGCCTCCAAGAGCTGGATTCTCTCCACCAATTGCTATTTTCTTAGAACAGAAATGTCACATGTAGATATAGGATGAGGATGGTTAAAAAAGTAGGAGTTCACATCTGAGGGTTCAGAGATAGTTTAGAAAATGGCACCGTTTGGTTGGGGGAATGCTGCTAGACCAGGGAAGAGGATGGAAAATGAAACACTTAGCGCTCTCCATTTTGCTGAGGGTTTCCTCTGCCTGACATGATCCTCTTCACTTCCCTTCCTCTTCCTCTCCCCATAAACCCTCTGCTAACAGAAAGAATGGTGCTTTCCAGAACATAAAAGATTCTATTCATCTTCACGGAGTGATTTTCAAGGATGATTGATGGGACACAAAAAGAAATGATGGATATTAAAACTTACTATTACCAGTCATTACTTATTTGCTCGATGCTGACAGTTTATTTTGTACTCAATGAAACAAAGAAGAAAAATAGACATTTTCACCTATCATTTCTCAAGTATTTTATCATTTAGGATAAAACCCATCTCCCTAGGTAAATAAAATGTCGTTGAAGTTCTGAATATATTTAGTACTATGAGTAAGTATATCTTTTACCTCAACTCCATCCTTAGAATATAATAATTAATGAAGCCAATTATTAGAGTTTCATTCATGTGAATGTGTGATGATAACCAGAAAATATCCCAAAGTACTTAGTGTTACAGTGTATATATGGATAATGTGTCAGAAAAGTTATCATAAACATTAATATTTAACCTATATCAGAGTTTATATTCTTATTGTTTTCTAGGACAGCTACCCCAAAATATGATGCCTTAGCATGCTCAATATTTTAAGCTCAAGGAATTGTAAGAATGGCAGGAGTGGAAGGAGTCTGACCTCTCCAGTCTCCCCATAACGCAGGTTATAAGATCCTCATATGAGAGTTACCCTCCCTATACCCAGAGGAAAGGGGCATCTTTATGTACAAAACAGAGAGATGCTGAGAGCAATCTGTGAACAATCAGGCCAGACTAACCACCCTATCTTCCAGAATATCTCCTCATATTCTTTTGTTGTATCACATTTTCCATGACTTTCCACTCTTCATCAAGCCTCCTATAAAAATGCTGAGACTTAACCATGCCTTCAGGTTTTCATTTGCTTATGAAGGTTCCAGTGTCATGCAAAACTTCCATTAAATAAATTTGTATGCTTTCTCTTATTAATCTGTCCTTTGTCAGTCCAACTTACAGGGTCTGAACTGAGGACCGAAGATAGATCAAAGTAGAGATTTTTTTTTTTCTCTCTTGCACTAGTCAGCTGTCTCCTTTACCAAAAGGGCAGTGAAGTACATGAACAGTTTGCTCCTACTCCATTAAATCCCTTCTCTCTGCTTGAAATTTCCCATGTAGGGTGTGGTGCCTTGAATGATTCTGGGTTCCTGGATGCTGTTCTTCTTAAAACATCCTTAGCTTCTATCAGATTTTACAGTCCTTCATGATACAAAAGATGCTTCAGCCAAGGAGAAAACTCTGAAAAGGCACAGTTTTTCCATAGCCTTCCTCAGATCATCTCTGATTACATTAGAAATTCTAATAATTATAATAACCTTTATAATAGTACACATTGTTTGGTTTAGATGTTACTTTAAACTATGTGTTTCTTCTTAAAACATGTATGAAATGCCATAAATCTAAAGGCAAAGGGTAAGAGACTGGGTATTGGAAGTAAGACTTAGAACAATCCTGACAGTCTGGAAAGATAGAACAAACCCAGAAAGAGGAAAGGTAACAGATTATTGCAAAAGTCTTATATTTTAGTTAAATTATCAATTTCACAATTGCAAAAGTATGGAATGAGTTAGACCTGGTAAGACATCTGTTCAAATGAAAAATGACATGGAGGTGAGGAATTGGTCTACATAATTGTCTGACACAGGATAAAATTTGAAGAAGATGCACAGTTTAGGGTAGATTGTGACTCCATTATTAAATGTCAACATGCTACTCATTGGTTTTTATTGGATTTGTTATGGTGACATGATGCCAGCCTTCATGGCAAACATGCTTCCTCCTCCACACAACCCTGAGCTGAGGTTAGCCTACAGCTGTGGCCCTTCTGCTGGCCTCCAAATTCCTGACAGGACAGGGCCTGAGCTACCTGGTGACAGGAAGCCCTGTGCAGGCAGACAGCACAGGTGCTGCCTCTGTCAATGTTTACAGAATTGAAGGGTACTCTTTCTCTCTAGGGCAGTGGCTCTGAAGTGGCCAAATAACCCCTAGGGGTTTGGGAGACCCTTTCACACACTCAATGAGGTTCTCTCTTTGCCACCTTTCTATCTCTGTGAGCCTGAGTTTATTTTCATATGCTCAACTAAAACAATTTACTGCAACATATTGAATACAGAAGCAGATAGGAGACTCCAATGTCTTTAGAGCTACATATCTGTGGATATTTTAAAACATGTAAAACAATGCCATTCTTCTGAAATATTTTGTTGTTTTGGAAAATATAGACATTTTAATGTCACTTGCTATAAGATATTTTTAAATAAATTGTCATTTGTTAAAACACTTTTAGTAAATTAACTTTGTAAAACAAGTGTTAATTTATAATGATACATATTAATGCAAGTAACGCATATAATTTAAATGCTAAGGCCAAAACACTTGCGTACCACTGATCTAGAGCAAAACCTCAACCTATAATAAAAATGATGATGATAATGATAGTAATAATAATAGCAGGTGGAAAGAACTATGATTATGTATATATTAATAACATTTAGAAAGTCTATAATTAAAGATAAAAGAATATGAAAGCCCCCTTGGTCAAGGTACTGAAATATGACTCCAGATCTCTATTTTTCCTCTTTCTTATTTCCTTTGGTTTCTACTTTTTCTTCTCTGTGTCTCTATGCCATTTATTCACAGCTATCGTGCCTGTGTATTTTCCTTTCCACTTTGCATCTTTCTCTTTTCCCCTCACTCATTCCATATCCAACTGCTCCACCCTGTTGTTCTCTTTCTTCCTCTCCAGAATTTGTTGCCATATTTTTTTAGCTTTTCTACTACTATAACTGTACACAAATCAGAATATGGGATTGCAAATAAATATTTTAGTAAATATAGTTTTAGTACATGCCTATCAAATCCCCTTCTATTTTCCCCTTAAGATAGCTAAAATTAAAATCTGGTGACATTCCTGAAAACCCAAAACAAATCAAAATGAATTTTTATTATACTTTAATGTCATATTTTAATTCTTCTCTAGAAAAACATTTTAACATTCTTAGAAAAATAAAGAGAAAGTAAACATAAAAGAAAATTATTTCAGTTTTTATGTCGGAAGCAAGGAGTTTTCAAATGAGAATGGTAGGTGAAATGTGAAGAACAAAAGAAGAAATACTTGTGACCAAGTACAAAGCCAGGGGCCCATGGAGAAGGTACATGCCATAGGGATATTCTCTGCAATGGAGCATGGCTATAAAATTTGGGTCAATTTAGTGAGAGATTTCAAATTTGATGTTTGTTCTCACTTTGTGTTGAAATTATATATTTTTTGTTCCTTCCCTTTACTTAAATTATTACACATAAAACACTAAGGAAGGGAGAGGGTGTTCTGTTAAGACATGTTATTGGGATGAAAGCTGGCTAGTTGTGCTAAGTGAGGCAAGCCAGGCAAAAAAAGGGATGTCATTTGTATGTGGAATCTTAAAAAAAAGTAAAACTTGTAAAAAACAAATAGTATAATGGTGGTTACTAGGGATGTGAAGGGGGAGCGGAAAGACCAATGTTAAGGGTGTTACACACTTGCAGTGAGTAGTGAATAAGCCACAGCGATCTAATGTACAGCATAAAAAAAATAGACAACAATACTATGCTATAATTACTATACAATTACTAATTGTAAAATTACTACAATTACTATAATCATGTAGTGTTGATAAAAGTGATCATATTAAAATATGTTCAGCCACTATGTAGTTAGGTCTGCTGTGGTTGCTTCTGTACTGAACATGTACAGGCTTTTCTTTTTTCTTGTAATTATTTTCCAACAATACAGTGTAACAACTATTTACATTGCATTTAGATTGTATTAGGTATTATAAGTAACATACAGATGACTTAAAGTAGACAGAGGGATGTACATAGGTTATGTAGGGATGAGGGGAAGGAGATTTACAATTGTGAGTACATGAAAGAGAGGTCATTCTTGTATTATTATTTATTATTGTATTGTTTTTCCTTTGAACTGTAGATCTACTTTTGTCCCACCCTATATGTGGGACAAAATCTATACAACTTTACAAAAGGGATTTGAGCATTGGAGGATTTTGGTATTCATGGGCGTAGTCCTGAATCAATCCCCCATGGATACCCTGGGGATGACTGTGTATAAATATATCAAAGTAACATGTTATATGCCTTAACTTTACACAATATTTTATGTAAAACATATTCAATTTAAAATAAAAGACAATAGCAGGCTCAGGAGCTGAGAGCAAGACTGGAAGCAAGTGAGAGCCATGAAGCAGCTGCTGATGTGGACGGACTCAGGGACACTTAACTCACCGTTGGAATCACCAGAGGACAGGGGAAGAAGGCACACTGATCTTCCCACTGTGTGTTGGGCTGGGGCTTGAACTATTCAACTGAGAGGTTTTTTTACTTCTAATCTAGGTATTTTAACTCTCATTGTATTATATTTCTTAGTGTTATCTTCCACTAGATGTAAAGCTAGATTCAAAGCTACATGAAATCCAGGACTCTGATTCCTGTTTCTCTTTTGTATCCATATTGATAATACCCATTATCAAACATGATACTGTGTAGTAGGTATTCAGTAAAGATTGGTGACTGAATTGCCACTGATATAAATAATATGTATCAAAGTTTTTGAAACCAGTAATTCAGAGATGGGTGTTTAGATTATAAGACTATACCCAGTTGTCACTCTGGTGAAATAGTCAAGGAAACAAGTCTAGAGGATTAAGACATATTCTGGATTTGAATCTTACCTCTGTCACGTGTGTGTGATTTTGAGAGAGTTATTAAATAATTTATTTTTTCACAGTTGCTTCATATATAAACCAGGGTTTATAATAATATCTACCATTGGGTTGTTAATAAAAAGTAAGTGAAATGATATATGTAAAAAACAAACTAATGACTGGGCAATCCTAAACTCTCAATGAACATTATTTATCAAGAGTTTCAAAACTCTTTTATTTGGAATGGTTTATATGATTTCTCTTGCTAATATTGTATTGTGGTCTCAGGGTCACATTAGCTAAAATATGATGTTTTTTAAAGCACAACTCACATATATTTATATGATACTATTTCTATCTGTTTAAGATACAGGATCTAGCAGAAATAACACTTGCTTGAGGGTGGTTGGTGGGGTAATAATATGGGTGCAGTAATTTACAGTTTTAATTTGAACATTTCACCTAAAGTGTCATATGGTGTGCTTGAGTGTGATATTGTTATGTTACAGAATTACATGCTTAGGATTTTGTAATGAAATATTTTGTAATTTAAAAAGGGGCATTATTTGTGCTGGACCCTGTATAATATTTCAGTCAACTGGTGTTTTGCTTTCATGAGTATACCTTGTTTGATAGTCCTTTTATTTTCATGGGAATGCCAGTTGTTAATTTTTGTTGTTGTTATTGTTGAATTAATGAGTTAGTAGAGAAGAGGATATAAACAAGGTACTGGATTCTAAAATTTTTCAACCACATGCTACAGTGGGTTGAAAAAGAAAAGTTTGAATCTAGAATATACACCTTGCTTACTTTCTTAAGGTTGTTCTCTATTGTTTACTCTCCTTAAATAGTTATTGTAGCACTATTAATATAGTACTCCAATTCTCTGCAGTGAAAATAAGTGAATTATAAAGAGATAATTGGCAAACTATCATTGACATACATGATGACAGTAAACCCTGGCATGTGAAATCTCAAGGACAGCCTGCATTTCCCTTTCATAAACAATAACAAAATAAGAACTACCTGGAATTTGTCCTGGGTTTAATAGAAAGATCATTTAGAAAGAGTTGTGTTATCACTAGAGCTAAATCTAGCTCATTAAATTAATTCAGACAAATTCCAATAATAGTTTCAGTTTCATTTTCTTAACTCTAATCTACAATAGGTATACTAGATATACTTTTGTATTCTTCTGTACTTTTATTCAACAAACAGTTGCACTACAATTATGTACTCTGTTAAGTTTTAAGACAAAGTTGAAAAAGGCAAATTCTATCTTCAATGAACTCACAGTTGAGTGATGGACACTGATATTATGATAGTTAATCATAAGTTCTTATTTCAGCAAAGAAGTGAGGAATGCAATCTAGCCTGGGAGGTAAGTAATTATTTTTCCAAGAAGACAATCCTGATTCTTGAATAGTAAGTGTATGCTAATAATGCACTTGGGGTAGAAACTGGTGGAGACTTTCAAGCAAAGGAAATGGCATACTCCAAAATTGCAAAGGCTCAGGCATTATACTACATTAGGGAATTTCTGGTAATTCAGTGTATGGTTGGGTAGCAGGGTGTCGAAGAGCCAGGTAAAGGATAGCAAGAAAGGCCAAGGTCATAATGCCAAGGGCTCATTATGCCATGAAAAACACTTAATTTTCTCCTAAAAGCAGTGGGAAACCATGAAAAAATGTTTTAGAGGGAAGCGGCATACTCAGATCCTCATTTTGAAAACAAAATCCTCTAGCAGAAATGAAGCAACAGATAGGAAGTGGCATCACTGTCTGCAGGGATACCTGGTAGGAAACTGCTGTGGGAAGGCTGGGTAGGACACAACGAAGGCCTGACACAAGATTCCAGCAGCAGGAGTTGGAAGGGACAGGTGGAATTGATAAATATTACTGAAAGAGAATTTGCATGAATTAGAGACCAATTAAATGTGTATTGAAGAGAGTTACTAAATGTAGGTGGAAGAGAGTAATTTTTTTGGGTGGATGGTGTTGTGCCCTCTGTTGAGAAACACAGTTATGAGAATAGGTTGGAAGAGAGATAATGCATTTCCAAAAAGCATAGGTTCAGTTTAAGGTCCTTTTGGACGTTCATTCAACAACTGGACATATGGGTCTAGAAATCAGGAGATGATCCCTCAAAGACCTTTTAAACTAATATTATAACTCAATTTACAAAAAAAAATTACTTAACTAAGAAAAACATTTTGGTGTAAGCTATGTGACAACAATTAGTATAAAGCTGAATAATTGAACAAATGAATATTATTTAAGCATTTGCTATATACATTGCTCTTGCTTTGAAGTAGCTCATTAATGCAGAAGTAATATACCAGCAATTATTTGCTATCTAATAATTAATCCACAAAATAGGAAATCAGAAATGCTAAAAGAAATGTTCAATTTTTAAGTCTTTAACATATTTTAAAATACTCCTTAATTCCCCTTTTTTTAACAGATAAAATTAGTACTTTTTCAAGCTAGAACTTCCTTTAGCTTCCTCTGTTTTCCCCTCCCTTTGTGTGTGCATTTTTTATCACAAGATTCTGCATATCTTGTATGACATAGGGACAGACAGGGTATGAGGGCGCTACCAAAGCTTTGCAAGCAAAGTGTTGCTAGACAATAGATCTCTGGACAATGAATAATTGAACAAATGAATATTATTTAAGCATTTGCTATATACATTGCTCTTGCTTTGAAGTAGCTCATTAATGCAGAAGTAATATACCAGCAATTATTTGCTATCTAATAATTAATCCACAAAATAGGAAATCAGAAATGCTAAAAGAAATGTTCAATTTTTAAGTCTTTAACATATTTTAAAATACTCCTTAATTCCCCTTTTTTTAACAGACAAAATTAGTACTTTTTCAAGCTAGAACTTCCTTTAGCTTCCTCTGTTTTCCCCTCCCTTTGTGTGTGCATTTTTTATCACAAGATTCCGCATATCTTGTATGACAGAGGGACAGACAGGGTATGAGGGCGCTACCAAAGCTTTGCAAGCGAAGTGTTGCTAGACAATAGATCTCTGGACAATGACAAGCTTCTCTCATGAATTCATCTTTAGCTTTCTCTCCTTTCACTGCCATTGTCGTTTTATTCAACAATGGCTAATAAATAACAATCAAGTCCTTTTTCCTTCTTACAATGTCAACCTTTAATTACTGCATTAACTTTTATTACATATATAATTAAAAAGTTAAATAGTGCCTTTGATATATGTGAAAAATGCATGAACCTAAATCATTAAAAATATGGATGCTCAAAGAAATTTAATCAGGATTATGTAAAGAATAAAGAATTATGTATGGGAATGACTTATTATTTGAACTTATTTGTTTCTATTATAATATCCATGGTGATTCATATGATGTAAAATCTCATTTGAAAAGAGATACTATTTCGAAATTCTAACTCCTGAATCCTTCATGGGGTTTATCATATAATCACCCATATAGGACTCTCTAATTTCCATTGCATATAGAATTAATTCCAATTCTATATACTTGGATACTCAAAAATCCTTCCTACTCTGTTAGAACTAATCTAGAGTTCATAAAACTGGGAGCTCCAGCAGCGATATTCCTTTCAGCCTCTCCCTTTCCACAATTTATTCTTGGCCTCAGCCCTGTCTCTCATTAGCTTGTTTCCTCTCTGTCTACATTCAACAACATTTAGGTCAGATTTTCTCATCATGGACAACTTCCCCAACCAATCTTCAGTTGTTCTAATTATGTTCAGCACTTATTCTCTGTATCCCTTCTTTCTTTTCTTCATACAAATATGCATGTTTGTGTTCCCAAGTAGCCCATGAAGAAGGGGGTGGGGAAAGTGGCCAAACGCGGCAGAAGCTAACGGTTATACCCTGCCTACCCGTTCCAGCACGTCACATGTTTTCTCAAGTCTCAGTACTACTTTTAGATAGATATTATTATTGCGGATGATTAAATAAGACATAGAAAGGTTTAAATAACTTCTCAACTGCCCCCCTAACCCCAAACTTTCAATAGGGAGCTGGATTCAAATCCAATGGTTCCTGGTTTGTCCTCCTGTGACCTTGTGGCCATTATGTCATGGGAGTGACTTTGAAGTCAGGGTGCTTTAACTTGCAATGCTGCTCCTCACTAACTGTGTGGACTATTTATTAAACATCTGCTATGTTCTCTGCTCAGGATTTCACACAGTAAAACCCCAGGATTGCGAGCAAGAACCCCAAGCCATGGTACTCACAGTATTCTCAATTTATAAATAAGAAACTGGAAGCACAGGGAGTTTAGGTTAACTGGCCCAAGGCCATAGAATAGCAGGCGCAACTGGACTTCGATTCCAGGTTGTCCCAACCTGCACTCTGAATCGTTATGCTGACCACTTCGTCTCAATGGGAAACTGCCATAACCTCTTTAAGCAGCAAAAGTTTCCTTATGTATAAAACGAATGTAGAACTGTTTTGAGGATTAAATGGATTATGGGGAAACACTAAGCATAATAACTGGCATGTAGCACTAGATAAGTAATGTTTGTATTTATCTTCATTATTTGACTGTGCTGACTGGAGGGCTGGGGGAAGGGATTAGATAGTTTCATCTGATTCAATTGTGGCTCTGGGCCTTGACTGCTGTGGCTCAGTTAGCTGGGCATTGTCCCACAAACCCAAACATCATGAGGTCAATTCACAGTCAGGGCACATACCTAGGTTGCAGGTTTGGTCCTTGGTCAGGCACATACAAAAGGCAACCTCATCAATGCTTCTCACCTTGTCTTTCTCCCTCCCTTCCCCTCTCTCTAAAATCAATAAGCATGTGCTAGGGTAAGGATAAAAAGAAAGCTGTTCTGTGCATGCATTACTGCTTCAGAAATACTTATTGATTTTATTATTTTATATATTGGTTGTATAGAAAGATGGTGAGGAGAAAAAAGGCAGGGTGTTATCAAATATTGACATATACATAAGTCTAGTATTAAATTATATTAGATTTAAACCATATAAAATAATGGAGCTTAGTTTTATGCTGCCATATGAAAAGGAGATCCTTGCGGGAGAAATTTTCTCATTGGATCCTCCATTTAAGAGCAGAAACCATCAATATAATCTACGTCAGAATCTGAGTACTTGCTATACTCACATTTGCCTACAATGCAGCAATCTAAATGTATTATGGACTCTGTTTGATCATTTTCTATCATTACTCCCTTTAGGACAATGATATCCAAAAGTGCTCACAGTAAAGAACCTGGTATGCATTGGGTTTGTGAAATTCTTTGACTATTTGAAATTGTATACTGGAAGAGGAAAATTCAAGTTAGCCCTTTGTTGAAAGTTAGTTTTACTTTATACCCAGTTCCAGCGTCCCTCTAAATATGTGTATGTGATTGCCAAGATGACAAGGTTAGAGTATGCAGCTGGGTCAGTATTCAAACACCCCTCTGGAAAATATGGAAGACCTGAAGGTAGACCGATGATGACATCACCCAGCTAAGGACACAAATTTCAGGATGAGATCCAAAGGTGTCCCTCTGAGGCAATTTATAAATGTGTTACAAATAAGATTAGGAAGATTGCTGTATCTCAGAAAGAGGACTAACGTCTAACTCCTGGGAGCCAAACTAATCATGTCAAGTAACATGTTTTTAAAAAAAAAGAAAAATCATCTATATGGAATCAGGAAAATTAATTGAAAAGTAATTACATGCCAGGGTTGATTTAGAAAAGACTAAGGAAATATAAATGATATCTGGAAAATGATATTTTAGTTATCAGAAAGTCAGACTCAGAATAATCTTGTTGAGATTTTCCACTGCCTTCTTCAGTTCCATATCCTCTCTTTGATGTTCTGAAACTGTCTGCTTTCCTATTCTGTTTGCTTGGTACCTTGATAACAGAAGGATATCTTGAAATAGTAGGAAAAAAAGTTTCTAGTCATTCGAAAAAGAATAACTCTCATTGTAAATTGGTCTTTCTGGTTCTTTTTTTTAGTTTTTTATTATTTTTTAATTTTTTTATTGTCATTCAATTACAATTGTCCCCTTTTCCCCCCATTACTCTCCCCTGCCCTATGCACCCCCACCTCCCATATTCAATCCTCCTCCCCGCCTCTGCTGGCTTTGTCCCTGGGGCCTTTATACATGTTCCCTGACTTGACCCTTCCCTTCTTTCCCTCATTATCCTCCTCCCGCCTCCCCTCTGGTAACTGTCAGTTTGTTCTTTGTTTCCATGTCTCTGGTTCTATTTTGTTCTTAAATTATTCTTTCCACACAGAAAATTTGATTAGTGTAAATTAGTTTTAGGATTTATTATTCCCATGGTGTGCTCATAAAAGTTTGTGTCTGAGTCTGAAAAGCAAAGATCTTGAATTTGCTGAGATGCCCCCATGGTGATATTTGCAGCTTTAAGTTCACAGTCATCCCCCAGATTTGTGGAATCAGCCAGGGACTGATATATTATTATTCTGAGAAGTTATTTAGCTGATTATGATGGTGCATTTGCTATGCCTTCTGAAATACAATAATGTCATGTTTAAGAGAGAAAGGCAGCCTGATAAGTCAAGGATTGCTTCTCAATTGTCTGTATAAATAACAACTTCAAAAATAGAGAGAGAGCCATATCCTTCTTACAAAAAAGCCATGCAGGCAGCATAATTCCTTCCTCCCTCCACATAGAGCCACATCCAGGGCATGCCCTCTGGGAGTGCTTGATGGATGCCTGGTGACGAAAACTATGATGAATTGGCACGAGGACACCAAGATGGAAATTATAGTTGTGGGTGCTTGACAACTCTGTATCAGAAGCTGGGTTAGAAGCAGATTAATTAGGTCAGTCTCTCAACTTTAAGTGTCTCTACTTCTAAGTGAGAAGAGGTACCCATGATGCTGTTCAGATCCTCCAGAATATAATAAAAAAGGATTAAATGAAATAGATTCATCCTAATCCACAACTGGGAATGTGCCTGCTACATTATTTTTGTACCTTCTTGAGAAGAAGTGATACAATGAAAAAATACAGCACAGAGTGAAAATCCACAGTTCTCACATTGAATAAATGACATTATCTACTACCAGGGGCAGTACCATAGGACTAACTATGAGTTTTTTTTTTTTCCCCTACATGTTTTTGCCCTAAGAGAAAATAATTTGGATTCAAAGGAGCATAAATGTTCACAGGCAAACTATGGATCTACTAAGCAAAGATATGAGTGCAGAGAAGTAAGATAAGTAAGTCTGGGGGAGGCAGATTCTCCAGCTATTGGAAGACAGATCTTTAAGGTTGCACATTAGCAACAGCACCTTAAAAATTAGGATTCAGACAAGGTGAATTCTGCACTTAGCCCTCAGCTGTTCTCTGAATTTTGTTGGCTTCCTCGGTCTGTGTGGGTGACCCAGAGAGTGGAGGTAAATGTTGACATAGAGACAGAGGCCAAGCTGATTTGCAAAAGAGAGAATTAAATGAGAACATAAGTAACAGGCTTATATCTATTCGCAGCTGACACTCAATAATTCACTATTATTATTACATATGCAGAAGCCTAAACTTACCAGGAGTTTCTTGCATAATGATATATTTAATGGTACAGATAAATGTTCATACTTTAAAAAGTAATGGTAAAGACAAAGTCCAGGGTACCAAAGGACAATCAAACTCTCTGTAAAGCTAAGCCATCACTAGAAAACCCAATACCATAGCACACTGACTCGGAAAACCAACAATAGTAAAGTTCCTCCCAAGACTGCACAGATGCTGTCATCAAAGTTAGTAAACATTTACTGCAAAAGATTATTGGGAAGCTTCCCAGAGCTGTTTTCTCCCAGGGAAATATGTACTTACAGGAGCTGTACTTTAAAGGTAACTCCATCACCCATCATGTTTTAGGTGGAGAAATGACCAATAGGGGACCTGTATAAGTGGTGGCACTTATGAAACAAGAAGTTGCACTTGACAGCCATTTTATTACACTTGGAGCATATTGAAGGAATAAATCATGAAGGTAGTAAGGCATTTAGATTTTTGAAGCCCCAGTCTTGGGAACTCAAACTCTATGGAGACTTAGAAGATGGATTCTAGGCACTGAACACATCCAGATTGCTCTGGGCATCAGTAAGGACCTCAGCAATCACGGGTCCCCAAGGCCTTGCCAGGAGGAATGACAGGGACAATAGATTTTGACTGAACAAAGCTGTCGTAATCTCCGAGTCACCTTTAGCAAACAAATCTACCTCTCTCTTTCATTACTCTTGTCTTCTGATACCTCAAATATCCAAAATAAACTGTTATTTCATTATAGTCATGAAGTTTTGCTTTTCAATGGTCTGAATATTTTTTACAAAGTTCCTTGTTTCTGTTCTTATCATGGTGCCTTGTATGTTTAACTGTCCCATGGGGTTGTATAAATGCAGGGCACCAGTAGAGACTATTTCTGGATATAGTACATTGTGTTATCTATTTATCAAGTCAGGGAGGATTGCTAACAGAATGAAATGCTTATTCATATTTGTTATATCTAGATCTATTTTCTTTTCCTCCTCTTTCCCCCTAATGTATTGTTCTAATCATCAGACATTTTTTCTGCCCTCTTTGATAACACGATCTTATTGTTTGAGTTAAATCACAGAAGGCTCTAGCCCTTGGCTTTCCCAACGTGAAGCACTATATATAAAATGAGTTACTGCAAATAAGACAAGGCCAGTGCCATAAACCTGTCAACCTCATCTCTAGGATTTTCTTTCTAAATAGCACCACATACTTTCTGGATATTACCTCACATTGAAAAAGGGCAAGCCTCTATTAAAGTTAGGCATTTATGAATCTCATGTTTTAACACATTCTAAATAATGTAAAGGAATTGGGAGTGTTCAGCATGGATCATTTTGAAATGGCTTTGGTGGGGATTTATTGCATGTGTGCATTAAACTGGCATTCACTATTTAGTGTGAAAAGCAGAAGGCATTTCAGTTCGGGTTTAAGATCTGATAATAGCATCCTCCTGTTTTCCACACTCCACTCAAGTACATCAAACAATCAGAGAGCAGCAGATGTTGATATTTTCTCCAGCCATGGAGCCAACCCCAAGGACTGACAATTCCTTTTTGTATATCATCTAAAGCTGAGCCACATGCAGCAAATGGCTTTGGCCAAGAAACTAGAATGAAATCAGAAGCCAAATATCCTTAGGAGGATTTGAGTGTGTTCTGCCTAGGGAACTCAAAATATAATATTGGACATTCTGGACTGATAAGAGAAGAGGAACCATACAATGAACAAACAAAGCTCATTGGAGCTGCATAGGGAAGATTTTATTTTTAGTATGACACAGTCAATTTATTATACCTAAATTAAAGTGGTGATTAAAATGAGAAAATAAATGAAGTGCATGGTCAAGCCCTTTGCAGCCATGCTAGATGGTTTGGATTCACCAGCCTGGTTGTAACTGCGTTGATAGTAATGTTGAAGAATTATTTTCTATATATGTTTTAGGTAATAACTATTTGAATGCATTGGCACAAAAATAATGCTTGCATGTACAGAGGAAAGAATAAAATAAATGACCAACATGAGAGCCCTAACTGAATTATCAGACTCAGAAATTAAGATTCTACATTACCTGGCTACTCAAAGAGTAGTCCCATTTTGGATTCATCAGGGGCTTGTTAGAAATGCAGACACTAAGTCTCCACCCTAGACCTACTGAGTTAGATTTTGCATTTTAACAATATTTCTGGGTGATTTGTATGCACACTGGAGCTGTGGATGCACTGCTCAATAACAGTAAAAAGATTTGATGTGTCTGTGTTTGTGCATGTGAGTGTGCAGGACACATACACGAGAATCATACAATCCTTGAAAATCACAGTTTCTAAAACATGCTGTTCTGTTTTCAAAAAAAAAAATGCCGTTCCATTTTCAATACATTGCAACCATCAGCCTATAACTAATAAATACTGTTTCTTGTCTCCAGCTCCCCAGCAAACATTTGCCCCCAATTTCAATGTTGGGGCTTGTCCCTCCTGGCCTCACACCAAGGGAAAGTTTCCACAGGGACCACAGGCTCGAGGGATGTGTGGGGATGAAGTTTACACTATATATTTCCAATGAGGGATGCAGTGAAACTTAAGATAGTAAGAGGAAGTGCTAAGGTTTACTGAGCACATTCAATGAGCAAAATCCCCTTGCAAGAGTTTTATACGCATCCTCAATTTATCCTCCTAGTGACACGGTGATGTAGACATGTTTATTCCCCTGGTTTACAGATGTCCATAGTGAGTTTCAGACACTTGAAGTGAATTACCTAAGGACACATAGGTAGCACATGGAAGTGTCAGGGTTCATTCATATAACCACTAGGTTATTTTCATCTTGGGTAGAGACAAGTACAGGGATCTGGTACTAGTTCAAGCTTGGATGATATCAGGATTTAATAGGAATTATCATAGACAAGATATACATCAGAAATTGGATGATGATAGCATCTTTGGGTTAGAAATGGGACTGTAAACAGAAGTGGAAGAGCCCACTGTCCTCTTGCTTACCCAAATCAATCCAATTTTTAGTTATATGAAGTTTTCTTAAACTGGTGAACAGCTTTTCCAACCCCCTTTTGAACTTTTGTAAAAACTTACTGGACACAAATCACTCTGAATACCTACTAACTTGAATCATTCTATTGCCATGAGAAATGTGCAATTTCTCCAGCTATACTGTGACCTTTTTGTGGGGGTAGACACCACATATACCTTTGCTTTTTATCCCAGAGAGTGGATGGCACTGCGTCCTTCCTTTAGCTTTTAATGTGTTTTACAGATGAATTGACTACAGGCTCTTGGAGAACTTTGATATTAAGGAATGCCCTGAAGTAGAATAGATCCAGAGATTTAAATACTGACGCCAAGTGGTAGGCAAACTACAGGTCACCCACCTTACAGGCAAGGGAGCTATCTTGGAGACGTTCAGGAAATTTGCATCAGGGACAGCTAAGGTTAAGCCACAGTCCTTATTCCTTTTGTTAACTGAAGCTTATCCATGAAACACAGAATGTTAAACAAATAAGTAACTTGAAAGGGAGTATTAAGAGGTACTTTTCAGCATGAGATAGAGTCTTAGAGTAGAGAATACCTCAGAGAGAATAGTATCCCAGCTCTCTTATTCTGAAATCAGAGTTCATAGGAAATGAGTGAATTGCTCAACGTAGCACAGCAAAACACAGACTAGAATCAAGTCTGATACCCTGATATTCTGTCTAGTATTATTCCCCCATCTGATGCTGTATTCATAGTCAAGCACATTTACTGTTTTGACTGAGCGATAAAACTCAGTCAGGTAGGAGGCTGAATGCCACTAATCTCTTTTAATGAGGCACTTGATTCCAAGCCTCATGGTATAGTCATAATGATGATGCCAGAATAACTCAGCAGATAAAATTGTGCTTGCAGTTGAGTGCCCGAGTGGTTGGCAATGGGATCAGCAGATGCTCTGAGATAAGTGGCAATCCCTTGGTATTATTCCGGAGGATATTTGTTAGAGCTTCCACCGACAAAACTAAATCCTGAAACCTGACTGATGCCAATGGCACTAACTCCATGAAGGGAAGCATTAATAAATACCTGAGCTTTAAAAATATGGTCATATATTCATTGGATAAAATAGACCCAAGGTAATTCAGCAGAAAATAAGCAAATGAAATAAAAAAAAAGGTCACAGAATGTCTCTGTTGTATTTTCGGTAGGAAAAGAATCCCATGGGTTTTTAGATAGGCCATCAAAATCTGTCCTTATTCAGCTCTGTCTTATAAGTAAGCGAAGTGCCCCGCAGTACCACAACATGAGGAAAGCATCATGAGTCCCCGCATGGCCTTAAATGAGTGTGGTAAAACACAGATACCTAATATTTTTTAGTTATAATAGCAACTACATATTTGAGCATGGCAAATTCTATGCCCAGTGCTTTCTACATACTCATTTAAATTATTATAGCAATCCCTGTCCAAGATATAATAATCCTCCCTGTATGTATGAAGAAACTGAAAGTGATACTGTAAATAACATCATACAGTTGAGAAGTGGTTGAGACAATCTGATCTCAAGTTTTCCAGATTCTAAAACCAGTGCTTTCAACTATTTTATTATGGTTTATTTCTTGGCTTTCCAAGACATTAAAAAAAATTTTTTTTTCATAATGATGGCTTTACACCTGTATTAGTTAGATTCATGTAGAGAAATACTCCACAAAACAGACAACATAGACTGCTATTTCTTAATCTTTTGAAACTTTCAGACTCTTTTGTTTTATATATAAACTAATTTACAAAAAATTCAGGACCTTCTAATCCATGACAGAAAAATCCTAAGCATTGGAGACCTGACTCTTTTGTCAGAGTCCTGTATCCTACAGCGAGAGTCGTTTTAAATGATTTATATAAATTGCTGTTCAGACATTGAGACTGTGGATAGATAAAAATTATTAAGGATTAGAGTTCGATTATTTATTATCATTAAAACTTATTTTGCTGTAAAATGTGTGGTAGGAACCCCCTCACTCTTCCTTCAAGAAAGTTGAGAGTAAACATACATTGGGCTTCAATACATAGAAGGGGAAACTGCCCAAGGAGGCCAGCTGTGTCCCAGTTACTAATACAAGCGTCCCATTCCCTTCACCTACATATGTTCTACATGTCTCTGTATATCCCACAGTATAGTCTACGATCCTCAGTGGCTGAAGAGATTTTGCTGAGTCTTATATTTATAGTTTGTAATATGGGAATTACGAGTCCTAATAGTCTACTGAAAATAAATATTGGATTATAATATTTACCATGCATTTTCAAACTGTGCACATCCCCTAGAAACTTCTGATAAACCTCCCATTGTACCCATGAGGACCAGTAAGTTGGTGGGCTCCAACACCAAGATCTTTAAATATTCTCTCCAACAGCCTGAACTTTCTAGAACAGCACTGAAAAAAGTTAATATTCTTTGGAGAAATATTTATCTTCTTTGACAGACTGGAATGATTATATGCTTAAATACAGGCTAGTGATGCCATATCAGCTGGGTGCATAAGAAGGAAAATGCAATTCTGACATGCCTATTTGGATATTCAGAGCAGTATATAAAGCACGGAGTAGACAAAGGCACCCTAAGTCAAGTATGATGTAGATAACTTAGAGACTGTGTGGCAGCCAAGATAAATGGACTTTATTAAGAAAAAGTTAACAACTTGTAGTTATTTTTAAAAGGGAAAGGCTGGGGACATACTGCAGCTAGGGACATATTAAAGAGATGGCTCCAGCAGCAGTTACATATTTTCTTTGAGAGTAAAAACAAGAGCAAGAAGGTTAAATCATGGAAGAGCAGATTTAGGTCAAACCATAAAGATTAGATTAAGGCTGGAATCATCCCTTTCTTTTGAAAAGATTTTCAGGAAATAGTAGATTTGAGTGAAAAAAAAAGATGGCATATTTTATAAATTTTAGTATAGAATCATTACATTATACAGTCTCTCAGGGGAAGTGAATGTTTTAAAATAAGAGTCACCACATACGTGTTTGGAACTTTTATTCCCAGTCAGCCATCAAATGCACAAAGCCTATGCCTTCAGGCTGGTAAGAGTGTTGACCAGTATTGATTGACTTTTTTGGCTCTGCTGGTAACACCTGAGGTTGAAGAAGTAGCCAACCTCTGACTTATATACAGGGAACGAAACTAAAACGTAAGACCTACCCAATACCTTTCCACTTGTGTAAGAAATAATTTGGGACATTGGTAACTCTAAACCACTGGTACATTTGCTAAAGTCACTTAATTTACTTCCTTTTCAAAAACCAATTTAAACTTTGTTGGAGAAATTTTCTGACCCCTTCTTTAGTAATATGTTCGGATTAGGATTCCTATCCAAAATCTTAGCATTCAATTTTGATTCCTAAGTTGTTTTCCTTTGTTCAAAGTGTAGATTGTTCTACCAATATTAAGGTAAAAAAACAATATTAATTTTTCAATGACAGTTTAGAAAATTAACAAATAGTGAGGACTAAAACATTTTTATCAAAATCAAGAATTAGAGACTTCTTTCAATTTGTTCCTGAACAGGCAACCAGACAGCGGTGGTAAAAATAGAAAAGGTGAGCCATAGGAATGCTGACGGAAATGTCTGTTAAGGACCCACAGGAGCTGGGAATTGATAGTGGTAGAAATCACACAGAGCAGTGAGGCCTCATCCAGGTGCCAAGTCTTCAAGGCAAAATTCTGATGTCTTACAATGAAAAGCATTCAACTACTTATTTACAGATGAGAAAGAAAATAAGTCTTATGTCCAGAGAGGCTAAGAGATTTGCTAGGGACATACAAGCTAAGCAGTGGCAGTGCTAGAAGCAGACTCATGATATCATGACTTCCCTAACATTCAATCAATAAAGTCTGTTGAATTAATGGATGGATGCCCTCAAAAGGTGGTCCCAAATTTCTGGACAGAAATTAATGAAATTCAATCTTAAACTTTGTGGAAGGAAAGTAGATTAAGGCAGAGGTAATGCTGGCATCTTCCCAATTCAACATAAGGTCATATACCAGGATACATAATAAACTAATAAAAAAATTGTTAGGCATTGGTTTCAAGGTAGAGTAATGCATGGCCTTTTCAGAAGAGAGTTAAGCACATTTATTATTGGTGAATAGCTTATTCCCCTGACTGCAGTCACTCTAAGTAATGTACACTTTGGAGGTGACAAATTTCTTTTTACATCCTATTACTAGGCAATGCACATTTCACTCGGGAAAACATGGGAATTAAATAAAGAGATGCAATTTCAAATGGAACACAGTACTTGGGATCAGTAGATGTCAGGCAAATCCCCATAAAACATTTAAAGAACACTAGAGCAATATTTCTGGAGAAATTTTTTTCTGGCTTCATATGATATGTTTTAGTGCAGAAATGTTTTTCACAATAAAGTTCTGAAAGAACAATAGTGCCAATAAGGAATATTCTCAAAAAATAATCACAAAGCATCAAATTCTAATGTTCACTGAGGTAATTGGCCACATGTCACTGTAACTACAACTTAACCAACATTTTTATATTCTATAATTTTTACAATAAAAAAATCAAATAGATTTATGTTGTGAGTTATTAGGTTTTTTCATCATGAGCTCTGCCCTACCCCAATTTCATCTTTTCTGGCATGTAAAGTAAACCACCAGATGGCAACATATATCATTTTAAATGTCCATTTTTCAGCTTTTGCTTTATTTCTCTACGTTTTCCTTGAGTTAATGTGAATTGGCATAACTTTCTGGGTTCCAGAGAAAACATTTTCAATTGTGTATGTACACAGGTACTTTAACAGCAATTAAAGTGGTTTATCTTCTTCAGTCATTTGAGTGAATAATACTCGTATTCCCACCCACCCAACTTTTGATTAAAAAAGAGGAAGATATGACACAGGTACACTTTCATGCTTTTAGGGATTGTATGGTAAGTAACAAAAGAGGGGGAAAGAAAGTAGAACTAGGTAACTTCAACTTACAACAAGCCTGGAAGATTTTATGGAGGACGTAGCATTTGAGAGAGGAAATGAACAATAAAGATTCAGAAAGGCAGAGATGCCAGGTGGAACAATCTTTGAAATCCATACATTATAGGTAATTTAAAACATGGGGTCGAGATAGAACAAACAAACAAATAAACGTGGTGAAGGGATGTTTAGTGAATAGCAGTTATATTTAGACTATAATATTATGTTCAAAGCAATAGAATGCTTTAATTATAAGACAGTGGATTTTAATTTATACTAATATTTCTCAAGTTTAAGACCTTGTGGCTCTCCACTAAAATATTCCCATGTGTCATAGACATGGATTCCAGCTGAACTGAAAGCAGAGGGCTAACTCTAAGTGAACACTTGGTGCATCACCGCTGTGATAAAAAGGTTAGCACATGCACTGAAGCTGAGTGGCAAGTCTGGGTTACAGACTGGACATTCTGAGTGATCCAGAATATGCTTACATTGATTTATGAATTGCTATTTAGGTGAATTCACAAATTAGCAAAAGACCCATAGAGAAATTTCATACCCTGATATCAAGGTATCAGGGTATGTAAACTCCAGTTTAAGAGGCACTATCTCATAGTTATGTAGAGCCGTTAGAGTTTCAAAGTACAATAAAATTGATACTTTACAAGAATTATTTCAGAGAATGTAATCTTAAAAGACATTGCGGAACCTTTGGAACTATCTTGTTCATTAAATTATTCTATTAACTAACATTTAGCTAAGGCCCTAGATTCCATGCATGTGCTAAGCACTGGAGAAATAAAGATGAATACAAGCTTCTGCAACAAAGAAGCTCATTGTCTAGTTGAGGGAAAAGTTTTCTTGACATATAAAAATAATAAAATATAGAGATTCATTGGTAGAGCGACTGCCAATTTAACCCAGCTTGGAGGGCAGAGAAGACTCAATGATTAGGCCAAGTGGTAAATAGTAAATTGGAACTGTGTTTAAGTTTGAGAATGTGTGTGTACTTGTATAGTGTGGAGCTTTACAAGATGAAAGAACAGCATGAAAAAATGTTCCTTTGATATTGCTAATATGAAAAGTTTGAAGCAGGGGATGTGAGAAGCAAAGTAGGAAGGTAGACAGCTAGATCCTGTTGCAGCAAATTGGTGTTAAGGAACTGGCTTTATCGTGGAGTGCAAGAAATGGCATAGTTGTCTTGGTGTTTTAATAAGATAGCTCCGAGGAGAAGAAGAATAGAGAGGGTAGCTAGAAAACTATTGTAATATTACTAAAAGGGATGGCAAGTCCCTGGGCTAGAACATTGGTGATAGAACTAGATAAGAGAATGATAAAAATTATATTTAAGAGGTAAAATAAGCAGGGCATTGATTACACATCATTCGTGATTGAAAGGAAGAAATTAAAGATATACTGATTTTCCAGCTTAGAGATATCTATGAATTGAGAATGAGAATATAATGAGAGGAGAAAACATCAAAGAGAAAAATGATGAGTTTAGTTTTTGACATGTTGAAAGGATAGGGCCTGTGGGATATCCAGTTAAGACTCCACAGGCAGATGAATATGTATAACTGAAACTTGGGAAAATGCTATAACTTACAAATGCAATTTTAAGATTCAACAACTTAATAATTGAACAGTTTGATGATGATGTTTAAGATAGGTACAAAGCTACAACTTATTAAGCAATTACTGAAGGCTGGTTTCATTCCAAAGTCCTTTCAATGAATACCTCACTTAAACTCACAATGATTCTACAGAGTAGGTACTAGCTAAATCCCCATTTTACAGATGAGTGAAGTGAGGATTAGTCTAGAGGTGAATCAGCTCAAGGTCACACAGCTGGCTATAGTTGAAGCTCAGATTGAAGCTCAGGAAATCTGACTCCAGAGACTCTACCTGTAACCACTGAACTATATGGTCTCTCTGGGGATATGTATAGTGATAGGAGCTGTGGACAATGGCAGAACACTGGGAAACAGCAGGATTTCATGCTTAATATTTATTATTTTACTAGAAAGTGAGCCTATGAGTGAGATAGAGATAAGAAAGATTCACAGAGGACCAGGCTACATAGTGTCATGGCAGTTATGAGACTGAAGTAGAAGTAGCTAATAGTATAACTATATTTGAGAAGCCAGTAAAAAGTTGCTGTTTGGTTTGGCCATGAAGAGATGACACTTACGAAAGCAGCATCAGTAGAATTTTGGAATAATAAGGAATATTACAACTGGTAATGTATTCATTGATAGATATAATAATAACTACTATTTTGAATGTTCAGAAGAGAAAAGAAAGAGAGAGATTCAGGAAGGAGCAGTGTACTTGATTTGTGCAGGTGCCAGTCTTCATGTTATGCAACTTCCAGAGTTTCACTAGATTCAGCTTATTCTAAATAATCCTTAGTATTATTTCTGTTAATTTGGGAATATGACCAGTGGTTACCACCTCCTTAATCCCAATTGGATTCAACTTGTCTCTATCATCTAAGAAATCTCTCTGCTTTTGTCCTTGTCCACCTTCAGCATATTCTTCATAAAGTAACCAGAGTGATATTTGGAAAACTTACATCATGTCACATACTTGCTCAAAACCCTTCAATGTCTCCATATTATACTTAGCATAAAATCCAAAATTCTTACCAAGGTCTTCATGGCCTTCCTGATTCAGCCCCTGCTACTTCTGTGACCTTATACGTTAGTGGTGCTTTGTTTGGAATATCATTTTCTCAAATATTCACATAGATTTTCCCCATCATTTCCTTTTGGTCCCTGCACAGACGTCATCTCCTCAGAAAGCACATTATTTGAACACAATAAGGTAATAACCTTCCCATCACTCTCCCCCGCCCCCTTTTCCTGTCTTATTTTTATCACAGTACATCTCATTACCTTCAATGCATATCTATTCCAAAATACAAATTTCAGAGATCCCTGTAGCTAGAACAAAGCCTTGCACAGAGTAACACTTACAAATCTGTATTAAATGCAGATACATAGAGGAAAGGATGTTTAAAGCAACATGACGCATTTCTGAAAAATAAGAATGCACTCACTGGTTCCCTTTAGAAGGTTTCTTCAACTGGGAAATAGTTTTACACAGCTCCATTTAAGAAGGCATATCAACACACTGTTAAACAGACAATATGAGGTAACAGGGATTGATAATCAATTAATTAGCATCACTTCAGCAGGACCTAAAACTTAAGATTGCAAAGAAAAGCCGTAAGCGCCATCTCCCTTTCCTCACATAGAAATATTTCAGGAGACAAAGTCTGCTATGATCCTCTAAATCCTTCTGTTATATCAAAGCAGAAGGTAATCATAAGGGTGATGATGTTGGTCCAACTCATTAAAATTACAGTGAGTCTCCAAGTGCCAAGGGCTGTGCCAGCTACCAACAGTAAAGTGCCATTTTAGAAAGGAACGGAGCAGCTGACTGAAAAGTCACATTTGTTCTCAGGTCACACAGGGTGTATTTTTTACCAGAGTGAATGGTACAGGGGATTAAGAAAAGCAGTTTTTATTGATTCTGTTATTTATATGAAAACATGATTTTCCTGTTTACCACAGTGTTCATTAAGTGCATCAGCTATTATGTAGTGAATTTCCCCAACACAATGAATATATTCAGTTGAAAATTACCAGAGCGGCCCTTCTGCAGAATGATAATGCCTGCGAGAAATACAGCATAATCCAGTCAGTTAAACGTCTGCCCATACATTTGGGCATTGCTGTGACAGTCCACATGCCTCCTGCAATTCCAAGCCAGTTTTATATTTATCGGCTTATTTTCTGTGTACAGCCAGTTTTGTCACTCCTTAAACTCTGCAAAGGAGCTGGCAATTAACCTTTTCTTGTTACACTTGCACAAATTGTGCCTCTGAAACAAGTTAGCATAGACATGAATGAGAATGCTGGCTTTTCTTGTGGTTTTTATTGCTTTAAAGAAAAACATTTACTTTTACCGATAATTTTCCAGATTTCCCCTTCTGAAGGAGAGATCATATAGATTTTACTCCATGGCATCTGCAAAGAATGAGAATTTCTGATCTAAAGATTTGCTTGATTGGCTAAGTTCCTCTGAAATTTGGAATGAAGTATCTTTAAAATTCTTAAAGGCCCTTGCAAAACTGTCTTGCAATCAGCATTAATTTTCTTTAATAATTCTGAATTATTAGAATCTCTTGTTTTTATTTCAACTCTAACTTAAATTATTATCCCCGGAGAAGCCAAAATAAATGCAACCAGACAACAGGTTCTCGATTTCCAGGGTCTACAAATTTAAATGGGACAGAGAACCTCTTTATTTTCAAGTAACCTCTAATTGACAGGTGGCATTTCCTTCCACCATGAATACAGTCAACCAACAGGGGTCGTGTTAACAGTACCTGTGACTTTGTTACCAATAGAAATGACAGTTATATTTTCAAATTACCTGCAAACTGTGAAAATAGCTCAAGACATAGATAAAGATTGTCACTCTTTAAAAATGACAGTAGTCATTTCCCTTCTGATTGATTTTTATTAAATTGTTATTTGAGAAGCATTTACGCTAGCATATTATGTTTATTAACACGAAGATAAATATATTTCTATGTAATTGGTTTCCTTTGTGGCATCGTGTCATTCATTTCATGTGTTTCAGAGCCCTATTTTGAAGAGGGGTTCTATGGACTTCACCAGACAGTCAAAGTTATCTACGGCATGAGTAGAGTTGGGGTATACTATTTCTTTTTTGTTAATACAAACTTAGTCTCCCTTTGAATCAGGTTCTTACAAAAATAAAAATAATAACAGTTTTCAGAATGCTTTTTCATATCTCTAGGTACTCTCATTGTTGCTATTTTTATTCCTGAGCAATTCACCAAAAAGTTTGGATCCAGAGTCAGGATCTACCTTTTAAGTCTTTCTCCAGATCAATTTGCTCCTAAGATTGTTGGCAGAGTTAAAAATTCAGCCAGCTTTTTAGGGCTAAGAGTTCTCTTGAGCTTTATATGACTATACATAATTGTATGAAGGAAATAAAACATCATTTTTAAAGATAAATGGAAAGAAGCTCTTCAAATCCTCAGGAAATTACAACCATAATATTACAGTGCAAAACAAAGCAATCAATTAGCCAGTGAAGCATCAATTCCAGCCAAGTAGCTGGATGAAATATTGGTCAGAGGAACATTAGGGATTTTCCCCCCATGCTGCTTTCTTCTGTAAATCTTTTCCTTCTCAGAGTCTCTGCTCTACATTGAATCTGCTTATTCTGAATCTTATTTGCTCAAGTTTTTGCAACTTCCCATGCCTTACAAGGTGGTAACCAGTCAATCTCTCAATGAAATTGATGTTAATAGATAAACAAAAGCAGCAGCAGCCCTTTACATATCCACTTATTCTTTCATTCAACATTTATTAAGCACTTGCTAGGAGTTAGGCACTGTGGATAGAAAGGAGAATAAAGCATGATGCTTCTCTTCAAGGCTTTCTCCACACCCCATCCCCTCTTCTCCCTCCACTATGCTACCCACCTAACCCTTTGGGTATGGTGGTTACCATAGGGGAGGGGCGTGGGGAGGTAGTAAGCAAAGTGGGTCAAATACACAGTGATGAGAGATTTGACTTTGGGTGTTAAACACACAATATAATACACAGGTGATGTCTTATAGAACTGTACACTTAAAACCGGTATAACTTCATTAACCAATGTCACTCCAATAAATTTAATTTAAACATTTTTTAAAAGATTAAAGAGTTGTGAAACACAACATGGAAAAACCAAGCATAAAATCACCACCTCCATAAAAGAAATTCAAAGGAAAAAATGACAGAGTAAATCGCTATTTCTAACTAGAATTGTGACTTAAGTGTAGGATCCTCCAATGCACCACACTTGAGCCGTCAGAAGAAAAAGGGGGAGCGTTGCATAATTGAAAGAGTCCGATGTTCCCATCTGCCCAGCCAGATGACAGCCCAACATCCTGTTGCTTAGTGTCTGTCCTGGTGGACCTAGTGAAAGTTCCTCCCATTTGTGTATGTGTTTTTAAGCAAAAATAAGGCCACATTCTACATAGTGTTTTATAAATTACTATGTTAAGCTAATAATTTTTGTCTTTCCCTTTCAGTAAGTGTTTATTTTATATAAAACTTAGACTTTTTTTTTCACATTTCCCCAGTGGTCCCTGAAATGTCCTCCATCGCTCATTTGTGTAACCTGGATCCCACCCAAAACTGTGTAATGCCCTTTACTGTCCTCTGCCTCCAGGCTCTTTTTAAGATACAGTACCAACAGGTGTCTGAAATTGTTTATCATTCTTAGTTTTGTGGTTGTTGTTTAAACCCAAATAAATCATGTTTTGCTATTATACTTAGATAATCTCTGAGTATATTTAATTTTTAAATAAATAGGTCTGCCTCTTTTATTTCTAGTATGACTATCATTATCAATACAAATTCCATTCTTTTGCACCAATCTCTGTGTGATAGGAACAAAAACATACTAGTTTGTCCTCTCATGAAGAGCTATGAACCGAGGTTACAGGTATGACAATGTGCTGGCATTTTCTTTTTCTGTGTTCACAGATAAATTCCTTAACAAGAAATTGACCCCTTTGTAAATGCTAATGTCTAATTAGTTCAGAAACTATAAGAGGCTTAGATATAGCCAGTCCTGATCATACTCAATATATACATATATTTTTTAAAAGACTGGCTCTTTTAGAGAAAATTAAACTGAATCCAGTCTAAAGGCACACAATGTAAAACACGCAGTTCCTGTAGACTTTGCTTAAATATGTTACTTGTTTCTCAGCCTAAACATACATGCATATTATTTTCAGCATAATTTAATCATAATTGGAATTGTGGTTTCAACCATCATTCAAAATTGTTACCATTTTGCTTCTTGCCACAAAGTTTTATTTGGCCTCACCCACTTTGTCTAAGAACTCTGTCAGCCCCATCAAATGAGCAAAAATGCTCTAACTTTTTTTAAACTGCACTAAACAAAGAGGAAAGGCCTTTTAGAAGATGATTGAATTTTGCATGAATCCAAAGCTCATTTTCTTTTGGCTTTAGTGAAAAAGAGAATATTTGCAAAATCAATCCTGCGATACTGGGTATCATTTTTTATCATTTTAACACGGGAGCCAATTTGACAGAAACAAGCTGAGATGTAGGACAATTAAACATAGGTCTGGCTTTAGAGTATTGTTGGCATTCCTTGAAAGGTTCCTTTTTGTGATAATATCTAACTGCTATTCAATTTCCTCTTCTTTATAATGTGGTACTCACAGCTGCATGTTATTTGGACTCTGAGAATATATTACTTTTTCCTTCTAAAGAAGAGCCTTAGATATATAAGATAGTAGCAGAAAAACCTGGATATATAAGATAGTAGCAGAAAAAGTCCCCAAAATGTGTTGACTGATTTCGGTAGTTCATTAAGTACTAATGAGATGTCCATGTACCACTGCTGCATAGCTATACTGTTCTTTCCCTGAAATTGATATTTTTCCAATGCTAAGTATTTACTGAGCATCTACTATATGCCAAGCTTGGGATACAGTGACAGTAAATAGAACAGAAGAAAAAAATGTTGCCCACATAATTTATATTCTAACTAGGAGTGTGTGGTGGGGGAAGAGAAGAGGGTTGAAAAGAAGCAGACAGTAAGGAAGAACAAAAAGTATAATATGAATTATGTTGGATTATGGTAAGTACTAAGAGAGACCTCAGGTATATACAGAGGTTGCACATGGGGCAGTTGCTAGGGACAGTCCTATAGAAAAGATAACATTTAATTAAAGCCCTGCAGGAGGAAAGGGAGCAAGCTCTGTGGGTATTAGGAGGACTCTCTCTAGACCACGGTTCTGAAGAAGGCAGTGGGTACTCTTACCAGAATGGGCTGGGCATAAGTTTATTCTAAAGGAACTTTATAGTATAGACTCTCACTCCTTCTTGCTGCCCCTTTGAGTAACTAGACATCACAGGCAGGCTCTGCTAGACTTTATCCCCTTTTTTCTGAGTAATAAAAATCATTATAACCAACTGAGTGCTTAATACTTGTCAGGCATTTGAAGTTTTTTTTTTTTTATATGTAGTGTTTATTTTAATCCTCCCATCAATTCCTTGAGACAATCCGTGGCATCTCATTTACCGAGAGAGGGCACTGAAATCTACTCATCTAGTAAGTCAGACAACCCAGATCCAAAGCCAAGTGCCTGTCTGCCTCCATTCCACGAACCTCTGACCACTGTGCCACACAAATACCTGCACATCCTGAATTGCAGGCATGGCCATCTGCACACACAGAACAAATGACATTTGTATGGGACACTTACCTTTCAAAATAACTTTACATTCATTTCTCATTTGTGTCTTAACCGCTCATGGTGTTGATAAAGGAGAGTTATCCTTATTTGCCAAATGAAGCCTCAAGATTGTAAGAACATTTTTTTCAAAGTTGCATGGCTAATAATTGATAGCAACTGTTTTCAATCCTGCACTTGGATGATGAGCCTATACTGCTTTTCACTCTGTCTAAATTCAGTACTAAAGTTTCAAAGAAAGTATGCATAACTAAGAGTCACTAATATACTATATATCCATATTTAAAACCTTGTTAATATATATGCACTTAAAATAGTCCCCAGGAAAATTTTAATAACATGCAGACATATGAACACATACACACTAGACACATATATTTTATAAAAGTAAAAATACTGAACTATGGTGACATTAATTTTTGCACACAAACTACAGAAACAAAGTAATAAATAGATAAATTGGCTTACTTTGGGCCAAGAAAACATTAGGAATACCATATTAATGATAAAAATGATGATTCTTCAAGCAGCTAATACTTACTGAACACAGAATATGTGTAGGAGAGGAAGAAGGCATAGAGCACTTAAATAAGTCCTACAGTCACAACGAAGCAGGAAAGTTGGGACAGTAAACAAAGGTCTCAAGCTCTACCTGCCCCCTTTTCTGTCTTGGCTGGAACACTGCAGACACAACTTTTGATGACCACCTGATCCTCCACTTTCCCTTCCAAATTCTCCATAGTTAAGACAAGCAAAAACTGATCTCAACCAGATGCAGCAGCCATATTGACATACAAGTGACCAACAGGGTCATTATAACCTCATTATAATAAATTTACATTGTGGTTTTGGAACCACTCTGACCTCAAGCCACCATGACAGTTCCAAGAGGACCAAAAAAGAAATCACTTTCTGGATGGGAGGGATGAGGACAAACCACATCAGCAGTCAACCTTCCAGCATCAAAAGATGAGAACCACCGCATCCCTTGCCCCTTGCCTACATTTAATAAAAACCTTCTACCCAGACCCCATCAGGGCGTCTTGCTCTCCAAGTTCACCAGCACTTTCTTCTTGAGTGGGTAATTTTGCTTTAATAAATTTACTGTGCTTTGCTGAATCTTTCTGTCTCATCCTCAAATTCTTTCTTGGGCGGTGACAGGGCCCTGGACCCCTATCACGTCGAGGGCTCCCCAGGTGCCCTCCCGTCAACACCATCTCTGAATTTCAGAGTCTCGTTTTGAGGCGGGATGTCTCCCTCTGGGGCTGTGTTATTACCCTCTGAGGAGCCCTGCCCCCTGCAGGCAACATGGCAGTTTCCTCCCTCCCAGGGCACCTTCCATTATGACACAGAGGGGTTTGCTTTGCCTCATGATAACAATAGCAAAGACTTAGTAGTTTCTTTTTAAGAAGCTGAATCCATAATCTTCAATCAAATCTGATATAACCTATAATTTAAGTTGCCTCATATGCACTATCAGAGCAAATGTGGGTATAGGATGACAAAGTAAAGAAAATCTGTAAGAGTGCTTTCTATAGGTAGCTATTGAGAAGCCAAAATTCTGCTTGTACGTATATAAATGTTTATTATAGAATCTTACCACCAAAGTGTCTGTCTACAGGCAGCTAATAACATTTAGTTCAGAAATGGCCGAAGTATCACTTTGAACACTTCTCTCTGGGGACGTTTTGTTGTCAGATAGTTTCTATCCCAAGAAAATACTTTTTCATGTTGAATTAAGTCTGGCCCTTTTTAACTTGATATTCTGTTTTATCTTTATTACATTTGGAGTGAGAATTGTATAGTGTCAGAAGACTCAAGTGGTAGTCCAGTACTGAATACTAACTAGCTTTACAACTGTGATCATTCACGTAACAGCATTTGGATTTAAACAGTAACAGGAGTAATGTAGCATGGCCCTGCATATCTGACAGTCTCCTTCAATAATCTGACAACTTGTGCCAGCCATCCTATCATCATGTCTATTTGTGTAGCCTGCACAAAGTCTATGTGTATTTACGTATGTAGTCTTTACCAGACTGTATTAGAGATTAAAACAATAGTGTCTAGAGCAGGTAGTACGTAGCATTTTTTCTAGGACATTGAATTTTTAAAATGGTGTTATGTTTTAGTTTTCTGTGTAAGGTGAGAAAAGGTTACCTAAATGGAACTTCTTATCAGAGAACTCAGACTAATGTTGTCATCAAACCCACAAATTTACTAAAACATTTGTGTTTTTCAAACAGACATTTCTTGCTTCTTCCAAATACATTTTCTTCCTACAGGGGTGCTAACAAAGGAGTGTCTTTCCATGTTTGTGAGCACATTCTGTTACAAAGTAACTTTAAAGTCTGTGCTTATGGTTTCATCAGGCTCACTTGACACCCTTCCTACAAAGAGAATGAGGTCCCTTCTCTCTTTGAATTTCAGAGCTTTTGTTAAATTAGAATAAAAGAAAGACCCCTGAGCTTTAATGTGCTATTTCACCTGGCAAAGTGGCCTTCTGTCATATTCTGGGGTCCTGTTACTGAAAAACTAACTGTCCTCACACGTGAGGGAGAATGCTAGTAGACATTGGTTTCATCAAGATGTTGGCTAATTTCTGTCTTTAAAAAATAATCAATGAGAGGGAACTGAGGTTTCAAGGCCTTCAGCTTCATTCATTTTTCACCACACTCTGTTCTTATCTTTCTATTTATTTATTGAAAACTAAGCTTTTTTTGGCCTCATTTACATTTGGGCCACCAATCTTTATTCAGCTGTTAATCTGCGGCAGAATACCTTCCCCTGTTAGAGAATGTGTGCATATCACCTAATTCCTAACCTTGACTCTCCAAAGGCAAGGTGTATAATTTTCATGCTACTAATGAGAAGAATGAGGCCCACAGAGGGAGGGTCTAGGTCAGTGATTTTCAACAGGTGCGCCACAAGGATTTTTAAAACATGCAATACCTGATGATTTAGTCAGGGGCACTGACCTCTTTTCCCTTAGATTGTCAAGTACAAAAAAATGACAACACCTAACACAACAATGGCTGTCCGGTGTAAATAAACCAGAATTATACCTACTTTTTGTCAGATAGGAAAAAATATATTTTTTTGTGTGGTGCAGAATTTTAGTATTTAGTTTATGTGTGCCATGAGATGAAGAAGGTTAAAAATCATTTGTCTAAGTATGTTGCCCAAGGCCACACTCCTGGTAAGTGATAGCTGTGAGAATTGAATCCAGAACTTTCTGATTCCCACACTCTCCTGTCTTCTATTTATTGCTTTTGAATTTCACCATTGAGTAGGGGTTTTGTGCAATATTTGGATGTTTGATCACCTTGACTCAGACATCTATCCTGAGGCAATGCCAAACTAAATACCAAAATAATCTAATCCCTACTTTCCATCCCTTCCCTTCCCTTCTCCCCCTTTCCTGCTTTGTTTTTCTGCCATTAGATTTAAAACATTAGCTTTAACATTAAAGCATTCAGTTTGTTTCCAACCCCATTATATGCTTATTTCACTGATACTTACAAAAAGCAAGGTTGGGAGGGAAACTCCCAATTTACTGCAAAGGAAACTGGAACCAACACAGCAGTTCGGTGACTGCTGAATATCACTTGCACCCACTTATTCTAAGGACAGGACTCTTATTCCTATCACACCCCATGTACTTCCCTGGGGTTTCTTTTTCTTAAGGAGGATGACCACATAATTTACTATCCAAATCAGGGCACTTTTGAGAATGAAACGGGCTCCTGTTAGTAATTACACCAGAACCACAGGAATAAACCCAGACTCCTGGGCAAACCTGAGCAGATGGCCAGCTTAGTCTTAATGAACATGTGGTTCTCTTTTAAAAAAATCATATGATACTTAATAGCAAATTGCCAGAAGTTCCAGTGACATGCGATGAGCCCTGTTATGTAACAAAAGTAATCCAGTGTTCTCAGTAATTGATATTATAATCATCATAGTTAGGCCTGCGAATGGGTGTGTACAAACACTGCCAGAGGCTGAGAACACACAGTAGGAAGCCTGAGGACTGAGGGAGATGACCATGCAGTATCTGGCAGGTTGCTATGGGGCAGATGAGGAAGAAAAGCCACACCTAGTGGCTTTTCAAAGACAGTTTCAAAAAACAACAGGATTAAGCAGGGACCAATGAGAACCCAAATCTTCCTTCAGAGCAGGAACTATGCGCTGTTTCTCTTTGACTCCCAACAGGTGATACATCTGACCGGAGTAGGTCATGGAATATTACATAGGTGAAAATAAAATGTCATCCTGAAAATAATCATTGTAACATCTGGATGCATTTAAATATTTGCTATAAATAATAACATACCACTCTTACCTTGTGCCAGGCACTATTCACTATTTTGAGATAGATACACACACACACACACACACACAAACACATATATATATGAAAATAATATTCTATACCTAATACTATTCAAAGCAACCTTATGAAGCATTTAAGCATCTATTTCTCTCTTTAAAGCCCAAACAATATTTTTGGGCGGTTGATTAGTTATTGTTGTGAGTTTATCATCCTCAGCCCCACCCAACAGGAGTGGTGAAGTTCTTTCTTCCATTTGTAGAGTGTATGTGCTCAATAATACTATGACTGAAAACCACACGATAGAATTCCCAAAATGCCCTTCATCAGATGTCTTTCTTGGATCATCTTCATCTCTTAGTTTCAGCTAAGTCTGAGGTCGTTTGTCTAACTGCTCCAATAGAACAGGGAAAACTCACCACTATTATTGCATGGTATTTGTTCATTTTTTATCGTTTTAGCCATGAATTTGCTACAGTTGTTTGGTGGTCGTTTGTGTGGGAGTTAGTGCTGGGGTCCCACTGCCATTCTTCTGCTCACCCATCTGAACGCCACTCTGCAGGTGGACCTTGGGGGAGGTCTCGGGGAGGGGCACCGTGTGTGCAGGGAGTAAGGAAAGAGGCCTGTACAACAATGTATTGTTTCAGTGACGCTGACAAATGTTATAACTATTTCTGGAAACAAATGAAAATGATATGAGAGATACACCTAGAAGTCAAAGTTTACCTCAAGTTACCCACACTTTCTAATCTATTGTCTTAATAATTGACCTGTGTCTTAATTGTATTACTCATCTAGAACAGTCACACGGCTAACAGGCAATAATCAGAGGCGTTGGGTTCTAGTTCAGTTCCGGCCACACAACTGCTGCATAGTCTCAAGCAAAACTGTTAAGAGTATCTTATTCATCACCTTTGAAATTGGCATATACCATATTTTATACCATATACTATATTTTATTGGCTGTTAGAGAAACTGTGAAAACAACAAAACTTTGAGGACTTTCAAATATTATTAAAGGATTATGATTGACATTATTTGAGGTCATTATTTGCTAGAGACATTTTTGCAGCTGCCCAACACTTTTTAAGTGATGATATATTTCAGTGCTCACATATTTCCAGTAAACTGGATTTTATGTGTAGGCAGTATAATCAGAATAGTTTATTAGAAAAATGAAAGTGTGGAGGGTCACCTATTCCCTATATTGCTTGAATATAGGACTTACATGGATGTCTCCACTGAATATTTTTTTTCTCATAGTAAAACAACTGGTGGAATTCAGAGAAATAATAGAAACAGAATAGAGGGAAATATACAAAGTCATAACAAATTAGTCTATTACAAGTCATTTCATGATTTTCATTAACAACTAGTAGCAAAAATCAGAATGAATTATTCATGAAATTTGTCCACAGATATTTTCTTGAACTTGAACCTGAACTTTGATAAGCACAGTGCCAAATTTATTTCTCATCATTTTCACAGTTCTCATTCCACTTTCCTTGGATCATTATCAATCTGCTGAATCTATAGTAACTGACAAAGGGGAACCTGGTCTCCTTCATGTAATATTTGTCCCTGCAAAGGCAATCTAAGGAGACATATGTGGAAGTGTTAACTCTGGAAAAAAATAGATGGTAAAGATTTTGTTATCTATTATTTGGGGAATATATAGAATGAAGGTTCATTGAAAATATAGTGAACTAAAAATTAATCTCTTCTTCTCTGGGTACTGTTTTTACATCAAATTCTTCCACCTAAACTTAAAGAGAATGAGTTTCATTCATTCTTCCTTCTAACACATATAAACTGAACATTAGCTCTGTTGATGGAAATGGCCTCTGTGCTTTGAGACAACATGAATAAAATATAATTTGCCCTCAAAGTGTTTATACCTTAATTCGTGGCGGGGGGCAACACTAGACTGCCCAAGAAAATCTTGAGACAGAGGCACGGTACATGTCTGTTTTTATTTTTTTTCTCACCAAGAAGCATGATAATTTTGGCACTTACATCGTGAATTTGCTCTGGGTGTTATAACAAATGAGGGTATTAAAACTGTTGAGGGAATAAAGTGCTGAATAATGCAGCCTTTTCCATGGCCCTGTTTGGAAACTCCTTTCTCCCAGTAAATGTGGCCTTAAGCACGAGGTCGTGACTATCTTTATTGAACCTTCTCCTGCAACTAGGATGTGAGTCTGATTTCCCGGGAGCCACGTGTGCCCCTGAGCCCTCCACCTTAAACTGGATTATTCTCCGGATATTAAAACAAAATTGGCTGTTCAGTTACGAAGCAGGAAGATGGGCAACACAAGAAATTGTATTATATGCTCCAAAGACAAAGATGACCTTTGGATTATCTGCTATTTAGGATTCTGAATGCTCTTGGTCCCATCCCTGCCTGTGGTAATTAAGAGAGGATATCATCTCTTTTATTTAACCTTTCCTTCTTTAGCAACATTTTTTTAAATCCTCGGATGAGCCCATTTTCCCTTGGATCTTAGCACTAGCTACATATGTCTAAGTAAAATAATTCCATGCATTGAAATAATTCCAAGCATTGATATCTTGATGCATTTATCACTTCATATACATCACTTCATTAATAAATTTAATGATAGTTATGGTTAGAACAGGTCACAGAACTCTTCTATCTATGACATCACATTTAGACACAATATTAAATATATTCCTACTTTCCAAGTTACTAAGCTATTCATCACCCTGGTAAAATTGTTAGAATACACAGAAAGAGATTCTTTGCTCTAAAGGTGCCTATGCAGTAACCCCATTCCAAGAAACACTCTCTTTTTACAAGGGCTCCTTGGAGATCTAACTCCTTTAATCCCAAAACTGAGGCTCTTACTTTAAGACTCACAATCTAAGATTTGTTTCTTCTCTTTTAAAATAGAGAATCAATGAGATGCCTTGAGAAACTTGTGTAAAAGTGCTCTTATTCTCTGAAAACTTAACAAAAATCAAGGATGTTGATTTCACATGAAAACTCTCCATGAATATTGAGTGTACATAGAAGTTTGTGAGACTTAAATATAACCTCAAGATTAACTGTAGGCATGTATGCTGGGAGCATTCTAGATCTCTTCAGTTCTCCTTCAGGTGAAAGTCCTCCATGAGTGCAAACCTGGAGGATCTGAGTTCCAAATATAAGCTTCGTATTGACTTGTGAAAAGAGAAGCTCAGCATACCGGCCACACTTTTGCCTCCCGTTTCGTATTATCAAGTACATGCCCCAGATATGACAACAAGCAAAGCAGTATTACAAAACTGCAAACAATATAGTGTTATTAAAGCAAGGAATCATGGCGGAAATTAGATCTTATGATAGGTCTCTTATTTTGCCTCTGTGTTGGACCAGTCTGCAATGATCAGAGGAAGTTTCAGTCTTGATGGTACTAAAAGGAAATATAAATGATGCAATTTTTCATAACCAAATATTTTTATACAATGACTATGACTTAAAAGAAGATTGAAATGACAGTGTAATCTCACACTTACTAGCTTGAGTCAAAAAAAAAAAAAGAAACTTCTTGAGGAATCATGTAAGTAAATGGGAGAATTCTTTTAAGATCTGGGAAACATCTTGAGTTAAACTAATTCAGTGCTCTCATTTTTTTAAATGAGAGAACTGAGCTCCAGAGAAGTGAAGGTTACTGTAGTGTTTCTCATTAAATTGTGTCACTGTCAATCAAGTAAAAATGCTCATCTCCTGGAAACCATAAGAGTCTGCTGTAGCTCACTCTCCATTAACAATGGTAAAACTTAACAAGGCGTTTTCATTGAGAAGATAAAAATGTGCTTCTCCGATTTTCTGTAGCAATAAATCACACTTACTTTGGCTATATCTCAGGGAAATGTGTTTTTTTAAAAGGTTTATTACCATCAACAATGTATGGTACAGAGGCTCCTTTTCTACTTACCCCCCATCTCTGTGTCTAGTAACTGAGGGTGGGTGGGGCAATGTTTCTAAGAAGCAGGCACATTCAAATATATGACCAGGGAACAGGGACTGAATACCCTGAGTACCCTGCAGGTGACAGACCCTGTCAGCATGGAGAGAAGTGAAATTTCCAAAGAAATCAGTTCTGCTTTGGGCCATTGAAAAAGAAAAGAAAAAAAAAAGTATTGTATGTGCATAAACTAACCACAGCACTTCAGTTAAGGGGAGATGCGGGAGACAGAGGCACCTGTGGAAACTGGTAAAGATCATGCTAATCATTGCGGGGTCTAGTTGTCACATCAGTAACAATGCTGCCTCTTGGAAAATTAGGTTTTAATTTCATCGCACAATCTTCATCTTTACGTTATGTTAACGACTTTATGCAAGATGAGCTACCAAGTTTTGAATTACATAGGAAATAATGTATACATAGAGCAAAGTTGAAAATGGAAGCCAGAATGGGAGGAGGGTGAGGCAAACACAAAATTTAGGGGACGGGGCAAACATTCAGTTATCAAAAAATAATTTTAAAGAAATATTTTAAAATTCAAAAATAATGAAAAAAATTTATCAAAATCATTATTAGTATTTTTTTCTCATTTTGCCTCAGATTCCACTATGGCTCCACATGACTCTGATGGAAAACATAGAAGGTTGAGAAAGCGAGAGAAAAATTGAGTGATTATATATTTTCACAGCATTGAATATCAGAGGAATGGGATTACAGAGGATGGGAATTTATTGGATTTTGGCTGGAGCTGGATGTGAAATGCCAGCACATAGATCAGCTTCAAATTTACCCACTCTCGCTTTTAGTCATTTCTTACTGTGTATCAGTGGTCATATATCGTGCAATATATTTTCTCTTCAGCTGGTTCTTTATAGCACTATGAATTTTTAATTATTTTGAATTGAGTCGAATGTAATGTCTTTAAAGGAACTACAGAAGACATTCAAGCAAAGGGGTCTGATGACACAAAATGATGTCAAGTTTTGCATCAAAAATATATTGAGGAAATTGTTAACCACATCTGCATTGCTTCTTGTTTGTATAAAAACTTCGCAATTTATTAATAGATTAACATAGATATTATGGAATGGCATATAGAGAGATAACTTCAGGAAATACGGTATAAAAATAAGTCAAAATGTCAAGACATAAATTAACAAGATATTTTTCCATCAATTAGAAAAACTGAGGTGGCAAATCCAGTTTGAAAACATAGACAAATACACAAATAAATTTAAAACTTACTTCTTAGAAGCAAATTTATTTAAATTGCCTTTTCATATGCAAAAAGCAAACTTCATTTTAAATTTAATGTAATCATTTTATCTAAACCAAAATGGCACAGGGAGATTATATCTCTAATATCTATCTACAAATTTATCTACAGTATAACTTCATGCACTGGCTGATTTGGTAAATTGAGTAGTACTTCAGAAATGCAAATTTTAAGTATTTAACTCAATTGCCATGATGATTTGATTGAATAAGACATTTAACCTTATTATTTCTGAAAAATATATATAAGGAATTTGGATATTATCTAATATACTGCTTTCTCTTACTCTAAGATTAAAGGTGGGAAGTTTAAAATTAGGGGATGTTTGGTCCCTCAATTCTCTGTTGAAGGATTCTGGCTTATGAGGGCACAGTAAATATTCATACACAATAGCATCTCCATTCACAAAAATTAAAACTTTGCAGAGGTATTGATAACTGGGAAAAAGTCTCTTACAGAACACATGTTCAAGAGATGAAACAACCAGCAGGGAATGTATTCCATATTGGAATAAAAGAGGGAAGGAGAGAAACAGAGGGGTGAATATAAACACTAATTTGTCAATAAATATTTACTTAGGGTCTGTTAGAAGGTTTAGGAAAGGACATTTTCTAATGGAGCTAGTCTATATCAGCACCAGCAAAAATACACATGAATTGAATGGAACTGTACAATTGGGCTTGTATGAATTTCCATGGTCTATTTGTTAGCAATTCATAGAACTGAACCGGGGACTATGTTTCCCTTTGTCAAAACTATTAACACTGTACCTTGAGATTTACAAAAGTGAGAGGCCCCCAAAATCCAACTATGGATCCACATTTTCAAAAAGAGCAAAGAGTGCTCACAATATCATGAGAGAATTGTGTAGATTATTTCATAACATGTCAAATTCCTGTTCAAGTGACAATATAGATTTCTATTTCCACACCAAAGATATATGCTAGCATAGGAACGTGTTATGTACATCATATGTTTTAGGCTTGATGGAAAGATACTCTTGCCTTTATATATCTTTTATTAGCCTTTAATATCTCAAATGGTTTGAAAATTGTGTTAGTTTCTTTGGTGATTAAAGATATTTGATAAAATTACTAAAATACCCATTAAGTTAAGTGGTGGGGTACAAAGTTGTTTGTTTTATTACTTTCTTGACCTCCTAATTACATATACTTTTTATGTATCCAGTATTTCATCCTGAAAAATATTTTAAAAAAATAAAACCCTGGGGAAATTACTTAACATAATTCAAAAAATCTTTTATGTTACAATTGCTTGAATAAGTACATCATAAGCTAAATTTAGAGTTATTTGGAAAGTATGATGCTAAGGATAATATCTAATGGACTGAGAAAGGAAAGTAATGGAGGAATGAAAAGAAATGGAGAAAGAATTCCAAAACTAGTTTTATGCCCAGTAAAAGATGTGTCTTTGTTCCTATCCAAAGGGTTTTAGCTCTTGTTTGAATTAGAAGAAACTCATTTTAACTAAAAAAAATATGTGAGTGTCTAATGTATGCTTAGCCCTGACTACTGTGGGAGAGAAAGCAAGCAGTATGGTATAGAGTAGTAATTTCCAAATATTGCTGCACAACATATGAGTAATAATATGGGGAACTTTGAAAATATCTCAAAGTTCAGGCTTCCCCCAAGTACAATCCAAATCTCTGGGGATAATACCTAGGTATCAGAAGTTAAAAAACTCTCCCGGGTAGTTCCAATATGCATTTACATTGGTGGACCAGTTTGGTCCCACACTTAGGCTTACATAATGATACCAAAACATCTTTTAGAATGCAGATTGTCATCCCCAACCTCATTGCATCCATTCTGTACATCTGTGGTGGGGCCTGAGAATTTGTATTTCTAACAGGTACCCAGATTCTACAGCAGCTAAGAACCAGGACTATACTTTGAGAACTATTGGCATAGAGTATATAAAAGTGGACTTTAACTAAACGGAGTTTTTATTATAGTGAAGAGCTAGGACATACACAAAGAAGGTTAAATATATAAATCAAAATGAATAGTATAGATAGTAGAAGCTAGAAATACTGAGAGGAAGAATAAATTACTCTGGGTGTGGATGTTCACCTCATGGCTCTTGAAAAATAAATGGAATTTAAATAGGCAGAGAAAATTTCTGAAGGTCAATGGGACTGGAAAGTCTTTGAGTAGGACTACATATGCAATAGTTAGGTAGGGTTGCATAAGGCTTGTTTGGGAGACAGTAGGTTCCACTGGCTGGAGCCAAGGATTTGTGCAATGAAACAGTACCTCCAACTGGGGGAGTCATTTTGGAAGCTGATGCTGAAGGATCTGTATAGAAGTCCGAATTTAAAAACAAAAACAAAAGCAGTTTATCCACCAGACAGTAAGGAAGTCCTTAAAAGAGCTGAAAAATGTCCCTTACAGGACCCTTTAGTACAATCATCTCCCGTGGCAGGTTTCCAGCCAGATTCTAGTGAACTGAATATTACATAAATCAAAACTGAAGTCCTGTCTTTTGGAAGACCATTCATCACTTTCAGGAATGACACATTTTTAATATCAGCAAATTAAACACAAATTGATATTAAAAACTCCAGCAGATGATTAATCAATAAAGGTGGAAACAGAGGACCTTTTTAGTTAGATAGGGATTAGCCGATGTAGCTCAAGTGCTAGCTATAAAATTTGAAAATTAAAAATAATTGCACGTGCCAGAAGTGATGGAGAGCAACCCAGGGTGATAAAAAAAGGTGTGACCTTCCATGGTAATCTCAAATTGAACGAACTACCGAAACTACCCTGGCTTCCCTAATTTTCCTTTGAATTCACTTGTTTCTAAACTTCATTATACATGAAGATTTTCATTTAAAAAAAAAAACAAACCCTAGACAGAAACTTGTAATGTTGGAAAAATTATTAGAAAGTCCTTTTACGTGTCCAAAATGATTCCAGATAGTAACTCTTTTCTGTCAAACAGTGGGTTTTCAGAAAATGCAGAAACATGTATTTTCCTTTCTGGGAAGGACTGAAGGCTAGGAAATTAGAAACCACCTTCTTCCCTAGAACTAGTTAAGAAAAGCCTCCCCATAGTTCTAGATCATTTCCTCACGATCACATGAATGGTTTTATTTTTTAATCCTAAACTCCAAGTAACAGTTGCTTTAGGTAGGGAAGTGTATGAAAAATGCTCTTCTGGGAATAAAGAAAAAGGAAGTTATCTCGGCATTGCACAAAATGTAGAAAGTACAGTCTTCAGCCTGAATAGGACTGAATAGTGTTTTTGGAAACACATAATAACAATAACACAATAACAGTAGTAGCAATGTTAATAACAAAAGTAGCTAGCACTTATATCTAAGTGCCAGGTGTTATTCTAAGCACTTGGTTCTCATTAATTTATTGGAAAGCTATTCATTAATTCATTGCTAGGCCATTCTATTATCATTCCCAATTGACAGAGAAGAAAACTGAAATTCAGAGATGCTGAGTAATGTGCCTAAGAGCACAGGATTTGAGTGCTGGTAGCAGGACCTCTTAAACACACTCTATAGGAAACAAATCCTTGGGTGAATGAACAGTCATGTGATTATTTAGGATGAAAAAGAGAAACAGGAAGGTGACACTGGGCTGTTGGCATGATTGCCGACAGGAGAGGATCAAATCAGGAAAGGTGGCGATGAGGTTCTATGGTTTTCTATGTTGGTCCTAGATGAATCACACAGGCAAGATTATGTGGGAAAGAACAGCAGGGAAATGAACACAAACCAGATCAGCTTTAAATGTTCAGTAAACATACTTTTCCAATTCTTTGTCTCTCTTTACCATTATGCCAGAGTTTTTGGAAGGTAGGGGTAGGAGCTAATTCAATGCTCTGTTCTTATTACTCAGAACAATGGCTGGAAAGCAAGAGCTCAATACATTTCAGCTTCATACTAAATAATGAATGGTTTGGTTTAAAACATTCTAAATCGGGATTTCTAAGATTCTATGACCTATAAATAAGCTTTCATTTGCTCTCTTCCCATTAGAATGTGTGAATGTAAATTTGAATTTATATCTTATAGCTATTAATGTTTCCCTTTCTTACTGAAGTATCAACCTTTTTATTAATAGATGTAAGAAGAATAATTTGAAGCATCAAACACCTACTATAAGTATGATACTGATTTATTTGGATTATTATATTTAATCTTCATATCAGAGCTACAATTCCATTTGAAAACATCTGTTTGAAAGGCCTTGAAATGCAACTGGCGTATAAACATCTAGTGATCATAAAATGTGTCTATGCTTTATCTCTCTACAATGTCAAGAGCTATATATATTTTCTTTTGCTACATAAGATTAAAAGAATAAGCTTGTGCATATTTTATTGCCAAGGACTTTCCATATAATAACCACATTTCAGTTGATGGAAAAACCGTCCTTCTAATTGCTTGGGCTAACAGTACTCTCCTATCAATCATTAAATCTTTTCTTTCAAAATATATCCAGAATCTAATCACTTCTAATCTCCACTGCCACTACTCTGACCTTTAAAATCCCCTGGCTATGGTGGCATTATTATCTGTACTTAGAGGTGACGAAATTGAGCTTCACAAGATCAGGTAACTATTATTTCATGTAGGCACTAGAAGCTTAAAATTACAAAACAGACATTCTACTTCTGGAAAACCAACAATAACCAATAACATAATAAATAATGAAATGTGAAGATAATATGTGCTATATAAAGAAGAAACACAGAACAGAGTAAAGAGTATAAGGGTACTGTAAGAAGATGAATGCTTCAATAAAATAGACCCATTGAAACAGTAATAGTGCCATGATTGAAAGAAATAAAATAATCCAAGCACTTATCTGGAGAAAAGTATTCCAGGAAGAGGGAAAAGCTGACACAAAGTCCCTAAAAGAAGAGTGTGCAAGTCTGGCATATTTTAGGATCAGCAAGGAAGCAGGTGTTGCTGTAACAGAGACAGCAAGAGAGGCAACAGTAGGATAACAGAAGTAACAGGCCGGTAAGGGCACTGCGAGCAAGACAGGGCCTGGGGTAGGGGTTAAGGCACAGGAATGAGAAAATCTGAATTCTAGTTTAAAAGGACCACTTGGGCTTATATGGAGAATAAATTGCAGGGGACCACAGTAGAAGCATTGGGAACAGTTAGGGTGAGGTAGCAGAAACAAGCAAAAGATTTTTTACAAGTAAATTTTGCTGGGAATTGGTAGCTGGTGGTAGAATTGCTAGATCATAGGGTCTATGCACTTCTTCAACTTAATACATAATGTCAAAATATTTTCCCTATAAATTGGTGGTTGTACCAATTTATACTCCCATTATATCCTACTCCACATCTGGTATTATTAGTCTCTTTAACTTTGGCCATTTTCATGATGTCTCCTTAAGGTTTTAATCTGGATATTCATTAAATTAGTTTAATCTAAAGATTTAAAAATACATCCCTGGCTGGTGTGGCTCAGTTGGAGAGCACCATCCTGTAAATTAAGGGTTGTAGGTTTGCATCCTGGTCAGGGCATATACCTAGGTTGTGGGTTTGATCCCTGGTCTGGGTGAATACAGGAGACAACCAATCGATGCTTCTCTCTTCCATCAATGTTTCTCTCTCCTCTTTCCTCTTTCCTTTTCTCTCTCTCTAAAAGCAATGAAAAATTGTCCTTGGGTGAGGAAAAGAAAGAGAGAAAGAAAGGAGGGAAGGAAGGAAGGAAGGAAGGAAGAAAAGAAGGAAGAAAGGAAGAAAATAAGGAAGGAAGGAAGGATGGATGGAAGGAAGGAAGGAAGGTGAGGGAGGGAGGGAAATGGACAGGAGGGAGGAAGGGAGGGAGAGAGGAAGGAAGGAGGATTTAAAGATATAAGTCCAGTCAAGGTGCTGGATGAAATAACCTAGCAAATTAAAGATTAGTTGAGGTCCAATAAATGAGCCCTGGGTCCTCCAACATCAAGAGACCAGGAGGAAGAGAAAGAGCCAGCAAAGTCACTTACTTGTCTTCCAAAAGGCAGAACTGAAATTCAATGCATACCTATCCATCTTCAAATATGCTTGGCTGTCTTATAATTACACTCAAAGTAAAGGCAAATAAGCTCAGAGAGGCAGATAACTTGTGTGCTTGTCACAGCAGAGTATTCTATGTAAAAATATTTTCTCTTTGCTTTTCTGTGATGAAGTAGGTGGGAGATAACCTTTTTTAAGGACAGATGTAAAGAAATGCTGGAGACCGGTATTAGATTGCTAAGTACTTCCATTATAACAAAGGAAGTAGAAAGGAGTGAGTAGTTAAGCAAAATGGAAAGCAAAAGCTCTTAATACTAGCAAAGAAAGTTTTTTGCTTTTTTTTCATAGCAGTAACACTTACCTATGAAATGGATCTTGCCTTTTCGATTTTAGAGTTTCCTGAAATGAGGGAGAAAGTGTGATGGCTTGATTATAATCTGGTTCTGTGATTGTCTGCTAGTCTCTGGGTTTTATCTTTCCCTTCATTTTATTTTATTTTACAGTGGTCCCTCAATACTCGTTAATTTCTTCCAGAACTCATGACAAGTGCTGAAACTGACAAGTAGCAAACAAACAATGAATGATGAAGCATTTCCTCTCGTGGGCAGCACTGTGACTCATATAAGTTCTAGCAAGTGCCATGAGTCCTGAGCAAGTGCTGAGTGCTGAAACACTTTTTTCTCATTAAAATGTAATGGGTACAGGGTATGATGAGTTCTGAAGCTGAAGCTGACAAGTAATGTGGTATGACTGTATTTTATTTTATTTCATTTCATTTTATTTTACTTTTTAATTGAATTTATTGGGATGACACTGTTTCACAAAACAATACAGGTTTCAAGTGTACAACTCAACAAAATATCATCTGCACACTGTGTCGTGTGCCCATTGCCCAAGGCAAACTCTTTCCATCCCTAGTTACTCCCTCTTTGCCCACCTGGACCTATCCCACCCTGCTTTCCTTCTAGCTATCACCACACTGCTGTCTGTGTCTGTTTATATATGTAAATATATATATTTATTATAATATATATTTGTCTTTCTCTGACAAGCTTACTTCATGTAGCTTAATAATCTCCAGGTCTCCCCTTCCAGTTTAGAACAGAGGCTGTCGGAACGAAATCATGACCCAGCATGGTTTTCGCCTGACAAGAGAACAGGGAAACTGGTGGTCGCTGCATAATTCAGAGTTACAATCATAACCTAACTCAGGTTTCCTCTGTTCTAACCAAGGTATAATTTTTCTTTCAGATATTTATAATCATGTTGAACCTCAAAACACAAGAGGAAACAAAGTTCTAAGGGCTTGTTCACTAAGGTTTCCCCAGAACATTTCATACACTACTTCTTTCCCCTCCTCCTGGTGTTCAAAGGAAAATAAAACATGAGTTATTTTCAGGGTCTCATATGTATTTGGCTGCCAGCTGTCCAGCCCTTTGGCTTTCAAGGAATTTGTATCCCTCCTTATTCTACAGTATCTGCCTGTCATGGAATCACTCCTTTTAATGAGGCATTAGCATCTTTCTTGTTCTTGCCTGTCTTGCAAGTCTTGGTCCACAATCTTACTTTGGCCTCTTTGTTTTAGTAAGCATCCTGAATATAGTGAGGGCGAATTCATCTTCAAATTCATTGTCATCAAAGACCATTTATGCTGACGTGAGTCTGGGTTCCTCCCAATCTACAGCCTGACCTATACTCACATACCTGCTATGTTTCTATGGGTGCCCATTTATTTCTCTATAGCCATGGCTCTTTGATGATAACATTTTAGAATATTGCTTAGTTGTATTTCACTACATATGTGGGATATCATTGTTTCTCAAAAAATGAAAGAGAAAAATTGAATTTATAAATATTTTTGAGAATTTACTAATATGAGTTACATGGGAGAGAAAAGACGATATAAAGTCAATTTTCTATCCTATAGGACTTTGCAATCAAGATGGGGAGATAAAATATAAAAAGATGCCAAGTTAAATAAAAATGCAAGATTTAAATTACATTTTAAGACCACAAACCAGGCACTAGAAGAAACTATGTAACTCTGAACAGTTTCAAAATGAATAATAGTCAGAAGGAATTTTAAGTGTAAGAGGAGGGATGTTAGGCTGTGGTAGACTGGGAAGAAATTAAGAGGCAGGAAACACTTATGCAGAATCTGGAAGGATGGATAAAACTAGATAAATTGAGAGAAAGAAGGAGAGGGCTTATGTTAAGATAATTATGTGAATATTATGGAAAAAAGTCTCAAGAATTTGAGGAGACTAAGAGAAGAATAATTTTTCTAGAAGACAGAGAGTTGTGGTAGTTATGGGTCTTTTTAGATCAGAGCACAACACGCACTGAGGGAGGGCAAGAGGCAGAGACATAGAGAGAGGCCGAGAGAGATACAGTCCAACCAATCACATTATACCAGGGTCCACTTAAAATAACATTTCTGCTGCATCTCATCCTTTGTAACCTCAGTTCTGAATCTTTCCACAGGTCCTTCATCTGACTCCATTGCAAAGGTGTTCTTAACTCTATTTCAACCTCTTATTGACCCCTCCTGGCTCATAAATTCTGCCCTCTCTGATTTGACTCCTCTGTGCCATCCAACACAACAGGCCTTCCCGTCTGACTAGCCTTGGGGATACCTCTTGATGACCAACTGACAGGCAGCTCCACATGCCTCAGACATCAGGAGTCCTGTGAGCTTTGGACATCAGCCTGTTGGCAATGGGCAGGCCACTGAAGATATTTGAGCAGGAAAACAAAGAAGCAAAATGGAACCTCCAGTCAATTGGTCTGATGGTGAGGCAGGGAACAGAAAACAATGTGATGTGAGAAGTGAAGAGATGATGGGAGGAGACCAACTAGCTAGTCTTTACAGTTTCAAATAACAGATATGCCCTTTGTGATTTTAAATAAATTGTCTGATTAATTTAAATAAATATATATGTGTGCAGCTTACTATAAGCTTCCTGCAACTATTAAATATGACTCTTTCTATTTAAGTATAGCAACATTGCCACAGTGAAAAACAAAGAAAACATCTAATTATTAAAAATTTATTATAACATGTGTATTAGAGAAATTAGTTTCAGTCCCAATTCATGCATAGGCATGCTCTATTATAAACTACAGTTCCTTTAAGCAGACCCTTTGTAGCTATTGTAGCAAGGACAGACAATTGTCCCCAAATCCTCTCTCTAGCAGACAGAGGGGTGTGTGTGTGTGTGTGTGTGTGTGTGTGTGTGTGTGCTGGGTCTATTAGAATGAATAAAAGAATTGTTTACTAGGGTAAATAGCAAGCCACCATTATTATTGTCACTGAAATTACCACTCAAGAGCCTAAAGCTGAAAGTAATCAATATAAAGATATAAAGAGCAAGAGTGGGCATAGAGCAGGTGGATATACTGACACATTTACAATATTGAACCCGAATCACATTTTCCTAGAACCCATCTAAAAGATCTGTTATCACCCCAACACCCTTCTCCGGTAAACTGCCTTTGATGGAGGTGTGGAAGAGAGGAGGGAAGAAAGGAAGGAAGGAGAGAAGGAATGAAAGGGGGAAGGGAGGAAGGGAGAAAGGAGGAAAGGAGTGAGGGAGGAAGGGAAGGAGGGAAGAAAGGAGGCACATAAGCAGGCAGGCAGGCAGCAGGCAACAGATTTAATGAGGATGTAATGTCTTGAGGCCTACAATTCACATTTTTATATATTTTTTTATGTATCTACCCAGAAACTCTCTGAGGTCATTTTAATTAATGCCATTTTTAGGATGAGGAATATGGCAACTCCAAGAGCTTAAGTGACCTGTGCAAGGTCAAATGCTCTTAAAAACAAATAATTAAAAACAAAGTCACCCATTCATGTTACAAGTATCATTCAGTATTTACTATGTGCCAGGTTTGGTTATAAATAGTCTATGAGTAGGTGTCATTGAGATAGTCATTATTGTTATCCCTGTTTAACAGATGGAAAAACACAAACTGGCATTTCTTAGGATGCACAAACCTGCAGTTCACATTGTTCAGTCATAATTTGTATGCTAAGGCCACACCTCACAGATCAAGGACAGATCAAGAACAAAGGATGCTGATAGCATAGTGGACAGTGGATAAGGACCTAGGACCTGGCAGTGGCTAATACCTGCACAGATACAACAGGTTCTGGGTTCCTGAGCAAATTCAAGCCTTACTTTTTTTTGCCTGTAAATTGGGGTAATTGTCATGACTACACTGCTGAGTTTGGGGGGATTCAATGAATTATATATATAAACCACTTAGACCAGGCTTAGGCATATGTCAGACTCAAAAAGGCGGGCTCTGATTTGCTCTTCATTGGGGGAAGAAACTGAACAACAGTGTTTAGACAGTAAGAATCGTTCCTCCTTAGGAGTGTACACAGATTTAAGCAAAAATATACACTGACATGTTTGCTTCACATTTTAAAGCCTATTTAGAAGAACTGTGGGCTGAGAAACCAAGGTTTTCTCATCCACTCAATAACTAACCACACAAACAAGACCTTCCTGTACAAGCAGTCTACTGCACACAGACCTCCCCTACTCACCATGACAGATCTAACTAGTTAAAAGTCCTTGTCTGGTGTTCCATTGTGAGACCACAAATTTTCTATACAATCTCATTCCAGTTCAATTAATTTTTTTTTTCCTGGGATTCTAAACATTGCGTGGATTCTGATTCCCCTCTCAAAACAAAATCTCCAGAGAGGTAGGGGCCACCCTTCTCAGCATTCTCTGGCATCCTCCAATGTAGTTTACACTCCAGGAAGAACCTGGCATATACTGCTGTCCCTCCCATTCACTTGGCAGTGGCAGGATGCTGATACCTTTGAATGTGGAAACTAGAACGGGTCATATTCCGATGCTGATGCTATGGCATAAGCTGGAGCAGGGTCATGGCAGGCAGAAAGGGCAGAAGGGATGAGATGCACACTTGCCAGTAATGACACTTAGCTGGTGCCCACTGATGAACCAGAAGAGCAGATGGCACCATTTGGTGACGGTCATCAGAGAGCTGACATTTATGTGCAAAGCCTAAGTGAGTTGAGATCACTGATGGGCTCTGCAAAAAACAGCCATATTCAGAAATAAGGGAGTTTCCTGCATGCTTATAAGCAACACAGAGGACTGCCATCCACCAGTGTCTTTACAGTCACAACTCCGCCGCACTGTGAAGACACACACACACTCAAAGAGTCCTCATCACAACCTAACTTCCAGTTAGGAGAAGCAGATTTTAGCTGGTTTATGGGTGGCAACACAGTCTCATGGAAAAAAATCCATGAGCAAGTAAGTCAGGAGGTTCCAATGCTGCAAATGAGCAGCTGAGAAACCTAGGTTAGGTCACTCAAACTTCCTGATCACAGTTTGTATTACTTTCAAAGTGCCATGTGTATATCTTTGTCTTTGTACCTAACCCATTGCATTACAATTCTCTGGTTATGCATCCTCTTTACCCCACTGGTGAGGGCGGGGATGGTGTCTAATTCTTGGAAATAGTTCAGGTTCTTTTGTAGGTCTAGGCACACGCACACACATATACACACATCCTATATTCTTACTAAATGAATGGACAAGGAAGGCATTTGCACACACATACACACACAACTGACCCTTGAACAACTAAAGAGTTAGGGCACTTTCCCCCACTCAGTTAAAAATCTGCATATAACTTCTGACTCTCGCAAAACTTGACTATTAATAGCCTACTACTAACCAGAAGACTTACTGATTACATAAAGAGTTGATTAACACTTATTTGTGTGAGATATATATATATATATATATATATATATATATCTATATATATATATGATGCTATATTCTTACAAAGAAATAAGCTGAAGAAAAGGAAATGTGTAAGATCAAGGGAGTGCTAGACTTATCCAGGAGTCACTTTGTAAGTTATATAAATGTCTAACCACTATGCTGTATACCTGAAACTACTATAATATTAATGTCAACTGTAATTTAAAAATTTAAAAATGTTATCAAGAAAGTCATAAGGAACATAAAATAGATATGCAATTTTTATTGAAAAAATCAACATATAAGTGAATCTGTGTGGTTCAAACATGTGTTGTTCAGGGGTCAACAGTGCGTATGTATTTGTGTATGTACATAGAATAATAGATAGGTAGATAGACAAATAAAGAAAGAAAACATTCTCCCAGTAGTAGATCAGCACCAAAATCCAACTGATATATTCAGCACCTTGTCTATTTTCTTTATTAGCATGATCTCACTTTTAACAATTTCTTATCATTTGGGGGTTATTTGAGCTTTCTCTCAAGCTGAGAGGATTGTCATTTCTTCTCTATGTGGTCAAGACTCCCAGGGGTTTCTGAATGGACCAGAATGTATTTAACACACCTTTGGTGCCTACATGTTGAGATGTTTGTTCAGAACTTCCATGCTTCTCCCTATTCCACCTAATAAGGGTTGTTTGTGTAGAAAATAAAAATTTGTCAAGTATTTTGGTGTATATATGATTTTTATCTGATGTCTAAAATATATCTATGAGGATTCAGCTGAAGTTATAGCTCAGGTTCATTATGCCAGCTCTCAAGACATAAGATAAAAACCATCAGTGCGGAAAAATTAAAATAGTATACTCATTGAACTTAGATACGTATAGGTACAGGCATCACAGGTTCATTGTTGAATATCTTTGCGTCTCTTTTTTTCCATGGGCCTCAGTTTTCTGATCTATAAAATGCAGACACTAATTCTACCTCACGAGATGAAAGTGAGGCGTGAATGGGGGCCAGATGAATATGACAGACCATTGGCCTCCGGGACACCACAGTGGATGTGTAAATGTCAGGAGTCCAGCAGCATGTGGGTAGTCAGGGACCAATACAAATTAATTCATTTCTAGGTTCTTCCTCTGCTGAAGACACAGAGCTCTACTAACTTTTTTATCAATACAAAATATAATCTTGGAAATATCATCAGTCAATATCTTTTACATGAATACCACTTTCAATCATTACCTGAGCAAGTAAATGTCAATTTACTTTGCTACTGAGCCTGACATGACTCTCTTGGCTAATTCTTGCTGACAGCATTGCAGTGAGTAATGACCTGCCCTGTTATTAGGGTAGTGACAATTATGGGTGAGCCGAGGGCCCCCCAAGTCTTGAAATCATTCATTTTTTCCCTTGTTTATTTTTTTCTTTTGCCTTTGCAATTCAGAGCATTCATATAACGCATGGTCATGATGTGAAAATTGTTCAGCATTGTCAGATCCAAAGTTCTGCTAATGAGGTAAAACATAGAGCCTCAAGGATGTGAATGTTGCACTTGGCTGTTTGCCTTGATTTAATTCATCACATGAAGGCTTGATTTTCTACCTTTTTATACCAATTCTCTGCAGCTGAAAGAACTGGTTTATGTTGCTTTCTGTTTATCTCAGAAAATATTGTTATTGCTTTCATTTTATAAATTCCTGCTACATAAAACTCCAAATGTATAAAAGAGACAAACTGCAAAAGAATGTGGGGCAGAGTATGATTGCTTATTTTACAAGCGAGTTTTCCCTTTACCAAAAATTTACAAGGGATGCATTCTAATAAATTCTGAGTTTCCTAATATTTTTTATGTTTTAGCTTATTTATTGTTTGACTTTTTACAGTTACCTAAGATATGTTTTAAGCAAACCTTAAAGAGATTTTTAACATTTTTAAGTTGGAAAAGATATTTTCCCAACTGTCCCAAAAGACAGTAAGGTATCAAATGTCAAATTATAAAAAATTATAACACCCACATTCCTTTTTGCCTTCGCATGCACTTTTCACAATAAATTCTCTTCTCCCCCAACTCTAGATCACCCTATACTTTCCCTTCTCAATCTTAACAAATCCTACTCCTCCCTTAATACACAATTCAAAGACATCTGCTGGAATTCCTTCATAGCTTTTACATGCAATTCAGGCACCCCTTACCCTGAATTTTCACAGCTCTTCTATGAGAGGCCTAATATAAGCTTATCATTTTGTAGGGTACATTATATTTCCCCCCATGAGAACATGCATTCCTAGGGGCCAGGAGCCATGTCTGGAATCATAGTCAGGAACAACACTCCCTCCTTTCCCAGTGACTTGCATGTTTCATACCAATTACACACTTGAAAAAATTTTACACAAAATTTCACCAACGTAATTTCAAGGTACATCCTAGGGACTAGAAAAGAACATGTAGATCTCATCTGATATTTGGATAATTGGAAATTTAATTAAAAAATCAACTTAGATTTATAAAACTTGTGTTCTTTTCCTAGTAGTTACTTATTTCTGTGCATTCCTGGACAAATCTCTCAACATTTCTGTGCTTCTGGTACCTACTTCATCTGAATGTTGCAAATAGATAACCTATTTGCCTCCTTTAATTATTTTATCCTCAAATATAATCATAAATAGAATAGGCAAAGCTTATGTTATTAAGCAAGATCTATTAGTAGAATTGAATTAGCGATCGTGAATAATCTGAGTCTGCCCTGGGAGAACCAGATACACACACAGAGGAAGCAGGCGGACACGAGTCATGCTCTGTCACTGAGGGACAACCTTTCTCATCAAACCACAAGGACAGAAAACAGCTATAAGGAGTGTTTAGATTCCAGTAAACTCTTAAACAGTAGCTGTGAGACTTTAATTTTTTCTCTTTTTTGGGGGGGGGGGATTGTAGGCAGCAGAATAAAAAGAGATAGAAGACTAAGAATGTGCCTAAGTTACATGAAATGCAGTGGATAATTAGTGCTTATCCTGTGTAAAAATTGGGGTGCGGTGGAAAAAAGAACTTTAAGGGGATCAAAGAGTTGAGATCTCGATGTGACTCTGCTGCTACCTTATGTGTGAATTTGGCAAGTCCTTCAACTTTCAAGGCCTGAGTTTCTCCATCTTTCAGGTAAAGTGGGGACTATTTGTTATTTATCCTGTTTTCTCAGCATTCATAGGATATTTGGATAATATCGAGTATACTGACCCATTATGTAGATATAAGTACAGCATTTGATTTATTTATATAGAATATAAGCACTATTTTAATTATATTAATCATATAATTATATTTATTATATTAATTTAAAGATCAAAAAGGTATATATGTGTAAATGACAGTGTTAGTCTAGATGGTTTAGCTGTCTTCTAAATATAACATTCAGAAGGTAGAGAATGCAATCCCATCAGCCCTACCATCTTCTTAATAGTGATTGGTAGAACTCTTTGCTTTTCTTGCCCAGGGTGTTAAACACAATGTAATAGAGTTAGATCAAACTTCACCCAAACTCTGTAAATTACCTCTATGACAGGCACAAGTTGTTTTGTTGGGCCTCAGTTTTTCTGTCTGTAAAATGGCGACACCTAATCAGATTGTGGGGAGGACTGAATATAAGCAAGAAAACCATGTAACCCATAGTGGATGATTCATTCATGTTCACATCATTCTTGTTTCCCTTCTATAGTAACTGGTACAGACCCCATGCATAATACATACTAAATGACCTGTTGATTGATCACCTGAGGTTTGAAATTTCTCACACACAGTACCTACATTTTAAATCTGAAGGGAATTTCTACTCTAGTAAAGTTGCAAATCCTTTCAGTATTTCCTACTCACCAAAATATGTCTTAGTAAAATATGGATAGGAAAAAAAAAAGCTAATTTCTCCGTAAGCATGGAAAATCTCTAAGATTGTGTTCATTTAAAAGTTAAGGTCCCAGTAAATTGAGTTTCTCATTCATGTTCAAGGCTGACTTGAAACTGACTCAGAATTGGAAACAGTTGATAGCTTGATACATACATCTCCTTCAGTTTCCACAGAACAGCACCTTCCCCTTGCAATCCCTTCCTACAACCCACTGTAATTGACTTGCATGATCCTTTCACATAAGCCGCTGAAACCACGGAAAAGAAAGTAAATTGTACTTCTATTGATTCAGATCTTTAGCAACACAAAAAGTGATTTTTTAATTTTCAAAAATATTTTGGTTCATTTGAAAGCAAACATTTAACCTTCAAGAGAAGATTAATATTGAGAATCAGTGCTTGAACATTTATGTACTGGAAACACCAGATGAATCATAGGGACAGAGCCCAAGGGTAAGATATGATTCCGTCACTCTGATTCCAAACATTTAGCCTTAAGGGCAGCATTTTCTAAGCCTGGAATTGTAGTGTGAGTTATATTCTCTCTGAAAGTAATAGACAAGTATGCTATTGATAAAGTCAGTACAACTGAATTTATTTACCTTCTTTTACTCTATCATCCCTGAGGTGAGCTGACCACTCCTGTCTATCACACTGGAAAAGTTTTGCCTAAGTATTTAATTATGCAAATTTTCTGTACAACGCGGAGGTGATAGCAAACCAGGACACTCTGTTGACCATTTTAGTATGCCAAAAATTTCCAGTTATTTGAGAGGTGACAATGACCTGTTAGGACAAACGATACATGTAGAAAGTCAAAATAGGAGATAGAGTACCATTCCCAGGATAATCACACTGCTGAAGAACATTGCTATCCACCGTCTCTTCTCTCCAGGTTTCATTTCTATGGAATAAATGACTAAAACCTAGTCACTCAATTCCCACATCCTCCAACCTCCTGATAAAACAAGTAAATTCCAGCCAACCAACAAAGGTAACACATGGGCACCTGATGGGTCTCTTACAGCATCTTTCTGACCTCACAAGCTGCTGTTGGCATTTCTGCTGATTAGTCTCCTGCCTTTTCCTTAGATCTTAGAAGGATTCCCTTTTTCTTTTTGATATTTTATTCTTACACTATTTCCCTATTTCTCATTGTGTCTGACTGATTAGGTTTTTTTAAAGCACAGTTTTATTTTATATGAATTGTTTTCTCTTTAACCATCCTCCCTCTCTCCATCCCTCCCTCCCTTCCTCGCTAATCCTCACCTATTTTGCCTCTTTCCTCTTCAAATCATTACATTTAAAAAAAGAAAAATATTTTTAAATTCCCCATTCATACATACCTGTGAAGTTTTTCACTTTACCTTCCCTTCCTAGGACAGGTGACTAACTTTTCTCACTTTGACATATATGATATATAGTGATGGACCACATCTAGACTTAACTATTTCTTTCTTCTTATAGTAAATCCTTTGGGGAGGGAGTATTAAACTTTGTTTCTTGCTATTTTTCTAACTTCTTTACTTTGCTATCTGCTCGTTTCACTTTCTTTTTCTCTTCCTTTGCTGATCAACTTATGACTATGGACCCACATCATATCAGCTTTTCTTGGGGGGGGGAGTGTAGTTTATACCAATAATGTTGGCCTCAACTTTGAATCTTTATGCCGAGCCCTAAAACTACTGAATTTTTAAAAATATCTGTTGTCTCTGCAACTCTAATATTTATTTTGCCTTTTGGCATCACCAAAGATATATCTCCAATGGGATATATCCAAAGTTTACAGAAAAAGTTATGTTTATCTATTTATGTTCTAATGATAGCCATAGCCCCAAGGTATCCAACATTTAATCAGCCTCAAACACTACAACAGATCTATTTCTTTAACTTGTTATATTTGGCCTTTTAAGCCCCTCAGGAAACCCAACCACTGACAACTTCTGTTTGGTATGTATCTTAACAAATTTACCACTCTACCTTCATTAGCACACCGTATCCTATACGCTGGTGGTTTTCTCTCTTAATTCAGTTCTATCACATTCGTCTTGATCACCCTGCACAGGTCCCACAATGAATATTATTCCTTAAACAGCTGTCACTTTCAAAAATCAACTTTTCATTAAAAAGCCCACACATGCTTTGTCAGATTGCAGACAAGGAAGGGGAGACAGGAAGCCCCTAATCAAAGAAACAAACACATCATTGATAATCCTGCATGTCCGCCTGTGTGTCTGTGTTTGTATATGTGCATGTCATTGAATATTCATAGCACTTTATATGAACATTACTGAGAACAGGAGCACATTTTCTCATACCATAATTATTTCACAAATATCATGTTACATTTTTTTAAAAGACATATAGATTAAGATAACAAAAAAATTACCCAGCAGGAAATCAAAGGAAAAAATGATCCTCTTAAAGTTCTAAATATCATCACCGGTTGTCTCCCAATTGTCCTGACTCATCAACATCTCCTCACAGTCCTTAAATTGTTAAACATCCTGCTAGATACTTGGTGCTTAAGTGCTGCAGCTAGCTAGCCCCTGACAGCATCAGCATTATTACTGTTACTTTTTTTTATTCTGTGGAGTTGCCTCTACAGAGCTTCCTCCTTCCCCAGCATTTCGTATTAAAACTTACCGCTTTTACCAACTCCCCCTGCTCCCAGCATTACCACCTTGTACTCTCTGGACCCGCCTGATGCTGATGCACTGCTGGGGGAGCAGCTGGCTTCGCTTTCTACCTCCATCTTACCGGAGGGACCGGAGTAGAATAAAGGAGGAAAAAGTCGCCTGTGTCAGGTGCTTGCTCAGATATTAAGCAGCCCTAAAACTGTGTCAAAGGAAAGGTTTAGTATGAGAGGTAAGAACCATCAGCGTCAGGCTGGCTGTTGGTCCTGTGCTCTGAGCGGGTCTCATAGCAACCACTTCAATTGCTTCCAATAAAAATCTGGCTTTTACCTACCCCCCTCCTTCCCGATCCTTCACTCTTTCGCTCTGCCACTATTGCTCCTGTTCTCTGTGTGTGAGTCTCTTTCTCTCTGTGGCTCGCTCTCTCTCTTTCACTGTTTGTTTGTTTTTTCCCTTCCCTCCTGTTTCTCCATTTCCCTTCCTCGCTCTTTGTGTCCATCCTTTCTCCTTCCTGCCCCCTGCATAGTCCCAGTTGTTAGAGGCACGCACACTTGGCTACCTTCCAAACTGGGCTGCTACAGGGGAGTGAATCTGAGACTTCGTAGAAGATTCTATGTCTCACAGGCTGATGATTTCTGTAGCTACAGCTGCAAAGTCATTGTTTTCTTCTAATCAGAGTCAGTGAATTAAGAAAGAGGTCTGTTGCTTATCATCTTGGTTTTTATCACCATCTCCTTCCACAGTTCTTATTCTGGGAAAAGAGTTGCTACCAATTTAGGAGAAAAAACAAACAGTAACTCGCGGCTCTTCAGGACCGGACTTCAGTGTTGTTGAAATAATAGCTGCCCAGCAGGAATTGTGTCAACTCACTTGACAGTCACAGTTCTAGCATAAGGAGGTATTTGAATTAGGTCATTGCCATGTTTGGCCATGGATCATCCTTGTTGACACTAGGTTATTAGGAACAACCTAAAACACAAGGACCCTGTCAAGCATGAAAGGGATACTTGAATATTTTTGCTGAAAATTATAGTAGTATTAAAAACCATAAACGATTATTTTTCAAATGCCCAAACTCCTACCTCTTCTTTGAATTCATTTAAAGCTTGATGGGCTTTGCTTTTCTCTGGAAAGCTTCTAAACTGTAAAGGTCTTATAATGCTTTCAATAATCCCTAATTTTCATAGTCAGACCCTGTCCTTCAAACAAGGTGATAATAATGTTCTTTATATTTATTGTCTATTTTTTATTGTGAAATTGTATCATGATTAGATGTAGTCAAGTGTTTGGTGTATAAAGACTTTCCTTTCAATCCAGATTTTAAGGTCCTCTAAGAAAGAAACTAAATTTGATCAGTTCCTTATGACTACAGTGTATGACCAAGTGTTCTGCACAGAGCAAGTGCTCAATATATTGCTGGTAATTGGAGAAGTGTCATAGCTAATAGCTCAGGCTCTGGAGCATGATTGCTTGTATTTAAATCTGGTCTCAGCCATGTACTAGCTGTGTGACTTCGGGTAAATTACTTTACCTCTCTGTGCCTCAGTTCCTCCATACATAAAATGGTTTATTAAAGCCCTACTTCATTAACTCATTGAGTTTAATGCTTGTACAGTGCTTAAAATTGTGTCTGGAAATTGTAAGCAGCATGTAAGCATATGATTAGTTTAGTTTAGTTTAGTTAATGATGATCCCAGCCCACCGTATATAAGCACTCTCACCAGAAGAGATCATCTCTTCATGTGATTTATTGGCATCTATATATCTTCTTTGCTAAAGTATCTGTTCAAATCTTTTGCCTATTTTTATATCAAGATGTTTGTTTTTGTATTAATGAGTTTTGAGAGTACTTTACATATTCTAGGTATAAGCTTTTTATCAGATATGTGTTCTGAAAATATTTTCTTAGTCCGTGGTTTTTCTTAACACTATCTTTCAAAAAAGCAGGAGCTTTACATTTTGATAAAGTCCAATTTGTTGTTTTTTCCTTTTATAGATGATTCATCAGGTTTTAAGTGAAACCTCTTTCAATAATTTTATTCCCAATTCTCTCTTCATCTTTTTTACCCCTTCATTGCAATTTTGCTCATTGGTATAGCTCTATTTATACATTCCTATGAGTAACTGCCAAGTTTGTTAACTGTAGAACCAATTTTCACCCTGAACTTCAAAACTGAACCTAACTTCTAAATGCTCCTAATCAGGAACCCTGTTTGTTTCTCAACCTCAGTATGTCCAAAAATACATCATTTGGATTCTCAATAATAAAGTCAACACTCTATCTTTGTAGGGAGCATCATTACCCTCCAAGTTCTAGCTTTAGTTTAGTCTCTTCTGATCTTTGACTGCCACGACTGAAATAACTCCATAACTTATCCTTCCTGAGTACAATCTTCCTGCCCTTGCCCGCCTTTCACACCACTCAATTCGTCCTGTACATTGATGTCAGGGAACTCCAACGAAAATGTCAACCTGACTGACCCTGTTGTACACATATTCATAAATTACATGCTGCAATAATGCAATCCAAGAGCTTAGAATGAGACACTGGGACGTAAAGCATGCCCTCACGCAATAAACTAGAGTCAGGCAGAACGGACAACTTGCCTATCCTCCAACAAAACTCATTTCCATAACTGGAGCTAACAAAGAACTGCAGCTATGTTCTAATTACCTTGTAATTGACTCATTGAAACTTTATCCCTCAATGAAAAGAGATATGTAAACAACAACATTTAGCTTCAAGGTCTTTCTGGTTTTTGTTTCTACTCCTGGTGCAGACATTTTTATGACATTGAGCAAATCGCTTACCCCTCTAAGCTACCCAAACCACCATCTGTTACTCTGTTTTCCATGTCAGCCATCTGATTTGGTGGTAACACACAGGTATTGTCATGCCAGCTGTTTCCTTTGCACTGTCCTTTTTCCTGGTATACATATTTTAATATTAAGAGAGAGGAGTACATGAAAATGCCCTTTAACAGTAAGTAAATGAATGACTTGTCAAATATCATGGTTGCTATGAGAGGAAAATGTAACTATGGAATTGCCTGTCTTCTTAAGAGCTAATGTATCTGTCCATATTCCTCAAATGGAAATCAGTGAGTTTTCTTCCTGCTTACATGAAAAAGATGACCCACAGGGAAGCTTTCTTAACTATGCCTTCTTTGTCTACCTCTTCTTTGACATTCTAAGGAATTCTACTCTTAATCCCTGCTCCTGAGTTACTAATGCTACTGATTTTCAGTTTTAGTTAGTGAACTTTGTAAATTTTCATTCTTTATGCCTTGACCAACATACCCAATAGTCTAAGGAGAGAGAGGGACGGCGGTGGGGGGCGGTGAGGGAGGGGTGAGGGAGGGGCACGGAGAGAGAGAGAGAAATCTTCCAGGTGTATAAATGCTGATTGAAATAGGATCTTTAAGTGACCAAAATCATTACATGGCAGATTGATTTGCTCTCTGGAAAATTATTAAATAATTGGCACTTGGGAGGTTCAAGATGGCGGCACAGCAACACACTGAACTCTCCCCCTCCCTTGAGCCAACTCTAATGTACCCGTAAGGAGGCAAATTACTCCTGCGAGACAACTGAGGGTTGAATAAAGAGCTTCTGAACAACAAACACGAGAAAGCGACTACAGGAGAGGGCCTGGAGCTGCAGGAGCCCTGCAGGATCTTCGGGAACACTTCCCGGGTAGGATCCAGTTAGCTCCATTGTGCAAGTTATCTTCTGCTTCCCTAGGGCAAAGAGGAACTCTGTCGGGGCTTCCGCCTACCTGCAAGACCACCGTGGCGCTTTCCCAGCTACACTGCCCGAGCCTTTTGCCTTTGCCCAAACAGCAGGGGGTGATCACAGGCGCCCTGCCTGGCTCCCTGGCCAAACCTCTCCAGCCAGAGCGCGGGTGCTCCGGCTCCTGAGCTTGCTGCCTGGAGCGCAAGCTCAGCTCCCAGTGCCTTCCCGAAACTACATGACACACAGAGCCTACACAGAGGTCTGTTCTATACAGCAGGATCCCCAACTCCCTAGCCTAGGACAAGTACTGTTGGTGGCCAGTTAGGAACCCGGCTGCACAGCAGGAGGTGTTACAAATATGAGAAAGGCTATATACACAAGGCTGGGGAGTCAGGGGAGCACCCCGGAAATCGCGGGAATTATCTAGGGGTGAGGGGATACCCATCAGCCATCCTTTGTGTCCCCCACCACATCCATAGGGCCGATGGGAGCTCTATACAGGTGTTCTGACGTACCTGCAAGGTCGCTGTGGCACATTCCAGGACGTATCACCTGAGCCCATTTTGGCCTGAACAATAGGGGCAGGCAGAATCACCAAAACACTTACTGCAGACACCTGGCCTGGGCACCTGGAGTTCTGTAGGCCAGTGCCCCGATGCCTTGGGCATTCACTGGGCTCCTGCCAGCCTGCCCAGTCCACGTGGCACAGACAGCTTACACAGAGGCTACTTCTACATAAGGGCACTTTTCCAAGACTGGGAAAGAGAGCTAGTTTGTCTAATTCATGTAAGCAAACATAGAAAGTCAAACAAAAAGAAGTTTGCCTTTGTTTCCTCTGACCTCCTCTGACAGTTGCCATCCTGTTTGCATGTCACTTGATTCCCTTCGAGTGCTCATCTCCATCCAGCCAAGAACCAGGTGTTCCCCCAGAACTACTCACCCCCACCCCAGCCCCGAGCAGGATCCAAGTCCTCCTCAGAGGACAAAGGGGAAACTAATTTAACAACTAATGCCTTCAAATAAGTGTACTAATTCTATTAATATGGGCATCTATCTAAACTATTTTAGGAATGGCTAAGGGAGAAGTTTAGCATGTCCAGAGTTCTCTTCTTACCTCTCCAGTCACTGACAAGCAGAGCTCTGGACACCCTTGTCCACAAAGCCACTCTTCTCTTAATTGGAGCATTTATTACATTTATTAGAATTATTTACTTACATTCCAGTTCATCTACCTACAAAATGGTGAACCTGCCATATTCATTTTTTTTATCTCCTCAGAGTTGAGCGCAGTGCTTGGCACATGCTAGGTGACTAAATGAGGGAATTAATTACATCAAGTGGGTAGCTGTCTATTGCTACTATTAATGAAATTAACCTTGCAAAGTTTCTTATTTACTATTCATACTCTAATTAAAAGATAAATCATGGAGGGAGGAGATAGCAATGTAGTTGATAACCTCTGAGTAAATTAATGTTTGGATGCATGCTCTCACCATGAGATGGAAGCACATTGTAAACCAGGAAATAGCACAACGGCTCACGACAAAACATAAACTGAAAACTTCAAGGCCAAGGGATAAACAGCCAAATTTGCAAGAGGGAGGCAGAGTTTAACTGCAGAGCCAGGCCTCTTCATCACAGACCTCCTCCCAAACAAATACAGTAAAACTCACAGTAGGAAGCGATACTTCTGGTTGTGGAAGGATTCAACTTTCTTCCAGAAAGCTTACTAGGACTAGAAATATTTGGAAAGATAGCTCTTACAGGTGATCTAAAACACTGGGATCCGTTCATTTATTCATTCAACATAAATTCATTCATTAAATACATTTTGATTTGCTTATTCTCAAATTCATTCATTGAACTGTGGTATAGTTTTAAAAAAAAAATAAAGAAGAACACAATATAGTCCATGAGTTCAAACTGATTATGCCAATGTGTCGGAGAACGGTACATGCACACCAGGTTCTGAAACAAGCCAGAATGGGGCAGGTAATTGAATAGATAAATGAGCAGAGTCTGACACCCTGACCTGCATGGATCAGTTGGTTGAGCATCATCCCACAAAGCGAAAGGTCACTGGTTTGATTCCCAGTCAGGGCACATGCATGGGTCATGAACCCTGCTCCCCTAGCTGGATCATGTGCAAAAGACAACTAACTGATCAATGCTTCTCTCACACATCAATGTTTTTCTCTCTCTTTCTCCTTCCTGACCCCACTCTCTAAAAAGAAAATAAATAAAATATATATATTTTTAAAAGTGAACAGAGTCTGATAGAAACATAGATGGGGGAGAGACTAATTTCAAATAAGAAGAAAAGGTGAGGTGTCAGGGTAGGAGGAGTACTTCATACTAGATTTAAAGGAGGACTTCAAATTGGAGGGATTACAAAAAACAAGGGTTCAAAGTTTAGAGAGCAGGGTGTTTGGCCAATTCCAAGTTAATATATGGGAGATATGTAAGAACAGAGAATATAGTCCAAAAGTTGGATTGCAGATGAATCACAGAACACTTTAACTTATAGCATACAGAGTTTGGATTTCTTTTCAGTGACTTTTTTATTTTTAAAATTTTTACTTTTATCTTGAAGCAAAAAATGATGCCCACTGGTTACATTGCTTGTGATACAGAATCAAGAAAGAGTGGGCAGAGGTGAAGTAAAAGGGAGAGATGTAAATAATGACTGAAAAACTGATTGCAGTAAGTTTGAGACGCTTTTGGAATATCTGGTTAGTTATATGAGGAAAACAGTTTCAAACCATAGGGCTGGCTTTCAATGGAGAGGTAGAAGCTTCTGACATGGATTAAGGATTAGGAAACCTTTAGTTTATTAGTGGTAAATAAAAACACGTCAAAAGATAAGATTCTCCATGGAGTGCTTGCTGGAAAGAGAAGAGAATAAAAGATACCTTTATAGATGAATTATAATTAACCACAATGATATTTGTTGAGATTGATAAGAATTTTTTCACATTTTATTATTCAATTGAGACAACAGTTCGATTATGCCTATATCTATATCATTAAGTGGATAAAGAAAAAATATACAGAGACTTAGGAAAACCACCAGGAGAAGAACATCCCTTGGAGAGAACTTTGATGAGGCAAGAGTTGGTCCATCCTATCAAATAATTCATATTGATGATGTAAGAATAGAAGTGACAAAGTGCTATGTTATTGTATTTGAGAACTGAGAGTTCATTAGTGAACAGAGTAATGATGGTAGAAAATTGTGAATGAAAACCAGATAGTAAAAGATGAAGGAATAAGTTGGAGTTGAGGAACACAGACATATGTATTTTCTTTTCATATATTTGGTAGTGACAAAATAATGGGGACAAGGTCACATATTGTCCTTGTTGAACATAGGCCCTGAAATGGTTATAGAATTTATAGGACATTAGTTTTAAGATACAGTGTGTATAATATTTATATGTAGTAATTAATGTTCGTCTAATTACTCATACTTAAAAATAGCTTGTCAAAGATCCTATAGCTAGGGAACAGGCAATACCAAGACTTAATTTTGACAATAAATATTTAATAATAATTCATCTTTATTTTCAAAATATACACGTTTTCCCCATTTTTGTAAATTTTTAAACTATATTTTTATCACAGGTCTGGGATAGACCTTGACTTTTGTGTGTTAGTTATATTGCTTGGTATTGCTTTCAGCTAAAAACTTTCTCTTTTTATACCCTATTATAAACTTTCCCTCACTTGGCTCTAGACAATCATTCTTTTCCCATTATCTTTTGTGACTGTAAATAATTTGCTTTGTTTATTTTGTTACCTTGACGATATTTATAGATCATGTCATAGCGAGCCTCCCTTGCAGACCTCTCTTTTGTAGACTGTATAAATTTAGTTCCTTATGTCTAAATGCCTATGTCTTGCTCTCTAATCCAGGGATATATTTTGTTGACCTTCTGGATTTTTTTCTCAACTCACCTCTATAGTTTGTCAGTATTGCAAAGAGAAATTATGGTGGAAAAGTCATGGTTTGAAGTGATATCTAGCAAAGAGCCAAAACATAGCTTCTCCACTATTTGAACAAATACTTACACAGATGGAGAAAACAGAGAAGAAAGTACACTGTAGACAAAGTCTAGGAACAATAAGGTCCAGCAGAGGGAAAAAAAAATATTGCTGGTATTTCTGGATTAAGCTTGATGAAGTCCACTAAACTGCTGTCCCAAATATTAGCAATGAGAATCATGAAATACACACTCTCTGTATCCTCCCCCTGGTTTAGAGATGAGGGTTCAAACATGAAGTGAGACATTCATTATTCCACTTTGCAAATATTGATTTTGAGATGGTCAGAAGCCTGTCTTTCCATCACTTAAAAAATCTATTCATAAGTGCAACTCATAGAAAATGGCAGTATGCCAGGTACATCAGAGGGGCAAGGATAGCTGAGTGTTACAAACTGGAAGAGTAAGCTCAACAGAACTAGAGAAATGAATAGTCCTAGGAGAAAAACATGCTAGGTATTGTGAATTATCTAAGTACTCCTGTTGAGGAAGCTAAGAGTGATGACCAAGCAGTCTGATCCAACAGGACCAGACGGTCCATCGACTTGAGAATCAGTAACCAGAAGGGGAGTTTGTGGAAAGTACTGTGGCACAGGAAAATAGATATTACCATGATGACAAAGAAGAAAGTCAAACTCCTTAAATCTTATAATGCTGTATATTTTGATCAAAGAGAAAATTTACATATTCTTAAGGATATGCCAGGGTATGCCCTTTATTAGAAAAGTATAAAGCTATACAAAGAAAAGGCTCTCAGATTAAAGTATAATAGTGGGAGACGCACTGTAGCAACCATAAAGTAATGCATGTTATTTTATTACCAGGTACCAGAACTAGCACAGACTGAGTCCTCATTAAATATTAGTTCCTACATGCAATCACAACAAACTGATAACAATAATAGGGGATACTATTGAAAAGTGCAAAAAAACTTCTGTTTCAATAATGGAGTTTACACTCAAACTGAAGATGCTAAAATCAGTTTTGATGTCATTCCAACATAAACCAGTGGAGGAAAAGGAACTTTGCCCAGGAGGCAGCGAAAAAGAAGGCTGATGACAATGATGAGAGCAATGGGGAGCCAGAGAACACTGGACTTTCCCCCAACTGATTTTTCTTCGATTCCTCTTAGAGAGGTGGAGGGTGAGTGCACTGGGCATAGTACTAGGTTTGGCTCAGAGCACCAGCAAAACCACCAGGTCAGAAGCAGTTGCTATAAGAGCAGGTATCGGGCAAGCAGGAAATACAACTTTTTCTTCACTTAACTATTATGTGTGTTCCTTACTAAACACACACACACACACACACACACACACACACACACACACACACACACACGAGAGCATCTTGGGAAAAAAAAAGAGGCTAATCTTAGGAGGGAGTGCGATGACTCACAATAATGTGAAAACAAAGGAATCACAGCAAAAATGAAAGAACCCAAAGACGTTGGAGGTCTAGGGGAGGGAGTGCTTGTTGAGTCCAGTGAGGAGAAATTTCTCGTACTGATGAATTCATGTTTCACTATATGCCTTCAAGTGTTGTATGGGAGACAGCTCTTCCAGGAGCCTGAAGAGAATCTGATTTCTGGAAAATATAAGTGATTTATATAAACCCAAATAATTAATTCATGCATCAGGTTTTGAGCCCACATGAGAGATCTTATTTTGTTACTGAGCATAGTTTATTAAGATGCCTCAGAAAGAGTACATTGATCTAAATAAAGATGGACGATGAGCCAGAAAGTTTAAAAGTGGCATGGGAGTTAGTGGAGAGAGTGGCCAGGGCCTCAGCCCTCACACCTCACATGTCAGCTCAGGAGCCCTGAGTCGGGGCTGAGCTCTAGGACCACCGGAGCCCACCACTGCCTTATTCAGCACACAGATTGTGTTAATTCTGTGCCCACCGAGCAGAATTCTGGATTTAAATATGCTCTCCCAGGAAGATAATCTGAATCCTGAACTCCAACAGAAAGACTTTGTCAGTCACCTAGATCTCTGTCCCTATCTTGGCGACACCTTCCCCCACATCCCAGGTTTGCGCTCATTAAATTCCAGCTCCCTACTTTGGAGACTGGGAGCTCAGGGTGATGGAATTCAGTTGTTCACCATTGTGGTCATTGCAGACTTGCTTTATATGGAGATGAAGTATTTTTCTTACTATCTCCTATGTGGTTGTGACCTCAGGAGTGAGATAGAAGCAGTCTAGTCCCACTTTCATGAAGGCCCTTTGCATCCTTCAGCACAATTATTTTATCATCTTTTGTTCTTCTTTCTAGGCACAACACCACTACTTTCCAAAACGGTTACGTGACATGGATTAAGACTTTTCAGTGTCCTAGTCACCCCCATATAAAACTCCTAAATTCTTCCTGTTGCTATAGCTTAGAAAATTTATAGTGTCTCTCTATCCATCTAGATAACTAATCTAAGCATGACCCTCTTTAGAGGAAGACTGAAGGAACTGATAAAAGACACCTGCAATCCTAGTATCCAGCAACCATCCCACACTGTTCTCTGGGGCCCCAAATCCCAGCTGAAGTAATTCTTGGATTTAATTGCTGCCTTACATATGTACGGACACAGCTTCCATTCATTTTTCCAAAAATGGATTTGTGCTTGGGTGCAAAAATGACTCAGCCAACTTCCTGGACAGCAGGAGCCATGAAATATTCACTAGCTGGTCATTTCTCCTTGTTTGCTTATTAGGCGCTTAGTGTGCCTAATAAACACTGCCAAATAGACCGGGAATGTAAAGTGTAGTGGAATTTGGTGGATAATCTTAATGGGAGAAAACATTGACAACTCTAATGAAATAATGTGGACTTAATGTTAGACAAATTAAAAAGTAGGATGCTCTCGAGAGCATTATGCTAAACGAAATAAACCAGGGGGTGAAAGACAAATACCATATGATCTCACCTATAAGTGGAACCTAACCAACAATACAAAGATGCAAGGAAAATAAGACCAGTAATACTGAAGGAAAAGAAACCAACAGAGACAAGAGGGAAGAATGGAGGGGGGCGGGGCAGGGGAAAAGGAAAGGAAGGGGATAGTCAAGGAACATACAGCAAGGACTCAAGGACAAAACCAAAGGGGAAGAGCTGAGGGAGGGAGGGAGTTGGCAAGGGAAAGTGGTGGAGGGTAGGCAGAGACAAATGTATTTGAAAAAATAAATAAATTAATTCAAAATCATAAAAAATTAATTAATTAATAAAAAGTAGGATGACGTCCTTATTAAGATTGGTGGATATTGATTCACTGTGAGTCTAAGTACACACGTTACGCCCTTTACAGCATCAAAAATGCTCCTGAGATATTACTGATTTTGCAGAACAGATCACAATATGTGAAGGAAAGAATTGCTATTCACCAACAATTACTGCCTTCAGTCCTCCTCAGTCTCTGAATGGAATGAGGTTGGCTAAGGACGGAGGCAGAAATATCATTAGGTATCTGTTAAGTGCTTCGGAGTAGAGAGTAAGAGTTTCCTGACCTGAAACCCAGCTGGGCTTTCTATACATGATATTAGATTTTCAAACAAGAAAAGGATCAGTGGAAAATAAATTATCTAAGTCACTTTTAGCCACGAACAAGCTGAACAGAAATCGTCTTACGGATCACTTTGAAGATTCTACAACTAAAAAAAAAGAAGGGCTCCGAGCTGCTGGAGTGTTAAGAGTTTGTCCCAGCAAAATGTGCCACCTAATTAGGGACCCCTGCAGATGGTCCTGCTGCGTCTGCTTAAATCGCTTCAGTGATAGACAGCAAACCCGGCTTTCAGCGTGGATACAAGAAGCCAGGGAGGCTCAATTAGAGACCTAGCACAGAAGACATGACTTAATTCTTAGCTCTGTCATTTACTTCAAGGATAAAGCACAATACTTTAGAATTTCAATTATATAGAAGAAAAACAGCCCTGACAAGGTGGCTAAGTTGGTTAGGTGTTGTCCCACAAAAAAGAGGGTTTGCTGGTTTGATTCCCAGTCAGGGCAAACGCCCAAGTTGCAGGTTGAGCCTTGGTTGGGATGTATGCAAGGGGCAACTGATTGATGTTTCTCTCTCACATCGATGTTTCTCTGCTTCTTCCTCCTTCCCTTCCCGTCTTGCTAAAAATTAAAAAAAAAAATTAAAAATTAAATCTTAAAAGGAAAACAGAAGAACCAGAAAAAATATAAATGAAATAAGAATAACATCTACCATCGACAATAATAACATAGATGGGTTTGTTTGTTCTAAAATATAAAACAAACATATGGTATACGGTTCTTTCATTACTATGTTTTGAAGGTTAGTATTAATAATGAAAGAACCATATACCATAAATATGATTAATTGTTTCTTTGTAGTTTCTTCCCATTTGCTTTAGTTTTCCTGTGTGTAGCAACAGGGAGCAAATACAATCCCTCCCAAAAATAACTGTTTAAATGTTTGGAGGTAATTCTTTTTCTCCAGCATAGATTTATCTTTTGCAGGCAAGTTCATTAAGTTGCTCCCACACTTCCTCTTCTGAGACACACTGCCCTTTTACTCTGCTTATCTTCCTCTGTGTTTCACATCTGTTTTCTCAGTGTTTTTCAAACAAGTGTGGGTTAGCAGGGAGCATAACACTTCTGGTATCACTGAGTGCTCCTGGACACTGCAAAATGACTCAGAACCAGGACAGCATAGTTACCTGTGCATTTGTGAAAATAATGTTTTGTTTGATTTTTGCCTATGGATGTCCATTCAAACCTTCCTTTTACTGTTTATTTTGTAACTCACTTATTTCACTAAATGAATGGTCAAACTTTTTAAAGTAGAAATTACTCCTTTGAAATCCTAGTGGCTCTTGGCATAGTTCTGGGCTCAGAGTAGGCCCTCAAAGAGATTATATGTTAAATTGAGTCCAATTAAACTATGCTTGAAACTTCAACAGATAGAAGCTTAACAAATGTCCCAGCAGCCCCCAAGAGTCATTTATTTGAATATTCTTCTCACACAAGATAAGAAAATTATAATCACAGGAAGGAAAAAAATGAGTCTGGCAAAGATCACCTGCCTCTAGTGCAATTAACCTATCTTCAGTCAAAGCCTGCATTGTGAGGATTCAGTATCCATATGTGTAAGTCACACAATAGCATTCCCACTGCATCACGTGGAGGCTTAGGCCAGGCTAGCCTCTTTAAGAAAATTTGCACACCTCGATCAGAATTTGCTATATGTTTACAAATGATTATTCTCTTTGAAAGTCCGCTTTGCAAAGGGTCCCTTAACAGCATCCCAGTCTCCTAGTACCTTTACTTGTTTCCAGATCATTAACTATTTGAATGAGAGGCTGACTGTGGGGAATGGGGATTAAGGGAAGTGAAACAAAGCTAAAGGGTTCAGAGCCACTCCTACTGGAGGTCAAGCAGGAAAATAATGAGCGTCTGGCAATGAAGATTTAAGTCAGAGGCAAGCAAGGGTTTCAGCTGCACAGGCTGTGTCTCCTCCCCACAGCGCTGGGGCGGGCGGGGGAGGGGGGCGGGGGCACGGATTCCACCGCGTGGCGGGGCTCCAGCCCCTTCCCCCTGTGCAGGGCTGCTGCTCAGAAGTGGCCAAGGAAGGCGTGTCTGGGCACTCAAGTTGCTCATCTGTGTCCTGGCCCATCCTTTCTTCGAAGGACAGTTCCTTTGCTCTATAGTGTGTGTGTGTGTGTGTGTGTGTGTGTGTGTGTGTGTGTGTGTGTGTGTCTCGTGAATTAAAGCTTTCATTCTCATAATTTTTCTTTCCTTCTTCCCTTTTTAAATTGTTCCTCTCAACATTCCTGAGTCAATGTATTTCAAATGGTGAGGATTTTCTTTTCTTATTTTAAAGCTATTTTCATAAAATAACCCACTCTCCGGTAGTAGAAATTTGACATTTTTATCAGATCACGGGAGCATTTTTTAAACTGTTGAAAACTTCCCTGTCTCACTGCTTAAATTTGGAGGAAGGGTCCCCTGGAGGAGAGTGTGGTTAGATCAGCTCTAGTACAACCAAAAAAGAACTCCGGCTGCCCTTGCCTGGGCAGTGACGGGAAAGCCCTGAGGATTTCCACCGCAGCGGAGCCCCAGGCGGCCAGGTGCAGCTGAGAGAACACGGGACTTTCTGAGGCAAAGGTCAGGCTGGATTCCCCGACTGTCAGGGGGCGCCAGCGGGCGAGGATTTTGGACATGTGAAAGTTTTCTTCCAGTGGGAAACCAGGACTCTCAGAGGAAGGTGTCTCCGCTCCAGGTTGTCTGCGTAAGAAAAAGGCCTGTTACTTTGGGCTGATGACACTTTACTTTGGGGGAATATTCGGCACTAAAAAGCGTTTACATTTTCAGCATATTTATTTATTTATTTTAATTTAATCTTTATTATATTTTTTCCATTATCATATAGTCCCCTTATACTCCCCTCCCCCCATACATTTTCGGTTTAAAATGCTTGATTTTACAAAATGACCAAAATCTGCATGCTCCTCTCTCCAGGTCTATACTTATAAAAGGAAAAAAAAATCCACCCTACATGCAAAGTAGCCAAATTGGAGTTTTCTTTGTCATTTTCCTCTCTAAATAAAAATAGTTCCTTAAAAAATAAACAAAATTATACTTGTGCATAGTTTACAGATCCTAATAAGTCCACAATGCCCAGAATAGAAATCAAAACTTTAAAATGTACATTTTGAAGAGAACATCAGGAATCAACAACACTAGTTGTGGCTTTATTTTTCCATGAAGCTGTTTATGAAGGAAAGTGTCAATCAGGCAGGAAAAGGTCACCTCACCCTTCACAGGAGCACATGCCAGAGCTGGGTGCTCTGATTGTCATTTAAATGCTTCATTACCATTTCTAAATAACTGGCAGATGAAATATGCACTTTAATTTGAATGAAAAATAGGAAATTTTGAATGAAAAATAAGAAAATTTTACTGTGATATACACAGTATGCCAAATTTTGATTAATTTGCAGATGAAAAATAATTCAGGTATTTTTTTTCTGATTTTATTTAAAAACCATCCCTTAAAGACACTTTTCCGCACTTTGAATGTGTAGAGCACATTTTTCCAGTGATATTGCCTTAGCAACCAGCGTCAGGTCCCTTACCAACTCATATCCACATGTGAGATTGCATAGTTGGCTTAGGCGATCTATCACCTGAGACTACGTGCGAATTGGATATAAATGGGTCTTGCATATAAGGAGAGCATATGGTCACCTTTATTAGGGATTTGAGAATATTAGGAAGAGACTCTTACCATCATATGTCTACTTCACATGGTCATTATTTTATGATGTCTGATGATTTATATACTCACAACGTGTTTGAGCTGAAAGGGATTTTTAGAGATAGTCTATTTATATTCCTTCATTTTAAACATTAAAACCCCCAAATCTAGAGATTGAATGACTTGACCAGCTTCATTGTCTGTCTTGTTAGTGGTTGGATTGAGAGATTGAATGTAGTATCTTGATTTTCAGTCTTGACTGCTTTGCTCCTTCTTCCTAAATTCTACAATTAAAATCTGAGTTTTTCTAAAACAAGTTAGGTTCAGGCAGCAGCCCAGTTTTTTCTCCCTTTATTACTTCCTTAGATGTGTGCCTGCTCTTGCAGTCTGCCAGGGGCCATGGGTGGGTTGGAAATTGTAAGAGGTCCCAGTTGGAAAAGCAGGGGGTGAAAAGACACCCAGACCAATTGAATTGCACCCTCTAACCACATTGTTTTAGAGCAACTGCAGCTATGAGAAAATATTAAATCACACAATTGTAGCTCTGTCAATAATGAGGAGTCTCTGATGGTGCCCTTTCTGCGTGATCATCCCGCTTCCATGCCTGACTCCTCAGTCCCTAGGGGAAAAAATGCTATAATGAACAAGAATGGCAGGGTCCAAAAGCCATTTCCACTCACAGCCATTTCTTGTATGGAAGTGAGTTTCCTGCTCACTGAAGGGTAGTCCAGAGGGAGATGACCCAGGCAGACCCCAGACGCTTTGCATCTATCAGGTGTATGTTTACATTTTCCCCTTTTCTTGATAATGAAGAGATCCCCCAACCCCCATCTAATTTTACTAAGTGCATTATAATTGTGGTATTTAACACACATACTTCTTTTGACATTTAATATAAAATATTATATGCCTTATCAATGTAAATGAGAACATGGACCAACTCATTTTTGATGGATCAGAAGTTGATTGATCAGAGACAGAATGATAACCTGGATGACAAATGTACTGGATGTGTCCAGAAGGCAAAAGTCTAAAAAAAGCAAGGAGGACTGAGGAACTGAGCTGGAAAATAGAAAAAGAAAAATACCAGGGGGGATTTAAATAAATTGGACAGGAGCAAGCTTTTGCCTCTGTTAATATGCACCTCTCTAACCTTCTCGTTTCACCAAGGACAAAACTGCTGGATGGAGAAGTGATGAGGACCAACTGTGTGTGCTTTTAAAAGGGGGAGGAATGAGGCTGCAAGTGTGGATGAGATACATGGTTCTGGTTGCCGGGAAGATGGCCACATGAGTAAATAACTCAAAGGAGAGTAAACCTTGACAGTGCTGGGAGGAGACCCTTGATCAGTCTCTCAAGACAAGAACCCCGTAGACTTGAAGAAGCAAAAAAATGTCCTCATGGAGGAAAATATATTTGACTGAGGACATGCACACTGAGTGAAACTAAAGAAAAGTTAGTTCAGACATTGCACTTGAAAAAAAGTGGTGACGTGATGCGCATCTGGTTCTTAGGAAGGTACTGCACTACCCTCTCATTCAATCCTCACTTAAGAGGCATGAGGTAAGGATTGATATCGCATTTGTCGATGAGGAGGCAGAGGCCCACAGATGTCGTTAGTAGCACAGCCAGGACCGCCATGACAGGGAGAGAATTTACGCCCAGTTTGTAGTCTTTCAATTATGCCTCGGGGCTCCTATTTTTTTCCTCCAGAGTATAAAAAGCACAGAAAGACTGCACATTTTCTGAGGTCTCCTACTATGTTCTATGGCATAGTCATCGAATAGATACCGCATTACAAGCGCTCGTGTCTGCAGGCAGCTGGCCCAGGGCTTGACGGAGCAACCAGCAGCACTGGGGTGCCAGGACCCCTCTACCCACTAGAGCACAGCCCCACCTCACGAGTCTGGTACCGATTCATGTGTGTGAGAGGGGCTCCCACTTCTTCGTCTAATAGAAAATTTATTTTTCAACTCCTCAATACTCTCGTGCTTCTGAAACAGACAGCCTACTTTTTCATTTTATCCCACACTTTGCTCCAAATTAAAATGTGCTATATTCCAAAGTTATATATCCTGTCTGTGTACTAAGGAAAGATGGTGCTGGATATAATCTAAAATTCCCTAGGAATTTAAAGTTTAGAAATCCCAGGATAATTGCTTTCAAGTTTGAATTTGTCAAAACTGTCAGTGCTGAGACTGAAAAGCAAAAGAAAAATTCATGCAGTCGCCAAGCATATTGAGCCTCAGGGTGGTCAAATTCCATTCCATTCAGTAGTCATATTCCATTCCTTATCACCTTGCTGATAGAGGCCGAGTGATAATTACTGAATTTAAAAAATGTATCTAGCCCTGGCTTAGTGTGACTTAGTTGGTTAGAGCATTGTCCTGTACACCAGGAGTTTGCAAATTTGATTCCCGGTTGGTCAGGGTGCATACGTAGGTTATGAGTTCAGTACCCCGTTGGAGTGCATATGGGAGGCAATCAATCCATGTTTCTCTCTCACATTGATATGTCTTTCACCCTCTCTGCCTTCCTCTCTTTCTCTAAAATCAATTAACATATTTAAAAATTAAAAATGAAAAGTGCTTAGAGACCAGGGTGAATGGTACCTAATCCATGTGATCCCCGTGATTCCTCCATTGCCTGCTCCCTGCCTCCTTCCTGACAACATTATTTAGCTGCACCTTGTGGGAATTTTCCAGAGACCTTTCCTAACATACAGAATTTTGGCATTTAAATGTTGTAATCAAATTAAAACTCCTTTGGAATTTGAATAATTGCAATTGCCTTAGTTATAAGAAGACTATGAATGCAACTTTTGCCTTTTGATAAGAGAAAAAAATAATTTCTAAACTGAGAAGGGAAGATAAATTATTTCTTTCAAAATGCCATAATTCTCAATTCTATGGGCTCATAATTATAACACATGATGTGATTTTAAATTAATGAGACTGATTTTTATAAGTATTATAAAATTAAAACACATTCGCTCAGGTGAACATAATTCTTTAAAGTAGTCCCCATATAACACTATTTAGTTTCAGTGATTCGCGAAGCGCTCAATTATTTCAGCAACTCCCCCTTTGGACTTATCTCTAGATCCAGTTCACAAATGGCAGGAAGCATAAACCTTACAAATTCACTATGTTTCAAATAGTTAATTACTGTATCTAATGATCATAATCTAAACAATGTACATCACACTTTATGGAAATTCCCAAAGAGAGTATCTAAGATTTTTTTCAGCAAAACATCATCTTTGGTCTAAGTATGTAGTATCATGGGTCCCTTTGTACTGAGTAAGACCATCTTAGGTAAGGTGTCTCATAAAACATTTCAGAAGAAGGAAACCTGAAGAAACCCTGAAATTTAAGACCAAATTTATATTCTTTAGCTCCTGAAAAAGTGGAACATTCCTGAGTTTAGTCTTGTTCTTAAGACTTTGTGGTTCAAAGCTCTCTTGAAAACTCCACAGGCCCCTTTAAATCTCTCTCACTGAGCTATGTGGCCTTTCCCAGCTCTGCACTGTAAGAGAGGCATGTGCCTGGTCACTGCAGCTTGCTGGAACCCTCCTTCCCATTGCTGCTCCCATTTCCCCTCCAGAAGGGTTGTGTATCCTCCCAAAATCCTCATTTGAAAAAAGGAAAGGTAACTTTCCCTGGGATACACAATTCCAATGTTTGTTTAAAACTCAATCACATTATTTGGAACCATTAATAATTACTTGTCTCAAGAGTTGTAGTGGAATCGAATTCATTTCCCAAAATAAGTGTGATCATATATATGATCATGTATATGAACACAATGGCAGAGCATGCCAGAGTCTAAATGCAGCAGGCACCAAGGAAGACAACCTGGGCTGTTCTTCTTTTTAGAATGCCATCCCCCAGAAACCCCTTTAAAGCTTTATTCAAGCTCTCTCTCCTCTCAGAGCTTCCTTGGACCAGATCAGCACACAACTACCTCTTTCATTATCTGTTATGCTCATTTCGCAATTGCTCATTTACTTATTTGTAACTTCTCCTATGTTGTCAACTAAAATATCTACTTAAAATATCCAATATTTCTTAATTTCTTCATTTGTTCATCTTGTTCCCCTGAATCCCTTTGTTAGGATGTATGCTTATTTAAAGCACAAATCATGTCTAGCTTTCCCCTATATGCTGTCTACCATAATAGGTTTACTGTTCATTGATTACTTTGATGAAGATTCTTTGCATGGATTTGTTTATCTTGGAGGTATAAAACTCCCATTTCTGAAAGCACTTAATTTTTATTAATGCTCTCTCTCTTTAAAAAAAATCTTGCTTTCTCTTTGGACACATAATTTTAGAGAAAACCTCTGGTTTGTAAAGAAAGGGAGAAGTCTTAGCCCCTGATTCTCCCATTTACTCTGCACTTGATGAACTGAAAAATGAGAGCTAGAACCTTAAGTCTTTAGGGAAGGTTAAAGAACAGCAGAGTAAGTCTGTGAGATAAGAGCATTCTACTAAGACTATTGACAAGGAAGTACCAGAAGAGCTCATTTTATTTCAAAATTCTATGACAATTCCCTATGACATATGTAATTGGTGTTTTAGATGAAGTCTCAGAAGTCCTAGAATCATAAATGCACAAATTCATTATGTAGCAAATTCAGGGACCAAAATAGAGGCACATTGAAATTTAACAGATATGAGGCTAACCCTTATACTTATTTTTATTTCAATTTAGTTTTTATTCACTTTTCTTTTTATTTTTGTTCTATTAGAATTGTTCCCCCCCTTAGCCCTCCTCTGCCCTGCCCAACCCCCGTCCCAGGCTCCTGCAGTCAATCCCCACCCTGCTGTCCCTGTCCATGGGCCATTCCTACATGTTCCTTGACTAGACCCTTCCTCTTCTTTCTACCTTTATCTCCCTGACCCTTCCTCTCAGGCCACTGTCAGTCTTTTCCTTGTTTCCATGCCTCTGGTTCTATTTTGCTCATTTGTTTGTTTTGTTTAGTAGATTCCTCTTGCAGGTGAGATCATATGGTACTTGTCTTTCGCTGACTGGTATATTTCACTTAGCATAATAGTCTCCAGTTCCATCCATGCTGTCGCAAAGGGTAGGAATTCCTTCTTTCTTCTTGTGGCACAGTATTCCATTGTGTAAATGTACCACAGTTTTTTAATCCACTCATTTGCTAATGGGCACTTAGGCTATTTCCAGCAGTTGGCTATTGTAAATAATGTAAGAGTGCATAGGTTCTTTTGAATTGGTGTTTCAGGATTCTCAGGGTATAACACTAGAAGTGAAACTGCTGCATCAAAAGACAATTCCAATTTTAGTTTTTTTGAGGAAATTCCATACTGGTTTCCACAGTGGATGCACCAGTCTGCATTCCCACCAATAGTGCACTAGGGTTCCCTTTTCTCCACAACCTTGCCACCACTTGTTGTTTATTGATTTGTTAGTGATGGGCATTCTGACTGGTGTGAGGTTGTATCTCACTGTGGTTTTAATTTGCATCTCTCTAATGGCTAGTGATGTTGTGTACCCTTTCATGTGTCCATGGACCCTCTGCACGTCCTCTATGGAGAAGTGTCTGTTTAAGTCTTTTGCCCCTTTTTAAGTGGATTGTTTGTCTTCCTGGTGTTGAGTCGTATGAGTTCTTTATACACTTTGGAGATCAAACCCTTGTCAGAGGTATCATTGGCAAATACGTTTTCTCATACAGTTGGTCCCCTTTTCATTTTGCTGAAGGTTTCATTAGCCATGCAGAAGCTTTTTTAAAAAAGTATCTATCTGAAAGCATGTACCAGCAGATTGGATTAAATACAAATCTCCAAATTTTGATTGGCTACGTTACATCGATATGACTGCTATAAAAATCAGCATTCATCTACATTAACAAAATGCTGGCTAAATCTCACCTTCTTGTGTTCTACATGCATCAGCTCACACCTAGAGTACAGTGTTCAGTTCTTGATAAAATATTTAAGAGTTACTGATACATTAAGCAAATCCACAGAGGAATGGCCAAAACAAGAAGCTTAGAAACCAAGTTACATGATTAAGAGTTACAGGAGGTGAAAATGTCAATAAAAGAGACAGCAAAGACAAATGAGATAAAGAGGAGTTCTTCGGCTATTGGAAGCACTAATATGTGGACAGAGCACTGTTGGTGCCATTAGGACTATCGTTAATCAGGGTATATATATTAAGGGAAGATGCAGCCATGGATTGGCCATGTGACAAACTGAGCCTTGCACATGAGCGCCCGTGACTCCAGGAGAAGGACCTCCCCGTAGTGGAGCTCTTCCCACAGGTATTGAAGAAGCCCCTGTGAAGGGTCCTAAGGAAGGATTCTAGCTCTGCAGACAAGGTGGCCATTAAGATTTTTCTTTGCATTTGAGATATAGGTGCTGCAGTAAGGGAATCAGAAAGGGCACTTCACTCTCAAAAATAGAACTCAGAGCTATCATGAAAATAGTCCACGTTTTTGAGACAACGGCCCTCCTGGGCCACTGAGATCATTGTTCAGGAGGCTGTGACAGTGGGTCGGTGAGGGATTAATGTCTGTTTCTTTCCTTGTTCACATGCTGCGCTAAGCATATGCCATCAAGGCCAGGGAGATAAAGTGAACTTTCCCGCCTTTCTTTTTATTTTAGAAAAGATCATCAAATTTAACTGCCACTGACTTTTATTTTCCTGCATGAAAGGGTACCAGACATGATAAGGATCCGATGAGTCAAAAGGCACTTTCAGCCTCATTGTCTCTTTGGGTTAACAAAGCCTCATAAAAGCAGATGAATAGCCCAAGCCAACTTCTTTCTATGATCAGCCAAAGATAAACAGTCTTTGCCTTATCAGCTGAAAAGGAAATTCTTCATTTTTATCAGAGAATAGACTGCAGTTGCTTACTTTGAAATAAAAATCGATGGCTCCATTCGGCAATTTTTAATTTTTTTTTATTAAAGCAGAGATAAACAACCAGATCTCCCAATTACTTCCCTCCCATATAAATCCTGAGTTAAACAGTGAATGCGAACTCTTGGCTAACAGACTGAATGAAGATGGAAGTGTCGATTGTATATTAGCTTTCAAGAATTTTAATGAGATCATAAAACTAAATTCCCTCATTATAATCTATTCAAGTGAGTCATAAAAAGTTTGTATGCCAAGTCTATACCCAAAGTTTTACCTAATATAAAGCACTTTACTAGCTCATTTGTACTTTTCCCCAGAACGTAGTCCATCTCATTTTTTCAGTTTCCCCAGATCCTATCTTCCATACCTGTCAGTTCACAGTAATCTCTGTCCTTTTAATTTTAGTATTTTTATACTAGTCACTTGAGAAGCTCATATTGCATCTGCCCGATATTTAACTATGACATGGGCCCATCCTGTGTGCTTGAATGGAATATAATATTTTCAGAACTGGAACCAATGTATCTGAGTGTACTATTTTGCCCTCAGAAGTGTTCTATGAGTGAGCAAATGACACTAAAAGCAATGAACACTTTTTTTAGAATTTGTATACCAAGGTAGTGGAAGATCAGAGTTAGAACCCAGGCAGCCTGATGCATGAGGCCAAATTCTTTTGTCATTTATCCCCTGTATCCATTGCACCTCACTCCACAATACTAGTCACTTTGGGGAAGGGCCAAAAAGCTATTTAACCTATATAATGATTGAATGTTTTCTCTCATCCTTATTATTTGCATTTTTAAGGAGGTGATGGGAAGAATTCATTATCTCTTGGAGAAAAAATTAATGATGGAATTTCAGGTGTGATCGTTACTGGGGAGATGGTTTTGATCAAATAGAATCTCTTTCAAATATCATAAGCTGCATAAGAATATACACAGCTACCAACTCTGTTTGCTGGGATGGTGATAATGCTACAGTCCAAGTAAACAGGGCTCCTCTGCCCTCAGGTCACCCACACTTGAACATAAAATTTACGCCACCTATGCCATGTTCATCATTATTTCTCCCAAAGGTGGCAGATATATTCTGGATCTCTAGCCCCTGTATTTACCACTATCTAATGTCATATAGTAAAAGAAAGAAAATATATATATATAATATATTATATATATATATATAAAATCAAGAGTTCTATATATCCATTCAGTATTATTAATGCAATAGTTATAATTTCTAATTACTAAATCTAAATTAGTGATCTTAAGAGGTATAGTAATTATTAAAATGTTCATAATTATTTCCTGTTTAATCATTTTCTGGGGGTTTGAAAACACAATTTTTGTTTGAGTTCTCTGTTCAGCAATATAAGAGAAACAAGAAAGAACACCAAGGGAGTATGAGAAAATGTTCAGCCTTTAAGGAAAAGATAAATGTGGGAAAATATCAGGGCAATAAAACATATGAGGCAGATTAAAAAGAAAGGCAGCATATAATTCCATACACAATTATGTATATGTATAATAATCTGAATAATTCAAACATAGGTGACCGTGAACTAAAATGATTAGTGAAAATTAATAAAATATCTTTTGATAAATAAAAGTCTCAGCTGTTCCTACTATTCAATTCCAATACAATTTCTTTCTATAATTATTTACTTAAATATTGGTAGTTAATGGCAATATTAACAATTATAGTTATAGTAGTGATAGTAATGATAATAAATTATAGTTATGATATTGCTAGCTGAATTAATTGGAGCTTACTATATGATGGGTACTTATCTAAAAGCTTCCAGTCTATTAAAAGAGTCAATTCTTTACAACAACCCAACGTACTAAATACTTTTATTAGGCTTTATTTACAAATAAGAAAATTGAGGCAGAGAGGGTTAAGCAGCTTTTTCTATGGTCACACAGCTATCAAAATTCATGACCCGCACCCACTGCATAACATTGCCTCTTTCATCTACCCAACATTTCCTCTTTTCTTTTTTAACTTTTTAATTTCTAGTATTTTATTACATATATTTGTTGCATGTATACCTAATCATTTATGTATGTTTATATCCTAATAGTCAAAAAGAATTGAAGAAAAGTAAAAAACCAGCTTATAGTGAACTTAGAACTTTGAGTATAGTCAGATAGTAAATAATTATAGTACAAATGGCCTGGTTTCATCTATGACTAATCATAAAATAGAGTCAAGTGTTCTTCTGGGAACCATTTTTATATGCATGAGCTCTTGCCAGCCTGATTGACAGAAATTAACCTACCTCAAATGTCCCCTAGGTTCCTTCAGGTGTTTATGTGTTTTTTCAACTGCCTGTTTTTATGAAAACCCTCTTAAAATTACTTTCTCTTGGATACAACTCTGCTTTGGTAATTTCTACTGGGCCACCAATACCTTAATCCATCCAATAGACCTAGAGTGAACAAATCATTTCATTATTCCAACAATTTTTGGTAAAATCTTGCTAAGGAAAGCAGGTAAAATATAGATGGTTATTGCTAATTCAAATGGTGGTGTTTGGCCTTTCGAAGGCTGTCTTCCTATCCAGTACTTTATTCCATGTAAACTCAGCCTATACCTTACAGAAATATCCAGTATCCTTCATGTTGTATAGTCCAGGCACAATTGACATAACATTGCAGAGAAAAGAAAATATTTGTCCAAGACCCATCTTATACCTTCTCATGTCCTTTTATTACTTCTGCTTATTGTGAACAGTAATAACTCTTACTTTCATGGGTTGCTGTATTGGCCTAGAATTTTCATTAGGACAATTAAATTACATCAAAATGTAATGGATTAATCTTTTATATTCGGTTTACTATAAATTAGTCAGTTTTATAATATATCACGTTATTGGTTCAATTAAGCTACTTTTTTGACTCTTTTTCCATACAAGGTGAAACCCATGAATTTATGCAGCCTGGGAGGGTTGACTGGATGGGCAGAGATGTCAACTCTATTTTTTCTGCTCAAGCAAGAAAGAGCTTACATGTATTAATCAGGCACAGGAAAGAAAGAGATTTTAAATTTTTTTAAAGGTAATTAAAGATTATATAATATGAACTATTTACAAAACTTAGCAGAATTGAAGGAGCTCAATGAGGAATGGTCAAGTTAGTGACAACAAGGGAGCCATTGTAAGTGGAGAATACTATTATGAACTTAATGAAACCATAGGTAGAGACGTTCACTCCATAGAAGATAGAAACTCAGCCACTGCTATACAACTACCCATAAGAAAGGGAGGTAATTGAGAAAATAAATACACCAAATGCTTTCTTATCTCTCTTGACCTTTTGCCAGTACATTCCATTTGCTGAACCCAACCAGAAACAAAGGGCAAGGGCCTGGGTGATGATGTCTGTAAAAGTCAGCACTAAGAGAAGGCAGGAGAGTGGGTCTAGAGAGCCAAGAAAGGGTGTCCACTAACACACACAGCTCAGTGTGACCAGTAGACACTTCATAATATAAAAGAAGTGTAGAGCTACGCAGATCTGTCCCAAATAGAATTAAAGACCACTGAGGCCTGACTCTGCTAAGAAACATTCTTAAAGTAAAAAGCAATAATGTACAGTAAAGGTAAATTCTATTACACATTCAAATTCAATTTTCTTTAGAGGACAGAGATGCTTACAAATTTTAATTTTAGTTATTATTACTGTTTTTTAATCAGGTTTTACAAAAGGATCTTAGATTTAGCAGCACATTCTTGCAAAAGAGCATAAAAGGAGAGCCAGAACTGAAGTGGGTGGGGCGACTCCAACAGAAAATCTCTAAGAGTACTTATTGGGCATAGATTTTAGTTCAAGGCATTCTGCAAAACTAGAGATATTATGTTATTGATTTCATATTATAATAAGGAAATTAGTTGGTTGAGAGAAACTGGCTTTTATGACTTTTTTTAATCAGGAGGAAGATCAGAGCAATGACTTAAAAGAGCAACTTGGTAGCCCTGTTTCAGATTAATTAAAATAGAAGGGATAGCAGGAATGAAGACCACTTGCCCAAGGAGGGGATTAGGTGGTATAATATCAATGATAGACTTGATCTGCAATAGTGTCAGGGGCAAGGAAAAAGGAGAGGTGCTAAGTGAAGTGATATGCTGAATGTAGAGGGGACTTAATAATTTAGTAGAATTAGACTGATAGAGAGGACAAATTGTCCAAAACACTTAGGAAATAGTATAAAGAAGATGATATAATGAAGAAGAGAGATAATTCTCTGAAATATAAAAGAGATAAGTTCATTTAGAGAAGTCAGCAGCTTAAAGCTATACTCATCCATTTCTATTTTATGATATTGGTATACAGAGCAAGGAAAGAATTTTTAGACAGATAACTGAAATTGTTTTTCTGTGATGCCAGAAATCAATAGCTTCATTCTCCCTCTTCCTCCTATCCTCAAACTCCTCAAGAAAGAGCTATAGGGTAGGTCAAGAATTAAATACAGCCCAGGCTGGTATTAATCAGTGGATTGAGCACCAGCTTGCGAACCAAAGTGTCACCAGTTTGATTCTCAGTCAGGGCACATGCCTGGGTTGCGGGCCAGGTCCCTGGTTGGGGGCGCACAAGAGGCAGCCACACATTGATATTTTTTTCCCTCTCTCCATCCCTCCCTTCCTCTTTCTCTAAAGATAAATAATTAAAATATTTAAATAAAAGAATTAAGTACATACAAGAGCATATACAGTGTGAAGTCATTGTAGAATAAAACAGGCACTTTACATGGCTCAGTATTAAGGAGTTAAACTCCTGATAAAAGTCTGAAAACATCCAGGTATTCTAAACTATCAATAAAAATTTGTTGACTGAGTATCAATCTAGCAGCAATGTTTTATATTTGCAAGATATGTCAAGATGACAGTAACAAGTCTGCTATATTAAACAAATATTTGCTATGTGCTAGGCATAGTGTCATGAGCTAGGGATACTAATTAATGAGAAAAATAAAAATTTCTGCCCTCATGGATTTAGAACTGCATAAATACAATTTACTTTCTCAAGTGTCTCTGCTCTAGAGAGCCAAAAGTTACTGTTGAGTGCACAAGATGAAAAGACTGAAGTGGCCTGGTAAGTTCTCCCTCTGGTTAAGGCTTGAAGGGAAGCAAATAAGATAACATTGCTGAGACTTCTTCAAAATCTGGCCTATTTGACCTCAGAAAACACACATAGGAGAATTGGGAGAGAAGCTTTAACCAGGAATGTACACTGACTGCACTCTGAACTATATGAAAACTGAGACCATGTATATCTTGTTCGTTGTGCTTATTATCTTGTAGATCTTCAGTAAACATTTACTTTTGAATAAAATAAAGAACAAGTATTTCTCAGACACAATAAGCAGTTAAATATTTTGAAAAAATAATAATTAATAAAGGTGGCCCTTTTTCCTCAATATTCATACAACAATGTGGTATTTTTGTAAGGACTGATAGAAAGATTAATGGAACCAAATGTAATCCTGTACTATCTATACATATACATGCACACACACACACATAAATGAAATACATACCTGATAAAAGAAGCATCACATTACTTATTACTTAACACGTTATTTAGAAGAAGAATCAAGATATCATCTCATCTTATACCAATACTAATGGATTTTAAGATAAATTAAATAGTTAAGTTTAAAAATCTCATAAAAGAGATAGAAAAAATGGAAGTGAATATTAACATGCCAGTTCTTAATGGTTCACATTAACCCAAGGCCCCTGTGAAATAAGCCTGACTTTCACAAATTACTTTTTACTATTTCAACTTTGCCTCTGGCTTATAGCATTAGAAATAAGTGATCTGAAAGAGTTATGGCCACTAGAGGGAAAAAGCATAAAATATACTAAGATGTCCAAAACATTAGATTCCTTTTGTCTAAGCCAGTCAAGAAATCTAAATGATTTGTGGTTGAGTTTTGAGAATCATATGGACCATCAAATTTCCCCTGAAATAGAAAGACCAAATTTAGAGCTTGAGTCAAGTTCATTTGGAATAGGACTTATTCTTGTTGTTTTATTGAGAAATATTTTCACTACTTTATTTCCCTGAAAACTTTCTTGAATTCCTTAAAAATTCACTTAAAAATGAATATACTATTGATTGATTTATTAAAAATTATTGAACTACGACCATGTGCAAATTTCTGAATTAGTTCCTGGAGTAAATGAAAAGAAATAATAGCTAACACATATAAAAATTTCTTTCACAAAGGCTCTTAAAATGCAGGGAGAATTTTTCATCTCTGAGACCCTGTTTAGATAATCACTGACACCTCCTTGTGTATCTGGAATAACAGAGATAACACAGCTTTCAAATCAGTGTTTCTTTCAATATTGAGCTTTAGAAACAGTCTCATGATGGCACCTGAAACAGATAACTCAGACTTACTGAAATCTCACATTTGTACACTTAAAAATTCCTTCTTCCATGGCAAAACCCCCTAAAGCTGTTCATTTGTGAAGTTATCTATTTCACCAAAATAATCTCTTAGTATTTATTAATGTCTTACATCTTTATGTGACACTGTGCCCACATTAAGATTTTTTCAGCAGCAGAGCTCATTTTAATAACAACGTAGGAAATGTTATTTAATCTACAAATTTCTGGGCATGTTCCTGTCCTAACTTCTCTATTCACCTAGTCTTAATTATAATTGGAGGCAAAAGTAATAATAAACTATTGCATTTCAAGTCTGTGTATATTTGTCTCTACCCACTGGCCAACTTCTCATTTATCTAATCAATCTGGTCTTCCATTCCCCAGTCCTTTATATGTTTACTATTTATAAACAACTAAATCAGTATTATACTTTTTAAACTAATTTATCATTTTTGGCTTTTCTAAAACATAAAATCTAGTCACTGGAAGAGATGATAAGACAAGGTTATAATGACTGTACATTAATGGAAACAGAAAAATTAGAGGTACTGAAAATTGGAGACATTTTTTTTTCAGTAATATTCATCCTGACAGTTTCTCCTTTTTTTTTTTTTTTACTAAAGATCATTTCTTTTAAATTTCTTATGCTTAAATTTTATCCATCATTCCAATGATAAATGATAAATGTGACTATAGGAGTAAATGTCACACTTGTACTAAACATTTTTCAAGTAAATTCATAACCATATCCTGCTAGGAAGAAGGGTGAGGCAAGATGGCTGAAGGGGAGATACATAATATAAGGATTTCTCAAGGGTCCATGAAAATGTCTAATGAGTTTTAGATTTTAAAGACATGAGTGTGAAATATCTTATGTACATACTCTTAAAAAGAAAGAAAATTAATAAAGATATGTATAGTTAAAGGCCAATACAAAAAATACCATAAAGTGGTTGCTGTAATAAGCAAACACTGTTCAATAAATGTTACCTCCAATAAGTATATGGATTTTTCATTTCACTTCTAATTAGAAGAATAAGTTCAACTGCCTGATTTCATCAAAAAGTTGTTTTATAAATATGCTAATACTATGGTTATGAAGTTTACAATGAGAGGTATTTGGTTATGAGATTTATTTCCTCATAAACAATCTTTTAATCTTCTCCTTAGTGTCTATGGAATAAATAAAAATTTCTCATCCTACTTTGGGATCTTGCATAAGCTTAACACAACTTCTCTTTACATTTATTTATAACTTTAGTCTACAAACCTATAGGAAAGAAGGAAGAAAAGAAAGAGAACGGGAAAGAGAAAGAGGAGAAAAGGAAGGAAAAAAAGAACAAAACCAACAACAAGAGCACTACTCTGTGACGGTGTCCAAACCTACCCTGCGCATTCTCACTCTTGTTTTTGAATTCATTTTATTATTGTTGTCTGACCACTCATACCCATTCTTCACAATTTAAAATCTTCCCTTTTCTTTCAAATTCAGAACAAAATGTTCCTTCTTTATGAAAAGCTCTAAACAAATCAAATGGATTTAATGGTCAATCTAATATGAAAAAATATCTTCATTTAATATTCTTCTTAGTATTTAATTCAATAAGTATATGATTCTTTACTGTCTGCCTGAGTAATGGCTAAGCCTGAGAAAAAAGTAAGGAGTATGAGAGAGGTAACCTTTACTCTGCTTCAACTTACTGTTTGCCTTCATGTGTATTTGTCCTATTTCGAGACTGCAAGTTGTATGAGGAAGAGTTATCTCTTACAATTCATTATACTTATGAAGCTCCAAAGGTAGTTGCTTAATACATTGATGAAATATTGCAATAAATAACCCCACCCCCAAAATCATGCTAGACAGGTGTCAACAAAGTTCTCCTGTCAAGGGCCAAAGAATAAATATTTTCAGCTTTGCATACCACATGGTCTCTAATAACTAGTCAAAACTGTTATGTAGTGTGTAAGCAGCCATAAATAATACATGGGTCAATGGGCATAGCTTTGCTCCAATAAAATTTTATTTACTAAAATAGGCAGCTGACCTAGTTTGACCCTTGGGTTGCAGTTTGCTGACCCCTATGCTAGAGATTCTCATTGTCTTCATTGGATTTCCTTAGTTGAGTTCCTCTATAACATTCTTGAACTACTTTGGCCCTTGGTGTCATCTCACTTCCATGAATTCTCAAATCAGCACTTGATACTTAGATTGGGAAGTGCCCTGTCTGGTTTCAGGGACTGTAGCCCTGCTAACAGACAAGAGGGCCCCAAGGCTGGACCTAAGAAAAGATGCCTTGGGAAAGTAGGCCACTGAGGAGAAAAATCCCTGTCCCCCTGGCCCCTGCCATAGCCCCTGCCTCCCTCACATCACCCTGCTTGGCCCTGTGATGGTCAGTTAGTCAAAGACGGGTAAGATTCCTCATGAGGAGGAACTACCTAAGACAGATACGGCCGGTATGGGCAGCAGACAAGGACTGGGGGGACACGGAGAAAGGGCAAAAAGGCCCACACCAATTGGCTCAGTTGGGACGGACGTGGCCGAGGTCCTCATTCTATCTGAAAGAAGTCTTCTTATCTCTTTGTGGATCTGCCCTGCCCACCTGACTCAGGCTTAAAACAATACTAAAGGCAGGTACAGCCCTAAACTGGATTGGGTGGTTCCCAGGGAAAATCAGGCCAGAAGTAAGTTCCTTGGAGCATGCTTTGTTTTTCCCTCAAAAGCTATGATAACTGCTTCATACTGGGAAGGAGATTTACATTATTCATAGACCCTGACCTGAGGCAGATCTCTTGTGTTCCTTCAATTGTTATCTATGATCTCTGTCTGTTTTCTGTAAACATAACCTTTTGACATTGATTGATGAGCTTTGCTGTATACCCCTGTGTATATGGTTCTCAATTAAGACCTTCAGACACAGGGCCTTGGGGCCTTCTCCACTAAAGGAAAGAACCCGGTCCCCTCTCCTGGCAAACAGAGAAGTGTTTGCGATGACTCACGTTTATTCTTCCCATCTGTGACAACCCCAGGATGGGCTCTGCAGGATTCAGAGCCCCACTCCCTCCTCAGCTGGCTCTGGACAGTAACCCTCAGATCCAGGAGAACCCCACACAGCGCTCCATCACAACATACTCACCCACACTTTGATGGTGCTGAACACTTAGCAGTATTTTGTAAATAGTAGTTGAATCCAGTACCTTCTCTGTATGGTCTCCTATATTTTTGGATTGGCTAATACCACTGCTCACACTTAAATCAGAAAAGCTTTTCATTTTGTCTGTGAAAAGGTCTCATGTTTGATATATGGGTGTATTTATTATACTTTCTTCAAAAGATAACTCACCCTTCTGTTCTAAACTCATAAAATATTCACAGTAATAAGATGTTCTATAATTTGCCCTGGAGTATGGCTCAGTTGGTTAGAGCATCGTCCCTGTAAACTGGAAAGTTGAGAGTTCAATTCCTGGTCAGGGTACATGCCTGGGTTGCAGTTTGGTACCTAGTCAAGGTGCATATGAGAGGCAACTGATCAATGTTTCTCTCCCTTTTTCTTCCTCCCTTCCTCTGTCTCTAAAATCAATAAACATGTCCTTCGGTGAAGATTAAAAAAAATAGTTCTATAATTTAATGAAAAAACAGGTGTGATACAGTGCCCAGGAAACAGAATCTCCCAGGAGAGATTAGTTATATATTTAGCTTTCTCTCTCCTTCCTAGACCAACAATATTTTATACAACATAATTGAAACTGAATTTTGATATAAATTTCCAGGACAATTTTTGAAAAATATTGGCTCTATTTTCACCAATTATAAGAAAGAACAGAACAAAGATTTAGAAATTTTGTACCATGATTAGACAAATATAAAAATTAGCAACATATGTGAATATTAGCTTATTTGTAATTTAAATCCAAAGAACACTTTGGGATAAGTTTTGATTGCTTTTTAGTCTCTAACAGTAAACTTTCTGGACCTCACTCAGTAGTGACAGGTAATTTATTATCTATCACAATAAATATGAACTTATATTTGGAGATCAGAATGAATGTTATTCTAAGCAACAGTGGTTAAATTGACAAATTACTCTCCATCATAAATAGGATAACCTTGGAAAGTTGTTGAGCCATAAAATTCACATCACAAAGACATCTAATACTTGAGAAAGGACCCTGCATTAACCAGCAAAAGGGGTCATCAGTCTTTCTGATAGATGGGTAGAGATTAATCCTGTTTGCTAGTTCATAGTGAATCATGTAATACTTATCTTCTTCTACACTAAAATACTGCCCCCCAAATGTCAGGCATTTTTTAAAACATATATTAGTATCCTTTCACCTTTTATGGCTACTAAGACTCTCATTCTTATTTCAGAGTCTTATTTCAAATCTTAACTTTATTTTTATTGTCTTGTTGCTCATTTACTAAAGCATTCTAAGGGGCAGAAAATGAGTTCAATCAAGATATAATAGAACACAAAATTCTCAGAGGTCAACTCCAAGGAGAGGGAGTGGATCATGGTCAATAAGATTACCTTGGAGTCTGTCATTCTCTATAGTACATAGTGTCCTGAACATGTTGGCACTCAAATATATTTGTTGACTTGGTTTCAATTTGATTTAAAAATAGAATTTCTGGCAAACCATGGACTAAGTGTTCATAGTTTCTCATCACTTACCCCCTGATTTAACGTGACAAATCTTTAGTCAGACTTCTCTACTCTCCACGGGTCCCTGAACCTTGGCTTGCCCACAAATGTGGGCAAGCTCAGTTTGAAGGTCAGCTGACCATAGGTAAAAACATTTCCTACCAAACACCCTGATCACAATGTCTGTTCACCTCCATTCACTTCACACTTTCCCTTCAAATCTCCTGCTAGTTCTATTGGTCCTTCCCCAGTGAGAAAAGTTTTTCTCTGTTTGATTCAGAGATGCTTACAAATCCTGAGGTTGTAGCTCTGTTGCAATAGTCTTTTTAAAATAAAGCTTATCCCTACCTAAGTCCAGATTTGTTTTTATTTGACACCATTATTATACTTAGGTCATAGAAGAGGACATTTCCTCTACTGTTACATATCATTCATCTATAAAAAGTAGAAAACTAATATAATTATACTTTTGATGTTAGAATGCCCTATAAATCAAACACACATATATTTTGTATTACTAACATCTACTTTAGCATATTCAAGCAATAGGATCAGTGTTGGTGGGTTCATAATAGAGAACACGAGGCATTCTGAGCAACTGCCAGCAGCACTGTGACACCCTCAATCATAAAGGCACTGACTGCAGTGAAGACTAATCAGAATCCTGTTCAAGCCAAATTTTGTTTTGAAAAGCAATAAGATAGACTATCTCAAGAAATTTAGCATAACTGAAATCAGTGGCACTTCAGTCTGGTGTCTTAATACCATCTAAAATGTACTAAAGATAGCTGCTCCAGAATGATAAGGCTCGAAATATGGTTAAGGGTTTGAACTTCAGGTATGAAGAATAATAAAACCATTTCACAAGGAAAATAATGTAACATAAAGTGAGATAAGAAAAGATAATCAGTGTATCTGGCATTAAGACTTCCACATTTGAGAATGTTGTCGTTGGAACAATTTGCTAGTATATCTTATTTAAATACCACATTATTTCCAACACACAGATATGATTTTCACTTTTTTACTGACTTTATTCTAAGACTTAAAAAAAATCCTTTAGAGTTATTTGATAGAGTTATCTGCTCCGCCAAGAGTTAGAAAATGGAGCATGGAAAGGTTAAGTTGTTCAGGAGGCAGCACCATAGACCGGGAAGTGCTCAGCAGTCCTTCTATCACTTTCGAAAAGAACCTCAGTTTATTGGCGTTCACTCAATTGACTCCTTGTTTTAATGGAATGTGAGTTCTATTATTCATGCTTTGTAGAAAGTGGTATTTTCTAAAGGATGGAGGAGTTAATACCTTGGCTCTATTTGTATTGTATTTTCAGAGATAATATCCAAGAAATATACTGAACTATGAATATATTTCAACCATTTCAATTTCCATCTCTACCATTTGGAAATTCAGTCACCGTTTAATGAAGGAGATAAAAAAGTATCACTGTGTTGGGATTTTTTTTGTTTGTTTTTAATCTTTTATTGGAGTATATTTTACAATGAATAAAATATGCCATTCTTATGTATTATAGGTTACTGATTTGTGACTTTCTTTATCAATATTTATAGAGACATAGATATAGATGTAAATATATCATGTATACATAAAATGTACAACAAAATATATTATATATAAATTACAATCATGTAATGTACAAAAACTTGGCAGCAGGAAAAAACAAAGAGTTTTAAGGACACAAGAAGTCAGCTTGAATGCACCAGGCAGGATGAGCAATCACGGACAGAGAAGGCTAACAGGGAACCTTAGGGCTACAGAATGAAGGCTCCTAAAATCAGGTGAAAGAAATGTATTGTTTCTTGTAGTTTGTTAAGATAAGCTAAGGACAGATTTTGATATGCTTAATTATTTAAGCAAATTTCACCTAATGTAGATACCCTGAAAGGTTGTGTGTGGTGCTGAAGGTCTTTAGATAATTTTAAAGGGTACTTTACATAATTCATTATTGAAATAATGAGAGTTAAAGTAAAGAATGGTAGAGCAGACCAAGCCTCTGCTTTTGAGTCAGGCAGAAGAGGGATCAAGAATCACTAACCTTCTCGAAGTTTCTGTTTCTTCATCCGTAAAGTAGGGAAAACAATACCTGCTTTATTACATTGCTATAAGCATTAATTGTGATAACACCTGCAAAGTTCTAAGTACATTCTGTGCTTTAAATAGAAGACACAGTTGCATGAGAGCACCAAGGGGCAAGTAATGAATTCTAGCCAGGGAGAGAGAGGAGGTTGGGGAACATTTAGAAAAAGAGAAGATATGAGAATTTAACTTTGAAGATGATCAGACCTCAACAATTGAGTTTACTTTTAGGTTTGTGGCCTAACATGCATTGGTGAGGCCTTGTGATGCAAAGGAATCATAAAATCTCTTCTCCCTATTCCATTCCTGCAAGGAGACGAAAGGAACAAGGGCCAATCATGCTCATTCTTTACTGTGGCTGAGACTGGTGTCATATCAAAGGCTTCTTCTTCATTCACATGCCTGACAGTTAATGCTGGCTGTCATCTGGTACCTCAGTTGGGAACTTTGCCTGGAACACTTGCAGATGGCCTGTGAATGTGGCCTGGGCCCCAAGAGAACAGCTAGTTTCCATGAATGGGCCTCCCTATAGAAATCAGGTGCATTTCAGGACTCTGTCTTGAAAGTCATATGGCATCATTTCTACTAAAATCATAGAACTTTCTAGATTCAAGAGGAGAGAATGAATAGAATACATTTATTTTTCAAATGTCTGGGGTCTGGTGAGAATTGGCCTTGCAGGTGCTACGGGTGTTTTAACAATAGGCTTACAAAATTCCTGATCATTAACGATGAAGTCTTGCAAACCCATACAGATTAATTTCAACCCATCACCAAAATATCTTACTCCAGAAGAGCAGCCTGGGCATGTCCTCATGGTGACAACAGAGGTACAGAAGGGAAAGCCCAAATTTAAAAGCCTACTTCAAAACTTTGCTTGGGTGATGTCTGCCACTTCCCATTAGTCAAAGCCAATCAAATGGTGCATCCCTGTGTTAAGCAGTCGGATAAATTGCCCTGCTCATGGTGAGAGGACCCTGCAAAGTCACGTGGCACATAACTTAGGTAATGGTTTTGGGGTCATCATTGTCATCTACCACACCTGGGATTCATATTTCGTTTAAAGAACCTGAGGGAGGGAAAAAAGTCAGAATTGATTTCACAGTTTGACAATATACATTCTGGGCAATCAGTATTGTTTTCCTGACTATTTCTGGTGAAATCAGTTTGTCTGAATTTTACTTATCAGCTTATACATTCATTACTGGTATACACTTGTGGGCATGCAAATAAAAGTTCAGAAATGACACAGAAAATATGTATGTTGTTATTTTCTTACCCTGAGATAACAGAATTTTTTCCCAGGTTTTAAGAAATTGTTCTTGGCAGCCTGGCTCTTGTGATTGATTAGAATTCAGGAGAAATAGAGAGAATGTTGTCACATCTAATGAAACAAGGGAAAGTCTCGGACTGTTTTCAGAGGACATTAAATGGTGATGGTCCATGGAGGTGTTGCTTGTCCCCTTAGGGTTGGATTATCTTGTGTTTATAAACCTAATACTCTGAAATGCTAATGTAATCTAGAGTTTTTAAAAATTGCTAATAAATGCCAAATTATTTGGTCTTTGGCAAATAACCATGAACTAATTCTGAAAGTAAGATGTTCTGAACTGAGACCAAAGACATAACCACATCATTAAGTTTGATAGTACATTATCAATTACAAAAGCCATTGTCTCTGTTGCTGTGACCATAACAGGTCCATAAGTAATTCTGTAAAGTTTCTTTCTTCATCTTTCTCATCCTTTACTCCTACTTTTCAACCCTTCAGAAACAGAAAATTTCTTCCTGAAATGGTAGTAGAGCTTGGTTTTGCTTTGTAATATGGGTTAAACTGACTTTGGGCAGGTATGTGGGTAGCATTTGTCAAACTCAGTAAAACAGAGAGTGATTCAAATGCTCTGACAAGGGCATAGAAAGAAAGAACGGTGTTCTGTGGTTTACCAGGAATTCTTCCAAAGCACATGAAGTTGTTCTTATAAAAAGAAAACTGCATTATAAATCACTAATCCTTTCTATTAGTATTACAGTATATGCCACTTCCATATGATAGCATAATGAATTACAAAAGCTCTATTTTAATAAATAAGAGGTTAATAGTTCAAAGATGTTTCCACCAAAACATTTTAGGAAGTTTCATTTACATTAATTTACTTCACAACAGTTATTGATTGAAATGTTGGCATTATTACTCTTCTTATTTTGTATTACTGCGTTTTATTTTCCCACAATTGCTACATTTTATGTTTGTAAGGTCCATCAGTAATTCTGATAATATAATTTGTAGAACATAATTGATATAAAGTATTTGATTTAATTGCAGTAGTAGAATAATTGCAGGATTTATAATATGAATCAGGATTTTTTTTCTAGATGCATTTTCTTTCCTAGGTCTCCTCTGTTCTTTGACTTTTATTTCATTAAGCTGTTTATCAAAGAGCTATTACTGAATAATTGGTTTTACAGAACTCTTTGTTGATTGAGAGTTCTACTTTTATTTCATAATTAACTCAGGTTTTACATTCTCAAGGAACACTTTCCTGTGTAATACAATATTTTCTTCTCTTTAGATTTTGAGACTACTTCTATGATAGGCCTCAAAATTATATAAATATAATTTGAATCTGTTAATTGTTCTACAACAAGATTGTTGTATTCTATTAAGGCAATTCTGATTTCTGCTTCTAGCTCTGGCAGAAACTCTTATTGACTGATGCCTCCACTGAGAAGACCTAGAAAAGCTGAATAAAATTTTTTGGAAGAAAATTTAAAAACTGTTTGAGAGCATTAGAAAGCTACTGTGCCTCCTAGATCTGAAGGGCTAAGCTCTTTGGCAGTAAGGAAGTACAGGTGAGTGAGCATGGAACTTGGTGCTATAATTTTCCTTGCAGCATTTTCAAATTCCAGAGCAGTGTGTCAGGAGCTGAACGGAACTTTGGACAGTCTGACAGAATGTGATAACTGATGAAGTTCATACTTTGCCAAGTGGGGGAGCCAACTTAAACTTCCAATATTTTATTGGGGAACACAAAGAGTCTGCACCTTTATATTGTATAAAGCAGCATTTCTCCAAAAGGCATATTCAATCTTTAAATTTTTCATATTAATTTTGGAAAACTGTCCTGAATCTAAGAATATTCAAGCAACAAGTTCCAACAAAACAGCATTAATCAAGAGCATATACTTAGTATTGGCATAGACATATAGACCAATGGAATAGACTTGGGAATACAGAAATAAATCCTAATATTTATGGACAATCACTTTTTGACAAGGGTGCCAAAACAATTCAATGATGTGGTGTGCAGGAAGAATAGTCTTTTTAACAAGTGGTGCCAAAACAACTTGATATCTACATTCAAAAGCATAAAGTTGAAACCCTATCTCACATCATATACAAAAGTTAACTCAAAATAGATTTTTAAAAAACTTAAATATAACAGCTAAAACTATAAAACTCTTGGAAGAAAATATAGGAGTAAATTTTTATGACCTTAGATTTGGCAAAGTATAGTCTTAGATGTGACACCAAAACTATAATCAACAATAACAAAATACAAGTTAAATATCATGAATTTTTTTAAAATTGTGCTTCAAAAGACACTATCAATAAAGTGAAAAGACAATTCATAGGAAAGGAAACAGTATTTGAAAATTATGTAACTGAAACTTGCATATAGATTATAAACAGAATTCTTCAACTCAATAAAAAGAAAACCCAATTAAAATGGGCAATGGATCTGAAAATACATTTGTCTAAAGAAGATATTCAAGTAGCTAATAAGCATATGAAAAACTTCATTAGTCATCAAAGAAATTCAAATCAAAATTACAATGAGATACCATTTAACACTCACTAGGATGGGTATAATTTAAAAAAAAAACAAAAACAGAAAATAATGACTTGGCAAGAATCTGGAAAAATTAAAACCTTAATACACAGCTGGTAGAAGTGTAAGAATATTGAAGAGCTGAACAATATGTAACATAAATTTCAACTAATGATATAACATTTTCTAGATACATATTTCTTTAAATTTTACAGGAAAAATTTATTAAAATTCACTATAACCTTAGCCAAAAACTACATCTTAAATTTTAAAAGATTGAAGTAACTCAGAAAAGGCTATCTGCATTTATGAGGATTAAACTAAAAAGAAAAACAAAAACGGCCTGGATATTAAGCAAGAGAAGATTAAAGAATCCATGGGTCAAAGTAAAAGCCACAGTGGAATAAGAAAAATTTAAATCTGAGTTTGCTGTTGGGAATATACCCTAAGAATTCTGAGTCACCAATTCAAAAGAATTTATGCATCCCTATGTTCATAGCAGCCAAGTGATGGAAACAGCCTAAGTGCCCATCAGTAGATGAGTGGATCAAAAAACTATGGTACATTTATACAACAGAATACTATGCAACAGAAAAGAAGAAGGAAATCCTACCTTTTGTGACAGTATGGATGGAACTGGAGAATATTCTGCTAAGTGAAATAAGCCAGTCAGTGAAAGACAAATACCATATGATCTCACCTATAACAGGAACCTAATGAACAACATAAACTAATGAACAAAATAGAACCACAGGCTTGGAAACATGGATCAGACTGAAAGTGACCAGAGGGAATGGGGAGGGGAATAATGGTGGAAAGAAGTGGAAGGGAATAGACAAATAATGTATGAATGACCCACGGACATGGACAACAGCGTGGGAATTGACTGTGGGAGCGGGGGGTGGGATGGGTGGAGGAGGGCAAAGGGGAAAAAATTTAGACAACTCTAATAAAATAACAATAAAAATGATAAAAAATAAAATAATAAATAAATAATAAAAATATTTATCTAAACCTTTAAGATGCAGCTTAAATGATGCTTGGGAAAATTTATAATCTGATAAAAGGTCAGTATGAAAAATAGCATATTTTCACATATACAAGTAACACACATTAAAAATGAAATTAATATGTAGATTCCTTTTAAAATGTAAAATAAAAATAATTCATTGAAATAAATTTAATGAAACATGTGGAACATCACCTAGGAAATTGAGAAATTTTGAAATAAATTTAAATTATACATAAAGCACTCAATACTTCAAAAAATGTTGATTGCACTAAATAATCTCTAAATTAATTACAGCCTTAATCAAAATCCCTGCAGAAATTTGCTGTAGATATTGACAAGCTGATTCTAAAATTATAAAAAAAAAAAACAAGAAGAAGACTTAAACAGTGTTGAAGGAGAACAACACTGGAAGACTTGGTATGATGTCAATGATGATTAAAATAAAATAGTAATAAAAATAATGTGGTAATGAGACACTAATAAACTAATATACCAGCAGAACAAATTAGCCTCACACATATTTGCAAATAGAATTACAACAAAGATAATACTGGAGAGCAGGGAATGAGGGATGATTTGATCAGTAAATGACATTGGGTCAACTGGATGACAGTAAAAATGGTTAGTCAGGTAATTCCTTTAATTGATTGTTCTGAAGCTCAAGCAAATCACAATTTGGACACTTTCAGAGAACAGACAGCTTGGGCCTTGCCTGGCCACAGATGGCATCATGCACTGAGAGTTAACTGGTATTCTCTCCTCTAATAATTATATTTTAAGTGATTCCTATAAAATAGTTTAAACTCTGTGAGCATTGTTTCCCATCCGCTTTTGTCTAGGAGACTTGTAATGCTCCTTGTGATAGAATTTTAGGTACAGTACAAAACTGAAAAAGAATCAGTAGGAAACTAATATGTAGACAGTTATTAAAGATGTTAAAATTAACAAAATTATTATTTAAAATGGCTCGATAGTTTGTATCCAGAACATGTAAGTGCATTCATTTCTTCCCAACTAGATAACCTGGTTAGCACTCACTTTGGATTTCCAGCACAGAGGGTTATGTCATTGACATTGACCTTGAGTCATTTAAAAAAAACATGCTTATTTTATTAAAAAAAGAGACCTGATTATATGATACTGCATTCAAGTCCCACCTGGCCAGGATAGCCACTGTGCAGAAATTGGGAAGTCTATGAATGTTTATTGGAATAACACAGAAATCCTGTTTGTAATTCAAAGTGTTGACTTACCTCTGAAAAGGTGAATAGGAAAAAATGTATAGAAGGGAAAAATATCAGAGGGAGTGAGACCTATTTGAAAACACTTAACAGGCATTTCAAAATGTTTTTTCTTGATTAAACTGTGCCTTGCACTGCATAATGTGTTTGATGCCACACAATACATGTGCAAAGAAGTATCACAAAGAGAAAACAAGGACGTGGCAATATTGGGCCTCTGAGCTGCAGGTTTGGGGGGGATTTTTTTTCCCCACATTGGTTCTTATCTTAGATTTTCCCATGTATTGTTAAGAAGAATTCATTGACTTACCCCTAAAGTTGCAGTGTGATTTATTTTTGTTCAATCTTCTCAAAGTCTCAATTGCTTGAAAAAAATTTTAAAGAATACTTAACAAAAAATTCACATTATCTTAGAACATGATGAAACAATAACCTTCAAATCCTTTTTAAATATAACTTAATCTCCAAATCATTTTCAAAAGGTTTTAAAGCAGATAATTTTAATATGTGGAGGAAATATGCTGTAATTCAGTTTCCAAAAGCCAAATTACAATTAGAATCACCAAATTATAACTAGAATTTCCAATTAGATTGCTTTCAGCGTGGCGTCCAAAGAGGTGCTCAAGCATATTTTGAGAGATCATTGAGATTGCTCTAAAAAGTTTAATCGAGTGCTTTCATTTGTAATGATAACATATGTTATGAGCATACTTTGCATTGTCTGGTTACATTTGCAACCCAATATGGCCACTAATTTTAATGCCCTTTATGCAACTAGGTCTGAGATAATATTTCCGCCAAATGGAAGTCCAATTATCTCACAGTACATCAAACATCTGAACTAAGAAAGAGAATTGCAGGAAGCGAGGTGGTATGACACACGACGGGGATGGGAAAGGCATGCACAGGTCAAGGGGCCGAATCACATTTAAGGCAAGTCAGATTGCAGTAGTTCTTGGCAATGAGTTATAAAGTCTTAATACAGTATACTGTGCTTCCAATGTTAGCAAATAATTGTATTAGGTAACTATTTAGTATGGATTTCAGTATAGTTACAATATTAATAGAAAAGCATCACAGAGTTATCAAGTAAATTCCATTTAAAATGGCATTCAGCCCTGCCTGGGTGGCTCAGTTGCTTGGAATATCACCCCTTACACCAAAATGTTGTGGTTTGACCCTTGGTCATGTCAATGTCTGCCTGTCTATCTGTGTGTCTGTCTGTCTCTCCCTTCCTGTCCCAGCCCTTTCCCCACTCTCTAAAATGAATAAACATATTCACAGCTAAGGATTAAAAAATGGCATTCAGAATCACTTAGTGGGGGAGTTTGGTAAAATCTAAAATTTCATTTTCCCCAACAAACAAAGCTTTGAAATTATCAGTCATATCTTCACAAAAAAACTTAAGTTATTCTCAGAATAAGCATTATTGATATATCTAAAAGATACAACAACCTAAACACAGATTAAATATAAAACCTCCTCTCAAATTACATTTTTATTTGATGTTTGGGTTTTATTAAATCCAACATCAGCAATTTAATTTCAGGAAATCAACATAATCTATGACAAAATTTTAATGTTGGTTATTAGAACTTACAGGTATTGCATATTGGTCTATATCTCATTTGTAAAATTTATTTTGTTTATAATGTTCTATAAGAATTATACTCATGTGTAGATTTTACTCAGCTTTATATTTGTATACTGAGAATCCAGGAATAAGTTTTCTCCTCTTAACAATGGCCATAAATAGGGCACATATAAAATTTATTATCCCACTAGGATACTTCTGAAAATAAAAGGGAACGCAAATGATAATTACTTGGTGAGGACAGGCATAAATCATATCTTTTCCAGGCAAACTGATATTCGTGGTCATTTAACATACATGACTCAGGTTTGGAAATTATTGATTAAGTACAACTTTTTGTTTTGAAGATGAAAAATGGGCATTTGAATTCACATCACTAGTTAGTGGTTAGGCTGACACTTTTCCATTCCTTTGACGTCCCTGGTTTCATACCAAATGACAGAAAGTATTTTCAGATTACTACAATGCATAACTGTCATCAACTTCCAGCTGGCTACAGAACCAGGAAGGGTTAAAAGAATGAATGGAGAATTAGCACCAACATTCATTTTCCATTTTGCAAGTGAGTACAATTACACAGCAAAATACACTTACCAAAACTATCTACTAATTGAATTCTCCACATTACAGTGTTGGCAGTATGTGCCCACAATATAGGTCAGCATTACAAATATATTTGACATTTCAGGTACGTCACTTGCACACACCATTTCTGGGCATGTGTAGAATTGAGGTCATTTCTATCCAATCCACTAGAGCTCAGCTATTTTCTTTGCTCATTTTTAAACAAGATCTATAATAGATTTTCTCAAACAATAATTCAATAATATTCTTAATGCAAACTATTTAATCAAAGAAAGTGAATACATGCATTTTTAAAAGTATTTCAACAAGTGTGAAAGAAGAGAGAAAATTCAGGGAATCATTTACAGGCCAGGAAATTCAAGAACACTTTTTCTTCTTCAATAGCTTTCCAGGTGATGAAGGTTTTATTATAATGTACTTTATATTTGCTAATGTAGTTCTACTGAAAGTCACATATTCCAAAACGATATTTTACTCCTCCCTTCTCTCACCCATGCATGCTATCATTAAACACCATTGATGCAGAGCCACCTGTGTATACAGCACTCAACCAAGCATGGCTTGGTTTTCTGAAGTAATTTAGAGAGAGATGACAGCAGGTGAAATTGGAATATTCCCCGAGGATGCTTGTTCTGCATTCAGAGGCATTCCAGATATTTTTGAAGAATTTTCAATCTCCAATTTGCATTATTTCTAACTACATTTCACATACCTTTCCAAGTTTGCTAGCTATATTGCAATATGCACATTAATATTTAAGCTTATATCAGAAAGTCTTAAATATATGAATTAACTAAGAATAAATTAAGTGCACATTTATGTAATAGTCTATGGAAGACATTATTGTGGCTCCTTAGCTTTGGAAAGAGACAAAAGAGGTCAAAGAGCTCTTTCCTTTTTGACCCTGCCATGCCCTGGAGGACCTTTTGCACCTTCCTTAAGCTGTCCATGACAGCTAATAACTATCAGTAGACTTAGGTAAATTGAAACATTCAATTAGTTAATAGTTTAAATCACAATTATATAGCAGAAAATAGTTTATTGTCAGGACTGTAAAGGGCCCATCCCCAAAAGCATTTGTTTCAACCATTGTCTCCCTAAAAATGTCTCTGCTGGAAGCCCTCCAAATAGCAGGTCATCATGAGTTCTGAAAGCTCCTCATTCTGCTTTATACAGCTCTAGAGGCTCTTTGAACATCACAGTATTTACGGTAGATAGAATTTTGGTCTTCTTCATCTTTTCTTCTTAGTTTTACTCCTACAGTTGCAATGTTACATGACAAAGCCAACTTTTCAGATGTGATTAAAAGCGGAAAAAGTCAGAAATCCAAAGCATGAGAAAGCTTCAACGCACCATATCAAGGAGACAAAGAGCTCAGTTTTGCAACCATGAGGAACCGAGTTCTGCCAACGCTCAAAGGAGCTTGGAGGTGCATTCTTCCCCAGGGCCTCCACAGAAGACCCCAGCTCAGCTGACCTTAACTTTAAGCTTGTGAGCAGTAAACCTAGTTGAGCCATGCTCTTCCCAGACTTTTGACCCGTGGAACTATGGAATAATAAGTGGGTGCTGTTTTAAGCTGCTAAGTTTCTGGTAACTTGGTAAACAACAATAGAAAAAGAATGCTCATTAGAAGTATACAAGAACCCAGAGAGCTCCTTGTTCAACACTTTCATTTACTCCTGAAGAAAGTAAGCTTTAGCTTTAAGGGAAGTTAAACATTTGGCCAAGATCATAGTTTAAAGGTGACTGTGTCATTATTGTAAGCTAGTCTTCTAATCTTCCCTACTGCATTAGTGTGATGTGTTTATTACAATGTTATTCGAGCAACTGTTTTGTAAGCAATGAAGAAGGCAGGCATTGAGGATCCTCTGGGGGTATAGTTTTCAGCTACTACTATGTACTCAGTAGTTCCATAAGTATTTTACAAAAATATAAGTATCAAGCTATATATAGGAGACATTTGGTAAAAAGTGAGTTCAGAAAAAGAAAGCTTAACTTTCAAAGGGGGAAATCAATGAAATTTCCCAAGAGGTGCTAACATTGATCCTGGGACTCAAAGAGAGTGAGAGTGTGCTGCTCTAAATCCTCTTGGCTGTTCACACACTGGCTCTGAGCAGCATGAAAAACAGGCAGCATGAGCAATCCATCCGGAGATCAGAGCGTTTGTCCAGGCCTGCCTTTTTCCTTTTGTCCATCCTTTAAAGTTCCTTTCTTCTATTGGTCCTCCGGTTTGTCTGACTCTACTTAGTACTGTTCAGATTGGGTAACTAATGAATAAGTCATCTCTTTTTCTTCTCTTATTTCCCTTTTGCATTACTTTTACCGATGTATTACCCTCAGGCCCTGGTGGGTATGGCTCAGTGGATTGAGCACCAGCCTGTGAACAGAAAGGTCCCCGGTTGGATTGCCAGTCAGGCACATGCCTGGGTTGCAGGCCAGGTTCCCAGTTACGGATGTGTAAGAGACAACCAATTAAATGTTTATCTCCCTCTCTTGTTCCCTCCCTCTTTTCCCATCTTTCTAAAATGTAAATAAATAAAATATTTTAAAAAATAATCTACCCTCAGTATGATATACCCCAACTGTATAGGAAAAGGCGTTCTTCCTATCTAGGTCATCATTATATTGATATCCATGAGAGACATCTAAAGATAGAATTGAATTTGATATAAGCAGAAAAGATAAATTAAAACTAAAGAATGTATCATATATAGATGTAAATATATGAATGACACCTTTCCCCTGGTAGTTTTATTGTTCTGTTGAATCTGTGTTATGGGGTACATGAAGATGAAAATCATATGTTACAAATTTAAGTTGGCATGACCTAAAAGATCTTAAATACCAAGTAATGAAATTTGTAGAGATTGTTTAATTATGCATTTATCTGTAGATATCAAAAAGCTTTGGATGAATTGGTAAAGAGTAAAAAGATTGGCCCAAAATTTTGGATAGCTACTCTATGAACTATAATTATACATTGGATGCTTACGGTTTTAAAACAAGTCTAAAGAAAGTATATTTTGATGAAAAGAAACAGACCTGACATTTATCTGCATGTTATGGCAGAAAGTGGCAAGCACTTTACTAAATCAATTTTCTCTTCTTGAAGAAGAGACTACAAAATCAGTTAGATGAAGCCATCCGATGAAGTCCAGCCAAAGGAGGGAATTTAATGCTGAGCTTCTCCTCCAGGCCTTGCCAATAATATCTTCCCATTCTCATTTTTAAGTGCTTTTTACAATCCTGCAAGCTTTTAAATCATGATTAAAACTTTGGAAGCTGTATATTGAAAAAGTTGGTCCCTGGAGCTCCACTTGGAGATGAGCTGCCTGTTAATCAAACTACTTGTTCTGGGCTATGTGAAGGATAAATAAACTATATGTTTGAGGCTGGGGAAAATGTTTCTTTCTCCCAGACTTTTTGCTTCAAACTTATTTTATCTTATCTACCATTCAACCAATGTTTTCTTGAGTTAAAAGTTTTTAGTATCAGTTTGTAGAATATAAATGCATTTAGTAAGAGCATGAAGCCTTTTCCCATGGAAATACTCCTAGTGTAATTGTCAAAACATAAAAAGCCCTAATGCAAGATGAATTTTTTAACATACTGGTGGTATATAATGTTAGCTTCTTCTACCTTCCTCCTTAGAAGCCTCAGCTCCCAGTTGAGTGCTACGTGAATGGATCCTGGCAGGTTGTCCTTAGCAGAGGTTGCAGTACTGACATTCCAACATGTCAAGTGGGGGAGCCGAACATCGAACTAAACCGGGTTTCTAAATTCCAGTCAGAATTATGTGCTATTGTTTTACAAAAATCACAGAAATTTCATTGTAATTTTTAGTAACAATGGAGGTTTATACGTTATGTGGGACAAACCATCACCATCATCTTTATAACATAAAATTAAATATTCAGATGATGGAAATCTACATCTTGTCAAATGAATCAGATTAGAAACAAAATATATCATACCTTTCACTGCTTCTGAAACAGAGTAGCCTAGAAAAACACAAATTTCTGCTTACAATCTCTCGTCTCAAATAAAAATCTTCTTCTGCACCCCCCTCTCTCACACAGACACTCACACTGGCTCACTCACCTTTACCTGTGGATTCTCTCACTTTTGTTCAGGCATCAAGGGTATCTGAAAGTACACTTGACTGGGCACTTGGCATCTTGATGTTCTTACTGCAGTCTTTTAATCCTTTTTTATTTGGACAAACTAGAAATCTTAGGCTACTAACAAGGAAAATAGAGAGAGATTCACAGATAGCAGGATGATAGCTAAGGGGGGTCGGGGGGAGGGGGTGGAAGGATTGAGCAAAAAGGGAAAGGGACTCATGGACATGGCCAGCAGTGTGGTGATTGTGGGGGAGGTATAAGGAGACTAAATGGTAATGGAAAAAATACAACAAAAAAGAAAAAAAGAAAGAAATCTTTGGGCAGTCATTTAACTGCTAAATACTGTGCCCCAGTCTGAACCTTGGCTCTAGACAAACTCTAATGTTCTTCCTAGTTCTGTGCTGCAATGATTCCATAGTGCTCACGTCAGTTAAAAATTCAAAAATTATATTAGTCTCCTACTTTACACAGATATCCAAACATTTCTAAAGATTTGGTAAATTCTAAGGTCAAGTGTTTATCAGTTTGTGCTTTCTCTCAATCCCACTGACTCTGTGCTAATTCAAGCCCACTTCATTGTAACAACTTCTTAAAATGTATATATATTCTCCCCTAAAATCATCTGTGTATTTCAATTATTTTTTGCCACATTTATTTCTCAGAGCAATAAGTAGTAGGGAGATTATTTATGCAGATAATTTTATAAAAGTATCCATTTTCTCTGAGATTAAAAATGTATTGATTAACTAATAAACATTATATAGAGAGATTATGTATAAATTATATAACTTGAAACATTTCAGATTACTGATAGTCTCTAAATTTGTTAAATTAATCGAATGAAAGTAATTTCAAGATGATATCATGTGAAATTTATGCTCTTGGAGTATAAAAAATGTATTATTGTTGGTGCCCCAGGAGAAAAAAAGCAATATATAGTATCATGAAAAAATGTACCTCAGAGAAGAAAGTCAGTGGGAAAGAAATGAAAGTCAGATTAGTTTATATATGAAAACAGCTGGAAAGCCTCTAGTTGGCTGAATTCAGTCATTTCCAGGTTATTCCAAGGCAGATGTATTTTAGGTTGTTTTTAAACTCACCCATAGAGACAACACTGTGTGCAATATATGTCTTTACAATTAGAATGACTATATTCATATCATAATAAGATTTTTTTAATTTAGAAAATAAATATTGTATTGACAATATATAGCTATAATCTAGGTTTTCACTGAATGTTAATACAAGTTTTTTGTGAGCATGAGCTGAACATAATCCCTTCTCTACACTCACTAGCTGTGTTATATGGGCAAAGTTATTTTAACTTTATAATATTTGATTTCTACATATGACTATAATCTTAATAATGTAAGCCTTATTATGTTATTTTGAGGATATCTAGAATCATATAAAACATTTAACAATGATAGGCATTATGTGTTCTGAATGTTGTTATTATCATCACTATCATCTCCTATATGCTGTATGTTTGGATTATGTTCATCTATGTCATATATGCTATATAATTTGTATTATGTATCTACTTTGAGATTAAGAAAGATAATATATATGTGTATATATTTGTGTCTGTCCTTATGAGCCTTTTTAACACAGTTGATTCCTTTGTAGTTGTTTACGTTCATATCTTATCTTAGGTTTTATTTCCTTGTGGATAAAGATCATGCATTATTCTTACTTGAATCACAAAAATAAGGTCAAAAATAAGATAATAAATCAGTATTAACAGAGCACCTACTGTTTGTCATAAAATGTGTTAAACATTTTCCAGACATTTTAAGATAAGCATGGTTACCTTTTCCTGAGATACTGAAGGTTTAACTATATCCTTAAAATGTTAAAGAGCTGGTAAGCAGGGGACTGGGCCTCAGACATAAGTACATTACCCCCTGCAGTTTATAAATCTTCTATGACACACCTGACTCCTCTCTAGGACCTAGTATGGTGCCAGGTACACAAGCGATGTTCAGTACAAATTAGAGAAATAAATCATCTAAGAAATAAAGCCTGGATATCAGATTCTTTATGAATGTCATTAGAGACATCTTTATCATATTTTTTTACTTTTCTCAAGGAAAAATAATTCTCTGTTCTGAATTGGAACTTCAGTTCATTTCTCTACACAGCTTTTATGGAAATTTTGTAGAAGTATGTCTGTGTTATCACTAGTAAAATCAATTAAACTGAAATATTAATTTGGCTGATAACATCACAGTATGTCTCTATTTTGCCAAGACAAGGTGGTGAGAATAATGAACATAACTCTGTCCATATTTTTAATTATAACTGTTACTATAGCATTTTTACTTTAGCATCTGTAGACTTTACTTTCAGACCCAATAATAACCAATCTCAGTACTAATTTGTGAGTATCATTTCCACTGTAGGTAAGCTCTGGATTAAACCCACCATAGTTTAATAACTGTTGTGCCAAAAATGAGCCCTAAGAAAATGCCTATCCACCAAGCTGCAAGCTGTCTTTAATATGAACTCTTCAATTTCTGGTTCATCATTTGTCAGTTTATTAGTCATATCCCTTTCCAAACAAGCAAATTGAATTATTATAGGACAATGGGCCAAATATTAACAGATACTACTTTTCTGAGAATTCATTTTCAAGTTATAGTGCAGACGGCTCAGAAAAGCTAAATTTCATTTTTCTCTAGAACCAACTCTTTCATCTGTCAGCATAAACTCAAGTTACATCGAACATATTTGAAACTATTGGGAGAGAAATTCAGTCTACATTAGAGATAATTAAAATTAAAAAACAATTTGACTGAGAAGGAGCTGCTTTTTTAAATGTACACTGAGATGTAGATACATATACAATATATAAGCTAATTAATTGGAATTGAATGGTTATTGACTAACCTAACAAATTTCAGGGTTTCTCTAGTGTCCTTAAGTAGCTAAACTCAATGTCCTTCAAGGTGCTTCATACTAACTTGGACTAGTTTTTCCTTTTTATTAATTTATTAAAAGAGATTCCATATGCAAGTAAAACTGACAAATGCTTCAGAATTAAGTGAGGAGACAGTTGTAGTCAGCTATGTCGTCTTCAGTTCCCAAGATATTTTACATTCTTCTAAACTTCACTGCCTGAGACATAAGTTAGGAACCAAATGATGTCATTAATATTCAGTCATCATCTCAGGCTAGAATTTCACCCTGTGTTTAACTCAAATCCCTGGGAAAAAGTTTTGGACACCATTTTTGCATAATTGTTAAGTGTTCCTTGTGGCTCTCAAAGTCGCATCTGTCTGTCTCCTGCTTCCAAATAACTTCTAAAAACCAAAACAGACAAGAAAAAATGAGAGAAACATGCACATCTGAATGAAAACTGTCATTGTAATTCACCATACCAGGTAAGAGTAGTATTCAAGATATTTTTCAAACCTTTCCATTAGTCTCCCTAACTGGCATCATCATTATAAATAGACAGAGGAGGTTTACAAAGTAAATATGGGTCACACTAGATGACCAGAAGATGACTTTTAAAGAAAAAGAAAACATTATCTACACATCTTTCTAAAATCTACCATAATAATTTTTGCTCATTTTAGAGACATCTTGCTGATCACAGGAAGCCCAGATTATTTGAAGACTACCCAGCTGCCAACCCTTGCCAATAACTCACCGACATCTTTCAAGATGGTCCTGCTATTAGTCCATTAAAAACCACAGGAGCTATTTATTCTCCTACAAGCAACCTATTACTTGGATTGAGGAACAGAATGATAAATTTCTGTGCTCTGTGACAGAAAATCGTGCCTCTTCTAAGTGATATTCAAACATACTCTCTACTTGAGTGCACAATTATAATGCTGAAAATTAACGGTGTAAGAAAGAACCTCAGCAGCCCTGGCTGGTATGGCTCAGTGGATTGAATGCCAGCCTGTGAACCAAAGGGTCACAGGTTCAATTCCCAGTTAGGGTACATGCCTGGGTTGCAGGTCAGGTCCTTATGTGGGGACTTGCAAGAGGCAACCACATATTGATGTTTCTCTCCATGTCTTTCTACCTCCCTTCTCCTCTCTCTAAAAATAAATCAATAAAGTCTTATAAAAGAAAGAAAGAAAAAAAGAACCTCAACAAACATGAATAATAAAGCTCTGGGAGGTTGCAGGCCTGTATGTAAGAGTCTGAGCAGATGTGTATGTGTGTACATGCATGTACCTATATGTTTTGTGTAGGCAAGAGGGAGACAGAGAGTCAAAGAATTAAAGAACAAAATAACAGATAGATGGGGGCCCTTCAATGGCAGAGACCTACTGCCATCATGTTTGCAGACCAAACTTTGTGCATGGGACATAGGGGTTTTTTTCAATAAAATGTGGTTTTAATGACAGACCATAAGATAATTTTAGAGAACCGAGACATTATTGGGTCAGTAATTTACCATGGAAAATCACATCTGAGACAAAATGGTTTTGCTGTCCCATAAAAAGCACTATAAAAGCTAAGATATGAACACTATGAGTCTGTAAATTGGGATTTTTTAATGATGTTTAAGTTTCCTTGAAATTAGGTCCCAATAAAAGCTGTGTAAAATGAACATAGCACTTACAAGAATAGTTGCAAAGAGTTATTTTAACTTGAAGCTGTCTGCATTTCAGTGATGATTCTCTTGTTAAACAATCAGTAGTATTTTAAATGAAGCTATTATCACAAGAAACCTCACAAGTGAATATAAACAGGATTTTTGCCCCTGAAGACTGCTTTTTAAAAACCTGTCAAATGCTCTTTATTTCCATTTTCTTCACTGAGTGAGCTATTGCAATACTAAGCAATTTGTGCATCATTTATATTGTCTTCTAGGCTCGAAAGGGTAATAATTTTCTGATTTCAGTTCTGTTGAAGAGGTATACTTAATGTGTCAGGTGTTAGGTGGATTGATGAACATTACCAACTCTGGTTTATAATTATTAGAAAATGATCATAGAATCATTGAATCTTAGAGTTGGAAAATGATCCACTGTGATCATTTTCATTAGAAAAGCATTTTATGCAAGTAAAATCTTAGGCTGTAATCCAGTACATTAGAAGATGCGTATTTGATTAGCATAAATACATTTTATGAGTTTAGATTAATAGTTATGTATTTAATATAAAACTAACCAGTAGCAAAAAAATGAGTATTATATGACCACAAAAATTTTAGATCTAAAGGTTTATACATGAAATATATTGCTCTGTACTTTTATAATTTGTTTAGGTTGAACATCTCATTTTTTTATGGTATAAATAGTAACATTTTCACTCTATTTAAAATATATGATTACTTTCCATTAAATTAGTCTCAACTTTAAAAATAAAGTTGAGACTAATTTTTTTTTCAATTTGGCACACTGAGTTTTGAATCTATATCTAGGTTGAATAGTATAAATACATTTACTATGAAAATTTATAAAGTCTTTTTTGTGGGCAAATATTTTTATTTGGGGTTAAAAACCTAGGAGAAAAATTGCTGACTTATATAGTAAAAACATGTTGAACTCCACAAGGAATGACAAACTATTTTCTAAATAGGTTAATTTTACACATACCAAATATATGTGTTCAGGTTTCTCCAAGCACTCACCAGCATTTGTCATTTTCAGGTTTTTATGTTTGCCACTCTGATGGGGTCTAGTGGTATCTCATTGCATCTGAGTTGGAAGTAATGACATCAAGCACCTTGTCATCACTTCCATACATCTCCTCTTCATAAATGTCTCTCTTATACGTTAGACTATTTTGGAAATTGGTTGTTTGGTCTTATGATTAAGTTCAAAATGGTTTCATATATTCTGAATACAAATATTTTCACAGATATATATAGTGTAAATATTTTCTCCTACTCTGTGACTTGCTTTTATGTTCACAATAATATGTTTCAAAGAGAAGATTTTTATTTTGATAAATTTTATCAATTTTTTGTTTATGTTTTCTTTAAGTGTTATTATATTTAAACATATATTTACATCTATTATCCATTTTGAGTTTATTTTTATTTATGGTATATGGTAAGGGTCAATATTTTTATTTTTACTATGAACAATTCCATTTTTTAAAATGTATTATTTTTTCCATGGTTAACAGAAAATCCTGTTAAACAATTGAACATACAGATGTGAATCAATTTCTGGACTATTATTTTGTTTCGTTGACTTATATGTGTATATCTACATGAATATAATTATTTCTACATTTCTTTAACTTTATATTAGGTCTTAAAATGCCTGTTATTATATACATATATATTTATTTTGTTGCTTTTTAGTTAAAGCAATTTCAGTTCTTATACATCCATTTTGCTCTTTCTTATAATTTTATTTCCTTTTTTTCTTATTTCCTCATTAAAATATGACTAATGACATAAACATAATTTTTAAAGCTACTTTAAAGTGTTTGATGAATCCATTATCTGGTTTATTTCAAGTTCAATTTATATGACTACACTTTTTTCTGAACTAAGGTAAACTTTTCAAGTTTTTTGCATACCTAGCATTTTTTATTGCATAGTGAATTATAGAGATAATATGTCGTAAAGATTTAGGGCTCTGTTATCTTTGAAGAATGTTGATTTTTGCAGTAGGCAATATAATTACTGAGTGATTATTTTGCCTGACTGCTGGTTTGCTTGGATTCATTGTTAGAGTGGGTCTCTGGAAAATCTAAAGTGTTCTTCAAACTCCTCTAACTAATTGGTACTCACATTCCAAATTTTGTGTTTTTTGTCTATCTTCTACAATATGGTTTAGACTTTGTTAGAGTTTATTTAGAATAGGTCCTATTCTAGGGTAAGGGGCTTGCTTATCACAGAAGAATTTTCTGCTGCTTCAGCTGGATGTCTGAGTACTAACGTGGTACTGGGTACTCCTCTCACCCTGTTTGAAAATATAATGCCCCCATCTTTACAGCATCACTAAATCTCCAGTATCTCTGTTCTGCTCAACTTCATAACAGCTGTTCTTTGGTAAACCTTAAGCAGTCTTGTGCTGTACACACGCTGCTCAGCCCTGAGTTAAAGACTCACATGAGACCCAAACAAGTTTCTGGAGGTTATTTGACTCAATTCCTTCCTCTCTGCTCCACTGCATATACCAACTGCTTCAGCTTCCCCTCACACATGTCAGTGCCTCATCTCAGTAAGACTGCTGTGTTCTGCTTGGATTATAGCTCATTCTGTTCTAGTCAATTAGCATTCTGCGGGCAAAGAACTGGAACAGTCTGGAGACTTACCTCTTGAGTTTTTCATTTCCCAGGATTTGCAATCTTTCAGTGACTATTGTCTGCAACTTGGGCTTTTTTCCTCTGGTCATCAGTTTTCCAATCTATAACACGAAAAAACTTGAATATCAATTGATTTCTAAGTTCTTTCTTAATTCTAATTTTCAATGAGTCTGGAATATATGGATTACATTGCTTGCAATGTAATTTTTGTTTTCCATGTTTATCAGACTTTAAAGAGGAAAGGGGGGGGCAGGGAAAGGGAAGGGAAGGGGAAAGTCAAGGAACATATAGCAAGGACTCATGGACAACCAAGGGAGGGAAGAGGGGGGAAAGGGGGGGAGGCAGAGACAAATGTATTTAAAAAGTAAATAAATTAATAAAAAAACAAAAAAAAAAAAAAAAAAAAAAAAAAAAAAAAAAAAAAAAAAAAAAAAGAAATATGTAAAGATTTTCCATAATGATGCATTATTCACAAATATATAATCAACTTAAGTATAAACAAAATACATTGAAATATGTGTATACAAGTAATATTGAATAATAAGTTACTTTAAAGATTTAAGAATTATTTCTGTTAGCAATAACCTTCAGTTTTTCAACTGATTATTCAAAAAATATTACAGATAAGAAGTCAAAGAATCTATTTCTCTAGTTACTTGAGTGCCCTCAGAATGGATTAGCTAAGAATCTCCTCATAATCATAGCAATTCAACCTCATTTACCCAAAAGTATAATTATTAGACTTTTTGCACCCGGATGCATACCTAGTATTGGATTCACAATGAAGAAACACTTGACTAAATTATTCAAATTAATGAATTAAGTAACTAGGTCAAAAACATCTTATAGGGAGACTTTTTTTCCTCTGTTTCTTTCTAGGAAACAAACTAGTTTAACAAGTGAGTCATTTTTAAATAGTATTTTAATGAAAAAAATTTAATCTATAATTTTTAGAATTTATAATTCTAAATATATTTAAATTTGTTCTACTTTTATATGTTAAAGTGAATATTTTTATGAAATAGCAATAACCAGATACTGCAAACAATCCAAATTATGTTGAGTGTGGGAGAAATTATTAGCAATTTCTGAGCATATTCAGTGATTAAATTATAAATAGATTTTAAAAGAAAGGTAAAAAATGGTTGCATTTCAGTTCTAACTCCCAAGAAAACTGGCATATTGGTACTTTGGTCAATTTCTACTTCATGCTTAACTTTCTATTAATCATAATATTTAAGTAAAAGTTTACTTTTTTCTGTGAGTTGGTTCTAGATTTAAGAATTAATTTTTTTCCATGAGATCTGACATATTTTTTAACTGGAATACCAGGTAAAATAGGTTGTAATACCTTGTCTGTGTGTGTGTGTGTATATTGTTGAAGGAAGTTGCCAACAGTGGAAAACTGATAAGCTTTTAAAAGATGGGCTTGGAAGACTTAAAGATCAGCTCACTCTCCCTTTGCAAAATATTGCAGACCTTTCTCATCTGTAATAGGAATCAGTTCCAATGTTTAAAACCTAAACTAGCCAAAGGAATAAATAAATTAAATGAATGAATGAATGAAACAGAATAGAGAGCTGAGAACTAGACCTACTCAATGAAGTCAGCTGATCTTTGACAAATGCAGAAAGGTAAGAAAATAGGGACAAGATAATCATTTCAACAAATGGTGCTGGGACAACGGGACATCCACATTGTGAGAAAATAAACCTAGACCTTACACCATAAATATTAACTCAAAATGAATCATAGACCTAAAGGTGAAACACAATACTATAAAACTGCTAGCAAATAACAGGTGAAAATCTAGAGGACTAGGTTTGACAATGACTTTTTAGGTACAGTGCTGAAGACATGATCTATGAAATAATGGATCAATTGAATGTCACTTAAACTAAAAACATCTGCTTTTCAAAAGACACTGTCAAGAGAATGAGAAGACAAGCCACAAACTGAGTGAAAACCTTTACAAAAGACTTACCTGATGATGGACTGTTACCTAAAATATACAAAGGACTCTTTAACCTTACGAGTAAAACAAACAATGCTGTTAAAAAAATAAGAGATCTGAAAGACACCTTACTAAGAAAGATATATAGACGGCAAATGAGCATTTGAAAATATGGCCAACACCATAGGTTATTAAGGAATATCAGGTTAAAACAACGAGGTACTACAACGAGGTAAAACAACGAGGTACTAAAACACTGACGGCACTAAAGCTGGCAAGGATGCGGATCAACTAGATTTTATTCATTGCTGGTGGGAATGTAAAATGGTTTGGCCACTTTGGAAGACAGTTTGGCAGTTTCTTACAAAACTAAACATACTTGCACTATAATATAGCAATCACACTCCTTGGTATTTCTCCCAATAAGCCAAAAACATATCCACACAAAAACCTGCATGTGAATGTTTATAGCAGTTTTGCTCATAATTACCAAAACTTGGAAGCAAACAAGACATCTTTTAGTAGGCAAATGATAAATAAACTGTTTTACATCCAGACAATGGAATATTATTCAGTGCTAAAGAGAAATGAGCTTTGTGCCATGAAAAGACATGGGGAAATCTGAACTACATAATACTGAGTGAAACAAACCAATGTGGAAAGACTACACAGTGTATGATTCCAATTATATGACATTCTGGAAAAGTGAAAACTTTGGAGACAGTAAAAAAATCAGGAGTTGCAGAAGTTAGGGGAGAGGGAACAATGAATAGGTGGACACAGAGGATTTTTAGAGCAGTAAAACAACTCTATACAATAGACACATGTAATTACACATTTGTCAAAGTCCATGCAATGTACAATACCAAGACTGAACCCAAGTATCAACTACAGATTTGGGTGATAATGCTGCCTCAGTGTAGGTTCATTGACTATAGCAAATGAAATACTCTGGTGCAGAATGTTGACAGGGGGTGAGGTTGTTAGTTCACGTGGTTCATAGCAGATACATGGGAACTCTGCACTTTCTGCCCAACTTTCCTGTGAACCTGAAACCATTCTGAAAAATAGCCTTAGAAATAAATTTCAATTAACTCTGAAAAAGAAATGAGTAAAAAATATGTACTGAGAGATAATTGTGAAAAATTTGTCTTAACCATTGTGTATATATATATATATGTATACATATATACACATATATATGTGTATATATATAAATGTAGTCATATAAATAACTACAAACCTATCATGAGTTTCAATTCTGTACCCGATTCTGACATGTGAGGTGTTTTCTATGCATGGAGCAATTCTCCAATACTTGCTGGTGGCCCACAATTCAACTCAATTTTGACACCATCTACCTGGACATAGAGTCAGATCCCACAGGTAAAGGGCTCAGTCCTATAAGAGTGTTTCCCCTCCCCCCCTTACCCACACTTCAGATGCCAATTGCAAGTCCATGTTGTATCCCCTGTGCTTCTGACCTGTGCCCCTGACTAGCAGGCTATAGATCCAAAGTTCCCACAACCCCTTTTTGGGTTTGATTAATTTGCTAAGACCAGTACTCCTTCTTCTAGAAGAAGAACTTTTATCTTTAAGGATTGGTTTAGAATTGCCTGAACCTTCAGTTGTACTAAAGATTGCATAGAAGTTCCCTTTCCATCCTTATCCCATTCCCTTACTCCTTTATATGGAATTCTGTAGCAGAACAGCATCAAAAAGAACAGAACACGTACTGACAGAATAGTTCTCATGTCAGGAGTCCATCCAGTGAATAGACAGAGCAAGCAATGACAAACAATTTCTGGTCACGTCACTGCCAAAATTAGACAACTTATCATTCTCACCATCTCATAGTACCTTACAATATATTAGTACACATGCATCCTTGCAAAATCAAAGAAATTCAGTGTCTCAGATAATCTGTGTCTCTTATGTAATAAAATACATAATGATTAGAAAAAGTAGTCTGGGGTCCAAGCAATTACAGATGAGATATGGCAGAAAGGGAGGGCCGGGGCAATGACACAGGCTCTGGAGTAGGCTGCATGGCACTTGTATCCAGTTCGGAGCCCTGATTAGCAGCTATGTGCCCTTCTTTCTCCTTTATCAAAATATATTTCTTGAGTGTTTGCAATGACTGTCCTACCAAATCCTCAAAGTCTGTTTTGGATTCTCTGATTTTCTATAAAAATGTTTTTTTACTTGATTTCACTTCTTTTCTTTCAAAGGAGAAGTAATTAAGACATTGTCAGCTGACTATTTAGACATAGATTATTTTTAAAATAAACAATTCTATTGTGCCATGCTTTGTGAGAAGGAAAAAAAGCAATAGCACCAGTAGAAGTGTTCTTTTTAGTTGTAAAATTAATTTTTTGTGTTAATTGAAGATGTTAGTGGTGGAAAACGGCACTGGGTATTAACCTTGGTTCAGCAACCCCAACCTCTTAATCCTGGCTAAGAAAGTAATTCAGAGCCAAGACTCAAATTATAAGAGAAAATTTATTTAGAAAGTTGTAGAGGCAGAAGAAATGAGCTGTAGAAGACATGCACTCAGGAAACAAGTTATAGCAAGAGATGGGTGAGTTTAGACGAGAAAGAGAAAGAGGGAGAGAGAGAAAGAGGGAAAGAGGAAGAGAGAGGGGCATGCTACGTAGAGAGAGCCTTACTGGGTCCTCCGTCCTGAGGGTTTTCATCTGGTGATCTCAGGGGCTGATCCTAATAGAATATTCATCAGATTTCCAGCTGTGCTTCCTTAGGGTCTGGTCTTCACTGATTAGTCGGCACAAGGCAAAGGGGTCATTAGTCATTACAGCTGGTCCTGATGTTAGCTTTGGCATCACTGCCTGGTTTTGCTTCTTTTTTGGGCCTAGAGCTGAAACCCAGCTGAGGCCTAGATATCCCCTCCAGGGGCTAATGCTTCAGGGACTGGTTGTGCAAAGGCTTGTAATTTTGCTCCTTGCTAGGCACCCTAGGCTCTCCACCCTGGTGGCCCTCTGCATCAGATCCATCGTTCATGCTATGCTCATGCCTATGAAACGCCCTCCTACAAGGAGAACTAAGTATCAGAAGAGGAGAGTGAGATGAGATGATAGCAGGAATATACTGGAACACAGGTCTGCAGAGGAAGTATAGATAATATTTCTTTAGCTGAGCACTGAGCAGAGTAATTTTATTTGAGTAAAATTATTACCAAAATATGTGTTAAATCATCACTTCTTCAATCCTATTAGTCCCTTTTTGGTACATAAGTTCTTAATGAACGAAGTCATCTACTCTGCCCATGGAAATCATAGCTCAAAAAACGTTATATGGGGAAGTGGCCATGATGAATGCCCTTTCTTTTCAGATGTAAAAACTCCAGAAATAAGTGAAACCCCAAGTTTACACAGAAATCAATGTTTGTATATTTCCCAGGAAGGCACAAGATCCCTATTTCAGGGCAAATAGTTGGGTGAGTTGTTTACTTAAAAAAAAACAAGAGTACCCAGAAACTGGTCATTAGTCTTTTATGCCTCTTATATTCAATAAATAATTTATCCTTCAATATTGCACCTATAAAAATAATAGGAGTCAATTAGAGACAATGGTTTTTATAAGCCTGCAGAGGAAATTTCCCAGAGATTATTCTTTGTCTGTGTCATGACTTTCTCATAAAGTGGCACTAATCAGACAGGCTACAGTATTTCTTACAGTTTATTTATTACTTAATTTTTTTCTTCAGCCCCAATAAAATTTTTATTCCAAAAAGTGACAGTTGAATAATAGATTCTGCATGTGAAATCACTTACTATTGAAAGATGATTATTTTAATATTGTGGTTGCTTACAAGTCCCTTTTAATCTTTAATTATGGTGAGTTTTGTTTTCTTCCTTGTTTTGGTTTTTAGTCTGTGTGCCTCAAATTTTCACACTGGCAATTATGTCTCATATCAAAAAACAGGCCATGTATTTTAAAACATGGCAGTGGCACATAACATAAAACTCTTGTACAGCAAACAATCACAGTTGACTAGGACTTTATCTATACAATAGTCACATTCATCTACAAGGGAGAAATCCCAGACCTCCAGTGGCTGCCTGAGACCACAGCTAGTTCCGAACCATATATATATACTATTATTTTCCTATATATCTACACTTACAATAAAGTTTAATTTATAAATTGGGCACAGTAAGATATTAATAGCCATAGCTAATAATAAAACAGAATAATTGCAACAGTAAATAATATGTTATGTGAATGTGATATCCCTCTCTCTTTCTCCCACAAAATATCTTATTATAACCATTCCTTACATCTAGTTAATGACTTGGTATCACAGGTAATATATATGAAACTAAAATTAGGAAAGTGCACCAAAGCAACAGACAGAAACCTTTAATTGACCATATGAGGGCAAGGTTATTAGATAGCAGTCAGGGGGCGTTTGTAGGAGCAGGTAAAATTTGAGCTGAGAACTAAATACTGAGAATGGCTAACCTTATGAAGTATCAGGGAGAGGAAATTCTAGGCAATGGACTACATCTGTAAAGCTGGGGAAGACCTTGACACAGGGAAAAAGAAAGGTCAGTGTGGTAAGTACACAGTAAGCAGATAGGACAGGGACCTCAGGCAAGATTGATAAGTAGGCCGTGTAAAGATCAAAGTAAAATGAAACACTTTTAGATTAAAGTATAAGTAAGAAACCCAACTTAAATTAGGCAAAGTGATCAAACAGAATGTACTACCTCAAATCACTAAAAGTGCCAAAGTGGATCTGTCTTGAAAGTGTAATATGATGTAGGAGTGTGAGCAAGTTGGCCAGCTTGACTGTTTCCTTTCTTCCCAGCCACAGCCTCCATTCATAGGCAGTGGGGAAGATGGCCATTGGCAGCTATCATCTTCTTTGCAATCTCAGAGGAGAAATGGGTCTTTTTTCCATTTGCCCAGGTTCTCATTGGTCAAGCTTTCATGACATGTGAAGCCATAAACATTTATTGAGGACATGGAGCTGATGTGTGCTGGTTGAGCACACATGACTCAAGTGGTACAGGGAATGAAGTCACTGCTGCTTCGATCACATGGGCTGGAGATGGAGGAATGGGTAAATTCCTAACAGGAACTGTAGCAGACGTTCACATTATGGGAAGGAGATCAGAGTGCATTGTAATTGAGATGGAGAGACATAGAACAGTTTTAAGCAGGAAAATGTCATTTTTGAAATCACGTTTTCATGGTTCACTGGTTTAGATGTGGGAAAAAGAGGTATGACTGCTATGCTGTGGTCTACCATAAACACATTTCCATCATTACAACAATGCAGAATACAGCAAAGCCCCCTACTTCCACAAGCACATTGTCCCTAATGGCCAGAAAGTTTGGAGGATGATTTAAGATCATTCTTTGGCTTCTTGGTCCATAGGGGAAAAGCTATGGGAATGTGGTTGAGGTTACAGATGAGCTTTTTAGTGTTTTTTTTTTTTCTTCCTTTAACATTTCGAACCTTAAGGTCTGGCCTCGGGAAAAGGCCATTATTATGAGGAGAGTGGCTATATTTTAGGCGGTAACTAAACATCAAGAAAGAACACAAGATATAAGAATCTAAGACTCAAGGAAAAACCTCATACTAACTCTGCTTCTAACTAGTTAAGAATCTTGGGTAAGAGGATTAACCTCTCAAACTTCATGTATCCCCAATCTCACAGAAATGAAGTAAGGATAGAGGTAACAAAACTTTTGTCATGCTTCCATAGCAGTGGGCACAACGTAAACTATTAACAAATGTTTCCCATCATTATTAATTGTTAAATGGTATATTTCTCCCTAATATTCCCTAAAGTCTTTTTTCCAGGGCTGGCTGTTATGGGTCCCAAGCTATTTTTTCCTTCACTTCAGCACATTTGTATAGAAATATAGATGATAATATTTATTAATATAAAATAGAAAAAAAGTACTACTGTATTGAAGATTGTTGAAGAATGCAATCTATTGTTATTATTGCAAATTTTTTTTATGGAATTGATTAGGCCTTGTTTCCTTTTAGAGTCTTTTCATTCCCCATAATTCCTAGCTCTAATATGCTTTACCACACAAAAATATTAAAACTGTACTACATGTGTTTTGTGATGGAAAATGTTAGAAGACTTAGACTCTTATTGAGTCTAATAGTTCTCAATCTGTTCTACCACATATTAGCTGTGAGGTTTTGAATAAATTACTTAACTACTTTGTTCATTAGTATCCTTATCTGTAATAAAAAAGAAAGGAAGTTAGATCGCTCATATTATCTTTATAGGGTTGGTATAGGAACTGGTAGTGATTTTAACTTCCCCAAGACAGAGCTAAGATTTAATGAATGATAGCTATTAATACTAGGCATTGAAGAATTGTAAGTACATGAGAAATACTCCTTTTCCTCAAGAATATTTTAATCCAGTTAAGAAGTAAGAACACGTGCTCTCCTGCTTTGGACATCACTGAGTGGAACTTCTGACATTAGTCAGGCCACTGGAGAATTGGCTGACATCAGGTATCATGTAGAAAACAAATACCACCCTGCTTGAAGTTATTCATTAGCACCTGTAGCTACTAAGTAATAGGAACACTGTAATGATGTGGTCTGCTTAGTTAGTATTATCTCTGGGGAGTTCAAAGTAATTTATACATGGAAGATTAAATGATGCAGTCCAGGCTAGAATTGAATTCCAAATAATTGTTAGAGAATTAAATTGCAGTTGAACTAGAAATTCTTGCTGAACTGTGATAAAAACAATTTATTCAAGAGGATGTCATTTTGGTCTTATACGAGCCTCTATAACATACGTTTATATCCTTTCTCATTGCAACAATTTAGAGTGGGGCAATATGATGAAAATGAGAGAGGTCTTACATTGACTAGTTCTGTAAATCTTGGGTCAGTCATTTTTCCTTCCTGGGTCCCACTTCTTAAACAAGACCATCCCCCTTCTACTCAACAGTAACATTATCAATCAAATCTGATCCCCAAAGTTCTATCTTGTTCTCACCTTAAAACAGTCTGTGCTACTCTTATACACGTGGAAACGGCAATCAAAGTGACAGATAGAGATATCAGAAACATGTTTTCCTTTATCTATAACATTGTTATTTATAACAATGGGAAGAAATGGGTAAACATGTGGAAGCCCTTTTTACCAAGTTTACAATAGAGGGAATGTATCCAACTGAGCACTGTGGCAATGATGCCTATTCGACCCCATGGGGCAGAGCTCACTGAATGGAGAGAGATGTGTGACTCTATCCTCCTTTCTGTTTCATCCATCTGCACGTCAGAAAGCAGGGAATCATGGCATCACTGCAGCTCTGGCTGGCCATGTCCAAGGGCAAGGTACATTGTAGTGCCCCTTCCTTTTGTATCACTAATTCCAGAATACTTGCTTTGAACATGATATCTCATCCTTAAGGAACATGATTTGGTGCTAAGCAAAAACACTCTGACTTATTGTAGTTCTTAGAGCTTAAAACTTACACATTCCAAGAACTCCTTAAATCTGAATACAGAGCAACACGAAGGCTGCCTTTTTTATTTTCTTTTCAGGGGTTACCATAGATACCAAGATTTCAATGCCAACTGCTGGCAAATTCACCTAATTGGATTTAGATAAGGGTTAAAAAAGTGCAATTGGTGACCTACAGACAGGTGTGGTTTTATTGTAATATAGTTAATTGCCCTCAATTATTAGCAAGCTTCTTGGTAGCGTCATGCATGGTTTGCAAATAGCTACCCGTTCATTTTTCCCTCGTCATACTTATGATAACTCTCAGTGCTACCTCAGAGAAAGAAATGTGTATAGGGCAGAGAGGAGGGATTGGGGGTTGGGGGTGTGTGTGTGTGTGTGTGTGTGTGTGTGTGTGTGTGTGTGTTTAGAAATGGTAGAAGCAGAGTTAAGGTAAATACTCCAAAAAATGAGACATAGGGGTATCACAAAATGCAAATTTCTTTCACTGGCTTTGACAACACACACACTGTTTTACTCTGTTAGATTTTCTGGCTATTTGCTGGAACTTTAATTGTAATAAATGGCATGTGGAGCCTTGATCACCTCAATCTTGTCTCACTCTTTGAAAAGTAATGAAAAATATATTTTTAAAATTTTTTTCCAAAACATTTTTTAAAGGTTTTATTTATTCATTTTTAGAGAGAATGGAAAGGAAGAAGAAAGAGAAGGAGAGAAACATCAATGAGTGGTTGCTTCTTGCATGCTCCCTACTGGGGACCTGGTCCCCAACCCAGGCATGTGCCATGACTGGGAATCAAACCAGCGACCCTTTGGTTCACAGGCTGGCACTCAATCCACTGAGCCACACCACCCAGGGCTGAAAAGTAATAAAAAAAATTATGATGATTCCAAGGATCCCAACATGATTGAATTTTAACTTTTTTTTTTTTTTTTTGCCCTTCTTTTTCAGGGCATCATTTTTCTCTGACAAATATTTTTGGCCTCTGCTCAGTGAAAATGAAGAGGTTAAAAAGCCTTAGCTCCCACTACACGTTAGGAAGTTTCTATATCAGACCTAACATGCCATTCTCTGACTTTTCTTTTAATTTGCCCTTTTTTGGTTTTCACACTTTACCCAGATAATTAATTATACCCTTTTGTATCACAAATAATTCAGCATTTCCCTCTGGTATTTATAGCTGTAGGGACTTGTAGATGGTTATCTTATCTTTAAAACCAATGAACTCACTTTCCTGGACAAATAAGAACATGTTCACCATTAAGCTAAATCCAAAATGTAATTAATTCACATCAGATTAACACTTAAAAAACATGTGAAAGAACAAGGGGAGAATTAAAGGAATAATTTGATGGCCTTAACAATTGAGTTTTCATTTTGTTTTCTTTCAATTTCTTTGCACCGTGACAACTCTTTTTTAATCCTTGCTACAGGGACATGTGAAAGAGTATTATTTTAAATCTAGTGATGTATGACCAGTTTGCACAGAAAAAATAAGAACAAGAAACACAGTAATACTGCATACAATTTAGGAACAAAAGATGTGTATTATGGCCATGGTTCTTTGTTCTTAGATCTGCTTTGGTAAATTGATTTTTCTGGGCTTAAATCTCAGAATCTAATCCAACTCAATTATAGGCCTAGCACTACCCTTATTTGATAAATGGTACCTTCTCTCAAAATTCTAACTGCCACCTATTTCTCTTTGCTTTTTCTAGGTACCAGTTTCTCAGCTACTCTAGTCTTCCCAATGCTTGGCTCAGTTCCCATTGTGAGGTATACTAGATATCAGAAAGCTCTGGATTCTAACCCCTGTTTGGGACTACCATTGACAAAATATGTTCGTTTTAATTTAATGTTTCCTGAATCACATTTCTCCTCTTCACTCCCACAGCTTCAGTTTAGGATTCTGTACTCTTTACCTACGCTATCATAATAAACTTCTAGCTTGTCTCCTTGTTTCCACATTCCACTCAGTTCTTCACATGGCTCCCAGAATCATCAGTCAGTGTGTGTGTGTGTGCGCGTGTGTGTGTGTACACACACAATAAAAGAGGCTTCCAATGATTCTCTGTAGCTTCTTGGACAAATGCAAAACCTACCCAGCAGCATGACAGAATAAAACTTTTTAAAATGCCTTTTTTCCCAAACCAGCCCTTATTCTAATATCACATTTACTCTTTTGCCAAAATTTGACTGTATATTCAAGACTGAGATTAAGGATTTGGTTTTGAAAGTCCTCTTGTCTTCACCTGGAGTTTGGTAACTCTTTTCTGTGACATCTCTGTAAATGTTGTACCTGCCTCCAAAACAGTAACCAAGTAAGCAAACAAGTGGGTGGATGAGTCAATAAATAAAGAGGTTTGGTGTACAAAATCTCCACAATTGCTTCTATTTTTAAAGTGCTGCAGTTCTTCACAGCATCCACCTATGAAGGGAAACACAGACTCAAAAAAGAGAATAAGCAAAGTGCATGAGACAAGCCACTCAAAGAACATTTCTAACAATAATCATGATAATCATAATCATCAACCCAAATATTATCTCCTTTTAGCCTCACAAAAATCTTTTATGCAAGCAGCGGTGACATGATTATTATATTTCCAATTTTAATAATAAGGCAGCTGGTGGGGTCACCTGCATCAGGATCACTTGAGTGCTTGAAAAAATGCAGATTTCTGTGCTCCATCCCGTATCCACTGAGTCAATTTTGGGGAGGATGAGACCATGGAACCTGCATTTATACATTCTCTCTCCACCCACATGACTTTCTGCACATGAGCATTTGAAAACAGTTTGTAGAATATTTTGGTGTATTATAGTAATCAGATTTCATGCACAAGACTGAAGTCTTCTTACTCCTAAGTAGAGAAGTTCTACAGCTGACAGGAGTATACTGAGGAATAGAAGGGGTTAAGGCATCGACCAAGGAAATCAGAGATTCAGTCTAGGTAGAAAACACTGAAGGTAAATAAACACAGGGAACCCGTCAAGAAATCAGAAAGCCCAGGGCAGAATCTAAATTTGGCTGAGTGAATCTGAGATCAACAGGCAGAGTAAGGAGTTTTAATTTCACTTCAGAGTTAACATTTTACTTATTTAAATTATCTGCTCTAATCTGTATTTGAGATCATTTTTTATTCTTACAGGGGATTTTTTAAGTGGAATTTTTGCAAAGTTTAAACACTTTCAGCAAGTCAGGAGAGAATATAACATTCCTGGGCCCTTTTTGGCTTATACTTAGGAAACAAGGAAAAAATAGGTGGTCTATGTCACTTTTCTTTGCCTGTGACTTGAAGGCAACTTCCTCAGTGAAAGCCATCTACTGCAGATAAGAATGTCTTAACTACCCTTTGGTCAGGGTGGGAGCTGCCCTAATGGTTTACATTTGATCCTGTGAAAAGACAGTAGAATACCTCCATTGACCTTGGCTGGTCTGGAACAAAACAAAACAAAACAAAACAAAATGATAATAAAGCCTTGGATGTGTGTCTGGAGCTTTTCTCTAAGAGATAAGTTTCTTTTCTTTCTTTTTTTTTTTTTTTTGAAATAATGTCCATCATACTCTTTGTTTAATTACTTCACAGTATACAATGAATCCCCTGTAAATACTGCAGTCTTCCAAAGATCTGGAGATAATTTAGGAGTTAAATCTCCTCCTCTTCCAGCTAAAAACCTATAGTTCCTTCTTCCTCCCAGGATATGGTTTGTGTGTGACTTCATGGACCAAGTTGTTCTTTTTCTGAACAAACGGTATATCCTATAATTAACTCAATGCTCTGGATAGGATTCAACCAAGGAAAAGAACAACGAAACTTGAATGTCCTCAAATAATGGAGCTTAGTTCTATTTTTAAAAACTAAAACTGTCTTCTTTTCTTGGAAGCAGTTTTGGTGTTATGAAAGAGAATGGGCTATTAAAAAAAATGGAAGAAACTAACGTTTAATCCTGTCTTCCCACTCTTATTAGCTTGGTGCATTAATTGGGTTAACATTTTTGAGCCACATTTCTATTACACATTAATAAAAACCCTTAATGAGAAGTTCAGAATTATTTTGAGAGAATTAAATGAGATAATGAGGTAATTAGCTTAGAGTAAGCCTTTACCTTAACTGAAATTGTTAAAAAAAAAATAAGCAGCTGTCTCTGAACAATTGCCTAAAACTACTTCTGCATAGGAGAGTGCATTCCCTTAACTTAAGGGATGTCTGCAAAACCATTCTTTGTTAAGCAAATGTAGAACAATTAAACTCTACATACATTTTAATTTTTACATTTTGCCCATTTAAGTATAGCTGCTTCCTACTTAATGGCGGAAAGCAGGTCTGTGATTTCTAGCTTGTGCACATGTGTTTTATTACATGTGCTATGACGGCACCATTTTTCTATGCCATCCCCTTCACTGAAACTGTCCGAAGGAAATGCCCACATACGGACCAATATTCAAAAACATTCAAAAGAATCAACAACTACACTAGAAAGGCACTGTGGAAGGAGAATAGCAAGGCAGAGAAGAAAAAAAAATACTCAGCTTGCAACGAGTACCACGAGAATCCGGGTGTCAGTTTCTGAAAAAACTGGGGGAAATATCCTTGGAGAAATGACTGATTCTAAGTCCAGAGCAAGGAAAGGAAAGAATGAGCCTGGTAATCTCATGCTAAAAATCAAGGAAAAGCTAAAAATAATGAATGTATTTTTAAAAGGAACTGTCTTACAGGGGGTCCCACTTGCCAATATTTTAAATAATTGATTATAATGAACAATACATATACTAATCAACTGTAACAATACAATACATTCAAAATCATAAGAAAATAGTGTTACTCCAAAAAAGTGTGCAGGGTTTAAGGGTAACCTATTTAGCATCATTGGTAAATTTTATGAAGTCACTGCTTAAAAGATCGGTAGTTAAAAAAGAAAACAAATATTTATTTTTCTTTGTTCTTTTTTTACTTGCCAAGAGCAAGTCAGTTAATACAGAAGCACATTAGCTAATAAATGTAGACATAGAAATAGATTATTTTGTAAGTTATCATTTAAAAATCTCTGATGAAATAATCAATTCAAGGAAAGACCATTAATAGTTTTCTATGAGGTCTGTCCAGAAAAAGCCATTGTTAATATAACGAGAAAAGTTTGCATGGCATTGCAGTAACCTGGCAGCCAAGGACACTGGAGGGAATGAGCATGTGTGAACAATGATGACTTCACTGTACCAGTCAGTGGGGGTAGCAGATGCTGTTTAGTGAGCGTGTGTACTCTATGTCCTTGTCTGTCACATTTAAAATGACTGAGCAAGGGGGATGTGGGGAAAAGGGTGAAGAAGTGAGGGGATTAAGAAGTACAATTAGGTAGTTACAGAATAGCCAGGGAGTTGTAAGGTACTGTATAGGAAACGGAGTAACCAAAGAACTTATAGGCATGACCCATGGACATGAACAATGATGTGGGGATTGCCTGAGGGAGCGGGGGATGTTGGGTGGAGGGGGGCAAAGGGAGAAAAATTGGGACAGCTGTAATAGCACAATAAACAAAATATAATTTAAAACATAAAAATAACACGACTGAGCAAATAGAGCAATGAATCTGCATCAGATTTTGTGTTAAGCTTGAACGCTGCTCATGGAAAACTATCTGAATGATTCAGAGTGCCACAGCTATGGGCAACTGGTGGTTGGCAGCTTCATCATGACAACGCATCAGCCCGTGGTCTCAGAGTTCCTGGCAAAACATCAAATCACCCAGGTGACTCAGCCCCCCTGTATCCCAGATTTGGTGCCTTGCAACTTTTGACTTCTGGCTTTTCCCAAAACTAAAATCACCTTTGAAAGGGAAAAGATTTCAGTCTTTCAGTAAGATTCAGAAAAATACCATGGGACAGCTGATGGCAGTTGGGAGAACTGTGTGAGGTCCCAAGGTGTCAACTCTGAAGGGGACTGAGGTATCATTGTTCTATGTACAATGTTTCTTGTATCTTGTATCTTCTTCAATGAATGTACCTATTTTTCACAGTACATAGCTGAATACTTTCTGAACAGACCTCATAAATAATTAGGAATAGAATATTCATTTGGTGTCAAAGCATTATCCCATAAGTGAACAACTAATCAAAAAGGAAACATATACTTTTTGGACAGATACTGCATTCACCTTCTTAACCAAGTGAGAAAATTCAGAATCACTAATAGGAAAAACTGACATTATATGCCTTATGATGTGATGCAATCCAAAAAAACAAGGTATTTCTCTGCTCTGTTCATGCTAAAATATTTAATATAACCAAACTTTTGACCTAATTTTAATTTTACAGTATTTACAAAGAAATAAGGGGAAGAATACTTAGAGGAAATAATCATGTAAATCTAGAATGATAGGACATTCTGGAAGACAACTGCCTTTGTCTCCTCAGACAGTCAATTTTGAAAGAAAAAAATGCTGGCAGAAATCTGTTCTAGATTAAGAGACTAATTATCAAATACATGATGAATGGTAATTATATTCTGGTTTATAAAAACAAAACAAACAAAAAACAATGCGACCGATAGATGGTATTAGTGAATAATTGCAATTTTTGGATATAATGATGGGTTTACAGTTATGCATGTCCTTATTTTTATGAAGTGCATGCTGAAGTATTTAGATGTGAATTATCATAATGCTTGTATCTGACTTACAGCTATATTAGATAGATCAATAGTTATATATAGGACACATTTGGCAAAATATAAATGGTTATTAGTTCTACATGGTGGGCATATGGTCATTCATTTTATTATCTTTCAATTTATATTTGTATTTAACAATTTTTATTGTACTATATTGGAAAATGAAAGAGATACAAATATTTGTATCATGTTGGAGTTTCTCTTCACCTTATAAATGCAGTTTCCTCATTCCACGGCACTTTATTTCTGACAGTTTATCTGTTATATGTTCTTCTTATTCACTATAAATTTTTTCTGTCATCTTGCCTCCTCTAATTTATCTAAACAAACCTATAAGCCAATGAAATTCAGCCACTTACTAATGTCTGTCACATCCTATCTGCTTCTTTGCTCTCCTCCTCTGTCCGTGTTTTCATAGATATTTTCTGTATTCCAAGCTATTAACATTCTGTCCATCATGAACATAGCCCTTCATAAAAACTTTCCCAATTCTCTGGCCAGATGTTAATTTCTCCTCTTAGAACCTCATTCTAATTTATACTTTTAGCTCTAATTTATACTTTTAATGTAAATAGTATTATTGTCATCTATATATGCATTGTCTTATCCATATCACCTTTATTGGTTTATACCCCAATTGTTTTGAGAGTGTGGTATATGAATTATTGAACCAATCACTTCATTAACTCAATGGCATTTTTTAATATCTGTTTCGGACACTGTGTTAAAGACTGAGAATGCAAAGAACAATAAAAACAAAAACAAAAAACGGTTCCTGTTGAAAAGTAGATCACAAATTGTGAGCTTAATCTAGTTATATATATTTAATTGAGACAAACTTAGAAGAGGACGATTCTTATTTATTTATTTACCTACTTACTTACTAGTGTATTTCCTGAAATAAAATTTACTTGGTTGTCCTGCTCCCTGTAAAGGTTAAAGCAAGTAATCTGATGTCATTACTTGCCTCTTGAGAGAGACATCAGCAACACTTTTCTCTTACTCTCACAGTGTCTCATATGAACAGGCTCGTACTAGGAACTACTTTTTCTCTTTAGTATTCTACTTGTCAACTTCTTCCTCAGTTCTTAGCCACTTAGAGTCCTAAGTAAAAAAAGAAAAACCTGCTAGAATATCTACTCTATCTCTTCCAGAGTAGTTATCAGAAAATATTTTCTAGTACTTTGCCCAACTCATTTGTAAATGACCTTAGTGATGGAACTTTTGCCATTTCCATTAGGAGGGCTATTTAGCATCAAGTATGGCCTCCGTATCCCAGGAAATTTTTTACCCAATTCACTATTTTGTCAAAGCTGGGCACCTGTCAGACTTTCACATTACTCTTTTATATGATACTATATCAAATGCTTTTTTGAAATTCCAACTCAATTACTTCTACTTGTCTGTCTTTTCTAGTTTCATTGTCATTTTCTCAGAAAAATGCATCTACTTCTTTTGAGTTAGAGACAGATATCAATAGCCCCATGTTGACCTGGTCAAATTTTGTGTCTTGAATGATCTGGAGCATGAGTATTATCACTAAATGCAGGTATTCAGTTTGTTCCATTTATTCAGAAAACTAATACATTCTAAATGAATGTAGACTTTAAACTAAATTGGGGGAACTTGAAAAAGCTTCTGCAGCCTTTACTGTAAAAGTCCTTTAAGACACCAGTTCACATATGTACATTCACCCCACCATATCAATGCAAGAATTGAGTGAATTTAAAGTCATAATCTCAAATTATGTGCTGTAGAAGCCATGTGTTTTCTTGCTTTTATAGAAAAAAAGTGACAAAATTAGATTTGTTACTTACTACATCTCTATATGCCCCATAAATTTTCTTCTCATAGAACCACTTACAGGCTCAGAATACTTAAAAATGTATTAAATCTTGGAGGGATGATGCCATATAAAAAAATAGGCATGAAATAAAGTAGAAAGAAGCTATCACCGTGTGAATTAAACATATTTGGTATTTTTAATTTCTGTAACATTTTAAAAAATAATTATAGTTGAGTCCTTTCATATCTCTAAACATCAATTTCCTCATCAATACTAATGTTTTATAGTGTGTGTTTTTGTGTTAATTACTGGGGTAACTTAGTTTTAATTGGCTTCATTGTGAAGTTTTCCAACTTTTTTTTCTATACTTCATAAAATGTAAGATGGCCTTTAAATTTCGTTTAATTCTCCAAGCTATGGAGCAGGAGCAGTCATAAACTCAGATGCATTTCTGTTTAGGTCTTTTTATTATTATGGGGTAGGTACTGATTAAACTTACCTTCCATATGATTTCCATCCAAAATTTGAAAAGTAATGCTTTTTACTTTTCTCTGCCCCTAAGAAGAAATATCCTTATGCTTATATATCTGAAATATAAACCTGGCGGTTAAGTACACATCCACAGATCCATTTTTCCTCCAGCATCTGAAATCTAACTTTGAGTAATGATGTTGTCATCAATTAGCAGGGGAACCATGTTAAAGTATTTTCCCTGTTCTGCACTTATTTCCTGGACCCTCTTTTGTTTCTTTCTCCTATAAACTGGGAGACTCAAACATCACACTGTCTTAACCCCACTTGAAAATTCTACCTGTGCAGATTGACTGATTTCCAAGTGCTGGAGAATGAGAATAGATGCTATCACAATAAAGGGATCACCATAATTCAATCAAGTGATCTCTCTGCACATATTTCCTGAGTATCTACCACATGCTCAACACACACAAAAATGTAATTTATAGAACAACCCATATCAAAGTGTGAGATATAACCAGAGATTCAAGATGAATACAAAATAAATAAATTAACCATGCAACATAAACACAACTAGATTATTTACTTATGTGCATTAGAATATAACTAGAATAAATTCAAAATACTGGAAGAATAATAAAACCTGGAAGAGCCATTGGTAAAAATAGTGAGTCTTAATTTGACATTACGGGGATGAGTTAATTTTAGAAAGGAAGGACAATTGTAGAGAATAAAAGATCTTCTATCACAATTAAGAGATAAGTGTCATTAGGTAATAATGAAAAGTAATATATTATTACAGACACAAAGCCAAGCTCTCTACCGGCAGACTCTTTCTCACATTGTATAATGCTGCATTGTTTTGACTATCAACTATAACAATAAGAAGAGAAAAAACTACCCCCTATCTGCATCCTAGTTATTTATCTGTATTTCCTACAGATTATAGATAATTTGGGTTTTTTTTTTAACACCACTTGAACTCTGCTTGCTCCCTGCTCAAACTCTTAAATATTTCCACTGTCTACAAAATGATGTCCACAGTTCTTGCCCTTGCATTCAAGACCATTAACAATGTAGCTCTAATGTACCTTTCCAAGAATGTATCTCACTTCTACCTAGATGTGTCCTGATCTGCAGTCCAATCTGATTTTATGTTTATGAGAACAGTTGTCTTGATGCCTTTGCTCAGAGTGCCTCTCCTATATCTCAGTCTTCAAAATTCCTCCAGTAACTCAAGACTGACTGGTTTTATCTGCTCTGTTATATTGAGAGTATCAGGTGGAAATAACAGGTCATTGTTCAATGTGCATATATTTATTTATTTATCACATTCATCCAGTCTCTTAAACTTATATGCAACAATCTAGCTAATTCTGTATATCTTTGCTTCCCCTCTGGTTCAGGTAGGAAATGTATGCTACAAAAAGCCCAGGACTAAACATTTAGTTATTGGTCAGCAAATGGATGGGAATCGAACCCCATCAAATCAAATATATAATGCATGAGCAAGTGTCACAGCCTGTGGGATTCATTTATCTGCAAAAGGAAATTACAGGGGCAATTTCTAATTTTATAAAAGTATTTTCCTTAATCCCAACAATGACTTGAAAATTCATTCCCATATACTTCTCAATAGGCTGGAAAAGTGAAATATTATTATCCTATTTTACAAATAAGGAAACTGAAACTCAAAAAAGTTAAATACTTAGTCAAAAGCCCCACAATTAGGAAATTCCAAACTTTGAAATCAAAGCCTTCTTCTTTCAAGACTTGGGTTCATTCTAATCACTAGTATGAAACATGCACATCAGGTTATGTCAAATAGAGAACACAAGTTCAATGGGATGACTCTCACTTTTCTATCTCTTCACTTCTCCTATAATCTAGGATATCACCCCCATGTACCTCACAAATGTTTATTAATCATCCCACGAGACGCACACATGTATACACACACCAGTGGGATCCTCATGAACACTGCAGCTCCACACTCTGCATGGAGCCTCTGTGACTCCAAGTAATGGGAAAGAAATAGTGAATGCAGCAGTCATCCATGTTTCTCAAACCTCCATGAATTAGGCTTTTTCATTTTTCACATTTATCTGCAAATGTTTGATGTTAATTAAGCATAATCTCTGCTTACATGGAAATAGATTTAAATCACATCAGTTCAGAGGCTGGATTTGACTAGAAGAGAAGCAATCAATGAATGAAAATGTAACACAAAGCCAGAGAGTTTTCACTGAGGTCTCAATAGAAACTAGACCCAGTGTCTGTATGCGAGGCATACCACAATGGTAGTCTTTTTTGACATTACGGATATTGATGAGCCCTCTAGGGTCAAGATCTCAACCTTGGAAAAAATTGCTTATTCAAATGATCTGCAGTCCCGAGGTTGCTGAGTGAGACACAGCTCAGCCTCCCCACGAATATTCCCTGGGCTTCTCAGATTGAAAAGTTGGCAGAAGTGCTCATCTTGCAGTCCTCTATATCCCATTGAGATCAGTTCCCAGAGGGAAACAGAACCTAAATTATGTTGAATAATCGAAACATTTGAGAAGTTGGAATGTTTATAGCATAGGTATTTAAATATATAAGGTACAAGAAAATGAGTTCATGATTTAACTCATTTGGTTCATTTCTTGTGTTTACATGCCTTGTGCTTATAATCCACTGCTGATTGGTTATGACTTTTAGTCCATAGTGTATACTTGGATCCCAACATCAGCACTAACCTATTGATAGTTGTAAGCAAGAAAACATGCCATCGATCAGACATGGCTCTGTGCCTTAGATATAATGTGCAAGGATTTCTGGGAAGAGTTAGTAAAAAAAAGAATCTGTGTGAAGCTAATATGACTTCAGTAGGCAAAAACCAGGTAAGAGCTTACAGTTTCTATGCAAACTAGGAAAAATAAACCTGACTCAGGAGATCCCATATTGGCATCTGAGAAGGACCAAAGCAGAAGAAACAGTAAGATACAGGATGTGAGTTGGAGTGCTGATGCTGAACCAAAAGGAATCAAATATAATCAAGACGTGATAATGATGTGGCCTATGAACTTTGGAAGGGGCTCATGTCCAGAATATACACCATAATTTTTCCTGGATAAGTCCTATGTGATAAGACAGAGAGACTTGTTACAGTAGTGCTGATCCAGGTGCGTAGCCCACATGAAAGCATAACCATGGGAGGAAACCATGGCTCCTGCCAGGTGTTTTCTACTCTTGACTTTGGTGTTAAACACTCTTTCTACATGAGAAAAAAATGAAAGGGGAGCTGACAGGTATGAAAGTTCTCCAAACAGAGCCAGTATTGTCCAGCCAGGCCTGATGATTGCAGTATCTCAGAGGGCAGATTTAAGTCTTAAGTTGCAATCTTAATTGCTTCCCATTATTGAGCATCTGTGAGTTGTCAGGTACTTTATATACTTTTTCTCATGAAGGCTGGCAAAGTAAGTGTTCGTTGCACCATTTTCCAGATGGGGAAATCAAGTCCTAGAGTAACTTGCTCAAAGTCACACAGTCAATAGTTGAGAAAGATGGATTCAAACCATGATCTGACTGTTGATAAAGGTTGTACATTTTTGAGCTGTATCCAGCTCCCTCTTGGTCAGCAACAGTCATAGCTAAACAATGAGGGGCCATTATCTTAAGTAAAGGAAAAGAAAAACTTTTATAATAAGAAAGATACTTACATGTAATAATTAGATTGTCATCATAGCAAGATTAACCCCCTAGAATAAATTGAGGTTGTCATGTTGATGACAAAGTGTGACACTGAGTATTAATAATATTCAAATTTTGTTCTATAATACCTAGAAATAGTATGTTATCAATAAATATTTCCAGAAATCAAACACCTCAAGAAATACAACATAAATTTCTTCACCCACTACAATGAAATGATTGACTTATTCTTTCTAGATTCTTTAGTATTCTTAGAGAATTATGCATACTTTTTAAATTCTCCAAAATAAATTTCAATGGAGTGTGGATAATTTGAATAATATGCCATCAAACCTAAAAATAAATATGCTTGGCAGAAGACTACCTGAGCTCAATTGTCAGCTGTACTTTTTACTCACAATTCCAAAATTCCCAGGTTTTCTTTTCATCACTATTTTGCACAAAGAAATTGTCCTAAATTTGTAGTTTTAAAGTGGTATTTGGGTATTCCATTTATATTAAAATGAGACATTGTTAAAAAAATCCATAGCATACTAAAAGTAGGCTTGAAGAGAACAAATTTAGTACAGTTAAAGAAAGGCAGTTCTGCAAAAAGAGACAATGGTGGCCACCTTGATAAGACGGGAGATATAATGGTTTCAAAAGAGCAGGCTCGATGAACAGAGTTGCTCAGGAAATGTTAGAATTTAAGTCCGAGAGAAAAGAGAGCAGGAAAATCATGGCCCTGATAGTAAGATATTAAAGTACTCTGCTTCAAACTAGTTTGACCTTGGGATAGTCATACTACCTCTTAAATGAGCACAGTTTGAGACTTAGAGAAGAATTGCAGCAACAAACAACTCCTAAATCTCAGTGGCTTTAACAACAGTGGATCAGCTATGAGTTTAACTCTGCTGCATGGGAGCCAGGACAAGAAGGCAACAACTTCACCTGAAACTGAGGGAGCCGTGAGAGCAGGGTCAAAGCTGAGGATAAGGGAGGAACAAATACCAAGAAAAAACATATCAGGGTGCAGCCCCCATGCAGCTGGGCCAGAGTCGACAAGAATGAGGAGGAGGCATAGGGCAACGGTTGAGCCTTGCCTCAGATAAACATCCTGACCAGAGAAAGACAGAAGAGGGGGGCCCAGTAACAGCCTTGAACCCAATCAGCAGAAAGGAAGCTGCCTAAAGTAGCCTATCGCTAACTGCCACTTCTCGCTCTTGTATCCTGCTTGCTTGCTCCGCTTATGTATAAAAACCCTAGTGCCTTAGCAGCGGCGCGCCCTTCGTAGGTGGAGGGTCTGCCCCTGCGCAGTTTCATTTGGCCAACTAATAAAGCGCTTGCGAAAAGTCCTGTGTCCTGGAGTAATTCGAACAGCGGGGAACGTAACAGAAACCTCACCCAGTATCAACCGGGACAGAGGAAGAGGAGAATCTAGCAAAGCAGTCTTGGCCGTTAAAAATTCCACATAAAATTACAACATAGTTTTTGAACACATTTAAATGGCCCAAATGAATAATATGGGATTCATTTTATCCCATATTATCCCAGCTACACACCCTTAGCTGTCTTCAGGTGTGTAGGGGAAGTATAATCTGTCTGTATTGGTGAAGAAGGAGTTCAGAGCTTGCTGCTATCAGTCACCCTACAACATGGTAGCTCAGAAACTGGCTCCTGGGACTGCTAATGTAGAGCAAGGAAGAAGCAGTGCTCTGTACGAATGTCTTCCCATTCAAAAAGAGTCCTGGCAGTGAAATTTCAGATGTCTTATGTAGCAATATTTTTGCCAATATATCTCCTAGGGCAAGGGAAACAAAGGAAAAATAAATAAATGGGACTACAACAAATTAAAAAGCTTCAGCACAACTAAAGAAACCATCAATGAAATGAGAAGGGAACCCACTATATGGGAGAACATATCTACCAATGATACATCTGGTAAAGGCATAATTTCCAAACTATATAAAGAACTTACACAACTCAACACTAAGAAGACAAACAATTCAATTTAAAAATGGGCAAAGGGCCTAAATAGACATTTTGCCAAAGAGGACATATAGATGGACCATAGACATATGAAAAAATACTCAACATCACTAGTCATCAGAGAGATGCAAATTAAAACCACAATGAGACATCGCCCCACACCTGCCAGGATGACTACCATCAATAAATCAACAAACAACAAGTGCTGGTGAAGATGTTGAGAAAGAGGAACCCTAGTGCACCGTTAGTGGGAATGCAGACTGGTGCAGCTACTATAGAAACAGTATAGAGTTTCCTCAAAAAATGGAATTGCCTTTTGACACAGCAACCCACTTCTGGGATTATATCCTAAGAATTTCAAAACACCAATTCGAAAGAATATATGCACCTCTGGTATTCATAGCAACATCATTTACAATAGCTAAAATCTGGAAACAACCCAAGTATCCATCAGTAGATGAGAAGATAAAAAAAGCTGTAGTACATTTACACAACAGAATACAATGTGGCAGTAAAAAAGAAGGAACACTTCGTGTGTGTGTGTGTGTGTGTGTGTGTGTGTGTGTGTGTGTGTGTGAGAGAGAGAGAGAGAGAGAGAGAGAGAGAGAGAGAGAGAGAGCGCGCGAGCGCATGGATGGACCTGAACATTATTATGCTAAGGGAAATAAGCCAGTCAGTGAAAGACAAATACCATATGATCTCACTTATATCTGGAATCTAAAGAACAAAATAAACTAATGAGCAAAATAGAAACAGAGGCATGAATACATGAAACAGACTGACAGCTGTTAGAGGGGAGGGGGAAAAGGGACCAGAAGAAAGAAGGTGATGGGATTAGCCAAAGAATATACATCCACAACCAATAGCAACAGACAAAAGTATGCTGATGGCCTGAGGAAATGTGGGGGTGAGGGCTGGGTGGAGGTGGGCAAAGGGGGAAAAAGTGGCTACAACTGTTATAGTATAAACACTAAAATGAAAGTTAAAAATAAATTAATAATTAGTTAAATAAATACAACAACAGCCAAAAGTAGTCCCGACATCAAGTACCATCGCTGCCAGAAAGAGTTGTCCGAAGGACTTCTGAAAACAGGTTGTTTTTAACTTAATCACATCTGACCCCAGGGAGGTAGTACAAATCAGCCAAAACAACGGAAAGATTAGACTATCTATTAACACAACAATGCTTATTTTTACCACACCAAAACACAGCCCAGTCACAATAAGACTGGATTTGTCCCTAGTTTCAGAAGGGAGAGGGAAGGATGCTCTTGCCCTGGAGCCAAGGTCTCAGGTTTCAATGCCTGACCTTGCTATACCAGCAGCAAATGAGTGCACTGAAGCATTGCAGCCTGAGGAAAAGGAATGAGGCAGGATGGTTCCTCAAGTTAATTCTGAATATTATTATAGATAATATTAGCAGTCATGATGGTAATTACAATCTGGAAATTTTGTGCCTTTACTTCATGATCACACTAGATCTTATAAGTCACTAGAAGTCATGTTCTATTCAAGAGAGAAGCTATTTTCTTTAGAACTCTTAGACATGCTAAACTACTGGTATATGCTCATTTAATTAACATGCTATGTCCCCACCCCTATCCCCTGCCACAACAATATACTTAATGCAGACAGAAAACAAAGAACCCAGATGTCCACTTTGGCCAAGAGAGAGTGGAAGGAGGGAAATTCTGTGATTTAATGGCAACTATTCATCAAGATGTACTGTCACTGCACCCCTCCAAATTTATAAACAACCCTGGAAAAAATGTATGATATGGAATTTAATTTTCAGTTTCAAATTCTGTTTCTATCTGTCTAGAATTAGAGATGTATATTCAAAGAGAAAGATCACTTTTCAGCAGTCTTATGAGATTAAGTTTTATTAGAGAAAAATAAAAAATAAAATAAAACCACTAAGTATTTGAAACTCTATATCGTTTCTTTCAGTTTTTGGTTAAAGATCAGAACCTAAAAAGGCTGGAAAACAATCTTAAACAACCTTCAATTTACTCAGTATAAAGAATTTTCAAATGCCTTAGCAGATCATAAATAACTTTCCAAAATCTAGTCAATGCATCATTTAACTTTATTTCCCAAATTATCCCCCAGTCGCAATACCTTATTTGATAATTTTTAACAACCCATGTACCTTCTTTTGTTTCATCCATGTTTTTCTTATATATATGCCAATTAATATCAAACTTTTAAGTTTAGCATAAAGTTGCTTCTGGAATATCAGAAGGTTTTTTTGTTATTATTATTTTTTCCCTTCCCTGTAACACCATCGAACTTTATATCAATATTACAACATGGAGTACATTCTTTCCTATACTTTAAGTCGTGTGTGTGTGTGTGTGTGTGTGTGTGTGTAGGCTTTGAGGGCAAGAACAATGTTTATTGATCCCTTAATCCCTCAGGTACAATTCTGTGCCTAACACTTTCCTTGATTTGAAATAAATTCCCATTGCTCTTTCAGTATACCCCTTGACTCCAAAGTACCCTGCCCATACACAAATTAGACTCTTGAAACATCCCTGGATCTCTGTAAGACCAGACTGTTTAGATCTAGGTAACTGAGCAATTTCAAAATAGTAGAGCACTAGCTTCACTTCATAGTGATGGGAATTTTGATGACTCGTGATGTCACCATAATAATTCTGCCAAATATTTAACTTTAGGCCAGTGTTTTAGGGCTGGGACGAGAAGAGAGGTCATCTGATTCATCTATATGTTATGGAACAGGAATCTGCCAGCATAAAGCTGAGCTCTACTCACCCTGGGATTTAGGGATGTTTGGAAAACTTGGAGGAGGGTGTCTTACAAGGATCCCGCTAGTGTTATTTTCACATGATACCATGGAATCACAAGGGAGACTATTCATCCAAAGGGAGAAAAAATAGATGTATAAACTTAAAGCAAAGGTAGCATGTTAGATGTTGGAGGAGGTGCGGGAAGGTTGATCTCGTACCACAAAGAAGATTTCACTCAGCTTATTTTCCACTGCAGCATATGGGTTTATCGTTGAGAAACAGTACATGCAAATTATGGCCATAGCTCACTGGCAGAGCAAGAACTCAAAGACTCTAAAAGGACTAACTTTATTTGGCAAAGGAGAAGGAGAATCTCTAGACTCCTGTAATCTAGAGATTCTCCCTCTCACACAAAATTAAAGACACAAAATTAGGGGGTGGGTAATTCTCCCCATTTCCACAGAGGGGACTGCAGGGTGACTTCTGGGCTGGGGAAAGCACCACACTGCCTGCCCTGACTCTGCGGGTGGCCTGGGCCCAGGCGAGCAGCTGCAGACAGGGAGACATTTTTTTGTCTGCAGTGAGATCTCTACACGTAGTGCTGGGGCCTTGTCAGGAGAAAGCTCACTCACGGTGACTTATGGAAACATTCCTTTATGGAGTCCTTTACGCTTCTAGAACATCACCACAGGGAGAGAAGCTGCTTGCTGAGTGGAGGGAAATGGCCGATGCTGAAACACCAGTACACTTGTGTGCATAAGGGCGATGTTCGCTGGGAGTTCTTGGAAATGGGAGATTGTGTTCGGCTAGGGGTGGAGGGATGAGGCAGCAGCTGAGAGTGCTGGAATCGTAAGCATTTGAGGGAGACTGCTGATGATGACTGTGATGATGCTGATGATTAGTTGTCATCCCTAACTGAATGGCCAGAAAAATAATAGCTTCTTAGAGATGATGAAACATAGGTCAAGCAAAATGAAGTTTTACACAACTAGTGAGTGAAAGGTGATATTTCCTCTCCTGTCTTGTCTGCATTATTTTCTACCCTCCATTTCACAAAGAAGCAAACACCCTTATGCTGCTCCATATCTGGCCAGGGGATCTGACTTCAGGCTCATTAACGCATCCATTTCTGAACCTCTGCCTCTACATCAAACGAAACCACCCAACAAAACATGTTATTTTTCTGTATTAATGCAAAGGGGCAATAAGATTTTTAGGTACTCTGAAATGTGAGGTACTAGAAAACTAGAAAACCCAGCACTGTGAAGTCATATATAATGTCAGCAGGTTCTACTAGCAACACTAGTAGACCGAGCACATGACCAAAGTCCTGTTTTCCAGGTTTCTTGAAATTATTTTTCTCTCTTTTTGAGTTTTCCTAAATTAAGAAATTGGATAAAAATGAAAATTAGAGTCCAAATTTTGTTTTTCAGCTATTTACATATTTTTGCCAAACTTCCTAATGGTAACTGATTAGAGACTTAGGCTCTGAAAATGCCCAACTATTAAATTGTTAAATACAGAATTTGGAAACAGTAGTATATCAAGAAAACAATGAGGTGACTGGCTCTGCTCATCCACTATTGGAAGGTAGAAAATCCAAATCATTTCCCAGAGAATTCTAAGAAGTCCTTGCTGTAGATGTTTCCTTTTTATTCAAAGGATTCTAGGACTGTCACAGAAAGGAGGGGATTTTGACTTATAAAGTCGGAAAAACCCACAACCTATAAAGACTGAACACAACTTCAGAAATTTTGTTTTGAACATCCAGGGGTCTGGTTTCTTTCATTCATACATCTACTTAACAATTGTTGACTGGATACTCAGCATGTATAAGACACTGTTCTGGGATAGTAAAGTAATGAACAGAATAGAAACAGAAGCATAAATACGTAGAATGGACTGACAGTGTTCAGAGGGGAAGGTGGGACTGGGTGAAAGATGGTGAAGGGATTAGACAAAGAACATTTATGCATGACCCACGACGAGGACAACAATATGGGCATTGGCTTGAGGAGAGGAGAAGGGGGGGCGGAGTGGGGGTGGGAAAGGGCAAAAAAGGCAGGAACAACTAAAATTGTATAAACAACAAAAAGATAAACAAACACACAAACAAAAGACACTATTCTAGGACTTAAAGTAAAAGAAACTAGATCATTGCTACTAATGAGGCCTACATTCTAGTGGTTGCAGACAGATAATCAAGAAATAAATATGTACTTTTTCAGGAGGAAATGGGCTCTCTGGGGAAAAGGAGAATGAAGGTGGAGGTGGGCAGGGGATGACCTTCAAAGGAAGAATTTCTGTTGAAGGGCTACTAAATATACATCTGGAAAAAATAAAGGAGCAAAATGTGTTGGAATTTTGCAGGGTAGAGGCATCCAAGGTTAAAGTGAAGTACATGGACAAGTTCTGAAACAGCCCATGTAACTGAAGTAAAATGAAGAAGAGGGAACAAGGAAGGCCACGGAGGCTGGCCAGGTTCAGATAGGAGGGCTTTGGAAGATTTTCAGCACAGATGTGATATGATACTGCTTTTGTGTTTAAAGAATAATTCTAGTTAAGTTTATACATCTAGTTGCTGTATACTTTGAGAATGGAAGCAGAGAGGCCATTAAGAAGTATTGATATAGTCCAATAAAGAGTTGGTGATAGCTGAGAGCAGAATGATAGTGGTGAAGATGGTGAGTGGCTTTCAGTTTACAGGATGTGCTGATGACTTGGACATGTGGGTCTGAGAGAAAAACAATGAATTTAAAACCACAAAATTTTGGGACTAACTAACTTCATGAGTGGAGTGGCCATTAACTAGGAAGTAGAGGACTGTGGTAGGAGATTTGTAGTTGATAGACTGCTGGTTCATTGTAGGTTCTGTTTTGGATATGCTAAATTTGAGAGGCCAATTACACATCCAAGTGGAATTCCTATATAGAAGACAGACAGAAGGTCATACCAGCTTAAAATTAAAAACAAAAAACAAAAAGAACACTTTATTATTTAGAAAATGAGAAGGAAATTCTTCACATATCAAAAGAATATACTTTAAAAATATTCTTGGTAGCATGTACTGAAGAATAAAAATAAAATTAAACATAAAAGATTAAGGCTCAAGTCCCCTTTTCTTCCACATTGGACAAATCATAGAATATCTCTGCACCTCTTATCTGTAAAATGAGTTCAAAAATAAGTTTTCTAAATAACCCACATAGCCATTTTTGGAGATTTGGTGATTTAAAAGTGTATGAAAGTACTTTATAAACTCTGAATTAGTACTGTCAAAAACTTGCCATAAAGAGGTTAAGTTTGGTTTTGGATTATTATTTATTCATATGTTTGCTTTAAAAGTTTATTATATGGCAGAGAATCAAGATGACGTAGGAGTGAGTGGAAGTCATGCTGACCTCCTCCCAGGACCAATCAGGAATTGCAACTAAATTGTGGAGAAATCACCTGGAACAAACAACTGAACAATAGCAAGAGAGGAACCTTACAACCTTGAACAGACAGAAGAATCAGCTTTAGCACAACCTAACTGGTAAGGAGAGTGGTAGAGACTTGAGACGGCAGGCAGGGCACCAATGGGTGGCAGCACCAAAAGGATATTGAAATGGCCACTTGGATCCCCCTGAGAAAAGTGGGGTTTAAACCATAAGCTGGGATCTCCAGCCTATGGCACCAGAGCCAAAAAAGTATGCAGGTAGCAGCCAGCTGCGAAAAACAGCAGAGTTGCTCTTTGCCAGAGACAGCAGCTGGAGACACAAAGAACCTTTTAAAGAGCCAACGCATAAATTTTTATTTGCAGCTACTTACCCTGGTCTCCAGCAAAGATGGGGGCAGAGTGGACTAGAAATACCAGAGGAGAGATTGAGGAAGGAGGCTTCGGGGAGAGAATGGAGAGAATAGCCAGCAGGATCCCTGTGCTGACTCATCCACCATAGGGCACCAGCCAACTGGCTCAGGCAGACCACTCCCCTGAGTGGCAGCAGCGTGAGAGCACAGTAGCCCCACCCCAGAAGGGAATCTGCCCCACCCTATGGTGTCTAAGCCTGACTGCTGAGTGCAGAGAGACTAGATTAACAGCTGAAGGAGACAGCTACAGACAGTAGATACCTGGAAGTCTTGAACAGACTGCCTAAAGTCAGAGAGGGACAACATCTGACATCATCAGAGGCAGACCCAGAAAGAAAAAACATTGGTCTCCTACCATAGACATTCACACCACAAAGTCAGGAAATCAAGACAGATCAATTTAAGAAGCAGAAGCAAAAAAGAAGAGCCCTGCAAATAATGGGAAGACAAAGTAACACCCTCCAATTAAAGGGAAAGGAGGAATCACTAGAAAGAGAACTAAATGAAATAGAAGCAAATAAGCTATCAGATATTGAGCTGCAAACAACAGTTCTAAGGAATCTCAATGAGCTCAGTGAGCTCAGAGAGAATTACAAAAACCTGTAAGGAAACTACCAGGAACTTACTGCAAATTATATCAACATGAAAAAGGACATAGAAACTATCAATAAGAGGCAAGAGGAAATGAAGAATACAATTTCTGAGTTGAAGAACACGATAGAAGGAATCAAAAGCAGGTAGATGAAGCAGAGGATCAAATAAGCAAGCTGGAGAGTAAGGTAGAAAAAAGCTCCTAGAAAGAGCCAGAAAATGAAAAAAGATTCAAAAAGAATGAAGAGATGTTTAGGGAAATGCAGGGCAACCTGAAACTTAATAATATCCATATAATAGGGATATCAGAAGGAGAAGAAGAGGAGCAAGGCACAGAGAAACTGTTTGAAAAAGTAATGATGGAAAACTTCCCTAATTGGAAGGGAGAAAAAGTCACACAAGCCCAAGAAGCACAGAGAGTCCCATTGAAGAGGAACACAATGAGGTCCACTCCAAGATACATCATCATTAAAATGGCAAAAATCAAAGACAAAGAGAGAATCCTAAAGCAAGCAAGGCAGAAAGAGATACTAACATATAAGGGAGCCTCAGTACAGCTAACAGCTGACTTCTCAATAGAAACACTACAAGACAGAAGGAAATGGCAAGAAATATTCCAAGTAATGAAAAGCAAAACCTGCAACCAAGACTGCTCTACCCAGCAAGGCTCTCAATTAAAATGGAAGGCCAAATAAGGAGTTTCCCAGACAAAAGAAGGTCAAAGAATACACCTCCACCAAACCAGCACTGCAAAATATTCTAAAGGGACTGCTTTAAGAAGATGAAGAAAAGGAGTCTATGACTACACAGTTCCTTTCACTGTCACCAATACTTGATATTACCAATTTTTTTAAATTTATTTTTTCAAATACATTTGTCTCTGCCTACCCCCCACCACTTTCCCTTGACCCCTCCCTCCTTCCCTCCCTCAGCTCTTCCCCTTTGGTTTTGTCCATGATTTCCTTGACTTTCCCCCTTCCCTTCCTTTTCCCCGCCCTCCCTCCCTCCTTCCCTCTTGTCTCTGTTGATTTATTTTCCCTTCAATGTTGCTGGTCTTATTTTCCTTGCATCTTTGCATTGTTGGTTAGGTTCCGCTTATAGGTGAGATCATATGGTATTTGTTTTTAACCCCTGGCTTATTTCGCTTAGCATAGTACTCTCCAGTTCCATCCATGCTGTCGCGAAGTTTAGTAGTTCTTTTTTTCTTTCTGCTGCATAGTATTCCACTGTGTAAATGTACCACAATTTTTTGATGCAATCATCTACTGATGGGCATTTAGGCTGCTTCCAACACTTGGCTATTGTAAATTGTGCTGGTATGAACATTGGGGTGCATAGGTTCTTTTGAATTGGCGTTTTAGGATTCTTAGGGTATAGTCCCAGCACGGGAATCACTGGATCAAAAGTTAGTTCCATTTTCAGCTTTTTGAGGAAATTCCACACTGCTTTCCACAATGGCTGCACCAGTCTGCATTCCCACCAACAATATTTTTAATACTTATTAATCTGATTGTGACAATGATGTGTTATTTTAATTGTTACTTTATTATTTGTTGGAACTAAATTTGTTTTTGCATATTTCTTGCCTATTTCTATTATTTAAAAAAAAACTTTAAATGAAGTTTGGTATTCTTTATCCATTTTTTGAGTAAATGTTTGTAGAAATTTTTCCCCTAAAAAACCCCGCTATTAACTCTTTTTGATGTGTTGCAAATACTTTCCTATTCTATTACTTGTCCTTTAACTTTTTTATATGCATATTACTGTATAATCTTAATGTTTAATATACTCATATTGTCAATATTTTACTTTATAGCTTCTGGGTTTGAATATTTTACTCCAGGGTAAGGAAGATATTATTTTGTATTTTCTCTTAAAACTCCTTAGATTTTACATATTAATTTTTAACTCACCAGAATATTTTTTGTATAATATGTGAAATAGGGCGCTATATTTGTTGTATTTCAAGTAATAGTGGTCCCTGCACCTTATTTGTTGAATAAGCCTTATTTTCCCCATTGATGTGATATATCATTTTAATCATATATTACATCATTAGACAGGTATATATGTTTGTTTCTAGAATGCTCATTTTATTTCATTGATCTACTTGATTATTTCTGTGCTGATGTCATGTTTTTTTAATTGCTGAGGCTTTATAATGGATTTAATTTTTTAAATATTTTATAATGGATATTGACATTTAAAAAAATAAATAAAATCAATGGGCAGTTTTAAAAAAGAAAAAAATGTATTATATGATCCTACCTGAAGTCTGCTGAGACTGAAACTTCAAGAGTGGGCTTGTTAATGTCTTTCAAAAAATTCAAGTTTCCCAACTTTTATCTCTATCTAATTTTAAGACACCTTGCACCAAATGAAGCAAATACATGTAGTATACTTCTAAAATTGTGTTCCCTTATATAAGCCCCTCTATGGAGTCAATTCAGTATTAAATAGGATTGAGTCCTGGCTGGTGTGGCTCAGTGAACTGAACGCTGACCTATGAACAAAAGGGCTGCTGGTTTGGTTCTCAGTCAGGGCACATGCCTGGGTTGCAGGCTAGGTCCCCAGTAGGGGACATGCAAGAGGCAACCAGACATTGATGTTTTTCTCCCTCTCTTTCTCCCTCCTTCCCACTCTGTAAAAATAAATAAATAAAATCTTTAAAAGTAAATAAAAAGGGATTGACATACAAAACTGTGTTATTTCACATTTTCCAATTGATATGTTTCATGGGATAACACAATTCTATTAATAATTCTAAGGCCAAACCCACAGGGATATTTTGAAGACCATCAAGTTTACCTTTAGAATCTACCATTTGTTTCTATACTTTTTTTTTTTAAATTTGCCATCTTATATTCTTGTATAGGAACCCAGGTCCTCCTGTTCAAATAACTGAATTAATTTACTCTCATTCACCTCAGTTCTTAACATCTAATATACTATGACTCTTAAATATCTGAAATGTTAAGTAATATGTCAGCATATTCTAAAGTGGACACTTGGAAGAGGTAATATTTAATTTTAAAGAATGAACAGCAAAAACTGGGGTCTTTCCTGTTAGATATTTATATCGTGAAAAGCACTTTTTTTGAACTTTTATACTATGCTATTAGCAGAGTTGTCTCTTTCACCTGGAGGGAAGATGACTCTTAGCCAGTTTTAAAGAAGTTACTGAGGGAACATGGTAGCATTAGAGGGTCCAAGTCAGTCCACAAAGAAGTCAAGTGATCCTTTTACCTCTCACCAGACATATCGGCATGAAGGTGATGACGAAGTAGCTAGGGAAGAGCCAGTACTTATAGAAAAAGGTCCACATTAGCCAAAGAGAGGACTTAGTTTCAACATTGTCGCGTAAAGTTTCCCTACTGTCTTTTTCCCCTAGACTGTCATTTATGGAAGATGTGGAAGAATTGAATTGATCAGAGTTGTTACATGACTAAATGACATCACAATAGAATTAAATTTTGGGAGGACACACAGAATTTTAGAACATTAAGGTGGTGTGGTTGTTTGTATGAAAGGTAATACAGCAGCTGTGCCACTAGCATAATCAGTATTATCTGAAACTTGGATCAGGAGCACAAGCTGGAGTGAGAACTAGACCTATTTCCTATCCAAAGGCCATGTGTCTTGAAGCATTCTCCACTGAATTAGTGACCTCTGATGTAGCAGAGCCTGAGGCAATATACTCAGTGCACTTCTGCCTTTTCCGCCTGAACCATGTGGATGTTTGAGGTGCTGGCCTGAACATCTCCTTGCTTGCTACGCTTTCCCATTTTCCTTCTGCATGACCTTGCATAGGCCACCTGGGTAGGTCATTCCATAATCCCGTGCTCTGAAAATCTTGCGCTTAGCTAAAACTTTGGCATTTCTTTGGGTCATATTTCACGTGTGCTGTATAATCTCAATGTTAAGATTTCAAATTATCCACAGTAAATTTTCAAATAAAATTTATATCCCAGTTGTTTTTAAATTATCTTTCCTTGACCTCAGATGATATCCTACAAGGAATACAAAACCACTTCAGTATTAGCTTAATGTTAGAAATTGGGAGTGCAGATCCCGTTCTCAGAAAACAAATGACAAAACCTAGTTCACCCCAAAACTAATTTTATAAAATTTGGGATGTCTGTTATTGAAATATGGCTTCTCATATGTAATGCAGTACATCATAATGACAAAAAAATGCTTTCATATTTCTGGAGTAACTTTTTTCTACTGCTACTCCTGAACAATAGTGTTTTCAGAATGCTTTTCCATGTAATCATTAATTAAATTTGCTTCCAATCTGACACTTATGGTAGGGCAGACTTAATTAAATATTAATTGAACTTACTATATGCAACCTAACTACTATAGAAATGTAAAGATCAATTAAACACACACTTCGTTTTTTATTGGGACCTTAATTATAATAGGAGAATAAACACAAATGTGTTCACAAATGATCATTTTAAAATGATGTTGACAGGGAGTAATACACAGCTGTAAAAAGGACTGAGGGCTATTTTGTTATTCAGACCGAGAGGGTTCCCCATTATATACTACATGACATGCTTTTGTTCATCTAATAAATAAGGAAATATGAATATTTTACATATGCACTTGAGTCAAATGCCTAAGCTCCTTGAGTCTCAAGTTTCAGTTCTGTATAATAAGGATAATGATGATTGTCCCAGATGATTGTTATGAGGATTAAGCAAAATAAAATCAAATGTGTAAAAGATCTTGGTGCCAAATCACTAATGTTCCCTAATCTATGACAGAAGATCCTTCGAGAAACTTGAGAGCTTAGAAAGAAATAGGAGAAGACTTATTACAGATTCTATCAGCAGAAAGTTAGAATTGAAATGAATTGGGCAAAAGCAGCAATTTATTCATGTCTTACAAACATAGTCTTACAAACATCATACATTGCTGGCACAAAAGAACAGACACCATCTCATACGCCATGCTTCCTTCCATATCAATTCTACTGAGTTACAACATCAGAACAAGTCAGTTACTGAGTTACACAGTTCTTCAAACGCAAGTACCTCCCCATTAGAGTGGTGAGATTGGCTAATCAGACAAACAATTAATTTACATGTTTAATACAGTGCAGGATTTGTAACAGAATTCAGGGTATTCACATTGATATCGTAATATATTATAAAACAGTACAACTGTCAGAAGATGATGGGATCACATATGTCCCTGCCTGTTTCAACTCCTTTTTAGTTTTTCTTCTTTCTTTTCTTAAAAGCAATTGCAAATAGTTTTACTCAACTTTTCACACGCAAAAACACTTTAAGTTTTAGTAACTAAAAACTATTTACAAATTATCATTGTAATTTCAAAAGTATTTGTTGTTGGTTTTGTTGCTCCACTTTAAAAAAAAAATATCACCCTCTTCCAACAACCATCCTTTACTTGGTATTACCACTAACTTCTGGCGGTTGTGAAGGGTACTTAGGGTTGACTCCTCACAACTTTGCAGAGCTCCAAAATATATTATATTGCATGGCCCATGTACCAAATATACATACATTAAAAGGCCATTGACTTCCCCAAACCACACACTGACCACAATTCACTTCATGTTGCTTTCACGAAAATGTTCAGTGGACCAAGATGTTGAGAGGTGACTGTGTGGTGGAATGAAGGAAATGATTAGGGAATGGTCTTTTCAATCCCAAAGTCATCTTAAAGCACAAAAAAGAGGTCAGTTTCAATTTTTTTACATGTAAAACATTTTCTATACATTAGGCGTAGTCATAAAAAGCATGTATAAGTAGTTTTGAAAATGCATTGTCATAGAATTTACAAACACAGAGATATCAAACACATTCTCAAAAAACTGCTAAAGTACTGACACAAAACCTGACTCAAAATGTAAAGTTTTCAGTAGACTTTATTTTCTAACTTGCATAATTAATTCAACTGTACCCGAGTTTCATCCATACTTCTCTAAATACTCAGATAGTGACATTACCTCAAGTTTATTCACAGGGTGCTGCTTTACTAACAGGTTTTTAATGAATTTCAGGTCCCTGACACTGGAAAAATGGTATAAGACACAAGTCTGTCTATAAACTGTTCCAGAGAAAACAGCTCAAGACAAATAAGCTTAGAAAAGATAGTGAAACGTACTTTGTTGTGCTAATTTGGCAGCCTAAATATATTTTGTGTGAACATATGGAAATTACATTAGGCTTGCTGTATAACTATTTCTTAATCATGATTTCAGTAATGCTTTCTGTCTGGCAGTGATTGAAACTTTAGTCTTTGTTTGTTTCTTTTCAAATATTACCTTAGTCCTTTCTGGAGAATAACTCAATGAAGACCCAGTTAGCCATGCCCTCTCTGCATACAAGAGAAAGACTTGAGTGTACACTTGCATACTCTACATATTTCCTACGAAAAAACTGCATTTCTACCTGAAGTTTATTTCTTTACCCACTAGCTAATTCAACAACTTCACAAAGGTAAATAGGGCTTTCTAAGACCACACTGACACTTGTGATAGGCAGGAAATAATTCAAGGCATGGTCTTTATGTGAGATTATATTTCACAACATTTGACTCACATATAACCTCAGTGAGGAGAAAAATTATATTTCAGCCACAGTGTTCTCAACTCAGCCCTTTGATAAAAATGATTACTCAGTTTGTTCACTGTCCTTTAAACCTAAGTTACTTCTCTTATGATAGAATTGTATCAAGTAATTACAAAACAAAGAGTAATGACCGTATACTTTTATATGCAGGACACCATTTGCACATGACATAATTAATAAGAACTAGAAAACACTTCTTAAATATCTTTGGATGTAAAGAAAAATTGATTTCCCCACCTGAAGATAAAGGGATGAATTTTCATAAGAAATGCTTTTCTTTTCAAAATTTTAACAATCCCATTGGCTTCCAGTGGCATGCTCTAATGAGAGCATCGCCTTCTAAACCACAGCCATACTGTGGAATTGTACTGCAGTATTTGTAAAATGCTTGAAAATTCTTTCTTATGTCACTGGTAACCTGCAGCAGAAATTAAATATCTTATGAAAATTGATCCAATGTCTCTAGTAAAGGGGGGCATTATCATGATACACATTGATAGTTACTTTCTGGTCTGTTTATTCAATCCCCTTCTAACAACAACAACAACAAAAAGGTAGCTTGCTGTCACAAGCTTGCAATCATATACCAGAGACAGGAAAAGAAAAAGAAATGTTTCTTGCCTAGTAAAAATCATTAAGTCCCAACGCCTGGCCAGGATGCTAACCATCACAGAGCATGTGCCACTTGGCGATTTGTCTCCTGGGATAATCACAGATCTCCTTCCAGTGTTCTCCACCGGTTCCTTCCGCAGCTGCCCCCAGGACCAACCGCCCGATCACTTCGTTGCGGGATCCCCTTTCGGAATCCAAAACCAGAAATTCAACACTTATCTCTTCAAGACCCTCACAAGGAATATCAAAGACAAACAGTTCATTGAACACTGCATTGGGGGAGCATTTCTTTACGTGAGTCTTCTTTTTGGAGATTCTCTTTTTGGCATGGTACAGGTTCACTTTGACATAAGGGTCTGCAATGGTAAACAACAGACATTACAGATACAGGACATGGCTGGAGAGCTGACCTTGGCATTACAGTGTCCTTAGAGATGAATGCCTGCCTATAAAATGTGATTATAATGAAAATGAGGTAGAACAGAGCAAACGTATGTCTAAATCTCAGCTTCTCTCTTGTCAACAAATTGAAAATAAGAATGCACAGCAAGAGAAAACAGTTCTAAACCAAAGTATGAGAAGGAATTGTAATGACAGAATGAAGAGATAACATGAAGGAGAAAAAAAGAGAATATTCTAATGACACGTCCTAATTACTAATAACTCATTCCAGTAATGGGACAGAGGGAAAAAACATTGGTGAACATCTAACCTAACTGAGTTGTATGACTTTAGATAAGCCTCTCTAACTCTCTGAGCTTGGGCTGCTTTTTCTGTTGAACAGACATTAAGGATTTACGATTACAATGGCAATGCCCTTTTGGCTTTAACTTGTTTATGCTCCTTTAACCATCTACTGGATTTCTTTCTATTTCCCACTGTTGATCTTCCTACATCACTGCTATTGTCTGGATTTTAGGATCATGATATTTTATCACACACTTAATTATATTAGTTTGGCCTTTTCTCGTTGCAGCATGAGTTAATTTTAGCTCCTTAATATAAACCTTTAAGACCATACCATGTCCTCAACTTCCATTATCCAATAATAACAATAGTAATAACAGATGATATTTAATGAAGTATATATTTATAGTCTTCACAATCCACCTCAGGATAAGTATTATGTCTAGTTTATGTAGAGTTTAAGAAACATACCCAAGTTTACTATGTTAAGAAATGGAAGGGTTTACGATTTGAACTCAGATCATTTTATCCCATAGGTTATGTGTTCTTTCTCATCATGCTATACAGCAAGTTGTTGTTGTTGTTTTAATTAGTCACAGAACAGAAAGCTAATTCTTAGAGTGGGTATAAAAAATTCAAAAGGAAACATAATAAAATAGTGGAAGTATAAGTGTAGGCAGGCTCATTTCAAATACTAAAATTAAGAACTTTTCTTCCAAACTTTTATTTTCTCTCCATCACTGTGTTTTGGCAATAGCCTCTCATCTACCGCTGCTTTTTGCTTAACCCCTGTACTTTCTTGGGTTGAGAGCTTATCACTATGTAATTTTCTTCTTCTTGCTAATGGCATTGGATCACGTTATTAGTCCATAAAATTAAAAACAAACAAACAAAAGAATCACATCACTTGAGATTGTGAATAAAAGGTAAAGCAAAATCTTAATTATGTTAGTTAACTGTTTTGCCCAATGGATCTCACCTATGTGCTGAGCCTGAGTTTTTCAGAAGCATTCTTACCTGAAAGTCCAGACACATCGGATTTAGGCAGGTGTCGAGCTTTTAAGACAACCACAGTGAGAGTGTTCGTGGTGGACTGGTAGCAGAGAGAGATGAGCAACTCACCCCGTCCTGAAGACTTCTAAACAAGGAAAAATGTGGTATAAGTATTTTTATTATTTTTTGTTTTGAAATTTGTACATATATTAACATTTTAAAACAATATAATAGCATTGTTGTTTCACTATAACTTTTCTACTGATTTTTATTTTAGTATGCTAAGGAATCCAAACAAGTTTTTGTACAGTACCATCGCCTCCTAAAAACGACTGCCTGCCATCTTGTGGTGTTTTTAGGTACTACAGGATGTTAAAATTGAAATGAGTTAGCCACACCCCTTACTAGAAATGTTTTAAAGGATATTTAGATTATAGCTTATACAGAGTATCTGTAGATTTTGCTTTTTAAATTAAATATATACTTTTTTGAAGTTATTAATAGTAGCAAATTACTTAGGTATTTAAACGAATCTATATAAGGCAAAATGACTCATGTTAAGTTGAATTTTATTTTAAATTCTTTAGCACTGAGATTATTGGAATTTCAATTCATACCAACTGAAATTTTTTCAGACCCCTGTCACTGGGTCCAGGGATGACACAGTTAAAAATCTCTGCAACCAGCCCCCACCCATAGTCCTATATAATTTAGGGAGTAAATTCATTACTGGAGAGGATTGACTCACTATTTAATGCTTTGTGTTTGGAAGATACTACAGGATTCTTCTTTGCCTGATACTTAGGTTTTATTTGTACTCTAAAAACATTATAAGATTATCAGGAATTCAAAGTACAAGTTTTAACAGAAAGTAACAAAATGTAAACTTGGGGCTTGATTATAACTAAGAATGATGGCTGGGCAAGAACCCCTAAAACTTCAATATATATTTATACAAAAGCTGACATGGCGTAGCTGTATGAATAAACACTTCAAGAAGAATGAGAGTAGGGCATAGATAGGTATTCCCACTGTGCCACTAAACAGCAGGGTCTCATACAAGCTGCTTAATGTCTCTGACCTTGACTTCCATTAATTTCAACAAAGAGGCAAAGGCAAGGATATGGTCAAAATGAGCTTTATGGTATTCTGTGAAATTATACCATATAGATAGACACAAGTTATTCTGAAATATCACAACTGGAATCAGTTGGGCTCTCTATTTGATGTGGAAAGAAGATTCAGTTTAGTTAACTAATGTCTCATTTTCTAATAATCCCAGAACTACCAAAGCAGTATAACTGTGAAGGCAGAGTAACTCATTTCCTGTTATACAACATAAAGATGAACATTTATAATTCAATATGATGTGCTGTCTCCTCCTGGAAAAGCAATTCTATGAAAAGTCAATACAACTTCGAAATCCTTAGGATAAATTGATTTAATTTTCAATTTCAATTTCAATTTCAAATTCAATTATGCTGACTTTGTTAGCTTGAGTACAAATAATAAATATTTGCCTACATTTTAGTTGAGTGGCATGTTCATCAAAGTACTTGTGCTAGAAACTGACAAAAATATTTACATGTAATATTTAAATATCTATAAGGGATGCCAATTTGTTTTTTTAATTTTTTTTAAATTTATTTACTTTTTAAATACATGTGTCTCTGCCTCCCCCCCACCTCTTTCCCAATTTGTTTTATATCATTAAAATATTTTAAGCATTTCAGTTGTGAATGAAGTTTTCTTTCATCTACTCTATTCCCCTGCCCCCCATTTGAGTATAATTAATAACAATTAAACATGGTAAAGATGATATGTACAAAACTTATCATCCCAATGAAAATCCCCTAGATACAAAAAAGCTACATAAAAGATTGTTTAGAAATACTTTAAGCACTACAAATTAATTACCCTAACATTTCTCTTGATAATCTCTCTGTTCATTAACATTCTTCCATCAGACAATTCAATTCCTGCCAGAGGAATAAGGACTTCTCCAATGATATCATCTCTTGAAAACCTGTCAAAACTCAAGATTGTGAAGTGCAAGGCCAACTCTTGGATCTGGGTGTAGGGGATCCCATAGAATGTAAAGGTCTCATCAAAAGCTGGATCCAAGGTCTTCCTCAGAACTCTGGTTTTCACTTTATGCTTCTTTTCTGGGAGGATCGTCATTTTGATGTATGGGTCAGAGGTCATCGACTGCTCATCCATGGCTGGCAAGCCACGGGCTTCCTTGATGTTCACCACAAATGCTTTCTTCTCAAAGTTGTACTCTAAGGAGAAGAAGAGGGTTCCCAGCTTCTCTTGTTTCTCTTCTGAACTGAGGGAAGTGCTGGACTTTAAGCTATCAGGGGAAACCCCCTCTTTTTCCCCTTCTGCAAAGAGCTTCGGGGTCACATTCTCCAGATCATGGGGGCTGCCAGCTTTGAGGTTTGTTTTGGGAAAATTGCCATTGAGATCTCTCTTCTCCAGGTCAAGATGCAATGAATTCTTTGGCACAGCTGGTTTACTCTTTACTTCATTTTTGTCCTCTGCTCCAAACTTCTTTTTGCTACTTAGGTTTTCAGGGTAAATATCAACTCCCTTCAACACATGCACAAACTTATACGGAGGAGTCTTGTTAGACTTGGATGATTTTCTCTGACAGCAGATCCATGCAAACAGAGAGACCGTGAACACCAGGCCAAATGCACTGAAGATCCCCACCACTGTGGGTATTTCATCTGAAAAATGAAATGACCAATAACAAACATTAAAGGGGCAGAGATGGAGACAGAAGCCTATGTGAAAAGCATCCTAGAGCTGGCAAGTGCTGTAGGCAGCACAGATTGTGTTGCTTCCCAACTGTTCTGGGTATGAGTTATGTACACACTTCACATTACCTTCTGGGGGGAAAAATACAGCCCTTGTGTGACACACAGGAAAAAGATACAGGATGATAAGAACTTCTTCACTTCGGTAGTTTTCATAAGTGAAATGAAAAAGTGAAACAGGGTCTGAGTCAGGGGTGAGGGAAAGCTAAATGACCCTGATCCACTTTTGTTTTTATAGATGAGTCACTGTACCATGATGGGTCAGTACTAATTGCATTATGTTTTCATTGACATTTAGAGGCTTTCCAGAAGCATCAATTCTTACTGACTATGGAACTTTAAATGCACATTCTTCAAATACTGGGAGAATCTGTATTCTTAGTTGTTCTTTATTTACCCAGGATCCAAGAAACAAACATCTACAGGCTCAGTGATTCAGGTAATTTTAAAAAATGGTGGAGTATTATCTGCCATTGTCACAGAGTCATTAATAAGGCCCATCCAAATTATGCAACAGTGGTAAAAGCAATATATATGTATTAGGAAAATAATAATTAAAAAGAACAACAGAATATTAATATTGCGGAACTTACAACACTACAAACTCCTTGTATACTAAGCCTATATTCCTCAAATACTGAATTGTATCAAGTACAAATCAATTACACCTAAATAGGATAAAAAACAAACAATGATTCTAAATGAAGCACCATTCTTTAACATGCAATGAGAAGAGTAATTGAGTATATAGAATTTAAAGTTCAATTTTTCCACAACTGATTTTTTCCTAGCATAGTTCCACATGGCAAATGACAGTCAAATGGAAATTGGCATTCTTTTCTTGAATGAGGGCACATTAAATTACACTGACATTAGGTAACATTGATTATGCATGAAGCTTATCATGTTTCATATGTAAGCATATTTATCCCACAGATGGTTAGTAACATGTGTAAAAGCAGTGTTACTATACCTGGACACAATGCACCAATTAGTCAATGTTTAATATAAGCAAAGTGAATATAACTAATATAATATTATCTGCATTTAGTTCCATGTCAATCCATTTTTTTCCATGTGAAATACTGAAGAATAAAGTTAAAAGTCCCAGTCAAAAGAGGGTTAAGTCTTGTTTAAATAACCCATAAAGGAATAATCTTTTGTTACTCTCTTTTCTCATCCCTCTAAATCTTCTGCCTATCTACTTCATAATCATAAACTAAACACAAAGAATTTATATTAGGCACTAAAACATTAAGAAATATCGAACGAAAGCAGAAGCATCTAAGAAGATAAAAAAGCAAACTAAACAACAATAAAATACTTTGTTGCCTAATTATATCAAGAAACTAAATCACAGAAAGATTAAAAAAATAAGCCTTTCAATTCCTCAAATAAAAAAAAGCAGTGAATATTACAGGAAATAAAAGAGGCAAGAGATAAAGATAAACTTAGTATCAGCTCTTCAGTTTTTCCTTCTATTCAAGTCTTTGTGGTAGGAAAAAAAATCTACTCCTGGACTTTCTAATAAAAAAAGGCCAGGAAGCAAAAGCAAGTCATGAACTAATGCAAGAACAATAAAAGCCATAGAAAATGATTTTTTTTTCTAAATGGACTGATGGCTCAAGCTAGAACATATTTTTCACTAGTATAGTTTCTGAAAATGCCTCAGGTTTAGAAAATTTCTGACTTTCAAATCAGAAACTGGGATTTAACATCACAACAATATAAAATCTATCACCCAAAGGGAAGACTGTGAAAGAAACTCATTTCTGAATATAATATCACAAATCATCTCTATTTAATACTTAATGTCAAATGGCAAAATATTCACTATAACACAGAAAGACTCACTCCCTGTGTATTTCTACTGATAAGATCTTAAGCTTCTGAAAGCAAAAATCTCAATCATTTCATTTAGTTTAGTAACAATTATCATGCATTTATAGGTATCATTCCTTATTGGCAAACTTCTATGAAATTCCCTGTTTTTATTTTTTTAATACTTGTAAAGTAAGTAAAACTCAGATCTCTTATCTTTGGAATGTAATGAGATCTACAGTATGATTTTTTTTTTAATTTGTAGAAGTACATCTGACCTTACTTTTTAAAAGAGAAGAGAGAAATGGTGCCAAAAATTTGGTATAGGAAAAGGGAAATTGAACTGGAAAAATGGAGTACTAATCCTAGTTTCCATCAGCTGTTAGCTAACTGTTTGACCTGCAACACTTCCCCCATCTCTCTGAGCTTCTGTTAGCTCACCTATGAAATGAAATGGGCTCAGCTACTTCATTTCAAATATTCCTTTACCTCTATCTGGCATGATAGGATTCTGCTTCCTTTCACTAGCAACGTATTTCAAGGATACAGTAAAAACATAACAGAGGAAACATTCTTATGGTGCACTCTCAATAAAATATACATTCTGAAACCCTCAATATATAACTTGTGTTACGTACGCCAAGCTCAAACCCTTATGTAATCACAGAACATTTGGCTTCCCCTAAATTTACCTACAAATAAGAATCACCTATAAAATTAATGAAACAAACAAGCAAACAACAGACTCCTTTCCCTTCCCTTAGCGCGTGCTGCAATTTACAGAGCTACTTGAACGTTTAAGGAACTTCCTGGACGTCAAACAGCCCTAGCAGAGGGCAATTTTAAGGAGAAAGATACTAAGGAAGGGAGAAACAACAGAGATAAGCCACGATTACCCGTTTATTGTTCGAAGTTTCCTTTCAAATTAACTACCTAGTAAATCTATATGCAGCATCCCGCGGGAGAAAAACAAAAACAAACAACAACAACAACAACAACAACAACACAGCCCACCCGGAGTATTCAAGGCACAACCGCAGTTCGAAGTTAAGTAACTTGCTTACCAAATTCTTCCCTGCTGGTAGTGATCGGAGCCATTTTTTTGCTGCGTGCTCTGTCCGAGGTGCTGAAAGGAAAACTCTCTGGCTTGGTTCACTTGCCTAGATCTGAAGCGCCGGCTTCCCGTTTGCTGAAAACAACAGCGCAGAGCCCAGGGGACCTGCGCCTGGAACAGGGAGGAGGCAAAGGGGGAGGTCCACTCGCCCTCGCACTGTGATTTGCCGCCCCTGTTCCTGTTTTGGCTCTTCAGAGAAGCTCGTCTCCGACACTCCAGACGTGGCTGAAACCTGAATTGACGCAATCCTGACGCTACAGGGTTGAAATCGGCACCTGCCCCCTCCCTTCATCCCTCCAAACCTCTCCTCTCCCCGTTTTCCTTTCTTCCTCCCTTCTCTCTCTCTTGAGGATTCAACACACACTCATCAATTATTTTAACTGTTGGACTACTGGATATTAGCTTTGCTATTCTGTGGGGGTGACTCAGAGGCATATAGAGATGAACCCTGAAACTCATCCCTGTCAGTTCCGAATATAAAACCTTTTCATCATCTAGATCAGTAAAAATCTGTCTGTGAGTTTTCTGAATAATGTGATTTACAGAGGCAATTTAAGGAAAGAGTAAGAGAAATTTCTGCATCAAATGACCCATGGTAAAATGCAGGAATATGTTCTCTTGGTTTCTGAATTTTTCTTTGCTATGCTTGTGTTAGAAAATGATTCATTGCACATTCATCCATTTGAAATAAGATAAGAATTTTTCCACTTCAATCACTTATTTTCTAATAAATTATTAGTCTAAATATTTTGTTGATGCTGTTGCTCCATCTGTCAGCTCTCTTCCCCTTTAACATCTGACATTTGACCAGTTGGAGTTACTTAGAACAGATGGGGATAATCCCTTCTGTATTCAGACTCAGTCTCAGTTATGACTTTCGCATATAATAAGACTGCTTCTGGAATTACAGTTCTGGTTAAAAGCTTTGGCTTTTAATAGGATTGTGCAAAACAGTTGTAAGATCAGACTAAAATCTAAAATGACATCAAAAACTCTTGGTTATTTTCAAAAGAAAACCTATTCTTTTTTTTCCCTGAACTGATGATCTTCCAAGGGTTGAGGAACTGAGAAAAATATGGTGTCAGGTTCCAATTAATTTTAATCTGAAAAGTGTGCTTTTTTAAAACAAATGGTAACAGTTTTCTGAAGGAGAGAATTAAGGCTGTACCACCAACTGTCAATTACTGCTCTGCAAAGAATTATTTTGCTGTGGAGCGCAGTGAGCAAATGACATTCAGTGTGTGCTGGGACGGGGGAGGAAGAGACACTGGGTGAGTCTCAGAAAGCTACTGTACAAATGACAGGTTCCTGCACATTGGCGAGCAGCCACTTTAAGCGTCAGAACTGTGTCTGGGGAGAAATTGGCTTCAGCCTTTTGCATCATGGAAAATTTTACAAATCAATGCCCCTTTTTTCCCCCTTTCTACTAGTTCCCACATACTTGGCATTTTAACATTCTTTTAACAGATTTTTCTAAACCTTATGAAAACACACAGACTAATGACTCGATTTAATTTTCCATTGGCAGAATCTTGATTTGTGTCCTTATCTTTTCACTTCCTTCAGACTACTTGCTTCCTCAGTTAAGCATGCACCTGGTGGATTTGTCCCTAGGAATAAACATCCGTTAGATGGAAGAGTCACATTTGTGTGTGATTCATATCACAGGTAGACAAAATATATAGTGTGAGGTTTACTAAGACGTGTGTTTTCTAGCTAAGTTATTCCTAACATATGGTTAAAGCCATTTGTTGTAAACATAAGTACCTTATGTATATGTTCCATATAAATTAGTATCTCATTAATTTTACCTTCAAGTGGTAAAATTCTGTCATCTAAAATATGTCTAGATTGTTTAAACTCTGTTTCTACAGAACCCCACCCCACTCTGGGCTGTCTCATTTCTAAGGACACATTGTGATAAGATTACCTCTTTCTCAGAGTTAAGGCTATTGTGGATGTAGTAACTATTTCATTGCTTGCTTTAAAAGCCAACTGAAAATAAGTATTATTAATTAAAATGCCAGAGGTGTTCTTCATTTTCACTTGGTGAAGGGCATATTATTCAGTATCTAGTCTCTTTAGAAGAGCTTCTAGCAGTACTAGATGAAGAGTGGGGAGCTGATCCAACAGAGTGAAAAACCTGTAAGTTTCTCATGATTGAGATTCACACCCTACCACATTATTACATTGTTCTTTTTAGATCCAGCAAACAAGCAATCAATTTGCTGACGTGAGCAATACCACTCTTGCAGCAGAGACTTGGGAGGAGGGGCTGTTGCTAGGTAACCACCTTTTTGCCACCCAAAACACACAGCCTGAAACAACTTCCTGCCCTGGGAAACACAGTCTGTTCTGTACAAGTAGCAGTGTTTACTTCAGAATGATTCTTTGATTGTTGAAATAGGTCAGCATTTACCCTACTTTATTTTAGATTCTGGTTATAAATGTCTATATATATTGAGAACAATGAACAGAACACTTGAATTCAATTTGATTTTAAGAAATCCAGTTGAATTGATGACTTATGATATGGTTGTTTTTATCTATTTTATTAATTTATTTTAATTTAACACACAGTTTATTTAACTATTATACGACTATATGGTTTGGTAATTATATTGTTTAATCTATACTTTCTTCATTCCCTTAAAAATATTGGTGGATGTGTTTAGAACTTTCACTTAGGCAAAAGAAAATTTTGAAAGGTTTGAAAATGTTGCAGTGAGCTTCTGTATTCTTTATTAATACATAAATTAGTAAAACAAAGACAATTTACTGGTATGTGGGTGGAGCAGAATGAAGTATCTGATAATGGATAATTAATGGATAATTTTTTTAATGTTCATATCATTCTATGAAGAATGCTGGCTCTAATGTAATGGCATAGATTTATATTACAAGAACACTCAAGTCAAAATCCTACAAGACAAACGTTTTTGTAGTTGGTACCACAAAAATTCCTTCACCATGCACCGTTTCTACATTTGTTTTTCTTCAACATATTCAGCATTTACTATGTGCTGATCTAAATTAGGTTTTAATGTCTCATGAATAAAAAAATAATTAGGCCAAATCTATAAATGTTTATAATTTTCCTTCTTTTCCTTTTTTCTTCCTTTCAAAAGTACTTACTAAATATGTACTACCTCCTAGGTTTTTGGAAAATAGGAGATATAAACTGGCCAAGATGACCAAAATGATCCTTGCCCTCAGAGAACTTAAAGACTACAGAGGAAATGGGCAGCCCCTCCTCAACTGGGAGAAAACTTACTGGATTATAATCGCACTCATATTACTTTTATTTGGTATCTTCCACCAAACTTGGTCAGCACTATCCCACAGGTATCACCTACTGTCACATTTAGTCTGTCCTTTATTAAGCCTTTTCTCCATAACTGTAGATTCATTGATTCTTACATTCAAATAGCATTCTTCCATCTCCTTTGTCTGTCCACATCTTCTCTCTCTTTTAAGAGTCAGTTAAAGTTTCGTATAGACTCTGAAGTGTCTGATTTAGCAATACATAGATTTTATCTGACTTGAATTCTTATAGTACTACCTCTAGGGAAATCCTTTAAGTCAGCTTGATATATATTCTTGGCTATATATCAACAATTCCCAAAAAGATAAACCAAAGGCCTCCCCTGTTGTTCACTTCAAATATCTCATTAGGTTCCCATTTATTTGTGATCTTTTTTACACTATATTAAAGAGAACCAACAAATCTAAAGTAATTTATTTGAGAAGATTAACCTTATTGATAATTCCTGGCAACACTGACAAGCAAAAAAAAAAAATGAGCAAAACATACAAATTACAAATGACAAAAGAGAGCATAAATCATCAGCCACAGAGCAAGAGTTTGAGGATATATTTACAATGCATATTTCTGACATGGGAACTCTATCCAGAAATATGCAAAAGAAAATGAATTTTTAAAAGACAGACTTCCAATTAAAAATGGGCAAATGCCTTGCAGAGACACTTCACTAAGAAAGATATAATATCCCAATGACTCATGATTGTATGAAAGGAGCTTAACAGCAGCTATCAGCAGAAAACATGCAAATTCAAACCCCCCATGGGTAGGGGGACACAATATGACATGATGATAATGTGGGACAACCAGAAGTCTTAGTTACTCCTTTGGGGCTTTTATACTAGGAACAAGCATTTTGAGAAACTGGCGGTATTTATTAAAGCAGAACATAGATGTATGTCTTGACCCTGCAATTCCAACCATTGCTAAATTTCGTATACTACATGCAGATGCTAGGATGTTTATAGTAGCACCGTTTGCAGTAGCAAAAAGGTAGAAACAGTTAGCTTTGCCTATCAATACTAGATTGGATAAATAACTTTATATGGTAGAATACTATATAGAAATGGAAAAGAACAAAATCCTGCTATATAAGATAAGGGTGAATCTCATAAATATAATGTTGAATGAAAGAAATCAGACCACAAAAGTACACACTATAGAGTTCACTTATTTAAATTTCACACACAAAAAAATAAACTAATCAATACATGTCGTGTGGTGATTATAGAAGGCAATAACTGAGATGGAGCACAGTGGAGATGTCTGGGATGTTAATATTCTAATATTCTGTATCTTAACCTGGGCAGTTTTTACTAAGTTTTTTTTTGTTTGTTTTTTGTTTCAATTCATTGAGTTGCTCAGCAAAAATTTGTGTACTCTTCTGTGTATATGCTATATGTTAAAAAAGTTTACCAAAAATTGACATGTAAGTGCACTTCGCATTGTTTCATATTTTATGAAGGTAAATTTGTTAAAAAGAAACAAAAGGCCCAAAATGGAGTCACTTTTGCTAAGTCCCACCAAGGCTTACTACCTAACCTAACTGCAGTTTCAGCCTCTCTTAGAAGCAGAAAATGAATGAATCAGTCTGGAATTTTCTGATCAGCACTAGTGGGGTAGTCTACCCAATAAAACAGACTCCCCTGACTTCAACTAAGGAAAGGTGACCTTGCCTGAAATAATCCAGTCTTTTAACTTCCTTGTCCCACCCTCTTTTAGCCTATAGAAACCATTCATTTCTGTGCAACTCATGGGAACTCCCTTTTATTTGCTAGACAGAATGCTGTCTCATTCATAAATTGTTTAATAAGGTAATTAGATCTTTAAATTTACTCAGTTGAATATTTGTAAAAATTTTTGAGGATGTATATAATCAAGTAAGGGTAAATATCAAGGTAAATGTATGTAAGAAAAGAAAAATGACTGGAAAACATAAAGCAGAAAAATGATTTGAATTAGAGATGGAGTATATAATTTATTATGCACCAATGATTTAAATTTTTTACCAAAAATTGAGTATTCTGCTAAATAATTTTTCATCTATCTACTCACTTTGATTTTATATCAGAGTCAAAGATCTGCACTTCCCCGTGGACTTACAATAACATATCAGTTCTGAGCTATTTTTTTTTACCCAGATACAGATGTTATAAAATTAGATGGTTAGTATGAGAATTGAAAGTACTAGAAATCAGCTCTGCATAAAGATTATATAAAGAAAGTGCATATGAAATGTGAACTTCTTGAACTTCTACATAAAATGAATATGCATTTCTGAGTATTCTTCCCATGGTCCCAGCATTACCAAATGAAATGAGCAAGATGAAAGTCATGGATTTCACCTGGGAATCCTCAGAACTCCACAGCACATGAGGAGTTTGATTATGTATATAACACAGTTAAAGGTAAAGTTCAGGGAGCTGAAACCATTAACTAATATCAGATTGGAGGGGTAGGGATGGGAAGGTTTAGAACTGCATGACCTTTAAGCCTCCTTCCAATTACTCAGTACTAAGAAACAATTCTCTAATGCAGAGAAAACAGCTTTAATCCCCACATGACTGAATCTACTCTGCATCGAGCACTACTTTCAGTGCCAAAAGTCCAGGTATAGCAGTGCACATGTACAAAAGGAAACACTGAAGGTGAAATATGTCTTTAACACCATCGTTCTTGCTTTATGTCAACTTCCTTTACCTTACAGCACACATGCTCTTCTTCACAAATGTAGTATTTATCAGTGTTTATCCTATCTTCTCTTTACAAACATGAGCTTTCTCTTCAATGAAAAACTACTGGTGATTGCTCATAGCATACTTTGAAATAAAATCCTTTTATGTCTTCTCTTTAAGTCATTTTTGTGACTTTTATTTTAAAGAATATATCAGTAAATATAATCAAACTTCCTTCTCTACACTGGGAAACTAACAAAGGAGTAAAAAAAACTTATACTCTAAAAATTATATCATAATTATGCTGTTTTGCCTCTCTTTACAGTATCTCTTCTTAGAAAGCAGGACATATACACATAAGTAATATTGGGAAAATTTAGATCAAGTTTCAATGATATTGATTTAATAGTGGCAAGGAAGAAAAAAAAGAAGAAATTGAATTTTACCTTAGGAAACCCTTTGATACCTGAGAAGGTGTCCATAACCTGGAAGAAGGAAATGTCAATGATAGCTTAGTAAGTCAGATTCCAACTATTAAAATGTTATATATTTTAGGTGACTGCACAATGACATATATTAGAAATTACTGAAATTAATTTAGTCTGATTTGCACACTTTCTGTCCCCCTCTCATCTTTTACTGGAATCAATTTTTTTAAATTAAAGTATAACCTACTAATTAACTTTTGGCATCAAACCACATTTAGCCCATTTAATATGCAGTCATGGCTTCAGAAGTGCTGACTAGTTCTACTGAAGTTCTAGAAAATTATGAACTGTCATCAAAACATCTAATGCTAAGTAGATGCTAATGTCCAAGATATAGCATGGTCCAAGGAAGGGAAGAAGGAAAGAAAAGGAAATAAAACAAAATAAAATAAAATGCTAATGCAGCTAACTTTTCTCTGTGATCAGTGGATACTTTTTCTCTATGTCAGGGCACTTTGAAGTCACAAAACAACTTAGGAAAAAACCCAGGTGAACCTTAGAAACAAGAATTCATTCAAGAAGGCATGGATGATGCTTTTCCACTACTTTCCACAATGCTGGAGTCAAAACTAAAATCTAAGAACAGATAACTGATAATAAATTCCCAGATACAAGTTAGGCACTGTTATCCAAGATGAGGTTTAAAAATTAAATCTAATGCTGCTTGAAATGTACCTTGTCCTTCTGTACTTGGGCCTGACTAAATAAATGTCACCAGGTTTGAAGCATAATGTACAATTACTGAAGTACCTGTTGGAGTGACTCCCTTTAGTACGGAGATGCCAAGGTATTGAACCCTTTCAGCATCAGCTTTATTAAATGGTTAAATGGCGTATTGTGGAGAAGTGTTGCTCAAATCCTGTGAACCCTACTTCCTTGTAATTTCTAGGGATGTTTTGGATTGAGAGCCAAAGTGTTCCCTTACTTAGGGGGCCTTATCAGTTGGACTTGGCACTAATATCCTGGTACAGATAAGGGTGTCCTCATGTAGAGACTCAAGGTAATAACATTCTCATCCACTCAGAAAAACATTCTGATCTGTGAAAGGCAATGATGACAACTTCTCTTTCCAGAGCCCATCTGCACACACAGATCTGCATCCCAGCATGCCTGCTGCATGCAGTCTTCCATGTTGGCTAATTCTACAGTTCAAATGGCCTTTGTGAGCTTATGAGTAATGTTTCCTTGCCTGCCCAGACACCAGCTTATATGTATAACGTAGTTCTTTGTGTCTGTATGTGGCACATGAACTGTGTTTTCTCTTTTCAGGTCTCTGAAGATTTAACTACAATGATTCAATCTTTGTGTCATCTTGATAGCACCTTGTGATGTTGTGATGTTTGCTTTAGTTTACATTGTGTCAATAGTTATTGAGGTTTCATTCTGAAGCAGGGTGTAAGAAAAATAAAAATATGTTCTCTTCTTAGTTTTCTACATAACTAAACTTAGGACAGGAGGCACTTGCTTACCATGTATGACCTCTCTATAACACGTTGAACCTATTGTGTTTCTTGTTTATTCCTGTTGTTTTAATTCACATTTTATTATCCTATGTGTCTTTATAACTTGTAACATATATTACAGATCAATATATGAAAAATCTGGGGCTGAATATATTAATAATCTTACACCAATTGTCTTGGTTACTTCAAAATCATGAGCAAGTAATCTAAAATGTTGAAACCTAATATGCTTATTTGAAATGAGTTTATCAACTTAAAACTGATTTTCAACCAATGTGCTGCAAGAATTTTTAAAACATGTAGTATCTGACTATTTAGTCAAGGCACTGACCTTTTTTCCCTTGGATTGTCAGATTAAAAAATGACATCAACCAACACAACAATAGCCATCTGATGTGAATGCCCTGTCTTGAACCATAAATATATAGGTCATATAATAGAGTCATATCTTATTGGTCACATTGCATAATAAGGTTGTGTCTGATTAATTAATTTTTGGTAACAGAAATCCTCATATACAATTATAGGCACCTGATTTTTCTAAAAGGTCACTTTGGAGCAATAAGTGTAGGTAATACTATTATTTTTTTTTGTAAATCAATCAACATTATATGTATTTTTTGTCAGATCAGCAAAAATATATGGGTTTTTTTTTTTTTTTTTGGTGTGCTGCAGAATTTTAGTGTGCTATAAGATGAAAAAGGTTGAAAGTTGCTGACCTAAAATGACAATATCATTTTCTGTACATTAGTGAAAGTTTCCAAAACACAAAACCTAAGCATTTTCATCATAACTATTTGGTAGGAAGAGGCCTCTGAGGTCAGCAGGCACAATGTTTTATCTTTAAATGAAGCAGGATGGAGATAAAACACAACGCTCAGAGCTGGCTACAGCATAAAACGATATCATTCCATTAATTGGCAAACCTTCCTGTTGAACATACTATTTTCATGAGACCGTTAATAGATCTATTTTATAGACGAGGATATTAGGACATAGGATGAAGAGTAGTAGTGTTTCTCTTTTGTTGCATACCTACCTTTATAATCATACCCCTAGAGAATCAGTCTAAAGGATGTTGATGGAATTGTTAAGCCCCTGAGGCCATGCTGATAAAACTGAGTAAATTGGGCTGTGTTTGCACTGAATACATTTTTGTTAATCCTTTGACCTTGTTGAAACCACGGGCCTTGTTGCTCTACTGTTGAACTCCTTTCTAACCTGGCACAGGCACTCTGGTTGCAAACCACAATGATAGAGAAGAAAAGAAAATGAATCCATTGTGACATTTAAAATCTACTGCCAAGTGTTTGGAACCCTTTGAGGACAAAAGCTCTAAGAAAGAATTATCTGAGATATTATGATTTCCCAAAGATTTATATTTTTATGCTTATTTCTATTGTATTTTTCCATTGCCATTTATCCCTCTTATATCCTCTTCCACCTCCACCCACCCTCCTTCACCCCCACAATCACTCTACTGTTGTCCATGTCTTAAAAATTTCTTTATTTTATTTTAAAAAATTTTATTTAATTTATTGGGGTAACATTGGTTAATAGAACTTTATTGGTTTCAGATGTATATTCTATAATATATCATCCGTATATTATATTATGTTCATCACTCAAAGTCAAGTCTCCTTTTGTGACCATTCTATAACCAGGGCGCAATATTTTTCAAAGAAGTTAACACTTTAGCAATAAGAAGTTTTACTTCATTTATCTATTTTTATAAAGAACAGTGCCCTTCTTCTCATATTAGTATTTTCATTGTTTATTGTCTCCTCACGCTCAGCTGAATACATGACTCATAACTGATAGTCCTTTAGACATGTTGCATCATCTGATGCTTTGATTGAGGATGATTCAGGTCATGTGAAGTATCTGCATCAGTCAATGGATCTGCAAATGAAATGCCTGGAAATGAGTGAGTCATCAAATGTGACTTCTGGCTTCTATGAGTAATCCTAGCTCCCATTTGCACTGATGCAGCTTCCTCTCAAATAGCTGTGGATTTTTAATAAAATATAGAATTATCCCACTTTAGAGCTATAAGAGACTTCAGAGATCTTTGTAACATCTTTAAAATCGTATTAGAGACACAAATATTTAGTCTAGTTAAGAGTTTAGTACAAGATCACATATAGTATCAATCTGAATGAGTATTTTTTAAAATCATCCAATGTTATATCCTTTTCAAAATAACTTTTACAGTTTCTATATTTGGTGAATTCAATACAGTTCCTCTGTCTTTTTTATTGATCAACATTCACAGAAGTGGAAACAATTTTAAGTTATGTTTAAAGTTCTCAGAAAATGTTGAGAAAACACAAATGATTTCTTTCTATTTTCAAGATATCTGAATCTACTTAAGCAGGCTATGTACTTTATAAAATTATACATAGTGTATAATTAATGTTTCATATTATGAAAGAAAAAATAAAATCCATTTCCTAAGTGATGAAAGACAACTGAGAGAATCCAAACCTCTGCATGACGTTCCAATAAAAACTGTCTCCATTATCATCTCAAATTAAAATGCTCCTTCTAGTTACAAGTGTTCTCATTGCTTCTCTGCATGCATTGATATTTATGGGATCAATATGTAATTTAGTATCAGTATGTTTAATCATAATCAGCAAGAGTGCTATGTTTAGCTGAACCTATAAAATGTACTATAATGATTCTAAAATGTTTAATTTAAGAATCACTGCCTCTGTGCATATGAATCAGAGACCTGTGTTTAATTATTGATAGCAATTAGTACACAGAAGCAGACAAACACCATCTGGTGGTAGAAATGGTTCCACGGCTGTTCTCCTTTCATTCACTCTTGCTTCTAAAATAATCCATTATTGATTGTATTCCCCCAGATAAAAAATTGGTTTTCTTTTTATATCCCAACTACTAGAATTTCTGTCCCTTTAAACCCATAGTATAGTCATTGTTCTCTGAGTTAAAATAAAACGATCAGAACTATGGGGTGGTCAACTGCATTTGGTTGTCATAATCAGACCTCAGGGAAATTTTTCAGTAAGAACTCCTCACCCTGTATGCATGCATCTCATGAATAATAATGAGTGATGTTAAAGTAGTTGAACCTCAAGGTCAGACATTCAGAACAAAAAGCAATGCTTAACATAAAACCATAGCAAATGCCAACTATTAACTAATTAGGTGCATATTTTACTCAGACAAGAACAGGTGCACGTGTGTGAGCCTGTGTGTATGTGTTGTGATATGGCTTAGGTAGACAGTCTTCTTCAATCTAATGAAATTTAAGAAAATACCTGAAATGAAGATAGAGGAAATTACCTTATCTACTCTTAATTAATGAATTTATTGGGGTGACAATAGCTAATAAAATTACATGAGGGGGACCCAAGAAAACTGGAATTGTCTTCTGGAGGGCAGGCGCCTTGTAGTACAGGCTTCCCCCACTAGGTGAGTGTTCTAGGAACCCATCTTTATCAGCATACCAGCTGGCATTGTTGTGAGATGCTGCATTCGGCTTTAGTGAATTTTCTGTTTTAAGACTCTCAAAGCATTTTCCAATTTCGTGATGGGTGATTTATGAGCTTCCTGCCCACACCATGCTGAGTTTTCAGCAGTTTTGGACCAAAAATGGCATGAAGCCCATGCCCTACTCTCCCTATTCACTTGATCTCACCCTGAGTGACTTTTTTTTCCCCAGGATGAAAAAAGTCCGTAAAGGGAAATGTTTTACTGATGTGAAAGAGCTAAGATAAACAAACAAACAAACAAACAAAGTGCCAGAAGCACTAAAACCATCAAAATCGACAAGTTCAAAACTTGAGCAATGGAAAAAACTTTTCTATAGGTGTATTGCATTAAACGGAGAGTACTTTGAAAGTGATTGAAGTTTAAACATGTAAGAATAAATACACAATTTTTTTAATAAATAAATTCCACTTTTGGGGAGGGGTCCTTCCTCATACTGGTTTCAAGTTTACAATGCTATCATACATCCTACTCTTAAATGGGTCCACCATTGTCATCTCACCTTTGTATACAGTTTGTTCCCTCAGCACAGTTGCTTAACCCCATATGGAAATATGCCTCCTGGTCCCCAGAGCTGACTCTTTTGTCCTCTCATTCTTTTTGTTTAACTCAACTCATGTGCTACCCTGGGCAGAACAGAGCTAAACATGTATACAGACCTCAATCCCCTTGGCACTCAGGTGACCATGCTGGGGCTAAGACAGCCCAGTCTCCTAAGCGATCACCTCCAGTATCATCAATTAGCTTCATTCAAGACCACGTAGACCAAAGGTCCATGGTTTGCCACAAGGTCCCTTCTTCAGTGGGCATACTGTGTTAAATTGGTCTTGCTAGTCCATCTCATTGGGTAGAGTACAGCTAAGAGAGAGTTCTGCCATGCACACACCTATTTCAGCAGCCAGTGACAGAAGACTTAACAGTCCCATGGGTGAGGGGGTCTAAGGAACTTCTGAAAGAACTTGTGGACCAGGTGTCAAGAGCACTATATTGAAGTCAAAGTGCACCTGGGATGGAAGATGAAGGCTTAGGAGTGGGAGTGTGCCAGGTTGAGGTCTCAAATCTCTGACTGTTCTACCTAATCTCGGTATGTCTGTTTTCACATATATTGACTTCTGTTTGCAGCTCGTGTCCTTAAGTGCAATCTAACCTGGAGAATTGAATCAATGAAAGCAAATTATAGCAGTCAACTTTATGGTCGAAAGAGGCAGGAAAAGTGTATACAAACAACAGGTTTAAAACTACATCATAGTTCTGAGTAATTTGTTTATTCATAACGAGGCCAACAATGGGTTCTAGTTTCATGGGAGGAGTGGCTTGGAGGGAGCCTAAAAGCCAAGCTCAAGTTATTGTGGATTGGCATAAGTCTTAGTCTGAAAGATGGTTGGTGGAAGCAGGAAGAGTGCCTGAGAATTTCCAGAGAGTGGGAGAAAATTAAGATCCAAGCCTAGGTCTCTGGCCTAGTCCAGTGGATTCAGACCACAGAATGCAAAGCCATATGGGCTTACGGTGATGTCTCAGGGCACATTTGTGAGGGTAGTAGTTAAGTGGGGGAAATCTGGACACCGCAACCCAGATTTTAACTACTTTATCTATTTTATACACTTTTATCTAATAGATACCTTTTATCTACTTTACTCTGTAGACTTGCATAAAAGATTTTTTGGGGGGAGAGGGGAGTGCAGTAAAGAAGGAAACCTTATTCAGTGAGACATAAAAGATTTCTTTTAAAGAAAGAGTTCATACATTAAAAGAGCCTCTACAACACTACCTGACTAGTGGACAAGGATAATGGGAACACAGAACCTCAGAAGCCAGACCTGGGGACTATTTGGGTGAGTAGTATGATTCACCTCCCAAGGTGGATGGTGACCAGTTCAGCAACTGAAGTAGCCTCTGCAGAGCTAGCTGTCTAGGAAAGAGGAGGGCAAGGGGACAGCAGGTGCTGCTGAGGTACACGGAAGCTTCGCAGAGGCAGTGTGGACTGATGGCTGGGTTGGGCACACGGGCAGGGGCTGTTGTCTCCAGTGACTAAGGCTGGGGAACGGATTCTTGTGTGCAGCCTCTGCCATTTGCAGGGGATTTGATCAGGCTCTGATTTTACAAGGAAAGGTGCAGGAGTTCTTCATCCAATCCACTGACTTAATCCAATTTCTGTGAAGAGGTTAAAAGTATCACAGATCACCTTACTGTTTTCTTTATAAGTAGTCCCTGAACTATAGATAATTGTAGCTGCAGCTGTTCATGAAATATTCATTTATTCAAACAGGACTTAAGAAAAGTCAAGGCCAATGACATAGCTGCAGTGGGCGATCTTGTTCAAAAGGTTACCCACATAATTTCCCCAAAAATATTCTGGCAGAAAATCTGAATAGATGGTAATTTTTACCATAAAACAATCACAAATTGAGCCAGGTCCTTGTTACTATGAATAAATTCTAATTATCTTGTCCCAGAAATGTGCCAAAAAAGAAGATGAATTCTTATATCCTAAAACAAGTCATTTTTTTGGTAATATCTGCATTAATATTGGGGCAGAAACCCATCCACTAAAATGATTTGCACAAATTGCTACTGTGTTCATGTTGAATAAGAGTAGAGATTTGGAGAGTTTGTGTTTAAATGTCCAGAAAATCCCTTTTTGAGATCCAGCCTCTTTCCTCCCTGACTGAAGCAGGTGCCTTTGAAGGGGGTTGCCTCAGGGAGGGGGTTCATAGGCAGGTTGATGGAAAGTAAGAAGACGATTCATCCAATTATAAGTATAGTAATTTATAGGACCAATTAAAGTTAGAAATTGTAATAAAAAAATCACATCTGGTGAAGAATTTCAGAAGCTACAATGAAGGCTGATGTCCAATTGAGTTCCCAAAAGAGGCCAACTAAGTATTCCTGACCATGTTACTATGAATGATCCCCAGAGGGTCAGCAGAAATGTGTGAGATGAATAAAAAGCAAAAAATAGTAAAAAGCAAAATTACATCTGTGGCTTTCTTGAATGCTAACAGCAAAATCCAGAAAAATTCTTAATGTAGATTTTTGTAAAAATAAACTGTTTTGTAAAATAGTCTAAATTTAATGTTTTTACATTATAGTGAGAGGTAGAGATTACAAAAACAAATAGATCATAATAAAATTTAGTTAAAACCATTGGGAGCTTATAGAAAAATATGCTGGCTCATTAGGGAAATTGTTTAAAATGTCGCCCCATAAAGCATTAGAATTTGCACAACTAAGAGAACTCTTAAAATGATTGAATCTAGAGATTTGAATTCACTTTAAAGGTCATCTGGCCTAATGACTCAGTGTTATGATTCCTCACAGAGGATTATTGGTTCCTGAACATGCCCAGGGGATTATGAGGTAAATAGCATCAAGATTAAAAGCTTGGTCTCAGGAGTCAAGCAGACCTCAAGTCTACCACTCAACAGTTATATGTATTTGTCAGGTGACTTGACCACTGTAAACCTCCATTTCTGCATTGGTAAAATGGGCCTAATAATAGCACAATTAATCCTCATTATTCAGACTGTGTATTTGTGAATTTGCTTACTCACTAAAATTTATTTGCAACTCCAAAATCAATACTCGTCGTGGTTTTGTGGTTAGTCATGAATGTGCACAGAGCAGTGAGAAATTTGAATTGTCCAATGCTCATGCCCTGAGATGAGGTCAAACAAGGTGATGCTCTGTCTGTTGTTCAGTTCTCCTACTGTAAACAACTGTCCTTTTCATTGTACAGTAAGTGCCATATTTTATGCATTTTTGTGCTTTTTGTTGCTGATTTTGCTGCTTAAAATAGTTCCCTACTGTAGTTCTGAAATGCTGTCTAGTGTTTCTAAACACAAGAAGGCTGGGATGTGCCTTGAGGGGAAAACACTTGGGCTAAATAAGCTTCATTCAGGCATGAGTTATAGTGCTCCTGGCCAGGGGGGCAGCAATAATGAAAGAACATCATGTATTAAATAAGATGTTTTTAAGCGGACACACACATAAAACAGGATTGTGTATTGATTGGTTGATGAAAATGTTTTGAACAGAGGCTCTAAGGAATGCAACCCTGTATTTCCCTTAGGAGCATTGGTTCCATATTTGCTAATTCAGTGCTCCTGGCAACTTTATCGAACATAGTTACCATAGATTATAAGAATCTACTCTACTTACATTGCCCAAAGGGATAATGTATTTTGAACTGTTCAGTACTAGAACTTGGTAAGTGACATATAAAAAAAGTGTTCAATAAAAATGGGTAATGTTATTAAACACAATGTCATAAAGTAGCTTCTTCCAAACACTTTTCAGACATTTTGCATTCACTACCTTATTCATTTGTAACACCTCAAATTGTTATGTGTGTGCAATATTATGATACAATAAGAAATATATAGTTAGTCTTCGTCCTTGGATCCTAGAACAAAAGATTCTAAAATCATTGAAATTTCGTGAGTGATAGAGGTGATAGTAGCATCTTTTGTTACAAAATGTCATATCTGTCCCTGTTTTCTGATGCGGATTTCCTAAAATCCTTGCAATTCCCTGAGTGATGAGTGTCTTTGATAAATTAATGAGATGACTCTTGCCTGATGGACGTCTTCATAGCGTCAGGATAGGGGCTGGCCTCCTGAAACTCCAATCACGTGATTAGAAGGTTGGAACTTTCAGCCCTATCCCCAGACCTCCTGGGAGGGTAATAGGTTCAATCACCAATGACTAATGATTCAATAGACCATGCCCATGTAATGGAACCTCCATAACAGCCTAGACAATAGGTTTGGATATGTTTAGGAGCCATGAAAAATTCCTGGGTGCTAGGAGGGTAACAGACATGGAGAGGGCATGGGGACCCATGTTCCTTCCCCTATACCTTGCCCTAAGCATCTTTTACTCTGGGTAGTGAGTAGCAGAACTGAATTAAATTGTAGGTCACCCAGTTGGTGTGCAGAGAGTTGGAGAACTGGCGCTTGTGGAAAAATTTCCTCACACATTTAGTGTTAGAAGTGTTGTGAGTAGGAACAGATCAGTATGATATCCATATCTTCATTCATGTGGCCATTGCAATTTTAAACATGGTAAGGTTGGCCTGAAAGTTGTGTCCCCTTGTTGGAGAACTTATAAATCTCTGTCAATAAACACGTTCATAACATTCATTGAACATGGTTATTTGAGCTTCTAACAGGGAATAAACTTCCCCGTCTTGAGTGCTTCATGACTTCAGTGGGGGAAGTGGCTATAAATTAATGTGTGTGCTATCTTGGTATGTGAAAAGGATGCTTGGCTAATATGGCAGAAAAACAGATGACCTGTTCACCAAATTTGTGAAGTTTCTTATCCATGGGAATACACCTTGATAGCATTCTCCATCTTTTTCTTGATATTAAACTGGATTTTACAAATGTAGTATAAGCAAAAAAGATGCATGCCACTTCTGGGCCAGGCTGCTTTAAATTTTCCATTTTCTTTCTTACATTGGCTTGATACAAACATGGAGAGAGGCTTTGGAAGCTGCTGGTGAAGCTGCTGTCCTCTATTCATACTTGGAGAAAATTGCCCACCAGTCAGTGAGGACTGTATCTTAGGACTTTCTGAGTGAAAGACTTCTATCATAGAGTTATTATGCACAGTGGTATTTGTTGCAACCAAAACATTAATATAGGTAGGATTTTGAAGTCTTGAATTCTGGTATGAGCTCTCTCATTAGATGGTGATGAGGTTTAAACTGAGATGAGGTTTTTAGTCTTGCCATGTCTCAGCATCCTCCTCTGTAGAATGGCACTAATTATCCTTTCTCAAACCCTCGTACAGGATCACAAGAGAGTCCTAATGAGGTAATGGATTTGAGAGAACCCTGAAAAGCATGATATATGATATGCATGCAAGGCACTCTAAAATAATTTGGGGTGCCCCAGGTCTCTTAAGTCACCAGTAAATTGAATTGACACATTGACTCTAAACAATAGATCTTGCCTTTTCTATAAGGCACAATTTGCTGCTCAGTTTCTGAAATTCTAATTAGTATAAATGAAGCAACATGATGTTCTTGAGAGAGAGTTAGCCATGATCCCAGAGAGCCCTGCCTCCCACGCCACAGCACGGAGACACTCCTCTGTGCACAGTTGTTCAAAAGGAAAACACCAAATTAAAGACTAAAGTTCAGCATAACCTAATCTGTGACCGCACTCAGGCCTTAATCAGATTAATCTCTCTGCCTGTAGCAGAACACAGATGAGAAAGGCACCGAAGTGCGAGGGGAGCACTCAGCAAGACGACGCTGAGAGGCCTGACCCTGAACACCCCGATCCGTGCTTTTAAATTCCCCAGTCTGCTCTTCTGTTTTGTTCTTTATAACTGCTTGCATATGTAGAGTTGCATTTGTAAAGTTTAATATAAATATTCCTTTTAATTTAGAAGGCAGCAATATTGATTCCATTTCTCTGAGATGCAGAAAAATTTTCATAGGATAGACATCAGGTTTAAAATCCACCTTGTTACAAATTACCTGATGGAGCAAAACAAGTTATTTCCTTACAAACCAAGTTATATCTTTGGCATTACTGTACATGTTCCAAAATTTCACCTCCCTCATCCCAATTCCCACTTCCCATCCACCTCCATCGGCAATACAAACATAGTGACCCAGACTCCTGTTTCTGTGATTCTCCGTTGTTTTTTAAGTATATGTACTTTTACAACTTTTTGGTTTTACTCTATAAAAAGGACATATTGTATATAATCTTTTGAGAATGACTAATCTACTTGATATTAAATTGCTAGAGCTCATTTGTATGATGTTACATCACTGTAGCTTGTAGACAAAAACAAAAACAAGACATTATCCAAAAATGTCCCTGTCCTAATCTCTAGAATCTAAAACCTGAGAATATATTAAATTACATGGTAAATGATAATTAAGGGTGCAGGTGGAAATAAGGATGCTAAAGGCCTTGAAATAAAGAGGTTATTCTGGATTATCTTCTTTGGTTCTATGCTATCACAAGCATCCTTCTAAGCAGAAGAGGGAAGCTGGAGAAACCTATGAGCAGCATTCCCTGTGAAAAAGACACCCCAGGCATTGCTGGCTTTGAAGATGGGAGTGAGCAATGAGCCAAGAAGTGCAGGAAACCTCTAAAACCTGGAAAAGGCAACAAAACTGATTCTTCCCTAGAAAGGAACACAACCCTGCTGACACCTTGATTTTAGTGCAGTGAGACTCTTTCAGACTTCTGACCTCCACAGTAGTAACAATAGTATAATAATGTGTGCTCTTTTAAGTCACTAAGTTTCTGGTAGCTTGTTACATCAACATTAGATTTTATTTATATATATCTTATATAGAATATATATATAATAAAATTGCCTTATACATATAGAACATATACATAGAAAAAATATATATGACAATTTATTGTTCTACTCACTCACTGAGGTATGCTTATGTTGTTTCCATGCGGTTGCTACTGTGAACAGTGATTCTGACAACGTTCATGTATATGTCTCTTTTGCACTGGTGCAAGTTTTTTTCTTAGATGTTTACTTAGACATGAAATTCCTGGACCAACAGATGTATGAATGATCTAATAGGTAAATGGTCAAAAAGAGATAAATTGAAACCATTTTCCAAAATGGTTGTAAAAATTTACATTCTAACCAACAACATACAACAAGCGCATCCTCTTGGCATTGTTAAACTTTATTTCTAATGGCATGAGTTCAAAGTGATATTTCATTGAAGTCCTAATTTGCAATTCCTTGATTATAAGTGAAGTTGATCGCGTCTTAACTTGGTTACTGGTCACATGTATTCCTTCTTCTAGAAACAATTTTTTGCCTCTTTTAAAAATAAGTTTTTGATGCTTTTATTTTTGTTTGTTAGAATTTTTATGTATTTCTATACTAATCCTTCATCAGTGATCGGAATAATATTTCTAAGGACTTATATGATTGAGATTATTTTAGTATGACAGTATTGTTAGGTGAAAATCCTAGGTCCTAAGATCTTTTTTTTCAATACCTTAAAAACTATATTCCCTCTTACATCTACTGCAATCTTTTAAAAAAATGCCTTTCCCTTTGAGTATGACCTTTTATTTCTCTAAGCTTTTGAAAATTTAATGCATATATGGTAACCTTACATTCTGGTATGTCTAAGTGCCTCTCTCCATGCTTTCTTGAGTTTATTTTACATCATTCATCTTCATACTGAAAAGTTTCCCAAGACAGTATTTGAGATATAATTGATTGGATCAAAATACTTGTTTGTAATCCAACCTTAGTCATAACTCTTCAAAGGTATATTTGCAATTTAAAAGTAAGACACAAATGAACTTTTAATTTTTAGATATGTGGTAGGCTAGTAGATTTTGGCAAAGAGGACTTTGTACTTTTCTGACTAAACTCTGAGCCATCAAAGGTCTTCTCAAGAGGCATACCATGGCATGAGATATTTGGTACTCACTTCTCAGAGGCTGTGAATGAAGGACCTGATTCACAGGGCAGGAACACTGCCTGACTCACACACAGCAGGCATTGAGTAAATATTTGTGTAATAAATCAATGAATAGGCACATGTGAGAATAACACAATTCAGCTCTCTCCACTTCTTTTATTAATCAGAGTGGAATACCCCCAAATGAAAAGAGAAACCCTTGTTTAATTTGCTTGCTATTTCTAAAGCTGTGTGAGTGGGTCACAGAGAATAATGCTCATTTCACTCAGATGCTACAAACTGTGATGGCTTTAAAGAGGTGCAGAATGTCTCCACTACATTGTTCTACTAAAAATGCTCCACTGTGGACATTTACCACCCTGAAAAAAAAAAAGGTTGATTTTGATTTTCTTTCTTCAGGAGTTGAGGGAAATATTGAAATGAGGAAAGGAGAGGAAGTTAAAATACAAGACCTGCTTTGTAGAAAAGGGAAGAGTCCAGGCCTCTTGAACAGACAGCAAGGCAAAAGTAAGAAGCAAGAATTGTATAGAAAAATACCTATGAGAGAAAGTTGAGAAGGAAGCCATGGAATGCTGGCAGCGCTGTCAGACCAGGATGTCAGCCAGACTCTGAGTGAAGGAAAGAGGGAAGGGAGGTTGGGTCTAAGCAACCTAGACCACCTTGAAATCTCAGGAATGCCTGACAGAACCGTCAAGGAATCCACAGCCAAGGCCAGCATCAGAGGGGCACATGTTTTCAAGGAATGGGCCTGCCTTAGAATTAATGCTGAACTCAGTCTCTGGCTGGAGCAGCCCATGGGAGGCATTGCCTCAGTGCAAAAGCAGCCATGTCATCGCAGCTCGGCAGCCTGGCCTTCAGCCACTTGTGTCCCTGTGATCGGAGGTATGTGAAGCCCCTTCTCCTAGCTGCCACACACTGGGAAATGGTTGATGTTCAGATTTCTGGCCCATCAATGACAGACATTTTCAATGTATAGAATAATGTGGCCAGACGGAATTTTGGAAGATGACTGAAACATTTCGGCTCTTACGGATGAACAGAACACAATAGGTATGAGCTTTGCCTATAATAAATGACAGCCGAAGGGTGTTTTAGAAATAAAACTAAGGCACTGATATGATGTTGATGAATAGTTGCCAGCAAATACAACATCTTTTGATTTCTGAAATCCTGCTGCAGATCAAGTGTCCTTAGTGTTTACAACATTAATTTAGGCCTGAGTTAGGGGAGCTTTCTCTGCACAGGGCCAGAGAGCAACTAGAGTAGATTTGGAAGGCCAGTTACTATCTATCACAATTATTCAATTCTGCCTTATAGTGTGAAAACATCCATAGATTACATGTATATGAAGAGATGTGGCTTGATTCCAATGAAACTTCATTTACAAAAGCAGGTTTTGTCCACTTGGATTGGCCCACAAGCCAAGCTTGATGACCACTGATTTAGACATTTCAAGTAAATTGCATCAGATCATTCTGAAATTCAAGCCAGCATGATATAGTAGGGTTTTTGTATTTGGGGAATTGTGAAAAATAAAGCTTAGTAAGTAGCCGAGACCAAAAGTATCAATATGACCAATTTCAAGGAATTAGACTTTTATGCATGGAAAGTCACTACATCTTTATGCAGGCAAATGACATAAACAATCACAGGGGCAATGCAGAAGGAGGTGAAGCTGCCAAACACACAACTAAAAACTCGTGCAGCACCTAGATTAACAAAATGTGAAAGCCCAACTCAAAAGGGTGTGTCTTTGATTAATTAAAAGGAAGGAAGGAATTAGAAAGCTCTAAGGGATATAAAATTCCTAGAATGTAGTAAACTTAAATGTAGAAAATATAAAAAGAAAATAGCCTCGCTGATACAGGGCTTTGATTAGACTTGAACCGCTGAGTGAATGATGGTGCCCTCACTAAAAGAAGGGAAATAAAGGTGTATCTGATTTAATAGGGTCAGAAGATTGACTCCTTTGAAGAGTTTGAATTATCTGTAGGATGTTGAAATGGATGTCTAGGGAGGATCACTTTATAAATTCTATAACTGTCCAGCCGCTATGCTGTATACCTGAAACAATGTAATATTTAATGTCAACTCTATTTGAAAAATATAAATTAAAAGAAATATTTAGTAGGCTATTAGTTGCTTGGCTTCCAAACTCAAGAGATAGGTGTGTACAGAAAAGGACAGGAGTTTGTCATGATACTCTGGGAACATCAATACATAAAGGAAGAATGAAGGAAGAGGGCACTGAAGGAAGACATGCATAACTTTTCTTTCTCATTATCTTTTTCATTTTGAGGTTTTGTTCAGGGTCCTGTCCTCCTTTCTCCCTTTTGGATTGCTTTATGTGTTTTCCTCTTTGTGATTTTATATATTTTTACTTTTGGCTCCAAGTTGATGAAATTGCTTTTCAGAAATTTTAGACATTCTGTTTTTCAGAAATTCTGACTTACATCAGTAGGACCAGCTCCACACAACCTAATTAAATTTCTAACTCTCATCCACTCATCTTATCCAACCAAGACCGTCAGCCTCTGTACACTCAAAAGTTAACATTGTCAGCACCAACCCAGCATAGTTCCCTCAGTCTCACATGCACTTAACAAACCCAGAACATTGTCTCTCCTCAGATATGTGTCTCTCTTCACTGACATGGTTCATAACTTCACCATTTCTTGCCTTAGACCATTGAATAAATACATGTTCTACTTATTCCCAGGTCCTCCTGATTCCAGTCCATCCTCCAAAATGATCTCACCAAAAAAGAATCTAGTTGCCTTGAACATTTAAAACTGTTTATTTCTCGACACCCCCACCCAATAGTGATGTGTAATATAAGATCTAACAGCAACTGTTTTTAGCCTGTTTGAAGAATCATGTTGCCTACCATTCCAGGAACATTGAACAATAAATAAAATCAAGTTGACAGAAAAACAGAAAGCCTTTCTCAAAGATTTCTTCATGTTAATTTCCCAAATCTTCTCTCTTCAAAATCATTCTTTTCATAACACGTACTTCCTACATTTATTTGATAGAAAGTAAAAAGAAGTTCTTGGGAGAAGTGGCTAATTTTCTTATCCATTCCATCTCTCAATCATCTAAATTCCAGATGTTATATCCAAGTCACTTTTTTTCTAACATCTTTTTTTTTACAAGAGGTATGTCTGATCTCTGCTGACCAGAAGAGAACAGACAAGTGGTGAATATAATAACATTAATATTTGATCACTACTCAAAATCACTTTTAAGGTGAAATTTGGTGTTCACTGTTAATTTTATATTAATATTCTATAATAATAATAATATTGAAAATAATACTAACAAAAAATCCTAACATATATACTGCCTCAAAATGCCTGTCATTTTCTTAATGCTTTATGTTTATTAACTCATTGATCCCCAAAACCACCCAAGGAGATAGTTACAATTATTGTCCTTATTTAAAGATGTGGAAACTGAGAAAGTATAAAACTTACTGAAGATCATGCAGTTTATAAAAAGTAGAACTGGGTATGTACTTGCACAATCTGACTTCATAATCCATGTTCTTATCTGCTTCCCAATATTGCTATTTATAACCATATACTATATTGAAAATAATATAATTATCATGTAAATGGATTTTATTTTTGCTACTCCTATCATTTCTTGAATACAACTTAAACTCATCAGCTTGGCATTTGAACAAAGCCTAAATATTTTTACATCATAATTTCTCTCCACCTTCCCAATGGTTCTCTTGACTGGGCCATGGACTGGGTCTTGACTGGGTCTTGTGGTCTTAGAGAATTGCTCCATGATTCAACTCATAACCTAGTGATAACTAGGATCACAACCAGATACATGAAATTTGTCTGTATCTGTGTCTTCTATGAAACATGAATGACTCAGTTTTAGGGTGTTGCCCTGATTACATTTTTATTTTCAATTACTAATAGGCTCTCAAAATGCACAAGTAAAATATATAAAAAACAAAGAGCACATTATCAACTTTACTTATTTAAAACCTTCACTTTTAAAGGAGCATCTTTGGTTGTATTGCTAATTTATAAATGTTTAATTAAAGAAAATACCACACATTTGGTCTTTTTGCATGTCTTGTGATCCCTAACTCTGGATTCACATGCCACTTTTGATTATATTTTGTAAATATTTACATATATTCTACATTTATCACGCACAGACACACATGGGAAAAACAAGTTCTTTTGGTTACATGAAGAGCATGTGTATCCCATGTTATTCTGCATTTTACTGTGAGCACTTAGTGTATCAATCCCTGAGGCAATCTTTCAAAATAGACTGTTTTGAGAAAAATCTCTTCAGGGAATCTCTTCTCCAATAAATTTCTTCTGCATAATCAGCTCCATTTCAGAAAAAAAAGATATGTTTCAAATATACATTATTTGTGAATTTATTTTCTTTGTCTAAAGGATAGCAAAATAGAATGGAAAAATCACTGAGTTGGTTTTAGCACTTTATAGCTTGTCCATGTGTGTATTTATGTTTTATTCCAAACTATATCATTTATTCCATGTATTTCCTAAATTAATATACGTGTTTTGAACACCTTCTGTGCATTGAGTCTCTCTTCTGAAAATTTACAATATAATGGAAGACAATGTCGTGGACATCCGTTCAACAGTGTATCAAATATACAGGTATTTATTGTATGTCTACAATATGTCTTGCATTTTCTTCTCATATAAACAATGAACTGTCTTAAATAATAGAACTCCTGAGGAGGTCATATACTGTGAGAGAGGATGAGTTTGATATAGTGTGCTAAAATTGTACTGTGGTGAGATCTTGTTGCAGGAGAGTGAGTGAACTGAACAAGAGAAAACCTCACAGAGGAGGCTAGAAACTGAAGGGTGAATTTTTATTCATATTACCTTAGAGAACTAATTCAACCTTCTTGAGCCCAGATAAATTCATCTGGAAGGGATAAGATTTTACCTACCAGAGATCATACATTTTCTCTTATGGATTTTAGGTATGAATTCTACAAATTTATGGGGGGAAAAGAAACATAGTCATGTGCCACATAACATTTTGATCAATGACAGACTGTATATGTGACGGTGGTTTCATAAGATTATAATGGAGCTGAAAAATTCCTATCATTTAATGACACTGTAGCTATCAAAAGGTTGTAGTGCAATGCATTACTCATGTGTTTATAGTGAAACTAATGTACACAAACCCTACTGTCAGCTGTATAAAAGTATAGCACATACAATTACGTACACTACATAATACTTGATAACAATAATAAACAACTATGTTACTGGTTTATATATTTACTATGTTATACTATACTTTTTATCATTATTTTATAGAGGGTACATTTTCTACTTATAAAAATGTTTGCTATGAAATAGTATGCCACATTATGCCACCAGCAACCTCATGCATTTAGTGTTTACCATGTCTCTTGTGCTTGATCTTGATTTAACCTCATGTTGTGTTATAAGTTTAGAGTAGCCTGAGTGTGCAATGTTCATTAAGATTATAGTTAGTGTACCGTGATGTTCTAGGACTTCACATTCACTCCTCACTAACTTACTGAACAACTTTCAGTCTTGTAAGCTCTATTCATGGTAAGTGCTCTATACAGGGTACCATTTTTTAAATCTTTATTACCATTTTTACTGTATTTTTCTATGTTTAGATGTTTAGATACACAAATAATACTATGTTACAAATGCCTATAGTATTCAGTACCGTATACCATACGGTACAGACTTGTAGCATAAGAGCAATAGGCTATACCACATAGCCTAGATGTATAGTAGGTTATACCATCTAGGTTTGTGTAACTATACTCTATGATATTTGCACAACAATGAAATCACCTAAAGACACAGAACCTATCTGCATCGTTAAGTGGCACATGATTATATAACTATAGGAAATTAAAAATAACATTTTCCCTTAGATTTCATATTTGAAAAGAGAGACTAGAGCCAGACAACAGAGGGCCTCAAATACCAAAGTAGATAATTTATATGTACCACTCATCACCAAACAGTTTCAATATCGCTTCAAAATTTAAAAAATTGAGTAAAACCCCAACTATGTGAATATTTATTCATTTATAAGTTCTATACCTGTGGAACAAATACATTTAACCTTATCTATAGTTCTCTAGAGAGATAATAAAGTAATATTTTCTAATTCATCTTATAATCTTGATATCTAAACTTATTAAGACAAATATAAGAAAAAATTATGGACCTCTAAAATCAATAAATAAAAATTAAAAGGAATATAAATGACAGTATTTGAAACAAAATGTTAATGAACTGAATCTATCAATACATTTTTAAGGATGATAAAGTTCAATGACCAGAAATGTAAATTTGGCTTAACGTTAAGAAAATCAAGTAATATAATCCACCACATTAAATGATTAAAAGAGACAAAGTATATCTGCAAGTCAATAGATATAGAAAAAAACATTTGATAAAATTTAATAGCCTACTAATGATTTTTAAAAAACAAACAAAACTCTTTTTTGGAAAACTAGGAAAGGAATAGATTTTTTTTTTAACTCTGATGAATATTATTCATACAATTGCCCAAGGTGAATCTCATACTAAAACGTAAGTATTTTATCATTAGGAACCAAAATGAATCCCTTATTCAATAATATTCTAGAAATTTTGGCTAGTGCTCTATGATAAGAAAAAACTATATAAATATGATTATTTAAAAGAAAGATATTAAATGGTTAGTATTTTTAAAAAATATTTCATTTATTTATTTTTAGAGAAAGGGGAAGGGAAGGGGAAAGAGAGGGAGAGAAACACCAATGTGTGGTTGCTTCTCACGTGTCCTTAACCAGGGACCTGGCCTGCAACTCAAGCATGTACTCTGACTGGGGATCAACCTAGCAACCCTTTGGTTTGCAGGCTAATGCTCAATCCACTGAGCCATACAAGCCAGGGCAAATTGTTAGTATTCTTGAGAGACAAACTATATATGTAAAACTTCAGCAGGATTGTCTTGGTTCAAATGGACTAAGTTATTCTGTAATAACAAAGAGCCACACAATTTCAGAATTTTAAAAACAAAAAACACATTTTATTTACAATGCATGTCTAACAATGGTGAGCAGGGAAGATATGATTTCATTCTTTCAGGTGACCCATTTGAGACACAAGCTTTCATATATGCTTTTAAAGATATCACTTCTTGTGAGAGTGAAAATGAAAATTGAAGTTGATCATCAGCAATTATACTTTTTCCACCCAGAAGTAGTAACTGTCATTTCCACTCACATTTCATTTCATTGGCAAAGGCAAATAAAGAATATGCTTAACTTTAAATGGGCAAATGGGTGGGAAAGTCGAACCTTACCATGTTGCCAGCTTGAAAGATTTGTGAACGTCAATAATGGTGAACATTAGAATCTGCAGGTCAAATATTGTAACTAATAAGACTTGTGTTTAACAAAATTGTATAATTTTAGATACATGTAAATTACATATATAAAAATTACATATATATTTACATATATATACATGCACACACATGTGTGTGTATTCAGTTCCAGCAGAAGTGAAACTTGCTTGAGTGTGGTTGGTACTGTAATAATATAACTAAAAAGTATAGTTTTAATTTGAATATTTCACCTAAAATGTCATATGATGTGCTTGAGTGTGATATTTTGCTACAGAATTACATGTCTATGATATTGTAATAAAAGATTTTATAATAAAAAGGAGTGTTATTTGTGCCAGACCATGTATATATAACTATTATATGTATACATATATATACATATAGCAGTTATATTTATAATTGTTATGGCAATTGCACAGTCATTAGAAATAGTTAAGACTATAATTTTAAAATGGCCATTTACTTCTAATTCTTAATGGTTTATTTTTATTGTATTTTATCCATTATTATTTATCCCCATTTATCCCTTCTTCCACCTTCACCCACCCTTCCCCCCATCAATCAACACATCCTCCACAGAGCTATTCTCCTGCTCTCTGTCTATGGGTCTCTCTCTATTTTGCTTGTTAGTTCAGTTTGTTTATTAGATACCACATAATAGTGAAATCATATGGTATTTGTCTTTCTCTGACTGGCTTATTTCACTTAGCATTGTGTTCTTCATGTCCATGCACACTGTTGCAAAGGGTAAATTTTCTTCTTTTTTTTAATGGCTGAGTAGTAGTTCATTGTGTAAATATACCATAGTTGTTTTATCCACTTTTCTACTGATGGACTCTTGGGCTGCTTCCAAATCTTAGCTATTGTAAATAATGCTGCAATGAACATCAGGGTGCTTCTATTCTTTCAAATTAGGGTTTCCAGTTTCTTCAGATAAACTCCCAGAAGTGAAATTGCTGGGTCGTAAGGCAGTTCCATTTTTAATGTTTTTTAAGGTAACATCATATTTTTTCCACATTAGCTGCAACAATCTGCATTCCCATCAACAGTACAAAAGTGTTCCCCTTTCTTCATACCCTTGCCAACATTTGTTTGTTGGTATATTGATGACAACCATTCTGACTGGTAAGAAATGATATCTCATTGTGGTTTTAATTTGCATTTCTTTGATGATTAGTGATGTTGAGTCTTTTGGGCTTCTGTATATTCCCTTTGGAGGAATGTCTATTCAGGTCTTTCACCCATTTTTAAAATTAGATTGTTTGTGCTTTTGGTGTTGAGTTTTATAAGTTCTTTATAAATTTTGGATATTAACTCTTTATCAGATATATTGGCAAATACGTTCTCCCATTCAGTGGTCGTCTTTTTATTTTGTTCATGATTTCCTTTGCTGTGCAAAAACTTTTTGATTTGATAAGTAGAATATATTCTTGGGATGCAATTTTGGCACAACATTTGCAAATCAATAAGTGTGATATACTACATAAACAAAATAAAGGATAAAAACCACATGATTATATCAATAGGTGCAGAGAAAGCATTTGATAAAATCCAGTACCTATTTACCATCAAAACTCTCAGCCAAGTGGGAATAGAGGGAACATACCTAAACATTATAAAGGCCATATATGAGAAACCCATCATATTCAACAGGCAAAAACTACAAGTGCTCCCCTTAAGATAAGGAATAAGATAGGGATGCCTGTTTTCACCTCTCTTATTCAACATAACACTGGAAGTTCTAGCCCCAGCAACCAGACAAGAAGAAGAATTAAAAGGCATCAAATTAGAAAGGAAGAAGTAAAACTGTCACTATTTGCAGATGACACAATGATGTACGTAGAGAACCCTAAGTATTACACCAAGAAACTGCTAGAACTAATAAATGAACTCAGTAAAGTATCAGGATACAAAATTAATATCCAGAAATCATTTGCATTTTTAAGTGCCAATAATGAACTATCAAAAATGGAAATTATAAAAACAATCCCATTCACAATTGGTTCAAAAAAAAATACCTAGAAACAAATTTAACCAAGGATATGAAAGACCTGTACTCAGAAAATTATAAGACATGAAAGAAATAAATTGCAGAAGATACAAATATGTGGAAGGACATAACATGTTCATGGATAGGAAAATTAACATCATCAAAATGTCCATACTACCCAAAGCGCTCTATAGATTCAATGCAATCTGTATCAAGATACCAATGATGTATTTCAGAGAACTAGAAGTCATATTTCAGAAATTTAAGTGGATCCACAAAAGACCCTGAATAGCAACAGCAATCTTGAGAAAGAAGAATAAAGTTGGAGGAATCACACTACTTAATTTCAAACTATACTATAAGTCCATAGTAATCAAAACAGTATGGTACTGGCATAAAAACAGACACATAGATCGAAGGAACAGAATAGAGAGCCCAGAAATAAACCATGCCTTATAGTTAACTAATTTTTGACGGAGGAAGCAAGCACATACAAAAAAGGTAAACATACTTGAGTCAATAAACTGGTGAGAAAATTAAACAGATACATGCAGGAAAATGAAACTAGACCACCTTCTCACACCACACACAAGAATATATTCAAAATGGATTAAAGATTTAAATATTAGACTTGAAACCATAAAAATCCTGGAAGAAAACAGGCAGTAAAATCTCAGACATTACTTATTTGCGTATTTTTTCTGATATATCTCTGCAGGCAAGGGAAACAAAAGAACAAATTAAAATGCTCATTTAATGATGTATAAGTTTTACAAATATAGCTAACCAAACATGCAAGCCTGGAATACATAAAATTATAATACTTTGTTAAAAGAAATTAAAGAAGGTTTAAATAAATAGAGGGATAAAAATATGCCTCTAGAAGGCTACAGATCTGTAGATTTAATACTAAATCAGTCCACCTAAATTGGTCCTTATGTTTGTTTAAAAAAAAGAATAACAAACTGTATATAAAATTATAGGAAAGATAGAACAAAGATTTCATGAGGAAATCAACCAGATAATATAATTTGCCTTATCAAGTAAGATGATTAATAGAACTTGATATTAACGCTTAGACTAGAGCTACAGAATAGAACCTAAAAGAGACCCATATATTTATTTAGAAACTTCATTGACAAAGTTGTTGAATTTGTATTAGAGAACATTGAAAAGAGTATGGATTTCAAATAAAAGATGCCTAAGTTATCCATTTCATAAACCAATTGAAATTTAATGCCCAGCTACACCAAACATCCCTGATGGTATACACCACCAACCTCTTCCATTGATCCTCTCTCCTTCTTTCCTCCTTCTCCTAGATCATCAGATATTTATTATGTCAGTGGACAAGGAATCGTTTTTCTTAGAATTGACAAATCAAGGGCTTTTAAAATTCTATTGCTTCTGCCATTATTTCAAAAAGTCTCTTTGAAAAAAAAAACCCAACTTTATTCTTTTTTTGACCTGTCTTTAAATCCATGCCTAGAGGCAGGAGAAAGAAAATGAGCCAGTATTCTATGCCTAAAGGTAGTCCACAAATTTTTTTTTAAATCCTCAGAATGAAAACATATTTGTTACTATACATCCACAAGAAATGGGAGACAATTAGGAAACTGATTGTAATTTCTTATTTGTGAGGCATCAGGTTCTTGCCTTGGGGTGGGAGCAGTGGAAAAAGGCAAGAACATACACATTCAAGTAATGTCACAAAGTAAGTGTTGCACAATATAATGTAATGAGAAAATCACCAAGATTTTGAATATTGGATGCTAGTAGACCCACCACATTAATGGTGAATATGAGATCAAGAATAGTCATAAAGGAAAGTTTAGTAGTAAAGGTGAATAGTAAAGGCTAACAGTATTAAATGCAATCGGAAATATCCAACAATTCTTTAGAAAGGTAGGGTTAAAACTCAGAACAGAGTCAAAGTTGGGATTTGAAATGAAAATCCATGAAGAAGCGCAAATTTACTTGATTGAGTGTGTTCAGTAAGTTCTAGTCAATTCTAGGGATATGCATAGGCCAAGACTAAAGATTGAAATTGTTGAACTAACAAATCCTCTCTTTTATAAAGTCTTTTCTTGAAGGAATCAAGATGGTGGAGGAGTGAGTGGAAGTCACACTGACCTCCTCCCAGGACCAACCTGGAATTACAACTAAATTGTGGAGAAATCACCTGGAAGAAATAACTGAACAATAGCAAGAGAGGAGTCTTATAACCTTGGACAGACAGAAGAATCAGCTTTAGCACAACCTAACTGGTAAGGAATGTAATAGAAACTTGAGAAGGTGGGTGGGGCACCCATGGATGGCAGCACCAGAAGGATATTGAAATGGCCAGTTGGATCCCCCTGAGAAGAGCAGGGACTAAACCATAAATGGGAGTCTCCAGCCTACAGCACCAGAGCCAAAAAAGTACACAGATAACAGCCAGCTACGAAAAGTGGCAGGGTTGTTCTCTGCCAGAGAGAGGTGGCTGGAGACGCAAAGAGCCATTTAAAGGGCCAGCACATACATTTTTATTTGCAGCCACTTACCCTGGGCTTCAGCAGAAGTGGGGGCAGAGTCAGATGGAGGTGCCTAAGGAGAGACTGGGGAAGGAGGCTTTGAGGGGGCAACTGAGAGAGTGGCAGGTGGGATCCCAGTGCTGACTCATCACCCATAAGGCAGCAGCCATCTTGCTCAGGCAGACCACTCCCCTGAGCTGCAACAGTGTGAGAAGACACAATAGCTCCACCCCCAGGATGGACTTGGTCCTGGCTTGGTAGTGCTAAAACCTGACAGCTGAGTACAGAGTTGCAGCCACAGATAGTAGATCCTTGGCTAAAGGGGGTTCAGACACTTGAGGATAGACTGGAGATGGAGGCTTTGGGGAGAAAATGGAGAGAGGAGCTGGTGGGATCCTGGTGCTACTCATCCCCCAGATGGCAGCAGCCATCTTGCTCAGGCACACCACTCCCCCTGAGGGGCAGCAGCATGAGAAGACCAGGACCCAATAACATGGCCCCCCAGGAGGGACTCTGCCCCACCATGTGGTGTCTAAGCATGACTGCTGAGTGCAGAGTGACTACACTAACAGCTGAAGGAGACAGCCATAGACAGTAGATTCCTGGAAGTCTCAAACAGACTGCCTAAGATCAGACAAGTCAACATCTGACATCATCAGAGGCAGATACAGAAAGAAAAAACAGTGGTCTCCTACCATAGAAGTTCACACCACAAAGTCAGGAAATCAAGACAGATCAATTTAAGAAGCAGAAGCAAAAAAGAAGAGTCTCACAAATAATGGGAAGACAAAGAAACACCCCCCCACCCATTGAAGGGAAAGGAGGAATCCCCAGAAAGAGAACTAAATGAAAAAGAGGCAAGTGAACTATCAGATATTGAGTTCCAAACAATAGTTCTAGGGAAGCTCAATGAGCTCAGTGAGCTCAGAGAGAATTATCAAAAACTACTGGGAAGCTATGAGGAACTCACTGCAAACTATATCAGCATGAAAAAGGACATAGAAACTATCAATAAGAGGCAAGAGGAAATGAAGAATACAGTTTTTGAATTGAAGAACACAGTAGAAGGAATCAAAAGCAGGCTAGATGAAGCAGAGGAACGAATGAGCAAGCTGGAGGATAAGATAGAAAAAAGCTCCCAGAAAGACCAAGAAAATGAAAAAAACTCAAAAAGAATGAAGAGGTGTTTAGGAAAATGCAGGACAACCTGAAACATAATAATATCCGTATAGTAGGGATAACAGAAGATGAAGAGGAGCAAGGCGTAGAGAAACTGTTTGAAAAAGTAATGATGGAAAACTTCCCTAATTGGAGGAGAGAAAAAGTCATGCAAGTCCAGGAAGCACAGAGGGTTCCATTCAAGAGGGACATAATGAGGCCCACTCCAAGACACATCATCGTTAAAATGGCAAGTATCAAAGACAAACAAAGAATCCTAAAGGAAGCAAGGCAGAAAGAGTTAGTGACATATAAGGGAGCCTCGGTACAGCTAATAGCTGACTTCTCAACAGAAACACAACAGGCCAGAATGGAATTGCAAGGAATATTCCAAGTAATGAAAAGCAAAGGCCTGCAACCAAGACTGCTCTACCCAGCAAGGCTTTCAGTTAAAATGGAAGGCCAAATAAGGAGTTTTCCAGACAAAAGAAGGTCAAAGAATACACCTCCACCAAACCAGCATTGCAAGATATGGTAAAGGGACTGCTTTAAGAAGATGAAGAAAAAGAGTCTATGACTACTGAGTTCCTTTCACAGTCACGAATACTTGATATTACCAATATTTTTAATACTTATTAATCAGATTGTGACAACGATGTGTTATTTTAATTGCTCCTTTATTATTTGTTGACACTAAACTTGTTTTTGTATATTTCTTGCCTATCTCTATTATTTTTAAAAAGCTTTAAATGACTTTGTGGCATTCTTTATCCAAGTTTTGATTAAATGTTTGTAGAATATTTTCCCTTAAAAAAAACAGGAAAAACTATTAACCCTTTTTTAGATGTGTTGTGAATACATTCCTATTACTTGTCCTTGAACTTTTTAATATGTATATTACTGTATAATCTTAAATGTTTAATATAGTCATATTGTCAATATTTTACTTTATAGCTTCTGGGTTTGAATATGTTACAGCAGGGAAAGAAAAATATTATTTTGTGTTTTCTCCTAAAACTCCTTAGATTTTACATATTGATTTTTAACTCACCTGAATATTTTTAGTATAATGTGTGAAACATGGCTCTACATTTGTTTTATTTCAAGTAATAGTGGTCCATGTATCTTATTTGTTGAATAAGCCTTATTTCTCCATGGATTTGAAATATCAATTTAATCATATATTACATTGTTAGATCTATATGCTTGTTTCTAGAAAGTTCATTTTTTTTCATTGATCTACTTGATTATTTTTGTGCTGATGTCATGTTGTTTTAATTGCTGAGACTTTATAAAGGATTTAAATTTTTTAATATTTTATAATGAATCTTGACATTTAAAAAATTAAATAAAATCAATCTGCATTAAAAAAAAAGAAAGAAAGAATGAACCAATCTTTTGTAACAACATGGATGGAACTGGAGAATATTCTGCTAATGTAAATAAAGCAGTCGGTGAAAGACAAGTACCATCTGATCTCACGTATAAGTAGAGTCTTTTCAACAAAATAAACTAACAAACAAAATAAACCATAAGCATGGAACATGGAGCATACATAAAGTGACCAGAAGGGATGGGGAAGGAGGACAATGATGGAAAGAAGGAGAAGGGGCTAAACAAAGAACATGTATGGGTTACCCACGGGCATGGGAAACAGAGTGGGAATTGACTGTGGGAGAGGGGGGCGGGGTGGGATCGGTAGAGGAGGGCCAAGGAGGTCTAATTGAGACAACTGTAATAGAATAAACATGATTTAAAAATTAAAAAAAATCTTCCTTATCAACAGTTAAAATTTATGCAGACTAAATATGACAGCAGTACTTCATTAAAAAAAGAAAAAGAATAAAAGGAAAAATGCAACGTCATTGCCTGAGAGGTGATATCAGACTACGCATGAAGATTTTTTCAAATTCATTCATGATGGTAGTCATGATGAATAGTGCTTATGGTATTTAAACATTATGATTAATAATAAAGAATAAAACTATGTATTTATTTATTATAATTCCATCAAAATCTACCTTTGAGTAATATATTACTGTTTAAAGAAAACCTAAACTAGATGTTCATCTAAAGAACAAAGAACATTAATTTGAAAAAAATATTCACGCTCTTTTTTCATCATAGCATTATTTACTATAGTCAAGATATGAAAGCAACTTCGGTGTACAGCAAAAGATAAATGGATAGAAAAACTGTGAAATATTCATTTTATATATATATATTTACATATTTATATGTATATCTATTTATATATATAAAGTGAAATCTTACTATTTAGGGCAACATGGATGGATCTAGAGGGTATTATATTATGTGAAATCTATCAGGCACAGATAAACAAATATACAGTAGAGACTCTAAAGAAATTAAACAAACAAAACAAAAGAAAAACAGACTCATAGAAACAGAGGCCAAAGGGATGGTTACTAGGGGGAAAGGCTAGAGGACAGATGAAAAGTGAAGGAAAATGTAGTCAATAATACTGTGACAAATTAGCATGCTATAGAGGATTATTAGAATTTGTGGGGTGATCACATTGTAAGGTACAAACATGCTGAATCACTATATTATACACCTAAACTAATATAACCAGTGTAATATTGTATACAAACTATAATTAAATTAAGAAATTAAAGAGAAAGGTAACATAAACAACAGAGTTTTCATCTATACAACTGTAGTAAAAATCACAGAAGAGCAGAAAGAGTAGAATCTACAGGAGTAGGAACAGGGAGAAATTATTATGAAGAAGATCTCAGGGCAGAGAATTGGCAAATTTTGTAAGAAAGAGAATTATGAAATTCCTTCCAAGATACTTAGATGTGGATGTAGGTTTGAATTATGCCATTATATGCACAGATTTGTACTTACATGAATTTAAATCATAAGTGGAGAAAATTAATTGAGGTATTTAGAAAATACTTTCAGCAAAATCAAAAGTAAACTATATGGTACATTACACTTAGCAGGACTCTGTATTTTAGTTGATGCATTTTACCTTTATGATAATTATCAAACACTTATGTTTTATGGATAAAGCCCCATAGCATAATGCTCAGTCTACTTTGCATAACGATGATGATTTGTGTTCCTTCCTAACACAGCATAAATGTTTTTGTCCTTTTCCAATTGATCTTGTTCCCTCGTGGCTGGCTGAAAAAATAGGGTCTGCATCCAAGGGATTGTTACAGAAAATGAATTATCTGATAATAATAACTTTAAATAACTATGCATTTGCTTTTATTTCTTTTTTCTTACTTTCTTGCTTCAATAATTGAACATTTCTTGAGCGCCCTTCCAGTTAATTAAAAAGCCTGGAGCAGAGAATAAAATGTGCCCACAAGAAAACCTCAAGCAGCGCAGATGGCCCCACCTCTGCACTCAGAAGCAGAAGGGTAGTTGTCTGAGACAGCTGTGGGCCGGGAGGCTCTGGGTGGGCTCTGCCTTCTGGCATGCAAATAAGAAGAGTAAATCTGATTTGAGTCTTCAGTGCCCAGATCAACTAATGCTATGGTAAACAGCTTTCCAGCTGCAGGAGTGTTAAAAACTTCTTCTCTGCAGCCATAATTTTTTGCTGAAGTCATGTGAAACCTGGAATGATGTATGTGCTACATATTGCTCAGAAAGATGTGCCTGCATGTGTGTGGGTACAGAGGCTGTAGAAATTGGGGAAAGAGGAGGCAATGGTAGGTACCTCAAATGTTTTCTAAGCTCTCCCACTTGAATCTCTATAAAGAAACCCTAAGGTGCAGGGTTGTACCTTTATTCATTTTTCCTCCTAGTCGCTTAAATACCAGAATTAGGGAAACTTCTAGTATCCTATAACTTAATTGAACCAGCTTTTAGCTTATCATATTGTATAAGCAATAAATATTGATCAGCAGTAAATGCATTACAATGTACTCCCCTGCCCTCGATCCCAAACACAAAGAATCAAATTACTAAGGGGGACAGAGTTCAGTTTCTTTTTCTTTGTGAACATGAGGAATCTAGCTGTAAAAGCAAACTGAAAATAATATCAATGACCTGGTGATGATCTCAAGGGCCTTTTAGAGGAAAAGCTATCTCAACTCAATCAAGAAATGCAAAACTGTTTGAGGTAGAGTTTCTCACACCAGTGATTGAATCATATGTTTGGATATTACTTTGAAATTAGTGACAAATTATCCTATAACTCAGAGATTGTTCTTACGGTTATTTTACCTTTGTTTAGGCAAGTTACCACTCCACTGTACAAATCAGCCAATAAACAATCAATACATTAACAAAGAATAAGATGAGATGAAATGGTCGCAAGTACAGGACTACCAGCCATTCCCAATCAATTACCCTCTCTTCTTGTCTGTAACACTGTATGTAATCTAGCTAGATTTCTGTTTTTTCTTGTTATTATGTATTGGTGGAAAGCAAGAATTCTTTGGAACAAAAGAATTCATGGCAAGGTGAAGCTCTTATCTCACAGAGCATGGTTTGCATAATAAATAATTAAGAAATTAATAGCAGCAAAATGACTTTTTGGGTTTACAGGGAAAAATGTATTCATATCTAAAGCAGAGCCATCTTCTGCTGACAGAGCTTATTATACTTCATTTAGGAGCCAATAATGTAGTTAGAGTATTTATCTATTACTATAATAAGAAAACCACAGCAGCCTTTGTCTCTAATTACAATTATGGTGCTTTTTATACAAGAATCAAAAGAGATTTCTGCTTTTAAAATGCCTTTATTTTTACTGCTTAAATTAGGAATGCATTGACATATGATATACTGTGTCAAGACTCAGAGTGGAAATGCAATCAGGATTTAGACAACAAATGAGCAAGAATACATGATCATTACAGTTGTTAGTAGAAAGTTCACTAAAACCCTTATTCTCATCTCATTTATGTGTTTATATTACAACTTTGCAATTAAGAAACTTAAATAAGGGATGAAAAATCCATGAGCTATTTAAAATATAACAAATTTAAGATATAACAAATTAAGTAACTAATGTCCAGGAAAGGGTCTCTGCATGTGGGTATAATAAAACTACCCAGGAAATGCCACTATGAAAGTTATAATTTATCTTGAATCCAACAAAAATTTGCTTAGCAAGAGGATCACACTATAATTATTTTTTCAAATGAACAACTAGTTTTTAAAAAGATGTTGCATGAAATTCCAATGGGTTGCAAGTAAGAATTTTCTTAGTGATGTTCTTTACCACTTACAAGACATTTTTTTCAATGGCAACCATGAGGTTCTATAGCAGCCATTTTTATTTTCCTTTTAAATCAAAAATAGGTTCCCTGGATAGATGTACTTCTGATTAATTATTAGGCCAGTAAATCAGGTCTTAGGTTAGTAAGTCTGGCTCAAATGTTTTCTGATTTTTAAAAGTTTATTATAATTATATTAATTTAGATTCCTAAAAGTAAAAAAAAGCAGAATGGTTAATCTTTTTTTTAAGAAGCAATTATGTTTTAATACAGACAAATAATATGCAATATATTTTATTTGAATAATTGATAGAGGCTCCTCTTATACTAAAAAATGTCTATTAACATTTATGTTACAAACTTTATTTCTCATTTTAAAGTGACACAGAGGCAAATGCTATAAAAGATAATCTAAAATGACTTGAATTAGTCTCATAAATACTGTAAAAGAGGATTTTCTTTTGCTTTTTAAAAATGTATTTTTTAAAAAATTCCTCATATATACAGTAATATACAGTTTCAAAAGAACATTCATCTTTATTAGCTCCTCTCTGCCACCTTAAAAAGTAGTTTGGGAAAGCATTGTGTTTACTACTTGGCAGGAAACTGAGGTCCAGTGGCTTGCCCTAAGACAAACGTGTAAGAAGGAGAAGCTTAAATTGTAACAGATATTATTACTTCATTAAATCCTCTTAGCATAAAGCCAAATTGGAGGAGCAACCTAGGTAGCAAAATACAGCAACATGGAAGACTTTAAAACTTATTGCCTTTTTAATTCCTAAGTACCTGAGACGTCAAAGTTTTTCTTCCATTTGAAGACACAGTTTGTAAGACATCATGGCTCCTCTTCTGGCACTAAATCCCAAGTAAGATGCTGACAGAGGATCCAGTGGGCGCTCTAGCTGAGAGCCCTACAGAATCATCCAGGAGACAGGTCTGAGGACGACATCTGAATGAACCTTCAGAATGATCAATGTTAAGAGATAACACTTTCATGAATAGACTTTATTTCCAAATACTGAAAATTTCTACTGAGATTTAAAGCTAAATTTACATATTAGAATGTTATGATTAATAATTTCCCTGAGTTACCTGTGTTTGGAACTAACAGTCAGAATGCTGATATCATGGCTATGCCTTTTCAGACAAAAAGGGGGACTCCCAAAAACTAGCAGTGTTCTGATTAATACAATTCATCCTGGACAAGTGAACTTAGTGCCTGTCGCCAGAGTGCAGAAGTACTGGGAGCTGACGACCGTGGGACAAGGGAGGGGTAGGACACTAGGACACTGACCCGGGTGAGAAGAATTAAACATGCTTTCAGAGTCTACATTGAAAATCAAATACAGATGTTAATCTGAAAAAAGAGATTTCAGAGCTTCAATTAATTTTTCAGAAAGAATAGTTACCACCCCCACCACCATATACCTTCAAACTGGCCATTGGCTAAAAAGTGAACACTCCCTCTTTGACATAGTACAGAGAGCGTGGCTGGTGTCGGCCAGAACTTGCATTACCCTCAGCTCCACGGTTAGTGCTAGAAAACTGAGTTAATCACTTCAGTTCAGAGAGTCTCTGATGCAGGGGCAGCTAGCACCTCGGGTGTCTGTGTTACAAAAAGGAACATCTTCCTCCTCCAGGCTGAGGCGAGCCCATGCCAAGCCCAGAAGGGAATTTAGCTGCATGTGGTTCTGTGACTGTGTAGGATACCACCTACATGCTCCTTATTAATAACACAGGAAAAATTTTCTCAAAACTCTTTCTCTTATTAAGGGGTTGGGCTCAGTCTGAAGCACCGAGGAGGGAGATGTCAACAAATCAGACTAAAACACCTTGCTCTCTTGAAGCTTATATTCTGAGTGATGGTAATTGGTTGGGGAGTAGGGTGGTAGAAAGATGATAGTTAATGAAGGATAACATTTAAAGGATGTCCTCAAAAATTAAAGATTGGGGGGGAGAGAGAATCTATATAATTTATTAACATTTTCCTTGGCATCTAGTAGGGACTTAAATGGGTTTTATATTTTTAAATTGTAATATAGAACATTATTGGGGGAAAAATGTTTTAATTCTAGGAAGTTCAAAGTGTTTGTATATGTCACTACATTGCAAATGGTTTTCAAATCATTAAAAGGACACACTGCTTTAAATCATAGCCTACAAACAATTCAAAATGACACTTTTTACCCTTCGTGCTTACTTTAAAGCCCCCAAGAAATGATATGACCCTCTGAACTTAGCAGGTCCCACTAGAGGAAATAGGATTCTGTATCTGTGTACACAAAGGAGGAAAGCACTGGGATTCTAACATGATCCTGCCCCCAGTGTGGCTGACAGCACACACAGGCTGGTAGACTAAGGTTTAACATCTTCTAGGATAAGCAATCTTTGTGACAAACCAATTGTCTTCCTGGTTAACCAAGGTGGTATTGAATAGAGCTGTCAATCATTTGGGGGAAAGAAGAGAAACAAAGAGAAGTGGATGAGAGAAAGCACTTGTTCACTTTGCCCTGAAACCATTATTTTCTTTTCTGAGACAATGAAAGCCTAGCCCTGTTTTATGATATGGACTTGTCTGCCAGCAACTTTTACAGGCAGAGGTGCCTACTCACCTCATTTTTTTACCACAGAATAGTGGGTGAGACAGTCATTACTTCTATTTCCATTTTTTTCTGGAAGCTCTGCAAAATGAAATTTTCCCTAGAGACTCATAGAGGGTTAATTAAGCCACACACTTTGCTGTATTGCTGAGCCATGGTTGGAAAATGCAGAGGGAAAAAACAGATCTGTCCCATTAGTGTTAGCTTCTACCTTGGAGCCCAATGCGTAACTTGACCCCTTCCTGGGAAGGAAAGGAACATTACTGCACTTATCCTGGCACACTTAAGGCAGAGATATTCTGTTCACAAAACGAGGCTTCCTAACTGTCTCCATTTGCTGTCAAATCCCAGAGCAACAATAAAATTATGGTTATAGATATGCATGGGGCATTTTGCTGACCCTATGACTTCTCAGAATAGCTGATTGCTGCCTATTTTCCCTGCATAGTAATAAAATCCCGGCCTCCATCTACCAGTGCAAATGTAAACTTTTTAATCCAGAATTTTTATTCCCATCATAATTATTATTTTGTAATGTTTAAAACTCTTCTAGAGCCTGGCTGTCCTAAGCTGTTATCTGTTTATTCAATTAAAAAGAAAACACTTATTGATCACTTATTATATGCAAGACACTATGGGAGATAGAAGAATAAAGAAGCTCTCTAGACTAGAAAAACTCAAAACATCCTTTTTTCTAAAGTTTTAGAATTTTTCCAACATTATAATTGCTATTGCCCACAAGATGTAAAGTAAAATCCAATATTAGACTTCTGAAAACATATAAAGCATATGGTGACATTTTTCTAATTTCTCAAAAAAACTTTTATTACAGTTATACTTTTATAGGTTAGAAAAGTAATCAAACACTTACATAGCTACATTGTTTTCCTTTGGCTTGTCTTTTATTGATATTTGGACACAGAAGACCATCTAAATCTCTCATGAAAGTTTTCATTTTTCAACTAGATGTGTGAAGCCATATACAAAATTAAAGCTTCTGTTTGCTACTGTTTACTTCGAAACTATAAATATTTAACTATTTAAATAAAGATTTGCTTATTTACACTATATTTTAAGGCTTTATAGTATGTTAGGAGCTACAGTTGCAAAGGTGTTAAACCTTTAAGGAAGTTTCATAGTCCATGTGCTGAGGGCATTTCTTTTTCTGACATTAAGTAAAAGTATAGAAAAATAATTTAGAATAAACACATATTAGACTTTCTGTCAAAACCCTCTCTGGAATGGCCCTAACAAAAATAACTAAAATCATTGCTAATTATAATCCAATGGGGAGTTTTGGCTTAATGGCCATCTTAATTTAAAAGAAAAAAAACACTGAATTATGATCTCATCATAAATATTGACTGAAATAAAGACTTGTTAATGCCTAATTGACTTGTTCAAAAAACTGAGAATACATGTACATAAAAATTACAACAACCCGTTTCACAGTAAAATCCCTTCTAAGGAAATTTGCTCAGCATGCCCTCGTTCTGCATTTACCAAGTCACTCTTAAAAGTGAATTAAACCAAGTATTGACAGATAGGATTATTTTAATTTTGTTTTTCTGGGACTGAAATATTTTAGCATATTCTGAAGGCCTTATAAAAGCTTTTTTTCTATAAGAATCCAAGGAATGATAACTTTTGGGTGTATTTCCCTGAAACATACATCTGGATTGCCTTTCACTCCTTTTTCTGCCAGAGATGCCAGGCCCCTCCAGTCTGATCATTATATGGAGAATATGGAAAAGAGTGTTCATGTTTAGGTACATATATTTGTATGACTCAGGGAAAAAAAATAAAACCAGAATCTATTTTTTTCTCGAAGTCAGAATTTTTATTTTTTTGGTGATTAGATTTAAATTACCTTTCCTAGGATGACTTTTTTTTTTTTTTATGAGCTCAGAATTTCAGAAAGAAAACATCAGGAAAAGGACTACTGTTCAATTCAATAGGGGAATCCACTAAGATCTTCAGGAGCTTGTGGGCTTTAATCCTTAATTAAACATGTATTTACTGAGCACCTACAATGTGAAAGTATATTGTGGACAATACTGGAGATACAAAAACCATGAACGCTGAGGACATCCAGTTCAATAAAGGGAACTACAGAAATTGCTATGTGACAGAGTAGAAAAGGTAATAGTCATAAATGTTAAAGCCATGTGCTATGACCATCGATAAGGGGGTTGATGAGTTTCAATGAGGATACTTTAGGGAAGCTTCCATGAATACAGTGGCTTTTTTTTTAGGACTTCCGGTTATGATATTGATGGTGAGAATATGGACTAGAGGAAGAAAACCTAGCATTTTCTGAGTACCTCCTCTGGGCCGGCTTATGCAAAGCAATTGGTTTATATGCACACGGATGCAGATGAAGGGATGCTAATGAGATATATGGGGAGAGATGAACAGGTAAATTAGAGTACAACTCTTATAAAAGAGATTTAGGAATAAATGGGATTTTAAACCATTTTAAGGGTAATTCATGGAGTCCTTTGAAGTATAAACTACAAATCCATTCTTTATTAATTTAAATATGGTAGCAAAATATAGACTTGATTGAAAAGGAGAAAGACACTGAGTGGGGAGAGGAGTGGTTGGTAAGGAGGCTGTATTGATTGTCCTCAACCAGGAGAGGCAGTGCAGTGGGAATGGAGAAAATACGTAAGGTAGATGAGTATGGGAAATAAAGAGAAGAGGGTGATAAATACATTACCACCTTTACAGATATGCTGTGACTGACCCTAATTTAGAAATGAATTCAGGGAGAATTTGAAGATATGTCTACATAATACTCTGCAATCTTGTCAATTCAGAGAGTTAATTAACAGTTACTTGACTTCTTCTAAATGCAGCTTGACCAAAAATTAACAGCTCTAAAGTCATTGAACTACTGAGTTAATGTGCACCTATTTGGTACTGTTTAACATTGACAGATCTCAAAGCTAGAAAGACCTGTGCCATTCTTACTTCCTGGAAGAAATTTATACTTTGACCACCAAAAACAAAAATACTCCCAGTTTCTCCTAATAATTCCAATAAAGGTAACATTTCAATATGTCATGATGTGAATGACATTCATATTCAGGATGTGTTTAATCACCAATTTTAAAAAAGTTACAAAGGCAACATGTATTCACTTTATTATATTTACCAAACATAGATAGGTAAAGTAAAGTAGGAGAAAAAATAATTCTGTTACCCAGAAAAATAAACAAAACAACCACAATAAAAATACTGTTAATATTTTATGTACATACCTTCAAGGTATTTTTTTCTGCACATACATATACATTTTAATTTTTGGTCCACTATGACCTGAATCCCTCTTATCATATTTTCCACACTTTAAATCATGTCATTTCCACATTTTAAATCTTGTCATTTCTTGATACCATTCTCTTTCTACATTCATAGTCGTTAAATTTTTTTGGATCCTGCAAACAAATAAGGAAGTTTCTAAACATAAAATATCTTCTGGGCCCATAGCCTATCAATTGGAATGCTATAAGTTAAAATGAAGTTATTTAACATGCCAAATACACAGATGCCAAATTAGATCATTTCATTTTTATAATTCACCAATTTCAATCTCTAAGATATAAAGTATTTACAAAAAATATACATATAAAACTATGTTTTAAATCTTTGCCAAAATTTCCTGCTCCATGTTAACAATGTGATCATTGACAATGTTTTGCTTTAAAGAAGAAACTTTTACTATAAGCTGAGATTTACAAATTATTATCTCTATACATAAATATAAATCTTATTAGTAGAGGGATGTGTTTAGATTTATCTTAGCTAAGCTAATAAAACCAAACAAATAAGGGAAAAGAATTTTCTTCATCAAAAAATATTTAAATGGAACATGTAATAAATAATCTATTTTAGGAAAATTATTGATGGTTGTTTATGCATATGTATACTATTAATTTTTTAGTATTTTCAGAAAAACAGTGCATAAAGACAGAGTAAATAGTACTATATTACTTTACAAGTAGACCATAAAAACATATAGTCATTGTAATTTTACCCAAGTTGATAAATCTATAACTAAGTAGTGAGAATTTTCATGGGTTTGCCATGACAACTGGAACTCAGTCTCTAGAGTCATGTAAGTGACAGGTCACATGATTTAAACCCAGGGAAATGATGTCTTATAGCAGTTTCAGGTATACGACATAATCTTTTGATATTTGTCTATGTTGCAAAATGGTCACCACAATAAGTCTTCTTACCATCTGTTACCAAATGACATATTTAAAACAAGCAACAAACAAACCTTTTGATCCCTATTCTTTTCTTGGAGGGTGATTTTAAACTATTGTCTGTGTGCCTATGTGTGTTTATTCATATGGCTATGCCTAGAGTTGAAATCCTACAATTATTTACCCTAAGAGGATCTAGGGGTACTCTCACTGAATGCTACCTACTGACAAATGCTTAGGAGAGAAAAGGAGAAACTTATTTGGGGCAGAACTTGCAAATTCAAACATAAAAATAAGAGAAAGAAAGGAAAGGAAAAAACAGTATAGTGATTACTACTATCAAAAATAAAGAAGACTGCAACATTAACATTTTGTACCATCTTGAGCTGAAAATACTGGAGAACATACTTTAATTACTAAGTTCTTGTTTCATCCTCTGAGCTGGTGTGAATCAGCATCTTCCAAAGCAGTTGGTAGCCTTTTAGACTGCCACTGGGGTGGGTGGGGGTGGACTAAGAAAGTGGCTACAGTAGAAGAAATCCATTCTATTCTTGGGAGGTAAACGGACAGAAATGAACAAATGAACACCAAAGTCCAGCACGTCCATGGACAGCATCAGGATTATCACATACAAAAAAGTAACATGGCATCTTGGAAAGGGCGTGGTTTCCTCATAATCTTACCATCTTCCTTAACTATGACCCATAGACCCATACTTCAGTGGCTCTCAGAGTGTGGTCCCTGGTCAGCAGCCACAGCATCACCTGTGCCCACTCCATGCCTTGCCAGTGACCCACTGAATCAGACGTGTTTGTGGTGGGGCCAGTAATGTGTTCTTAACAAGTCACGTCCAGGTGACTCAGATGTATGCTTAAGTTTGAGAACCACTGCCATACATAGCTGAGACATTCTTTCTCTGTAGCGCTAAAGATTTCTGCAATGGGCCTGCACTTAAGAGAAACCTTCATTTTGTCATAAATTTGGGTAGAAACAACCAAACACAAAACCCCTTAACAAAAAGTAGAACAGGTTATATCTACCACATCTCAAAAAATAATTCACAAAGGGACTAGGAAAAAATATAACCCTGCCCCAAATTAGAAGAATTACTCATGTCAAACATCTGAAACGTTGGCATGAAGGCAGTCATTAACAAGCCTTGGATCTTGGATCTGAGCATGACCTACCTTGTTTGGAAGAATCATGTGCAGGCCATTGGAACAGCAGGGTTCTCTGACCTATTTTAGGCAAATGTGACAAGTCCTGCTGTGAGCCATCTTTCTGCTGTCCCTGTAATGGGATGGTTGCTGTCACTGGGATGAAGGGGATTCTCTGTGGCTGGATGAAGCTGTAATCCTGCCTTCTCATGAAATGTGCTAGTGCATTAGGCACATTAGTGGGTTATTCTGAAACAATGTTACATATCCACCAAACTAAGAATCTGAAGTGGTTTTTATCCCCTTTGGGACATGCTATTAAGAGGATCCTTTTCCTTTATTTTAAGCCATATTCTGAGAAAATTTTAGAGATAATTAAAACTCAGAATTGTTGTCTAGGAGACTGAAATATGAATAGAGATGGGGAAAGTAATTTGAACAGAGCTGTACTTTGAACAGCGCCATTCCAGTAAGTGCTATCATAGATCTTTTTTTTTTTTTCTTACTTGCTTTTGGAGTCATGGCATTTTTGAGATGCCAGTTAAAGATGGACATTTGGAAAGCTGCACGTACACACACAATGGTAAATAAAATTTAACATTCCATTAATGAGCCATTCAATTCCATTCATGATCCCACATTAGAAGAACCAGAGAAGTGCTAAAGAAATATGATCAACAGATACTATGCAAAGGTTTTTTGATGGATAGAGTTGTGATCTTCAGGAAATTTTAGAATTATCTTAGGTAGATATTGGTTGTAGCAGAACATATTTGGGTTATATCCAGGGAAATGACTAAATCTCCATAGACTCTAAGACATAAGGACATGTATTACAGAAGAAAATACCTTAAATTTTCCATAGAATTCATATTTGACAGTAATTTGAATGCCAGTTATTGAGTGCCGTGTGCTAACATCTGTGGAGATATTGAAGGTGTTTTAGCTGGGGGCTAAGCTAAGAAAATCTGTATCAGATGGAATTACCTGTGGGAGAAAACTAGGAGAAACATGAGAGAATGGAATAAGAGCAGGTGATGAGGTAGGAAGCTGCTGCAATAGCCAAACTGAGCAACAATGACATGTGGTTCGTTAGCTAGGAAGTGATAATAAGGGTAGGTTAAATGTAGGAGGTTGGCCCTGTTTAGCATCTTTTATAAATACTTATTTTCACCTTCTCATTTAAAATCTCATTGTGTCTTAGAGTATCCAGAGGTAAACTTGTTCTTCCTGCGTCCAATACCATCTAATAGACATTTCTCACCTGAACATACAATTAGGAATGTATGCCATCTTCCTCCCCACCGCCACGCACCTGTATCATGTGACTTCTGTATGTAATCAATTCTGATATATTCTATTCTGATCTATTTTATTTCTATTCCATTGTATTTCATTGCATTTCAATAAAAAGGCAAAATAATTCATTAAATTTGTTTCATGGTTCATAGGTAAATAAATGGGCCACTCAACTTCAATCTAGTTGGTCATTCAAATCTGCAGTTTGAGAAACATTTCTCTTAATGTGCCTTTGGTAGGAAACACGCATACCTCAAGAATCCTAGATTCTTTACCTCAAAAAAGTCTGCTAACCAGACAGACATAGAGTCATGATATTTCTTTCCCCAGGCAAAGCGGTATCATAGTTATACATGTTAATAAAATTAGAGCATTTCTGGACCTGAGCTTTGCCAGAGGGCATTTAGAACTGAATCTGATGTTCATAAGAAAGAGATGCTGGAATTTAAGTATATCACCTAGCAGTGATGAGAGCACTTTGAATACACCTAATTATGTCAAAAAAAATCATCTGCTTGTCTTTAAAAGCTCGGCCAATTCCTCTAAAATGAGATTTGTCTACATCTGACTGGAGTAAAATGCAGAGTCATTGCAAGAGTATTAATATTCCATATCTGCACTTATGAAAAGCCTTAAGCACTTTGCTTAGATTTAAAAAGGGAATTTCCTTTGAAATATAGATCAATCATTTTTATAAAAAGATGTTATATTGCCACCTTAGGAATATCACAGAGTTGGATCCTGCTCTCCTGGAATGGTTTTTAAAAGAATCTTTGGCTGAGGCAGATCTTGCCCATATCTCCTGGTCTGAGATATCTACGGAGTACTAATGCTAGCCAGCCTGCTTTCATAGATACTTCAGATGTGCTGGTTTAGTAAAATGTTGACATGGCTTGACCAAACATCTGTTGGTCAAAAGATAATTTGGTTGAGATTTTTCTTTAGCTTCTGGACTGGACAGCTTGAGGCACATAAACTATCTTCATCACTCATGTATCCACAAACCTTAGGATTTGATTAACTAAAATTTACTTGGTTTATCATTTGTATTTTACCATTTTTCAAGGAGTTCAAAAGTAATATGACATAGCTATGATGAGTGTCTTGTACCATTAGATATGGTTTATGGTCTTAAAAAAAACAGGATAGTAATTTACTATCTTTCTTTCCAACAAAATAACACCCATCTCATTTTCTGCTCTTCTGCAGGAACGTTTTCTGCTCTGAAAAGTTACCAGCCTTTTTTCAAACAATGCAATTGTGTTGCACATTCCTGCCCGACCCCCCTGACCTCCAGCTAGGCAATGACATTGACTGGCTGCCCCTGTAAATGCCTGAGGCTGCCTCGCTGGTACTTTCCATGGCTGCCTTGTAAGTTACCACTTCGAGGTGTCTTCTTGTGTGTCTATGTGTGTGTATATAATGTAAAGAAAATTAGAATATGTATTTTCTTAGCATATAGTGTAGTTAAAATGTCCAGACCACAGTCAGAAGAGAGAAACATGCTAGAATTTACTTCTTTTAAAAAGGCATTCTGTCTACTCCCCTCTACTAGACTGTAAGTGTAACACAGACATGAACCTGTGTCTTTTTTTATTAATCAATGTATTCTGCAGACATAGAATAGTGCCAATACGTATTTCTGAAACATTTGTAGTAAATCTTTATATATAAAAGATAGTGATGATTACTTGTTTTACATGTTCTCTTTCTTAGTTCATAGTTTGAGTTTTAATTATTATTGTCTTACTGTAGAGTACTTTTAAATTTTTCTCAAAATTAAGTCTATCAAAATATGGTCTCTTCAGCTTTCGAATTGCCTATAGTATCCCAAAGCAAGGTAAAATCTTGCCTTGGCATTTCTTATTCTGTCTCTGCCTTCTGTGTTTGTCAGTGGTGTGTGGAACCAGCCCTGCACACGTCTATTCAGTCACCCTGGCCCTTCTGAGGTGTCCAGTGCTGCAGTAAGCATTCTGGGAAATGCAGTATACATATAATATAAGAAATAAGGAGTTTCCCAGACAAAAGAAAGCTAAAAGAATGCACCTCCACCGAACCAGCACTGCAAAATGTGCTAAAGGAACTGCTTTAAGAAGATGAAGAAAAAGAGTCTATGAATACCTGGTTTGTTTCACAGTCATCAATACTTGATATTACCAATATTTTTAATACCTATTAATCTGATTGTGACAATGATGTGTTATTTGAATTGTTACTTTGTCATTTGTTGAAATGTTTTTGTATACTTCTTGTCTATTTCTATTATTCTAAAAAAAGCTTTAAATGACTTTTTTGGTATTCTTTGTTCATTTTTTGTTTAATGTTTGTAGCCTTTTTCCCCTAAAAAAACCCACAAAACTATTAACCTTGTTTTAGATGTGTTGCAAATACTTTCTTATTTTATAACTTGTCCTTTAACTTTTTTAATATGTATATTAATGTATAGTCTTAAATGTTTAATATAGTCATGTTGTCAACATTTTACTTTATAGCTTCTGGGTTTGAATATGTTACAGCAAGGAAAGAAAAATATCATTTTGTATTTTCTTCTAAAACTCCTTAGATTTTACATATTGATTTTTAACTCACCTGAATATTTTTTTGTATAATGTATGAAACAGGGCTCTATATTTTGTTTTGTTTCAAGTAATAATGGTCCATACACCTTATTTGTTGAATAAGCCTATTTCTCCATGGATTTGAAATATCAATTTAATCATATATTACATTGTTAGACATTTGTTTCTAGAATCCTCATTTTATTTCATTGGCCTACTTGATTATTTCTATGCTGGTGTCATGTTGTTTTAATTGCTGAAACTTTATAATGGATTTAAATTTTTTAATATATTATAATGGATCTTGACATTTAAAAAATAAATAAATAAAATCAATGTGCATTTAAAAAAAAAGAAAAGAAGGAAGGAACTCCTGCCTTTTGCAACAACATGGATGGAACTGGAGAATATTATGCTAAGTGAAATAGCTAGTTGGTGAAAGACAAATTCTATATGATCTCACGTATAAGTGGAGTCTATTCAACAAAATAAACTAACAAACAAAATAAACCATAGGCATGGAAACATGGAGCAGACTGAAGGTGACCAGAGGGGATGGGGAAAGAGGACAATGGTGGGAAGAAGGGGAAGGGACTAGACAAAGAACATGAATGAATGACCCATGGACATGGACAACAGAGTGGGGATTGAGTGTGGGAGTAAGGGGTGGGGGCTGGAATGGGTGGAGGAAGGCAAAAGGGGAAAAAATTGAGACAACTGTAATAGAATAAAAATGATTTTAAAAAATAAATAATTTAAAGTAAAAAAATAAAAAATAATTTAAAATAAATAAAAAAATAAAATGTTACATATAATAAATGTTAAAATATTTAAAGTCTAGTATTTAATATCAAACATTACATGAATAAATAGAATTTTCTAGGAAAAAAAGTTTTAATTAAATCTTAACATTATCTGAAGGGTTAATGTGTCAATGAAAAATAATGACTTCAATGCACCCAAATCATAAATTTATGTTTCTTAAGCTCCTACAAAATAAAAAGTTCAGAATGAAGTATTCTCAGTGTAAGTGTCTGAACTAGGAGAAAGGAGGAAGGAAGTAAGGGACGGGGGGGGAAAGAGGGATGGAAGATGGAAGGAAGAAAGGAGGGGGACATTCAGAAAAGTCAACTTGATTTCTGTTGGTTCCAGGTAAAACTTCCTGAATGACTCTCACTGTATTACAGAGTCTAACAGAAGTAAGACATTTAATGTGTGATAATTATAGTTTCCTTGATTATAATCTTTGTTTGGAGAGTAAGATCAGTGATTGTAGGGAATCGTACACACCCATTTATCTTCAGAAATCTAAGTTGTCTTGCTGGGTCATGAGGTTTGCCACTTGGCTCAGAATCAGCCAGAATGGCTAATGATGGAAATTGTTATGGACTGCATCTTAAATGGACAGATGAGAATCAGTAAATGTGGTTTCTTTACTCTTCCTGGAATAGTTCTTAAGTGCTTTATTGAAATAGTTGCTAAGTCATGGCAATCGTGTGTTCTTACCCATGCACATTGAAGGGAATGACCTCACATGCTCACAAACAATAGAAATGATACAGTTCATAAGAGGACAGGATTAATTCTGCTGGAACTGTACATGTCTTAATACTTTTCTACATGTTTAAGGTAAATCCTATTTTGGCGGATTGGCTACTGTGCAGTGATTATATTCTAATGCAAAAACCCTCACCAGTGTGGCTCAATTGGCTGGGTGTTGTCCCACAGGGTAAAAGTTTGCGTCTTTGATTCCTGGTCAGAGCACATGCCTGTGTTGTGAGTTCTGTCCCCAGATGGGGACTGTACAAGAGACAACTGATGTTCCTCTCCCTCTTTTTCTCCATCCCTTCCCCTCTCTCTAAAACTAAATAAATAAAATCTTTAAAACTTTTTAATGCAAAGAACAATTGACATGAAGTTAGTATACCTCATTACAAGTTATTTAGTAAATAGAGAGCGAGAAAGAGAGTGAGGAAGAGCAAGAGGTATGCTGTACTGCTAAGGTTGTGCTTATCAAAAAGCAGGTACAAACCAGCCCCTGTGCTCTCAGAGTGGATTCTAAGTGGGACGTGGCTTCCCTGGTGTGATTCAGATGGGAATCACTCCAGCTCTGAGGACGTTGGTGGAGGCCTGTTTAGAGAACTGTGCAACCTCTGCGTTTGTTTTGCTGCCTCCTGCCACTGCTTTGACCTTCTGCTCGGCTCCTCACCTCAGCAGAGCATTCTGATCACATGACCCTACTTGGTGACTTATATTCAGGAAATTTCAATATTCACTCATACTTCAAATTTGAGTCTTATTTCTTCCAGTCCAATCAATAAAGCAAACATCTATATGACAAATATAGAAGGAATGGGGCAAATCAGAGACCAACATTGCCAAATCAACTTGTATGTATACCATATATTGGACAGACCAAACAATGGTCATCCCATTATACTCAGCTGGTTATATCTAAAAATTCATAGAGAGATTCTACATGTAAATTCCAAAGCTCTTCTGAGAAGTAAGAGGGAGTTTAAAGTGAATGGTACCTTTTATGAGAAACTTCTGAGCAAAATGCAGTGAACCTTGTCCCTTAGGCTAAATACCCTTTTCATGTACACTTACAACCATTGAAGCATTGTGAGATTAAAAAAAAACAAAACAGCACAACAACAAGAAGCCCACAATACTCTTCTCCTCATCTCCCAAAGTTCTGAAGGAAATTTGAGTCACTGCATGCTATTTTAGAATTGCTGATTCACCTGTGTATCTAGAGACTCCTCTTCTATGCATCACTAGCCACTGTTCAGACTTTGTTCTCAAGAGTTAAAGATTTAAATTATCTATTTCATATATTCACCAAACATTTATTTAGCTCCTATACTATGCCAGATACTGCTCCAGGTACTACAGAAATAGAGAAAGAAAAAGATTCTCTGCTGTCAAGCAACTCACATACTTATGAAAATAATTAAAACAAGAATTTTTATCTCAATTTTCTATGAATAAGAATTAGTATCACATAAATTTCTTTTAAGTCATGTTGATTATTGTATATAGTGGGAACTCACATGTCAATTTTTGGTACATTTTTGAGATTCACTGAAATATTTATTCAAAATTTTCTTAATTCTTGACTCATTTATTTAATTATTATTTTATTCATTTTTAACACTATAAATGCTGAAACTCATTTTTTAAATTACTATTCTAATTAGGTTTGGCACTGAACGACTGACCTGCTTTTGAGGGGTTAAGAAACAATTCATTTCTGGGACCTTGATTTTGATGTAATAAAGGAAGAATGGAAGATAGAAAAAGAACCCTGCTTAGAGTCTCTTTGTGTTTCTTCTGAAAAACAAAACAACAAAAAACACCCCCCCACACACACAAAAAAACAGCCATCTACTTGGCTACGGTATGGAGCTGTACATAAGAACTAGGAAACAATACCTTGTTTTGACAGGACAAGAAACTAGGCTTGTCACTAGAAGGTTTTTAAAGTTACATTACCTGTAGAAATGCCATTGCTTTAAAGTAAGTGCAAATTGGCTTACTCCATACTGGAGTTGTAACAAGCATTAAAGTTAATATTTTTAGCCACATTTGCAGTTTTAGGGTGAATTTATATAACTAGTTTCTTACAAGCATATGTATGTCATTTTATGTGGTTATTTGCTCTTTCTTAATTATTTTTCAACTATTCATTACTCATAGTTTTGATTTTGTAGGTGGCCTCACGAGTCAAATTTAAGAGAATGACATCAGTTTTTAAGCACTTTTTTTCCAGTGTTGATCAATTTGTAATTTATTGCTCTAATTTATATGATCAAAGAATTGGCCTGTGTTGTATTGTCTCACTTTCTTGGTATATTCTTTGTGTCTAATACATAGGCAGTATTTTTTAAAGTAGTCTGTGGGCATGTTGAAGAGGATACATTTTATGTGTATAGAGTACGAAAGTTAATTTGTACTGTATAATTATTAAATAACCTCATTTGGCATATTATTTAGCTCTTCTTTATCTTTATTTACATTGGTTCTGCTTGACTGATTGGGATCAAAAGAGATGTGCTAAAGCCTCCACTATTTAGGCCCTCTCTTTCCTTGCTTTACTAGGATTTTCCCTTAACACAGTTTAATGCTATGCTATTCAGCACACAAAGAATTGTGATGGTCATATCGTCATTGTCAATTTTACATTTTACCAATAAAGCCTGACCTTCTTTGCTCTATTTAGCTCATTTTACCTTGAATTCTACTTTGCCTATTATTAATATTGTAATCCCGCTTCATTATTTTCTTTGCAAATTCAAGGTCGATGCTCATCTTTTGCTTTAAAATTTTCTTTTTTTTTTTTTTTACTCAAACTCTTCTTGATACTATGTATTTGGACTTTCTAAACAGAAATCTAAGAGGTTTTTTTTTTCCTATTTTTAATAGGTGAGAATTTAAGGAATTTTCCACTATGAATCCTCACTTCTAGCTTTCCATTCAAATTTTATACTTGGCATACATTTTTAAACATTTTAAACTGTGGGGGACAGTATAATTTAGCCAATATTGCTCTCATCTATGCATATGAGTACTTTGTTTAATTTACATAATTTACTGTAAGAGTGATTTTATTAAAAGCTTTTTTGGCAGCAGCTATAGCAAAAATAGTTGGGCTATCCAACAAGATCATGTGTCTACAGGTGGCCAGGGATATGAAAAGTGCCTTCTCCTATCCTCACACAGTCCTGTGCAAAAAAGTGACAGATATATGGAGATTAGACTTTATTTAATTTAAGTTTCTTATGGGCATGTTGCTTTCAGTGTAAGGAAAAAAAGAACCAGAGAAAAAATGATATTTTTAAATATATGTAAATAAAAATGTGAATTGTTTCAGTTAGTGTATTCTATCTGAGAGAACCAGGCATAGATAAAAAAAGTGTAAAAAACCCAAGACACTGGAAGTGATATACTCATCTGCATGCCCTTTGTTGAATACCTTTGTTCCTGGGAGCAGTAATCAGCCAAGTCCTTGAGAGGCGTAGACACTGGCCTAGACGGGGCTATGTGTTTGAGTGCATGCACAGGCACACACATGCAAGACGTTCTCTTTGACGTTATAAACTTTACTTATTGGTAATTTAGATCATGTCCATATCAAACAGGGTAGTTTCTTATATAATATCCCACAAAAGGGCATTCATAAATAAATATCTGAGAATGAAGAGTATTCAAGAAACTTCTTGAATAGGCTGAATGAGCTACATCTTGTGAAGATAAAATGCAGATGTGAAGGGAAGGTTTTTCCTCTGTCATTTTTATTGGGAAGACTGCACTGAAAGAATGGAGCCTGTGTCCACTATCCTGGGTGTCATCTTGACATATTTAGTGGGTATTTTGTGTCTGAGTGTCATCATAAAGACTACACTATATAAGAACCAAGGAAATTTTTGTTCCCTTGAATGTGTGGTCATTAAGCTTCCTTGTTATCCACTAAATCCATAGCCCTATGTAGCACATAAAGAATTTACTTTTACTTTTAATTGTAAATAGGAAGAAGACACACATGAATGAGGCCATGAAACATCATGTGGGGATGTTTTTATTGACTCCTTTTCATCCTATTGCTAAGTAAGGAACACTAGGGTTGTGGGGCAGGCAAAACATATGGTGTCTGACACTGGACAGATGAGATCAATGGCAGTTTGTTAGTCACATGTAAGCAAAGCCCAGTCGAGGAAGGCAGACACCACATGCCATGCAGGACCACAGAAGAGCTATATTTGAGAAGAGTGTTGACATACAGGAACTGTGGGATGCTGGTTTTGTAGTATTAAAGGGGTGAGGTGACCTCTGGTTCCTGCCGAGAGATGTGATTGGCTTGCTTAAATAATTCTACTGGCTGTATATGGACAAACTTTATAAAGAGAGTAAGACTGGAGCCTCTCTTGTTAAAGGTCAGGTATGTCAATTTAAGTTGAACTTGGGATCTCATCTTCTAATTCCTCCTAAAAATATGCTAGCAAAATGTCTCATACTTAGGTGCATTCTTCTACTCTGGTCCTCTGCTCTCCTCCTCATGCTTTTCTCATCTTTTAGTTCTTCTATTCATTCCCCACATTTATTGAGTGGAAGAATACATGCAATTTTCTCGGTGTTGGACCACAGAAATGTCAAACTAAATAGTCTCAATTTTTAGGCTCACAGGCCAAGTATGGTGAAGGACATAGGTAGATAGATTAATAATTGTAATTTAATGTTCCAATTCATGGAAGAGAGCTTCTGCAGGCTGGGTTAAATGAAATCTAAATAAATAATGACAGAGTATAATGAAAAAAGTCAAGAAAATTGAAGTTGGAGCTGCATTTGGAGTATTAGCCAGAGTTTACTAAGTTAGAAACTACGGGTTGGCCAAAAGGTTCATTTTCTTTTTTTCCCCCTGTAAGACAGCTCTAGTAATGCTAAGTTGTCTTTAACTTCATTTGAAATGACTGTGTTTGATTGCACTGTGACAGCTGCAATATCAGCATGCATTAAAAAAAACCTTTTCAAAATTGGTAAATTTTTGTGTGGCTATTTTAATATTAAAGATTGAAGAAAATACACATTTTTAGTAGATTATGCTTTATTATTTCCATAAAGGTAAAGATGCAACTGAAACACACAAAAAACCCAAAATGATTTGTGTGGTGTATGGAGAAGGTGCTGCAACTGATGGAATGTGTCAAAAGTGGCTTGCAGTTTCCTGCTAGAGATTTCTCACTGGACAATGCTCCATGGTTGGGCAGACCAGTTGAAATTAGTAGTGATCAAATCAAGACATTAATTATTAACAATGAATATTATACCATAATGTTGGAGATAGCCAACATTATCAAAATATCCAACTCAATAAAGTTATTGGTGAAAATATGTCTTTTATTTTATGGAAAAAACCATATGGACTTTTCGACCAACTCAGTAGGCGCATGCTGTGACATGTATTCCTCATTTGAGAAAACCAAAATAGTTGAAAGTGAAGAGAGTTTAGAGTCTGTGGGGCACATAATTAGGAAGATAAATTGAACAGAGAGAGATTAAGCTTGGAAGTTTGGTTCTGTGAATTACCTTGACCAATAATTTCATTTTTTGGTGGATGTTTGCATTCTCTTCTGATTGATCCCCCCGTCTGCCTGTTGTTCTCCATGTTTTGCTATCATCCCTCTTCCTTGGTCCACATGGCTCCATGTAACTCCTTGTGAGATCCTGGGGAGCTTATATCACAGCACACCTTTCCAAGGACTTCTCACCCATCTCCAGTAAAAGGCATACATTGCATGTGATTCATTCCCTTTATTTAGGTCTGGCTAACTCATTATCTGGATACACATAAAAGCAGAATTGAAAGCATAATTAACCATCCTAATCTTTATGTTAAAAACAATAGGCATTCATGAAGGTAGAATAAAAATTCAAATCTGTGGTACGTTTGTAGGCCTCAGAAGGAGCCTCAGACAAAACTACCTTTCTGCACGGGTGGGGATGCACTTCCATTCTCTGTTCATGCACTTCCATCTGCCTGGCATGCTCCTCCCTCTGGCATTTCTTGATGTTGAAAGTCATCATCATCTCAGGCACCGCATTTTTGTTAAGCTCCCTACATGGGAACTGTGGCTTTTACTTCTTTACAGAATTTACCATGTTGTTTTCTATATTTAGGTACTTCACTTAATCTTGCTCTAGGTGGCAGTTTCCTTCGGGCCACATACTGTTTTCCTGTGAACCCCAGTACACCTAATTGCATTTGGCACTGGACTTTGCAGAGGCAAATAACTCAAATGAAATTGAATTTGGTATTTTTAAAGGAAAAAGAAAAAATTTCACATACAAAGGGAAAAAACTATGCCTAATTTACAAATTATAATTTTTCACTTAGAGATTTAACATTCCTATCTCACTCTAAGTTGTAAATTTACTTTGCTGGTCTGAATCCTCTGATGCTTAATAAATTAGAAAGGATGGAGAAAGCATCATATTTTCTAATCCCTGAAATTAGTGATATGTCTCCCAGTCCCATCAATAGCAATAAAAGTAAATACAAATTCTAAATAAAAAGAGATCTCTAACCACACCAAGTCAGGGTTTGAAGACCTTATGTCTAAAATTAATGTTTTGAATAAAGATTTTTGTATACTGAGAGGCACAGTTGGTTTTCTTAAAGGTCGAAATTTCTCACTAAGATCCTCATGTCAACTTGAGAGCTTGATAAAGAACAAAGCTGAGCACAAACTCAGATCACAGAAGGTCATCATGAATTTAATTATTTTATGCCTTTTGTGTTTCTAAGATTTGTTGGTCATTAGTGTTTATTTCTGTACCAGGCAATAAGACCAGTATGTTAAGTTTTTCTCTTAACATAAAGAAACAGAACTTTAGCAATAAACTTTAAAATGAGAGTGCAGAATTATTTCAATTTAAATAGCAATCTGGCACATTTAACTATCTTAAAATTGATAATTACATTTCCATCTCATAGAGTCTCCTTCCAATATTTGCAAAAGAGTTACACAATATCCTAACATTGAAGCTCATTAAAGGAAAAAATCTCTTGTAATCCCTATACTTTCACATTTCAGACATTTTCATTTTTTCAGTTTTGTTTTTTAATTCCTTATTCATACACAATGTTATGTTCTATGTGAATCATAAATATGACGGGCTCTGATAGTTAAAAATAGCTCAACTTTTTTGCTTAAAAATATTCAGCTTGTTCAAATCCTTGGTATTTATTAGAAAAAGGTGATAAGCAGAGAATGATATACTTAATTCTAATGAATACAGAAGAAAAGCAGAAGTGATGATAGCCTTCCCATATCCAAAGCAGTGCCATCAGCTGAAGTCATGGAAAAATAAAAATGTTTGGAAAAAAACAGGCCAGGAGGGAATAATTAGGATTAATGAAGATTTCTCTGGCAAATGACTCTGGGATGTTTGAACATAAATGCTAGCATTACAAATATCATCTGTCTTAGCTAACAAGTATTTTGGGGATATATGGGCTGAATCTCTGAGTCCCCCCAAATGTATAAGTTGAAGTAATAATCTCCAGTATGACTACATTTGGATGTGAGGCCTTTAAGGAAGTGATTAAGGTTAAATGAGTTCCTAAAAATGGTAGCCTGACCAAATATAAGCTGTATCATTGTGAGAAGACACAACAGAGAGCTCACTTTCTCCAAGAACACACAAAGGAGAGGTTGTGTGACTGCATGGGGAAATATTGGCTGCCTGCAAGTCAAGAGAAGAGGACTCAGAAAGAAGTCTACCTTACTGGAGCTCTGATCTTAGACTTCCATGTTGAAAGCATAATTAACCATCCTAATCTTTATGTTAAAAAACAATAGGCATTCAGGAAGGTGGAATAAAAATTCAAATCTGTGGTATGTTTATAGGCCCAGGAAGGAGCCTCAGACTAAACTGCCTTTCTGTACAGGTGGGGATGCACCTCTGCCCCCTGCTCTATAAGAAACCTCTAGAACTATAAGAAATAAATTTCTGTTGTTTAAGTTACTCAATCTGTGGTATTTTATTATGGCAGCCTCAATCGATTAAGACAAGGGGATGGGGAAAGAGTTTAAGAAGAAAGTTCCAGTATGCACAGTACTAAAAAACTGTCTGATCAAATGCACGCTATTAGTTTATCTCTCTAGCTTGTGTCTACCTTAACAGACTGAATTAGATTAACTTCAAAATTTCTTCAAGTCCTGACTGAATCTCCTTATCATTGTGACAGATTGAATTTTCTAAAAATGGTTACAACAATCTACTCATTCCATCTGTTTTTATCAAAATGTAATTTTGGTTCTCTTCCATCAAGACGTGGGGTCTATGGCACCTTCTCTTGGTTCTTGGTGGACTTTGATTACAGTTGAAATGATTATATGTCATTTTTTAGGTGAGGTCATAAAAGGTGATATAGTTTCCATCAGATGTTCTTAGTGTGTTCTCTTAAAATTCAGCTACAATGCTGTGATGAAGCTCAAATAGCCACATGGTGAGGCCGAATATAGGCATTCCAACCAACAGCTTCAGCTAAGCTCAGCTCCAATTCCAGCCAACAATGAATACAAACTACCAGACTTTTGAGTAAATGAACTTTCAGATGACTCGAGTCAGCAGCCATTAACTTGCCTCCAGCCATTAAGTCTTCCTAATTGAGTTCCAAGACATTATGAAGAGAAAAGCCTTAGTTTCATTGTTTCTTCCTAATTCTCAAACAAAGAATCCATAAGGAAAAAGAAAAATATTGCCCTCAATCACTATGTTTGGGGTGGTTTGTTATACAGTGATGACTAAAACTATCATAAACTTCAGGCATAACGGACTGTTGTTTGTTTTCTTGTTTTTGCTGATATTGCTATTGTTGTTGTAGCAACTCAGGTGAACTGGGTTTGCATATTTAAGGTAAATTCTGTCCAATCATGAATTATGCTGGGTCAGGAAGTTGTGCTTTTCCCATCACTAAAGGTGTTCATGTTGGGGGTAAATGTCTGTCTGTCTCAAATTCTACAGAAGCTCCTCTGCATGAGGTTGACTTGTGTGGATGGAATGTTTCATTATTTGTGTGTTTATGGGGCCTAGCCCAGTGTCCATCTCAATGGTACATATCTGCTTATGAGTGTGGGCTTCAATCTGAAGGTCTCTACATAGTGTATGAGTCTATGATAGAAGAGATGGCAAAGGAGGACTTATTAATAATAGTAACAATGACAATAACAATCACCATTATAACTAACATTTCCTGAGTTATTACTATGGGCCAGGAACTGGCTAAGTGCTTTACATATGTTTCTTATTTAGACCTGATGATTAACTCTCTGGGGTATTGAATGATTTATAGATGAGAGAAATTATCCCTATATTAATGATTTCTGCACTATCACTAATCAAGCAAATTGTAGCTGGTCTTAGAGCCCAGATTATCTGACTACAGAACCCATGCTGGATCTCTGTCATATGTCCTTGACCAAGTACTGGGATAGAGTCATAAGATAAGAATATAAAATTGATGCACGTGGCTCATTTCAAATTGCAGAATGTTTCACCTTCTCCTTCATAGGTATGTATACCTTGATAAACAGCTCCTAGTTATGATTCCATGGATATAAAATGACGTGACTCCAGAATATAAAATTGATGCACATGGCTCATTTCAAATTGCAGAATGTTTCACCTTCTCCTTCATAGGTATGTATACCCTGATAAACAGCTCCTAGTTATGATTCCATGGATATAAAATGATGTAACATTCCAGAGGGCCAGTGTTAATATGGCCATGGAGAATAGTGAGGTTAACCAGTGGCCTGCAAGTAGAGTAAATCAAATTCCTCCTGCTGCTGAGAAACTTGTAAAAACTAACTCAGTTATCAAACATCTGAGCATGAAACTAGTAATATTTTATACATGCATGATAAATTCCTCCTAGCTTTCAGCTATCCTATAATACATTTTATCATTAATTCTCACAGCATCCTTATAAGAATCCCATGTAAAATGGAAAAAATTACTTAGGAATGATCAAATGAATGCCATGTCATTGCAGTGAAGAATTTAATCACATCTCTTATTTTAGTTTCTCTGAATAAAAATGAATAATTGCTGTCAATTAAGAGTTAAACCAATTGAAATGGAAAAGCTGAATTTTAAAAGACTTAAAAGCATTATTGGATTCAAACAAACAAATAGCAATCAAGGCATAATTGTATGCTTCTAGATACTATCCTCATGAATCTCAGGGGTAATTGGTTAAAACAGCAACAGAAAAAAAATGAACTTACTGGAAACAACAACAAAAAAAAGAAATCTTGAAAAAAAATTGCTTCATTAGTAATAGGGAAATCGGAGACAGAGAGCAAATCTGGGCCAAATAGTCATGTGACACAGGCCCTATGCCCAGTTATGACCCCAGCTCTCTAATAATCTATGAAAAAATCACTCTGTCTTTGTGTCTCACCTTCTTCATTTGCAGAACAGATGGAGGGAATTCCTGAATGTCTACTCAATATTCCTGAAGATTAAAATTTCATGAAATTTAAAATATTAAATCTTTATGATTAGGTCATGTTTAAAACTGAATATGTGTTTTAAGAGGAATTCTTTTGCAAAATAACTTCTTTCCCACTTGGCCTGAAGAGTGAAAAGGGTGTTCATGCTTATCCACTGGTCACTAAGAATCTTCAAGCAGGGCTTAGGAAGCCAGGGTACTGATATCTGTAGACAGCACGCTAGAAGAGAATTATCTCTGAGTCAAAGTTCATTGATTAAAATTATTTATTATCTTTCTCCCTAGAAAATTTTTTGTGTGTCCTTTGAGAAGATATTGAGAAATAAGAGATAAAAGAAGCTATGGAATGTTTGCCCTATTGAACAGTGTCGTAAGCATTTTACAGATAATATTTCATTAATCATCACAACAACCCCATTCAGAAAATTGTTTTATTGTCCACATTTACCCTTGAGGATATTATGACTTGGAAATGGTAAGTCATGAAGCTAGCAAGTAGCTTTAATAACATAGCAGTAAAACATTCATGAGGAAGCAGATTCTTCTTTGAGCTATGTGTTTTGGGGTTTAACTATTCCTCTCATGCCTAGAAATTCTGTCTCCTAAATTTCCCTGGAGTGTCAGTTTCTTATCTTTAAACTATGTATTTCAGGTACAGTATTAGTCTCAAATTTAGGGGTCAGCAAACATTCTCTGTGAAGGACCTGATACGAAGCATTTCTGGCTTTGCAGGAAACACACGGTCTGTATTACAACTGTTCAATTCTGTAGCTATAGTGTGAAAGCAGTCATACACAATATGTAAACAAACAGTCATGGCTGTGTTCCACAAAACCATATACAGACAAAGGTTCTACTTGGCTGGTGAGTCTTCTCCCTTCTTTTCTTTCTCGATTAATTTATTTAATCCTTACCTGAAGACATTTTTTCCATTGATTTTGAAAGAAAGAGAGAGAGAGGGAGAGAGAGGTCAATGCCTCCCAAAAGTGCCTCAACCAGGGACTGAACCTTCAACTTAGGTATGTGCCCTGACCAGGAATCAAACCTGCAGCCTTTGGAAGGACTCTCCAACCAACTGAGCCATATAGCCAGGGCTGGCTAGTGAGCTTCAGTTTGACTCCTAAACTATAGGTAAACTCTATTTTTCTCCCTAGACGTTGTAAAATTGTTTTTCTTTTTGTAACTTTGTCTAAAACAAAAATAACAGAATTGTCACATGCAATTTAAGCAAGAGGAGATACTTATTTTAAAAAAGTGAAATGTGCATTAGTAAAAGATCTGCTTTTGGTGGTCTGAGAAGTTCACATTGATTCTCCTTTCTGTTCCTTTCTTCCGTTTTTGTTCTTGGGGTAGCTATTATGGGGCATCTCCAAGAGAGAGGTCTCAGGTTTCTGCCCTGATAGTGATTTGTAATCTTGGAGCCCATATAGATGAGCCCATTGATTGGGTCAGCTTTGTATTTTCCATATAATTCAATAACTGTAGTCAAAAAATGTCTCCTGGTTACTCACAGTTTAGGAATCCAAATATATATCTATCTTGGTCCTTGAATTAATAGCAAACAAGAAAGGAGTAGTAAAGTCAATCATTGGTTAATTTGCAGGCAGTATAAAAAATACATAACATTAGTTGCTTTACTAAAACATAGATTACTGTGAAAATGATAATTTAACATTAAATTATCATCCAAATAATTCATCGCATTTAGAAGCGCAATATACCCAACATACTCTTAATCTTGGCAATTTTATGGAGACATTTCTACAGTATGTTGGACTGTAACACTATATTCTTGTCAACCAATATTACTTTTATAAAAGGAGAGAGGAGACTTCTGTTGTTGGCTGTTATCAGAATGGCTGGTATCAGACTAGCTTATTCCACTGAGAACAATTATAAAAGCGGATGCAATACATCCAACAGCTGCTCAAAAGCACTGGAGAACAACCAAAGTACTCAGGACTGAGGAAACTCAGTTCCAAGAGAGACGGGAAATGCATTAAAGTGAACCCTGCCTTCTCTGCTGCTGCTGCTTGGAACATTTGCCAATTTCCTCCAGGTAAAAGGATGAAAACAGCAGTCACACACAAAAATGGAGTTCAGGGCTATTAAGAAGTCAGAACTTGATGGGCCAAGATCCCTGGGAAAGGAGCTAGGGGGCCCAGCATTCTGTGCTCACTGGCCTTTCAAGTCATTCTCAGGCAGGCAGAACAAAACGCATTGTAACCAAACAGGTAGCTACTAAGAAACTGAAGACCTACACAGAGCATACTGCAGCCCCGTTGTTCTGAGAAGATAAAATATTAGATTCAAGTTCCCACTAAGTATAAGAAGCTTAAGTAAACACTTCAGAGTTTTAGTTGTGAACCTAGAAAGGTGGGTCGCAAGTAATATGAAAAATGAAAAATAGGTACAACTCATATTCTGGCTTTGTGCAATCCAAAAAAATTAAAAAATAAAAAAGGAAAAAAAAGAATGGGCGGAACCAATATTTAAAGTAATGTTGGCTATGAATTTCCAAAAGTGAGAGAAAAGTTCAAGCCGTAGATTTAATACTTTTAGCAAATGTCAAGAAGTAAACAAAGAAACAACAACAAAAACCCATACCTAGGCACATCATAGAAAAACTGCTCACAGTGAGAACTAAGAGAAACTTCAAAGGTTGTCGAAAATATTGCATTACTTTCAAAGGAGAAATAAAAATCTGAAAGCTGATTTTACAACAGAAAAAAAGTAAGCCAGAAATAAAAATGGGATATCTAAAGTGTTGAAACGAAGAACATAGAGGTTTGTACCCAGCTAATATATCACTGAAAAATAAAAGAGAAATAATGACCGGAAGAATTTATTGCCAGCAGACTAAAATTAACCCTTAAGGAGTGTTTTAGTAGCTTAATAATGATCATAGGTGAAGCATGGTAATGTAAAATTCATTGAGAAGCAATGGGAAGATGAATATATGGAAAAATCAAAATGAATATTGGCTGCTTACAATATGTGTGGATTTAAAATGTATGTGGAATAAAAAGATATAATAGTAGTTAGGAAGGGCAATAAATGAATTTAAGTATTGTAGAATCCTTATGTTATTCATGAAATACTAAAGGTATTAATTTAAGGAAGAATCCAGTAAGTTAAAAAGGTAGATTATGAGCCCCAGGGTAAAATTAAATAGCCAAAGAGGAAAACAGAATACATAGCTATTAAGCTAAATAATGTGATTTAAACCAAATAAGCCAATAATATGGATATATATTAAGCCAAAAGAAGGTAGGAACAGGAAATAAAGACACAAAGAATAGATAAGATTGAAAAACAAGACTATAGGCTTAAGCCTAAATATAGCCACAATTAAACAGTATAAATAAATGAAATACTTCAAATAAGCACAAAGATTATCAGACAGGATAAAAATATAACAACTAATAGATTAAAAAAGGAACAAACAATATTTGACCCTTTGAAGAATCACATATTAAATATAATGACTCAAAAAGTTAAAATTAAAAGTATCAAAACGGTATACTATGCAAAGAATAACAGAACCTTTTGTAGCTAAACTTATTGGCTTAGTAGTGTTTTAAAGACAAGAATTATTACTAGAGATAAGTGGGATCAGATAATAATAGAAGTGGTTAATTCAATGAGAAAGAATATAATTATTATAAATTTGTGTTCTGAAAATATAAAACAAAGGCAGAGATAAAAGAAGAATTAGAAAAGTCTCATTCACAGGGAGAGGTTTAAAAACTGCTCTGTTAAAACTGATAGACAGCCGACAAGAAATCAGTTGACGTATATAGAAGTTAAAAGACACTTCTTAAAATGACCTAATTGATTTCAGTTAGTTCACAAATGAATGCAAAACCTATATGAAATAATAATAGAACTTTTACAATTGATGCCCAATATGCTCAGTCATAAAGCAAATAAACTACAAAACAAATTAAAATATACATAACATTTTTTACTGTAATTAATTAAAATAGACAATGATAACAAATGTTTGAAAATTAAATCCCCAAATGTTTAAAAATTTTAAGAAAATACAATTCTAACTGGCCAATTAAAAAAAGTAAAATTAGAACATATGTTAAATGATTGATAAAGGAAACATGATATGTCAAAACTTGTGACATGCAGTTAATGAAGTACTTGCAGGAAAATTATTGCCTTAAAGACTTATTTTAGAAAATAAAAAAAGCTGGAAAGTAATGTCATAAAGATCCACCTAAAGAAACTTTTTAAAAGTATAGCAAATTAGCACAAATAAAATAAAGGGAAGGAAATATAAACAGAAGAACAAAAATTCATTAAATAGAAAATAAGGTACAAGAAAGAATTTCAAAAAGGTGTACATCACTACAGATACTTAAAATATTAATAGATAATAAGAGTATAGTAAAACAAGTATTTGCCAATATGTATGAAATTTTAGGTGAAATAAAAAGATTACTCAAAGATAACTTAAAAAATTTGATATAGAAAGAAATTAAGAAAATCTTAATAATTTCAATTTTTAAAAAAACCATTTTAAAAAACAAGGTAATTAAATAAAATCACCACATTAACATAATGATCTAATTATATCAATGGATTCAAAATTTTAAATCAAATTCAATATGTAGTTATGATTTAAAAAACACAAGACCTAAAACTTAACAAACTAAGAATAAAGGAGAACATCCTTACATGCTTACTTTAAAAAATAAACTAATCATCTACAAAAATTAATTTAAAAAATCTATAGTAATCATTACATTTGTGGAGAACAACTGAATGCTTATCCCAGATGTCGTAAATGAAATAAAAATATCTGCTATTATGAGTTCAATTCAAAACTATCTTGAAGGCCGTAACCAGCCCACTAAGGAAAGAAAAATATAAACTCATAAGTAAACAACATGACTCTCTATATAAAAAATACAGTAGAATTCAAAGATAAAAGATGAGAATCAATAGGTGACATTAATTAAATGTTGGGATACAAGGCCAACATAAACACTTCAATTTTATTTTGACGTAATAGCAGCAAACAGGTGGAATTGAAATTTTAAAACACCATTCATAATAGCATCAAACATGTAAGAATAAATCTGATAGTATGAAATATGTCTATTCTTAAAATTACAAAAATCGTAGAGAGAAATTAAACAAGACCTAAGTCACAGAGAGATCATTTTTGTATACTGGAAGGCTCAGTAATGCGAAGATTTCAGTATTTTTCAAATTGACCTGCAGCTTTAATCCAATATGAATAAAAACTCCAGCAGTCATTTATTTCAGCATGCAGATATTGACAAGCTAATTCTAAAATCTACATGGCGATGCAGAGCCAAGAACAGCGAGTAAGAAGCAGAGCAAAGATGAAGGATTTATACTGGCGATGCATATTATAAACCTATATAATTAACACAACATAATAATTGTGTAAAGATAGCTAAATAAATCAATGGGACAGAGAAGAGATTCCAGAAACAGAGCTAAATCTATAGGATCTGCTGATGAGGAGAAAGACAGACGCCGTACCAGTGCGGGAGCCGGGGACGGGCGCAGAGGAACAGGGGCCTTTCAGGAAGGAGTGCGGCATCCACCACGTGTCTATATGGGAAACAGTTCCCAAACCTTGACCTTTCCTTCATACCAGAAATAAAAGCAAACTCTACATAAACTGGAGATAAAAGTTAATGGTGAAGCAATATAGCTTCTAAACTGCCAGGTAGTCTAGCATGATATTCAGGTGGGCACAATTTTCTTAAAATTATGTAAAAGCAACAAAGTCAAATGACCAAACTTGATAAGTTGGTCTTCAGTACAATTAATAAACATCTATACATTAAGAATACAATATAGAGAGTGAAAGGAAAGTTGCAATGTTGGAAGAAGATATTTGTGATACACTTACCTGACAAATAATATATCCGGAATACATAAAGAGTACCTATAAATCAATAAAAACACAGACAACCTCTCTAAAATGACTGATCTGAACGAGTAACTCCCAAAAGAGAACATGGAAATGTGATCAACTTCCAAACAGGTGCTCAATTGCATTAGTCATTTTAGAAATGCAAACGAAGACCAGAATAAGATACAAAATGCAATCAACAGAATAGCAAAATTAAAATATATACATAAATATACTGGCAATATTTACTATTAATGAGAATGTGGAGAATCTAATTTCCATACACTGCTGACAAAAGCAGAAAGTGACACAACGATCTGAAAAACTGTTTGACAGTATCCTTGATGCTGATCATATACATACCTTATGCTCCCAAAACTCCACTAACTAAGTATATACTCAAAAAGAGTGTGTATAGTTGACTCTTGAACAATGTGGGCTTAGGAGCACCAGCCTCATGCACTCAAACATTCGCATATTACTTTCAACTCCCATAAAACTTCACTCTTAATAGCCTATTATTGACCAGGAGCTTTATCAATAACATAAATAGTCTATTAGCACATAATTTATATGTTATACATATTATATACTGTATTCTTACAAAAAGTAAATTAAAGAAAAAAACAGTATTTAGGAGATCATAAGAAAAAGAAAATATATTTATTATATTTATTGAAAAAAACCACATATAAGTGGGCCAGTGTACTTCAAACCCATGTTATTCAAGAGTCAACTGTGTACCTTAAAAGACATACCCCAGAAGGTTGGTAGGAGCAGAATTCAGAATAGCCTCAAATTAGAGCCATCCTGAAAGTCCATGGATAAGTAAGCTGTGGTATATTCATAGAACAGAATATGATAGCACCATTAAAAAGAATGACAACTACATGAAACAGCAATAATGAATCTCAAAGACATGCAGTTGAGGTAAAAAAAAACCAAAAAACTACACATATTATGAAATGTACATTTCATAAAATTCTATTTTTATAAAAGTTCAAATAGATCTAAAAGCAACCTATGGAGCTAGAAGTTAAAATATAGCTACAGAATATGGGAGGGTGTAGTGAATTGTGGAGGCAATAAATTAGAGAGCCTTTAGAGTTCTGGAAATGTTCTGAATTTTTTTGTGGGTAGTGATTACATAGGCGGTTTCACTTTTTTAAAAAATGCATTGAGTTGTACATTTAAGATATGGGTACTTTTGTGTAGGTATGATATACTTCATTAAAAAATAGTTTAGACACACACATACTATCAATTTAACTATCAATTGCAATAGAAGTCCTTTACTACAAATTTAGCTTATCATTGTCTATATTCTCTCTCTCCCGCTCCTCTGTCTTTTCTTTGTCCAATTCCTTGCTCCTCTCTCCTAAATTACCCTGCTATTGAATGTCTGAAGTGCTTTCATGGTTTTCCCCTATCTTATTTTACTTTGGGAATTATTTCTTTCCCTATTTTTTTTTCCACAAAAGTCCTTATATGTAGTGGCCTAACTGTACTGTCCAGCTCACGGTAGCCCTAGTATATATGCAATAAAATATTTAATATCTCTGTTCACTTAGCCCAAGTTTTTATGGGACTGTTAGCATAGCTAGTATAATAAGCCCACAGTACAGTTAACCTCCATTTATATGTGGATTCTACATTGTAGTTATTTTAAAGGCTTGGAGGAGCCTCATTAACTTTATAAGGCAAGGCTGGATTTACAGAACCAATATCTATGTGGGGAAAGCAACGCCTGCAGGTTCTGTTTTCATTGGAGGCTTGCTTTTGCTTTCCCCCCACTAATACAGATGTCTTCTTAAAATTACTTTTCGTAGAAAAAAAGCAACAGGCAATTTCCAATTAAAGGCAGATGTCAAGGTTTTGTCTTCCTACAGGCACTCAGGTGCAAGCGTTGTCCCAAACCCTATGCATTTTAGGGCTATTAGTGCAGTTAATGTATTTTACATTATTTTGAATATTAATCACAGTATAAACATTGCCCCAAGCTCGTGTTCTAGGTAGCATATTTTCAAAACAAATTCACATCTTATTTTAAGTAACCTTTCAAAACAAGTTTAAGAAGATTATTACCAGTCCTGAATTATTTTTCTTTTCTGTTTTAACTGCCTCTGCTTTCCAGGGACTAGACAGTGAAAGAATTAAATTCAGTGCTTCTTAATTGTCATTAAGCTTTGATTAGCACTTAACTATGAGGCTTAACTGTTTGGAGCGTATTACGAAGGAACAGACTGGGACTATGATGCAGTCCTCCTTCACTATTAGCAAGTCTAATAAACATTTGATCACTAGAAGGAGGAAAATACACAGAATACATCATTAAATGCCAGGTGATTGGATAGATATGAATTTTTCAATAGTAGATGTGCAGAATTGATAATAGATGTTATAAATAGGGAATTGGGTAATTGTGTGAGGTAGTATTTTTCTCATGCTAAGGTAGTGTATAACACATTTATCTTTATTGCAAACATTCCCAGCTCTCTTCCAGGGAATATGGTAGGATTGCACTTCTCTACACCCTTGATATAAGGTTGACCATGTGACTTGCATTGTCAGTCAAAATATGAGCAGATGTAGTGCACCTCAATTCCAGGTGGAAAACATTTGGAGTTAGTGTGAGACCATCATTTCTTTCTCTGGGCCTTTCTCTGGGCCTGTCTGGGCTTGTAGCTGAGTTCCGGACAGTGTCGGCTCTGAAGGCCTGGATCTGTGAGCAAGCAGGATGCCCAGACAACCTGAGCTAGAAGACTTGCTTCAGTGAGAAATAATGTTTTGTGGTTTTAAGATGTTGAGTTTTGCAGGTTTTATATGATCAAATGTACAACCCAGGACACCTGATGGTGGTACACAGCTGAGCCTACCATGAAGGCCGCTTCATCACAGGTGCTCCACAAACTTTTACTAAACTCATCATTTGGAGCACTTTAGTTACTGTGGGAAGCATGAAGATGGCTAGAAGAAAAGAACTACCCTTATGTGGGATGGATTTGAGAAAAATCACTGGAAAGCTAAATTACAACATAGAATCACAAGTCAAGACAGGCTACCAGATAGTCCATAGTTAGTCACCAAATAAATGGCACATGTAATTAAAGCTAAGACTTTGGGTAATATGAGAAATGATTAGGAGCAACCTCTAAAAGTGTTCTTGGAAAGAGAAGGACTTTAATCAGTTCCTTAAACATTGGTAGGGGTTAAAGAGGCAAAATAATTTCTTTGTTCCCTAGTCAGGAAAATAATTTAGTTAGTTCCAGTATTGCTCTGGTGTCCTAGGGTCAAAGTTCATGGTCCAATACCAGCTTCAGCATGTTAGAACTGGTTGTAATAAAATTCAAAAGTAAGTTTTGGTATCTTAGGCAAGAGCTGCTATAAGAGGAACATTTTCCTTTTTGAAATGTTTATAATGTCCTTGTTTATGCCCAGTAGATTTATGTCACTGGCAATTTTTCCTTAGATGTCCACTACTGCCATGTTAACAAGGACCTAGGCTGTCCTGTGGAAGGAACTTTCTTTCACCTTCCTTCTTACTTGAGGTCTGGACTCCTGACACTCTACTTCCTAAACTGGCCCTGGAAATTTAAAACTATGTTAATTTATTACATATTTCTAATTTTTGAATTATATTTTTCTTCCTTATAAAAATAGCTCCAGACTTCATCGCTCAATACCAAGATTATTTTATTTCTTTAAAAATAATAACATATAGCTGTGAAATAAATTTCATTTTTCACACAACCCCTACCTTAGGTTAAAGCACCTACAAAAATATTTTTCTTGTGAATTTTTAAGATCACAAATATTTTCTTCCTGTCCAATATATACAGATTTAAAATTGTGGCTGCATCTCAGAATACCAAAAAAAGACAGGAAAAGTGGGGTGGAAAAATGGTGTAAGAAATGAAAAGAGAGAAATTCAGCAGAAGGGAGAAGAAAGAAATGAAAGGGCAGCAAGGCAAGAACTTTAATGTGTCTTCTACCTCTAAAATTATAGATGCCTATCTTGTCTGTTAAACGCTGTTACCCAAAGAATTGTGTATTTAACTGTGGTCAAGGTCTTAAAGAAAATGATTAGGATTTTTTACAGCTCAATTTCAGATACAGTGGTCAGGTGGAGAGGAGATTTGCATTCCCTCATACCTTTCTTTTTTGCCTGAGATAAAAATACTAGACAACTGTCTACTTTTCCAAGGTAAAAGACCTGACCTGGTTGAATTGCTATTATTCTGTTGTGGGCATCAGCACAGGATCCAAGTGGTTTAAAAACAAAATAAAAACCTAAGATTTTTTTGTGCAGTGATGAAGTTCTAACATCTCAGACATAAAAAGGAGAAAGCTTGTTTTTCAAAATTGGTTTTGTCTTAGATTTTCCTTGTGCAAAAGCAGACATTCTTTTTACTGAACCAAAGTCTTTAGAATGCTGCTGCCACCTAGAGAGTTGGTTTGAGATTTCTCTGCAGCCCGTGGACAAAACAAGGAAGCATTGTTTTTCTTGTGCGCTATGCATGCTTCTCATTTCAGCATCTGCTATTTGTCCCACGCAACACTGTATCCTGAGGCTAAAGCACTTTTATACATTTATTGCTCGAGTATATTATATGCCTGAGAGAATTGATACCTGGCTTGTTGGCTAAATTGACCCAAAGAATTTCTAAAATTGAAAGGCAGTCTTACTCATTCTACCTAACAGTAACAGCAGTGCATTCAAAGGAATAAAAGTAAATGTTAGTAGTTTTTGCATGATGATATCTTCAGAGTAATCCAATTCAAATCCATTTACATTTGCCAGTGCTTAATTATACTTTTTTGAAATCACTGTACTTACATTCATTCATGTGTCTTATAAAGGAGGTATTTGGTGGACTTCCTCTATAACTAGAAACTGATTTATATTCAAAACTGAGCCTGCAATTTGGTTATATCTGTCTAAGTTCCTTAGACTTAGCAGTTAGTAGTAAATTTATTTTTGAATTGAAAGTGAAGTTAGAGACAAAAATGGAATTATTTTCCTGAGTTCCTTTTCTGGAGTTCAAGAAAGCCTCAAAGGTTTTATTTTATATTGGTGTTATTCCTAAGAAAATCCTATATCAGTCAATGGCTTAGATGTGTAAATGCAAATTCCATAGCAGTATGGCTGGGGGCTAATATTATGTGGAATATGGGAGAGACCATGTGGATATAAATGAACCCTGCAATCCAGAAATGCAAAGCCTGTTTCTTACCTAAAAGCTGCCTGAAACTGGTGAAGATAGTACATCTTAAACTACCTTACCTGTGATTTATTTTTATTTCAGTCTGTTTTAAGTGCTCCTTTTATTTTATTTTAATTATATTTTATTGTTTATGCTATTACAGTTGTCCCCATTTTGTGTCCCTTGCCCACCTCCACCCAGCCCTCAGGCAATCCCCATATTGTTGTCTGTGTTTACGAGTCATGTATATATGTTCTTTGGCTAATTCCTTCCCTTTTTGGCATCCAATTCCCTCCACCTCTAACAGCTGTCAGTCTGTTCTATGTATCTATGCTTCTGTTTGCCTTTTATTCATTAGTTTATTTCGCTCGTTAGATTCTACATATAACTGAAATCATATGGTATTTGTCTTTCATTGACTGACTTATTTCATTTAGCATAATATTCTCCAAGTCCATCCATACTTCTTGTTTACTGCTGCATAGAATTTCACTGTGTAAATGCACCACAGCTTTTTTTATCCACTCATCTACTGATGGGCACTCAGGCTGTGTCCAGATCTTGGCTTTATAAATAACGCTGCTATGAACATAGGAATGCATATATATTTTTTGTACTGGTGTTTTGGGATTCTTAGGATATATTCCCAGAAGTGGAGGTGGTAGTACTTTAAAAAAATTTTTTTTAAAAATTGTTGTTCCGTTACAGTTGTCCTCATTTTTCCTCCATTACTCTCGTCTGCCCTACCTGCCCTCCACACTTCACATTCAATCCTCCCCACAACCCCCATTGTCTTTGTCCACGGGTCCTTTATACATGTCCTTGACTTGCCCCATCCCCTCTGTCCTCTGTTTTCTCCCACACCCCTCCCCTCTGGTCGCTGCCAGTTTGTTCATTATTTCCATGTCTCTGGTTCTATTTGGCTCACTTGTTTGTTTTGTTGATTAGGTTCCATTTATAGGGGAGATCATATGGTATTTGTCTTTCACCCCCTGGCTTATTTCACTTAGCATAAACTACCTTACCTGTAGTTTATTTTTCCTCAGTCTGTTGTAAGTGCTACTTTTAAAAAGACAATAAAAATACACTTGTAGAAATATGAACTACAGAACGTAACCAGGACATAAAAAAGGCAATCAAGACTCTCGTTTTTATTATTATATTGAACAGATAAAATTTAATCTTTCAGAATGGTCCAAACATTTCTATACCCTCACTCATAATTTAATTACTCATTGCCAACTGGTATCAAACAGTTTCTGGATGATATAGGCCCCCATGAGGCAGGATAGTAAGAAGCTAGGAAAATTCCTTGACAAGTGGAATGGGGAAACTGAGACAAGGCAATGAAACAAGGCCAAACAATTTGACCAGCTAGTGAATCACAAGACCTTATCTCCCCTAACTAAGGACACTTAAGAGCAAATGGTTCATATCTCTCCTCACTAACCAGAGAATAAACAGCTTAAATCACGCTTGTTAGGGAAATATGTAACAACGACCCAATTAGTGTCATTCGCGCCAGCCAAACCCAAGGACGGATGAAGACAAGGGGAGAAAAATAACAAAAACCCTATTAGAGCCAGACAGACCCGAGATAGGAGTAAATCAATGAAACTGATCAGAGAAAAATCCCAAAGTCACCTACACACTCATTTTGATATATCAACATGTTGAAGGACACAACTGGGAAACTAATGAATATTCTGTTAGGACCCTTCTGTGAAACCTCCCCTAGGAATCCTACCCAAAGAGCGAGAAAAATCCTCATGACAGGATGCCAATGCAGGCTATCTTGGGAGGAGGCCCTTGCCTTTTCTCAGGCGTGAATTTTTACTTTTTTTCCTCCTACACTCTAAGGGTCCCCACAAGACTTACAGCCAAGAGAGCAATGGGCAGTGGCATCTCATCCCTGGCTTACCCCCAAAACTGTCTGTAAGGCCCCCTTTTTCTCTGACTTTCCAATGAGCTAACAGCAGTCCCTCCTTGGCTCACTTCTTGCCTACAATGTTTCTAAAGATCAAAAGCAGAGCTCCACCTAGGCTCTCTTCTGTCGCTTCTTCTATCCTAAGCCCTTCCTTTGTTCCACTGTCCCTAGCATTAATAAACTTACTCTCAGAATCACCTAGACTCGTGTTGTGAAATCTTTCCTGCACAAAGTCAAGAACCCACACACTACAGGCCGGCCTGAGACAGAGAGACCTACTCTGGGGCCAGTCCCTCTCCTGTGATACAAGGACCACATCTTGAGTAGCATTGCTCTAGCTTCTGAACCCAATTTCAACGTGGTCCATTTGGAAAAGAATTTAAGTCCTTGAAAGTAGGTTTAAGCCTGCTCTTGCTCAGGCTTAAAGCTTATACATTTAGCACAGCGCCTGGCACCCAGTTTTACAATCTATGAAATACATTGGGATTTCCAACACATAAAATAAGGCGTGGAAAAAGTGACAGATTCATTTTGTAATGTCAATCAAGTAAGTCATACTCTCATTTTTATCCAGACCCACATTTCCACCTTTAGCCCAGACGCGATCATTTGAAGAGGATGCCAGTCCAAAGGCCCTCAGGTACAGTGTGCCAGGAGGAAATTGTACAACAAAAATGACAGAAAGAGATTCATGAAACAAGTCTAAGGTAGGGGATGAAAGAAAGCAATCCTTTTGGACCCCTAGGAAATAACAGCAAACTCCGCTGAGAACTCCAGCACTGCAAAATTTGACCTCTTACCTTCTAATATTTGCTCTCAGGTTTTTATTTGTTCCTGCCCCTGCCCTGACTCCCATACCAACTGTTCTGCGGTCTTCTCAACACTCACAGGTCTTTGTCATGCCTTTTCTTCCCTCTAAAGGACTCTTTACTTTGATTTTCATTCTTTTTCTCTTCTTATTTCTGTTTTTCTTTTCTCTTGTTCATCCAAGACTAAAGTAGAGACATTTTTCTGTCGACTACCCTCTCAGGAAGCTTCAATTTCTTTCTTCCTATTGGTACCCTCTGCATAAAGTGTTTATACATCTACATATTTGAAAGTCCCTCATCAATCTTAGGGTTAACTTTATTCTTCTGCCTAAGTTTTTTGTTTGTTTGTTTGTTTGTTTTTTTATTATATTTAGCTTCTCTTTGTAGAGCAGTCGTCACTCTCTTCTCTCCTTCATCTCTCGTTCATGCCTTAACTCACGGCAACAAGTCACAGTTTCTGCTCATCCTGAGGAGATGGTTCAGTTTCCTGCCAGCCCAGAGAATTATTCAAACAAGCCAGTCACATCTTTCTGCAGGGATAAGGGGAGCAACTTTCTCCAGACAACAAACCAGCCTCCCACTGCCCCTGGTCCTTCATTTTGAGGCTACGTGCGACACACAGGGTCCTCTTTGCTGGGCTGTGAGTACATATGACTAGTAAATTGCTGTTCACCTCATCTGCCCAGTGTCAGATGTCGTGCATTGGGCCATCCCATAACCAGAGGTCAGGTACCTCTCCCTCATGAAGAAGGAAAATAGCAGGTGATTGAGACAATAACAACCAGCCTTGCTGTTACCAGAACACACCTCGTAGTTTTGATTTTGAAAAACTACGTAGATTTTGAAAAAAATGCATGCTGGTCTTCAAACCCTTTGATGAACTAGTCTCTGTGTTTTCATCAATCTCATTCCAACATATCCCACACAATGAATATGTGTTTTAGTTCAGCTCTTCTGCTTTGCTTCATAGGAGACTTGGTCATGAGCATTATAATATGTAAAACTAAAATCCAACTTTATTTCTCCACTGCTTTAAGCCTCTCTGCAGGTTCTTATCAGGGCAAACAAAACTCCCCATGTAAAAACAGACTTTGACCTATTTTCCTAGCCACATTCTATCCTGCATTTGTGTTGAAATACTATTAAGCTATGCCTATATTTTTATTCATGCTTTTTTTGGTAAGTTCCTTCCATCTACTTAGAAAAGGTTCTTGTTACTTCAGTTGGATAACTTCAGTCATTCTTCAAGAGTAAGCCCATACATACTATTTTCTAAGAAAACTGAATCTAAAACTTGGGCCAATTTTTCTTAATACACCAACCCTTAGTCAACATCATTGATTGACATCTTCTTTCTCTTCATTTTCCTTCAGGGAGAAGCCATGTCTCACTTTGGACTCTCAGGCCCTAGGGTAGGTCTGTGAGTAACAAGAACTAAATACCTGTGGTGGAACCGATCTGATCCCCTATCTTTCTTGGGCTATAGAAGCGCTTCTCCTCAGGCATGCTCTCCATTCTCCATTAGTCCACATATTTCAAGTACTTCTGCACTTAGTGTAAAATTAGTCTCACATTAGACATCAATTCACTCTGTGGCCATAGATCTTGTTACAAAAATAATAATATAATTTTAAATAAAATAACATAATTATGAATAAATGTATACTCCATCATTGAATTAAGTGTTATTTTAAAGACCATTTATATAGGACAACTTGATATGTACCAGGGTTACTTTGAATGTAGAATTTTTGCAATAGCTTGCTTGCTTATTTATCTATCTATCTATCTATCTATTTGGTTTAGCTTTCCTTTTTACACGTTATTTATCAGAATATTCAACAATAGTAAAACTCAATCATTTCAGTTTCTTATTTCTTTTTCTCCTTAATCCTGCTTCCCTTCTAGTGGAGCTACTAATGCCTTTTTAAAAATTCTTTTTGGAAAAGGCTTTTATTTTATTTTATTTTTCTGTGAGTCATAATAACTCACATAATAAAATTTGCATAGTGACTCAATGACTATAAGCTCTCCAAGTTATAAAAAAGTATATTTTATGGCATTTTCATTGAAATCTCAAAAGAAGTTTTAAAAATTCAATAAAAATAGAAAAGACTTCTATTTTATTTTATTTTTTTAAATCCTTATTTTTTTTTCCATTACCATTTAGTCCCCTTCTACCCCTCACCCCCAGCAATCACCATGCAATAGCTTTAAAATAGCACTTGGTATATACATAAATTCTGTGTAGAACTGTCATAAGGTATATTGAGAATCACTCAATAAATATTTTGATTAACTGATTTCACTCGCTCTTACTGCCCCTTTACTTGGCCTTGGTCAAACTACTTGAAAAGAAATTAAAACACCCTAGAGAAAAAAAATTAAACATTGATTTTTAGTAAGATTTCATTTATTAAGTGACACTCAATCTTGGGCAAGTGAATATTTTTAAGATTTTTCTGAGAAACACCCTATAGTTTATACACACACACACACACACACACACACATACACACACACCCCACTCTATAGTTATATGTCTCTCAATATTTATCTATAATACATGGATTTTTACAATGAATCAATATATATTTTACAAAGATTTATAAAGATCTTTATAATTATTTAAAATAGCAATGGCTATGATTAGCTTTTTAGAATGTTTTGTTTAATTAAGCAGACATCTGTTTGACAAGGTAGTTTTGTACCAGAAGAAATGCAAAAGAGTTTACTTTGAACCTAAAGTAAGTTAACCTCAAAATTAAAACAAAACAAAACAATAAAATAATTGTAATTTACTGCTGAAATCATTACAACTCTGTTTATTTCCTTGCTGTAGAGAACTTGAGGCCCAGGGAGCTTTTCATTTATGCCATGATCAAATATCCCTACGTGTTTTTCTCATATACCACAGAAAGGCCTTGAAAATTCCAGTGTGGTGGTAACTAGAATCAAACTGAATCATTTCTCTTAAAAAAAAAACAACAACAACTTACTGTACAAACTGAGTTTTCAACAGCTATAAGTATCAAAAAGTATATCAAACCACAATCATTGATTAAAATAAAAATTTTAATAACCACTATATGAAGTAACTGTATTATCACTTAGTAATGTAACCATATAAGTAAATGTGAATTTATTTTTTGTAAAAGTGTAAGATTTTTTATATAATACATTACTTGGTGGAAGGAATTTGTTAGTCTGTATGTTTTGGTTGATAGATTACAGCTACAGTATCTGAACAGATTAAGGTGGCTTGTTATATCACTTTCACAGATCCTAATGGAATAACCTGCACAGCAAGCCCCATCAGCTTCCAAAATCATTGAAAACAGAAAATCCACAGGACAGTGGAGGAGAACTACAGCAGTAAATGGCAGATGAGGTCTGATGTGTTTTATTCTTGAGTGTATGCAAGCTACTTTCTGCATACAACCTAGATTCTTCAGGGAAGAGAAACATGACAAGGAGCTGAGTTTTCCATCAGCATGTGAGGACAGAGCTACGGGTCACACAGCCAGCAGTGTTTGCCACAAAGTGGACATAGCCCCGTGACCTGTGCAGTCAGTTGCAGCATTGCATGTCAGCACGAATTGGGAGAGGGTCCTGGGCAGGGGCCTGGCGCCTGTGCTCTCCGTAACTGGATGCCCTGCACAGACACACTCTTTACCCATTGGCTGGTGCCTGAAATTATACTCCCCCACTCCCACCCTTTCTGGCAGTTATTACTCTGTGTAAAAATTAGAAATCAGATTCTCAGATTCTGAGGGAGGTGACACTGGAGATGGGGACAGCAAGAGGGAGTAGGAATCTGGTGAGGAAAGAAAATGCCAGCTGGGCCTAAAGCCAGAAAAGTGGTGCTGAGAAGCCAAATGCCAAAGGAGTTCTCCAGGAAGAGCTTCCTGTTACTTTTGTTTCTATTCTTCCTGAAATAAAACCCCATGTGGCTGGGTAAATCAGCTGGTTGGAGTGTTGTACGGATATACCAGCGTTAGGGTATGATCCCTAGTCAAGGCCCATATAAGAATGCATAAATAAGAGGGACAACCAATTGATGTTTCTCTTCCTTCCTCTCTCTTTCTAAAACAAAAACAAAAATGAAAAACAAAAACAGCAACAACAACCACAAAAAATGATTGCATTTACAATTCTGCTGTTTTCTTAAGTGTCGGTTCACACGTTTACCTCCTTTTATAGCCTTTCAGAAGCTTTTTTAGAGCAAGCATTGTGGCACATGGTGGTGGCTTGTTTGAATCAATCAATAAATTAACTTAAAAATGCTGATTTCCAAGATTTATTGAGGGTTATTTTAGAATATCTTTAGAAGGCAGTCATAGCTCTCAGTGTTTAATATCAGAGACAGGAGAGATGAGGGTTTGTCTCATACATTGACTGTCCAAAATTCATAGTGTTATCTCGTGTGTGTGTGTGTGTGTGTGTGTGTTGCAGCGGGGGCTATGGTTCCAGAAGAGAAGAAGGAAGTGACCCACAAAGAGTATCAGCACCTCCCCACTGTGTGAGGATATCTAAATATCCAAATTCCATTGTTTTTGGGCAACAGTTGAAAAATTTCCCATCTTGTCATGATGAAAACGGGGTCACATACAGAACACTCCCACCCAGGACCCATATCTCTCTCTGTGACTGACTATGTAATTGTCTGCTCAGATGCAGGCACCCCCACTTTCTCTGGGGGGGGACCTGCTCTTCCTTATGGTATATTATAGGCCTCAGGTACCTCAAAGCTTCCAGGGGACTCACAAGCACACAGTTGTTTATCTGTACGACACCTCCAAGTGGTATGTTCCCACTTTAATGGAAGGTATAATTTGGAGCTAAGAGTCTGTAATGCTTATGGCTTTTAAATAGATTATTTCTTTGTTTTGGTTATTTTGAGAGTACAGATGTTTTAGCTCCTGGGTAAATTATAGGCTTTTAAGGCATCACATTACTATTTTGTTTTTAAGCTGACAGGATTTCACCTTTATTCCTCCTGAGTTTACTCTCATATTCACAGCAGAGGGTAGCATTTATTTACTTTCTACGGAATATCAGCCACACATATGCCCAAGAAACCTAAGGGTAGTGACACACACAGGGCTGGCTTCTTAGATTTTCACCTCTGAGGCTCATTTCTCTGTCAGAGCAAATGGGCAAGAAGCAAAGCCTTATCTCTTCCTTTCTTCTTTACAAGGTATAAATTAGGAAAACTGTCATGTGAATCTGAAGATCCATTTGCTTGAACAAAAACAACGAATAAAGAGCAATTCTATCCATTTCTTGTGTATAATTCTCTGTAATCGATGACAGCAAATGAATGAAGTTGGAGGAAATAATTTTCTGACAGCCCTGGCTCGTGTGGCTCAGTGGGGTGGGGGCTGTCCCTCAAAGCGAGAAGTCACTAGTTGGCTTCTGGGTCAGGGCACGTGCCTGGGTTGCAGGTTCCATTGTGGTCGGGGTGAGTGAGAGAGGCAGCTGATGGATGTTTCTCTCTCACATCGCTGCTTCTCTTCCTCTCTCTCTCCTTTCCTTCCCTTCCCTTCTCTCTAAAAATAAATAAGTAAAATCTTCACAATAGAATTCCCTGACAATGAAGCCTGGAGAAGATTGAAACCAGATAACAAAGGAAGCACTAGAGATTTTTACATTTTGTTTTTACTAATAGTGGCTTTCTTCCCTGGTGCTACACGGCCTCGCCATGCTGAACTGCTCACCGCAGCTCCTACAGTGCCTTACCTGCAAGCTGTGCACTAGCTGTTCCCATCTTCTGAAGTAACTTCCACTCCTTGTTGGTTGTTAAATTCCCTATCGGTCCTTTATGTGTATGTTAAAACTTCAGTTTCTCAGCAAAGTCTCCCTTCCCAGCCTCCAAGTTCTGATACAAAGAAGCTTGAGAACTTTGGAGAAGTCATTTCTCTGAGATTCCATTTCCCCATCTCTAAAATTAGCAAACTGGAAGGGATCTCTAATGTCATTTTTGTTGCTAGTCCTTGAGTTATTTCCACAAGGAAGACAAGGTCCATGCTCTTAAAAACCTTTGCCTGTTTCCATTTTCTAGATACATGCCCTCAAACATTTGTTTCTAACCACATTCGTAACTTAGACTGTGGTCAAATCTGTTTCCCAAGTATGTAGTTACCTAAGTTGGCTGTGAGTTCATTATGATAGTGCCACTTATGGGGGGAAGGGGAACAAAAACCTGAAACTTTTTTACTTATATAAAAAGTTATGTATTTATTCCTACATGTTTAAACTTCAGTCACCTTCAAAGTACTCTCCATTTGATGCAATACACCTATCGAGTCCTTTTTTCCACTGCTCAAAGCAGTTACTGAATGTGTTGATTTTGATGCCTTTTACTGCTTCTACCGTTTTTTGTTTCACCTTTTTCACATCAGCAAAATGTTTCCCTTTGAGGACTTTTTCATCCAGGGAAACAAACAAAAAAGTTTGCTTGGGGCGAGATGGGGTGAATAGGGAGGGTGGGGCACCAGGGGTCATGCCATTTTTGGCTGAAAACTGTTGAGCACTGGGTGCAGCATGGGCAGGTGTGCTCATAAATCACCTATCATGAAACAGGCAAATGTTGAAAATAAAATCTTAAAAAAAAAAAAATCACTGAAGCCAAACGCAGCCTCTCACAACAACACCAGCAAGTACATTGATATAGGTGGGGTCGTAGGATGCTCACCTAGTGGGGGAAGCCTGTAGTACAAGGGGTCCACCCTCCAGAAGGAAATTCCATTTTCCGGGGGGCATTCTTCCCTCATATAATGTCATGCATTTTCAAGTTCTCGAATGTCCTTAGAATGAAGGAAAGACCTAGTAAATTTTGAGATGAAAGAGTTTTAGTAGATACTATATGTCAGCACATGGTTTACTTATTTATATATGTTTACCTGAAAAGGAGAACAAATGAGAACAAATTTAAGCCAGAATATTATGCTTTCAAAAAAATGAATAACTATTATTTAAAACTGTGCTATGATGGGACATTTCTGTCTTTGGAGGTGCTTCATCAGAGTTTATAAAATCACTTTGTTTGAAGGAGTCACACATGGAACAAAGGTTTATAATAAGTGATTTCTAAAGTCTCCTGTTACTGTGAACCTTGGAGTCTATGACTGGGGTTACATGTATCCTCGTGGACATCCTGCACTATTGAATATACTGGGATAAATATTGGAGGACCAAGTACTTAGAAGATGCTCTCTAGTGGGCACAATAAATATTGACGAATCCAGAATGTGGAAGGTTAGGGCTGCAATGTTCTTATGCTGGTGTTAGCATCAGAAGCATGACCTTGGACTTGGGTTCTACTGATAAAGGGCTGTGAGCTTTGGGAAGATCTCACCTTCCAGGGGTTCAGATTTATTCTCCAGAAAAATGAGTGAGGTTAGACAAGATCATTTCAAATATTCTGTTCAGCTTTAAGTGATATACTTCATTTCTAAAAATCCCAATAGATGATTATGAAAAGCCACTTAAACTGTGAGTCAATCCTTTACAAAATTAACCTTTGTTTTATAAAGGATTTCCATGAGAATCCTTTATGAATGTTTATTTATACTAATTTAATTTACACATGGTTTTACAATCATAAAACAAAATTGGTCAGTAGGAGGTGAGGAGCTTATAAACATTATCATTTACCATTATTGTGCAATTTCCTGTATTTAAACTACAGTGATATAAAATGATGATTTTACAATGCTTCCATTAATCATAGAACTATTAATACATTACTGAGTTTATTCCTGCTCCATGAAAAATTCTGGTGACTGAGAAAAAGTTGAAAATATCATGGATGCTTAGAATGAGCTCTAATTGAAAGGGCTGGCTTCATGAAGTTTACAGCTTGAAGAGGACTTTCATTTTATGGCTGGATTTACTTCATTAAGAGTTAAATTTCACTTCATTTCTCTGATGAATTGTATTTTATCTCAAAGAGGAAAAAAAATGTAACAAGAAATAGTAAGACACGGCAGACTTAGGACAAAGATGACATGTCAAGTCAGGGCTACAATGCAGAAAAATTGGAAGTCAGGAGTATATCTTTCCCACCCTAACTCTGCTTTCTATACATGGTATAAATGAGAAAAACTGTCATGTGAGTCTGAAGAGGCATTTATGTGTTTCTAGGGTCCCTACCTCTTCAACTGTTTAATGGTTCAAATCATCCCAGGTTCCTATGTCATTATGAAAAGTGGTCTTACAAAGCCACCCACCCAGAGCTGCTGATGTGTAAAATTCTCTACTACACCAAAGCCATTATCTATAGGATGGAAGACAGTGTCACCAAATTACTAAGGTATGTATAAATCTTTACAGTTTATACTTGTAAATCCCCCTTTCCTTATAGCAGTCCCTTGATGTACATATGTTTGATATTATTCATACCTCTTGTAAAAAGGGAGGGAAATGGTTCAGAGGATTTCCACTGATAAGTGGCCTACTCATAGTCACTGAGCTAATCACTGGGAAAAGAAATTCCAGCGCAAGTTTCCCTGGCATAAAACCCAAGGATTCAAAAACTGCTTCTACTGTAGTTATCTAGGCCTACCCATCAGTGACTTACTTCAACTCATCTTCTCAATGTTTTTTCCTCTTTCTTTTTTATTCACTTATTATGCATTATTTAGTTTTACAATCAGAAAAGTCCTAAATCGAAACACACACACACACACACACACACACACACACACACACACAAGTAATCCTTGGGGCAGATATCCAGTTTTTGGCGATAAATAGCTCAAGCACCAAATATGTTCTCCATCTATGTTCTTACAGATTTCACGAACCAGTACAATAAAAGTGACATCTTATACCAATCTTTGGTTTAACAATTTAAGAAACAGGAGCCCAGGGAATCTAACTTCCTTGAACAATGCCACACATTGAATTAGTCATAGAACTAAGGCAGAAACTAAATTGCCAACATTAAATTTTGTATATATTTTCTTTAAAAAAATCATTATTTTATTTTCTCCTAACGTTCTCTCTAGAAAAAGAAGTTCCATGAAGATCTTTAGTATCTTGTTCTATTGTTCCTTCTCACTGGAATCCTTTCTTTCTGTCCAACCATATTATAACAATTCTCAACTTTATCTAAGTTTGTTCTGCTTGGAAAACAATCAAGAATTTCACCAGGGCTACGGAGCGCACGACCTCATGTAGTGATTATGACCTGGGTGTCTAGTGTCTATTAGCTCAGGCCCTTGTGGGGTATACACAGCCCTAAGGGGATATTTCTGCCTTCTAGAACCTAAAAGTTTAGTGGCAGTGCAGAGCTTTCTGTCAGTGTTTGCTCAGCTCCACGGCCCTGGAGCCTCCTTTCCTGAAGAAGTCATATTCTTCCCACCTCATAAGGCAGCCCAAATCGTGGGCCGGAGCACGGAGTGGGTATAAAGGTGCTCTGCTCTGGCGGACAGGGGACGCCTCTGATGACTAATATGTGCTCCAGGGCTCCCTGTCAAGTTGGTGGAGGCCTGGTTGGGCACGTCCTCAGACTTCTTTCTCTGCCTGATCCTGTTTCTTCCCTCTTTCCCTCACAGTGATGGCTGATACATATCTTGCATCCCAACTATTTCAGCATCTGCGTCCCAGAAACCAAGACTGCAGCAAAGATCTGCCTTGGGGAAGAGCTGAAGAAAAACAGACATGCAGACAGAGGCAGAAACAAGACTCAAAAAGACAGTTAAGGCAGCTTTGCATTTTCTGCTTTTATTCTCCTGAATCTGGTTATAATTCTGCCCTTTTGTTCTGTGTGTCAACCTTGAAGATTAGGATAAATCACTCTCATCGCTTTTACTATTAGTTTATTGCTTTAACTTAATTAAAATTAGTTTTGTTTCTAACAACCATAGTCATAAGTATACAAGATGGGGCAAGTAGGTTTATGGTTGTTCATGTGGAAAAGAATACAACAATTAATAAATAATACAAGAATAAACTCTGCTTTGCATACTCACAACTGTACACCTACTTTTGCCCCACACTATATAACTAAATATGAGTGCATGCTGTATTTTGCAGTACTGATATAAAATAAAATAAAAACTAAAAGAATAAAAATATTGTCCTGGCCAGCATGGCTCAGTTGTTTGGCACATGAGCCCATAACTGAAAGGTTGCAGGTTCAATTCCCAATGAGGGCACATACCTAGGTTGCAGATTTGGTCCCTAGTCCAGGAGCCTGCAGGAGGCAACCCATTGATGTTTCTCTCACACTGATGTTTCTCTCTCTCCCTTCCTCTCTCTTTAAAAAAGCAATGAAAAAAATGTCCTCTGGCGAGGATAAAAAAATATGTGTGTGTGCGCGTGTGTGCGCGCACGTGTGTGTGTAATATTAGGGTGAACTTCTAAAGACAGGGGAATAAACAAAAATGCCAAAATTATGATTTTTCCCCTTCATTCTTTCTCTGTTTCTTTCTGGTCTTGCTGTTCAGAACCAACAGACGCCAGTGATGCCAGAACAACAAATGGGCTTGTGAGAACAGTGTGTCTGTCTAGTCTGGGATAGTGTGAGGAACAGTAAGTGCTCAAATTTCAGCAGACTTGTATGGCATGGCCATGGCTAAAATTAGGAAAAAGGAGAAAGAACCCATGAAAAAGAAAATTCAAGTCCTACTGCATTATATTCTATGTAGAGGAAATTATAGTATGCCTATTAGTTAAGGTGCCTACCCCTTTTATGTTTTTTACCTTAGCATCTTTCAGGTAAATTCTCTTTCTTCGTAGTACAGTGATATCTTTCTCATCGTCCAGATCCTTAACTTACTGTGTTGGAAGCTCCACGAGAGGGAGAAACACATCTGTTCTTTTACCCTGGTATCCCTAATTATAAGCACAGGTCGTAGTAAATTATTGAGTGTAGAGTTGCCTGAACAGATGGGTTTATTTATTAATAATTGAATGGTTAGCTTTTTGTTACTATAACTTTTTTAAAAGTTGTTTTATTTAACCCTGATAACAGGAGTCAGCTCTCAGATAAACTCAGACCTCGAAAGAGTTGCCCTCAGGAATATCCATGGCATGCGGGCTCCGTGGGGTCTTCTGCATCGATGACCAATTAGCTTTCCACCACCACACAGCTGCCCTCATTAACTGGAGCAGCTGCAGACGGTGGAGACAGTGCCCCCACTCAGCGGGCTGCTCCCAACTGCGAGTGATGAGAGCAACGCAGCAAAGCTTCCTGGGATACCAGCAGATCAAAACGATGGGTCCCTACTCCAAAGATTTAGTGTTGTTTTACTAACATGCAGATAAATGAAGAATCCTGTTTTGCTTGTTGGAGCAGGGAGGGCTGAAGGTACATCAGAGGGCCCACTGAAGCCCAACTTCAAATGCTCTAGTAGATCTGCAGTCTTCTGGAAACCAGACAGGCTGACAGAGCACTGGGGTCTAGGGCAGCTGAATATGGCAGGAAATGAGTGACTGATTAGTGATGACCAGGCGAGACTTCAAGCATCCAGGGGAGTACAAAATAGCAATCAGCCCTGAAAGGAAGCTTTGGTGTCAGAAACCAGAGTGCAAAGTTGACCAATGCATGGGAAGGCGGTGGGCAGCCTTTGACCTAATCAGCGCCTGCTATTATATTCTTAGAACAGTGGTACCTCCTGATTGTCTGGCACATGCATCTTATGATTCTCTTTTAATCTTTCAAGCTGTCCTAGCTGTGTGTTTCCACCCCCTGACTACTCCTCCTTCTCTCCTCGAAAGTGGCCCAAATAGACAATGGCGCACGAGCCAAGGTCCTCACCCCTGATCCATGCCCTCTTCCTTTTTTTCTCCTAAACACACTCTATCTTATCCACAGAATTTCTTAACTTCTAAGACTCATACATATAACCTGAATGACACATAGTTCAGCATTTTATTCTCTCTGTGCCATTTTCTCAAACATATGTGTCTATACTGTATGTTCCTGAAGGTCAGGGGGCATGCTTTTAAATCTTCCAGACGAATTAGCACATTGCTAGGGCACTGTGACATGCTTAATATGAAGTGACAGGCTCATGCGTTATCAAGCATTATATAGATATAAACAATTTGTTCCCTATTCCTATAAAAATACCTCTTTATAAATATCCTTTGGCATTTTCAAGATGCTGCTGGAAACAGAAAAGTCTTTGTTCAAAACAGGAATAAATATAAATGTCATCAATGAAGACACTAAATTACCAAGCTTGCTCTAGTGAATCGAACTGTATCTAAATCTTTATGTATATGTTTGGTACATTGAAAAACTTTATTTTTTACCATCCTGTTGCACTTTTAGCAGCACACTTTATATAGTGGCACAAATGCATTTTTCTAGATAAATTTATTGAATAATTGTACTTGTACTCCATTTCTTTCCTAAAATTTGCATTCAGGTTGGTGAGTCTCAAGAAACATTTTTTATATAAAGCACTTGGAGTTGTCTTAATGCAATGGAGCTGCATGAATTTCTGGGTGAGTTTGAGCTGGAGTGCAGCAGGCTATTTATCTCCTGTTGCCATGCCAATGACATCTGACCAGGACATGACACAATGGTCACTGTCTGGTTTAATAAAAGACAAGTCCTCATCTAGTACTTTGAGAGAGAAATTTCAATAAGCTCACAGCCTGAGATTCCTTGTACCCTCAGGTTAAAATCATGCTGTCCGCAGCATCTCAGCTTGCCTTGCAGAGCACTATTGAATGCAGGTTTGCTTGGAACAGCTCCAGCTGGAGAAAGCCCACAGCTGAAGATAAATTAACAAACAAGGACAAGGACATTTTCTAAGGAGTGATGACTCCTTATGGCATCACTAACTTCTCTGTCCCTTCCTTGGATGTGGCACATGCAGACTTTCAGCTAAAATCAGTCAAATGCCCAGAAGACGGGTGCCACAAGAGAAGGCTGTCCAATGTGATAAACAGCTGATCTCCATTAGCCTCATGCAATGAAGAAAACTCTATAAAAGAGAAGCGTGTGTAGAAAAAAGAAACTTGGTATGAGAAGGACTCTCTGTCCTTGGCTGAGGGTCTTGCTGACTGCAAGAGTGTTCAAGGAGCCATGCAACTCTCGGCCCATCGACCAGGGCTGCTGGATTATTGTCACATCTCTCCCCAAAGTTACAACCCCATAGGGGTTTCTCATGGTTGGTGAGAGTCCCAACAATAGAAGGAAAGGATCGCTCTTTTTTGACACTGACATAGCTAGCTGGGCTCAAAACTCTGCTGTCACAGAGAAAAGGGATTATTGGCCACCACAGTTACCCATTACACCTCTGCACAGATCAGGAGACCAAAGCTGCCATTCCCAGGCTCTTGCCTTCCTACAGAAGCAGAGGAGGACAGTGTCTTTGGGGCTGATGAAACATAATTCCCTTTCTTCTCCAGCTGTTGCATCTGAAAACTGTCATTTCAAAGAAGAGAAGATGACTTTTCATAGACTGATGATGAAGCACCTTTCTGGCAATAAGTGCATGTAAGCATAAGTCAGGTGTGGACAGAACAACGTTTGGATATCAGAGTTTTTACCTAAAGGATTCCCTTGCATGTATTAGAAGGTATTCCAGCTTGGAATTATCTGCACTATCTTCCTCCTGCACTGGGGCCACACACAATTTCAGTCCTATGAAGAGAAATATGCCAGCTTATTCTAACTAGAAGCGTGAATCAGTAGTAAAATATAAAATTCTTAAATGTGTTTAACTCAATTTGGCCTCATTTTGGGGACTGTCCTTAAGATCAGTGATTTTTCTCTGCATCGTGTGATCAGTGATTTTTCTCTGCATCGTGTGATCAGCAAGTATTCCTATTAGAATACTGAAAACTCTTGCTCTATGTTAATGCGAAGTTATAATTAAAACCAGGTAGAGAAGAGCAAGAATGTGGTATAGTGCCAATATTACCAATGATTTACATATTTGTAAATGTTTGAAAGATAATGTAAGAAATTAGAGCAAATTATCATTGCTATATTATGTTTTATCCACATGCTCTACCAAATGATTTTTATAGTCTAGACAATATTTACTTCCTACCATGATATAAAGTTTATAAGATTCTGTAAGTACATATGAACAACAGACTTATAAGCAATGCATGTTCATTAGTTTATTAAATATCTATCTGTTCATTAGGTAGCTATCTTACCCTAATTAGGTAGCTAGTTTATCCTTAAGGAGGTAGCAGATGCCTAATATACTTAAAACAAAACATTAATAATTGTTTTCATTATTTCATAAATCTTGGAGACCTGCATGACTTTTTTGCTTGGCTAAAATATTTTGAATAGCCTGCTCAGCTGGGATGCTGTGCCACCCATATTTTGTGTAATAATTAAAACTAACAATACTTTTGTTTTTAAGTATTGTTTGGTTTTTCTAATGTATGGTAACTTAAAAAATACTCAATATGCTCAGATAAACAAGCATTTCCCAAAATCTCTGAGGCCAGGTCTCTGTGGGATGCTGTAGATGAGGAAGGTAAAAGAGGGAACCAGCACATAATTAATGACTATGGTGAATTCATGGTCTCTTCCTGGTGATAGAATCACATACAAGAAGCCAGTAGAAATCAGTATAGGACTGCATATATTTAACCATGGGAAAAATACTACCCTGGCATGGTAACTTGATTGTCTATAATTGTTCTTGAAATCCAATATGCCAAGGGACCTAGGACAAGAATGAGAAAGTTGAATGGCATGCATTTATCACTTATTCCCAGGAATGACCTAGAAATGTAAGAGAATTTACTTTAGGTATCACTGTAATGGAAATGTGACATGATAATTTCTTTTTTTTTAAAGATTTTATTTCTATTTTTTATTTATTTGTAGAAGGAGAGGAAAGGAGGGAGAAAGAGAGGTAGAGAAACATCAATGAGTGGTTGTCTCTTGAGTGCCCCTATTGGGGACCTGGCCTGCAACCCAGACATGTGCCCCTACTGGGAATCAAACCTGTGACCTTTTGATTCACAGGCTGACACTCAATCCATTGAGACACACCAGCCAGAGCCTGATAATTTCTTTAGTTCAAAAGTGCATGCAAATTTTCTAACTGACTCAATTTACATAGTATATTGACCTTTTCCTTTTTTTCATAGTATTTTAACCTTTTCCTTCTTTTTTTTTCTTCTTATCTTGTGTGTGTGGGGGGCAATATCTCTTTGGCTTAATGTCATGCAGAATTTCCTTAATTCTCAAAGAAATTATATGCAATTAATAGTTCTCCTTAAATCTTTGCCTTAAACACTGTTTTATAGATTTATAACCATATTTACTCTACTATCAAGTAATATTAAAGAGAAATATTTATCTGAAATCAACTCACTAAACAAAACTAAAACTTTTATAAAATAAAAGTTTATTTGAAGAAAACACTAAAGAAAGACATCTTTAAAAATTATAAAAAATTGTATGATTGACTGTAGTCTGTGCTTGAGAACACTTTGATCTTCCTAGAGTGCCCTTCTACCTCAGTGAGAACATTGAATCAGTTCAGTGAGATTAAACAAATTTTTCAGAGTTACATGGTTAATATGTGACAGAGTCAGCATCTGAGGTCAAGACAACTAACTCCCAAATCAATGCTGTTTCTATAAATGGCATTTCATTTTTAACAAAAAAAAAACAAACCCAAACCCAGTTGATTAATCAATCAAGATCATGAAAGAATAGACCACGTCGTAAATATGTAGCTTCCATGAAAATAGGGATGGAGGAAAGTTTAAGTCCAAAGGTTTGTGCTTTACCCAGGAAGACTAAGATTGGGCTAAGACTATTATGGGAGGCTCTGAGTACCCAAGGGTTACAAGGAGGGTAGACAGCAAGGCCAGGAGGCAAAATGCAGTCAGGGCATTGAAGGTGGACCTAGAAAGGCAAACAGTAAAAACCTAGGCCAGGTTTATAATTTTCCTAAAGGCTGAACATAGTACCCACCATTCTCTAGGTTGCTGTGTACTAGAAACAAAAAGGCAGAGCCCTGTGTTCCTGCCCGGGCACATACACTGTCATGCTTGGAGGCATCATGGTGGGTCTTATGTGTCAACCTAGCTAGGCCATTGTAACCAGGTGTTCGGTCTCACATCAGTGTAGGTATTGCCCTGAGAGTATTTTGTGGATGTGGTTAATAGCTATAATCAGTTGATTTTAAGTAAAGGAGTTTAGCCCCTATTAGGTGGGTGGACCACATCCAACAAGTTGAAGGGCTTAAGTGCAAAAACTGAGGTTTCCCACAGAAGAAGAAATTTTGCCTCAGGACTGCAACGTCTACTCCTGCCTGAGTTCCTGGCCTGCCAGTCTGCCCTGCCAATGCTGGACTTGCCAGCCAACACGATCAGGCTTCAGAGTAAGTATACAGGGGTAGGCCAAAGTAGGTTTTACAGTTGGGAGTATGTAAACAGTTTACTCTTTGATTATTATTTATTTAATAATTACTGTATCTTTTTATTATTATTATTAACGTGCTTCTGCTCACCCTTATATGTACGTCCCCAATACGGGGTGTGTGTGTGTGTGTGTGTGTGTGTGTGATATCTTTACATGTTTTATATATCATATCTGTTTCTCTGAAGAACCTTGACTGACAGAGCAGGACCCTTATGAACGTTGGGGCTGCTGGACTCTCTGTAGGGCCGAGTGAGCCAGGGAAAGTAAGAGGTCTGTTTTTCTGTTTCTTCTTGTCTGACTTCCACTAGGGAGAGGGAGACCTATAGACATGGAGTTTTCATTATGAGTAGGAACTGTTTTAAAAAACAATAAATTCTGTTCAGTCCTCCACTTAGGACTGTTCACTAACAGGCGGTAAAAGTAGCAAGCATGGCTTCACCATGGAACCTTTGTTTTCTGTCTCCTTCTCTGCTTCATTTATCACTTTCTTTGAAGGACATGCCCGAGCCCATGTATTCTCCCTCTGCTTCCTCTCATCAAGCCTCATCATAAACAAACCAGCAAATGCAAATCTTCTCATAAAATCAATTACAACTTGATATGAACATGCTTCAATCACTATTAGTTTCTTCAAGGGAATTTGCAACATAAGCTTCCTATCTGACTTTTTAATGAAAACCGTGATGCTATTAAAGAATATTAGAAATCACCAAGCAGGAGGACGGGGCTCCCCTACGGAAAGTCTGCTGCATGTGCTCCTCTCCCACTTGCTCATACTCTGGTCTTACTGTTAATGTGGGCAAGGTGACATGTGATCTAAAACTGATCTTCAAAAAGACAAGGACTCTCTATGGTATCTTTGCTTACAGTATATTTATTTGCAATAGGGTATGTGGCAAAACAGCTACCATTGATAAAAGCTACAGGAACTATCAAGGCATCAGATCATCCTCACACTGGATTTATGGCTTAAAATCAGCAGAGACCACCTCAATCCACCATAGCAACTAATTCCACCTTACGGTAACCCCTAGCCTCATCACTCACTGTAATACATCAGCTTGCTAAATGACACAACCCAGGCACCATGATCGGAAACGGAAAGCCCATATAAGGAACACAAAATGGCCGAGGAAGTCCTCTGAGAAATCTCCACTCCTTTCCGGGGAAGATCCTGAATATTCCTCCCCCTTATTGAATACCCTACCCCCCTATTAGATGAACCTCAATAAAGGAAGCAGATCCCACTAAAGGTGGGCTGTTCTGCTTGTAGAATAGCCTATTTTCTGCCTCACTGCTCCACTAATCAATTCACTTTCACTCTAAACTCTATGCTGGCTCGATTTTGAACTTTTTCCTATGCAAAGTTAAGAACCCACAGTGGGTTGCAGACCTTTGGGTCTCTAAATGAATATTTAGAACATAAAATTAAGTTTTAAATCTTTTATATCAGTGAAAAGAGTAAAAATTTTGTTGTATATGGTTATTTGGCAATATCATTTATAGAAGAGCCTTTTTTTGCAGTTTATATTGTTTTAAATCAGTTCAACTTATCAAGAATTTGTTGTCAGCTTTCATAAATCCAACATAATTCTAGTTATTAAAGAATATTTTCAAATGTGTAAATGTAAATAGTTTCAAAATTAATAGCTAACCCTAACAAACAGCAGTTTAACAATGTTCACTATGTACCTGGCACTCTGCTAAATGCTTTGTAAGCAATGTCTCCTTTAATCCTATGGCATAGGCATCCTTCTTGCTATTCCTGGGAATCTTATAACAATAAAGAGACTTGGTCACTATCACATGACTAGAAAGTAGAACAGGACTCAGACCAAGACAATTAGATTCTAAAGCTTGAACTTTTAATCACTAAACTGTATCAACTCCCTGAAAACAAAGTACACAGACAATCCAATTAGAGATGAAAAATGTAGCAAACAACGCTACATGAGATGTTAAAATTAAATATTCAGATGTCAATCTTGAAGTATAGCTAAGAAAGGAGAGACCTGTTTGGACACAAACCACCCTTCACTAGAATGAAATCCATGGGACACAAGCATTTATCTGTCTTGTTTACTATTGTACTCCTAACCCCTAATCCATAGTCTGGAGTAATAAAAACTTAATAACTATTTTCTGTATGAATTATTTTAAAAGTATTAGTAAACCAACAGAGGAAAAGATTTTGAATGCCTAGAGGAGAGGTAGGAGATCATAACTGGTGGTGAAAAACATTTTTTTTTCCATTTATGTATCTGCTGAGTTCCACTATACAAGTGACTCAACTGGAGAATAATGAAGAAACTGGTACGGACACTTGGTTGCTTGGTCTAGTAGAAGGACTAGAGCCATCCAAACCTTTATGAGAAGCAGACCAGCACACAGAAGTTTTTGGGCAGATACACCATCTGATTTTGTTTATGTCTTGGGACAGTTGCATTCACTTGGGGGGAGATCATAACTTTTAAGGATGGTATGTTTTATGACCCCATTTTGTATATGCTGAAATAGACCTTCCAAAAAATTTGAGCTTACAATCAACACTAATTAGTGAATTGGAATATGGACTGTGGATTACATGCATTTATTTTATCAGTATTAAATTTTCTGATTTAGACAGTTCTAATATGGTTCTATAAGAGAATGTCCTTGAATTTGGGAATTATATATATTTAGTAGTAAAAGTGTACAAAATCTTCAACTTATGCAATTCTTTCAAAATTCAATTCAAATGTTTCTACCTTTCCCGATTACCATTGTACTACTTGGCATTTGTATTTAGCATGTCCTTAATTTGCATGCTAACTCTCCAACTAAACTGTTAGTTTCTTGAATGTAGAAAATGTATATTATTCTTGAATTTTTGGCACTTAGGCCACTGTATCTTTTATTGTGGAAATATTGTTTAATCAATGAAGATTGAAAAGTAATAATAATAGCTCCATTTCTAGACAACCAACTCTTCATTGTTATGTGCCATTTTTGCCATTAGAAATGTAAGCATTTGGTATAAGGCTATATTCCCCACCGAGATCAAAGTTTGCCATAAAAAATAATGCATTTCTGCATCATTACAAACTTAACAAACATCTACGTAACTTTAAATTTATACCAAGCATATCAACTGATTGAATCTATATATAAACCCATTTTACAAATAAGGAAAGTGAGACACAGAGAAGCCAAGTAACTTTCCACAGCTAGAGAAATGCAGTAGGCAAATTAAATCTTAGGCCATCTAGCTTAAGACTTCTTGCTCTTGACCACCAGCCTGCGCTGACATTTGAAAGCATGGCTTCTTGAAAAGATGAGTCTGGGGAATGCTAATGGGAAGGATTTACATTGGTCACACCAGGGGTTTCTCAGCACCTGACTGTTTATAGATTAACATTGAGATTACTGTGTAAGAACTTCCTAGGGAGTCAGCGATTCCACTTCGTATATCTGATATTTAGAATTAAATAAAACATAGATTATTTTGATGCACAGCCATACTTATAAAGCACTGCTTTCAATTATTTTATCAACATTTGTCTCTGCAAAGAAACAGGAGGCTATTCATTACCTTCTCTACCAATAATGATAAAGTTGGATTAGTTTATCATCACAATGGATAACAGTCATCTTAAAATGGAGTCTTAGCTCTTTTTGAAGAAACTTGATGGAGATTGAAAAATGCCAGGGATGTTAGTTCTCTCTGTTGCTGGTTATATAAATGTTAGTACTATACTTAAAGTCGTGTAATAACTAAGTAGAATTAATTATCTGTCATAATGATATGATAATTATATTCATTCTTGAGGTAAAATGAAAAAATATCTTATAAATGAATATTTATATTTGCCAAGAATTTTCTTTATGCCAGCTGGTATATAAAATATTTTAAAAGAACACTAATATATTCAGTGAGTGGATTAAAAGTCGAGCAGGTGCTTCAAAAAATCATAGGGTTGTTTAAGCAATAGGATAATTTAGTTCAACTGACTAAATTAATCTCTACATTATCCATAAAGATGTTATGCTGGTCTGCCCTACAGGAGCATTAGGTATTACTTTTACGGGATACTTAGCTTAAAATGATCATATAGTAGTACAACAATAAAACATATTGCCAGTTTAAAATGGACATAATCTAGGAGAGTTTACCTACAGAATGGGTAATAAAATAGGTGGTATCAAATGTTCCTTTTATGTTTCAGCCCTGAAATAGTCCATTAGCAAGATATGCATTTCTGAAAAAGGAAAAGAAAAAGAAAGGAAAAAACCAACAATACACTAGACGCCTGCATTTCTGCATATGTATTTCCAAATTCCACCAATTAGCTCTAAGATAATAATGTGACCAGTCTACTGGCTGTATAATGAATGGTGGTGTTTTAATTAGGAATAATTGGTATATTTATATGCATTCTAGGTATAGGAGAGTTCCACTAAAGAGTCATTAACTCCATAAGACATCCCCCAAATCATACCCCAATGGAAGCTAATGACACTCATTAAAACAAAATAGCACTCGGAGAAAGACATTGGGAATTCAAATGCTCTGCTTGCTAGATAGCTTTAGTTTTAGAGTGACAGAAGAGCATATTTGGAAAAAGGAAATGTAACAATGTTTCTTTGTTGCAGTATTCCACATCTATCCAAACAAAATTGACCCTGTTACACTCTTTCTGCCACTTCCAAATGCTCCCAAGCTCCAGAAAGCTAGCTCCAAATTCATGTTACATTTTGTATTCATAAACATGAACCCTTCAACTTCTCTATAACAAAGTATCATTTTAGATTGTGCCCCTTCCATGCCTCCAGGCGGTCGTGGTGTCCCGCAATTCAGTGCTATGGCCTCAGCTCCTATTCAGCTCCTCATCGCTCCTCACCTGCGTAATTGCAGCAATGGACTCCTGACTTCTCTGTTATCCTTTTACAATGTTTCCTTCACACTGTGGCCCAATTTATCTTCTTAAGTCACCAGTCAGATAATGTCTGCCCCACCTGAGGACACTTGGAAGCTTCTTGTTTTCTATAGAACCAAGTCCAAAATACTCTACTACTCACTGGATTTCCTTTGTGCTTTTAACTCCATCCAGCTCTTTCGGTTTATTTCCTTCCACACCTCTCTATGCACTCCACACTCAAGAAAGAGCAGATTTTCAGAGATATCTTCCAATATAATATTAGATGCTTTTAACACTATAATTAACCATCAATCTATAGTTATACGATGGCTAGATGCTAATCGTTTACTTCTAATAGATCACGCTTTCCCAAGGGAAACAGAGTCTGACTGCCAGTAAAGAGACATCTTTCAAAGTTAGTTGATTGGGAAAGGAAAGGTGAAATATGGTTGCACATTCTCTAATGTGGGTGTTCTGAGGTAGGGTATGTGACTGGTAAAGACTAAAGGGATTGTCAAAGAGATAGTAAGACCAACCCCCAATGGATGTATGGCTTAGAACCCACAGAAGACCAGCTTGATCTAATCTGGGGACTAACTTCACTGTATGGTGTCCCCTAGTGTCATTATAAACTCATTATAATACATTAACAGTCTAAAAGACACACCCAAGTTGCCATGATAACAAACAGAAAGTCCATATAAGGGCACAAAATGGCCAATGGGGCTCTTCTAAGAAGTCTCCACTCCCTTCCCAGAAAAATCCTGAATATTCTTCCCCGTATTGAATGCCCTAGCCATTGATTAACTGAGCCTCAATGAAAGAAGTAAATCCCACTACAGAGGAGCTGTTCTGTTTGTGCAGTAGTCTTCTTTCTGTCCTGCCATTTCACTAATAAACTCTCTTTCACTTTAAACTCTCTACTGGATTACATTTGAATTCTTTCCTGCATAAAGCCAAGAATCCACAGTGGGTTGTGGACCCCTGGAATGCTTGCATCATCTCTGTAACCCGAACCAGTCATGACAGAGAACACATGTACCATCACAGGTAGCTAAAAGGCAAGCGATGGAGGGAAGTGAGGATAATGATGCATACATATGGTCCTCTACCCTTCATCTTTTGACAATTATGAAAAAAAAAATCATATGCCTGGGGTTAATGTATTTACATGAAATTGTACTTTTTTAGTGACTAAGGGGTCCCATAGTGCGAAAAAGATGAGAATGTGCCTATGACAAGAGGAATTGGAATCTATAGTGCTTCTGTAAGAACACATAGAACTCCCTGGATTTAAGTACTCCACGGCGGCTTTCTGAATGAGAGGCTATAAATGGAAGTAACTGAGAGCCCTAATACCACAAGGTAAAACCCAGCTCTAGAGTGCACTGAATAAGGAGGATATTTGATACATTCATTATTTAGTTGAGAAGTCCACCACCATTAATATTCTGCAACCAGTTCTCTGGTTCCAACTGGGTGGTGTGCTCTTCAATTCTGTGGAGTTATTATCCAACTCGATAGGTGTAAGGAGTCCGTCCCCCAGGACTGCTCTCATGTCACATGCTGGCCACAAGTTTCAGGAGCCCCCTGCACCTCTGACCAACTGGCTATCAATTCAAGGGCTGCCACAAGTCTTTCAAATGCAACAATTTGCTAACATGACTTACAGAACTCACTCAAAGCACCATGTTTACTATCGTCGTTTGGTTACAAATTTTCCACATCAGGCAACATCTGGATGTGTCGAGATAGAGCCTCTATTCCTGCTCTCTATGGAGAGCAGGGAACAACACCTGCCCCACAATCAGTGTATTCACCAACAAACCAGGAAGCTCTACCAAGTCTTGGGGCCCAGAGGTACTACTGAGCATGTAGGTGTGTTAATTAAATCATTGGATAATCGACTGAATTTGATCTCTAGCACCCATATCATTTCTTAGAGGTCAAACTGGCTCAAAGTTTCAAGCTTCTAATGTTGTAGTTGGTCTTTCTCACTGTGAAGTTAACTAGGGATCCATCTTGTCACCTTGTTAGCATAAAAAAGGCACTCCTATTGCTCAGGAAATTCCAACAATTCTAGGGGCTTTTTGCCTGCAACTCCATTAGGACAAAGACAGATGTGTTTCCTGTTATACCACATCATTGTTTTACTATAAGACATATTTCATCACTTAACAAATTTCTGCACTATTTAAGACAAAATTGTATTTATTCAACTTATACAATATGCCAGAAATAAAAATTGTACAAGAAATATCTATTTATTCTTTATTCAGTTTCATTTTTCATTAACATTTACCCTTTTTGGTTTCTATATGCTTCCCTCTCTGCCTTCTTCCCTTTCTTCATAAACACGCACACATTCTCCCCCTCCCCCCGAACCACTTCAGGGTACATTAAATGCATCATCTGCTCTACTCTTCTAGGTTATGATAAAAGGAGTCTCCATTAAAAGCTTTCTCCTTGCCCAAGAGATGTGATTATATTTATTAAAGCAACATTTTTTCCTATTTTGTATTGTTGGTAATTATCTTCATTTCCATCTCTGCTAAGGTGGCGGTAAAGATGTTACCATTTACATGTGAATTCCTAGAACCCACTCCCTTGTTTTCTGACTTGCCAGGCCTCTTAAGGGCCAAAGCAGCTTTATTTTTTAAGAAATCCCGTCACATTATCCAGGCCTAAATAATCTTTCAAAAAATGCTTTGAGGAGAGTGATGTTTTTAAATTATTCCTACATCTGACATGGAGTCTCTCCAGTGCTCAGCAAATGTTTACTAAAGGAAAATGTTTTGAAACAAAAATTATTGAATGAAGTTCTCTGAGTCTTTTATTAAGCACATGTTGATGAATTAGATGATATTCACTATATTAAAATTCTCGCTTGTAATGAAGACTGACAGACTGAGATACTAAATGGTTACTGTATATTCTCTATTGTCAGAAATACTGTGCACAAATATTTTTAACTTAGTTTAATATCTATCTGGGGCTGGATATCCTAGAAGAAACACCTAAGACAAACGTTCACGTCCTTGTGGTTTCTGAAGGCGGGGCCTTCAGGAGTGAGAGCATGAGAGAAACAGGACAGGGAAAGGAGAAGAGCGAAGCCAGTATGTCTCTCAGGCGCAGTCAAACTTCAGCCTGATCTCCATGGGAGCTCTGAAGCATAACCTGCAGTACACAGTGGAAAAATCCAAAGCAAGGAAGCTGGCTATTTGTATTTTATTGTCAGTCAGTCAGTCAGTCAGTCAGTCAGTCAGTCATATGATACAACCAATGATGAAGGTAGGAAACATCACCGCCAAGCAAGACAGCTCCCATTTGGCTGAGGGAAATTCTGCAGAGAAGAGCGCAGCTGTGAGCGGTAGTGACCAACAGTCACAGCAGCTGGGGACAGAGGCGCCAACTTGGTAAGGGGGGCCTGGAAATGCACCAACAGTGTCCGTTATAGTCTCATATCCAAACATTTAGTGAATATTTAACAGAAACTCAGAGTGTTCTGAACATTGCAAAGTGTCTTTAGATGCCCAGATATACTTTAAAATTTAACACAGTGTTGTTTGGGTAGTCCCTGAAAAATACTCACTCTCATGGATCTAGCTAGCAATTATGTTTTAGAAAGAACCAGGCACCTATTAAAAGAGTATTTTTCCCCAGGTGGTACATACATGGGACATACATGATAGACATGCATGCATACACACATATAAACATGGCTCATACATGGTACTCCAGAATGGAAGCTTGGGGATAATTATGGACATTCTCAATGTATATCAGGCACAGTCTATTCCTTCCTTTCACTCACTATTTTTAATTTTAGCTCTTTATTCAATTGTCCCTTCTCCATTAAAATGCTGCATCTTTGTACGCAATGTTTGCATTTGCATTTTATTATACATATATATATATATTACTGTTGAATTTCTATTTAGTGAATGCTCAACTTATAGCTAATGAGTAACTAAACATTTGTAGGAATGTAAATAACTATAAGGATATGGTACTTAGACCAAAAATTATTTTAGTGCACCTGAGAAAGAAGACAAACATATGAAATAGTAATGGGCTTAAGTAAGATACAATGTACTGCTAAAATTAGTTAGAAGAGCTGTGACTAGGAAACTAATGAAATAATAAAACAATCTTGGTGAAATATATTTCTGGCTGAGAATCAACAATGTTTAGTAATCTGTTTGTTGGAGTCATCTAAATAAAACAGTAATGCCCTATTTCTGGGGAAAAGATAGGAATGAATTGATAGAGTTTATTCTTAAGTTCTATGTAAATATATATTTTCAGGTGATAGATTATATATGGAACTGGGAGAAAAGATTGTTTTACTTCTAAGCTTGCACATTTGCACACCATTTTTTCTCAATTTGTCAGATTCTTGCTACAGATGGTATACCAGGTGGTTTGAAAATCTGTCTAGCAACAACAATCTAGTCATCACTCCTGTTCTGCAGATGTGGATTTTTGTTCTCATGGCACCCACCCAGATCAATAACTTCTTTCCCTCTAAAAATAAAAACTTTTCACACATCTTATTTTTAGTTTCTTCATGCTCAAACTTTAATTCAAAAAAATGATTTTTAGTGGTTTATATGGTATTTCTAAACAAACGTTTTGTGCACTTAGTTGTATTCTAAATGGTTGACTTCCATTTTCTAAATATTTTACCAGTTGCCTAAATATTAATTGTTGGAGCTGGAGTCTAGCTTTTATCTTTGTACCTGATATGAATTCCACTTTCTGCCTTGTACCATCAATGGCCAGAACTTAAGATTCAGAACTCATTATTTAGGACAAAAGCTCTAATGATACAGATGGCATTTATAGAAATAATATTGGGGCTCCACCAACAATGGCATGTTGGATAGCACAAGAATTGTTGGGGCAAGCCTAGAAGACAGAGGTGAGAACAGCCCAGGTAAGCATTAAATTGAACCTCTAGAAAAGTTGAGACAACAACCAACCAGGAACTAGACTTAATTAGAAGATGATAGAAACATATTAGCTATGAATTAGTCAACCAAGTAGGACATTCAACTCAATTCCTCCTTTTTCTTTAAATGTTACACCTATTTTAATTTCTAGTAACAAACATTATCTTTTATAGAAACTAGGCACTGACATGTTAATACTAATTTAATAAATACTTATTGAACAATTATTATGGACCAACTATGGGAACCATAGAAATGACTTTTAATTAAGTTGGATGTTGCATAAGTTCATTTAAAATGCACCAATATATAAACCTTGATGTTTAAAAGAGCTTGAAATTCAGAGGCTATGAGGGGAAAGATAGTTTTTCAGCTCTTACTTCACAGACACTTACAGGGGCTAAGTTGTAAGACTCAAGGAGGAATGTACCGACGGTGATCACTTCTGTGAATATTTATTAAACAAGAAAGAGAATTCACTTGAGCTTGCTCTGCTTTGTGTTATAAATGCCTAGGGGAGTATCATGTTATCAGACTAATACTAGGATAAATCATGCTTTAATAAGTAGAGAGCTCCTTCTGTAGAGCAGATTCTATACTGGGAACAGAGAACTCAATATTAAAATAGTCAGATATACTCCTTTGATTTCATGGGGCTTACAGTCATGTGGGTCTAAGTGAGGGGGATTAGCTTCCCTAGGGAGGGTGTGGAAAAGTGGTGAATGTGTGTCAATGTAGGGAGGAGGGGAGAGCTTGGATGCCTTCGATCGACACAGAATCAGGAAGTGCTGTGGGATGAGGTCCAGGTAAATATCCTGCACTACCCGGGAGAGACCTATATAAAAATGAAGTTCCTGTCCAAAGTGCTTAACTATAAGCACTTTGTAAATCACTGCAGGAGAAAATCCTGACATTTGAGACTACCTGGATAGGACTTAACGGTGTTATACAAAGGGAAATAAGTCAGATGGAGAAACACGCATATTGTATAATATCACTTATATGCAGAGTCGGAGAGGAAAGAAAAACAAAAACAAAAAACCTAAAACCCATAGATACAAAGAATAGATTGGTGGTTACCAGAGGTGTGGAATGGGGGCTAGGCAAATGGGTGAAGGTGGTCAAAAGGTATAAACTCCCAGTTATAAGATAAATAACAACAATAATAAAAACACCACAGAAGTGAAAATTAGTGTGCACTTAAAATAAGGCATTGCTTAAATAAAACTAAAAAACAGGATTGCAACACATCCGAAGGATATTACAACATATATTTGAGATGTCTAATCTAACTTTAGAGCTTTAGAGAATTAGGGAAGTAAACCACAATGAAAGGATGAACAAAGGTTAATCACATGAAATGGGATTGGAGAGAGGTAGCTACAGTCTTACAGGATTTACAGTCTTACAGGAGAGAAGATGTCCTGTATAGGGAATAAAAGGAAATGTACATGGAGGCGATATGACTGTCAGGCAAGGAGGGGGACGCAATGAAGCCTCAACAAAGGCCAGGGCCAAGGTATATGAAGCCTCATAAGGTGTGAATGGGCCCTCGATGTGTCCCTGAGGAAAACAGGAAGTCACTGAAGGATTTTCATTTAGAGAGTGACCTGACCATAAGTGCTGTTTAAGCAACTTTCCCCTATAGTTTATAAAATAAATTGGATGATCTCTCAATATGTGTTTACATTTTCCAATATATCCTTTCTGCCACTGCTGTCTATAAGCATTAAAAAGGGCAAGAAAGGGACTAGAGAAGACACATATTGTATCATTATGCCAACTGGATGCTCAGTATGGATGGAGTATTTTGGCTTCCTGGACTCAATTCTACTGCCAGAGATAAATATAATGCAAGCCTCATACGCAATTCTAGATTTACTGGCAGCCACATTAAAAATCACAAAAATATAAGTAAAATTGATTTTATTAATATATTTTATTTAACCCAATATATCAACTATTATCATTTCAACATGCAACCATTATAAAAATCAATAAGATAATTAAGAGTGTTTTTTTTTTTTAAATTTTCATACTTAGTGGTCAAAACATGGCATGTACAGGGGTGAGCAAAGGTAGACTTACAGTTTTGAGTACACAAAACACAAAGTTTATTCTCATAATATTATTTATTAATTATTGTATTATTTTCCAAATGAACAATTATAAACCTACTTTTTCCCACCACTACATTTTATATTGCCGGTACATCTCTATTTGGACTAACCACATTTTATGTGCAGACCATACACAGATAGTGATTATTATTATTGGACAGCACAGGAATAATGTTTGTTAATGAAGAAAGAACAGAAAAAAATTGATTATTTCCTGTATAATGGAATAGAACTCATATTTTTCAAATTGTTTGCTCAGGACCTGAACAAAGCAGAATCTCTATTTGTATCAATTGATTAAAAGAGAGGAAAAAGGAAAACACCATGACTCATTGTTGTCTTTCTGTCTATGGATAGCTCTATTAGGCTAATTTTATGCAACACATTGATGATCATGCTTTTCACAAATCAAGACCCTGTGGTTTCATTGATTTTACCAAATGGCTATTGTAAGACTAAACAATAAGTGAAATTCCTATTTATTTTAGTTCTTTATTTGATGTGAATGTTTGCATTCTGACATGGTGTAAATAGATTTGGAAAAGTATTTGTTCAAAACCCAGTGTTCCAGAATACAATCAATTTTTACTATCATTTCAATTCAAACTATTGCATACTGTTTCTATCCTGGTTGTGAAAAACAAAGCAAGAGTACAAGCTCTGTGTACCATCCCAGTGACCAAGATACACATATTACAGTAACTGGAACAAAATAAAAATGTCTAAAACTTAAAAAGGGTATGTCAGGCATTCATCATTAAATTTTTACTACAGTGCTATAAGGTATGTATTAAAGTCATTTTAAAGATGAGGACATGGCAGCTCACAACTTACTCAAGGTGATGTAATTAGTGAGTGGGAGGTCCAGGCTTCGAACCCTCACTATCTAGCTCCAGGGCTATTCTCTTCATTATTACTAAATACTAAACACAGTAGTTGTTTCCTGATTAAATAAAAGCATGTTTTTTTTCCCCCACAAAATGAATTATATTTGAACATAACACATGATGATTTTGAGGTTAAGAAGAGGGAAAAATAAATAAGCATGGGCTAGATTGTCCTGGATGGCTTCGGGAAGAGGTGGGATGTAGAGGGGGTCTTGGAAGACAAGTAAGATTTAAAATGCAGAGTATGGTAGCAAGTGTATTTTGCTCAAGGAGAAGCGGAGGATGGAGGAAGAGATTAGTCTGTTTTCAGGAGACAGTTCAGTCACATGACTGTTGTTCAGAATGGTTCATGTGGGAGATGAGCCTGAAAGAGCCATGCTGGCGGTTCAGATGTGGCCTTTAGCAAATGCTGCAATTGTGTCCTGCTTTCCCTTTATTTAGTCCAACAAATAGCTCATTCAAGCAGAGGGTTTCCTCAATCAATGAACTTGCTTATAGTGTAGAATAGCTGGGCCTGGCTACTGTCCCTTTCATGGTTCATACATATTTTGTAGGAATCTTTCCAATAGGAAATGCAGAGCCACATGATAGCAGAGGGAAGACTAATTAAATATTAGAGCTTACAACCTGTAAAGAGTCCACACCTTCTAGAAATTCTTCTTTTATATTTCCACCACTTTCCATATTCTACTCCCAGATTGGATTTGATGTTCTGGCTTTTGTGCTCCTCTGTGCATTCCACCATCAAATCTTATCTCCTAGATAGGCAGTTTCCCCTAGTTGTATTGGCATATAATTAACATAAAACATTGTGAAAGTTTAGTGTCCAACATAACTTGATACATGTGCATATTGCCAGATTATTACTATGGAACATTAGTTAAAACCTCTATCACATCTCATAATTACCTCTGTGTGTGTGGTAGAAATATTTACGATCTACTCTATTAGCAACTTTCACTATATAATACAGTATTGTAAACAATAGTCACCATACTATACATTAGATCCCCAGAACAAATGGAAACCCCTCCCCTTTGACCAATACTCCCCATTCCCCCGCTCTCCAGCCTCTGGCAATCACCATTCTACTCTATGTTTCTATGAGTTCAGTATTTTTAGATTCCATGTATATGTGAGATCATACAGTATTTGTCTGATCTCACATATAGGTGTGAATCTCTCCGCAAACACTTCATTATATAATTTGTAGATGCTGCTGGAGTACTTCCTTTGGTTAACACGGGGTAAGATGGAGTTTGTATACTTCATCACTGCAGGGGAATTTGGCATATTTTCTCCTTGAATGCCAACAGAACTTTGCCATCCCTCCACACTTAGTGCTAATGTTTGTTAAGGATAGTATAGCCTCAGATATCCCCAGGAACCCAGCACCCAAAGCAAGACCTGGGAAGGAGTGGGGGTGGGGTCCATCCATGGACATTGACATATTCTCTAATCCTTCAGCAGGTGTTCTGCAGGCTCACTGGTGCGCCATTGTAGGGGTGATTGTTTCTGTGAGTTTTTTCCATGTAAAACGTGTTTTCACATAACTATACCAGATAAACCCTAACCTCTGGAAACAACAAGCTTATAGAACACTATATTCAACCATTAAATACAGTACCTTGTTTTTTCCTGTGCTTTTACTTTTCTGAATTCTTCCCATATGTTATCTATTTGCATATTTCTGGAAAACCCCATCCTTCCTTATCCAAACATATCTGTTCATACTCTTGATTCGAGACCCAGCCCAGGCTGCTTTTGCCTTTGAACTAACAAGCCTGCTTATGGTTCTCCTGAGCTACATGGGGTCTTCTATTTGCGTGCGCATGGACATTGGGTATTGGGTCAGTAAGATTTTGAATTCTTCATGGTAGTGCTGCATTTCCACTCTGGTCATGTTTTATATGTATTTATGTTTTACAAATTTTTTCCCATAGCTCTAGCTGGTGTGGTCCAATTGGTTGAAGCATCATCCCATAAAGCAAAAGTTTGCTGGTTCAATTCCCAGTCATAGCACATGCTTAGGTTGTGGGTTCATTCCCAGTTAGGATGCATATGAGAGGCAGCCTATGATGTTTCTTTCTCACATATATATTTCTCTTCTCTCTCTTGCTCCAACGTTCTTTTTCTAAAATCAATAAGCATGTCCTCGGGTGAGGATAAAAAGATAAATTAAAAATCTTTTTCTATAAAACTTCTGAGAAGCTAAAAGCTTTGATAACCTTTTTCAATTTTAAACTAAAAAAATTGACATCAACCCACAAAGAAATTCTGTATTGGAAGTAATTACTTATAACTGCTTCCAAATAGAAGTGAAGCTGTGAACAGAGATTTGAAAACTCTGATGGTTAATATCTTAAGTGTTTTGGAATGGTGTGATGTTTTAAATGAAAACTCCTTCATAGAAGCATTGTCTACTGGCACAGTGTTTTATACTTGCAAGTACTGCTTAACTTTTTGTGGGTTTTCTGACAGTTTGTAAACTACAGGCAAAAATCCCAAAATGGACGTATGCTTCACATTGAAAATGTTGTATGTGTTAAAATTTTCACACATATATTGACCTGATGTGAGCATATTGGGCTGCCATTGAGAGCAATAACAGGCATTCTGCTTCTGTAACAATAAATCATAAATTGGCAAAGGTAGTAGATGTTCAGGGAAGTTGAGAATCTAAAATTGTGCATTTTTGGGGGGTGGAAATGCACTTAATTTCCATTTCTTAATATCATATTTTGTTTCCTTGAAATTGTAAAAAAAAGAATAAAAATATACAGCTCTTAGAACTGTTTCAGTCTTTGGGACACGCTGATTGGTGAACTTGAACAGGTCAATGTACTGGTTCCGTGTCCTTGTCTGTAAAGTGAAGATGAGAGTATAAATCCTTCAGGTTCTTCCCCTCACTCCTTAGCCAGAGGTCAAGCCAAGGTCAACCACCATAATCCTTCCTTGCTATGCTTTCTCAGAAATGCTACTACATCCTTCTCAGTTCTTTCTTCACTGAGAAACATGATGTCAGCTAGTCAGCCCCCCTTCGGTGATGTTTACTTTGATCATTGGGTTTAGGTAATGTTTACTAGGAATTTACACAATAACATTAACATTTTAGGGTTTAAATTAATTATTACTTTGGAGATACTTTGAGAAAATGTTAATATCATCCATTGTCTTAAGCTGTCACTCACTAATTTTTGAATCCCTTGAAGACTGTCTAAATCATGCCTTCTATATCTGAGTTTTTTCTTCTTCCCATGTATTTATTCATTCATTTATTGATATGGTTTAATGGATCTCTATTTTATTCACTGCTGATATTATTTATTTTGATCCTCAAGTATTCCTAGGCTTGGCATGTGGAAACACCTTCAGCCTCGTCTCTGTGTGCTTTTGTTATGACCCATGAACATTTCCTTACTTTCTGGAGTTACGAGATGATCCAGCTCTTTAGTACTTTCACTGCCTTAGCACTGAAGTTAGCCTTTTTCCCTAAGCCCTCTTGTTTCTTTAAATGGAGAATAGCATTTAGAAATGAAGATCATGGTGCTAGCTGGACTCCTGGCTACTGATGCTTCATAGTTTCTTGGCCCAATCTGGCTGAAGGTTTCTATGATGAATGAATGTCTCTGCCTCCAAGCAGAATGCCGAGTTAATCATGGACCTCGGTGCCTTCCACTTTTCTCAAGTATCACAGCCCTGTGCTTCATGTTATGACAGCCAACAGATACCTTATTCATGCTGTTGTATTTTGTGAAAAGATACCTCCTTACTTTCTTTTCACAAAATACAACAGGACAGTTACTCTGTCATGGCCCTGAAGTGAGCTCTTGTGGTGTTTTATAGCAGGTTAGAGACTCTGAGAGATGCAAACTTTAACACGTTTGTTCTAATTAAGGTCTGCTTATGGAAAACAATGCAAATAAATGAAACATTAATAGAACAACTATCATATGAAAGTGAAGAATTTATCATGAGCCAAAATCCTGACAAATGCCCCAAGGTCAGAATTCCTACACACCCAATACATGGCCTTTGAGAGACACAAAATAAAAATGTTGCTTCTTCCTCATTTTAGTTTGATTCAATTTTGCAAATTCTTATGCATCTCTAGCATTAAGCAGAGAAATGAGATGGAAAAGAATAGAGGTTTGTACATTTCACAGCTTTCCATTTGTTCCCTAATTATAAATGCATCTTAATGAGAACAGTTTTTTTTTCTAATGGTACCTTAAGACTAAAGAGAGGAAGGCTAAGGGGATATGACATATTTTGTCAGTCACATCAAGCTCTTTCGCCTAAATAACTAATTCCATACAAAAAGCAAGTATTTTTAAACTACATAGCTCCTTTCTCAAAGATATTATCAAATTGTATTATATTACTTTGTCAGCTACCTAGTTAATGTACACTGGTCAAGTTAGTATGTGATTTGATGAAGGTAACAGATTAATTTACCTGTATACCTATTATTTCACCAATAAATAGTTTAATATCTAAGAATATAAAATTCTGTCTATAAATCTTGGATATGCTATTATTATGCTCTTCATTTAATTTTGTAAAATGATTTACTTATTACCATGATATAATCAGAGTGATTCATTGCTAATATTTCATTACAGTTTTATTAACCTAATAAGAAAACTTGGAACCAAGGCACAATCCAAGGGAAGAAATCTGTAGAAAAATGAGAACATTGTATCAATAATTCATGTTACCTCATATATCAACTCTAGTTGTAGTCATTAATTCTATTTCCATTCATTGTTTAAACTTTAGTTTATAGATGAAATTAGCAGCAGGGCTGGATGATATACAAACATATTGCATCACTTTTAAAGAAAATTGGAAGCTATATTTATATTTATTCAGCAAATATTTATTGATTACTTGATACATAATTGATGTTGTTTTAGACATATTTAAAAGTACCAAAATATATGAGAGGTTCTTGAGGACCTTATAATTATATTGAAAAGTCAAGTTATACCTTGCCAAAGTATTGCAAAGTACCTTCAAATATATTATTCTCAGTTCTAATTGCTAAGCATTATTAATATCCAATTTTATATTAAAATGTTAATGACAAAAATAACAATAATAAATACAGTAATGTAAGAACATATGTAGCCTTTTCAAGACTACATGGTTCAGCCCTGGCTGGTGTGGCTCAGTAGATTGAGCTCCAACCTGTGAACCAAAGGGTCACTGGTTGGATTCCCAGTCAGGGCACATGCCTGGGTTGCAGGCCAGGTTCCCAGTAGGGTGTGCGCAAGAGGCAACCACACATTGATGTTTCTCTCCCTCTCTTTCTCCCCCTTTCCCCTCTGTCTAAAAATAAATAAATAAAATCTTTTTAAAAAAGACTACATGGTTCATTTGATGGATGTTAAAGAATAACTTGTCTTCTGATTTAAAAACAAAAACATGTGTTTTTAAACTTCTAAAGGCAGTCAAATAAACGTTGGTATCTGTGAGTGTTGTTGGAAGTTAGCCTTACAGAGGTGATGAGACCTGGGCTGAGACCTAAAAAGTAAGTGGAGTTTCACAGAGAATGGGGGATGAGGAGACCCATAATAAAAGGGGAAATGATGGGCAAAGGACTCAGGAGCATGCCAGCTGCTGTATTCATGAATATGTCAATGAGACAAAAAGAGCAATAAGACTAAGGATCAGCAATCCAAGAAGCATCAGCCCTGACTAAGGTCTGGAGCATGTGTCAATCATGTAAGAAAAATCAGGCATTCTCAGTTCTGATTCTAGGGGAAGGTACCCAATGCCAGTGGTTATTAGAGGGAAGGGAGCAAATTATAACATCTTAGGATCTTGATTTGACTACATGTCAAGAGGCATTGCCTATACAGCAAAATCAGACTTTTCTGGCTCTCTTGGAAATCTTTTGGAATGATAAAGTGACTTTTTTGAGGGATACTCCTTCTCAGAGTGTGACAGTCTTACAGTAAATGGTATTTTCAACTCCTGGGAGACCCCCCCAGAGGCTCAGCTTTAATTATAGGGAGAGAACGACTGCCTGTGCTTTGTGATCTCAGGGCACATGTGGAAAGAGGATTAGAACTCAGAAAACCTGAGTATCTGATTTGGTACCATAAATGAATTGTTTAACTTCTCTGAGTCTCAGTTTATGCATTCACCATTCACTTTAAAATTGGAATTAATATCTTCCTGACAGACTTCCCCATTTTGATATGATATTTAAATGACATTATATAACTGAAAAGACCTTCTTTGTTCAGTAGTACCCATCTCGTGACATTTTCACTGTTGTGAGTCTTCTATTAATCTTTAGGTTCACTTGTGTATAGTAACAAAAGGAAATGTATTTAAGTCAACAGGGCACATATTGGCAAGATCTGTTCGCATCAGTGCATATGATGCCGTATATCTCTCTCATATAAACCCTATTCTTTCCTTTCTTGTTCCTATGTCCTTAGTTCAGGCTCACAACATTTCTGGTCCATATTATTTCCATAACCCCTCTTGGCCTGTCTTGCAAGCCTAACCTACCCCCATCCAAATTATTCTTCTCACTTATCCAGAGTAGTTGTTCACTGTCAAACGCAAAATCCTTCAGTTTCCACTGATCTTCCTCCCCACTCCCATTACATCTCTAAGAAAACTGTAAAATTCTTATCCTTGGCATAACACACAGGACCTCTTATGATGTGCCCTCTTAATGCCTCCTTCCAAACAACACACGAAGGCTAAGAAAGATAACTAACTCTAGCCCTAAACACAACAGTGAAATCCTGTTTTTTTTAATCCCAGACCAGGATATTTTTTGTCTGAAGCAGGACATTTTTTGTTTGTTGATAAAAAAATTTAACCCAAAGAAGAAAATGTTGTTATGCAAGTAACTGCATTAACATCAATAGCCCTGCTAATATTACAATATTTCTACACAAGGAAAAACATATAAATAGAAAATAACATACAGTAGCCATATTCATTAAAGTTATCATTGTAACTGTAATTTAATCAATACATATTATTGCCAGGCATGATGAAAAGAACTTTGCACACATCACCTTATTTAATTCTCATTGTAAACATAAACAGGCACCTCTTAATCCCTATTTTATAGGTGAAAAAAACAGGTTTAGCGAGACTGTTTTGCTAATCCAAGTTCAAACAGCTAATGAGTAAGGATTATGAGTCTGTGCTTTTTTCCTTAATCACTAAGATTTATAATTAACTAAGGTAGACACTCAACTTTGGTGATGACAGGGTCAAGAACACATTTAAAATCTGCTGAAATATAAAACAAATTTTTGTTTAAATAAGAATCTATCAGTTAAAAAAATAATAAATGTGCTTTCTACTTTCCTGGGACACATTCACATTTCTAGTTTTTGGAGTATCCCAGAATTTTCTAATATAAAATTGATGAAAATGTTGTTTATAATGATTTTCAAGTACATAGAAATATTATTTTTTTTATCTTTGTGCTTGTGGAAATTATTGGCGTATTTTGTGGCTATATTTCTTCCTGAGTTGTGTATCAAACATCTCTGTGGTTTGTTAATTTATTTTGTAAAGATCACATTTAACTAAGACATGTTAACTAAATTATGCCTTTGTGAATCTAAGCAAGTAGTTCTTGCCTTCTAACACTTTCCCACTTTAAATTCAATCGATATGTTCTAAGAAGAGACTTTAAATTAATCTTTGACATGCGGATTAAATGTTCACATTTTAAGAGGAAATGGTGCTGTGTAGCCATGCTTCCTCTTGATAGCTAATTATCTTCTCCCTCACCTGAGTGAAATTAATTTTTCTGGACCCCTATATTCAAATGATGTGTGCGCTGTGTAAAAGAAAGGTAGATAAATTTCTTTACACCACTTTCTAATTTATGTCTTTTGTCATTGATCAATCTCCCTGGTATGTGAGTGAGTTTAAATTTCTAATTTGCATAATACTTGGAGGATTTTCCCCAGTCAAAGTTAGAGGCTGACCATGCCTTGGGAACTCTGAATTTCTTTCCATTTATGTAAGCCAAAATACTTGTGAAAACCCTTCCTTTCTGGATTATTGAAGCTGGGGGCTATTTGAGAAGTCCTTTGGTGAACTTGATGAAAATACTTCAGAAAATCTTCTTTACAAAGCTCATGTTTAAATACAGCTGTGCAAATGTCACATTGACCTTTGCTTTATAGAACAAGTGCTTGTTTTGTTTAAAGTACATAGACAGGTCCAGCACAGAAAGTCCCTAAACTGAAGTTATCTCGCTGAAGAGAAACTATTCTAATGCAATAAGCACTCAACATTTCTCTCTTCTGTAAAATATATATATACACACACACACACACACACACACACACTATATATATACACACACACACATGCACGCACACATACATATCTATATCCTTTAATGACATTTCTGGGAATTTTGTTTCTTTCTGCATAGGAAGGAGATTTCCAAAATTGGAGAAAAGATGAAAAGAATGACTTAGAATTTAAACTAAGAATAGAATTCACAATAAGTGTATTGCTGGAAGTAGACAATCACTTTGGAAAAAATGATTTAAAATATCCAAAGGCTGTCATTTATTTTATTTCTGCTTTATTTACTTATTTTATCCACCCCCTCACCTGCTTGCAATTTTATTATTTCTTTTTTAAAACATAAAAGTTAATTAAAGAAATGCACACTGGTTAAAGTATGTCTACTAATAATTATCACATATTGATCTTATAAAATATTTTATATTTTATATGAAATAATATATTACTTGAGATAATGACTGAGATTTACTTCAAAATATAAAAATACTGCAGAGAGGGAAGTGAATGGTAACATACAAGTAACAAATTGACCAAGACTTGACCACTGTTGAATCTGGGATGATGGATATATGACAATTCTATGTACTTTAGTATAAGAGGTCTGTTCAGAAACAAAATCCAGCCATTGTTAATATAATGAGAACAGTTTGCATGACATCAATGTAACCTGGAAGTCCAAGGAGAGTGGACTGGGATGTGCATGCATGAACAATGACAACTCCACTCTACTACTTAGCGGGGGTAGTAGGCACTGTTGAGTGAGCATGTGTACTGTGAGCACATAGAGCAACAAATCTGCATCACATTTTGCATTAAGCTTGAACATTCCTCTGTGGAAACTATTCAGATGAGTCAGAAGTCTTTCAGGGGTGATGCAGTGAGTGCAACACAAATAAAAGTGTGGCACAAATGCTTCAAAGATGGTTGAGAATCTGTTGAAAGTGATCCACATTCTGGAAGGCCTGCAACAAGCAGAACACCTGAGAATGTTGAACATGTCCAGGCTGCAATCATCAAAAATCAGTGACTGACAGTGTAAGAACTAGAAGCTGATCTGGGGGTTCCAAAAACTACTGTATCCGAGATTTTGATACTAGATCATGGCATGAAATTTATTCCACAGCTTCTGCTACCAGAGCGGAAGAAACATCGTGGTGCAGTTGCTAATGACTTGATTCAAACTGCTACCAGTGAACCAGATTTCCTCAAGAAGATCATAACTGGATATGAATTGTGGGTCTACAGCTATGATCTGGAAATGAAAGCCTAGTCATCCCAATGGAAGTTGCCTGGTTCTCCATTCCCAAAGAAGGTATAGCAAAGTTGCAGCAAGATTAAGACAGTGTTAACTGTGTTTTTTGATTGGGAAGGTGTTGTCCATCATGAGTTTGACCTTCCAGGTCCAACTACTAATAAGGAGTACTAGCTCAATGTTCTTCATTGGTTGAGAGATGCAATACCATGAAAATGGCCACAGCTATGGGCAACTGGTGATTGGCAGCTTCATCATGATATGTCCACTTATACCTCATGTCTTGTGCAGAGTTTTTTGGCAAAACATCAAATTACTCAGGTGACTCAGCCCCACTGGAGCCCAGATTTGGAACCCTGAGGCTTCTGGCTTTTTCAAAACTAAAATCACCTTTGAAAGGAAAGAGATTTCAGACCGTTAATGAGATTCAGGAAAATACAACTGGCCAGCTGTTGGTGATTCCAACAAAGGATTTTCCAAGTGTTTGTTTTTCTTTCTTTTTTTTAAATTTAAGTTTCTTTTTTTGTTCTGGTGCATAATTAATTTTGCAAAAACTGTTGGTCATCTTTTGGTGAACATCTCCATTTATTTTATTTTTATTGCTCAAATACATTTGTTTCCATTTTTCTGCCACCATTTTCCCCTGCCCCACCTATCTCTCCTTCCCTCCCTCCCTCAATCTTTCCCCACTTTGGCTTTGTCCATGGGACTTTTATACATGTTCTTTGATTTCACTCTTCCCCTTCTTTTCTCCATTACCCTCTCCCTCCTTCCCTCTTATTACTGTTGGTTTCTTTTTATTTTTTAATGTTGGTGGTTATATTTTCCCTACTTGTTTGTTTTGTTGATTAGGCTCCACTTGTACGTGAGATCATATGATATTTGTCTTTCACCACCTGGCTTATTTCGTTTAGCATAATGCTTTCCAGTTCCATCCATGCTGTCACAAAGGGTAGTAGCTCTTTCTTTCTTTCTGCTGCATAGTATTCCATTTTGTAAATGTACCATAGTTTTATGACCCATTCATTTACTGATGAGCACTTAGGTTGCTTCCAGCACTTGGCTATTGTAAATTGTGCTGCTATGAACATTGGGGTGCATAGTTTCTTTTGAATTGGTGTTTTGGGATTCTTAGGATATAATCCCAGCACTGGAATTGCTGGGTCAAAAGGCAGTTACATTTTTAGCTTTTTGAGGAAATTCCAAACTGTTTTCCACAGTGGCTGCACCAGTCTGCATTCCCACCAACCCTGTCAGCATTTTCTCCACAACCTCGCCAGCATTTGTTGTTTGCTGATTTGTTTATGATGGCCATTCTGACTGGTGTGAAATACAAACAGCAGAAGAGATGTTGGGAGAATTGTGTGAGGTCCCAAGGTGCCTACTTTGAAGGGAACTGTGTCTTTATTGTCTTGTGGACAATGTTTCTTGTATCTTGTATGTTCTTTGATACCTGCCTTGATTTTTCATAGTACATGGCTGGATACTTTCTGGACAGACCTTGTGATAGGTTTGAATTTCTCAGAATACAATGTTTTTTAAAACCTGTGTAAATAGATTCATGCTTTTACTCTTCCTAATAAATATAATGTCTTTTAATAATGGCTTTATTCAGTCAAAGGGGAAATATAACACACAACAAATAATGTTAAATTCCCCTATTCTACTTCTTAGTCCCATCTCCATCCCTTTCCAGTGCACAAATATAATTTTAGTTTGATTTCAGCCCATATATTTTTGAGCTTTATTATGTACATATCTATCTATAAAGAGCATATATTTTTGTATTTTAAAGTTTTAAATGATGTTATATTCTACCTTATGCAACTAACCTTCCCTTATAAATAACTTATTTTTAGATTTATCTATGTTGACACAAATTAGTCTAGGTTTTTTATTTTATCTGATGTAGAACAATCTATTGCTGTTCATAGCCATAAATTATTTTTACTATTGCAAACATTGCTACAACGAATATCCCATTATATAACTACTTGTATACCTTTGCAGGAATTCTCCTAGGGTATATACATAGAAGTAAAATTTTTCAGTCATAGGGCATTTTCATGTTCACCTTCACTAGATGTAGCCAAATTGCTGTCTGTGCAACTGGGGGAACTCAAAAAGTGGGAGAGCAAACTTTTAACCAATGTCTAGCATTGATTGTATTCTACATTTTGTTTTTTTTTGCTAAGCTGATGGTATAAAGCATTTCCAACTGTCATTTTGTTTTGATTTCTCTGGTTACTAGTGAGAATTAATATTTTTTCTAATGCATATTAGCCTCTCAGAATCTCTCTTCTGTGAATTATCAGCTCATATCCTTTTTATTTTCCTATTAGAACATTTGATTTTTCTTATTGATTTGTAAGCATTGTTTTTACATTCAGGATACAAACTATGGATAATTATAACACAGAGATAACACTGGTGAGGTTAGATATGTTTTAACACCAGTCCAAGGTCACTCAAATGGTAACTACACACATCATACTTAGCTGCACAACATTTCCTTCCTACAATATGCTACCTTCCAAATTTCAAATAATTTGGCTTAAAATGAAGATTTCTAATACCTTTCCATCACTGACTCTTCACAGTTTTATCAAATTGAGTTCATGAAGAAGGTAAGTTTTCTTCCATGTAAAACTGTACAGGGTTTGTATTGATGAGTGTATGAGGATGAAGTTAAGAAGAGTGAGACAATTCAACACTTCCCCTCTCAGACAAAAATAGCCTCTTGGATCTGAAGGATTTTTAAGAATTTAAAATGGCAACAAAAGTCTACCAACAGATCATTTCCTGCAGTAATGCAGCTCCAACAGGTCACACAAAAGATTAATTTATAGTGAAAGTTAATAAAAGTAATTAAACTATCTATGGGAGTACTGAATGTACCAGAGGTAAACTCTAGAGTCTTATTCATTTAAAATGTAATTATGACAATGTTCCCCCTAAAATACCTGTGCTTCTTATCATCTTGAAAGCAAACAGGTAACAGATCTAAGCTAGTGGAAGTTTGGTACTAGAACCCAAAGAACTCAGAAGAATGCCTGGCCTCATCTGGTTTTTGTCCTTAGACAGTAAATAGATCCAAGTGCTTGCTCCAGGGTTGTTTTTGTTGTTGTTGTTGTTGTTGTTTTCAGAGTCTCACATAGACTTTATTGTTCTTATCGATCTCCAAAGGTCTGTGATGTATTGAGCAATATACACCCTCCTAGGCTGAGTACAAAAACTAAGTGGCAGAATATCATGGATTGTCATTGGCATAGAAAATGAAGGACCAGACAAAGGACATTTTAAAAGTCAATAAAGAACTTTGCCCTAACCATTCCATCTTCTGTGTCATTTTACATATAACTACTAGTTTAATAATTCCAATTAAATTGAGCATTCTTACAGTTTTAGGCACATCTATATGTTCTAGAATATATTCATTATAGAATATACAAAAATGAATATATTCTATAGGTCCATAAAATAAACAAGGGTTTCCAGATAGTAAACTTTTCCTGGAATTGATCAATTTAGGTTTTTTTGTTTGTTTCTATGTTTTGTTTTTATTTTTGTTGTTGCTGTAACAATGAGTAGCAAAACACACTCACTGTCAATGATGAGTTTATCTAAATACCTAAAACCTAATCTGTGAACCCCTACTTCCAACCTGTAGCTCTTCTATTTCCTTCTTCCTGTCAATGACTTTACCATACCAACAAGTTATTGGTTATTCAGGTATAAAAGGAAACAGAGCTATTAGTAAATCATTTTGGTCTTAAATTTTCTATACAAGATTAAGTGAAACTTTTCCTTAAAATATCTGTGGTAAGATTCTAAATTACACAATAATTGTATATAGAAAATATAGCAAATGCCCAGTGTTATTTAAGAAAAAATAAAATGCTTTCCCCACTCCTCTGTAGTGTCACCATTGTTATCATAGGTAAAGTAACTACATGCATGCTGGTCTACTTCTGAACTGTCTATTCAGTTCAATTTGTCTACCTTTGCACCAATACTACGTGGTCTTATTTAATATAGATTTACAATAGGTCTTATACCTAATGTTAAAAGTCTTTCAAATTTGTTCTTCAAAATTATCTTGAATTTTGTATTTCCAAAAGAATTTTAAAATTAACTAGTTAAATTTTTATTAAAAAGCTTAGATTTTAATTGAGATTGCTTAAATTTATAGGTTAATTTGGGAAAAATGTACATCTTTATAATATTAAATACTCCAATATTTAGTATGTCTTCCTCCATTTATTTAGATTTTCTTTTATTTCTCACAAAAATATTTTGCAGATTTCATTGTAGAGATCTTCACATTTTCCTTAGGTATTCAAATATGATACAATTTAGATCCTACAGAGATCCCTCAGAATCAAGATAAAAAAGAATTTGGAGAAAACCAATTGAGACAGAGAAATAATCAACAGCAGGTACGTAAGTTTAAGAAATGTAAAGATAAAATAAACTCATTTTGGTGGCTAGATGTAAAAAATGAAGAAGTCACAAGGGTCCATGAGGGCTCAGAGATTCTGAAGTGATTTAAACTCTGTAAATATGTTATGTTTGATGCAATTGTAGGACAACCAGGTGATAATTCTCAATTAGGGCTTGTGTAGAAAAATCTGGTTGTATAAAGAAGTCACTTAAATTGTAATTTTTATGAGATCAGTGACTTTATCTTATGGACTGTGATATTCCTTGATTCTAGAGTATCAAGAATTTAGATATCTACACATAGAGAATCCTCAATAAATACTTGATGAATGAAAGAATGACAGCAAGAAAGAAGAAAGGAAGAAAAACAGGAAGGAAGGAAGGAGGGGAGGAAAAGAGGGAAGGAGAGAGAAGGGAAAGGAAGGGATGGAAAGAAAACAGAGAAAGGAACTTGGTCAGGGAGGTATGAAAGGAAAGGAAAAGAACTCAGAATATCTGAGAGGAGAGATAGGTCCTTTTCCAATATCAGTTATTTTTCTTAAATGGTTTTATCCTCACTACTCTGATCACATTGTTCATCTCATTTTCATCTGAGATGTTTAATACGAACATAATGAAAAGGGAAATTTAGATGTCTTTATTATTGTAAAAATCCTAATAAAAAGGAAATGTGATTATTCGATGAATATTTATTTGTTCAGATTAGTAAGTATAATGGTAGTAATTTTTACATTGCAATAAAGCGAGGAATGAAAATGGTTATTGCTTTTATAGCCCAACGTTTATTTCACTTGATTCAGAGACTTTCACATTATTGCATTTAAGAAACAATTACTGTACTATCAGGTTGTCATTTTATTAAGGTAAAGTCCTCTGAATACTGTGACAGCTAAATGCAAATTTCAAGGCAGGGAATCTCAAATTTAAGTTAGTCTATGTTCTGAAAGTTGTAGGAGTTCAATTAATTTCTACCAAATAAAAATACTTTTTAGCTTTCTATACTGAAGTAGGAAAGTAGAAATAGATTAAAAGAAGTTTCTTAGGTCAGCCTCTTGCCTTCAAACAAAATAAACTGTATCACCATAGAAAGGCTAAACCCTACTTCCATAACATTGATTTTCCCTTTCTTTAGATATAAATCCAAGAACACTGGATTAGTATCTGATAAACTTTTAGTTTTTGTGAGGAGTTGAGTCCAAGAAACCTTGATTTGCAACATTTTTCCAGGCCATTGACAGAATAGAGAGGCCAGCAGGGCACACAAGGTGAAAATGGAGACCTGAGTAAGTCAGGAGTTATTTAAATGACAGTCAGACACTGTGGCTAGAAGTGACTATTAGGGAAATTCTTACTCTAATTCTGTCTCATTTTAAGTAACATAAATTGTTAATTTAACTAAAACACAGTCATTGTATGAAGACTATATCTTTTTAACATGGTAGCCATCATTTTAGAAAGCTACTCTCCAGAAATAAAAAGTATTTAGCCTGAATCCAATGCCATTATGTTTTAAAAGGAAATCTAAGAAAGATGAAGCTTATGAATGTTCAAAAAACATGTTACATACCAGAGTCTTTCCTAAAGTTGTTATATGGGTTATTAAAATTTTTAAAATTTAGTCCTCAAAATATGATAATATCTCTATATTAGTTTCTTACACTTGCTGTAACAAATTACCACAAACTTGGTGACTTAAAACCATAGACATTCTCTCATAGTTCTGGAGGTAGAAAGTCCCAAATCAAGAGGTCAGCAGAGCCACCCCGCCCACCTCCAATGGCTCTAGAAAAGAGTCTTTCTCTCTTCCAGCTCCTGGTGGCTCTCGATGTACTTGGTTTAGGTCTGCATGACTCCAACCTCTTCACATGGCCTTATTCTCCACTTCTACTTCTCCTTCTCTTCTCTTGTAGGGACTTGTCATTGAATATAGGACCCACCCTAATCCAAAATGATCTTATCACAAAATCCTTTCATTAGTTACATCTGTAAAGATCCTTTTATTTCCAAACAAGATGACTTTTACATAATCTGGGGAATATTTGGGGAAAGGGGATGTCAATCCACTACAATGCCCATTGTTAAAGGTGACAAAAATGTGACCATAGAAGATAAATGGCTTCTTAAAAATGCATTAGAATAGAGAAGAATTTAAACCCTAGTCTGTCTGAAACCAAAAACTTTGCAAAATAATTCTACAAGACCCAAATTGCAAATTGCAATTGTGATTATGCTGGGATAAGTACTCTATAAAGAAGACAAAATTGTACTTCTCAGAAGACTTTAATGAGCAAAGACATTAAAACACCATATAAAATATAAACAATGGGCAAAACTAACAATATATCATAGATTGATTAAAACCATGTTTTGCAAAAAATACCAAGAAAAACAGAGCAAGCTTTGAATCCCTAAGGTGAATGAAAATGGTTAGCATTTTGGTGCTTGGAGATGGAGAAGTATTTTTATAAGAGTATACACACCTTATAAGAGAAAGAAAACCTTGACTCTTATTGGTCTTTTGACTATTCTGTCAAGAATTAGGATCTTCGAACTTAAAGTGTCAGAAGCAACTTTACAGAGAAGGATTGAAGCCTAAAACAGATGAGGGGTTTGCAAGTTTTTCAAGTAATTTCATGCTTCCTCACATAGGTTAACTACAGCTAAATGTGTGATGGAACTTTTTGCTGGTAAAATCAGTAACTAACCTTGGTCAAGTAAAAAAATGACTAATTGAGTTCTTCTGGAAGAAAAGTTTTATTTATCGTGACTTTTTTTTAAAGGGAGAGGTACATTCTACAAATTACATACTGTCTAACTTCAACCACTAGCAATATTTGAGATAGCATTATTTAAAAACTACTAGTAAGAAAAACAAAAGGTGATCCTTACTAGCCATGGTGAAGTCAATAAAGATCACTGATTTCTTCAGGATAACTCCTTGTTCTCTCTATCTCAGATATGTGATTGTTATTCTGCCATATATTCTTCCTAGTATTGTCTTGTATAAATGCATCTATTATATAAATGATGATTGTTTTTTTGTTCTCTCTCTCCAACTAGACACTAAATAGTTTTAGGAGGAACTTATTTCAACTACGTTCTAAGTACCCAGACACTGGAACTTAAGCAGATACAAATGAAGCATTTACTGTAAAACAAATACAAGGTCCCTTATTCCCTGACAAAAGAACCATTTATCACCTAATATTTCTTATCTAGTGTTCATAACATAAAGGGTGGTGATATAAACAAATAAATAAATATTTTTTACTTGCTAACAGCACAATTCTTTTAAAATCTGTTTAGACAAGTACCCAGTAAACTGAATAAATGTGAGTCAGCAGAATATAAAGAAACAAAAGAGACAAGTGACTTTTTCTACCTTAATATAGAATGTAAAGTTAAGAGGCTGAGAATTATGTAGAGAGAGGTAATTCAATCAAAATGGTGGGAGAAATTGGTGTAATTGAAAATTAGTTGAGTCAATTAAAAAATAATGTTCAATGTTTTAACTGATATTTTTACACTTTTATTATTCCCAAATGCATAGTAAAGTTTGCTACTTACAGAAAGACTCAAGTATTTTTTTAAATGATGAACAATAAGGTGGCAGATTAAAGGATGATACTGAATTTTTTGTGTAATAATAATGCAGAGAAAGTATGCACAGGATTATGAGATAATACATAAATTAAACTGATTTAGTGGAAAGTAAAGCTTAGATTTCACAGAAGTCATAGCAAGGCTTTTATACTTTTCATAAAACCTGAAACAGGATACCATTTTTTAAGCTCTATAAAGCCAGGGTTGACCAAGGCTGATATAGCATTAAAAATGTGATTATCAAATTTTCAGATGGCTTATAACTGGAAGGAAGATGAAATATCTTTTTAAAATAGATGTTATTGATTACACTGTTACAGTTCCCAATTTTTTCCCCCTTTACCTCCCTCTGCCTGGTACTCCCTGCCCTCCAGCATCACCCCCTCTTAGTTCATGTCCATGGGTGGTACATAAATTCTTTGTCTTCTCCATTTCCTATACTATTTTTGACATCCCTCTGTCTATTTCGTACCTACCAATTACACTGTTTATTCCCTGTACATTTTCCCCCATTCCCCCTTTCTCCTCTCAGCTGATACCCTCCAAATGATCGCCATATCTATGATTCTGTTCTTGTTCTGGTTGTTTGCTTAGTTTGTTTGTTTGTTTGTTTTTAGATTCTGTTGTTGATAGTTGTGAATGTGTTGTCATTTTAATGTTCATAGTTTTGATCTTCTTTTTCTTAAATAAGTCCCTTTAACATTTCATGTGATAATGGCTTGGTGATGATGAACTCCTTTAGCTTTACTTTGTCTGGGAAGCACTTTATTTGTCCTTCGATTCTAAATGATAGTTTTGCTGGATAGAGTAATTCAGGTTGTAGGTCCTTGCTTTTCATAACTTTGAATACTTCTTGCCTGCAAAATTTCTTTTGAGAAATCAGTTGATAGTCTTACGGGAACTCCTTTGTAAGCAACTCTCTTTTCTCTTGCAGCTTTTAAGATTCTCTCTTTATCTTTAACCTTTGGCATTTTAATGATGATATGTCTTGCTGTGGTCCTCTTTGGGTCCAACTTGTTTGGGATTCTCTGTGCTTTCGGGACTTGTACATCTATTTCCTTTGCCTAATTAGAGAAGCTTTTTTTCATTAGTTTTTCAAATAAGTTTTCAATTTCTTGCTCTTCCTCTTCTTCTGACACCCCTATGATTTGGATATTGGTACATTTAAAGTTGTCCCATAAGTTCCTAAGCCTATCCTCATTTTTTAAAATTCCTTTTCCTTTTTGATGTTCTGATTGTATGATTTTTCCTTTTTTGTATTCCAAATCATTGATTTTATTCTCAGTTTCATCCTCTTCACTGTTGGTTCTCTATAGATTTTTCTTTATTTCACTTACTGTAACCTCCATTTCTTCCCTTATGTTTTTGCCATACGCAGTGAGTTCTCTGAGTATCCTGATCACCAGTGTTTTGAACTCTGCATGTGATAGGTTGGTGATCTTCATTTTGTTTAACTGTTTTTCTGGGGTTTTGATCTGTTCTTTCATTTGGACCATATTTCTTTGTCTCCTCAATTCGTCAACCTCCCTGTGTTTGTTTCTTTGTATTATTTAAAGCTGCTTTGACTCCCTGTCTTAGTAGTGTAGCCTATTGTAGAAAAAGTACCTGTAAATTGCGTGGGATGGAGTCTTAGGTAATTTTCAGGGTGGGGCAATCCATTTCATGACTTTCTGGTTCTGTGGTAGGGGGAGAGCTCAGAGAGAGGACAATGCCACTGCCTGGCTTCTGGAGGTTTGTGTGGCACCCACCCTGCTGTCAGTCACTTCACCTACTTCCTGTATGCAACTGGCGCCCTGCCAGCTGTTGCCTTGGTGGTGAATCCAAGAGTGGGTGGATTTGTATATATTCTTAGTCCGTGTGGACCCTTTCTACAGACTCTCCTGAAAATCTGGCAGTTTCTTCTGCCCCCCAACCTCCATTGGTTTTTACAGCCTGAAATTATAAGGATATATCTTCCCAGCACTGGACCTCTGGGCTGTGTGATCTGGCCTGGGGCTGGGATTGCTCCCTCCGCTCCCAAGATATCCCTCTTGATTTTTAGCCATGACATGTGAGTGTGGGACTGCCTGTTCCATAACTACTGCAGCCTCTCCATGTCACACCACATCTCTACACGTTTCCACCCATCTCTGCAACTCCACCCCACCTACCCATATGGATTACTGTGGTTTCTTTAAATCTTTGGTTGTTGGACCTCTGTACAGCTTGATTTCCTGACAGTTCTGGTTGTTTTAGTTTGAGATATAGTTGTAATTTTTTCTGTGGTTGTGCATGGAGGCAAAGCGTGTGTACCTATGGCTCCATCTTAACTGGAAGTCCAGAATGGAAGATGAAATATCTTGAGTGAAATATCCACATCTAATGAGACATAACATAACACGGTCATATATACGTATAAGAAAAAAAAATACATGACTTAAAGAAATCAAAAGATATTTGAGAAGTTTGCACAGAATAGTTTACTATAAATCAATTCTGCTGCATGGTCATTATTGCAAGTATTAGTATGTTATATTGAAAAAAATTAAAGAAGAATTCATAGTACTCTACTTGTGTCTAAACCCAAGGTATTATATATATTTAATTATTAGCTATGGAAGAGTTATCCTTTTTGTCATGGGTATAAACAGAGCAGAACATCTTGTATCATGAAACAACTGTCATATGAATATAATTTTAAAAAAATGAAGATATTTTACTTAGAGAAGAAAAGATTCACTGGGATGATGGTAGTTAAAAATTGAACATATAAAGGGAATCATACAGAAAAAGTATGGTATGTCTCTGAATGCAATTATATCAGTGGTTGAAAACTTCAGAAGAGAAGCTACAAATTCAATTTAAGGAAAGACTTACTAATGAGTCATGGATCATATTTTTGTAAGAGCATTCCTTGGTCCAATATCTGCTTAGTCCTAGATTAGATACCACATGGTGAGACTACAATAAAAGTAATTTTATATAAGATGGATGGTAAATTAGTCCACACTTAACAAGTTTCCAAGTCTGAGGTCTTATCATCAAACAATTCTTTCAAGGATTAAACACTCTCCAGTTTCTTTCTAAAATATTTATCCAGTTATATTTCATCAATTGTAATTTTGAATTTAATTAATTCAAACACATATGACAATAAAATATTAATAATATGTAAATGTTTAAAGCTTTTTGTTCTTTTGTGAATGAAAACTAAAATTCTCTTTGCCTTTAGCCCCTGCCTCATCCTCTAAGAAGAATTTCATCGACCAGCTCAGTACTAGGTGACTTATTTCTTTTTTAATTAAAATTTTTATTACGTGTAGGTTCACATGCAATTGTAAGAAATAATACAGAGACCCTCGTGCAATTTGGCCAGTTTTTTTAACAGTAGACTTTTACAAATCTATAATAACAATATTATTAAGATGCCAGTTCTTCCTGACCTGGTCTATTGAGTCAATACAATCCCAATCAAAAGTCCAGGACATTGTTTCGTGGGTTTGAGGGCTTTCCAGTTTACTGCTCAGGGGCCACATGTGGCCAAGGATAGCTACAAATGCCACCTAATGCAAAACTGTAAATTTACTGAAAGCCTTTTTGTGCTCATTGGTTTTTGTTAGTGTTAGTGTATTTAATGTGTGGCCCAAGACAACTCTTCTTCCAATGTGGTCCAGAGATGCCAAAAGTTTGGACATCCCACATGAAGAGGTAAAAGACACAGCGTAGCCAACAAAATATTAATGGAGAAGAACAAAGTTCTAGGAATGACACTACCTGACTTGAAGGCTCAAAAGTTACGGTAATGCCACAAGACAGCGTCGCATTTGTGAAAAGACAAATGGAACAATGGAACACGTTAGACAGCTCAGAAATAGACCAATACAAATATAATCAGCTGCCCTGGCTGATGTGGCTCAGTTGGTTGGAGCGTTGTCCCATATACCAAAAGGCTGGGGATTCGATTCCCAGTCGGGGCACATATGCAGGTTGAGGCTTCAATTCTCGGTGGAGGTGTGTATGGGAGGCAACCAATCAATGTCTTTCTCTCACATCGATTCTCTCTCTCTTTCCCCTTTCCTCCCTCTCTAAATTCAATAAACATATTTAAACAATTAAAAATATATATACATATATAGACAACTGATGTAACAGACAAAGTCAAGAGAATGGGAAGATAAGCCACATACGATGAGAAAATTTGTAAAAGACATCTTATAAAAGACTCTTAACCAAAATATGGAAATAACTCTCAAAATGCAACAATAAGAAATAACCCAGTTAAGAAATGGGCCAAAGACCTTAAAAAACATCTAAATGAAAAATATGCACAAATGGGAAATGAAGCCATTCTATATGACACTATAATGGAAGTACATGTATGATACATATCATTATAAATTTATCCAAACCTATAAAATATGCAACACCAAGAGTAGATTCTAATATAAACTATAAATTTTGGTTGATAATAATGTGTCAGTGTAGGTTCATCAGTTGTAACAAATGTAGCAGCTGGTGGAGGATGTTGATAATGGAGGAGGCTATGCATGTTGGGGGCTGGGGATATATAAGAAATCTCTGCACCTTCTACTCAATATTGCTGTGAACCTAAAACTGTTCTAGAAAATAAAGGCTATTTAAAAAACTAAAATAGAATATCCTTACAAGGTGTCTTTTGATGCGGAATCTGAGCAACGGATGAAAAGGGAAACAAAAAAAGAACCTACGACAGAGGATTTGCATTAGAAAGGGCTGAGATTTAACTGTAGCAAAATTACACAAGAAGTAAGTAGAGGAGGAAATGAATGATCCCTTGAGTTGGAAAGAGCCTCTTAGTTTAAAATAAGCTTTTAGTTGTGGCAGAGAGTGAGGGAGAGAGTTTTAGGACTGCATGGAGTGTGAAGACCATTGAGTTTAATTGTAATAGTGAGGATTTCAAAGATTTTACACTTTTCACTTTTTTGTGATATGTAAAGAGACTGGGTTTTTAAAAAATAAACAAATTTATTTCCTTATTATTTTTATGTTAGATTGGTATTTCTTCAAATTTTCACTCACAGGGTCAGGGCCATAGAGAACCCTGTGGAATTAAACAAAGATGACATGCATGAAAACAAGCGCAGGCTATTCATTCAGAGCTTGCTGTAGCAAGGGGGTCCACCCCTGCTATTTGCATTTGGCAAAGATTCAAATGTGGAATGGGGAGTGGGGAAGATTTATAGTAAAAAAAAAAAAAAAAAAAAGGAAAAGAAGGCTATATGTATGCTCTTATTGGAGGCTGTTGACTTGGAGAAGCCAGAAACAAGCAGACTAGAATCAGAATATTATGTAATTCATTTGTGAAACATTTAGATTTCACCCGTTGGCCAGTTGTTGGGAAAGGAGGCAAAAGACAGAAAAGCTGAGAGTCTTTTACAAAGTCCAGACTATTCTGAGCCTATAGCTTCAGAAGTTGGGGTTTAGTTCTCTGAGCTGGTTGCTGAAGAGATTGTGGGTCTGAGTTTTTTGTCAATATGATTTGGCTGTTGTCACTTGTATATTACATCTCTTAGCCATGGTCTGTCCTTCCTTCCTCCCTTGCTTCCTTTTTTCTTCTCTTCCTTCCTTCCTTCCCACCTATCAATCCATCTGTATGTCAGGTGTATCTAGCTGTCTCAATTTCCCAGCAACTGTTCAAAACTTGAATATTCTTGTAGTTCTGAAGGTTTTATCCTACAAAAATTCTTAAAAAGTGAGATTTTGAAAATGCTTGACAAGAAACTTAGCAGTAGCCTCTTTCTGAGATTGCCTCATGTAAATGCATAATAATTGAATGATAACTTCTCTGTTTCTTGAAAATGGAAGAAAGATACATGCAATAATTTTTAATACCTTTCATGCACCTGATAAGAATCTGCAGCTATTTTATTTTCTAAGCACTCTAATTATCAGCAGAGGGAAAAAGCCAAGAGAAGTCAGAGCATTAATATGTTCTTTTTTCTCTTCAGAAATAAAAGTAAATTCAGTGTGTGATAACAACAGCTAGTAATGCACTTCTCGTTTTTATATTAATGATCAGCAATGTAAATGCCTGAGGCATTGCCTTCAGGTTTTGATAGTCCTAAAACCCAGCACTAAGACTTAACAATGAAAGAAATGGCTTTTTTTTTTTTTTTTTTTTTTTTTTTGCTCTATAAAGATTAGTGGTGCTATTTAAGATAATGCCACAGGTACATAGCCAATAACTTTCTCCAAACTGGGTGGGTTTTGAAAGAACCTTTCTCATGGGGCTCATCAATAAAACATTCAATTCAGCTTTATCCTAGAACAATCTTTTAAAGGAGATAAGTTTAATATAGAGATAAGGTTATAATATGAAAACTAGCAGAATTACATTTTGCAAATGAAAATGAACGGAATTCAGCAGCACAGGGAAGAAAGGTTTCATGTGGTAAATTAAAGTTAGGAAATTATAGCTTTAATTTAGGAGTTGCATTCTTTTCAAGGGAGATGTTAAAACATTTAGATGAAAACACTTTTGAAGTGAGAATTTTGAAATAAATGGCTTCATTTAAAGCCAATAGGCCTAGCTACATTTAGTTAGTGGGTTGTACGGAGAGGTTGGGGGTGGAGGGATTGAGCAAAAAGGAAAAAGGACTCATGGACATGGACAACAGTGTGGCGATTGCTGGGGGAAGGGGACTAAATGGTAATGAAAAAATACAATAAAGATTAAATAAAAAAACTAAATTATACACTAGACATTAATTGAGTGCAATGGGGACTAGAAAAAGATGAATATTGATTTATTGAAAGAATAAATAAATGAATTAATTGAGTTTGGGTGGGAAGTGAGCCATGTATCTAGTTTTGTTCTAAACTGTTGAACCCTCTCACCGAATGAGTATAAGCATCTATGCACATATACACACACACGTACACACCACACACGCCTGCCTACACACATACACATACCACACACACTCATATGCATACACATGTTTAGAATCTCTCTTCTAGGAAGAGTGCTATAATGTGGGATAAACTTATGTGGCCAAAAATATAAATGAAAGTTTGTAGTTAAAATATTTGGCAGTATGGAGTTGGCCAATAACCAGAAGCAAGCAAGCAAACAAAAACAAATTAAGCCCAAGAGAATAATTTATGGACAAATGATGTTGTGCTTGGGACAGGTGATAAAATTCCAAATAGGCACTATTAAACAGCAGAGAGTCGGGAGTGCTATTAAGATGGTTTTAGGCAAGGGAACAATAAAGATCCAAATACTGCCTTGGCGCTCTTCAAGTACAGGACTGCTCTGTTATTGATTGGGCTTTTGCCGTTCAGGAAGCTAAAAGCTTGTGTTGGGCCAGTAGAGCTGCTTTTGCCAATGCTGCAGACCCAGGTGCCTTTGGCCTTCTCAATTATAAATCTGAATTTTGGAATCTGTTACTTCAATAATATGCAACACTAATGCCTTCTAATGTCAGTATAAAACTTTGGAACCAGCTATCCCATTAAAGAAATTGAGAAGATTTAAAGAGAAAGAGAGCGAGAGAGAGAAAAGAGGCTGGCTATCTCAGTCTCTGATCACTCTAACCACAAGAAATTAATCATTATTCCATTGGAAAAAAAATTAAGCTCCTATGGGCCAAGGACTACCCTAGGCACTTAAATTATAGTAGTGAAAAATAATTAAAATAACAACCAAAAGTCTCTCCTCTAATGGATCTCTCATGCTAGTTTATAGAGAAAGGAAAAGATAAAATAGAGATAATTTCTAGCAGTTAAAATAGCAATAAAACATGATTAAACATGTTAAAGTGACAGAGAAATGGATGAGGGCTATATGACAGGTTTTGTATGGTGACCAATGTCTCTTCTCTATTGTGTTAGGGAAAAATGTAAAAATATTTGAAAGCATATTTTTAAGTGTTCCAATGTCGTAGAAGAAAGAAAAAAGAAAGGGATTTCACAAAGCAAAAAATTAGGAAAGAGGGGACTCATAAAGATAAGAGCACAGACTCTGGCTTCTACCTTGAAAATATTTGTCAAACCCAGTGGCCATGAACTGTGGCCTTTCACTGCCTGTGAGGACACATGGGAGAGGGAAAAAGTCAGGTTTGCATGAGAGGGAGAAGCTAAGAGGAGACCTCTGCATATAAAGATGAGACCCCAAAGGGCGAACTCTTAGAGAGCAGCTTCAACAGAAATAAGCCTTCCATCCCTTAGGGGAGTCCAAAGAGAATTTTCAGTGAACCTGGCTGCTGAATGAGAAGGGAAAAATCTGTCCTGAGAATTTATAGCCATAACCAGTCTCCCCTATGGCTTTGAAGCCCAAATTCATGCAACCTGAATGGTCTGGGGGAAAAAAAAGTCAGGCCAATAATTTGTGGTAAAATGTTCCCTGATAGGCAGTTTCCCAGAAAATAGTCAGAAGCAATCCTCTCATAAAGGACCTACATAGGATTTAGTCTTAAAGATTTTTCATTCTTATAGTGCCAAAACCTCAGCAACACATGCAAGCACACACACACAGAAATGATGTGTTATCAGCTAAATGTAAGAAACACACAAATGCAAACAACAAATCAGATTTCCAGATTCCTCAGACACTAGCATTGTAGACCCAAAACAATATAATTATTTCTAATGTACTTAAAAAGAAAGAATTGAAAATATTATTAAAAGTAAGCAACTATTAAAGATAACTAAGGAGAATTTCTTTTTTAAATTTAATCTTTATTTTTTCCCATTAGAGAATTTTTTAAATAAAAAGTACTTACAAAAATAAAAAAAATAATAATAGAAATTTAAAGCATAGTGGACTGATGAGATATTAAACCCACTAAAAAGTGAACTCATGTGTTGCAGTTGTGGGGAGGAGGAAGTATAAAGGTTATATGGTAATGGAAAAATACAATAAAAATAAATTTAAAAATAATTCATACAAAAAGGGAATAATTTGTAATATAAAAGTAATCATTCAGAATGCTACATAATGTAAAATAAATGAAAATATGAACAACTAAGAGCCATGGAGGATATAAGGAGAACATTAAATATATGTCGAGAAAGAAGAGAATAATATAGAAAAATTATTCATCTAATATTGAACATCTAATGGCTGAGAAGCTTTCAGACATGAATGACAGCAATCAATACATTCAAAAAGTCCAAATAATCTCAAGCATAATTTTAAAAAAATAGATATTTTAAAAAGTTGACCACACATATTGTCAAGTACTAATATTATAAAGCAAGAACCAATAAATCTCAGAGAATTAACAGCAGATAGACCATGTAGTTTTATTACTATGCAATTTAGTTAAGTGTTAATAGCAAAGAGATATCCAGCTAAATGCCACATATTTTGAAATTAAGCAATAATCTTCTGATAAACTCCTATGCAAAAGAAAACAATCATAAAAGTAACTGGAAGAGATATTTTAAATGAATACATTAGTAATAAAGACTAGATTAATGAGTTAAGTATTCAATCTAAGGAATTAGGAAAAAATTAAATAGAATAAACTCTCAAAAAAGGTCCCCTTTATGGACCCCTTTATTAATTTCCTCAGGCTGGTATGTAGAGTCCTCAAAATGTGTCAGAGACAATGATATTCCCATAGCCAGTTCTATAGCTAGTTCTGCTATAAATCCCTTTATAGTCTATTTGAATTCTGCAAAATTAGTTGCAAAGTATGCTACTTTGCTGCCATTATCCATATAGTAGCCGCTCATTGTTCATCCCTGCCATAATGTTTCAGTGCTTTCAGTTGCATTCTTAATGTTATATTCCTCCCAAAATTAAGCTTAAAAAATTGCATGTCTAGTTTCTATGTAATTATTGTCTTCATTCATGAGGTAGGTAAATTCAATTCTTTGGCCTTACTTGGATTTTCATTTGTTGCAGACTTCTATCTAAAATAGAAGGAAAAGCTAGTCATAAATAGCTTTCTATTTTGCGAGGAAATTTAAACTAAAAGATGTTGGAGAGACTGTACCATGTTTTCCAAATCCATCAGACTTTATCAATGCAAACCTAGGTTTTGTGTAATCTTTGTCTTGCTGTTATTATTTTCAAATCTTCTAATCATTTCCAATATCACTTTCAGTGATTTATTTTACCACACTTTTATTTTTGTTGACCAATGTACCATTTTTTTTTCTTTCTTTGCATTATCCGTATCTGAAAATGTCACGTTCACCACTGGACGACAAGGAGGTAACACCACTATATATTTTGCTCTGTTCATAAATTGAATAATAGATGCTCAGTGACAAATTACCAACAGACTTTAAGAAAAGATGACACAACTATGAAATTACTTGCAGTTAATATACTGTGATAACTAAACTTTTAACTGTGCTGCTTGGGGACAGGTGTTTTGGGTTTTTTTTTTTAATCCTCACCTGGAGACATTATTTTTATTGCTTTGAGAGAGAGAGCAATAAATGTCAGTGTGTGAGAGAAATACTGACATGGCTGTCTTCTCATACATGCTTCAACTAGGGATCAAACCCGCAACCTGACCAGGAATAGAACTCATGACCTTTTGGTCTACAGGATAATGCTCCAACCAGCTGAGCTATATGACCAGGGAAGAAACAGGTGTTTTTATTTATTTATTTATTTATTTATTTAAAAGATTTTATTTATTTTTAGACAGAGGGGAAGGGAGGGAGAAAGAGAGGGAAAGAAACTTCAATATGTGGTTGCCTCTCATGCATCCCCAGCTGGGGACCTGGCCTACTACCCAGGCATGTGCCTTGACTGGGAATAGAACTGGAGACCCTTTGGTTTGCAGGCTGGCACTCAATCCACTGAGCCACACCAGCCAGAGCAGGGATAGGTATTTTTAAACTAAATCATAAGAAGTGAAATTTATGAATAATATAACAGTCCAAAAAGCAAGATTATCTGTATATCAATAGTGGAGAGTGAAAATCCAAAACTGCTTGTCCTAAAAGACTAGTAACATTGACAAAACTCAAGCAATATTGGTAAAGTAAGAAAGGTTAACAACCCCCTACACATACATGTACAAGGAATGATAGTGATGTTATATGCCATAGGTGATAAAAAGACACTAAAAAGATGTTATAAAATATCTTAACAATATGTTAAAAAGCTTAGCAAAATTATCAAATTCCTGCAGATATAACTCCTCAAAATGAAACCAAAAAGAAATAACACACTTGAAGTGTCTCTCAATCTTTTAAAAGTTAAAAGGAAAACTTAAAATTTCTTTCAAAAAAAACACTAACTACAGAAGTTTATATTGCCAAATTCTACAGTGCATGCATGGAATAAATTACAAAAAGTAGAGGGAACAATTTCCCATTTCAATTGTTATGAGTCTGTTCTAATAGTTATACCAAAATTTGACAAGGAAATCCATAGTCCCACTCAACAAATTAGAAGCGGAAAATTTTCAGCAAAGTATTGACACATCAAATTGCAGCAAGGTACATCAAGACCACACTGGATTTAAGACCACACTACATTAAGAATTTTAAAAAAGTTGTTAAAAGAGACTTCTAGATAAGATAGTGGTGTAGGTAAACATAGCTTGCCTTCTCACATAACCACATCAAAATTACAACTAAGCAATAGAATAACCACCACTTAGAATCATCAGAAATTAAGCCTAATGCAAGTTCTACAACTGCAGAATTAAAGAAGAAACTACATCAAGACTGGTAGGAGAGGTAGAGATACAGAACCAGCTGGTCCCACACCATCTGAGGCAGATAAAAATTGGGAGGGATATCTCATGAGCAAAGGGTCCCAGCCCCACACTAGGCCCCCCAGCCCAGGGTTCCAGTGACAGAAAGAGAAGTTACCATGACTTCTGGCTGTAAAAACCAGAAGGGGTGGAGGCTGTAGAAGACTGAACCTGCTAGATCCCCTGGCAATTCCTCGTAAAGGGCCCACACACAGACTTACTCACACTCACTCTCTCTGAGCTCCAGTGCTGGGGAAGATGATTGAAAGGCACCAGAGACATAAGGGGAGTAATCGAATCCTCCTGCATCACAATGAGAGCTGGGGGCATTTTTCTCATAGACAGAAGTGTTGGAAGAAGCCATTTTCTTTTCTGAGCACTCCTCTCACAGACCCACAGGGCCAGCATATGGGTGCCATATATAAGACTCCATCAACCTGGATTATACTGTTTATCAAACCCTGGTGATTCCCTGAGGCCTTGCCCCACCCAAATTTAGGGCCCAGCCAAAGCATTTCCAGTGGCTTTTCTATATGAATGGCTTGTGTGGCATATGCTTCAGATTTTCCTAAATTCTCTCAAACAAGCAGCATCTGGCTTCAGCAAGTCCCATACATGTTGCTAAGTTGCCCTATGTCCAGCACTAGCAGCAGCCAGCCTTGGTTCACAGCTTGGCCTCACTTGGGCACCTCTAAGCACAGAATAAGTAGCAGCCATCTGCAGATCACTTTGTAGCTTATGCTGTGTGACCCTGGACAGAACACAGTCAGTGGCTGATCTTGGGCTTGCCAACAGCGATCAAGGCTCAACTACAACAGGAAGGTATATACAGCCCACATACTGGTACACCTCAAGGACCCAGTTTGGGTAATAGGGGAGGCTATGCCACTGAAACCTACAAGACACCTTCTACTTTAGGCTACTTTACCAAGCCGGGGAGATGTAGCAGCTTTACCTAATACACAGAAAAAAAACACAAGGAGTCTGCCAAAGTGAGGAGACAAAGAAACATGGCCTAAATGAAAGAACATAACAAACCTCCAGAAAAAGAACTAAATGGTGGAGACAAGCAGGCTAATAGATACAGAGTTCAAAAACTGGTTATAGGATGCTCAAGAAACTTCGTGAAAGCCTCAACAGCATAAAGAAGACCCAGTCAGAAATGAAGGATAACTAAATAACATAAACAATTTACAGGAAATCAGCAGTAGAGTGGATTAAGCTAAGAATCAAATCAGCGATGTTTAATATAAGGAAGCAAAAAATACCCAATTTCCCAATCAGAATGGGAAAAAAAAAACAACAGAATTTAAAAAAATGAGGACAGTGAAAAGAGCCTCTGAGGCAACTTCAAGCATTCCAATATTTGCATCATGGGGGTGCTGGAAAGAAAAGAGAGAGTGCTAGAAATTGTAAATCTATTTGAAAAAATAATGACAGAAAACTTCCCGAACCTGGTGAAGGAAATAGACACATGAGTACAGGAAGCACAGAGAGTCCTAAACAAGATAAACCCAAAAAGGCCCACACCAAGTCACATCATAATTAAAATGGCAAAGATTAAAGACAAAGAAAATCTTAAAAGCAGCAAGAGAAAAGCAGTTAGTTACCTACAAGGGGGCCCCCATAAGACTGTCAGCTGATTTCTCAAAAGTAACTTTGCAAGCTAGAGAGATTGGCAAGAGATTATCAAAATGGTGAAAAACAAGGACCTATAACCAAGATTACTCTACCCAGCAAAGTTATTATTTAGAATCAATAGACAGATAAAGAGCTCCCCAGAGAAAATCTAAAGGAATACAGCGACACCAAACCAGCATTATATGAAATGTTAAAGGGTCTTTTTTAAGAAGGAGAAGATCAAACTATGAACAGTAAAATGAGAATAAATACATATTTATCAGCAACTGAATCTAAAAAAGATAACACAAAACATAAACAGAATCATAGATACAGAGAACATTTTGATGGCTGCCAAATTGGGGGAGAGTTGAGGGGCTGGGCAAAAAAGGTAAAGAGATTAAGAAGTACAAGTCTGTAGTTAATAGTCATTGGGATTTAAAGTACAGCATAGGAAATAGAGTAGCCAAAAAACGTACATGTATGAGCCATGGACGTGGACAATGGTCTGGGGATTGCCCGACGGAGGAGGCGTGGGATGGAAGGGGACAAAAGGGGAACAACTGGGACAACTGCAGTTGCATAATCAATAAAGTAAAATTTAAATAAAGGAAAATTAACCTTAGGACATTGATGAATAAAATTATATTAACAGATTACAGGAGAAAAACATTATGATCTTTCCAATCAATTTAGGTTGAAATAGATTTGATAAAAATTTTGTATAATATATTTTTAAAAAATAATTAGGACTGATACATATCTTAAAAATACCTCACAGCAAATAGCCTGCTATACTGCAAAATATTAAAGCATTCTCTTTAAATGTTTAAAAATATAAGGTGCCTTTTCCTATCACCATCATTTTATTTAGCACTGTCTTGAAAGTCCTGTGTGTACAATAAGGCAAAGAAAGTATAAGGTTTGAAACAAAGAAACAAAAATTTGATATAATGGTCTTAAATGGAATAATGTACAAAAGCCACAGTCAAATCATAAGAATTAGTGAGGTTAGCAAGTTGTTGGATACAAAATATTCATCAATTTATCAATTGTATACTCATCAATTTATCTACATATAATATATGTTATATAGTCTATATATGTTCTATATAACATATATTATATATAGACTATAATATACTCACTACATACACATACAACAAAAATACTATTTCTTAAAAATATCACTTGTATAATAAATTATAAAGTCATTAAGAATTAACCTAAAATAATGCACAACTCTTTAAAGAGAAAACTATAAGATGTTGTTTAAAGATATTTACTAATACCTAAATATATTTAGGTAATCACTATGTCCATGAATTGGAAGCATGTCAATCCTCCACATTTATACTTAAGAGTCAATGAAATTCCCAACAGAAACTTCATGCCTTATGTATTTATTGGAGCTTGACAAAAAAAGTCTACAACTTATATGAAAGAGAAATAATTCTTAAAGAACCAAAGCAATCCTTAAAAGGAACAAAGGGGTATGCCTAACAAACAATCATGACAAAGTGATATTGATACAGAGATAGGAAATATGATCAATTTCAATCAATGCATTTTTGGAAACTGGATGTATGATAAATCTGTTATTATAGATGAGTAGGAAAATTATAGATCAGTTCTTTATTTTAGCAACTGGTCCTGGGACAATTAACTATTGATTGTTATATGGAAAGCATTGAATTGTACCTAAAATCATACATAAAAACCAGTACAGGTGACTTAAAGAGAAAAAAAATAACAGGCAACTCTTTTGGAACATAATATAGGAAAAGATAATTATGATTTGATTGGGGAATATTTCCTGAAATAAGCTATAAAATGCACAAGCCATAAAGGAAAGAGATATTAAACTCATATAAATTGAAATTAAAAAATTCTGTTTATCAAAAGGCAGACACCATAAACTGGCATAATATTGAGCACTAGAGAAACAGCTAAATGATTTTCAAAGCCAAGTGGGATTGCGTCAATGTATAGCCTGGATAGGTATATTAAGTAAATTTACAGGAATAGATGAAACAGCTTGGAAGAGAAATCCAGGCTTATTATGATATCTTTAAAGTTAGATAAACTTGAAATTGAATTTCTGCTCTCAGGTCAGCTCATGGGCTAATGAACACAGGCTTTCTTCATTCTGTGATTCACAGTGTTAATCTGCCAAATTGGAAGGATATCTCTAACTTTATAGACTTTTTGTGAAGTTAACAGAGGTAATCATAGAGATAATGCCATGGAGTGCTTTCTCTGTGCCAGGAATTACACCTGTACTAACTAATTTAGTCTCTACAATAATAAGTATTAATATTATTCATGTTTTGCAAATATGGAAACTGGCTTGCCATGGGCTCATAGCCAGTAAGTGGCAGAGGCAAAATTCAAACCCAAATGATCTAACACCAGAGTCTGAGCTCCTACCATGATCTAATCTGCCTTCTGCTCTCTAAATAATTTTCATGTAATGCACATGGTTACTGAACCTTAGCAGACACAATAAATGTTAGTTACATATTATTATTTTCCAAACAGCCGTTCAAAATACATATTATTTTTCATTTTTGCAATGAAAAAATATGGTTTTAAATTATGCTGTGGGGAAGAAAAATTACTTGCTTGATGTAAAATACTTAAGGAAACACTATACATATCGTTCACATCTTTCCCTGAGAACAGATAACACTGAAATAACTACTGTATGTGTCGATTTTTCCCACTATACACTGTGGGCTTCTCAAGGTCAGGAGCTGTGCTTTATTCATTCTGCATGAGTAACAGAATGCCAGCGTAGAGCAGATGCTTGGTATATGTGTGATGAATTAATAAATGATGCTGGACTATAGGACGAGATAACCAGTACTAGTTTGGGAATAACATTTGATTTTATGTCAGTCTTGTTTTCTCAGGTCATTCAACCATGAAATGTTAATAAAAATGTAGAAAGAACAGAATGTAGACTGAATTGGAACTCATATGATTTTGCTTGCCCTATCTGTGCATGCATATCTGGCCTTCTTTTGTCCCATAAAACTTCACACAACCCTGCTTACACAAAAGTCATTTGCAATTTCTTACTGAACTCTCAGAATAGACAATTGTTTACCTGAAACTAATGCACAAAATTATGTGGTCAAATAAAACTTTGGAGATAGTAAGATTTCCAGTTTCCTGGATTCCTTTCAAATCACTTGTCATAGAATGGGATGTCTGGCTTGTTGACCAAGCGTTCTAAATCAAGATGAAGAGATGGCTGAGGGAGTCTGTGGAGAGGTATTTCTCACACCTCACAAAAACCAAACCTTCAAAATGTTCCTTGAAACCTCATAGTATGGGATGAATTCTTTTATTCCTCTTCTAAACATATAAAAAATTCCCAGAGCTGTATAAATAGTGAATGACTTGGAAGAAAGAGGGCAAATGCTAAATTCTAGATTCTCTGATTTCACCAAGTCCTTGCTTTTGCTCTTGGGATTTACACTTTCTTTTGTCATACTTTCCTTGCCATACTTTCTTTTATTTTTCTTTTCTTTTTACTTCATTTCTTAGCCAGATGTACCAGAACTGCAGCTGCAACTCGAGATAATTATTTTAATTGTTTGCATGCAATAAAGCTGTTAAAAGCAATTTTAATTTTCAGCAGTAAATAGGTTTTATTGAAAAGTTCTATTGTTGCTCATAGCTATCCAAATAATGAGTACTTATGAGAGTATTTTAGCCTGGACTGTTATGTCTCCTTTATCCACTGTATGCCTAGCCAAGTGTTAAAATTTTGCCCACAGGACAACAAAAGAAATGCGAATAGGAGCAATTAAAAGATACGAATAATACCAACACCATTTATTATCTTCCAGGTATGATAGAAACTGCCCAGGATGTTAAATGGTAATGATGCAGTTGTAGTTATTTGCCAATCAAAGTGATTCCTGAGGGAGCACAGATGCATTTATTTCCAGGCTTTGAAGCCTATTGTACTTCTTTATTGGATATGGAGAATAAAGCAGCTGACGATAGAATCGTCTATGTGGTAGCTGATGATGGCAGGCTCCCTCAAGAACTCAGCACACACGAGCTAACGTTTTACACCAGGTAATAGAAATGAAGCCTAGGTTTTCGGTGTTGTTTTGTAATTCTTTTTTTTTTCTTCCTTCTCTCTATTAATTCTGTGATTTTCTGTGTCTCACTTTGCTCCTCTGGCTTGCTTTCTTTCTGAAGTGGAATGAAACCCCATTACAGGCACATCCCATCTATTGCTCCACAAATGTGGTTCTGTCCCCCGGCATCTCACCCCACCACCTGCTGATACGTGTTTCAGTTACAAAATGTGGCTTTCTTTACAGTACAGATTTCTTTCTCATTTATCCCCATTCTTCTTAAATACAAGGTTTAAGTGTAGTTTTCTTTATCCCTTTCCTTTCTCTCCAATGCCCTCTCCTGTCCTATTTCAATGACTTCCCCTGCAACAACCATGTCTTCCAATTTCCAGTTCATTTGAAATCTTCCCTGAAAATTCCAAAGTGACATTCTGTGTTGGCTTCTTTGTCAGTGTCCTCCCCATCTATTCATTTTATTCCAAACTTTTATGTTTTACTCCTTGAAGTTTTCCAGTTAAAACAGACAGGTCAACATTATTTTAAATTTTAGTTCCTAATTTCACTTAAAAACAAACCGAATCTACTATATTAATGTTTGTTGTACAGTCCTTTGTTGTGTTCTGTCCCTCAGTGCTTTTATGTTTTTGTTTTTGTTTTATTTTGTATTTATTTATTTGAAGTGTACTGTATGGATTATACTATTACAATTGTCCTTTTTTTTCTCCCCTTTATGCCCCTCTGTTGTGGATTCCCCTCCTGCCAACATTCTCCCACCCCTTCGTTCATGTTCATGGGTCATACATATAAGTTCTTTGGCTTCTCCATTTCCTACACTATTCTTAACCTCCCCCTGTCTATTTTGTACTGATCAATTATGCTTCTTATTCCTTCTTTCTGCTATTTCCTTCTCTGGGTAGAAATCTTTCTCAAATAAGAGCACAAGCCTTGTCCCTTCTCCAGCCCTTCCCTTCCAGCTCAAACTGTTGTAGCTACTAAGCTCTCCATATTTGCAGTCTGTATCTATCTTTTCTGATGCTGCCTAGATGCTTAAAATTGTAAAAAAATTGACTTGAGATAGGATATATGGCAGGGTGGCTGTAATCAGTAAGGGCTACGGGACTATAGAGGAGCTCGTAAGGCCAACTCTCAACAGATTTATTGCTTAGAACTGCCAGAAGACCACCTTGATCCAGCATGGTGACTAACTTCACCTTAAGGTAACCCCGAGCCTCATTATGCACTCATTGTAATACATTAGCATTCTAAACAACACATCCCGTGCCAATGTGATCAGTGATCGGAAACAGAAAGCCCATATAAGGACAGAAAATGGCCAATGGGGCTTTTCTAAGAAGTCTCCACCCCTTTCCCAGAAATATCTTAAATATTTCCCCTCTTATCAAATGCCCTACCCCTCAATTAAATGATCCTCAATTATAGATCTGTCTGTGGAGTAGCTCACTCTCTGTCTCACTGTTTCAGTAATAAACTCTCTCTCACTTTCAACTCTATGCTGGCTCATGTTTCAATTCTTTCCTACTGGAAGCCAAGAACCTACAGCGGGTTACAAACCTTCAGTTCCTGGAACCGCCAGAATGCTGGCATCGGTTTCTGATGACAAAAGAAAAACATAAAAATATACTCCTCTAAGTAAACACTAGCCTCTTTGAGGGCAGTGTTTATTATTTATCTCCATGTTCTTTTGTTTCACACACATACCCTGCACACAAATACATGGTAATATAAGTGGTTTATGGCTAATTAAAAATCTGTTTTTCTGCCTACATTCATAGTGACAAGTAAGTAAAAATAAAACAAGTGCAAAACAAAAGACAGATAACACTAGAGTTATATATTCAATTTTCCAGGATTCTACACCCAGCTTTCTCACTTGCTGGTATTAAACAGAAAGTCATAGTCCCAAAATGGTGTCACTTGTGCTCAAAGCCTATGATACCAAACTTAGATTTAATACCTGATCTAACTGCAATTTCAACCTCTCTATAAGTGTAATCTTAATTAATCTGTCTGGAATTTTCTGTCAAGCACATGTAAGGTAGTTTGTCACATGTGCCCTTGCTATCTCCCATAGAATGAAGCAGTGCTCTTCATGACAGAAAATCTTGTCATTCTGTTCACCTCCTCCATCCAGATAGGAAGACATCCTGGTCTAAAAGTAATCTTATCTTTTCTTTTGTTAATAGCTCCCTCACCCCACCCTTCTTTATAGAAAAACCTTCTATTCCATACAACCCCTCAGAGTGCTCTCCTAGTTGCTAGATGGGATGCTACCCAATTCAAGAATCACTTAATAATACCAATAATGGTTAAATCTTCAAATTTACTCAATAAAATTTTGTTTATTAAGTCTAGTTTATCCCCCAGAACTTCAGCTTACTCAGACATAAATAATAATTTTTGTCCTAATTGATCTTATTTTCCTTATTCCAGAACATAATATTCCATCATTCTTTAATCATGGCAATATCACTGGACTTGTATTCATTTCCATTAAAAATTCACAACCATCAGCAAACAATTTTTATTGCACATCATTTACGTATCAGGCACTATTCTATAGACCAACAATGTTGCACTAAATAAAATAGATAAAATGTCTAACTTTGAGCAAATGATATTTCTGAATGGGGGAGAAAGATAATAAACCCTTCAGTTTTTGAAAAATAGGATTTATTTAATTCAGCTATTGATAAGTCTTAGAAAAAATATGAAATGGTGTAATTGGACAAAAAGTGACAGGGGAGAGCTTTGTGATAGATCAAGGAAATAGATGAGATGAGCTAAGTGACAAGAAGCCGTGTCATTTAAGCTGACTTGAGTCATGAGAAGTAGGCAGCCACATGAAAATCTGGGGAAGAAGATTCCAAGCAGAAAGGATGAAAAATCTCATGTCCCTGGTGGAGGAGAAAGCCAATGTGGCAGAAAAATACAGCCCAAGGATTTGTTTTTTACATTAAGTGGATGAAAGACACTGGAAGTTTATAAACAAAGAAGGAGAACGTACTTAGGTTTAAAAAATTTACTCTCAGTGTTATTTGAAGAATGTACTTTAGGATGATGCAAAGCCAGAGGGAACCCAAGGAAGCTAGATTTTTATAGAGAATCCCAAAAGCAAAGTAATTATTTAACTGGTTATAGCTTAAGCGGCTGAATTTATTTGGGAAAGCCTAGTTGGATGTTTGTGATTGGTTGTTCTTAAGTTTCATTTTCTTGGATTTGAGTGCATTGACGCTTGCTCAGGTTTTGGTTTGACCCTGGCTCAGGTGTTGGTTTGCTATAAAGTCATTAGAGCCACCTCGGTCTATTTGGCCTCTGCTTTAATTACTTTAGCACTTCATACTATTTTTGTGTGCGGAATCAGTGAAGGTCTTTTTGCCCAGCTGCATACACAAGGCACGTAGAAGGAAATGTTCATGGAACTGGTCAGCCCAGGACCACCCACAGACTGTTATGACCAAAGCTGTTTGAGCAGATTCTGCATTCTTTTGGAATTAATCCCCTTCATTTTAGAATGCCCTTTCTCAGATACCCTGGGATTCCAGTCTCTCGTAATTAAAACTTAATTGTCCATTTTCTTCCACATTTCCCTTTTTAAATCAAGCTGTGTAGATAATCAACCACTCTATATGAAATCTACCCTTAGCTGAAACAACAGCATGGAAAAATAAATCAAATGGTTTAAGCCAGATAGCCAAAAATGTCTTCTAAAGAACTCTAGTTCTTATATTAGGAAAGAAATGCAAAGAGACTAAGTTAAATAATGTGTATGATTAAAAAGAGAAAATCCACACAAAGCTGTATGCAGAGGTCCATCGATACCAGAGCAACAATTTTCCTCGTGGTGGCTACCCGCATATCCTCAAAGGTGTATGATTTTTTAAACTTTTTGTTTTCTATTTTGATGATAATATATGCTTTCAAAATTAATACAAGCATATTGGGCATCATCTGGTAAACACTACAACTGGCATTGTGCCTGCTTTTCATTTGTGATTACAATAGTGCATATACCAACTATACTTCTTTAGTTGTCATTGGCTTAAGAGAAAAAATAAATATTGTTGGACTCCTTCTGGAAGAAAGTCCCAAAGTGCAACAATTCGAAGGTTTATAAGTAGATGCAAGAGAGAAACAAAATGGGAGATATAGGAAAACTGGGTTATCATGCATCACAAATAGGAAAAGCAGCCAAACTGAAATCAATCCATATCACAGTAATCAGTCCACACGCAAAGGGTAGGTGGAGATTTGATGTTAGTTAAATACTTTCTATCCCAGTAAATTATTGTCCTGAAAATAAACTTTATTGATTTTGTGGGAATTTCTTTTGCATTAATTTGCAAATTTTATTCTGATTGTTATAAGAAGTTTAGGTAAAATAATACTGTAACTCATTTTGCTTCATATTTAGTTTTATAATAAAATAGTTTAAATAAGCTATGGGTTCATGAGAATTACTTTTCTTTAAAAGAGTTGAATATGCAAACGAATTTTGGAAAACACTGATTTGAGGCAAGATAGAGGTGGATTTTACCTTGGTCCTACTATTTACCAGATGTAATGTATTGGCAGATCTTTTAACAACTCTGAGCCTCAGAGTTTTTGTTTACAAGTTAGCGATAATGCTCATCTCCTTAGACAGTTGTGAAGTTTATAGAGCCATTTACATAATGATGACCCTAGATTTTTATGTCTCATCCAAAATCTTTCCTGAGTTCAGTAGCCATCATATAATTTATACCTAGTGGCTCTATCCACTTAGGTATCACAAAGGCACTTCCAAGTCTATATATTTCATTCATTCTAGTATTGCCTAACCTAGGAATATCATCATTTACTAAATGGGAGAAATCATCAACTAAAACTTTATCATTGACTTTTATTCTTCCTGTTGCTGCACATATAATGCATCCCCACATCTTTGCATTTTATTAATATTCCCTTAATAACTTTTCAGCACTTCTCTGTATCCAATTCTGACTATCTTAGATCAGATCTCAATCACCTTTCTTGGATCAATGATGCAACTGCTATATAATCTTCTAGCCTTTTTTCTCTCCAACTGATTTTCACGATAAAGATTGAGTTTTTAAAGAGATAAATTTGATCACATCTGCTTGTAAACCTCTGAGGCCATTGCCTTCAGACTATACTTCAATTTGTTCCTGTGGCTTATGAATTCTTTCACATTCTAGTCTCTGCTAACATCTTTCAATTTATCAAATGCATTTTTGGACTATTATTCCAGTCACCTTCAAGTTTTTATACTAATTATAATTTTTCAAATGTGTTATTCTCTCTCTTATCCTCTGCACATAATATTGTTCTGAATCCTGGAATATTTGGGCTTACCCTCTATCCTGTTTCAACCTTCCCTGACAGGAAAAGACCATATGGGAGTTCTCCAGCATGACAGCCCACATGGCCTGTCTTTTTTGTCGTGTACCAATTGCCCCATATCATGTTTAATTAAGTGCTTAGTATTTTTTTTTCATTTTATTGTGGGCTCTTTGGGAGAGATTTTTTCATATTCATAGTTGTATTCCCAGTGCCTTTTACACATGGTAGTTTTTAAAATAATTTTTCTTGAATGAATACTTAGTACAAAGTAATTGTTAATTAAATATTTGATGATTTTTTACAGAATGTTTGTTCTCTCTAATTATACACAACATTTAGTATTTTATTGTCTTCCTCTATTTTTTAATGTACATTTTATCTCCTTGTGGAGAGAAATTACCACTTATACTTCTTGACTATTGCATGGCTGGCTCCTGGGATACTTTGAAACTCACAGTAGGTGCTTAAAATACTTACTGTTTAACTGAGTAATCAAATTAATTAAAATGCCAGTGAATTTATGGATATATCCATCAAAATGATTACCTAAAGCTGGCAGACAAAGGCACTGGCTGAGTGATTAAATATTTAATTATTTGATTAAGTATTTTTACACCATTTAGTTCTTATGCTGTTAGATAGATGGATTCTTTGAGCAGAAGGACCTTGATTCTGGAAATAGATTTAATCAGTCACCAGAATGGTGTTCAATTAGCCAAATACTTTTTAAAATACCTTTGATCAACAGTGTCCAGAAAAATAACACGTCATGAATATAAATATTCCCTAAAATTCTTTATTAAAGAGATCACAAATTTAACATCATGATAAACTCTAATTATATGTATCTTTAGTGAGATTTCTACTCAGATTAATATACATATATAAATAATAACTTTAAAAATTTTTACATATTAACAACTGGACTTTTGTTTTTGATGTAGCTAGTGACCTTGTTTCAGATAAATACAAGAAGGGAAATGAAGAACAGAGGAAACCAGCTAATTCCTTTGCCAGAGAAAGCTAAGTGATGATAGCTGATCGCAATTAACACATGGGAATTACACTGTATTAAAAAACCCAGGAAGGGAGTATGATTAGCATCTTAATTTCTTTTTCATTGTCATGTTCTGTATTTGAGACTATTTTGAAAGAAAACTTAAAAAAATAGTCTTTAGAGCATTTTGTGTTGTTCATAATAATGAATGTAAATACAAAGAATCCATAATGCTTTACTTACCATATAATTAAAAATTGCCTATAAGTCTTCATTTCTTTCCATGTATAAGTCTGTTAAATTCCATCTATCTGCGAATACTATAATTTGTAGCTCAGAAAATATCATACTGGAAATAAAAGTTCTTAGAGCCAAATAGTAAAAATACTAAATTTCAAAATTTGTGAGATGCAGCAAGTGCAGTACCTGAAGAAAATCTATCACATTACATGCTTGTAAAAAAGAAAATAAGTACAGTTTAAGATTAACAAGTAAAAACCCAATTTAAGACATTGAAAAATAAAAACAGAACAAATGTCCAGAAAAAGTAATGACTTAAAAAAACCCAGAAATAAACAAAAGTTAAAATAAAGAGTAGAGAGAATCAATAAATTTAAAAACTGACTTTGGAACAGCTAACAGAATACATTAAAATTCTGGTGAGATTGATCAAGAAAAAAGGAAACAATTAAAAAATAGGACATGACTATAGATACCGCAGAATTTAAAAAATAGAAAGTTTTGAATAATTATTATGGCAAAAATTTTGAAAACTTAGACAAAATGAAAAAATTTCAAGAAACATATAACCCCAAAAATTACCCAAGAAAGTAGACAGTATAACTATTGATAGAAGTATAATCTTTAAGAAACTGAATAGGTAGTTTATAAATCTCTCTTTAAATAAATAAAAAAGGATGGTTTTCAGATGTTTAAAATTTGAAGCAATAGATTATGCAAAACATTTAAAGTACTCTAAGGAAGGAAAAAAAGGACAATTTTCTATATTTCTATGGAACAATTTCCAACACATTCTATGGGACTTTTATGACTTTGATTTGAAAATCAGACAAGAAAAATATGGAAATGAAGAATTAGATTCCAATTCATTTGCACTTGTAAGTCCCCAGTATTTCTCATTTAAAGTATATGAGTATAAATATTGCATCCCAATAACTGTGTGTCCCAGTCTGTGAAAGCTATTTCTGGGAGGAATATTAGGCATGTTCTAATCATGCCTCTAATAATGACACTATCTCTAGAATAGAGCTTTGAATTTCCAGAGTTTGGAGGAAGTTTAGTCAGAAGCCATAATTTCCTGTTTTACACATTAAACCTATTGTTAATTTGTTCCCAATTTTTAGAATTCAGTTAAGATGTTATAATTTTATTAACAAAAAAACAGAAACCAAAAAGTAAAATAAAATAACATTGGGATCTAAGCAAAGGTAAACAATTGTTATGTCCAAAGGGGAAAAAATGCTTATCAAACATTATTAATTATAATATCTCATTTAACTCTTCTAGATTTTTATGACAAAGACAATTAAGCTTGTTGTATAAGTGAACGAACAAGCTTATGAAGGTTAAATTACTTCCCTAACTTGGTATAGCCTGTATATTATCTACCAATGATTTAAACATAAATAAATTTTGGCTTCATTTGCTATGCTTCTTTTGATTTATTTAAGTATCATAAGAAATTTAGATTTTGAGACTAGAAATGAAAGAACAATTTTTTAGTACAGTGACACTCATTAATATTAATAATTGATTAATAATTCTTATTCCAATCTGTGATATTCAAATCATATATAGACTAAATAAACTTAGTGTTTTAAAATAAACTGCTATTATTTTGAAATAATTTTGGATTTACAGCAAAATTGTAAAGATTGTACAAAGATTTCCTTTATATAAATAACCTGTTTACTTCTACCATTTACTTCTAATGTTAAACATTTACATTTGTCAAAATTAAGAAGCTGAGAGACAGAGACATTACTAATATCAGGAATTATAGAGACCCCACTACACACCCCACTACAGACCCCACAGATATTAATGATACTGGATGGTGAAAGAATGAATCCTTCAGCATTAGATGGGGAAGGGGGAACAAAGTAGGATGTTTACTCTCTCCACTGTTAGGTACATTATACTAAAACCCTTTGGTTAGTGTAATCAGGCAAGAAAAAAACAAAACGCATGCAGATTGGAAAGAAGTACAATGTCCCTGTTTGTAGGTTACATGATTATTCCATATAAAACACACAAAGGAATCTATAAAATGAACAAATAAACAAACAATAATATTTTATAACTAGTGAGTTATCAATGTCATAGTATGCAAGGTTGGCACATAAAAATCAGTTGCAATTGTATGTACTAGCAATGAACTATTGGAGACCAAAACAACAACAAAAATACCATAACAAACTAAAAGCTTAGCATAAACCTAAGAAAACAACTATAAATTTTACATGCTAAAAACTACAAAAAGCTATTGAAACAAATCAGAGAAAATTTTTGCAAATGACATATTCAGCTAACAAGGGTGAACTATACTTATGTAAATTTATCTTAATTTTTTACAACACAATATATTGTAAGAACAGAATTATTTTCTCATTATAATGACAAAGGATATGATGCTCAAACAAGAGAAATATAAGCTCATGGTGATTCTTCTCGTTTAGCCAGGCTCCTTACTCTTAAGTTAATTGTAAAGACAAAGTGGGCAATAAAAAGGGATTGGTTCTTTTGGAAAAGGATAAGCTAAGAAATAAAAAAAAGTAAAGAAAATGTAGTGTTCTGAGAGTAGCAAATGAGTAGAGATTCTTTTAATTTTTATACATCTTTTATTATAATTTGACTCAAATACATTTCTAAAAGCTGGTATTTAATATGTATTTTATAAATTTTTGCTTTCACTGGTGTGTAATTGACAAATAAAATTGTAATATATTTAAGATGTGCTATGTGATGATTTGACATACAATACCTTGTGAAAGGCTTCTCATCATCCGGTAAGTAGCACACTTAGCACCTCACATATTCACTTTCTTCCTGTCCTTCTCCTCCTCCTCCTCCTCCTTCTTCTAGTGAAAACACCTAAATTCTACCCTGTTAGCTTATTTCAATAATACAATACTCTATTAACCACTATAGTCCCCAGTAATACCAGTCCTTAGACCTTATTCATCTCCTAATTAAGCGTCTGTACTCTTTTACCAGCCTCTATCCATTTCTTCTACCTTCTAGCCCCTGGAAACCATCATTCTACTCTATGAGTTCAACCTTTTTTTTTTTTTAATTCCATGCAATATATCTTTTTCTCTGTCTGGATTATTGCATTTAGCATAATGCTTTCCAGGTTCATCCATGATGTCACAAATATCAGGATTTCCTTTTTTTTTTCTTTTTTGAAGGAGAGAAACTGAGTGAATTAGAATCTGATGATAATTATCTTTTCTGAACATCAAGCTAGACAAAGTAAATTAATAGGAAGAGAATGGGATCTTGGGTTATAGACCTACAAATATAAAAACAATATGTTTCTCAATATAGCTCACTGGGAAAGGGGCAGTAGCTTCAAGGCGTATTCCTAGCTAGTGTCGAGCATTTGGTAAGTACTCTAAAAATATTTACTGAAGGCACAATAACTGAAAGGAATTGAGGCATGACTATTTATATTACTATTCATCTGTCCCTATTTAATCTGTTCTCTATAGTTTAAACAGTATGATCTTTTCAACTGTAATTCTGATCATATTACCTCCTCTCTTAAAACTATTTAATTATTTCTCATGTTTTTCTAAAACAAACATAATACTTTTTCACATGATTTATGAGGACCTGCATGGCCTGGCTAATATATATTTTACTAAAATGATCCCCCTCTATACTCAATATTTTAGAATAATGCCGATATTCATCTCTTATAAACTATATTGAATTTTCATTAAAATTGCATTGGACCAGTTTTGTATGTGCTCCTCCTAAGACTGAATGGCCATTCTTTTACTCACCTCCTCCTGTTAGGGGAACACCCATTTCTGCATAAACACACTGAACAATACATAAGTAACTTAATAAATAAGGAGAGAGGAGACATGAACAAAGACTTAGGAAACTAAAATTTATAGCTATATTCACAAAAGTATACATGGAAAAGCAAACTCTGTTACCCATTCTTTCTTCTCCTCCTTCCTTCCCATGAGGAAAAAGAAAGCAAAGACTCAGCCGTAAAATCCAAGTCTTTTGAAAATCTAATCAATTCAATATTTTGCCAAATGCAAAATATAATTGAAAAAATAAATTATTTTGGATTATAAAGAAGATTATTTTGAAAACCATTTATATACTAATTAGAACTCTAATTAGTTTTCTATAATGAGAAATATGTGATGAAAATTTTATTTCTCTAGAGATCGTCAGGGAATATTAGTAAGAAGTTAATTTAGAAACAACAGCCAATTAAGACTCTTACTTTGCATAGAAAAATAAACATAAAGCATTTTACCTACTAGCTCCTTAGAAGTAAAATTAATGACAGATCACTATAAAATAATTAAAAATGAGAATGTGGTAGTGATCTTTGTTTTGCACTGATCTAGCATATGGCACCATAAAAAAAAAGATGGTATATTTCTGTTACCACATGATACCCATAGTATCCCCTCCCCTTTTAAATACAATTTCCTCTCTAGTTCTATAATTCTGACCACCCTACAACCTACCATCAGATTTGTGTTCCTAAGGCATGTTCTCCATCGTGCTCCCCATTTCCTAACACTTCAAGATGTATCGCAGTTTCTGTTACCTCTCAAAAACCACACACCATAGTCTGGCTTCAATAACTGTGTTGCATATCTACCTTTTGGTTCTTCCTTCCTTCCTTCCTTCCTTCCTTCCTTCCTGCCTGCCTGCCTGCCTGCCTGCCTTCCTTCCTTCCTTCCTTCCTTCCTTCCTTCCTTCCTTCCTCGTTCCTTCCTCCCTCCCTCCCTCCCTTCCTCTCTTCCTCTCTCTTTCTTTTTCTTTCTTTCCTTTCTCTCTTTCTTTCTTTCATATATGTTCATTGGGTTTCCCAAGTGTTTTTTTAAACAATTTTTCACTATTTATTTATTTACTTACCTACTTATTTATTTTTAGAGAGGGGGAAGGTAGGGAGAAAGAGAGGGAAAGAAACATAGATGAGCAAAAGACACAATAATTCGTTGCCTCTTGTATGCCACCACCGGGGATATGCACTGCAACCCAGGCATGTGCCCTGATTCGGGACTGAACTGGCAACCTTTCAGTTAGCAGGCTGGTGTTCAGCCCACTGAGCCATACCAGCCAGGGCTGGACATTTCTATAATATTAAAAACACCATTGTTTTGGCTGGTGTGGCTCAGTTGGTTGGGTGTCATCCTGCAGACTGAAAGGTCCTGGGGTTGATTTTAGGTCAGGGCATGTGCTTGGGTTACAGGTTCAGTCACCAGTTGCGGCACATGCAGGGGGCAACCAATCAGCTTCTCTTTCACATCGTTTTCTGCCTCCCTTCCCCTCTCTCTAGAATCAATAAAAGAAAAAAGAAATCATTGTCTCCTTTAACCACATTTCCCTTGCTTTTCAACCTATGTAGCAGTATTTTTGTGATATCTCTGGCAGAATAAAAAAATATATATCAAAGGTAAACAGAGCTTTATGAAAATTTGGGGCACATTAGTTAGTCCAATATATGTAGAATGGGAATACCAGCGGAGAGGAGAGAAGAAAGAATTTAAAAAAAATATCTGAAGACATAATGTCAGAATGCCACCCAAATTTGATGAAGACAGTCTACTTGGTCAAGAAGCTCAATAAACTCCAAGTAAGATAAACATAAAGAGATACAGACTGGTACAATTATTAGTCAAAATGTTAAAAGTCAAAGATAAAAAGAAAATCTTGAAAGCAGTAAGAGAAAAATAATTTACCACATACAGGGGAACAACATTAAGATTAACAATTGACATCTCATTAGACAATGGAGGACAGAAAACAATGAGACAACATATTCAAAGTACTTTAAAAATACTCTCAACCAAGAATCCTAAATCCGGCAAAACCAACTTTCAAAAATAAAGGACAAATAAATAGTCTCTCATATTATAAAACAAATAAACAAAAATAGAAAAACAGAATTCATTATCAGCCAACTTGTCTTACAAGAAATGTTTCTAAAAGCAAAGTCTCCTAAAACAACTCATAAATGTCCTCCCTGTGAGCCAGGAGGGAAGACTGACTCATCACAGGAGGTGAAGAAAAGCCTGTACACCGCACCTCAACATTGTCACAAAGCTATTATATAACTCGTCTATTCTCTTAAGGGCTCTTTATCTTTCTAAAAAATTATTTATTTGTCCTTGTGTGGCCCTTTTCTCCCTCTCTTTCCCCTATAAAGATAGTATATAAGCCCCAAATTCTTACTACCCTTTTGAGTAACATTTTTGTGACCTCAAATGCCTCCTGATCAAAATAATTTTTATGCCACAGTGGCATATTCTATACCCTTTCAGATGTATTAATGTGATGTCTTTTTTAGAGCAATTAAATTACCCAGGAGGAGGTTCAGAGGAAAAGTGACTCTGTTTATATAAAAGTCACAAAGCTAGAAAATGTTCTGAGCAAGGTAAACTTCTGAGAAGTGGTAGGAGGGAGCCTGGGAGGGAGTGCAGCATTCACGGAGGCAGACACCCAGGGAGACAGGACAGACATGCTTTATAAAGGACAAAGGGTCCTACGAATGCTGGTCCATGTGACCCGTGAAACAAACTAATGAGCTACCGAGATGAGCATGATTGCTGTATTTAGTTTTTGTGGAAGATAGAGACTAAAAGGGGTGTTATTCAGAATGAAACTTATGGGAGGGCTACCCCAAAACACACCTTCTGGTTTTTCAATGGATCTCACATACAGTGTTTGCAACCAAGTCTGCACAGTCTGGCAGAGACACCTACTTTATATGGGTACGGAGAGAAGGGTACAATTATATATGTGGAACCACTTAGCGCAATGTCCAGCACATTGTAAGCACCTCAGGAAGCATCACCTCTTTTGAGGCCATCTTGATAAGACTACATAGGTTAGTGGTCAAGAACATTGTCTGTGGAACCAAATTTCAGGACGTAAAACCTGTTTTTTTGGTATACTGACTGTGCAAACCTGTGATATGTGCATCATTTTCCTCATCTTTAAAATGGAAAATTAGAGAAACAACCTTCCAGACTTATTTTTTTCTTAATTTGAATTAAATTAGTTAATATATGTACTAATGTACTTTGAACATTTTTTTTTGTAGAACATATGTGTTACTATTACCAAAACTACCATTAGCCAAGTAGTTTCTGCTGTTCTACAGTGTTTGCAGACCAGTGTTAAAAAAAATCAAAAATCCTATAAAGAACATGTGTGGGGTAGTTTTTTGTTTCTGATTAAACAAAATCCATTGATTCCCACCAGTTATGTGACTTATATATCCACACCAATGATTCAATCCTTTTTTTTTTGGAATGATGGGATTGTGTCTAGTGCCTGGAGTTCTCTAGTAATACAAAGTTCCTAAAATATTTGTGATTTAAGAATAATGTTTAATATCTTTTCATAACATAAATTATTTATTAAGGATAGTAATCGGTTAAAAACAAGAAATTTTAAAAGTGAGATTGAAAGTAATAAATATGTATAAATTAATGAGGGGGGATTTAGAAAAAGGAAAATCAGAAGTTTGTAAAACAAAAGAACATAGAAGTGTAATAGCTAACAGTCCAACAATGAACTTGGCAGTAAAAAACCAAAATAAAACATAGAAGTATTCCTACAAAAATAATGAATTAACATTGAGCAAGAATTTGTCTGAGAATTTGTCTAGATAATTATTTAAATATGACTTTTATTGTTATAGAAATTCAAATGAGCCTAAAATTTGTTAAACCATGAACAGTTGCCACAGTAGATTCACTCTTGGTGACATGCACTGATTTTGCAAAATGTAAAGGATATGGTCGGGCATTTTTGAAATAATAAAAGAAAATTATTATAAAGAGAGAAGTACCAGGTTACTCTCCAAATCTATTTGAACAGCAAAGCTCACTTAATAAGAGATAAACAGTGTGTTTCAAACTAAGTCTACTATGTTCCAGACTTTTCTTGGATTTAGTCTAGTTCGGAAGAAAGAACATGGTCTTAGCCAAAGAAATAATAATAATCAGATTATTAACTGGTAATCTCAATAAAAATATCTGGCTACCTAACTACAATGTTAGAGGTGTTCTGATTTGTTATGTTATTTAAATATTTGATTGTGCTATTTAAACTATGTTTTTTCTTATGTATGTTCTATTTGAAAAACTATGCCTTTGGGTTCCTTCATGCTTTTTTTTTTTCATGAAAATAGCCTTTTACTCTTTACTTATTATTTTGTCTGACCATTTAAGTGGAAGCAAGGACTTATTTTTTTTTGTTTATCACATTTGACAGGATTGATGGAAAGCAGAGTCATTCATGCCTACACCATAAGCTTTTCCCTAAATGCTAATCAGTGGGATTGTTGATCAGGAGGACTGTTCTATATGCATTCCACTTCTCTAAGACTTGGTCTCAATAGCTCAGGAAAGAAGTGGCAGGATCAGCGACTGTGGGACAGAAGGTCTAGGGGTGACAGGATGGGAGGATCGGGGTAGGAGGATTGGGAAGAAGTGGAAAATACCAGAGAGCCCTCGAGCTGCAAGACCTGCATGCCTGGACAGAGAATTAGCAGTTTCCATGGACAAAATAATCTTGAAGTTTTATTTTTTAACACCAGACATGAGGCTTGATTATGATGCTGCCATGAAGACCAGCCTGGAAGAATATTTAGATTCCCAATTCAGTTCTAGGAATAGTTCCTTGAGGCATGGGCTGTGAGGGAAAGCTTTTTTTATTAGAGACTGCTGTTTTCCAGAGCAACTTGGATCTCTCTCAGCATCCATATCCCAGAAAAGGGCTTTCTTGTGAATTAACAAAGAGCTCAACAGCCTAGGAAATTTAGTGACGTGGCTTCCTATTCCTAACAAATATGATGACGGATATCGTTGACAGTTCTCTTGTGGTGATACCAGCCTCCCCAGTCCGGAGAAGGTAGGTCCTTTAGGGTCCCAAGGTTCTTCTTTTTTAATTTTAGATGAATAAAAATAATTTATTCATTCACCAAAGTGTAAAGGCTTTTGTTCCAGTGAATAATAATAATTTTTATTGATTCTATAATACAGATATGTGATTTAGGTTCTGCCAATCTGATACATCCATAGAAGGTACACAAATGATTCAGAGTTGGGTTATGTTGGGAAGAAAGGAGAGATGTGCATGGAACATTAGTTTTGCTTCTGTTGTGTTGCCACAGGGTCAGCCTGGTTCTGTACCTCACACGACAGTGTGGCTTCTTGATTTGAAATGAATATGGTATTACAAGGCTGAGCCGGTTCTGCAAGGTGGGATGGAAGTTGTCCTGGAAGCTCAGCCGAGAGCCCATTTTGTTAGCCTTTCCAAGGGTTTGGAAATTATTTGTGTATTACCTATATAACATACAGAGAATCCTTTTTTCTACAAACTAAAGTAAGTTATCTGGTTAAGAACTCAGACCCTCAAAAAGCCTTTCTAGGTTTTCTCTTGTAAGGCCCTCAGCTCGATATCCCTATAGTCTGTTTTCAAATGGAGCTTCATGGGTGTATGTAATATGTGTAGCTCTGTGGGTACATGCTTTATTTTCTCATGTGCAAGCTCTCTGGGGTGAGGTTCATATATTATGTATTTCCCTTCTATCACTACTCAGCTGGCACTCATAAATAGTTCCTGAATAAAAGAAATGCCAGAGTAGGCAAGCTGTATCAGAAAAGATCCTAAAGATCCTATAGAAAATCAGGCAGAAATACCTCTCCTTTATAGAGTTCTTTCCTAATCAAGCTTCCTATATTCTTCAACATATTTACCAATTAAGAGGTAAATTTTTGTTGTTTTGTTGTTGCTGTACAGGGATAGTACTAATGAGCAAGTCACTTGTCCAGGGAACATGTGAAATGAGCACTGTCTCCTTTGTCTTGTTTCCCCAGCCCTGCCTTGGATGCAGCCACCTCAGTGGATGCCAGCCAGTGCCTTTCAGGAATAATGGGATTTCTCCTGCACTTGTGTTCTCTAGGCAACTTTTAAAGTCCCTGTTGCCTAGGCCATACCCTAGATCCATTAAATTAGGAACCCTGGAAGTGAGTCCTAGACATTGATTGGTATTTTGTAAAACCCACAAGGAATTCTTGTAGTCAAGGCTGGAAACATTGCTCAAATGATTTAATGCTTTAATATACTTGAATCAAGTATATCTCTAAGAAAGTCTTAAAATGAAAAGGTGCTCAGCTTTGTTGTTATTGAATCCATCTGAAAGAGTTTACAATGTGAATAAATGAGTAAATAAGATTTTTTCTCTATTGCCAAATAAAGTTTATTCCAGAAATGGTGGATGATTCAGTATTGTTAAATCAATATACAGTAACACAATATTAAGTAAAAAAATATGAATAACCTGAAGGAAATTAAAAGGTATATAAAATAACTTTACAATTATTTCTGATTTCTTTTTAAATGAATTGATTGCGGTAAAGACATCTTTAAAGTATCTGCAGAATGGGAGAATGTAACTACCATTCATAATATTGTGTGCTAATCATAGGCTTTTAATAGCGTAAATTATTCCATTCTAATCTAATCTAATCTCTTTATACTCTATATTGAGTATCTATGTTGTTCAGTTAAACATTATTTCAGAGTTTATGACAATTAAGTTTTCTTACTAAAACAAATGTTTAGTTTATTCCAAATAAGATATAATCAGTTCCTTTAAAAAAATGCCAAAAACTAAACAGCATCCTTGTTTTCCTTTTAAGTGTGTTTTCCTCAATTAATGTAAAAAGTTTCTTTTCAATGAAGAAGCAAACAGTTTTAACTAAGCTAATTAGAAGTATAAGTAAAACTCATGGTTAAATATGCCTCCTATGCATATCATCATGATCAAAATTATATAAGGATATAAGGTAACAGCTAGGGGAGAATTTTAGCGAGGTGTCTGACTTTGGATTCTGCTGTGCCTTCTTAGACCTTAATATTTTCCCTGTTCCATAGATATTCTCCCACCCCACCCTATTTTCCATGACAACGTTTTCCCTCCCAGCTAGACTTCTTGACTCTTTTCTTTACCTGTTTTTGTATTGCTGGCCTTCTCTACACCTGGAAAGGCTGGCAGGCTTGGTTCAAAAATTCCCTTATGAACTAAATTTTAATCCATCCTGTTTTCTTCCCATGCACTGGATGTAAATATTTATGGAAATAAGAGCCTGTGTATCAGGACTAAATCAGAGGGAGTGGAAAATGCTGCTTACTAGCCAGGTGATCTCAGGCAAGCTAATATTTATGATTCATAATTTCTAAATATTTAGTATGTGAGTGGAAATACTTCATTTTCATGCCTAATTTAAAGATTAGGCATGATAAGTTATGTAAAGTCACACTAACAAAGTGCCTGGCACATGATGTAGCCCCTCATAAAACATTATTTCCTATTCTTGTGTTGTTATTAGGATTGTCAGGATAACATGAGTGGCTACATAATCAGGATAAATCCTCCATCTGTAAATATGGGATTAAAAATAGCTCTGCTTACAATTTTGCTATGTGGAATAAATTAAGTGATATATATGAAAATGATTTGCAATTTATAAATCACCATGAATGTTAACTACTATTACTAGCTTATAGTAGTGTATTTCATACTAATATAAATGAGTTTGATTTTTTTAAAGTGTCTTTACTAATCAATCTTTTGGAAAAATTTATAGGGGATTTAATGAAATTAAAGTTATAAAATTGAACAAGTAGAAATCCCAAAGGAAATTGATATCCTAAAGCTGCTAGAGAAAGGCCAGCTACTTAGAGGGCTGGAGGGGATATTGGAAGAGATGTATCCAGCTACCAATTTCATAAGGTCTGTTTCCTCCCTGAAATTCCAATAAAGTACTGGAAATCCAGAAACCAACCTAGACTTTTTTTTTTTTCAATTAAATGCTCTGTTGTTTCCAGTCTCACCCCCTCAGGTTATCTTATTTCACCATCTCTGAAAAAAAAATCCCCTCTGGATTAAATTTCTAAAGCTGACATTTTCATGTCAATCCATGTTAAATTGGCCACCCACTGAATCTTGTCAAGATTGGAGATGATTTATAAGACTGTTAAACTTCAGCTGAACTCAAAAAGAACTACAACTGAAAACTAGGAGACTAATGTCTATTTGTATTCTTCGTTGAGATAAAAGATCCCCAAATTTGGCTATGATTAGTCTATGAGCATTGCAAATGATGTATAAGCTGAATTAATAAAAAGTTATTCAACTTTTTATTACACACTTAATCAGTTGGGACAACTATAATAGCATAATCAATAAAATATAATTAAAAAATAAACAAATAGAAGAATATAAAATTACCTATGGTTGACTATCCAGAGACAACCACCTATAAAATATTGTTATTTATCATTTTTATGTGTAGTATTTTAAACAAAAATGCCAACAAAAAGTACCTTTTTATAAACTGATTTTTAAAACATGGCTACATGTTTCCATATAGTAAATGCCACACAATACCATATTAACATTTTCATGACATTTTGTCATATTTAAGTTCCAAATTTTGAGCTATTTAGAATGTTTAAAAATTTTCCTTTTTAAACACAGTATGATATTCACTCATGTATGTTAATCTTTGTATACATGCAATAGCATCCTTCAAACTGATTCTTCCAAATAGGATTGCTACACCAAATAATAAATATTAGTTTAATTATTTTGATACACATTGACATTATTGGCCTCAAGAAATATTTTATTTTTATTCGTATTTATTTATTTACCAACCTCTCCTGCTAATAGCAGTTTAAGCTCTTGCCACATTCTTTCCCACATAGCAACACTGGAGGTTATCATTATTTTTTATCTTTCCTAATCTCATAGGAAAAACATGGTAACATTGCCTTTAGATGTGTTTCTTTATTTGTGTTGTTAGGATTGCTTTACAAGTTTACTGTTTTTGTATTTATACTCATAAATTGCCTCTTAAAGATCACTTCCACATGATTATTTTGGAGTGTTGCCCTTATTAATATTTAAATGATTTATTGTTATAGAGGTTGATCCTTGGTCTGGAAAATATGCTATAATTATTTTCTCAATTCATTTATCTTTAACATCACTTAAGGTGTTTCTGACACATAGAAAGCATGTTTCTAAGCAAAAATAAAAATACATCACCATTTTTATTGGTTTCTGTCTTTTGTGTCATACTTTAGATAGAGCTTCTCTACTCTGAAATATATATAATAAATTCCCCTGTGTATTTTTCCTTGAAATTACAAGTAATTATAATTTACCCAAACAACCCATCAGAACATTCACATTGTAAACACTTGACACAACACTGAAATACCTTGTAAAGTGGAAGTCTTTCATCAGTATGAACCCCGCCCATCCATGTGCTGCCTTTGCAAAAGCCATGGCATGAGTATCCAGTTGGCTATGTACCCTTTGTGTTGGATTTCTGTGCACTGAAAATCACATTTGTATACACACATACATACTTTTATTATGTGCTTTATATTTACATACATGCACGCCAGAAGGAGAGCTAATGGCTTTAGTAAGCAACCAATGTACTTCTGGGAATACATTTTTTTTTTTTACCAACTGTCATTTATTACAGAGTTTGCCAATCTGACCTCTCCCCTACCCCTCAGAAAAAGTCCAGCCATTGTTAATAACATGAGAACAGTTTCACAACATCAATGTTACCTGGCAGCCAAGGAGAGTGGACTGGAATGTGCATGCGTGAAAAATGACAACTCAGTTGCGGGTGGTAGACACCATTGAGTGAGCGTGTGTATTGTGTGGCCATTGCACTGAAAATGACTGAGTAAGTAGAGCAATGCATCTGCATCAAATTTTGCATTAAGCTTGAACATTCCTCTGAGGAAACTATTTGGGTGATTCAGAAGGCTGTAGCCAATGGACGACTGGTGACTGGCAGCTTCATCAGGACAGTGCACCTGCTCATACATCTCATCTCGTGCAAGTTTTTAGCAAAACAAAAAACTACCCTGGTGACTCAGCCCCACCACAGGCCTGATTTGGTGCCCTGCAGCTTCTGGCTTCTCCCAAAATTACAATCACCTATGAAAGGGAAGAGATCTCAGACCATTGATGAGATTCAGAAAAATATGACGGGGCAGCTAGGGGAGAGCTGTGTGAGGTTCAAGGGACCTACTTTGAAGGGGACTGAGGCACCATTTCCTATGTACAATGTTTCTTGTATCTTCTTCAGTAAAGGTCTCTATTTTTCATAGTACATGGCTGGATACCTTCTGGACAGACCTTGTATATTGAAAGTCACTGAACTATACATATTTAAAAGATAAATTTTAATATACATGAATTATAACTAAATTTAAAAATGCTTATCAGATCTCATCTTGAGAAAAGCAGTACATGAAAGGATGTTAAGCACATTATAATCCTAATATTGCATCCCTTCCCAAGGAATAAAAAGACTAAAACCACAAAGATAAAGAAAAACTATTAGGTATTGATTATCCTTTAGATAAGACAGAATAGAAAGACCTCCTTTAAAGAAAATATTGTGTCTTATCTTTTTATTTCCTGAAAAGCATTAGGGATTGACTAAACCATAACAGATTTTGAATTCATATATGCTAATGAAGTCATATCAGTGAATTACAGGTCCTGCTACTTAGTAGCCTAGTGACTTTGGGAAGGTTTCTATATTTCTCTAGGCCTGGAAAAATTGGGTGATTACAATAACTATTTCAGAGAGCTTCAATAAAGGTGATATGTGATAATGCATGTGAATCACTCATTTTACTGTCTGCTATGTACTCAATAAATAGTAGCTATGTATTTACTACCATTATTATCAGTAGTAGTATTGTAGGTTTTTATCGAATTAACTATCTTCCTTCATGACTTAAAAACCAGAAACAACAACTGCTAGAGAGGATGCAAATAAAAGTGACTCCTTGTACTCTATTGATAGAAATGTAAATTAGTACAACCACTATAAAGAACAGTATGGAATTCCTCAAAAGATTATGAATAGAACTACAGTTTAATCCAACCATTCCACTTTTGAGTATTTATCCAGAGAATAGAAAAGGACTTTTTTTGAAAAGATGTACATATGTGTTGCTATATTTAATGCAGTATTATTTACAATAGTCAAGATACAGAAACAACCTTAGTGCCCATTGCTGGATGAGTGGATTAAGAAGATATATAAATACAGTAGAATACTGCTCAGTCCTAAAAAGGTGATATCCTGCTATTTGTGGCAGCATGGATGCACCTTCACAGTATCATGCTAAGTGAAATAATTCAGCCAGGAAACAAAAAATCACATGACTTCATTTACCTGTGGAATATTTTAAAAAAAGAGGGACAAACAAAAAACAAAAGCTCATAGAGGCAGACAACAGATGGTAGTTACCAGAAGGGAAGGTAGATGGAAGAAGAGCAAAACAGGTAAAGGGGGATATCTGTATGGTGAGAGATGGAAAATAGACTTTTGGTGGTAAGCACTATATAATATATACAAATGTTGAATTAAAGTGTTGCATACCTGAAACACACATAATGTTACAAACCAATGGTACTTCAACTTAAAAAAAAAGTAATGCAAAAAATTGAAAGCCTACTGAGGCTTTCATTATGTTGGTTGGCCAGCTGTGTATCTCCTTATCCATATTCACTTAGTCAGTTAATTTATAAATATTTATTGAGCAGTATGTAACTTAACTTCTGGGCAAAGTCAGGTGTCTGTGACCTATTTCTGGCATCCACTTTTGGCTCCGTGCCTATTTGCCCTGATTGCAGGGACTCTAAGCCAGCTGTCTCTGTGCCCAGTGACAGGAGCTTTCTGGTTTGCTCTGTCTCCAACTCTGATCTATTTGCTGTTCAGCCATCCTACCTTATCTATGTCAGTCTGCCTTATCACCAGCCCCAGGGTTTATGGCCTTTGATTTACAGTTTACATTAATGAACTGATTTGAAGTTCAAATCAGGTGTGAAACCTCTTGATCCAGTCATCTATAGTCCTTTGATGTAAATCTTGGCAACTGAGCTCTATTTATTCTCCTACTGGCTAAATTTGCTAGGACACTAGGCAATAAAATTAATTCTATAATCTCAAATTCTGTCTATAAAACAATACTATTACCTTGCCTTTTATCTTTTCAAGGTAAATAGTTTTAAAATATATGTCTCATATTCTCACTAATTTCTGTGTGATTGTAGTATATAATTTACTAACCTTGATCTCCCCTCCTTGTTCTGTATCTATCTATATATCTATCTATTCACCTATCTAAACTATTATCTACTTCTGTTTAAATCGAAAACTTGACCTTCCTAAAAATATCCCAGTCATGAGCAGCAGAAAGTATTCAGGGTTCAATAGCCCGACAGCTGATTTCATCCTGTGTGCATTTTCCTCTGTCTCATACATTTTAGAGCCTCAGCAAGAAGAACCGACTATATTCGGATACCAGATTGAACATTTTGCCACTTAAATTCATCATTGGAGCTCATTAACCAATAATTTAGTTAAGAAACCCAGTGTTTTTCCTTCCTTCTTTCCTTCTTTCCTTCCTTCTTTCCTTCCTTCCTTCCTTCCTTCCTTCCTTCCTGTCATTTAAATTTATCATTTGATTTTAAAGACATTGGTTATGGGAACTAAGTTGAAACTTACTGTTTTTAGTATTACTGAGAAATATCTGATAAGGGAAAATTACTATATATTTTTATAACTTAAATGTACACCAACATCTACAGCATAGGGAATATAGTCAATAATATTGCAATAATTATGTGTGGTGCCAGGTGGGTACTAGACTTATTGCAGGAAATCACTTTGTAAGTTATATAAATATCTAACCACTATATTGTACACCTGAAACTAATAAAATATTGAATGTCAACTGTAATTGCAAAAAGATTACACCAACATATTTTACCTATTTTGATTAGTCTAAGACAGGGAGAGAAAAATATATATGCAATTAAACATTGCTTTAAAATAACATTTTCATTCATGTTATAGTATGTGCTCTTTTTTATATAATTGTTAAAGGTTACTGTGGAAAAGATAAAATAAGTAAATAAAGTCCTGTCTTTGAAATGTCGAAGTGCACAGAGCTGGTGCATTTATTTACAAGGTTAAGTTTAAGAGGACTTAGGTGAACCTCTTCATGGCTCTGGTTCCTGTGGTTTATGATCTACTCTGGCTGCAGACAGGCATTTTATACGCATTTCTGCCATTCTGACTTAAATGTCATAATACTACCTCATTTAATCCCCAGACAGAGCTTCCTAACCATTCCCATCTCTGTGTTTCCACTTCAGTGTAAATGGAATCAAAATCAATAGCAAAGAACTAATGGTGGAAAGAAGGGGAAGGGACTTGACAAAGAACATGCATGAATCACCCACGAACATGGACAACAGTAAGGAAATTGACTGTGGGAACAGTGAGTGGGATGGGCAGAGGACAGCAAAGAGGGAAAAATTGGGACAACTGTAATAGAATAACAATAAAAAATGATTTCATAAAAAAGGAACTAATGGTCATTGTGAAACATAACTAACCTGTTTGCTCAGTGTGGTCGAGCATCAATGCTATTATGTTCTGCATGGCCACGGAGAAGTGCTGTCAATGGATCAATATCAATTTTGCTTGCTGACCTCTGCCCCATGAAGCCCACATTAATTAGGCTCATTTACCTGGAAAAAGATAAATGCACACTCAAGTTGCTTCTGTAAATGGGATTTGGAGGCACATATGTGGGGATGTAAGGAGACCAGAAAAAGAGCTCGGGACTGATGTAAGTAGACTTAGAGAAAAACAGACAGTTATGGCTTCATCACAAGCTGCCAAGTTTCAACAGCAGCTCTATTATTAGTAAGTTCCTCATAAGCAGTTATCTGTTGATTTCTAAGTCCTCGAGTCTCTTTATTTTTGGGTTTGATGGTTCCCTGGAGCAGATCAGACTAGTCGGGCTATCATCACCCTGTCGATAACATAGGTCTGGCAGAGAGCTCCCCGTAAGAACAACCATGTAGTCCCTGATCAGCCCATGGGTGCTGTTCTGGTCCACTCTGGGTCAGGAGGGTGGAGTCACGCAGTACAAAGCCTGGTGACCTTCGAGGAAGAAACCTTTCTCAAGGAGTGTAAGTGCGGAGCAGACTTCTTATAGCATGTGTTCAAAAATCAAGAAAAAGGACGGTATCCAGGAGAGGGATTTAAAATTTGTAGCACTGTTAACGGAAATGACTTATGCTCTAATTTTAATTAAGGCTGTCAGAGCTGTCCATTAGGAAAAGCTATAATATAGGTATGAAACATTTGAGGCTTTTTCCCTCCCGTGACTTGTGCAATTCTCCTTCAGGCTTCTAGAATATGGTGCTCAAATTTTATTCTTAGCTACCATCTCTCAGCACACATCAAGAAGATGGCTTACAAAGAATTTTCCAATAACTACCAAAACTATTCACTTATCCAAGGAGTACAGTAAAAACTTCTGATGGAATTACATATAGCAAGGTTATTTTAGGGATCAGGGACTCCAGGAAAAAAAAATGGGATTATAGATAAAGGTGGAAGTGCACCTACACTGTATGGTATTGGTGAGCCAATTCCACATACCTCCTCCCCTTTCTGCCCCACCATCCTTCGGTTCTATTTCTAGATTCTACAGTTTTGAGATTATCCACCTGTGATCTTGTAACTGTTTATCTAATTGGGATTCTCAATACTTTTGAAGTAAAATCTAGAAGGTACAAAGAAAATTTGATCAGGATACCAGCAGGCAGTTGATTGTGCAAACTTGCTCATGTAAAAACAAAAATCAAAGCAAAGAACAAACTACAACTTCACTGGGTAATAAAAAGTGAATATGAAAGGTCATTTCTGAACAAACATGCTTTCTCTATAATCAAAAGTCTACAGTTTAACTCTGTTAGAAGCAGGAATACCTTGGAAATTCTTGTTTAACATAATAAGCTGAGATGGAATCCTTCATTATGCAGTTTCACTCCTTAACACTCTATTTTTCCCTCCAATTATGCAAAACTGTGTCCAGAATTAACTCATTTTAATTAGTGGCCTGTCAACTCAGGGGGGCCTATTTAAAACAAATTAATTCTAGACATGCACTTGATAATTTAAAGCCACGTGTAAATTCACATCATAAGACAGAAATAGAAAACATGGCCATCCTTTAGAAAACACATAAGTGAGCCTGAAACTAGGAATTTATTCTTAACCTGCTCCATTGTGATGCATAGAGTGAGTGAGAGAGAAGCCACAGCCCCAATTAAGATGTGCTTTTAAACCAAATCTACTAAGGTAGGGTTTCTCAAACTTTAACATAAATGTGAATCACCTATGGGTCTTCTTAAAATGCAGATTTTGATTCAGTAGGTGGGTTGAGCAGGTTAGACCAATGTTCCAGGAAACAACACTAGGTCTCTAGTATTAGCATCTATGGAACTAAGAGAGCAAGGTCCATGATGGTAATGTTATAGTGGTCCTTTGACAGACAGATTGTAACAAATGAAGGAGTGGCCCTTTCTACACTTTGTCACCAGAGACTGAACAGGTCTGTAACAGCACAGGTGGCAGCCCCAAGACCTCTGCTTCCTGCAGCAGTGGCAGGCGGGACAGCCTGTAGGGACTGAGAGAGGCCTCCAGGAGGAGCGGCAGGCCACCCAATTCGGTCAAGTAGATTTTAATCTTCCTGCTGTAATTTACTAGCATTGTGACCATAAACAACTCACATAAACACTTTAAGACCCACTAACATTATGACAGAAGGATAACTAACTTACTCGTGGACTAGTGAGGATTCAATGAGAAAATGTGAAATATCAGGCACATGGTTGTACATATTTTACTTTCTCTGTGGGCCCTCATTTCTGCATCTGTAAAATGGAGGCAGCATTATATTTGTTTCTTATTTCACAGGGTTGCAGTGAGAATCAAATTAACTATTGGATATGGAATGAACATTTGTGATGAGTTTGGACACTCTCCTTAGATTCTGGTGATTTCCTATGTTCCTGAGGAGGAAGACAGAAAACTTTCCTTTATAGTCTCCCTGGTTGCTCGGTTTTTCTGCTTAAGCTAGCTAGACTGGGTGCTATTGCTTGCAAACAGGATCTCTGACTAGTATAGAATATATTACATTTTGGAAGCTGCATATTGTGACAAAATGAATATGTTCTGAACCAAATCTTTGAGAATCTTGGACAAACTTCAGGAAATCTAACAAAGCCTTTCTCAGTTAAACCTCCTCATCAATTCCCCTCAATGTAAAGTAACATTATGCATCTGAGAGAGACCCAAGGTATCTGAATAAATATTTATGACAATAGTATAATCATATCATAATGATATGATTATCATAATGATTAAAATAATCATATTTTTAAGAAGTGGGTTACCTATCTTCTTTTTATACCAGTATATCTTCTAGACAGAACCAAGGTTTACATGTAAAAAAAATAATTAAAATGCCTTAGAAGAATATGTTTATTTTGAAATAAATGGAGAAGGCAATAAAGTTTGAGCATACTAGCTAAACACAATAAAGTAATGATTGATAGTTGTGATTACATTGAAAATCAGAATAGAATTTTTTAAATTTCTTTTACTGAAATTTCATTGTTAGTATATAGGAATGCAATGGATTTTTGTGCATTGGTTTTGTATCCTGCAACTTTACTGTATTTGTTTATTGTTTATAATACTTTTATGGTAAAGTCTTAAGGGTTTTCATCTGCAAAAAGTGACAATTTTACTTCTTCATTCCCAATGTGGATCCTTTTTATTTCTCCTACCTGAGTGCTCTGGCGAGGGCTTCCACTGCTATGTTGAATAGCAGTGATGGGAGTGGACATCCCTGTCTTGTTTCAGTCTTAGAGGAAATGCTTTCAGTCTTTAACCATTGAGTGTGATAGTGGGTGAGGGTTTGTCATCTATAACCTTTATTATGTTGCCATACTCTCATTCCATAACCCTTTCGTTGAGTGTTTTAATCATAAATGGGTGTTGCAACTTGTCAAATGATTTTTCTGCATCTAGATATGATCATATAATTTTATACTTTATTTTGTTATTATGGTATATTACATTGATTGATTTGCATATATTGAACCATCCTTGTGCCCTTGGAATGAATCCTACTTGACTGTGATGTATTATCTTTTTAATATACTGTTGTATTCGATTTGCTAGTATTTTGTTTAGGAGTTTTGCATCTATAGTCATCGGAGATATTGGTCTGTAGTTTTCTTTTTGTGTGCTATCCTTGCTAAAAATCACCAGCAGCAAAGTCAAAAGACAAACAAAAAACTGAAACAAATTTTTTCAACACATATCACAAATGTCTAATCTCTGTTATGTATAAAAATCTCATATGGGGGGGCGGGGAAAAGGAAGGGAAGGGGAAAGTCAAGGAACATATAGCAAGGACTCATGGACAAAACCAAAAGGGAAGAGCTGAGGGAGGGAAGGAAGGAGGGGGCAAAGGAAAGTGGTGGGGGGGAGGCAAAGACAAATGTATTTGAAAAAATAAATTAAAATAAAATTTTTAAAAAAGCATTTTAAATTAAAAAAAATGAGAAGAAAAAAACCAAGAGCCTAATAAAAAACTGGATTTTAACAATTATTTCACCACCAAAAAAAAAACAATTAAACTTACATGAACAGGGTAAATAAATGTACATGATAGTCATAAGATACCATTTTCATATATCCAATCAAGTAATTAGACATCAGTGTGTTTTGAGGGGGCAAAGAGGACTAGTACTCCTCCTGAACATTGTGGATGGGAGTATAAATTGGTACTGATTCTATGAAAAAATACTAGCCATAGCCATTAAATTATTAAATGAATTTGCATTCAAGGTTCAATTTTTAGGAATCCACGCTCAAATAAGATAGCAGTGAACCAAAAATAATATTCATAAGGCCATTTATTGTAACGTTGTTTAATATAGAAAAAGATTAGAAAACCCATATTAATAAGGAACTGGTTAAATAAATTACAATAACTCCATCTAATGAAATGGAGCGAACTTCAGGGTTGGGGTTAGGGGTAACATGAATCCTGAGATAGAAGAGTTGAGGTAGCTTAAGTAAAAACATCAAGATATGAACAGTGCTCATGTGTCATTACACATTTCAGTAGGTAATACCTAGTTTTATACATATGCTTTGTGCCTACAGAAAGCCTTTATGCGAGTCCATAAGAAACTTCTAACCATGGAAGACAGCTGGCTGATTGACAGACCAAAAGCAGTCTGACATTTTAGGTTGTAAATGTCTATATTTTGACTTCTGTACAATGGGAATGCATTATTTATTCAAACATTGATTAATGACAAATAAAGTGAGACAATAGAATAAAAGGCTTCTGATACTGCAGTTATATGTGACTTCTCTGAATTAAGGATGTTAGAAGCAGAGCCAGGAGCAGAACTGTGTTTGAAAACAAGATTTTCTGATCCCAAGCCAGAATTTTCTTGTAATATTACATTCATGTTTAAAAAAATTCTCCAGGGATGACAGAAGTAACTTAAGTAATGGAATGTTACGTTAATGTGAACATTTTTACATCTTATATAGATGTGAAAAAACAAACTGTATTCTTCCAGAGGATAACCAGGAGAACCAAAAAATCCTGTACATTGGGAACTTATTGATTTGTCCAACTGAAACCTTACACCATGTACCTTGTACATTGATTTCTCAGAAGAATGCTTTGAAATGCATCTGCACATCTCCTGCTGAGTCTGTAGACTCGCTGTTAAAATCAGCACATCGTTTTGAATAAAGCTCCACTGAGAGCCAATTAGGTTTAAGTTTGGGTTAACATTGAATGACCAGCAATCTATATTACATGATGTTAACAAGCATTAACTTGAAGTCATTAACTAGCATTTTACAGCCTGAATGAATCACAGCTTCAGGAATTGCCCATCTGTACTACCCTGCAAGAAGTTTACATTCCTCTGGCTAGAACAGACCCCCTGCTAAGATGTTCTTTTTAAACTAAAATTTTAAAATCATGAAAAGGTCAGTAAAATCCTTAGTTTGCTATCTTTAGTTCTGTATTACACAGTAGTTCACAAGATTCAAAAGGCACCTGTCAATTTGAGATGAAGGACAAATTGAAAACAACTTAGACTTTAATTTCTTTTCTATGTTGAAGTGCATTATGACACTCTGAAGTATTTTTTTCTAGCAAAATTCTTGAAATGGCCCTAGTAAGTTAAATTATTGCCTGTCTGGTTATCTCTACAATAATAATGATTTACATTGAATGATATTGTTAGTACACTATATTATATGAAAGTATTTTTGACTTTTATATTTCCAAGATCTTAATTGTACCAACCAGTGCCAAAGTAGGAGGAGCTCTATCTCGGGGAGTCTAGTGAGGACTCACACAGTTGTGTAAGGAAAAGAGCGTCCCTCAGATAGAGTGTTTGGGGAATGTAGGGAGAGAACTACCTCATGAGAAAAGAGAAATAGCCAGATAATTTTTCAAAGGTACATTTTAAACCAAAAGAGATATTGTAATATCCTAATCTTACCACTAGAGTCAACGGAGACTAAGATCAGCTTCATTTCAATCAGAGAAAATAACATGATTTTTGCATTTCATAATCATAGTATGTGAAGTTTAAAACTATCATATATGTTTTAAAACACATAACAATTATTTTTTAAAGCACATACATTATGGCAAGATAAAGTCAAGGCTGATACTGGCTTGCAAGTGATGGAAAACCCAAAATAAGCAGCTTAAATATGATGAAAACTAAGTTCACTCTCAGGTAAATGAAATCTTATAGAAGTAGTCCCAGAAGAATATAATGATGGCACCATAAATTTTAGGAACTTACGCACCTGCATCTTGGTCATTGTCCATTTTTAACAGTGGCTCCTACCCATGGTCTATGGTAGCCCCTCAACAGTAGGGAGAAAAATAATATGGCTGCTCATGCTTGTGCCATTATGACTGCATCCTCCCAAAAAGGAAAATGGAAAGAGATGCTCCCACTCACTGAAACACATCATGGAAGTTCCATGTAGTATTTCTATTTTCATTTAATTGGAAAGAATTTGGTTATATGGCTTTAGATCTGGCTTGAAGAAGGGCCATATAGCCAGCTAAAGATTGAGGCTGTGTTCCTCAGAAATAAACATGAAGCAAGATGTAGGAATTTCAACTGTAGCTTCCCAATTTAGCAATGAAGAAATGACATGAAGTGTATTGGTGATGCAGCATTTCTTAAAAGTGTCTTAGGTTGCCTCTAAGATTTTTTTCTAAGCTGCTGAAAATAATTCCCCACTTTTTGTTGGTAGTGAAAATTCCTAAAAATAGCTATTTGCTTCATCACTATTAAATTTATACTTCACTTCTCTGCTTCCATACCTTTTTGCATTGAATTTTCACTTTAATGTTGAATCAGAATAAACTATCTTTAAAAGAAATTGAAAAGGCAGTCAGACTCAAGATGTATAATGTGAAATAGCGCACAAATCAAAAGAAATGATGGCGAACTGCTCTGACCAAGTTTTCACATACAGAGTTTGCGGTTTGGGGAAGCCATTCGCGTGTTTGTGTGTATGGTGGCGTGTGAGTGTGGTTGCACTCATATTTGTAGGGATTTGTGCTTGTGGATAGGTATGGGCAGGTGGGGTGTGGGGGGTATGTGTGTGGGTATGTGTATGCATGTTCATGTGAATAAGGTGTGTTTGTTTCTGTTTCTGCATGGGGTTTTTATATATGTGGGTAGGTATATGAGTGTAAGTGTTTGTGTCTGAGTATATGTTCATTGGGGTAGGATTGTGTGTGGGGCAGTGTTTGTATGTGTGGTATGATGCATATCTGTGTGCGAGGGGCTGAATGGGTGTATGTGGTATGGTGCTGTGTGTACTTGTGTGAGGGTTTGTATGTTTAGGTGGCTATGGATGTGTGCTGATGTGGAGAGTGGCAGAGGGGGCTGGGCTCAACACAAAGGACTTCAGATGATGGGAGTGGAAGGAAACACCATGTATAAGAGCGTCAGAGTGACTGGGCAGAACGTCCCGGTCAGCCTGAAGGATGGCCGCATGCAGGGAAGAGGAAAGCAACTTGACCATTGAGGGGCTCCCTTGTCTGTTGCCGAAGACCCTTTCCTGCTTGGCTGAAATTGACTTATTCCTGCAGTCTGGGAAAAATGGAAAGGAAAGAGATTTTCCATTAATCTATTTGATACCCCCCCTTCTTTCTCAATTTGTCCATTCATATGTTGATTTAGAGAAAGTGAAAGGGCACACCTTTCCAGGCCAAAGGACAAAGCAAAGATGCCAGGGTAAGAGGTGTGACTGCGGAATCAAAATCCCAGAGGTGATCTGAGAGAACGGATTCAAAAGCAAAAAGAAATAGATGAAGTGGTAGCTTACATATTATATTTAGCGTCCAGAAGCATTTGTCAAATGAACACTATTTCCTCAGTTAGTTAAGGAGTGAAGTCATGTGTTGATATACAAGACAGGTTAAATAATTTGGATTTAAAAAATTAGTACCACTTGTAAACAATTGGTTTAGTTAATAAAATATTAAGTTAATTAGGGATAAACAAACACATAATGTCTAAGGTATACATATTTTTAAAATGTTTTAACTTTTCTATGCCACATGCTTGATTCCTGCTTCAGTGGGACTTGGGTAGGGCTCTGGAATGGGCATTTTTATGTAGAGCATGGATATACTTTTGGACCGTCTGTACCAAATATGGAGTGACGTTGAGAGACGACCACAGATTACTGACTGTGGTAGACTGAGTAATGTCTCCCAAGTTGCCCGTGCCTTAATCTCTAGAAACTATGAATGTTACTTACATGGTAAGAGGGACCATATAAGTGTGACTAAATTAAGTGTCTTGAGATCAGGAGAGTATCCCTGAATTGTCCAGGAGAGTCTAATGTAATCACAAGGATCCTTATTAGAGAGAGCAAGAGGCTCGGAGTGGTAGAGGGAGATGCGATGAGGAAGCAAGAAGTTGGAGCGATGCAAGGAAGGGGTCCAGGGAATGCAGGGAACTTCTAGAAGTTGAAAAAGTAAGCAAACAGGTTCTCCCCTCAGAGCTGCCTAAATGAACCAGCCCTGATAACACCCAGGGAGACTGGTATTGGACTTCTAGCCTCTACAGCTCTCAGACAGATGAAAAAAAATCATGCTGTTTACGCTATTAAGTTTGCCAACAAATGCACCGAACATACATTTTAGTGAAGTCTGCTATAAATGTACTTAAATTTTTATTTAAATAAATAAAATCCATTTAGGATTGATGAATGATAAAGAAAAAGACAACTGGCTTTGCCCAGAGTTAGAGATGGTAAAAACAGAGGCAGATGGAGATCTGTAGTGTGTGTGAGAAGGTGGAAGTAAGAACAGGATCAAAAAAGTAAAGAAAAATGAAGCTTGGAGGAGCTGATGGTCTGGAAGGTGAGCATGAAGCTGGGGAACCGCCGAGGACATGTAGGTGAAATGCAGGATCTGAGGATGGGAGAAGGCATACAGAAAGGTAATTTTAAGAGAGGGATATTGGCAAAGTTTGCTACATCAAATTATTTTGAAAGTGCATTAACTAATCACTCACTATAGATCTAGCTTTGTAGTTGCTGAAGTAAAAAGAAACGGAATTCATGAGTAGTTTGCTAACATCCACATCCTTTGCCTATTTAGACAAATTCAATGAATCAGACACAGATTTGGAACCCAGTGATGTGAATTTCACATGGCTTCTGCCGTAGCAGGCTGTGGATTTTACAGGAATGGAGACTCTAGAGCTGAAAATTTTACCTTGGCAATTTAATTCTAGAGGAAAAAAAGAACTTTAAATACAAGTCAAATATGTTCTAGGAAACCTACAAAAAAAATGCCACATAAAGAAAAATGTAGATTCATGGAATTGTGGAGTTGGAAAGGTCTTCTTAAACTATTTAATCCATCTTCCTCATTTAGCAAAAAATAAATAAATAAATAGATCCAGGTAAAAAAAGTGTGTTATCTAATTCACATAGCAAGTATGTTGCAGAAATAATAAAACCACGGACCCTATATAATCAATGACCATACAGCATATTAATTGATGAACTTGGAAAAAAAATGCCAAATTGAGTAACTTCTAAAGGTGAATGTCATTCATAGAAACTGATAGACAAAACACTCCTATTTGGTCCTAGGATATCCTCAAATAAAAAAACATATGAATTAAATTTCTTCTCTGCATCAGACACATTGCTGACAATATAGAAATAAACAGGACCCCCTGCTCTTTTGGGGGAGAAGATGCATCTGTAAACTTCTGTACATATATGGATATTCTAACTTAAATAGTGCCCAATGCTGGGAGTTAAGCATTTTTCAAAACGTCTGTCATATCAATGAAAAAGAACACCTTGAATTATTTGAATACATAGGAACAAGGAGAATTTGGGTGAAAAGTTGCAAAATATCCTGAAAGGAAAGGGAGTCAGAGAAAATGTTGGTTGAAGAATCATGCAGTTACTTTTTACACAATCAGATCCATCTTTTCATAGACATTTCAACCAGGTCCAATGGTTTAATATGACGGAAAATTCTCTCTGAGAAAAAATAATTTACATGTTTCTAGATATTTTGTTCAACAACGTGAAACAAGTCAAAAATGCTTCAACGCCTGTGACCCCAGGAAGGAGGCGCCATCTTCCCCACTGCCGCATAAACACCGTGCGTATTCGGCACATCAGCCTCCGGGGCCGGGGTGACGAAGGGCTCCGTGACTCAGGCCCGGGCAGCGTGCTGGGCCGACGCGGGCTGTGGTGTGGAAAGAGCTCGCAGCTTCTCAAGCGAAGATGTTCATCAAACAGGACCAGAAAGGAAAAGAAGAAAATGACAAAGCTGCTCAGTGGTGAAAGTCATTGTGGAGATCCTCAAAATCCTGTGAAGGATTTAAAAGGCTAGAGGAGCTGCATTATGGATGGAATGCAATTGAAAGAAATGCTGGAGAGCATCATGCTAAGCGAAATAAGCCAGGGGGCGAAAGACAAATACCATATGATCTCACCTATAAGCGGAACCTAACCAACAATGCAAAGAAGCAAGGAAAATATGACCAGCAACACTGAAAGGAAAAGAAATCAACAGAGACAAGAGGGAAGGCGGGGGGCAGGGAAAGGGAAGGGAAGGGGAAAGTCAAGGAACATATAGCAAGGACTCATGGACAAAACCAAAGGGGAAGAGCTGAGGGAGGGAAGGTGGGAGGGGGCAAGGGAAAGAGGTGGGGGGAAGGCAGAAACAAATGTATTTAAAAAGTAAATAAATAAATTAATAAAAAAAAAAAAAGAAAGAAAGAAATGCTATTTGTTAAAGTTAGCCTAACTCATACTATCTCCCACAGCCTCTGTGACCTAGGAAAACATGGGTTTTACATATGCAGGTAGCTGAAGAGGTATAAACAGATAAATAACCAAGTGTAGTACATGCTATAGTAGGAAATTATACAAGGTATAGAAAATTCATACACATACGTAGTCAGACAAGCGGCCAAGTATGATTCATAAAGACCTGTGCATTTTATGTTTTAAACAATCTTTCTTGCATTTTCCCAAAATACACGTATCTCAAATGAGACTCAGCCTTTCTACTTATGGCAAGAATAATAGAAAATTAAAATTTTATAAAAGCATGCGGCCCATGTCAAATTACAATGACTTTACCTGTAATAAAGGGTCTATTAATATGGATGAGTTAAAAATGATCTAGTTAATCGGTTTGAGACATGATGAAAATCTATCCGAGCAGAAAAAGAACTCAATGTCTATACTTTCAAAAGCCAAGAACAATTAAATCCTCATAAGAAAAATGTCCAAGGGAATTTCACAATTGTGGGCAAGTGACGATGAGGAGCTTCAGAGACATCGCTCAGTGAATTCCCTCCATCAGGAGACTGCTTCTGGTGGTGGGGGTGGGGCTGCAAGTGTGCTGTCTCTTCCCCAGTTTGCTTGTTACTAAAGGGACAAAAGCAGTTTGTTTCCTCTAATCCCAAAATCTTCCAAGGGTATGTTAAGGGTGTGTATGCGTGTGTGTGTGTGTGTGTGTATTACATATATACATTTTGTTAACAAAAAAGCAATTGTTCTGCTTGGAGCCCTGAGGTATTTTATACATAAATTAGATTATTTTTAAAGCTGCTTGTTAGGATCCATCAGTGGATTTAGGAATCAATTTGGTCAGCAATCCGTGTATAAGAAAACAGACTAGACTGGACTAGAAGAGATGATATCATACCATCTCTTACCTAAAAAGGGTGCTTTTGAAATTTTTGTTTTATTTCTGAGTATGCACTGTTTGTGCTGAATTAGTGTTAAATGTGTTCCTTACAGTACATCAGGGTGAACCAATGTTTAAATGCACTGAATGAAATGCTGAGGCTGATATTCTCACTCTGCCCTCGGGCCACAGTTCCTACAGGACCGGTTGTAGTGTGGAAGTAATCTTATCACACAGTTCTCCGCAAAATGGAAGCACTTGCATCATTTTCAGCCTTTCTGCAAACGTCTTCACAAGGGATGGAACATGATGGTGCCTCATCCCAAATATTCTTACCTGTACCAGGACTGCCTCCTGATAATTCTGTAACCTAGACCCAGTTTTAAGTACATCTCTGTGCGCTTCAAGACAGAATTCTGGTTTGTATCTCATCTCAAATTTCTTATACCCTTTTCCTCAATATATGTTGTTCCATGTCTTCATATTGTCAATCGCCCTCAACCTACTTGTGTCACAAGAATCTATTTCATGTTTTATAATAACAGAGTTTGAAAAACACTAAACATAAATCAATGCTAGTATAATATACCTAGTGCTGAGATATGTGTTGCAGGATATAATAAATACTTAATGTTTCACTGTCAGGAAATATACAATCTAGGAGAAGAGGGAAAACAAAAGAGACCTTTAACCAATACAGTATGTAATTAAGAACTAAATTGTATGGGTGGTACAGATAATAACTATAGTAGTTCAGGGGAGAAATTGATGTACAAAGACTAGAGAAGTCCAGGAACATTTTAGGTGAGTTAGTTGAAGATTTTTCTATTTTCCAGAAGTCTGGGGGAAATAAGACAATGAGAGTTTTGATGACTTGAAAATGGGAAGAATGATGGTAATCCTAGGAGCACGGGGTACATTTGAGGGCAGGCCTGGCTGATATTCACCCTGCCACAGCCCTGGGCGTCCAGGGTGATACCCGATGGACTCCAGGAGGGTGGGAGACTAAAGATAATCCAATGCATTTGAAACTTTTCCCAGACCAGCCCATAGTAATGGGTACCAAAGTAAAAATTGGAGAAAGGTCCTAAGTTAAGAAGTGGGGTGTAGGACTTGTTTGCTCCCTAGAAAGAGAGGATGCTATAGATTACTTCAGAAGATTATCAATGATCTGTCTGGTGACTTCTCTCCTTTTAGCTAAAAGCTGCATAGAGTTTATATACTTGGAAAGACTATTCTTCTCTATCAGAAACTGCTTATACAAAGAAAGAAAACTGGCACAAAGATAAAAGGATCTTTCTTCTTTCTGCTTTTTCATTGACTTTTTACATGTTTAAGAAGAGGTCAAATAATTCAATACAATTTGGCTTAGTCTTCTGTTCATGTTGTCATCTCTGAAGAATTCAGTTCAGTAATGAAGAGACTGCATATACTAGTAGGTTGAAAAGTTCGTTGTTGAAGTCCAGAGGTAGGCAGAACAGGGTGATAGATCAGCATCATGCTGTCAGCGATGTCCCTGGCTTTGTCTACATTTTTTGTTCCACCGTCTTTAAGTCGGGGCTTTTAATCTCACATTGCTCCAGGGTAAAATATTGCTGCTGGAGCACCCGTCATAATGCCAATGTTCCAAGTGGGACGGTGGGAAAAGACAAGGGCCTCTTGCACAAAGGCAAAGGCCAGTGCCAACTGTCTGAAGCAGATAATCTCTCAATTTTCTTCCAACTCTGTGAGTCTAAAGACATGATGCTGGGGCCACAGAAATAGTATTCTAATATCACAGAGCCATTAAAACGCCCTTTGTAGTCCTAGCATTGTGAGAAAAGTATCATCATTTTGTTAGGAGAAAACTTAGAAGATATATGTTCCCAGATGTTAGTATTTAGAAAAGTATGGATTATATCATAATTATTATGATAATCAATATTTTAAAGTTCCTACATATGGATTAGGAAACTGAGGCTTAAAGAACCTGCTAATATCACAGAGCTAGTAAATAATAAAATCAGAATTTCTATACATCTGCTAGAAATGAATGCATTTAGTTTAATATATACCAAAAAGAGAGAATACTATCATATATATATATTTTTAAACTGCTTCCTTGAAACTTTCATAACTGAGGATGGGGTTGGCAGAGAAGGGAGTTTATAGCTAGAATCTCCAACTGTGACATCAGAACAGTATCTTTTTCATTGCACTGGTTTCAGGAGACACTAAAACATGGCTGCTCATTACCAAACCAATTTAACAAAGAACAAAACTTTTGCTTTAACATCTCCTATAGAAACCAAACTAGAACACCAGACATTTCCTTTAACTAATAACCTTTCCCCTATTTCTAGAATGCCAAAAGAAGCTCTGAAATATCTCTATTAAGAAACATCAAGAGGCTCTATAGTGATTGAATCTGGAGTTTACCAAATTAAAAAAAAAAAAAGAAAGAAAGAAAGAAACAGAGCTATTTGGCTAATGAGGACAGCATTGATCATGAAAAATGAACATGAAGCTTAAAGCATGAAAAGGGAAGATTCATCTGTCTTATGAAAACAAACTATAGTATCTTATTTTTTCATGCAACTTTACATGAGGATTAAACTACCCCATTAGTATTCCATTAGTGAATAAGATTAGTGCTTTTATGCTAACTCACAGACATCATTTTCATTAAATTTCATAATTATAGGGCCACATCATCTTTCTCTTATATATTGCCCCAATTCAATATTTTCCTCTTCAATCAGATGCTCCTGAACAAAAGGAAGATCTGAATAAATAGAAAGTGAGCCAGGTCACAGCTATCAATAGATTATGTGGAAAGCAGCAATGACATTTTGATGGAAAACAAAAGAAAAAGTAAAAGTAGTAGAGAAAAAAGATGTATACAGATAAAGCAAGAGAGTGACAATGAGGGACAGAGAGAAGAGGAAGAGAAAAAGAAAAGAGGAGAAGAAAGGGTGGAGGAGAAGAAAAAAGAAGGAAGAAAGTAAGAAAGGAGGTAGGAAAAGGCAGAAGCATAGGGGAGACATGGTGATTTTAAATCAATCCAAAATACAAAACTTGAAAGTGAGGGTCCATTAAAGAGTTGGAAGGCCCCACACCCTATCAATATTTCTCCTTTCTCATTAATGTTCCTTCCTCAGCGACTCCCACAAATGCAGCCTGGTGTAGGACATTGGGATAGCGGAATCAATGCATGATAAATTGTATGACAAGGTTTTTATTGTGGCTCTGAAATAATCACTGTACGTCATTGGAACAGTTACATGATCCCTGGTTGTCTTACCCTAATGAGCCTTCCTTTCTTGTGTGTTAAATGAGGGCAATAGAATGAATAAAATGTAAAGATTGTTTTTAGCTTTAAGATTTTAAGTTATGTTTAATGTCTCTCTTACTCTCTTTTTTACTCTTCTCTTTCTTTATCCCTCTATTTCCCTCCATCTCTATCTTTATTTCTGTAGCTAAGAACATTCTCACAAAGAGAGAGACACGCATGCTTGTGAGAGAGTCTTTGGGTACTGTGGACAAAAGAAAGGGGGGCGGGGTTCTATTGAAATTAACCTCACAGGGCAATCTGATAACAAACTCCAAACCGGGCAGGTCATGGTGGGCAGTCATGCCATATCTTTACTAAAGGTAACTTCTTCAATAAAGGGCTTGTCTTTACCCTAAGCAGGCCCTGTCCATTGTTTCTGTGAATCTAGGTTAGCATAGCTCTGAAACGTTTCATTTTAGGCCCCTCCTTCACACCCTTTACAGACCCCTCTTCTAAAGTGGACCACTCTCAAGAAAACATACTCTTTTAACTATCCTGTAATCCAGTCCTTGCTTTCTCCCACCTTCATGTAATCTTCCTTATGTTCCCTCCTTAATCTCAAATGCATGGAAGAAACTGCGAACTGTTATTCTCTGAGCATCTGAGATCTTACTCTGGCATGTCATCATTTCCACTCAAGACACTCTTATAAAAATTCTCTACAGGTCTGGATGTTCTTACAATGACAGTTCCTATCTTAGTTGTTGATCGCCCCACCCTGACATATTTGATTCCGAGCCTTCTGGCAGAGCATGCCGCAGTAAGCGGTCAGAATTGACTTAAGTATGATGACTATGAAGGAAAGTTTGCCTTGAACACCTCTTCATTCCTCTTTGCTGCTCATAAATTTGGCTACCACATCCTTTCTTCTCACTGCCCTGAGCTCCTGCTGCAACATCTCGTCCCTGACAGCACTTCTCTTCAACTGGACTTTCTCAAGCCACTATTACTCCCATAGGATCATGCTATTCACCAGTTGCTGAATGGCTGATATTGCATAATCCAATAGTGTTACCACTGTGAATGTTTTAGCAAGCTTCTAAATTAGCCCATCCTTATAGAGAGAGATAGCATGAATATGAATAAACCCAGATTTGCACCCTTCTTTGAACATTCTGGGATTATTTTGCTGGTACCAAAGAGTCCGAGCACACATTGAAAGTGAGGATGGAGTTTTTTCCCTGAAAATAACCTATTATACAACCATCAGCCATCTTGGGAAGAGCTTTACATTGAACAAGAAATGAACATGTAGGGAGGTGAGACTTAAAATTTTTCTTCATTCAAACTAAGGTTTGATTGAACCTAAGGTATTAAAACTTCGGGGTTCTGATGAAAAGTGTTTGAAAGACCCTCTAAAAAACCCTATCTGCTAGGTTTTTATATTTTGAGACGAATACTAAATGGATTCACAATTTCTATAAGAGACTTCCAGAAAGCCCACTTCTACCCTTTACTTAAAATTATTGTCCAAGCTGGTCATATATGTTATCTAATATAAATCTACTCTATCAAATTAAGTTCATAGACTACAATGACTGCTTGTTACAGTTCTTAGGCCACTTAACTGAACCAGAAAGCTTTCCAAATAAAGCTTACTAGGGGAACATATTGTTCTATTAAATATGTGTCTTGGATGTACCTATATTATTTTAAATTTAAATTTATATGGCATTAGATGTGATGCTTACTTTAAAACTTTCTTAAGCTATGGGAAATAGGCATAATTTATCCATAAGTCATTATTTATTACCTTCAATTTTACCATTATAATAGTTTCAGGAGCTCCTGAAATATATAGGCTGTATCTCTCTGCAGGAAATAGCCATATACATATTTTAAAGATCTCTTTTGACTATTTAACATTCTCTGTCTCTTGTTATCAGGAATAATTTGACTTGCTCTATGTTTTTTCTTCTCATAATCTATTTCATACTCTGGTTTCTCTTCAAAACAAATAAATCTTTTGCCTTTTACATAACCTATTTCAACTCTTCCAATTGATGCATTCTATCTATTGTCGACTTGCAAACTTAGTGGCAAGGAGTTACACTTGTGTCCGAATGGTGCTATGAATAATTTTTGAGCCATTGAATGAGGGGTATGCTTTAGAACTTCTATTTTTTGTTCACTCACACATATTTCAGATTTTATTTTATTCCCAGACCTGTTTGAAGTCTATGTTTAAGATTGCCAGATAACTAAATTTTAGTTTGTTAAGATGTCTAGAAGTCAACAGATGGAAGCTTGCTGTGGCATCATTAGTTCATGACAGATTAGATGGCCTTTGTCATTATTGCTAATAAGGCAAACTTTCACTTTTATGTCATTGTCTGCCTGACAAATTGATAACTGCTTCTTTTGCTATAGTCTTCATTATCTACTACCCTTCTCTTTCATCGAAATATTTAATAGCTTTTACTCCATCAGGCACTTGATTAAAAGTCATCAAGAATCATTCAATGAACAACACACTGTCTGAGTACAATTAACTTTTAAAAATAAAAATGAAAGCCACAACCTGTTTTTAATCTTGCACAGAACAAAGTAGTCTGTCAGGAGCAGAAGGGAATATGTGTATACCTGTAAACAGATGGCGTTGGTAGCATAACTTCATTTTGACTTTAATGTTAAGTTTTGATTAATTAAAAGATTTTTGTTTGGATAATAAATTATTCCTCTAAAATTGCAGGTTAGGGTTTGAAACAGCTTGTTGACTATTTGTCTTTTCAAAGTAGAGAGTTGTTAAGACCCAAATTAATTGCTCTATGTGGGATTTCTTTGTTCTGAAACTGTTGAAAATGTACTTCAGGAGATGAATGGCCTGGTCAAGGACTCTGGGGGGAGGCTAGTCGATGTTATTGGAGAACGCTCATGCTCTGTCATCTATCTCGGAAGGAAGAATGGTCCTGTTCCTATAAGGTGACAACCAGGGACATACCAATAAAAAAAGTCATGTAGGTTCTGTGAGGACTCTTTTCTCTGGTTATCTGCTTTGTGAACCATAGTCACTGGAGCAATGGTAAATTAAGCACTAAGTTCTTGATAGGGAGGTAAGTGATCAAACCCATCTGCCCCTTCAGTGGAGCTAGGTTACCACTGCCACAGTTTAGCACCTTTTTCTGCTATACATCTTCACACCCAGATCAGATTGTTTGCCGTTTCAACTAATGGCCTGACACAATTGAACCAATAGTCAGACATTTGCTACAAATAGAGACAGACTCAGAGAATGGCAAAAGAATGAGGAGTTAGTATATTCTCTTAGGTAAATCTGTATATATAGCCTTCCATGCCTAAGGGATAGAAAGGTAAAAATTACAGTGTGGGAAAGACACTTCAGGCTGACTTATACATAAAACACATTTCAAGATGGATGACACTGAACAAAGAGCCTCAAATAACACCGAAGGCCTTTGCTGGTCTGCAAAGGGAAATAAAAGGTCAAGAAAGCTGCGAGTTTAAAGTATTATGTTTCTATAGTCATTTTTTTCCCAGCTGTTTTAGCCCATTGAAAATGTTTGCCCTTTATTTGTATAAAAGGCAGCAGTTGTGATCCTCATGACCTCTTTCTCTGATCTTGTTTTGGCCAGAAATAAAGGGTGCCTTACCTATAACCTATTTTTCATGAACAAAGTTTTCAGAAATCCTAATCTGCAGCTGGGGTCGGATCTTGAAAGTGCTAACAGATTGCCAAGGAAACCTGAACTTCACCAGCCTGGACGTCCACTGCTGTGGCACCAAAGACTTAAAAACATGGCTTCTGGTACCAACATTGGCCCACGCAGGAATGGAATGAATACACACTGGTGTGTGCTCAGGACTCAATCTTCTTGGAAAACCAGTACAGCATCTTTTATGTATTAACTCATTTAACCCAAGTTTAATTTGAAATATCAAATTCTTAATACTTGGTTTTTTGGGTTTTTTTTTTCTTTTTAGGAATACTACTTTTTTTTTAATGATTAATACGAAAGGATGGGAAAGACCTCAATGATGACTTTCAGATAGAGGAATAGCATTAAAAGTGTGTGATTGTGGGGAAGGAACGGTATGTGGGTTTTAACCTGCCTGGTTGTAGAGCAGGATCCAGGTCTTAGGACAGAGTACAGTGTGCAGTCTGGGTCACAGAATAGCCTTGGAATCTGCATTAGGAAACCAGGATCTAATGCCAGCTTTCTACTTGTGACTGTATTTGTGGCCTACAGGAAATCTGTTAATTTTATGGCTCTCAGACCCCTGACCTCCTGAATCTGAAAAATAAGGGCTGATATAAACTGTTTTTAAGGTTGCTTTCAGCTTTAGCATTTGGTAGTTATGATTTAAACATATGATGAATTTCTAAGTGAAGAACAATAAACAAGTGAGTTCACTGTGGAGCTGAAGACCTATGTGGAGAGTGTGAACAGAGCCATTTACACATAGACAGGCATATTATATTTGATTTTTTACTAGCCTTACTTAGATAGCTAGTTTCTGGTTGCTCAGTAAGAACTAGAAGCCTCTAAATAACTTTTAATCTAGTCAATCTTTGAAGTCAAACTAATTTTTCTTTCTATATTATTTGGAGCCAGATGAAAATAAATCTTACTTAAAATTGTAGAATGAAATTATAAAAACTTCTTGGAGTTAATAATTATGATCACATTAATGAAGAGTTAAAAAGTGGACCAGTCCACAAAATTTTGAGTTCAGAAAAAGCTTGCATGTTTATCGTTGGGAGGTATGAGCAATTGATAGGAGCTCATTTAAGCGTGGCAGTGGCAGTTCTGTCCACCTTCCAGGGATATTGTGAAGATCAAAGGAGCTAATGTATTTGAAATGATACAAGGTATCAGTTGAGGGTTTCTTTCACTTCCAAGAGTAGGAGCAGATTTTTACATGGAGATACAGTGCTGATATCATATATTTGAAATCCTAGCAAACTGAGTATTAAACAGGCAGGAGCCCCAAACAGTGCCCTAAATTATATGTATCTTCCTCACACTTTGTCATAAGTGGCATGTCCTTTCCATTAACATATTGCAAATGTCTTGTGGAAAATATGTGTTCTCTCAAGCCTTCTTCTGAATTATTTTAATTATATAATCAGATGAATTCCATGAGGTAGGCAGGCAGTTGTAATGAATAGTCGAGATTCTCATAGAAATTTAGAAAAGGGAAATTTAAAAATAACTTTTTTTAAAGGGTAAGAAGTGGGTAATGTGAAAAAATTTGGTTTCTTGAAAACCAGAGAAAAAAGACAGATGATGAAAAGACCTCCGAATGAGACTCAGGAGGATAATGGAGACAAACTGAGTAAACAAACGTAGCCAAGATTTATGGTGGCTTCTGGTGGATGTTACAGCCTTTGAGGTTTTTTGAACTGAGTGGAAGACTAGGTTGAAAACCTGTAAGACTTAGTGCTCCCAGTTCTACCCTATTTTTATTTTAACCTTATTACAAGGTAAAGAAAGCAAAATAGGAATAAAAAGAATCATCTGGATATATCTGAAATTCTTCATTTTCATTTATAGTGAATATTTAGCAAGTAGGCAGCCAAAAGCCCATGTGAGCAAGTCTGATTATTTTCTTTATCTAACATAACTCAGCAGCAAATTTTGTAACTGTTCTATTAAATGGCAGGCCAAACAGAACCTCTGTTGTTCCAGGGACTTCCTGGTGTCTCAGTCCTCTGGGACCTCAACCTGACCTCAAGGAGATCTCAACAGTAGTGACAGTGGTTCTCCCTGCCCTGGAGTCACACAGTCTGCCTCCAAGATAGCGCCTTCCCATACTGCCTGCCCCCCGCCCAACCCCAAGGCTTACGCTGTGTCAGGCTTGGGCCAACATTAGACTCCAGGACTCAGGTTTGCCTTCCTAAGCTCCTGTCGTCTGTGGGCATTTCTGCCTCCTCGGCAGAGCTGCCAGGAAGAAAGTAATAGACCAATCCCCATACCAGCCCCTCTATCAGCATTAGATGTCTCTTCCTGTTCTAGGAAAAATAACCCCTTTAGGTTATTTCAAGGCAGTCTGTCTACACCTGGCAATCTCATATTTTCTCCAAATGTCTCTGAAGAGCCAAAAAAGTGACCTTAACTTTCTATTTTGCCACTTGTTTTCCTCTAAGACAAAGAAGTACAAGGCCATGCATCTGCTCAAATAGAGGAACAGTGAGGGGATAGGGTAAACAAGGAAAAATTAAATGATGCCTACACACATAAAAATGTTAATAAGTCTAAATAATTTGAGAGTAATGCCAACTTCTGTCTACCAGTAGGTGGAGCTCTAAGCTATCAAATAACTAATGGATAAGGTTTGGGGAACACAAATAAAGACTAAATATTATATGATATAACTATTTGCCTGGCACAGCTGGGGGCCCCAAACATTGCCGTAAGTTATATGTATCTTCCTCACTTCCTAATAACTGGCATGTCCTTTCCATTAACATATTGCAAATGTCTTGTGGAAAATGTGTGTCTTCTCAAGCCTTCTTCTGAATTACTTTAATTATATAATCAGATGAACTCCATGAGGCAGACAGTTATAATATTTGGGGTTTTCATAGAAAATGAAATGTATGGACTCAATATACCAAACACCCTTTTAAGCGAGCAATATTATTTTGCCCATTTTTATAGATGAGCAAGCCAAAGTTCAGGGCGGTAAAGTCACTTGTCCAACATCACACAGCTTGAAAGTGCAGGTAGGTGCTCGTTCAGAACCTAGAGAGTGGCGTCCAGAATCACACCCTAAAAACAGAATCCCAATGTTTCTTCATATTCCTCTCCATCTACAGTAAGAGGATCTCTCTTTCCTCCCTCTTTCCACTATCCTGCATTCTATAAAGAGTAAAGAATTAAATAGAAACCTTCAAGACCTTTGCTATGTGTTAACATTCAGAGAGAATACAAACAACTGTTACATTCCACCTTTCCTTTGCTTGGCTCTCAGACAAGTGTTTTTTAGATGAGCCATCTCCTCCCACCTTTCTTTTTTCTCATGCAGTTCCCTCTCCCCATAGCCATCCCCTGGTCCTCTTTACTCAAAAGGTGCTTGTCCTTCAAGTTCAGGTCCTTTTGTCGCATGCTCTATAAAGCCAATCTCATCCCAATCTGTGCGGGGGTCAGAATATTCGTATTTGTTTTCTTATACCTCTATTACGCCAATGATCATTTTCTAATTATAATATACCTAATTGTGTGCCTGGTCCTACGCAATACACGTTTCTTGAGGTAAAGGTCATCATGTCTTCACTGTATATCCTAGTACCTCACACTGGCTTAACAAACCATGTTTTCATACTTTTTAAAAAATGAATGAGCCATTTTTACAGGGATCTGTGGGGAAGAAAGAAAAAAAAGTAATGAGTGTCTCCTGCTGTTGGAACTGTTGAGCTTTGGAAGGGGTTTGTAGCACATGTTTCAAAACTTATACTCTTCTTGCCTTTTCCCAAATAGAAGCAGCTGTCCCCTAAATTGAAGACAGAAACTTGGTCTGAGAAGTGACACTTGCTCTGTGTGCACAGATGTCTCCAAGAACAGCTTGCGTGGGTGCAGATCCACCTGACAACGAATATTAAAGGTTTGGCCTGCTTCATTCCTCACTTTCACAAGGAATCATATTTAAATAAATTTTGCCTCACCCAATAATGATCTCATCTCTACTTTGCTAAATACCACATTTCCTTTAACAGACAGCTTCCAGGGAATTGCTGACTGGGAAAGTGGTCGAGGATGAAGGGTCAGAGAGTGTCTCTCCAGACGACTAGCCTCCAACAGCAAATGATTTCAAGAGGCAACTTAACTAGGCAGCTTAAACCCAGCCAGCCAGCTCCTGCTTACTTAGGAGGTGCTATTCAAACAGCTCTGGCTAAGTTTTCCTCTGAATCAGAGAACTCAATAGACTAACTAGTGTCCAAATGCTGTGATATACACCTGCTGAGTTTTGGGTTGTCCCAGCTTCCGGGGCACTCCAGCCTGCTTCATTTTTACCTGCAAATGCTGTGACTGTTTAATTAGAATAACGTTTTTGCTAAGCAATGACAATATTATCAGACTGCTCTCTGCATTTAGAAACAGCCTCTGTGCAAATCTCATTTCCACTCAAGTATCATTTCAAAACAGAAAAATCATTATTTACATTTCAATTAAACCTCAAGGAATAGGTTTCATTAGGGTTCACAATGAATGATTTTGGCATGTGCTCATGGATAGGTTAAAAAAAATAGAACAGGCTGCACGAATACTGAGATTCTGGCCTTATTTTAAAGATATCACTTTGGTTTTGATGTTTATTACATGCGTTGACACAGCTCTTACAGACACCCATGTCCCACATAAAATGAAATCCAATGGGCATTAATCAGTCTAGATCTTGACCTCCCAGTAGCAGTAAATACTGTTAACTACTCTTTTCACCTTGAAATACTTCTTCTTGCTGCTCTCTGTGACACCCCATCTTCTCTCTATTCTTATGCTCTAAAATGGAGCCGTAAACAGATTTCAACATTTAAAGGTCTGAGAGAGGAGAATGAGACCACAGAGAACATCAGAGGGGAACTCTTCTCTCCCTAGTTCATTTCATCCTGTCCATGGCTTTTCATTTGCCCTTGGTATGCAAATCACTTCACTTCCGATTACACACATATTTCGTCTTAGCAGTCCTCGGAGGTCCAGGTCCACGTGTCAACCCGCCTACTCAATTTCCCCAATAGGCTGGTCCGGCTCTCTCACATTCTGTCAGAAGAGAGCTCATGCTCTGTGGTATCCCTCAGGTCTATTCTCTGGCCTTCCTATCTTGCAAAACAAATCCACTACTTTGTACAAAACCAGAAACCTAAGGAACATTTTAAGCACCTCTCAATCCTTCTCTGCCCTCATTTAATCAAATTATGAAATTCTAATTCATTTTATGAACACATCTTGAGTCTCATTCCTTGGCTTTAGCTAGTTCCTACACCCTAAAAATGTCCAGTTCTTTCCCACTCCCAACATCACATAGTTCTTTCATTAACCATTTTACACTGGGTAACCGGAATGGCATTTTAAAATTACTGATCTGATCGTGTGGCACCTCTAATTAAACTTCTCGGTGAATTCCTGTTGCTCTGAGAATAGAGACCTAGATCCATAAAACAGCCTGCCAGGTTCTGCTTGCTCTGGCCCCTGTCTTCTCCCACCTTACGTTGTGCTTCTTTCCAGGAGCTCTCGGCGGTTCAGCCACCCTGGCCTTCCTTTGGCTTCTCAAACATGCCAATCTCTCTCCTGCTACAGGGTTTCCCCCATGTTAGTCCTTCTGGACACAAAGCATTTCCTGATCCCCACTTCACCCAGTTAATTCCTACACGGACATTGGTTCAAATGCCACCTCTTTTAGGAGGTATTCACTGAACCTACAGACAATGCCAAGTCTTTAATGATAATCTTCCTAAATAGAACACTTCAAAGCATTTAAAAATAGTTGTTTAATAAATTGTCTCTCCATTTATATACTCGATAAACTGTCAGTTCTCTCAAAAAAGGGCCCATTATTTTGTGTTTCCTACACTATCACCCATAGCTAATGTCAAAGATCAATGCAGTTTGATAGTAAAGTGATGAAAACAGATTTTATTCATTACTTAGAGTGGGGAAAGGGCTGGGATCCATTCTGATTTGTGCAAGGGTGAATGGACATTTTAAAGGAAGAGCCAGGGAGAGCCGCTGGACCAGCGGTCTTTGTCAATGGGATTAGTCTAGTGCATTTGCTGGCTGGCAGCATGCAAGGGAGGATTCTACCTCCCATAGGGACTGGGAGACAGAGGCCCCTCCTTCCTGATGATTGCATTTCAAAGGAATGGCTCTCAGGTACTTGGAAGAGATACATACACAATTGTAAAACCTTTTAAGTAAAGCTCTAAGAAAGGAAGGGGTCAGGGGCTTACGGTCAGGTGTTGGGGGAACAAACAAATTATTCTGGCAGTGTTGAGCTTCTCGGGCAGACTTATCACTGGCAAGCTGGGGTCATTTTAGGGACATGGCCTTAGGCTGCTAGAAACCATGCTGCAGTTTGGTCAAGACTATTAGTGCAGGGGTTTGGACAGAGTGACTATTCATTGGGAGCTCTGCAGTTCTCGCTCACACAGTGCCTTCTTGGTGCAGGCACTCCGTAAACACCTACTGAATGACTGAATGAACCCTAAGCCCCTCTGGGAGCATGTTCAGAGGAGAAGAAGCTTGGCATGACAGAGTTCACCCAACTTTTCTCAAACACTTTATTGTCAGCGTTTCTAGCTCATTTGGTTATTACACTTATTAAGGAAGGATTGAGGGGTATTTAACAGGACATGTTAAACAAAGTGAGTTGCAGATTCATTTGCCATTACTTTGTCATTTCAATGTATTCTATGCCACCATCCCCATATCCCCACCCACTCCTGGGCAATCTGAAAGTCAGGACACTTCTGATTGCACGTACAAAGATCTGATCCAAACAGGCTTAATACAGAGAGAGTTACTCGCTCACATTACTGAACTGTCTATGGAGAAAACTGGCTGAAATACTGTGGTGCTGGAGATTAGATGATGATTTCGGGGCTCATTTCAGGCTCTGCTTCTGGCTCTGCCTTCTGCTGTGTTGACTTCAGTCTCAGGCCCCACCTGGTAGCAAGATGACAGGAACAGGTCCAGTTCATACATCCACTCAAGTTTATATTCAGCATCAGAGAGGAAATCCACTCCCTCAAAGCCTCAAACAAAAGTATTTGCATTGAAGCTTTGGTGCTCTGATTGACCTGGTAGAAGTATGTGCCCATCCCCAAACCATCCATAATAGCGGATGGGATGAGCTAACTAGTTTATAGGCATTGCTCACATGTTTTATTACTGGGTCTGGTTTAGAGTCAGCTTCTTACAATGTACAGCCCTCAGAGTAAGGGAGATGGGTGGGAGCCCTAACCAGATACGGGGACTGCTTCTCATAGTATTTGATGGGATGTCTTATAGCTCAAAATCCAACAAATACACTCTATATTGCCTTCTTATTGCAGTCTCCAGGTACACAGGTACCTTCTCTGTCTGTATCTGTTACCAAAAAAAGTGGTATCTTAAGAAAGTAATTTTTATTCATTTAATAATATATTTGTGTTAAATATGTAGGTTTCTGAGCCCTCTACTGTATTTGTGTTTACTTGCTTCAAAAATAAAAATGCCTATGCCTCTATTTGAGGAATAGTGCCCAAAGTGAAGTTGTCACTGATTAAGCTCGTAGGAACGTAGGGAATTGTGTATTGTCCTCAGTGTAAGTGTGACGTTTTTCTTCCTGGAATTATCCATACTTTTCTTTGTGAAAGAGCTTGAGAAAGAGAGACACATGGCTTACCTGTTAGGATTTCTAACTGCATGAATGCAGATGTTAGGTTTGAGTTCAGACTTCAGTAGGGGGAGAGAGTGGGCATTTATTCTTCTACTTCAAGACACGGAGAACCATTTTGTGCAATAATAGTTTTTCTAAGCCTAACAGAACCTGCCAAAATAGCACATTTGTAACCAGAAAGTAGCTCAACTCATCTACCAGAGCCATTTTCAATATATAATTAGAATTCTGCTGCCTCAACTCTGGGCTCTAATGTCAGAGTTATTTCTGGCTGTGTGTCACAAACACGATTCTATTTAGTATACATGGCTTTCTTGAATGCTTTGTTCTGGGAGCCATTTACCATTGATTTGTGTCCAGGTACATTTATCATGTTAGCCCAGCACAGTAATTAAATGGCTGGAGTCATTCTGTATATGAATACACTGTGCTCATTATTATCATTCCACTTAATTCAGCATCATCTGTAGACTTCTAAATATTGCTTCTGCATCATCTGGTACATGCTCAGTAACATTCTTGCAATTTAAATGTCTTTCATTTCCAGCTGTAATTTTTGCTCCTAACGTTTCTTCAATTGTAGATCACAATATAGATTTGTGTAGTAATAAAAACACAGCTCTGAGAAAGACTTAAATACTTCATATAGTTTGTCCACTGCCTTTAGAATGAATCTCATTTCAAAATATTAGATTTCATTGCATTTTCACACATTATTGAGAAAAATGTCCAGCCTTTCCCTAGTGCTTGATGGGCCTTATATTACAAATACGAAAATGCTCTGCATAGTTCTCCCATTGCAGGAAGTGTTACTGACTGACAACTCCGGCGGATATCCCTCTGGGTCCACGACATTCCCACCAAGGTCATGCTTCCCATGCCTGCTCCCAGGCAACGACTGGCCCCTGGGGGCTGGAAGCAAGCCCCTTCCAGCAAGGTGTGTTACTCCCCCCATGGGTGACTTGGACTTGGGGCTTCCCATTAGCCTTGCCAAACCTTTCTTCGAACTGTGCTGCCGTCGGAAACGCTTCCTCCCCGAGTCCTCCTCCCTTCCATCTCTCCTTCCTTAGGTCCATGCCCGCATTGCAGTCTGAAGGCCGTCCCCTTCCCCTGCTCTGTCCCCCAATACACCTCTGTCACTTCTAATCCCATCTTCAGGTCTGCTTCTTGAAGGATACAAACTAACACACAACTTACTATTAGGAAAACCTTCCTTAGTTTCAATCATAATTCTACATACTGGCAAAAATTACCTGTTCAGTTGGTTTGGTGGAGATAGAAGGATAAAATATTCTTATATCTGAAAAAAAAAATCCTATGTCTGAAGAATTATACTAAGGTATTTGAAAGCCTTCTTTCTTCTCATTACTAACCCATGTACCTAAGTTATCGTGTCCTTTATTTCTACCATATTTTATATATTCTAAGGCAAATTTTTAAAAAATTATTTTGAACATTTCTAAAATTGTAATGTATTTCACAAGCATGGGTGTGTCACAATTTAAGCCATACCTATTTTACCTTAGTGGTAAGTAAATTGTAAATTAATAGAGGATGTTAACAGTTATTGGCCTCTAAATTCAATCAAGTTCCATCTCTTCTCTTTAGACAGTTTCTCTGTTCTCTCTCTGTCACTGTGTGAGTGTGTGTGTGTGTGTGTGTGTGTGTGTGTGTGTGTGTGTAAAGCCCTGACCTAAGCATTTTATATTTTCCCCAACTCCATTTAGTTGGTGATTTGTGTGATAGAGGGGGATCATTGAAGTTGTCCATATTTCAGCTCCTCTTAGCCATTCTAATACAACATTTCTTTCCTAGATGTCTGAAAAAAAATCTTCAGATTGTGTTCAGGAATTTGAAATGTTTGTATGCCATGAGGCATTTTTTTTTTCTCTACTGAGTCTTCAGTCAGTTTTGTGAATATAATGAAGACATGATAAGATTGCTCTTTTGGAACCTAGACTCCATCTATTTTCATCAAGTCAAGTCTGCATTTGCATTCATTTTTGTTGCCTTTGCTTCCAAGAAGAAGCAAAGATCACGTTAGAAATTTTAAAATGTGTCATCACCATAGATTAAAATTATAGTACAATTACTGATAGACAAGTTAAAAGTTCAACATCATTGGATAAAAAAAGAAATTTTACTGATATTTATTGATAACGAATCAAGTAATAAAGGACATATTGTACAGAGTCATATTTACTTGAGCAAAAATCAATATGATGTTAACTAGGCTTAAATATTTGATATTTATTAACCTTATATCGCGTTAGGAGTCAGTGATGTCATCTCTCAGTTCCAAGCCCACCCCTCTAAGTTCTTCTTTGTGATGCTGGGCCCAGGACTCCACAGGCTACATTTCTGCTTTGCCGGGGGTTCCCTGCCAGGCTCCACATTTCGGGGAGATTGCACAGCTGGAAGAGGCAGAGGACCCTCCTTCCTTCTGTTTGCTTTTTCCGTCAGTATCACCATAGCAACTCTTCTTCACTCCAGCACCAGCTATTCCTTCCTGTGGCAGATGCCAAATCCAATTTGTGGGTTTTCCAGTGTTTGAAGAGCTTTAGAAACACCAGCCAGTCAATGAGGGCTGGTGTCTCTTCTCAGGGCTTTGGGTCCTAGTCCCATAGGGTCCTTCCTCCGGCACCAAAGACTCCAGCTCTGGTCAGGCAGCACCTCTTCCTCAGAGATCAGAGTTTCAGCTCCTCGGAGTTCTTTAAGCTTCTGAGTTTTCATAATTCCAATCTCATCTCTTGTTTCTAGTCCTAGGCCTGCTACCTGCTTCCTGCAGTTGCTACCTCAGGGATAACCTCAGTGTATGTGGTATGTGGAGTTTCTTGCTCCAGCTTCAGTAAATTCCTTATACTCTTCCCTCCCATACTTTACACTCAGGGTGGCACATTGGTAGCTTGGCATCCGCCAGGGTGACCGTATGTACGCCATCAATATCAGCAAACACTAAAAAGCTGAGTCTCTCCCATACCCACATCACAGCGTCAGTTCACCAGCCGCCACATCTTCAAGTCAGGTGGCTCTAACTTAAAATCTCTCCCCTCAAACAACTCATGAGGTTTCTGACTCCTGACTGGACCCTAAATCCTCCAGTATTCCATTTCTCAACTGGGAACTATGGGAAAAAAATCAGTATTTTACCTCATAAGCTTTATGTGAGGATTAGATGAGACAACATAGGATGCTTAACTTAAGACATAACAAGCATTCCATAAATGATTTTAGGGCCTCACAATTTCTTAATTTTGAAATCAGTCTTTTTGTTGAGCCCATATTTTCTCTTTTTTCATTTTAAGCCATTACATAGATAGAATATTCTCAAAGTAGGTAAATTTGACCCCAAGAGAACATTTGGTATTTGGTAAAGTCTGGAGACATCTGTGATTGTCACAGCCTGTGAGGGAAGATGCTATGGGTAGAATCCAAGGATGCTGCTAAATCACACGGTACACAGGACAGCCCCGCAGGACAAGAAATCATCCAGCCCCACATGCTAGCACTGCTGAGGTGGAGAAGTCCTGAGTCAGATTCATAGCATTTCCTTTCTTCAAGGACTTTGGCTGAGCTGAAAGCATACATTTTTCAAATTTTGTAAAAGCCTGGGCTTACTCAAAAATTGATATTAAGAAAGAGAGGAGACACAATGTTGAAAATGGCATTCAACAGTCCTTATGTGTATTCTGGAGAGAGAGAGAGAGAGAGAGAGAGAGAGAGAAGGAGAAGGGGAAAGAGAGAAGGCTTCACATGTAACAGCTGAAAACAGGAAACAACACAAATGCAGGGGAAAAAATGGTTTTTTATCCTGTAAACAGGATAAAAAAGTAACAAAGTGCCGTCTACCCATGCAATGGAGTACTGATCAATAACAGAAAATAGCTTTATAAATTAACGAATTAACAAATATAACAACTTGGATGACTCTCAGAATAATTATACTAAGTCAAAGAAATCAAACAAAAGAAGAATATGTATTTGGTTATTCCACTTATCTAAAACTCTAGAAAATGCAATCTAATTTATAGTGACAGAAACAGATTAGTGGATGCCTGGGATAGCTGGAAGGGAAGAAAGCAGGAGCTAGAATTACAAAGATGTGTAAGGAAATTTTGTGGGTAATATGTTCACTAACTTCATTGTGGTGATGATTTCATAGGTGTACAGCTATGCCAAAACATTAAATTTTACAATTTAAATATGTATAGTTTATCATGTTAATTAAATTTCAATAATGCAATTTTTAGAAGTATCTCTGTTTGAGTCTTAAATGCTATAGTCACCCTCATCTAGCATGCACCAAAGGAATTTTTGTTGAATTGAAACGCTGTTTCTTTTTCAGTAGCACCAAAATACAAAGGCATAACATTAGATGGGTAGAAAGGGGAAAAAATTTAGAGAAGAGAAAATCTTCACCATAGAGACATCCAAATTATCAAGGTAAAACTATGCTTATCTTAAAAAACTAAAGTTATCTTTAGTAGACAAGTCACAGAAGGACCTCTAATATAATTCATGGCTAAAATGGCTAGCTCTGCTACCAAATCAACTTTACTTAATTTATTGACTTAAAAATGGATATGACTGACTGCTCAGAAGTAATTTATTTTCCTTTAATGGCTCAAAGTGTCAATAAAAACAAATTGACCATTGCAGCAATGAAGCTTGTTGGGTACATCTGCTTGGCTGGATGTACAAAGACATCCATTCTTACTCTGTTATACATGCTTGAGAAATTTACATTACATTTGGGCACTTCATTTTCCCATCTGGATGGAGTTAGAGTAATTCACCTCTAGAACATTTTCAGTTCTAAAAACTTTTATCCAAACCTACTTGTACCATTTCTGCTCCAATAAAACATCTTCTTTCTTTCGTTTCTGTCCATCTTCCTTCTGTCTCTTTTCCACAAAATCTTTGCTTTCTTCTGTCCTCTAATGTCTTTTCTATTTTTTGTGTATTAATAACCCACATTGACATATTGGTCATTATACATATTTTGTACCATATAGAGTAGTTCATTTTCACATCTTGCTGGACCAACAGAATGGTCTACATAATGCTTTAAACAAAGCCCTATTACTTATGTGAGCCTGAAAGAGGTGCTGCCTCCTGTTTTTGCCAATGTGTAGGCTTGTCTCCGTTTTAGAAAATCAAATCCTTATGCCACCTAGTGTCTACCAGGGAAAACACAGTAAGAACTATTAAAACTCTCCAACAAAATCAGAGTGGCGTATCCACTCTGGGTTTGTATGACATTCTCCCATGGTACACCCTTCCATGCTGATATGTTGTTCCTCATTTTAAACTTGTTTATGCTCCCTAATTCTCTATTTCCTAGAAAAAAAGTATTTTCTTTATTCTCTCACTTCTCTGTTCATTGATATAAGATAAAAAATTTTTAGAGCTAGAAGGGACCTCAAAGATAATCTAATGCTAACTTCTCATGAAATTCAGCCAAGTAGTGGCAGATTCATCCGATTAACACAGGCCTCTTTCCTCCCAATAAGAAAGTTCCTGACATTTTGCTACCATATCTTATCTCATAGTTTACATTTAATTGAGGAGCCAAGACATAATAATGAAGACAAATAGCTGAAAAGCATAAGTAAGAGAAAGGAAATACTATGAAATCTATCAATGAATATGCCATTCTCTTTATAATTTGTCATTTAAAATAAAGAATATTGGTATAATTATGTTTATTTACTTAGTTGATCAAAATAAAATAGGGTAGATATTGTTTGCCATCACTTAGTGGAACTTGACTAGGAGCCATGGTATCAGTTGGAAGAGTACCAGGCAGAGGAAGATCCGGGACTGAAGAAAGCGTTGTGGAGAAAGGCAGGGTTCAAAGACGCTGTAAATTAGTACACTATCAAACATCCAAAGAGTTCCAATATTCTTGGAAAAGTGGCACCACCCGAACTAGAGATGGCGTGTGAAGCTCACAATCAGGAGAGGCAGCAATCAGGTTTCTAGTCAAGGCCTGATTTGCAGGGTTGCCTCTAATCCTGGGAGAGGGACCACTGGGAAGAATTAGGACAGAATTGTATTAGACTCTCAATTTTATTGGTACAATACAGACTGTGAATTTCAGAAATGAACTGTACTACAGACTAAAAAAAATGAAGGCAGTGGTTTAGTATTTTAGTGTAGGATAACACAGGAGTACTTAGAACTGGGCGGGTCACCCTGAGCCTCCGGGAGCCAGGGAACTTGCTTTCTCATTCCAAATAATAGGCTTCTGTGTGCTAGCAAGATTGCATTTAGCTGTTTTATATTAGAGAGAAATCTCCTATTTCACTCTCTAAGATTCCTTCATTCAACACTATTTACTAAGGCATTTTCTGTCAACATGGAACTGGAATTTCATTGGGAACTAAATGCAGCTACAGGATAAACTAAGTGAATTAGATGAAACTACAGATTATTATTTAATTGCTGGTAGGTGTGGTAGGTCATATATTAACTGTGTCAGCATGAGTTACTTATAATTACTATTTTGTAGAAGTAATTTAAATAATACCCCAAATTCAATAACTTTACCACAATATTTTAAAACTAAAGTAGTTTTTGCCCATTGTGGACACAAAGTTAATGATTAAGGACAAAACCTCACTAGCAACATAGCAGGTAAAGAGCAAAGGGATTTCATTCAAAGAATGGAGGAGGAGCAGGCAAAAAGAGTATCAGAGGGTAGTCCATTTTACTGAGAGCCTGTTGAGAACGGAGGCACCTGAAATCCCACTTCTCTCTGAGTGTAGTATCTTACTTTAAAGGTTACTGACTGGTTCGCAGTAGGCAATACCATCAAGATATGTGGGCTGAATGAACGAATGAACGAACAAAACACACGTCAGTGATGCTTATCACAGACAACGTGCCATTCTCTTTGGCTGGTGATGACGAGCTGAGTAGGCAGTCAACTTATTTCTTTATCCCACAGTAATTAACAATTTGTACATTACATTATATTATTTTCACCAGCCTCTTCTGTTTTACTTGCTGGTCATGATAATCTTTGATCTATATATATATTTTTTCATTGAAAAGAAAAAAGGTTGGAGAACCGTAGGAGAGGGAGTTAATCAAGACTCTTTCAAGTTCTTTCCAACGCAATGAGGCAGCTGTCAGTGCTCACCAGCCCATCTCACTGACGACACAACAGACTGAACTGTGCAAGATGACTGACAGCTCCATTTGCCAGGCAGCCATTTTGAGTGGCAGTTGCACTTGCACAATGTCCATCTTGAGTGGCGTCTCAACACCACGAACACCTAGTTTGATTGACAGCTTCACATACAAAGAAGTTAAGCCGGCATATCTCTGAGAGGCTGAGAAGAAAGTGTGGGAGAGATGTGTTCTATGGACTTTGAGTCTTTCCTCACCGTTTTTTTTTTCTGTGAACATTTCATTATCACCATTAAAAGAGTATAAAATACACACATGTAAATAAGACAGCAGTTGATTTCTCACAGCTGTGCTTGAAGTCAACATAGTTTTATGTCATATCACATGAAAATGTTTTCAATCTCTGTAAATGATATAAGACCAACATATTCTAAGTTATTACTGAAACCTTAAGTAAGCCTATTAAATGGCCTTATCATTTTAGTAACTATTAAACAAAACTGATAAGACCCAACACTTTCTACTTCCTATGCGGGGCATGCATGGGCATAATTTCTGTACTATTTTAGCAAACTTTTTTTACTTAACTTTGAGTTCACTACAAAATACAAGGGAGCCAATGAGAGGAAAAAGCTGCCTGAAATTTTAATTTAAGCCATACTAAAAATTAAAATTATTTATTGAGCACATACTAGTGAATAACACAGTACTTGGGACTGGTAATTAGAAAATACAGTTGAATGAAGTTTTTTCAAAAATGTTTAGCAATAGTACACCTGTAGCTGAATTATGTATTAAGTTTCAGGTATGACTTATTGAGGAGATTGTAAAGTTAAAATACATTCAGAGCATGGCAGCTAGGGTGGTGATGAAACAGGCAATCAAATTATATATGGCCTGAGTCAATGAACTCGGGGTGTCGTAGCCAAAAATTATAGGCTTAAAAAGGAACATGAGAGTTGGTATGAAATAACTAACTGACTATCAATGAGGAAGAGAGAAGACATTTTTTTTTGAACAATAAAACTAAAACAAAAAGAAGAAAAAAAGAGTATATGGTGAGAAGTCAGGGGAGGGGCAAAATTATGCTAAATATAAGAAAAGATTTCTAACAATTAGTGAAAATTAAATGCAATGGTTTAGCTTTTAAGTAGTATTAGGCTTTAACCTGAAAAGACTGTATTATTATCACAAATTATAACAATAACTATAACCTACTTATTGGTATTTTGGGCTCCTTTAAAAATATAGCTTTTAATTTTCTCTAACAACTTCCAATATAAATTGTCTTAATTCAAGCTGCTATATAACACAATACCATAGAATGGGTGACTTATAAACAACAGAAAGACATTTTTCATAATTCTGCAGGCTGTAAAGTCCAAAATCAAGAAATCAGCAGATGTAGTCACTGGCAAGGACCTATTTTCTTGTTCAAAGATGGTCCTCATCTCTCTGTGTTCTTACGTGGCAGACGGGGGACAAGAGATATTGCTATGGGCTCTGCCCTCACGACCTAATCATCCCCCAAAGGCACCACCTCCAAATATCATTATACTGGGGATTAGATTTCAGCGTATGAATTTTTAGAAGATATAAATATTCAATCTATAGCATAGATTCTCTCTCTGTCTGTCTCTCTGTCTCACACACACACACACACACACACACACACATGAAATGAAGTAGTTGGCCTAAGATTATGTGGCTAAATTTCAATTTAAAATATTTCCAGCATGTTGTGGCTAGTTGCATTCAATGACTTCTTTTTTCCAAGTACCTGTTGAATTCTTTGAAACCGATCAGATATATAAGGGAAACCATGAAAAAAGAATACAGCCTAACTGGTGTTGAAGATCAGGAGAGAGGTGTTAGCATATTTTTATCTTCAATACAAATAGTGCTATACATTTGTTTAACAACTTTTAAGTGAAGATATTAGATTCAATTACTTCATGGTTTCTTCCAACACTAAGAATACGCAGATTCTCTGTCAGTCTAGCACTCTATAATTTTTAAAGCACTTTCTTAACAGTTTTCTTATTTGACCCCAACAAACATCCTGTGAAAAGAAAACGGCCAGTACTAACATTTCTGTGTTGTAGAATATTAAACCACAGCCCAGTGAAGGCAAGAACTTTTTTAAAGTCCTCAAAGACTTGAGCTGGAGAGCCCACCTCGAATGTGACCTTATGGCTTCTGATCTAGCATGCCTTCTGCGGTACCCTGCTACCTTAATTTAATTTTCTTCTTTTGAAGTGGTGTTAAAAATTCTTGCCAATGCTGCTTCTTTTTCTGCCATATCTTTATTTTCAAGGATTCAGGCTGCCAGTTGGGTGCTGACAAGAGTCCCTTTTCTCCAGCTCATAACCTGTGATAGTTTTTTTATTGATGACCTAGTCAAATCTATAACTTCTATCTCAATATTAAAGAATTCTATAGAATGATCGCAGGTTACCTCTCCAGGCTTAATTTACAATAGCCTCTATATTAGCCTGCTTGGAATGCCAACACAAAATATGATAGACCAAGTGGCTTAGAGCACAGAAATTTATTTTCCCACAGTTCTGGAAGCTAGAAATCCAAACTCAAGGTATCAGCAGGTTTGGTTCCTCCTGAGGCCTCTTTCTTTGGCTTGCAGATGACGGCCTTCTCGCTGTGTCCTCACGTGGTCTTTCTTTGTGTATATGTTTCCCTCATGTTTCTTTCTCTGTCCAAACACCTCCTGATGTTTTTTAAGGATACCAGTCAGATTGAATTATCAACCACGTTAATGGCGTCATTTAGCTCAATCACTTCTTTAAACGCTCTTTCTCCAAATACAGTTCCATCCTGAGGGCCTGGGCCTTAGGGCTTCAACATATGAATGTTAGCAGCACACAATGCAGCCTGTTACCAGATCTTCCACTTTAGCCAGAAATGCATTTGTTCCCAAAATACAAAAAAAAAATTTTTTTCCTACCACCTCATCTTTGAACTGACTATCTTGGAGATGAGAAATGGGGATTATATATGTCTAGTTAACTCATTAATAGAGAAGAAACCTGGGGTTTTCTAAAAAGAAAAGTTAATTATGCTACTGAAAGCTTGAGAACTGGTCGGTCAGTAGCACTGTCAGATTTAGATAAAGCCTTGGAAAGAGGTCAGAGACCTTGTACCAATGGTCACCTTTCCTCTCAGCAATCCCTTCTGGCTTGAGATTCCCAGTCATTTTTACCAACTGTAACCTTATTTATTCTAAAAAGATTTCTTCCATAGACTTTCTCAGAAGAGTTTCTTGATTTACCTAGCCAGAAATTAATCTTTTCTTTTTAGAAACTTTAAGACTTTAACTCTTAAAGTATTTCCCATACACTTACAGTTATCTGTGCCTTTGTTTCAAATCCCACATCTGATGTAAATTTCTTAAACAGTGCATGAATTAAGGAAAAAAAAAAAAGGAGTCCTACGCTTTTCACAATAGCACCTAATATTTTGGTTTGCACATATACATACTAGATGCTCAATAAATATTTATTGCATTAGATTACTTTTTAGGCATCAATTCTCCTATTGTAAAACTGCCCCCAGCTTAAAAAAATGCAGCACTGGGAGGAGCGGAAGCAGTTACTAGCGATTGCTGATGCTGCCGAGTCCCGAGCTCTCAGAGCTCGTCGCCGACGCCCCTTGACTTACGATGGGGCTATGGCCTGACAAACCCATCATAAGGTGAAAATATTGTAAGTTGAAAAGGCATTTAATGTGTCTAACCTACTGACTAATATAGCTTGGCCTAGCCTACTTTAAATGCGCTCAGTACACAATATCCAAAAACAAAAACAAAAACACCCCACACTCATCAACAAAACAAAAACACTGGCAACATGGTACACTGCGGAGTATCTGCTGTTTACCCTGGAAACCACGGACCTGGCTAGGAGTGATGGTTCACTGCCACTGCCCAAGTGACATGGGGTTCGTACCACCTAAGAAAATCCTGGAAAAGATCAGAATTCAAGATTCAAATTTCTAATGAATGTGTATTGTTCTTGTACCATCATAAAGTCAAAAAAAAAAAAAAAAAGCGTAAGTTGAACCACTGTAAGTTGGGGACCTTCTGTGGTTATCATTTGAATTATTTTTATTTTTATTTTTTAATTTATAAATCATGTTTATTCTAATGAATTTTAGATAGCAGTTTACATATTTGGCATTCTCTACCAGGATGCTGTGAGAACCTTAAGGGCAACTGCATCTTGTTAATTTTTGTATTCCTAAAATTCAATCTGGCATTGTAGATGCTCTGAAGGTGCTGAATGAATGAATGTGTGACAGAAGAGGCCCTCCGCGTCACAGAGTGTAAGAGTCAGAGGTCTTGGCTTCCAGTTGGAGATGCTGCGTATTTAAAGGCATCAAGTAGGGATAGGTCGCCATCTAGCGGAAAATGTACAGCAATGCTATCAAAAAATGGAAGTCCTAGGACATTACATTGAATTTTTACTGGACTTCATATGCCCTTATAAATGTCTAATAACTGAAGAGAGAATATAATTGTCATTGCCTAAAACATACTAAAACAACAGGCAAGTTATAGATCCATTATCATATAATATTTTAAAGATATGTTTTAATGAAAAATAATGAAAAATTCTCTGGACTTTGTGAAACCAAGATGCATCCTCCAGCGTGCTCAAGTGCACAGATGTGCATCCATCCAATCAAATATTGTTACTCATGTTAATCTCATTCCTCTGCCTTCCCTTTTATGTCAGTTACTCTAGTCAGTTGCTCCACCAATGGACACAGACACTCTCAGCTATGGACAATTTTGTCTAGGCAAGCACAGTTTTTCCATTATCTTTAACTTTTCTAAATTTTAAAAATGTTTTAGGACACCAATGACTTTTTTGTTGAAAAGCGTTGAAACTAGAATCTGTGTTAATCTGTATACTCTTTGCACTGTGTGTGTCTCTGAAATTGAAAAGAAGACAATGGCATCTTAGAAGCACATTTGTCAATTACTGTATAGCTTGAATGATCTTGCAAGTTATGTCATCTATTTTATACTTATGCAAAAATTAAAAACATTATATTATTGAGATATTTATTTAATGCTATTTTATTGAAATAGTATATTTTATGTATATAGAAGTTTCATGAATGGCTTCTAATTCTAGAAAGCTTTTAATCTATTAAGGGAGCTCCTGCTTCTATTAAAAAATCTATGTTGGGAATATATCTAGTTCCCACAACAAAAGCATTTTAGATATTTAACTTAGTCTGACAACACAAAAATAAAATAAAAGAAGATAAAACCAGACAAGACAAAATATATGAAGTGATTGTTTTCAGGAATTACACAATAGATATCACAGGACTGTGATTCATGAGAAAAAAAAATATATGAGATAGTTCCACATTCACACTGGCTTTATGCCTGGAACATTTTTAACTTTCCAGAGCAATATATAAACTATTCAAAATAAGACATAAAAAATAAAAAGACTGAAAAAAATTAGCAGAAAATCAATGAGTGTGGGGAAAACTCCAAATATATGTGTAACTTAATATACATGTTTTTGGAGTCACAAAGAAAAGGGAAGAAAAAATATTTTTAAAAATTATGGCCAAAATATTCTCAAATTTGAAAATTCCAAATTCATAGATCCAGAAAGCTCAATGAAGCCCACACACAGAAAACATAAACAAAATTGCACAAAGGTACATCATAATAAAATTGCTCAAAGCTAGTAATAAATACACCATCTTAGATGCAGCATAAGAAAAAAATTACATACAGAAGATGAAACATAAAGATTATAGCAGATTTCTCATGTGATATAATGCAAACAAGAAGACAGTGAAGCAATATCTATAATGTACTGCAAAGAAATAAAGCTGACAACATAGAATTCTATATCTGGCAAACATATCTTTCAAAAATGATGCTACAGGCTGAATGTTTGTATGTATGCTTCTCAAATTTATATTTTGAAATCTTACCCCACTCCTCACTGTGACAGAACTGGGGGAAAAGCTTTGGAGGTGGTGAGACCAAGTGGATGAAGACCTTGTAAATGAGTCCAGTGCTTTTATGAAAGAAACCCCAGAGAGCTCTCTCACTTTTTCCACAATGTAAACACTAAACAAAAAGCTGTTGTCTATAAACCAAGAAGTGGATTCTTACCAGACACTAAATCAGCTCAAAGCTTGATCTCTGACTTCCAGCCTTCAGAACTGTGAAAAATAAATTTCTGTTGTTTATAAACCACCCTAGTCTATGGTATTCTGTTATAGCAGCATGAATGGACCAAGAAGTAGGGGTGCTACTATAACAAATACCTACAAACAGGGAAGTGGTATTAGAATTGAGTAATAGGTAGAGGATGGAAGCGTGCTGAGGTATATGCTTAAAAAGTCTACATTGCCATGAATGAATCAATTCTGGTGAGAACTCAGAAAGAAAAGAGAAAAGCTTTAGAAGAAAGCTTCAGTTGTCTTAGAGAACATCTAAACAACTGTGAACAGACTATTGGTAGAAATACCAACTGGTCAAAGACATTCTGTTGAGGTGTCAGTCAAAAATGAGAAACATGTTATTGGAAACTGGAGAGAAGATAATTCTTATTATAAAGTGAAAAATAAATTGGCTGAATTGTGTTTGTGTTCTTGTGTTTTGTGTAAACTAGAACTTGCAAGCAATAAATAGATTATTTAGCTATAGTCATTTCTAATCAAAGTGTTGAAGGTGTGGCCTGGTTTTCTCTGTGTATAGTTAAATATAAGAAAAAGAGAAAGGGCTTAAAGACAGATTTGTTGAGCAAAAAGGAACTAGAATTAGAGTTCTAGAAAATTATTAGCCTATACATTTTGCAAAAAAAAAAAAAAAAATCAAAACACCTGTTCAGAAGAGAACAGTAGGGATGTGACCAAGCAGCTCTTTAATAAGGAGCTTGGCAATGGTGTAAATCTCAGACCTGATCAGCTACCTCAACAGAAACCAGGCGCTATTCTTCAAGACCTTCGAAGAGTAACCCTGAATGTTATTCAGATCATCAGGGCTGTCTCTTTGGTTTCAAAAAGGGGAACTATCACTTCACTTTCAACAGGACAGATGGCCTCCCCCTGAAGTCATGGGAGAATAATCCCTGCCCAGCACAGCTGCGTGTGTGTCGGTGGGGAGTGGGCAGGATGACCATCTCAGTGGGCCCCGAAGGTGGGACCCCCAGCACAGTGGGCCTGTTCGGCACACCATTGAGCCAAAGAGGACTATTCTTGAGCCTTAATGTCTTATAATGTTTGCCTTGTAATTTGAACTTACTTGGGGCCCATTTTTTCTTTTTTCCTATTTCTCCTTTTTGGAAGGGAAATGTGTATTCCATGCTTGTTGAATCATTGTATTTTGAAAGCACTTGACTTGTTTGATATGACAGTTTCACAGCTGGAGAATGAAATGTGCCCGGGGTCTTACCCATATCTGATCTAAACAATATTTATATGAGACTGTATTTTAGACTTTAGAGTTGATGCTAAAATGAGTAAGCCTTTTGGGACTGATGGGATGAAATGAATGTATTTTGCATGTGAGAAGGAGATAAATTTTTGAAGGACTAGGGGTAGAATGCTATAGACTGAATGTGACCCCATGAAATTAATCTATTGAAGGCTAATTCCTTATATGATGGAACTGGGAGGTGAGCATTTGAGAGGTATTAGATCATGAGGGCGGAGCCTTCATGAATGGATTTAGTGCACTTACTTTAAACAAACAAACAAACAAATAAATAAAAAAAAAACAGAGAGCACCCCTGTCCCTTATGCTATATGATCACTCAGGTAGATAATGGTGTCTTATGAACAAGGAAGCAGGTTCTCACCAAATACCAAATCTGCCCTTATCTTGATTTTGAAATTTTCAGCTTCCAGAACTCTGAGAAATAAATTTATGTTGTTTATAAGCCAGCCAATCTATATCATTTTGTAATAGCAGCCTGAACAGACTAAGATAAATGACAATAAGATAAAGACATCTGAGAAATACTAAAGCAGAAAGAAATAATTACCAGTAGACCACAGACAACATGATAGATTGAAAGAAGTCCACCAAACAGAAGGAAAATTATACAATATGTGAATCTGAAATAAGATCACCAGAAATAGTACCTGTGTAGGCAAATATATGAAACTTTTCAATTATTATTTGTTTATTTAATAGGTACGTGGATGTTAAAAATAATGACAATGGATTTCAGGACCTGTATAAAGGATTAAAATGTTTGACATCTATAGCACAAAGGTTGCAGTGGAAAACTGGAGTTGAAATTTTATTGCAAGATGCGTTTATTATACAAGACTTAAAATACCACTTGAAGATAGATTATGATAAGTTAAAGTAATACACTGTAAACCTAAAACAGCCGTTAGAATAATAAAATAAAAAGTTATGGCTTCTAAACTGATAAGAAACTAAAAATAAATCACAAAAGTGACACAATTATTTCAAAAGAGCACAGAAAAGATGGGAATAAAGAGCAAAGAATAGTTGAAACAAATAGAAAACAAGTTGAAATATGGCATATTAAAACTAATGAGCTAAATAATTACATTCAATATAAGTGGTCTAACCATTCAAAAGACAGAGGTTGTTAGATTGAATAAAATATAATGACCCAAATGTATGTTACATGTAAAAAAGCTCCTTTAAATTTAAAGATGGAAATAAGTTAGAAGTAACAATAAAAAATTCATACAGTATGCTAACATAATGTAAAGTATCCTCAAGTGGCTGTAATACTATCAGTCAAATAGTTTTTGGAGCTAAGAATATTGTCAGGGATATATATAGATATATATCATATCACTATGATATATATAGAATATATATCTGTCCAGAAGGTATCCAGCCATGTACTATGAAAAGTAGAGACATTTGTTGAAGAAAATACAAGATACAAGAAACATTGTACACAGAACAATGACACCTCAGTTCCCTTCAAAATAGGCATCATGGGACCTCACACATTTCTCCCAATTGCCATCACACATTTCTCCCAATTGCCATCAGCTGCCCCATCATATTTTCCTGAATCTCATGGATTGTCTGAAATCTCTTCCCTTTCACAGGTAATTTTAGTTTTTGGAAAACCAGAAGTTGCAGGGCACCAAGTCTAGGCTATTATGGGGTTGAGTCATCTGGGTGATTTGATGTTTCACCAAAATCTCTGTACAAGATGTGATAGATGAGTGAGCACATTGTCATGATGAGGCTGCCAATCACCAGTTGCCCACAGCTGCAGCTGTCTGAATCATCTGAACGGTTTCCATGGAGGAATGTTGAGGCTTAAGCAAAATTTGATGCAGATGCATTACTCTGCTTTCTCAGTCATTTTGAATGCAATGGCCACACAGTATACATGGCTCACTCAATGGCATCTACCACTCCCACTGACCAGTACAGGGAAGTAATAATTGTTCATGCATATACACTCCAGACCACTCTCATGGGATGCTAGGTTACATCAATATCATGCAAACCATTCTTATATTAACAATGGCTGTACTTTCTCTGTATATACCTAAGTATGTAACAGATTTTATACATATTTTATATGAAAATACATGGACAAAAATGCCCCTAAGATCACCCTAAATAATCCTTAACTAAAAACAATAAATAACCAATACAATCGATAAATACAGTATAGGGATCCATGGTGGAATTGATCAATATTTGTGGTATATTCCTACAAAGAAATATTATGTAGCAATTAAAAAGGACTGTATAGTTATGTGCAACAACATGGATGAAACTCACAAAGATAATTTAAGCAAAAGATGAAAGATAGAAATGAGTGGCTACTACATAATTTCAATAATGTAAAGTTCTAAAGCAGGCAAAACTAATTTGGGTGCTAGAAGTCAGGAGAATGGTTAGCCTAGTCAGGCAGCAGGCAGGCTGGGTAGGAGCATAAAGAGTTTGGTAATGTTTCATCACAGTGATGGTGGGACAGGTGTGTTGATTTTATAAAATTTTATTAAGCTATATATTTATAACAGGAGCATTGTTTTTGAGGCGTGGAATACTTTGGTAAAATGTCCACTAAAAAGGTAGATCAGATTAAGTGTCCTCTTCTTCAAACACTCCATAACTTTCCACAATAATTAAAATAACTTAAAATTATAAAATCATATTTATAATGTATATTTTATATGAAGATATTGAAAAAGAGATAGAATATATATTTTCTGGAAATATATTGTCAATATTAATTCCAGAAGAATTAGAGAATCTAAAGAGTCCAATCATTACAGAAGAATTCAAAATATATCAGTGCCTGGGAGTATGATGGAAAAAATTGTACCAATTGTTTGAGGAACAGACAATGTGCATTGTTAAATAAACTGTTCCAAGTCATAAAGAAAAATAAAATTTCACATATAATTTTATAGGTTTGTGATAACTGAGATATCTAAACAAAACAAGATGTTATAAGGGCACAAGCATTTGTACCTGCATGGTCACGCACACAAACACAGAAAAAATAGGAAAATTACATCTGTAAACATATTATAAAAACACAGTTTTGAAATAAAAAGCAATCCTATTCTCAACAAATAGTAAAAGAATGATAACATAACCAAGTGCATGCTATTCAAGATAAGTATGAATAGTTTGATATTGTAATGTATCTTGATGTAATTTGTATTATTAAAATTTTAAAAAAGATAAGTAAATGTGATCCTTCCAGCAAGTACTAAAAAAAAAAATTGCTTGGTAAAATTCAGTAAACTTTCCTGATAAAGCTTTCTTAATAAAGCTCTAACTTGCTAGAGCTTGTCTACCAGAAACCCATCGCATGCCACCATGGTAAACCTAATAAGAGGTAATTAACATAGCTTAATATTTAAGGTTTGTGGTCAGAGAGCAATTTAAGAACTATAATAAGAACATCAGAAATCAAGATGGTGGAGGAGTGAGTGGAAGTCACACTGACCTCCTCCCAGGACCAACCTGGAAATACAACTAAATTTTGGAGAAATCACCTGAAACAAACAACTGAACAATAGGGAGAGAGGAGCCTTATAACCTTGGACAGACAGAATAATCAACTTTAGCATAACCCAACTTGTAAGGAGTGTAGAGACTCAAGAAGGCGGGCAGGGCACCCCTGGGTGGCAGCCCCAGAAGGATATTGAAACAGCCATTTGGATCCCCCTGAGAAGAGTGGGGTCTAAACCATAGGCGGAGATCTCCAGCCTACAGCACCAGGGCTCCTAAAGTACACGGGTAACAACCAGCTTCAAAAGGAGCAGGGTAGCCCTCTGTCAGAGACATGTAGAGGGAGATGCAAAGAACTATTTAAAGGGCTAACGCATAAATTTTTATTTGCAGCTACTTACCCTCGGCTTTGGCAAAGGCAAAGGTGGGGGCAGAGTGGGCTAGAGATGCCAGAGGAGAAACTGGGGAAGGAGGCTTTGGGGAGAGAACTGAGAAAGCAGCCGGTAGGATCCTGGTGCTGACTCATTATGGGTTCAGCCATCTTGCTCAGGTAGACCACTCCCCTGAGTGGCAACAGTATGAGAGGACCCAATAGCCCTGCCCCCAGGAAGGACTCGGCCCTCTTGAGTACAGACTGGCAGCCACGGGTACTAGATCCCTGGCTAAAGGGGGCACAGAGTGGACTAGAGACTCTTGAGGAGAGTCTGGAGACAAAGGCTTTGGGGAGAGAACAGAGAGAGTGTCTGGTGGGATCCCTGTGCTGACTGCTCTCTCATATGGCAGCAGCCATCTGGCTCAGGCAGACCACGCCCCAGAGCAGCAGCGTGAGAGGACCCAATAACCCTGCCCCTAGAAGGGACTCTGCCCTGCCCTGTGGTGTCTCTAAGCCGGTCTGCTGAGTGCAGAGTGATTAGATTAACAGCTGAAGAAGAGAGCCACAGACAATAGATTCCTGGAAGTCTAGAACAAACTGCCTAAGGTCACACAGGGTAAACATCTGACATCATCAGAGGCAGACCCAGAAAGAAAAAAACAGTGGTCTCCTACCATAGAAGTTCACACCACAAAATCAGAAAATCAAGTCAGATCAATTTAAGAAGCAGAAGCAAAAAAGAAGAATCTCACAAATAATGGGAAAATAAAGAAATTCCCCCCAATTGAAGAGGAAGGAGGAATCACTAGAAAGAGCACTAAATGAAATAGAGGCAAATAAACTAGCAGATACTGAGTTCAAAACAACAGTTCTAAGGAAGCTCAATGAGCTCAGTGAGCTCAAGGAGAACTACAAAAAACTACATGGAAACTATGAGGAACTTACTGCAAACTAAATCAACATGAAAAGGGACACAGAAAATATCAATAAGAGACAAAAGGAAATGAAGAATACAATTTCTGAAATGAAGAACACAGTAGAAGGAATCAAAAGCAGGCTAGATGAAGCAGAGGATCAAATCAGCGAGCTGGAGGATAAGGTAGAAAAAAGCTCCCAGAAAGAGCAAGAAAATGAAAAAAGACTCAGAAGAATTAAGAGGTATTTAGGGAAATGCAGGACAACCTGAAACATAATAATATCCATATAATAGGAATACCAGAGGAGAAGAGGAGCAAGGGACAGAGAACCTGTTTGAAAAAGTAATGAGGGAAAACTCCCCTAATTGGAGGGGAGAAAAAGTCATGCAAGTCCAGGAAGCACAGCGGGTCCCATTCAAGAGGGACACAATGAGGCCCGCTCCAAGACACATCATCATTAAAATGGCAAATATCAAAGACAAACAGAGAATCCTAAAGGAAGCAAGGGAGAAAGAGGTAGTAACATATAAGGGAGCCCTGATATGGCTAGCAGCTGACTTCTCAACAGAAAAACTACAAGACAGAAGGAAATGGCAAGAAATATTCCAAGCCATGGAAAGCAAAGGCCTGCAACCAAGTCTGCTCTACCCAGCAAGGCTTACAATTAAAATGGAAGGCAAAATAAGGAGTTTCCCAGACAAAAGAAGGCTAAAAGAATACACCTCCACCAAATCAGTATTGCAAAATATGCTACAGGGACTGCTTTAAGAAAATGAAGAAAAAGAGTCTATGACTACCCAGTTCCTTTCACAGTCACCAATACTTGGTATTACCAATATTTTAATACTTAATCTGATTGTGACAATGATGTGTTATTTTGTTACTTTTTTATTTATTGAAACTAAACCTGATTTTGCAGATTTCTTGTCTATTTCTATTATTTTAAAAAAGCTTTAAATGACTTTTGGTATGCTTTATCCATTTTTTGGTTAAATGTTTGTAGACATGTTTTCCCTTAAAAAAAAATCAAACCCATTATTAACCCTTTTTTAGATGTGTTGTAAGTACTTTCCTATTCTATTACTTGTCTTTTAACTTTTTTATATGCATACTACTGTATAGTCTTAATGTTTAATATAGTCATATTGTCAATATTTTACTTTAAAGCTTCTGGGTTTGAATATTTTACTTCAGGGTAAGAAAGATATTATTTTTTTTATCTTCTCCTAAAACTCCTTTGATTTTACATATTGAATTTTAACTCACCTGAATATTTTTTGTATAATGTGTGAAATAGGGCTCTATATTGGTTTTATTTCAAGTAATAATGGTCCCTGCACCTTATTTGTTGAATAAGCCTTATTTTCTCCATTGATTTAATATATCATTTTAATCATATATTACATTATTAGACTGGTACATATGTTTGTTTCTAGACTGCTCATTTTATTTCATTGATCTATTTGATTTATTCTGTGCTGGTGTCATTTTGTTTAAATTGCTGAGACTTTATAATGGATTTAAATGTTTTAATATTTTATAATGGATCTTGACATTTAAAATAAATAAGTAAATAAAATCAATTTGTATTAAAAAAAAAGAAAGAAAGAAGGAACTCCTACCTTTTGCAACAACATGGATGGAACTGGAAAATATTATGCTAAATGAAAAAAGCCAGTCGGTGAAAGACTAATACCATATGACCTCACCTATAAGTGGAATCTATTCAACAAAATAAACTAATGAACAAAATAAATCACAGACATTGAAACATGGAGCAGACTGAAAGTGACCAGAGGGGAAGAGGAAGGAGGACAATGGTGGAAAGAAGCGACTAAACAAAGAACTTGTATGAATGACCCATGGACATGGACAACAGAGTAGGGATTGACCATGGGAGAGAGGAGGTAGGGTGGGATGGGTGGGGAGGGCAAAGGGGGAAAAATTGAAACAACTGTAATAGAATAAATGTGATTTAAAAAAAAAAAAAGAACATCAGTATCAGGATGAGTAAGTAGGAGCTAGAATTTGGATGCCCTCATCGAAAAGCACAGAATAAAATGTATTCCTATGATATGCAGAGCCATCTTTACAAGAAATTATGAACTGCAAATGTCCTATGTCTGTTTTCTACTCTCTCTTAAATTCCACTCAAGCTCCCAAGGTCTGGTAGCCGGACGCTGATCCGCAGGTAACACAGACACTGCAGAGATCCTTGGAATACTATGTTGCTTGCCCTGGATCCTCTGATGCTTTCCATGCTGCTTACTATGCACACAGATTCACCAACCCCATAGCAAAGTTCATTTAGAAACTGCTTCATAGTAAGTGTTAATGAACAGTAACTATGTAATACGTTTCTACTCCTTTGCATAAGTCCTTGTTTTTGTAAAACAGAAACTCTACTTCCCAGACTGAGTCTTTGATAGGGGTGAAATTTGGCAACAGTGAAAGAATTATCTAACGTTAACACTAATCCAAGCTGAAGAAATGAACACTCGTTTCCTCTTGCCCCACTTTTACAGTTGGATGAATAAAAGTAACATTCATAGATTTATTTGAAGGATAAATTAGGTATGAACCCAGAGAAAACAAAAGGGATGTGGTATTTAAAATCATACTCGTCTGTCCAAGGTGGGTCTTGGAAGTGTGGTCTGGTAGTGGTGATGGCTCAGGAGAAAACACAGGGTCTGCACGGCTGACTCAAGGATGATTTTATGACAATACTTTCATTTTAAAAGCGGGAGAGTCAGCTTCTACTTAGCACAGAGCTTGGTACACAGTAACTGTGAATTAAGTCGTATGTCAACTATTTTCCTCTCTCTCTGGTTAGTTTGTTGAAAATATCACAGACCCCACACCAACAGATCTGGTGGATTTTCTGGCTGGGGCCCAAGTGTTAGCACTTTTCATAAACTAGTGACTTAGGGTCACGCTGAAAAATAATATATAGAAATGCAATTACTTCTTCAAACAACAGATGGCAGTAAAGTCAAAAGAAAGGTAGACTTTTTCCTAGCCTCAACAATTGTCAGTAAGCATCTTTGACCCTTGACCTCTGCATGGACACACATGAATATAAAAAGCTTCACTGAAAGCTTGCTGGCTCCAAACATAATTCTTATTACATATTTATAACAATACCTTGTTATTATTTTACCTGATGTTACCTTACATTTATTTAGTAATTTAAAATTTTATGAGCTCTATTAAAAAGACATAGAGAAGTACACATTGGTAGTTACAAAATAGTCATGGGGATGTAAAGTACAGCATAGGGAATATAGTCAATAATATTGTAATAACTATGTATGGTGCCTTGTGGGTACTGGAAATATCAGATGTGTCATTTTGTAAAGTATATGATTATATAATAACTATGCTGTACACCTGAAATTAATACAACATAATATCGAGTGTAAATTGTAATGGAAAAAAATAAATAGAAAAATACATATCATTTTATCATCCCACTTTTCTTGAAGAATTTACCAATCTACCTCCTTAGTACTGTTATTTGGTCTGGGTAGGTGTATTAAAATAATAATGATATGGAGATTATATGTGTGTGTGTAAATTATTCTATCTATTCAACCAGTAGCTCTTAAGCTTCTGCAATATGTTCTAGGATGGACTGAGAATACAATCCTTCTGAAGGATTTAAATAAGTATAGAGATTAATCAAGGCAATGGAAATAGACATAGTAAAATGATGTCAGTCTATCTTTGGAGAATTAAAGATATTTTTCTGCATGAGGTGCCATGAAAGTTGAAATCTAAATTTCAAAAAGAGTAAGCCAAACAAAGAGGTTGGAAAGAGGCAGGAGGGAGGAGCATTCCCAGCAGAGGGAATCCCATTACACAAAAATTCCCAAGCCAAGGGATAGCATGGTAACTTAGAAGAACTTTAGTTAATTTGCTATGCTTGCAGCAAAGATTTAGGTGGGATATGAAGGAAACTTAGTCAGAATAATAAGAAAAGACCAAACCATGAAAGCTATCTAATGCCACGCTCAAGAATTTGGAAGTATGAAGAAGGACGTTATTGTAGGGTAATATGGAGGCAATTAGAAAGCTACGTCATATCCACTATATTCTTTGGTCTTCATAAAACCATATAAGTATTTTTAGAGGAAGAGAAAACTATCAAAGAATATTAAACGGCTTCTTCCAAGGTCATGCAGCTCTGGTAAGCACAGACCTAGAAAGGGAAGCACGACTTTAGAGTTGTGCCCACGGTTCTCTCCAAGGCATGGAATATCCTTGCACCATAACAAAGGAGATATCAAGACCGCAAGCCATAAACACCCCCACAATCCACTGAACACCCACTCTGAGTCAGACAAATATTACATATTCTACACAAAGTATTTCTACCCCTAACCAGGACACAGAACAGCTACTGAACCTATCCAAGAGATGAGGATGTGGAAGGAATGTTAGACAAGAGGAGGTCTGAAGGAATGCAAACATTATTGGCCTCAAGTTGAGATATGTCAGTTGAATCAAGAAAAATAAAATAATTTTCTCTATTCTGTTTTGATGTTTGCATGTTTTTTGGTTGAGAAAGCATTGTGTGTGAAGGGCTATATTTAAAAAAAAAAACAGAAAATTAAGTGTTTCTGTAAATTTAAAGCTTTCCTATACCTTCAATTGACCTGATATTCATATTGAAACATTCTCATTTCATACTCCTAAGTAGCTTGAAGTAAGTTCATATTAATATTCATACTTTACAGATGAGGAAATTGAAATCCAGAGAGGTTAAGTGACTTGTACCTACATAGCTAATAAATGTCAGTCAGAAAAAGCAAACAGCAAGACAAAAAGAGCCTATTTATATGGATAGCATAAAAAATAACAAAAGAAGATTCTTTACCTTTGTAGTGATATTTTATTTTCTGATCATAAAAGTAATGTATGTTTATTTTTGAAAACAAAATGGATTTTTATATTCTTAACAACTAAATAGCAATACTATCATACAAAAGGAAAATGTTCTAAAAAGAGTGATAATGGGTGCTTAACCTATATTCTATCCAAAGTTTCTCAAAAAATGGTCCTATCAGTAGGGGGAAATAGTAACAAGTTAACAACATAGCTAATTAATTTATAATAAAATTATCACTCTACAACTAGAAAACATACATTTTTTTTAAAATCCATAAAGAATATGTGTTAAAAAAATCTGAGTCGTGTTTTCTAAGTTGCAATGAAACTTCAAGCAAAAATCTCAATAAAAACAAGAGTAATCACAGTATTTGAGGTAGAGAATAATGAAAATAAGAACAGACTTTATGAAGTAGACTAAACCTATACTGAGAGGGAAGTTTATTGTTACAAATATTCTTTTTGAACTATTATTATAAAAATAGAAAATGTAAATACATTCATTTTGAGTTATTGGCATTCTACATATCATATGCCTGGAATATATAACAGAATGATATTAGGAAAATGATAGAATTGTATCTTAATCACATTTGAGTGATATACTAGCAGAATTTCTTTAACAGTAAGTGACAAAAACTCAACTCAAAGCAGATTAAATATGAAGAATTTTTTTATTCAATGAATTTTGGAGAAGTCAACAGACATGATGAGAAATAAAGGAACCAGGGATATTGGGGACCACAAAGACAGAAAAGTGTGCGCTTGATGTTTCTCTCTCTCTCTGGTTTCATTCTTTATGTCTTCATGTCACAAAAACAGCCACAGAAAGTTGTAGGTTTTTTGACTGGTAGATTTGTGACCTGAGAGGTAACAGGTTTTTTTGTTTTTGTTTTTTTCCCCCACAAACTAGTGTTAGAACAACTCCATGGGAGAATTTTTATAAGTCTCATTTGGGTTATTTACCAATTCAAAAGCAAGATATATCCTCCTGTCCTTCAGACAGGAGTAAGTCTTCAGAAAAATGGTGAGGAGGTCATTGTGGGAAGTCCAAATGAAAAGATGATGCAAACAGATTTGAAAATGAAGGCTGATAGAAAATGTATGATTCCAGAAGTGAAAAACAAGTTTCAATCCTCCACTTGAAGGAATGCTGAGTTGGACAGACAGAAACAAAAATAGGAGAAAGTAAATAAAAATAAATAAATAAATAATAAATGAATAAATAAACCTTACTGTAAATAAAGGGAACAGGAGGGTGAGGGTAAATGGGGGATAAATGGTGATGGAAGGCAACTTGAGGTGGTGAACACACAATACAAAATATAGATCATGTGTTATAAAATGTACCCCTGAGACCTATGTGATTTTATTAACCAATATCACCCTAATAAATTTAATGAAAACTAAATGAAAAAGACATATATTTTATAGTTACATATACTATAAGAAAATTTAAAAATATGAGTTTAGTAATGCAATAAGTCCTTTGGAATAGGTATTTAATAAATGTAATAAGAAAACAAATCAACATTTGAAAGAAGTAAATATATCTACAGATAGAGAATAGATAAAAAAATAATTCTTTTCCCAAAATTTAGAAAAGTTTAAGAAAATGTGATATCATACCCATGAAGAGTTGCTCTAGGCTTCATTTATGGATTTGAGGCTCCAAATAATAAGTTAAATTTGAGTGTCTTCTTTCATCTGCCTCTTACCCCAACCTTATTACAATAAGTCTCCACTTCAATTCACCTGCAAAACCCCTAGGGGTGTCCTATGTGCATTCATATGGAACCACAGGTCTAGTGAGCCGTCCAGTTTGTTACTGCATGGCATTAGCTATTGCTTTCCTTTCCTAGTCTTCTGTTCAGGATGGTAGGCCCACTGGGCTTCCTTGTCTTCTGTCAGGGACTGGAATCTCTCTGCACATTTTCCTGATGGCCCTGTGTCATCCTGGAATCGCCTTCTTCTGCCAGAGCCCACAGTAGCTAGGGATCCAGGAGATGAAAAGCTGAATGCTTTCCATTTCTGAAGGGACATTGTTATGAAATACATTGAAGGAGTGTTACTCATATTTCAATGTCTTATAGACTTTAGGAAATGAAACAGGTCTTTAATTTTGACTTTTAGACTCTTTATTCAAGACAGTAGTCAAATCTAAGTACAGGTGGATCTGGATGGTGAAATAAATCAGAATGGCAGATAATAGGATTTTCTGAAAAGTGACTCTTCTCTTTGTCAACCAAAAGAATAAATTTGTTTATTTCATTGGAGATGAGTTTACTATAATTTGCTCCTATTTCCTTCAAAATGACTGTTCTCTCAGAGGCAAAACTAAGTACAGATTTCCTGCATAGCAGTAACTTGGACTTGAGTACATGTGTTTGGATTCTTAGTTTAATGATCATAGATAGTCTATATTTAAACAAAGGACACAGACAAACCTTCTACAATCAGAGAAAACTGGATCTTCATGAACTGCTCCACCCTTGTCAGTTTTAGGAGAGGTTCACATTAGTATCTTGCTCTCATTGAAAATTCCTCCGTCCAACGTTCTCTCGAGTCTCAAAATGAAGCTATCACTTGCACTCTAAAGTAATATAGCACTAATTTAATTCCATTTTGTCTCATGTTGCTCCCTAATTGGTTCAAACATGTCAGTCATCTCTCTTACTACACAATGAGTGTTGAACAGGCAGGAATCACGCCTTACACTATTGTGACCTCAAAACGTCTAATCTGGGGTTGCATATGGAGTAGTGTCTCAGTAAATACTTATTTTGATTCATACCTAATGTACATGCTGAAACATTCTTTCCTCTTTCCCAGGATTAGATACTAAAATCATTAATGTAAAATCAATTTGTATTAGAAATTTCTCAAATCATATTCCTATTATATTAGCATGTAATTTTCTGAATACGGTAGAAAATCTCTGCTTGTTAATGAAGTCTGTATCAACTGCTCTCATTATAAAACTTTCAAATCTCATTAACTAAACCAGGCATTAAAAATACGAGAATAATAGAATGAAATGAAAACATGTTGATACGATTAGATTTGGGTAACTTTCCCCTTCTACTGAGGGAAAAAAACTACCGCCTGAGTAAATGATAACTCAAGCTTAGGAAACATACCTTTTATAAAGTACAAGAAATATGCTTGCCTACATGATCTAGAAGAATCAACGATTTTCTCAGCTAACTGCACCCTAGCTAGAATTATGGACAGAAGAATGAAAATGTGGCATATCTTAATGAGGGCATTTCCCATAGTGATGCACAATGAAAATATGTACCACATCGATACCCTTTACTAATTCCAGCCAATCTTCATGTACAGTGTCCCAAGCCTTTATTTAGCTGTACTTATTGGAAATTTAAACTCAAGTTCATTGACTCCTTTCTACCCTAGACACCTATACCATACTTTTTTTTTTTGGAAATATAGGAAAGAAATAACTCATACTCAAGCAGTATAGGTTTCTAGAAAGTATTTGCCTTGCCTCAGCATTTTTCTTCTCTTTCACTCACATATGGTACTTCCTAGAGGCAGAAAGGAGGCAAAAAGAAACATCTGATAAATAAATCATCTAGTTTTGGCATATTTAAGTCCATTAGAGAATCATAAAATGTCCGAGCTAGAAGCAACCTTCAGATTATCCTAGACTAGTGATTTTCAACTGGTGTGCTGTGAGAGACATACCAGTCAGAGTGCCACAAGAATGTTCACAATACGCAAAGCCTGACTATCTACTCAGGGGCACTGACTTCTCTTGTCTTTAGATTGCCAAATGAAAAAAAGTGACAGCAGCCAACACAGCAATAGCCTTCTGGTGTAGATGAATCAAAATTATATACATATATATATATTTTTTGTCAGATGGGCCAAAAAATTTTTCTGGTGTGCCATAGAATTTTAGTAATTAGTTTGTGTGCCATAAGATAAAATAGGCTAAAAATCACTGTTCTAGACCTACCTACCATATGACTGAGAATAATGACAGATGGAAGTAATACTTTGGAGCTTGTTAGAAATGTAGATTCTCAGACCCTAACCCGGACTACTGAATTGGGACCTGCCTTTTAGGTGACGCACGTACAGCTTCAAGTTTGAGAAATGTGAGGGGGTTTTTAAAATGCTTTTACACATCATTTACCTTTTTTTTTTTAGTAAAGAAATGGTTCTACCCTATGAGTGCTGCCATTGAGAACAGCCACACTATGGGTGCTACACACAGAGAGGGAAGCTTTCTCCAGGGCCCTTCAGGTCTCCCCATCTCCCAATCACCACCTCTTCCTCCACGTAGTCATGGATTTAAACAACACCTTTCTCCCATTCCAGTTCTGCATCTGCCCGTACAATGAAATACCACTCCTGGTCAGCTTTGTCTACATGACCTCCTCCAGCTGGGAGGTCCTCCTGCCAGGCCAGCAGAGTGCCAATCGCATCATCCATTTTGAGGACAGCACCCTGGGAAGGTAAGTGACTGGGCAAAGGTTAACTGGCAAATGGTGGGTGGAAATGAAAATCAAGGGAGATGTCTCACCACCTGGCGATGTCCTGAGACCATTAGAGCACTTTGGGCGTAATGCTGCTCTCATCTGTATTATGTTTCATGCACATTTCCTGCCCTGCAGCCAGTGTTGCCATTGTAATTACAGACTCATATTCAGCTGCCTTGAGAATGCTGATGGCTGTAAAAAAAAAAAAAAAAAAAAAAAAGAGCACTCGCCGCAGTGGGTGGGAAGGGTGGGCAAATTGCAAATCTCCTATTGTGTAAGCCTGGAAATCTGTGATTTTGGCTGACTCCCCACCACAAAGAAAGATTTCATATGCACGTCGTGCCCCCATCAACCCTCCTTCGCTTAATGTTGCTATAAAGAGGCTAAGCAGAAATGAGCAGGCAGGAGAGGCTGCAGATCCAAGTGGAAAGCAAGCAGGAAACTATTTCTCGATGAAGAATACCAGACTACATTGGTCGAGACTAATATCTAAAATTAGAAAAATCTTGCCTTACAGGATTTGATGGAAAGCATATTTTTAAGGAGCCTCTGCACCCAACATCACCAGGACTTTATCTAAAATTAGACCACAAGCAATTCATTCCTGTGCATCAAGGAATTATTTGTTAAAGATTATTTTTTGGGAGTTGTTTTCTGTTTGATGCATCTTTTCTTTCTGAGAGGAAACATAGTCATCCCAACTATAGGAAGAAGTAAATGGCCTAAAGCATAAGACACCCATTTTTCCCTGGACCACGGAGCATTCATCAGTCAGTCAGTGTCAGTATCCACTTTGAGGCTGCACAAAGATCTAGGTGCAGAATCTTTCTCAATACAGAGGAGCAGGCAGCAGGAGCCACTGGCAGGTGGGAGGCAATGTGATAAGACTTAGAACTCATTTTTAATTTAAAGAAATATTAATTTTTCAAAAGTTGAAATTTCTGAAATTTGGTAATAATATTACATTGATTTATGCAGTGTTTCTCCAATCTGCCCCCACTGTATCATCCCACTTACACTCATCCAAACCTTTATTAATACCAGAGCTTGTTTTACAAACAAAAATTTATGAAGGAGAAATGATGAAATACTGCCATTTGCGATAAAATGAACGGCCCTTGAGAATATTATGTTAAGCGAAATAAGTCAGTCAGAAAAAGCTAAGAACCATGTGATTTCAGTCGTATGTGGGACATAAAGCTGAAACTCAGAGACACAAACGAACAACCGTATGGTGGTGACCAGAGAGAGAGGGGTGGAGAGTAGTAGATAGTCAAGGGGGCTAAATACATAGTGACAGGAGATGGTTCAACTTTGGGTGGTGAGCATAGAATGCAATATACAGGCCATGTTTCATAGAAATGTACATTTGAAATTTACATGACCCTATTAACCAATGTTACTTCAATAAATTTAATAAAAAATAGAATAAAAAGGAAAAATGGATATTCTCTATCCTTACATTAATGCCTTGGAATAAAGAGGTTTTGTTGTTGTTGTTGTTTGCTTGTTTATTTGTTTTTATGATAAAATTCAAGGGATATAAAATATTTCAACCACTTTGGAAAAGAGTTTTGTAGTTACTTAGAAAGTTTAATAGAAATTTACCATACAACCCAGCAATGCCACTCCTGGATAGCTACCCAAATAAAAACATATATTCTAACAAAAAAAAATATCATGTTAATGTTCATGGTGTTATTATTCATAATAGCTAAAAAATAGAAAATAATTAGAAAACTCCTGGATACAATGGGATGCTAATCAGCATAAAAAAAAAGAATGGACTACTGATACATGCTACCACCAAGCCTCAAAAACATTGTGTCAAGTGAAAGAAACCAGGCACAAAAGCCACGTACTATACAGTTTCATTTATCTAAAATGTACAAAATAGACAAATCAATAGAGACAAAGAATAGATTAGTGGTTGTCTGGGGCTGGGCTGGGAATGGGGATCAACTGTTAATAAAAATGGAGGATCTTACTGAGATGATAAAAATGTTCTAAAATTGATTACGGTGATAGCTGCACAATTTGGTAAATTTACTAAAATTCCAATGGCTGACTTTATGATATGCAAATTATAATTATACCTCAGTACAGTCCAAAACATTTCAAATGACAAGGACAAGGAACCACTATTGCATTTTTTAAAAAAAGAAAAAGAAAAAATTTAGAGAAGAGAAAGAGTTGGGAATGTGTATTGAGGGCCATCACTAGCAGCTGGCCAAATTTATTGTCTTCCCGAGGGAGCTACTGAAATCAATAGCACTAGCCTTATTTTAGAAGAAGGAGTTTACATGCGACAATGCTAACCAAGACCTAAACATGTTCTTTGTTGATGTCTCAGAGTTGCCAGTCATGCAGCCTTTTTTTTTTTTTTTTTAAATCAGTCACTCCCAACAGGTTTAAATCAGGTTAGTTTTTTCTCATTGATTCTCAAACATGGAATCAGAGTTCTTAAAAATTCTTTGTTCTGTACTACACTCCTTCCTATTTTCTACCAATCCATCACATCAAGATTACAGACTTTTTATTTACCTAGAGAAAATTTTCTTTTGGAAGCAATAAAATGTAGGGTACAGATTGGGGAGACATTTACTCAGAGTCTAAACTCAGCAAGGATATGTCCAAATCTCACTCTGTTAATCGCTGATCTGTATTTCATTATTTACCTTAAATCCACATCTGGAACTTTTGGTTTCAATCTAGAAATGATGAGTTTTGAGTCTTCAATGGGAATATAGCATAAGGCACTGTAGCTATGTAAAGATTGGGCTGGCAAAGGTAGATGTGATCTTGAAGACTACATGAAGAATTCTGACCACTTGTCCTATTGCAGTGAAATACTGAGAGGTGTAGACATTAAAATATTTGGGATTTTAAAATAAATATGGTTTAAATCCATTGCCTATCAAGAAAACTTGTGCAATGCATTAGAATGGTGGTACTATTAGCTAAGATAGAAAAATATGCATGCAGACCAGGTTGTTAGGGAAGAAGATTATGAACTAAAATGTTCACAGACTGAGGTTGAGACAACCATCCTAGTAGAAATTCCTAGAAGGCAGGTTGCTAAAAACTAGAAATACAAGGAGAATTCCTTGGCTAGAAGTTTAAATTTGAGAGTAAACAATATGTAAAAGGATAATTGAAGGCATGTGATGTGAGGAAATATATGAAAGAATCAGGAGAGAGAATACTGTGAGAAGAGAAGTTATGACAAAACTTTGTGTTAGTCTAAGGACAAAAAATGAAAATAGTGGGCAATTATGTAGAGATAAGAGATACAGAAAGGAAATTTTTTTTCAGTTGGGGTTCAATTGGCTCCCCACCCACTGTGGAAGGAACAAATTTTACATTCATTTTCAAATTTATTTCAATATTCCTGACCTGTAATGGATTCTTCTTTGGATTATTCTTTAAGCTGGTAATATTTTTTTCTGTTTCTCTCCTTTAATTAATGAGTTACATAAAAACTTTGCCATCTGTTGTGATATATTTACCTGAAAGTCATAATTCTACCTCATTAAAAATTGTCCTATAACAAATCAGAACATTTCATTTTGCAACATCTCAACAATTATTAAAATCAAAAGGAAATGAACTTTTCCTTTAGAAATAATGTGTACTAGGTGTTTTTTTAATGTATCATCAATCTCCAAGTTACCCAGGCTTTAGTCTTTAAATTTTTTTTTTTTTTGAAACTCAGTCACCATTACACACTCATATCTAATTCTAATTACTCAATTCCAGTGACTATGTCTCTAACATTATCATAATCTCTTCAAATTGATACTTTACATGCATCTAAGAAAATAGTATCAATTTTTGAGAGTATGAAAGTAGAATAATATCGGTCTTCCATAGTGTAGCTTTCAGGATCTCCATGGATTATAACAGTCCATAGATTGGTTATAAGTGATAAATGGATAATTTATTTTAAAGGAGAATTTAGTAAATCAAGAATAAGACCAGCCAAAGAATAAATAGTGCCCAGGAAATCCAAGTTTGGAGATAGGATAAAATTAATTAGGAGCCAAGGCCTAATAACCAGCATATTTGGGCACCACTTGAATCCTTTGTCACTTCGCTCAATATTTAAAGATCTTATAAAAAACTTTAACCAACCTGGATTAAATAGTCACACCTTAGCTCGGGTGATAATGTCCCTTTGTTTGCATAAAGTCCCAGTAATTTATACAATGGGTAATTCTCTGAAGGAAAATAGTATGTGGTTGGAACAGGTTAAGAGATACTGGGTAAGCAAAAATAAAAACCAAAACTCACTAAAATCATCATACTTTGTCTAGCCTTCGATCTTATTTCTCACTACACTTTCAGTATTTCTAAATTGTACTCAAATCCTTTCTGATACATGATCCTTATTACCAGATCTGTATACATTTTGCCCATAATATCCATTTTATTTGTAATGTACCTTCCTTGGTGATTTTATGTCTAATTTCTATTCATTCTTTAATGTTTACCCTAAGCTCCACCTCTTTGATGAAAATTTTATTCATCTGAAATATTCCTGTAAGCACCATATTGTAAATATTTGCATACAAGCTACTATCTCCTTTTTTTCTTTTTTTTTTTTTTGAGTGTAGGCTCCTGGTGTGCAGGGGTTGGGTCTTATTCAACTCTGCATCCCCTACAAAGTTTAACATGGGCTGACTACATAGTAGATGTGCAAGAAATAATTGTCAAATATATGAATATAGTGATAACAAACACGTTATTCTACTAAATAAGAAAAGACCTACAGAAGGGACTCTCCTCTTTTTGCTTTATATTTAAAAAGACGTTATGTTCTTATTTAATCCATTCTGTCCTCCCTTTTAGTGCAAGACATTATGTCCAGCAATTAAGCAGTTAGAGGCAATAAGTGAGATGTTTTTCTGTGCCATTCAGAAGCAATTGCCAATAGAAATTAGCATTTTTCTTCCACTGGAGCCCTCAGCAGCTGCAAAGAGTGACTCACTGAATGGCATGTGACACTGATTACATTATCTGGTGATAAGGGGGTCACAATTAAATAAAACCCTTTGCCAATGTGTGTGTTGCAACTCCAACCCAGATGAGCAATCCTCCCCTTTCCCACTGAGCTAATGCAGATCTTGGAGTAATGGAAGACAGACTTCTGCCACCCTCTGTCATTCCAGCAAGGTTCTGCTCTATAATAGGTGTAGTAATTCAGTTGTAATTAAACAAGACCTGATATATTATTTCCTAATGAACTCAAGTGAAGTCATCTTCCACTTCTTCCCAGTGCCTCTAATTAGGCAATAAGGACTATATCATGAGCAATAAAGATCACTTTACTGGACCAGTGATGAGGGATTCGAGAGCACACAGGGAGGCTCTGATGGCCCAGAGTGAGAGGCAGGTAGGTGGCCGTTCTAAATGGAACATACTCCATTCCTCTTGCCATCTGCTCCCAAATTACCTAGGTAGCAAGCACTGATGAGGAACAAATTGAATTGAAGCTGGAATAAGAAGCTTGAAGCCATCAGTCATCAGCCCAGCAATTTAAATCAGAGTTTTATGTGTATGGGTTCTTTGTATACTTATTCTGATGCTTTATTTAATTCCAAGATTTTCACATCCACTATCTTGTGGAATCCTCAGGAAACTTGAGTGGATTAGAATAGTTTGTTTTTGCTTTTCCTGTCTCATGCATAGAAAGATTGGGATTCCACAGTTTGAAGTGGCACACTCAGTGCAGGAAGGTTATAGCAGTCACAGATGTCTGCCACTGAATCCTTCATCTAGTCACTCCAAAGACTGTGATTATATTTGATTTCCTGTGTTTTCAACTGGTAGACCTGTTCTCCTTGCGTCCCTTATGAATTATTAGGTGAGAAACTGTGTTGTCTTTCTTGACTTCCCTTCAGTTCATCTAAGACAGGGGTAGACAAACAGGGCCTCTAGTCCTCCACTTGTATGTGAAAAACTAGGCACTGTTTATAGCACATCCTTCTGATTCTTGATTCTCTGGGAGATGTTTTACAACTCTGTAGGTTTCAGGTGGCTGAGAGCAAAGCAAAAAAATAATTTGCATCTGTAGATATGCAACTATATTCTGTACAGTGGAGGGACAACCCTTCTTCTGCCCTGTGGAAAACCTGTTTTTTCTCCATTCACACATTTATTTCAATATTCTTGATTTATAACTATGTCTATTCCTTAATTGTTTTATTTAAATTGGTTGTAATATTTGTCTGGTTTCCTCATACAACTTTTAAAAAAATCTTGGGAGTGATGTCAGAGGAATGGCAGTATGAGAGATCCCTTTGGTCTCTCCCATTAAAGTTTCAACAAATTGAACAGCTATAATCCAACAAAAGATTCCCTGCTCAATGCACAAATATATTTGAGAGATCCACTGTTGAAACATCTAAAGGGCAGTTGGGGGCAAACTAGGGAGGTGAGAAGGGAGAACAGCTCAGCGAAGCCATGGACGCAGCCCTGCAGCTTGTCATTCACTGTGGGGCTCAGCCCAGATTGGGGAGGAATCAGGTTGAGGCTGGCCCTCCCTTCAGCTGGGAGTGAAAGAAGTGATGAGATCTAGTGAGTATTCCTACAGGAATAAGCAGTATGAGCTGCAGCTGAGCCCAGTGACCTGGGCAGGGATGAAGTACAAAGCGTGGCCTCAGTTGTCTGACAATTGGCATTCCAGACAGAGAAAAAAAACCCGTGGAGCCTGGTCACCTTCCCTTAACCTAGCAGAGCTAACTTCTTCTTACCCTTCATGTTGGGCTGCAGAGCATATTATCTGCAAATCTGAAAACTGGTACTACAGAACACCTTTTTCCTTGAGTGAAAGGTGCACTGTGAGACTCTCCCCATTGTTGGGTGGAGGTGCAAGGGGGATGTGAGGAGGTCTGCTGGTCTCCACTGCTAGAAGGGCAAAACAACAAAAGAGGCAGCTGGGTTCCCCCAGCTCACCCTACTCCTGATACTGAGTGTGCACTGCCAGCAGCATCTGGTTGGTGGGGACAGCACTGGGATTTCATATGTTAGGAGCCCCATTGCCCACCAACTTCCCCTGCAGTGTTTGTCCCCTGGGGCTGGAAAGACCAGGTCATAGGGGAAGCACCCACTTCCCCAGAGAATGCAGGCAATTTTACACCATTCCACCTAGAGACTTGAAAAGCCACAGAAATGTAAAGAACATTTGTAAAAAAACAAAAACAAACAAATAAAAATATCCCTTGTGATTCAGTACCACAAACTGGCAAACAATAGAAAGACTTCTTATTATCAATATAGATGCCTAGACAGAGAGGAAATTCATCAAATAGCATGAATAAACAAGGTAAAATGGCAGCTCAGAAAGAAAATGAAAATATCCAGAAAATAAACTAAAAGACATGTTAATATGTAATTTCAATGACATAGAATTCAAGATTGTAGTTCTGAAAAAACTAAATGAGATGCAAGAAAACACAGAGAGGCAGTTTAATAAACTCAGAAACCAAATCAATGAACACAACAAGTACTTTATCAAGGACACTGAAATATTAATAGAGAAACAAATAGAAATTCTGGAGATGAAGAACTAAAAAAGAGATCCAGAATGAACTAATGAGCATAGGAAATAGAGCTGACAGGTGGGGGAAAGAATTGAGGATATCAAAGATAGAAATCTAGAAATGACACAGAAGGAAGAAGAGAGAGACTTGAGCATACAAGAATTGGAAGAGCTCTATAAAAACTATCTGACTACTAGAAAGAGCAATTTAAGAATAATAGTTGTACCAGAAGAAGAGAAAGAGAGGGGAACAGAGAGACTATTCAAACAAATAGTTGAAGAGAACTTCCTAAACCTATGGAAAGAGGTAGATCCCTGAATCCAAGAGGCAAATGTAACACCTAATTACCTCAATTTAAAAAAGCCTTCTCTAGTCACACTGTATTAAAACTGTCAAAACTTAATGACAAAGAATTCTCAAGGCAGCCAGAGAAAAGAAGAAAGTGACCTACAAATGAAAGTTCATTAGGTTATTATTGGGCTTCTTGGCAGAAATGCTAGAGGCTAAAAAAGAGTGAAACCAAATATTCAAACTACTGAAAGAGAGAGATTACCAGTTGAGAATATTATATCCAGCAAAGTTATTCCTTAGTTATGAAGGACAAAATACTTTTCTAGACAAACAGAAGCTGAGGAAATTTATCAGCAGAAGACTTCCATTGCAGGAAAGACTTAGGGGACAATTTCACCTGAAACAAAGAACAAAGGGTCACAAAACTATAAGTAAGATCACTGACAACTGGCATAAACAGGGATAATTTGTGACAGCAAAAATATAAAAGAGGAGGGGGTAAAGGTCTGAATTTGCAAAGGAAGATGGATTTCAGATGCATTAAAAAAAAGGACTGCTGTATATAAGAAACTTTCCTTTTTATAAACCTTACAGCAATCACACAATAAAAACACAAAACTGAGAAATATAATTTAAAAAAGAGAGGAAACAGGAAAAAAGTATGGAATACCACCAAAAAAAAAAAAAAAAATCCAGACAGAAACACAAAGAAAAAGAAATAATGGATACAGAGAATTACTAGAAAACAAAAGATAAAATGGCTTTGAAAGATCCTCATACATCAATAATTACCCTATATATAATGGACTGAATTCACCAATAAAATTGCACAGAGTAGCAGACTGGATGAAAAAACAAAACCCAACTATACAAGGTCTGCCTGGAAAAAGTCCAACCATTGCTAATATGACAAGAACAGTTCTTGCAACACCAATGTAACCTCACTTCCAAGGAGAGTGGACTGGTATGCACATGCGTGAACAATGATGAACTTTCCTGTACAAATCAGTGAGTGCAGTAGACACTATTGAGTGAGCATGTGTAGTGTGTGGCTGTCACATTCAAAATGACTGAGAGAGTAAAGCAACAAATCTCCATCAAATTTTGTGTTTAAGCTTGAGCATTCCCCTGTGGTAACTATTCAGATGGTTCATAAGGCTGCACCTATGGGCAACTGGTGATTAGCAGCTTCATCATGACAACATGCCCTGCCATACACCAAGTCTTATGCAGAGTATTTTGGTGAAACATCAAATCACCCAGGTGACTCAACCTCCTACATCCTAGATTTGGTGCCCTGCAACTTCTGGCTTTTCCAAAAGCTAAAATTATCTTTGGAAGGGAAGAGATCTCAGACTATTGATGAGACTCAGGAAAATATGATAGGGCAGTTGATGGCAGTTGGGAGAACTGTGTGAGGTCCCAAGGTGTCTCCTTTGAAGGGGACTGGGGCATCATTGTTCTATGTACAATGTTTCTTGTATCTTCTTCAATAAATGTCTCTAGTTTTCACATTATATGGATGGATACTTTCTGGACAGACCTCATATGCCACTTTCCGGAGACACAGCTAAGCTGCAAAGACAAAGATAGATTCAAAGTGTAAGGATGGAAAAATGATTCTCCAAGTAAATACCATCCACAGAAAAGCAGGTATAGCCATGACAAAATAGATTTCAAGATAACAAAAGTAACAATAGACAAAGATAGACATTTTATAATGATAAAAGGGGGTACTACATCAACACAACCTAACACTTCTAAATATCAGGGAGAACAGACATATATAAAGCAACTACTAACAGAACTAAAGGGAGAAACTGACAAAAACACAATCACAGTAGGGAACCTACTCCATTCACAGCTCAAGACAGGTCCCCCAAACAGAAAATTAATAAAAAATTTTTGTCCTTAAATGTCACATGAGACCAAATGAATATAATTGACATTTAAGAGCCTTTCATCCCAGAGCATCAGATTATACATTCTTCTCCAGTGCACATGGAACAATCTCAAGGATAGACCACATGTTAGGTCACAAAACAAGTCTCAACAAATTTAAGATTGAAATGACATACCAAGCATATTCTCTGACCACAATGCTTTGAAATTATAAATCAACTGCAAAAATGAAGTAAAGAAAACCCCACAAGTATGTGGAGATTAAACAACATACTACTTAAAATGAGTGGGTCAAAAAAGTAAGAGAAACTGTGATCAAAAGATAAATAGAGACAAAGGAAAATGACAATACAAGATATTAAAACTTCTAGAATGCATCAAAAACAGTAATAAGAGGCAAGTTTATATCATTAAAGGTCTATCATCAAAAAACAAGAAAAAATATCAAGTAAACAACCTAATGTTACATCTTACAGAACTAGAAAATCAAGAATAAAAGCAGCCCAAAGTCAGCAGAAAAAAGGAAATAATAAATATTAGAGTAGAATTGAATGAAATAGAGAACAAAATGGCTATAATAAAATTAATATAACAAACAGCCGGTGCTTTAAAAAGATTAATAGAATTGACAAATCCCTGGCCAGACTCACTAAGATAAAAAGAGAAAAGATTCATATAAACAAAATGAGAAATTAAAGAGAAGTTATCACAGACATCACTGAAATACAAAGGACCGTACTAAAATACTATGAAAGACTATATGTCTTCAAATTCAATAACCTGGAAAAAATGGATAAAAAGAAACCAACTGAATGGGAGAAGATATTTGCAAATGAAAGCTTCAACAAGGTATTAACGTCCAAAATATATAAAGAATTCATATAACTCAACACCAAACAATCCAATTAAAAAATGGCCAGAGGACCTAAACAAACACGTCTCCCAAGCAGACATAAAATCATAAACAGATATATGAAAACATTCTCAACTTCACTTGCTATTAGGGAAATGGAAATCAAAACTACAGTGAGATACTACCTCATACCAGTTAGAATGGCTGTTATCAACAAGACAAGTGATAACAAGTACTGGAGGAAGTGCAGAGAAAAAGGAATCCTCATCCCAGTGGGTGGAAACGTAAATTGGTACAGCCACTATGGAAAACAGTATGGCAGTTCCTCAAAAAAATTAAGAGTAGAGTTACCAGCAACCCTCTTCTGGGTATCTACCTAAAAAAAATGAAAACATTTATTTGCAAAGATATATGCACTACCTTGTTCATTGCAGCAAGACATGAAAAGATTCATGGAGGCCAAGACATGAAAACAACCGGTATCCTTTGGTAGATGACTGGATAAAGAAGATGTGGTACATTTATACTATGGAATACTACCCAGCCATAAGAAAAAACAAAATACTGCCATTTGTGACAACAGGGATGGACCTTGAGAATATTATGCTAAGCGAAATAAATCAGTCAGAAAAAGCTAAGAACCATATGATTTCACTCATATGTGGGATATAAAACTGAAACTCATAGACACAGTATGGGTATGGTACTGTTGTGGTTACCAGAGGAAAAAGGGGTGGGGAGGTACTAAAGTGTAAAAGAGGTCAAATATATGGTGATAGAAGATGATGTGACTTTGAGTGGTGAGCACACAATGCAATATACAGACAATATATCATAGAAATATACACTTGAAACCTACATAATTGTAATAACCAATGTTACCTCTATAAATTTAATTTAAAAAATCTTTAGTCTATGTTTATTTTGTATCTGTATGAATCATTATTTCATCCTTTAAAAAATTATCCTTTAATAATAAATAAAGTTTTATTGGTTTACATATTATTTATGGTAGGTTTTAAACAATAGCAAAGTTGAATAGTTGTAGTGAAGTCCATATATCCACAAACCAAAATATGTTTATTCTCTGACCCTCTACATATAAAATATGCAAACCCTCATCTACAATAAAGATATCCAGCCAAACCCCATGCATCTGGAGTTACTTTTAGGATTTTTCTTACATGAAAGTATTACAAGAATGGCATAAATAATAACCAGTACAATAATCCCTTACTTTTCCCTAAACTGCTAAGAAAGCTATTTTGGAATATGGGATATGTTTTTGGATGGGTTATTAGATTTGCTATGATTAGCTGTGTGGCATTTAACAAAGTTTTATATTTCTGAGCTTCAGCTTTTTCATATGTAAAATGAATATATAATTTTTTTGTCGTATTTTAATATTTTTTATGTTTATCCTTCAGAGATTACCAGGACTGATTTTTCTCCTGGTTAACGCTATTCTGGGGGGAAGGCAAATCAGAATAAAGCAGATCGGATCATTTGTCCTGAAACAGATTGGACCTGTGTTTAGAACCTATTATAAAATGTTTACATTGGTTCACAAAATCATCTCCTTCCAACCTGCTCCCACCTATATGCAAAGGTCTGTCCAGAAAAAGTCCAGCCATTGTTAATGTAACGAAAATGGCTTGAGTGACATAATGTAAACTGGCATCCAAGAAGAGTGGACTGAATTGTGCATGTGTGAACAACAACAACTTCACTGTACTACTCAGTGGGGGTGATAGATGCCATTGAGTGAGCATGTGTACTGTGTGGCCATAACTATCAAAATGATTTAGCAAATAGAGCAATGAATCTGCATCAATTCTCGTATTAAGCTTGAACATTCCTCCGTGGAAAATATCTGGATGATCCAGAAGGCTTTCAGGGGCAATGAGTACAGTGTAAATAAAAGTGGGGCACAAATGCTCCAAAGATGGTCGAGAATCTGTTGAAAGTGATCCACATTCTGGAAGGCTTAGAATAAGCCGAACACCTGAGAATGTTGAGTGTGTATGGGCTGCAATCAACAAAGATCAGTGACTGACAGCGCAAGAACTCATAGAAGCTGATCTGGGGATTCCAGAAACTACTGTGTCTGAGATTTTAACACAGAATCTTCACATGAAATGTGTTGTGGCAAAATTCATTCCACAGCTTCTGCTATCAGAGCAGAAGGAACATCATCTGTAGTTGCTAATGACTTGATTCAAACTGCTACCAATGAACCAAATTTCCTCAAGAAGGTCATAACTGGAAATGAATTGTGGATCTACAGCTATGATCCAGAAACGAAGGCCCAGTCTTCGCAATGGAAGTCACCTGATTCTCCATGTTCAAAGAAAGTGCAGCAAAATTGCAGCAAGGTTAATTAACCATGTTAATTAACCATGTTAATTAACTTTGTTTTTTGATTGAGAAGGTGTTATCCATGACAAGTACACCCCTCCAGGCCAAATAATTAAGGAAGAGTACTACCTCAGTGTTTTAATTGGTTGAGAGATACAATAGGATAGAAACAGCCACAGCTACAGGAAACTCGTGATTGGCAGCTCTGTCGCAACAATGAGCCACTCTCATACATCATGTCTCATGCAGATATTTTTTGGCAAAACATCAAATCTCTCAGGTGACTCAGCCCCCCTACAGCTGATATTTGATACCTTGTGACTTCTTGCTTTCCCGAAAACTAAAATCACCTTTGAAAGGGAAGAGATTTCATACCATCAAAGAGATTCAGGAAAATACAACCAGGCAGCTGATGGCAATTGGAACAAAGGATTTTGTGGAATGTTTTGAACAGTAGAAGAGACACTGGGAGAACTGTGTGAGGTCCCAAGGTACCTACTTTGAAGGATTAAGGCATTATTGTCCTCTGTACAATGTTTCTTGTATCTTCTGCAGTAAATATCTCTATTGTGCATAGTACATGGCTGGACACTTTCTGGACAGAACTAATCAGCTCAAACTCTGAGGTCAGAGAAGTTTATTTTGGGACCTCTCTACTCTCCCCCTGACTTCTCTTTCCTCAGCTCTTCTTTCCTTCTCAAGTTCTATTACATAATACTCTTATGCTGTATTCCAAATGGCAACAATATCTGCTCTCCCTGTAGTTCTTTGAATAAATTGTGCTATGAACTGTCAGTGTCTCAACTACAAAATCAAATTTCCCTTACCTGACCTACCCCGACTTTGTTCATTCATTTATTCAGTCCTTCACCCATTCAATCACCAATTACTGTTTTGGAGGAAGGGGGGAGGAATCTCCCAGGGGCCTCTTTAATAAGGGCATTAGTCTCATTCATGAGGGCTCTGTCCTAATGACCTAACCACTTCCCAAAGGCTCCACTTGCAAACACCATCACATTGGAGATTAGGTTTCAACATAATTCTTGGGGGACTCAAAGGACTTACTAAAAGTACATCATTGGAAATCCAGGATACACTGATAAGCAAAAACAAATGTAGTCCTTGACTTCATGGAGCTTTTAGCTTAGTGAGGGGGTATAGCCATTATGCAAAAAGTTGAGTAAAATAATGTAAAATTTCAACTGTGAAAAATTCTTTATAGAAGAAATATAAAGTTCTAATGAAAACTGGGAGGGAGGAATTTCACTTAGTTAAAAAATCAGTGAAGGGACTCTTGAACTGCTGGGCTCTGAAAGATCAGTAAGACATCACAACATAATAAAAGGAAAGAACTTTCTGGGCAGAATAAAGAGCATGTACAAATCACCACTAAATAACTAAAGAAAGACATAGGGGCTGAGATGGGATGAATAAAGGACGATGTTTAAGGTGAGCTAAAGATTTATATTGATCCTGACCATTACAATGCAGAGTTTTAGAAGCCATTTAAAGGGATTTGTGCTTAAGTCTGAATAATGAGGTTTCCTGAAGGAGGGTTTTGCTGGTGGTGGTGTGGTGAAGAGATTTAAGAAGACCAGGTTGGAGTTGAATAAATGAGTTAGTGACTCACTGCAACTGAGCATGCAATAGAACCAGCAAATAATATATAGTACTTATTATGTGTCAGGCATTATTCTAAGAAATTTACCTATATACACTCATATTCCTGCATTTTACAAATGAGCAAGCAAAATCCTGAGAAAAATTCAGCAATTTTCCAGATCTTGTCCTCAATGAGTCAGGGAGGATAGGTTCTCACATTGGCAGTCACTCTGGAGTCCATACTCTTAACAACTGTGCTTTGTTTATTTTCGAAAATTTGACAAAACAACTATGAACGTTCACTGGAGGGATTTCCCCATTTCAGCAACACCCACACACACATATACAAAATGTGTGAGGGTGTACAGCAAAGTAGATGTTAATATATATTCATGAACTCTAATGTATCACACTCAAATGTTCCATCAGGTAGTTTGAAATTACAGATAGTACCTTCTGGGACAGGGGAATATGGAAATCAGCATGGTTTAAAAATATATATATTTAAGAGAGTAGATCAATAGAGAAAACATGTTTACTATACAGAAGAGGTCCTTGGGGGTGGATTTCTGATTGTCTCAATGTGAAACTTCAGCAAGAACTAAAGGCCACTGGGCATGTAGCACTTAGAAAAATCAATGCTTGCTGCATTCTACCTGGATCAGTGTTTACAGTTAATCTACCCTGAGTATCCCTCATGGGACCTTGAGACCCAGGTATTTATTAGTCATGAACTTGAATAAGTTACTTAACCTCTCTAAACTTGAGCTTCCTCTAAAATGTGTCAATAAGATCAAACAAAAAAAAAATGGTTGTGGAGCTTCAAAGAGATGACATTTCTGCAAATATTTTAGTTTCTTCCTCATTGACTATTTTCAAAATTGTCTCTCTTACTGAATTTTCTCCCTCTTCCTCTCAGCACTCTCTCTCCTTTTCTTCCAGGTTTCATTCATTTCCTCTTTTGACTTCTTCTAAGAATTTTACAGCAATTAATAAAGAGGGAACAGATATGGATTCCCACAGTGTTTTATTATTATTTTCACCCAAATATCTGCATCTATGTTTCTTTCCCCCATCCATCATCTGAAAAATAAAACACAATATATAAATTCCCATATTGGGTCTTTGACCAAAATTGGCATATTTTAAAACTAATATTAGGGTTCTGGAGGTAGACGTTCTCCTGAAAACGGAAAAACAAGGCATCCAGAAGGCCTCTGTCCATTCACTACTGTGAGCACCCTTCTTCTTTTGATCATATTTTGGTGTTTTACTAAAGTTATAATACTTTTTAAAAGGTGCTCTTTTTTCCAACAAAGCATATCTATTTTACTAATGATTTTCCAATTTAGAACTATGATAATCCAAATATGACCTTCTGAGAAGAGATTGATTGTTATAAGCACACTGATGCTAAGTAGATAGTGCTGTTTTGTTAAGGATTTTTGTTTTGTTTACATGAGCTCATGAGCTCTGGCACTTCATCCCCATCTTCCTGACATCAGCATTGGCTGGGGGTTGCTGCCTGGAAACTCCTGTATCTTCCTGGAGCTTCACCCTTTTACCATGCATTATAAATAATTGAATTAATTATTCAAGACTGGATTTATGTTTTCACCAAGGCAAACCCGCTGACCCCTTCACTAATCATCAGGTCCTCTTTAAGAAAGCCTCAGCTGCTGACCCAGCTGAACGATGACCCTCGAGGTTTGAGTTTATTTTAAGGACTAGCCAAGATCCACAGGATCGATTCTGAACTAAGGTGCGCTGAGCCGACCTTGAACCCTGCTTTTGGAAATATGCAGACACTTCCCGTAGTGAGATACAAGCTCAAGCATTTGCCCAGAAAGTAAAGATAAGCCAAGAGAGCTTCTTGCTACAACTGTTAGTTTGAGCAATTCTTTTAGATTAATGGCAACAGGATAGTAAAAATAAGAAAACTCCATTTGAACCCTAAAATGACGTATTTAGTAAAAAAATCACTGACATGTTACACTTGAATTTGGAAAGTAGGAAGCCTTTTACTTCCTACCTACAGACTCACAAGTCATACCGCAACTCAGTTCTTAGAAAATATATTTTCAAATCACATATAAAGAATTTTACCTAGAATATATAGAGAATTCATACTACTTGATAATAAAAAGTTAACCCAACTCAAAAATAGGCAAATAATTTGAATACACAGTTCTGTAAAGGGGATAGACAAGTGGCCAATAAGCACATGAAAAGATGCTCAATGTAATTAGCTATGAGGGAAGTACAAATCCAAACCAGAATGAGATATCACTTCTTACCCACTGAGATGGCTATAAAAATTAAAAAGCTAGATTTTAACAAGTGTTGGTGAGGATATGGAAAAATCAGACCTCTCATACACAGCTGGCAGGAATATAAAAAGTTGTGGTTACTTTGGAAAACAGGCAGTTCAAAAAGTTAAAAGCAGAGCTACCATATGACCTAACAATTATATTCATAGGTACACTCAAGAGAATTCAAAGTATATGTTTATATAAAAACTTGTACATGAATATTTATAGAATTATTCACAAGAGCAAAAAGAAACAACTCAAATGTCAATCAACTGATAAAAAGATACATAGAATTTGGTAGATCCACACAATGGAATAATAGCAATAAAAAGAAATGAAGTATTGATACATGCTATAACATGACTAGACTCTAAACACATTATGCTTTATGCTAGGGTAAAAAAACCCCAAAGACTACATATTGTATGATCTTATTTATATGAAATGTCTAAAACAAGCAAATCCAGAGAGACAGAAAGATTAGTGGTTGTCTAGGGTTAGATGACTTGAAGAAAAATAGACAACGTCTGCTAATATGTATGGGGTTATTTTTTGGGGGGGTAGTGATAATTTTAAATGGATTGTATGATGTTTGCACAGCTCTGAATACACTAAAAACCATGGAATATACTTTTCGCATGGGTGAATTGTATGATATGTGAATTTTATCTCGATTTTCTCTCTCTCTCTTTTCCTATATCTAGGCACAGGGATTTGACAAAGTACACATTTCACATACAATGTCTTCTTAGATTTTTCTAATTCTTACTTCGTTGGTGAGGTCTATCCTAGGTTTCCTATTTAAAATAATAGCCCTCATACCCTGTTTCTTACTTTGCTTTATTTTATTTTTCTTCAAACTCTTAAGTACATCAAATTTAAAAGATGATTTATTATAAAACATTATTGTTACCTCAGAGAGATTAGATGCATATTAGATTTGTCATGGAGTACATGTAAATATATTGGATATTCATTGGTTGTATAGTTGTTAAAGTCACTTATTTTTGTCTGTCTCTTCCAACTTCACCAGGAACATTGCTAAGTTCATCACTGTAGCTTCTCTGCCAAAAACAGTGCCTGGACATAGTGATTCTCAGTGAGTATTTGTCAAACAACAAAATGAATGGTCTATGTAAGAATAGTTTATCATCCTTACTATACTATATTTACTATATCATTTTGAGGAGCAACTAAAAATTGATTGCACATGAAGGGCAGTGATTTGGCAATACTTATACTATAATCCTCTGATAAATTATCTCCTAGTTTGTCTAGCTACTGGTTAAAGAAGTGAGAACACAAGCACTGATCTTTAAAAAGTCATACAAGCTTTGAACCATAATCAATACAATGAGTAAATAAATGTTCAGGAAAAATGAATTGTTCACTTCGAAGTTCAAACTTTCCCAGGTAAGTGACTCTTTGGCTTCTAGGAATGTTATTCTTATTCACTCAGGATGCTTTGGAGAAATGGAAAGAGATAATGTGCGTGTGTGTGTGATTGCTGGACAGTAATTCAGGCTCTGTGATAGACAACTTACCTTTGCAGGCACCTCTTCAGAGAAACTCATTAGGGCTATGATGTTAGCCAAGTGGTAGCTGATGCTTCTGTTCTTACCTCATCCTTTCCTTCTACAATCAAATGGGTCCCATGCTAAATGCAAACCCTGAAAAGGGCAATATTTTAAATTAATGTAATGTGTCAATAGAGGAAGGATATTTATGAGGAAATTTCAGTGATATTTCTGGCTTTTCTGAAATTATACTACATAAGCAAAAACGAATGCAGATGATCAATGTTAAGATTGTTTTGATAAGTAAACCTCACCCTACCCGTTTCTCTCTTTACTGCATTAGAAGAATGGAGTCCAAGTAATTCCTTTGAGGGTTAGCCGACTAGCCTTCTGTTCTGGAGCCATTTGGTTGCTAATGATTCAAATCCTGGATTCAGTGGGTTCAATAAAATCCACATAAAAATGGACAAGAAAAGTCATTTTTCAGGAAAGGATGAAAGAAAACAAAGAGCATAAGGAGAAGCGGAATGAAAAAGAAACGCTAAGGAAAATGCATTGAAAAGGAAGTTGCATGAGTATTGGGAAGAGAAACAGGAAGGTGCCACCTGAGGAAGTAGCCAGGAAAAGTGCTGGGAAAGGGGCATTGCCTCCAGCTTCCACTTCCCTGTGTGCTCACATTCCTCTGTTCACAAACTACATAGTTGTTTCTCCCACTGATGCTCAATGGAGCGTTTCCTTTATGATCCTTGAGCTTTACCTGCTAACTGTCCAGGAGGTGTCTGTGTTTCATACTATAAGACTTTCCTTAAACTTTTCTAGGTATCTCTTGTAAAAATCATATGCTCCGATTTAGACACTCACCTGGCACATGTAAACTCAAGAAAGGGAATTTGGCCCTGGGTACCTACAAGAATGAGGGAGGGGTAAAGGGGGAAGAAGCTTCTGCCCTATAGTTTATGCTGCTGAGCTAAAAAAAAAAAAATACTGTGATAAATGTGTAGTTAGGTCATGACAAACTCTCTATAAAACCCAATCAGTATAGTGACTAGATCTTCAGCAAAAGTGAATTGTTAACTTTGAAATTCAAGCTTTCCCAAGTAAGTGACCGTTTGGTTTCCAACAACCTTATTATTATTCACTCAGGATGCTTTGGAGATATGGAAGGAAATACTGTGTGTGTGATTGATGGACAGTAAGTCAAACTTTGTGATAAACAACTTACCTATGCAGTCACAAGGATGTCCTTGAGACAGAGGGAAAGTGGAACAAATACCTGACCAGCATTTGATATTTCAACAAAAGTTACCTAGATTTAATAAAAAGTAGAAGTCTTTTAGGGCTGCCATACAAAATACCACATACTGGGTGGCTTAAAAAACAAAAATTATTTTTCACAGTTTTGGAGGCTAGAAGTCCAATATCAAAATGTTGTCAGGCTTGGGTCCTTCTGAGGCCACTATCCTTGTCTTGCAGATGGTTGCCTTCTTGTTAGGTTTTCACATGATCTTTCTCTGTACACACACATTTCTAGTGTCTCTTTGTGTGTCCAAATTTTCTCTTTTTTAAGAATAACAATCAGGTTGGATGAGGGTCCACTCTAATGGCCTCATTTTAACTTAATTGCCTCTTAATGGCCCTGTCTCTATAGGCACCGTTTCTAGTAGTGACAATTAGAAATTTAACATATGAATTGTTGAGGGTAACAATTTAATCCACATGGTAGGACTCACAGTTACTATTCATGGTATACTTCAACTATAGGATTATGAGATTTATTTTCTATTTATCTCAAACATTTTCAAAATATATCAGGTATTTTGTAACTCTATCTTCTTGAATCTAATCTACTCTGTCTGAAGGTAATTCATCATTTTTAACGAATTTATATTTGCATTACCTAGTTTAGCTTTCATACTTTTTACAAACAGGTGAAACCCAATGTTCCATTTATAATGAATTGCATTATCCCAGTTTAAAACATTAAATGCTACTGAATAATGCCAGAAGTTTCAGACTCATTAATCTAGATTCTATTAAGCCTGCCAGTCTTTTCAATTCTTGTTATCATTTCAGCATGTTGAGCATTATGTTATCCAAGTTTTAGTGAACCTGAGCAGAAAACAACTCAAAGAAGTGATATCAGTGTATCTATAGTTCTTCTTCTTTTAAAACAATGGATTTATTCAAAGAATAAAATTGCCTTTCAACTTTCTTATGATAGTAATATCTTCTATGATTAAAAGCAAGTATTTATGTGTTAGTTTTTGATTTATTATATGATTAATAAATATAATGACGGGATGGCAGAGGTGTTTTTTAAATATACAATTTGTTAATAATTTGAACATTTGTTACTGTGCACACTATAAGACACAGGACCTCTCTTAAATTATAATAATCACATGACAAGCAGAAATTATGTAAATTCAAATGTAATCAATGTTATTTTTCCAGGTTCAACAAATAATGCAGGAAAGAGAAAAAGTAGATTTAATTAGGAATAATTCATTAAACAAAGTAGGAAATAAAACTCTCATTAAAAGAGTTATATTACAGAATAATTTTAGGAAAGAATGTCAGAAAGCATGAGTTAAAACCTCTGGTCTTTTATTAATTGTGTAACTTTGACCAAATTTTCCAAAAGTTCTGATGCCCATTCACTCCTGAAAAATCAAAGTAATAATAATAATAATATCAACCTAATAACTTGGTCTTTTCTTGAATTGTGTCACTATGATTTAAATACCCAGAAAAAAGAAAAACCCAAACAGGATTTAAGTATCCTGCTTGTTCTGAGCACACATTTTGTGGAGAATATTAAACATATTTAGACATTTTTTTCCCACCATTCTATAAAAGAAAAGAAAACCACGTGTATCTTTTTGTATATCAAAAATAAATCAAAACACTGTATAGTACAGCAGGATGTTGACAACTTTTAAAAGTAAGTATTGGGTACATTATACTATTTTATATTTCTTTAAGTATAATAAATTTTTTTGTAAAAAAATGTCCTTAATATCACTACTTAATTACTTAATGATATGAAAATCTATTTGTCCAGTTTTACCATAAACTTTTATTCTAAGTAATAAAACTATGGCATCTTCTATGTGGTTCTTTTATATTTCCTTATAACTCTGTTATTGTTTTTTCCTTTTTTTGGTGTTAAAAGGAGAAATATGTTATTTTTATTTACAAGTTGTTAAAATTTGTTTTTCAACCTTTTAGTATTAAAAGAAACAAAGTATTTTATTTATTTTTATTACATTTCATTTAATTTTAAAAATTTTTATTTAAATTATTGTGGTGAATTGGTTAATAAAATTATATAGGTCTTAAGCATACAATTCTATAATACACCATCTGTATATTGTATTGTGTGTTCACCACCCAAAGTCATGTCTCCTTCTGTCACCATTTTTCTCCCCTTTATCCTCTTCTACCACCCCCGCCACCTTTCCCTCTGGTAATCACCATATTGTTGTCTGCGTCTAGCAGTTATTTTTTTCTTTCCTCAATCTCTTCATCTTCTTTCGCTCACCTTGGTTCTGTCATTGAGTCCTTAATTCCCTAAAGCAGCAAGTTAGGGGAATAAATATGTAGGGCTTTGTATATTTGCACATATGTGTATATGTGTGTACGTTTGCATTTATAGTTGAGAGGAACCTTGAGTAAGTTCCACTCTCTATCACTTATTTATTCGTGCATTCATTGAACACTTCTAGGTTGGCAAGCACTGTTTTAGGCACAGGAAATTCACCTGTGAACAAAACACAAAATTCTCTGCCTATCTAGAGCATATGCTGGAAGGGAAGGAGGAGAGAAAATAATTAGATAAGTAAGTAAAATAAATGGCATGTCGGATGGTAATAGCGCTATGGAGAAATGTAAGGCACAGAAGGGAAAAAGAGTGATTGAGGAGACAGAAAGACTATTTTAAGTATCATAGTGAGAAAAGTGTCATTGCTTAGAGGCAGACACCTGAAATATGTGGGTCTGTGAATCATGTGGCCACCAGCCAGATGTCTTCTCTAGGCAGCCAGAAGTTTGTGACAGCGCAGTGGCTGGAGCAAGAAACAGAGAGGCAGGTGGTGGTGACTGGAGCAGGGTGCAATGGGTATAAAAGCAGCAGCAGGACTGGGGGTTGGAGGCTTTCTCCAGATCAGAAGGGAAGGCTCTGGCAGTTTTTGAACAGAGATGGATGTCTTACTCTGTGTTGGAGAATGAGGACATTCCAAAGCTCTGAAATACAAGAGGAAGTAGCAGACAGATTATCAGCAAATACCTATAAAAACATTTCATTGAGGCATTTGATGTGATTACATTGATTGAACAATTGGGTTTGCTAAAGTAGGCATGGTTGAAAGTATGTTGGGGTATGCTCTGTGACAGATATTGTTTTTAATCAAATGCTGTACAATGTAGTCTGTTTTCAGTTAATTCAAAGAGGGAAGGGAACATCCAAGACCTCAGGTTCTGGCTAACTCACTTGTATCCTACAAGTCTTGGTATGACAACCTCCTAATCAGATCTTCTCTTCCTAATACCTCAGGGACCTAGATTCCCCAGTTATACTTTTTCAGTGCACCTTATAATTTTTTCCTTTATGGAACATATAATTTGTGATTATTTATGGGAGGAAACAAATATTTTCCTGTGATTTCCTCTTGGTGATCTGAGTAGCAAATCTCTGTCAGAACTCATCTGAGGCATCTATTTGTGAAAGATTTAGTACTTATAACTAATGAAGTATAAAAGGAAATATGAAGGTAATATCCAGCTTCTCATATAACAAATAGTAAAGCAGAAGAGTGTCCATTGAAAGAGAACTGCTGTAGGATCCTTAATAGCCTGCATGTGTCATATGAAGAGCCAGGACTGGGAGCTCAGCTCACCATGGGGAGCAGAACCACACCCCCCTCCCGAGAGGCTCTGGCAGCTGGACCAGCAATGTGCATCTGGAGTGTATCTCACAGTAGAAGTGAAGGAAGCCTGCTCTTCCTTAGTTTTCGGGATTGGGCAACAATGGACAGCAAAGTCAGGAAATGTGCTAGGGGCTGGCCCTGCTACTAATGTGTGCCTCTGGGAGAAGGCTGTCACATGGAGGCCTGGAGAGATGCCACATCCAGGTGAGCCTGACAGTCTGTCATAACCAGGTGAAAGAGGGCTTGACATTTATCTCCACAGCTGATTTTATTTCCTCGGTGGCACAAACATAGAATTGAAAGATAGCTGTCTTCTTATGGGGCCCGGTATATTGGGGCAAAGTGCCTACTCAGTGGAGGACAGACACCTAGATGATAGAAGGAAGAAAAGGCTCCGGGGTCATAGTCAGTGAGAACCGAGGAGAGGCAGAATCAGCAAGGGTGGAGATGGGGAATGCTTTCCTAGAGCGCCGACGTAGGCACAAGAATGGACCATGGCTCACCAGTCATAGACTTCGGCGTCGGAACCCAGAAGGGTGCAGAGCATCCAGGTAGGTAAGAGGTACCCCAAGAACCAGCACATGCCCAGGAATCCCTTTAACCCCACTGCCAAGGACATGAGGTTGCCTGAACCAAACACTTTTTCTCCTCATTCCTATAGACTACATCTTAGAACGATCACCAGGAGAAGATTATCTGAGAGGTAGAAAAGTTTATCCAATAGAGGATATTATTTAAGTTAGGGAATCATAATAAGCTTCAGAGTATGTTGAACATTTAATTTTTCCCCCAAGACTGTGGGTGGGAAGATATAGGTGAAAAAAATCATAACGGTTATAGATTAAATCAAGAAATTACATTGTCTTTTCACATTCACTTGGTGGATAAGGGAATATCACTGTCCCCCTACATATGTTTATCTATGTGATTACTTATTTAATGTCTCTCTTCCCAAATAATATCCACATGAGGAGTATTTTATTTACTACAGTATTTCCCATACATAAAGTCTCCTTAGGAGGAACTGAATTATTTGATGGATGATGAATAAGTGGGTGAATAATGGAAGAATTCACAAATTAATGAAGGCACATGAAATGAATAAACTTTACTTTATCATTTTGATACAAAATTCAGATATCACTAGACTACAGTGGTGCCTAAGAACATATGTGGCAACATTTCTGCTTTACCAGAGTGTAAGGAAGTGGCTTAGATACCAGGCACCAGAAAAAGTCATTTTGTTCTCAAAACCTGCAAGCCCTCATGGGACCTCTTTCAGACTGGGAGAGGCCGCTAAGACAGAGAAGGGAAAAAAGCCATAGGAGTTGCTATTTTCCCAGCTTTTGTTTCTTCACATTATTATTTTTTAAAGCCCTTTCCTGAAAGGGAATTAATAACAAAATAATGCACAACATTCCCTTTGTAAGGACAATGAGCAAAGGGACTGGCTGGGCATCTTCACAATTCATCTGCAAATTTTATTATTTCAGGCAGGTTTTTTTCTTAGTACCAGTTCTCCAAAGACATAGTTTCAGCAATTAATTCATGCTTTCTAAATTTAAAGCATACTAATGAGACATCCATCAGGGGGAGAGGGGAAAACCTTCTAAGAAACTAGTGGCTTAAAATATAGTACACATAAATTAACTCTCAAAAAATTCTCTTCTATAAATACGTCATCTCATCATGTATATATTGTGTGGGCCACATGTTTTTTAATCCCATCATCTATTTGCCTGGATACACATGTGTTGGTTCTAAATATGGACTGTCTTGATACACATATGTTTATATCTATTAGCAAGTTTTCATATAGAAGTTATTCTAGGTCTACCCTATACCACATGTTGCAAAAATTACAGTGGCATGGAAAGATATTGCCTCTATGATCAAGGGATCTGCATTCTTCTGGAGGAGATGGACTCACATACATGCTACAAATGAGAGCATAATTAAATCCTAAAACTGAGCTGTTTCTGCAGGAGCGAAAGGGTCACGGGGAGCTGAGTCATTGGAGTAACTTCACAAGCATGGTGCTCAAAGTGAGCCTTGAAGGGTAGATTGCCTTGGACAAGAGAAGAGAAAAGAGGCCGAACATTCTGACCATGAACAATTGGATTTTAGTCTAAATTTTTTTAAGGACAGAAAGTAGCATGTTGTGTTGGATGGGCAGAGCACAGGAGTCAAGGAGAGGGAGTATGGAGCTCTGATTTGGCCATAAGACATTCTCCAGGAATAGAGCTAGAAAAACTGACCAGGAAAATAATTTTTAATATACATAGCAAAACACAATTTGATTTGATTTAAAAACCATGCTCTTAGGCTGTTAACAAGAATTATGGTTGGCATTCTAAGTTTTCCAAGCAAAAATATCAGAAAGGATCTCTTTTCTTTTTGTTAAGAGAAAAAACAGACACTAAACTCCAACATTGAAGTACTTAATACATGTGGAGAAACAAAGGATTGATCATATCACAATTCCAATGCACTGAAAGCCATATAACTCCCCTTAGGCCACTGGAATTTCAAGAATTCAAGTGAAGTAACATGGTGCCAAAAGCAAGATTTAGTGATGTCTTTGAAGTCTGGATATACTTTGTTGGTGTTCAAAACCTTCAGTTATTAATAATATTTCACATGTGTATAGTATGTCATGAGACGTGGCTATACACTCAAATCTATAATTTTAGCTCTCTCTAGTTCAGTGTCCTCTCCTGAGCTTTAGACATTCTTATATACATAAATATTTTGTGAACATCAGCATGCTCAAAGCTAAAGAAATTAATGCCTGGTCTTAATCACAATAACTCTTCCCTTTCTATATTCTCTAAACTGATTAAGGGGGGAAAAAAACACAAAACAAAACAAAAAAACAACAAAGATTCAACTTACCTCTCCTCCAGCCTCACCACTGTAGCTGACCTATTAAAAAGCCCCACTAATTTCATGATCCAATTTTATTTTCTTGAATTTATGTTCAATTACCATTTCGCAATTTCTGTCTAACTTTTTAGTAGGGTGTCTTAGCCAGTTCAGGCTGTTATAACAAAATACCATAAACTGTGTTGTTTAAAAAACAGATATTCACTTCGCATGGTTCTGGAGGCTGAGAAGTCCAAGATCAAATTGCTGGCCAACTTAATTCCTGGTAAGGACTCTATTCCTGGCTTGCAGCCTTCTCACTGTGTTCTCACATGAGAAAGAGACAGTTCTGGCCTCTCTCTTTCTTTTCTTATAATGGTATTAATATCAATGTAGAGGCCCCACCCTCATGATCTCATCTAAACTTCATTACCTCTCAAAGGCTGCACCTCTAAAAACTATTCCATTGAAGATTAGGGATTCAACACATGAATTTTAGAGAAACAAACATTCAGTCCACAACACATGTTATATAAGGCTCTTTCTGCTTTCCAGAAATACTGCTTACCACTCATTTCTCATACTTCACACTGTGATATCAGACTGGTATAGTGACCCACTGTATATGCATCCTGTAGCTCTTCTTGAAGATTATACTGCATGGAACACACTCCCTGCAGTTTTATCTCCTTCACTTGTACAATTGCTTCTTCATTCTTTAAAATTGCCTTCAGAAGCAACTCCTCTAGAAAATCTTCCCTGAACTCTGTCTTCTTTCACTGCTTGTCTAAGTGTCATTCCTTTGCATGCTCATTGCACACTTTTCAGATCCCTGACTTAAAGTGTTACAAAAATAATATGTTTCTAGGTACCTCTTCTTAATATTCCTTAAGCTTTTAAAGATGGATGCAATGTAATATTTGCTTTTATTTTTTCCAAGACTAAGCACATAATTTGGTATATATTAATTAACTGGTATCTCTAAAGGATAAAGAAGTATGTACATCAAAGTCAGAACACTTGTATCGGAGAGCTATAAGGTAAAAGTAGTAACCTAAGAACCGGCAATCCTTGCTCAATTTGGTCATGTTTGCAGTTTATTTTGCTTGAGAGTCCTAGAGTATTAGAGTAGTTCAGCCCATCCTCAGTATTTGTAAATTAATCTTGAATGAGAATAAAGGATAGGCAGCATTCAGAGGCAGAAGCAAATTGTTTTAATTTAACATTTGAGTTTCTGCCTCAGGCCTTTGCAGAAAACATTGATGATGCTCTCGTTCTGCAACTTGAAGTTGCATGTTCTATTCCAGACATTTAAGAAGGAGGGTCACTTGACTCCTTTCCAGCTTCTTGATTACCCTGGAAGAAGTACTAGACAGGATTTTCTACTCTTAAGACAGTCTCACAAAAATGTTAAAATGGGAAACGGAAGTTAGAAAGATAAAGACTAAATTTCCTTGTCTGCCTCTTATAAGAAATACAATATCAAGTCCATTAAACCCTCCAAGACTCCATTTCCTCAACTGTAAATTTTGGTTAGCAATATCTCCTCCCAAATTTATTATAATCATTAATTTAGATAAGGCTCAAGTATTAATGAAGGTTTTTGGTTGCAAGCTTTGAAAACTGACTCTAGTTGAAAGTAATAAAAGAAATAGATTAAAAAATATAAGACACTCATAGCAATGACACCTGTATTAGGAGGCAGAAAACCATATGTAAGGCAAACCTTGGAAGGCCAAGAAGGAAAAAGCATAAAAACCACCAGAAACTATGGGCCCAGAGTGCCCCCACTGCGGACACTACACCTAGCACTCCTCTACCTGGGCTTTTCCCTGGTATGAAGTTTAATCTTCCTTTATTTCTGTGACTAACTCCAGATTCAAAGTCTTGGGTAGGAGTATCAAATTTTTGATGACCTAATCATTGTTTCTCACCATTTTTTCTCAGAATGGCAGAAATAATTATTATTCAACAGTTGGTTAGTAGTTGGTTGGACTTTTTTACCCACCCATAGCAAAACTAACTGAGGACTTTTCCCTAAAAGGAAGGAGGGATTAAATTCTAGTAAAAAAGAAATGGCAAATGGCTGTTGCAACCAGTTGGCCTGCCCATCACCCAGGTGCTTTTCTTCCCTTTTGTACACAAGATCACTCCCTCCTTCTGTCACTATCCCTCTTCTAACCACAAACATACTAAACATCACCTCCAAGTGATTAACTCAAAGGACATGTTACCCCATCAACTCTTAAATCCAGGTTTTGGGGCTGAGGGACACTTGTCTACTTTAATGCTCTTGATATTTTGTGAAATATTGATTAAAGGATCTTGGTAACCAATAACACAACACTTCATAAAAAATAGTGACCAAAAGTGACAGGAAAGCAAAGCAAAATCACTATGAATGAATACATAATTATGGAAACCAAAAGGGGGCTACAAAGGATACTGTGGCCTTTCTGAGCCTCTATGGCACAATGGCATCACCTGGCACTCGCCCTCCACGCCATTTAGTGACTCTGCTTTCAGCACCTCAGCTCATCAGGAGCAGTTCACCAAGGGTGTGACAAAAACCTTTACTTCTGAGGGATATGGTCTTGCCTGAATTTAGTCATTGAGTTTTCTATTTACTTAAATACAAACTTTTTATTGAAGTACAATGAACAGGAAAAGTGTCATTTACATGCATTTCAATAGCTTTTTGCAAACTAATCAAACCTGTGGAGCAACACGGAGATTGAGAAATAGACTCAGAAGCTTGCCAGCAGTCTTCCTCGAATCTCCTTCCAGCCATGACTACCTTCAAATATGCCCTCACACCTACCATGTAACAGTGTAGATTAGCTTTCCTTGTTAGTCCTCCATTAACTTTTGTCACTGTAGTAGGTTCCCTAACTTCCACTGTAACTTCTCCCCAGCAACATTGTGTTGTAGAAACCCAATTTTTCTCTGCAGTCAAAATCAATCACCCAATTGACACAATGCCCTTCTTCTTCAATCTCTTTGCCTAGTTGTATGAGGAACACTAGAGCATGTTGGTAAGAGTGAAATATTATACTTGCCAGGTGCAAGTTAACTGCTTCTTTTGTTTTCTATTTATCAGACTAATGGCAAAACATTTGTCACCAGATGCTAGGGGCAATGCAATTTCGCTCTTGTAACAAATCCACTTTTGTTATTGGTGTTTATCATGTAATCCAATGCTATTCTTCAATGTCACATGTGTCTTTTGTATTTGGCCACATAAAGATATAATGAGAATGTGTGGGAATCATCTCCCTTACATCTTATACATTGTAACAGTTGCATTTACCTCAGGGACCTGCCACCCCGGGGAACCTTAGAATGTACTGTTTTGGTAGCAATGGATTTCCAGTGCTGCATGTTTACCCATTTCTAAAAGCACTTACTTCGTGAAGTCAAAACTCAGTTTAGTAAACCTACTAATTGTTGTATATAGATAGGAACCAGTGTTCTCAGAGCCAGGATACTGAAGTGCTGATGTTTTCTATGCTTTAATTTTTCTCATATTTTTTTTAGCCAAGACATTTTGTTGAAGGATAGGAAAAAATTTTAAAGTTCAAATTTGGGTGGTGTTATTTTTTTTTTAAGTGTATGACTCATACTCCTTCAAGGAATGTGAAAATTGTGAACTGGTTGAGGTTTGAAAGATAAGTTAGAAACCTAAACATCAAAGAGGATCTTAGTGGAATGCTCTTCTGTTGTTTCCAGTAATATTATGATCAAATAAAAATCTTTAAATATATTTGCATATTAAACAATTCTGATTATTATCCTCATTCTCTGTATTGGTCAAATTGCCCAGAGAAACAAAACCAACAGGATATATAGGAAGAAATATATAAGAGGAGAACTATTATAGGAATTGGCTCACACAATTATGGAGGCCAAGAAGTCCCACCATCTGCCACCTGTGAGCTAGAGAAGCAGGGAAGTTGATAGTATAATTCAGTCTGAGTCCAAAGGCCCAGGAATTGGGGCAAGGGAGTTAAGGGCATAAATCCAAGTCCCAGTTTGAATGCACAAGAACCAGGAATCTGAGCGTTGAAGAAGATGGATGTCCTGTTCATGTAGAGTAAATTTGCCCTTTCTCTGCCTTTTGATCGATTTGGGGTCTCAACAGGTTGGCTGATACCCACCTGCATTGGTGATGTCAACCTTCTTTTCAGTCTACTGATCCAAATGCTAATCTCTTTCAGGATCATCCTTAGAGATACACCCCCCAAAAAATGTCTTACCAGAAATCTGGACTTAGGCCAGTTACAATGGACATAAAATTAACCATCACAAGTGGAAATTTTATAAAAAGTATTTTGTTATTTTTTAGTATTTTATACTATTTAGTTAGAGAGTTGAGGAACTTGATTTGTTTTCCTTCTACATATACTCACCCAGAAGTAGTCATTTCATGCTGGAGTCATTGACTTCCTCACATCCCTTATACTGTTCAAGGCAGCAGCATCCCAGCCTTATCCTTACAGGGCCTCTGACTGCATATGAATACAACTGATTTTTCAGACAAACCTTTGTAAAATACATATTTTGAGGTTCCCAGCTGGAAATGGCCTAACTTTAAGCTGTTCACAAGAAACTTACTTCAAATATATATACATTTTTCTCCAGAAAAAGTGCAGCCCTAATTAATATAATGAGGACAGTAGGTGCTTATGTAACCTGGCAGACAAGGAGAGTAGACTAGAATGCTAATGTGTGAACAATGATGACTTCACTGTACTAGTCAGCGGGGGCTGTAGACACCACTGAGTGAACATGTGTACTGTGGCTGTCACCTTCAAAATGACTAAGCAAGTAGAGCAATGAATCTGCATAAAATCTTGCATTAAGCTTGAGTATTCCTCCACAGAAACCATTTGGACGATTCAGAAGGCTTTTGGGGACAATGCAATGAGTGTGGCACAAATAAAAATGTGGCACAATTGCTTCAAAGATGGTCAAGAATCTGTTGAAAGTGATCCACATTCTGGAAGGCTTGCAACAAGCAGAACACCTGAGAATGTTGAATATGCATGTGCTGCAATCAACAAAGATCAGCAACTGACAGTACAAGAACTAGAAGCTGACCTGGAGATTCCAAAAACTACTGGGTCCGAGACTGTGATGCGGGATCTTGGCATAAATGTGTTGTGGTAAAATTCATCCTGCAGCTTCTGCTACCAGAGCAGGAGCAATGTGTTGGGGTTGCTAATGATGCTGGGAGAACTGTGTGATGTCCCAAGGTGTTTACTTTGAAGGGGCCTCAGGCATCATTGTCCTATGTACAATGTTTCTTGTATCTCGAATCTTCTTCAACAAATGTCTCTTTTTCTTATTGCTTGACTGGATACCTTCTGGACAGACATAATGAAGAATATATATATTCTTCATATATATATGAAGAACAGGAAAAATATACCCTACAAATATTAATTTAAAAAAAGCAGGAGTTGGCTACAATAATGTCAAAGGATGAAGATTTCAAGACAAAGAAAATTAAAAGAACTATCATATTAATGATGAAAGGTTTAATAAAAAAAGAACACAAAGCAATCTCAAGTATGTATATACCAGAGTAGAACTGTGTAATATATAAAGTAGAAATTGAGATTACTGAAAAGAGAACTACAAAAATCCACAAATAAACTCTGAAGATTTAAACGTCTTCTTAACAATTGAGGAAACAATTACACAGAAGATCAGCAAGAATATAGAATAACTCAACAATATAATCAATCAAAAGAATCTACATTTTACACAATAAAAGAATTGAAATATACAGAGTGTGATTGTTCACCACAATGAAATTAGTATTAGAAATAGAAAGGGAATCCAATAACAGAAACATAAAAGGAAAACTTTAAAAATTTAAAAGTAGTAGTCTTTAATAAATAATCACTGTCCCACCTTAAGAAAATGGAAAGAAGAAAAAAAATCCAAGGTAAGCACAAAGGAGAAAACAAATATAAGTGCAGAAATTAGTTAATTTGTCAAGGGGGATATGTTCTAATGTATGCATCAGTATTCACCATATAGCTTGGAACAAACCCCATTGTTTAAAAGATAAGCACACAGTTGCATGCACTGGCTATCAATAAATGCCTGTGTCCTTTGTACATGCATCTGTGCAAAAAAGGGCATTTTGTGGCAGTTTCCTATAAAACTAAACATATTCTTACCATATGATCAGCAATTGTGTTCCTAGTTATTTACCCAGATGAGTTTAAAATGTATATCCATTTGCACACAAATATTTATAGCAACTTAATTCATAAATTCCAAAACTTGGAAGCAAATAAGATGCACGTTATAGGCTGAATTGTGTTCCCCCATAATTGATACATTGAAGCCATAACTTGTGGTACCTCGGAATGTGACTGTATTTGTATATAGGACATTTAAGTAGGCAATAAGTTAAAAAGAGGTTGTTAGGGTAGGCCCTGATCCAATGTGAATGATGTCCTTATAAAAAGATAAAATTTAGATACACAAAGAGAAAACAGGGATGTGTATGCACAGAGAAAGACCAGGTGAGGATATAGTGAGAAGACAGCCACTTACAAGAAGAAACAAAACCTACCAACAGCTAGATCTTGGACTTCTAGCCTCTAGAACTGTAAGAAAATAAATTTCTGCTGCTCCAGCCACTCAGTCTATAATATTTTGTTATAGCAAACCTAATGAATTAATACACTATCTCTCAGTAGGGAGAATGATAAAGTGTTTTATATTCATACAATGAAGCATATGACATAAATTGATGCTAAAATGAGTTATCAAGCAATGAAAGGACATGGATTAATATGAAATAAATATTGCTAAGTGAAAGAAAATCTAAAAATGCTACACACTGTACAGTATATTTACTATATACAACATTAGAAAAAAGGCAAAACTAAAGAGACAGGAGAAAGGTCAGAGGTTGTCAGGGGTTCAGAAGGAGGGAGGGAGACAGGTATACTTTACTTTAGGGTGGTGAAAGTATTCTATTATGATACCATATGGTTGGTACATGTCATTATATATGTCAAAACTATGGAAAGTACAACAAAAAGAGTAAACCCTGATGTAATCAATGGACATTAGCTAATGATAATATATTAATATTGGCTCAGTAATGGTAACAAATGTACCACTACAATGAAAGATGTTAATAATAAAAGAAATTGAGAACTCCGTACTTTCTGCTCAACTTTTCTGTAAAAATAACATTGCTCAAAAAGTGAATTGTATTAACTTAAAAAAATAATTCTCTACAAAATGCACTTAATAACACATAATTATCACATTTATTTGATGTTGAGTGAATTAATTTAAAATGTATGAGGTAAAGCTGAATGATTTTTGCTATGAAGGAATAAACATAAGGTGATATAATATTCTGTTTGAAAATTCATTTTTCAGCACCTTAATTACTTGAATAAATCAGTCATTTGTCCTTTCAAAGATATTAATTTTTGTGCCTTTCTTTGCATTTATTTATTTACTTATTTATTTATTTATGAAGAAGGAAAGAGGACATTTATCTTCCTATAGGAACTGGACACCGTCTTTACCACAAATTTGCTTCCTTGATCAAGCTCCCAGGTGCTTCTTGAATAATTTCTCATTTCTTCCTTTCCAGGTCTTCCCCATTACACTTCATGAGACAGTCTCCTTTCATGGATCATTCCTTTTCCTCCTCTTCCCTTCTCCTTCCACTCTTTTTTTCCCCATTCACCTTTTACCCTTCTCATCTCTAAAACACCTCATAACAAGAATAATTTTCCTTTTTTCTTTTTTAAGTGAAAGTGCATTTATTAAAGCTTAGGACAGCAAGGCTACAAAGGGCCCTGAAGAGAGGCTCAGGGGGTAAGCCCAGGCAGAGCTGCTACTGCCCACTGCTCCCCTGGTTGCAAGTCTCTTCAAAACCCTTAGAACTGCGGATAAAGAAAACAAAAGTATGCACCTGAGGAAAGGGGTACAAGCATGCTCAAAGAGAGTGCCCACTAGTGTTCTTGGGCCTTGGGGGTTTTATCTATTATCTATAGGCAGGAATTTTAGGGAAAGTCCCAAGGAAGGATCTCAACAGAATATTCATTAGATTTTAGGTTCGTTATTTAGTATGCAGGTGTATTAAAATGAGTGTCTGTGGTCATTTTCTGGTCAGTTTTACCTCTATCTTGGATTAGTCTGAATCAAACTGATATTTGTTATCTATTTCCCTGACTGTGGTGATTTAGTCATCTGCTTTTAGGCTTCTTCAGTTAGGGAGATATAGTAATTTTCATTTAATCAACAGGGATAAGAATGAAAGTAAGATTTTCTCAGAGAAAAGAATCCTGTGAATGACTCTCTCTGATGGTTATCAGAATCTTTGTCGAAAGCACAGAGGAAAATAAGTCTTTGAAAAGTCTTTAGAGAAGGGCCCCAGAGATAAATTGTTCTCTATCCACAATTTTCTACTGTTCCAAAGAACATAATACACTTATAGACACAGAAACCAAAGTAAACATGAATAAGCAATGTGTGCATACATAATCACCTTTCAATTTCTGAAACTATATTAAAGTCTTAATTTTACTATTTAGGATTATTTAAAATGCTACATCTCATATGACATTTTAAAAATCTATTTGCTATTTAATTATGCAGAAATTTCAATACATCAAAGAAATTTTTCCTGGGTCATTAACAACTGAAATTTAGTAAGTCAATTAACACTGGAGCAAGTATCCTTTTGATGAAACTGAAATTTTCAGCTTAATTAATTTAGTAAGTAAAGAGTGTGTAGATTACTCATTTCTGGCAGAAAATATATGTATTAGAAACAGTCTATTACTACTGTTAATAGTGAGACAGTGACTCTGCCTTTAGTAATTTTATAATAAATGGGAATCACTGTGGATAATGTAGAAGAGATGACCACAATGTGGTCATGTTATTACTGGTAGAAATTCAGAAAAGTATTAAAGGTAACATATTAATCTAGTATATTCTTGAATAGGGTTTCTAATAGTTGTCATAGGTTATCTAAATCCAGGCATAACTCTCCAATTCTTGTTTGTCATCATTTCTCCCTCTTGTCAGATAGGAAGATCAAGAGATAGAAGAGATGATGCTATTGTAAGTCCCTGGAACTAGGAATTAATAAATACATCATCATTTTATTAGTACTGGGTTGAATCTTGCTGCACTAAAGTGTTCAGTGAGCTCATTGCAATGCCTCAGTCATACATAAGGGTACAAGAAGTTGATCTGGAATTTAAAGTCACCTAAGATAGATGTGACAGTAGCATATATATTGCTTGAGGGTGCAAAGAAGGAGTAAAGATAGTCAATGCCTTACTGCACTCTAAAATAAAATTCCAGGAAGACTTTCTGATAAGAAGAAGTAATACTCCGAGAAGTCAAAATACCTAGCCCAGCATCAGAACAATTGTGGGAAGTTATGGGAGAATGGCAGAATACCTAACCAACTGAAGGAGTAAGAACTCTAGACCAAACATAAGAAACCTGATGTATCATTATGTAATTCTAAAAGAAGGCAGATATAATTCATTTTTATCAGGACTGCTAATAGAATTATTTCTCAAATATTTTTTCTCAAAATACTTTGCTTGTGCATGAACTATTCTACTTCATCCTTCTCAATAATCATTTTTCTGTGGCCTATACCTTAAGCTGTCCAATAGTTCAAGAATGGCTTCTCCACTGATTTTGTCCTTCCATGTAAAAGTTTGTTTAGACACATGCTAAGTTGGGATTGACTAAATAAAAATTAGCCTTCCTTCCAAAACTGTTTTACCTCTAATAATCTTAATCAGTAGGTAAACATTAAAATCTGAATATCACCTAGTTCTATGAGCTATGTAATCAAACTAAATTCATTTAATCTATGATATATTCCTGTTTTGAACCTAGAGTTTTCTTCCCATTCTTTTAGTAAAAACAAAAATTTCAATTTCAGTTGTGTTTAAGTGATATATTTATGATATACGTATGTTGCTGCTATTTTATCATAAATTTTGTTGTGTGGGGTAAAAGACAATTTTTCTTTCATATTTTGCTAAAAAAGAGATATGTAACATTCATTCTTTGTTTTACACAATATAATATTTGGAAATTATCATTAAAAACTGAATTTCTCTCTGAAATTATTTTACTTATGCCTAAAGAAACTTTTCCTTTAGGGTACATCTGCCAGTGACAGAAACTCTTAGTTCACTGAAGTTTGAAATTTTCTTTTTTTTCACTTTTAATATTAAGGGAGTTTTAAAAAAATGGTACATAGAATACTAGTTTGGCTGTTACTTCCTTTTGGAACTTTAAAGGTGACATTTCATTGTCTAGTGATTTAAACTGCTTCTTTTAATGAGTCAACTGTATGTCTAATTGTTGTTCCTTTGACAGTAATAAACTAATTTAAAATTTCCCTCTATTTTTAACAAATTCCTTCTTTCCTTCCCTCCTTCGATCTTTCCTTCCTCCCTCCCTTCCTTTCTTTCGTTCTAAGTAGCTTTGTTATGACAAAACTGAACATGCTCTTCCTTTTATTTATGCTTAGAGTTTTTCAGCCATTGTCTCTTTAAGGTTTACTTTGGCCTCATTTTTTCTTCACCCTTTTTGAATTCTGAACGTCTTTTAACTGTATCATCTACTTGTTTCTCATCTGTGATACCTTCCTTTATTTTCTTTATACTTACTAGTGTTTTTTTTCTTTTTTTCTGACTTATTTCCCAGTTTAGTAACATTCTTTTAGCTATAATTTATTAGATACATCCAATTAGTTTGTAACTTTAGTTTCTATGTTTTTCAGTTAAGTAATTTCTATCTAGTTCTTATATCTTTTAGTTTTCTACCAAAATCCATCTTGTCTTTTATCTAACTAAAGACATTAGACATGCATCTGATAACTGCATTTATTAAATATTTCTTTATCCATTGTTCTTGGTTTTAAATCATGTTTCTTGTTTCTTACAAGTCTGGTTATTTTCTTGTATAGTAAATAGCATACATGGAAACAATGTAGAAATAAAAACATACAACTATATTAAAGTATTAAGACGTAACCTAACTGCAGAAAAAAATGTTTGTTTTAGGCAAGAAGCCAAATGTATCATAATTCAATTTTATGGATTGCAAAATAATTCTGATCTGGTCTTCAGGCCTTGTTCTCATGGTACACTCTGGTTTACATTTTTTGGTAAGTTGAACTCTTTAAGGTCTGGACACAAAATATTTTGTTTTTACCAAGTCCTATCTTCCTTGACAGGCCATGAACTCCCTTTTGTCACCATCTCTAAGAAATTTCTAAAAGCTCTGAATCATCTTACCCTTTTACCTAAATCTTTAAGATTTAGTGGAATGCTTCTAGAGAAAAGCTGATCTCAGATACCAGAAGACCTCTCTGCATTGCCTTCCAGATGTTGATTTCTAGCCATCGTTGCATTATCTACTTGATAATTTCAGTGATAAATATTTAACATTCTGAATAGGGTTTTTTTACTTAATATTAATGGGAGTTTTGAGTTTAGTAACTTCAATATTTATTACCAGAAATATTAAATCTATATATTCTATATTACATATCATGACTTATTTTTATATTCCTAACCAATGACAAGTCAACTTTATTATAGTGGTTCTACTAATACCCAGCATAGTAAAACTCCCCTTGGAATTCTTATTTATAATATACATATCTTGGCTATTATTTGGCTTTTTTTCATATAAACATTAGGTAATTTAATCAAACTTTAACAAGTTGTTATTATTCAAAGAGTAAGTGAAATAAGATAAGAAAAAAATAAATGGTACAAATATTGGCACATATACATTCATATACATTATTTTGAGTTTAAAATTATATACCTGTAAAATCTGATAATTTTAAAAATATTAGAATTTCTCAGGCTAATGAGATTGAATATAATATGAATGTACGAACATTAATATTTTATTGCTATTCCAGTACAAAGTACCCAGCTAGAAATCAAAAGTCTAAAAAGACAATAAAAGTTATTTAGAAGTAGCTACAAAAGTTATAAAATCCTTAATAATATATTGAAGAGACACAGAACCAAGGTGAATAAAATATAGGACTTTTTAAAAGACATAAAATAATTTAAAAGTAGAATTAATGAAAAAATGTAACATGTTATTGGAAGAGCTCTGTCAATAGTAAAAAAAAAAATAACTTTTGCCTTTCATAATGGTTGCAAATATTTTTAGATTTCTGTTTCTTATTCAGTTTACCATTTTGTACCATTGCATCATACAAAATTCAAAACTTTGATGTAGTCCAAGCAGTCATATCTTGAACCATGGTGTCATTTATTTTTTCAGCCCCCTTGATCAACAACTTTCAGGCCATGTTATAATTTCGTCTTAAACCAAAGGCTTTTGATTTCTCTCCCTTGAGTATTTTTTCACTGTAGTTTTAACTAGTTACCTGTGACTTATCCTTCAGGTATCAACTTATTGTTCGCTATTACAGAAACTATTTACCTCTAGGAAAGAGGGATAGCTAGACTGAACCAAATGAAAAAGAGCAGTTTAATTCAATATAAAAGTACAGATACACGAAGTGAAAGGGTCATCAACTCCTAACAGGACGTAGACGAAGTGATGCTAGAGTGTGCATTGCTATACGTGAGTACTTACTTCTTAGTGGTTTCCCCTAAGTACGTAAATATGTTCAAATAGAATTCACAAAGGATAGAAGTCACATGAATTTCAAAGTGAAAACTAGGAAGAGGTCTTATCTACTTGAAGGGTAGCAGAGCATGCCACCACACATTATGCAGCTTTGGTATATTATTTTGAGTGGTAGGCACTTGAAAACCAGCAAAGGCAGAGTGAGGATGTCTCTGAACTCCCCTTATTGGCTTAAGGATAGGTCCTCCAGCAGAAAATCAATTGTCATAAATCCCCTCTCCGGAAGTTATATCAACCATGTAAGATTGACTCTTCATATGAGAGGGGTCTAGAAGCTGTGCTATGATCCAGACAATCCTTCTCAGAAACGATCACATTTCTCATCCAATTTCTAAGGGTCTATCATTTTTCCTACTAATCATTTACTCTCCTTTAAGACATCTCCATCCCTCCACACTTTTCCTTATTAAGATGGTATTAAAGTCTGAATTCTAAGGCACCTCAGATTGTTACACATTTTACTCTGGGTATCCCCCATGTATACATGAGGTAGGCATGTTAATAAAATTCTGTGTGTTTTTCTTCAGTTACTCTGTCTTTAATTACTTGAGTCTCTGCTAAGAACTCAGAGAGGCAGGAAGAAAATTATTTTTTCTCCTCTAAACCATCCAACTGTCTACTCTGTGCATATTTAAGGGAGGACAAAGCCACAGCAAAAAGTAATAGATAGCATTTATTAAGACCACTGCCTATGTATAAAATTCATTCAAAATTTATAATAGCCCCATTAATTTTGCACTATTATTATTATTATTATAAAGCAAACAAGAAAACTAAAATTGATAGTTTAAATACATGTAGCACAGAAAAGGTCAAATCTGGGTCATTTTGTATCATGCTGTCTATCACTTTGATTTAATCTTTTCATGCCAAACTTCTTTCTCTTTGGTATATATGCCATTGGACATTTCAAATATTAATGTTTATAAATACAGAATAGACATAGCCAATTATATTTTCAAAGTGCCTACCAATTTTTTCATGGGCATATTTTTGAAGGATTGAGAAGTAGAAGACCCAACCTGTTTCTCACAGCCCTTAAAAGTCTTAGACATTATACAAGGCTTATGTGCATAAGAGTAATATAAAATAATAATTAGGATATACAACAAAACATCTACTATATTTCACTGTGTATAATGCACACCCACATTTTGTGCACATTATATACATAGGATTATTATACCCATTATTATACCCATTGTATATAATCATTTTACTGATATATAATGCTCAACCTTATTTTTCCCCTCAAAAATTTGGGCAAAAAGGTACTCATTATACTCAGCAAAATATGGATAACCAGTTGCAAATGTGTTTTCTATTAGTAGTTGTCTATGAAAAAGAAATAATAACAATCACATATAAATATGCATTTGTAATTATTTCTGTAAGAGGTATGTCCAGAAAGTACTGAGTCATGTAATATGAAAAATAGAGACATTTATTGAAGAAGATACAAGATACAAGATACATTGTACATAGAACAATGATGTCTCAGTCCCCTTCAAAGTAAGCACCTTGGGACCTCACAGAGTTCTCCGTTTTCATCAGCTGTCCCATAATATTTTCCTGAATCTCATCGATGGTCTGAAATCTCTTCCCTTTCAAAGGTGATTTTGGTTTGGGGAAAAGCCAGAAGTCACAGGGTGTCAGATCTGGGCTTAGTGGGGCTGAGTCACCTGGGTGATTTGATGTTTCACTAAAAATATCTGCATGAAACATGATGCATAAGCACGTGTGTTGTCATGGTGGAGCTGCCAGTCTCCAGTTGCCCATAGCTGTGGTCTTCTGAATCATCCGATAGTTTCCATGGAGGAATGTTCAAACTTAACACAAAATCTGATGCAGATTCATTCTTCTACTCGCTCAGTCATTTTGAATGTGCTGGCCACACAGTACATGCTCTCATTCAAAGGCATCTACTACCCCCACTGACTAGTACAGTGAATTTGTCATTTTCCATGCAGGTGCATTTCAGTCCTCTCTCCTTGTCTGCCAGGGTACATCAATGTTGTGCAAACCATTCTCAAAATATTAACAATGGCTGAACTTTTTTGAGACAGATCTCATATGTTAACAAATTTAATCTTCACAAAAACTTTATTAGATGGTCACCAAAATTATCTCATTTTACAGGTCGGAAAACAGAGAGACAGAGAGATAGAGTAAACTTCCCCTGACTCAACAGAGCTAGTATGCAAAGGAGCTGGATATTTCTCATATGCAGTCTAGCTCTAGACTCTATGCTTTTAACACTTGTTCTCCCTGTCAGCATGGAGAGACCAACATGTGCTGGGGTAGAATTACCAAATTGGAATCAATCTCCCTTACCTCACCATTACCATTTAGTGCTCAAATCCTACCAGTGAGCCTTGATTCTCTTAAGAAGCATTTGTGGAGGACAGAATAAACAAGTGGTCTATCCTGGCTCAATCCCTTACAGTTTTTTGAGACTGTGGATGATACTTAGTCTTCACATGCGTCAGTCTTCGTATCTCTAAAATGGGGATAAAAGTAGTACCTATTTCCCTAGACTGTTTTAAGTAAGAGATGAGTCTCTGAGCATAAAATATACTTTATTCTCTCATCAGTCACTTTTATGACTCTCTAGATATATAGTTTAGGCATAAAAAATGTGTAGAATTAAGGTGAGTTTTCATGAAGGAGGAATGATTTTCACATGTCTTTGAATGAGAGGAAGGTTTAGATTTGTATCTGAGCCAACTAACTCTTCATGATCTCACCTAATTTTACTTGCAAAAATGGGGATTATCACTTAGCTTTGAGAAGATAAAAAGACCTTTCCTTAAAAATAATTTCAAAATCCAAAACCCTTTTGAATTTGCAAAGATCCCCTCCCTCAGCCTGCACTGCACTTAAATGGTCCAGAAAAATAACTATTATCCCACCAGCACTCACCATATTATTTGCTTTCTGCCACGTTATTGATTTACCTTTAATGCATAATTATCCAGTGTGTTTAACATTACTAATTCAGGCCCTGTTTAACTTCCCACTGAACGAAGCCTTTCTCATTATTCTCCCTCAAGCTATTTCTCTCCTCCCTTTTCTGATTTCCTTAGCCCTGGTTACGCTAAATTAGAACTCGGGAGACTGTCATTTGTTAATGTAAATGAACTGTTCCCGTTCAAATTTCTCAGGCGTCAAACACCCATTTGTTATTGCGGCCACTATTCCAAGCACCAGTGTGTTTTATGTGTTAATGATGAAAGCGTCATTCTCTATTTGCCAACTTAAATGGGACATTGAAGGATGCCAGGACCTAATGGATTATGACTGAGAAAGACTCCCAGGTATCTGGATAAAGATAGTGAGAGAAAGGCTGAAATGAAATAAAACGACAATAACAACAGCACAACAGCAACAACAAAACCCACAACGCATCGGGATGCAGAGGCATAGAGAAAATGCCACTGAGTGGTAAGCCTTAGGTGGCCCCTGACCATGAGGAATTTGCTGGCAGGAAGACAACTTTAGCAACTTCAGTAAACTCTGAAAGCACAAGAAAAGTCAAAGAACTCAAATATCCCATCTTAGCCCTATCTTTTAATTTTGCCATTTAAAAAATTATTTTTATTTGTATTGAATTTATTGGGGTGACATTGGTTAATAAAATCATATAGGTTTCAGGTGTACAGTTCTACAATACATTATCTGTGTATTGTGTTGTGTGTTCAACACTCAGAGTCAAATCTCCTGTCACCATTTATCCTTCCATTTACCCTTTTTTACCTCCTTCACCCATCCTTCCCCTCTGGTAATCACCATGATGCATCTATAATTTTTTTTTGCTTAATCTCTTTACTTTTTCACCCATCCCCACTCCCCTGTGATAGCTGTCAGTCTGTTCTCTGTATCTATGAGTCTGTTTCTATTGTATTTATTAGTTTATTTTGTTCATTAGCTTCCACATATAAGTGAAATCATACAGTTATTTGTCTTTCTCTGACTGACTTTTTTCACTCAGTATAATACTCTCCAGGTCCAACCAGCTGTTGCAAAGGGTAAGATTTCCCTCTTTGTTTATGGCTGAGTAGTAGTCTATTGTGCAATTTGGCCATTTCTTCTCATTCAGGGAAAATATCATATGATGTGTTTAAATCTACCAAGTGAATAGGCTTCTGTCATGTGCTTCAACCCTTACTATGTTTGATTCTTTCTAGAGGAAGTTTCATTTTAATTGGGATATGACCGAAACCTCTGTCAAACTGAAAGGCATGAAGCAGGGAAGGTGGAAATCAAGGCTGTTCTGTGTGTGTGGCTTCAAGTTATATGACACAAGACAGAAGAGGGAAAGGGGCTATTCTAAAGGACATTTACAATATGACAAGGCTGCTGACAATTTCTTGCCACAGAGTAAATAAGTAGCTGTCCACATAATCATCAAGACTTTTTGTAGAGATGACATGATTTAAAAAAAATGCCCCTATATGTTTATAAGAAAAAGTAAAAGGAAATTTGGGGAGATTCTTTTGTTTCAATTCTGCTTAATTTGAAGAAGAATTTTATAATCTATGAAATTGTGTTATATTCACATACCAAAGAATTTATCTTCATATCTAATTATTCAGAATTGTCTCTTTTAAAAATGAAAATTCTGAAAGAAAAGCAAATAACATCAAAAAACTGCATTTAAAACACATGTTGTCTGAGGCCAGCGTGATCCACAGGGCAAGAGTGCCTGTGTCTGTGTTCTGTCCCATGGTTCCCCTGTGACACTCAGCACCTTGAGACAGCTCAGCACAGAACAGAAACACAAAAGAAAACATCAAGGGTTCAAAAGGAATGCCCTGTTTCCACCAACAATGGCAACCAGTGGGAACCAATAACAAAACTAGGGTAACACTGTGGGAATAAATAGCAGAGAAACTCAAAGCAGTGCCGCATTCAGATTTGACTTTGACTTACCATCCTTGAGTGGACCCTTGAAGTCATGAGCAGAGAGGCAGGGAGGCCTTGTGGATCCCTCACGTGGTTTCAGGCTCGGGTCTGTGGGACAGGCAGTGCAGGCCTTGTCTCCGTGGGGCCTCCCAGAGAGCTATGCAAATGATCAAAGATCACCCGGATAAGAATAATCAGGTATTTTACTCTGAGCTTGTAATAGCAAAGGCATCAGTTTGTCACTTGCATTTGGTGAAGACACTCAAAGGTAGACAGGATAATGAGAAAAATTTATGGTAAAAACAAAGGAAGTATTCAGGAATGCTCTCAATAGAGATTATTGCTTTGGGGAAGCTAGAGATATAGTGTCCTAGGTAATTGGTTTGGGGAGATTGATTGACCTTCTCTGGTTGGTCCTGAGTTGAGACCAAAAGCAAATAACTGAACTGGTAGTCATTGACCAAATCTTGATCATTCTGGGCCACTTGTTACACTTTGTGGTTTGTCTTCCTGCCTGGTTGCTATAGAGATCATAAGTCAATTATATTGTCAAATATGGGCTGGCCACTTACACATTCAGTCTCTCAAAATTGTCAGGTAATTTCTATGTTAAAGCAACTGACAATAGTGGACTTTATCCAACCCCTGTGATCCTGGAGCACAAAGGAAGGTAAAAATCTCCCCCACCTTTTGTATTCTAGAAACAGCATAAAGCAAGGAACCATGCTTCCCATATGTCTTAGGTAAAATATATTGATACTCCCTTTATAGGTCCACAAGAAGCCCAAAAACTCTCCCAATTCCCATTTTTGGCTTCATAAATGATTAGTGAAACTATGTGTACTCCCTGATCAACCTAACAAAATACCTGCTACCTTGATTTGACCAAACTTTAGTTCAGCTTATCTCATTTCCATACACCTGAAATTCATCCGTCTTGACTCTAATCCAGCTTCCCGTCAAGCATAAATGGACTTCAGACAAAAAAAGCATCTTTCCCACATCCAGTTCTTTACAGACTCCTTCGCTTCTCCCTGCACCCCTTTTGCTGAGCCTTTGAGATGATTGTGGATCTTATGGTCAAAGTATCCTGCCTATAGAAATAGGTCCTCTCCTACAATGGCCAATCCCTTTCTCTCCTCTTGCCATAATCTATTTGTATTGTCTCTTCTTACCTAAATCCACATTTGTTTCTTTTATTTGACACTTTGCAGTTTAAAAATCCTTGTAGTAGCTTAATTTAACTCTAACATAGAGAAAATCTGCATTGTTCACTTATCTTTATTATAAAACTAAAAGCCTTTGATACAACAAGTAGGTAATCTATCATGTTTGCTATCTGACAGCCACTTCCCATCGGTTTAGGCATGCAGCATTATTAAATGCAAGTGCTTATCTGTCGCATGAACTTTCCTCCTGATTTTTTCTGAATGCATGTGTATATTGCTCTCTAGATTATCTTTTGTGTAGGTATGGAGATGCAGCTCTCACCAAAACCTTTACTGGAAAATACATTTTAGAATTTGCTTGTATTTAGAATGTTTAATCAATCAGTAGGAGAGAGGGGAAAGGCAGGAAGGACAAAGGAGGCATTGCAGAAGAGGAAGAGGAAATTTTTAAATTGCAAATGGTTGCTGTCCTAGCTCTTGTTTTACAGCATAACTAAAAATCCTTCAGCATGAGATCGTTGAGAGATTAATATGATAAAGTGGCAAAATAAGTACAATGGGTCTCAGCCTGTGTGATAAGGGAAAGGTCCAAAGAAACACCAAATGACAACAAAATCAGTTCAAGTAATGGAACCAAAAGTCTATTCCTTATCTGGAAATATCACAAATTCTCCAGACTTTGGACAATATAATTGCTTTATCTCTGACCTTTGGTACATTTGCCCTTCTCTTGTTTTGTATCTGGAAAAATATTATCATTGATATGTCACAAATGTATTAGTGCTTCTCTAAAAAAACTCTTTGCCAATCACTTTATAACCTGTGTAGGAAAAACAACTGGGATGAGGCTGTGGAAGAGCTATTCCAGTTAGAGATGCCATACATATAATAAGAGTAGACACAATTAACTATTGATTTTAAATATACTTTGGGATTAGTCCATGCTATAAATTCTGTATTATCTTTTCACTATAACCTGATTATTGTTGAAGAATAACTCACAAAAGAAGGCAGATTTAGTTGGACTCTAAAGGATGACATGAAGGAAGAAATGGAAAAGAATAGAAGACACTTTAGACCATGAGATGTGGCTGAAAAATTGGGAGGAGTATGTGTAGAATAAAATACAAAATGAGAAGCAGTCCAAAAAGAGGAGAGCAGTATTACATTGTTGGGAGTCCTATAACTTTGCTGTCCTTAAACAGTGATATATTGCTGTTTATGTAACATATTAAACTAGATGCTTAAGCCATTTATTTTCTTACAATGGCTGTGAAAATACTTAAAACTAAATTTTCTTTCTAGTACCATTTGGATCTACAACCATTTATTATGATATATAGTGCTTTCATTTAATTGAAGTCAGTCTTAACTTTTTTTTTAATCAAAAACATTTAGAAGGATGGTGTAAAATTTCCAAATCTTTCAGAGATTTTTGTCATTGTTATTGTTGTTTATGTTTGCTTTAATAAGTTTATTCTTTGGACCCAGAGATTATGCTATCCCTACTGTTTGGAATTCATTTACTTTTTTTCTTTGTAGTTTAATTATTCTTGTTTTTATTTGTCTATTTTTAAGTATGTCATGGAGGTTTGAGATGAGGGTAAATTTTTTCTTTGCTGATTAACTAATACTCTTTATATCCTCTCTGTTCCTACTACTGTTTATCGGCTTGACCACTGTGAATCTGAGGAAAATAAATTCATCTGCTCCTACTAGTATTTTCTGCCAATGTTTTCTGTAACTTATAAAAGTTAGTGCTTTATAAGTTTGAAGCAATATCTGTTATATGAAATTTCAACAACATATATCATTATTTTGATTTATATACCTTCTTTTTATATAACTAGTTAACTTTTCAAATTCAAGTCTAATTTATTTTCCTGTGAGGATATGTTTATGCATATATAGTCCAAATAATTGAAAAATATCTCAGTTTAGCAATCATTTGAAAAAAAAATTTTGCCCTGTACATGTTACATATACTAGTAACATTTTGGGGGCTCTCTTTTCTAATTCTGTTGATTTGACTGGCTATCTTATAATAGCAATCTGCCATTTAGGGTATTATAACTTTTAAAATATAATTTCATATTTGGTAAGGCATGTCAACCTTTTAAAATTTTTTATTGTATCTTTTTTATTTTAATTTTCTTACACTTTTTCATTATCATTTATCTCCCTTACACCCTCTTCCACCTCCACACCCTCCCGACAATCACCACATTGTTGTCTTGTCCTTAAGTCCTTTTTCTTTTTGACTCGGTATCTTCACCCTCAACCTCCCCGCCATGTCTATCTTTTAAATGATCTTTTCTTCCTAATGTTTCTGGTTATCTTTTATATTTAGATAGAGTTAGAGTAACTTAATCAAGTTACAAAGAAAAGAACAATGAGTTTATGAGCTAGATTATACTAAATTAATCTTTTTATCAAGGAGCAATCTTTTTTTTCCAGATTTTGGGTTCAACATGAGAAAAAGCAGACTAGTAGACTATTATTTGTTTATAGTTTGCTATAGCAAGGCAATCATCTATCATCTCTTGCATTTAGAAGAGACTCAAAGGCAGACAAAGGAGTGGGAAAGCTGTATATTGGAGTGAAGTCTTCTGTTATGCCCTTATTGGAGATTGTTGCCATGCACTGCTGGTGGGGATGTAAAGTGGTATAGCTGTGATGGAAAACATTATAGGGGTTTCTCAGAAAAAATAATATCCAGCAACCCTACTTTTGGGTACATATCCAAAAGAATTCAAAGCAGAATCTTGATGACATTAGCACCTCTCACGTTCATTGCAGTGTTATTCACAATATTCAAGAAGTAGAAGCAATCCAAACGTTCATCAACAAATAAATTGATTTTAAAAAGTGGTATATACATATAAAAAAATGCAGCTTTCAAAATGAGGGAAATACTGTCACATGCTACAACATGGACAAACCTTGAAGACATTATGCTATGTGAAATAAGTCAATCATGAAAGGACACAAATATTCTCTGATTCCCCTTATGTGAAGCACCTAAATTAGTCAATGAGATAAAAAGAGAAAATAAAAAAGTAATTGCTAAGAACTGGGGAAAAGGAAGAAGGGAAAATTAGTGTTCAGTGGGCATAGAGTTTCAGTGTTACTAGATGAGAAAGTTCTAGAAATCTGTTTCTCAACAATGTAAGTATACTTAATACTACTGAACCATCCACTTAAAAATGTTTAAGATGGCATATTTAATATTATGTATTTTTACCACTATAAAGATAATTACAGTTTTATTTATTATTTGCTAAGCTCTTTTATACAAAATATATTGAGTTCTACCAAATAGTTTCTCTACGCCAAATCAAGGGTGATAATGTTTTCCTTTGACCTACTAATATGGTAGATTCCTCTCCCCATAATAATGCATATGCTTTTCCTGGAATGCATGTCAAAAACTCTGTTCCTGATATTTCTGCCCCATCACTCTCCATTTTTTTCCATGGCTAATGCCATCCCAATTAGTGATGATTCTATTCTTTCAGGTGCTTGAATCAAATTGTACAGAACACCTATCATGATCTTCACTTTCAGTGTCCTTGTCTAAGTCACCGTTGCCTGTGGTATAGATCCCTGCAGTAGCTTCCAAATATGCTTCTGCTCTTATTCAGATGATTCATATGCAGAAATCAGGTTTATCATATCCCTACTGCCAAAATCTCTCTGCATGAGGAAAAGCTAGAATAGCCATGAAAGAAAGAAACAATTCTATGATATCCAGTATTACTCCTATTTGAGAATATTTTGTGGAGGGTTAAAAAATACAACTGGATAGAAGAATAATTGAGAGGTATGATCATTGAAATGAAGACATTTCTAGTCTATGAATTTGAAGGTTTAACGTAATAAAATTTGTAAATAATAAGAGTGTCATTTCTGGTAAACTTATTAAATTACATACTGTGCATCTTTAATTAGAATAAGAATGATATGGTTAATAAGAATTGACATTTAAAGCTCTTCAATAGATTTTAAGTGAGCAAGAAAGGTATGTAACAGTATAAATGTTATATATTTTGTAAAAGAATATGTATATACATTGGAAGAATCAAGAAAATCTAATGTTGGTTATTGCAAAAGCCTAGTGAAATATACTAAATTCTAACGAAGTTGACAAAAAAAGTCACCCACTAACCATATTAGAAATGAGAAGGAGGGATAGGGACATAATGACAAAAAGGGATGCTTTTAACAAAAATGAAAAAAATATACACAATTTTATGTCAACATCTTTGAAACTGAGATGAAAGAAATTTCCTTCTAAGAACAATTTTTAACAATGAATTTTTTTTAAAGAAGAGAATCATGATATTTAAATAAATCAAATTGGTATACAAAAAATTCATGACAATTTCAGGCATGTCTCACCCTGAGTGTTTATTTCTATGATGCTAGAACTATGGTAGTAATACCAGACAATGACACCATAGGAAAGAAAAGATACTATAAATTTCACTTGAGAATGTATACGCAAAAATATAAAATGCTTACATGTATTTGCATAAAGACACTAAGCAATCTAATAATAAACGGTTTAAAAAACCTTGGACATGTAATGTTTAAATATGAATGTAAAGGGAGTTTGAAAATAGAGAATTTCTTCATTATAGAATGAATAAATAATATGATGATACAGTATAAATTCAACAGATGAAAAAATGAGTTGCTAATATTAAACATAAATATTTCAACAAACCAATATTGTAAGGAAACATGTCACTTCATAAGGGTTATCTACCAAAAATATATAGCAAATATCACACTGGATAATGAAATATGGTTTGGAGTATTTTCTTTAAAATGAAATTAATACAAGGATGGATACTATAATCAGTCTATATTTTATTTTTATTGGGTTTATGATTCAGCTTCCCTAGTACCACATTTACCATCTGTGTGACCTTGGGGATGTCGGTTATTACTATTTTTATTTTTTGCCACCTATGGTAGTTTCAAATATTATATAGCTTAATATTGGAAAACATTAAGCACCTAAAACATTGTTAGAACATAGTAGTCAATAAAAAATGTTTTGAAAATAAATATGGAATCATAAGAAAAAGTTTTTCCTAGAAGTTGAAAAACTGATACTAAAATGTTTATGTAAATGTAATGGACACTAAAGAGCAAAATATTTGAAGGAAAAGAATAAGGAAGATATAGAAAGATGTGCCTTACAAGATTCAAGACTTTACACACACCATTAACTATTGTGATACTTAAGACACAGTACAAAACCAATGGACCACATCAAACTTCTAACAGTGCCATGCACACATGAAAATATGGTAAATAATGCACTAATATATCAGAGAAAAAGAAGGAACTGAACAAAAAAACCATGTTGGGATTTTTGCCCATAAGTATGGAAAAATACTGGACTCTTCAAAAATATACAAAAAATTAAAGTGTAAAATTTCTAAAAATAAATAAATAAAAATAATTCTGAAAGAAGAAAAATTACATAACAATTATTTAGAAAATATTTTGTGTCATTTTAGTAGGTTAAAAACTTCATACATGAAGACAAGTCATAACAAAAAACATCCAACCATAAGTGAAAAGATGGGCAAGTTTGAAAGATTTTGTTAATTTATGTTGTGGTGGTTGTTCAACACATAACAAACAAAAACAGTGAAAGACAAGCCACAAACTGGAAAAATTATTGCAGTGCTTTTAATCAGGATATATTATAAATAAAATGATAAAGACAAATGCCATAGTAGGAAAAAGTAAGAAGTATGAAGAGACAATTCAATTATTAGACAACCAAAATGACCCATTGGAAAATGTGATTTATTTCCATAGCAAGAATGCAAATGCAAATAAAATTATAATGCCATTTCAGGTCACTTCAATTTTCAGGAATGAAAACATCTGTCACTATCAGTGTTAGAAAACATCAGGACAAATGGGTTCTTTCATTCATTACTGGTAGCCACATGAATCAGGAAGGTGTTTGGAGAGGAATTTGGAAATGCCTAGTGAAATATGAAGATTTCTACTCATCACTGAAGCCTTGTATTGGCATAAAGATTAGGGAAAACTATTATTAGAGACTTAGTAAAAGGTTATGGTGTGTTGATTTCTAGTAGTACTTTAAATGGTTAAAATAAATTAATATATCTATATGTATCAATATAAATACGCAAATACAGGGATAAATATTGCATGTACTGTGGTTATGTTTGAGTCATTATCTTTTAGAGATCATGAGAAAATAATTAGAGATAAAATTACATGGTGTTGAGAATTTACTTCAAAATGATATATTCTGAGATGGGAATTGGTTAGAAGCAGAGATTTAAAAAAACGTGGTGAATACTATATGTGGGTATTAGCTACACTGCGGTTTATTTTTTCAGTTTTTATTTCAGTTTGACATTTTTTTATACATAAAAAGCTAAAAAGTTGAACTATTGTACAGAGCATAACTTTATGTAAAATTTATAAGGCATAAAAATGATTTACTCTACAAAGATTTGGAGCACTGAAATTGTGAGTTAAATTAGTTTATACTTAATTACATATGAATTTGAAAAATGATTATCCAGACCATATTCTAAGTGAAAATTGCATCTAATATATCATGAACAAATTCTTACAACTACTTATCAGCCACAGCCATACACCAAGGAAAGGGAAGGACCCAGCTTCTCACAATAGCAGTGCCTACCCACTCATACCATACAAGAGATAATTTTGTGTGTGTGTGTCCAAAAATTTTGTGATTTTGTTATTTTTATGTTAAAATATAAATAACATGAGAGTTTCCATGCTTAAATAATCAGCAATGATAACCCCCAAAAATACTTCAGGAAAAATATGTTGAAATTATTTTTATAACCAAAATCAGTTTATTTTCCTTCCTCTAATATCTTTATAATTCTCTTTTCCAAATACCTTTCTAACTGCTATCATTGAGCATGCAGATCTTTTTAATATTACTCAAGTTTTAGGAATTCAAATTGATGTACATCTTATCAAATACATTTTTATTCACTTAAAACTAGGGACTTAATAGGAAGAACAGACACTATTGTTCATCATGGAATGATGAAACACCTCTTCACTGGGTTAAGGTCAAATAAGGAAGTGATTCGGTGTTCCTTGTCTATTGGTGTCACTGATTGTTGGCCTGTGTTTATCATTATGAGAGGTGGGGAGAGAAAAAAAGAGGGAAGTTGAGCAGGAACGAGAGAGAAAAGGAGAGAAAGAACAGAATTAGTAACAGAAATATCTTGGTTAATATTATAGATGTATAAATGCTATCCAGTCTAAATGTTTTATTTTCTATTATCGTCTCTAGCTGTAAATTTGCCCAGGGAGAGCCTGGAAGGATCTGGCTTGATGTAGCAAAATGTTCTAAAGAGAATATTGCTGGCATGAATCTCTGGGTCATTACCATCATTAGGGGCATCATTTCCCTTGGCTTAGTTATATGAAAGAAAATTAAGCCATTAGATATTTTTTACAGTTATTTTTTCAGCAGAGAGCAACAATGAAAGATGATTGAAGGGCCAAGACCCAAAGACTCTTCAATTTTCTAAATTGCTTTAATTTGATGGAGAAGGAATGCTACATTTTGTTAAATTATATTATGATAAAGAGAAGCTGGTTGCTTCTCAGCATGAATTTAAAAGCAAATTATTTCCACAAAAAAAAAGGACGATGTATTTAACTAGACAAGTAATTACGTTGTGGTGCTAGTGTCTCCCCTGCCTCAGATTAGAAAAGAATTCAATTATCACTCTATTAGATCAAAAAATAATTTTAGTGATACATTTCAAGTAAATTAATTTATTCCTAGGCAGGTTCTAATGAATTTTTAGATTAGCCTTTATGCATTTTGCTGATTGAAATCTTTAGTCAATGCTCATGCTTAAAAGTCAAACTTGGATTGATTTTATGTTCAATTAATATTTTCTTCAATATTATTTTTCTTAAATTATATAGTACACTATATTTAATTTATAGCATAGTATAATTGGATTTATTGTGAAGTTTAATCAAATAACTATAAAAATTAATCTATTTCTAAATAACTTCATTATTCAATTTCCATCATTTCACAATAAGCAATAGACAAATATATAGTAAATATACATGTGTGTATATCTACATATGAAGTGTAACTATATGATGAGGGGAAAGAAGAGGAAGAAAGAGACAAACATATGGTTAAGGGGCTAAATGGCCTTTTCTTTTTGGTTAAAATTGTTTTGTTTTGGTTAAAACTGTATTTTGTCATATTTATTTTCAGGCTTCTATGATAAAATGATAAGTAGAGCTAATGTTTCCTGTTTTTCATATACTTTACTGAGGCATAAATGACATACAATAAACTTTGTATTTAAGAATTCAGTTTTACATATGTATAAATTTTATATGTGTGTGAGTGCATATGTATTCTCTTCCATCTACGTATATATATTATAGAGAGAGAGAGAGAGGAGAAATTGAACATGAGAGAGATAAGTTGGTACTGACGCTTTTACTACTTTGACGGAATGGGAGGGGAGAGGAAAAGAAAAAAGAAGAGGTGGCAGGATTTAAAAACCAAGAGGCTCATGTTTAAAAGATCTCATACATACTCAACTGAGCAAGGTGAAATTGGTTATGGCCCATGAATAAAGCTGAAATGTCAAAAATGTAAACACTAAGAGAATGAATAAATAGGAAAAACCCATGTAGAAAGAAATGACAAAAAAATTGTGTGTTTCAAACTAAGATCTAGATGAGAAGTAAAAAAAAAAAACAAACAAACAAAACCCTACTCTGAGAACTAATAAGCTTGCTGTCCTCTAGGTTGAAGTCCCAATTTACACTTCTTACATGTCTACTTAACCAATAAATGAATGGAAAAATTGCAACTGGGACAGTTATGTTCCAGTCAGTTCTAAATCTAAAATGATAAACTATAAAATATATTAGAAAATAATCTACCATACCTGAGGATCTATAGACTACATAAATAGCAATACCAGGCCCTTCCAGGGGTGCCCAACCTTTTGCTGTCTCTGGGCCACACTGGAATAAGAGTTGTCTTGCACCACACATCTAATACATTGCAGCACATAATCACACAAAAATCTCAATATTTTAAGTGAATTTATGATTTTGTGTTGGGCTGCATTCATCACCATCCTGGGCTGCATGTGGCCCGCAGGCCATGGGTTGGACACTCTTGCTAAACCATTCCAGATAGTACAATTATCAGCTATTGACAATAACTTATATATGCTTAAATTATCAGAGAAGAAAATGAAAGCACAAAACAACATATTGTACTAACAACTGCAACCAACAACAGCTGGATTTGAATGAGCAAGTAGAATTTTTAGAAATGATCAATGAAGTTTCTAAAATTAAAAACTCAGTTGGTGGCTAAGCAGGAAATCAGACAGCTAAATGAACATTTAGGATTGGCAAGACATATTAGAAGAAGTCACGCACAACGCAACAGTGAGAGCTGGAAAATATGAGAGATTTAAACCCACCATAATAAAACCCCAAAGTTACAAAGAAGATCTTAAAAGACTTCAGTGAGAAATTATTTGACACTAACAGGACAATAGAAGCCAAAAGAGCAGTGGGTATGTTTATTCTAGAATGTATACCCTAGGTGCTACTATAGAAAACAGTCTAAGAGTGAATGCAGAGGCGAGTGGGCAAATCCTAAGTCTGACCCCAATTACCTAGCCTTTCCAGCGCAGACTCCTAAGCAAAGGCAACCCCCTCCCACTCCTTTTAGGCCAATATCAGTACACCCCCTAAGTTTACTCAATTTGATTTCCAGCTCTTCGAGGTCGTGAGCATGTTTCATATCTATACTTGCTACTTTCACAATGTTCTATTTATAGAGGGAATGTAGTAACTTAATATAATTTATTTTTAACATACTTGAATCATTACCAGAAAATATATTCATACAGTATTCACATTTTGTTTAATTTGTTATTCATCCTTTTTGGTAAAGAAATCACTGTGTTTTCAGTTTTATATCAAATTATATTAAAGTGCTAGTTTCTTTAATCTGTTTTTAATAACTCAAAACACAATTATTGATTTTGAAGAAGTTGAAAAATGGAGCCAAGCAAAAGAAAACCATCCATAATCCCACTACTAAACATAACTATTGTTAATATTTTATGATATAAATTTCCAAGTATTTTCTACACATGATTGTACACATAAATATAAAACAAATATATATATGTATGCATCTAAAATTATTACTTATGTAGTACTTACCAAATGTATTTTTTACTCCACAGTGTGTATTAAAATATTTATGTTAGTAATAATATACTTTCATTTTTAATGGTCGCATGGTATTTTATTTTATAGATACATTGTAAGTATATAACTGATCATTTGTTAGATTTTAAGTTCTAATTTCCCTCAGTCTCATGAGTTAGAATAAATCTCAATTTTATATATATTCACTTTTTGAGGTTATAGTATTATTCTTTTAGAATATAATTCTAACTTCAAATTTCCAGGTTAAATGATATGAGCATTGGTAAAGCATTAACAAAATTTTAAACCCATTTACATTCTTATCAGTAGTTAGAAAATCCTAAAGATGTAGAATTTCACCAGTGGCATGTAAAAACTCAGAATTAATTTTTTTCTTAATCAAGCTCTTCTTAAAATATATTTAGATGTTGAACTCTGTTCCTCCCAAAGAACGTATACAAATTGTCCACGTTCGTAATTTTTTATTGATTGAATAAAATTGGAACTAATTTCTTTTCAAAACTGAATTAGATTATATCCTAGCTAACATATACCCCTGGGAGTCTGGTGTGTTCCCATTTTGCTTCTCTAAATGAATTTGGAAATTGTGTAATTTTTAGACCTGCCTCAAGGAAATCAAACAAAAATGACCTTGGCATTTGTTGACCTAGCATGGACTTCATCACCTTTGAAAATTAATTAAAATGCTTAAGGTTGGTTTCTCTTCATTTAAATACTGACTACTCTCCTAACCAAACTGAGAGCCTGTACTGCTGCATTCCATTTAGAAAAGCTAAACAAAATTGCATTCGCGAAGTTGAATTTATTTAAAAAATAAAAATACAAATTTTGTATTCATTCAACCACTTTGTGAAGTGTGCTGCTTTATTAGAATCTAATGCTATTTCACCTTCTTTCTCTTTTGTCCTGAATGAGGCAATTATAACCTCAGATTGCTACATGGCCTGGGAGCATCAGGAAGACTGTTAACACCTTCCCTCTCTGGCACAAGATCACACTCAACAGCTTATTAAGATTCCGGCATCAGTACCAATGACTAACGGGAAGCAAAGGTCTGGGATTTACCTCCAACTCATTTAATTACAAAAATCAATGAGCTCCTGGAGCTGAGCCAGGTGAGAGAAAATGAACGTAGTCCAACTGACATTTTGGTTGTGTTATCAAGATAGTTCAACTCTGCTTCAAAAAAAGATTACAATCTACAAGGCCCCGAATTGGCAAAATAATGGGAATTTAAAAGTTTGAAATATTTTGAAATGTTTGCTTTTGAATAAAAATATGTAACCTAGGTTTGCAATTATAGTGGGTAATATGTCAAATTTTTTACCATGATTCACAATAAGAAATATCTTTTATAGTATAACCCATTACACACACACACACACACACACACACACACACACACACACACACGACACAATAACTCTCAATAGGGTTTTTGAAGAAGACACAAGAAAAATGCATCATACAACATAGTGTCTGGTATGTAGTAGATTATCTCATTGTGTTAACAATGCTAAATTACTCAGGAATTCATCAATCCAAAAATTTGTCCTTATGTGCAATTTTATCATCAGGTACAAGGGGATTTTTTAAAAAGGAAATGGAATAAATAAATATAAAACATTTACAAATTGACTGATGGGACAAAACAGAACATGGAAGCTGGGAAATGCATAGTACAGAAAGTAAAGCCCACAGATATTCACAGACAACAATGACAGTGTGCTGGGGTGGCATAGGAAGAAACAGTGTTCGAATTAAATGAGAAAGCAGAAAGGGAATAGAAAAGAAAAGAGTTTTGAGGGCTGAAGAAAGATCAAGAAGTAAAAGGTAGTCTAGAGAGTTTTCAAATAGCAGCCGTAAACATAGAAAAAATTCAGCACAGGCAGATTTTGCATCCTAATTGGCACAGCTATGTTACCTACGGCAAGTAAACTAGCCGTCACCAGCTATAGATTTCTTGTTGATAAAACAGAATGATGACTCCCACCTCTTAGGGTTTTTGACTCTTAAAAAACTTAAATGCTTTACTATTCAGAAAAGGAAGCACTTTGCACAAAGTAGCTTGTCAATAAAGGTTAAATATTTTTAATATTCCAGCCATTATCCTTATCTATATGTAATTACTAAGTTTATATCACTGCCATTATTTTGCTTCTCTCTCAGTTATTAGGCACTGACCATGTATTCTCCTTCCCTTCATTGCCACCACTCAAAATATTTATCAGTAACACACTAGTAAAAAAGAGATAGGAATCGAATAAAAATGGTAAGACAGTTTTACACATTTTAAATATTTAGGAAATACATACATACTTTAATAAATACCTCACTTTGAAAAAGACCCGGAGGTGCTTGTGGAAATGGGCATTGGAAAGGCTTCAGCTTGTGAGTTGTTCTGAAGTGATGGAGGCATAGTTAACTGAAATAACATGAGGAGTAAGTAGTAACATCAGCTGTGGAGGGCATGATACATAATGCAGAGAATCAAAGTGATTCTCAAAGGGAGATGTGTAAGATGTGTGCAGTTTGTGTATTCTTTTAGGTGTAGTTTTCTATGTTCGCTGAGTGATTCTCAAAGTCAAAATTGCACATAAGGAAGCATGAAATTTTTATTATGCTTAATTTGCTCCTTGATATATCAATTAGGTTAGACCAAATTTATTTTTAAAATAAGAATTATAGTAGAACTGACTGTACCTCAACGTATCAAGCATCTCTCACATGTTCAGGTACTCTGCTGAGCTTAGAGGATACAAAGAAATATAAAACATAGCCTCTGCCCTCAAAGGGATCACAACCTAGAAAACAAAATATAGGCCAGGAGGAAACAGACAATTATACCACATCACACTATGCTTCATGGACTGTTAGCATTCCTGTGTAGTTGGAGCCAAGTGGGAAGGTGGCTAGAGGGATGTAAACGGAGGAAAAGCTTCTGAGGACATAACTGGAAGAAACCCATTACCTGGTTCTCTATTTCAGCTTCACCACTTTCTGGCTTTGAGATTTTGGGCATGCTACTTCAGTGCTCTTTGCTTTGCTTTCCTCATCTCTCACATTGGGTGGCAACAGCTTCACCTACTAAAGGGCTCTGGGGAGGAGTATAAGGGATTATTCTGAGTAAAATGCTTAGAACAATGCCTGGCACATACTGACTGAGCATTTAGTTATCACCATGGTAATTACTCTCAATACTATCATCATCATCATCATTGTTAGTATTATTATTATCAGAACTGGATAGTATTATTATCATGGATGAGCTGGAAATGTCACATGAAGGAGTTTGACATTCTTCCTGGAAACCAGCATAGAAATTGAAGCAGGGAAGTCACAACATTAACTTTTATAATAGAGCTTTGATAGCAGTTAGGAATATGGATTGAGGACAGGTAAAATGGGAGACAAGCATATTTCTTAACTAATTCAAGTGAAAGTTCAAAAGGACAGTCACAGGGAGATGGAGAGAAGAGAACATATTAAAAAGACATGAGATGAAACCCAAAGTCCTTTATAATTGATTGATTATATGCTCAACTAGAGGGAGAAAAAGGAATCTGCAATGAGTCCCAGATTTCTGTTTAACCAAATGAATAGCTTGGTAGGTCATCCACAAGACTAGGGATACAATTGGAAAGAGAGATTTGATAGGAAAATTATCAGTGTTAGTTTTAGGCTAGTCAAAATTGAAGTGCCTATATGACTGTACAATGAATAATGAAAAAGAAGGATCTTTGTTACTTGAGAAAGCTCTGGGCTGGATACTTGCAGTTGGATTATGCACAGTATCAATAGTGTACAAATGTATAGTACCAAGACTATAGTTAGCAGAATTGGCACACTTCAATTTCATTTGCACATGCAGTTTACTTGTTTTCTTCATCAGAACCCTTAGTTCCTTAAGTCTATCCCAAAATAATGTCAAGACACTTCCTTCTAATATATTGATGTAGAAATAATATAAGCTTTTCTAGTTGATATCAAGATCCTGAAGATTAATGATGCAATATGTCCATAAAATATTTGTTCCCACTCTACCGCATGCTTCCTGTTGTTACCAGTGAAACTATAATACTTGCTACTCTTCAGAGTGACAACTAATATGTCACTTTCATGAGGAGCCTCTGCCAATGCCTCTACTTTAACAACCTATTCTCAACTGCTTAGTTAGAATAAAAAATTCTTCTCATAATACTTGACTATTTATAAACAATTAGTAAATCTTGTAATCATTTCTGTTTCATACTGACATATTCAAGAGACTGATTTTTTCAAGACTTTTAGCTCACATATGTAACGTTGATTTACTGTGTATTATTAATTATGCATGTGTGCTCTTGAAAATATTAGTAATAGATATTTTAGGCTGCTAGTTAAACTTGCTGATATGGACTGCATATGAGAAACAGCTGTTATTAGAAATACAAAGGACTTTTTTTCAAATTTTTAAACATTATCAAGAAATAAAATTTTATTCCTAGCTACAGGCCACATAAAGCATTTTATTTCAAATTAGATATACTAAAATATGCCTACCAAGCATCATTATTGATTGTATTAAATATGGAATGTTTCAGCCAATGCAATATAACAAGAAAATAAGTAAAAGTTATAAGAATGTAAGTAAAGAAACGAAATTGTCATTATTTTCAAATAACTTAGAATCATCCAGGGAAGAAATTAAGAATGTAGGTTCCTAAATGTCAGCCTGAGAGGTCCTCAGTCAGTAAGCTTAAGTTCCTCAGACACAGTTTCTTTTATTTTGTTTTATTTTTATGGCCATATTTTTTATTTCTTAGCAAGACTTGTCACTTTTTTTGTTGTTGAAAACTGACATTTTGATTATTATAATGTCAAAACATAGGAAATCAGATTCTTTCTCCTTTCTAAGATTTATTATTTCTGCTTATTATAGTTGTTGCTTGTTTGGTGAATCTTCTGAACACATTCTATAAATTCTATATTCTTTGTTTTATGTGTCTCCTGAAATTCCTGTTTTTTTTTTTTTTTTTTTTCCCTTGGTGGTAAGCTAACGACTGGACAGCAATTTCTTTAAGTGACTAGAACCAAAAAAATCTTCCTGTCTTTGCCAATAAGCTGCATGTTTGTGTTGTGGAATATCTTCAACAGGGGGTCAGTCTTCAGTTGATTGTCTCTGCCTTAGCTTTCACTTCCTGCCTCCATTGAGCCTCAAAGGTCTACAAAAAGTGAGATCTTAGGGCCTTTTCTTAACTTTCCTGAGTATGCCTAAAACCCTGAACATGTGTGTGGCTTTATAGATTCTCAGGAATATGTTGGGTCTTTTCAAAAGCCTTAAAAATATCAGCATTTCCCCTCAATCATTTTTTTTTGGTATCAATTATTATCTATTGCATCAGGCAGCAGCAACCTAAGATATTACTCTATAAATGTTTTCACTATATCTGCACCCTCATGTTCATGGCAGCATTATTTACAATAGCCAAGACATGGAAACAGCCTATGACAGAATACATCAACATATGAAAGAATAAAGAAAATGTGATATATAAATATACTTAAAATATACACAACATATAGTGATATCTTATTCAACATAAAAAGAAGGAAACTGGCATTTGCAACAACATGGATAGATCTTGAAGTCAGTATGTTAAGTGTGAAATAAGTCAGACAGGAACAGACAAACCCTCAGTTATGATCTCAGTTATATTTGGAATCGAAAAGAACCAAACTCAGAGAAACAGAGGACAGACTGGCGGTTGCCAGACACAATGATGGGGGAAATGGTGACAGTTTTCAAAAGGTACAAACTTCTAGTTATAAGAAAAATAAGTGATGGGAGTGTAATGTACAACATGATGACTATTAAATACTGAAAGAAATTTTAAATAAAGAGAGGAAACACATGCAATCATACATTAATGTTAAGAGCTGAATTACATTTCTCCTCAATTCATAGGTTGAAGTCCTGACCCCTAGTACCTGAGAATGTGACTATATTTGGAGATAGCATCTTTAAAGACGTACTTAAGGTAAATTTAGGTCTTATGGGTGGGCCCTCATCAAATTTGACTGGTGTCCTTATAAGAGTAGAATAGACCAGAGACACCCAGAAAGAAGAATATAAAGATACAGGGAAATGATGGCCACCTACAAAGCCAGGAGAGGCCTCATAAAACTGTAACTTTATGGGCACCTTGATCTGGAACTTCTAGCTTCTAAAATTGTGAGGATATAAATTCCTGTTTTCATGCTACCTGGACTATGGTTCTTTCCCAGGGCAGCCCTAGAAAACTAGTAGTTCATGATTCTAAAACATGGTAAAACAAACAAAATGGATTTGTTGAAAGACAAATGGACTTTAATGCCAGTTCTGCCACTTGTTAGGTTTATAGACATTCTCTGTTTCCAATTCCTAATTTTTAACTGAGTTTAAAAACCTTACATTCCTATAATATTGTGTGTAAATTGTCTTCTTCTGATGTCCTTGATGCTCTATAACTCATAAGTGCTAGTGGTGGCATATCAATTCTAGCAGTAATAGTGCTGTTGGTGGTAGCACAGTTATGAAAGGTACTTTATCAAATTATGTCTTTATATATTTTCCAAATTTCCTACAATAGCCATGCTTAACTTTCCTAATCAGAAAAATGTCAATGAATGCTATTTTAAAATACATTCATTTTAAGACTCTTTAGACAAATACTCTTTAGTTAATCGTTTGTGAAAAGTAATATATATTAGAGCATACCAGTCAATAATCACTAGGAACAGACTTGTGCTCAAAGTTAGATTTATTTGGCTTACAGCAGCAGCAAGCAGAAGTGTACATAAGAAGTCTCAGAGAGCATCCTGGGAAGAAGGAATAGGAAGAGCTTCTTATTGGACCTGAACACATGCAATTTGATTCTAGGCTGGTTTGCAGGAAGCAGTGGTCAGGTTTGGGCTGGGTGCTGTCTAGAAGTTGGGGCAATTCTGTGATAGATTATCTTGGCAACTTTGAATTATAATTGGGAGAATTAATGTGTAATCAGAGTTGTTACCGGTGAAGAAAGTCTGGTCACCATTATTAGTTGGAAGCGGGTGGTTAGTTATTTTTTGTAGCGTATGATATCCTTTCCATCTAGTTTCATCACTGAGTGCCTGTGTCACTGTCATGCTCCTCCAGGGTCACACGTGACTTCATCTGAGTATTCTTTATATTCTGTGAAAGTCTGTGTTGTGTTTGTTTTGTCTGTGTTCAGGTGGGAACACGCCAGCATGGAGCTCAGCTTCTAGCTGCCAGCTGCCAGTGATATGTATATTTTTTACTCCCTTGTAGTTTGGAGGCTGCTGATATGAATGTCTCAGAAGGAGTGATGGCATCACATTCTCAGTCCCTTACTTCCTCTTTGTAGACAATACTCTGTACTAACTAGACCACCCTGCTTGGCAAATGCCTCTGGGAATAACTGGTGCTCAAATACAGTTTTTGAATAAATAAACAAGACTATGTCATGAAAATATTCTTTATCTAAAATAAGATTGTCCTTTTACAATCCCCCAAATTTATCTATGAGGAATTTACCCTCAGTCAGCTGGAGCCTAAGATACATCCCCTTGCAAAGCAGGGGTTTACAGATTAATTCCAATCAGGTGTTATTTACTAGCTGATAAAAGGAGAGTGATTCAGCATGTTAGGCAAACCTGAATTATATCCAATGAATTATTATCAAATAAAATGCATTAAATGTTTTACTCACAGGAGAGAGGTGTTTTGAGGTTGGTGACCTCTCCGGGGCTCCCCACTCGCCTGGCAGGCTGCTGCGGCTGGAAGCATGGAGGAGGAGCTGAACGGAGCCTCATGACCTTGTCAGTTGCTTCTGAGTAGAGCCCTGGATCTCCTGGTGCCTGAATGCCTGGCTGGAGGTGAGAAATGAGAAGTAAAAGCACATGTGGAAAGGGGTTGCTTTAAGTTATTTCCTCATAGCTGGGGACAAAAATTTTCCCATTTTTCTGCTTATCCTGATGGTGGAGTGAAATCCAACAAAGTTTCAAAAATTAGAGGACTCTCACAGGGCCTTATTGAAAAGAGGCAGCAAAATGAACAGAGGCAATTTTTAAAAGTCACAATCAGAGGGGAGCCATGTACAGCTTGCAATTATGTGCTGGAGAAAGTTGAACTGTGAAGGGTCAGAATTCACAGGAGAAAAGTATCCAGTTAAGGACCTTACTAATGAATTCAAAAGGGCTGTTCTTGCTTCGAAAATGTCAAAGAATATGAATCAGTTAAATCTTACAAGGGGAAACACAAAAAACCTCAGTGACTAATGATGGCAAGGAATATTTGAGTCATTTAGATATTGATTTAGGGAACTTTTTAAATTGGATTAAAAAACATAAATCCTTGCTTTCTAGGGTTAATAGATTTGGGTCAAAAAATCTGTATAAAGGTTTAGTAAATCAAGTAATTGTTAATCTCTAAAGTAAAGAATTAAAACACTTGGATAGACTGCGAAAGACTGACCTCGGTAAAGGGTATCCCCTGCACAAGGCGCGATTGCAGGGAGGAAGGAGAAACTGGGCTGAGCAAGGTGTCTGCCTAGAGCTCTAGGAACTGACAGACATTTTGCACCTTTTGGAAAACATTAGTTGCTTGAAATTCAAAATGCCTTGACTATGCTTCCTCAGGCGAATTATAAGGAGAAAACTCTAGAGTTCTGAATTCCAAGATAATTTGCAAAAAGACAGTTTCACTATTAAATCTGATTTACTAAGTGAAAATTAATCTCTTTAATTTTATGCATTGTTGTTGCCCCCATGGAGGACAGGAGAGACGAATTAAATACCGTGAAGAGGCGTGGCCTTTCTTCTTGAAAACCTTGCGTTTTATTTTTCAGACTTCCCAGCTACTCCTTTCTGCTCTGTTTATCTCCTCTCTTGGGAACCTTCCCCAAATGCCTCAGGTGCACAAGAAATCGTCCCTCTTCACTATTAAAACGTGCTTCGGGGAAATGCTGTGTTAAAGACATTCACATTGAGGTGTAACTGATCAAAATTGGTGCAAATAGTATTTCAACAAGTGGAAAAGCTTTGTCAGGCTGAGGAATGGAGCTTTAATGAAGGGTTTCAGATGGGAACCATTAGGTAGGACTGATTTGTGGTACCTGTATCTGAAATCCCACTAGCATTTATATGTTAGCTTTTCCTCCAAGTCAGGCACCCTCCCTTCTCTGTTCCTAAGAGGCTCGTTTGAAATTTGAATGGAATAAGGGAGCTCAACTACAGCAGTCCCCTCAAGGCAAGTTTACAGATTGAAAAACTCTCTGGTTACAAGGTCTCGAGAACTGAAGGAACTAAAACGTAATTGGATGCAAAGCACATCAAGGCACAATTTGGGCGGAGGGAGGGGAATGGGAAAATAAAGCAAAACAGTAATAGGACTCACCAAAACATTACTGACTACTGATATAGTTCAAAGAAGCAGGAGGAAGGGAAATTGAAAAGGGAAACTTCTGGAAAGTTACATAGCTGCAGGATTTGACAGAAATGACTCAATACAACTAGCCAATTCTATTTCAATTGATTTGAAATCTCCAGCTACGGCCCAGAGAGTGACTTAGCAAGGAGAAACTCATCCAACTGGACTCTCAGGGTGAGTGGGGCGCAAAGAAGGGTGGGTGATAATGTGGTAGGCAGTTAGACAGACAGTAGAAGGTCACCAGGGCAGAAAGCCCTGGGTGCCTAGCAAAGGGCAAAACTGGGAAAACAAGGACCTCACCCCCAGGGTAACCTTTCCGCCCCTAGCATGTTGCTGGTCATGCAGGTTAGACTCCCTGACTTTCATATCTCTGGTCATGGGGGCTCAGACCCTCCCCTGACCTTTCCTCCCCTGGCATGTTGCTACGCATATAGTAGACCCCCTTAGAGGAGAAGACTAGCCTCATGCAACTCCCAGGCAGGTCCTCAAACGACCTCTCCCTTAAGCATTAAACCCTAGGGATGATATCTAGACTTCAGTTGAGTTTCAGCTCCAGGCCCAGAAAAGCAGCAAGGTCAGACAAGCAATTCCATGGCTGACATCAGGACCAGCTGCAGTGACTAATGACCTGCTGTCCTGGGGCTGAACAATGAGTGAAGACAACAACCCTGAAAGGACACACGTGGAAAGCTGATGAATAATCTATTGAGATCCTCCCCTGGGACCCTCCCTAATAAGCATTCTTAAAAGCCCTTAGGGCAGAGGACCCAGCATACTCTTTTTAGAAGGAAGCCCGAGCCTTCCCCTCCCAGTTGTCTACTCTCCCAGGAACTTTTACCTTTTCCTTTCTCCTAAATTCTAAGGGCTCCCCCGGCTTTTTATTATTATTTATTATTATTATTATTATTATTATTATTTGCCTTCGTAACTTGTTTCCTGAGCCCATTTCTTCTGCTGCTCACTTCTTTTACCTCTGTGACTTTCTAAATAAACTCTCTCTTATAGTTTGAGTCGTGACTCTGAATTCTTTCTTAGCCTAAGCTCAAGTACGGAGGCTGATGAAACAAGGTCGGGTCTGACTCCATTGGTCTAACGCCTGATGTCATTTCACCGCCAACAATAACTTCAGTTTGTATCCAGACTTTCTAAAAGGTACAAGTCAGGGACCAAATTGAGGGCATTTTCTAAGTGGAAGAGGGGACTGAGGCACGAAGCAGTCAGCATACGAGTAATCTGCAGGAACTAGGCCCTTTTGTTCTCTTTTCTTTGGATTAGAGGTGAAATGGCTTCCTTTGAAGCCCAATGACCTTTAAGTTTTTTTCTCAGGTAATATCCCTTTTGGTCCTATGATCTCTGAGTGATGCTGTAGCTGAAGATGCAAATGACTGTAACTCTTGCTTAGTGGAGGATGAGGACAGCGTGAGTCCCTGAACCTCGCTGGTAGTAACTGACAATGCCAACAGAACACTAAATCTGATTGATAAATGTTTTTGAATATCTGCCTAGAGGCTGCCAACGTCCCAGATGAGTAAGCATAAAATCAGAAGATCTGACAAATGGGTAACTCTATTTGTTGAATACATCCTTTCAGAGGAGATTTAAATGAAACATTATAGGAGAATGAAAGGAAGGGTTTACTCTGAAGAGTGGGGATGGATAGAAGAGAGTTTTGGGAGAGTTATTTTAAAAAAAGATGATTACCAGTTCTAAGCATGCTCTCATTTTCTTAAGAGTACCATTTTTGCTTAAAACTTTCACCATCCTTTCTCCTCTCCTTTTATTAAAAAGGAAAAAGAAAGAAGCTATTTGCCAAAATCTTATGTTAAAAGAGGGTGAGCTTTATGAAAAAGGATAGACTATGGAATTTTATAATTGGTGTCATTTCTTTTTATTTTTTTGTCAAACAAAAGTAGGAATCATCAGAAATTTAATATTGTTTCTGTTTACTTTTTGATCTAAGGAAGGAATTTATACTGAGCGGGTCAATCCAAAGATTTTTCAGTTCTACAAAGACAGTGCCTTTGGGTAAAGCAATTGTGATTTTGAGAGGAACTGAATGATTATCACAAGCCTAGACTTCAGAGGTACTGTTTTCTGAAAAGGAAAACAAAAACAAAAACAAAACAAAAAAATAAAGAGAAATCCTAACAGAGTGCCTCTGAACATGGTTTCTCAGCATGTTTATTTAGCCTGCTTACCTATCCAAGCATTCCTTGGATCAGGCCCCCTATTGGTTTTTATTTAACAAGAGAAGTACTTCTATTCACTTTGGCATACCTTAGTGATTGTTGGTTTAAGGGGTATTCAACAGAACCCCAGGACAACTGCTCAGGGTTCTAACTCAATGTTTCAAGATAGAAGGGTTAATCCTGAAAACCAATGTCTTTGAAAAATCCATCCTATCCCTATCCGAATTGACATCTGTCTATTTCTTCCATTTCTTATATTACTTCATTTAAAGAGAAAATGCTTATTAACATTATTAATAACTTTCTTTGTACACTAAATTTATAATAAAAGCATACAATTCAGAGAAAAGAGTCTTTTTTTCAGCTGGGTCAGTTGAAAAACACAGTTGTAAAGTTAATTTTGTCATAATTAAAAGGACTAGGCATTTCTTTAAAAAATGCAGCCTCTCTATAGTTCTCCTTTAATAGTCCTCTTTCCTGTTTCTGCTTCTTTCTCTTTCTTTTTAGATACTACATGTTCTGATTGCCCCAGATTGACCTCACTGGTGAAAGAGGGGTCCTCCACCCAATTTAGTAGAAGACAGCTGGACACATGACACCCAGCAGTGGGCAGATGAGATCAGCAGCAGTTTATTAGTCACATACACTTCCTTGGAGATATGGCTGATTGTAGGACTGGAAGTAGAAATCTACAAGATGAGTCTGGAGCATTTATAATACCAGAAAATAAGGAAGTGCTCCAATAACTACAATGACAATGAACAATGATAAGGTTATGTGAAAGTGACAGAAGAGCCAATGAAAGATCTCCTGATGTCCAAAGCGGAACAGTTTGAGCCACAAAATAAAGTTGTACTGGATTACAATCTAAAGTCCGAAGTAAATAGTTATGATTTCACACTAATAAAACAAATGATTAAGTAAATCAATAAATGGGAGAGAAGAGCCAAGTCACCCATGCAGAACGATTCCAAGTGATTTTTGTATATACTCCACCCTAAAGAGGTGGGAACATAACTCCTGACTCTGTAGGTGTGAACTGAGCAGAGTGAGTTCCCTCTAAAGAGCACAGTATGGAAAGGAGAGAGTGTCACTCACAGTGTGGAAACCTGACAAAGCACTACTTCAGCCTGGTGATCAAGGTCAACATCATGTAATGTGATGGGCATGTCACTTTCCCTCTGTGATCCTCCTCCCCCAACCATAACCCCAGTCTAATAATGATAAAAACATTATAAAACTCCATTAAAGGGACACCTTACAATGTACCTGATCCAAATGTCTCCAAACTGTCAATGTCACCAAAACAATAAAAGTCTGAGAAACTGTCACAGTCAGCAAGACCCTGACAGAATCTGACACCCAAACGTAATATGGTGCCCTGGAACAGAAAAAGCACATAACATAACAACAAAAGAAATCTGAATGAAGTATGGACCTTAGTCCAGACAAATGGGTAAATATTGTTTTATTAATTGTAAGAAGTGTGCTATACTAAAGTGAGCTGTCACTAAAAGAAAAAAAATGGTATGCAGGTTAGGGTAGGGGAATTCTGTACTATCTGCTCAATTTTTCTGTAAATCTAAAATTGTTTTAAAAAGTAAACTTTACTTTTAAACTTTTAAACATCCTATGTGTCAGGACATAAAAAAAAGGTTAATGATGTCTTAGTTTAATCATTCTAGAGACATTTGAAGTGTACAGGGTGGGGCAAAAGTAGGTTAACAATTGTGAGTGTACAAAACACAAAGTTTATTTTTGTATCATTTTTTGTTATTGTATTATTTTCCATACAGACAACTATAAACCTAATTTTGCCCCATCCTGTATATGAAAGCTTAATGAAGAAAAAGAATTATACATGATAGAATTTCAAAGACTGTTGAAGTTTTGGGAAAATGCTAATTGAGGTTTTTTTGGCACTCCTTCCAAACTCTTTATTTTCATTGTTAATCTAAACTAAGTCTGTATGTCCCCACATTATTTTGTCTGAAACAAAAGTCACAATTTTGAGAATGGCACTTAAATCTAAAATGACCAAGACATTAAATGAAAAAGAAAAGGCATTAATAAATTGTGATTCTGCCTTCATGTGCAATTCCAACAGGAAGTTCTAATAATAAAATAGTTTTGGAAATAGCAACTCAAAATTCCAAACACCTCCCACATATAAAAGGTCATTTGAAGAGGCAGAAAAACTGGTGGTTTGGGCTATAAAAAATGTGATGTTAGCCTTCTAGTTTTCCTAAGTTTCAAAAATAGTTCCAAGAACAGTTTTGTATGCTTTGGGGTATTTTGATTTACTTTCTTAAAGGTGCAACTTATGTTGGAAAAGAATACTTATGTCTATATAATTCTATTGCTTGATTGTCTTAGCAACAGAACAGAATTATATCTGTTCATCTTTCCAAAGAACCATCTTTGGTTACACTGATTTTCTCTATTTTGTATCTATTTTTTATTTCAGTAAGTTCCATTTCTATTATGTTATTATCTCTAATTATTTGGGATTTGATTTCCTCCTTTCTTATGTTCCCTTACAGTGGAATCATAGAGCATTTATTTTACATTTCTCTTCTTTTATAATGTAACCATGCAAAGCTACGAATTTTTCTCCTTCTTACTGCTATAGTTGCATCTCCCAAATCTTCTAAGATTTTGTTTGAAGGCCCATGTGTCCAGTTACTCCAGTGCCTCAGTAAATAGGGTCTGAACCATCCTCCCCAATAAGCCACCTAGACCAGAAGGGATACTAGGCAGGGTGAGAGAAATCTAGAATGGTTAGCAGAGGAAGGAGATGGGTATCCATCAGAGCCTCAAGACCCAGATACAGCGGCAGGAACTAGGAACCCTCTTATCGTAAATTTTCTCAGGAAACAAAATCAGCCAGAATCCCGAGCAATTGTTTACAGGAGAGATCAATGTACACGATCCAATAGGTGGATCAGAATGTAAGAGGTATACTGTCGTCATCACAGTGGAGGGCCACTCTGGGCTGGCCAGGTCCTCTCTCGGGACTGAGCCACTTTGCTTCAGCTTCTGGGAAGGCTGCTGCTAAGACGCACAGCTGCATTGCTCTCTGGAAATTGCCTTCAGCCAACTGGGACCACTTTTCATAAGTTTGTACTTCCTCAAGTAGGGCAGCCTGTTCCCTATGAATGGTTGATGAATACATACATAGGACCAGAACTCACCTCAATGCAGGTTGTCTCTAGTGTCAATCCCATGGGATTGGCTGATGCTGCTCTTATGATTGTATCACAATTCAACTTCTCCCACTAAGAAATCCCATTTATCTCACTCTCAGGGAATTATAACCCAAAAGATACATCCCTAAAAGTATATCCCAACAAGCCACCCCCACACAAGTCTTAGGATCTTAGGGTTACTGAGGAACCTGATCTATGTCAAAAAATTATACTTTGATAAGAACTCAAAGCTAAAAAGAAAAACATAATGATATTATCCGATTATGATAGAGTAACTCATCACATTAATCCTTTTACCAAGAATAATTAAATTATTTCAAAAAATATAAGATCAGTTATGTCATCTTACCTGCAGGTATCAAGGAACATGATTTAATAGAATGAACTAAGCACTGTTCTTTGACAAATGCATTAAATATTTATTATAACATGCTATGTGTAGAAAGGACAGTTAGAGTCACTTCTGCATGTAATCAGTGAAGGTGGATAATTTTCTCCAGGACACTCTTCATAAAATTCAATTACTTGTTCTGGACAAGCTTCCAGCCCGAGTTCATCTGCAGCTGCCACTATATAGAAAGCCTCCCCAAGCACAGAATATTGTTCAAAAGCAGATTCTTATTTGCAAGTACATTTTCTGTTCCGCTGATGTCTGCTGTGAGACTTGGGGTCAGCTAGAGTCTAGAGTGTGTAACTATTGGTTACTTCATGGAACATTTCATACCAGTGTGCAAAGTCACCCTGACCCCAGTTGGAACTGACAGCTGTGGAGTTTCTGGGTCAAATGTCACTTTGCTTGTGGGCCAAGAGCTGGAGACAGGGAGCTGTAGAAAGAAGATGGTTTGTATCGGGCTGAGGTTCAGAACACCCTGCAATTCTCGGAATTGTAGGACATTTTTATGCCAAAGGACACTGCTCTGGCTATACTGGATATACAGTCAGCTGGAGGCAAACCAGGATTTTTTAGCTTTTCTTTGGTTACCTCCTACTTTTGCTTTTGCATGCTTGTCTTTTGTTGTGGAGCTACTTCCCCCCCAGATATCCATTGTCTTTATCATGTTCTCATTTGTGCCAAATTCTCTCACCAATATTGTGGACTTTTTACTTCCTGATTTTCTCTAAGAGGTCTATTCCACTTAAATTTTTACAATGTTTTGCTCTTGTTATAATAGAAGCACAGCACTTAGAATTCAAAGTTAGAAATATGACCAACACATGATTGCTAACCATGTGGTATGAGCAGGACAAATCAGTAATTCCTTCCCTCATCACCTTTGTTCAGAGAGAGAATAAAACGCAAAAGACCTGGCACTATTAAGTCTGGGTGGCAAAGAGCAACCATTTCCGCCAGAGGGGTTTGTACTGAAACTGCAGGCAGGCCTTCTGTGGGCCTGAAAAAGCCAAGAGCATCTACACCACAGTGGGGAAAGTGATGGAGAGAAGCTCAGGAATTTGCCTATTGTTCCTAAAAGACAAAGAAGTTACTTTGTAAATAATGCAAATATCAGTTCCTCCACAGAGAATTGTCCTATGTTATCTCCAGGGGAAAGTAACATGTTCTATTATGTAGGGAGCTTAATTCATGGGTGGCAGAGTTTTCACTAGGGAACTCCATAATGGGTTGTCTGAACTGGAATGAAAATACCCGCTCTGAAATCGCATCATGGGTCTAGAGCATTCTGCCTCAGAATCCTGTGGTCAATTAGCCATGGGTTAATTTAAGCCATATTTTGTGGTGAGAAAACTCAGGAATGTGTCAAGAGACCAAACTTCTCCTGTGTGAGGCTGGGCTCTGTGAAATACAAGTGAATGTGGAAACTGGTGGAAAAATCTATCCATGTATTTTTCCTGACATATCATCGGAGATGGGCCTATTCTTACAATAAAGCTCAGCGTATGTCCCTATCTTAGCCTGAAAGTTACGGTCTGTCCCAAAATACCACATTTGCTTGCCTGCTGCAGAAAAATAAAAAGCGTGGTTCCTTAAAGGGAATTCCATGAAGAATATTCCATATGAATTACTTATTAAAGGCCAAGTGTCCTACCTCCACTGAGAGACCTTGGAGAAGATACCCGATATAAGAAACATCAGAAACTCATTCTTTTTTTGTTTCTCCTTTTTTAAAATTCTTATTTATTCTGTTATAGTTGCACCCATTTTCCCCACTTGCTTTCCTCTGTCCAGCCCACCCCCCACTCCCAGAGTCCATATCCACACTGTCGTCCATGTCCGTGGGTCATTCATAGGCGTTCTTTGACTAGTCCCTTTCCCTTCTCGCCACACCTCCCCTGCCTTCCCTTTGGCAGCTGTTAGTCTGTTCCCTGTTTCCATATCTCTGGTTCTGTTTTGCTTGTTACTTTATTTTGTTCATTAGATTCCTCTTATAAGTGAGATAGAAACTTAATTCTTTAGAGTTTCACACAAATTTTCTTTACTCATCTGTATTCAAAGGAAAAATAAGGTTATAAAATGTTGTATAAAGTATGATTGCAAATGTATTCATAATATTGTATCTGCATGAGAAAATACACTAGGAGATTCATGAACATACAAGTTATCACAAAATATCTAAATACGAGTTTCTGGAAATTCTCTCTTTCTCTCTACAAACACACACACAGAGTTATATAGATACAAACAATTATGTAAAAACCATATAATCTATATTAAAAATAATATGTAGTATAATATATAAATTATATAAAAACATAATTCACTTTCCCTCAGTCTTCCCATCTGTTAATGGCAATTCTGTCCTTATAGTTTTTAGGCCAAAAATACTTGAAGTCAACCTTTCTTCTGCTCTCCTTCTTATTCCTGACATGCAAACCATTAAAAAAAATATTGTCACTGAATTCAAAATATTTCCAGGATCTGGTATTTCCACTATTGTCATCATCACCTGGCTCCTACATGAACCTCAAAACTACTTTCTCAGATGAAATTCATGTTTCTTTGCATGTTCTCAATTACAGCAGAGAAATCCTTTCTGACACCTAAGAACTTGTAAGACAATACATGGAAAGCCTAGATTAATCGAGAGATGGCCCTAGAAATTCATCTCCATTTTTAGAGACAAAGAAAATACTATCAGTGATTTTGGGCCTCTATTTAAGGCCACCCCAGGGTTCCATGGATGGGCCATGGTAATGAAATGGTATTTTCCCCAAGTGTATAAATTGGGAGTACCATAGATAAAAACTCGTTTGAAGATCTAACCCCTTCATTCGCTGCATTAGGAGACCAAGACCAGAGAATCATCTCAGTATATTGACTGCCCTGTATGGTCCAAATATGTGGCCCTCTGATGGTTTTCAAACAGATATCCCAGCCGCCTGGGAATCCCCGGAATAACAGACGGCAAGGTGTAGAGCTGGGCGGATCACACCGAGAAGGCCTCCGCGGGGCTGGGGAATGCCCACCCGACAGCTACCAGGGGACTTGGCTTCTCTCATTAGCATGAACTAATAAATATTTTTACAAACCCATTTTTTCAGGATATCTATTTCTTTGTGTGAAGTTCAGTGTGGTGACTCAAATAAGTTGCAGCTGGCCTTGGAATTTCTGTGGAAAAAAGAACAGCCTACACCGCAGCGAACTACGAGTATAATACCACTAATAAAAAAATAGTCCCGGCTCTTTTGCAAACAATTAGAATGTCTGAGCAAAGCTGTCTGTTACTTAGGAGGAAGGATGGGGAGCCATACCCCAAATGTCAATAAAATAGTTAAAGGAGAATGCTGCTGTGTTATTACTCCTTAGATCCTTTTAAATAGATTTGATTTTGAGAAGATAAGGCTTCTCTAATTTAGATCTGAAAGGGAACTTTCAGATCATTTAGCCCAATGTTCTCACTTACACGATGAGGCATATGAGGCCCAGAAGGGAAAACTTAACTTTTCCAAGTTTATCCCACTAATTAGAGATTAAACAGAGCCTGGAACCAAACTCTCAGGTTTCAGTGCTTTTCCTACCAACCAATATAGTGAGGCCTGGAAGGAATTTACTTCTGATTGGTATTTTACAACAAATTCCTAAGCGTTCCAATTATAATTTTACCCTTTAATCTCATCTTATGAATCCATGACCCATTATATAACAGTACTAAAAAAAGTACATAAGTTAATTAACTATTTTAGAAATCTCTTTTTTCAATTAATAGCTTCTTAATATCTACATTTTATATACATTTATCCCTCACATAAGTAGGCAGACAATAAATCTAAACTTGAAATATTTCTGTCTTCTTAGTATTTCTGGTTCCTCTCCAATTACTTTAAACATAGTTTCCAAATCAGTTCAGTCATTTCCTTCATATGATTGCTATGCTTCAAGTCTTTTTTCTTTTCAGACCAGTCTCATTTTAATCCTATTCTCAGTTTATCTCAGAATGACCCAGGGGTACAATCTTAAGCCTGAGATGCTACACCTAAGCTGGGGTTCCAGGTGAGCTTTGGGGTGAGTTCAAGAGTGATGTGCTGTTGGCGTGGGAGCTGCATATACCTGTCCTTCCAAAGGGAGCATTTGGAGATTCAACCAAACCAATGCAGACTGAATGAATACTTGAGACACACTAAATATGTGCGTGCTGGGGAAAATTATTCCAGAAGGAATAAAAGGCAGAGGGAAGGCAGAAGCTAGAAAAGAGACAGCAGGCTCAGGATAAGGGGTCATAAAATGTAGAACAAGAACTTCAGGTCATCTATATAGCCTGTCCTGAGTGGTGGTGGTGGTGGAATCAGAGGGAGTGGTAATAGTCATTTCCTCTGTTAACAAAATATTTCTGCCTATCCTCTCATGCGCCCTTGGAAGTGAGCAGCATATTACTTCTTTGAAAAAACTTTAACAAGCGGTGTGCATTTCATCATGTGCCCATTTACAGCCTGTTTGATCACAAAAGCATATGTTGATTGGGAGGGAGCCTGTCAGCTTGAAAGACTGAGATGCGCATTTCTCCCCTTCCCCCACTCCTATCTGAAAACTCACCGTGGACTGGTAGCACAGGTGAAAAAGAAACTTTTGTTGTTTCAGGTTCCAGCCTTGTTTGTTATCTCAATGTACCACCCTATCTCAACTGATATTGAACCTGCATATTCAAAGTCTTTTGCATAACTAAAGAAGGATGAGGCATCCTTTAAGCTCATCTGGAAGCAAGTTTCCCTACACACTCTAACTGCTCATTCAGGCCTGTCACCAGGACCTCATAAATGAGTATGTGAAGTGGAAGTGGGGACTGCATGAATGAGGTTGAACAGGCTCATTTACATGGGAGAAGTCAGACACAGAACGGCACTGGAGTGGCCACTTCTGTCTTCATGAGTAGATCTAGAGTATTGCTCAGGAAGGTTATCTCCAGAGGATGCCTGCTGGAAGCTTGTTCTCTAAGGCCATTACCAGCCAATGGGAAGGCATCTGAAACATATTTCCACATGGAACGCATTGAGGATCCTGGCAGCGCTCTTTCTTGCTCCCATTTTCTGTTATTTTATTTATTTTAGTAGCTTCTATTTCAAGGTACAGGCAGAGAAAACTAATGAAAGTGTTAAAATAAGAAGATAAACACAATATTCCAACAGGTCCTCAGTGATGACAGAAATTGTCTTTCATTCAAGAGACCAGGGTCCTGGTGTCAGGACTGGCAAGTTATTTTTTCTCATTTTGCCTCTACTTAACTCAGCTGCCAACATAAGATATATTTAGGTCATTGTTAGGACTCTAGTTCATTCCTAACATTCTTTGACTCTAAGCCATTCTATTACTTATTAATTTTGATAATCAAGTCAGTTGTATATATTTGCAAAGAGTCCCTAGAATACTTTATACTCTAAATCTGAAAAATTAAAAAGAGCTAATGTTGTCAAAATTGTTTATGTTTCAAAAAAAATCTAAAATGAAAAACTCAATCAACATAATAACCACTCTAGTACTGCTTTAAATTGTACTGTTCTTCTGAGCCTTCTTTACACAGCAGTTTGGATTGCCCCCTAATGAGCTCTAATTGACAAAAAGCAAACTATGTTTAGAATAATAATTAGAGTTACTAATATGAGATATTATGATTCCATCAAGCTCTATATTTGGCTGTTAATTGGAAAGGCATCAAAAGGATTCAAGTATAGTCAGCTTTGCTTTAACAAATGTAAACATTTCAAAGATAAACGATATAGTCTAAATCATCTATTTGAATCTATCATTGCATCTCCAGTTTGTGGGATCATCACACCTGCATCTGAATTTATCATTCATTATGTGTGACATAAAAATATAACACTGGACTTTTCTAGTACTTTTATCCTTTGGGAATTTTTTTTTCATAGTCAACAGTTCCCTTGAATAAGATACCTTTAGGGTTTTAAAGGATCCAAAAGATTGAAACTTCCTGGTCTCCATCAGACCTGGGAGACCAGATCTGAAGATTGTTAGACTAAGCCGTTAAACATTCATTCATTCATGGTAATACTGGGATGAAAAGTGAGTGTTCTAATTTGCACAGCCTAAATTACTCTCAGAGCAGGTACTAAGATAAAATTTTATATAGAGAAAGCAGAAATTATGAATGGTAGAGTCAAGCAGGAGAAAGAAAAAGCCAATGTAAGGGTACATTGGTGAGTAAGCCACTACTAGGAATGGCAGGCAGGAGCTCCATCTCACAGGATCAAAAACAAACAAAACCTAAGAAAACATCTGAGATTTTTTCCTTCCTGGGGAAAAAAGAAGGAAACATTTATTCATTATCTCCTACCATCCATAAACCAAAAGTTCCCGCATGAAGAGATTTACAGCTTTGCATTTCTGGGTTCCAGGACACTTCTCTCATTTAGACAGCAAAGAGTGCACAGGTGTTGTCCTAATGGGCATCCATGAAAAGTTCAGGGCTAGTTGTCCTCTAAAGGTCAAACGGGCAGTGGAAGATGCTGCTATGGGCCTGAGATCCATTCTGTATCCTTGTAACTGTACTCCTGATAACTGTATCCCTGGGTAGTTTATGCATAATTTGTATAATTGAGGTTTTCCCCATGCTGTTTAAGTGCCCCAGATATCATTTAATCTAATGCCTCATATCCCACATGCCCATTATCATAATTAGGCAAAGGTAAGTCAGTAAAATTGATACTGTATGCTATAAATTAATCTGTAACCCCACTCCTGGTACTAATGTTATTAGTTTGGTTTCTTCCCCCAAAAGGTATGAAACAAAGACCTACGAATGAATATATTATTTTGGAATGCAATTTGAAGGAGCAGGAGTAAGTGGACAAAGGGAACAAAACAGAAAAGAGGCAAAGTCAATGCAAAAATGTGCAATCAAGTTGGCCAACACTAAAGTCAACTGTCTATTCATTGCAGTGAGATGTTTTGATAAGCCTGATAAAAGGTTTCTTAAAGAATACAGGGTTAAACATTTATCTACTGTCTCCTCTCTCCAATGTGGGCACAGCACACATGCTTACCACAGAGAGAAGTAGAATTTGTTAGAAATGTAAATTTTCCAGCCCCACCACAGCTCTGGGACATCCAGGGAGTTGTGAGTTAACAGGCCCTTGGGTGATTCTAAGGCACGCTAACATTTGAGGATCACTGGGCTATACCAGAGCTCCACAAACTAATACCAGGGACTGCCTGCTTTTGTAAATAAGTTTTATTGAAACACAGCCATGCTCATTCATTTGCTGCTTGTCTATGACTGCTTTCACTATAAGTGGAGAGTTGAATAGTTGCAACAGAGATTATATTACCTGCAAAGCATAACATATTTACTCTTTGGTCCTTTACAAAAGAAGTTTGTTGACCCCTGAGCTATAGAATCCAAAGAGAGAAGATGAGGTAGCACAAGGTACATGCCAGCTGATTATCACATGTAGACAATATGTGCCATAGGAGTTAAGAAAGGAAGAGGTGAGTGAAATACAAACTATGCAGGAAAGGTCCAAATGGGGCAAGAACTGTAAGAAGCTGAAAAAGTGTGAAATAAGAGAGGAGGACATTTTTTTCAAATAGTCTAAGAAGAGTTGGGGATCTATATGAAATGGTAGATACCTGTTCATAAGAATAGATGGCTTTTATTAGGTAGTGACAAGATACAAGTTAATGAAGGATGAAGGTTCGGATTCTTAAGCTGATCAATACTTTCTGATTTTGTATTCCAGTGTATACCACCCATTCTTTTTTCTTTTTAAATTAAAACTCAGCCTCACACTTTACAAGGTTAGAAAGAGACTATCTGGATTGAGTCTCTGCTCCTTAGTATCTGAATGATCTTGGAAAGAGTACTTAACACCTCTGGGTTCTGTTGTATAACATTCGTATATAATAGGATGCTTGTGATGAATAAAATCATGTTGAATGTGTGAAATAACTGGCAGGATGCCTGGTGCATAGTTAAAGGCTTAGTCAGGGAGGGTTCTTAACTGAAAAATCACAAAATCTAATTTAATTGGTTTAATCTGAGAAAAAAATTATTAGGGATATTTACTAGCATATAAAGGTCAAAATGTCACACTTGGAATCCATGCAGCTAGGAACAACGCTCAGCTTCACTATGGACTGACTAGGCAAAGGTGTCACAGCTATTGCTGGTGAGCATGGACCCCAAAGGACCCCAAAGTAACAATGATGAATGTGTCAGCAGATCATCTATTACTGCTGGCCCTGAAAACACCAGATCTCTATAGCTGCCCTAGTCAAAAACTGGTTTTGCTTGGTGCATGATATTTTTTAATTCACTGAATTTATTTGCATGACATTGGTTAATAAAATTAAATAGATTTCACATGTACAATTCTATAATATATCATCTTTATATTGTACTCTGTGTTCACCACACAAAGTCATCTGCTGCTACCATTGATCCCCTGTTTATCCTCTGCTACCTTCTCCACTCCACTTTCCCTCTGGTAATCACCAGGCTGTTGTCTGTGTCCATGATACTTTTTTCTTTAATCCCATCAACTTTTTCACCCATGCCCCAATACCCCCCAAGTCCCCACCCTCCCACTTTCTGACAGCTGTCAGTCTGTTCTGTGTATCTATGAGTCTGTTTCTATATTGTTTGTTACTTTATTTTGTTTATTACATCCTACATATAAGTGAGATTATATGGTACTTGGCTTTTTCTGACTGGCTTATTTCACTTAACACAGTACTCTCCAGGTCTATCCATGCTCTCGCAAATGGTAAGATTTTCTTCTTACAGCCAAGTAGTATTCCACTGTGTAATGTACCACAGTTTTTTCATCCACTCACCTACTAGTGGACACTAGGGCTGCTTCCAAATCTTGGCTATTTAAATAATGCTGCAATGAACATAAGAGTGGATATATTATTTTTAATTATTGTTTTGGATTTCTTTGGATATATTTCCAGAAGTGGAATCACTGGGTCATAAGGCAGGTCCATTTTTAATTTTTTGAGGTAACTCCATACTGCTTTCCACAGTGGCTGCACAAATCTGCATTCCCACAGTGGTGCATGAGGGTGTCCTTTTCTCCACATCTTTGTCAACACTTATTGTTGGTTAATTTGTTGATGATAACCATTCTGACAGGTGTGAGGTGATATCTCATTGTGGTTTTAATTTGCATTTCTCTGATGATTAATGATGTTAAGCACCTTTTCAAATGTCTATTAGCCATATGTATATCCTCTTTATGGAAGTGTCTATTCAAGTCTTTTGCCCAAATTTTAATTGCATTGTTTGTTTTTTTGGTATTGAGTTGTATAAGTCCTTTATAAATTTTGGATATTAACCCTTCTTCAAATATATCATTAGCAAATATGTTCTCCCATACAGTGGGTAGTCTCATTTTGCTGTGCAAAAGCTTTTTAGTTTGATGTAGTCCCATTTGTTTAATTTTTTCTTTGGCTTTCCTTGCCCAAGGGGACATAACAGAAAAAAAAATTATTACATGAGATATTTGAGATTTTATTGCCTATGTATGTTTTCTTCTAGGATTTTTATGGTTTCAAGTTTTACATTTAATTCCTCAATCCGTTTTGAGTTTATTCTTGTGTTTGGTGTAAGAAAGTTGTTAAATTCCATTTTCTTATAATATTCTCGACATCATTTATTGAAAAGATTATCTTTATCCCATTGTAGGTTTTTGCCCGATTTCTCAAATATTAGTTGACCATAAATGTATGAGTTTATTTCTGGGCTCTCTAGTCTGTTTCATTGATATATATTCCTGTTTTTATACAATTACCATGCCTTTTGATTACTATGTTCTTTTAGTATAGTTTAATATTAGGTAGCATGATTCCTCCAACTTTGTTCTTCTCTCACATGACTGATGGAGCTATTCAAAGTCTTTTGTGGTTCCATATAAATTTTTGGAATATTTGTTCTAGTTTTATGAAATATACAATTGGTATTTTAATAGGAATTGCATTTATTTTATAAATTACTTTGAGTAGTATGGGCATTTTAATGATGTTAATTCTTTCTATCCATGAACATGATATATGCTTCCACGTATTTGTATCTTCTTCAATTTTTTCTTTAGTGTTTTATAATTTTCCAAGTATAAGTATTTTGCATCCTCAGTTAAATTTATTCTTAGGTATTATTTTATGCAATTATAAATGTAATTGTTTTCTTAGTTTTTCTTTCTGATATTTCACTATTGGTGCACAAAAATGCAACTGATTGCTGGGCATTGATTTTATATTCTGCTAGTTAGCGGAATCTATCAGTCCTAGTATATTTTTGGTGGGATCTTTAAGGTCCTTTCTATATAGTACCATGTCATCTGCAAATAATGACAGTTTTACCTCTTCCTTTCCACTTTGGGTGCATTTTATTCTTTTTGTCTGATTGTTGTGGTTAGGACTTCCAGTACTATGTTGAATAAGAGTGGTGAAAGCAGACCTCCCTGTCTTGTTCCTGATCTTAAGGGTAATGCCTTTTATTTTTGCCCATTATGATGTTAGTTGTGAGTTTTGCATATATGACATTTATTTTGTTGAGGTATGTTCCCTCTATTCTCACTTTGCTAAGAGTTTTTATCATAAATGGGTGCTGGATTTTATCATACATTTACTGCATCTAATGATATGATCATGTGATTTTTATCCTTCATTTTGTTTATGTGGTGTATCGCATTTATTGATTTGCAGGTATTGTAGCAACCTTGCATCTCTAGAATAAAATCCGCTTGCTTGATCATGGTATATGATCTTTTTAATGTATTGCTGGATCCAGTTTGCTAATATTTTGTTGAGGATTTTAGCATCTATGTTTATCAGGGATACTGGATTGTAATTTTCTTTCTTTGTAGAGTCTTTTTCTGGTTTTGGAATTAGGATAATGCTGGCCTTATAAGCTTGGGAGTCTTTCCTCCCCATGATATTTTCAGAATACAGTCAAACTTTGGTTTTCAAGTGTCTTCCATCTTGAATAGTTTGGTTCTTGACCAAGTTTTCATGAATAAAAATGTCTCCTTTGTCAAACAAAACTTTAGTTCTTGACCTAATAACCCTTTCATACCAGGTATGCAAGGGCCTTTCACAGCCTTCCAAAACAAATCAAGTTCAAGAACCAACATTCCACTGTGTTTTGAGAAGGATAGGTGTTAGTTCTTCTTTGAATGTTTGGTATAATTCACCTGTGAAGCCTTCTGGACTAGGACTTTTGTTTGCTGGAAGCTGTTTGATTACTGCTTCAATTTTATTAGATGTAATCCATCTATTCAGATTTTCTGATTTTTCTGATTCAGTTTTGGATGAATATATGTTTCTAGAAATTTACCCACTTCTTAAAGTGTCCAATTTGTTGGCATATAATTATTCATAATATTTTCTTACAATCCTTTGTATTTCTGTGGAGTCTGTTATTCTCCACTTTCATTTCTGATTTTATTTATTTTGTCCTCTCTCTTTTTTTTTTCTTGATGAATCTGGATAAAAGTTTGTCAACCTTGTTTATCTTTTCCAAGGATGAGCTCTTGTTTTCATTGACCTTTGCTGTTTTTTAGACTCTATTTTATTTATTTTTGCTCTGTTATTTATTATTTTCTTTATTCTACTCACTTTGGGTTTTGTTTGTTTTTCTTTTTCTACTGTTAAATACAAAGTTAGATTCTTTATTTGAGAGTTTCTTGTTTTTTGAGGTAAGCCTGTAATGCTATGAATTTCCCTCTAAGGGCTGCTTTCACAGTGTCCCATGGATTTTGAGTTGTTGAATGTTCATTTTCATTTGTTTGAAGATATCTTTTGATTCTTTCTTTGATTTCATTGTTAACCCATTTATTGTTTAATAACATGTTGTTAAGCCTCCATGTCTTTGTATGTTTTTCAGTCTTTTTCTTGTGATTTATTTCTAGTTTCCTACCATTATGGTCAGAGAAGATGCTTGATATATTTCAATCTTCTTAAATGTATTGAGATTTGTTTTGTGTCCTAAGTGTCATCTATCTTAGAAAATATTACATGTGCACTTGAAAAGAATGTATATTCAGCTACTTTGTAGTGATACTCTCTGAAGATATCAGTTAAATCTGTCTGATCTAGAGTGTCATTGAATGCCACTGTTTCCTCGTTAAATTACTGTCTGGAAGATCTATCCATTGATATCAATAGGGTGCTAGAATCCTCTACTATGACTGTATTACTGTCCATCTCTCCCCTTTATGGCCATCAAGATTTGCTTTATATAATTAGGTGCTCCTATGTTGGGTGCATAAGTGTTTACAAGGGTCATATCCTCATGTTGGATTGCTTCCTTTATCACTACGTAGTGTCCTTTTTCTCTTACTATAGCCTTTATTTTAAAGTCTATTTTATCAGACGTAAGTATTGCTGTTTCAGCTTTTCTTCCTTTTCCATTTGCATGAACATCTTTTTCCATCTTTCTACTTTTAGTCTGGTGTATCTTTCGATCTGAGATGGGTCTCTTGGAGGCACCATATATATAGGTCTTGTTTTCTTATCCATTCAGCTACCCTATGTCTTTTGATTGTAGTATTTAAGCCATTTGTTTTTATAGTGCTTATTGGCAGGTATGTATTTAATGCTATTCTTATTCTTTTAACTATGTTACTCTGTTCTTTTTTTCCTCTTCCTCTTAAAGAAGACCCTCTAACATTTTTTTGGTTAATACTGGTTTGGTGGTAGTGAACTCCTTTAGCTTTTTCTTGTCTGGGAAACTCTTTATTTCTCTTTCAATTTTAAAAACCTTGTTGGTGAAGTATTTTTGGTTGTAGTTTTTTGTTTTTTATCACTTTGAATATTCATGGAAATCCCTTCTTGACTGAAATATTTTTTGTTGAGAAATCAGCTGAAAGTCTTAAGAGAGCTTCCTTGTAGGTAACTGTCTTTTTCTTGCTGCTTTTAAGATTCTCTTTGTCTTTAACCTTTGCCATTTTAATTATGATGTGTTTTGATGTGGGCCTATTTGGGTTCATCTTGTTTAGGATTCTCTGCATTTCCTGAACTTATGGGTCTTTTCCCTTCATTGGTTAGGGAAGTCTTCAAATAAATTCTTGATTCTTTGTTCTCTCTTTCTTCTGGTTCCTCTATGATGCAGATGGTGTTACGCTAGATGTCCAAAAGATTATTTAAGCTATACTTATTTTTTTTAATTTAATTTTATTTTTTTGCTGCTCTGATTAGACGGATTCTGCTACCCTGTCTTCCAAGTCACTGATTCAATCCAACCTACTGTTTATTCCTTCTAGTGTATTCTTCATTTAAAATATTGTATTCTTCATTGTTGACTGGTTCTTTATTATAGTTTCTATGTATTTTTTTCTTGTAGTTCTCACTAGGTTCCTTCACCATCCTATACCCATTTTTTTTGAATTCTATATGATAATTTTTTTTACCTTCATTTACTTTTGCTGTTTTTCTGGAGATTTCTCCTGTTCTTTTGGAGCCTGCTTCTTGGTCTCCAAATTTTGGCTGCCTCTTTGTATCTGTTTCTATGTATTAGGTAGATCTGTTATGACTTCCAGTCTTGGTAGGGTGGTATTTTGTAGTAGGTATTCTATAGGGTTCTGTGGTCAGCCTCCTTGATCACCTGAGCTGGGCTCTCCAAGAATGTCCCTTGTATAGGTCATTTGGGTCTTCTTTTTGTAATTCAGTTTTGATTGTTATTGCCCTCTTCATGGGTGGGATCAATCATCAGGCTGGCCAATCATCATGAGGATCAACTCCAGCCACAGTGTATGAGCTGCTGGGCAGGTGCTGACCACACAAAGTGAAACTCACCTCAGCTGGGTCTGGTACCTGCTGAGATCTCATGTCAGATATGCTGCTTGTGAAGTTTATTGGATCCTACCTTGAAGTTGCTTGAAACTGGCCACTGCATTTGTTGGTTCTGAGGCCTCTTGAGAGGGGCTCAGGTACAGGCCAATGTCAGATTCTGCCTATGATATGCCCTGGATAGCCTGTTTGGAGCTACAAAGTGATCCAGTTTTTGGCTTCTTCTTCTGGGCTTTGCTGTTCATGGGATGATCAAGCTGTATACCAAATGAGCATTTGCCTGCACCAGGCCTGAAAGCAGGACCGCAAAAGCCCTAAGGCACCCGGAGACCTGCCTCCACCTACTGGCAGCTGCTAGGTGCAGTCACTGCAAGAGCCTCTGGTGGTACTTGAGTTGCATGAGGACGGTTCTCAGAGATTCACCAGGTAGGGCCCAGCGGTGTTTACCAGATTGATACAGGTTCAAACTCAGTGACAGTGCTGGGTGATTGATACAGATTCAAACTTGGTGCCAGCATTGGGTCTCAGGCCACTCAGCAAATGTCCCAGAGTATACCAAGTCTAGCTGCTGTCTGTTCGGTGCTTGCACACCTTTCTGGTGTGGCAAGGTCTCAGGGAGTTGTCAGAGTGAGGCCAGCAGAGCTTATTAGGCCAAAACCAAGCAAGATTTTGCTGTGTGAATGAAGGGCTCTGCACTGGTTGGATGTACAATGGAAAGATAATCCCTGTCCTAGACACTACTCAGTCTGCCCAAGATTCTGCCAGGAACCTGAGTTCAACAGGGCAGGGATGCTGGGAGTGGGAGGGTGGGCTAGTGAATCTCCCATTAGCAGGTCAGGCTTGGCAGAAGGTGGGAAGAGTGGCCTCCACCTCTGTGCCACAAAACTCTGTCTCTCCCAGATTCTGCCTAGACCTTGCCAAGAGGGTCTCCTAAAGTTCCAAGGGTGGGGCTACACAATATATCATGAGAGGGAGGTGCCAATCAGGTTAATGGGAAAGTGGGGGGAGTGGCCCCTACCCTAAAGCCACACCACTCAGTTACTGACCTCCTGAGTCTCCCCAGATCTTGTCATCCCGGCCCAGAGAGGTGACACCTTAGAAGGGTGTTAGCGCCTCAGGATGGGGCAACAGGAAGTCCAGAAAATAGGTCTATTGCTTTATCCCAGACTTATGTTGTATGAAGGAGAGTGCTCTACTCAAGAAATACAGTGTCTGAGGTTTGGGAGAGCAACTCAGCACAGGGATTCCAGTACTATCATCTCAGCTTTCTTCCCAGAGCTATAAACCCCAGTCTCTCCTTACAGGACTCCAGTCTGCTCTGCCTTCCCTTTGCTGGAGCCCAGAGTGAATGGGTGTGAGTGAAATTTTGTGTGTTGACCCTTTAGGAGGGTACTTGTGTCTCTAGCAGATTCCAGTTTCTCCCTGACATACAGAATTCCCACAGATTTTTCACAGTCACGTGCTATGTAAGCACCTCTTTCTGGCTCAGGTGCTCTAGAATGGAGAGCTTGGCTTGAGGTTGAGACCCTGTGCTCCTCAGGAGGAATCTTTGCAGCTGAAATATCCCTCCAGACTCAGCCACCACCTGTGGGAGCAAGGACAACCCTTTCCACATCTCTGCCCTTCCTACCCTCCCCAATGTGGCTTCTTCTGAAAATTCTTTGCTACAAGACTTCTCTTTAGCTAGTCCTCAATTGGTTATTCAGGTTGCTTCCTCTATATTAGAGTTGTAGTTATATCCTGGAAGGAGGTGAGTATAACACCCATCACTTCGGAATCTGTGGTGCATGTTTTTTGATTACTCAGTCACAAAGCAAGGTCTTGTGAGATATAACCCCATTAGCAGAGCTCAGATACTGCATCTCAGATTTAAAGGAAGCTGGTAAGTGAGTTTTAAGGCTTCTTCTTTCAGCAGGCATGTCAGCTTAAGGAGATAAGTCCCAAACATTTTGAGATTGCTCCTGAGGTGATAAACAAGCAGAAAACAAGACAAATGTCCAGCACAAGGCTCATTATTATTTGTTTCCTTTTCACTTCTAATGTCTTTATAAGACCTTATGGGCTTCCCTCATGTTAAAACAACAGAATATCCCACAATGGAAGTTTCAGTGATTCATAGTTATATATTTGCAGCCCATTATGCTTTCCAGCGTCCTCTGGTGAAACTGTAGGTCATGTTGAGAAATAAACACACATGATATATGAAGAATCCAATTGCTCTATAGATTTTAAATTTTAAGTTTTGTGGGGTTTTCTCATTCTTTTTTTTTTTCAAAACTGTCATGCAGTTTTGAAAAAAATGTGTTGAACATCAGTGTTGACTTCCTCAGTTACCACGTCATCATGCTGTTTCCTTCTCACTCAAATCTCTCACCGTTGGTTGATTTGATATACAAGCATGAATAACCACATAGAGACAATTAAATAATCACTCTTTCAATAAAGGCTGACAAGCAGATCCACTACCCAACACACTGTATACAAATAACTTACTATTAAAAAACTGAATTTAAGATATGACAGTTCCATTACTCATTATTTCCAATTTCTTTTTTTCATGACAATCAGGAGACTTATGTCCCATTTTGACTGAGATCATCCCTAAATGACTGTGGAACTTGGAGGTAAATTATTTAACAACCCTAGTACCCTCTCTCCTCATTTATAAAACTAGAAAAAAAAGGGGGGGTTCTAGCTTCCACTATTTAATCCCACATCTTTTAAGAAGGTTTTATAAAAAATTACCATGGTCTTATTTTTATTAATATTATAAGTAAACAGCTTGGGAAGTATAAAATAAAAAATACGTGGTCAACTGACTGTTGAACAAGAGGCCTAAAAACAATTAGGTAGATAATGAGGTTAAATTGGTTAACTGAGTAGAAACAAAGATAACCTAATTCTTGTGATACAGGATAACACTAACAATGGGCCATCCTGAGTAGTGTTCATCTGTCATCTGACTTGTGCTCTCTCCCTTCAAAATTGTTAGCAAATAGCCATATTTCAGACCAGCAGAAGGAGGAACTTGAGATGGGGCCTGGCATCTGCCCTGTGAATGAGACTACAGAAGATGAGAGTAGTGGGCTCTTCTCTCTCTTTCCCACAGCCCTTTTACAGAATGGGTTTTTGGTAATTTGAGGAAAACATGAATATTGGCTACTTTCAGCCTGAAGATGATCCTTATCCCTGTGGTTTTTTAACGTGCATTTTCCCTCTGCCAAGAACTTGGCATTCCCTAGAGGTAAAGATAGGTATTCTGCTTGCTTTTTGAAAATGATTATTATTTTACTCGAGAGGAAGGAATATAAATTCTAAGGTTTTGAAAAACAACTGTATACACCTCATAATTTAATCCATTACCATGTGACCAGCTTCATTTTTATAAAATATCCATTTGAGTTAGGTCCAAGGCTTTTATTCATGAAAGAGAAAAATTGGTCTCCCTTTTAAATGAAAGCACACGGTAACTGACAAATTGTACTAACTATCTGTATAATGTATAATACAGAACTGTAGACTCTGATGGGAAATTCAGACAAGATGATATGAACCTGTTTAAAGACTTGTCATCACATAGCAAATCTAAGAAGTTACAGGGCAATATGCCTATATTTATAATATACATGAGTTAATGGAAAGACATTATTATCTTCCGATTATTATAGTGCCTTCATGGAAAATCAATATGATATAAAGTGTGCTTCTTCCATTCCCTCAGCAGTAAAAGATGCTTGGAGGGCACCTTATTCCAAACTAACTACCTTGGTATATGCTGCAGATAATTAACCTTTTGTTCTCCCCTCTGGAATTCACTGTTCCCTCCTCCTTCGCCACAGATAGAGAGGCCACCCAGGACACCTTACATCCTGTCACCTGTCATTTTCCCCATAGGAAGACAGTAAGACTGGGCTTTTAATTTATTTCCAGACATTTGTGTGATTTAACACATATTTAGTTTTAATTTTTCATCCCTGGACTGTAACTCCTTGATCAGTCTTCTAGATGTTAAAACCCAATAAAATGACCTCCACAGCTTTCTGCCCTGAATCTCACCTCCAAAACAAAATATAAACCAGGGGTGATTTCTCTCTTCAATAGAAAATGTAGCCAGAGATGAAACTGAGTTTGCTCTGCATGGTTTTTATGTGCATGTGGTTTCCAGGGAAACCTTGCCCTGATATTTCTAAATGTTAGGATAGTAACTGGTACCCCTCAGATCCTGGCTTTAAACACATTAAAAATGTTCATGGCATCAAGGAAAAGGGGAAAAGAGGTATTTAAAAAAGACAAAAAGTTTTTTATTGTTAAATTCCATTTTTAAAAGATATATTATAAATTATATTTAAAAGGAGCCATGAAGCATAAAAAAGTCTAAAATTTAAGTGAGCAGAAGAGAAAGAAGTTCTTTTGTTTAGGTTAACAAATTAATCTTTCTCTTAGGGTGGGGCTTCACACTTCAATGTACTGGGAAGACAACAAATCGCAAGTCTGAGGTTTCAATGACTTAGATATCTCTTTCTAATGAAGGAGGGTCACAAAAAAGAGGAGTGACAGGTATGTGACCCTATTCAAGAACTGTATTTTGTGAGAGAGCCAAAAATATAAACTAGTGAAGACAATTTACCTTAGGTCTTCAACTTTCATAAGTTGGGTATATATTATGATGAGTAATGTGAAATAAGAATGATAAAAACATTACCCCTAAGCAGTATAGCTATTCATGTTAATAAAGAATACAATTTACTTTTCCCTGAATTTATAACTGTTTTCCTTATTATCCTTGTCCTGAATTTATATCCTTTCTACCTATTCAAAATCCACCTTTTATTTCAGGTCGGTCTCCCATCTTATGTCTTCTAAACGATGTTTGCTTCATCCTGCTTCTCAAATGCACATAGAAGTGACAAGCTATTTTATATTAGCTGAATACATGCAAAAGATAACTTTCTAAATAATACAACTTCTTTGGAAGTAAAACATTACCACTAGATAACATCTCCTCTCTATGGTTAAAGTGTTGTCTGATCTTAACATTCTATTGTTAGACTGTAAATTTGAAAATCAAGCCATCAACTTTCACAATAAAATGGCAGAGATGGAAACAAGCTTTATAGCAGAAGGAAAAGGAAAAGAGAGGAAAAGGGAGTAAGGAGAGCACAAGAGCAAGCATGAGATGCGTTATTCGATCCCTCAAGTGGCTTTGATCAAGAATTAAAGCATGGAAGGCTCACATCTGGATTAGTGACTCCTCCCTGTAGGCAGGAAGTGAAGCTGACAAGAAGAAGGCATGTCCTTCTCTAATGCTGATTGAGAGGAAAGGAGAACTGGTCAAAATTCCCATTGTATGGACTCAGGGAAGCACTCAGGGAAAAACAAAATGTTCATTCCACAATCATTTTGACATGGATTTAACATCATCACCATCATCATCATCATCACAAGCAGTAGTATGTCTTTCTGGAAAGTATGCTCATGTTTCACTCCATCTTTGATTCTAATTATGTAGCATAGTCCTTGGTATAAAATATTTGTCTGTTACATGTTTCTTTGTTGAATAAAGGGGTAAGACAGTAAGAGTATTATAGACTGTTGCAATCCTAGATCAGTTTTCCTCGAGGAGGTCGGCTTCAGCCCAGGCCTAAAAGCATAGCATAGCAGTTAGATGTGAAGGCCTGTAGGGAGAGGTATTGAGTACTTCTACCTGGCCATTCCAAGTACACATGGAGTTGAAAACACCTGAAATGTTATAAATATGTCACTTGAATTTTTTTTTGTTAAAACTGATCTGTTTTCATTCTTGCCACAACCTGTGTAATTCAAGATTTGAAGTAAAATATTAGATTTGAATTTTCTGATTTAGTCATAGCCTTTAAAAACTAATCAAATAATTGTGATCCTTTATCTTGTGTTGTAAAAATGCCAACCTTTCAATTTCTCCAAGCATTGTGGTACAGATGGTCCCATATTGCACAGCCAACAACTGTCACTTTATTTTACCAATATCTAAGAGACAGAATGATTACATCTACATCAATCATCTTGCATAATAGAGACAAAAATCATGGCATTATTGCAAAATAAATGTCTCTCACTTTCTGGAGAGGTGTCTGTGATTTGCAATTTATTTGTGATAATGTAGGAGATAGTCAGTCATGTGACAACATCCTATTCTGTTGAGTCAGAGGTGGGATATGAACTTTTCAGAGGTTAAGCAGCAAAAAGGTGACTTATGACTCCAGAAAACTCTCTACCTTTCTTCCTTCCTTCCTTCCTTCCTTCCTTCCTTCCTTCCTTCCTTCCTTCCTTCCTTCCTTTCTTTCTTTCTTTCTTTCTTTCTTTCTTTCTTTCTTTCTTTCTTTCTTTCTTTCTTTCTTTCTTTCTTTCTTTCTTTCTTTCTTTTTTTAGGACAAGATAGTGTTCCAGCAAGCTTCAAGCAACATTACTCAACGTCTAACACTATGTCAGTATCTTCATGGACTAAATGACTCAAATGTGTTGAGGGATAGGACAAGAATGCAACATGCTTACTCAAAGAATCTTGTTCTCTCTGGGTATTTTGACAGCCTTCAGTACCTACATAGCCTGTGGTTTTAACTAAGATCATATCTACCAGCTTATGTGATATAATTTTGCTGTCTTAACAATTATGTCAATCTAATCAGCAAGTCTGAAATTGTCTATTCACTCAGAAAATTAAAAAATGAACTGAGGAGTAAGAGGAAAAAATGTTTATTAACTTGTCCTTCTCAATAGCCTGATGGGTTTAAGCAGGTTCACAAATACTGGTTCCAATGATTGAGGCCACTTAATAAACATCAATAAATTGAATTGGTGGCTATTTTCTTTGCTTATTACTTTCTAATACACATAGATAATGTACATATATGTAGTAATGTGTTTTAAAGTGATACAGCTATTTGAATGTTTTATTTTTTCTATTTAAAACATCTTATTCAAATATATAGTTATACTAATGATCAGACTCACTGTTTCCTCCTAAGACATGGACCATATCTTCCTACCAAATGTGGGGTTAGATATATTCCTGGCACCCAGTAGGTAATTTGGGATTGATTAAGGGACAGTGTTCTTTGTCTTTTGTCTGATATTAGCATTGACATATTTCCTAATGCACAATATATATCAAAATATCCAAATGATAATCATGCTGTGTTTTGTATCTGCTTTTTTTTAAAAAAAAATTTCATGTAGCACACCCATTTTGTGGTTTTGAAGTTATAGGCCAATGGAAAAAGTACAATTTTCCATCTTATTAAAATTAAGAACTTTCTCAGCAGTAAGTTAAAAACAGCTGAACAAAAACACTTCAAACTTGGCAGGTGGCTGGGACTCCTGAGAAATCATGTCACGGCTAAGTTCCAAATAAATATTTGAAATTAAAGTTTAGAGGTTTTTAAAGGTCCCTTCTGAGTCCAAACTTTTGGCAGATGTCAAGATTTTAAGAAATTGTTTTGGAAGAGAGGAAACTAGCCCAACCCTCTTTTCCACCCCTGCTCAGAAAGATTAAGGCAAGGACTAAATTGGCAATGGGGTTATAAAGGCAGGAATCCTACCATAACTTAGAATTATCTTCATTCTTGACCTAATGATTGACATGTCTTGGCCTAATGATCGACATATCAGAGGTGGCGTGATTCAACTGGAATCAGCTTGGCCAAGAATTCGAGTTTCTAATCATTAGCTACATAAATTAAAAAAAAACAAAACCCATATCTTTTCTGGGCTTCAGTTTTTCCATGTTTCTGATGTAGATCATGGTAATAGCAATTGTTTGTTGGTTTTATTGTTTATGCTATTATAGGGGTTTTTTTTCTTTTTCTCTTTCTTCACCTCTATCCAATCTCACCCTCTCCCCTCCTTATGTCAATCCCCATACAGTTGTCCATGTTCATGGGTTATACATAAATGTTCTTTGGTTAATCCCATCACCATCTTCCATCTCATTACCACCCTACCCTTCAGCAGCTGTCAGTCTGCAATATTTTTTAAAAGATACTTTGAAAAGATGCAAAGAAATTAAAAGTATGATGAATAGCCTTTTTCCTTCTCCAGCCTACCAAACAGAATCATTGCATTGTCTCAAATTTCCTCTTTGGTTTTGTTAGCATACACCTGACTTAAATGATAAAAGAATGTCTGAGCTCATATCATTCCCAAGTCCAGCAGTTGCGATTGCTTTTTCAGTGCCATGGAAGTCAGCAGTCCAAGATGAGTCATTTTAAAGGCTGATGTTGTCAAGATGATGAGATTAGTCATGTGGCCAATCTGATTTGGGTCATCAGATGATCAAAATATCTTACCCAACCAAATTAAATTCTAATCATTTCTATTTTCAGCTTTGTTAGTCATTTGAGTTTTCACTAAGATTATGCAATTCAAGTCACGTTGGTTTTCAGGGAAGAAATAAAAGTGATAGACAAAATAAGAACGAGGGGAATGTTAGTAAGCAAAGTGGCTAGAAACAGAATTTAAGAAGTTTTTAAGAGAAAAGTGCAATGTTCATCATCACCATCATCAACGTACTTACTACACATAAAATGAACAAAACATTGCAAAACACGGGGTGATACTAAAAGAATTATGAAGCACAGAGCTTACTTTAGAAGCCTATAATAGAAAGGTGATAGAATATGTACCACAAAGATTAATAATACAAAATGGAGCATTTGTTATGTCTCAAATGAATGATATGGATGGTTGGTTGTTAAAAGAATTTATAGGATTGAAATAATGTTATGTCTCATGGATGCCATTAGAATACATATAAAATATCATTCTAATCTCACTGTATAGTGAATAATCTACTGACCCCAGTTAGTAGTGCCTGAGATCTCTAATCTGTTGCCAGATTTTGTTTCCATTTGCTGTTTCTTATATATCCAGGAGAGTAGACTTGAGGCAGAGAAGAGTCATCCTTTTAGGGCTATTGCTCAATCATTGTGAATTGTCACAGAAATCCCCAGCCAGCATTAAGCAGCAGGTGGGGAGTGGGGAAGGGCTATTTGAGACTTTGCTCCTTCACTGTAAGAAGTGATTTTTAAAAGATAATTATTTATTATTCAATTACAACTGACATACAATATTATATTAGTTTCAGGTGTACAACCCAGTGATTACACATATAATTTATGAAGTGACCACCCCCATAAATCTAGTACCCATCTGACACCATGCATAGTTGATACAATATTATTTACTACAGTCCCTACGCTGTACTTTGCATCCCTATCACATCCCCATAACTACCAGTTTGTGCTTCTTAATCCCTTCACATTTTTCACCCATCCCCCTAACCCCTCTCTCATTTGGCAATCGTCAAAATGTTCTCTCTACCTATCAGTCTGTTTCTATTCTGCTTGTTCATTTATTTGTTTTTTAGATTCAATATATATGTAAAATCATATGGCACTTGTCTTTCTCTGTCTGACTCATTTCACTCAGCAAAATATCTTCTAGTTCCATCTATATTGCTGCAGATGGCAAGATTTTATTCTTTTTTATGACTGAGTCAGATTCTGTTGTATAAATGTACTACTTCTTTATTCCTTTATCTATTGATGGACACTTAAGTTGCTTTCATATCTTGGCTACTGTAAATAATGCTGCAATAAACATATGGATGAATCTGTCTTTTCAAATTATTGTTTTGGATTTCTTCAGATAAATACCCAGAAATGGAATGCTGGGTCCTTCTTTGTCTCTTGTTACAGTCCTTGTTTGAAAGCCTGTTGTGTCTGGTATAAGTATTGCTACCCCAGCTGGTTTTTTGTTTGTTTGTTTCCATTTTCATGAAATAACTTTTTTTATTCCTTTGAGCATGTGTGTGTATTTTGATCTGAAGGGAGTCTCTTTAGACAGCATATGTAATAAAGTCTTGTTTTTTTAAAGATTTTATTTATTTATTCTTTAAAGAGAAGGGGAGAAACATCAATGTGTGGTTGCCTCTCTCATTCGCCCAGCCAGAGACCTGGCCTGCAACCCAGGCATGTGCCCTGACTGAGAATCAAACCAGTGACCTTTCAGATCACAGGCTGGCACTCAGTCCACTGAGCCACACTAGCCAGGACATTGTTTTTATATCTATTCAGCCACCCTCTATCTTTGCATTGGAGTATTCAATTCCTTTGCATTGAAAGTAATTGTTGATAGATATGCTTATTGCCATTTTATTATTCATATTTTTGATCTTTTTTCTTCTTCTTAAAAAAGACCCTTTAACATTTCTTACAGTACTGCTTAGTGGTAATAAACTCTTAGCTTTTTCTTGTTTGGGAAGCTGTTTATCGGTCATTCAATTCCAAATGATAGCTTTGCTGGGTAGAGTAATCTTAATTTCCTTGATTTTCATCACTTTGAATATTTCGTGCCAATCCCTTTTAATCTGCAAAATTTCTGTTGAGAAATCAGCTGACAGCCTTATGGGAGTTCCCTTGTAGCTAACTAAGTGCTTTTTTTAAAAATCTTTTTTTCTTTTTGCTGTCCTAATTGGATGTTTTCTGCTATGTTGTCTTTCATATCACTGATTTGATTCTCTGCTTCCTCCAATCTGCTGTTGATTTATCTTGTGCAGTCTTCGTTTCAGTTATTGTATTCTTCATGATTTATACATTTCATTTTATGCTGTTAAAGTTTTCACTAAATTGCCTGAGCATCCTTATAACCATTGTTGTAAACTCTACTGGGTAGTTTCCTTCCCTCCTTTACACTTAGTTCTTTTTCTGGAGATTTCTCCTTTTGTTTTATTTGGGATATCTTTCTTAGTCTCCTTATTTTGGATACTCTCTGTTTGTCTCTATGTATTAGGCAGGTCTTCTATGTCTTCTAGTCCTGATAAAGTGGCCTCATCTAGTAGGTGTCCTGTAGGGCTCAGTGGTACAGCCTCCTCATCCACCCAAGCCAGGTGGTCCAAGTGTGACCCCTAAACCCCCTATGTCTGTGCAACCTCTTGTTGTAGTTGAGCATTGATTGGTGTTTGCACATCAATGAGAAGGATTGATGCCTAGGCCCACAGGGTACAAGAATTGGCTGCAACTACATCAGAGAAGCTGCTGTTCAGGGGCCAACCCCATGAAGCAGAACATGCTTCAGCAGGGCTGTGTCTTCTCCTTGATTGTTTCACTTGTGGAGGTGATTGGGTGGTGGTATGGTGTGGTCTGAAGCTGGCCACCATTTACACTGGTTTTGGGGCCTCCCAAGAGGTGAAGGTCAAGGTCAGCTGACACCTGTGCTCTGCTCAGGGCCACCTGGATGAGATACAAAGCTACCTGGAGGTGGCTGCTATTTGTGCTGGGCTTGGAGGTGCCAAGGAGAGACCAAGCTATGAACCGAGTCTGGATGATGCTAGTGCTGGGCCTGGGACCAATTAGTAAGAGGTATGGGACATGCTGAGACCACATGCTGCTTATTTAGGGTTTTTAAATGTTGAGAGATTTTAGGAAAGTCCACAGCATGAGCCAGCCAAGACAGACCATCTGTATGGAAAAGCCACTGATTTTTAATGGTCACATGTGGGTGTGGAACCAGCCCCCTCCATGACTCCGCCTCTCCCACTAGTCTCCACATGGCTTCTCCTATATATCCTTAGTCGTAGGACTTCTGCTAGATTTCAGGCAGTTCTCAATGATGGGTTTTCTGGAGTTTAATTTTGACGTGGTCACAGGAGAATGCCAGCACTGCATTTATGTACTCCGCCATCTTGACCAGAAGCAAAAAGTGGCTTTTTGGTTTATGACTCACATAGACTTACAGCTAGTTGAAAGGTACAGTAATCGTCGTTTTATATCTTATTCACAAAATCACATTGATTCTGTAGGACAGATGTCAATTCTAGGTATTAATTTTACCGGAAGGACTCAATTTTATTAGCACATTATGAAAGATTATGCTAAGGAAACACACACAACACATACGCATATTTGCATTGAAAACAAAGTATGGCATTGCTTGTAATGGGCAAAATGACATACCTAAGACATTCCCAAAATGATTAGCCTTGTCATTTTCCAATCTTCTTCCACTTAGTTTATCTATGGAGATCTGTGCTGCCAACATTTTTTTTTAGATGCCTGCCAGATAACTGATAGAGTACAATGGAACAGCAATTCTTAGCCTACAGAGCTCAAGAGCCACTTAATCAGTGAAGAGTGCACTGGCAGTGCTATGGACTGAGATTCCTTTAAAATAGCTAAGCCACAACCCAGACCCACTGCTGAGTGACAAGACTGCATGCATAACCCAGAAGGAGAACAAAGCCTGCCATTCTCTCTCTCAAATGCGTGCTTTTCAAAATTCAAAGTTATTGATCCTTTATGTTGGTACTAAACATATAATTCTCTTCCTCTTTTATCGCATTTAATCTCATCATCCGTGAAATGGGTTGGGTATATATAACATCTTTATTTTACAGGTAAGGAAGCCGGGGTCAAGAGATTTAAAAATATACTCCATATTTTACCTGGACAATGACAAAACAGAAGATACAACCCAAATCGCTCACTCCCAGAACCATTTTTTCCTTACTGCAAAATGCAACTGCTTTCTATGTTGTCCCAAATATACTGGAGTCAACATTCATTGCTTAGATACTAATTTCAGTTTTTGACAGTTTATTTTGTCAAATCAATAGGATGTACATAGAAATGTTTCTTATATTATAATCCTTATGTGGAAAACTCCTTTGATATAAGAAAATTCTGACATTTATTTAAATATAGTTTATGAGGAGAGATAGGTATTAGAAATCAAAACTCTGAGCTAAATTCTTTCACTCACTAAAGATTCTCAGTCATCTAGACTTAAATATTAGTTAATACAGGAATCTTTCCAATAGCAACTCTATGCATCAGCGTGTTAAATTCTAGGTAGGAATGAAGAGTGGGTGGAAATTTCAATGGGATTCATTTTCATTAATCAAGGAACCTGCCATGGAGTTCGGCTGACATCTAGAACCAACTAAGGAACATTTTACAATGCATGTGAAAATGTAAATATAAATTGATAATATAAACATGAAATATAAAGTGTCAGAATAGTCAGAATGATATGAGATTAGTAAAGATGATTTGTAGAAAGAAATATTTAAGCCATATTTCAAAGGGAATACAGATTCAGAGTTTCATTGATGTATATGTATATGGATTTCACATCAATGGAAGAAAATATCTAAGAAAATGTCAGCTACTTTTTCTCCTAAATATAGACTCAGTTTTCAGTAATGTTTACCCTGACCCACAGCAAACCAAACAATTCAACTTATCCTCAGTCACCTTAGTGATTACTACATTATATTATTATATTTCTATGTAGACTGTTTAAAGCATAGGGAGTAGAAATCAGAGAGGCCTGAGTTCAAATCATGACTATTACAACATTTAACTTTGTACTTGAGCAACTGGCTATACCTTTCTGATCTCAGTTTGTTCATCTATAACCTGTGAATGATTTTACCTACCTTTCACACTGTGGGAAAGGTAGGTTAATAATGTATATGAAGTACTTAGCAGAGAGCTTGTCTTCATGGTTCCATGCTACCATCATCCAAGCAGATATCATACTTCTATCTGTTGGAGATGGTGGTAAAACTTTTTATTCCTTTCATTAAAAATGCTTAAAATTCAAGAGTAGAACTCAGCTGAACTTTGCAAACTTCCAATTTTGGAACCACATGCCACAATCAGTAAGTAAGACTGGTCATATGGTGTGTTAACTATTAACTAATGCCTCAATATGACTCATGACAATTTCTTAGAATTCTCTCCTCTGAGCTAAAAAATTCTCTATATTTTTTAAATATGTTACATAATGTGACCCCTATCCTAGTAACATAATAAGAGGAATGTTTGGCCTTAGGTCAGAGAAAGATCGGGTGCAGATTTCAGTCACACTATCTTTTCCACTTCACCATGATACCCCTAGGTTCCTAGGATATCCTGACTAAAATTAGATGAATGGAATTTGAAAGTTATAGACCACTGGAAGACTGGAGTAGCATCCTGGGTGAATCGGACAGGGCTGCCCACATCCAGGCGCACAGACAGGCATCACATCTCTTGGATAGCCAATGGGAGATGTTGGGCCTTGACCAATTAAAATATAAAATATAAACTGTGTCCTCAAATAGCTTTTGAACTAGTAGGAGAGATATTAATTGACATTTATAAGGATGGAAATATTTTTCAGAAGTGAGATTCAGATTCAGTGCTGGAGGTGATCAGAGATAAGAATGATTCATTTAGATTCAGTATAAAAAAGTTTGAGTTAGATTTGAGAGAATGAATAGAATTCTAAGGCATATTTTAAAGGAACGTTTTCTGGTAAAGTTTGGAATATAGAATATAGTTGGTAAAGGAAATGACATTTTAAAAAAGTCAGAGAAATAAGAAAACATGGTGTTTTTGTCGATCTGTCAATATCAGTTGAAGTACAAGCTTTCTTTAGTGAGTAGAGCACAATATGTACAGTGGGAAGAAGCTGTGCTGGAGGGATTACCTTGCTGCATGTTAAAAGGCAGAATAAGTTTTATTACTTAATCTCCCATTCAATATATAGTGATTATTCTGTTCCAGGCAATGTACTCAGGACATTTTGGAAGATAATGCAAATTCATTTATATACATGCATTACTTGCTTAAAAACAATAGAGAAGTTTATTTGCTTGTTTATTTTTTAATGATTTCAAGTTTAGCTGAGAAATCAGAACTTCTTGCTTTTTGTTTTGTTTTGATTTTAATAACACAAAATTGAGCAGAATAATTTGGGACATTCATAAAAGGCACTCAGTGGTTATTCATGTCTATTCATTCCTTGCTTCAAAGCCTGGGGAAAAAAAAAAGTCCTAACCTGCAAGTCTTCCCTGCCATTAATGTTGCATATTTCTTCTCTGCTATAAAGGTTAAAAGAGCTGTAGATGAGAGATTCTCTGAAAAGTTTTAAAAGGCATTTGACATCTGCTGAGAAATTGTCACAAAATTGAAAAAATCTGGCATCAGGTTTCTAGGGGACTCTGTAGCACCCCATCTGTAGTGAAACTCCCTTTGGAAACCACCTCTTCAGCTTCACACTTGATGGCAGTGCTCTGCAGCAAATTCAGGGAAAGCACTCACACACATCCCGACAGCCTGCCTTCAGATTTATTGGGAAGCCGGGCTCCATTTGAATGTGCACATTATTCTTATTGAGAGTCATCAATGCTTTGTCAAACTGTACAAATGTCTTTTAAATGACCATTAAAGTAAAAAGACAGGGAAATGTAAGAGCCTAGCCTTAATGCAGTCATAATAATGTTCACCCCTAAATCTGAGTTCCCAAATCATCCGACCACAGAAAGAGCACAGTTAGCATACAAAATACAAAAGAAAGAGAGTAACCATGGGGTCTTCCTTTGGATCTTGGGTCACCATTGTTGGTTGTGTTCCCTACCTATGCTGGCAGGCTGGGGGCCGGGAATGAGAAGTTAGAGATTTTAGAATCTATCACTTTTTGTAATTGTGTCAATGTAAAAAACAAAATCTTTTTGGAGAGAAGGGTTTTCAAGGAGAAAAATTATAGTGATAGGAGAAGATGTAATTGTCTAAGGTATATGTAAATATTTAAATATAAACATATGTGAGCTTGCTGTCTAATTATAGACAGCCATGTGTTTATCTCTGTGTGTATGTATGCGCACAAAGACATTAATTTAGCTCACTCAGATATTTATTTCTGGGTATGACTGTTGGAAATACATCACACAAACATCCAAATTTCTATCCCAAATGCTGTTCAAGGCTGTAGATAATTAAATATTTGTAGTTGCATCAGAGAAGCAGAATCAATAGCAGGCTTTCCAGTTAAAAGTTTGTACCTATTCATAGTTTTGGCATTTGTTAGTTTCAGATGGTACTGTTGCTGATCACATTTATGAAATGTTTCACTCAAAATCATGAAATGCTTAAATCTGGCCACCATTACTATGTAAACCACAGTCTCAGCTGGCACTCTTTCCTAGGTAGGACAAAGCTATGAAAGAATCCACACCAGTTAAAGTGACACACTGATTTCCCAAGATCAAGTTCACTGAGGGCATAGAACCCCCAGTCTATTCAGAAACTACAGCCAGGTAATAATAATAGGATCAGCTCCCTACACAAAAGCCATCCTTGCTTTCTTCCAGAGCACCTCTCAACCTCAGCCAATCACTTGGTCCTTCTGGGACACTGGTCATAAGAGAAGCTAGATGAAGGCATATACAGCAAAATGGTCACTACTCCTGAACTTAAAAGACAGTTAATAATCCTGTTGGCTAGGCTTTGTGCAGGAACTTGCACTTGCCAAGGCATAGTTGTAGTCTCTCTCTGTCTCTCTGTTTCTGTCTCCGTCCCCCACCCTATCCCCCAAAATCTCTCCCTCTTTGCTTTTTTTCCTTGCCATAACCCTACAGGAAAAATACAGCAGGTTTAATTATAATTCTTGCATTGCTGAAGGAAAAATGAACATACAAAGACGTAATTTGCCTTAGGTAAGACTGAGGAATTGGTAAAAGGAATAGTCAGGATTTATATTTCAGTCCCTGATATTTTGAGCAGTACTCTTTGAAAATCACAATAATACGATTTGATCAATTTGATAGAATGTCAAACTATCTACCTCAAATAGAAGCACATCATGCAATTTATTAACTTTTACTGAGAAAAGAAAACTCAGTCCCTCTATAATGGTAGAATCCCTAGAGCTGGGTTGATGAACTTCACTCACACCAAGATGCTTTCTAAGCTTACTCTCCATCCAAAAACTTAACCACCAGTTAGTAAGTATGCAGGCTTTGTTCACTTTATTTGTATGGTCCTACAGTAAATAAATTACATCAGACAGAATTCAAAATTGTTTATAGCTCTTATTTGTGTCTGTGAGGCACAATGCTCAGTATTATTTCAGGGTTAACTTTTATCTGAAATATCCTGTTCAAATATAGACACAGAGACACTAAGTGTGTTCATATGAAATACAATTAAAATTAAATCTAACATTTTATGGTGCTTTATTGTCTCAAAGCATTTTTTTCTAGTCATTTTATCTAAGTACAGAGATTGGTTACTATGGCCCTTATTTAATAACCAAAGAAAGTGAAATCTAAGGTCTTGCCCAAGTTTCACACCTAGTTTGTGGCAAAGACAGGGCTAGAATCTATTACCTTGTGTTAGTCCCATTGTCTTCAAAATACTTAAGTGTTTTCTCTCATTCTAGTTACCAGACTGGGGGATCTTAACGTTTACCTTCCCTGCCACAAACACCATCTGACTAAATATTAACAGAAGGGCTTCCCCATCAACTGGTGTTGTCAAAGCTGAGCTTTTGTTTGAATTGGGATGTGGAAGGTAGACAGGTGAGATGAAAGCCATGAAATTTTGTTTAGGAGTTCCTTTCTCTTCAATCTATTCATTCATCAGAAGACTGGCAATGCCGATTGGCTATGAACTGTGTGTCAGACTCTGTGCTTGACATTCAGCATTCAGAGCAAATAAGACAAGTCCTTTGCCTTTATTATTCCTGTGTCCCAAAGTCTTCATGGGTCAGCCCTCCACTTTCAGAGCCCTTGATCCTCTCCATCATAACTGTCTCTATTCCTCATTCTTGAATATATAGAAACTGATTTATACTAAGTGGTTTCAGATATAATAGAGGATGCATTTGGGGACAACAAATACTTTCAGAAACTCAAGATGAAAGCCTGCCTGGGTTCCAGGTGCTTCGACAGCAATTCCACAGACACCAAACAAATGAAAGCAATCAGAAACACTGAAAATTCCCACACAGTTCCAGGCGTGCCTTTAACATTTGTGGGGACCAGGGCCAGAGTGCAAGCGAAGGTCTGTTGCCCACTCCTCTCCTTTTCCTCCTAAGGCCCCTTGTCCCACACTGCAAGGAGTTTCGGCCTTGAGAACACACCAGACACTTTCCTTCTCTTCATTAATACCCTTCCAAGCTAAACAATTTACCTTTGGGTGTTTCACCTGGGCGCAAGGTCGGCCCTGCAGAGAGCATTCTGAGAATGATGTTCATGTAGATCCCAGAAGTGGGACCAGGGTTTGGGGAAGAGGAGAAAGCACATGGTCTAGAAAGGGGAGCAGGGGCTCCAGGAGGCATATCTCCTTGACCCAGTGTAGGCCTCGCCTCGCCTTGCCTTGCACATAATATATGTTCCAAAAACATTTATTAAATGAATGGATATTTATCTTAGCAAACTTTGGTGAATCACACCGTGGTGCCTACTTCCTAATCTGGCTTTGCTGCCAGTCACAATATTAATAAAATTAATTCTATAGACCAATCAAGAAAAAAAGAGAGCAAAGTCACGGCTAAATAATAATAATATAGTATAATAAAGGAGGGAATTTAAATACAAAATGAATTAGACATTAAACATGCAGTACAATAATAAAATTAACAACTATATGCTAACAGTTTTGGAAATAATGTCAGTCTAATTTCTAGCAAAACTGTGAGTTAACAAGAATGAGTTTCAGGTAAATAAAAGACATATACACCTCTAATTATTAAAGACATTGAAGTTTTGTTTACCAGAAGGCACGACTAAACTTTAAATATATATCATTCTAATTTTGTACAAACTCTTTTGGTAAATAGGATAAAGAGTAAATTTTGTCCTAGAAGTCATCAAAACCTGTATATTAAAACCAGATGCATTACAAAAACTTCACAAAAAAATGCAGGTCCAACTCACTCATGAATGAAGAAAAATACTAAACATAACATTAGCAAAAAACCTAATATTGTATAAAAATATCATATACCATGATAAAAACACCTTTAACCAAGACATGAGGTTGTTTAATATTAGAAAATTTATAAATAAAATTCACCACAGTGACAGGAAACTAAGAAGCAAATAAGTGGTCATCCTAACTGACACATAGGATTTTGAAAAATTTTAATAGCCATTTATGATACCAGCCCTTAGAAAATTAGGAAGAGAAGGTATCTTCATAATCTGATAAAGAGTATCTGTAATTTTAGAGCAAAGAATATTACAAGTAAGGAAACATTAGAAATATTACCTTCAATGCTGTCAATGAGTAAGGAATGTCCACTTCTTCCATTCCACCTTCTATTAAAGGTGCTATCCTGTGTAATAAAGCAAAAAAAAAAAAAAATTAGTCATGAGGATTGGGAAGAAAGACATAGAACCATCAATATTTGCAAAGAGTAGAAAACACAAATTTATACCTATATAAACTTAACAAATGAGTTTGTCAGGAAAGCTGGTTTGTTTTTAACATATAAAAAGCCAAGTGCATGTTTAAACATCAGCAATAAACAGCCAGGAAACATGATTAAAGAGAAGTTACTACTTGTAAGAATATCAGAAAAGATCAAGTTTTCTGGAATAAATCTAATACAGAATGCACACACCCTCAACTGGTAAAACTGTCAATTTTATTAAAAGGTATATTAAAAACTACTTACTTGGAAATAAATATCATGATAATAAATAGCACAGCTGTCCCTTATCCCCCACATATAAGAAAGATCATATGGTAATTGTCTTTCTCTGCCTGAGTGTTTCACTCAGCATAACGTCCTTGAGGTCTATGTCACAGATGTCAAGATTTCATTTTTTTATGTCTGAATAATAATCAGTTATATATCTTACATCATCTTTATCCATTCATCCATTGATGGACACAGGTTGTTTTCTACATCTTGGCTTTTCAGAGTGCTGTAGTGAACATGGGGGTGCATATACCTTCTCAAATTAGTTATTTTGTTTCCTTTGAATGGATACTGAGAAGTGAAATTGCTGGATCATATGGTACTCCTATTTTTAATTTTCCAAAGTAACTTCACCAGTTTACATTCTCACCAACAGTGCACAAGGGTTCCATTTTCTCCACGACCTCCCCAACACTCTTTATTTCTTGTCTTTTTGGTAATAACCATGCTAACAGATATGAGATGATATCTCATTGTGGTTTTGATTTACACTTATTTCCCTGATGATATTGATGTTGAACATCTTTTCATGTACATTTTGGTTATCTTTGTGTTTTCTTTGGAAAAAAAAAGTCTACCCAGGATCTCTCCATTTGTTAATCAGATTGTTTGTTTGGTTTGTATTGGGTTTTACAAAATACATACAAGCATGGCAAGATATATCTAAAAAGAGCTTATAGAGAAGAGTGCAATGCAGAAGTAGTAGCCTAAATTTCATAAAGGATACCAATTTTGAACTCTCAGAGAAAAGAAGTGTGAGTAAAGTGTAAAGTCATGGAATTTAAGAGAAGAGGGAAACTTGAGGATAAAATAACCAATAATGTCAGATGCACCAGAGGTCCAAATAAATAAGGGATTTCCTGACTGAGCTATTAGGAAGCTGTTTACAGCTTTGGTGGACATAGTTTCTCTAGAGCTACGGGACTGAAATCAGATCATTAGGTTAAGAAGGTAAAGGAGGAATGCAGTGGAGAAATTAGAAGTAGGAAATATTAGTTAATTCTTCAGGAAGTCCAGCTACAAAGGAAAGCAAAGAGATAGGAAGGTGGTAGAGGAACAGCCTGGTCTTCAGAAATAATTTTCAGGATTGGAGCCATTTAAAGTATAAGAGCACTAATTAAATGGGAGTGGGGTAACTAATGGAGTGTTGTTACAATGGAGTATTTTAACTATTGGAGTAATGGTATTAGAAAATGTATAAGAAACTGATTTAAAAAGAAAGAGGGAGAGGTTATAGAATAGTAAAAGTTGCAGATAAATTTCTCATAATATGGGAAATGATTCATGTGTGTGTGTAAATATAGATGGTTGAGGGGCTGTGGGTAAAAGTTATTGAGAAGATGATGCAGATGACACCTGACTACTTCAGTTATCTGAAAGAAGTAAGGGACAAGTTTTCTGATTAAAGTGAGAGGAGAGTATTGAGTAAGGGCTTACAAATTTCCCATCAGGCTTTGGGTCAAGATGTTGGGGGGAAGAAGAAACCAGTGCAAGGAGGGAAACTGGTCCCAGATGGCTTCTGGCTGCTTCTGCCCCTCTTCTTTTTTCTCTGCTGATCAGCTTGTGGTTTCTGTACTCACAGAAGTTTCAGGTAGTTTTAACAAGACAAAAGTAATCTTTCAGGGAGGTGATGGTGTAGAGATGGTGAAGTGGGCAATGCTGGGAAGGAAATCACTTGGGAGAAGACCAGGCCACAGTCCCCAGATATTTTAGGCATCATGAGGGACTAGATTTCTCTAGGACCCTTCCAGGGGCTCAGTGAGTAAACTGAAGCCCAGAGAGGACAATGGAGTTCTGAGTGGTTGAGGCAAAACCAGACCTCACCTTCCACACTTGTCCCATCTCCCCCATCAACTACTGCACAGGGACCCCCACCGGGAGGCCCTCTCTGGGACCAGCCCCATCCAGGAGCCCTGGGAACAAGAGATAATGTGAAGTACCAACTGCAGACCAAAGACAATTAAAAAAAAATTTTAGAAGAAAGGAAAAAAAAGCTAGACTACACTTCCACCTTAAGTTCTCCTGATTCTGTAGCCTGGAACTCTGCTTCTAATCTGCTGTTCCTAAGGGGTCTTTAATTTTTATCTGGGCTCTGTCTACCTTTAATTCCCACTGGATTTCCTGCTCATATAACACTAACGCTGGGGGAGCACCTCAGCGAGGAAACTTTGGTGACCTCTGTCCTTCATTACTTCAAATATCTCCTTAGCACCTTCGTTGTAAAAACCTTACTAGCTTGCTTTAATTAATTGCCTATTCTTTCCTTTATTTTTGTTACAAATCATATCTCCATGAATTTAAACTTGCTTTGAAGCTTTTTGCATCCTGTGGTGTTTGTTTGTTTGTTTGTTTTGATAGAAGTATAATCAATATATACAGAAGACGGTCTTATGTAAAAAATTCAAAAAAAAATGTTTGAAGGGACTTTATGAGGATAATTATGTTTTTAAGAGAACAAGAACAAGAAAAAACATTTTATTTGATTTAAAGTATAACAAGTTGGTGTGTGCCTCCTTGTGTAGGAATAAGACAACCATCACTATCAACTCTTTGGGTTGCCAATGCCCATGCGAGAGGATGGAATTGCACAAAATTTAGATAATAAGCTGGAAGGGATAGGGTCACAAAAGTTTATTATAGTCAAGTTTAATGAATATAATTTGCACAGGTCTAACTTGAAGACAGTGAAAGCTTATTAAGAAAGTCAAGTTACCACCGCATTATAATTGACAAAGAAAACTCCATGCTCATGCAAATCATGCAAAACCTATTATAAAGTACTGATTCTTCACTGAAAAGAAAATACTTCATAGCTAGCCAACATCTTTAAGAATCTGCAAAAACGAATTGTCACTCATTATGTCAATTCCATTTTTTTTCCTTGGTTTTCAAGTACCCACAAAAATCTGGCTTCAATTTTTCTACTGATTAACAAGCAGATCAACATTCTCTCATATGCTATGCCCATTTCTATTTCTATGGTTTTGGTCATGTTTTTCGCAGTTTCTGGAATGTTTATCTCAATACCATGCTTATCAACATCTTCCCATTCTGAAAGGATAAGCTGAAAATCCATAACCTCATTTAGGGTTTCTTAAATTGTCTCAAAATCCAATAAACAAATTCTCCTAATTTAGCTACACTGAGAGATTATAAATCACAAATTTGTACATATTAATGATTTCTTTTACAAGTAATTTATTTAATCTATTCCTATCTATTAACTGGTGGAATAAAGTCTTGGGAGATCCCAAAAATCTATTAGATACAACCTCTGTTTTCACTTAATTTTATGTTCTTAAACATTTTACTGTTTTTCCACTTATATATCTTGTTTTCCAAATTAAATTGTTATTTCCTTAAAAATCAGAATTATTTTGGTGCCAAGAACAATGCAATGCATTAAGTAGATCTGAGCAGATGCTTCTTGGTTGGCTGATTGATTGTTTCATTAAGTTCAATGTCAGACTTTGATTGGAAGAGCTACTTTTGTTCACATCTTTGATGACAACAGGCAGCAAGTTAACATAAATATTTGTACTGGCTTTCATGGCAAGTAAGGTTTTGTTTACCTGAAATATAAATGCTCTCAGTGTTCACACCCATGCATTTCACTTTATTGAGTGTTCTAAGATGAAATTACATCAATTAGGAGTGCAATTATATGGGAGTAACTTTTCTGAATTATAGAATATTTCTAGAAATATTTTCTTAACATTTTATCCATCCTAATTTTAATAGTCTTACGAGTATATTTTCAACAGCAAGTTGTTCATTTTAATTTTATGAGTATCATTTTTAAAAGTTTCTCAGAAAGTACTGGATTTTAAAAGCTTCATGTTCAAGTAAGATTGACTCATGAGTCAGAATAAAAGAGGGAAGAAGCACAAAGTGAACAAAGCAGGAAGTATAGGCCAGCAAAATCCAATTTCCTCCAGTAAATTATTGTGTGCAGATAACACCAAACAGTTCATTTAAACAAGCTAGATGAGTCATTTATCCATTGTTCAGAGTTAGCAAAACTCATTGCTCTGTAGAAACATCCCAGTTATTGACACAATTCAGTGTCTGTATCATTTATCAGGAACTCACTGGTTTAAGGAAACTAGTTTATGAACTTCTTCACAAATCAGGAATGAGAAGACATTTTAAGAGACTGAAGTAGTTACACTAAAATGCTTGTAGATGGCCTCAATCAGTCAGACAACATACTCTAATGAGGTATTTTCTAGGAATTGTGGGAAAGATGCAGCACCATATATTAATTACAAGAGTTTTTAAAAATACATTTCTGTACTATACACTCAATTATATACTCCATATCATTTTATTTGTGTGGATACTTAGTCTCCCTGGCTTTATTATAAATTTCTTGTTAATACAAATCATGTATATAATACCTCAATTTTTATCCTCAAAAATGTTGAAATCAAAGTAGGGACTCAACAAATGCATGTTTATTGACTGAGGCAAGACATACAAATTGCTTGACTGAAATTTCTTTTTCAACTGGTTTTGTGAGAATCAAGTCATTACCCTAGGCTAGTGTGTCACTTATTTTGCAAGAGCTATATAGTAAATATTTTAGGCTTTGTGGGCCAGATAGTTTCTGTGGAAACTACTGAACTCTGCCATTGTATTGTAGAAGAAGTCACAGGCAATGATAACCAACAGATGTGGCTGTGTTCCAATAAAACTTTATTTATAAAAGCAGACTACCCATGCACTGTAGATTACCAGCCTCTGCTCTATGCTATCTTTGAAATCTATTTAGCTACTCTGTTATAAAAGATACTCATAAGAACATGTTATTATATAATCAATAGCTTTTAAAAGATGGACCCCGTTAGTGACTGTCTCACAGAAAATCAGACTAGTTCACTGCTGGGTGAAGTCTGTGAGGTGACTGAGGAAAGGAGAAGCACCTAGAACATCGACTGTGTCAACTTGCCATACTGTTCAAAGTGTCCATTTTTAAGGCACTCATAAAACTAACTATATAAATAAATGCTTTTTGCTAATCAGAATAAATTTGTTATCTAATGAACCTACTGGCATTCATTATTTCAAAGAAGAAACAAATCTGTGAATAGAATCGGTCCTAAAGTAGATTTAAAAAAAAATATGTATACATTTTGATGTTTTTCTGAAACCAAAATCTAGATAAAACAGTATAGTTAAGAAACTTGTCAAAACTATTTAAATAAATTGAGACACTGAGAAACTAAGAACGTAGTAACCTCAATAACATGTTATTGTATAATTGTATTAATTAATGATATTATTTCATGACACAGGAAGTAAAAAAAAGTCATGTTACTTAAAAAAATCATATAAAGATACCATACATTTTAATACATTATGCTTAAAATTTTTTTGAAGCAGTGTTATTTCTTAGATTGTGGTATTGTGGTAACTTCTTTATTTTGTTTGCTTTTGTGAGATTTTTTTCTTTTTCAAAGAAATTATGCTATTTCAGGAGTATATCTTTTACAAAAATTAACTTAGATGTTGCTTTAGCTACCTCAGTTTATTTAGTAGGCTGTACAGGAACAAAGCACATTGGAACCAAGGGAGAAGCTTTTACTTCCTGCACTGTCTCTCCAGTGCCCTCAACTGACAAAGCTCGATTTCTTGTCATTTGATAAAGGAGATCTGGCATAACTGAAGGATGACTCTGGAGCTGGTTGAGGAGAGAATGAAGGTGCATAAGAGGAAACTGCTATTATACATAGTCTTTAATAGGGTTTTTGTAATTGAGATCGTAGGTGAGAGGAGATACTGGATCGAGAATGTTCTTCTTATGATGAAAATAATCCAGTGAAGTAGGTAAAATGGACGATCAGGGTAAAGGATAAATTTAAGAGTAAACCCTTAAGTAAGAGAAGGTGTGAGATTAAGTGCCCTAGTGAAATGATGGGCTAACGTTAGGAGCAGGGTCATCGTAGGTTCCCATAAATACCCAGGTGGCTTGACCAGTCAGGGCCGCACCAGTCACTAATGTTTAATGTGACAGAATAACTACATAGTTCTGATGATATCCATCTCATACCCCTGGTTCAACTGGATTGGTTCTGTTCAGAGAGGTTTTTCTGTTCCCGCCATATGGTTGCATGAGTGCTCAAATATCTATAATCTGGAATTAGCCACAAATCTGAGTGTGGCTACCCACGGCTCTGATGGTGGGTGTTTTTAGGACTCTTTCACTCAGCAGTTTGATGGGCTGCTTGTGCAGTGTGATTGACAAAAATTGAATACCCCCGTCCATTTTTTTGACAGTATGTGCCACTGTCAAAGGTTTTTGGATCAATATTGGTAACAATAGATGAATTAAAGGTACTACTGCTTGCCTTGGCAGTAGTGATAATGCTCCTGTGAACACAGGGGTATGTATATCTTTGCAAATAAATGTTTTCAAATGTTGCTGGTAGATACCCAGAAAAGGGGTTGCTGGGTCACATAGTAACTCTATTCTTAATTTTTTGAGAACACTCCATACTGATTTCCATAGTGGCTGTACCAGTTTACATTCCCAGTGAATGAGGGTTCCTTTTTCTCCACAGCCTCTCCAACATTTGTTATTACTTGTCTTATTGACAATAGCCATTCTAACAGGTGTGAGATGGTATCTCATTGTAGTTTTGATTTGTATTTCCCTAATAGTTAGTGAAGTGATTACCAGAGAGAAGGGGTGTAGTTAAGGATAAAGGAGGTCAAATATACAGTAACAGAAGATTTGACTTTGGGTAGTAAACACACCATGCAGTATACAGATGATGTATCATAGAATTGTACACTTGAAACATATAATTTTGTCAACCAATGTCCCCCCGTAAACTTAATAATGAAAAAAAACTTAGAATTCAGAGAAAAAAAAGAGTACTAATCCTAGATTTTTAAATGTCCTACCTGGGGCTTTATAACTCCTACATGGAACAGTGATACCCACATGACAATCTGAGAGAGAGAGAGGGACAGCTGCCCACATACCCGAGAGTTGCACAGATTTCCTTGCCTGGCATATAAGTGGTCCCGCTGGTTTCCATCAGATGCCCATCCCATGACCAGATACCACAGGAACAACAGAAGTTTAAGGTCAAAAAGACAGATATTAAGTAGGAACTTGTATAGAAGTTGTCATTTAAATATATTAAAGCCTGGAAGAGTATTTTAGTCCTCTCGGCCAAAGTGGTTTTACCTGCTGGTAATTTAACCTGCTACTTTAAAATTCCATTCTTCCTTTCTACCGGCCCTGCTGCCTGCAGAATAGAGGAGAAATGGAACTCCCATTCAGTGTGCTTTTGCACAACCCTGCACATTTTGACACTTATAATATGACCCCCAATCACTGTATGTATGATGAGGGTAATATGTACATGGTATTGAGTCCTTCTAATTCCCTGAATGGTGGTGGCCTGGTGTGCATGGAGACAGGGGAGAGTTTGGCTTAGGCCAGACGCAGAATCCACACAAAGCAAGGTATTTTTAGGGTCCCCACTTGAAGGGAGCGGGCCAATCTCGTACATTTGCCAAGCCCTCATTGGTTGAGAACTTCAGTGGCTGGCCCCAGAACCTTCTGGCAGTTGCCTTGGGCATTGTTTAAAACAGGCAGGAGGACCAATGGTTAATCTGGTTTCTGTTAGTTTAATTTGTATATCTTGTCATAGAAACTAAAAGGGAAAAAGTTTTGTTTTGTTTTGTTTTTTTCCATTCTCTACAAGTGCACAAGATGAGTTTCTACAGTACTTTAATAATCTATGCTTTAAAAAAAAAAAGATTTTATTTATCCACTTTCAGGTAGAGGGGAAGGGAGGGAGAAAAAGGGAGAGAAACATCAGTGTGTGGTTGGCTTTCATGCTCCCTCTCCTGGGCATATGCTCTGACTGGGAATCGAACCAGTGACCCTTTAGTTTACAGGCCGGTGCTCAATCCACTGAACCACACCAGCCAGGGCATAATAATTTATGCTTTACCTGGGAAGTGGTTACATATGTGTGATCATTTAGGAAAAATTCATGCAGCTGTGTGCACATGACATAATGTATATTTCCCTTCTATAAAAACACAGTGAAAACATAAAAGAAAGAAGGAAACATTGAGAGCCACCAGGTAGGAAACAGCATTAGCAAAGACAAAGAGGCAAAGGAGCACCCGCCTTATTCAGAAGCAGCAGAATAGTTTGAAGCCAAATATTTGCAACTTCCATTATTACCAGAGCCGAAAAAATGACAAGGGGTTTTTAAACAAATATTTCATTTCCCTGCTAAGAAATTGCCCGGAGGAAGCTCTATTGAGGAGGCTGTTAAACTATTTTGGGTTTATTCTTTGAACATCAGGTGCGGTCTTGAAACAGGGAGGTAGAATTTACTCAGAATTTGCATTTCTATATCCTTTATCCACCAGCTTCAGGTGGTTTTAGCCCTGTTAACTTGAGATGGTAATGGGAGACAAGATTTCCGTATTCTATTAAAAGCAACCTTTGTACAACAAAGGTAACAATTTTATATTGATCTTAAGCTAATATAATTATTTTCTAATGGTACAATTTTAGGCTTCACCAAATTAAAAACAAACAAAAAAACAAAGATGAAAGATAGGGTTTGGAGGAGGAAAGAATCTTCTGTAATAAAAAATTTTGCCTAGATTTCAGCAAAAATTCTAATCACATAAACAGACCAAGAATGAGACCAGGTCACCTTTGAGGCAAAAGGCACTAGAGAGATGCTGGAGTGTGTTTGACTTACAAAGGCAAAGGCAAGTCTATGCATCCCAAGGATTCAAAGCCTGTTATTGAATCCCTGATTCAATTGAATCTGTAAATGTTTCTGGGTGAGTGGGGTGTCTGCCTGTCTGTCTGTATGTATGTATGTACATGTATGTATATCCGACAGTGTGAAGTGCATAGGTTAGGACAGTGAAACGGTATGGCTTTCAGTTTTATTTTCACATATTTCTCATATCTGTAAGGCAATTGATAAGGCTTATTTATCATTCCCAAACTTATTTTCAAAATTATATGGAGGCTCTTGGTATTTGGGAGGGTTCTATTTGAGGGTTCTAGTTAGGCACTCTCAAGAGACACTATTCAAGGTAAGTGCCTTGTATGAAAATCATATCCCCCTAAAGAAACGCCCTCAGCAAGTAAACACTTTTTCCATCTCCTTGAATCTAAATATTTACCCGCAATGGTTCTCTTTGCACTAATTCCATTTCTTTCTATACCCAGGATTTATGTATACCTTACCCCATAAATGTGTTTCTAAAAATTGCCTGTGTATTTAATGTCTTTAAGCTGAATTCTATTTTAAGTTCACTGGGAAAGTGAACTGAAGTTCACAGGGTTTCTATGAATAGGTAAACACACTGTTGTTTAAACAAACATTTGATAAGGAAACAATCACCTTTTCATTATGCTGGCACTAACAAGTAGTCTATCCTTAAAGTATGAGTTCAACTGAATTGATGTTTTGAATTATACCTGGTCTTAACTCTTCTCCAGATTTATGCATGCATCTCTTCAACAGAGTTGTCTGTATTATGTGCACCAACTTAATACCAGAAGTACATATATATTTTTTCAGTGTGCTCTCTCTACTCCTATTCTTGGATATCCATTCAATTCATGGATCCTTATGATGACCTCTCCGAGTCAGTATCCTTCTTGGACTCATTTTATCCAGCTGCCTCATTCAGTGCTGAGGTTCTCTAGGAATCCAATAGATGTCTTCAATTAAGTTTTTTTAAATTTTGTATTTTTTTTTAAAGTAGATCCCTGTGGTAGACTCTGCCAATCCTGTCTCAGTATCTATTCTCCAATTCCTACTTAGTAATAAAGCCTCCAATTTTTACCTGGGTAATAGCCTCCCAGGGGAGGGAAAAATGGAACTCCCCACCTTCTTTGCAGCGAGGCATGTCATGTGACAAAGTATTATCAATGGAATGTAAGCAGAAGTGTTGTGTCCAACTCTTAGACAGAGTTCATCAATGAAGGTGGAAGGGTTTAGTTCCTTCATTCATTTTTCCCTGCTGGTTGGAATACATACATGATGGATTTTTGAGAAGGAAGCCAAATGCTAAGTATTGCAGTGAAATAAATTAGAAAGAAAGTGGGTCCCTCTACATAGTTACTTGAGATGAAGAGGAAATACATTATCTTTATTTGATCCAACAGTATGCTGAGGGGTCTGTCACTCACTAGAAATAGTAATTGGTGAATTCCTATTCCCCACTTGTTAGCTGTGTGACCTTTGGCAAGTTAAACTGTCAAAGACGCTTCCCTTATGTGTGGAACGTGAACCACATAGAACCTGTCTCAGGGCTGTGTATGATAGGAGAGATTATCCCTGCACAGAGAATAGTTTATGTCTTAGTTTATAGAAAGTAAATTCTAGTTTTAGTATTATTTCACACTTTCTATGGCTTAGCTATACTTAAGCTCAGGAAAACTAATTCTATATTTTAAGATGCATGCTAAATAAATATTCACCCCCTAACATCTGTTTATAGCTGCCACCCTTGTTGGCCCAAAAGTACCATGTATGAAAAACCAATGTTTCATACCATTTTCAACTTGTTCTTTTACTGATTTGCCTGTTTCTATGAATGCCATTACTATTCACCTAGTTATGTAAACAAATAAAACCAATTATTTTCTGCAATTTATTACCCAAAATATCATCCCCACGTGCTCTAGATATTCTTTACAGTCTTTCACATCCATTCTCATTCCTCTTTCACTTCCCATGTCCTTGGTTCAAGTACTCATTTGTATCACTGGATGAATCTTATAATTGGTCTTTCTACCTAAATATCACCATCAAGGGACATTTTTATAGATTAGATGGATATTTAATCAGGGCAACATCTTACTTAAAAGCACTTCCAAGGCAGGCTTTTGGATATAAATAAAATTCAAACTTCATATCATAGTCTGCAAAGTTTATGTTCTATTTCTTCCTAACTTTCAATTCCCTGTCTCTTTCCCAATCAGACTCTTAATTTCAGTTATAAAAATAGCTAGCATTGATGGAGTCATACACTTTTCAAAGAACTTGACTTGAACTATCTTCTTTAATCTGCTGAACAACCTTAGGAGGCTGATGCCATTATTATTGCCAGATGTTACTCCCAGATGAGGGAAGTGATGCTCAGAAGCTTATTTAAGTTTCCACAACAAGCAACTGGTGGACCAGGAATCAAGTCGACATGGAGTCTGCACTCGTCACCATGGGGCTTTGCCTCTTACATACTAAACCCCAATGTGCCATGTATTTTCTTTTTCCATCTCTTTGTCCAAGACATACCACATTTTGGCATATGGCTCTCAACCTGAGAAATTCTTTAAAATTCCCTTCAGTGACCACTCTGGCAGAGATTTCCTGACCCTTCCAGGAAGAGTTAGGCACCCCTCCCTGGTTGCTCCCACAGTGCACGGCCCATGCTTCCTCACAGGCCTGAGGCTCTGACAAGGTGATGAGCACAGGTGAGATTTGTGGTTTTCAGTTATGCATCCCAGTGTATAGAAGAGTGCATGGGATATAGTAGGTACTCTACGATCATTTGCTAAATGATCTGAAAGAATAAGTGAATTGATGAGTAAAAGAAAAACAAAGTGATGATGACTATCTCTTCCCCCCGGATGTAACAAACAAACAAAACAAATACTATATTATGCAGTGAGGGGAGCAATTCATTGACAGGAAGTCTGATTTTTTAATTTAGCCTTGGAGTAAAAGATCTGTATGGATTTTATGAAATGATCTCTTTTCTGGGTCCTATTTAGGTTTTTGAAGCAGCTTATTTCAGAAGAAAAGTAGTCACATGAAGAGACTCTTAAAAATCAAGTCTACCCAGTTATGTTGACAGAGAAAAATGCTATGTGCCCTCCCAGCTACACAGAATAGGTAGTGTCTGAACATACGTTCATATCTTCACCAAAGCAAAGAGACAGCAAAGAACTATTGATTGCACTACTGTTAAATTTCTTCCATCCCAGCTTACTCCACTCACTCTCCCCAAGTCTTCTTTGTCTGCTAGAAAAGGGTCCAGCCAGATATCTGCATTCATTCTGGAACTAGATTTATTCTAGTGCTCATCCATCAATCATTGTAGCCATCCCTTCAAATCTTTGATTGTCAATGCTCATGTCTACTTTGACTCACCATGCCTAAATAAGCTTTTCTTAGGGATTTTGATCCCTTTGGACCAATGTGCTTTTCAAAACAGGGTATACTCAAATAGATAACTTTTAAAGTACCTTACTTATCTAAATTATGTCATTTATTTAGCCATCTTGGGAGCTAGTATCCAGGGACACTCTGAGTTCCTAGTATCCAGGGACACTCTGAGTTCCTTAAATAGATGACTTCCAGAAAAGATCTATTGTTGCTTTTCACATGTCATTTTTTAATCTTTATTTTAACAAGAAAGACAATCTTAGAACTATGGTGTGATCTCCAAAATAATGTCTAGATATGGATGTTTAAGAAGCTGAAAAAATCTTGTGTTTTGGTCTCAGCTTACTGGTAGCACTCGTGTTTGTGCTACCAACTGAGCCATCGCTTTTTTAATCAAAGAAGGAAAAGATCAAATACATATAAATTGAACTAAACACATGAAATGATCAGACATACTTTGAAAATGACTGGAAGATGAGAACACAGCAAGCTGTGAGCAGCCACATCAAGACTGCTGGAGAATACAAAGGGAGTGGAAGAAACGGAACTTTAGGGATGATAAATAGAGGCCCAAATGTAACAGCAACTTGCCACTGTTTCAGAGATTCCTAGTTTGAATTTTTACAGCACACTTGCAGAAGACTTTTTAAAAAATTAAAACTGAAGATGGGATTAGAGAAGCTTACCAGACTGTTCACTGGATCAGGAGGTATTATTTTTGTCAATGTTGTATTCACTTTTTAATCTTCTTCATGAAAAATTGGTCACTGGTCACTGAAAAATGAAAGATGGAAGTGGAATTCTCAGCCTGTTCCTTGAGTTTCAAATGCTCTCCTGTCTTTTGCTCCCCATCTCCTCATAGGTCTTCAATACTCGTCTGGTGGGCTCAGGGGAAGAAGTACTTCTCACAGGAGCTACAGTGGGACCTAGGGATAGAAGATCTCTGGCCTGAATCTGCAATACTTTCTGCTTTAAATTTGAAGAAGAGGGCCAAAGATCTCTGGAAGAAGTTATGTCCGTCCTTCTTGTGCTAAAGACAGTGAGAATGGCAAACTTTACTGAATGAAGGACTATCAGACCTCAATCAAAGGGAAGGTATATCTAACATGATTTCCTTAAATGTCACATGCTTAAATGTAGCATAGAATCCCCTCTGCTTATCTTGTAGATGTTAAGAACTCTGGGTAGCATTATATTCTGCCCCCTTCAGTTGCATTATTGTTTTGTTTATCTATTTCTGTGTAACATCTCAAAATTTAGCAACTTAAAATAACAATTTTTTATTATCTTTATGATTGTGTGGGTTGACTGATCTCCTCTAGACAGCTCTTGCTCAGAACCTCGTATGTAGCTTCAGTCAGACAACAACTGAAGCTGGAGTCATTGGAAGGACTGGCTGGTCTAAAGAATCAAGATAAATTACTTAAGTGGTTGGGCTTGATGCTGGCTGTTAGCTGTCTATGCACATTGGGCTTTCCAGCATGGTCACTGGGTTCTCAGTGTCACTACCACCATATTCTGTCAGACAATAGTCACTAGCCTCATCTCACCTAGGTTCAAGGGGATGGAGAAATAGACTCTATCTCTTGATGGAAGAGCAACAAGGATATACTGAAGAACAAAGTGACAAATGCGAATATTGTTGAGCCCATCTTTGGAAAATAAAGTTACCCACGATTGCTGACAAATGATCCATGGGTTGTTAAGCTTCCAGATACTTGTGCCCAGACTAGCCAAGTCCTCCATATATTAGAGCCACCTACTTGTCTTTTGAAATGCTTTACTCCATAAATATTCTGGGCCGTCATGTTCTTTTGAACATCAGTCATTCAGCATCTTTTCCTATCAAAACTCTCTTACCTTGCGTTTTTTTGTTTGTTTGTTTGTTTTTTTATTAGGGTTAACCTTTCTGCCGGGGAATTATGAATGATGTGGGATGTTTGACTTTCCCCTTCTGTGTTGCTACTCCTGCCAAGGTGTCTACTGATAAAATTAAGTTCCCAGGAGATTTGGTGTATTTTGGCTGCTAAAATATAAACTGAGGTGCATTAAAATTTTCATAAGTTTATTTGAGAAAACATCTATTCTGATCAGACAGTGCCAAACCAAAAATAGTTAAGAGTGCTCCACCTGCAGGAGCTGAGGGAATGTCTTTTATAGAACAGATGTGGACACAAAGCAAGGGAACTATTTGATTGGCTGTAGCTTAAGCTGTTGCTTTATTTGAGAAAGTCTAGTTGGTTGTTTGTGATTAGTTGTTCTTAACTTTTTAACCTTGAGGCATTCACAGGAATTGAGTCTGGCTTAATTTTGGTTTGCTTATATATCTCGCTAAGGTATTAGAGCCACCTCAGCCTAATGGTCTCCTTTGTTTAATTACTTCAGCAGAACTTGTACCTTTTATTGCTGGTAAGCTTCAGGCTATAGAGGGCTGTGAAGAGCTTGGATGTGTAGTGTAAAAACTTTCCATTCAGTTTAAAAGTTTGGAACTAGTCCAGGCATAAGAAACCAACTTTAATTTCCTCTGATTTTAATTTCCTCTTGACAGCCTTACGAAGATTCCAGAGGCGAAGCTGCCCTGCATCGCAACTCCCATTCTTGGACTTGGGTGAGGAGGAGACATACATGCCCACAACCAAAACCTTTCACTATAGATGCAAAAAAGTTATCTGTGCCACCAGATGCCTCATGTCTCCCCGAGAGATCTCACCACTGGTCATGGAACAGAAAATAAGCAACCATTATATAGGGCAAGGTCATTTAGTACAATGGTTAAACATTAAATTTGAAGCCAAAGGTCCTCAGTTCAAATCCCAACTCTGTAACTTACGTTTTGAACCTTAGACATCTCTGTCTCCTCCAGTTTCTTCAACTGTAAAATAAGGGTAATGATAGTACCCATCTCTAAAAACTGCTATGAGAGTTTTACCTTCCTGGCATATACCAAGTACTATAGATATAATTTGCTACTACTTTTATTTTGTCATTGGCCACTTCTGAAGGACATCCCTATGTTAAAGGAGAGTAATGGTGAATGCGACCAACATGAGATGAAGTAATACATATCCTTTTGGTGGGCTGGCTGGTTAATGGGTTACCCCTCCCAGCGAGCATAATGCCATGAGAATGATCATTGTATCAATCTGCTCCTGCTGGGTCCATGGCTCCTTAAGGAGGGGAGCATATGGTGGAATTTCAGGCACCATAGGAGGTCAATGAGGAGGATACTTCTGTTGAAGGGGAAAACTCTTTTAAAGTTACCCATTTCATCTAATCGTCAAATCTGCTCTTCTCTTTAAGTATAAAAATGAAATTATTTACATGTTTCTTTTCATTTTTTATTATAAAGTTCTGTTTTATGGCTTTTAATTTTTAAAAATGCCACAAGGTCTGACAATGACAGAAGGTTATAATTCCCAGAATGTAAAGAGTGCTGACAAGAGATAAATTGAAATTCAAAGGCTAAGAGCCCATAATCAGGGAGAATATGTTGGCTTTGAAAACCAACAGAGTGATTAGAATCAGTAGAAAAAGATGCTTTGTTTTAGGGAATCTTCTGACTTTGATAATTACTAAGAAGCTAAGAAGAAAAACAGTCACACATCAACAAGACTGCTATGCAAAACAAACCAAAAATAAAACCGATACTGAAAAACAACAGCTAAAATATATTTTTTCACTATGGCTACTATATTATATAGGATCTACTTTACTTTCTATAAAATACCTATGAGATTTTGCATTGGAGGAAATCAAAGCCCGAGGAAATCAAAGCCCAAAAAATCAAGCAACTTGACCAAATTCTGCAAATGGTGGCTTTACATTCCAAAAGTCAATCTCACATGTCTCTGGCTCTGTGATGAGAACAGAGAAACCCCATTCTCTATTCACACATTCGTGCTATAGCAACACAAATCTTGGTTTCTCATTTGGCAGGAATGGTGATCCACAGTTTATCCTAAAATGTTTTTCTGCCTCATCTTTTATCATCTTCCCAGACAGCTCTCTATTCAGGCCAGAATTGTCTTCTCGCTGACCTAGTTTTCTGATTTGCCTCGTCCTGTACTCTGGCCCTTCTGGCTTTCCCATGCATGACACCTCCTCTCCTCTACTCTGCTGATTTAAACCTTGGTATTCTTCACAACATTGTCAACATAATCAGCTCTGTTCATCTTACCCTGAACTCCCAAATTCAGTGCAGCGAGCCCTCCGCTGAACCCCATGTGTCATTGCTTGGAATTCAGTTTGCCCCACCCGTACCATAGCCCCTTCGGCTGCAGTGAGGTATAGAAATTGCTTCCCTGAATAGGCCAGGATGTTATGCCTCCTCTTGGATTGTTATATAACACATAGTAAGACCTCAATAAATCCTGGGTAACTGACTATGTATCGGTCAGTTCTTGGCCACTTCTGTGAGAAAAAACCCAAGCCTTGGGTTTAGTTTGTCATTGATAAAGAATTTCATGAGGGAATAAGTTTTGGGGAATGAAAGTGATTGAGAGGAGTTTACGGAAGAAAGTCCATCTGTAGAGGAGGGCAATGTTTTTCTTCTCATTTGATAAAAATGCTAGGGCATAGGTGGGATGAAGCAAATCTTTATAAAGAAAAGCACAACATGAATGGATGTGACCTAGCCATGGTGTTGGAATGCAGTGTTCAGATTCAGCAAAGGAGTTGAATCAATACTGGAAACTAAGGAGGTAAGTTGAAAGGTCTTTACCAGAAGTCTTTCAAAATTTCTATGACAAGAATAAAAACTATGACTCAGGTTATTAATAAAAGAAGTCAGGCCCAATAACTTGAGAATTTTCACATGGTTTGGCTATAGATATATGATTGTGACTATTTCTCATGCACTAAAATTGGGGCTTGCGCTTAATCTTTCTTTGACTCAGTCTCATTACTTAGAAAACAAATAAGAGGGAAGGGGGGGGCAGGGAAAGGGAAGGGAAGGGGAAAGTCAAGGAACATATAGCAAGGACTCATGGACAAAACCAAAGGGGAAGAGCTGAGGGAGGGAAGGTGGGAGGGGGCAAGGGAAAGAGGGGGGGGGAAGGCAGAGACAAATGTATTTAAAAAGTAAATAAATTAATTTAAAAAAAAAATAAATAAATAAAGACTTTGGAACTGGCAAAAAAAAAAAAAAAGAAAACAAAGAGATTCAACTAAACAATTACAAATGTTTGTTTCCATTGTTTTGAATTCTCTGCATCTTTATAAAAGCTTAATCCCAGACAGAGATCTGAAATAGAGAAACTTCATAACTAGCAATCTCTTCCAATTTTTCTAGAATCTACCTTCCACCAACAACTTCACATCTTCCTAAGACAGAAAATGTAATCATGCTGCCCTTTGGTTTATTGCTAACGAACCCATGCTTCTGTTTCACAATTTGCAACAACTTTCTTGTGTATTATATGGTTTCTAAAGATGTGTGTGAGACAGAAATAAACCCCATTTCTGCATGTGAAAACTGGGTTTTAAGTAGGTTACAATTTTTTGTCATAGGGCTTTTTATTATTGGAATAGGTGGTCGAATCTCAAATTTTTGATTCTTTCTTGTTCTCTCTCAGAGTCCAGCATTGTAGTTGATGCTTCAAGTTGATCTAATCATATGGGGCCTTTTCCCTCTGCCACATAGCTTTGTAATCTAAAGGACAGCATTGCTCTCAAGTTCCTCATTTAAAGGGGACCTAGAGTGCCTAAAATCCAAATGTAACAAAATGAGGCCTGTGCTAATTGACTAAAGAAGCAAGATTATTTCAGTAAATATTTTTAGAAATGATTTCAGAATCAACTTATTAAGCCTAACGAGTATAATGGTAAAAATTCAGCATTTCAGGGCTTAACTAAGAAGGAAAATAGGACAGACAGAGCGTATCTGAGTTTTTCTCTTCTTTGGAATCTCCAACATATATTGCTTTGTCTTTAACCAGCACACAGTGGCCAGGGTTGAGAATGGACAAGAGTTGAGTTTCAACAGAGGCACAAGGAAAGCTATGCCTCTGATTATCATGACGCCAGGTATTCTAAAAGCAATGAGGAAGTAATCTTAACATATAGGGAGAGGCTGCCTGTCACATGTGTTAAACTACAATTCCCTAAGTAACACGGCTTTTCAATTTGTGCTTTATCTCCTCCCTTGTGTCCCACCACAGTGCCAGGCCCAGGGATGCTCCAGTCTTGAAACACTTCAAAGCAACCCTTTATTGCTCCCTGGGGAGGCAGCTAAATTCTAGCACATCTGTGCATTTTATAGACACTGAAGCACAGGCAACTTACCATACTTGTTTTTTATCTTTGTGGGGTTTGGGGGGCAATGGGAGAAAGAAGGATATCCAACCTTTTTTACCTTTGTAAGACTTTTAGAATGCAATTGACTTCATCGCCCGGAGGGCTGGTTTATATGGGTCGACATAGTAATCCAAACACTTTCAGAAATAGGCAGGGAATAACTAAAGGGATTCGGAGGAGCCTAACCCCTCATCTTCAACCACTTTTCAGTTTCCTTTTCCCCTTGCCAGAAATTTGAACTAACTCTTCCTTCCTCCCTCCCTCCCTCCCTCCTGTTCCTTCCTTCCTTTCCCTCTTCTCTCTCTTTCCCCAATTAAGAGACAAGGAATTTTAGATTTATAGAAAAATTGGTCAGAAAGTACAGTTCTGTATGACATATCCTGCCTCCACAGTCCCCATAGTATTAACATTTTGTATCAGTGTGGCACATGTGTTACAATGGATGAACAAATACTGATATTATTACTACTAACTGAAGTTTAGTTCACGCTAGGTTCACTTTCTGTTATATAGTTCTAGGGGTTTTGAAAACTGTATAATAGCCTGTATCCATCATTACAGTATCACTCAGAACAGTTTTACTACCTACAAATCCCTGTGCTCCACTTATTCATCCCTCAACCTGTCTACACTCCTCCTTTAAAATTTGAAAATAATTAGGACTCCAAAGTAAGAAGGAGATTTTAGTCAGCCATACTTAACCTTTGATACTCAGATCTTTAGAGAAGAGTCTGAAAGTGGAGCATTTTGTGGAAACTAAACTTACATTCTTCCCTTCTACCCCACCATGAAACTGTTTTTCTTACGACAGGACCGAAAGTAACTGCCAAGTACTTACAACACAAATGAAGATCAAGGACCAATCTTAAAACTATTTTTATTTAAAAAAAAGCAGTTTAATAATTTTACTTGGCAAAGGAATCTTGACTCTTTCCCTTTCTGGTTAGAACTTGGGAAGGGAAGACACGTATGCAGGTGCATTTTTGAGGAGGGGAGAACATAACTGAGGCTCCTTAAGTAGAGCTAGAAGCGCCTGGTAGGAGCAAGAAGAGAAGGATTGGGGACTAGCTGGTTATGGCCAGCTTTTGGCTCCAGGCTTTTAAAGGAGAGGAAGTGAGTCTTAGATGTTTGCTGCTAAGATTCTTGGATTGGATCAGCAGGAATGGGTTCCATCAGTAGACATTTTGCTCAGGAATAGAGTGTATTCACTTAATTAGTGTCATAATTAAGAACATGTCTCCACAATCCATATGGCCCTTCTATACCAGATTCTCCATGACATGCATAGGAATAGGACCTATATTTTAACTGGTAGTTGTCAAGAAAAAGAAAGAAAATTATCAAGATTCTCATTCAGCCGCTCACCAATAGGGTGCAATTTCTGAACAATAATTCATAATGAAGAATCATAGTGGTAAGTGGCTAAATGGAGTGCAGTAGCAAAAAAGGGGAACCTGTATCAGCTCTTAGAAAAGAACACAGAGCAGAACTGAAGAGAGAAACTGCCTGTTTGTATGTGTGAGCAGGTGTGTCTGTTTGTGTCTAAGTGGTGTTCACACAACAATAGAGGAATGGGACATTGGAGCCTGGCAGTCAGGAGGGTAAATGTGTTGGGTGAAGGTCCCAGAGACAGAACCGGCACATCAGTAGGCACAAACATTTTGCTGGAAGTCTCAAAACACACAGACTCTGAGAGTGGGCAGCATCATCAGAAATCCCAGTTGAGTCATCTTTCTTATTCATCTTCATTCCTTTAAGATTTTTAAAATCTTATTTAAGAGAAAGTTCAGTTTTAAATTATAAAACTATACTAGATTTTATTATTATTACTCTTTAATTTCAGTGTATTTTTAATCAAAAAATAATCTTTTTTTGCTACCTTGCATAGGTAAATCATAACAAATATACCACACCCATCAGTAGTATTATGATTAATATTTTTAACCAAGAAATCATTTTAACATTGGCCATCCCAGGCCCCTCATTGGAAGACATGAATTAATGTGCTTTTAATACATCAAACTGTGCAGCACTATATTCTCAGTGCATGCCTAGGAGACAAAAGTCTGAATAAAATGTTAAAACACGAGAAAATATTTAGCAGAAATTTTAATCGTGTTTGAAGGAGTCAAAATTGGCTTCTGATATTGCCATGTTAAAACCCAACTTTCCAGTAGCACCGGGCACTTGAGGGCCATGGACCCTGAGGACTAGGGGCCAGCAAACTCTCTAAAGGTGAAAATAATGAGCAAGCATTTAGGGATTCTATTAGTTCTCAGGAACTATTCTAAAAAGGTCATTCTTGGTATTTCAGGACTGTGGTCATAGGCACTGTCCTGAAAGATGTACCATTTGGTGCTAGGTAATCCACTTTTTTCCTCTATTGTTTTGTACCAAGGGTCTTTAATTTATTTGCATCAGTGGGCATAAATGGCTGATGATATCTTAAAGATTTTCATTATTAATTGAGCCATCAAAATCTTGCCTCAAAGAAAAGTGGGGAAAGGTTTTGGTGTTTTAATCGCAGACTTGTCAGGTGGCAGGTTGGAGAGCAAACACTTGAGGAGTAGCTGAAAGCAATGGGGAGTGACTTGTGTCATTGAAACCAGCCCGACCACAAACGTCTTCTCCAATATTCAGAGAAGTAAATCTGACCATAAATTCTATCTGCCTCCATGATAGCTGCTCTCCTTCAAATGATGATTTACTTTCACAGAACCCCAAAATTTAAGAAGTAAGGTTGAATGTGTCTGACTCCAATGTTTATGAAAGCATATTCTGGAAAGAATTATCTTTTCAACATGTAAAAAGTCAGGCTGCCATAGCCCAGAGAATTTGGGGAAAAAAGAGAAACAATTTCTTTGCATTATGCTACTGTGTTGCCCTAGCTTTGCTATAGATGTGAAGTTTCAAGTGGTGCTAGGCGTTCAGGAGCTCTCAGGTCTGTGTCCCCAATAACGTTGCACAGCAAAGTCCCTCTAGCAGAGGAGGCCGTTTTATGAACATAAACATATACACCAAGCCATTCCCACACACATAAGACATGATAATCTCAGGACCGGTTCCCATTTTTCCATTTCAAATCCAGGCTGTGGGTTTTTCAGTTGGGGCTCTTTGATTTTATGCAAAGACAGCAGGGTAGGGAAAGCTGGGACACTGCCTCACCAGGCTTTAAGCATATGCCTGAATTTGTTTACCACAAACAAAATTTTCTCAGCTACTTTTACCATCACCATAGCAACAAGTTGAGGTTACGTCTATCAACAAAGTACCACATAAGGCAAACACCGGCAGTTAATAAAGAAGAGCAGTGGTAATTATATAGCATCTAGTTGCCAGCTCAAATACGGAGTCCTTTTTCTAAATTGTAGTCCCATTTTCTATGTAGAAATGGAAATTATGACTTAATAGGCATTGGAAGCCCATCCGTGAATTTTTCTAGGAGATGGAAAAATAAACAATTGGAAATTCTCCACAGATCTTAACTCAGCTCCACGGAGTAACCTTATTAGTAGGTTTATTTGCCTCAGTGACATGAGATTACCTAATTAATGAGTAAGAATAAAAACAAGAAATGAAAGAAAAGTTGATTTTTGATTTTAAATACAAAACATTGAAACAAGGACCCAGAGTAAAAGAAAGGACTTACTGAGAAAAGTGAGATTAAGTAGACATAATTCCCTGTCCTTTTCATTGAGACGGATAAGTTGAGGTGAACTGAATTCACAGTTGATAAGTTTATATATTATTAATCAGCCATCTTGTGCCTTATTTATTTCATAGTCCCATGCTTTAGTTGCAATTGCTATGTTAGAGAAACATGATGAAGAATCCATGGATATAAAACAGTGATTCATTCACTAAACTTTAATTGGCTACTGAAAATGAATATGGTGAGTTAGGCATTGTATTAAACCCAGAAAACATTAAAATGAATAAAACAGAGGTTCAAATCTCAAAGACTTTGATAATTTTCACTGGATATGCAAACACAAGTAATTAAGGCAGGATGATATGGATAAAACAAAGCCCTGGGAGTGATCTTGAGGGAATGCAGAGAAGGGAAGGATACATTTTTACTAGCAGATCTTGACATAACTTGAGGTTATACTCAGCTTGGCCTTGAAATATCAGAATAATATCTAAAGATAGAGATTATGGTCTCAGAGGTGAAATGGACAAAATATACTCATAAGTTTCAGCCCAAACTTTCACTTCTTCATCTTCCTTCTCACTGTAAATATCATCACTAACTACTTGACCTTTCCGTTTGGGCTGAGGCATTTATCCAGGCCCAGCAAGATGTATTAGCAATTGCCCCGACTCTGGCTTAGTACATATATTAGATTCCACCATAAACCAGGGGGCTTAAAACAACAGAAATCTATTATCCTGAAGTTCTGCAACCTAGAAATCCAAAATCAAGGTGTCCACAGAGACATGCTTTTTCTGAAAGTTCTAAGAAAGAATTTTTCCTTGCCTCTCCTAACTCCTGGTGGTTGCCAGAAATTCTCGGCATTCTTTGGTGTATGGGCACATTGTTCCAATCTCGCCTTCATTATCACACAATCTTCTTCACCAGTAGATGCCATTGGAATTCAATAAGCAGTACCATCAGTGAAGGAATCTTAGGCATTTAGAGAGGTCTCTGAAGGGCGAGCTCCATGAACCAATCATTTTCCTTGAGGTATCTGAAGAGGGATAAAGTTTTTTCTAAAGAAATAACTACCACTTTTCTATGTCAGGCTGAAATGTCACTTTTTTCATGTAAAGCTGAAATGTCACTAGCATCAGTCTAGCTGCTTTCTTGCATGTTCCATTTCCATTTGACAAGGTAGGCTTATTGGGTCCTTCCAATCACGTTAGTTGTTGCATTTGAATTGATCCTTCACCAAGTGGATCAATATGGCAAGACAATCACATAGCTTCTATGGGTCATGCATTTAGATTTGACAAGAGCCTAGGAACATGGTAATAGTTATCCAGAAAGGTTGTACCTGGAAGCCATACCAGGGAGGGAACAAGGCCAGCATCCCATGGGGCATCTTTGGATAAGATTCCCTCTCTTTTTCTGAAGACCTAATCAAAATCATATTTCATAAGGACTTGTAGATCATTCATTAGAGTTGTTGAGTCCCAAAGTTATGACTCCTTCTTAGTATATGGGGTTCTACCTGATGAGAATAACCCCCTTGGGATTTTTTTTTCTTTCTTAAGGAATTAACATTTAAAAAAAATATTTTATTTATTTATTTTAAAGAGGGGGAAGGGAGGGAGAGGAACACCAATGTGTGGTTGCCTGTAGCGCACCCCCACTGGGGACCTGGCTTGCAACCCAGGCATGTGCCCTGACTGAGAATCGAACTGGCAAACCTTTGGTTCCCAGGCCAGCACTCATTCCGCTAAGCAACACCAGCCAGGGTTTCCCTCTGGCTTTGATGGAAGGGGGATTACAAGCGTATAACATGCCAAGTAAGCCCCCTTTAATGGTGGCAAAATGCCAGCCTTCATGGCCTGCCCTGCCCTGTGTCAGCAAAGCTGCAGAGATGGGAGTTGCCCGGGCCAAAATGCCACATATTCCCACAGTTCATACATACTCAAAGATTAACAGTTTTCCAAGTGTAAGTGCTTCTCAGATTATTATCTGTCTTCAATCAAATTTTAAGGCACCAAAATATTTGTTTTGGCTGCTTTATCAGGCTACATATCTGCTTTCTGGGGAGATTTGCCAATATACTTACTTAGCTAGAAGTTAAAATGGTTTAATTTTACAGTCAAGTCATTTTCCAGCTTAACATAATCTATTGACGCTAAGAAGGTAATTATCAATGCCCCATAATGTCTAGAAACCAGGGCATCCTCAGAGATCCCTGTAAGCTGCTATGCACTCAACTCATCTATACTCAAATGTCTGAGAAATCCTGAACCGCTATTTCCCACCCTGGTGCTTATATTGTGCAGAATAAAGACACACCAGGCCAGGGACCTAACTGGATGAACAATTTATTTTGTTGCCTAGAGAGGCTCTGCCCTCAACTTCTTCCCTGCGGTGCCTCTTCCCTGCTTCAGCCTCATGTGCACACTCTCCCTTACCATTAATTTTACCTTGAATGTGGCTTTTAGATATGCAAGAGCCATGCTTCCCAGTGTCCCAGGGCGCTTCTCTGGGAGAAGTGTAGAATTCACAGCACACAGCCTTGGGACACATGACAATAATGGAAGAGACCCAGAGACTGAAAGTAATTCAGGGCCTGAGTTAATGAGCATCTGGGCAGTTGTTAACATTCTGATTTGTAATCTTTCATATATTTTTTAATAATTTTGAGATAAAAGCAGCCATCTCAGTTATTCCCAGCGGTGCCCTTGACCTGGACGACTAATCCCACCCACAGCCTCTGTGCTGCTCCTTCTCCTGACCCACCAGCTGGGCTCATCTGCCCATGTCTCCAAGGTGCTGGGCTTCGCCTACCTCTTCTGATAATGTGCAGTTTTTATCTTTCTTCTTATCCCAACCATTAGCTGATCTGAAAATATCTATTCCTCCCTCCCTTCCTTCCTTCCTTCCTTCCTTCCTTCCTTCCTTCCTTCCTTCCTTCCTTCCTTCCTTCCTTCCTTCCTTTTTCTTTTCCTCCCTCCTTCCCTCCTCTCTCTCTCAGCAAAAGCACAGAAAACAATTGCTAAGATGTTATACAAAAACAAAGAAATAAGAGAGAAAGCCACAGAGAAACGCAATTTTCTTATTCTGTGATGACTTGACGACTTGTTAGATGGCATTCACACCTCTAGTTCCTTTGTGACGCCAGGAAGTTGGGTCTTGATACATTCTAGACAAACAGTCCCACAGAAATGTCATCTGACATGAGGTAGTCTCTATGTCTGTCCTGAAGAAGAACTGAAGGTTGTCCACATGTTACTTAAGCTTTGACTGCAGTGCGCATGGTAGGCTTCTCAAATTTCAGCTCTCTGGCAGAAAAAGACTTAAACTGGCCCCAACATCCTCCACATCTTCCAGACTCAGGTCAGTGCCCACTGCCATCACCATATGTTACTTTTGCCTGGAATGCTCTAGTTCTGGGCCCTTAACAACCTTGATGTAAGTCTTCATCCATTCCTTTCTATTTCATCTGCATTGTCTGAAATTTCTTTCCTAATGATATGCTAAATTTGTTGGTTTCCTGGTTCTTTGTTTTGTCCTTAGTAAAATCTGGCTTTGTTTATCTAAGCTAGTGTCTTATTACCTCTCATGTTTCCTTTCACATGGCTCAGGCTACTAACTTTGGTAAGCTACATCGAAGTTACTTTTAACTTAAAATCTCATGGAAATTCTCTCAGAATTGTAGATTTAAGTATTACTAATATTTTCTCCCATTTTGTAGCTTGTTATTTAATGGTCCTTCGATCAATATTCTTTATACTAACAAAGTCCATTTTACCTGTTTTTCCTTTGGGCTTTTATTTGGGCCATGTATAAGTTTTTCCCGTGATGAAGTAATGGATATGTGCTTCTATGTTATTTTCAAAAAGTTCATTTTGTCTTTTACTTTAAATTAACAATAAACCTAGATTTGATATTTGTGTATGCTGTGGCATAGAGGTCAATTTTCATTATTTCTTATATAGATAGCTGATTGTTCAAGCATATTTATTGAAAAGACAGTCCTTTATGCACTCTCTGTAGTGTCAAGATGTCATCATTTGTCCATAGTCACTGGCCTGCTTCTAGATTCTTGTTCATTTGGGCTCATGCCAATTCTTAGCTTAATACCACCTCAATCTAATTACTGTAGTTTTATAGTAAGTATTGATATCTGATATGAACTCACTCCATTTATCTTCTAGACTTTTCAACTATTTTTGGCTCTTTGCATTGCCATATGAATTTTAGAATTAGTTCAGATCACACACACATCCCAAAAGGGGAGGAAAAACTGGTAGAATTTTCACTATGACCGAATTGAATTTACAGACTTGTTTAGAGACAATCGATATCTTCAAATCCATGACTATTGTTTACCTCCCTTCTCATTTATTAAGGTCTTTTATTTGTATCAATAATATTTTATTATTTTATTTTTAGATATCTTCTATTACATTTTTCTAAGCCTTTGATTTTTTTCTAATTATAAATGGTATTTCTAAAAATTACACTATTTGTTGCCTAAATATAAAAATACAAAGGATTTTTTTTAAAAAGACCAGTAGCTAACAACCTTGCTACTGGTAATTCAGCAACCTCACAAGTCTATTCTAATAGCTCTGCAGATTGCAGTGGACTTTCTTGTGTGACTTTAGTATCTCCAAATAACTATGACACCTATATTTCAATTTTTCCACACTTAGAAATTTATTGTCTTTGTGTTTTTGCACTACCTGAGATTTCCAGCACAATACTGAGTATAAGGAATGATAGTGGAAATTCTTGTCACTCAACATTTATCATTACATATGATAGTTATTGTAGACATTTTTGCAGTAATATTTTATCAGATTAATGTAGTTTGTCTCTAATCTAGGATGCTGACTAATGTTATCATTTATATGAATTAAAATTATAAAAATGTTTCTTTCAATCATTAAGATGATTATATGATTTTTATCAAGTTTTAGGTTAATGTAGTAAATTACATTGGCTAATATTTTGAATCAGTCAAATGTACAGACTACCTCCACATTAGTCATAACACATCATATACATACATGTATACATATAGATTTGTTCATTAATATTTTATTTATATTGCCTGCAATATTTCTTTTTGCTAATATGCTTATCAGATTTACATATAAAAGATGCTTCATAAAATGAGTTTGAAATTGTTTTCTTTTTTAATATTTTCTAGAGGAATTTGGAAAATATTGTCATTACTTATTTCCTATATGTTAGGTAAATTTTACTGGTGGTAAACTTTTTATTTTTTATTTTTTCTAGGTTCAGTTTTGGAAATTATGGTTTTCTAAAAATTTGGTCATATCAAAGTTGATCACCAACTATTTCAAATTATTTTTCATTTTTGTTCATTGTATCTTCTTCTTATCTATTAACTGTAAAATTTATACTGCTGACCACTTTTTTATTCCTGACATTGATTTTTGTCACAATTAATCTTGTCTCAGATTATGAATTTAAAATATCTCATTTTAAGCCTTAAAGATCTAACATGCACATAGGAATTTATTTTATTTTATGCTTTCATCTTTGTCATTTCCTTCCTAATATTTTATTAGGGTTTATTTTGTTGTTCTATTTTTATCTTCTTCATTGTTTTTTAGTTTTTAAAGAAACATATTGTTTAATTTTTTTAATTATACACATTTCCCTCTAATTATAGATTTCGCTGTATTACCATGTTGTGATATTCAACTCAATTTTTTCATTCTCCCCTGATTTATTTGTTGACGCCTTGGTGTTTTTAAAAGCTTACTTATTAATTTTTAAACACAGTATTTTCCAGTTAATTTTTCGTTGTTATTTCTAGCTTAATTGCCCTGTTATAATACACGGTCTATGATTTCAATGCTTTGACACTTGTTGAGACCCATTTATAGCACGATATAAAATTAAATTTTTGGAAAGTGATTGAACATCCTTATTTATACTGCAGTGATGAGGATGTTTACCTTCATGGGAAAATTTGCATTTTCGGAGAGAAAGTCTAGAAAGAAAATCAGTGAAACATTAATGGCAGCTTTTCCAGTGATATGATACTTTCTTAGGAGCTTATAGTTTGGGAAGTCTTTCTAGGATGATGATCCACTCAACCTAGAAATAGGCCATAAATAAATTCACAAGATGAAATTATTGACCATCTTTTTCTGCCCTGCAGGGTCATAAACAGGTTACCATCAAGTTCTGAGAGTGATTTTGCTAAACTCAATGAACCTGAGATTGCGCAAAGTAGCTTATTTGTTCTAAAATGTTTTGCATTTTAGAAAACTCTGGGAAGTTAAAAAAAAGTTCCACTGTTCAGGCCAGGTTAAATCAGAATCTCTGATGGTGGACTCAAGGATTGGCATTTTCAAAACTTGCTTCTCAAACTTTAATGTTCACATGAATCATCTGGGAAACTGTCTAACATGAAGATTCTGATTCAGTAGGATTGGAAGGTAGAGCTTAGATTGTGTATCGTATATCAAGGGAACTGAGGCCCATTCTTAAACTTGGCTGTACATTGTAATAACTTTGGGGAAATAAAAACCCCAAATAAATAAACATTAGAAAAAAGAAGTCCAGATTCCTCTCCCTGAGAATAACAGTGAGTTACATTAATATTGTTTATATTAACCTCCCCACTCTAGCTGATTGCCTAACTCAGAGAAGAGAGAAGAAACCTTGATGGTTACAACAGAGAAAAGTTTGATCAGAAAACAGGTTTTTTTCCTTTCCATGTTTGCAGCCTATCCTGAGGGTGAAGATAATTTCACCAACAACCTATTAAATGTGTGGGCACAGGAACAGCAACTGCAGTTGGAACAAATGTTCTCCTTCCTTGTGACTTGACAATCAACTATGTGGTATCGGGAAAAAGAAAACAAACCCAGTGTTCACCAGGTAATTTTCCACAACTAAAACTGAAGAAATGATGGATCAGGGGACATGTTTTGCCAAGTAAAATCCTGTTTTGTTTTGTTTTTTTTGGTTTTGTTTTGTTTTTTATTTTTTGCCTCATTTCATGTGGAATTTAAATGTTTGGGGTTAGAGTTCACTTATTTTTTTGGCAAAAAAAGCACTTCCTGTTCCTAAGGAAAAGGCCCCAGAACGCTTCTTTCACGTCAAAGGCTGTTAGGAAAGAGCTCTTGATGAATTGAATGCAAGGGAATGAGAAACACATGGATTAAGTTTCCATCAGCATCCACATGGGTTTAATAATTAAGGGAAACTGCTTGACAAAAAGAATGTTTTGAGTTCTGCCGAATTAAAATTTTGTAAAAAAAAAAAAAAAAGAATTAAAAGCTCTCATTCTGAACCTGAGATTACTGATCCCTAACCAAAACAACCCAAATCAAGCTCATAATTTGAGACCTAAGCTATAAAATTCATCTTCTCTAAAACCACCAACACTCATCAGGTTCTGGGAATTGTAAACTCACTAGATTTGAGGAATTGTGAACATGATTGAACCACCCTCTTATCACTGAACCTTAAAAAATGTAATATATTGTTCATGTTAGGTAAGTCCTAGTTTCTATTATAAATTTCACTACTTCTCATTATTAAGCACAATTTAAAATCATCGTCACACCCACCTTAAATCAAAGTAAAAATTGCTACTAATACATTAGAAGTCAGTTCAGACTTGTCCAGATGCTGCCCCCTTGATAGATGATAAAAGGCAAGTTACTTAAAACTTCACTTTGTTTCCCTTGTACTTATATAGAAGAAGATAAGAGTAGATTCGTGTTTCCCTATTCTAAATACTTTGAAATGATAAAATTCTCCATGTTGTATCCCAATAATAATAATTTTTACAAAAAGGAAAGCAGCAGAGTGTAAAATAAATCCACACTTATTGTCAATAATAGAAGACTGGGGCAGATGAACCTCCAATGGACAGCATCAGTTTGTATTTGCACCAAATGTGTTGAGAGAGCATCTTTTCTCACACTCCAATCAATACTTTTCATATATTTAAAAGTCATTCTTATTTTCAAGTACCTCTTCACATATTTTCTGTCTTATTTTAGGTTTTTATTTGTAAGAAATTTAACAAATAAGTAGCTTATATAATTATATATCCTTATAAATATTAACTTAAGTGATATTTAATATGTCAATTAAAAATTGCAATGATATTTTCTGTTGATATTTTTATTTGTTAATATCTTTTTTCAGTCAGAAATCATTTTTGTTTTTTAATTTTCTTTTATTTTTTAAATCTTGTATAAAAAAAATTTCCCCTGAAACATTAATAAAAATTTTCATTGGTATTATAGTGTTTTTTTATGTCCTTTTCCATGTTGTTCTTTGACCTACCAATAATTAAGTTTTGTTTATTTTTTTGAAGGAAGCTAAGGGTAAAACTATTTTTAAGAATGACCTCATTGTATATTAAAATCTTATGCATACTCATGACCATTCGTAGATGTCTCTCCTGCTGTTCTGCTCCATTGCTGTTAGTCTTCCTATGCTGTGGTTAAATTGTTTTAATTACAACAGTTTTATGATGTATTTTAATGTTTTATCTGTTCCCTTCACCCCCTTATTACTATTTTTTAACTGTTGGCTTTTTTGTTTATTTTTTCAGTTGAAATATAGAGGTAGCTTCTATAGCTAAAAAGAAAACAGACAAAATTATATGAATTAAGGTTACCATAAATTTATCAAATATAAGGGAAGAACAGGCATATTCTCATAGTATATCTTTCATATATTTAGGTCTCTTTTTATGTATTATTATAAAGTAAGGTATTAGCATTATTTTTCTTCTTGCTTTGCAAAATTGTACCAGATTTAGATTTCCAATTCTAGAGTTGGACTATACCATTTTGTCTCCATTTTGATACAATTTTCAATAATGTCTTTCTGCCTAATAGATAAAATGCAAATTCTTAAGCATGTCATACCAGGATTGCTCTAAAAGAGCCCTTGCTTTCTTTTCTCATTTGATGCCATAGTCTCTCAAGAAGCTTTTTCTCTGGTTAGTCTGAACTCTTTGCTAATGTTTTCCTACTTCTTAAATGTCACTGTTGGTAGCCTAGAAAAACTGTTGTTCTCCATCCTGGGAGAATGAATTTGTGATTGTATGAGTCTTTAGCACAAAGCAGTGTGGTGCTGCCTTTAAGTACAATGAGAACCCATAGAATGAGTTTTCAATATTAATTTGTCAATAGCTGGGCACATAATAATCATTTGCTCAAAAATATTTGTTAAATTATAATTGTCTTAGATTGTTATAGCCATGGGTCTTCTTTTTTCTTTTTATTTTTTTTGCCAACATATAAGTGGTTTAATCAAAATTATTAAGTGAGTTTATAGGTGATCTGTATTTTTATTCAACAATTACAAATGATTCTAAATGATAAATTAGAAACAAAGAATTTATAGCAGCTATAAATCTTACTACTTAGAAATATCATTGTTGCTTACCCCTGCCCTCCCTTCCCTAAATACAGGCACAGAAAAAACATGTTCAATATTAGCTAGAAACCTGAAATCTAAATGCTATCTAAATCTTTGGTGTGAAAAGATAACATTAAAAAGTTCTAGATAAGCCAAAACACTTCTTATTATGCTGTAACTGTGTCTATATAGTGGTGTGTCCCATCCCCTAGGAAATGTTATCTTCATTTAAATTTAACTATATTTCTTCATACTAAAAAGAAAAAAATGAATGAAAGACTTAGGGTAATGATTATCTTAGCAGATGGCATACAACTGTAGTTTGTCGAATGATAGCGTTCCAAAAATTATGTCCTTTCCCTATTCCCCAGAACCTGTGAAAATGGACCTTTGCACATACAATTTAATGAAGGACCTTGAGATGAGGTGATAATCCTGGATTACCCAGGTGGGCCCTAAACCCAATGACAAGTACCCTTGTAAAAGAAAGGCAGAGGAAGAAAGAACACAGGCAGAAGAGGAGAAGAAGAAAGAGAGGTTGGCAATATGAAGACAGAGGCACCAACTGTAGTTGTGATAGGATGAATCATGACCCCCAAAATTTACATGCTGGAGTTCTAATGCCCTGTATTTCATCATATGACTGCATCCGGAGGTAAGGCTTTTAAAGGGATGATTAAGATTACATAAGGTTATCCAGGTGGACTATAATCCAATACTATTGGTATCTTCTCAAGAAAAGTAGATTAAGACACTGGCACAGACAGACCAAAGACCATCCGAAGGTAGAGGAGAGGAGCTATGAGCCAAGAAAAAGGACTTCAGATGATACCAACCCTGCCAACACCTTAATCTTAGATTTCTAGCCCCCAAAACTGTGTGGAAATAAAGTTCTGTTGTCTGAGCTACTTTGTCTATGGCACTTTGTCGTGGCTGCCTTAGCAAATGAATATGAAAATGGTACCAAGAAAATCTGAAGCTCCCAAATGCTAAAGAAGATAAGAAAGGATTTTCTTCTAGAACCTTCAGAGAGAGTGCAGTCCTTCGCTTTGGACTTCTGGCCTCCAGAACTGTGAGAGAATAAATGTTTCTGTTGTTTTAAGTTCCTGTTGCAGTTTGTTACTGCAGCCCGAGGAAACTATTACAACTTTCCTTTTCTGAGGAAATTCAAGCACTTTCTAAGTTGCTGTGTTTAATATTGTGAGCCAAAGTCCATGGAAGACAGTGAGCAAAGGACTCTGAGCAAAGCTAAAGCTAGAGAGGAATATAAGAAGTCTTGCTTATGGCTCTCTGCCCTCATCCTCTTTCTGCCACCAGTTCTGCATTTTTTGTAAAAAATAGCACTAAGGATCAATGTATTTGCTTTAGGGATTTTCAATATTGATATGAAAATGTCCTTAGAACAGATTCCAATGGGGTTGTATAATGATGATCATGTAGTTAATTTACCTTGCATTTATTTGTACAAAAGCACTTTCCAAAACTGGATTTGATACAACCTGTTTTATTAGACATTTTTTCAGACCATTATTTCCAGAGCAGTTCTGAAACACTGTTTTGCTATAGTCATCCCTAAGTATGATACAGTCCACCCCATTATTTTGCTTCTAGGACCAGTATAAGTAATACTTTCCCCATGAAGGTCTCCATGGGGATCCCATTACACCTTTAAATGAATTTTATTCCACTATTTCCTTCTACATTTTGTCTTCTCTGGCACATAAGAAATTTGAGGGTAGGACACACACATTACTCATCAATGTTTCAAGAATAGTTTTTGGATTTTTTTAACAGCAGGAATTCAGCAAATGTTTTGAGTGAATATATTTATTTTTTTCTGTATCCTTGTGATTTTGGTGAGGCAGATATTCATATTTTCAAAATTGAGCCAGAAAAAATTGTATGAGTAGTTCAAGGAAATTTAGTTACTATAATAGAATGACACCATCAATTTCTTTATTCCTTTTTTTCCTACGGACTGCTTATCTGTGGGTCATAGGAAGACAAGATGGATTACACTGCAAAGAGGTAATAGCATTAAAGCTCCTGGCATCATATTTTCATGGTAGCCTCTGCTTCCTGGCAACAGGGACCTTAAAAAACTATAATTAAAGGAAAAGCCAAATGTTATGCAGATATAACAGATGACAAAATAAACAAAGACAGCACTATGAAAGATGAAAAAGGGAATATTTCTGCGAATAATAAACTGTGATTCTTCTCTTATTTTAAGAGCAATTCTTAATAAGAAATTTTGCCAAATTTAGTAATGACATGAAAAGTGTCAGAGAGGAAAATTAATTTTTCCTTTCCCCTTCTGAGTTTTTGCTGAGGCTTAATAAAAGACATATTAACAAGAGAAACACAAACAGAATTTTATTAACTTGTATACCTCACACACCCATGAGAAATACCCAGAAAAAATGAGTAACACCCCCAAATGGCCTATGCCAGCATCTTATATACCATCTTCAACTGAAGGCAAAAGGAAGATATGGGCGGTGGGGGGGAATGCATAGGACAATTTTGGGGGGTTACTAGGAAGAGCCAGATAGACTAGGGTAGGGATTATTATGCAGATGTAAGTCTGTATCTTCTCCATTGGTAAGATTTTCTTGTTAGAGTCATCCTTTCAAATGATTTCCTCTATAAATATAAATTTCTCTTATGAAAGGGTATCTTCTCTGTTTTCAAGAGCTTCTGTGTCTGTAGTTCCTCAAAATAATCAGCTCAAAATAATCCTTATGTGAAAGACAGAATTTGGGGGTGGCATGTTCTGTTTCCCTTCGAGGTCAAATACACTTCATTCAATCAAGAGAACTCTTATTGTTCTATTACTTTGTCAATGAAGTAATTTGTAAAACTCGCAAGATTAACCACATTCACTCACACAGGTACAAAAAAGCACAATGCACATCAAGAGGTGAGGATCATACACTGTACACAGATGTAATTGGAGAGTATCTCAGAGGAATTTGACCTTCCATATTTCAAGTAAGAAGAGGGAAGGAGAGTGAAGTCATAGGCTACGGAACTAAACTTTTCATCATGGGTTTCTGGATGTGACTGAAAAGGTTATTCATAAGACATAAAGGCATGGAAAAATATAATAAAATAAAAACCCGGGATATGGAGAGATTAGAAAAAAGAAATGAGTGAATTACTATTCAAATAGCAGCCTCAGGCAGATTAGTTTACAGGTAACAGTTTATCTGTTCTCCATCCACTCTCCCTCTTTAGCCAGGTTGCCATTTAATTACTTGAATCATCAGTTTCTTCTAAATGTCAAAGATGTCCAGCCTATTTGCCTCACTGGGCTTTCAAAGTGTTTGAAATGTCCCATACAAAGCAGGTATGGCTGCATTGAGTAAAAAACATTGCCTCCCACTCAGGCACCTCCCTCACTTTCTCCTTGGAGACTTTCAGAGCAGCCCTGGGAGATGGCAGGCAAGATGAGATGGTGCAAGCTCATTAACAAAGATCTAATAACAAAATCACACACAAAAATCTAATTAACGAGGTTACCTCTGGAGCAGCAGCTTTCATGGAAATAAACACAGGCCTGCATGTGTTTTCTGCCTGGAACCATATTTTTTCATTTCCTTTAAAATTTCAAAAAATGTAATCTTCCTTCCAACTTGTGTCCTCGCCTACATCATTATGCCTCATGTTGCCCAGGCCCTGGGTTTCTTCTCAGCGCTTGCAGGGAGTAACCAGAGACATTTCCACTGATAGGAAGCCTTTGATCTCAAGGCTGCCCACATTAAAGCGTCTTCTCCGATTCCCCTTGCTGGGCCTGCACACAGAAGCCACCCCGGGGGCTGGCCTGAACTTGTTTCATGGTACAGAGCAATGGATCCTGACTGCGGAGGAAGGCAGGGCAGGACTGAGGTGCGGGAACCCCACACACTCCCTTCCGACTCAGACTGAAACCACAGGGAAGGTGCGGGGCTGCGGATGCAATTACGTAGGTTGGAATTTGGCCAGCACACCCGGGTGAAATGGCACAGCAGAGCCTGCCCCCCTCTGTTTGCCAGGCTGGAGGAGTTTACACATCATTTACAATATACATGAGAAGCTTCCAGAGGCAGCTGGGATTGGCCCTCATGAGCCCACAATAAACGAAACTGGGCTTTGCTTGCTTATAAAATTAGAGCTGCAGCGCACTTGGAGGTTTTCCATTCTAACCCCTCATTTAAGAAAGGAGGAAACAGAGCCCAACGCAGGGAAGGTACTTAAACAAGGTCACACAGCCCAGAGGTAGAAGTTTGGGGTGAGATATCAGACATTTTCAACAGAGGTGCAGACATTGTCAGCACTCTCCTCTCCCTTAAGCATAATTCATTAGGAAGTCCAACAGGCGCCTGTACACGACTTTCTCCACCTTCGCCTCCATGACATTTTCCATAATTCTGAAATGGGGATAGTCATGCCTCACCTCACGAGAGGGTTGGTTAAACTATTGCACTTTTAAGAGAAAACATAAGGGAGAGTCTTTACAATTTTGAGGTAAGCAAAGATTGCTTAGGTCACAAAAAGCACAAACCACACAGGAAAACAGTAAACTATGTTTCCTCAAAATTAAAACTGTCTGCTCTTTCAAAGACATCTTTACACATTTGAAAAGGCTAATTACAGTCCAGGAGAAAATATTCACAGTGCCTGTATCTGACAAAGGACTTGCCTTCAGAATTTATAAATGTCTGTTGCAATTCAATTACTCAAAAAAATAAAACAGAATCTGATAAAAATAAATGGACAAAATACTTTAACAGACATTTTAGAAAAGATGTACTTCTGGCCAACAAGCACATGCAAAGATGCTTAACACAATTGGTCATGAATAAATGAAAATTAAATCCAAAGAGATACCTATTTTACACCAAAGAGAATGTCTAAAATTAAATACCCAATATTGATTAGGATATGAAGCTTCCAGAACTCTCATGTATCTCTTGTGGCAGTGAAATGTTAAACCAAAAAAAAAAAACAAAACAAAACTTTTTTTCTTTCTTTTTTTTTTTTTTTGCCAAAACTGTTTGGTAGTTTCTTACAAAGTCAAATGTTTATTGACCCTTTACCTAGAACTTTCACTCCTAGGTATTTAACTGAAGTGAAAACATAACCACAAAAAATCTTATACATGAGTGTTCATAGTAGTTTTATTCTTTGTTTTTTATTTATGTTTTTTTTAAAGATTTTGTTTATTTTTATAGAGAGAGGGGAAAAGAGCAAGGAAGAGAGGGAGAGAAACATCAATGTGTTGTTGCCTCTCAGACTCCCTATCTGGGACCTGGCCTTCAATCCAGGAGTGAGAATTGAACTGGTGACCCTTTGGTTTACAGGCCAACACTCAATCCACTGAGCCACCTGGTCATTGCCATTGCAGCTTCATTCTTAAAAGCCCCAACTAGAAGCAGCTCAAATATCATTTGTAATATAGTCTACCTGGCACATTCTTCCCAGCAATAACAATCAATAAACTGTAGATATATATAATAAGGATAAATCTGAACATCAGGTTGAGGGAAGAAGCCAGATACAACAAGGATTCCATTTACATGAAATTCTGAAGTGGACAAAAATGAATGTATGAAAATAAATCAAATCAGTGGTCTCCTGGTACAAAATGTGGTTGGAATTGACTGTAATGGGGCAAAAAGGGAATTTATAGGGTGATAGAATTATTTCATATCTTTGTTAGGGTGGTGGTTACTCATTTGTTGCATTTGGCATTGGGGCAGATATATCCATTTGTCAAAATTCATGAACTTACACATTTAAGGCAGTTGAATTTTATTGTATATAAATTATGACTCAAAAATTTATTTAAAAAGTCAACATAATGCTTACCTTTGTCACTGTGTAGGAGCACACAGAGGGCTTCAAAGATGTTGGTTTGTTTCAGTTCTGGAGATGAATAGTCAGTTCACAAGTATTTGGTTTATTATCATGCTTCATAAAATGTACAGAGCACATATAATCTGCCATGTATCAAATATTACATAATAAAATTTTTAAAGGAACTAAAAAAACTTAGCCAAGTTACCATATGTAAAGTGCTGATCAAAGTCGCCAGGCTTTATGGAGTGATTACTATGTGTTAATCTTTTATAAACCTTAGTTCATTCAATCTTTGTACAAATTTATGGGGTGGTTTTAGCATTCTAATCATAGATATGAGGGCACTGGTGACCAGAAAGGTTAAAACAACTGCACAGTTAGTGAAGATTGTAGCCAGGTGCTCAAACACCTGAAAGATAAAACACTCCCTTATTCAAGCTTCCAGGTCCCGACACTTGGGTCTAGTCAATGTTGTCTCATGTGTCCACTGTGCTCCAAGTCAAATGTCTGCAAAGCATACTCCAGACAGATCTCTCACTTTCTCTTCTGTGTGCCTTTTCTCTTGCTGCCCTTCCAGAGAACTCTCCTCTTCCTTTTTCCCCCTCTAAATCCACTTGTCTTTCAATTCCTAAATTAAACCACCTAAGTGAGGCTTCTCTGGCCACCCAAAACAAACTCAAGCCACTCCACCTTCTTTAGTTGTTTGTGATTTACTACATTTAAGATACCTTTTCATTCATTCATCTAGTCACCACCTCTTTTGAGTTTTCACCCTGGTCCATTCTCAGTGTATGGTGCAGAGCTGTAGTAGTGACTGAGTCCTTGCAATCATGAAGATTATATTCTTGCACCTGTGTTAGTCTTATCCCTCAAAGTCAATTTTAAACTTCTTGATATCTGGAATTTTGTTTCATTCCTGCATTACTTCATAGGTAAAATTCATGTTTACAATATATAGCAATATAGGTAAAAAAGAAGGCAATATAAAATTAATTATCAAGTATCTATTTTATAATATTCAAGGTTTGCATCTATTTATTTGGTCTTCTCTAAGTGAAGGAAACTACTTGAAAGTTATGGGTGAAAATTTAAAGAGTGTTTTTTTTCCCCTAGATGTTAAAGTCATAAGTGACTTCATCTACTGTAAATATTTATTCCTTGTGAAATTTAAATAATGAAGTTAAAAGGAAGAATATTATATTATATGAGCTTTTATATTATGTTGTTTGATTTCTCCTTAACTTAGGAAAATCACCTCTCCTCTAAATGAAACTTTAATCTACTTAGTAACACAGGAGTTGTCACTTGCCCTGCTATTCAGTTTTTCTTACTGTGAAGTCATGGGGCTAAGATAATACTTTACTTGTCCTGTCTCATGAAGTTATAGCCAGTGATTAATAAAATGCCATGACTTACACAGTAAAATGACATTGGGCAGTGGACATAGCTATAAAAGATATATGATAAATCTTATTGTCATTCATGAACAAATGAATTGCCACATAATATCATCAGATGTGTGAAAGGATACATATTAATCATCTTATAAAATTGTTTTTATATGGCTCTGTTGTCCTTTTTTGACAAAGAATAAAATGATTTTCAGGCTTTATTGCACATATAAACAACAAATAGGCATGGCTTTTGACAGAATTGTCATTATCATTATCAGTGATGAAGTCTTTGGTAAAATAATATTATTGCAAAAATGACAATGCTGTTATGATGAGGGTATCATATTCATCTGAAGTATAAAATAAATTATGATTATCATTACTATTCATTATAGGCAATGGTAATTAATAATTTATTATTATTAAACAGAATGGCATGCAGAAAACTCATAGAGATTCTTTATTGCACCAGTGTGCTTTAAAACCTTGGCCTTCTTGAAAGAGATTTTCACCTTTCAGTTTACTTTATATGATGGAAATGAATTGGACACAAGAGCAGACCAGAGAATATTACTGATTGAAGGGTGGTGTGAGGGACAGAGATGTCAAATTCTGGAATTTAGGAAGCTGCCTAAGTGAAAATTTAGGATCCAGATCTTTAAATGATTTTTCAGTGCTGCCTATTTTTCAGTTTTTCCTTTTGGTTAAACTAACTCAATATTCTTCAATGAAATAGTTCCATAATTTAAGTTAATTTCTTACAACTGGAATATTCACTCTTTATTGGATCACATCAAAGCAGCTACATTTATGCAAAGACACAATATCTTCCATAAAGCCCTATGTTTTAGTTAGGCTAAGGAATGTTGCTTCCCTCGAGACCAAGCATGGGCCCCCTTAGCCAACAGTCAAATCAGGTAATTACAGCCAGAGAGACACTTTATAGGGAGATACTGGGAATATAGTCCAAAATCACTGAATTCTAGCTAATGGCAGAAAATAAACTTATCATGTTGATTTTAATCTCTAAAACATATTTGCTAAGCAATACATTTAGGTTGGAAAAAACAGTGACAAGCAAACAGTGAGACATAAAGAGGGTGGACATAGTAGAAGTAAGTAGAGAAGGGAAAAGAGGAGAAGACAGAGAGGAACAAAAGAAATAGAAAAATCATTTCCTATGTCATAATTACTCTACAATTTTCAAAATACACTTTGTTCTTTTCCTATAATTGTGGCCAAGCCAAATTTTTTTCATACAGCTTTTCTGTAAAAATCTAGGTAATAAAGTGTTAAAAAATCTGAAACTGAGAGGTTGTAGATCAAAAGACCACAAATTATTTGAGTTGAGAAATAAATGTTCAGTTACAAATGACACAGAATAGATAAGATGTGCATAAAGAAGGCAAGGGTCAGAATGAAAATACTTTGGTAATGTCTTCATCAAATTCTTCTCCGAAACAACTGGAAGTTGCTATCATAATATATGATTTGCAGAGCATTTTAATAAAGCATTCTTATGTAATTGGAGTGATGAACAATTTATATTGTTAACATAATGTTATATTATTAATATAATGGTTCAGATTAGGTCAGGTTCTACCAATCACTTCTTATTTTTATTAAGTTACACAAACAATAACAGCACAAAATATTAGCTAGTATAGTAGTAGATCTCTGAAATCTACAGCTTAGATTTGGTGTCATAGGATAGTAAAACTTGTACCCAATATTGGCAATTGTAGATTTTGCCCACCATTCTGAATGGCATCTTAAGGGGCTTTTACTCTTATCTAGGTAAAATGTAAGTTGTAACACTAAATTCTACAATATTCATATGTATACATACATACAGCGGCAGTGTGAGGTAGTAATCCCTTGCTGTTACTTGATATTACGTGCACTTATTTATTTTTTTGTATGTATGTCCTAACTATTGGTGCTGGAAGAAACTTAATTAATTGTTGGATTATGCTCTTTTTTAAAGTAGAGCATTTAGATGCACTAGGCTGTCACTAATAAGGCCATAGTAACCCAAATCCGAGAAAGGAAGTTTGGGGAAGATAACCATAGGTGACTTCAGTGATGTCACATTAATCATGCTAGAAAACTCACAAATTAAGGCATACTTGGCTATTTTTTATGTTTCAATAAGGAAAAACTACTTAAGAGGTTTGAGTTGCAAATGTCAGGTATTTCTGCCAACAATAGTTATACAGCCTATGCTTTGCAAACATCTAGGACACATTCTTGTAACATACACATCATAGCATTGTTTATTATTAAGTACATTTTCTGGTAAATGACAGTAAAGAGTCCTGCCCTCACAAAATTAATTTATTATAATAGCTTTTCAAAACATGGAAATAAAATGTCTTTTCTTATGTGAACAAATGCATCTATGTGCTAGTAACAACACACATACACTCAAATTCTCTTAAATCACCTGGGCTCTGGAGGTGTCAGGATATCTACACATGAACATATTTTTATTTTATATAAATGACATTGTAGGTAATGTTTACAAGCAGTACCTATACAGAGGCAGGGGAAAGACACACATTCCATTTCCTGGATGAAGCAGACCAAGTCTCTGAGCCAGAGGAGAGTCTGAGAGCCAGGGATAAACCAGAACGCATCATTCTCCCTCCTGGAAGGAATGGCAATCTTTTCACAAGGGAGAACATTGTTTCTAGTAATCCATATCCATCAGGCTTATAATAAAAGTTAATATTTTCCAGCTTCTGGAAATAAATTTTTAGTATTTAGGGAGCACTTTTGCTCATTTTTGAGTTTTTAACCTTTCTCTATTTTCACAGCTATTTTATATAAACTATATGGGTCTACATCAGTGGCCAGATGTTATTTAAAACAATTAGTTGCATGCCCATAAAATTGTATTTTAAAAATAAATAAATAAATTCTCTAGCCAAGAGTTCAAAGGTCAATAAGTGCTTTCTGAATTTTTGGTTCAAACAAAGCTCACTAGAGAAAACTGCCAAGGTCAAGAGCTAAATGGCATTGAAGTCAGGATGGAGTTAAGTGGATGGATTCTGGACACATATGCACTTTAGATTGGCACTCTTCCTAGAGTGGGACAAATTGTTCCTAACTCTTGCCTGGCGGTTACTGTTAGCAATACAAAGCCATTAAAATCAACAGTGACCTCAGCATCAAACCTCACCCAAATAGCTTCCAGTTTCACAGCCTGAATCTCCAACTGCATTGATTCATCTCCTTCTCCCGTCTAGATAGTCTTCATGATGAGAGCTCTTTCCCTATGGACTGAACTTGATTTTGACAGTCCTGCTCTTGGTAATCATAGTGCTTTGAACTCATTCCCAGGCATGAGTTTCCACTGACTGTTGTCAGTCACACTGTTCACTTCCAGCTGTTGAAGTCCAGAATCATTGGACACAATTAAGAAGTAGAGAAAGAATCTCCTTCCATCATTTAAATGGTGATGATGTAAATGGAAAAAATCACTCATCTGATTACACACAGTTCTCCAGTTTCACTTGTAAAAATCTGTCTTTCCAACAACTTTATAAAAGCTACAAGGGGAGTATGTTTCGGTTGTTTTTTTTCTTCTATAAAAGTCATATAATCTATGCATTTAGTTGGGCATAGTGTTAACAGTTAATTAATGCTTATTGACTTGACTTAATGAGTCTCAGCTATTCAACTATATTTTTTGAGATTAATTAAAGAGGAATTTATGATTAGCCACATATGAATCATTATCCCCATGCTGTGCCTACTGTGAGAAAAACTGTGCTGGGCACAGGGAATTCCAAAGAGAAATAAGAAAGAGACCCTTGTCCTCCAGTATCTTATACACTCGTAGAAGTAATCAGATGCAAGATATGAAGAGACGCATTATGAAAGAGATACACAGGCACAGAGCACAGAGTTATAGAAAAAATATAAAAGAAAATTTTTGCAACTGCATGTTGTTGAATAGATTCATAAATGCATACAAGGGATGATATTTGAATTGGATTGTTAAAATCTAGGTAGGAATTGGATACACAGAAATGGAAGAGCAGGGATTTAAGAAAAAATATTTATTAATAATATTTTCATATCATGCACTTATTAAATGTTAATCTTGTTATTTTGATAATGTTTGTGCTTATCTCCATTAAATGGTTTCTGGTTTGGCAGAAATTGTGTGGGGCAGAGTTCAGAGATCACAGCAATGTGTCCCAGAGGCCTTGATTAGCCATAGACACCAGCTAGAAATGAATCAGGACCACATGCCAATCCTAAAGTTGCTATTTTTAAAATGTAATTTTGGAGAAATATTCATCTTGCTCATTCAAGAAATTATTACAGAGGTCATATTATGTGCAAGACATGTTGATTTCTATCCTATGTAAAATGTAATAATAAATTAATGTGGTTTGCCATCTATTTATTAAAAAAACATGGCAAGGAAAAAAAATTACAATGTTGTGTAAGGGTTTTTTTTGCATACAAATGTGGCAAAAATTTTGCATGTGGAAGTGAGGGAAAGCTAGAAATAAGAGAACATATCAGCTACCTTTGAGTTAGATCTTAAAGAATAAGGAGTCATTTAAGAGTGTGCTTTGTGGGCAACATACACAGATTAGAGTTAATCTGGCTCTATACCAGAGAAGAAAGCAGGAACAAGGCAAGTAGTCATGGTCATTGGGTCACCAGCAGGATTTGGCCAGAGCCCTTTGTAGCCAAACATAAGTTAAGAAAGTTAGGTGGGACTCTAGGTTTAAAGGGCATGCATAAACATCCGTAATATAAATAAGGTCAGGGTTGAAGATATGGATCTTAGAATCAGGAAAATAAAGACAATACTTAGCATCATTGATGTGGATAAAATTACCCATGAAAACAGTTGAACAGATGAGTAACTTAGCATGCTTAGTTGTTAATATCAGCTCTGCTATTTATTATCTTTGTGGGACAGTTACCTAAATTTCTGTCTTCATTTTCATAAATGAGCACAAAAGAATTACCCACTTATTTATTGAGATAACTCATTATAATCTCACTCCATTCAGAAGAGGTACTGGCATACAGTAGAACTCAAAAATCTCAATTACTATTAATATCATATAAAAAGGGTAAAGATGAAACCTTAGATAATATTAACATTAATGCAATAATTAGTAAAAGAGTAAAAGAAAGAAAGTAATAGAGAGGTAGAAAAAGCCAATGGGTGAGTGACTTTATAAAGCCTTGTGGAAAGAATAGTTTCAAAGTATGGGATGACAAGAAGATTGCATTCCTAACCATTGGTCCTACAGGTACAGAAAAAAGAGCCCTGAAAAGAAAGCTCTGAGATTTGGTGGGTAACAGATATTTGGTAAGCTTCAGTGAGAACTGCTGTAGCTGGAATGTCAGGGTGGAGTTTGATGTATGTATAGTCCTGGAGAGGAGCAAGAGAATGGAGTAAGATTATAATACTAAGTGTGTTTATTATTGAAAGTAAATAGACTGTAGATTAGGTGGAGAGTGGGGGGGAGGAGATGGTTTTATGAGAATGTGGACATCTTGATCACATTTTCAAGCAAAGGAATGACATTTATAGGGGAGGAAAAATTAATGGGAGAAAGATGAGGTATTTGATAGTAAATGTCCAAAAAATTCTTTTAAAGAAATCAAAGGCATGAGTAGAGAGATTCTTCAAGGGCAAAAAAAATAATAGAGTAGTCTCCTTGATTCAGACAGGAAAAAAATGGTTAAAAATGTAGACTGGAGATGGTGGAGTAGATATGAAGGCCTTACTCCTAATGGCTCCAATTTCCTGTAAAGTTGTATGTAGTCCAAGTGACTGAAAGTAAGAGATTTATTCACATAATTATCTCAAAAAGATTAGAAAGTCTTAAAACTACTCAGAAAAAAAAAAAGGTTGTGAGTTGGGAACAAGTTAACATTTTGCATAGTATTTATGGAGGATCATAATAAAAACTGAGCTCATCAGAATGGGTTAGTGCTTTTCTTTGGGAGTGCTAGGAGATGCACTCATCTGAAGACAGAAAAATAACAATAGACTAGATGCAGGTTGGGAAGGTAATGAGGAACCTTCTGAGTGTTTTTAACATGTTTGTCTTTGAGTTTCAGCCAAGGGAAAGAAGTATCAATAGCTTGAGAGAATGCAAGAATATAAAATGCCCTCAAGAAGCTTCTACTGTACAAGAAAATACGTAGAAATAAGTAAAGACAATAGAAAGCATACATAATAATTACAATAAGAGTAATAAAACAAGTATTACAAGCGATCAAAAATTAAATTAAACTAGGGTGAATAAAAAATATTGATGGACTTATAGGAAGGTTTAAGAGAACAATTATTCTCTTTCTGTGAGCTAAAAGTGTTTCTTGTTATTTTAAATTTATACTATTTTTCTATTCTTGACCTGTATGTTAGGATTTGTAAAATTCAGTTTCCATAATTTGGGCACTGAGATAGGTTTCTAGAAAGAACCTAAGTTCTAGTCAGCATGATTAATCTTCCAGAAAACGATTGATCATAGGCCTAGAGTACGGTTGATACCTCTGTACTGATGACAACTGAAAACCTGGATCAACCTTAAGACTGCAAACAAGCATCTGTGTGTTAGTGATTCAATAGGATCAGAGTTTTAAAATGGAAAGAGAAAATCACCAACTTTTGAATACCAGAGAGGAATAATAGGATTTGGGCAAGATCCCAGGAAAATATCACCTTCACTCAAAGCCACATGACTTTCAACAAAACTAAGCAGAGATTTGTGAAATTAACATTTCACCAGTCAGCTTTTTATAACAGGACATGTACATAAAAGCCAACCCAAATGGAAAGAAATGAGTAAGAACAGAGAAGAAAATGAGTAAGAGCAGAGAAGGGACAGAGAGACAGGGAGCATGGGAACAAGCTGGATGTTAGGAAAATACCAAGGAGTGAAAGAAATGTGCCTTTTTGTCCATGAATTAAGGGACCAAATTAAGACCAATAAACATTAGGGTGCCTATAGAAAAGAAGTAATAAACAAACCAGGGACAGGGAATTGATCTGGGATCCCCAAACCAGACATAGTCTTGAAGATAGTCTGGAAGGAGGTAAGAATCCTACCATCTTAATGTTGATGTCAAGTAAAAGCCATCTGGAGTTAGATTAGAATCTGGGTACCTTTGCCTAATATCCTATATGGATAAGTTGAATAAACACAAAACTTGGGAAACTTGCATGGGGACATCTAAGAAAGGGAACAGAGAAAAGGACTAGAGAAAAAAGACTTAGCGCTACTGATATTTTGGTAAGTAATAATTATGTAACAATTTTAGCAATGCCCAGCAGATGTTCTACCTTTATGTATACGGGATTCTGTCAAGAGCGTCTCTCCCACAAAAACGTCTTTCAAAATCTTAGAGATTTATTCTTCCCCGAGATAGGCGCGCTTGTGGATACACTAAGATTGTGGCAATAAATTGAGAAGCTGTAGACACATACAGGAATAAATCAGGGAAAACCTAAACCAGCCAGATTAAAGCTAGAAGTGGAAGAGAAAAGATGCAGAAAGACCATTGAAGAGTCATCGGACCCAGTTGAAAAAATATTGACTTGTGCCATTTCTTCAGGGAATCAGATATGACTCATGAAAGACTCTCTATTTTACCTGCAGAGAACGGGTGGAATTCAAAGCCTCCCTGAGAACAGAGGTATGGCTCAGTCTCTCCAGGCAGCATTCAAGAACTCATTATAAAACGTCAAAGTAATTCTAAACCATTAGGAAGAAAAGAAACAAAAATAAATCCTTTCCAATTCCCTTTGGTCTCAGAACTCAGTAAATGCCAAAAAAGTTCAGCTCGAATGTAGGGAGGACTCTCTCAACCATGGCTCCTTATTTTTTCCAGTTCCTCAAATCCAGGCCAATGCTATTTTCCTAAGGGTTACTCCAGACACCTTCCTTAGGTTTTTGAGGTTTCTGCTGTGCTTATCTCATACATGAAAGACAGTGGAAATCTTCTCAGAGGTAAGATATAAAGGGAAATGGTCCATTAATAATTAGAAATACTTGGTAAACTGACTACTTAGACTGTCTCCTATGGATGTGAATAACATTCATGTCTTTTTCAGTTCCAGTGCTGTTGATGCAATGATACTTTGGAAGATCCTTCCGTGGATGACTTACTACTTTCATTTTTATACTGAATTTATCATTGTTCCCCACATATACTATATTTACTCTCAACAATTACTATTTGGTCCTGTGGAATAATTATTAACAGTTAAAATCTTGTGCTTTAAAAGCTTACCAGTCTGGATATGAAGGCTAGCTAGTCTGCATCAAATCCAGACTGCATCCTTCACTGAGCCTCAGTTTCTTCACTGTGAATTGGGATTACTGTTAGCTCAGAAATGGTTGAGAGGATTAGATAGAATAATGCCAGTAAAATGCTTGGAAAATAGCAACTCATGGTGGTGCCTGTTGCAATAATAATTTTTATTAAAATTACATGTTCCACCAGGTAGAATTTTTCTTTGGTACTAACCTATCTGTATTCTACTATTCTTTTAAGATACAGCTTAAGTTCCTCTTTTCCCAATTATTTTACTACTTACTATATTCATACCCTAACTTTTACATTCTAGGAACCTAATAATTTCAACATTTGATAAAATACTGTTATCTATAAGTTATTTCACTAAGATATTACTTTCCTATAACTAGATAATTAATGAATTTCAGGAAAAACTTATGACTTTGTATTATATATATTATATATGTTGGGATTCCTTACAGCTTGCCCTGAATAAGGCATATCATAACTATTTAATAAGTGTGGACTGATTGAAGGTATTATTCTTTCATCTATAAAGTGATTATTATCCAGGCATTGATATTAATAATAAATTAAAAATGTCTTATTATCAACTTTTATAAATTCAGATTACCTCAGGGCATCATCCTATTGGAATTATTGAAAAGTTTGATGTTTATTTCAAGAAATATAATTCTTTGTCAATAGATTGTAGACTTTGGTACATCCTGACAACATTAACCAAAGCATCTATATCATTGTTCCTATAATTTCCATATAATTGACCATAAATATGGGGAAAATGACAGGGGGAAGTCTACAACAGCCCTGGGGGGTAATGTCATTCATGTGCAAAATCTTGGGGAGTTTCTGTTTGATAAAGTTCCAAAGGAATTCATGTTTCTCTTCTATTAAAGAGCAGTGTACTCAGGAATTAATTAGGGAAAATTATGTTACAACCTCACTGACCCCTTTAGTTTGGAGGGGGAAACAGCCAATAGTGTTATCCCAATCAACTAGCAGAAAATGACTGTATTTTGCTGTGTATAATGCACACCCACATTTTTGTGCACATTATATATGGGATTATTGTGTCCATTATCATACCCATGGTATGTAATCATTATACCCATGTGTAATGCACATGCTTATTTTTACCTCAAATATTTGGGCAAAAAAAGTGTTTATTAGACATGGCAAAATACAGTAGCTAGGAAACTAGACTTCCTTGGAAATAGTGCCTTGCAATAAACAGAAAGTTTTACCTTTGTAGAAGAACTTCTTCCTAGAGGGAATAATCATCAAGGGCATGGAAGAGAGAAAATCAAATCATCAAGGCCAGGCCTCTTCTGCTATGAGCTGATGTCTGCATTGGCTAAGAAACAAGGGCTGGAATGCATCTTTCTCAGGAATCCACTCCATTAAGCCAAGAGCTTCTGTCTGGATCCTGTGGTCCCAGCTAGTGTAAAGTTAGTGCTGTAGAGTAAGTCCCAAATGCATATGTGGGTGTGGCAAAAAGTTGGCTGGCAGAGCGTGGGGACTTCATTGGAACAGACAATCACTCCTCTCAGGAGAATAGAGAAAGACTAAAATGCCTATAAAATAACACAACAATCTAAGGGGAAAATGCCAGGAAAGAGAGGGAGAAACAGTCTGACAAGTATTTCCTAAAGCTAGTAAGAGGAAAATTTAGCATATGAATTTTATATATTTTATAGGTTTTATATGTTTATAAGATGATTCAAGAGGGTAGAATAACTGAGATCAGAGTAAGCAATTCTTAAGGAGGAATAACTGAGATCATGAAAGATTGCACAGAAACAAAATCTTATTTACCAAATTAAGAAGCAGTGAAGAACAGCTAGATAACATAGAAGAGTTTCTAGTTCTTTCAAGTGATAACCTTGACCATGGTTAAAGAAGAGATGAGATATATGAATGGCAGATGCAGGATCTCCTATAGCCGCTAAGAGTCTCTGCAAGGCACATCTGACCAGATTTGAAGCCAAGCTTAAACAATTGCCCAAACAACACTTTCTAGGTAGAAGAAATGCTTGGGTCCTGAGTCAGCAAACACCATGCACCAAGAAGTGCTAAAGAAGAAAAAGATATCAGAATATAAACTTTCCTTTTTTTTTCTTTTGAATTTTCAAATGAAAAGAAAATCATATAAAGCCAAAAAAGAAATACTTAAAGCAAATGATGATGATAATAATAACAATTAATAAAGGCTGGATTCTTTCCTTGCGACACTAACTATCAAAGGTAAGCAACATATATTCACAGAATTGGAAGGAAAGTCATTGCGACCAAAACATTGCATAGTCAGCCATGTTTTTCATATCTGGGAGAAGCAAGATGTTTTTATGCATTCAAGATTTCAGAAGACAGGACATGCATGCTCTCTATGGAAGGAGTTATGGGGAAATATATTTCATCACTCTGTGAAATGAAGACAAATAAAGAACTCATGAAATGACAATAGTTATGGATCAAATGCAGAGTTGACAACAAATAGTAGCCTTTAAGTGACTATGCCAATATTTATTCTAGAAATCAAATGCCTGCTGCTTAATAATTTAATATTTTTTTAGCTCTGAAACCCTATGTAATATCAATAAGGACTAGAAATGCTAAAAAGACATAAGAATACAACCATAAATCTTGAGTTGGCTAAGAGTTATATATTAGAATGACTGTAATCCATGGTGAACATATTGAGAATATGTGAACTCTTCTATAGTTGATATAGAATATTAAGGCAATCAAAATAAAAATACCTAGAATTAAAATATAAAAGCAGTTTTTGAAACAAAAATATGTTAAGGAGGATCTGTTTTATAAAATGTTATATGAAAATACAAAACAATGCCCTAGCTGGGTCCTGAATTGCTGGCTCAATTGGTTGGAGTGTCAACCTGATACATCAAGTTTGTGGGTTCGATTTCTGGTCAAGGCACATGCAGGAATCATCCAATGAGTGCATAGATGGGTGGAACAACAAATTGATGTTTCTCTCTCTCCCTTCCTCTCTCTCTCTCCCCAAAATCAATACATAAAAAAACTTAAAATATAAAACTATGATAATTGAAGCTGATTGGCATAGGTACCTATAAATAAAAAAGAATTTTTTTTTAAATGTAGAAAGCACAGTAATAATTTAGTATACATACATTTCAATCATTCATTGAAAAAATGGGCCATTAAAAGTTGCATATTGGGTCAATTTTCAGCATTTGTGGTTAAAAAAGAATTTCTTATACAAAATAAAAATCTAGAAAGCCTTTTACTATTATCTTATAAAATACATTCCTCATAAAGATTGAAATATAAAAAATCATGAACATTATTGGAGAAACTGTTGGTAAGGATTTCTACTGTCTTGTTGTAGAGAATACCCTTCCAAGTGTGAACAACATCAAAATTATATGGGAATTAATTTCTAAATTTGACAAGAGAAAAATTTAAAGCAAAATTAAAAGACAATAACAAATTAGCAGTACTTTCTATTGCTGAGGAAATAATAATATTCTTAATAGATGAACAGTACTTGAAAACCAAAAGTAACAATGAAGCAAAAATAAAATAAATTGACCACTCTTCTACATTAGTGGGCCCTTCCCTGTCTCTCTAAATTCCTTGTATCATTCCAGCCTTTTAAATCCTCCAATACCCTTGTAATAGCACGCTCTTCCCTGATCAATGATCAGCTTCTTATAAGCATTGTCCTTGCCTACCTTGTTTACCTCTATATCCAAAACCCTGATCACAGGGCCTGAATTAATACTTTAGTGTTACTATTGAAGAATATGAAGAAGAACCTATTAGTCAGTACATAAAGATAATGATTAAATTAATGTAAAAGTTGTATTTCAGTAGAAATTAAGATGCATATTAAAAATAAGATTAAAATAATGATAATGCTCACAATTGGTAAAGATACAGTACATAAAGGAACACTTTTCTACAACTGATGGGAACAAAAATCAGTGCAGCTCTTTTCACTGCTTCGAAGCCCATAGAGCCTGCTGGCAACGGGACTTCTATAACCACAAATACATCTGGAAGGCTGTGGTCCACGGCCATTTTTGCCCGCTATAAGCAGCGTCTCCAGGACAGAGGGAGCACATAACTCTTCTTAAAATCAAAAGTGTTTATGCTCAAGATGAAAATGAATTCAATCTAGACAAGAGGTGTACTAATGCGTATAAAGCAAAGAGCACAGTGACTCCTGGTGGGAAGCCAAACAAAACCAGAGTCACCTGGGGAAGGTGACTCCTACTTGTGGAAACAGTGGCATGGCTGGTGCCAAATTCCAAAGCAACCTTCTTGCTAAGGCCATTGGACACAGAATTCATGCAATGCTGTATCCCTCACGGATTTAAACTTGTTGAAAAGTAAGTGAAAGTGGATTTGAAAAAAAAAACCAAAAACGGTGCAACTTTTCTACATGTTAGCTGTAAATGTGTATTGAAAGACTAATATAACGCTCATTGACCCAGTGATGGTAGTTGTAGAAATATTTATGAAGAACTAATCATAATAATATTTGAGATTTTTCTTATTAGAATGTTTACATCATCCCAGCATTGTTTGTAATGGTGAAAAAGTGATCATTTAAATGTTTGACATTAGGTCATTGGTTAAATAACATGAACTATGTTAATTGAACAGAATATTCAGTTCTCAGTGTGAGTTTGTGAAAGGATATTTAATGATGTGCAATGTTTTTCATGATTTTTTTAAAAAATGTGGATGATACCCTAAAATGGGACAAACCACATTATCCAACAGAAATGCACAACAAACACCTTTAACGTAATGATGAAAATGTTTGAAAATTGACTAGTGTGATAACAAAACCAAGGTACAAAAGAGACCCACAGGCCCTGAACTGAAATGAATGGTGTTGAATTGACATGTCGTCCATTTGTATTTTTGTAAAGTGTGCTTTGTATCCTTTTGGACAGTTGCTTCTCTCAGGTAAATTAAACATTCCCCTTGCATTTTTAATTTTAAACAATTGATTTAGTTAGAAGCGAGAGCAGCTCATGTTTCAATAATGAGTTCTGGGTAAATCTTTTCCAAGAGGAGGCACTTCACAAGGGCCAGGGCTGGAAAGTTCTTTCTTTCTCGGTTGATGAGCAAGGGGCAGTTTCAGAACGTTTGGCTTGGAGACCCCGCCTTAATACTACCTAAGCACCCCCGAAACCACCCCAAGAGAGGAGCTCACAGAAAGCCCTGAGAGACAAAAGAGGATTTATTTACTTTCATACCTACTTACAGCCATCAGTGCTTTTTTAGGTCGTTTCTGGCCTCTGATCTAGCTTTTGTTTTGTTTTCCTAGTGACAGAGTCTGTGTTAGCAAGGAAACAAGGAAGAGACATACATCATTATTTGTTAAAATACACATATTTTCCCAACATACCCCTTCCTCCTCTCCTGGCAAATCCTATCCACCACTGTCCAATAAAATCATCTTGCAAAGCCTGTGGTTGTTATTTTCTTCCTTTAAACACACATATCAGAGAAAAATTACTGTAGATTCACATTATTTTAAACAATTTATGAGAAAGTCTGGCTGGCTATATTTCCCAGTAGAAAGAATTGGGCCATTTTTATAAATGATTTATTATTGTTTCCTTCTGTAGGCACCAATAAACAAGACAAAAAAATCAAAGTTAATTAAGTTAAGAGTAATCAAGTTTTTTTTCTTAAAAGCACCTATATGTATATATTTATATACTATTGCATTTTATGCATGGTTAAGTTTGTGTACTTTATATGCATATGTATGAATATGGATCAGTGATGTCCTTTTTAAAAAGTTTTTTTTTTCACTCATATTTGAAGATGTGGCTATAAAAGGTACTAAATGGAAAACAGGAGAAAGCATGCCAACAACCAAGCTGATGGGAGACATCTGAAAGAAATTAGACAAATTTTCAGGAGTACTTTTCCATTCCATCCCTGTGCCCCTGGCTAGCATGTTCTTTGTACACTAGATTCCAGCTTTGGAGAGGCTGCCAAACACGCAGGACCAGTGATGGGCCTCATGTCTCCTTCATTGATCAGATACAGCCGGAGAGACTGGGGCCAAGCCCCCTGCCACGACTGTATGTGCCACTGATTGTAATGACTTCGTCTGTACACACATGTGCACACACATACTATATGCTTGCTTTTTGTTAAGGGGGGAGGCAGGTGGGGGAGCGATTATTAAGATTTTCTAGAGATAAATACCCTTGAATCAATCACAGGACTCAAGTACAGGGCTTGTTAAATAAGAGGAACAGTACAGCCTATAAAGTCAAAATTTGTTTTTGGACTGACTACACATCCTGTTTCAGTGTCTCTTTATCACTCTACTCCCCCCTCCAGCAGCCACTCCTGCCACTTCATCAGACCACCTAACCTGATTTCCAATAAAAACAAGGCATTGCTCACAAGTAATACCTTTAAAACTTGCTTCTCTGAGATGTTTAGAATCTAGAAAGGCTCTGTACCTGCTGTTTGCCTACATAAATAAAGATCTAAGATTTTTAACTTTACCCTGCTCAGCTCTGCTGTTCATGGGCCCTTCCAATTTCTACTTCCTGGATACCCTTGCCCACTTGCATCAGGTTAGTTTTTGCCCTGGGTAGCACTGGTGGGAGATTGAAAAACAGGAAGAAGAGGAAACAATGTGGTTTCTTCTCTGTGGTTGCCAGTGGCCAGTCAGAGAGTTGCCGTATTCCCTTCGTGATCACAGCTGTCTCAGGATATCACCACCTTCGTAACGAGTAGCTCCAGATTCTAGGGCCTGGTAAGCTTTCTCCTTTCAGGGTCTGATCAGATCTATGGGTGGTGGTGGTACCTTCCTCTTGCTAATCTCTGGGTCATTTTATCATCTCCTTTCATCTAATGTCCTTTCAGCTATTGCAACACTCTTATAGCTAACCCTCGATATTAGTTTTCTCTATTTTAACTGATGGTAGCCATGCCAGTACAGCACCAAACTGCTGCATTGCACCCCTACCAACACCACCATGCTGAAGGAATTCACCAAGAAAGACAAGGAAATGTGTGGAGGCTCCATTCCATTCTAGCACCTTGAGAAAAGTGCAGTACTCCAGGAGGCCTGTGTATTTAATGAAACTCCCATCAACCCTCAGAAGTGTTCCCACCTTCCCACCAAGATCCTTTAACTAAGGGGTCGCCAATCTCTGGGCCATGAACTGGTACCAGGCTGTGCCTGTTAGGAACCAGGCCACACAGCAGGAAGTGAGCTTAAATCATCCAGAAACTGTCCCCCTCCCACCCAGGTCCATGGAAAAATTGTCTTCCATGAAACCAGTCCCTGGTGCCAAAAACGGAGACTGCCACTTACTTCGTAAACCAGAGGAGCACCTGGGGACCACTGAAACAACTGAGGCTTTTTTTGCCATGACTAAGCTTTTAGTCCAACAATCCCACCCTACTTGACCATCAAGGAGATGTCCTGCATCTCAGAGGATGTCATCATCATCACCACTAGCCTGACAAAGGACATGACTGGGAAAAAAGACAACACCCAGGGCCCAGCCATGAGAGCTTTCTGCCAGATCACCAACAGCACCATGCTGAGGCTATTGAGCATGACATGATGGGCCAATATGATGCACTGGGGCTGCTATACTATCTGCTTAGGAATGACTGCCTAGCTGTCAATAGGATGATTAGCAAGTTCACCCAACCTGGCCTCAAGTCTCCCTTGCATGATGATCTGAGGGGCCAGCTAGCAGCTGGAGAAGGAGGACAGCAGCCATGACGGTCCACTGTTTGACCCCATCGAAAGCTGCTTGCACAATAAGCATGAGATGGTCTTTGAGGACACCTCAGCTGTTCAGTCTGCCCGGCTGCAGTGCTCAAGAACTAGCCCCGGCTTTATTGGTGCTTTAGCTTCTCTGCAGCTCACCCAAGGCTGCTTTCCACTATGCCGCTGTCCATACCCTCAATAAGGTTTCCATAAAGGACCTCAATAAGGTGACAACCTGTCATCTGCACCTAGAGAACCTGGTCACAAATTTGAATCACAGCATTGCCACACTGGCCATCACCACCCTTCTCAAGACTGGCAGCGAGAGCATCAACTGTCTCATAAAGCAGACCTCCTCTTGCATGTCAGAGATCTCTGATGAAGTCAAGGTAGTGGTTGTCCAGGCCATCAGTGCCCTGGGTCAGAAGTAACCTTGCAAACACATGAACTCATGAACTTTCTGTTTTCCATGCTGTGGAAAGAAGGGGTATTGAGTTTAAGCAGGCCACTATGAACTGCATCATCAACAGCACTGAGAACTCAAAGAACAAGAAGGAGGGACTCTCATACCTGTGTGAAATCATCAACGACTGAGAGTTCACTGTGCTGGCCACGTGCATCCAGCATCTCCTGGCCAAGAGGAGCCCAAGAACAACACCCCCTCCGAGTACCTACACTTCATCTACAATTGAGTGGTATTGGAGCATGAGGAGATCCTCCAGGCAAGTATTGTGAATGCTCTGATCAAGCTGGAAGCCCAGAATGAAGAGATGTTACCCAGTATTTTGTTGTTGCTGAAGAGACGTATGAGTGATGATGACAGTGAAGTCAGGGATGAGCCTCTTTCTCTCTCAATGCCCTGGAGAAGAAGCAGAAGCAGAAGGCCCCCAGTGCAGGCTACATCCTAAACAGCTTAACTGTGCCCCTCCCTGTTTTCAAGAGGCCCTACAGCCATGCACTCTAACCAATGACAAAACCTTTTGCCCTTAAGTCTGTGCCCTTGGGCACTACACCCAAGGCAGAGCAAAGAAGAGAAAGCAGCCCCAGCACAGCAGCCAAACAGCCTGGGAAGGTAACAGCTACCAGTAGATCTTCCAGGAGCAGTTGGCTGCAGCGCCAGAGTTCTGTGGGCTGGGGCCCCTCTGCCAGTGCTCACCTGAGCCTGCGGCCCTCGCTGAGTCAGAGAAACACTATGTCATCCAATGCACCAAACATGTCTTCACTAACCATATGGTGCTCCAGTTTGACTGCACGAACACACTGCATGTCCAGACCTTAGAGAATGTCACAGGGCAGGTGGGGCCACCTGCAGAGGCGCTCTGTTACATGCCTGCCTGGAGCCTATCCTACAACCAACCTGGGACCTTCTTCATGCTGGTGGCAGTGACCAAGAAAGACCCTCACAGCTGTGGCATGTGCATCCAGCTGTATGATGAAGTTGACTCTCAAGGCCTGTGACCCCACTGCTGGGGAGATGGATTTTGAAGGCTGGGAGGATGAATATGTACTGGAAGATCTTGAAGTCTCTGTAGCTGATTACATGCAAAAGATGATGAAGCAGCTAGATAGGGGATGATTATGAGAAGAAGGAAACATTCACCTTTTCTACCACCAAGACACTTGAAGAGGCTGTGTGAAATATTGTAAACTTCCTGGAAATGTACCCTTCTGAGAAGTCAGACAAAGTGCTGGATAACAAGAACATACACACATTACTCCTGGCCAGTGTGTACTGGGGTGGTCATGACATCCTGGAATGCTCCCAGCTGCTGCTTTTGACATAGTTACAATGCAGGTGACACCCAGAAGTTCAGGGGACATGCCAGTAGACATAATCTTGGCGTATGTGGGCTGAGGCCAGCCCACATAAGCCCCACTCCTACCATTTCCCTCCAACACGACGCAGAAGTCACTCCTTCCTCATGTACCCAGTATAAACTTCTTCCTAAGCTCCTGCCCTGCATTCAAAAACAATTAGGAATCATTAGGAAAAAAATTTTTAATTTAACCTTACCCCAGGATTGTTAAGGGGTAACTCTTTTTTAAAAAGATGATGTTAGCTTATCCTAGAAATTGCACCCTCCCTGCCAGGGAAGGACATTGCAAATTAACAAAATGCTTGCACGTCCTCTTGAATTTATCCCCAAAGAAAACAGCTTATCCCTATAAATGAATCAGCATGTATTTAATGAGAAGTAACATTTTGTGATTAATTTTTTTTCTCTATTTAACTATCTAGGGTAGATTATATTTTCCTTACTGGACCTGGATTGACACAAAGGAAAGAATGTCAAGTGGTCCGAGTGCAGAGGAGTCAGCTTACTCTAGAGGAATTGGAACTGCCTTGTCCACTAATCACAGTGCTCCCTGTCAACACCAGGGTTTGTCACCGCATGTTCCATGTCCTAGTCTTCATCCCACAATGCTTCCTGGCTTAATATAATTTTGATGAGACATTTGGGAAAGTGCGTGAGATTTGAAGCAGGCCAGTTCCAAGCTTCATGCCCTGAGAAAATTTCTTCTCATCTCTTCCCTCAAATTGTAAAATATTGTACATCCTGACAATAATAGATGTGGAATCACTTTCTTAATTGCACAACTCTATTTAATAAAGAAGCACATAAGGTGTTTACAGGTCTGTCCACATGTACATGTTAGAATGTTTCATACATTTATCAGGAAAAAAAAATCCATTCAAGTTATCTGAAAAACACTTTGTGGGAGGTTTGGCACCTGACTTGGATCTGAAATAACTCGAAGTATATAAGTGATCTACTTAACCTATAAACAGTCTGCTCTTTACTAAATAAAAGAGGGAAAAGATTCATTTTTAGTCCAACATAAGGTTCTGGGTGATACACAGTATAACTTGCACTTGACGGGTTTTAGTTCAAGTATATGGTCAAAAGCTCTAAAACAAGTAAACAAGATTGCATTTTTCTGAGGGACTTTCTACCTTTTTAGGAAATAATATATGAGGTGGGACCACCCCCCCAAAAAACAAACCTGGAATTATCACTTGGAGGGGGATCCCCTTGTAGGACAGGCTTCTCCCACTAGGTGAGTGTTCTAGGAACCCATCTGTGCAAGTGCACCAGCTGGTGTTGTTGTAAGAGGCTGCGCTCAGCTTCAGTGAATTTTTTTTGAAGATTCAATGTATTTGCCCATTTCATGATGGGTGATTTATAAGCTCACCTGTCCACTCCACACGGAGTGTTCAGCAATTTTTGACCAAAAATGTCATGACCCCCATACCCCACCCCTCCTATTCAATCCATCTTGCCCCAAGCAACTTTTTTTGTTGGTTTGTATCCCTGGATGAAAAAAGTCCTCAAACAAAATGTTTTGCTGAGGTGGAAAAAAAAAACAGCAGAAGCAAAAGGCATTAAAATCAATGAGTTCAAAAACTGCTTTGAGCAGTGGAAAAAATATCTTGATAGGTGTATTGCATCAAATGGAGAGTACTTTGAAGGTGACTAAGTTTAAACATGTAACAATAAATACACAATATTTTATAAATAAATTCTGGTTTTATTTGAGTCGTCTCTCATATACAATTAAGTTGAATTCATAAAAATGAACCTTGAAATAGATGACAGAAGAGTAATGGCCTGGTATATAAGTCAGCTAGTGTGGCAATAATGCCTTGAAAGAGAGCACTCCAAAAGTCAGTGGCTTACAGCAACAAATATTTGTTTTTTTCTCATTCTCAAGACTACAGTTGCCTAGAGCCCTGTCAGGCTTGGCTCTAGGCTGGGGTGTGGATTCAGATCTCTTCCATGGGTCTTCTCGTTGTTCTTATTGGGCCAATGGCTAGTCCTGGTGTGTTCTCTTAGCAAATGACAAGAGTACAAGAGGGGGAGGAAAAACATGAGACATGTATTGACATTTTGGTCCAGGACTGTCAGGCTTACATTTCAGCTTGACAGGGTAAGGCTTAGCACAAATGGAGCTCTGCCCACTCCAAAAGATTGTATCAAAGTCTCATAGAAGGCAACATGAAAGTGTAGTTCTAATAAAGGGAGAGCATGAAGATTTACAGACTAAGATCCAAACTACTACACCTTGTTTTAAAACTAACACTAACTGGACAATAAGATTTCCATGAACTTAGGCCTTCTTTTTTATGTAAAAGTAAAGGAAAATTGGATTTGGTCATATCTAATGGCCTGTCCAATTCTTCATTAATTTAGAATGAGTAATGAATTTATTTGTATGATTTGTACATCTTCATGTTGTATAATAATAAAGGTTTTATTTATGAAATGAATATAAATATGATTACACTGAAAGACCTTAACTGTTTCTGGGAAAAAGCATTTTAAAGGATTCCTTTTATCATAATTTTATATGCCTGGATGATATTAATTACATATGAATTATTTTCGTTTGAATACTAATAGTGTCTTGAAAAAACATTTACTTAGAAACATTTGTTACCCAATTAAGTTGATTTATTACATATAGACTGTATTTTGATTAATTAGACATGCCACTATTTCAAATGGCCCTGCATGCCAATTTGCTCCCATTTTCTTGGGCTGATAATACAAAAATTCCTATTTGCTCTGACTCCTCAGGAAACAGCCGGGCTTGGCATAGTACCCAGAGCCTTGTATGAGATCAGGGCATCTGGTTTCCAGCTCTGGCTCTGCCACCTCATTGTCACGTGACCCTGAACAAACTGATGGTTTTATGTCTTTCTTTTTTTGCAAAATGAGGAGGAGTCACAGCTGAACCTCTTCACCCAGAGGATTAGAGAAATGATCAAAGGAGATTCCATGTGTAAAAGCACTTTGACAAATTATGCCCTGAGCACATTGAACAATCATCATGAGGGCATGTTTTAATTGGTTTTATTATTATTTAGGTATGGTGGGCCAGTGGATCAGCAGACAACTGCTGTCAGAAAGATAGTTGATTATGCTCACAGATTCCCAAGAGGGAGTGCATGTCACACCATGGGGGAACACGTGGGGAATCCCTGGGGCAGGTCGTGGGGCAGAGGGAAAGATGTGAACTGCGGACAAGCTCCCTTTGAGTGCTTTCCATGGAAATGAAGAGGCAAATCAAGTATGCCTAGACTGGCTAGTTTGAATAATTTAAGCAGGCTCTGGGGCATAGGGGCTGTCCCTAGTTTTCTGGTACCTGGACCAGAGGTGATTACTGCAAATGTACTCATATAGTGGTCTGGAGTGTGAGAACCTTATAAGGTTTTTGAGGGGGATATAGAGTCTGGTTTGGTTAGTTTCTATTTAAAAATGCATCCCTTAAAATGTTGTCTTATACTGAGGAATGGAGGTGATGAGAGAGGCAGAAGACCAAAGCAAGGTGACTTAGGCATATTGTTAAGTTGTACAGAACAAGGCATGCTCAATATAGGCATGCAGGGCAGATGTTAAAGCATCAAGTTTGCAGATGCTTAGAAACATGGTTAATACTGGGAAGCCTTGTATACTTCTACAGCAATCTTCCAGGGCATTCACCTTGCTTGTATGACTGGGGACTGGGAACTATGTTACTCTGATCTGTATCTTCAGAGGGCATCCTCAGCTGTTTAAAACCAATTTATAAAAGACATTCACCCACCTACACATATGATAACTGAGAAGGAAAAATTAATTTCTAAAATGGAGCTAGATTCTTTACTTTAGATGCCTCAGAAAAATGACTTTCAAAGCTGGAGAGCAGAGAAAACCCTTCATAATCATGCGTTGATATTTTCCACAAAGAAACCCGTCTATGGAAGTGGCACAAAGAACCCACAGCTAAAGAGCAAAATTGTGATAGTTGGTCCAAAGCATGAACTTGAAGAAAAACTGGGATCTAGAATCTAGCCCCAGTTTAGCCATAAAGGCACAAAGTATTTTAATAAATACTGATTGTGTTAATCATCTTTTAAGAAAACCTTCTAGAGTTGTCTTTGTCCTCATGATACAGTTTAAACATTCTGAAATAATGTATAAGTCACTTTGTAATGCGCCCAACCGCCATACTGGTTTATCAGGTCAGCCTATTTTTTGCCTTACATTTCAGACTCCGGCCATGAAGAATTCTAGCGTGACTTTGTACAGTAGTTTGCTGAAAATGCCTAACACTTGCTTCCTGAGACTTGCAATAAACCTTTTGCTCTTCTGCTCATCCTCCCAACTGGACTTAGAGTCCTGAGGATTCTCAGGGCCTGAGCTTAGATTTCCCCTCTTTGACAAGCCAGTTTTGACCCTCTGCTTTAAAGCTGGGCTGGGTATATAATCTAATGGGATATATATATATAACACCTATGATCAGAGGTTTACTCACCTACTCATCAGTCTCTTTTCCCAAGACTCTGCAAGTTCCATGAGAGGACAGTACTTTTAATAATTGTTTAGTCCCAAATAGTAAAACTTTGAATCCAGCATTGTGGGGGTTCTAAATCGTGTCACTTACTCCAAAACATTGCTGGATCCTGGAGCTGGGCTAAATACTTCTGCTCTGTGTTCCTAAATTTCCTAGTTATCTCTCATTAAATACAGGTCAATACTACTGTTTATGCAGATGTCTCTTCCATTACACGCCAAGATTTTTTTAAGGACAGAAACTGTGAAAATGATTCATTTTTGTTTCTCTAATTTCAAGCCACAGTGGTACACTTAGGTACTCAGAAATTGTACCTATTATGATTGTTATTATAATTATTGTGATAAATGTTCTTGAAGAGATGGATAAATAAGTGAATAAACAAATAAGAAACTGGATGTGATCAGATCTAAAGCAGGAGTGATCATGGGGGATGGATACTGACACACATACCATGCCTTCCTCATAGGGTTTCTTTCCCCCCAGGTATTAAGATAAAACAAAATTATTCAGGGAAAAAAATGCATCTCCAAAAGTGAGTAAGACAAGACATTATTATAAAAACCACTAGGATGAAGTAAGAGTGGGAGAATAACATAATTTATTTCAATGTTCAATGAATCTCACAATGTAGATTGTGCCTGTTGGTAAAATTATGGAAGTTTAATGACTTTCTTTTTGTTTTGAAAGACATTTATGTTTATCAATCAGTAATTATCTATTGCCTGCAATGACTAGAAAACCAAGACATTGATGTCAAGGTCATGATGACTATAGCCAGCAGGAGAACAAGATGTTTGACGTCTAGCAGGGATCATGTATATCATTGTATGGTTGGAAGCTGATTTTTAGGGTAAAATAAAAAGCACATACTGGAAAGAACTGCATTAAAATACTGTTTGACTTTATCCAATAGCCTCATGAGATAGAAGTGATGAGATTCCAGGGAGAATGTTAACGACTATTCCACCATAGGGGTAACTGTGGCTAAATCAGGAAGTGACAGGGCCCTGAACTCTTGCCAGGTGTCCTACCAGGCTCAAGAGCTTCACTCTTTGATGCTTGAACTTCACTGTTGGGTATGAGCATACCCAGTGATAAAACCTTGCCATCAGATTTCCTCATCTCACTAACTCCTGCCCCCTCCCTGTCATCCCTGGAAGGGCCCGCCTTTCTGACAGCCCCTCACTCTCCTCCACTCACCTCATGAGAGATTGATGGCATGTACCTGCTGTGTGGGGCTTTACAACAGGATGGGTAGAGGGTGAGGGCATGGCAGAGGAAGAAAGAATGAAGAAAAAGCAAGTTACCAGATCCAAATATAAAAAATGCATAGTGTTTTTAAAGACTGTTCTTTTGGCCACTTTAATGTTCAAAGCAGAAAGAAAAAGAAGCCGCATTTCTGTTTTTCCTCCCCTTGTTACTTCAGGGCATTAACGTACTTTGAACTTAGTCTATCAGATGAGCTGGTTCCATACCCAAGAGGCATTATTATCACCCAGTTCAAAAGTGTTCAACATATGGACATCATCAAAACCCAAACTGACTTTATGTTCCTCATTTCTAGTAAACGATTAAAGAAATCTAATCAAGACACATGCCTGTGTCAGGGGCTAGGCAATGCACCATTAAATGTAACATTGAGTTGTGTGCAGACCTTGCAAGACTCCACAAACTCATTTTAATTATTTACACAGACAAATTGAAAGACCCAGTCTCTTCACTAGGGTGCAGCTCCCACAAAAACAACAACAACAATCCACAAAGTCATGATGGAAAACAGAAGCTGCATCTTCAAATCACATCCATATTGGCATTGCACAACTGTAGCCTGATTGTATTGTTAATTTATTCTCAAAATGCGCAGTAAGCCAAAAGAACAATTTGAGAAGAGTACTTGCCATTTAATTAGTAAATTAAGTTTTTTTTTAATCTCAAATGTTTCTCTATTTAATTAGCATGTACTATAGGCCAAACTCTCACACCAGCTGAATATTGTCAGGGTAAATGGTTTTGCTTATTTCTTCCATTTATCACACCAATACCTTTTTTTTTTTTTTTTTTTTTTTTTTGATTCTAGAGAGAGGGGGACAGACAGAGAAAGAGAGGCAGAGAAACACTGATGTGAGAGAGAAACATTGATCCGTTGCCTCTTGTACATACCCCTGCTGGGAACTAAGCCTGCAACCCAGGCTAGTAATGGCATGACTGGGAATTAAACCAGTGATCTTTTGGTTTGCAGGACAACACCCAACCAACTGAGCCACACTGGCCAGGGCAAGCCAATAACTTTTCAGAAAGAGATTGAGCTCCGGTGGTAGGACAGAAAGGCGAGGGAGTGAGATCAGAACAGAGTTCTTGTTGTAGAGAATCATATATTTCAGGGATAAAGAGGAAGAAACTTCTACTACAAGATGCTACTTTGATATCTACAGATTTGAATAATACAACTTGAGGAGGTTTAGGGCTCATCTGACCCAAAACCTCTTTTCTTAGAATAAAGTTTTAGAGCTGAGAGAAGTTAAGGAACACACTGAATCCATACACCTATTAAGTAGATTGGCCTGAACTACTGTCTAGGACTCCTGACTCCAAATGTAAGCTTTCTCAGATGTCCATGTGTTCATGAAAAAGTGTGCAAAGTATAATTGTAAGGGTGCGTGGTAAGACATATGGAGTCCATGTGAAGAGGACTTCATCATTTGACCTACTATTTTAAAGTCTTGGAATACTGAGATTTAACTGGATTAAGTTTGGCTTTAATGCATTACCAATTAATAATTCATATCTCTAAATGAAGAATTAGTCAGCTTGTTTCATTTCACATTCTGGGAGCAGCTTTGTCATTTTGGAGCAAGGATCCATGCATGTTTCTTAATATAACACCAGGATATGTCAGCTCAGTCTTAACTCATTTGTGCAGTGTCTCTATTTTCTTCTTAATTAAACACAGAAACTGTTGATTTGGGGACAAAAATAGAATCTGATGAAGTCTGAATTTCTTCCCAGAAAATATTTTGTCTTTACCTCCAGATGTCAAGAGTGACATACGAGTACAGCTCATAATGGGGGGAAGGGACACACAGCTCTCTTTTGCCCTTCCAAGAAGGCAGACTTGGGCTGAAGAAGATCACTGATTACCTGTTGTGGTTCCTGTAATGAAATTGCTCTAGCCAAGTAATTGCCTGAGCTATCCTAACCCCTTCATAAAAATGGGCAAGGAGCAATAAAGGAATTTAACATAAATCCATCAGTTAAATAAATGTTAATGAGTACAAACTACTTGAAAAGCTATAATTAATTTGGGGCAAAGAATTCACATACACATAACATATTCAATAAAATAATTAAAAAGTATAATAGAAGGGTTCAAGAATGAAGAGCAGTGGCAGGTTATGTGAGTAGAAGGCCACTTGGAGACAGGGAGGAGTCAGGCTTTGCAAGCTGGTTCAGTCACCACCCACAAAAGTGAGAATCTCCTTATTTCTGTCCTTGCTCTCTGCTCATCTGAATTTTGATCAGTTGCCTCCTTATGATCGGTGCAAGTTGTCATCTATGTCTTTGCTTATGGAGGCCTCCAATTTTTTATTTTAAATTCACGTGAAGACGACCCTTCATCCTACTGGAGTCATGAAAGTACTTTCCTAAAACACCTATCCTAATGCCAGCCCTATGGCTCTGTCTGGTGGCCAGGCCATCTCCAGTCTGTCTACTCACTGCCAAGTCCCCTGATTATGAGTGATTTGCAAAGATGCTGTTTTTGCTGCTTTCAAGTTTCTACAGAAGCCATACCTAGGATTACGATGAACTGCCCAATATAGATGTTTTTTTTTTTAACCTGAGTATAAATTGCCTCTATTTTGAAGCAAGAGAATTTAGCTAAATAATATTTAAGCATTCTTTCCATCGTTAGAATGATAGGATCATTGATCATTTGTATATAAATAGATCCTTTTACATAACTGGGTACAATTTGCAAATTTTTTCTCCATTGCCAGACATGACATGCTGGGTACAAGGAACTTCTGTAAATAGGCCTTTATTAATGTGCTGATAAGGTGAGGGTGGAGGGTAAGCATTCCTTAGTCCTATAATTAGGTCTCAGTCTTTTACTGAGCCTCTGCCTGCTGACTGTGAACTTCCAAGTATTCCTCACTTTTATTTCCCTGCCCTCTTTTAGGTGCGACAGGATGCTTAGACTGGGCTGACACTGGGCATTTCTCTTTCCTCAGGTCAGCTAGGCTCTGGTTAACTATTTTAACCTGAGAGCTGGCTTTATTAAGAAGAAAGCACTTTGGTTCCTTTCTTCTACCCCTGCCCATAAGCAAAAAGGGAACTTTCTTTGACATTTACTGCGGCGACTTGTTTGAGGTCAAGTTCAATCTCACAATATTGCGAGGGAATCTCTAGGATTGGGTCCCCCTTTTAAAGGATCCCATTGAACCTCAGCAATTCATCACTTGCAGGTCAGGTTTTCGCACCTTGGTGCTGGTTCCTGCAGTGGTTTCCTTGTGTTCTTAGTTCGCCAAGAAAAATTGTTTATTTTTTGATCTGTTCACCTTTTAACTTGTTGTTGGCACAAAGTGGCCACTTCCAAGTTACATGTGGGCTGGAAACTGGAAGGTCGTATATTATTTGAAAACAGATTGTTTACATAATTATTTTTAATCTGCTCCCCTGTGAGTTTATTTACCTCATTAATTTGTGTGATTAAGAAATAAAATAGTTTTAACCAAGGTAAAATTCTGGTTAAAATGTCAGAGATTTTAAAGAGGTTCAGTCTGAATCAATGATGTTAGTAAATGGAAGGCTTAGTATAAAGCTGAGTTGTGCTTTCAAATCACAACTTTTTCTGTTGCCATCATTCTAACAGGCAAAATACAGACTAGATTTTGATTTCAAATACAAGTCATGGCTTAATTCTCTAGTCCAGTATCTACTGCTAGGTCATCACAGATAAGCTCTTTATAATCTCCAGACTTCATCATTTCAATCTATAAAATGAAGCTAATGACACCTATACTCCTTATATCACAGGATTATTGGAGAAGTGAAATGATCCAATGCAGTGACCTACACATAGACAGGGAAATCCAGCATCAATAACATACTTTCACCTCTTTTTGGATTATTTTTTATGGCTCACACACTGGCCTTATGTTCAATATTAACATCTAATTCATTGCATATAGTTAATAATGCATGCTATTTTTTTAATCTGAATTTCTAAGGGGCAGAAAAAAATGAACTCTTTATGTAGGCATTAACAACTGGCATAGTAGTGGGCACATATTAGATAACAAAAGTTTATTGGAGATTTTCCATAATATGTGATATTTGAGTTGGGTATGAAAACCCAAGAGGTATAAAACCAAGGATAGTAGAACTGTATATTACTTAGGAGAAGCTAAGATATGCTACAAGAACAAATGATCCCTGGATCTCGGTGGTTCCTCATCAGTCAAAGGAAATGGTTGTCTCCTCAACAAAAGTTTGATGCAGGTCCAAGTGCCTTTCTAGGGCAGCTATCCTATATAAGTTGACTCAGCTCACATGTCTGTTTTGGGTTCATGCTGCCCCACATAGCTTGCTTTTTAGCTCCACTAGTTTTCTTTCAATTCCTTGAGCATCCAAAACTCACATCTATACTAAGGCTTTGCACTTTCTGTTGTATGTGGAACACTCTAACCTCAATTTACACATACTTAATCCTCATGCTCATAAGTACCTCTTCAGCAAGACCATGCAAGACAACCCAAAGGATCACTCATACACAGCAGCTTCACTCCCCCTCCCCATTATTTGATCTTAGTGGCTTCACGGCATTTATTAATTTTTAATAATACCTTATGAAATTATGTGTTTGCCTATCTTGTTCATTGTCTCTCCTCCCTTCTCCTCTACATTCTAAAATATAAGTTCCACAGAGCAGGAACTGTATCTGTTTTGTTAACTAAATTTGCCCAAGAAGCTAGGCTAGTACCTGACACCTAATAAACACGAACAATTTTTTATATGAATTAATTCTTTGCAACAGCAAGTAGATATACTAGAGAATTCTAAATCCACAAACTACCAGGAGGCTTCAAGGGAGTACAAATTTTTTCTGTCACTGTCCAAATAGTAAATATTTTAGGCTTTGCAGGCCATATGGTCTCTATCACAGCTATTTAACTCTTACTAATTCTGTCATTGTAACTCAAAAGAGTATGTCAACATATGGGTGTAAATGTGTTTCAACAAATTTTATATACAAAAACAGGCTCCCAGCTGGATTCAGCCTGGTGGCATAGTAAACTGGTCTCTGCTCCACAACAAGGTGAGGATCTGAGATGCTAAAGCCTTTGAGAGTTCATTATTAAAAGTCAGACCCTTTGAATTCAAGTACTGGTTCTTCCACCAACCTCTCAAACCTCTGAGTCCTCTTCTGTAGAATGAGGCTAATAACAGAACAGAAAACACCTGAGACTTAAGTAAGATTCCTTAATACAGTGCCTGGCACATAGTAAAATACTTAATAAATACATTATATTGAAGAAAAAGTTCCTATGAAGATGTTATTACAAAAATTAAAGTGACAGTGATGACAATGGAAAGTGAGAATGAAGAAGAGCAGATGTAATTAAGAACTTTGACAAGTGAAACTGGTAGTTCCTGGTGACTTAAGCATGAGTTAATAATAGCAGTCTCTGCACATCATTGGAACTCCCACCTGCACATCTCAGCCTATAGAAATCACATTCATTATTTAAGAAGAAGCTCTAATTCTTTACTATCTTTCAAATTCCTCAACAAAGTTAATCATTTAACTACACTCAGAATAAAGCTTGAACTTTTTTTTTATTTCTGCCCTCTAGTACAGTTAGCTGTTTATACATTTGTCTTCCACAGTGCATTATATCACCTTCAAGAGCAGTGATCATTTGTGTTGTTACCATCGTTACGTGTTTTTTGTTTTTGTCATTGCAATCTCCATTACATTTAGAGTGTTCATTTGTACATATTTTACAGATTCTGATGAAATGATTGAATGAGGCAATAATTGAATGATCTTTTGAAGTACAGAGGTTTGACTTCCACTTGCAAGAGTCCCCCTCAATAAAAAACCCCACAGATCAAACATTGTGGATGATAAACGGTGTTTTGGTAACTTGACTTTTTGTTTTATCCCCAACATCTGCTGGCAGCGATGTAGCATCTTCTTGGCTGCTCACATGCCGTTCCACTGGGACATGTCTCTCTCCAGTCCTCACAGCCCACCCCACAAAACCCCAATCGCCTGCCTTATGGGAGAGCTGGAGCCATAAAAAATAATACAAAGAGTCCCTCTTGTGTGTGATAATAATGGGAACAAAATGTCTTGGATGAAATATTACTGGCAAAATGAGGTGTAACCAGATGTTGTGTAACGTGAGACCCATCATAAAGTGATGAACTCTACTCTGAGTCAGACTTCTCCTTGAGAAATGTTGATTTAAAAAAATCAAATGAAAAATAAAATAAATAAATATATTTTTAAAGACTCTGAATTTCTGGAAATCAGTGGGGTTTCCCCCACAATGATCTAAAAAGTTTACACTTATTGCAGCCAAAATATTGTAAAATAAGTTGTTTTTGCTTTCAAGAAGAGGGGGATTTAAAAGAAATGACCTCAATTAAGATTATTTTAGCATTTCTAATCATTATAAAAATTATACATACTTGTTAGAGTATTTGAAAATGGCAAAGCTATGAAGAGAAAAATAAAATTTGTCCCTAATCTTAATAACCAAAATTAACCATCATTAACATTTTTTATATACTTCCTTTTATACTTTTATAAAGCATCTATATGTTCTCACTGTGGGATTTCTCAGTCAGTGAAACAGTTGGCTTTTAATTCCACTGTCAGGGAATAAGCAGAATTAACTGACCTAGAGACTCAACCTCTGACCTTGACTTCATTAAGATTGTTTGCTGACTACTCAGGCTGACCAATAAGAGAAATTTCATCCATTCAGCTGACATGTCCCTACCAGGTCCATTTCCAGGCATATCTGAACCCTGATAACTATTTCCCAGAATCTCTCCATCCCTGAAGAGAATAATTTGGAAGTCATAGTCGAGCTTAATGCATTTCTATTTGGGGATCTTATGTCTGGCAAAAAATAATATCTTTATCATTTATTTAATACATAAATGGTTCTTATTCTCTTCTGATTTCTCAAAGCTTAACAAAGTAAAGGCCATCCATTAATCACTGTGCCCTTTGGTGAAGTGCAGCCATCCAGTCTGTGAGGAACGAAGCTTCATCATCCAGGCATGTGGCCTGACTCAGTAAAACTTGGAACTGAAGTCTTACTAAGGGCATTGTAATTGGCATATGTTGCAGGTACAGATGATGGGACGGAAGGCAATTTTCCCTCCTAGATGTAGCAACCTTACTGAGGTAGGAACAGCTTTTGGAAGGGGACATATAGGTTTATAGGGAAAGTGGCAGGTCCCCACATGAGAACCCCTGGGAGCTTTTCACTTAGAGATGACATGTCTAAGGTTCCATTAAGGGGAATCTGTGTTGCTTCCATCTTAGTATATCTAAAATAGAACAAATTTTTCCCAAACCCAAATTTTCTTGCTTCTAGGTCCCATCAACTATGCTTTTCTCCAGGCTTCAAGCTGTGAAGGCTGGGTGGCCTCTGACCGGCATTTCTCTGTCAGCTCTGATATCCGCAGATCAGCACATGACCCACAACTGCCAATTTCTCTGCATCACCCTGCTGTCTCTGCTACTCACACCTACCCAACTCACATTGAGATTACTTCCAGCAGCCTTGATCACCGGACCTTCAGGCCACAATCACTCTACGTATGTTCTCTTTTATAAATAAATATCCTCAAATGTCCTTGCCCTCCTTCCATGCTTTCACTTGAGAGATAAGACAATTTTTCTAACAATTATGACATCTCTTTGGCTCTCAAGGGCAAGCACAATGTGGCACCAATTCGCCTGTCTTATCTCCAATTGCTTTTGACTGAAATTCCCCTTTTTCTGCAGTTAGCTGGGTCCCCTTTCTATCAGATCTTCACCAATGAGTCTTTGCCCATGATTTTCCCACTGGAAGTTCAAACCCAGCTTCCTTCAAATTCCTGTTCCCACATTTATTCAAAAGACCAATATTAACTGAGTGACTCCTTTAGCTAGAACATATCAGGCATGTGAGATATATCAATTACACATAGCCTCATGGTGTTTTCATTTTGAGAGCTAAAGATGCTCTATATACATGTACATGGCCATATAAATAGGGGGACCATATGTCCTGGGTTCCCAGGAATAGTCCTAGTTTATACCTGATGGTCCAAAGTAATTATTAATAGCATCCTCATTTTACTTTCATATTTCCCCAATTTGGAAAAAAAAAATTTATGGTCACTTTATAACATTCCATGACATTTTAAAATCCAAGTTTAAACCTGCCATTCCAAGGTAATTATTAATAGCATCCCCATTTTTAAAAATTGAGTTGAAATTTACAGCACATAAAATTAACCATTTTAAAATAGATAATACAGTGGTGTGTAGGACATTCTGTTCACAATATTGTGTAATCATAACCCCTATTTAGTTCTAAACATTGTCATTAAACACAGAGGAAATCCCCACCCCAACCCCTGACCACCACTAATCTGATATCTGTCTCTATGGCTTTACCTATTCTTGATATTTTACATAAATAAAATCAAACAATATGTGGTCTTTTATGCCTGGCTCCTTTCACTTGGCATGTTCTTGAGGTGCATCTGCATTATAGCATGTATCAATACTTTATTCCTTTTAATAGCGGAATATTTCACTGTCTGTATATATCCCATTTGTTAAGATATACATCCACTGATTTACATTTGGGTTGTTTCCAACTTTTGGTTATTGTGATTAGTGCTGCTGTGAACATTCATGTGCCAGTGTTTGTTGCTTTATGCATTTTCTTGCAAAATCTATGATGTCATTTGTCACAGATGGAAATGTTTAAGAACTATCATTTTTGTCTTTAATATGAACAGCTGATTTTGTCATTAACATGAAAGTAAAAATAAAACACAAGACTTATCTGTGATCTTACTGACCTCAAAAGAAAGGGACAATACTTTGCACTCATGGATAAATTTTAGATTACAATGAGAAAATATAATGCTTTAAACATGCAGTCCATGTGGACTATTTTTTTAATGTCAAATTTGACATACAAAGCCTGTCCAGAAAGTATCCAACCATGTAAATGAAAAATAGAGCTATTTATTGAAGATATAAGATACAATAAACCTTGTGCACAGGACAATGACACCTCAGTCCCTTTTAGAGTAGGCACTTTGGGACCTTGCACAGTTCTCCCAATCACTATCAGCTGCCCTGTCATATTTTCCTGAATTTCATGTAGGGTATGAAATCCCTTCCCTTTGAAAAGTGATTTTAGCTTTGGGAAAAGCCAGGAGTCCTAGGGCACCAAACAGGCTGTAAAGGGGCTGAGTCACCTGGGTGATCTGATGTTTCACCAAAAACCCTGCATGAGATATGATATATGAGTGGACCTGTTGTGGTGATGAAGCTGCCAATCACCAGTTGCCCATAGGTGCAGTCTTATGAATCATCTGAAGGGTTTCCACAGAGGAATGTTCAAGCTTAATGCAAAATTTGATGCAGATTCATTATTCTACCTTCTCAGTCATTTTCACACAGTACACATGCTCATTTAATGGGATCTACTGCCCCCACTGACTAGTACAGTGAAGTGGTCATTGTTCAAACATGTGCATTCTAGTTTACTCTCCTTGGCTGCCAGGTTACATCATTGTTGTGCAAACTATTCTCCTTAAATTAACAATGGCTGGACTTTTTCCAGACAGACCTCATGTACCCTCTTCTTACTCTAGGCTACGTTAAGCTTGATAATGTTGTTAGAAACTTTCCAAATGACCCTTTCATGTTGCAGATATAGACGATATTCAGATTGAAAAGACCAATCCTCTCATTTCAATGGAAAGCAGTTCGCTCCAAGGAAATAGAACCTACATGTTTCTGACTTTTATCTGTTTGGGCCATCAACACATTTTCTGAGCCCTCTGTGATATTCAACAGTTTTCAAAAGATTTCTTGTAAAAAATTAAGACAATTTGCCATACTCAGAGCAAAATTGTTTGGTGTTTAAACTAACAGGAAAAACAGAAAGATTTGGGATCTCAGTGGTTCCAGCTGGTAATCAGCCACTTGATACTATTTAATCTTCAGTCTCCTTTGCTAATGTTGTTATAACATTTTGGTTATCAAAAGTACACTATAATTAATAAAATCATATGAAAGCAGTTTAAAGACATATAAATCTGTAGTCAGTAAGGGATAAAGTAGGTGAAATATTTTCTCTTATTTCTTCTTTTATATTCTTCCAAGAGGAGCTTTAAGAAAATACTTTGTACACAGCAAGTGCTCAATAAAAATATTTTGAACTGAGTTAATTTTCTTTACCATCTTCCATCTCTCTTCATTTAGGAGTGATTTATATCTTGTAAAAATAAAATCAAAGTACAAATATAGGTTTATGATGAAAAAAATTTGTAAGTAGAAGGGATTCAAGATTTTGAAAGAATCCAGTCTTAGGAACTTGAAATTTTTTACTCTCACTCTATCTATGGTAAGGGAGGGGCAGAAGCATAAAATCTTGGAAGTTAATCCTTTTTGCGTTCTGATTTCTTTTCTGTCATTTGAAAGCTACTTGACAAGGCATTTTCCTTCCTCTGTCTCATTTCCATTTTCTACCAAATGGGGATAATAATGCCTAAGCCATAGGGCCATTGTGACGCTTAAGTGTCATATCTCTAAAATTACCTGGCATACTCCATAGCATAAGGTTAGTTTTAATAGTATTGTGTTCCTACTATTTTCTTCTTCTGACCATTCATGTTGTGGTGGGAATTGTGGAGTACAAAATATTTTTTTCTCTAAGTTCTTTCCTTTTTAATAATGAAAACAAAAACCCAAGGGAAAATGTAAACATGAATGTTTACAGACTGTGGGAAGAGTGTTAAATTCTACTCAGAGCCTCATCTCATGTATAAATGCCCCAGATTCTAGTTTTTGAGTCCATTTCAATCACCTCAATCCCTTCTCTCAACTTTCTCTAAAATCCAGTGAAGTTTGAATAAATCAAATCTTTTTTAAAAACTAATGTCTGCAAGTGACCCATAACCAGGGGAAGCAATTACATTTATACAGTTAACTGACATGTACATTAGTGTAGATGAAGAAATTTCTTATCTTCCTAGATCTTGATCAATGAAGAAGGAAGCAATAGAAATCACTCTGAACTTCTATTTCACTTACAAAGTAAAAAATATATAAAGCAATGTCTACAGCACTATCATTTTTATAAGGTAATTGTAATCAAAATTGTATTAGTACAAACTACTCATTTGATGGTTTATACTTGGAGAGTTGATTTTGTGTGTGCATTAAGAAGAGAACCCTGGGACCCCTCCAAAGGTGGGTGACCATCATCTAAGCTCACAGGAAATTACATAAAATGAAAAAGTAAATTTCCTAATGTCTAATGAGAATACACTTATGATGTAAACCCAGATGCTGAGTTGGGCCATCATTGTCTTCTTTCCACATAAGTATGTTAAAAAGTAGGCCAAATTATTATTGGAAGGTTATTTGGAGAACTATAATCAGAATATTTTAGATATTCACAGGTTAAACTCCGTGAGCCATAGAGTTAAGAGTCCCCAAGTCTGGGATACAGTGCCCTGGAAGGCGCTCATATGATCTTTAACTACTTGGGTTCTTTAGCTTCTTCTTCTGTGTCTTGTTTTCTCCTACTTTGGATATAATTTAATAGTTTAGGCTATTAGGCATCTACTTAGTAAATCACAATTTGCTCTTACCTTTTCTAAATTGGACTTGTGTATCTAACCAATCTCTTTAGTCATGTATTTATAGGCTCTGGATTTACCCTCAGAGATAGATAATAAATAAAATGTGTATGGATATTATGTTTTCCACTTTCCAAGAGCAAATTTTAATTCTTTTTGACACTGGAGAGAGGAACATTTTCCTTACTTCAGATATTGTCCATAAATACAACTAAAACTGCTCAATTGAGGTGTATACACATGACAGACAAAAGTCTTGTAACTTGATATACTCTCCTATAAATTTTAAATTAACATATTATGTAAATTTTAGATGGCAGCACTCCTGAGAGCAAATTAGGTATCTGAGAACAAATATGTTACAGAGAAATAATAACTTCTCTGTCATAAACTCTGCTTCTACAAAAAAAATATATTTTTCAGCCTCAATCTATGAGTTTGCTTTTGGAAACTGGGCCTTTTACACAGTTCTAGATCCCTTTGTTTCCAGTTTTAAATACATAAATGTAGACAAACTCCTTCCCTCTTTAAAATTCTGCCACTTTGAGCACTTAATTAATTATGCAAATATTTTGAGTGACAGTTATGCAAATTTCACTGTTAGCTAGCCTTTAAAAAATTAATCCCTGTCACAACCAAGCTTTTAACTTATCAATTCCAATCAAATCTTTGTTTCTCCTCACCTTGGTTTCTAAAATATGAAGCCCTAATCACTGAATCTTTACTGTTTCTTTATTCTTTCACTAGCTCTTTTGTTTTCATGTTTTACTTTTTGCTGTCCCCTCTTCCTCTTTTCCTTATTCTCTTATTCTCTTGACCTCTTATTCTTTCTCTTGCCTCTTTACCTCTTTCCTTATCCCTAATAAAATATTAAGATTGAGCAGCAATTTGAAGGAATGTCACATTACTGGAGTTCAGGAGTAAAAAGGTTACACAAATATGGATAATGACAGAAAGAGATGAGTGGACAACAGCATGAATTGTGCTTCTCTTCTACCCACATCTGGACCCACACATTCTGCCTTCCCACCTGCTACTATAGATAAGCCTCTCTGTGCTCCTTAGGCTTAGCTCTTTGCCTGCCCATGAGATCCCATCTCTTCTCCCCTAGTCCCTTATTCCAATACTCACTCCTTTTCTTCACTGTCATCATTCTCTCTACAATGGATCTATTGCATTATTCTTTTAATGGTCTCTTGTCCCTGAAGCTATTGTGTCAGATTTGTCTTGAATCCTACTTTCCCCACATCCTAGGTCTAATCTGTCAGCAAATTGTTAGCTTGGTTTTAAAGATACATTCTCAAAATCCTACTACTTATCACTTATTCCACACTATCACCCTAACATCAGCTATTCCATCAAGCTAAAATCAGATCTCATCTGGATTATTGGAATAGCCTCCCACCACATCTATGGCTTCCTTGTGACTTATTATCAACAGATTAACAAATGTGATCTTTTCAAAGGTCAAGTCTAGTTACATTATTGTTCTAAAGAAAACACGTCTATGGCTTTCTAACACAGCTGAAGTTATTACAGCAGTCATGAGGCTCTGCCTAATCTGATGACCCTTCTACTCTCTCCTCTCCTGCTTCTTTCCATCCTGCTCATCAGACTTCGTCACACTCTTTCTGCTCTTCTTTGCACACGCCAGATGCACACCTCCCTCAGGGTGCTTATGCTTGGGCTTGTTCGTCCCTCACATGTCTTCTTGGATCTCTCCATCATTTCTGAAAGGCTTTAGCTCCAAAATCATCATTTCCAGTGAGATCTGTCAGAAGCACTCCCTTTAAAATTGCCAACTTTCAAACAAACCTGTCATCTGGATTCTTGGTTTTTCTCAGTTGCACTTGTCATTTATCAGCATAGCCATTTGGCATGTTATATATTTTAAACTAAATTTTTCTCCTCATTTCTCCCACGAGAGTATAAGATTTAGGAAAACTGGTGTTTTTGTTTGTTGGTTTATTTTGTCTTGTCTGGTTTTATGGTTTTATTTACTTCTGTGTCCATTGCCTTTAGAAGAGTTCCTAGTACTTCAGTAGGAATTCAATAAATACTTGAGCAAAACCAATGAAATGTTCCAAAATTATTGGAAAGGAGATCTTCAAAGGAAAGACTGATCATGGTTATATACTAAAAGAAAGTTTATAGACTTTGCATGGAGAACAGGCAATAGAGCATACATATGTTGTATTATAAAGTTATACAGCTAAAATTTATATGTTATTATCAACAAATATGACCCCAATAAATTTAATTTTTTAAAGTTGACCTTATTTTTTTATACTGAGCTGATAATGATTAGCAGAGCTGGATAGATAACTGAGGGATTGGTATCATCTAATAAATCTCTTTAGTCTGAAACATCTTCTACTTCATGTCCACTTCAAGTTATTATAGATAGGCTAGGCTACCTCAAGTTTTACGTTCTCAGCCTGTGGGACAATCAGTAACAGAATTTTTTTTTCCTTCTCAGTTTTCCTATGGTTAGTAGATGTGGTGATTAACAGAAGACTAGGAGTGGAGGACGGTATAGGGGGAATAAGTGATGGTGGAAGAATTGACTTGGGATGGTGAACACACAACACAGTGTACTGATGAAGGACTATGCAATTGTGTGCCTGAATCCTGTATAATTTTGTTAACAAGTGTCTCCCAATAAATTCAATAAAAAGGAAAAAATAAAACAAAAATAAAATGCATAAAATTTCCCCCCCAAAGCCTTAAAAAGCCATAGCACATGACTGCCTGAACAGAGGTTACTTTATGAAATTTTCAGTAATTTATGGAATACAATTCATTGAAAGAGACCCACACATGATGAAAAATGTATGTTAATAGCTAAAAGAATAACAGGCTTATAATGATTTAGAACACAGTGTCTTTCTTTATCACTGCTTACAGCTAGCTCTCTTTACTCCATTAAGACTTCAGTTTCACTGCAATGTCTGGTGTGGCATTTGTAAGCATGTGTCCAGGTTTCATTGTGCTCATTTTCTTTGGTAGTTTTTCCTTTGCCTACAGAATCTTCTATTACATGTAAAAGAAAAACTGGAACACTAAGGAACTTGTAAGACACATACATTTGTGGATAAAGCTAAAAAGAAAAAAATCTAATTTCAAATATAAGCTAGTGCCAAACACCAATGGAAGCTTGTAACTAAACAGAATGCAGAGAGAAAATAATTTACTTCCAATTCTAAGACAGAAATAATGAAAGGAAACTGTTTATCGTTGTGGAACATAATTCACAGGGTCACATTAATTCCCCAGTACTTGCCAATCCCATCACTGAGTCTTCATTTTCCATAAAGTGTATGAAAATAGCATTATCTGATTATGCCTGTGTTTAGTACTATGAATAGAAACTGTGCATTTACATATAATAAGATGTTGATACAACTAATTTGTCAACCAAAAAATATATCTTTACTTTAGGGTTTTATATCTTTGTCTGCTTCTTAAAGATTATTAAAAGAATGACTAAGAGTCTAAGGCAAGATTCTTGTTTGGAAAGAAAATTGTATCATAAATGTTATATAATAATAGGCTGACTACTGTTATAGTTTTGTTGTACTGGGTATATGCTTGCATTTAATATAATGATATAGATAAAAATTTCCATAAGGGACATATCTAAAGGTAAATGATCTCATTGTGAAAGAAGAATTAATTTTATAATACAGTTGAAACAAAATTTGATGGTGATCAAAAATATGAAAATGAAAACATGGTGAAGCTAATAAAAAGGTAGCATGCATAGTTGTATAGGTAATTTTCTTGGGTGACATTAAAATGAAATGCAAAGCAAATGCAATAAAAAAATCTATTCATGCGCCTTATGGAATCATGAATTGCAATGACGTTACAATGAAAACAACATGATTTGCCAAGTCAAAGTCAATTATGTTAAGGGAAAGAGGGAGAGAGAGAGCTATGGACATCATAAACACTGTCAGTCCAAATCTCATCTCCGTGGCTTTTAAATCAAGTTAATCTACTATTTTATATAATTCTTCATAAAATGTTATGGGCTTAGGATATAAGATTGTGAGTTCAAAATTTTAAAAATATCTACGCTTAAGGACTCTTTTAGGGGTTATTTTGTGTGTGTATGTGTGTGTGTGTGTATGTATATAGTTTTATCTGTTAGTTTTTATTACCATGTACAACTTTAATATAGATATACTATTAAATCTGATAATTATTGTTATTTTCTCCCATGTGGTCTAAAATACTGTACAATATGATATACTCCTGCCCCTAAATTTAGAACACTACTTAATGTTCTAAAACTCATACCACGTAAAAAATAATAATCATAGTATCAAGTGCATTGAACTAGAAACTATGGGACCTGGTTTCCAGTTGCAGTTTGACAATGATAAGCAGGGGGACCTTGTTCAAGTAATTTCCATTTCCTTGAATGCTACAGGAATTATTTGAACCAGATAATCCTCAGTGATCAGTTGCATTATCCCATTGTTCTGTATTTGAATACTGTTTATAATTGCCAAAAATGTTTTATTTCCATGATGTAGTTTGATTATCAAAACAACTCCATTTGCTGGACAGAGAGGGTATTAAACAACTTGTTTAATAGAGAATGTACATGATTAGTAGTGTTGGTTAAAGAAGGAGATGGCATTATATTAATAAAGTACTTATTGGATGCCTGCCGTACTGGCCAGTGGGGATAGGTGATAACAGGAGATGGATGGCATTCCATCATAGACTTTTCAGTTCAGCATCCACTATTATCTTTGTTCTAGATCCACCCTTTCCGGGCTATGGGATGGGAAGAGGTGCCATCAATCTTCCATCAAACACAAAATCTCAATAAGCTAAATGAATATAGATAACTGACATAAGTTTTCAAAGTTAAATTAAGATGACAACGTCTCTAAAATATTCTGCAAAAAAGAAGCCCATTTAATTTTAATTAGCCTAGAGTTTCACAAGCATATTTAATTGTGAACTACCCACCCTCATCACTGTCCTGGCCTGTCCAACCTAGTAACTGTAATGCCGGGTGGAAGTGTTCCCACTGCAAAGTCTGGGAAAGAGCAGTGTAAACTGAGGCCCCCATGAGCTGAGGACCGCTGACAAAAGGAACATTACAAGATAATCAGACTGGGGGTAGAGAGCAGCTGAGCAAGAACTAATGGGCCATTTTATGCATATGTTGTTCTTTCCAAAAGAAATATTTTGCAAAGAATAATTTTTAAATCTCTTTCAAAACCATAGTTCTCTCTCTTCTTTCCCCCTATTCAGCATGCTATTCAAAAAAGAAAAATAAACTTGATGGGGTATTTCTGCCCAGGGAGTAAACTGTGTTATTTTTGAGTATGTAGAGTTCTGTCTTTGAGAGAGAAAAAGTAGATCCAACGTGACACATCTTTCTGTATATGTACTTATTACACATACAGAAATGCCTAGTCCCCCCTTAATTTTTCCTTCGTTTTTAAAAAGAGAAAACATAGTATTTTAAAAACAAATATCTTGTTTCTTTGACTTCTATATCATTGTTTCACGTGGAAACAACTTTCATTCTCAAAGGGAAAAATGCTACCTAACCAGGTACAAAAAACAAACAAAAATCAAATGGACAGCAGGTTGAAAATATGGTTACCCTGTCTACATAAGTATCACAATAAAAACACAGCCCTTAACACCCTTTCACACTTAAATGACCACTATTTACTAAGGGCTGTAGCAATTTAGTAACTAGAGGTAAAATAAACTGTATGTTGCATATTTCCATTCATTAAGATGTGATCCTTTCTATTTGTCTAGTAATTCCTCATTCATCAATGACGAAAATAAAAACAAGAAATTCAATGAAACAGATTTTTTGGCATTGTTTCCTGGACTTCACACTACTTTTAGATATCTCTTTTCTCATTTAGAGTGTGAATGTGTGTTTTTGTTAATAAGGGTAAGACAAGTATACACACAGGTATCAGATGTAAAAACAGAATTATATGAAGTGAAAAGGCAGAAATAGTATTTGAAATTTTAAATATGTCACTAATTAAGCATTAGTAGGTAAGAGGAAAGAACTGGATTTTAGTCTGTGGTTTGCTAGTGGTCAGGTAATCATATTAAATAATTAGCTATTTATTTTAACATTCAAAATCACAGCTGCTTGTAAAATGGAATTAGTCGTACTGCCAAAGTATAATTTTTAAAAAGTTAAAAACATGACTAATGCAAATAAATATAAAATTATTAGATGTTCCAAGGCTGGTGTGGCTTAGTGGATTGGGCACAGGCCTGCGAACCAAAGGGTTGCTGGTTGGTTCCCAGTCAGGGCCCATGCCTGGGCTGCAGGACAGGTACCCAGTAGGGGGCACTTGAGAGGCAACCACACACTGATGTTTCTCTCCTTCTCTCCTTTCTCCTCTCTCTAAAAATAAATAAATAAAATATTTTTAAAATAATTATTAGATGCTAATAACTTACTACACTCAATTTAATGAAGAAATCAGTAAATATTAAACTTGAGTTTGAAAAATAATCACATACATGGACAAACAACAATCATAAAATAAATTTGCTAATAGAAGCAATATGTTAAATATTCTATAGGGCAATAAAACCTAATGTTTGGAATAATCTTTTCTTAGGATAAAAAGCAATATTAACTATATTGAACAAGATTAACTTGTATTATTGGGGATAAAAATTATTCATCTGCCTATCAATTATCTATAACTTCTATTCCAACAGAATTGACTCCATGTTTTGTTTTTTTTTACATTTTAATCATTCCTTTTCTAAAATGACAAAATTGTAACCCATGATCACTAAGTTTTCTTAAAATGGTAACATGTTATATAGTCTTTGAAACAGATGACACAAAGAAAATGATATGTTGAAAGTTTAGAGGTGAAGATGTAAAATATGATACCAGAAATGTTATATATAAAATATTAAAGATATTTGCAGTCAAACTAAAAATGACATATTAGAAGGTTAACACAATAAATTATGACTTAGAGATGATTAAAAATGGCAAAATTAGGCTGTCAGTTTATATGTCCCTGAAATTAATAAAATAAGGATGAGAGTTGAAATAGTAGGATAGGACTGGGATATGAATCCACACATGAGAATAATGTAGGGAGGTAGAGAAAGAAAAACACCAGTTTTGAATACGCCTTTATGAAAATCAATGATTGAAGCAGTAAGAGTGAAGCAAATAAAAAGAAAAGGTGAGCAATTAAGCTTTGTCAATAGGGAGATAGTTATTTATTGAATTAAAGAATAAGAACTGGAGACTCAATACTTGGAAACTTACGTTGTTTTAATCTTCTTTAGCCCAAGTGTAAATCCATGCAAAAAAAGACAAAACAAGTAGGGCTCTTTTTTCCATTTGCCAAGTTTTACGATTTTTTTTTTTTTGGTTGTTACTATGCTTTGTGTTTAGTATGACTGTTTTGTTTTGCAAAAAGCATATAAATCTAGTCATTTTGACATTTTACATTTGTTCCTTGGGCAAAGAACACAGTATGAGCAGAACGAGATTTATCACTTAAGAATGATTTTTGCCAAAAATAACAGAGAATATGACTAACAGTGGCTTAAACAAGAGGAGTTTATTTGCCTCACATAACAAGAGGTCAATGTGTAGAATATTCCCCATGGTGCATCTCAGTGATGCCACAACCTTCTTTTATCATTCTGGTTTATCATATGCCATGCATAGGCTGCAACTATTTCCCTAAACATCACAATGTCATTGTTACATGTGATATACATAATACACAAAATATTATGCTTGAATTTTTAGGAGGAGGAAGAAAGAGGGAAGAGAGAGAAAAGTTGCCTGAATCAAAAAAGGAAAAATGGTAAACAGAAGTCTCCAGCATACTCATTGTCACCTTTACAGACATTACTATGTAACTCATTGCTGCAAGGGAACTTGTGCTTCTCAGATGGACCCCATTTCCTGCCCCAAGCAGATCCGTTTTTGTTAATAAGAAAGAATCAAATATTCTTTCAATCAAAACTTATATAATTTTCTGGCGATAGCATGTAGCTCTTCAGCTACATTAGCCAAATTTAAGAGGAGAGAGTATTATGTTCAAATATAAATATAATAGTATGAATATAATTCTAGGGAAGATTTAGAAACTATCTTTCACTCATCAAAAAAATTGGTAGATCATGACTCTCTCCCTGCCTCTGCTTTCCCGAAGATATGCTTATTTACTGTGCCTGTTGTCATATTTAAGGAAAAAGGAGGAGTAAAAGAAGTATTTATTATTTGTTAAATCCAAACAATTTTATAGTACATTACATACTTAATTTTATTGTCTTTCAACAAATTCATGCAATCAGGGAATAAGGAGGAAGATGCAATATGACACTCAGAAGATGGTCTTATTTATCTTCCAAAGTCTGTCTGACTTCATGACTTACGATCTTTACATCATCCTCGCATGTCAAACATGGTGGTAATAGAGCTTAAAAAATAAAGAGATAAAACTAATGCTGATTCACTTCCTCTCAAGACTAACGATTGATACTTTTTACTCTTTGCCATGTTAAGATCTGCAGTGAGGGCCAATTTACAGAATGTGGAGATCCAAAGTGTCAAATTAGGCATAATTAAAGTACTTATCAAGTTTTAAGCAGTATATGGCCTTCAACTGTCTATATAAACTTAGATATCTCAATAGTTCAAAACATTGGAATACTATACATGCTTGTTCTACCATTAATACTCTGGAGATAACAATAGTAATTAGAGCTGTATTGTCATTGATTTGTGGTTTGAGCAAGTACATTCATATATCAAACTATTAGTTCTAATGGTTTGTGCCTCTATCTGTACTGTAATGAGAAGAAAGTGGTTTCCATTCAGCTTAATTTCCTTATCTTAGCACTCTTGGAAACCATAGACAACACAGAGAAACTGTCAAAAAATTTGAGTCCATGATTTTTTTTGCATGTGTGTATGTGTGTGAGCATGGGATTTAACTTGTGGTCGTAATTTGCACATATCTGTGAGCTGTGATGTTAGTGTCTAACATACCATTAGCATGTAAAATCTGTATAGAAGATTTTTGAGTACCTTTCGTTATAATAATAAATATTGATAAAACATGATTACTATTTCCTGGAAGTTTCAATTTCATATTGAAATTTATAGTGGCAGTTTCAAAACAATAACAAAAAAAAAGCAAACAAACAAGAAAAGACATATTTGTGTTTTCTCTCATTGCATTGTAATCAAAATGGCCTTAAAATTTTAATGAAAGTTTGCAAGACAATTGATTTTAAATGCTGTGAAAATGCTAGCAGATAACATACTTATGGACATTAAATTAGTTAATACTTGCAAAGGGATTAGCACTTAATATTCAGTATACATCTAAATGAAATAATTCATATATACTGAAGTTTATGATAACATTAAAAATATTCCTCTGAGATTCTCAGACCTGCCTACAAGTTGGTCTGTGGGCTTAGCTAATGCCCTTAGAAAACAACGGCTACCTTCACAGAAACCTTGCGCTACAGGATCATGATGAACCACAGTGCTCCTGTTGGTCATCCTGGCCAAAGAACTATGTTTCTTTTTCTGAGCCCTCACTCCTAGCCCCAGGGGAAAATAAAGCTTGGCACTGTCAAGAATTCTGAAAAGTCTGAAATTTTACCTAGACTGAAAGCCAACAAGTTTAGTCCACCACGGTGTCATGGATGTTTCTAGAACAATAAAGACTCCGGGGTCAGGTCTGGCTAGGGAGGCTCAGTGGACTGAATGCCGGCCTGCAAAGCAAATGATCACTGATTCGATTTGCGGTCAGAGCACATGCCTGGGTTGAGGGCCAGGTCCTCAGTAGGGGGTGTGCGAGAGGCAACCCCACATTGATGTTTCACTCCCTCTCTTTCTTCCTCCCTTCTCCTCTCTCTAAAAATAAATAAATAAAATCTTTTTAAAAAAAGAAAAGACTCCGGGGTCAGAGCTGACGAACAGCTTCTTTATTACTCGCAGCATAGCATAGCTAGAATATCATAATTCCTAGTCAATTTTTCAAGCCCTAATTCTCACAGGGTGGCACAAAAAGGGCCGGATGACACCTACACTCACAGTGGGTTGCGCCACTAAAAATGAGCACTGAGTTCAGAGAAGCACAATCTCTTATAATGGGAGGTATTACTGCCCTCTACCCCAGAGGGAAACATTTTCTTTATTATAAAAACTCTCAGCAAACTAGGACAAATAAAAGAACTTCTTTACTTGATAAATGAAAACCTAAGAAAACTTATCTTCAATATAATACTTAATAGTTAAAAAACTGCCTTTCCCCTAAAATCTAGAAATTTGGAAAATGTACTGGAGGTGCTAGGGAGGTGATAAGCCAGGATAAAGAAAAGCCATTCTGATTGTGAAGAAAGAAGTAAAACTGTCTTTATTAGCATATAACTTGATTGTCTATATAGAAAGTCTGATATAATCTATAGGGAAGCTTCTCGAACTGCATTTTTATAAAGATTGTAGGATTCTAGATAAATATAAAAATGTAATCATAATACTGTATACAAGCAAAACAACTGCAAATTAAAATTTTGAAGGAAATTATCATGTATAATAGCAAAAAAAATAATAGAAATATTCAGAGATGAATCTTTTGGAAGATACAGAAGACTTGTACACTGTAAGGTATAAAACATTGCCGAGAAAGCTTAAAGAACACTTAAATAGGTCAACAAGATGGTAGACTAGGAGGTCCCCTGATCATATTCCTCCTTAGGAACAATAATTTAGTGGTCATCCCTGGAAAAAGGTGTCTTTCCTGGAGCTGTGGGATTCAGGTGGGAGACTTTGAAAACCAGGCAGAACCCAAGACAAAGAAGGGTTCTTTTAGGAAGGTAAGCATGTGTCTAGGTGGCTGACCTAGATCAGAAACTACAGATCAGAAACAGCCCTATCTCCCTTGAAATGGCCTGTAACTCAGCTCCAGTGCCCCAATTCCCATCTACTGGCCAAGAACACTCCTGCCTGCCCAGAGCCCACTGGGAGAGACATCCATCCATGTCCAAGGACAGGCTCTCTGACCTAGGTCCAAATGTTGGTCCTTAAACAGTCCAGTAACTCAGGACCAGACCTGCTCAACCACATGATGGAAATCATCTTTCTTACCCAGGACCTGGAGGGAGACACACCTGACTGTATCCCTGGACTCAGACCACCAGTGTTGGTTTAACTGCAGATCTTCAAGCAGGCCTGAGATCAAGTTCCAAGCTGTGGTCCAAGACCAATCCTGCCTATCCAGGGAACCACCCCATCACCTGCCAGGAGCACTTTCAGGAATCAAGAAGGAGCTACACCCATCTATGCACCTAGTTATTGGCCTGTCATCTGCAGACCTCAAAGAAGACCCTTGAGCTAACACCAGCCCTACTGACCAAGGTCCAGTAGGCAGTCCCAACCACCCAGGCATCCAATGGAATCCATGCCTGCTCAAGCCCCTAGAAATAGGCTCACCAACAGAAGACCCCCCTGTGGACCCAGCAGCAGCCATATGACCTGTCTCCAATCCTGCTCAACTTTGACCATGGAGACAAGAGCATTAGCCCAAGGGCTCAACCAGAAAAGGTCTTGACCTGCAGAACCCAGTCTGTAAATGGAAAACTCTGGCAATAAAACAAATAAACTATTGATATATGTGTAACAATCTGGATGGATTAAAGCAGTCATATTGAGTGAAAAAGTCAAATGTAAAAGAATCCAAACTATATTGCTCTATTCATATAAAATTCTAGAAAATGCACACTAAACTATCATGACTGAAATGACTCTATTTGTTTTAAGATTTTATTTATTTTTAGAGAGGGGAGAAGGGAGGGAGAAAGAGGGAGAGAAACATCAACTGGTTGCCTCTCACATGCCTCCAACTGGAGACCTGATCCTGACCCTCAACCCAGGCATGTGTCCTGACTGGGAATTGAACCAGTGACCTTTTGGTTTGCAGGATGATGCCCAAGTCCCCTGAACCTCACCAGTCAGGGCTGACTGAAAGCACTTCAGTGACTGTCTGGGGACACAGTGAGAGGAACAGATGAAAGGATTCCAAAGGGGCACAAGTAAGCTTCTAGATGTGATAGAGACACTTGGTGACACTTTCGTGGGTGTATATGCATGTCAAAACTCACCGAATTATATATTCTAATATGTACAGTTTATGGTATAGTATACCTTAATAGAGCTGGTAAAAATAAACAGGGAGAATCCCTTCTCTTCTCTCCCACCTTTCTATCTCCTTCTAATTACTTCCCTTGGCAGAACTTAGTATAGGTCAAGCAGGCAATGAATCCAGGAAAAGCAGTTTGTAGAATTTCAGCATTGGTATCAGAGAGGCAAATTAGAAGTTTGTATTTGTTGTTGAGAAACAATATGTAAATAATGGACACAAATCATGCCTTTACCCACACCCTTTATAAATATTTAAATGCCCCACAAAAAAATCCCATAATTTCATGATTACACCTAATAAAATGGAACTCTACTTTGACAAGGATGCCTTATTCTCTCTACAAAAAGGGAGACAAAATCTTAGCAATTAATAGTATCTAACATTGTATAACATTAATTTCTACCCTGGTTTAGTCATTAGTCCACCCAAATATTCTGAGAGAAAAAATAGGTATATAACAAAAGGTACTATCCAAGGAGGTCCCTAACAGCATTAGGTTTGTTTGTTTGGTTTTTTTACAGGAATTCCTTCCTACCTTTCTACCCATAATAATCTCAGTTCCAGATTTCTGCTTTATGAGTCCAATTTGGTTAAATCTTGTTAACAATCTGCTTAGATTTTTTGTTTGCATGCCATTTGAACTGGTTTTTAAAAAAGACATTCTTATGAAAGTCTACCATGTCTTTAGTTGAAGCTGCGTTGTTCACTTTGTGATATGGTGAATATACAGGGTAGGCAATAACCCTCAGTAAATTCCACTTGTATATTTGCTGGTCAGATCAGCAGCACTTGCAACTGTGTGGACCCTGTACTCTAAGACATACACTAAAAGAAAGACTGGCCCCCAAATCATATTTTGATACCGAATGATTGAAGACATTCTAGATGTCTAACTTGAAGAAAACCTTGAAAAGCATTTCCTATGTGTACTGGGCTGTCAGGTATGCATGAGCTTAAATTTACACTGGACCTGTGCTTTTCAATCGACAGGCCACAAGAGGCACACTGGTGTGCTGCAAGAACTTTTAAAACATGCAATGCCTGACTATTTAGTTAGAGGCACTGACCTCTTTTCCCTTAGATTGTCAAATAAAAAATAACAATGGCCAATACAATAATAGCCATCTGGTGTGAGTGAATCAAAATTATACTTATTTTTTTGTCAGATTGGCAAAAATATATAACATTTTAAGTGTGCTGCAGAATTGTAGTAATTAGTTTATGTGTTCCATGAGATGAAAAAGGCTGAAAATTGCTGCTCTGGGCAGCTCCAAAAATAAAACTGGGAATGGCAAAGAAGGGCTCTTTGCAGGGCAAGGCAGCTCCAAATGTGTAGCTGTTTTAGGAGTCATGGTCAACACTAGACTTGCTCCAGGAGAGACTAACTGATTATCTGCCTTATAGTTAGGATTCTTACATGACAGGAAGGTAGAAATATTGAATATATGTTCTTTATAGGCACATCCAACTTTGGAAACTACCTGAGCCAGTTAAGCTACATGCTCTTTGGTTTGTATTGTTGTATGAAAGGATTGATTCTTAACTAAATGCCCAAAATAACGTTTTCACCATTCAGGGGCAGGATGAAGTTCCTTTCACATTGTCTCTTGGTTTAGATATTTCTTTCATCTCTAAAATGATCTATGCTCTACTCTAATCCACAGGTTTGTTTTCTGTTAAAGGAGTTTCTTTTCTGTTAAAGGAGTTTCTTAAACTAACTCAAGATAAATCAGTACTTGATAATCATAGATTAATTTGTTGATCTTATGTCAACATTCTATGAGGTCTTTCAATTCCTAGCCATATATTGATGGAGTAAGTGTGGAGGATTTTGGCACTTTAATGTGATCAGTTTTAGGTATATTTATTAGAGTTCTTTTTCTGTTAGTCCTCAATTCACACCACTAAATATATAGGAGCCTTTTTTTCCTACACTATATTAAGATTTACATTGTCTCTATCCCCCAGTTCCTCAAATAAATGGTAGGAAATAAGGCCACCTGGTAGCAATGTATCCCAAATGTTGATGTTTGATAGAAATTCATGATAGGTATTAAATAATGTGAATTATAACAATGATTACAATGAAGTTAACAGAAATAATATAGAAATATAACAATGATTTTTAAATCTTACTTTAATTTCAACCTCTTAGCTAGGTTTCCTCTTTATTTTTTTTTTCTTAACTTCTCTCAGTTAAGTGAAGAAACATTTGATTAACCATTTTTGTGTTTACTTTTTCATCACTTTTACTTCCTGATCCTATGAACCCTATGCAATAGTTAACATTACAACATGCAATCAGTGATTTTTAATGTGGTGTTTTTATGATCTTCACAGTCTGCTAGTGAGTATGCATGAGGGGCAAAAGAAGAAAATAAATTTATTTGGGAAAGCATTCCTATATTTACTAATTTTTTGTAATTTCATTTAGCTTTTAGTAAAGGAGTCTGTATGTTGACATTTTAAGTGAAAACGTTCATTGATTCCTCTAAATTCCCTGTGTTTTACTTGGGAGACAATCATCATTTACAGGGCCAAGCTTTCCGTTAGAAAGGCCTGAAACAGAATAGACCTATCATGAATGTGGAATTTTAGTTGACTTTTCAGGTTCTGTCAATACCTCCACATGTTGATATAAAAGCAAATGATTTAATTCTAGCCTGTAACCACAAAAATAACTGGTTGAATTTTCTTCTTATTCAATTATTTCCAAATCAGCAAGTGATATTCAACATTATGTTTTTATCCTAATTGGAAGGCAGAGGTATTAATGACAAATAACTGTTTGAATATATGGGATTAGAGGTAAGGAAAGAGGAAAAAAACCAAATACTAAATCAGCAGTCCCTAATGATTGTAAACTATAAAGTTAATGACTTTTACCTTGACATCACCAACTCTGTCCCTCTTTGTTTTCCTGTCTATTCTCTCAGACATCCCTTGGCCTTATCACCACACTAAACAAAGTCTCATTAACATGAGAAAATTCAGTTTCTTTCAGGCCAAAGTCTTTGGGACTGTATCTCCTTCCCACACAGCTGTACTGTAAGATAGAGCAGAGTGAGAGTGACTTAACCCCTCTATGCCACTCATTCCCCACCCCCACAGTTATACTTTAGAAAGCGGGGGAGGAGCTGAAGTGGATGTAGCAATTGAATAAGGAGCAGGAGTTAAGCCACATTGTCTCATTTCCTTGTGTGTGAAATGAGAGGGAACTCCTGTCTGAGTGGGAAGGGTGACCTCAGAGGCCCCTGCTATTCCTTTGGTCCTTGACATGCAACCCACAGGTCGAAGTTCCACTCCCATCTATTATACAAATAGAGATAGTCACTGGAAGTTTTCTTCCAGAAACAGACCTTGTCCTGGCATTATTCCTTTTGACTTCATTTCCTGAACATAGCTTTTGCTGAAATCATAGAAGAAAAATGCCCAGACAGAAACATAATTGACTGCCCATGTTCAACATTAAAGAAACTACAAATGGCTAATTTTTCAAGGATCCAGAAGAAAATGATTAGCAACAGTACACTAGTTTCCAAAACCACATTTCATTTGCATTAAATCAGACTTCTGAGCATCTTATTTTTAAAAATTAATGTCATTAACATATAAAATTAAGAGCTGATACATGTTTTTAGAAACCCCAACTTCAATCATTAACAAATTCTCATCTTATATAATGCTCTGGAAATTTTTTATAATTTTTTTAGGATATATTTCAGCAGTCCTGATGGAACAATAATCAGCACACAAGTCACCAAATATTGAACCAAGACACTGTTAGTTGCTTGTTAGAGTTAATGATCGTATATGTGGAAAATAATAAAATTGGTTCTTTAATATTATGGATTTCTAGGTACAATATAGACAGAAAATATAAAAACAAAACTCAATATTTTTTTAGAGAAGACACAGAATAATATTTTATACACATTGTAAGGAAGGATGGGTTCTTAATTTTTTTTAATTAGTGTGAAAATATTTTAGATACTAAAGTTCAATCATAAAACAAACTATATGCTTATCAATAAAATGCTAAAATATATTTGAAGTGTGCATTAAGATTCTTTCCAGTCTCACTTATTTCTCTCTTTCCACCAGATCCTTCATTCTTAATATGGCACTTGTCATTATCACACATTTCCTCTCATTTATCACATATTTTTGTAGCCCAATATAAAATATCTCATTTTCTATAATTTTAAATTATATGTAATTTATCTTATACTGCAAGTTTTTTTCTAAAACTCAATTTTTATATTAGAAAATGTAGTACCCTACAAGTGCTATGTGAATCCAATCTATAACATATTAGATATAGATGTGTTATACTCTATATTAATCTACAATTTGTCCTTATAAATTATAGAGGCAATAATTAAACTAAAATAATTATTCAAACTGGTTCTATGGTATTGTAAAGACAAGAAGCTAATCAAAATTTTATTGACCTAAATTTTAGAAATTTCAAAAATCACCTTAATTTTATTTTAGCATGTATCAATATTTGTGAAATAAATTCTAAGGTAATATCAAATAGAAAAAATATTTAAATATATTAACATTTTTGTTTATCCATCTTTTAATTGATCTGTTCAACCCTTAATCTAGAAGCATACTTGTCAAATATGACACTAAAAATTAAAACTTTATTTCATTGTTCAGTAGCTTCTCCTACTCAAGTCATCTGGTAAAATAGATGACCTAGTTCTCAAAGCCTGAGATAATCTTAAGTTGTGTGGGCCCTTAACAGCACTTTTTGTTTGTTTGTTTGGATCTCCTGAGCATATAAACAATTTGATTTTAAAAGTATTATAAAGTTTAAGCGGCATCAGAGGTATAGTGATATATTGATAAAAGTTTAGAAAAACGGAAAAAGAAACTAAGCTTTCATTTTTGTTTATCATCCAATCAGTAGAGTCTTCACAGTGTCTAGAAACCATGTCATCCTGGTGAGATCCAAGAACCATCTTCCTGCCTTATCGTCAAATGCGCGTTTCCTAATTAATTCCGTATCTCTCGCTGCAACAGAGAGCTAGTAACACTGTTGTTACTCACAATGCCATAGTGCTTTGGATTCTTTTCCTCTGTATTTTCCTAATACCATTTATCTCATTTTGCTGCAATCCTCCTTTGAACCACCACGCACACTGCCTTTTAATGACTTTCTCAAAGGATGTTATTGTTCTTTGTTGATGATATCCTCAAAGGCAAGTATTGCCCTGAGAAGACAGGAAACTGAAACTGTGCACCCCCGCCCTCTACACATTTCCACCAGTGAAGTGGGGAGATATGAATCCCATGGTCAGGGTGAGGACAGTTTCATGGTGCAAGGAATGTGTCTACCCCATTATGGCACCTGGAAGAGCACATTTATGGAACATTAAATGAGGCAAGAAAGGACACAAATGAGAAGGACATGTTCAAAAATCTCAAAAGCCCTTGAAGAAACAAGAATGACCCTTTCATACAAATTCCTTAGACTCAGCAAACATTAACTGTGGAACACTAGAGAAAATCTGGAAAAATAATCTATGTTCAATATTGGTATTTTCAATATTCAAACATCAATAATGATACTAAGTTTGGGTCATCCAGGATGTTTGTTGTTCTGGTTCAAATATGTTCAAAGTATTGTGAGATTTTAGAGCTGGTAGAGAATTCAGCATCACTAGCGAGTCCCTTCAAGCACAGCAAAAACCCCTGATGCCTGTGTGGCAGCTGACGTTATATTTAAACACCTGATTCTGAATCTAGCTCAGTTTGTATTTTATACAATCTTATCAGGGGTGGAGTGGTTTAAAAATCTTGACATCTTCTCTTGTATATTTTTATGTTTATTTCATTGTTTTTTAGATCTAAAGTCCTGACAATATCTTTTATCTTTTCCTATTCATAATTTGCTCTCAGTAAGATCCAAAGTCTATATCCACATATGACTTTGAACTGTGCCAACATGTCAGAGACATTTGCTTTTTCAGTTTTGTCTCTGTGCAATTGAAGTATTTGTTTGATGGAACAAGGATTTCATGTGTGAGCAAGTAAACCAGACATGGAGAAGAAGGAATCTTTTAGTTGCTGCTCAAATCACACCATGTGGGCCACCCTAACAATCTGCTCAGCAATTATACAGACCACTTTATAAAATAGTTTATAAAATGTTTGTAACTGGGCTGTAGCATAGGTTTTCATCTTCTCTTTATCCCAAGACTCTATTAAAATGACAGCAAAGGATAACATTTATAAATCTACAATAATAAAGAAAACAGGAGAACAGAAGACGGGCTGAGCTGGTAAGAGATTGCAACTGTATTTTGGGTAATTGAACACATACAGGGTGAACAGGGCTGGGAGGCACTGAGGCCTGTGTGCTGGCAGAACAGGCTATAGGTGGTAAGGTGCCAATATGTCCTGAGAAACAGAAGAAGCCGAGGCCAAAGCAGAGGTCTGGAGTGAAAGAGAGTTAAAAAATGGGGATGCTGTATATAGGACATTAGTATGTATTCACCACCAAAAACATGGAGAATTAGAGTAAGAAAACTTCTGTTTTCTGGTAAAGAAACCTGGTTGTTTTTGTTTTTGTTTCTTTTTTTAAGAAAATGGGATTCTCCTCAGGGTAAATCAAACACTTCCAGAAAAAAAATTATCTGAATTTTAATGTTCAAGTATCACCAATATAACTATCAACTTACTTACTGAACACTCTAAGCAGAGACTGCTATCAGTATATACAGAACTGCCAATCCACTTTTTATGCATAACTTTTAAATATCAATTGATAATCACCTACCTCTGGCCACAAGAAAAAAATTTTCCATTTGAATAGTAAAGGTTACCATAAACATACAGAAAACATGGAGATAATGGAGATAACGCAAGAGGCTATAATCATAATCTATGATGCCAAATTTATGCCATATATATACCAAAATTATATGTATATGTGTATATATGTATATATGAGTGTGTATAGGTATATAGGCATGTATGTGTTCATGTCTCAGTTCCCCAAGACCATTTCCAGTTCCAATAAATCCCTAGGATAACTCACAAACTCATAGAGTTGTAGTCACAGCTATGACTTATTACAGTTAAAAAGCACAAAACAAAATCAGCAAAGGGAAAAACTGTATGGGGCTAAGACTAGATGAAGCCAGATGCAAGTTTTAAAGAGTCTTCGCCCAGTGGAATCATGCGATAGATTGTTCTTAATTCCCCCACCAATGAGTTGTAACGCCATGTCACATATGACACTCTTATCAGTTGAGGGAATGGTGGGAGTTCTTCTGAAATTCAAGTTCCTTTATTCTAACCAAGGGCTAATCATGCGAGCAGAACTTTCTAATGATAACAATCTGCTTTGTTAACATTTCTTGAAAAACATGGTAATATAGGAGAAAAAAGGAAGAAATTTTTAAATAAATAATGAAAAAAAACTTCCCAGACCTTATTAATTTATTCAACAAATATTGGCTTGGGGTTTTCTAAGCTCAACACCAGGATGCGAAAGAAAAGAAAACAAAGCTCACTGACTTTGTGTACATTCTACTGCATAAAAGAAAAATAAATATGATAATTTACTAAATTGTACAAAATTTGAGGTGTTAACAGTACTATGACACAATATAGAGAAGGGCAAAAAGAAGTTGGAATCTATGGAGGAAGTTTATAGCATTAAATAGAATTGATCTCACAGAGAAGGTGAAATTTGATCAAAGGTTTCATTTTCAACAAACATAAAGACAGAGATCAAAACACTGAATTTAGCACTCTGGAGAAATCTAATGACTTCAGTGGGAGCAGACTCACATGGCTAAGTAATATTCCGTTGCATGGCTATACTATATTTTGGCCATCTATTAATCAGTTGATGAACATTTGGATGGTTTTCACTTTTTTGGTTTTTATGATTAATGCTGCCATGGACATTTATGTACACATATTTGCATGGACCTATATTTTCAGTTTTCCTATGTGCATGTACCTAGGAGTGGAATTGCTGGTTTTCATGGTAACACTATGTTTAACTTTTGAGGAACTGATGAACTGTTTTCCAAAGTGGCAAGGTCATTTTACATTTCCATCAGCAATGTATGAAGGTTTCAGTTTCTACATATCTTTATTAATGCTTATTATCCCCCATTATTTTTATTAGAGCCATCCTAGCAGGGATGCTTCATTTGTTTTATATCTACCTTATACCCACCTGAAGGGCACCTGGCATAGCATAGCACATAGTTTGACTGAGTAAATGGATAAATGATTGAAATAAATAACTACTATTCATACCTATATAATCCATGTGCAATTAAGGTTCTTATTTGCATTCCCTCATTAAAAGATGATTTTCTCTTCTATTTTACTATTTTTGGCATGGAAATCAGTCTGTTGAAAATATCTCTCTTGTAAATACCTGAATGAAGTTCAAAATACTCTCATTCATTCTTGCAGGTATTTCCGATCATGTACCATGAGTTCCACAAAAGTTCACAGCTACTGAACATGGTATTTTAATAATAATTATTTTAATCTGCTCTGATTTCATCAGCATATTTTTTTCCCTTTTTTCCTTTCTGCCTCTGATTTTAGCTATCACATTCTGATTTCTCTCCACTCACAGGCTTTTCAAAAGAACATGAAATAAAAGCAAAACCAAAGAGTCGTTTGAAAATATACAGAAATCTGTTCCTACCTCCTTTTTCTGGGTCCCTGTGAAACATTAATTGTGAGGATCATTTCAAAGTTAAAAAGGTGCTTGCTTCTTAAACACCACTGCATCACCCACAAAACCGGGCTGCCCCACAGAGGGATACAAGGCAGGTTCTCCATCTTGGGTTGCACCTGCTAAATGGAACGTGTATTATATTCTACATTAGATTGCTAGAAAACCTTAGCTTATAAAAGGATTTATTTACTTATGTCACAACATTCCTAATACCAGCCAAGATCAAATCAAGGCTAACACTTAATAGGAAAAAAAATAATGCATAGACTCCCCTGTTTGCTTTTTGTTTATGGGCTAAAGTGTTCTTTATGGATTACAGAAACAGCTTGCAATAATAAAGTATAAATATAATGTAACTGATGACTCTTTTAATTATTCTTCTCTACTAATAGAGTAACTAATGGTTTAGCAGGCAATCTATTGATGATTTTTTATCCAGTTGCCTATATTTGATGGACGTACTTGGCTATTTGATCATGCCAGATAGTTTAGCTTATCAGACAGCTCTGCCATATGTATATAAATGTAGTAACTTACCTATTTGTAATATAGGCTAGAGGGATCGAACAGACTTCATTGTTTCATAAGCCAAAGAAGTTTTTCATTTGTTATGCAAAACCATTAAGTAATTGCATCATTTCTAGTATATTCTGAATCAAACCATACTGAAAACCTTTACCATATGCCTGTTTTCACAGGGCAAGGTTTTTAGTTAGCTATTTTTTGCTTTTAAAACATCTGTGTTTGTTTATTGGCAGTATAAATATTTAAAGAGAGGGGGAAAAACTTCAAACTATAAGTGAAATCAGCTTTCTCAGCCCCCTGTTGCTTGAAATAAACTTCATGGAACTTTTCAGTGTGAACATGTAAGAGCACTGGGCTGAAGTCAACAAAAGGATGAGTAATCTTTTGAATGTGTTGTTTATTTCAAAAGTAAATGAAGAAGTGGTTCTCTTCAGAAATAAATTATATTGGGGTTTTATGGGATGAATAATGTTCTATAGTACAGGCTGTTAGCTTTAAACTCTGTCCCAGTATTGTTAACCAGAGTCCCCAAGAACGAGCTTTAAAATATTTAAAAAATAAATAAATCATAAAAAACTATCAGAAACAATATCTCTGAAGGAGGCCTTTAGTTAATTTGTTACAAACAAAGATTAGTACAGAAATGTTTGGTACCGAACCATTGTTTATTTTTTTCTTCAAGTTTATAGTGCTTTACTGTTTTAATGATTACTGTTTAACCAAGTTAATTAGTAAGTCATAACATAATTTAGATGGGGATATCAATAAGTCTTACTTTGCAGGGCTGTTTGCTAATCTTTTGTGAATTTGTTTTAGCAGATAATTGCATTCTAACTAGTTAATGCTCTGAAGTTGGTGCTTCATGTGTAATAGGTCCATATGCAACTCAAATTTTTTTTATATACGAGGTCTGTCCAGAAGGTATCCAGCCACATAATATGAAAAATAGAGATATTTATTGAAGAAGGTAAAAGATACAAGAAGCATTGAACATAGGACAAAGACACCCCGGTCCCCTGTGTGAGGCACCTTGGGACCTCACACAGTTCTCCCAATTGTCATCAGCTACCCTGTTTTAATTTCCTGAATCTCATTGATAATTGAAAATCTCTTCCCTTTCAAATATTATTTCAGTTTGGGGAAAAGCCAGAAGTTGCAGGCTGCCAAGTCTGAGCTGTAGGGGGGCTCAGTCACCTGGGAAACTTGATGTTTCGCCAAAAAACCCTGCATGAGACGTGATGCATAAGTGGTGTGTTGTCCTGATGAAGCTGCCAATGACCAGCTGCCCATAGCTGAGGGCTTCTGAATTGTCCAAATAGTCACCACAAAGGAATGTTAAAGTTTAATGAGAAATTCGATGCAGATTCATTACTCTACTCTCTCAGTCATTTTGAATGCGATGGCCACACAGTACACATGCTCACTCAACGGCATCTACCACCCCCACTGACTAGTACACTGAAGTTATCCTTGTTCACTCATGCTCATTCCAGTCCACGCTCCTTGGCTGCCAGGCTACATTGATGTTGTGTAAACCATTCTCCTTATATTAACAATGACTGGACTTTTTGAGGGCAGACTTCCTATTTATCTTGCTTAGTTCAAATCAGAAAACTTATACACTAAAATAGACAAAGAGGATTTAAAGTTTTCATACTATATATAACTATATTAATAAGAAGACCAATGCTTGTCATGTAGATGGACATCATATATGTTTCAGATCTGTAAAGAGAAATGAACTACACTTAACACAAATGAGAAAACAAATCTTCCCCCTGGCAAGAGAGAAAAATGAAATATTTTAGGCCTTTGGTTTTCAGAAGGGACATTGCTTTACTCTGTAGTGTCTTTGATATAAACTTGTATCTGGTTTTTATGTTTATAGATCTTAAGACAGTAACTCAACTCCATTATTTTGTTGTTGAAAGTGAGGCCTAAATTTTTTTAACATTTGTCTCTGCAAGGTCATGAAGGGGGTTAAAGGCTAAGGTATCTCTTTTGTAAGTATGTTTTCATTTGCTTGTTCCTTTGACCAGCAGAGCATCTGTTTTGCTAATAGATATGTGGAAGAAACACAAAGGTCTTGTGATGTTAATAGATACATGGAAGAAGGCATCTCTAAATAATGGGTAAATCAGAAATTGTTTGAAGCCTATGCTTGTCTATTTCAGTACAGTAAATTATAATAAAAAACAAACAAACAAACCTGTCCTTGAGTCTGTTAAGGTGGTTGGAATCAGAAAATTTGAACTTGAATTCCAAGTTTGCCCATCACTAACTAGGTGACTTCTGATTAATTAGTTCTGTTATCTGTGCCTCCGTGTCCACCTCTGTAAAATAAAGTGTTTGCAGGAGATAATCTCTAGGTTTCTCCCCAGACCTAACAGTTTATGATATAGGTTCTAATTATGTGTTTGGTAATTGTGCTTCCAGGGATTTTCTGTCAAAGTGAGTTAGTTCTTATGAAACAAGTTTCTGCCAGAGCCAAATGTCATCTATAGTTGAATATGCCCCACTGTACATATAATTAATGTTGCTAAGTGTAATCACTAGGATGTGCTTAAAATCACTAACTAGCCCCCCTTAAATCAACTGGGCATTTACAAAATTATTTCTATCTTATCAACCTAAAGAAATTCAGAGTCCTAGTTTTCCAAAGAGAAAAATTTTGACCATGAGCTACATTATATCTATGACATTATTCAAATTTAATTGAACATATACTTATGGAAGCTTAATGAGTGTGTGTTTGTCAGCTGTTATAAATTAAAAGGCATATAAAGGCATACATTCTTTGTATGAAAGATACTTGGGTGGATTAAAACAGTCTCAGGAGGACATGATGTATCGCCTTCTCAAGAGATTCTTTCGATATTAGGATTCACGCTTTTAAGAGGATGCCACAGTGAAAAATATTATCTTTGCCAAACTAATGATGCACAGATACTCAAGGGAGAGTTAGACTAGAAATCTGAATCCTTGTGTTACAAGGCAAACCCTGATACTAAGTAGCAATTTAAGCATTGGTAAAGCATCCAAAGTCCCTGTGCCTTAGAAATCTTGTCTATAACCTGGGCATGTGACACCTGATATACAGACTTAGAGATTTTTTTGAGCATTTAACAACATTATCAACAAGCTCCGGGAAAACTAAAATGATTCATGATGGCACGCCAATGTCCTCAAGAGCTAATTTGTTAAACTTCCTCCTTTCATTTAGAGAATTAAAGTTTTCCCTCATCCACCAATTTCTGTCACTCTTCAGAATAAAAACTGAATCCAAACTATAAGCCTCCCCGTATTACTTTAACAACAAATATGATAAAGAGATCCATTGGCATGTTGGATATACCAATAATAACTGATTATCACACATACAAACAATTCTGTAAACCAAAACCATTTGTACAATTGTTCATTACAGAGATGAATCCAGACTCCCTTCTACATTGTTAAGATAAATACAGTGTTCTTGGCAAGTTTCTATTAAACCCAGGCCTATTTACATAAACAGAGAAGAAGACTTTTCCCTTTGTAATGATTTTACTGTACTGTGGAACATTTATTTCTCTCCATCCATGGTGCTAACCACCACCAACTTTTTGCTATATTTTTGGCTATAGGCTCAGATTTGTTTAATTCTCTATTTTTCCAAATCATTAAAAAAGATCCCTTTCCTTCAGAGTTTCCAGCAAAGAGAAACTTGGTTCTCTTTAATTAAATCCAGTGGCCTGAAACACCAAGGAGAAAAGGTAAATTCAGGAGATTCCAACAGGAAGACACTGCTTCGATCAAAAGAAGTGTCCCTGTAGTATCAAGCTCAAAATGTGAATTAGGACACATCTCTGGAGAAAACAAAAAACGTAGTGTTCTATAGCTTTCTGTACTAAGTATGCATAATTTATTAGCTAGAAACATGATTTACTCTAAGTCATGTTTCACTCCTCTGAGGATATTATTGGTGAGTATTCTCACCAATAATAATAAGATGATATTATCCAATTCTTAGGTTGTTCTTAGACTGAAATGTGATATGTAGGATATGAAAAAGCAACCTTTGGTCAGTGTCTATCACATGCCCCATTTTCTTCTATACTCTCAAAAATGCATCTCAATCAAACTTCACATAAACCCTTGACATATTTGCTACTATATGCACTTTACAAATGAAGACAGCAAAGCATAAGAAAACTGAAGAATGGTTATCACATGCCCACTGTCACACAACTAGTAATTGGAACTGAAAACAATGGCTCAAAAATAAATCTACTGTATTCCAAAATGCATGTTCTTTCCTCTAACCCATGATTTCTCATGCAGAGCCTCCAATAAATGTCACCTTTATTCATTTATAAATCATTAGAATGAGCTAGAGAAAATACCTTCAAAAAGTCCCATTTCTACCACCAAATATAAGCACTTCAGGGCAATAGCACCTAGATCATATATCAATCTTATCGGATATTACATTGTAGTGGAAAGAAAAATTGACTCCGAGGCCAACACATCTGATTTCATACCCAGGTTCCACTTGACTGGATTTAAATTATCCAAAGTATTTAAATTATCCAGGTCTCAGTTTTCTCATCTGTAATTGAACCTGTGACCTTTCAGTCTGTGGAATGACAAGCCAACCAACTGAGCCACATCAGCCAGGTGTGAACATAATTTTTAATTATGTAAAATCTTTTTATATAATGAAGTGCACCAGTAACCACATCTTTTAAAAAAGGAAGTATTCTGTGAGAAAAATTGCAAAGTAAATAATAATGAAGTTTATATTGAAAATATAAAGAGTAAAAAAAGAAAGTTATGAATGAGGAATTTACATAAGAAATAGTTGATTTTGTATAAAAATATATTTACCTTCTTTGATAAATAACATTAAATACTACTTTATATCCACCTTTATTAGTCTTCTGTTGCTTCCATAACAAATGACCAGAAACTAAGCGCCTTATTATGATAAATTTATTATCTCAGAGCTCTGGTTGTCAGCAGTCGGACACAGGTCCCACTGGGCTAAAGTCAGGTTATCGGCAGGGCTCCGTTCATTTCTGGAGGCTAGAGGGAAGAATCTATTTTCTTGTCTTTTCCAACTTGTAGAGACTTCCTGCCATGCTCTTACGATTCACCTTATGCTAATTCAGGTTGCTATCACTTGAGGTCCCAACAGGAGACGTGTTGTGGGGTAGGGGGGCCATATCAATCTATCTCCATGTCCTAAAACTATACATAAGATTGACTAAAAATATAAAGACTTATATTACTTAAAATACTGATTATTAACATTCAAATTCATTTCATCTTATTATAAAAACAACAGTATTTTCTCTCTTTTTTGAGACTATTTTTTTCTCTAACACGTCTACAGTTTTTTTATGGAGAAGATACTCTTGCAATTCTTTTGTCGTATTCAGTCTACAACCCTGCAACCTATAGCACTGTTTAGTGTTGGAACTATATTAGGACTCTAATTTTATAATAGCAACTAGAGAATATTAAAGTCAGAATCAGGCTCAGATATTGCTAGCCCAATTTACTATTAGGAAGCTATTAGCATTTTATGTGGTAGAATCCTTTGTTGTTCAGCAATTTCTACATATAGTAGTACATTTAACACATTCTTGAATATCCTTCATTAAAAGAGTCAACACACCAACAGACATTTCCAAGTTTATCTTTCCAAATGGATAGTCATAAGACTCATGCTGAGGAAATGAAGAAACTAGCCAAAATCAAATTTATGGTGAGTGCAGAAATAAGGTAAGAAACAGTATGTCTTGACTTGCTCTTCTGTTCTCCTTTCTGTTATTCAGTTTCATACACTTATTTTCAAAATGCTATCTTTATATAGTCAACTAAACTTTCTGTTTTCCAACATAATTGATTGAACAACTCAATATTCTATTAGTTTTTTGATCTTTTTATTTTTAATATATTTTAAGAGTATAACACATATGTAATTATTTTACTTTATTTCTTCTTTTACAAGTAATTTTAAAAATCAGTCTTATTGAAGAAAAAATGTTTACTCTGTCTTAATAATAACTCTTATTGATAGAGATATGTATTGTTAAATATGCTTAATTATAATATAGAAGAATTAATATAAATTAGAGTGGATTGCTCATTAATAAAAAATTAACATGAAGCATATTCCACCAATAAAAATTACCATCCAAAAGAAAAAGTAAAGTTGTTTTTCAGTGACATGAAAGTGTGAGCCCACAAACATGTCTTGCTAACATAATAGCAAACTTCTAATTTTTTTTTCAGATTTGAGAGGATAGAACATATCACATTCAATTAAAATTTTAAAATATGAAAAAAATTTATTATATAAACATCTGAAAAATATTAACAGTCATCACAATCACTGATTTACTCAATGGACACCCTGGAAGTCTACAGCATACATGAAATACCCAAGTTCTCCTGGGTGAGGAATGTGTGGGTATGCCTAAGAAAAAACTGGATGGAAAGCTGAAGGAGCACCAATTAATGATGTAAAGCAAAATATTAAGACTGCCTGAGTGTTATGGGGATAGACAGAAAGAAATTTGGTTGTATCAATCTGTTAAAGAAATCCCTTCTTTCTATAGATGGCATCAGAAGTAATTCAGCATTGTCTATTTCAGTTGAATTGCAGAAGCCAGCAAATGCATGGGAATGCCCAGAAATTTAGCTCAGCTGAACACAGAAGCAAAACCACTCAATAGAGATCCTTCTGACAAACTGCAAAAATGAAGTGTAGGGGCCACAGTTGCTGGTTAGATAGAGTTACACAGAGCAAATACTGTCAGTGTCTATATGCAGTCTAATGACTTAATGCTTATTATCAGTATAATGTTTTATTTCCTACTAATTAAACTTATTCATATAATAGTTGTAAGAGTAGTTGTCTAATATTTTAGCTATTGCTAGCAGTGTTGTGAAAGAGGACATGTGCCTCCTAGCAAAAGTCCATGAGACTAATTATCCAAAGAAATTCCTGCCACAAATACAACTAATTGAGGTGTTATCTGCATAGGTGAAAACAAAACTCTTCATTGAATTTTGTTCTATTTTTTATTCAAAAGCTACTGCACCACAAGTCTGTGTTTGAGTTGTGTTTACTCTAAGCAGATGCTTTCATTTAAGGTTGGGAAAGAATATACATCAAGGAGGTTGGTAGAAAGGAATACTGATTCCCAAACAAATGATGGCCCATAAAAGTGCTTCCAGCTTCACCTAATTTCCCTTCCACTGGCAGCCTCACTTCATCTGGCTCCGACAGGTACTCTCTCCTGTTCTTGAGAATCCAGTGAAAATAATAATAACGATACCCTTCTCTCACAAGTGTATTACCCAATGGACTTTCTGTGTTACCTGAGCCCTCATTATAGCAGACCAGGAAACCCAATGGATGCTGGTTTCTAGATTATTATAGAATTCTAACTTATTTCATAGTATACTGAATATGTTGCAACATGCTTTAATGTGTTTTCTCATTTTTTGTGTGACTGATTTTTTTTCTCTTACTTGTCTGCACTCTTTTCATTGGAAAGATAACCTGACAATTCTTTTGTTATATTCCATCTCTAATTCTCCTACCCACAGCACTAAATTCAGTGCTGAAACTATATCAGGACAGTATAATTTGATAACAGCAACCACAGAAAATTAAAGCTGGAATCAGTCTTAGATATTGTTATTCTAGATGTTTACATGTTACTTTTCTGTCACTCCTTATAAGTGTTTATTTTAGATAGTGTATTAACATTTTTCATAACTCCAGCAACTGAGTAAAGACCTTCTCTTTCTCATTTTTTTTTATCTCTTCCTATTTTGCTAAAAGTTAGTTATAAACTGTGATCTCAATTATATCTTTAGTTCTGGCAATGAATTTTTTATTTTCCCATTTATTTACTGCATTTTTGTCCTCATTAATGATGGGAAATTGTAGCATGGAGGAGAAAAAGTAAATCTTTATCAAATGCCTATTATAGATCGATATTGATACTGTATTAACTTGTAAACACATTCTAACTTAATTCACTGGGTAATCTTGCAAAGTGATTTCTTTCTCTATTTGAGACTTAAAGACAAGATCTGCAAATTAAACCAGAACCATGAGACTCAAAGTCTGTTTTTGTTTGTTTGTTTTTTACTATAGCTGTTAACATGTTTTATACTAATCCTGAATAAAAATCTTGAACTAAAGATCTTACTTTTAATTTTTAGGATCTCAACATTTAGGAGCCTTCTGTTATACATGGTCCAGTTTAACGCTAAATGAACACAGATATAAAATGAGTTAATAGCAATTTGAGACCTTATAGGAGGGGCCTATAATCCAAAGTGAGTCAAGCATTGATTTGTTTATATTTATTCAGTCATAAAACCATTTTTAAGCTCTTCCTCTGAGCCAGGCACTGTGCCATATTCTCAGAATTCAAATTTGAACCTGATACTTGTATGGACTGAATGTTTGTGCCTCCTTCCAAATTCATATTTTGAAACCCTAACCCCCAATGTGATAGTATTTGCAGGTGATGTCTTTGGGAGGAAATTAGGGCAGGGTTAAATCATGTGGGTGGAGCCCCCACGGTAGGCTTAGTGACTCTACAAGGGGATGACAAAATAGGGTGCTCTCTATGCCCTGTAAGGATACAAAGAGATGACTGTCTGCACCCAGGAATGGTGGCCTCACTAGACACCAAATGTGCCAGCATCATGGACTTATTCAGCCTCCAGAGCTGCAATAAATCTCTCCTGCCTACAAAACCCAATCTATGGTACCTAGCAGCCCAAACTAAGACAGACACTGTCCCTGCCATTATAGAATTTTTCTGTTAAAGATCTGAGAGTCCCTGTAAAAGCCTGTGAGTCCCTTCTATTGTTAAGTCAATTCCTAAAGTATAAAGTCCTTTCAAAATGTGTTATTGAGTGCTTATCTTATCTGCATAAAATTGATCTTACAATTTCAAACATCAAATAGGATATTGAATTTCATATGTAACAGGTTTAAGTAGCATATCCTTAGCTTGTATGGGGAAGTACTGGGATGAAAGCCTGAGTCTCACTTTAGAGCCAATGCTCCATTCACTATACTGCAACAGACTCTTTTCTTAAATGGAAATACTCCTATAGTCCAAATTAAGCAATATATTAGACATTACTAGAAGCTATTTCCACTGATAAATTTTGGTCCTAAGAAAATTCTTTGTTCTAATACAAATCCAAATAGTAGAATGCTAGGACTAGAAAGGATCCTAGAGATTATTTCAGCCTAAATTACTTGTTTTACAGATGAAGAACTAGAAATGCAGGGGAATTATGTAAATTACACTCAGTCAGTGAAAGAATCATTGAGCCTCCTAACTACAATTCAGCCCTCTTTTCAATACCCTATGAGGACTTTTTCCTAGCATGAACATTCCTGCTATTATATGCTGCTTTTATTGTGTTTAATGGGGTTGTATGATTGACTTTTATATTCTAATAATCCAGATCCATTTGCCTGGATAAAAAATTTTGTTCTCATCTTTTCTTTTATTCATCAAAATGCCAAAGATAGCACATACTGAGCTGTTACATATCCTAAAACATTATTGCTCACATTTATGTTCTCTTGTTCCAAGGAGTGAAAAAAACACTATTAAATTATAACAAATCTGTTTGTAATATATTCCACAGCTTTACGATGACCTGAAATGTGAGCTTGGTGATAGGCATCTCCAAATAAACTCCCATCATTTCCTCTATTTCCTCTGCTCTCTGCGTATCTGGACAGTTGGTCAATGTCGTCACTCATCTGTAAATACTATGCAGCCTGTGTTATGCAGTGCAACTTGTTTCAAAATCTACAACAACACAAATCAATAACACTGCCTACCATTTTCTTAACCCAAGATTTGAAAGGCACTGAAGTGTTTTAGATGAATCGGCTTATTGCAGTCATAATTTGGTGTATTGCACAGTGTGTATTTGTGTATGTGTATGTTGTCATCCCCCCTTTTCATATTCTGATGACTACTGATAAACATTCAGAAATGCTACCATTTCGATTCCATTTTATTACACTAGTTAAGGAAAATATATTTTTGTCACCAGAGAAAACCCTTGACTCCAGTTTCATTCTAGTGCCTAAAATGAACAGCTGGAAACATTCTTGAAGAAGATCTTCAAAGTCAGATGATATAGGTTTAAATTACATTTTTATCACTTACAATTAGTTGACTTTGGACAAGTAACTTAGCATTTCTCTGTCTCAGTTTTATCATCTGAATTAATGGAGTTAATCATATTACTTCTTAGGGTAGTTGTGAAGATTAAATAAGAAGACCTGTGTATCATTTTTGGCCCTATCTCTGGTACCTAGCAAGCATTTCATATACATTTAACTCTAACAATGCTGATGATGACAGTGGTCATGACAAAGCTGAGGATTATGATGTCACTGCTCAGACTCCAAATATCCAAGTCAATGACAAATTACCCAGAATAGGTTCCATAGTTCATATTAAATGTCCTGCAACAAGGAACACAGGCAGATTTCTGATGACTCAGCTACAAACACATCATGTTAGCCAAGACCAGCATTACCAATAGAGAATCCAAAGAAGCAAAAATCGATGCAATGTATTTGGAAAAGTCACTATAGGTGTGGATTTGTGTATAGAATGTTAGCCATTTACAAAATTATATAGATCTACCCCTTTATTGACAGGCAGGACAAGTGGGGACTATGTCAAGAGAAAGCTATTAAGTCATGGGAGAAAGAAAATTGGATAATGCCCAAGGAAATAGGCGGGGAATGGGGCAGGTAGCTAAAATAACCCTGTATGAAATGAGTTGGCCAATGTACGGCATGGCAGTGACTGTGGAACCATGGCACTTAGACAATCACATGATATTAGAGTGAAAAGCAAGACAGAAACAGCAATAAGATGTTATCTGGCTCAGTATTGGAGAACACCTGATGGAGTTCCCCACTCATGTTGTAAAGGGACCAAGGTAAGAATAGCATGAGATGAGAAGGGTAGGAATTGTCAGCCGAGGTCTCTATAAATTCATTGATTTACCTAAAACCATAGAGCTCCTTAGGTGCTGACCTATTTTTAAAACTCATGTCTTTTCACTCATAATCCTGAACTTGTTGCACTAGGTCACATGAGAAATGCTAAACCAGGCTAATTTACTTAAGACCAAAAGTACTTTCATAAACATGTATGTGTTTGCTAACACAAACCCCATAGATCTGATGACTCCAGATTCTTTCAAAAAAATTGTTCCAATTAGATCAAAAAGGGTCATCATATAGGAACTTCAAAAACTATCTGTCTCAATGTCCTTTTAAAATTTTTAAAAGGACATTAATATGTTTCTACTGTTAGTTTCTTAGGAGTACACATATACTTGAATAATTCTTTAAACTCCTGCACCTTTCTAGGTTATCAGTTTAAATTTTTAAAATCACTTTTTCTGTCAATGTATCCAGTGGCCATGTTAATATCCACTGAATAACCCATTAGGGGTCAGAACACCTTAAATCCAGTGTCCTTAGGAGGGCTCACATCCTCTCCCTGAGAAAACTAATTTTCTATCTCTAGTCTCTTCTTTACTATCCCTTCTATTCATGCTGTTCCGGCTACTCTGATTCCCTCAACTGTCCAAGCTTTGGGGCCTTGTACTTGCTCTTCCTCCTGCTTTTCAAGCTATCCCTACCCCTGGCATTAACATGAATGACTCCCTCACTTCCTGAAGGTCTTTACTCAGAACTCACCTTCTCTAAGGCCTTTGATGTACCCTTGTCAAATATTTCAATGCACACAACTTTTCATATTATTTCTTCCTGCTTTATGTTTTTTCTTTATATTGATACCTAACTATATCTAATATGTGATACACTAAAAATATATATGTAATATATATATATCTTTATATATGTATATTTATGAGAGCAGGGTTTTCTTTTTCTGTTTTGTTTAATGCTAGGCCATCATTGACAAGAACATTACCTAAATTTAATGAGTAAATAAGATAATATATAAAAAACAAACCAAGTGAATGAATTCATGTTCCTTTACAATAAGACTTAAAATTGTATTTCTCTGAAAGAGGGGCAATACAAAATACCTTTCAAATTATATAACAAAGGGTTTTAAAACTTCTTTGACATTAAATTCCTTCATATTGGCCTTTTATACTCAGCAAATTTTATTTCCATCAATATCAGTGCAAGGATTTCTCTTCTACTCAGGGGCTTTTAAAAGGATTGTCACATTTTTTGCATTCATCCCATCATTTCCACTTTTGAAAGTCTACACTTATTCCTCTTTTCTATTCCAAATCCCACATCCTTGTAAGGACAGTACACATTCTTTCTTTTCTAGGAATAACTCCTGTACTACAGCTCAAACTAATCTCTTTTTTTCTGGATCATTCATTAGCTAAACCACTCATTTGACCATCTCACTTTATTCATCTAGATATTTCTTGTAGCATTCTCTTGCTCTGGAGTATAATGATTTGTTCATAGTTTAAATTATTATTATTTATTCCTTGTCTTAGCTGTACATTTACCGAAGTCTCACTGATGCTTTTCAGCTGTTTGAAACCTTTTCATACCTAACATAACGTCTAATATATGGTACATGCTCAGGAAATATCTGTTGATAGATTTACTCTAATGGTGACTGTAGCAATGTAGTGCCTTTGGTTTAAAAGATCATTTAAATATAATAGGATAGCTAAATTGGTAGGATGTCAGACTGGGGCAATCAGAAGTTATAGCCTCTGCCAACAAATCTGTCTCCAAAAAATAATTACCTAGTTTGCCCTCAATCCCATTAGAGTCTTCCTAGAAGACAAGTGAGGAGGCATCATCTGACAGTGTCATAGAATGAAGTGAGAAGCTTTACTATTAAGTCACAAAGGTAAATTTTCATTCTTTCCCAATTTCCATAGCTATCCTAAGCCTAATCCTCATGTTTCATGAACAGGAGGTTCAATTATGTGGTAGAATCTAATTTATTGCTTATGCATCAGCCTTTAAAAAGGATACTCTGGTCCAGAGGCAGGAAGGTGTACAATGCTTCAGAAAAGCAAATGTAACAAGCTCAACAATAAAACCATGTACAATTGGGTACTCACTCTCATGAGCTGTTTATCTCAATTTTACATCTTGCTTATCATTTTGGAAAGCGTTTTTCTTCTTAAAATCCTATCTGTTTTTGAAGACAGTAAAGCTATATTCTAATATGGCAACAATTGCAGTAAATTTTTGTTATTTACTGAAATATTTTTGCATCTATTGTTTCTATTTTATTTCCAACAATAAATTGCTTGAAGTGTGGGTTAGTGCATAAATATTCACCACAAATTAAATGGTTGTCATAAATGTTTTGGGGAAATCGCATTGAAGCATAAACCAAAACACTGCGTGATTTATCATTGAGGCTGCTTAAATCTCGAGCAATTCATAGGAAGTCAGGGAGGAGAAGCACTTTCCCAAGCAGCTCTCTAAGCATGTATGTGCTTGTGTGTGTGTACGCTTATGTGTTTTCATGGACATCTCAGGTCAATTTGGAGAGGATTGTGTGGGTTAAAGTTAATGATTGTTTAAAAATGAACTAATGCAATCTGAAGGAGAAAAAAAAAAACAAAAAATCTTCCATGGTTGTGAATGTGCTCTGGGGCTTATGAAAAAGGAATTGCCATTGACCTTGTTAGTTTAATTAAGTGATTCCCAATTAAGATACTAACAGAATGTTGCCAGCTAATGACATGCAAAATAATATTGGCTCAAAGTGTATGCTATAATTCTTAATGATGATTATGATGATGATGATGATGATGATACCAGTGATGGCTTATTACTATGGAGCAATGGCTGAAAGGACAGAGCATTCTAAAACATACACTTTTGATATTGCATGGAAGAAAAAGTAACAGGCCTTTATCCTTTGCGAAAGGCCATGAGGCCATAGGTCCACTTGGGAAGGAAGAGAGAAATAGTGAAACAGAACAGAAAACATGAGAGTAACATGTCTGCTGTTGAAAAACAGCAACACCACTAACAAAACCGAAACTCTCAGAGCCTAAATATGTTCCAGCATGGTTTTGAGATTTAGCCCAAACAGTTCATAGTTGCTGCATTTCCCCCAGGGCTCTCCTAATTCTCCTCTCCAAAGCTGGCTGGGGTTTCTGGTAAACCTGGAGGGGTTTCATTTTCATGAATGTACCTGTGACTTATTGATGATTGCAAGGTGTACCCCTTAATGGAGAAGAACAATTACTTTAAAGATTACTTCAGTAAGTCAGATGCGCCCCTGTCCATGAGTGGTACCTGAAGATAAGGAGTAAGTAAGGCCAAGACCCAGAGGTGAGAGCCCCACACAAAGCTGGGAGAGGGAACCTTCGCTCATCAGAAGCAACACATGGACCCTGTGTCCTGCAGGCCTCAAGGACCACATTAGCAGAGAAGGAGACACCCTTGTGCAGAGGATCTAGACAGACAAAGATGAGGAACTTAGCCACTGCTTGCCATAATCTGCCACCTGTCCACTCAACCAAATCCTTCCACTTGACAAAGTGTGACCTATACGAGATCCAGATATTTCCATGGTGCTAACCACATATCTACCCTGATAGCACTGATTGTCTTTAGCATCCTTTCATATCACAAGTGTTTATACCCACATAATATGCTCTGGTTATTTCTTGTGCATTATTTTCAACATCTAAGCTATATGCTTCTTAGGGACAAGGACTTTGTCTTCATTTCATCTATCTTTCGACATTCCGTGATGAGAGAAATACGTATGTATCGTCACTCAGTAACTCTGGATGAATAAAACAAATGAATAAATGAAAGAGTTACAAGCTTTAATTTACCAAATTTGTTAGTCTTTCCTGGCCTTGCTACTGATAAATCAACACTCTTTCTAATAAATCCTCCATGCAGTTATCTTCGATATATGCGAGAATAGTATAGGACATACACAAAGATGTTTCTCTCTACAAACAGACATGGAAGACATTGGCATACACTCATAATCCACTTCTCCTTATAGCCTAACAATCATGTAATCATTCTTGTCAACGTAGCAACGCAGGTGCTCCTGTTAAATGATCTAATTTAAATACCCATTTCCATCCTGTCTCTGGAGACTTCTTCAGAAAACACATACCATAATTGGGAAAATCACCACCTAGCAGGAAAGCAACATTTTATGCACATAAAATAATTAGAGGGCAGGGCAAGATGAACTTGAAATTCTCTCTCCCCTCCATCCTGCAATTCGTCCTTTATTTCCTATGCCCACACCTAAATAATATAGTGGGAAGAGTGACTGCCCTCTTTCACTTACCCCCATATCCAAATTGTCCAAGTCCTGTCAATTCTTGTACCTCCATAATATCTTGGGAACCTGTCATCTTTCCTCCACTTCTAGTTCTATTCCCTCAATTATGGTTTCAGTAATTTCTCTCCTAAATTATCTCTTATCTTTTTTTAACCCCAGTTAATGCCTTCCTGTAATTTATCTTCCATACAATTTCTGGAGTGATCTTTTTAAAATATAAATCTTACTAAATTACTCCTCCTTGTAAAACCCATGAGTCCTCAAACTTGCAGAATAATATTCACATTATTTTATGTAGAATATAAGGCCATGAAGGATGAGGCTGTTACTTAAAAAGAAATATATCATCTGTTCTCTACCCACCCTCAGTACAATTCTTTAAGGCACTTTTCAACTCCTGTTCCTTTTCTTGCTACCTTTGTGAGTATTATTGCTTCTACATAAAATACACTTTCTCTTCTTCATCTTATCCATTGGCTTATTAATGTCTTTCAGAGTCCCAGAAGTTCTGAAAAGCTGTACTGGAAACTGGATTATCAAGTGAGAAATATATAAGTATGGATAGGACCCACATATGGCTACGTCAAATTACCCTTCAACTAGTCAATTTTTTTAAACTCTTTTACACATTGAGATTCCACTGTAGGATTATGTTTAAATAAGGAGTTCTTTATACTAAAAAAGAAAGAGTTTTAATTCCACTGAGAGCTTTCCTGGTACCTGTTAGATTTAGATTTCTGATCATCTTTTCTGGTCCACTAGCAGAATAAAAAAACTGGGACACATAAAACAGGGATCTATCGGTAATTGTAATCTCTTATTTAAGCATGTTTTCTAAACCATATCTGGGCAACATTTCTGTAATCATGTTCATTATGTTGGTACATATAGATAATAAATTCTGAACCCCTAGGAATTCATGGATGGGTGTTAAAGATTCAGTAATCCACCTGAGGGGTTTTGGAATTTTTTGTTTATTTTTAATTATTTCTGTGGGAAGAGGGTTCATAAGTTTATGGGAGTTTCAAAAAATCCAAGATGACCAAAAAGCTTAAGTACTTCTTCATAAATAAAAATAAAGCAAATGAAACTGTGAGACAGAAAGGTGTTTCCCTTTAAAAGTATGAATTCAATATAACAAAGGCAAAGAATATATTATCCATAATAAAGTACTTGAATGCAATTAATTTTGCAGTTTCTCTCATCTAATCATACCCAGTCTTGGTTCCTAAAAAGAAGGGGTTTATTCAATGACTCAAAGGACATAAGCGTGTGGTCTATACTTACATAAATTAGTTTAAGAGGTGGACAAGACTTCTACAGTTAAACAGTACACTGGGGTTCAGAGCCAAGTGATCTTGCTTGATCACTACCAAGAGCAGATAAGAAAGTATTTGGACATCTATAATGAGTAACAGCTGCATTTTCTGATTTTCCAAAGGATGGATAGAATTTCCGTAAATTTATTTCAGATACTTTTTATTAAATGTATAAGCAAACATGGAGTTAGTTTTAACTAAGACATGGAAGTGTCAGTTTTGTTTGTATGTTACCAAAAACAACTGATTTTTATTATGGCAAAGATATCCCCTCATCTCCCAGCACCCTACAATGTCAGAGTCCTTTCCCAGGCAGCCCCTCATCTGATTCCCTCGGAGAGCCAGGGACGTCTGCATAAAAGACATTTTTATTCCCTTTTGACTGGGGAAGTGACTCAGTCTCACAAAATCAAGTATTCTTACTCCAGATTAATTCTGCTCTTTCCATTACATCACAGGAATATTTCCATATAATTTTTCAGCTGAAGTTAACTCTACATTCAAATATACTGAATCCATTCTGAAAATCCACTGTCTTTGGGCCCAAGAGGCTCAGAGAAAACCATGTAGATGAAATCAGCAAAATCTATTATTTCCTGGAAGTCCCAAACCCAGACCCTAATGCTATGGGGTGGATGCTTAGGATTAACAAACCATGCCCCTATTATCTACGTCAGCAATGATTATCTGCTGCATACCAACTCTAGTTTCACCACTGTGCTAGGCACGGGAGGTAATAAAAGGGAAGATAAGGCTGCTTTCATTGGGGATTCTATGAGTAAAAAAATAACAGAAAATCATATTTAAGCCATATTGATTTCCAGGACTGTGGATAAGAGAGAAACTGATAAGAGATCAAAGAGCCAACAAAGTGTATATCAAAGACATGGGATGAAATACACCATGGAATGTGTTTAGAAAGAAATTATTTGGCTCTCTATATATCAGAAAATTTTGACTGCATTTTAGCAGTAGTATTTTATAAATGTAGAATATGGGTGGAAAAGAAGGATTAGCAAAATCAAGTCAGCCAGCAAATAATTATCAAGGATAAATGAAAGACACAATTTAAATCTGTGTTGGAAAATAATGGGACTGAATTAAATAAATAGGGATAGCACTGAAATCATAGAACTTTCAAGTTGGATTTTAGATCTCATGATATTCAAGTTCGGTACCTTTATAGACAGAATTAGTAGCCAATACCATTTAATATGACTGAATATAGAGTTGAGTTCTTGGAGATTATGTCACCCACTTTTCTAATTTTAGAAATGTAGAAATTGGGGCTATAAACTGGTATTAACATGATACGGCAACACTTACCAACCACCTTGGGACTAGACTCTAGTTATAGTGACTGTACTTCTGTTTAATCTTCCTTTTAAAATCTATGTTGATCTGTGTGCATCTATAGCTTATCACAAAAGTTATATTTGGAAGTCATTATATCATGCAAAAGTCAAATAGCATTATTCTGCCTTTCTCTGGATTAGAGAAAGTTCCCCTTACCCAATTAATATTATTATTATTATTATTATTAAGCTTCTGTTACCAGGTATATATTGTGTAGTAAATAATTTTTTCTTTAAAAAAGTAAAACATTTTGCTTACTGAAAAAGTCATTTTTTTCTCAAAAGATGCCCAGTGAAATGCCAATACTTGTGTTTCCTTGGCATTTTAACATAGGGTGCAAAAAAATGTGCCATTTGAAAATGAAATAGAACACACCCTGGCTGGTGTGGCTCAGTTGGGTCAAGCCTCATCACTGTACACAGGAAGACGGAGGGTTTGATTCCCAATCAGGACAGATACCTAGGTTGCAGGTTCAATATCCAGTCAGGGTGTGTACGGAGGCAACAGATCGATGTTTCTCTTTCACATCAATATTTCTTTCTCTCTCTCTTAAAAAAATAAAGGCAATGAAAAAATGTCTTTGGGGGAGGATTAAAAAAAGAAGAAAAAAATGAACTAGAATATGTAGAATAACCGCCTTCCAATCTATTCTAGGATATTAGAGCCTTGAAATATGAGCAGAAAACACAACTTCATATGTATCTTTCACTCCAAATAAATAGAAACTGAGGACTTCAGAAACAAAGCTTATGATGTGACATTATGGAGGCTATTAAGAGGTTAACATAACAAGGGACATTTCCGTGTTTAATGTGGCAAGATTACGAATGCTAATGTAATATTTCTCATTTCTCAATGTATCACGAAGAGTTATACAGCTCTACTACAATTGGCGCCTAAGGCAGCCTGTGCAAGAGATAGCTCATCAGGATAAAGCCTTTCTATTGAGGTCACCAAGTAAACAGTTAATGAGGCAGAAACTCTCCGGGGATTCATTGGCTGAGCACATTTAGATGAGTTCTATAGGACTGTTCAATCGGTGGTAGGGGAATTACTTCAATGATGCTTTAACAGAAACTGTGGATATTCTACTCTCTCTGCATTCAATGGGGTGTTCATAATTAATTTCCTATTTTCTGAGCATATGTAACGGTTTGACTATTTTTTTTTTTTATTCTAAGAATTAACAGTTAAGCCAGAGGTCTCACAACATATTAACTGCCCAGTCTGATTGAATAAAAGAAATTTGTGCTGCCAACTTCTTTTAAATTGGTTAGGCAGTTTCAGGGAAGTAATCCCATTTAATCCCATCATGAACATGTAATGAATAATCATTGATGTTTTACTTTCACCATAATAACCACCATGATCAGCCTTCCAATGAATGTGCACTGTGTATATGCACTACTAAGAGTACCATATACCTATGTAACTATCTCTGTATATTATACATATAGAACATTTATTGGACACTCAACATGTGCCATGTACTACTGTAAAAACATTAACTCTTTAGTAAAATTGTCTTATTACATACTCTCAAATCCCCTGTCACCAAGATATCTTGGTCCTCATGCTACAAATTCCTACTTTCCTTGAAGACTGCAAGAACTAGCTCAAGTGTTTTCTTTCTCACCCCATCCACTGCCATGTTTCTACACCTTATCAACAGACAAGTTGATGATATATCTGTTAAACTGATATAACTGTTTCTCAATTCCCTCAGATTAGATGGCCTTCAGCTCGAATTGCATGAGCACAGCCATCATTGGATCCTACCTCAACTGGAAACATTGCCCCTTTTGAATTTCAATATTCCCTTAAAATGACAGCTTTCTTTATTTTCTCCTCTTTTTTTTTTTCATTCCATGTAGCCTGTAATGTACTCCTGTCATGACCTCTTTCTGCTAAATTTCTCCCATTTTTCTTAGTTGAGCTATCTCATTCTGACTTCTTCTGCTCCGCATAACCACTAATTTTCTCAAATCCTCTGACCTCATCTCAAGTTAGAATTTCATCATTTTTACTGTCACAAAATTGGGTTTGTGAAACACTTTTACATAGAAACTTGAACATGTAGATAACACGATCGTATATCTAACAAACTATTGTTACTTTGAATTTTTCTACTTATACCCATCACCACTATTGCCACTGTTTACTTTGTTTTTATTTATTGTGTTGGTCTCCACATTAACAGTTTTTTATCTCTTACTTCAACTAATCCTCACAATAGTCTGTAAGGTTAATATTATTATAATATCCATTTTACAGATTAAAATGGAGCCTTACAATGTTTAATTAACTTCCTATAGGACAAAAATGTAGCCATGGCTAAACCACAATCCCAAATGTAGTTCTGACCACACTGTTCCACATTTTGAATATAGTTCAAAATTCAGAGGGTCCAATTGAGGCTATAGTTGTCATCAATGTGGAAAAGGTAATGATAAACTCTGTTAACATTTATTAAGCCACTTCTTCATGGTGGTGAGATTTTTGTAACACTTGTGTCAATTGTGTTGAAATCTCATGCTAGCCCAGACAATTAGATGATACATTTATTGAAACATGTCTAGGAAAACTCGACAAGTAAAAACATTAACATACAAATAAAATAAACAAGTGCTGTGCTTTCTGCTTTCTGCCATGGGAGGACACCATGAGAAGTCAGCGGTCTGCAGCCTAGAGGGGCCTTCCACCGGAGCCCGCCACGCTGGCGCCTGGTTCATCCTTCTGGCTTCTAGAGGCACAGGCCGTTAATTTCTATTGTTTACAGCCAACAAATAAATAAAATAATGTGCATTATTCATATTACAAAGAAATTCTTTACTTGACATTAGAATTTGTTATGACATGATTATTAGTTAAAATTATTTTGGTTTATAGATGATTAGAGAGTCTATAAAGAAGTTGTTGATAAAAAAACAAAAGAAGAATGGAGGATTCAAAAATTTCTGAAACCTCATGGTTTATCATAAGTCAATCAGACTAGCTAGATACTCTAATATATATAAATTACAGCTTTTACAAGATCGTAAAACACAAGGAGCTCAGTCCATATCCTTGAGTAGTATATACCTTGGTTGGGTAGAACATGTAAACATACTCATATACAAACACTTGCACATGAATAAACATACTACATAGAGATATCATGAAGATACACACAAAACAGTTTATAAGTTGAGTTATCAGGATATCAATGTGATTAGTAAAAGGAAGACAAACACCAATTTTTTTTAATAAAATGTTTCTCCATCTGTATGTTTAACCCTCTTCAAGAAGTCTTTTTATATTTTATTTTTTCCTAACAGTTCCTCCACCATGAAATGTTAATACCAGATATGGATTATCTGTTTTTATACTGTGGGCAATTTGGAGGGACACAAATTATTGCAATATCTACATTTTTTACTCTCCCAAAATAAATTTTGCCCCTTTTGAAGGTTATATGCACCTGTTGAAAATGCATGATTTAGCATTATAGAAACATATGTTGGAATTTTTATATTAAGTTGCATTATCAAGCTCTTTCATAATCACATAATTCTAATTTATCACCAAGTATTTAGAAATGTTTTCTGGTTTTAAATATTTTTTTGTGAACTTGGTTGAGTCCATTAATTCATATACTTCATGTCCTTTATTAAAATTCTTTGACCTGGTAACAATAGATACCAGCAAGCACATATTAAATCAAGTACTGACAGTTCAAGTAGGTTAAAAATATTAAAAAATTCTCTTCAATGTCTTGGGAGTCAAGCTGGGTGTTACATCAAATTTCTAAAATATCAGAAATTGCCATTGTCTCCTACTGAGGGCAAATCACAATTTGAACAACTAGTAAAAAACGTTGATTGTGTTTATCTTACTATAATTTGTATCAATCCAGCAGTATAACAAGCATCAAAGTAACCTCTACATAATGGCAAAAACAAGGCATAAAATCAAAACTTGATATTCTGTAAATGTGTCCTGGCTGGAGCCCTGGAGATTGTCTCCAGACTTTGTAACACAATCAGGTCTAGGAAAATATCATGAAAATGTTTTGTTTCAATCACTCGTAATTGGTATTCTTCAAGTGAAAGGAAGAAAATAAAGGGGATGAGATCTTTCGATTTGCTGCTTTTGTTTGGAATTGCTCCAAATCACAAGAAACTGCAGGGTAAATTGACATCTTCTCAGTTCAGTTGTAACCTTTTTCTCCTCTATTTCTTCCCAAGGTGTGTAAACGAGCAGGAGGTTTCAAAGGTTGGTCTCAAACCAAAGTTTTCATGACATTTTAGGCTACACATATCTGGCCTCACTTTTACACTTTCTAAGAGTATCTCTATTTCATTCCCTTTGTAAACCTCTAACTATTTTCTCTACATTTCTTTCGCATTACTCTCTGAATGAGCCATGCTTATTTCCTTCTTGCTCCTTCTCCTTTCCTGATGTGTTTTTGGCATTCCCTCTCCCTCTGCCTATGGGAGCCATAGTCATCCATCGAGCTTTAGTTAAGGCAGCCTCAGAAAACGCAAACGTTGAAACACCTCTTCCCTTCCTGATCGCAGTATTTTATCTCAGCTGCCCCGCCCACCATGTAATTGATGTAGCAGATATTCATTCAATCAGCAAGTGTTTAGTAAATACTTGTTATGTGCCACATATTGTTTCTAGGCATTAAAAAACATTTGGGGAACAAAGACAAAAATGCCTACCCTCAAAGGATTTATATGCTAGTGGGGAGAAACCAGCAATAAAAACACAACTTATAAAATAGTACATAAAAATATAAAACTGAAATATAATGTTTTAGATACAAGGTCAGCACTTCTTTTTTTTTTTTTTTTTTTTTTTTTTCCCCCTGGGAAGGGCCGGTAGTACAACTCTTTGATTTTGCTCTTGTAGTATGAAAATAGCCAAGACAGTGTGTAAACAAAAATGACTTTAGCACTGTGAACACTGAAGTTTGAATATAATTAAATTTTCCTATAATATGAAATATTCTTCATTCTATTTAAAAACATTTTCTTAGCTCATGGACCATACAAAAGCAGAAGATGTTCAGGCTGACTTACAAGCGTGGTTGCTACACCCAGGTTTAGATAATGGCCAGTGTTCTAGAGAAAATTAAATCAGAGAAATGAACTAGGAAGTGTTGGCAGGATATATACGAATGCCAGTTCAGACCCCTGGTCACTGTGACTCAGTTGGTTGGGTGGCATCCCACAGACTGAAAGGTCTTGGGTTCAATTCCCGGCCAGGACACCTACCTGAGTTGTGGGTTTGGTCCTCAGTCGGGGTGCATGCAAAAGGCAATCAATTGATGTTTCTCTTCCTTTCTTTCTCCCTTCCTTCCCTTCTGTCTCTGAAATCAGTAAGAGAAAAAAAAATTAAAGATAATATATCATGATCAAGTATGGTTTATTCCAGAAATGAAAAGTTGGTGTACTCTTTGAAAATCAACAATACTGGCAAACTGGAGAAGAAAATATCTAGCCACCTTAAGTGATTCATTAAAAGCATTTGACAAAGTTCAAGAGCCATTTCTGCTAAAAATCCTCAGCAAACTAGCAATAGAAGGGAATGTCCTCAACCTGATAAAGGACATTTATGAAAACCTACAGTCAGCATCATACTTAATCGTAAAATTCCAAATGCCTTACTCCATGGTTAGAAACAAGAGAGGAATGAATGCCTGCTCTCACTAGTTCTACTCACTATTGTATCAACTGCCACAGCCAATGTAATCAGGTAATGGAAGGAAATAAAATGTTTCTAAATTGTAAAGGAAGAAGTAAAACTGTCTTTATTCATCTGATCTCCTATATAAAAATCTAGTGGAATCTCCCCCAGGCCCTGCAAAAAAAAAAAAAACTACTAGAATAACTGATATTAGCATTCATAGTTATCGATGGAAGAAAATATATATATATCTGTGCAAGGTTTGTACATAAATGTTCACAAAATCTCTATTTGCAGCAGCCAAAAACAGAAACAACCCAAATACTCATCAGCAGAGGAATGAATAAACAAGTTACATTAAAAGGACACATGGACTACTACTCAGGAGTGAAAAGAAAGCAACTATTGCTACATACAACAGCATGGGTGAATCTCAAAATAATCATGCTGTGTGAAAAAGTCAAACCTAAAAAAAGTGCATGCCATATTATTTTATTTCTGTAAGAACCTAGAAAATACATGCATGTGTAATGACAGCACGTTAGGGGCTGTTTGGAGAGTAAGATTGGGATAAACGAGAAGGAGCGGTTATACAGGGGCACAAGGAAACTTGGGGAGGTGATGATGTGTTTATTATCTGGACTGCGGTGATGGCTACACAGATGTAGATGTATGCCAAAACTGATTACCAGAATACTTTAAATCTATAGAACTCATATGACTATTATGTCTCAATAAGAGCTATTAAAAGTTATATCAATATTTATATTTATTTCTTTTGGTATCAACTAAAATTAAATAAATATTATATATAAAGTTCATGACTCACCATACACTGTGCCACATCTAGCCCTGCAGTATACCTACATATGTCAGAGTCATTGTCATTATTTAAAATTGCCTTAATATAATGCATAAACTGAAAAGGGGGTTGACTGTCATAGCCATATATACTTATATAGCATAAATTATCCTTCCAACCTGATATCAATGATGTAATTGCTCAGGTAATCAAAAACGAAATCAAGGGTCCACTCTCTAAAGGGCCATTGACTTAAGCTTAAATGAGCAATGACTATTCACCACGCCATTAGGCTAACATTCAGAATTAGCTTAAAAATTGACTGCAACACATCTCTAAGAAGCCAGGTTCTCCAGGGGTATAGAACAGGTACATAGCTTGGCATTTTTGGGAGCTGTAATAACCAGGATACTCAATGTGTTCCTCCTTTAGGACACCAGAACGTATTCCAAAGGATGGAGAAACCACATCAACTTTCAGAGCTATATAATTCACTTCCAGGGACTCCTCCCTAAATGACTGGACTTAGCCCCTGTCATTGGCATAGCAAAGAAAATTGTTTTCAAACTGTTTATGCCACCAAAATTATATAGCTCAAAATTCATAAAATTGTATTCTCTCTATACATATTTATATGATAATAAAGCAAAAATTAAATTTCCCCCTAGTAATCTATTTTAAAGAAGAATAAGTTTGAATTGGATGAAAATTTCCATAATCATCATCAAAGCCTAGAATTTTAAAACTGGAGGAGGCTTAGAAATCAGCTAGTTCAATTTTCCATTTTAAAGATGAAAAGTTGAAACCTCCAGTGATGTGCAAAATTGATATCCTGGGATAACAGAGAATAGGCACTGAAAACTTACTTCATTGTCTCTCCCCTGGTGATTAGAAGCAAAGAGACAAGACAGATCTTGAGGTTTAAGAACAAAATTTCTCGTGTCTCTGAGTTATTCAAATTATTATTCAACAAACTAGGCTGTCTATTCCACAAATGCACTGGCTTCTACACCCTCCCATACTACAGGCTTCATGCACATTTCATTTGCTAAAAAAATGTCATGAATATTAAATAATCGACAGCTGCATGCTTTGACCCATGCCTGAAGCAAGCGCCAGGTATATTAGGAACAGTATAGTTCTAAAAAGAATAGAAAGATAGAGCTAATTAAATCCTGGAGAACTCATCTGCAGAGATTGAGGTGCCCTCTGGCATTTGTTACCACCAGGCAAAAGTCACTAATTATAGCTGTACTGTTCATTACACTGAAGTGCTTAGGGCTGGTCTGGCATGCTTTTCTGTGCCTGTAATTTTATCAGGAAATGTTAAACCATCAAGGAACTTGACAGGTGTCATTTTACTCAAATGGCGTTGGTTTCAACAAATCTAAAAAGGAAATGCATTTTCCCCATTAGATCAAATTAAACAGTGAGAGCGCTTTCCTTACCCTCCTGTTAGCTGATAAGAAAAGGACTCTAAGGCATGACGCCTGCCTGGGGAATTGACAGGCTGTTTGGGCAGTAGTGTCACACCCAAAGTATAATACATTATCATTAATTGATGGAGCTGTACAATGAAAACCAATCACATTTAATGTAATACAGAAAATATTTACTAAACTCTTGTAAAGGCTGGGTCTCTAGACTTGGTTCTGTGGATGCAAACTATTGAATACTGAAAGCCTATCATCTTGTAAAGTCAAACTATATCTGAATTTAAAAGATTGCTAATATGTAGGTGTTGTTTAAAAAGTACTTAAAAGGATGTGTTTCACCCAGAATATCAGTCATCTAGGATGATGCCAAAGTGAGATTCTCAAAGATTATTAAGGCTGCGAGGAACCTAAGAGATGATCTAATTCATACCTCTCATTAGAACAGGGAGGGATCTTGAGCTCAGTCAACTTCTTCAAGACTCAGAGTGATTTAGAGATGTTTCTACTTCATAATTAAAGAATAGATAAAACCAACATTATGAAAATAGAGAGACTGTCATAGATCCCCTTCTCATAAGAATTAGATACCTAAACAGTCACTAAACAACCTGTGATACTAAATTTGTTATATTGCCCTCCTCGCAGGTAGTCTGCAATGGAAAGAAATATGCCAACAATGAGTGGCTTAAAACAAGCATTTATTAGTATTTATAAATATGCTATAAAATAAAAAGCAGGTAGACTAGATGACTCCTTTGGAGTGAATGAATGGTCTAGGATGGCCTCCCTCCCATGTCAGTGGGCAGGCTAGTTGGGCTGCAGAGCCACAGCTGGATTGGCTTGTCTCCACTTAACATGGTCCTCATGCTTCTAGAAGCTCACCTGCACTTCTGAACGTGGCAGTCTCCGGGTACAAAAGAGCAGTAAGAGGCAGATAAAGACCCGATATGCAAGTACTTGCCAACTTTTACTTGCCAAAGCAAGTTGCAAACCTGTCCAAACTCAGGGTGGGACAGCACTCCCAAAGGGCAGAGATAGAGGGAGGAAGATAATTTATGTCAAATATTTATACCCATAGCAAAATAGATAATGTTTATTGATTTGAGATTTTAGTAGGGCTGGTATATTAAAGAAAATCTAATCTTCTGCCAAGAGTATTCTGTGTATAGTCACTGTTGGGCATGCTGATCTTAGATTATCAATTTCAATTTAATTCAATTAATTCACTGACCATCTCTCTATGCTCTGATACGAACATTTAAAAAGGTTAACTAGGCAAATGGTCCTCAGTGTACCTGAAGTTTAGTTGGGAAAAACACCACCATTTTAAAAGTTAAAAAACATGCAAAGCATTAATCGTGGACACAGCTGAAAGGAAGAGACTTCTGATACAAGAACTCATAGAAAGAGGGACCATAAGCAGTCAGGTGAAGGGATAGAAAATGCTTGATTAAAAGGGTGGCACTTGCCCTGGCTGGGTGGCTAACTGGTTGGTTGGAGTATTGTGCCATACACCAAAAGTGTGTGGGTTCATCTCCTCCTGGTCAGGGCACATACCTAGGTTGTGGGTTCGATCCCCAGTCTGGGTGGTAGAGGAGGCAGCCGATTGATATTTTTTTCTCTCTCCTTTCTTCTCTCTCTAGAATCTATAAACACATCCTCAAGTAATATAGGTAGAGAGCAGGCTGATAGTTCTTGGGGAAAGGTGGGGGGTGGATGGATCAAGCGAAAAAAGAAAAAGCTCTCATAGACATGGACAACAGAATGGTGATTATCGGGGGGAGGCTGAGTGTGGAGGAGGAAGAGGGTGTTTTACAATACAAATAATACAATAATTAAATAGATGTAAATAATTAATTAAAAGAGGTAGCACAGAACAAGTAGAAATTTTGTAGAAAAGAGAGAAATTGAGGGTTTTTCCAGTGAGAGGAGAAAAGAGAAAAAGTTGTGAAAATGGAGTGCTATTTCATGAGCTAGAGATTTGTAGTAAAGTGCTGGGCCATGCAGTGAAGAGGTGAATGGGAGTGGAGGGGTCTGCGCATGATCATAGAAGACCAGGGTCTCTATTCCCTGCCAATATCGTCTAGACTAAAGTTGATACTCTAGGCTGGAATCTAACCTCTGCTCTTCTTCACTAGGTTTTTTTCCAGCTACTTTCATCACAGCATTAAACAATTAAGCAGCGTGAAGTCGTGGGTAGTAACCGAGCTGCTTAAAGGAGTTTAATTCTATTTAGGTGACAGTTAGCAGGATCTAGGATACTGGAGTCCTTTGCAACTTATCTCAGAGGGCCAGCTTCTGTGACGATGCATGCAGAGAAGATGTTCTACACAAAGCATGCTCTCTATTGCTATCCCACCTTCTACACAGGGCATCCCTCTGCACAGCCACTGCTGCTGTTACTGACTGCTCTTTGGAGAGATGCCTGCATCATCCAAACAGCAATGAGGGCTACCTGGAGGGTCAATATCAAGGAATATAAAACATGGATGCTTAGTCTACAGGGCTCCCTAATTAGAACTATAGGCACTTAAAATGGACTCTCAAGTGTAAACAGACAAAAACTATATGACGTATACAACAAGAGTCTTTATGAAAGATACTTTCAAAGTTGAGGAGATACTAATCGCCTTAAAATGTAGACAGTGCAGAGGGTTAGGAGTGAAAATCTGTCTGTAGACGTGACAATTAGGAAAGGAGTATGAATTTGTGATGACTCAACTTATGATAGACAAGGAAGATTTTGGAAGAATGCGAATTGGAATGAGGCATATAAAGTGGTTAGTGTAGCCTTAGAAAGAAGTGAGAATATTTTTGAGAGGAGAATAGCAAGAGCAGAAATCCTGAGAAAGGAATTAGGCTGAATATATGGAAGAGATGAAAGAGGTGCCAGAGAAGAAATAAATTCAAATCTTACGACTAAGTTAATATTAGTAAGTCTTTAGTGAAAAATTAAGATATTGGAATATGGAGATATACCGATAATTAAGAAAATATACCATATTTAAAAATGTAAAAAAGTGAGGCAAAGTGACCAGTTAAGCAGGTTAAACATTTTGTAAAATGTTGCTTTCTGATATAGGCATTTTCCTTCACATCACTGCCCATAAAACTTGACTCTAACTGAATGAGTATACAGAACAAATGTCACTTAAAATGACTCTAGCCTATTGTTACTTGTTCTTACCCAGCTTTTGTAAAAAAAAGAAAAAAAAGAAAGAAAGAAACAAGAAAAACAAAATAAAAACCCTTAAATTACTAAATTATAGTCTCATTGGAACTGTCAAGCCTCCTGTCATGGAAACAATTTAAAATCCTAGAATTTGATGACATCATCACATCAATCCTCTGTCTTTTGGAAGGAACACAATTTAACCTGCCCAAAGGAATATGGCTTTGAATATTATTCTAAGATATTCTTATTTTTTTATGTATGAAGCTAACAAATAATACTTTATGATGTATACAATCTGGAATTATAATTCTTTGTTTTATTAAAATCATCAGACCTTCTCAATTTATAATTAATATCCTTTCTAGAAAAATAAAAGTTATCTTGACAATAATTTAGTGGTTTTAATCTCCTCTTCTAGCCCAGAAACATTCAAAATGACTGAGTTTTTAAAAATATGGAAATTACAAAATTAAGAAGAAAGTGATTTTTTTCTTTGCTTTTAAAATATTTTCCCACTTATAGAATGAATGATTGGACAATGTGTTGACTTAAATTGTCTTTCCCTTACCAACCTATTGTTCAGATCCTGTTTAATATGACAAGTTTTAAGGCCAGAGCACATGACCAAGACACAGAAGTCACAGAAAGGCCCTAAAGATTAGACTTCAATTTCAGGTTAAGGTCCATTGAAGTTACATTGGGGCTGAACAAAATGGATAGACAGGCTAGAAACTTGATTTTTCCTATGCTGGTCAGAATGTGGCAGAGCATAATGACCAGTTTGTTTATAATTGGAAAGAACATTGGGAACATGGGTAAATTGTCTATGAAGTCAAATGTAGAGAAGAGCAGTAGAGCAAATATTTGACAAACACATATTTGATAAAAGACTTTTATCCAGAAAAATTATCGTTATTAATAATAAAAATTTAAACAAATATGATTTTATTAAAAAATAGACAAAACTTTAAAAAAGATAAATCACTCAAGAAGTGACACAGGAATTAAATACACAAGAAGATATTAACATTGTAAGTCATTAGGGCAGAGAAAATTAAAACCACATTGAGGTACTACTATACACCTATTCAAATTCTGATGATGTCATATGTTGGCAAGAAAGTGAAGCAGGTGGAACTCCAATACTTTGCTTTTGGGAATGGTAAATATCACATCCACTTTAGAAACAGTTTGGCAGTGTCTTCAAAATTTAAACATACCATTTCCATGGGATTCAGCCATCTCATGACTAGCTACTTTCCCAGAAGAAATGAAATACATCCACATAAAGACTTGTATTTTAATTCTTACTCAGTGTATTTTAATTCTTACTCAGTGTTATTCATAGTGGTCCCAAACTTTAAACAACACACATGTTTATCAGCTGGTGAATGGAAACAAACTATAAGATTACCATAGAGATACTACTACGCAGCAATAAAATGGATTTAACTACAGATGCATATAACAACATTAACAAATCTAAAATGCATAATACTAAGAAAAAAAAAGCAATTCACAAAAGTCTCCAAACTGTGTAGTTTTACTTATTTGCAGTTCTAGAAAGGGCAAGATTATAGTCACATACAAAGAAGACCAGAGGCCTGAAACTAAGGGAGGGGATTATCTACCAAGGGACATGAGAGAACTTTGGAGATTAATGAAAATATTTTTCAAAACTAATCAAACTGTATCTTTAAAAGAGATGAATTTTATTATATACAAGTCTTCCTACAATTTCAAGATCATGGCCTTCTTTATTACATAAACTCATTTGTACACTGGAAGACCTTCAGAGGCTATCTCATTCCAATGATGTTTATCTCCTGCAGGGTAAAATCCAGCCAAACTAGATAGTGCCGCTCTTCCCTGAACACACTTCACACTTCAATATATTTGCATCTTTGAACATGATATGCATACTTCTTTGGTTTTAGAGTACATTAAAAATTTTTCAAGTATATGTTAGAAATTTTAAAACATTTCTTGGTTAGGGAAAGTGACTTGTGCCATGTCAAATATGCCAGAGTCGAACTGAAATCCAGACTTTCTGATTCCAGATCAAATGCTTGCCCATCATGGGTCTTTCTCCATCTACTTGGATTCAAACATCCCATGTCTCTACCAGTCACATCGAGTTTCATCTGAAAGAGGGTCTAATTAACACATACAGTATTTCTCTATTTTTAAATCAACCCTCTAATCTTACTCAGATCTTTCTTTTGTATTTAATTATTTACCTTGTTTTATACTAATGTTTGTATCTGTCTAATTTCGGCCACTAAATTATGAGTTTGAAAATAGTAACATGCCTTGCTTTTTCCTTCATAATGTCTAACAGATTGTTAAACAAACAGATTTCACTCATTGAAAAACTGTTTTGTTTCTTTTGTGAAAGGTTATTGTGGGACACAATTAAATAGATCCATGAGAGAAAGGATCTCTACTTAAAACACAAGAGGATCTGCTCTAATAACTTTAATGATATAGGTTTATGAAAAACATTTGAAAATCCAGTATTTTAACTGTTTTGATATAAGGGAGAATCATTTCCATGATAAAAATTTAAATATATCTCTCTGATGAGCACAGATATTTAAAATCCTAAATTTAAAAAAAAAAAAAAAAAATTAAAGTAAATGGCAAGGCATTGGACCTGGTGAGTTATATTCCTGCGGCAAAACTATCTGGGAGAAACGGTTGGCCTGCGTCCTCTGTCGTTTTTTCCATTTAATGAATATTTCAGTTGTTTTATGTATACAATATTGCATTAGCAAATGCTTGTTTAATGGACTGAAGCTAATGAAAACCGAAGCCATGAATGTGTCAACTCAGATACTTTAGTAATTATATCACCTGAGTTTTCTCCAACTCCTTGCATCCTTGCAATATGTTGTTGCAAGGATCCTTAAAATCAGGTGAAGTTAGTTGTTTTGGGGGGTTTGTTGGGGGGGGGGAAACGGATGAAAGATGTTCAGAAGCAGAAGTCTGAAACAGTGAGTTCTGGCCCTCCCATCAAGGTTCCTGGACACCCACATCCGTATCTGCCTTAGAAATGAAATGCCAAACTCACTTTGATCATGACATGACCTTTTGATTTTTTTATTTCACAAATTTTAAAATTGCTGATAGAACTTAAAAATTGATCCTCCAGACAAACATAAGCAAATTTAACTTCCTTTAAGGAAGTTTGGAGAATATGAGAGATTCTAGAAATCTGGAGAGAGGCAAATGTTTAAAGTTACATAAATTGCAGGTTTGTGAGCTCAAAGGAATTCTTTAAAAATAGACCAAAAAAGATGCAGTAATTATTGGAAGCCCCATCGATTTACTGAAATCACATCTTAATAGATTCAGGTAATTTTCCACTTTCATAATGTTATTAGATTTATATACATGTCATCAAAATGTGCCTTTAAAAAAATTTTAAGTGTGTGATTTTACAACTTTTATTTAAAAGAAACTCTAGATACTCTATACACTGATATGTTAATAACTGAGTAACTAAGCTTAAAGCGTATTTATTACTGGATTGTGAGCAACCTCAAGGATAGTCCTTTAAACTGTGGCAGCAACATTTTTATCATAGTCTACATGACAATCAAGAAGATATATACTCAGAAAATCAGTGAGTATCCTGATTTAGACAAGGAGGGTGATTATATTAGATGACAAAATACAAATCTCAAAAGATTGTGGCAAGCATGAGCAGTGAACTGAATCTAATGGCAAACTTTAACAAGGATAAATGTGGGGACAGCAAATGAGTTTAAAAGATCAACTCTTCAAGTTAAAGTGAGACCGAGATACATAAAAACATAATCACGTTAACAAAGCAAGCTTAATTTTATTCCACCTTGCAGTGTGGCTACAGAAGAGGCTGCTGTAAACTCAGTTTGTGTTAGAGTAAGAGTGAAGCAGCTAGGATTAGAGGTGTAAAGTGGGGGTGCTCTTTGCAAAAGTGTATTCTATTCAAGTATGGGTGCTGTGCTTTACAGGAAAAAGGAAAAAGGTCGCGGTGAATGACCAAGATGTTAGAAAAATTGAAAACCATGTTGTACGAGAAACAAGGAAAGGAATTCAGGATGAGACTTTAGGACATGAGAGTCTTAGGGAGAAATGGTGGGAGCTTTAAAATATTTAAAGGTATTTTGTGTGAAAACAGGCAATGGAGAAGTTTACGTGGTAAGAAAAAAGGTAGTAGGTTGTAGGCCTGTAACCACAAAGTGTGAGGTCACCTTTGTTTAAATTCAAGAATAGGATCTAAAGTTTAAATAAATTCTGTTGAATAAGCTTCTTTAAAAAAGAGAAATATTCAGCGAGAGGGAGTCCTCAGTTCTGTCTTTCTCTTGGAAGGGAATATGGACTGAGGAAAGGATGTGTTATGGAGAGTCACTGCTGGTCTTTCAAAGCAGAGTTCCTATAGAGGTGAGGTATAAATCAAATTAAAAGATGAGATCGCAATAAACCTGTTTTTTTTTCTTTTTTGAAAAAGATGAAATGGCCTAAATTCTCAGAACAATTTTCACTCCTCAGTTAAGATGTTTTCAAAGTAAGCATAAGTGGCAAGAAGGCAAACATCAAGAAATTAGGGCTAATTTTCTAGAATAGCCATAAGCAAAATACAAATGATTTCCAAAGCTTCTTGGGTATTACACTTCAGGATACTTTCCCACTCCTACCCACCTAGGCCCAATCCACCAATTAATAGCCCACATGAAAGCCTGGCTATGCAGGGTCCAGTTGCTGAGACAGCGCATCTAGCTGAACTCAACTCGGCAGGTCCTCTGTGGCCTTGCACCTATAGCAGGGGATCAGCACTGGGTAGGGGTAGAAATCTGTTTGGAATGGGAAGCTGGGACTTAAAAACTTATTTAAAAGCAAAACAGTTCTGCCCAGGCTGGTGCAGATCAGTTGGCTGAGCCAAAAGGTTGATTCCTGGTCAGGTCTTTTGCCTGGGTTGCGGGTATGGTCCCAGGTTGGGGTGCATGCAGGAGGCAACCGATCCATGTGTCAATGTTTCTCTGTCACATCGATGTTTCTCTCCCTTCTCTTTTCCTCCCTTCCCCTCTCTCTGTAATCAATAAAATTTTTAAAAATTTAAAAAAATTAAAAGCAAAATAGTTCTATTTTATTAAAAAAGGTTGAGTTATTTGGGGACATGGTACTGGGTCAATGAAGACTATGGGGGATCTGAAATCCTCTCAATCCATTTGCTCTTTGGTACTCAAACTGATTTTGTCTTCTAATCAAAACTTTCTTCAACCTGGAGTCATTTTGGAAAGGATTTGATAATTTCCACCAAGCTGTGGGTGATAGACAATGGCATACTTTACAACTACCACGTGTATTATTATTTTAATGTAATTCACATTCAATATCATGCTTTTGAACAATGACTCTAATAATAGAATTTTAGGCAATGGTTTAAGCGATTTTGGAGAGAAATTTTAGCATAGGAATTTTTTTTCTCAACCTCCAACAAATCATGTAATTTTCTGCTTATTAAAAATCCTGGGAATCAGATTAGTGAGATAGATATGTCCTTTCCGAGAGAAGCAAAGTAAAATCTCATTTTGTGAAATAACAGAATTTTAGATTTGGGAAATATTCTTAATGTTGAAAAAAGAAATGTCTAAATTTCTTGAAGATATAAAGTTTTCCCAAACAAGTAATATAGTTATGTTTCCAGCTGTGTATTTTAATTCCTCATCTAAAGAAAAAATAAAGCTTTACTCTGAAATAAAATTTAGAACCTTTAACTGATTTAGAAAACTATTTTTAGTATGAATCCCCTTACTTTCAGGGTCATTAAATGTGTGTTCAGCTCAAATCAACTTACTAATGCTGCCAAAAATATTCAGCTAATACTTTGACAAGCATGTGTGAGCAAATGAATTAAGTGGTTTTCTGGTGACTTTTAGAACAAACAACTTATGATTTAATTTATGTATGTGAGAAGCAAATTAACCAGATGACTCTGCTCCTTAGGTGTATCTTTAGATCAAAAGAATTCAGATCCAATGGACTACACAAAGCCATCTCTTGGCATAACTGCAAAGTTGTAAACTACTCAAAAATCTCTCACATGTATTTTGGTGCTCTTCTTCCTTTTGTGACTCTATCCATCCAAGAAAACTTGGATAGTACCCCTGACTCATTTCTATTCCTCCCTCAAAGCACATGCACGTGCGCACATACACCATTCCAATTCTGTCAGTGACCCACACTCTGGACTTTTTTTTTATTAGCTTCAACTTTTAACTTTATCTTCCTTAACTGTGATTCAGAAGACAAGTAATAATAGTTAAATGGAGATTAGTATTTTTCCTTATAATTAGTTAGGAAAACCCATTAGGCACAAGGTTGTGTAATTTGAGGAGTAAGAGAAATGATGAAAACTTGAGGCATTAAAGCAGAATGAAATGTTTGAAATTGCAGGAACCATGTCTGTGTTCTTAAAACCCCCTTTGAGCAGCCTCTTGTTTGTCAGGGACAATAAATACAAGTTCATACAATGGAGTTTGGAAAAAAGAGTCGGTTTTCACTCTAAAAAGCCAAGAGAGGCCACAATAACTTTCTTTACTGAATTGCTTTTATTGTCTGACCACTGATTTTTAGATTACTCTCACCATGTCATGGCTCTGTTCCCTTCTGTGCTATTAGTGTGGGACTATAGAGTGACACTTGTTCTTTTTCCATGGATCACAAAGGGATCTCAGTCAAGGCCAACCTTATGCATAAGAAGGGTGGACAATAGTTAAGGGCATCAAGAAAACCGGGCTCCTCCAAATCCACCATCCAATCTCCTTTAATTCTAATCTCAGAAAAATAAAGCATTTTATTCTGTATTCAGAAATTAAATATAAACTACTTAAAATACATGGAACTTCCACAATGTAGAAACACTACCCTAAATCACAATGATGAAACACTGACCAAATAATTCAGGATTGAAAGAAGTAGGGTCCTGAAAAACAGCAGATTTAAGTGAGAGATTAAATATACCTAATTTTACCTTCATCAAAATTATACTTTTCAAGGGGAAAACTTGAGGCCAGTGTTGGCTTTTTACTCTTGTAGGAACTGGATACTAATTGGCTTCATTTACACATTTCGATTGATATGACTGACCAAATTATATTTTTCAATTATTAAGTGAAGAAAAATACCTGATTCATGTAAGAATATTACTCTTGAGAAAAACAGTAATATAGAAGAAATTCCAACTGGTTTGGAACTGTGTCTCTGTTTATCCAGGCATGTGTTCCAATAAGCAACTTTAGTCAATCATTAGTTATTTCTGATTTTATTATTTCCAGTGAACAGACAGCACCCCAGTGCAATGAATGCATTTTCTTCTCTGACAGGATAGCTAAAAGACCAGAAATAGAAATCTTTTGTTCCCCTGTCAGCTAGGAATAAAATGCCATTTTGCAAGTTCTGAAAAACAATATTTATGCCTTCAAATTTGTGTACTGTGCTTTAACAAGAAAGTCAAGTTAGTTGTTTACTAATCACAGCTTAAAACACTATTGCAAAGGAAAAATATAAGATTCTTATGAACAAGTTTAAACCATGGGGAAAAACAGCAATGCGTTGCCTTAAATATAGATTTCACTACACATAGTGACAACTCGATGTAGCTGCATCTGCGAATGAATAAAAACATAGACAGCTAGATGTAAAGACAAATAGATGGAAGCAATGCCCAAGGGTATGATGCCAAACATTCAGTCGTGTCTCTCCAAGCAGGTTACAATGTGGCCAGACCAAATCTTCTCTTTTTGCCACCTGGCTTCCAAATCATTGCTGCAAAGGACTCCACATCCCACAGACTTCCTTATAAAAACCAGCCTCTCTCTTATGGTGATAGACATAATCTCATGGGGAAACTGGGCACGGTGACACAGTGTAGTCTCCTCCTCTCAGTCTCCTATCTCTCCAGCCCCCAGGTACAAGTTCACTCTTGCAGATCCCTTCCCCACTTTTAGCAAGAAATGAAGGTATATATTATTAGAAAAAGTCATCTGATGGAAAGAAAGGTCTCAAAAAGGACGCGCAATCAAAAACTAAAAAGGCACCAGGAAACAAACCCACTTCTCTCTGCTCACCTGTTGTCTGTATTGGTTTTCATTAGGTGCACACAGAGAAAAGGATACCTGCTTCCTAGTCTGTCATGAAGGCACATCTGCTCCCCTGAGGAGTTGTGAGAGCTTAAATTTGATGTCCAAATACAGCAATACTTAGGAAGGAAGTGACTATGAAATATCTTTGTTCTGGCCTCTAATAGAGACATACCAGGTATAGTTGACATGTGGAGAGACTAATTTTTAGAACATCCCTCCTACTACATAGCAAAATATTTTTAGTAGTAATTATGAAGTGTAATAAATAATAATGGCTAGAAAATTTTGCAGCCAGTGGAAAAATTATTAGTCCTTGTACATATAATCAGGCCACTGAAAGTTAATAGTAAGCAAATATATATATATAAACTAAAATAAATATTGCCCTGGCCAGTTGGGATCAGTTGATTGGGCATTGTCCCACAAACGAAAAGGTTACAGGTCCAATTCGCAGTCCAGGCGCATGCCTGGTTTGTGGGTTTGGTCCACAGTCACATACAAAAGGCAAACAGTTGATGTTCTTTCTCATATTGATGTTTTGTTCCCTTTCTCCCTCCCTTCCCCTCTCTCTGGAGTCAATGAGCATGCTCTTAGATGAGGATAAAAAAGCTAATAAAAATAAACTAAAATAAAATAAATATCAGTCTACAAAAGAGAAAAAGTAATGAATCAACACTTTTAAACTACAATAGCACATAGTTTGAAAAAGTGATAAAACATTTATACCTACAAATCCCTCTGTTTCAGTGAAGAGCAATAATACTATTTTCTGGTTTTGAATCTTAACTTCTGCAAATGTATAATGACATTGCAGTAATTTATCTTTCTTCTATTCATGTTCAACAGATGATGGAGCCAGATTTATTAGTCTATTATCTTTGTTTATAGTTGATAAAATTATTTTTTGTTAACTCTAATTTCTAAAATTTATCTTACACTAAACAGCAGATAAACAGAGTTGAGAAATTTCTCAAACATGCAGCAAAGTCTGGCAGAGATTCATGAAAAGCTGTTTCACAATTAATTCCTGAAATTGCAAGCCCATTGAAACAATCTTTAAAATTTATCCGAGTAATGTTTGGATGTCTCTGCAACCAAATGTTTTAAAAAAATAACATTGCCAAGTGGTGACTTTGACAAAATTTAAGCAACTCAAGTTGCTTCTTCACTTTTATAATCAATGTAGAATCATTTTTTAACTTAAGCCTACTGTTAAAATGTAGGAATATACAATACTCAGGGTCATATTCATAAACTGGAAATAAAGGGAGTTTGAACAAATTTTAATTCTTAAAAATTTATTTAGAAACAAACACACCTAGTTGAATCTACTTGTTTTGAGGACCACTACTTAAGGGAGAAGTTTTAAAATTAAATTCCACTTAAAGTACAATGTTAATGAAAGATAAGAGGTAAAAAAAATGTGCTAAATCAAACACACATACAACTCAATAGTAACAAGAAGGCTAGCTTAGACTATGAGGAAGAAACAAATTTTCCTCTACCCTTTTAGGTTCTTTCAGCTATTCTAATAATCAAGTTGACAGGAGACACTTAACAAGAAAAACTAACCAACTTTACATGTATATGCATGGTAACCTTACATCCATGAGAGGTCAAAGACAGAAAGAGAAAAGGAGGGATATATGACATTCTGAGCTAAGGATGAGGTAAGACACCTCGGGACTTCAGGAGAGAGGAGGGTCATTTGCAAGATGAAAAAAAAAACAACAACAAAAGAACAGGTACTCAGTAATTAGTAGCTTGCCCTGCCCTATAAGATAGGTCATAAAAAGTTATTTCTGGTGGTAACTTTTATTATGGGCAAAGCTCCAAATTTAAATTCTTTAAGGGAGAGTTAGAAGTTTCTTTTGAGTCCTCAGGGGCTCTCTTGCCTTCAGGACTAAATAATCTACAAGCCTGTTCTGAACCCATTCAAGGCTTTAGGAAAACAAATATTTGGGGAAAGGGAGAGCCTTTTGTCACAGAGATTGTTAGAATTCTGGCTTATAATGATAATAATAATAAATAAAATGATATTAGTTTTTCTTATTATAATATTTTATTTCTAAAGGTGATGTGCCCCTATTGCCTTAACTGCGGGGGAACCTCTTCCTTTGTGAACCAAGTTGCCCTTTGTTTCTTATTCTGACTAGATGTCACCTGTGGGGGATGATACAGTCAGTTAACACAAACATGTTGCTTTGGAGCCCCAGTCTGAGTGAGAGGACAGTAAGCAGAACCTTCTACCTTAGTCGGGGCTGCACCAATGGGATCTCTCACAGTAGTTTGTGGTTGACTTAAGGGAAGAATATATTAGACTTATTATCTACAAGGAATTTTTCTCAATGTTTCAAGATTTCAGCTATGCTCATTAATAACTTGTGATCTTTTTTTCCATAACAAACATACATTTCTTCTGTTTAGTTTATACTTAGTTACCTTAGAGCTGTATTGCTATTTAAGAACTTATTTAATCATTAAAAATTTTTGTTATTTCTACTGTCTAAGAAGCCCATTCCTGTGTCTGTGTTGGCTTTCTCTCCAACAAACATGCTGATCTCTTTTTTGGTTATAAAGTTTCTAATTCTTTTGGATTATCGATATTGAATACTACTACTGTATATGGATGTAACACATCCAATGCTATTGACTTGGCTAAAACAGAGAGCACAGTATTATTTAGAGGCATTTATTGTTGATTTAATAGGAGTGCTAAAGAATGCCACCATTGAGTATAATAAGTGCTGTTGGTAGAGATTTTTTAATATCACATTATAACCTCTCCCTTCTATTCACCATTAGTTAAGATTTTTAAAAATCATAAATGGGTGTTGAATTTTTCAAATGCTTTTGAATATCTCTTTAAAAAGACCATGTTTCTTTTCTCCTTTAACCTATGGCAAGTAATATAAATAAATCTGATGATGATGAATCACCTTGGATTCCTAAAATATGCTACTTAGTCATGATATATTTAGCATTATGCTACAATATATTTCCTAGAATTTTATTTAGGAATTTTGTATCTATGTTAATAACTAATATTTGCCTATAGTTGTCCTATTGCATAGTCTCGTGGGTGTCCGACCTTTTGGCATCTCTGCACCATACTGGGAAAGAGTTGTCTTGGGCCACACATTAAATACATTGCAACATGTAATCAGTATAAAAAGCTCATAACGTTTTAAGTAAATTTACGATTTTGTGTTGGGTCCACATCCTGGGCTGAACGTGGCCCATGGGCCTCAGGTTGGACACTCCCTTACAACCAAGTTATACATTCTTGATAATTGATTCAGATGTATGCTACTTTCTTAATTCTAAGTTTAAATAAGAGAGAGATTGCCTTTGCCTTAAAGTTGTGTTCAAACTTATTGGTAACACTATATATTTTTCTGTTGTTTTATTTTAAAGAAAATATCTTATTACTGTTTCATATATATAAATATTTATTTTTTTTGTTTTTTTTTAACCCAAGGATATGTTTTTATTGATTTTAGAGAGAGAGAAAGGGAGAAAGAAAAAGAGAGAGAGAAAGGGAGAGAGAGAGAGGAGAGAGAGAAAAAGAAAGAAACTTGATGTGAGAGAGAAACATCAATTGGTTGCCTCCCATATGCAGTCCTACCAGGAATCAGACCTGAGACCCTGGTATGTGCTCTGACAAGGGATCAAACATGCAAACTTTAAGTGTGTGGATGATGCTACAACCAACGAAGCCACCCAGCCAGGACTAAATATTTATAATTGTATTAACAATTTCTAGTCCTCTTCAGGTCAATTTTGGAAATTATTATTTTGTTAGACAATATATTATTTCATGTAAGTTTTTAAAATTATCATGTTTATTATATCCTCTTATATTTTAAAAATATTCTACTACTTTTGTTCCACATTTCCTTGTTAGTACTTAATATTGTTTGTTTATATGTCTTCCCATGATTCATCTAGGTAGAAGTGTATGTATTTTTATTTAAACTTACAAAGAATCCATTTATAGTTTTGATGTTCCTTTTTATTGATTCTGTTTTTGAGTTTATTAATTTCCACACATCCTTAGTATTAAATTTTTCTTACTCTTTTAAACTACGCTCTGTTATTTTCCCAGCTTCTTGTCAATGCACGCCTCCTTCAAAGCTGTGTATTTACCTTTTAAAGACTTTAACTGCATCCCAAGAGTTCTTATTTAGCATTTTCATTTTCATTCATAACTATTTGGTAATTTCCATTTTGATATTCTCTTTAACTTATGAATTATTTAGTAATGTTTCTGTAAGTTTGCAAACATTTGTGTTTGGGAAAAACCTTAACTGTTGATTTCAAATTTAATTGATTTATAGTCAGACGATAAGGTATACATGCTATCAATTATTCAAAATAGCATGAGATTTCCTTCAAAATCTACTGTGTTATCTATTTATTTAAGCTCTGCATATGTACACATATGTTGATTAATGTTGTTAACTCTGGTAATCAAGTCTTCTATTTCCTTTTTGAATTGTTTCTAACTGGAACTCTCAGTTTACAATAAAAATGAATTTAAAAACCTCTGAGTGAAAATGTCAATTTACTAAATCATTGTAAAATAATCCTGACAGTTTTGCTTAATGAATTCGAAGGCAATATTGTCAGTTTACAATACATTTTTGTGCATTTCCTTTTTTGTTATTATATAATGTGATTTATTCACTTTAAAAAATTCTACTTTAGTGCCCGCTTCAGCAGCACATAGGCTAGAATTGGAATGATACAGAGAAGACGAGCACGGCCCCTGAGCGAGGATGACATGCAAATTCTTGAAGCGTTCCATATTTCTAGTACACACATATACAAAAAATAAAAATAAATAAAAAATAAAAAACTCTACTGTAAGTTTCCTTTTGTATGTTATTACAATTTTTACATCAACATTCTTAGGTCAATGTTTTATAGGTCGCTCTTTTTATCCTCGAGTTAAGCATTTTTATGTACTTTTTTTTCAGGCACGACATGTACGTACTATGTGGCATGCTACTTAAATCATTTGGAAGGAATAAATAAATTAACATCATCTTACCCATTGTTATTATTGATGTATTTTAGTTTATTTGTACTAGTATGTGGTGTGTTTTCTATTTTTTAATTATTTTTCTTAGCATAACTTCTCTTACTTTTTTCTTTCTTATAGATCAATTAAGTTTTCATTGTATTCTAATCTTTTTAAAATCCTCTTTTGGTTTAGGAACAATAAATTATATTTCTAGTTAGTTAGGAAATTTCCTTGATTACTTAGCACAAAATTCACAAAATGTTTAACATAGATTTTTCATAACATATTTGTAAAAATTTATATTCCTTTATCTGAACACAACAAGGAACATAAGCACGTTTTACCTTCCCATTGAAAACTTTCCTTTCTATTGTTTCATTGTTTTCTGTAAACTTAGTTTTAAATTTCCAATACATGACTCATTATTATTCATTTTATAGTCTTAGTTTAATGAATCACATAACTGAATTATAAGTCTTTGCTTTTGTTCTTTCCTGTATCCCATAACATTCCAAATGATTTCTTTCCTTTTTCATTAAAGTAACTACTTCAGTGGGGTTTTTTTTCCCCTGAAGACATGAGAAAAATAAGCTCTGTTTTCCCAATGTCTCTATGTCTTTATTTTCATTCATTTTTAACTATGCATTGTTTTAGAGAACATCCTTTCAGGTTAAATTAACTCTTTCTGATTATATGGGTGAATTTGAGCCTTTTGCTAACTTTAACGTATAACTTTGCAAATTTTATATAATTGATAGCAATGTAAAATAACTCTGTTTCTCTAGATGCAAACTCTATCCAGAGATTCAATGAATGTCCCTTCTTCCTGGTAGAAGAAGATAGTTATGCTATCATTTGCACTGTCTTTTCAATATTCATGATCTATAAATATGTCTGCTCTTATTATTCTTTGAACTGCTTGTAACATCTTATTGATTACCTGATTAATAATAAGTAAAATACCATCTTTAACACATGGCTATTTTATATCTCTATGAAAATCATATATTTACCTTTATTTTTAAAATCCTTTAACAGGTGTTAAAGTTTGTCATAAATAATCATGTTTGGGCATATTAAGTTTTAAGTGTCTATTAGACAACTGAGAGGGGATGTTGAGTGAACAGTTGGATTGGTAAGTCTTGTTTGGGAGAAAGGTCTGGACTGCCGCTATGTATTTGGAAACAGTAAGCCTCTAGATGATATTTAAATTTGTGTGGATGAATCCACCAAAGGAGTGAATGTAAATGGATAAGTGAACTAAGGATTAAATGCTACCATTGCTGTGGTAATAGACTAGCATTTTAAATATATTTAATTTAAAATATTACAGAGTATCAAGTCAGATATATTTACTCTCTTATCACTTCACATTTAAAATTGTATGCAGCCATCGAAGACAGTATATATTTCTTGAGTGCACCTTTACATTCATTTTATTATTTATTCGCTCTTATATTCTATCAATATTTATTGAATTAAATGCCATCTGTTTCTGTTCCAACTCTAATCATGTCACCCAAGAATTTATAATTAGACTTGTTGACACATAATTGGGTTTATTTGCTTCTCTGCTTTACTCTGGTATTTTGCAGATAATTGTGGCTCACATAATGAAAGTTTGACTTTCTCTTAAGAAGACTGTTTCATTCAGCAGTACGTCCATATATCCAAAATCCTTACTTATATAGGCAGTTTCTCCAAATTATTCATTGACCAAATTCCACATATTACACATCCTTTTGTCACTAATTTTTATTACTTTTTTTGGATGAAACAAATATTTATGAATTTACACACCAGTTTAGTGACTAGAATATACTTTGAAAAGTAACCAGGAGTTTAATTGAAATGTTAATGCTCAGTTGTTTTACATCTTAAATGGTAAATAAATATTTATCTTAAACTCCAAAAAAAAAATAAATAAAAAAATATAAAGTAATTATTAATTAACAAAAAAAAAAAAGAAGACTGTTTCATATATTACATTGTCTTTTGGCATGTGGTTCTCTCAGATACCCTCTATTAGCCTAATTCAATTATATAGCAAAAAGTTATTATCCCAAGTGTCTTTTAACTTAATAATTATACATATAGATTTTTTTATATCCTATCAAGCTGTTTTTTTTAATATGCTTTCATAAGCCTTCTTGATCCAAGTATCCTAGATTCAATCATTGTGTAAAGGAAAAAGCAATAGATAACTTGCACTTTCTTTTAGGTCAACGATAAGAAGAAAAATAAAATAGTCAAAATCATTTCTAACTATAATATTCTAAAATAATGAAGAAAGTAATCTACCTATGTTATTCAATTTATTAGGTCACTAGGCAAATATCACTGCCCAAAAGCTCCCGTTTCAGTGATCTTTCCTTAAATAACTATATTGGCTTGAGAATACACAGTCTTTAAGAGAATCCACTGAAAAGGGCTATCTCACAAATGTTTATTATGTAAATTTGCATAAATCACATCATCAGTTTACACATTAGCACCAGTCATGTCCCACTTGGTAAAATCTAATAGGAACAAATTCAGGAAGATTCTTGTTCAAATAATAAGAAGTAAAAAAAAATCCCAATGGGGAGCCCATATAAAATCCTCAAAGTTCTCCTAAAGAATATATCCAAAGTACTGGGTAAGAATAAAGCTGACAATCTGATGCATGAAATATTTTAGAAATAGAAATACACATTTAAAAACAAGGCATTATCATTTATTAAGAGCAAGAAAAGGGAGCTACTGAGAAAATATGATTACAGATATGAAGTTTGGGACAAATCATCCTTATGTCAAATTAAATAATATTTACTGTGTTTCATGCTGTCTTTTGTTGATGAGATAAACTTGAAAGCAAATATTTATCTTTTTGATCAATTCCTATTTTACATAGCTCTTTGTGGGTCCTACAATATGAATTTTCAGCTTTCATTCATTGAGTTTTTATCCCAACTCCAATTGTCCTTAAGGGTGCATTTTAAGACTTGCTGCTTGCCCTTAATTGATGAAACCAAGGAAGTCATGCAACCTATTAAGAGAATGATAAAAATTTGGAGAATTCTCCACTGTTGTTTCGGGCCTCTGAGCCTTTGATCATACTATGCCCTCTTTTTGAAATGTCTTTTCTTAAGTTCTTTATTTAACTAATAATATTCTTAATTTTTATTCACTTCACTTGTTCCTTACTTCAAGTATTATTTCTTTACTACCTTGGTTTGAGTCCATCACTCTCTTTTCCTTCCAACAACAGTTTCTACATTCTTCCAACACTACCTGGATCTTTGTCCTGTTGCTCACCAGAGTGTGAGCTGTAAACCCGCTGTGAACATGTCATTCATTTTGGCCATTAGGCATCAGACAAGCTTCTCTGAGGAATTCACTATCTTATGAGGCTTGGAGGAAGAAAATATAATGACAAAAGCTAAAAATGCTGGATTATATACTTTTCTACTTCCCTTACATTTGTTGCCTGGGCAAGTGGGAAATCCCTCCAATCAGACACATGACCAAGACCTCGACTCAAGAGCTCAAAACTCCAGAATTCAAAACTTTGACTGAGGAGCTCAAGACTGACTCAGAACTCAGGACCTGATGGAGCTCTCTTCCTATCTCTGAAAATTAACAGATTCAGAGACTTAAAGGCATAGTTAGTTCCTAGCCCATAAAGGACACGGGAACATACTTTAGCATCTAGTTATACTTCCAGCTGTTATAGCTGAGCCCATTCTCCAGCTTGCTCAACAGTTCTATGAGCTATCTAAAAAATTTCTAACAAACTCCTTTTCATCATAATCAGTCAAATCTGCTGGCTTCCTAGGGCCAAATACAGGGTGGGGCAAAAGTAGGTTTACAGTTTTTCACATGGAAAATAATACAAGAATTAATAAACAATAATATAAGAATAAACTCTGTTTTACATATTCACAACTATAAACCTACTTTTACTGCAACCTGTATTATATATTTTTCCCCCACAGGGTGTCTTTCTACGTGTCTTTTAGGTGATAGTAGACTTATACTGTGTACTTGCAAGGCAGTGATAGAGCAGTGTTGGGAAGGAGGAGCAGGAAAGCAAGGACCTGTAACCTAGATTACCCTATCCAGCAAAGCTATCATTTAGGATTGAAGGCCAGATAAACTGCTTCCCAGACAAGGTAAAACTAAAGGAGTTCATCATCACCAAGCTGTTATTACATGAAATGTTAAAGTGAATTATATAAGAAAAAGAAGAAGATCCAAAAGATGAACATTAAAATGATAATAAATTCACAACTATCAATAATTGAATCCAAATAACAAACAAAGCAAACAAGCAAAACAGGGGGAGAATCATAAAAATGTAGATCATTTGGGGGGTTATCAGTTGGAGGGGGAAGGGAGAAAATGGAGAGAAAGCTGCACAGATTAAGAAGCACAAATTGGCAGGTACAAAGTAGACAGGGGGATGTTAAAAATAGTATAGGTGATGGAGTAGCCAAAGAACGTATGTGTATGACTCATGGACATGAGCTAATATAGGGGGATTGCTGGAGTAAATGGGATAGCAGGTGGAGGGGGCAAAGGGGGAACATTTGGGATAACTGCAATAGCATAATCAATAAAATATACTTTCAAAAAAGAAATAAAAGGGCGCTGTAAACAACCATCAGCTCCAGTTGCAAAATAAATACATAAATAAAAAATAAATTTCAGCTTTCTCATCTGAAAAAAAAAGAAGAAAGGAAAAAAGTTCCAAGTGGCAATTTGTTTCTGATAAGGTCACCCATGAGGTCCTCGGTTCCCCAACTGTTGTTTTCACAATTGCCACATTCACTTTGACATATAGATATGTAAATTTTACTTTATGGACGCCATTATTCTTTGGCTGGAAAAATAAAAATGCCAGACACAACACTTGTTCTCTGAAAATTGAGCATAAGAGATTCTTCTGTCTTCATTAAGGTGTTAATGAGCTAGGTCAGATGTTTATAGATTTTCATCAAATTAATCAGACAAACAACTCTGTAGTCAACTTGACTTCCTTTTTTCCAAAGTTCATTAAATAATAATCTTTGGCAATTAAATGGAGCATTGCTTATCTGTTGCTGGGATACCATTAACTCCTCCGGTCAAGATGATACTTACGATGAAGAGAAAGAGAAAAATAATGTTTGGCCCTATGCCCATCTGGAAGGTATTCATTGTTATCAGAATATTAGCTTTCATAAGTTACTGGAGCATACCAGAACTAGAAGAAAAAGTAGTCTGAGGAATTTCTCTTAAAATTGTGGAAAATTTGTCCTAATGGCAAGAACTTAAACACTTCTGTTCACATAGAAAATCTAATGGTAAAATTAGGGCCACTATATTGTATCATATTTTCATCAGTTTTGCTCTTATTCCTAGTTTCCATTATGGCTATACAATCCCTGCTGTCCTCAGCAAAAACGTATTTAATTTCTAACTCTATACACTTGTGTGCAAATCTTATTTTGTGCAAAAAATCTATCTTCAATATTCCCTCATTCTCTCTCTCTCTCTCTCTCTCTCTCTCTCTCTCTCTCTCAAACTCAATGGTAGCAAGAATCTTAGGCTGAGCCTAAAGAGGAATTTGGGACCATCACAAAATGTCTGGCAAACTTGGTGGTTAGAATACTGGGAGCCTATTAAGAACACAGTCACCTACCCCCGTAAACAGATGAACATTGAGGGTAGAAAGTACCTACTCACTCTGGCCTCCAGTTTCCTGGCTATAAGTACATGATTTTACTAACAGTATTCCAGGAAACTCTTCCCAGGCAAATACTTAAGTGTTCATTACAGGAACTGTCTCAAAGACCCATCGAGTTTTCAATGGAATTTTTGCCATGTTATTTTTATCAATCCTACCATTCTACCATAATTCTTATCTAATCCTAATCAAGTTCCCACTTTGAAATACCTGCCTTAAACCAATTTCATATTCTTAATAAACCCCTTCCTTGCCTTTTCCCCTTGGTGACAGTACCAAAGGTCTGTGGTGTAAGGGTTTTCCTTTACTATGGTCAGCAAAAAATCCAGCTTTGTTTATCAACATGAGGAGATGCTATTTGACACTAACACAAAGACTGAAGAGTTTTCTGGAGAAAAAGATGTTCTCATGGAGGAAAGAGCCCAGAATTATGAACATGATAAATATATCAGTGAGTCATTGAGATGGCAGTTCTCCAATAGAGCAAAGTGTTTTTAACATCTGCTGCCTTCTGCTCAGGCTGCCATTAGAAAAATGACCAAACTCTTTAAGATACTGAGGTAAGAACTGTTAGGGTATTCTTGTCAGCTAGGATTATCATGGGGGAAAGAAACCAAAGTAACTACGAATAACATAGTGGAGCAAAAGTACAGAGCACTGGAAATGTTTACCTAATAAAAATAAAAGAAACCGTTAATTTTAGCAAGTCCAGTGAGCTGGGCTGCCTCTGGGGGACAGTAGCAGGCTGTCCTAAGGATTCGGTGGAGAAGACTGACTGCAGCTCAGATCCAATCAATCACTCAGATTCTGACTCTCGCAGATCCCCAAGAAATATTTAATATCCACTGTTTGCTCTTAAAGTTTAATTTATATAATAAATGCAATAATATATTGTATGAACGTTTTCTGTAGATATCTTTGCTCTATTTTATGACTTCATGATTCACTCATATTCTTGCATGCAACAGTAGTTCATTCTTTGAAATTACATAGTATACCATTTTATAAACATATCGCTATTTCTCTATCCATTCTTGTATAAATGGACGTTTGAGATGTTTTCAATTTTCTGCTGTCAGAAATAATGTTGCTAGGAATATCTTTGTATATATCTTTTGCTCTTCATATTTTTGTAGTCTATAGGACTGGAATTGCTGGGTGAAACGTAGAAATATTTTTATCTTTAAAAGACATTGTCAAAAAAATGTTCAGAAATATACGAACTTAAATTCCCACAGCAGTCTTGAGAGCTGCAGTTGTGCCAAGTACTCACCAATACTTTGAATCATGTTGTCATTACTAGCATTGTAGTATCTGTTTTGGTCTCAATTTGAGTTCTTCTGGTTAAGCTGTCATAATATATCATTATACTTTTAATTTTCATTTTCCTGATTACTGATGATGTAGAGCAGCTTTCCATATTCAAATATCCTTTTTTGAATGAAGTACCTGCCTAACCCTTTGCCTACATTTTTACTAGTTGTGTTTTTTCTCAAATGAAACATGAGTTCTTTATATAATCTGTATAAAGAATAAGGTTTTCGAGAGATATATGTCATGCACCCATAGCCCTTTGCAATTCCAAGTGCATTTTTGAATCAGCTTTCCAATTTCTAAAAAAAATAATCCTTTGGTATACAATTCAGATTACATTGTATCAATATTTATATTTTTAATTTGTATTGAATTGATACCTTTGTACTTACTCTTTTGACCCATGGACATCATATATTTTGCTAAGTATTTAGGTGTTCTTTCATCTTAATTTTATATTCTAGATGTTAGTGTAGAGGACTTGAACATACAAGCTCTGTCCAGAAAAAGTGCAGCCATTGTTAATATAATGAGAATAGTTTGTGTGACATCAATGTAATCTTGCAGCCAAGCAGAATGGACTGGAATGTGCATGTGTGAACAACCATCACTTCACTGTACTAGTCAGTAGGGGTGGTAGATGCCTTTGAGTGAGCATGTATACTTGGTGGCCCTCACATTCAAAATGACTGAACGAGTAGAGCAATGAATCTGCATCAAATTTTGTATTAAGCTTGAACATTCCTCCATGGAAACAATTTGGATGATTCAGAAAGCTGCAGCTATGGGCAACTGGTGATTGGCGGCTTCATCACAATGTGCATACTCATGCCTCACGTTCATGCAGTTTTTTGGCAAAACATCAAATCACCCAGGTGACTCAGCCCCTCTACATCCCAAATTTGTCACCCTATGACTTCTGGCTTTTCCCAAAACTAAAATCAACTTTAAAAGGGAAGAGATTTCAGACCGTCGATGAGATTCAGGAAAATATGACAGGGTAGCTGATGGCGACTGGGAGAATTGTGTGAGGTCCCAAGGCACCTACTTTGAAGGCACCCGAGGCATCATTGTCCTGTGTTCAATTTCTCTTGTATTTTGTATCCTCTTCAATAAATGTCACTATTTTTCATATTACATGGCTGAATACTTTCTGGACAAGTCTCACATTCCCTTGAATTTATTCATAAATGTTTATTACCCTATATGGCACTATATTTTTAATGTTTTTCCTATTTGATGTTGCTGAAAAAAAGTAATACAATTGATTTTGTATCTTGCCATTGTTATGATATTACTAAATATATGTGTTAATTGTACAATTTTGTAGAGTTTTACATATTTTCTAAATATTCTTTTGTTTTTTGGCATAAAAATAATTTTATTCCTTCTTTCCCAATTCCTAAGCATTTTTTAATCACTTTTATGTTTTATATGTTAATGTCATTAATTTCTTTAAAAAAAGTTTTTAGCATATCTAACATTTGTTTTGCTCATATTTCATTAATAAAATTTAATATAATAATAATTATTACCTTCTTTTTGATTTGCTTCTTATCTTTATTAAATGTTCATCTTTAACATCAGTGGTATTACTGAGGTCTACCTTTTACTGATATTAGAATATTAACTTTCCTTTGGTTTATGTTTACATGATATAACTTTTGTTATCCTTTTGTTTTAAACTATTTTTTCCTTTATATATTAGATTATAAGCTATAAACTACATATTGTGGAGATTTATATCAAGTATAATGAGATTTTTTATGTTTTTATGTTAAGAACAATTACTCATATACCTGAAATAAATTTGAATGCATTTCAACATTTGTTTCCATCTGCCTCACTATTTCTTTTTTTCTTTCCTTAGTATTTTATTCTCTCCTTTGTCTCCAACCCCTGTTAAATTTTAAGTTAATAATTATGTTGCCTTTTTCTATTAGTGATTACCCTGGAGACTGAAACATGTATCCTTGATGGAGTAGAAATTACTTTAACAATAAAATTATAATTAATGTCTGACCTTATAGCTTTTTAGGCCCATTTATCTCTGTTTTTCTATCATTATTATAGTTATACATTTAAAATCTCAGAAGATATCATTAATACTATAGTACTGCTTTAAATGGTAAATATGTATCTAGATTTACCTATGTCGTTACCCTTTTACTTGTTTTTCATTTCTTTCTGTACTACGATATTTCTCCCCAGATTCTTGTTTCTTCTGTGTGAATAACTCGCTTAGATAAGGCATTTATTTTTGTGCAGAGCTACTTCTAGCAACTCTTTTTTCCTAATGATATCTTTCTTTCTGAAGCTTATTCTCAGTAGGTACAATATTCTAAATTGGCCATTATTTTCTTCCTACATTTGAACACTGGTATTCCAGTGTTGTCTGAGTGCTAATTGTTTTTGTTGTGAAGTCAGCAGTCATGTTCTTTTAAAAAAAAAAAATTATGTATTTATTTTTAGAGAGAGGGGAAGGGAGGAAGAGAGAGAGAGAAACAGCAATGTGTGAGGGGAACATTCATTGGTTGCCCGTCAAATGTCCCCAGCTGGGGACCTGGCCCACAGTCCAGGCATGTGCCCTTATCAGGTATTGAACCAGCAAACTTTCTGTTTGCAGGACGAAACCCAACCCATGAGCCATACCAGTGAGTGTAGCAATCATATTCTTCTTATGCCTTTGAAGGTAAATGTGCACAGGTATGTCATTCTCTTGATTTATACTGCTTGCTGACAAATAGCTTCTTTATTATTTGGCTTTCTGTCTTTCATTCCAAGGAAAATTCTGGGCAAGTAAATTTCAAATGTTTTATCTATTGCAAATATCTCTTCTGTTTCTTGGATTGAAATTAAGTACATGTTGTATATCTCCATGATGTCCTATATGCTTTTAACTAGTTCCCTGTAATATTTCTAATAATTATTTTTGCTTCAATATTGGTATTTTCTACTGTTAAGCTTGCTACTTTATTCTTAATTGTAATTACTATTTTGTTAATTCTAAATTTCTTTGTTTTATAGATCCCAGTTATCTGATAAAATTTGACATATTTAAATAGATTTTTAAAAGTATTTATCATATTTATTTTAAAGTCCATGGCTGAGTACTAATATCCAGATGATTCATTGACCTGAATTTATTGACTTTTTTTTCACTTGAATTTTTGTCATTTGTTTCTTTTTTCTAGCAAAATTGGAAATTTTGTTTCAATGCTGTTAAATATTCAAGAAAAATATAGTGATACAAATCCTGTTACATTATTTCAAGAGAGCTTTTACTTTTTAAGTGTGTGATAGAGAATGTATGGAAATGACCTAATTTTAGTTTGTCATTAATACCTGTTCAGGTTTCATCCAAAGTTACATTTAAAATCTAGATTTTAACAGAGATAGCTTCTATTTCATTATTACCCTAAATTCCAAAACTTTTGATTTATATTTTTATTACCTTAAAAGTTTTTTCAATGTCTTGAGGGTTTTCTGGGGTTTTGTTCTGCTTTGTTTGTTTTTTTTACCTAACCAAATCCATTGGCTATTTAGGAGGAGGCAAATTTCTCAAGGGGAAGTTATGTGTAGAATATTAAACTCATTTTAGAACATTTTCAGAACCTTGGCTGCTCAGGTTCTGACTTGTTCTGCTGCATTTTCATGTTTTCAAAGAGTATTCATTGCTTTTTGCTCTTTATTTTTTTCTATGAGTTTTAATCTAATACAAGTTTCTTCTTCACAGGGAAAGGGGAGCACTGATTTGTATATATTTAAATTGACAACATATGCTATATTCTTCTCCAGAATAGCAGCAACAATTTCATGTTACCAGAAGTTTATGAGTTTTATAATAGCCTTACTTACCTGCTAATATTTTGTAATTTCTAATGTTTGGATAACCTAATTTTTAATTTTTTCTTATTAGCGGTGAGTTTCAATATAATATTTTCATGTCCTTGATAACTTTTTCCTCCTCTGTAAATTCCTTGTTTCCAAATAATTTATGTATACTCTGTCTCTTAGCTCTGCTGTGTAGTAGTCAAGCCCTTCATTGAAGCTACCATTTCCATAGCTCTCATTTGATGGATGTCCTCTTTCCTTCTCTAAGTGACTGATTCTTGTTTGTTTTGGGAGACCCAACACCAAGACCATCTTTTGTGACAAGGCTTTTTTGGCATTCAGGCAAAGTATTTTTTGATAGAAGATTGGTAGAGCATGCAGCTACTAACACTGGGATCTTGAGACAGAAGAGGACATGTGATACTAACTGCCACTCAGTAAAAAAGAAAGCAAATCCAGTTCCCCTTCACAAATTTTCCAAGAAAAAAATCCCACAGTTTCTGTTAAGAGCTTTAATATATGTAGTGCCAGACTGAAATGCCCAGTTTTACAGAAAGGCAAATGCTATGCTGTAATTACTATCCTCAGTGCTGGGGTAAAGAACTACCTCTCTCAGGAGGGCTACATCTCCTACTGTAGTTACAAATTCCTTGGCTGAGGCCCCAGTTATTTTGAAGCTATCCCTGGTAATAGCTGCATAACAAAGGTAATTCACTGAAGCCCACTTAAGAGAATTACTGGTAAAAGAATAAAACGTTTATCGAAATCAATTCTCTCTGCCCCAAACCTCTCAATTATAACCGTAGCTGTTAAAGAAATTGTTGCTGCTGAATGAATAAAACGGATTTTAAACAGATCTCTGAAAGGCCTTCAATTCCAGTCACATTCTGATTACTGGAAAGACTCCCCACCACCCTCATTTTTTGGCACTCAAATCCTCACGCTTAGTTTTAATGTGGATGGGGCAGAGCAAAAGGTTTGAAATACAGAAAATGGCAAGACTTCCTGCTATTCAATGTGTAAGTTTTCTCTCCCTAAGAAAAAACAAAACAAAAAACAAAAACAAACACACACACACACACACACACACACACACACACACAGAAACCCTAGAACTTCCAACTTCCATGGTGGAAAAAACAGTAAAAACCAACCAACAAAAAAACCCACCAGTATCTTATATACATTTTTGTGCCCATAGGTGCCCAGTAATTCATTCATGATGAGAATTGAATTCAACTATTATTTTAATATATTTTATGGGAAACTTGCCTGGATAGAGATCTATACAAAGCATTCAGAGTATGCCCAGTCTTCAAAGAACTACAATATAAATGGACCAATAAAATATCTATGTAAATAGTTATTGTCCAATCTAAAGATGCATTTTTTTAAGGAATAAAAAGCTGCAGAAATTCAGATGTAGAAAAGACTGTTATCCATTGACATGGTAAGGGAAGTCTTCATAGAGGAAGTTAGGCTGCAATGGAAGACTGCCACTCCTAGCATTTCTACCAACCTGCCTACACGTTAGTGGCCCTACAACATCAGTGAGTCACAGAAGAATACCTGTTCTCCTAGGGACCTTGTCCAAAGGCTTTGAAAGGTCTGTAATACTTCATGTATTCTGTCAAGTTTATTGTGTCCTTTCAAAGACAAGGATGGTGTCTATACGAAGAATGTCAGCTTTTGATTTAGGTATTCTTGAATTTGAGGTCTATCCTTAACACTACTTTGAATCCTAGGATCTATTGTTTAACATGATTGGTGCTTACCTTGTTTCTCAACTAAAAATGCCAATACAGGAACTTATCTAGTAAGTTTGCTGTATTAAATTAAATCATTTATTTAATTCACAACCTGGTTCGTAGCTATTGCTCACTAAATACTATCCATATTATTGTGTTTGTATAATATTTTATTATAACACCTACCATAGTACTCAGACAAACGGAAAACCTCAATTAATGTGTTGTAAGTGAATTAATATATGAAGTGACAACAGTTTGGCAGCAGATAATATACCAGGGCATTAACAACACTCTCTAAGTTCCTTAAAGGCAAAAACAGCATTTTACTTAATTTAATTGTCCACACTTGTCTCAGCATGTTTAGATAACTCATGTAGGTAAGTATATAAACTTAATGTACTAAGCAAAGCTATTTTTAAAATTTTGTTCATACTTAATAAATGTGCAATGAAGGTTGATGAAACTAGTTTCCATTAAACCTATTGTGTGTCTCATTTCTACTAAGTCCTTTACATATATCCTCACTGCAACTTTTTGAGGAAGATGTAGTAAATATAAAATTGCACTAAAATATATAATCGAGGGAAAAGTATAACAGGGATGTAGTACATATTGATCTGCCATCTTTGGGACACTAAAGCTGATACATGCTACATAGTCACAAGCTGGTGATTTAGGAGTTAGGTCTTCGGATAAAATAATCCAAATGTAAATCCCAACCAAGTTAGAATTCTACAAAGTCAAATTCAGGAAAAAATAAAATGTCCTTGACAAGATATCCAAAGAGAAATGTGTAGGTGATGAAAGTTGCAAGGATCAGAAAGCAGAGGCACAGACATTGATTCGTGATCTGGCAGGAGATGCATATAACCAGGTGTGGACAGCTTGTGGGTCCAGGGCCTGAGAGTCTGCCTCCTGGGGCGGGGAAGCTACCAGTCAAAACTAAAGTCAATGTGAGAAACTTGGTTTCTGTACACTTCTAGTAGGTTCTCAGATATCGAAAATTCATTCTCAAAGACACTTCCTAGAGAAATTAAATAAAAAAGCCTAGATCTAAGCACTGGGGAACTGAGTGAAAAGTTCAAAGCAAGGTGAACAACTGAGCCAACTGAGCGAAGAGAGGGATTTTAAATCACTTTTTTTCCTCTTCGCCTAGACAGGGAGATGAAACAGGGTCCATAAAAGAGGATAAGGCCCCAGAAATAAGGAATAAATATAGCACACATGGAAATATAGCATACGTGGAAACTTTCAGTGATAATTGTACCACCTAAGTCTTGATGCCATGTTAATGCTCACCAGAGGACACTTATGTTCCAAAACTGGTAAGTGAAGAAGACATTTATCCTAATATTTAATTTTTAGTTATTAAATTTCACCTTTAAATGACCTGCCAATTTCAGCTTTGCCATTGATATGTCTCAAAAATCTTCAATATAATTGAGGGTGGACAAAATATATGCAATAATCACATTAAAACAAAGAGAAACAGATAAAGCAAACCATTACACTGCACATCTGAGAGGAAGCCTCCTCAACAGTGAGCCCTGTGATTGTCAACAAAGTTTTTCACCACCCTGGCCTTTTCTTTTACCATTTATAGTAACTAACATTTTTGTGTTATTTAGACAGTAAGAGGCATTGTTCTAAGGGCTTAACATAATTTAACTAATTTTGTGCTCTCCCAAACCTTAGACATGAGCAATATTATTATCCTTTTCCTATCATACGCACAGTTGAGGCACAGAGAGGATAAACCATTAGCCTGGATCATATATCTATTTAATCACTGGCAGAGCTGGAGATTAAACCCAGGGATAATAATTACCATTCTCAGATTCTATTTTATGTTTTATTTACTCATTCACATCATTTATTTATTCATTCACATCTGTGGGGATTACACAATTTTTAGCCTATGTTAGAGTGATCCAAGAAGCAGATGTCAGAGCAAGATTTATTATACTAGAATTTTATTGGGGATGTCTGCATGATGGAAAATAGGAAGAGAGCCAGGGAAGGCTGTGAGGGCCATAAAACTAGGATACAAATCAGGTCTCAAGTGAAGCAGAGGGGGAGTAAATTTTGGGGAGAGGTGTCCTAGACTGCCATGCCAACCAAAGAAGGCATGGAAAAGCCATTGGAAAATCCCCAAGCCAAAACCAGCCATCAGGCGTCCCCAAGAGTCCCAGAAAGAGGTCACTCTTAGTACAGCCCCACTGAAGCGCGGTCTCTTAGCAAATGCAGATGTAGATTCCAGAAAACAGAGCTCTTGTTCAGTTATAATCCCTAGAATTGGAAGTGAGGGAGGAGCGTGAATTCTCATGGCTCCTACATTGTTTATGTATGTTTCCCCATGCAAAAATTGTTTTCATTTTTTTGAGATCATAGGGAAATCAGAGATTATTACCAAGTGCCACTTTCAACAAAGGAAAGAACATAAGGTTGAAAGATGTGACATGATCACCCCAACAGCTCACTGTGAGCTAGTTTTAAAGCTGGAACATGAACCTCATGCCTGGCTTTCCAGCCCAGAGGTTTGCTTTTGCGCTGCCTCATTTCCATGCTGCCTCACTTTATCTCTGACACATGAGATGCTGATTTCTAGATTAAAACGTAAGCATTGCTCAAACCTACCCTTTAGCAAAGCAATCAAGCCTGACATCATTAACTGTTAACCTTTCTGTTTGTCTAGTAGAGGAGGTGAGATAGGGCAGCAAATGATGAGGCCGTAGGGTGCTGGACAGGTGCCAATACAATTATGCTCCACTGGCTCTCTGAGCTGGCAGCTGGGTCTGAGGTTGACAAGGAGGGTGGGTGATGCATCCCTGGTCATCAAACTGCATGAAGACTTCACTCATCTGCCAGTCAACTGGGGCAGGCAGCCTGACAATCAGCACAGCCAGTTTAGCCTGTGACCCCATTGAGGGGAGGAGAGAAGGGCTGGTTTATCGAGAAGCTGCAGTGATATGAGGGTTGCCTTCCTGCATCCCACATTTGAAGAGATGCCCTCCACCTGTCTCTCCTGATTACTGTGAGCGGTACTGTGGGGATGATTAAACAGTGATGGCAAGGCTGCCACTGCCATAATCACATTTTCTAACCTCTTGATGGGATGGCAATGATTGCAGATGGATTCCCACACACATATAAAGATTAATCATCTTTTTCTCCATGATATGAAATTCAACTGAAAATCTGAATGGCTTGCTTATTCCACAACTCTCTTTTTATGTACTGAAACCATATCACTGTCCTCAGTGCAGAGTCTGATGATAGACTCAAATTCAGGCAAATATTTGATAGAAATTCTGAACTGTTCTAGCAGCAGATTTCTTAAAATACTATATAATCATCTTTGTTTAACATGTGTTGAAACTACATAGGCTGTAGAGCACAACTGATAGAAAAAATAAAATAGAATACGATAAAATATTAAATATGAAGATCTAAAATGTATAGTAATAAGCATCAGTAATAATGGTATAAAAATGGTGTTTGTTATATGTATAAAGCTTAGGAATGTCACAGCCCTTTCACTTAAGATTCTTCTCACTAGAACTTCTGGAGGTGAGCAGAGTAAAAATGATTATTTGTGCATTAAAGATAAATAAATTTGTTCTTAGAGAGATAGAAACAGTTTTGTACAATTTCATATAACTACAACATGACGGACTTTAGACAAAAACTTTAGTTGTTTGATTCCTGTTCTAATAATGTATATCATGGGCAATCACAGAATTATTATTGGAAAAAGTTATCAGAATCTTCCATGTTAATGTTGGAAGTTGAGGAAGTATAGCCAATCAACAAATGCTGACAGGACAGCTTTACTCTGGGCCTGTTCTTGTGCTAAGAGCACCATTAGACAGAAGAGAAAGAGAAGAGCTCACAGGGGACCTCTGTTGGCCTTCACTGTGGTGACTCCCTGTGCAGGGCATACCTAACGGTCATTTTCTTTGAGGTGGCCAGGTTGATTATTTGCTCTAATGTCCTAATAAACCAGGTCATAAAGATAGTCCTTGACAATTCCACAAGTTTACAATAGAATATTTTGAAGGTAGAAAAATGTGATTTTCCTAGAATTATAGTGAGAATCCAACTGAATCCCATAAAATCAGTAGGGGAAAAAAAGGATTCTGAAATATTAGGTTTTTAGTCAGTACCCAGGGACTATTGAAATTCATTTTTTCATATTCAATAAATATCTCTTAAAGATGTAACATCAATGGGATCTTAAACAATAGGGAAACTTTATATAGGACATTTAAAGCACTTCAAGACAAGGAGCTGTGTGCAGTGAGAGGTGTTTGTTACCTGATGTGTGTCCATGGGTTTGGGAGACTAATTAGATGGAAGAATTTTAAAGAAAGACATCTACTGAGAGTGGAGCCACAATTCTTACTAGTACTCTCAAGAATCCAAATTTCCCTGCCTTTGAAATATTCTATAGGATGCTTGGGGAGTTGACAAGGAATATCCTGGTGATGTGGACTATCAGGTTGTTGCATCCAATAACCAACTTGTCATCTCTAGGAAAGTGACCAAAAGGGGCCATGCCCTGCATTTGTAGGGGCTTACCTCAGGAAACACCAATGTGGAGAGCAAACCCGGATACCAGGAGCATTCTTCTCTCATACTTTCATATTTCTGTACATGATCAGTACTTCCCAAATAAAATAATAAGAGAAAACAGAAAAAGGCAAGGACAGAACACTAACCCCATTATTTAATACTAAAAATAGAAATCATGTAGTAAGCCAATGTCTGTTTCAATAACATCCCATTTGCACTGCTCACTTACCTACCACTCCATACCCATATCACTCGACACAGCCTTCCTCCACAACTGCACAAGCCATGAGCTTTCGTACCTGGGAAAGCGTCTGATGTACCAATTCGTGCCTTGGTGGCTCCTTGGGGTTATGTAAAAGGCCACTGGAATGAAAAAGCATCAAGTGTGGCATCCAGTGTCAGTAACTATTTACGGGATTTTAAGTAAACTAAGCTCTTTTGGGGTCTTAGGAAATTCAGGTGTTGGAGAAATGATCTCTACGGAATTTTCCAGCTCTACTGCTTTATGATGTTTCAGGAGAGAGGTAAGTTCCAGGTGAATGAATAAATATAAAAGTGCTTTGAATAGTAAACTGTATTCGGTAAATGAATGTTATAAACATCATCCCGTGAAGTGCATTCACAATACGCCAAAAGGAACAGTATGCTGGAGGGCACTGACTGGAAATGTTGTTGCTTGCTGGCGTCATTTGCCCTTTGGCCTCTGGCATTTGACCTGCCCAGCCATGCACATTACCTATTTCACCCAATTCTCTCTTCCAAATATGGAGGATTAATCCCAATGCTAAGGCCTCATGTGGCTATAGGGCTCTATCTCCAAAAAGACTAGGGCAGAAGCTTTTTGACAAATCACCTCCAGCCATAGAGTTTAGAGAGCCATCCTCAGATTGATTTGATTTTTTTAAAGACAAAATTGAAAATTTAAACATCATGTTACAGGCACTGTGTCTCCAGGCCACCACACACCCGCCTCCTTCCTTGCTGTCTGACTCTGTCCTGCCTGTTATTTCCATCATAATGGAGCAAGGCTAACAATGCAGGCATAGTGCCAGCTCCCACTGCTGCCTGATGCTCCAATGGGCTTTGGATGTATGCACATGTTGAAGGGACAATTAAATGATGTTTGTGTGCAGCACAGTCAGAAACACAACATTTCTGCACCAGCCCTTTTGATCTCTTAAAAGCCAGCTATCACAACACAAGAAGATATTTTAATGGATATACATAAATTTAGGTGGCTCCAGCCTACCCCACGGGGCCTCGTGAGGCTCCACTGGCTCATCCAGGTCTGCCTTCTCCCAGATTTCAGTGGGCATAATTATTACATTTCATGTAGACTTGCATTCCAACCATAGAACGAAAATGAAAAAGAAAAAACCCTTTCTATTAGGTTGATAAGGGATCAGTCTTAGAGTTGGGGGTGGGGAGGCAAAGGGAATCACATTTTCTCCCATTGAAAAAAATCAAGGAGCACTTCCTGTTTTATGGATTATTAGCAGCTCTGAGGCAAAACAAAAGATATGCTGGACTTTAGTTTGACCCTGGTACCAATGTCAAAATACAGAGAGCAGTGAGTTGTAAGCCTGCTGCAGTTTGCCAAATTTCTCTGAAGCAAACTGGAAGTGGGAGTCATTCAGGAAGGAGCAAAAACTGGAAAAAACTTCACAAAGGAGGTATAGGGCCTGGAGAAAAAGTCATTTTAGCCAAGGAGTATCCACCTGAGAAAATCAAGCAACAAAACCATGATGTTCTGGGAGTTTGGAAAGGGTGTATTGCATGAGGTGGTGGCGGATAAGGAAGGGGTAAAATAAATAAATATGAAATGTGTGGAGTCAGACTGAAAAATAGTGAAGACCTGAAATAAAGATGCTGGTGAGGTTATAGATAACAGAAGAGCAAAGCACTTGGTATCTATGTCAACAGTAGGATTAATAGAACTTAAGTTTCAAATAAATGTGAAAATCCTAGTTGTACATATATCTTTATATATAGATGTTTTCAAAAATTTTGGGTAGATACCTAGAATAGAGATTGCTGAGTCATGTGACAGCTTTATTCTTAATTTTTGATGGAACTCAATACTGTCGAGTACTCACTCTATAAAATGCTTTTCTGTTCTAGTCCTCTGCCCTACACCCCCCTATTTCTCCTTCATTTCCCATTTACATTCCCACCAGCAATGTACGAGGGTTCTTTTTTCTCCATATTCTCACCAACTCTTGTTGTTTCTTGTCTTATTGAAAATACCCATTCTAACAGGTGTGAGGCAGTACCTCATTGTCATTTTGATTTGCATGTGATACCCCTATGCTCATTGCAGCGTTATTCATGGTAGCCAAGACATGGAAACCACCCAAGTGTCCTTTGATGGATGACCGGGTAAAGAAGATGTGGTACACCATCTATACAATGGTATACTACTCAGCCATAAGAAAAGGTGAAATTCTGTCATTTACAACAACATGGTTGGATCTTGAGGGTATCAAGTTAAGCAAAATAAGTCAAATGTTAAAGGTCAAGAACCATATTTCACTTCTAGGAGGGATATAAAAGAGAAAGCAACAAATGAACAAACAAACAAAAATACCTCATTGACACGGACAACAATATGGCAGTTAACAGAGGGAAAAGGTGTGGGGGGAGGTTGAAGAGAATAAACAGGATCAAATATGTGTCGAAGGGAGGAGGCTAACCTTTGGATGATGAGCACACAATGCAGTATAAAGACTATGTATTACAAACCTGTACACTAAAAATTTATGTAATTTTATTAATCAGTGTCACCCCAATAAATTTAATAATATTGCAATAATAATAATAAAATTTAGTTGAAGTTATTGAGGGAAACATAGGACTAAAAATACAGGAAACAAATGATTTGATGAAAAGTTATGTTTTCTGTATATTGTGTCAGTTGTACCCATAGGACATGGATATGGAATATCTAGGCAGTTGCTGGACATATAGGTCTGGATGTGAGGAAAGAGAAAGGGCTGAAAACCTGATTACAAGAAAAGTACAGAGACTGGAACTTAAATATTTCATAGTTGGGAAAGAACTGGGATATCCTGAGGATAAACAGGTGAGGGGAGTAATTTGTATGGTAGGCAATGAACAGTCAGAAACAAAGGGGACAGAGAAGTATGTACGAGGACAGGAATGCATTTCATGGAATGTGTACTAAACATTGCAAGTGTCACAAATAATTCCAGTAGTATGAGAAACAAAGAGGGTAGTTGCATTTGGTAATTAATTATGGGATTACAAGTACAAAAGAAGAGCAATTTCAGTCCTGAGACATAATAAACTAGACATTTAGAATGGAACTAATCTTTAAAATAAGTTTCAAAGAGAAGAGCAAGAAGAAGAAACTTTTGTAGTTTGAGCAGAAAGAGACTGTAGGTAAGGGGGAAGTAGTAAGAGAAAGGAAAATTTGAAGTTTATCTCATGTCAATTCCAAACACTAAGCGTCTGATCATTTCTTTGTAGAAGTTTTGGAAGAGAGAGTACCAAGTATTCTAAGTGATCACCTTGACTTCCATTTCTCAAATTGATCCTTGTAGCTGTTACTAACCACTTAGAAATCTTGAGCCCAGTTCCACTCAATATACTATAGCAGCCTCCACCCAGGCCTCAAGGGGGAGGACATGGTAGGCTTTCCTCACATTCCATAAGCCAGTGGGTGAATCAGTCTCTACTAAAATGTTGGAGTAACTAACACAAAATAAGAAGGGAAACCAGAATCTGAGCTGATGGGAACAAGCAACATGACTGCTAAGAAAACTTGATGTTACATTTGAGTTGCCATGTGCTCAACGCAGAGCAGACAAAGAAGATCCTTAAGACACAGGGCTTATGGTTAAATTAGGATCCTGAAGCCAGAGGATCAGGAATCACGATGATTTGGCAAAAGGGAGAGACAGAGGGACAAGACTGGAACAGACTGGGACATGCAGGTAGAAAGACTGATATCCATCAAGCAAATGAAATATTTGGAAAGAGTCAATTATTTAAGGTATCCAGTAACTTTTTCCTCTGTAGCACTGTGGTTGGTCAAAACACCAGGAAATAATTTAAAGTTGAAATCATGGGGGATTTTGTTTGTTCATTATTTTAACTCTAGAAATAAGTCAAATTTACTCAAAGTATATTAGGGAGAGCTGGTAGTGGAGCAAAATACAGGCAAAATGGGAATTCAGATTAGGATCAACTTTGGGAACAAATACTTCTGTGCTGTGAAGAATGACACAGATAGGACCGAGTGGTAGAAGCTTTGTAATAAATATTACTTTTGGTTTATACATTCTACTTAATTATGACTTCCTTTCAATTGATCCATACAATAACGTTAGCAAAAGCAAGGGGAGAATAACCACCATATGTAGATGAGAAGATGGTGAACTAGCATATTAAAGTAATTATCTAAAGGTCTTTAAATTATTGGCAGAGTCAAGGAAATATGCTGGTAAGTTCTGATCTTGGACTTTTTATTTATTTATTATTTTGGTGCCCTATTTCTTTATAAATTCCAAAGAAGTTTTTTTTTCCTTAAATTTCAGATTAAAGCAAAATGATTGGTAGCCTGATGTGATAAATACAATTCCTTTATTTTCTTTTTGTGTGTCTCCTTTTTTTCTTCAGGTTAAAGACTTGACACATTCAAAATTCTTCATTCCAAGGTGAAAAGCAATTCCCTTTCTTTTGCCACGCAAACTTCTTAATGAAGGGCTAATGGGATCAAGAAGGATTTGAAACACTGAGGCAAATCCCATGAGAGTAAGATTTGCCTGCTTCTCCCTGAGCATTCTCTCCTTGATCTGCAGACATTCCACACCCAAGGCCAGCAGCTTAGTCACATCTCTCCCTTGCCCAGCCTCTGTCCCCCTCCTTTTTCTGGGGTCTTTCGTCATTTAGGAAATTAGACTAAAATAATGAAACATCCCATGTGAATAATCCTGTAAATGCTACTAACCTAGTTACTTAGAGCAATAGCTCTTCATCTCTGTTAGGAAAACAAGGAGGAAATCGGGGAGGGGTCGAGGAGACAATAGAAATGACCAGCTAAATAAATCTCAGTTTGTTTGTTTTTTTTTTTTAATTACTGAAAAGAAAAGAAAGATTAACTGTTCTCTGAATGGTAGAGCCTTCCAGGAGACCAACTAAATCTCCTATAAACTGATTTGCCTTCCTGACTGAGATTTACCAGACTGACACCTAATTTGTTCTGAGCACAGTTGATGCCTCAGACACAATGGCGGATGACAGCCCACATAACCTCTCTTTCAGCTTTCATCTCATATATTCCATTTGAAGTTGAGTTCCGACAAGAGAGAGGCACAGAATTAATATTACCTTGGATCAGCTCAGTCTCCAGAGGGAGCAGCAAAAGCTTTTCTGGAAACAATAAACCCTTTAAACATGACAGGGGGAATGGGACCTTAGGAGGTCTCTGAAAGTATCCATTATTAAAGAAAAGGGGGGGGAATCCTCGTGGGCTACTTTGATATTTTTTTTCTCAGCAAAAGCAATGATGAACTAGTGCTGGTTTTACATACAAATGTAAAGATCTGGGATGGTTTATGTTAAAAATCCCTCTTTCCCCTGTGCCTTAGCACATGCAGTGGAGAGAAGGAATTCATTATGAACTGTAGTTGTTATGACATCGATATTCCCTTCTTGTTGAATCTTTACCAAGTAAAATTAAAACGAAAATTGATAACAACTTCAACAGTAAAGATCCAGAGGAAAAACACACCGTACCTGATCATATATATAAGGTCAGATTTAATTATCCAAATGTACACACAAGAAGGAAAAACACACTATGTCGGATCACATATATAAGATGAGATTTAATTATCCCAATGTACACACAAAAAGTATTTCTCAAGATTTAAAGAAATTTTAATTAAAACTGAACTGTGTGGATTTCTACAAGCTTCAAACAGAAAATATAACACACATACACACACATACACATATACCATAATTTGCCATGTATGATACGCACTCACATTTTTGGCCCAAACTTTCAAGAAAAAATATCTTTCATTTTAATTTTTTAATTCAATTTTTTATTTATATATATTTATAGACAAAACTGATTATTGTATTCCAGCTATTATTTTGCATATGGATGTTGTTATTGCTTTTTAGAGTTACACTTTTAATGCATAAGCATAAATAAAGCAATTTTAAAAAATGACATAGATATGGAATTAGTACTACTCATGTGTAATGTGCATCCTTATTTTCCCTCAAAAATTTGAGCAAAAAAGGGCATACTATACATGGGAAAATACTGTATACCCATATGTGTGTATTAATAACAATATTTATATTAGTAAAATAAACAAGTATATTTATTCACGTGGCACTCAGCACAGTCTGACATCTTTCAAATCTCTTTTTGTCAAGTAACTTGTAATAGCTCCTTTACCTATTATATTTAATAGAATAAAAGCTTCAGTATTATATATAGTTTATACTGAACCTGGTGTGAACAACTCTATAATTTTTACTTGTGCAAATTGCTTATTTTTTAGGCCCACAATATGCTTGTCTGTAAAATGGGTATAATAATATGTTATCTCACAATATTCTTGAGAGAATCAAGTGGAGTCATTTATATGAGTTGTAAATAACCAAACACTTTTCCTGGGTGAGCAGAGGAACCCTGGGGCTCCTATTTAAGATAAAAACAGGAGGCCCAACATGGGTGTGGGTGGGGCCAAGAGATAAAATTAAAAGGTCTTGACGTCATTGTCCTGGGTGGTGCTAATCTGGGGCTGTAACAAGAAGGAGCAATACTGATGTCCCACTGGAATTGGAGACACTGGGTATTTTAATCATCTATCCTGTCTAACAACTTTCCTCAACATTTTGTTGCTTAAAACCACAGACATTTATTCTCTCACAATTTCTGTGGGTCGGGAACCCAAGCAAGATGTGTCTGAGAGCCTCTAACTCAGGGTTTCATACAGGCTGTAATCAAGGTAATGGCCTAGTCTGCAATTGTCTCAAGACAAAACGGGGGAGGATACACTTCCAAGCACCATCACTTAGATGGTAAAGAGGCCTCAGGACCCCGGCAATCGGAGACAATGGTTCTTAGCTACATGGGCCTCTCTGTAGCGCTACTCACAACATGGCAACTTGCTTCTTCAAGAACAATGTCTCTAAGAAGAAGCCAGTCTTTATGTGACCTACTTTCTTCACTGGCTTCCATCACTTCCTCTGTGTTCTATTTCTTAGAAGGGAATCACAGGCCCAGCAGGGAGCTGCACAACATCATAAACACCAGCAGCCAGGATCCATGAGGGCACTTTGGAGGCTGCCTTGTAAAATGGGAAACAAGGAAAGGTTTGGAAGAAGTTGATGGAGAGCACTCTGCAAAACCCAGAAACAGCCTACACAAAAAGAACAAGAAGGTAAAGCACATAGACTCAGAGCTAGGACTTGGGGGAAACCCCCTGTCCTCATGGCACACAAGGGAACAGAGATGCTGGAGCCCTTGAAACTCAGGGGAAGGTATTTTCCATTCTCCAGAGTCCTCCACTGTAACTAGAAGACTTGCTGATGTTTGGGGATCTTATTTAACTTTTATTTAAGTTCATTGTAAAGATATTCCTGGGTTGAAAGCTGACGAGGGAGTCTCTGAGATGTCCAATCATTTGCCTACATCCCCAGTCAATGATTAAGTCAAGTATGAAACCCAAGGGTTCCCTTTCTCAGGCTGTATTCTTCTGAGGTTGCCATGCTCTCCTTAATGTGAAGGACATAAGCATGACAATACCCAGAAGAACATTCCACAGCACACAAATCTGTGCTGATAAGCGGTGTTTATTCATCAGGCAAAGGGGACCGTGGCAGAGATACTTTTAACATCTCACTCTCTTGTTGCCCCCATTGGACGAAGTTATTCAATACAAAGAGTTGCTCTAAGAGGAGCTGTGCAATTCACCTTCACTTACCAGGCACAAGGAAATGGCAATGAACTGGAACACAACTGAACTCAATTAAGCACTCAAATATCCCACTCCCCAGAATTTTTCTTGAAGGAGAAAGAAGGTGATTACAGTAAAGTGAGCTGATGTAAGCAATTTCTCTCAAAAAGCCACTTCCAGGCTATGTCCTGGGGTCAGCACACATGAACTTGAATTTCTTGCACACTGTTAATTGATATCCCTGAGGGATCACAAATTTACTCATTTATTCAAAGGAGATTTAGGGATATTCACCAGATAGGAATTAATGAGGCAAGAACATAGAACAACACATCTAAGAAAATTTTCTGCAGCCAAATGTGATTAAAAGTAATTGGAATCTGGGAGCAGATCTCTGGTTCCAGAATAGAATAAGATAACCAAAGACTACCATATAGGATGTCTTATGTGTGAAGAGTTTATTTCTTAACTATTTTTAATAGTTTAAATTCTTCAGTTTAAAAGAGATTCCATTAATGATTTAAAATTTAGTTGAATTAAGTTTAACCACAGATTTTTTTTAAACCATGCCTTCCATTTTACAAAACACTTTTATACACATTTTATCCAACTAACCTCAATCATGGTTACTTTCCCATTGCAAAAGCTCATTAGAAATTTCCCTAAGTGAAGAGCTTTGTCTAGATTTCCCTTGCTCATTACCATACACCTTCCTCTCAACCGGAACACACACACACACACACACACACACACACGCACGCACGCATCTGCATTTGACCAAGTCTTACTAATATTTCAAATCTCAGTTTAGCCCTCACTTTCTCTAGAGTCATTCTCATGTTAGTCTAAACCTTAGGATCAAGTGGAAAGGCCATTCTCATACCAATTACATCTGGCAGAACTTAAATATATTCTATCTGTGAAAAGTTCCCAGATTCATTTATCTGGAATGTGAGCATCTATAGAACAAGAACTACTGTATGCCTTTTTGTTTTTAATATTCTTTTAGCCTGCACCTCCAACATAGTTATGTGAAGAGCATTAGTAGGCTTTTAAAAAACTAGCTGTACATCAGAAGCTCTAAAAAAGCCTATGACTCCATACTTGTAGAATCAGAGTTTAGGTAATCAGATCATTCTGATAATGTAGACTGAGAAGACATTAAGAGCTGATGACTTCAGTACAAAGGGACCTCATAGTTCAATTATTTTGAAAATTGGCCTAGAGCAGGAATCACATATACTATCTCCTGATGGATGAGTTCCAGTCATGGGACCTTTACCATTTCTCCTTCAAGCCCACTTCACTGTTGGATCAATGTGAGATGGGCCTATTCTTGCTTATGGTTTGAAAGATTTTTATAACAAGTATGTTTTAGTCCTTTCTTTCAGCTTTCAAATAACATAATGAGTATGAGGATACAACCATAAACATGAAAAATCGCCTGGCCACAAGAAACTAAAGGGTGTAACAAGTAAACAGGGTAATGACATGAAACTTGTAGAACAGGCTTATAATTTAGTCCTGGTAGAATCCAGGAAAGCATCCTAGAGGAAATGAGGATTAAGATGAGATCTGCAGCTTTAGTGAAGGTCATCCAGGTAAAATGTGTGTGCCCACAAGAGGGGAGGGCATAGCGTTAAATGATGGTATTGCAGAACAGCGTTCTAGGCAAGAAGTTTCTCCAGGAATTAAGGTGACTAATTATCCTGGTTGTCCCAGGACTTCCCTCCTTTCTGCACTGAACATCTCATGTTCTAATCACTCCCAAAGTTTACTGGGCAATACTGAGGAGGCCAAGATAGTCAATATCATGCTGTGTGCAGGCACAGAGTTTGAGAGTCCAGAATGTATGAAAAAAGGTGATGAAAGACAAGCTAGAATGATGATAAAGACACTTCACCAAATTTACAAGTTTTTCTTGCATTATCTTGTTTGTGCTTTCAAAGTGATGCTGTGTCATTGTTACTATGTATGCTTGATTCCTGTGCCAGACAGGTACGCCAGATATAGTCTTGGGACAGACCTTAAAGAAATACTCAGGATAGGGGAGCTCTTGTCCAAAAACTGATGTTAGCAATCTCCACTGATAAGAAAAGAGTTTATTAAATTGTTCCATCAATTTCAAGATTTAAGAGTGAAGATTACCATGAACAGAAAAGACTCTGATCTCAGAGAGAAAGCAGATGTGATATGAGAAAGAAGTCAGATGTGGTATGATGCCCTAGAATTTCTTGAAACAGAGTTTAATGAACAGCTCTCTTTTAAGTAGCCATGTGAGTGGGATTTTTAAAGTTGATTAGTTGACAAGACTTCTTAGCATATTAGAACACTGGATACTCCAAAGTTAAAGATTAAAAAGAATTTTCTCTCCTACTGTCTCTCACTTAATTGTTTTATGCAGCTTGCTTGAAACAGCTGTCTCCTTATCCTAATCTAATGAGGCTCGACCGCTGGCATAGAATATTCAATACCATTTTTCAAATGTGATTCGTGGAAAAATAAAAATCCCCTTTTCTACAACTTTTCTGGTTGACACAAGGAATTGGGGGATGATGGCCCAAGGGGAAATATCAGGAATTCACACTACCTGGGAACCCATGTCCTGTGAGTAAGTGAAAATCTCATTGCATAGTTCAGCATTAGTATGATAGGGACTTATTCTATTATTCCTTTAATGGATGTTTCATTTTAAACAAGACTTACATGGAAGAATAATGTTTAATCTAAAGGAATTATTTTCATACTCCCGCAAGTTGGGAAGTGCTGAAGCAACTAGTTCAGGTGTATTATGTTGTAACAATACGGGCTGATTTCCAGACAGGTAGTCCTAGAGCCCATTATATTTATAATCTTTGTTATTACTAATTTACAATTATTATTATTAACACATATTAACAAAAATTCATTCGGCATTGTATATGAGCTAGGCACTATCCAAGGCACAGAGGATGCAACAGAACACACCAGATTAAGTCCATCCACTCATGAAGACTTTAATAGAGAAAAAACTAACAAATGGACAAGCCAATACTCATAACAAGAAAAATGCCAATTGATGATGTGTTAGACACAGAGGGGAAATGGAGTACTACTATTCTACTTTTCATCATAATTTGGTTGCTATAATCATATTTTTTCCTTAGGACTCCTGAAAGCAGATAAACTGAAAATAAAAGACTTCATCATTTTAACATTCAACAAATATTGAGTTTTTCCTACATGACAGGTACTATCCTAGGTGCTGGAATCAACATTTCCTATTGAGCTGTGCTTAAATGACTCAAGCCTTTAACTCCTTGTGGGAACCAATTATCCTGGCAACCTGTGGAAGTGCTATGAGACACTCTCTGTCCTGTTCTCATGCTGGTTTCCCATATTCTTATTTTTTCTTTCTTTCTGTTACTTTCACCACAATCACTAAATTATAATCCGTTACTGACTATTCTTTGACTTTCTCTACATTTTACTTCCTTTACATTTTTAAATTCTTCATAGGACAGTGTTCTTCCCATAATTAGATGGATCATTTTATTGAAAAATATCCTTCTAATTTTGTGTTCCATAACATGCCCCAAACTGGCTAGTTGTTTGGCCTGAGTTGTTAGAGGATGGTCAGTGTTATGCTTTAGTCACCCTCAGTTCTGTCCACGCTCTGGTCTGGGAAATACATATTTTCTAGTAGGGTAAGGTGATACAGATGCCTCCAACCGTAGCATTTTGTTGACCATAAATTTGGTGAATAAAATATCATGAAGGATTCATTCATGAGAAATTTATTCCTTCCCCAAATATTTATTGTATATTGATCATACACTAGAAACTGACCAAGGCATTTGGGATGCAACAATAAAACAAACAGACTAACAGAACAACCAACCAAGTCTCTGCCCTAATAGAGTTTACTGGTGAACTTTGTGATGTGTGAAAACTTAGTTTTAAAAGTGGTTTTTGAAAATTTTATTTGCTTGCTTGTTTATTTCATTACATATCTATTTCTTTTAAGAATTCCAAAAACTTCTGAGAATACTGTGTGGGAAGTAGGAAAAACATTTCCCATAGTTTTGGTCAAAACCTGTTATTTTGAAGCTAGAAGAACAAAACTGAAATATTTATGATGATATTTTTACAAGTCCAGTCAGTCCCCTTTCCAGAAAAATGCCAAAATTTTTAAAAACTGGTGATTTCTGGTTTATGCATTAGACTGTCTGTCTACATAAACACAAACTTGTATTAATATGTTTGTGTAGGTAGATGTGCATATGGCTTGTCCTCTATTAATTGTGTATCCATTTATTATCCTCTTTTGAAAACTAAAAGGAAGCTCTCAAACTGACATAATTATCTTCAAATTCAGTTAACAGAAGCTTAGGGCAAGAGTCTTATGAGTGTTGTTAGTGTTCCTGCTGTGAGATGTAGCTTTATATATTCAATTCATATTTATACTATATTTCAAATTTATTTATTCAGCTACATAATTAAGGTGTCTATGAAATATTTTATCTTAGTCTCTTTTGACTAATTATAGTAAAAGTCAGTCTGATTGCATAGGTAGAATGAGAGGTTCCTTAAGGAAGAAATTTCTAAAACACTTGAAAACTGAGGCCTCTTCAAAATACCTCCTTGGGTAGATGAATAAAGACCTAACTGTTTTTTAATAAAACTAAAGTCTTTCTTTTCTCCATTAGAAATGAGTCCAAAATGGGCCATTCCTCCACAAGGGGTAAAAGAGTGGCCCCCATTCAATTTGATCAGTGGGGGATATATATCAGGACTATTCTTTACAGAGTATTTGAATGTTTGAGAAGAAGGCAGAAATAGTGACATGAATACATATTTGAGAAACACCAAAATTTGAAAAAAAAAAATCCCTTAGAAGCATTAGAGCACATAGGACTTCTGCACGATTGTTTTATCAGTGCTGGTTTGATTGCCTAGACCATGAGCCCTTTATAGTCAGGAGAAAGGCACAGAGAAATTGGGGGTGGTCAGACAGCTGTAAGGAGGGAACTTCTGCACTCACCTGTCAGAAAACAGAAAAATGAGTGACTTCCATCAGGTGACATTACACTGGCTGTGAGATATCCTAAATGCATAATGTCACACTTGCAGGGATTTATTTATAAAATAAATGCTCCCTCTTCCTTTTGTCCATGACATGGAAAGATCAACTCAGATATCATACACTAAGCCCTTTATAAAAGTAGATCAAGTGGGTTTCTTTAGCTGAATGTAAAAATAACATGTTCATTTTAGAAATTTATTTTTAAAAGAAAATGAAAAAGAAAGATAAAATAAACATCTTTCTGTGCAGGTCAAGAACCTAAATATATACTGAGTCTACTCGCCTGCCTGGAGGGTAGACAAAGGGTAAGTGAGAGCTGTGTTGGAATGAGGGATGCTGAGAGGGTCCAACAAGTGTCCTTGCCAAGCCTCAGCAGGTCCTAGAGGTGGAGTTTAGAGGAAGAAATAGAGGAGATGGATGCGTGGGGATAGAAGAGACCCATAACACTCTTCCCTGATGCAGTTATGGAAAATAGCAAATCTTGAGGGTTTCAAAGTCCATGCACAATAGAAAACAATAAACTAGGGATTGCTGTGGGGTTTTGTTTTTGACTGGGTTATTCGTCTCATCTTTTTTTTTTCCTCCTGGAATCTTGTTATATATCTACATGCTTTCCATGGGCTCATGAAGGTTGGAGTATATCGAATGTGGGCATGGCTATAAAAATTGTTTATTCCAATGAGATGTTAGCAATTATGACCTGCATAGATATTTGAAAACTCAACTTCCAGTTGCACACCTCCTCTTACACTTCCGTCTTTTGTTTTGAGAAGAAAATTCCTTGGGTAACTGCATGGAGCTTCTCTGTAGTCTGAAGCTAAACTCAGCCTCACCTGAATTCATTGTACTTCCATTGACCCCACTCATGGGCAAGAAATAAATGTTCATCATTGTAAGCCACTGAGCATTGAGGTGGTTTGTTATATAGTGCTATTGTAAAACTGGGCAGTACAGATCTTTGGTCAATTGGCCTGAAGCCATCTCCAAAATCTCTAGCTTCCAGTGAGGTGAGGGAAGACTTAAATGTTTTCCTGTAGCCAAGAAAGACAAACATGAGGAGCAGTGGAGGGTATCTCCCAGTCGAATAAGGCTTATGATAGAAAAACAATGTGAGTTACACTTTTGGTGAATGATACTTAGAGGCTTCTTACCAATAGGATAATTACAGATTAGAATTAATGCCCTAAAATAAATATTAAAGTTGGTATAATAGAAAAATTGGGGCAGACCAATTGTATAAAACTGCACTGTACTGAACTTCAAAGGTAGCTGGTCCTCAGCTAACTTGGCTTAAGAATATGAAACTGAAGGAACCAGGTGGTTGAGTTAGAAGGCAGCAAATCAACACAGTGAACTAGAGTCAGAATTATGGCAAGCTAAGCACCCCATGAAGGTCAAAGTAATAATGGAGCAAAAATAGTGAGTTCACAGAGATAGGTGGTTAGGAAACAGAAGGGATGTGAACTCAGGAAAAAAATTATCACGGATGCAGTGAGGAAGAGACTTAACTTTAGATGACCTATACAGCTATTAGGTTGCCTGACAGATTTATATTTGTGTTTCTTAATCTTTTGATATTTATTCTGGCAATAAAATCCCCAGTTGTCTGGTTCTGTGTTACCTGAAGAAGAAGAAGGAAAAAAAAAGCTGCTTATTATTTAAGCACCTAAATTTTTTGAAATAAGGCCAAAAGCAATAACTTTGATTCTAAAATAACGCATTACGATAGGTTAGAGTTCTGCTCTGGGTGGCTGAGGGAGCTTTTTGTCTAATTACAAATGGCACCCATGTGTTCCAAGGGCCTCTCTCCATGAGTGGGTCTGTGTGGGTTTCTCCAATTTCCCAACTAATTCAGAATGGCCATAATTTTACTTGGGCCTCATCCCAGGACTGTATGCCATTTCTAGGAGATACTATGCTAAGAAAATGCTCTTTGGTTCAGACCATGTTTCCCCATGCAGCCGACTGGAAATGCCCACCTCTGTTTGCTAGTACCATTCACCTTTTAATTACGGGAGAACTAATTGCCACTTCTCTGTGGCTTACAGGCTTCCACCCTTTCTCCAAGCAGCTGAATAGGTAGGTCAACACTGGAATTTGACCTTGTAACTGAACTACTCTTTTAATTAGGGGTGAAGTAAGAAAGAGGAAAAAGAGGAAGATTGCACAGATCGCCTATGGATATAAGTAAGCCCTGTGGATTCATTTACATGTCTAAATTTAGCTAACTTTAGGCTCTTAACAGGCACTTTTCCCTTCTTTAACTCAGCACTTTAAAGGGATTTGCAAAAAGGTTCCCTGAAGTGAAACTGAACCTGAGAGTAAGCAGTGGAATATGGTATGTTTTCTCACTTGAATATTCTGAAGACATATTATTTAGCCTGTATTTTTAATTTATGGAGTACTCTTAACAATAATTTATCACTTATATAAATTGATACAAGAATTTAATATTTAATACTAATTTTGGCCTTGCTAAATTATAGAAACAGTAATATATACATCACTGGCATATAGTATATTACTACAGCAACAATAATTCAGATATATTATGCCCTAACCCTTTCATTTGCTTAATTATCTGACTCAGTCAAAAATGACCTAGATTATGCCAAAGGCACAATCCTGGAAAGAAAGGATTGATCAGGCAGACTTCATTAAAATTAAAGACTTCTGTCCCTTGAAAGATGCTGTCAAGAGGCTAAAAAGGCTGGCCACAGACTTGGAGAAAATATTTGCAAAGACAAGATTCTTAATCAGACATCTTTCATATATTTGGATCACAAATATCCAAATTCCCAAAGAAAGCTTAGAACTCAACAATAAGAAAACAGACAAGCTGGTTAACCAATGAGCCAAAGACCTTAACAAATTATCTCACCACAGAGATATACAGATAGCAAATAAGCATAGAAAAGATACTCCACATCTTATGACATCAGGGGAATGTGAATTTAAGAAAAAATGAGATAGCACTACACACGTATTAGAATTGCCAAAATCCAAAACACTGATAACATCAAAGGCTGGTGAAGATATGGATCAATAGGAACTTATTGTTTGCTGGTGAGATTGCAAAATGATGTAGCCTCTTTCGAAGACAGTGACAGTTTCTTACAAAACTAAACAATACTCTTCCCATATAATCCAGTAATCATGCTCCTTGGTATTTGTACAAAGGTTTAAAAAGTTATGTCCACACAAAAGTCACATGGATGTTTATAGTGCACATTGGTAAACCCATGGATAATTATAGCAGCTTAATTCATAACGGCCAAAACTGTGAAGCAATCAAGATAACTTTCTGCAGGTGAATGGGTAAATAAGTTGTAGCACACCTAGGCAACGGAATATTATTTAGTGCTAAAAAGACATGAGTTATCAACTCATGAAAAGACAGGGAGACAGCTTAGATACATATTACTAAGTGAAAGATGCCAATCTGAATAGGCAATCTACTGTGTCGTTTCAACTATAATGACATTCTGGAAAAGGCAAAACTGTGGGCACAGTCAAAAGATCAGTGGTTGCCGAGGATAGGGAATCAGGGGATATCTGACTAGACAGAGCACAGAGACATTTTATGACAGCGAAAGTACTATGCATGATTCTATAATGTTGGGTGCATGTCATAAAAATACGTACAGACTGATAGAATATATACAACACCAATAATGAACCCTATTGTAAACTATGTCCTTCAGGTGATCATGATGAGTTAATTAATTTTAACAAATGTACCACTCTGGTTTGGGATGCTGATAATGGGAGAGGCCACACATGTGTGGAGACAGGGGCTACTATATTAATTTTCTTATATTCATAGGACCTAGTAAGCAGAATTAGCAAAAAGTTTCATGCCTTGGAAACTTGCATTTGTTACATTCAGAGATCAGGAGACAAACCCCATAAAAATTCAGGTATCTGCCATCTTGGTGCAACTTTGAAAAATCAGTCACCTGTGGCTTGTTGGGATATTTCCCTTAAAAGAAAATTTAAAAAATGTAGCAACTTGCAGCCACAACTACTAAAAAAGTTTCTTTCTCCCTTTCCTTTCTTCTGTTCCTTTTTCCCTCCCTTCCTCCCTCCCTTCCTTTCTCCTCTCTCTCTCTGTCTCTCTTTCCCCGTCCCCCACCCTTCTTCCCTCCCTTCCTTGCTTTCTTTCTTTTTTGGTAGGAATCTTAGGACTTTAGAGGCCACATATGATATATTTGGTTGTTTTCCTTCTTCTAGGTATTTATTGAGAAGTCCCCAAACTGGCAACTTTGAGTAAGATCAGAGAAAAATAAACCTTTCACCTGTCTGGGATTCAATTTCAGCAGCTGGGTCATTTGGCTCTTCCAGTGCTGTGGCAGATGATTAGAATGTTGGGCACAGGCTCCAAAAAGCCCTGATGAGACCGTCGTGATGCAGCTCCCAGGGGTGTGGAGCAAAGCTACGCTGCCCTCGGCGGCTAACGAGATTCCTAACAGAAGCTGCCCTCAAGCCTTTTGGTCTCAGACACCATTACATTCTTAAAATGTATTGAAAACCCCAAAGAGCTTTTGTTAAATGTGGATGTGCATTTTGATACTTACTGCATTAGAAAGTAAAACTGAGAAAAATTTAAAATGTTTAATAGTGTATTTAATAAACAATAATAAACCCATTGTATAATAACATAAATGATATCTTTTTATGAAATGCTCACTGGTTTCTGAAAATCTTGCAGATGTGCTACTCTTTCAGTCTTTTTTTTTTTTTCAATATATAGGAAAAAACACACTACTACCACACTCACAAAACTTCTGACACTAGATGTGTGGATTTTGTTTTCTCCCCACACCAGGCAATTCTGTTACAATAGCTGGGTGTCCTAGAATGCAACTCAATTCCAACATAGCAGCAGTTAGTGCAGACCCCACAGACTAAGGACCTAATTCTACAAGAATGCCCCTCACTTCAAAAGCCAATCACAAGCAGCATGTCCCCAGGTTACCCACAAATTCTGTCCAGCTTGGCTATAAACAGGAGGTTCCCCTGACTTCCCTACTGTTACATTAAATTATTTGCTAGAACAGCTCAGAGTTCAGGGATTCACTTATATTTACCAGTTTATTGTAGGATAAAAGATATATATGAATAGCCAGGTGAGGAGACACATAGGGACAAGATTGGTGAGCACAGCAGCTTTTATCACCACGGAATTAGGGTACATCACCCTCCTGGTACTTGGACGTGCTCACCAACTGGAAAGTTCCCCAAATCCCATATGAATGCAATTTTTGTGGAGGTATTATCAGGCAGGTGTGGCAGATTATTAACTCCCTTTGCAGCTCCTCTCCCAGTTCTAGAGAATGGAGACGGGCTAAAAATTCTAAGCTTTAAACAAGACTTAATCTTTCTTATGGCCAGCAGCCATCCAGGAACCCACACAGAGTCATCTTCTTAGGATGAAATAAACTCCTGTCCCCCAATAAAGGACAAGGCATTTAGGAGCCCTGTGTCAGGAACCCAGCTCAAAGACCATATATTGAACAAAAGACACTCCTAGTGCTTTATTACTTAGGAAATTACAAGAGTTTCAGAAACTCTTTACAGGGAACTGATCAAAGACTAAATTTTAGAACATAAGATTATCCTTGCATCTTTATTACAAGGGTTTTAGAAGCCCTGTTTCAGAAAATGAGGAGATTATCTATATTTATATCTATATCTTTCTATATCTACATCTATATCTATCTATATCTATCTATATCATATAATCTATCTATACCTTTTATTATTGCACACTCAGCTACCTCTGTGCTGGTTCCTTTGGCTCCTGAAAAGGACACCAAAGTGGAAATGAGGTAAATTATTTATAGGTTAAAAAAAACATGGATGATCCCCCAACAAAACCAATATGGACACCTACTACCGAATGCTCAATTTATCAACATACCCAGGGGGACCAGCTAGTTCTCTGCTGCCAGAACAGTTATATTGGAAACCATCCATTATGAATTATGGATTGGACAATGATTTGTCTTCATTTGGAATGCAGTTATATTGAATGTGGATTTGCATTGACTTCCCAACACACATCTGCCAGCAATACTATCTATGGACTACCCGAATGACTTATTCACCACCATGCTGTCCCAGACTACACTGCTTCTGATCAAGAAGTGTACTTGGCAGCACAAGTAGTGCAGCAATGAGCTATGCTGAAGCAATTCACTGGCTTTACTGTAACTCAGAAAAAACTGGTCTGATATAAAGTGGAATGCCCTTTTGAAGGATTAGTTGCAAAGCCAATTAGACCATGTTTTTCAATATAGGATGCTTCTTTCCCATAATCACAATATAATGATAGAAGAACACAGAATGGAAATGAGATGTGCACCTCTCAGCATTACATATAATGAGTCATTTACAAATGCTTTCTTACCAATAATGTGCCTCTAGGAACTTCAGATTTTTAAGTCTTCATACCCAAGAAGGAATTTTTCTTTAGTGCCCAATATAAAACCTTCTTTGAATTGGAACTTTAGATCGCTGCTTAACAATTTGTGGTTTCTCATGATATTGAACCATCAGACATGGAAGAGACAATGTTTCTTAGCCCCCATGTTTGTAATTAATTTTGACTATTACAGAGAAATTGATGTGCTGGTATGGGATGCAGGTAAGAAGGGATGTGTGTGGAATGCACAGAAGCTCCTTCTAGAACTGCCATGTCTACCAGTAAAATTCAATGGAGTAATATAAAAACCTATCTACACACACACAGGCAACCAAACATCCTGATCTGCCTGAGACTGTCTTCATTTATATATTTTAGAACAGCATAATTATTAATATAGTAATATTATGCTCTCATACTCAAAAGTGTCTTAGATTAAAAGATGAAGCATGTGGTGATATTAACCATCAGCAAAAGACTTCTGAGAAACTAGGTGCTGGTTAAGGGCAAAGGGAATATTAAATGGGTAGTGGAGAACATAAGTTAAACATACCAGCCTAGCTTTGTGGCCAGAGGCAGAAATGAGAACTCTAGAACCCACCCATTGTCCTGTCTTGTCATCTATTATCTATCTATCTATCTATCTATCTTCTATCTAATCAACATAGATATGTATCTCTACCTATATATAGACTGTGAGATATATACATATAGTATATCTATATATCTAGATAATATATAATTCAGATATATAGATATATAAATAGCTCTAGATAATATCTATTATATGTATCTGTATATGTATATAATTTACTTTTCTTATCACTTTTATAGGGCATGGTGATTTTGATTAACAAAACTTAATGCAAAATTTATTGGCAATAAAGATAGGATTGAAGTTAATTCTAATTTCTAGGAAAAATAATAGATGGGACCAGTGCTATTCCACTTGTAGGAGAAAGTAAGTGCATTTTCATTTGTTTGAGGCATATTTGCACTCTGTCAAGAAGCAGGTTCTTGCTGCTACCGTTCATTTTTGGAAAATTAAGTATGGAAAGAAGTTTGGGGGACTTCTTAAATATAAAATGTTTGACAATCCCTTGTCACATCTTAACACTGGATGCAGCAGATCTGGCAGCAGGGCTTGCGATTTTGTATATTTAACCATTGCACAAGAAACTGGAAGAAGTTCGCGGGTTACCAGTTGGGGGACACTGTGCTAGGAGAATAAAGTGAATCTCAGCAGAACTGCAGGCAGGTTTAGGACTCTCTCTTCAGTGGAGAGCCAGACTTGAAGAGAGACTATAGGAATCCACCAACAGTGCTTAGAATATAAAAGGGGTGTGTGCTGGTGTCTGCACATCACCCCTCTTCCGTCCTGTGGCACCTGACTCCCTGTGTGGACGGCGACATCATTTGCACAGAGGCTTTGATGACCGGTCTCAGAGGTGTCCTCCATGCTTGGGGCTAAACAAATCTCAGACTATACATTTTTCTCCCAGCCCAAGTCTTTCTTTCTCTTTGATCAGTAGTGTGAGGGAAGCTCCATCAAGATTTTAAGTTTTTGCTACGAGGGTGGACCAGATCAAACCAGCTATACTTCACCACTCAGGCTCTTCTTAATTCAAGTCTGGAGTATAATTGATGCTCCAGGAAATAGCAGATACTTTTAATTTGCTTTTTCTCTTCTCCGCTGCTTGCCAGAACACAGCCTTTGGTGAGAAAAAGATTCAGGAATTACAGGGAAACAACATGCAATGTCTATACAAGTGGCGGAGTGGAGCTGTTGTTTTGACTCTTCAGCAAGCTCTCAAACATTTAAAGGGGAATATTTATCGTTTAATCGCTATTACCACTTCATACCATGACTTTTCTGGTTGAAAAGCACTGGGGTTAGGGAGGAAGGAGGAGCATCTGATTGATTTAGATTGCTTTGGCTAATGTTTGTTTCCATTTTTTTCCAGTCTTATTGAGGTATAATCAACATATAACATTATATTAGCTCCCAGTGTACAAACTAAAGATCCGATCTATGTATACCTTGCAAATGATTACTACAAGTTTAGTTAACATCAATCACCTAACATAATTACAAATTATTTTAATGGTTTGTTTTTTATTGTATTTTTTCCATTACCATTTATGCCCCTTAATACCCTATTCTACCTCCACCCACCCCTTCCCCGATGCAATTACAAATTATTTTTTTCTTGTGATGGGAAATTTTAAGATGTCTCTTAGAAATCTTCAAATATATAATACAATTTTATAAAAGTAGTCCCTGTGCTGTACATTGCACCTCCTTATTTATCTTAAAGCTGGATGTCTGAGCTTTTTGATCACCCTAACCCACTTCCTCACCACCCTCCCCACAAGTCACTGAGTTTAATGATTGTAACGAGAGGTTCTAGATATTAACAAGGCAAAAAACTCAGTAACCGAAACTGAACAGACTTTGAACAACAGGTGGCAAATTTTTCATCCAAAGGCTGTTTAACTTTCATTCACCACTCAGTGAGGGAAAGGAGGCAATTATTTTTGTTCTTAAATAATTTCTCCCTGATAAGGTAGAAACTGTAGACTCATAGAGTCCTCGAGTCCCACATTATCAGAACTAGAAGAAATATTAGAGAACATTTGCTCCAACTTTTATTTCATGTGTGAAAAAAATGGGGCCTGAAGAAAAACACGTAACTTGTTCCAGATACAACACCTACTTAGATTAAAATAGGATGAGAAATAATATAACTACTATTAACTAACTTGGTATTTCAGTCCTCTTCTTAAAGCTTTTTTTCTTCCAGAAGGATGTCATGTGCTAGCTTAAGTAAAAATTCTGTGCCTTGATAAAAGCAAAAATTCCATAAAAACTTATCTGACATCATAGTTCTGGAAAACAAGAGATATGTATATGTGGAAATAGAAACAGTTCTTTCTGATTTTACCACTGCTAATGTTTTATAGACAGTTACTCAACCTGATTTTTATGAATCCAAAAGGATGTATTCAAATGTAACATTCTGCCTCTATTAAAAAAAAGTTAAGTTAAAAAGAAAAAGAAAGATATGGTCTTTCTTTTTTTCTCCCAGTTACTCCTTATAAATCAACTGAATTTTACAGAACTTAATTAAAATAAAGATTATTATTAGTGGCATACAATTTTTTACTCATCTTAACAAAGAATTTTCTACTTATTTTATTCTGTGGCTTGGCATATAAAAATATGTATAAAGGCATCATAAAAACTATGATGAATAAGGAAAAGAGAAAGGGTGGAGACATACAAGTAACATGATTTTACTCTAACAGCTGAAGTTTCCACAAAGGAAATAAACTTCCTTAATACATTTAACGTAATAGAAGTGCTAGATGCGGGCTTGAATGTGGTTAACATCCTGCATGATTCCAATTTTACTTAAGCCAAGTCAGTCCCCAAATTCTCCATGGGAATGTGAGGCTTCTATTGTTTATTGTTCAATGGTATGAGTGATGAGACATAAAGAGTAGTTGCATCACTCCACACTTAGCTGGAAATAGCTAAGGGGAAAGAATTTAAGTTGACTGAAACATAGCTAGCAGAGCTCAAATAGAAGTAAAATCAGAGTTGGGTAGGAGACTGGTGAGGGGTGAATGCAGAGGGAGACAGAACATGGAGTTAAGAATCCTGAGACAAAATATAATGACAGTGAATTATACCAGAGTTTAGATAACACTGTAGTTTTTATAAATCCAAAGAAGTAGTATTACATAGAATAGTTTCCTTGACAGAGCAGAGTTAAATATTAAATTAATAAGAAAAGCTTACTTGGAAAAAAGTTTTGGGGAGAAGCCCAAAACACTCCTAGATATCCAATGAGTCAAAGATGACATTACAAGAGAAAACTTTTAAGAATATTTAAAATAAGACAGTAAAAATTATTTCCTCTTATTAGTTTTTCTTTATAAAAAATAGAGCTTAATGGTAGTATAATTAAACAATAATTTGTTAAATGGGAGCAGAGCAGCATTTAGTCTGGGGCTAATTAGATTCCCCACTACTGAAGCAAGACCCATAAGGGTTTTCTACCCAATGCCCTGTGAAACATGAACATTTCCATTATGACTTGTGGAAATGGGAGTATTCCTCCATCTTGCATCAGCACTAATTACTCTCACTTCCTTGGTCTTCAGTAGTTTCCTCACACAATTCACTGAACAGCTCTCTGCCCTGTACTTGAGGGAAGCCCCCTGGAGAGCTTTTCACCAGTGTGCGATGAACTTTAGCCCCCTAGGTCTCTTTGGACCCTCAGCTCTGTCTCCTCAACTCAGGGAATCTACTGGGCTTAACCTGGGTTCCATCTCCTCATACTGTGGCCCAGAAACTCTCTTAAGGCATAGGGACTTAAGTGGGACAGTCACAGGGTTATCCTGCTTTCCATTTCACAAGAATCACTGCCCTTTATTGCTGACGTGCATAGTCTCGAAGCTCTTATTTCATATATTTTGCCACTTTGGGCAGTAGGGGGAAGTGCAGCTATTTCAAGTGATAGGGTAAACACAATCCCTGTTACATTATTTTAAGTTGGTCAGAAACAAAGGTCCATCTTCCATTAGTTTTAAACAACAGTATGGATGTTACCAGACAGAAGGTGGCAGGGAATAGTAAAGGGTTGAGTGGTCAAATATATGGTGACAGAAGGAAATTTGACTTTGGGTGGTGGGCACAAAATACAACATACAGATAATGTATCATAAGATTGTACACTTGAAACCTATGTAATTTATTAACCAATGTCAGACCAATAAATTTAATTTAAAAAGGAGGAAACAAAACAATTGAATTACCAACTATATACAAAATTCTGCATTGTGTGCTTCTGATTCAAAACATTTTTTAGATAAACTTGAGGAGCTTATTCTCTTCTAGAGAATTTAAAACATAAAGGTTAATAATTTTAATAAATGGGCAGAAAAGAGTAAGTACCCAACCAATGAAAGAAAGGGCTGTGAAAGTTTGGGGCCAGCAGCAATGATAGATTGCTCTTGGCTTATTGCGTAATGGAAAGTTTAGTAGGAAAAAACACTTTTGAGTTGGGTGGAAACTATAAAATGCCCAGGAATGTGGAATGATGGTAATTATAAAGTAAAGATAGATTGGTAGAACTAGCCAGGAAGGACATTAGATGCAAGACAAAAGAGCCAGATGCCAGCAAATTTCATCAAACATTCATGAAAGAAGTAAAAAAGCCTTTAACAAACTCTTTCAGAAAATATGGAAGAGAACCCCTTTCAACTTATTGTATGAGGTGATCATAACCCTGATACCAAAATCTGACAAAGGCATTGCAAAAAAAGAATATACAAAACAGTAGCCGTAATGAATATTGACCCCAAATCCTCTAAACAATATTAGCAAATGGAATCCAAGAGCATTTTAAAAAGAATAATTTATGGCCAGTGCTGTATATCCCAGAAATGCAAGATTTTTTCAGACTTTGAAATCAATAAATGCAATTCACTGCATTAACACAATAAAAGAAAACAATAGTATTGGTGTCTCAAAAGTTCTAGAAAAATCAGTTGACAAAATTCAACACATATTCATGATTAAAATCCTCAGTAAACTAGGAATTTAACCCAATCTGATAAGTACATCGAAAACTCTTTTAACATATATCATTTTAAAGAGTGAAAAAACTGAACAGTTTACCCATATGAAACGGAACAAGAAAAACATGAACGGTCATTAAACACATATAAATGTGCTCAATTATTACCTGAGAATAATTTTTTTATTTGTTATTTGTTACCTGAGAAATGTATATTAGAATCACAATTTAGTATATACCCACTAGAATAGCTAAAATTATGAAGAAACACAAATCAAAATTTACTGAAATGAAGGAGAAATTGGGACTCTAACAGGGTAGGCTTGGGTTTCTGTCAGGCACAAAACCACTTTGGTAAAGTGTTTGCTAATTCCTTAAAATTTTACACCTACTCCATGATCCAGTTATTCCATTTTCATGTTTTTACCAAGGAGGATTGAAAATGTCTGTTTACACAAATATTTGCTCACAGATGTTCACAGAAATTTCATTTATAATAGTCCGACTGAAATGTCCATTAATAGGGGCAGAGGTCAACAAATTACAGTATATTCATACAAGGGAATAATATGCAGCAATAAAAATAGTCTACTGATAAAACAAACCACAAATACATATGCTGAGTGAAAGCAGCTGCACACGAAAGGGAGCATACTCTAATAACTCATTTGTATGAGAGGCAAAACTAATTTATGATAGAATTCAGAACAGTGATTGGTAGGTTTACTGGGAAGGAAACAAAGAAACTTTCTGAAGTGAAGGAAATGTTTGGTACCATGGTAACAGTGTAAGTTAAACAAGTATGTGCATTTACCAAAATGTATTGAATTTTAAAGTTAAGACCTATGCATGTTACTTTTGTGAAATATACCTCAATTTAAAAAAAAACTAATGAAAAGGTGACATATTTTCTTTAAAATGGCAATAAATATTATATGTTCCCCAGAAAGTGAAAAAGAAGCTCTACATTAACAGAAGTCGGTGACAGTACTACACTCAGAAATAAAGAAATGTAGGAGTGACATATTTTGTTTATAGAAATCGTTGGGAACCAAGCAAAGATTTATAATTTGATGCCCTGTGAAAATAAGACCCACAGATGCTTTTTGAACAGTATCATGTTAAAGCAGAGTTTTACTTTAAGCATGCACAGTTGCAAGGGTCTGCGTAGAAATGAGAATTAGGTTATGGTAGGAAGAGCTCTCTGCTCTACAAAACCACAGCACATGGCTGTCTGCAAGAGAAACCAGGCTCTTGGACCACTGCAAGCTACAAGGTCGAAGGCCAAGGAAACAGTGCAGTGAATGAGCATCACAGAACATGAGCAGGTCCAAGGACATTTTTTCAGTGAATGAAGAACTCCATTCATTACTGGAATCTGGGGAAAGGACTAAAGCCAAGAAGTATTCACACAGGAGCAGCCAGTCTATATCTTAACAACATAAGCATTGAATTAGCCTGAAGGCACACAGTCAACACCCAATTACAGTGGAGAGTGCAAAGAGAAGAGACATGGCAGTGCACTGAATTTAAATGTCTAATAAATAGAGATGCCCTTGTCTTTTCTAAAGATGCAATTAAGGACCTTTAGTTCCAGTAACCACATGCTCTGGAATTAAAACGTAGGGTTTTGTTTTGTTTTTTTCCTACAGATGGTAGATGTTCCAATACAAGTTTCATCCTTGTGCATTTTAAAAAGAAATTAAGTTCATCATTCAATGTACAAAGTATTGAGCATATTGTTCTATAAAGTTAATCCTACGTGTATATAGAAGTCAGAGTAATGATTAAAAATTCTAATAATCAAAATTGTACATCCATGAAAATACAGAATGTATATTTTAGTTGAGGTGACAACTCATATTCATAATGTGTTTTTTTTTTAAAAAAAAAAACCAACCAGATCTTACATATCCAAATGAACTTGTCCTTTTAACAATATCTTGGAAGCTGCATGTCTATTATTGGACACCATTAATGACTGCGCTCACAACTATGATATGTTGTGTTATTTTACTAAATATCCTAAAGAATGATAAATCTTTGCTCTTTGAAGATGTGTTCAATTTTTTAAAGGCAGACTTGAAAGTCCCTTCGAAATAGGTATCTCAAATAAAGAGAGTGGGGATGCAAAATAATCCCACCATGGTTTTAAAAGAAATAAAGAAAAAAAGAAGGTGTTGACAGAAACCAGCTTCCTTGTATGGAATATGTTCTGGCTCTGAAGAGAAATCCATTTAAAAAAAAATTAGGAACTCTGCTATCAAATGTCTGGATGTTTCCACATTCCCAGCTGTTTAGCATTATGCGATTCCTTCAACCGGATGATTGAACAGTGAAGGTTTCCCTTTCCATCTGCCTGTTGGCTGCTGTGTAAACACTACCACTAGCTTTGTTATCATCTCTGATGCAACCTGACCATGCAAGTAAGTACTGTCTCATCCAGTTCATTAATGTTTTATACTTTCCTAAGGATTACTTATCTTCCGTGCCCTACACTCTTCTAGATAAGTATGTCAGGTATGACTTGACCCACTTTCCAAATGAGACATGGGCTGTGCCTTGGCCTCACTCCCTCACTACTTGCGCAGGAAAGTGGGCACCTGGGCTGATTCCTGTGCTGTGAGCATAGAGACCAGCCTTCTTGCTGATTTCCATTTTGGGGGTGGACTTTGAGAGAGGATCATCTCTGAGTATGTCCTTTTCTGAACTTGTGCTCCAAGTGGCGTTCTGCATCTGTTAAAGGTGCGTTGCATTTTTTTTCCAAGATCTAATTTTTCCCTTTGTGTGTGAGACAAATGAATTTAAAGAATATTTTCATCTAGGGGCAGATGAACCATTTAAAATTTCCAATGTCTTACTTTGTTTTTGAATCTCTTTTTTAAATCCCTTCCTGTTTTGTCTTATAATTACAAAATACTCTTCTTTTTGACATAGGTACCAGAATGAACCAACATCCAAATTTATTACTCTACCTATGGGGAGAATTGCTTCTTGAAGGATGGAAGACAAACAAAAATTGAGATTATGTATTGGAGTTTGCTCTACAGAGTAAAAGAACACCATGATCTTCTGAGGCATACAAAGATTTTTGTAAGTGACATACAACAATAGCCAGACTATGCCAGTAGCCTCTTGTTAATCCAGTAATAGAAGACACAGAGAATCCAAGTTATCTGCTCTAAGATCTAGGAGAAAAGAGTATGCATGATTAGGAATATAAATTGAGTCCCTCTGCCGTGATGCATTATTTCCCCCATTTTTTCTTTTTTATTGAATTTATTGGGGTGACATTGCTTAATAAAATTACATAGGTTTCAATTGTAGAATTCTATAATACATCATCTGTATATTGTATTACAGGAAGCCAAGTCTCCTTCTTTTTTTCCTTCTAAGCCCAAGCTTTTATTTTTCTATCATAGATTTGTTATAGGCACTGTTGTAAAATTTAATTTTGCTAAACCTTGCACATACATCCTAGTATATATTCAATTTAGTTCCCTAGGGTATTTTTACTTAACCATTGTAGTTTTCTTTTAATGTCTCATTCTTTTCTCTAAATTTGCACTTAAACTTTTATAAAAGGGTATCCTGTAGGTCATATGAGCTCTTTAAAAGGCAGCACGACAAAGCTTGTTGAGAAGGTGAGTGATTTTGTTCTAATCCATGTCACTAGATGAATATACATATAAATTTAATTTTAAAATAGAGCTTTCCAAATAGCTACCCCATGATAAAACATAACACTTAATACTTTTTCACAGCAAAACTATACCTCAAGTTCTACTGTGAGCACTGGAAGTCTTCAACGACTTCACATTGCATCTGTTGGATAGAGCTAAAGGGAATAAAATTATTTCAAATAATAGCAAATGAACTAAGAGTTTATGAGCACTGACTATGAGGAAATAACTGTCCTCATGGCAAACTTGTCCCTTCTTACAGAGAGGAAAGACATTTGCCCAATGTCACTCTGTTGTTAGGTAATGACAGTTATATTTTAGGTTTAAACTCTGAAATAAAATGTCACACGGCCTCCCTCTTAGAAAAGGAGATGCGACCAGTACAGCTGCTCAGGTTCTTATCCATTCCTAATAATTTTCCCCACAATGTTTGTATTTAAATTCCTGGAGTTTCTCCCCGGTGCCAGAGTGTGAATCAGAGACAGACAATTCTAGTTATTGAAGTTGTAGTGTTAGGTCATTTATTTGAAATTTTTCTATCTTTTTTAGGTAAGCCTATATTGCTATGAACTTCCCTCTCAGGACTGCCTTTGCTGTGTTGCATAGGTTTTAGACTGTTGTATATTCATTTTCATTTGTTTCCAGAAACTTTTTGATGTCTTCTCTTATCTCATTATTGACCCATTCATTGTTTAATAGTATGCTGCTCAGTCTCCGTGAGTTTGAAAGTTTTTGATGTTTCTGCTTGAGGTTGATTTCCAGTTTCAAGCCCTTGTGGTCCAAGAAAATATTTGGTATTATTTCAATTTTCCTGAATTTGTTGAGGCTTGCTTTGTGTCCTATCATGTGGTCTATCTTTGAAAATCCCCTGCTGGAATTATACCCTAAGAATCCCAAAATACCAATTCAGAAGAACCTATGCATCTCAATGTTTATAGCAGCACAATTTACAATAGCCAAGTGTTGGAAGCAACCTACATGCCCATCAGTAGATGATTGGATCAAAAAATTATGGTACATTTACATAATGGAATACTACGCAGTAGAAAGAAAAAAAGAACTACTACACTTCGCGACAGCATGGATGGAACTAGAGGGCAATATGCAAGCGAAATAAGCCAGGGGGAGAAAGACAAATACCATATGATCTCACCTATAAGTGAAACCTAACCAACAAAACAAAGATGCAAGGAAAATTAGACCAGCAACATTGAAAGAGAAAAGAAACCAACAGAGACAAGAGGGAAGGAGAGAGGGGTGGGCAGGAAAAAGGACGGGAAGGGTCAATCAAGGAACACATAGCAAAGACTCATGGGCAAAGCCAAAGTGGGGAAGGATTGAGGGAGGGAGATGGGGGAGGGGGACAGGGGAAAGTGCTGGTGGGAAGGCAGAGACAAATGTATTTGAACAAAAAAAAAATTTTTTTAAATGGAAAAAAATTAAAAGAAAAAAAGAAAATTCTAATATAATTTTTTAATTGACTAATGCAATACTTTGCTTATCCATTTGAGAAACATATGTAAAGAACATACTATGTTTTCCTGGCACATAGAGGTGAACATCTCAGAAAGGAACATAGGTATACAAGCAGGCACACACAGTCCAATGCAATATGTGTTACCACAAACCGATGGGGAACTTCAGCCAAGGAGAAAACGAACTCTGGACTCAGCATCAGGAAAAAAGGTGCATCAATGTCCAAGTTCATTCCCTTCAGCCTACTTTCCAAACTATTTTTACCCTTTCCAAGATGACAACACTCTATGCTCTTTCCCCCCTTTAACTTTTCTGCAAAGATCTAGATCCTCAGAAAGCCTTTCAGTTCTCTCCTTTCCATCAGACCATCTCTCTGCATCACCCCTGTCCTTCTTTTCTTATAATGGGATAAATTTGCCTATCTCCTCTAGGTCGTTCAGGATTGAGCCTCATAATAATTTCTTCTGATTATTTTCCCTCAGACTATAAATATACCCAAGTAATCTGTGTACTTAGAAACAAAAGACACAACAATAAACTTTCCTCCCACCAGCTAAATTATGTTTTTTTCCTTCTCCAATAACCACACTCAAAGCAGGCCTAGGACATTGTCTGCCACGTCCCTGTCTCATTGCACTTTCAGTTCAAATTATATAACACTGAGACTCTGTCTTTTCTCAGTTCAAATCCAGTGACTAGTTCTCAGCCTAATGTCTATCATTGGACATTAAGGATTTTGTTGTTTTTGTTTGTTCTATTTTTCTATTACAAAAATTGCATAAACATTTTGCACACATTTCTTTGTTCATATGTGTAGATGTTTCTGCATAATATATTTATGGTGTCACACTATACACTGATAAGATGTTACCTGTGTGATCTCTTCTTAGCATAAAGTCGATTTTTCTTTCATGTGATCTGGTAGACACTCCCCTAGGTGCAATTAACATAGTTCTTGATAGCTTTTTTTCAGGTCATTGTTATGACCTGGGGTCTCACGCATGGAGACTATGTAGTTGCTCTATATCATGGAAGTACAATACAGAATAATTATTAAGTATTGTCCAAGGGAATCTCTTGATAGGTTGGTCCTATTTTCCCTCCCACAATAATTATATAAGAGTTCCCATTACTCCAGGCCATTGCTAAAAATTGGTATTGTCAGACTTACCTGTTTTACCTGAGGAATAATGCAATTAATTAATTTCATTATTTTAATATTAATTTCACTTGGTACAAGTGAGAGTTAATGTCTTTTTATATATTTATTGGCAATAACCATCTGTGTCCTGAGAACATGCATAAACTTCCCACTTATATTTTGCTACCACTTACTATTGACTTCCAAAACTTCTGTATAGAGCCTAACACATTGTTTTTCATATAGACTGCAAACATATACTCTCCCTTTGTAGTATTCCTTTTCATATTGGTTGTGATATCATCTGTCATAGAAAATATTTTCATTTTAATACAGTCAAATGTATCACATATTTCTATATTTGGCATATTTAAATAAACATTATGGATATGATCATAAATACTTGATTAGATATTATTCTGTGTTTTCTAAAACTTTGCAGCTTTTTTTCACATTTAGGTTTTTGATTCATCCAGACTTTGTTAAAGTGCAAATATATTGGTCTGAGTTGAAGATAGAAGACTAGAAAGAGAATGGCAAATTTTACTTTTATTTTACTTTAATACATGTCTCTATGAAGATTTTCCTTAAATAACAATGAATGTGTATTACCTTTATCCTATTAAAAAATGAAATTAAAATCAAAACATTTATTTCTAAAGTCAGTAGTATCAAACTCATTAACAGTGTTAACTGCTGTACCCTGAAGAGGAGAAATAAATAATTAAATATGGTTGCATTGTAAGAGGTAAACAATTGCTACAGAAAATTTTGGAGAAGTATCACTTATAATTCCATTAGCAGAAAAATGAAACTAGACTGCCTTCTTCCACGACACAGAGGAACAAACTCAAAATGGATTAAAGACTTGAAGATTAGTCTTAAAACTATAAAAATCCTAGAAGAAAACATAAGCAGTAAAATCTTGGACATTTCTTGTAACAATATTTTTTCTGACGTATCACCTTGGACAAGAGAAACAAAAAGAAAAAATAAACAAACAGCACAACATTAAACTAAAAAGTTTTGTACAGCAAAGGAAACCATCAATAAAATGAAAAGATGACCCACTGACTGGGAGAACATATTTGCCAATGATACAGCATCTGATAAGGGGTTAATGTCCAAAATGTATCAAGAACTTATATAACTCAACACCAAAAACACAATCCAATTGAAAAATGAGCAAAGGACCTGAACAGACACATCTCCAAAGAGAACATAGAGGTGGCCAGTAGACATATGAAAAGATGCTCAATGTCACTAATCATCAGAAAAATGCAAATTAAGACCACAATGAGATGTCACTTCACACCTGTCAGAATGGCCATCATCAATAAATAAACAAACAAGTGCTGGCAAGCATGCAGAGGAAAGGGAACCCTAGTGCACTGTTGGTGAGTACGCAGACCGGTGCAGCCACTGGAGAAAACAGTCCAGAGTATTCTTAAAAAATTGAAAATGGACCTGGCTTATGACCTAGCAATTCTGCATCTGGTAATATATTTCAAGAAACCTGAACCACTAATTTGAAAGAATATATACACATCCCATGTACTTTGCAGTGTTATTTACAATAGCCAAGATCTGGAAGTAGCCCAAGAGTCCATCAGTAGGTGAGTGGATGAAAAAGCTGTGATACATTTACACAATGGAATACTGCTCAGCTGTAAAAAGGAAGGAAATCTTAGCTTTTGCAACGGCATGGGTGGACCTGGAGAATACTGTGCTAAGTGAAATAAGCCCATGAGAGAAGGAAAAGTACCATGCGATTTCAATTATGTGTGGGATCTAATGAACAAAATAAATTAACAAAATAAAAATAGACTCATATAGTTACAGAGAACAGACTGACAGCCATTAGAGGGGAGGTGGGTTGGGGGACTAAGTGAAAAAGGTGAAGGGATTAAGCAAAAAGTAAAACAAAACTTATAGACATGGACAACAACATGGTGATTACCAGAGGAAAAGGGGGGTAGAGGAAGGTAAAGGAGGGCCAAGTGATGACAAAAGGAGTCATGACTTGGGTTGGTGAATATGCAATACAATATACAGAGGAAGTGTTGTTATAGAATTCTACACCTTAAATCAATATAATTTTATTAACCAATGTCATCTCTAAATAAATAAATAAATAAATAAATAACTTTTCCCCGCTTGAACCCTCACATTCTAGCTCCATTAGACCTTTCTGGGATATTTGTTACCCACTTAAAATCCAAACAATATCTCCTGATCCTAATTGTCTTCTTTCAGCTGAATCATTTTTCAATATTTTCTTTATTCTTGTTTAACCACAGCTCTTTGGCACTCTCATACATTTTTAATCATCCTACTTAATGTTCATAACCATTCCTGAGCATCAAATATGTGCCATAGACTATTTTGTATCATTTATACATATTACTGCTAATCAATATATGAAACCTGTAAGGAAGGTAAGAATAACTATAGGCTTTTTTGGAAAAAATATAAAAGTGTGACCCAGTAAGTTTAGTTTCTGATATTCTTCTAAGTGGAAGAATTTGGCTGAATTGAAACACTTTGCATTTTTCTCTCCATCTAACTTTATTTATTAGGGCTCTTGCCTTCCTTGTGCTATACTCTAAATTTCTGAAGACAAAATATCTTGCCTTCCTTATTTTTCTAAAACAGTAACGTTCATAGAGTAGGTACTTTAAAATAAATGATTCAATTAATTATTTAGAAGTGTTCTCAGTATCAGGTAGAGGATACACTAGAAGACTCAAATTCTTTATAAATATGAACAGAATGTGTATGTGTGTGCATGGGGTTGGGAGTGAGGCTGGGCAAGGGTAAGATACAGAATCACACTTTGTCACTGAAAGTAAATGATAACATTCTGTTCTAATTCTGATGCTTTGAATCATGCATCCCCAAGATTAGAACTTTGCATTGCCCTTTCACAATGAGGAATCCCTTTCCCTGTTCTGGAGGTTCATCGGGTGTAACCTTTTGGTCCTCACATTATTTCACTGCTTTAGTAGAATCTCAAATACTCAATTCTCCTTAGAAATAAATGTCATGATATTAACTGTGCATATTAATAACAACAATGAAAATTTTCCCAAAGCATCAGTATTTCAAAACAGCACACGGAAACTCTCACTGTGGAATATGTGCTAACCTTACATATATATTTATATTTTCAGATATTTAGTCATATGTATTTTTTGATGAACCAAACCACTGAGAATCCAAACAGCCTCTACTGGTCCTAATTCTATTCTTTCAGCTGAATCATTTTTCAATATTTTCTTTATTGTTGTTTAACTACAGCTCTTTTACACTCTCATAATTTTTTATCATCCTAGTTAACAGGAGATAGTCATATAATAGTTACAGATAAAACTGGACTTTTATGAGTATAGAGTAAATTACATGTGAGATGCTGGAACTCCTACTCTATAATAGAAATTTCTCTCCTCACTACCAGCAATTTCACCAGGAGGTACTCCCACCTGCCAGGTGGCCAGGTTGGCCTGACTGCAAATCCTGCAAACTACACTAAACCGTGCTATCTTCTATGAAGGTCTCATTAAATGCTGCAGGCTTGATATAAATAGCAAGAACAATGAACCAGCACTCAAAAACATGGATTATAGAGATTTCCTCAGCTACATAGAATGTCGTAACCTTGAACAGATAAAATAAATAATCTGGACATCGTATGATTCAATCTTTAAATCAGGATAATGCATATTACCTAACTATATCAATTATGTTATGGATGTGTGTTTCAGGAAATGATGGTGTAAACAAGAAAGATTTTTTTTCTGCTCTCTCCCTCTCTCTTTTCCATGAAATAAGTCAAAAGCTACGATTTTCAGGACCAGTATATGGCTTGATGAGTTTGTTAGGGACTTGGGCTTCTTCTAGGTCTAAGATACTCTATAGTTCTCACTGCCCAAATAATTGCCTAATTTCCAGCCTTGACATCCACATTCCAGATAGCAGGATTAAGAAAAGATGAATGGAAATGTGCAAAGTAATCTAGCTATATTTTAGTGTGGTTTCCTAGAAGCTTCCATACAATCTTTCTGCTTACATTGGCCTATCGTTTTGCCATCCTATTTGTAAAGGAAGCACGTTATGCACTCCTAGGGGGCCACACATCCAGCTCAAGTCAGGCATTCTATCTCTAAGGAAGAAGGGGAGAGGCCATGTTAGTGTAAATGATGTCCAGTTACAACTACATGAGTAAATCCAAGGCCTGGACAGACAGTGAGGTGTAACTTCCACATCTTAGAGTTGCAGTTCTATAACCTTTGTCTATACGAGCATGTGAAATATCCTTGCCATATGCACATACACACATACTTTTAACCTGCCTGTCAAATTTATGAATATGAAAATCTAGCATAAAAACACAATCTTTTTGATATGCACAGCTTTTTAAAAATAACATTTTCATGAGGCACTAAAGCTTTAATATCCACAACATTCCTAAAAAGGGAAAAAACATACACATACCACAGAGCTTAGAACCTGCTATCAATTCCATTCACAGTGGCAGAATGGCTCTAATAGCAAAGACATTTATGAGTCATAAATTACCATTTATAAATGCAGTGTTTAGTGTTCATTTCAATGGACGACATATGGTCGCAACATTTCCAAATAGCTTGAACTGATAAATAGGCCACTGAAGTGGTTCAATTTGTTAAAATGCTAACACATTAACTCCTGCAGGAGTCAGGCAGCACTTTTGCATCTGAAATGCTGAGCAGTGACTTTGATATTGCAAGATGCTACCTTTGGAAACTGGGCCAGGATTTATGAAGTGGGCCTTGCAGTCCATTTTTCATCATGATTTATATGATTCAATGCACAGAGACTTAGTGATCCATCAAAAAGGACCCCTCTTATTTGCCTTCACGTTTCAAAATGAAACTGCTCCCAATACCAACAATGTCCCACTGTTTTAGTGATAGCTACTCCTGAGTGGACATAATTAGGGGCCATAATGTTTCCAGTTATTTTAATACCAATTACTGGAATACTTTAGCCCTTCCAATAGTTAACAAAAATACAGTAGAAAGATGTATGATCCATAGTTGGCACATTACATTAAAAATGAATTTAGCGGGTCTGGAATATAAGGAGTTAACAACAATAGCCTAACAAATGGAAAAAGAAAACTTTTGTCAGATCTGTCAGAGAGCTTAGGTCACAGGGAGAGCTGCTGACCCCAAAGTTGGAGAGACAGACAGGCTGGTAAAGTAATTCACAGGTTGCCAATGTGGAGGCCCATAAGCAGAAGCTTCTGCAGGAAGTAGTATGGTAGGAAGAAATTCTGAAATGCCATTCATTAAGTGCTAGGGGCTCCGTCTGAGAGTTGTGAGCCCCAGTCAGGCCCAGTGGGAGGAGAGCACCCCAACACTCCTGTGAGTTTACCTCTAAGGGTTCTCCCACATTCTCACCATGACTCAGAGAAAAACCCTCTTGTGCTTTCAGCAGTGAGAGGAAAATGTAGGCATTCTGAAATGTGCAAGAGTATTCTGTTCTTGATAAGGCTGGCTCTTAAGAGAAATTATTTTACCAGAGACTAAATTCTTGGAAGTTTATAAGAGCCTAACTGAGCTAGAGAAGAGAATTACCCAACTCCAGCCTACCCTAGCTTTCCACACTAGAAAATGGAAATACAGAAACACACAACTCAGCTCCTTCTAGCCCTCCACTTGGAGGAAGGGCAATACCCAACTCCGTCCTGTTCTAGCCATCGTGTCCAACTTAAGGTGAGAAAAACTGAGAAGTACTTGTGAGATTCACCACGCAGGGCACAGCCTTACCAAAAATCTAAGGCCTAATCATAGCATTCTAGAAGAGTATCACCTCCCCCTCCCCCATACCTTACTACTACATTACTAAGGGCCAATTTATTGCAGTTCCTTTTACACAGAAATCATGTCTGGCTTCCCACAACAAACTGCAAGACATACTCAAAGGCAAAATCACAGTTGAAGAGACTGTGCAAACATCAGAATCACACTGCGTTATGGCAGAGATATTGGAATTAACAGGTGAGGATTTAAAAATAACAATGATTAATAGACTGAGGGCTCACACACACAAAGCAGATACTGTACAAAAAGAGATGGGTATTAGAAGTAGATAAATAATTTCTAAGAAAGAATAAAAAAGAAGTGCTAGAGCCCAAGAACACTGTCACATAAAAAAGAATGCATTGATGAGCTTATTAGCAGACTGTACATGACTTAGGGAAGGATCTCTGAGCTTCAGGGTATGTCCGTGGAAATTTCCAAAATTGAAAATCAAATAAAAATGGCTGAAAAAAATGCAACGAATATCCAAGAAACTTGGGACAGTTATAAAAGATCTATCATGTACCTAACAGAAATACTAGAAGCAGAAAAAAAGAGAAAAAGACACAGAAAAAAGAAAAACATTTGACAAAATAATAACTGAGAATTTCCCCAAATTAATATCAGATATCAAACTTCAAATCCAGAAAGAGAATACCAAGCAAGATAAAGGAGGGGAAATCCTATACCTAGCCATATCATAGTCATTTTTTTTTAAAAAAAAGCTTATTTGTAGAGGCGCTAATATAAGAATTATATCAAACTTCTCCTCAGAAATACTCAAGCAATAAGACAACAGAGAGAAATATTTAAAATGTTATGTAAGGAAAAAGCAACAACCTATTAAGCTGTGTTTTAAGGTAAACTAGATATTCTCAGATAAAAATTGAGAGAATTTGTCAGTCAACCTGCCTTTCAAGAATTGTTAAAAGGCCTTCAGAAAGAAAGAAATAATATGTGTTAGAAATTCAGATCTACATAAGGAAGAGAACAGTAATAGAGGAGGAATAAGTGAAAATACATTAAAAAAGAATAAGAGAACACAATGAAGCTAAAACTGGATCTCTGAAAAGATCAATGAAATTAATAAACATCTAGCAAGGCTAAGAAAAGGAGAAGACAACATAAATTAATAGTATTATTAATGAAAGAGAGGACATCATTACAGGTCCTCTGGATACTGAAAGGATAATAAAGTATCGTGAACAACTTTATGCTCACAAATTTGATAACCTAAATGAAACAGAACAATTACTTGAATGACACATTCTGTCAAACTCAGACAAGAAGAAACAGACAATGTGAATAGATGTATATAAACTAAAGATTGAATAGAGACTTCCAGTCAAGATAGAGGCATAGGTAAACACTCTTCACCTCCTTGTGCAACTACAGAAGAAATTACAACTAGACTACAAAACAAATATCACCCAGAACCATCAAAAAATCAAGCTGTATGGAAGTCTGACAACCAAGGATTTAAAGAAGCCACATTCATCCGGACAGGTAAGAGGGGTGGAGACATGGAGAGAGGTGGAGAGGCACAGAGCTGTGGGTGTGGCACAGACAGGTAGCAGAATGGTGGCCCCAAATTCATGTGTGGTGGATAAAAACCAGGTGGGATACCTTGGGAGTGAGGGATCCCAGTCCCAAACCAGACAAACCAGCTGTCCAGGGTGCCAGCACTAGGAAGATAAATCCCCATAACTTCTGGCTGTAAAAACCAGTAGGGGTTGGGGTTGTGGAAGAAACTGCCAGATTATCAGCAGACTCCTCTTAAAGGGCCCTCAGGGACTTAGGACTTACACAAACACACCCCTGCTGGGATTCAGCACCCAGACAACAGCTGGAAGGGTACTGATGGCATATGGGGAGAAAGTGAAATGACTAGAAATAGGATGAATGCTGGGAGACTGTTTCTCTCAGGCAAACCTCCAGAAGCCAGGCAGTGGCATTGTCTCCTCTCTGAGCCCTCCCCACATGCAAAGCCACAATGTGCTGAAATGGGTTGCCCTGTCTTAGCAACCACATACAGCTCCACCCCACACGACTTACAGGTCCACTCTTCTGCAGCAGGCCATGCTACTAAGACAGGGAGTCAAAGCAGCTTTACCTGAAACACAGAAACAAATACAGGGAGGCCACCAAATTGAGGAGACCAAGAAATATGGCCCAATTGAAAGAACAGAACAAAACTCCAGAAAAATAATTAAATGAAATGGAGATAACCAACCTATCAGATGCAGCATTCAAAACACTCATTGCCAGGATGTTCAAAGAACTCATTCAGTACAGCAACAGCATAAAAAAGACCCAGGAAGAAATAAAGTTTATATTAAGTGAAATAAAGAAAAATCTATAAGGAACCAACAGTGCACGGGATGAAACTGAGAATCAAATTGACAATTTGGACTGTAAGAAAGAAAAAAAATACTCAATCAGAACAGCAAGAAGAAAGAAGAATGGAAAAAAAAAACAAGGATAGAATAAGAAGCCCCTGGGACATTTGCGAACATACCAACCTCCATATTATAGGGGTGTCAAAGAAGAGGAAGAGGAAGAAATTGAAAACTTATTTGAAAAAATAATGAAAGAAAACTTCCCTAATTTGGAGAAGCAAATAGATATGGAAGTCCAAGAAACATAGAGAATCCCAAACAAGTTGGGCCCAAAGAGGACCAAACCAAGACATATCATAATTAAAATGCCAAAGGTTAATGATAGAGAATCTTAAAAGAAGCAAGAGAAAAGCAGAGAGTTACCTACAAAGGAGTTCCCATAAGACTATCAGCTAATTTCTCAAAAGAAACTTTGCAGGCTGAAATAGACTGGTAAAAAGTATTCAAAGTGATAAAAAGCAAGGATCTACAACCTAGATTACTCTATCCAGCAAAGCTGTTTAGAATTTAAAAGGGCAGAAAAAGTGTTCCCAGACAAGGTAAAGCTAAAGGAGTTCTTCATCACCAAGCCATTATTCCATGAAATGTTAAAAGGATTTATTTACGAAAAAGAAGATCGAAACTATGAACATTAAAATCACAACAAATTCACAGCTATCAACAACTGAACCTATAAAAAAAAAACACACCAAGCAAACAACCAGAAGAGGAACAGAATTGTACATATGGAAAGCACTTGGAGGATTATCAGCTGGGAGGAGGAAGGAATAAAATAGGGGAAAAGGTACAGAAATTAAGAAGCATAAATAGGTAGGAACAAAATAGAGGGAGGTTAAGTATAGTATAGGAAATGTGAAGCCAGAGAACTTATATGCACAACCCATGGTCATGAACTAAGGGGGGGATTGCTGGAGGGAATGGTGGTACTGGGTGCAGGGGGCAAAGGGGAAAAATCTGGGATGGCTGTAATAGCATAATCAGTAAAATATATTTTAAAAAAGAAATTGAATAAATAATTACCAACTTTCAAAAATGGAAAGCACCAGAACCAGATGAGTTCACTGGTGAATTCCATCAAATATTTAGAAAAGAAATTATAGCAATTCTCTACAATCTCTTCCATAAATGTTAGGGAATATATCCTAACTCGTTACCTTAATATCAAAAACAGACACAGTTGTTACAAGAAAGGAAAAGTATAGACCAACAGCTCTCATGAACAGCAAAAATTCCCAAAAACAAAAAATCAAATTGAATACAAAAATGCATAAAAAAGACTAATATAACATAATCAAGTGGCATTTTTTCTAGGTGTGTAAGACTGATTCAGCCGTTGAAATCAATTAATATAATCCACAATATCAAAGTCTGAAGAAGAAAAATCACATGATAATATCAGTAGATGCAGAAAAGCATTTAACAAAAATCCAATGCCCATTCACAATAAAGCTCTCAGAACACTAGAAATAGAGAGCAAGTTCTTCAACTTGATAAAGAGCATCTATTAAACACCTACACCTAATTTATACTTAATGGTGAAAAACTAGAAGCTCTATCTCTAAGATTAAAAACAAGGCAGCCATGTCCCCTCTCACCACTCATTTTCATATCATACTAGAAGCCTTAGCCAGTGCAATAAGACAAAAAAAAAGGAAGAAATAAAATATATATTGATTGGAATGGAAGAAATAAAACTGTCTTTGTTCACAGATGGCATTACTGTCTATTTAGAAAGTCTGAACAAACAACAAAACTCTTAGAACCAATAAGCAATCATAGTAAGGTTTTATGATACGAGGTCAATACACAAAAGGCAATAGCTATCCTATGTAAGCAATAAAGAGTTGAAATTGGAAATAAGTCAGATGGAAAAAGTCAAGGACCATATGCATTTACTTATATGTGGGCTATAAAATTGAAAGCAACAAATGAACAAACAAGAAAAAACAAACAAAAACTCATAGACACAGTATGGTGTTTACCAGAGGGAAAGGGGAGTAGCAGAGAGCAGGTAAAGAGTAAAGGGGTCAAATATGTGACAATGGAAGGAGATCTGAATTTTGGAGATAAACATGCAGATGATGTATTATAGAATTGTATACTTGAATCCTATATAATTATGTTAACCAATGTCACCTGATAAATTTAATAAAATAAAAGCATAAGGCCATTTATATTAAAAATCCCAGATTGAAAATGCTAGGTATAAATCTAACAAAATAAGAGTAAGAATAAATGTCCTATATCATATATCATTGGGGAAATGCAAATTAAAAAAATGAGATGCCACTAAATGCTTATTAGAATCACCAAAATTGACAATGCCAAATACTGGCAACTGGAATTCCCATTCTTGGCCAGTGGAAATGCAAAATGGTACAGCCACATTGGAAGAAACTAAACATATTTTTATGTTCCTTAACAAATGATGTAGATGCTCCTTGGTATTTGCCCAGCCAGTTAAAAAATTTATTTCCACACAAAATACTGCACATAGATGATTATAGCAGCTTTATTCATAATTGTCAAAATTTAGAAGAAACCAAGATGTCCCACAGTACGTGAATGGATAAAGAAACTTGGTATCTCCTGACACTAAAAAATGATTCAGTGCTAAAGAGAAATAGCTATCAGCACAGGAAAAGACACAGAAGAATAGATATTACTAAGTGAAAGAAGACAATCTAAAAGTGCTAGATAACTAAATGATTCAAACTATATATTCTGGAAGAGGCAAAACGATGGAAACAGTGAAAATATCAATGCTTGTCAGGGGACAGGGAGTGTGAGGAGGGATGAATAGGTAGAATGTAGGGTTTTCAGGACAATGAAACTATGCTATATGTCTGATACTATAATGTCATTATATGTTTATTCAAACACATAGATTGTAAAATACCAAGAGTGAATCCTAATATAATTATGAATTTTGGTTGATAATGTTGTGTCAGATGGGTTTCCTGTAACACATGCAGCACTCCGGCCCAAGGTGTCAAAGGCGGGGGTAATGGGGAGCATGTGGGGACAAAGAGGGGGACGTAGAATATCTCTGTACTTTCTGCTCAATTTTTCTGTGAAATTAAAACTGCTCTAAAGAATAAAACCTATTAAAATTAATTTAGAAAGAAGGAACTGGAATTTGTCAAATTTCATAGACAAATGTTATTCTTGTCTTGCACTATCCCCATAACAATTCACTGTCTACATCTGCTACCAATGCCTCTTATTAAATCTACCATCTCCTCGCAAGATATTTGATTCTCAGCTGATCCTCGTGATCTTCTAAACTTTCTTGCAAGAAAGCTCATTGATCTATCCAATGATAATTATTACAATAATTATCTACTTTCAGAGCCCCTCCTCTCTTTTTCTTCCTGCGGACAAGAATCATGCTTCCCTTTCTTTCAACCTGTTGTAAAGAGGCAGGACGGTGTAATGTTTAAGCAAAAGGACTTGAGAGTCAAACTGCTTAGAATTGAATCGCAGCTTGAACACTTGTTAACTATGTGATGATAGGCGCGTCATTTACCTTCTCTTTGCTTTTCTCCTCATCTGTAAGATGGGGATGATAATAAAAGCTACTGTAGAAGGTTATTGAGCAAAGTTGGAGTAATAAGAAATGCAAAGTGCTTCAAAGAGCGAATGGTATATAATAGGCCATACAGAGGTCTTAGCTTTTCTTACTGCGACACTCCACCTGGCCATGATGTTACTCTCCGTAGCAAGACTTAGAATGTTATTTTTCCCTCTTGTAAAAGAAAGGGTCACGTCCCCTGATTTAAAAAAAAATATATATATATGTATGTGATGAGGGGCACTTGTACGGTGAAGGGCTTTCTCTGCAGCTTTGAAATCATATTACAAGAAAGATATTTTCTGTCTTCTAACTCTGAGACTCTGCCCTCACCTGAAGATTTGTAAAGAGATTAAATTTCTAACAGCCCAGTGTTATCTTCTGCCCAACCCGAAGTCGAAATTGTTCATAATGGTCAGCTCTTGCAGAAAAGAAATCACTTTGTACGTTCAAATTTCATCAAGTAGATAGATGTGGTTGCTCCCAGCTGTGACTGATAGAGGCAAGAAAATTATAGATGAACAGAGAAGTCTTCAAAGTCATAGGCAGGGACAACAGAGTCCTTTCATAAAAGATCCTGCGCTGGCTGTGTCCAAACCCCAGGGCAGTAATTCAGGTCTCAGGTGGCTGTAGACAGACACAGTCAGGAGAAAAATGACCCTAAAAACAGAACTCAGCAGAAAGAATCAGGACTGGTAACAAGAAGGCTCAGGATCCAGTCTAGCTCATGCCATGCTTTGGTCTAGTGGCTTTGAGCAAGTCATGTTAATTCTTGGAATTAGAGATATATACAGGATGGATTTCTGAGAGGGTTAAATTATGAAGTAATATGTATAGACACAATTTGGAAAAGGTACAGAAAAAAATTAGGAAATATTATTTTTCCCATAAGAACCTATTTCTTCCCACTTAGAAAATTTTTCCCATTTAGGTTTTTTTTTTTTTAATTGGCTAGGCCTTTGCTGTGGGAGAATAAAATACTATTATTATAATTACAATCCCTAGTTGCTCCCTAAATTTTAGAGTGCTTTTCTGTATGTTCATTCATTCCACCCATATCTTAAATGACTTCTGGCTCCATAGCAATCACCAATGTACAAGGTATTTAGATCTTTGTTTATTTGTGTTATCTGATGATGTACAGGACACTTCTACAGGGAAGCTTTACACAGAGCCACTAATTTGTAATCAGTTCCAGTCACTTTGCTTTATTACCCTCTTTTATATTCCCCCAGTCCTAGTTTGCTGCCTGGAGGCCAGTTGCAGACATTTAACCACTGTCCCTGCCTATTGAAATGATACTGATCTAGCTGGATGGGTTGCTGGCTCTGGGTGCCTCATTTGATCTAATATTCTAGCTGCCAGAACTATGCAGGATCTGAGAGGCAGCCACAAGAAAGGCCGCTCTCCCAGTCCTGTGCTAAATTTAGTCGCTTAAACCTAGAAACAATTCTCCTCATGCCAGATCCCACTATCTCTGTCTCTATGCAATCTTTCTGTGGGAATCAAAATTTAAAATCCTGATTGAGAACAGACATTTCATTTCCTCTTGGTTCTACTTTCTCTTTACCCTCCCACTACACTCTGCCAATTTCTGTTAACGACAAAATCCCCCATGAGTATGATGGAAATGCATAGACACAAGAACAGCTGGGAGGGGAGGAGGGTATGTTGTCTAAACTAACGGCAGAGAGCTAGAAATATTTTGTTATAAACACATGTGTTATGGATATAAATATACATACACAATTATATCATATACAACAAATAGGCTTTTTCTTTCACTGGCCTAATCTCCCTTCCAAGGCCGCCACATCCACTTGACTCAACTGGGCAGTACAAAAGCTGATTTTCTCCATTGATGATATCCAAATCGCCTCTGTATTAAATGATTTCTTTGTGTTTAAATGTTCGGTGAATTCAATTAATTGAAGTTGCCTTTCTTTCTCAGAGCTGGTTTAATAGTGTTCCTTTTATATTTAATCAATGCTCAATCTTTCAGATTCTTCTTTTTCCCCTGATCTCTTTCAAGGTGGGTGTATGAGAAAGAGTCAGGCACCTTCTGTCTGGATCAGATGAGACCATAGATCAATGCTGTACCCTAAATCTTTTATGATCTCTGTGGAGTGCACGGCCTCATCTTGTTCCTCCTAATGAGGGGACAGAGTGCAATTAATCCATTTGGTCCTCAGAGGTGTCATGCTTCATCCACTGGACACAAAAATTCTCTATAGGAATTCCTAAGGATATTTCCTCTAAATGTAGAATTTTAAATTAACAGGTTTTTGGCATTTAAAGTTCTTTCAGATAGTATTTAATTCTTCTTCTTCTTCTTCTTCTTCTTCTTCTTCTTCTTCTTCTTCTTCTTCTTCTTCTTCTTCTTCTTCATCTTCATCATTTTTTTAGTCTCTCTCTTACCCCAAATATTCATATCCTTTTTAAGTTCCCTATGTGATTATAATGTGCAGTTAGGAATGGGAAATACTTTGGGTTGAAAAAGGAGCAATTTCAGGAGAAATAACAGGGAATAGAATATTGGAAAGAAAATCTTTTCACTGGAGAAATTTGCTCAAGTGGAAAAAAGCTGATGTAGCATAGGTAGAGAAAGGAAATCTGAGGTTGCACTTCTTAATTTTGTACCAATGCCATTAAAATGTATTAATATCAGTTCTACCCTGCCTCTGAAATGTGAACTCATTTGCCTCTGGAAGAGTTCTGAATGTCATGATTATTGGCTTAAGGTAAGAAGGAGGGGGCCAAGATTGTTCTTGTTAGGATCTTATTTTATCACTCCTCACATTTCAGAATTTTGATTGTTTGATCTCTTTGAAATGATTGTCTCATGATATGTAAAATTTCTTATGGAAGTCAACGGATTTAAATTGACGTGCCCTATAGGTAATGTGTCAATATATTTCTCTGGATGTTTTTAAGATTTATTTTTTGGATTCCAATAACTTGATTATATTGAGATATGGTGTTCTGTATGTGTATTTTGTTTAAGGTTGCTGAGCTTCTCAAATCTATAAATTTACATTGATGATCAAATTTGAGAAACATTTTGTCTTTATTTCTTTACGTGGTTTTCTGCCCCTCACCTGTCTAAACTATTCCTATGTGCCTCTAAATACATGCATTTTATGTTGTCTTACAGGCTCTTGAAAATATTTTTCTTTCTTTTTTTTATTTTGAAGTTTTATCTCTCTGTTCATCATACTGAACCATTTGTACTGACACATTTTCAAATTAACAGGAACTTTCTTCTGTAATTTCCACTTTTTGTAAAGCCCACCTAGTACAGTTTTAAATTTTAGATACTTTTATAATTCCATCTGTTTCCTCTCAGGTTTAATTGTGAGATTTCTTACTTTTTTCACATGGCAAAGGCATATTTTTCTTTTTATCACTTGAGCACAGTCAAAAATAGTTGCTTAATTATTTTTCTGCTAATTCAAACATCTGTATTATCTCAGAGTTAGTGTACATTGATTGTATTTTATATTCAGAATATGTTGTGCTTTCTGGTTTCTTTGAATGTAGAGTACTTTTGGATTGTGCACTTATGAATGATATGCTCTTGAGATTCTGTTAGTCTTCCCAAGAGGACTGAATGTTGAGTGTTGAACAATTGTATATGTTTTAGCAAGTGCTTAAGTTGACTGGGCTCAAAATGCAAACTCTCCTCTTGCAATGAGCTACAAAACACACCTTGGTTCAGGTTTTATTTTATTCTTAGCTGTGTCATTTGCATCCATGTCACTCATGCAAGTTCTCTTATGAGCAAGCAGTCTGAGGAAAATTTACATGCAGAATTTGCATCCCCTTCTCTGGCTTTCTTCCTTCTTCAATTTCCACCTTCAATTTATACTAACTGTTGTTGCCCTTTACTTTGTTCTCTGGTGCTACAAGCCACAAAAACTTTTCTGAGTTTTTTCTATTCAGTGTGGTGTAAACTGACGCTGGCCTTAGGCTAAAAACTGTGATGCTAGAAAACTTGCCTTGCGTGTTGACTCCAGTTCAGTGTTTGTCTGTTTTTGATAATTCTCCCATGTGTGCAGGTAGGTTTTGTTTTGGGTATGTGTTTTTTTTTCCCCAAAATTTGTAGTTGCTGTCGGTAGAAGAGTTGGACTGGTAAGAGCAACTGACGCATGTTGGAAAAATATATTTCCTTTTGTTAGTATTTCATGTCTTCCCTACTGTATCCTATAATGTTCATTATTACAGTTGTTTCATTCTATTTTCCATGCTTTTTCTTTCAGTTCAATTGGAATATATGCTCTATAAGTTTTTTTATTAACTACTATGTTCTATCACATTTAGTATTCATTGATTGTTTGGATTTGTATTCTTTGAGTTAGTCATTATTCTATGCTGACTTTCTAATTTTTTATGTTCTTTTATTACATTCTCATTTTAAAATGTTTTCTCTAAAATGTTTAGACAGTTGCCATGCAATTGTTTTATCATTTTTATATTTCATTCGGGTAACCCAATCTGATGATTTTTATTTATTTTAATAGAGGATGATTTACTTTGTTTCAGGAAATCTCTGTATTATATTCTGACCTGTAAACTAAGAAGTGGAAATATTTTTTCACTTTACACTTCTAAGTTAAGAACAAAAGTGAGAAAGGAGATGTACATGCCACTAGGCAAAGTGAAGCCTCTCTTGTAGAGCCTGGCTCTATGTCTCTTCTAAAGTTTGTCTAAATATTTTCTACTGGGCTTCATCAGTGCAGGAGAAGAGGACGCACACAGGACATCATCATCTAAGGAGATGGGACAAACTGACCTTCAGATTATTACATAATTTCACTAAGAAATCCTGCAAAAAGGAGAGTCCAAGAGGTTTTTACTGATTCTAATAAAACCACAACAATTCTAATTAAGAATTTCTACTTAAAAGAATTTTCTGCAATGACTTCGTTGACTGCATAATCACACCCATTTTACTTAATTTCAGTGTTGGAGTTACTAATGAGGAGTCTCCAGGTTTTCTTGATTCATTTCCTTTCTCCCGTACCTCTTCATGAGAATAAGGAGAGTTGGTGTGATATATGTAGCTGTCTAAGCTGTACCTGAAATATTCACTTTATTTTTTAGACTGGCACTTTTAAAAGTATATGATATGAGGTATGAAATATGATTGCTTCTGATAATTCACTATTTAGATTTAAGTTTCTGTTGCTTGCAACCAGAATGACTGCCTTTGACTACCTCTCTGGTTATATACCAGTGCCCTTCCAATATTATCTCACCAAATTATTATTCTGTTTTGTCACAGCTAGCTGGTGAGTCTATTAAGAATATGTCCTAGCTTCTTTCATCTTAGTTTCTCCATAACCTACCATACTGAATTGAATTTCAAAATTAATTCATTTCATACCTTTAAGTTGATATTGTCTCTCCCTAAATTGTAAACTGTTTTCATGGAGCTTAGTTCAAGAAATGTATATTTACCATATGCCCAATGTTTGCCAAACATTAAAAATATAAAGAGAAATATGACTTGATTCTTGATCAATTCTAGAGCCCAGTGAAAGCAGACAGATACACATAGGAAAATAATTTTGATAAGATGGGGTACTGTGAGAAAAAACAACAACTGATAACAAATTAACTCACAGAAGGACTGTGCATAACTTTTTCCAGACAATTACTTGGAATCTTTACTTGGAAAATTAACCCAATATGCAGAAGTTGAAAAGGGCAGGGTAATTTCTCTCCTGTAAGCAAAAGCCAAGTGCCCTCTGAAAGAGAAATAACAAATGAATCATCAAGTACATGCACATTGCATTTTTGCCAACAAAACAAACTCAAACTTCATCTGGCTTTCAAGGTAATATATCCTGTTAAAGAGCATTAAAAACAGAAATATCTCCAGCTTCCCAGTTACTCTTGAAGATGTGTTTGTCATTTCTCTCCTACGCCCATTGCCTGAGGCAGTGGGAGGATTATCCTGCTGTTCCTTTGCTTTACCGCTTCCAATTTTATATTTCCATCCTCAACAGACTTCAAAGCCTACTGGAAGGATTACAAATACATTTGCTATATTAGGGCTGTGAAACTACAGTTTACTAGTTCTCCCACTCTCTCTGTCCTAGTGGTATACATCTCAGATGAACTATTCAATAAAGCATCATTTTATACAGTAGAAAAAGAGCCTGGCCTTTAGCCATCTTCCAGCTACTAATAAAATGTTTTTTTTTCTCCTCTTATTCTGAAGTAGGCTAATGAGGGGCATATTTGCAGGAGAGGTTAGCTACATCTTTAATGTATGAGCTCGGGGGGACACCCATTTCTGGACAGCTGTTTATTACTTTGAAGTTATAGTGGTTTGTTTTCTTCACCTTAGTGAACTCTTGATTATTTAATCATTAATTGCTGTAGATGTACTATAGCACTCAAGGGTGAAAGAGGAGGGAGAAGGAGGTCTAGACAAAGGGAGAGACACAAAAAGAATGGGACCTGTGCCCTCTGCTCCTGTGCATTAGTCTGTCAAAACACGTTTGAACCCCATTCCAGCTCTGCCATCCATTTATGTATTAAAATATATATTAAAATACTTTAATATATATATTCAGGGTATGTATCTTGAAAGCCAGTAGGCATGAGCAAATTCTGTCTTCCACTTACTTTTAATTTGGTAGAACCTGGAAAAGAATTTGTATGTATATAATAAATCACATATGAATGACAACTGAAACCATGTCATTTATAAGGTCACAAAAGGAAAGAGCATAAAAAGAAAAAAAAATTATTAAGATAACCCTGATGCCAAAGGGATGGAGAAGTAGGAACCAGGAAAATAAAAGGAATGCTAGCAACCAAGGGAAGAGAACCTGTTTCAAGAAAGGTGTAAAAAGTGAATGCTGCTGAACATCCATAAGGTAATGCCTGAAACTGAACTTACTGAGATAGATGGCATCTCTGGCAATCAGGAGCCTCATTGTGGTGCATCAGTGGTGGTGGTGAAGCCCAATTAGACAATGGGGAAAGTGAGAGCCAACAACTCTGCCAAGAGATGAAATGCAATGGAATATGAACAACCGAGTATAACTGAAGTTGAATTGGGATTAGTTTTTCCTTGTAATTTATAATACATACAGGTATTTGGGTGTACATTTAAGATAGGACAGGTGATCATACTGCATTGCTAATGTATCTGTGCATATTTTGTTTTTCATTAAAAAAGTTTATTTCAAAAATGTGAATGGGTTGAAATTTATGTCATTGCATTAACCAATGTCACCCCAATAGATTATATAAAACATTTTTACAAAAAATGTCAATGGGAAGGAGCACAATACAAAAAGCTGGAAAAAAGATATAGGAAAGACACAATGAAGAGAAAAATTATAGTGTACATTTTTCCTTTTTGGAAGCTTAAATAAGTTTCTTTGTCAGTGTTAATGGTTTGACATTATTCTGTTTCATTCATTCTGCTTTTGTTATCCTTATATTATCCATCATGTTTTTCTAGTTAAGAGTCTATATGAGAATGCTCATTAGAGCATTTAACAGGGTAGGGCACAGAATAAACATTATATTATTCCTATTGGGTATTCAGTTCTAGTTTATAGGGGAACCAAAACATAGAGCAATTTGTACATATTTCTACCAGTCGACCCTTCATGGTTTATAAAATAAAAGCGTGTTCACTCAAATGAAATAATCATTCATTCTCTGCACTTGCTAATATTGATGTTTTATGTGTCTTTTTTAAACTACCAATTGTAACAATAATTGCTATCTCTAAATCTAGAATTTTCGCATATGTCCAGACAACAAAAGTCTAGTAGTAGATTTTTGTGTGAGGTCTCCTTTAACAGGGCCAAATGACTGGGCATTTTATATAGAAAAGTTACCCTTTTGGACTATGCTTCCTAATTATTCATGGAACAGTGTCAGTCTTAGTGCTCTTAGAAATCACACCTGTAGAAGTCATGCCTGGGAGGAAAACAGTTGAGATTCAGGAAGGGGTACAAGGGTCGGAAAATAAAGTAAAGGTCACTGGTGTGTGTAAATGGTGTATCACTGGGCCTTCAGTTACCTTCTGGGACAACCTCCTTTAGGTCAATGACAGAAACCGAGACAGAGGGCTGTAGCGATGCTTGAGTCAGGGAATGAATGAATATCTACCTACATATATACATACATACATGCATTCATACACACACAGCAGTGGTTTAATTTTCCCTTCATAATCTAGGTCACAAGTGCAGTGCTATTTTTTAGCTTGACAGGTCTATGTTGCACTAGTTGAAGAAAAGCATCTACTACACTACAAGAAACTGTGGAACACAAGAAGTGATGTCATAGGAAAATGATGGCAAAAGAGACAGTGAAAATTTTTCTAAGTAAACCAAATAGTGTAGACTCGCTTGGCAACTTTGGAAGAAGAAAATAATAATATTCGCAAATATATACAGAACATTATTCAGTCTTTATTTAAATCACAGTGAAGACCTTTGAAGTATCAAACCTATTAAGAGTTAAGGTTCCCTTTCTGTCCCTTAATGTTCTCCCAATCTCCCAATCCTACTCCAGGCCCCCATTTGAGCATTAAGCCCAGAAACTCTATAAAAGTCACAACAATTCACTCTTTCTTCTTCAGTGCTACACATCCAAGGCACTGGCTTCTGATAGAACCTGCCTTTACAGCTTAGCTCTCTTCCTTTTCTCTCTCCCACTTGGATGTGGAAACCTAAGTGTGTAACCAAAGAAACTGCAGAACTTCAATAACATACTAATTAAGGTGTAATAAAGCCCTCAGAAGAAGCTTATCTATGATCTTCAGCATTTGCTTTAGGTCCGCATAGTGTTCAGAACGACAAGACAGAACATTCCTATACATCCAGATGACAAGGGCATCTCAGCCCAGTGACAAATGTGTTTCTACTCACGTGGGTTGGTCCCTAACCCTTTATTCAGAGAGTACAGCTGGCTGGGAGTTTTCTCTTTTGAAACCTCTGGGGGAGGGGAGGAATCCATATGATCATTTCTAAGATAAATATCAGCTGAAGTGAGAGATATGAGGGAAGATGAAGGAGGCATTGTGAAGTAAAAAAGAAAGAAGGTGCATAATCACAAAAGATAAACTCTTAAAAATATGATGTCATTAAACATTTAGATGAGATGTGACTGCAGAATAAAGGTATGATCGAAAGAGGCATGGGAGTGACCAAGGAAAGCTTTCAATAACCTGTAAGCAGAAATTCTCATCACTTGCTGTATTGAAAAGGAAATAACATCAAAAGGGGCAGTACAGGCTCAATCTGAAAAGCAAAACCATAAGGGATGATTAGAATAAGAGACTTATTGTAGAGACTTGACCTTACTCAACTACAAGGGTTGTTAAAACAGCATTGGTTCAACTGTTTTTCTACTTTAACATCTAAAACTGAGCCTGAAGTCACAGAGCAGGCAGTCAGAAAGAAAAATGAACATGACTGGAACCCTCACTGGCTTCTCTTCATTTCCAAGTGTCCAACTTCACTGCAGAAAAGGCTGGCACCTTCCTGGTTAAGCTACACTCACATCTGACCCAGTCTGTAAACAAAGTGTAGTAAGAGTTCCTGTGTGAGCCAGGGAGGCATGTGCCCTGTTGCTGCCCTAACCAGCAAGGTGAGCAAAGAGAGACTCAAAAACATGTGCCAGCAACAACAGGGCCTGACCTACACCCACGTCCAAAGAAGAAACATAGCTTCTGTTCATCTGTTCATGTGTTCATGTGCTCATCTGTTCAGCGGAAGATGAACTTCCGCTAATCTGGCGCTGTCTTCTCTAGTGGCCAACCCCATTCAGACACATGTAGGGAACTGAATCCAGGAGAACATTGTCCCACTTAATCAAGTTGAAACATTACAAAGAAGATGTTGATATAGTGTAGCAACATTTTTTCAGGTCGATAGCTTGATTTTTTACTGAAAAACAAAATCAGATCTTCCTTGCCTGTAGGCTCCCTGTACCGTTGCATTGACCATCTCCACCTGAGTGAAGCTCTGCTGAATTGTGGAGAAGTCTAAGAATAAAGGAACTATGGAGAGTCTGACCTTTAAGGAAACTACAGAATGATGATTTTCATAGTTTAATAAGCAGGGATCTCAATTATTGAAAACTGTCAGCCCTTTTTTTTTTTTACATTTACAAATATCAGTACAAATAAGTATTTACCAAACTAACCTGTTTTATGTAGCCACTTAGTTCTGTTGACTCCACTTTAAGTGTTGTTGAACAATTTAAAGAGGTGACCAGGGAGACACTTGCATATGTAGTTAGTACATAATTATCTAAATAATGGGAATTGGGAGGATAGGAAAGCTACTCTCATTTAATATTTTTCTAGGGCCTGATGTCACTGCTGGTATTTTTTTTCCTAAGCATACTCCACTTTCTGCAACTTTCTGTTGAAATATGAATGAGATGCTCCAGTAAGTCTATGAAATTTTCTTAATAATTAGTTCCTTATATGAATTTTTTTCAACAAAGGGTAAATAAATCAGAGTAAAAAATACTAGCCTGTCTGAGAGGAGAAGAGACATAAGAATCAGATATAATCATACCAGAGGTAAATTTTCCTATGTTCCAAGTTTGCCTTTGGAAAATGTTATGTCAACAGTGACTATTCCTCACCTTCAGAGTACAGGGGATGAAAATTACATTTGAGAAGATACATTTCCTACCATCTAGATCCTCACTATAAAGTTAGAAGAAAAAGACTTCCCTCCATTGACCTTCATTTGCAACGTCCCCTACTCCCTGTTCTAACCTTGCATTCCTTCCTGACATGAGGGAAGTTGCAGGCATGGAATTACCAGGATTATAACAGCATACTAAAAGTTCTTTTTTCAGGTTGAAGAATTAGTATGTCACTTTTCTTCGTAGCTTCTCACTTAATTTGTATTAATATTGCTGATCATTGATTTCACATAGAAATTCACCCCAACGAGTTATGCTTTTAGCACAAAAGCCTGGATGGATAATGTTAGGGTATTAACAAGAGGCAAAGAAAGAAAGAGATCTACACATTATGCAGATGGTTTTCACATAGCATTTTATCTTATTTTATTTTTTATTACTGACTTAGAGCAACCACAACTGCTAGTCATAGAGAAGCACTACCAAGTTACTCACAGTTGAGATGATCAATGTTATCATTTTGGAAAAGATGCCTAACAAGTAGCAGAAGAGGCCTCCTAATATGCAGTTCAAACTTTCATCCTTTTGTGTATTTGATGAATGTTTGTGAAATGCCTTGTAACAACTTTGCTTGGCATAGGGAGAGGAAGATTTACAAGTGAGCTCCTGCCTTCTGGAGATATGCAAGAAGAAGTAAAATAATAACATAAAATAAAACTTTCCTTGAGTTAATATGTGTCTACACAGTTCTGGCACAAGGGAGAATTTTGGCCCCAGATAGATTGCCTGCAGCACCTACAGAAGTCCCCAAAGGCACTTGAGCATCTTCTTCAAGTGTAAGTGCTCATATTGTTACAGGTAGTCCTAACCAGTATAAAAGGTATATAACTTGCTTCTTAGACTTTCAGAAGATTGGAGGAGGCCAATTAAACAGAAAGGGGGGGGGCCTGAACAGGCACACAGACACATTACAAAGGTGGGAAAATGAAAAACTGATAGTAGTCGGGATGTACAAAATCGCTGAAAGACCACATGCAATAACAATCAGATGAGCACAAATACTTGTATCATCAAGCAGCTTTTCAGGATGGGGCAAATGGCACTGCATAGTTTGGGAGACCGCAAAGTAGACTAAAAAGGACCTATATAATGGACAAGAGTCAACTAGTATTTGAGTACTAGGCTTTTTTTCACATGTTTATTTCATTCTTTCTTCACAAAGACCCTGCTGAAGTAATTCGTTCTAGTTAACAAATGAGGAAGAGAAGTCTCCAAGTAATCAAGAAACATATTCAACATGAATCATGAATATGAAGTTCAAGATGTTAAATTAATTTAAATGTCTAATTTTGATTGCATCTTTGAGTTTCAGAGCTGCTTGGGAACCATTCTGTTGAGGGGATACATGATTGAATATCTGCAAATGGCATTTAAGAGTTTCTGAATGCTCTCATCTTATTAGAGGTAGATACTCTTAATTCAGAGAACAGTTAACATGGCCAAATTCGAATACATAAAGAAACCAAGACCTCTCTTCAAGAATGGCCTCTTGCATGAGCTGCTTGCTGACCTGCTCAAGGACAGAAATTCCTGCTGATTTCACTCCCAAATCCTTAAGATTCAGCAGAATCCCAAAGAAAGATTTAATATTCAATCAGCACAATTGAGAAATGGGTGATTATGTTACATTCTGGTTTTTGTTTGTTTAATTATTCCCACACCCAACTCCTTAAAGTAATGAAAAGTGATCAGAGCATAGTGTTCCCTGTTCTTCTGTATTCTCCTCATCAAATCCTTGTTCCTTGCCCCTCGGAGGGATCATTCCTACAATCTCCTTCCATGCCCCACCCTAGAGTGATCCTAAACCGACACATTTTGTCCCTGGGACTTTTCTGTACCAGAATAGCCCTGTATGGTGAAATCACAGAGAGGAAATCCTCCACATTATCTCATATGAATTGTAAATAACCCTTAAACATTCTCTTTACACCTGCTCCTTTAAAAAGTTCACCCAAAATAATTTGTCTCATTGCTTAACACAACATGATGAAATGGTTCCATTTATATAATCTGGTTTTTCATGGTCCAATTTTATTACACATTGGAATTCAAATTAATTTTACTGTTTTCTGATCTTCTTTATTTTCACCTTGTATCTACTTTATTTCTAAATATCATGTAATGGTATTTGGACTACTTTGTATTTCATATAAATTCCCTAATAGCCCCTAGTAAAAGGCAGGAACACTCCCATATTCTTATATATTGGTCTTTACCATTAAGAGCATGGAATATGGGGGTTAGTGTGACCTGTGCTGTTTATAAGCTTAAGACCTTAAAGGACTTGCTTGACATTTTTAAGTCCTGGACTTTTCACTTATGGAAAGGTGATAATATTTATCTCATGGTTTCACCATATGATTGAATGGCATAACTTACTTAAAGCATATACTGAGCCCTCATTAAAAGAATTGTATTAGTTTATTATAACTTATCATAGCTTTCTTAATTTATCAGTTTCTAAAATAATAAAGGACTCAAGACTTACTGATGATGATGATTCTATCTCAACAGAGAGTAAAATTCCATTCCTTCATCCCTACTGTATTAAGTAGTAATATATAGTCCCAAATCCCAGTAATTTCCACATTTGCTTTTGAGTTCTGTGTGACCCAGTTGGCTCTCTATTAAAAATTGATGAAAATTTAGTTCATCTCATGTTTCCTTATTCCACATTTCAGTCTCCTGCCTTTCTACACTCCCAAACGCTCTATAAGCTCCTGAAATTAAGGTGGCTGCCACATGACCCTGCAGACGTGTAAAGAAGATGTTGCACTTAAAATAAAAACATGCATTTAATTTTCAGCTTGGCCGTAAGTTAGTTCTGTAACCTTAGGAAAGACAGTAGCCACTCTGTGTCTTAGTTCATATAACTTCAGAATGAGGTGAAAAATCCCTGCTTTCCTTGAAAGAAAGTTGTAAAGATTGAATGTAGTAACATTTTTCGCGTGTATAAACTACACTTGACGTCCATGATGATGTCTGAATGTTAGACATTACATTATACTCCACACCCCAGGTTATGTATTTGTGAATATTCTTTTTCCAAATGACTCAATTCTATGTTTACTTTGTCAGTCTCTAGCATAATTATTTGTATCTAACCCATTAGCGAAAGATGCTAATAGTGTTTATTGGAACTTAACTGATCATAGATATTTACACAACCCATATAAAATATTTGGATTTTGATGGAAAGGCTTAACGTATAAAATGTAATGCTCAGCAGTGAACCTAGTGAAAACAGTTGTCTCTGAGATCGAATTGGAAAATTCTGGGAAATAGATTTGACATGAGCTGGACTTTCAGTGCTATAACTTAGTTTTATCTTCCTCCTCCTATAGAGAGGGAGGACCTCTTGATCGGGTATAAAACCCAAACTACTCTCTGTTTCATTAACCCTTATGTTTCATTCTCTAACAACCAAGAATAGAAACAGCTTTCGACTTCATGGTTGTCTACTGTATGATGGATGGAGTAAAAGGCACACTGTATCATGAAACGGGGTGGGGGAGGGAAGTTAACTTCTAATATGATTTAATTAACAACAACAACAACGAAAGGTTGGCTGTTTGGTAAATGGTACCTTATGGAAAGTTAATTGAAGTGTGTCTAGATGTAGCCTCCTTGGCCACTAGGGGTCAGAATTACACAGCACACTCACAAAACACAGACCACTGGTGGGCCAAAAAAATGGGACCAGAAATCACCATTTGGAAATGGTTTTGAGCATTGTGTGCAGAGAGTACACTGAAAAAGCATCGGCCATATGCCTGCCAGGTCTAATTATATGTTAAAGGGTAAGAACATGCAAATGGCACATAGACTTGCTCAGGCTATTTTTCCAGTCTTATTTTTCTCTATTCCCTCAAAAAATACCACTTGGAACTGGATTTGAAAGGGGTTCTCCCCAACTGTAGGGGTCAGATTTGTGACAGTCACCATGGCGGGGGAATCTGACATGTAAGAATTTGAAATCTTCTGGGAGAAATAGGATAAAGAGAGCAATATGTATGTTGACCTAAGGAAAACCATTATAAATATATTTATCTTCCTAAAAGCAAAACAATAAAACAGCATAGTAAAAAATATTTAAAAATGAGAAAATGTCAATACTTTTTTAATATATTTTAAAAGAATCATGGATAGAGTACTGTAACTATCTCTAGGCTCATTAGAAGCTTTTCCTGATTACCCTACAATTTCAAAGAGGTCCATATAATTGTTTTAATTTACTGCAAATAACAAGACATAAAGACATGAGGCATGTCTGTCTTCCTTATCCTCAATATCTTTTGATTTTGTTATTGGGGACTGTCCACTCCTGTTCCTCAGGCCTCCCTGGGGGCCCTAACTGCAGCCCTCTCAGGTTTCCTCTGTTACCTCTTGAGCATTCATTGGTTACTCTCTCTCTCTCTCCTCACAAAAAAAGCTAGTCACAGAGAGCTCCTGTAAGACCTAAATGTATTCCCCTCATCTTCCTTTTTCTTTCCTGAGGCTATTTGTAAAAAGTTCTTTTTTTGACATTTGCTTTATCTCCCTTTTGTATTAACAACCAGCAGTTTCCTTTTTCTCTAACTACTCAAATAAATCAAGTTGTGTGTATACTGGAACAGAAAACTTCACAGTTGCCAAAAAGCTGTTCAAACAAAAATTCAAATCAGCAATTTGGTGAAACTTGTGGTTGGGAATACATATATGTTATATAGCCTGCCCAGAAAGTATCCAGCTATGTACTATTGAAAATAAAGACATTTATTGAAGAAGATGCAAGAAACATTGTACATACGACAATGATGCCTCAGTCTCCTTAATGTTATGACCTTCTCGAGGAAATCTGGTTCTGTGGTACTGGTTTGAATCACGTCATTAGCGAGGGCAGCATGATGTCCCTTTTGCTCTTGTGTCAGAAGTTGTGGAACGAATTTTGCCACACATGTTTCATGCCAAGATCCTGCATCAAAATCTCAGACATGGTAGTTTTTGGAATCCCCAGATCAGCTTGTAGTTCTTGCAATATGAGTTGCCAATCTTTGTTGATTGCAGCATGTCCATGTTCAACATTCTCAGAGGTTCCGCTTGTTGCAGAACAGCAGGCTTTCCAGAACGTGGATCACTTTCAATAGATTCTCAACCATCTTTGAAGCATTTGTGCAATACTTTTATTTGCACTGCACTCATTGCATTATCCCTGAAAGCTTTCTGAATCATCCAAATAGTTTCTGCAGAGGAAAGTTCAAGCTTAATGCAAAATTTGATGCAGATTTCCCGTTTTACTAGCTCAGCCATTTTCAATGCGACAGCCACACAGTATACATGCTCATTCAATGGTGCCTACCTACTCCACTGACTAGTACAGCGAAGTCACCATTGTTCACCCATGCACATTCCAGTACACTCTCCTTGACTGCCAGGTTATATCAATGTTGTGCAAACCATTCTCATTATCTTAAAAATGGCTGGACTTTTTCTGGAGAGACCTCGTGTATGTGTATATATATACTTTTTTGCAAAAATATATGCAAAAGTGCAGTTATTAAAAAATGTCATTCTGGAAGAACAATATGGCTAGAACATAGCAGGTTCACAGAAAGGTGGAGGGAGAGGCTTGCAGTGTAGACCGGACTCACATCTGTTCTTTTAACTGCCAGTAATCTCTGTGGATGTTTAGGAATAGGGAAGGTGCTGCACAACTCATTTACTCATTTCCAAGAAGGCGATTTCACTAGGTATACCTGTGAATGACTTGTGCATGAATATATAAATACACACACACATACACACACACATATACATAAAATATAAAATTTGCCTTCTCTTTAAACAAAGGCCTCACAGAACAAATCAACACAATCAAGAACTACATTTTTACAGATAGATAGGCAGTGAGGTATTATGGAATAAGCACAGACAGTTAGGTGAGAAAACAGGTAAAAATTGTGTTTAAAAATCTCTAATAGAAAATAAGTCTTTGAAATTTACTAAGATAAAGAAACAAGCCTAAAAAGGAAACACAGCCCCATAAAAATGGCAATGCATGTAAAAGAAATTTATAGGACAAGAAATGAATGCTAAGGCTGGTATTGGAAAAAAATAAACATTGATAGTTGAAAAATGAAAATTAAAAGAGCAGTTAAATGTGATATTAATGATTTTGTATGATTCCAATATTAGAAGAAATAGATCCACATCCAAACTATTATACTCTATAGTTCTTCCCCCAAAGTAACTCCTTTTTCAAGTATGAAATTTATTCCTTTGGACTTTTATCTATGAAAATATATATATAAGCACCTGTGCATATCACTCAGATTCATAGATTTCTGGCTATGTTGGCAATTCTTATTTTTCTGAAAGGAAAGCCTTTTTTTCCTCTTCCAAACCCTAAATAACTTTTTATAGGGGCTGTTTTTAATGTCAGTACGTGTAAATCATTTATGTTTTTCTAAAATTACAAAGCAAAAATACATATGTAATTTAATTAGACATTCCTTTATTGATAAATATTTAGGGTCTCCATAATGTTTCATTATAACACGATGCTGAACAATTATTACACATTATCATCTGAGATAAATTTTTCACCACTAAGATTACCAATAAGGGTAAGTAATTGATGATATCTGGAAAGACATGGATATAGACAAATACCTTCCTATATTATCAGTGAGAGAATAATTAGCAAAAACATCTTTCAAGGGCAACTTGGCAGCATCTAGAAAAGGAAAAAGTTATAGAAGGAAACATACCAACTTTTAACTGAAGTTATTTCAAGAAAGAGATTACAGGAGACTGAATACTTTAGAAAGAATTTAATTTTTTACTAAATATAATGTCATTTGCTTGACTTTTTACAATAATTATATATCCCTTTTAAAATTAAATTAAATTAAAAATAGGAGAATTCCATAATCAAATACCCTTTAATCTATAGATACTATATACTATCATTTCCTGTTGGAAGTTAAAACATTCATTAGCATATTCAAGCTCTGAGAAGCCCCAAGTTATTCAAATGCTGCATTGTTTATTCATATAACTCCTACTAATATGCCCATAACTGAGTGTCTTTGTAAAACTCTTTAAAATCATGCTGATTTTTAAAGAATAGCTATAAAGCAAGATCTTCCCAAATATCAAATTTGCTCAGAATCAATCACTCTCAAGGTTTCCGTATGAGGCTCAACCCTTAGATTCGAGGGCAAACAATCTCTAAGAGCAAATGACTCCTCTGAGGTTGGCTTCTGTAACTCTGTGATGAACTTGGTGTTTCAGGGCTGTATACACTCCTAACCATAAGTACGTGGTCCCTCCGGGAAACCACGGAACCCTGGGGCCCAGTACAATGAAAATCACTTATTCTAATAGCTCAAAAGTGGCTTGAGTATAAGGCTTTAAGCATGAGCAAGATATAGTATAGTTCCCTCATTTTCTCAAACTACAGCCCCTTTCAGCTTGCCTCCCCTACCTTAGCTGCTGACATTCAAATTGACTTTTCGCATTTATAATAGCAGTTTCTGTCTTGTTTTTACCATTGTCCACCGAGACCACTGCTGTGATTTTTTGCTCATGCACAAGATGGAAGAAAGTGTCCTGGAAAATGCACCACTTATTCCAGTCATTTTGCTAAAGGACACTCAAGTGTGGGTAAAGTCATCAGAGAAAATGACAGAGAGCCACATGCTGCTGTCAGGAATTGCTTCCTCATTAGTGGCCCAATTTTCAGAAACAAGACCAAAAACCTGTGTGCACTCTACCTTTCAGACAAGACATAAGTGAGCTATACAACATTGAAAGAAATGACCAGATTACTTTTTTTTAAAAAAAAAGTAAAGTAACAAAATGGAAAAAGAAAAGGGGAGAAAACCTCAGTGATACAAATCCACGGGAAGAAACACCAGAGTTCTGAGCGAACATTACACTTAATCCAAATGTCAATCAACGACACTGAGATGTGTACTGAGTGCTTTGTGCTCTGCATGTTCTAGGCATTGAGGAAGAGTGAAAAATGAGGTAGATAATGCAAAAGAAGAAAAGAACAGGAGGTACGATATCCAACAACGAGAAGTTGTAAGCCAGAAACTAAAATGAAATAAAGGGAAAAAATAGGAAAGGAAAGGGAGAAAAAGAAAAAGAAAGAACTTATTTTTGAAAATATGTTCCATGAAACAACAGTTTCTTAGACACTAATACATATTATGACATAAACAAAACAAATCAGAATCAACTAGAAAATGACTCAGGTCAGTTAAATGTCAGGCTTCTCAGGACCCATACTGTGTGAATGTGTTTCCTGACTCACCAAAAGAGAGATATAATTTGCTACATTGGAGAATGGAATTGTTTTTATTGACAGCAAGTCTATTAGCTTTGGAAATGTTCACCTCTTTTGAAGAAGGTCATTAGGAAATATCAGAGGCCTCTAGTTTTGTTTCTGCTGCTATCTATTATAGTTATATAACCTAGGACAAATCTCCAGCCTCATCTGAACTTTAGTCTCCCCATGTGTAAAATAATAGAGTTGTCCAAGAAAGTTCCCGAGGCCTCACTATCCTTGAACTCAAACATGAAAGCACATTCCTCGGTCCTCACAGGTGTAGCACAAAATTGGGAATGTTCTTACAGAACACACCTTCTGGGAGGATCTTTATATCAATGGAAACAGACCAACCAAAAAGACTTTGGCTCTGAACCTTGACCCAGTGGATTTTATAGAAAAATTCAGTTTTGACATGTGGTGGTTATGAAAGTCCTCTAATACTCAGGCTATGTAGACTTCAAAATGTGTGGGGCCCCCTTCTGTGAGGCTGTTACATTTCTCCTTATCTCAGTGTGAAATATCAACACAAAACAACTGGAACTAATATTTTAGCTTTAACATGTAAAGAGCTTGAAAGTTGTCATCTCTGTCCTTAAAACAAGAAAAATCTAGAAATATGGAAATTTAATTATTTTTAGACTCATCAGCAAATGAAGTTCATACAGAAAACTGCCACCAGGAAATCTGGAGAGACAGGGGCACCCAAATGACCAAACCTGGAGGTGTTGCTAGTGCCATAAACTGGTAGGGATGTAATGAAAATTTTGAGAAGTTGCTGGGGACTGAGTTTGGACTAAGGTGAACGAGAAATCCCTGGGGCCTAGTCTGGATCTGACTCCACAACTTTATGAGCTTTGCCACCCAGATCCTGACCAAGTTCTCATGGTGAAGATCCAAGAGAGCCCCTCATGACTTTGGCAGGAAACAGGAAAGGAGAATCATTGTGAAACACATGCAGAGTTTTCTACATTAAAAAAAAAGTTAATAAAATTTTTCCCTCCAGGAGAAGAGACTTTAATAGAGCTTTGTCCCAGAGAGGGAAAGGGCATTTCTTCCATTCTCATCCCAGCCCAATCTAGCCTTCTCATGTCACCCAAGAGGGAAAAGGGCATAATCAACAGGCTCCAAGGTTTCAGGGATATAGATTTGGAACCCAGTAGTTGGGGAAGAGAGCAGGTGGCAACGGGGGAAACTATACCTCTGTAGAAACTCTTGTAAAAATCAGAGCAGATGAGTAATATAAGCAGAAAATCTTGAATAAGACTGAAATTTAACCAGAACATTACTACACACTTTCCCAGCTTCACATATTACCACCACCAGAACAGTACTGCAGTGTAGTAACAACGATTACAGCTGAAAGGGCTGTAAGACACAGACTCTGCTGAGGGAGTTCTTTGGGAAGTCTGAAGACAACAGGGGCCAAAACAGGTGCCGTATAAAGATCTGAAGCCTCTGACAACTACAGCCACAGCAAACATTAAACACAGTCCAATTTCTATATGCATTAACATAAAATCTCACATTAAATGCCTATTTACCTCAGTTTTAATTACTGATATATGTGCTAATCTCAAAAAAAATTAGAAGCCATTTTCAAAGGCAAGAAAAACACATTCTGTAGAGACCAAACAGGCATGAGAATCAGATCCAGATATTACAATAAGATACTTATTTAAAATAAGCGTGGTTAATAATATTAATGTCTTTACTGGGACAAATAGACAATATGCCAGAACAGATGGTTAATAGAAGCAGATAAAATGGAATTTATAAAAATAAGAAACAAAAAGATATGCTAGAAATATTAACACTAACAAAATGAAAAATGCCCTTAATAACACTCATCTCTAGAATGGATACAACTAAGGAAACAATCAGTGAGCTTGAAGATATACAAATAGAAACTACTCAGACAGAAATGAAAATAATAGACAGAATATATAAGAATGGTAGCACAGCTACAAAAGTTATAATATACTTAATAGGCATACCAGGAGAAAAGAGCAGAAAAAATGTTCAAGCTAATTATGTCCAAAAACTTTCTAAAATTAATGGCATGTATAACACCACAGGTCTGGGAAGTACAGAGAACAGGAAACAGGATAAATATGAAAAATTATATATTCAGGCATGTTATATTCAAACTGTAGAAGACAAAAACAAGAAGAAAATCTTGAAAGAAGCCAGATGGGGAAAAAAAATCACCTCATCTATAGAGAAACAAGGTAAAAATTACATGAGATTTCTCATCAGAAATTATGCAAGCAAGAATACAGTAAAATAAAGCATTGAGAGAAAAAACCCCACCAACTTTGTATTCTGGAGCCAGTGAAATAATCCTTCTAAAGTGAAGGAGAAATAAAGATTTTCTCAGACAAAAACTGAAGGAAGTCATTACCAGCAGATTTGCCTTAAAGGTTAAAGGAAGTTTTTCAGACAGAAGGAAAATTGTATAGATGAGAAACTTGGATTTACATAAAGACCATTGGAGAAGGAGTAAATGAATATTAAATATAATTTATCATTCTCTTAATCTTAATTGACCTATGAGATACCTGTATAAAGGAACAATAATAGCAATATATTGGGTGATTATAGGAATATGTGGATTAGTGAAATGAACAACAACAATGTTGTAAGAAATAGGAAGAAGGCATTGAGACTACTCTGTTATAAAGTACCTACCCTACACACAAATCAGTGGAGTGTTTTCTGGAGGTTAACTTTGATGGTACAAAATGCATATTTACAAACTGTGGGGAAATCACTAGTTTTTTTTAAATGTATAATTGATAATACTGTCAGGAGAGAAAATTGAATTATTTAAAACTAAAAAAGACAGAAAGAGGAAGAATAAAGAAACAAAAATTCAAGAATATAAAATAAATACATAGATGATAGATATTGTGTATCAAAAATCACTTTAAATGTAAATGATCTAAAAACTAAAAGATAGTGTGAAAGTGGCTTTAAAAAATCAAATTACATGTTGTCTGAAAGAAACCACTCTAAATATAGAAACTTAGAGCCATGGCCAATGTGACTGGTTGAAGTGTCATCCCATAAATGGAAATGTAGCAGGTTTGATTCTTGGTCACAGCACATGCCTAGGTTGCAGTTCTGTCCCTCGCCAGGTGTGGACTGGATCGATGTTTACCTGGATGGATGTTTATCTCCACATTGATGTCTCTCTCTCTCTCTCTATCTCCTCCTCCCTTCCCCTCTCTCTGAAAATCAATGAGTATGTCCTCAGGTAAGGATAAAAAAAATTTAAAGAAAAGAAACTTAGATAGGTTAAAAGCAAAGAAATAGAGAAAGACACACTGTGCTAATGCTAATCAAAAGAAAGTTTGAGTTAGCCATCCTAATTCCAGGCAACGTATACTTTAGAACAAGGAAGACCAGCAGAGATAGAAAGGAACACCATATATTATAATTAAGGGGTTAATTCCCAAAGAAGAAATAATTTAAACATGTATGAACCTAAAAAAGAGAATATCAAAATACATGAAGCAAAAGCTAATAGAACTAAAAGGAAAAACAACCAATATATACTATTATAGTCAGAGGCTTCAATATTCCTTTGTCAATAACAAATAGATTAAGTAGAAAGAAAATCAGTAAAGATATACATGACTTAAATAGCAACATCAATCAAATTGGCCAAATTGACTTTTATAGAATACTTCATCCAACAAGAGCAGAATACACTTTCTCCTCAAGTTTCCATGGAATATCCACCACAGTTGATCACATTTGACCATTAAACACATCTTAACAAATTTAAAAAAGTAAAAATCATATAAAAGATGTTCTTAGACTACAAAGAAATTAAACTAGAAATTCATAACAGAGAAATACTTAGACAATCACTAAATATTTGGAAATTAAAAACATTTCTAAGTAACACATATATCAAAGTAGTCTCAAGATAAATTTAAAGATATTTTGAGCTAAATAAAAGTGAAAATATAACTTACTAAAATTTGGGGACTATAGCCAAAACAGTGATTAGAAGGAAATTTATATTATTAAATACATATAGTCAGAAAAATAGAAAGCTCTAAATACAATATAATGTAAGCTCCCACTTTAGAAAACTATATTTTTTTAAAAAGAGAGTAACAAGTCTACAGCAAATAGAAGAGAAGAACTAATAAATTTAGAGCATGAATTAATGAACTCAAATACTAGAAAACAATAAAGAAAATCAACCAAAACCAAAAACTGGTTATTTGAAAAGGTCAGTGGATTTGACAAGAGTCTATAGTTGTACGGATCTTGGCAATAGGTTAAACAAAATAAATAAAATGTACACTATTCATAAACTTTATAAAAACTTCATAACGTCTGTAATTACTTTCTATAGCTTTAGATAACATTGAAGATTACATAGTTAACCAGATTATTCTATTCCAAAGTGCATATCAAAGGAGGGAATAACATTAAAAGATGAAGATCAATATAAATTGAGAAAAAGGACAGATATTTGCTACACTGTAAAGTCCACGTTACATGTGATCTCTGGCTGGTCACACATGTAATAAAGAAAATTTTTTTATCTCTCCTCCTTTGCCCATTAGGTTTTATTTCCTTCTGGTATTTTTCTTGGTACTGAGAGCAATTTGTATCCCACTTGTGGTAATGTAATTTAAACATAAACATATTTAATGAAGGAGGTATAGTCCACTGGAGTCACACATTGCCTAACAAAAAGTAGGCACAGATAACTGTTAAAAGAAATATAATAGATTATGCAATTCCACATAACACCCATGCTTTGGCTGCAAAATCAACATAGGCCAATTTAGGAATTTGGGGGACAAAGTCACATGGTAGAAAACAGCTCACAGAATCTTTAGGAGGTTGAACAAATAGGCATGGCATCTACTCTGTCAGGATAAATATGCAATCATGTCAAAACGTCAGTCTTCTTTAGAAGCCACTGAATGCACAGACTGCAACTTGTCTCTGACTTCACCCAAATGGATTCAGTCTGTTTTCTCATTTTTATATCCTAGCATGCAAATCTGGGAGGGTACGTCACATAGGTGGACTTAGAGCATACATTTACGCTCTATCTGTAAAGGATGATGGAATAAATAAAATCCAAGCATAACAGGCAAGTATCAAGCATATTGAGTCTCTGCTATGGAATGTAGGCTCTGCTGCTTAGGTGGAGAACTTCCCAAACTCAGGAACAGACCTGACATGTTTGAAGCCCAATAGTATTGCAAATGTCACAGCAATTATATTACTAAGAATATAATTCTTCTTAAAAGTAATTAAATCCTGCAATTATATCATGTGGAAACTGAAAGGAACAACTGTGATACCAAGAGATAGCAAATATATACACATATTATATACCAGATCTGTCCAGAAGGTATCCAGCCACATACTATGAAAACCAGAGATATTTACTGAAGAAGTTACAAGATAAAAGAAACAATGTACATAGGACAATGACACCTCAGTCCCCTTCAAAGAAGCCACCTTGGGACTTCACGCAGTTCTCCCAATCATGATCAGCTGCCCTGTCATATTTTCCTGAATCTCATCAACAATCTGAAATCTCTTCCCTTTCAAAGGTGATTTTGATTTTGGGAAAAGTCAGAAGTTGCAGGGCACCAAATCTGGGCCATAAGGGAGCTGAGTCACCTGGGTGATTTGATATTTTGCCAAAAACTCTTCATGAGACATGATGCATGAGTGGGCATGTTCTAATGATGAAGCTGCCAATCACCAGTTGTTCGTAGTTATAACCTTCTGAATCATCCAAAGAGTTTCTACAGAGGAAAGTTCAAGCTTAAAGTAAAATTTGATGCAGATCTGTTTCTAGACTCACTCAGTCATTTTGAATGTGATGGCCACACAGTACACATGCTCATTCAATGGCCTCTACTGCCCCCACTGATTAATACAGTGAAGTCATCATTGTTTGTTCATGTATGTATTGCAGTCCACTCTCCTTGGCTGCCAGGTTACGTCAGTGCTGAGCAAACCATTCTCATTATATTTAAAATGGCAGGACTTTTCCTGGACAGACCTCTCGTATACACACACACACACACACACACACACACACACACACACATGCACACATATATTATGTATGTCTATCAGATATAGATATATAAAATATACACAAACTGTTAAATAAGTGTGTGAATGTGTGTAGATATGTGTGTGCACTCATTCTGCAATTCTGACTACATAGCTCTCATTGCAGAGAGAGTTAATTGATACTGAATTATTTTTCTTTCCAGCCAGATACAATCCTTATAAATAGTATGAACCAAGTACCTAATGCTAATCAGAGTTGGCATTTAAGATAAAATCTACTAGCAAACATAAAACCACATTATTGTACAGATGAGAAATCAGAGACTGAAAGACTTTAAAGAACATTCTCAAGTTACTTATCAAGACAGAGAGTTAATGGAAAACTCAAGGCTAATGGCTAATAGCTAACATTTATCTGGCTCCTCAATCTACCAGTCACTTTTCTAAGAGCTTTGTGTGTAATAATGCATTTAATCCTCATAACAACCATGTAAGATAAGCAATATTATAATTCTCATTTTATGGATGTGACAACTGAAGCACAGAGAAGTAATTTGCAGATTCAGGGTTTGAATCCAGATAATCTAGATCCAGTATTCATCCTCTTTACCATGATGATAAACTTCTCACAAAACTTAAAAACAGGAGCATAAATTCTGTCTTTAAAAACTACTCTTACCAAATTTCAAATGTACCTAAGATTAATTTTCTTGTTCACTCAGAATTTATCTTATAGAATCTCCTGGGTACTGAAGTAGGTTTTTTTTTATTATTTTCTACATTTTTTATCAAAATTCTGTTAATAAACATCCCTCAGTTTCTCGAAGTTTCTTTCTACAAACTTCCAGTGATTTATTCCCCATTCACAAACTATCGAATATAAAAATATTGGCCATAGATTTTCTTCTTTAGCCTTTGAATCAACAAGACACTTTTACTTGTTTGACTTCTTAAATAATGCACCCTCATGTTAACGAAGGAAAAAAATAATAATCTCAAGACGAAGAATGGTTAGTGGTATTATCTCTAGTTTTTATTATTGATTAGAAGACATGCTTCTAAAATGTCTTTACATTGTACAAACAACCTCTTCAAAATGGGATCGTTCAAATAATTTATTTGAGATTATAGAATATATTTAATCAAAGCAACTCAATATCCAGGAAGTGCGTAGGATAACTCCTGTACAGAACTCCATTTCTGTACAGAGAGCATGCAGACAGAGAGCACTCCAGACATGGCAGGAGGGCCTTCTAAGTATTGAGGAGACTAGTAATCAGCACAGACTTGTAAGGAAACTACCTAAGACCTGGGTGAGTGAGTGGGTGTGAGGAATACTAGAAAATATTAGAAGGAATAGTACCCATAGCTCACTCATGCCCAGAAATAGTTTTGTTCTCAAACCAGCCAGGAATACCTCATAATTCAAAGGATATTGGGCAGGAAATTTACAAGAATATTTCCTCAGTAGCACAAAATAATTAGCCCTATATAATATGATGTTCTAATCTTCCCTAATAAAGCTTAAAAGTAAAACTTGAAAGTTTCAAAATGTTTCCAAGTAATGTAATTGCACCTTAAAACAAAGTTCAGTAGTATTTATAGGAATACAAAAAACATCCAGCACCCAGCAAAGTAAAATTCACAATGTCTGACGTCTACTCAAATATCATTAGGCATAAAAAGAAAGAGAAAAATACTACTCATTGTGAGAAGAAAAAGTCACTCAAAACTGATTCAGGTATAAGAATTAGCAGTCAGAGATGTTAATGATTATTATTACAATGTTACACGCATTCAGTAAGCTAGAAGAAAGATTAAACTTATTAAATAAAGACATACGAGATATAAAAAAGACCCAAAGCAAAACTCAAGACGTGGAAACCACATTTTCTGAGTATAATGATGTCATACGTATATTTCATGAAATAAAAAATACGCTGAGTAGGATTAATCCAGATTAGACATTGCCAAAGAGAAATTAGCAAATTGAAGAATAGCAAAGGAAGCTATTAAAATGAAATACAGAGAGAAAAATGTCTCAAACAACAAAAAAGCATATATCATCAGGGAATGTGGCTAATATACATGGTATTGGAGTTATTAGATAGAAGGATATGGCACAAAAAATGAACAAATGATGATCAGATTATTTTCCAAATGTGATGGATTTCCAGATCCTAGAAATTCAAGGATTAGAAACATTAATAAAACTATAAGACACATTATAATCATATCAATCATGACATGTCATTGTTATAGAAATGATTAAAAAATCCATAAGTCTTCAGAAAAATAAAGGAGAAATGATACAAGCAAAAGCAGAAAAGAAATAAGGTAAGAATGATAACAGATTATTTATCAGAAGCAATTCAAGAGAGATGACAGTGGATCAACATCTTTCAAGCAGTAAAACATCCTTGACAAAAATTCTATAAGATAAAAAAAACCTTAAAAAAAAAAGAAGTCTTTTTCAGAAACCAAAAAAAAATTTAAAGAATTTGACAGTAGACCTGCAGTGCATGAAAGAAAAATGATACCAGATAGAAATATGGATCTCCAGAGGATAATATATCATGACAGGGTAGAACTTCTCTCAGGAATGCAAGCTCAGTTTCAGATTTAAAAATTAATCAGTGTAATACATCATATTAACAAATAATTAAAAACACCATATGATTATCTTAATAGGTAAAGAAAATGCATCTCAGAAAATCTGACATTCATTTTTAATATAAAATCTCAGCAAACTAAGAAAAGAAAGGAAACTTCTTCAGCTTGTTAAGAGCATCTCTGAGAAACTCACAGCAGCATCATATTTAATAATAAAAGACTGACTGTTTACCTCAAAGATTAGAAACAAGGCAAAGATGCCCACTCTTGGCACTTCTGTTGCACATGGTACAGGAAGTTCTATCAAGTGCAATAAGAAAAGGAAAACAAATAAATGACATTCAGATAAAAAAGAAGTAAAACTGCCTATTTGGAGATGACATGATGCTCTATGTTAAAAATTTGATGAAATCTACAAAAAAATTCTAGAACTAATATGTAAGTTTGCAGTGTTAAAAGATGCCAGGTTAATAAACAAAAACCAACTGTTTTCCTATGTAATAGAAAATAATACTTAGAAATTGAATTTTATAAATGCCTTTTTAAAATAGCATCAAAATACGAATTGCTTTGGGTTAAAGCTGAAAAGAATGTCTAAGATTTGTAAACTGAAAACTACAAAATAATGCTGAAAGAAATGTTAAATGATATAAATAATTAAAGAGATATACAGTATTTGTGGAAACAGTTCACACAAGTGAATATACAAATAATAAAATGAAATGATGAAATGATTCCTGACAATAGGAAATCCATTTTTAAACCAAATGAGATTACACCAAACACGTATTAGCACGCCAATAATTCAGTACCACACCCAGCATTTGTAAGAATGTGGATCAACTAGAAGTTTCATGATGATATTTCCTCTAATAGCCACACATCTAAAAGGACCTCTTTAATTACCCGATGTCAACTTGTTTTTCATATATAGAAACTTTGGCCTAAGTTTCATCATTTTGTTGGCTTCATGAAACCTACTGCATTCTAACAGATGACCTTTACCTAATGATTCTCTCTGTGCTGTCTTAGTCTTAAACAAAGAAAAAGAGTTTACTGCTATGTTCCATAGATCTTTGTAGATAAAGTAAAATGTTCTGATTTCCAGGGCATGACTGAGAAAGGGTTCTAGTCTCTTATTTCTGTTAAATTATGCAGACAACATGACAAAATAGCATGTACTACATTTTGCTGTATATAACACACACTTTTTTGCCCAAATTTTTGAGGGAAAAATAAGGATGTGCATTATACATGGCAGTTCTAATTCTGTATCTATATAAATGTTTTTAATTTTTTTATTTATGCTTAGGTGTTATAAGTATAACTCTAGAAAGCAATAACAAATTAATAATCCCCTGGAATATATTAATTGGTTTTGTTTCTAAATATAAATAAATAATTGAATTTAAAAATTAAAATGAAAGTTTTTTTTCCTGAAAATTTGGGCCAAAAACATGGATATATATTATATACAGGAGCACATTATACATGGCAAAATATGGTACATGCTATTTCATCATGATAAGTGCTTCTTATGTAAGTAGTATTCATGACTGATACGCAGAATTGTTTCACTGACAACCTTAAAAGATTGGGATGGCCTCTATCATTTCAGGTAACATTCTTAAACCTTCCCAATTTCAGATGAGTCAGGGTAGTATATTCTACACTCAGGTCTATGTGTCATCAACTGAACTTATCACTGATTCTATTTCTAATGATTTTTTATCTTCCTGGGTAACGACATCCAGACTCTTACTGCTCACCTTGGTGGTTTAAGTCAACAAAGCATAACATGTAAGAAATGCATGAGAACATAGGACTGAATCAATTTTATTGAATGCTTCTTTAATAAAAAGAAAAACACTGAGATGCTCCTGATTTTGTTTTGTTTGTTTGTTTGGGGGGATACCATAAGGTGACTTTTAGGCTGTCTACTTAAAAATACCCTGAGAGATAGTTGCAGCAATTCTTAGAGCACAATTTGAAAAGACAAACCTAATACAATGCTTCATTTTATGACTTATAAATGCTCACATAGCTAGTGGTAATTATTCTAACAAGTTTCCTTCCACAGCAAATCTCCTTTCAACTTTCAAAGGAATGTATTTACATCTGATGTTGGCTTTCCAAACTCAGCTCACTGCCCATCAATTCTGAGTAATTTATGCCAAAAAAATATTATATACCTACCTAAATTAAAAAGAGGCAGCAGACTACTCAACCTACCAAGCAATTCAAGTTTCAGGTAAATCTGATGATGTCTAGTGTGTTAATATGCACTTTGAGTCTTGTTCATGTGGCATTCCTTTGTTATATCTTAAGCTACCCAAAGTACACACAGGTGTTGCCTCTCTGAGATTCAGATGAAAATTCCTGTTTGCATATGTACTAAATGCTCAGGTACTAAATAGGAGTGGCAAATATGTCTTGACTGACAGGCCAGTTACAACTTACTGGAAATGATTGAACATGGCTGTTGTTGTTGTTTTTCTTTTTTTCTTAAATAAGTATTATGAGGCTGTATTCTAACTCACCAGAAAAGAGTTTCATGACTGATTAGCAAAGTACGTCATGAGCTCTAGAGGGCTATATTTTTGGCACTCATGCCATATATATGCCATACCTTTCCTGAATTTTATGAGAAACCCTGGAAGGCAGAGTCATAATACCATATAACTGCCTTCCCTGATTAAGTACAACCAGCTCCCTGAACTTTCACAATGACTGCTGGCTCCACACTAGTTATTCTTCAAGACGTTTTCCTTCTCACTCCTTGTCAAACTCTACTCCCTCTCTGTCTTAATTTTCAGCCCAAATGCTGATGCTTTTTCTGAGTTTTGGTACATTTAGGTTCTTGATATACTGCAGACTAAATGTTCTTCAAGAACATGGCATTCAACTATGTTGTGCATTTGAATAATGTGTGAACATTTCCCAGAATACACACTCCTAAAGAATTTGACAATTAGGTTTATGATGGGGCTTGAGATTTCATATTTTTTACAAGCTAGGCAAGAGTCAAACCTCATCTGTGCAAACTAACTAGAAAATATAGAGGAACTCTGTGTTATTTGAAATTACTCAAGGTTACATAAAATTTGTTCTAGATGAATTTCAAATAAAGTTTGTTCTAGATCCAATTGTCTAGAATAATTTTGAAGGTATAAAAAATATATTACTTTCATGATATATGCATAATAATTTGAAAAGACTTTTAAAATCCATTATGGTAGTACACTTTCAACAAATATACACTTTAATAATTTAATAATAGATTTTGATCCGGTAATGGTCAGTCTGAGCTTACTTTAATGAATAAGCAAGAATATTTGTGAGTGCAAAGATTCTAGGAAAATAGTGACCGCAGGAGCATAGTAATTTTTGAAAATCAATATAAAAACAAAAAAAGCAATGAGATAGCAAAACAGTAACATCAAATGGACAATATTTAAGACAAAACTAAGTAACAGAACATCCCTACAGACTCAAAGTACCAACTGGAACAAATTACCAAATATGAAAATTTGTGTTCTAAGAGCACCTGAAAAGAAGAAAGCAAGAACACGCAGTGAGATGTCTAAAGTGTATGAGAACATAATAGCCCCAAAAGAGCCAACAGATATTCAATAGAACACTTGGCAAGCCGACTTGAGAACAACAGTTGAAAATAATAGGATCGTTGCGCACATCAACAAGGAGTCAAGATGGAGCCTGCAGTCTAGTCCCATGTGCTCTCAAAACTGTGTGTCCAGGCACATCCTTCTCCAGGCTTTGACACCACATGAAGGAGATATTGAGTAGGACAAGGACAAAAGACAGAAAGAAAAGTGAAGATCCAAAAAGAAGTCTGATTATGGAACAGAGCCCCCAAAACCCTCAAAAAATAAAAACCCATATTTCTAATGATGCTCAAATGCAATAGTTAGAAGACCAATTTTTAACCTTGCTGCTTTTTAAAGTTACAGAAAACTAATCTAAAATTGCAAATAAGTACCAGGAAGATATTAAGGTCAAATTCAATGCAAACTTAGTATAAGAAAAAAGAGAATAAGGAACAGAAAATATTTCTATAAACAATAATACAGGCCAAAAAGATACCTTTCAATGCAGTTTTTTCTAATTGAGATATATTTGACAGATAACATTGTATAAGTTTAATGTGATACAATACACTATTAAAATGAACAGTTAAAACTTCAATGTACTATTTCAAAATTAGCTTTCAAATGATATGAAATTAACAGTAAAAATCATCATTAGAAAAACTGACATGAGTTAACAGAATTCAGGAAAGAATTAGAAATAAAATTTCAAAATCACTTTAGAAACAAATATTAAAAAACACAAAAGAACAAATAAGCACATCAAATAATACTTCAAAAAATTAAAAATGCCTTTTGACTATCAATCTCACTTCTGGGAATATATCTGAAGAAACCCAAAACACCAATTTGAAAGAACATAAGCACCCCTATGTTCATTGCAGCATTATTTACAATCACCAAGATAGGGAAGCAGCCCAAGCGTCCATCAATAAGTGAGTGGATAAATAACTATGGGATATTTGCACAATGGAACACTACTTGGTCATAAAAAAAGAAGAAAGCTTTACCCTTTGCGACAGCATGAATGAACTTGGAGAACATTATGCTACGTGAAATAAGGTAGCCTGAGAAAGACAAATACCATATAATTTCATTGATATGTGGATTCTAATGAACAAACTGAACTAACAAGCAAAACAGAGAGAGACTTATAGAGACCAGGATGACAGCTAAGGGCAGGGTGGGGGGTATGCAGAGGGAATGAGCAAAAAGGAAAAAGGACTCATGGACATGGACAACAGTGTGGTGCTTTTGGGGGGATAATGAGGGGGTTGAATGGTAGTGGAAAAATACAATAAAATTAATCTTACGGGAAAAAATATTTGAGAGAATATGACAAGAATTGAAGATAGACAATGAAGATTCAACAAGGAGCGCTTCCAGAAGAAAATCAAACCAAGACAAAACAACAATAAAAGCAAGAAGAAATACTAAAACAATAAATCAAGAAAATCTTTCCAGAAGAAACCACATATAGAAACAAGGTACAGTGTATTTGAAAATATTAACTCAGCATGACTATAAGAGAATGGGAAAGGTATGAGCAATAAAAGATTAAAAAAATAAAATTTGAAAGTGTCTTGAGTCATTATTAATGGTAGTAGTATTAGAATTATTGTTCAGAGACTCTCATGTGTGAAAAGCAAAATAAAAATAAATGTATAATTATTGGATGTTTTAATTCTATCATCCCTATTGTTCTTGAGAACCCATTTTCTTGGTGGGGAATAAGGAACATGTAAATGAATAGTTAAGTTTAAAATCCTGTAATCCTGAACCTGAAATAAAAATATTAATCTGAACTCAAAATATGCAAGTAGGATCTGAGTTTATCTACTTAGAAGCCTAATAAAAATAACCAACCAGTAGCAATGAGCATCTTTAAGGGCTTAAAATAAATATAAGATGGAAAGAAGGAAGGAAGGAAGGAAGGGAAGGAGGGAGGGAGGGAGGGAGGGAGGAAAGGAGGGAGAAAAGGAGGAAGGAAGGGAGGGAGGGACTCAAGGCCTCTGTGAATTATAGACCCTGCACAGTAACTACCATACCACATACTCCCCAGGGTTAATATCATGACCTTAGGTCTTTGGCCATATCTTGTGTTTGAGGTGGTAACAAAATTACCCTAAGTTTAAAACTGTTCTTAAGTTCTAATTTACATAGTGATTTCCTATTTATATATTATGAAATAAGTTCATAGTTATATTAAGGCATTTTCTCTGGGAAACTCTCATTTGAAGCCAACATCCAAAATACTTCTTTATTTAGATGGTAAAATACTATGATTGTTATCTATGTTCTTCGTTTGCAGAGGTGTGTCAACATAATCAAGAGAGCTTCTTTTCTAGTCTAGCCTCAAATAGAAAGGGCCAACTTTAAGCCAAGTGTTTTTCATCTGCACTTTTTATAGGCCTATGAATACTGCTTCCACCATGTGTGATAGGCTTTTAGGCACCTATCTAAATGAATAGAATGAAAGGATTGTCAACATTTTTTAACATCAGCAAAAGAGAGCTAGTCAAATATGTTCCTCCTATAGTCTTGCAATACACTACTGAGAGTTTTGTCAAAACTATCACCTAAAATGACCAAAAAATGATACCTAAGTGTAATTCAGTGTCTGCCCTCTTATGTTTGCTCACAATTATGCCTAACCAATCTTTTTACCACATAGTATAGAGAAGTGAGAGAAGTAAGGAAGGAACTATAAAACAGATTTCTAGTTCTAGCTTTATCAATTTTGGCATCTGTGAAATGATGCATTTGCACTAAATGATATCTGCGCCTGTGTGCGTGTCTGTTTTATGTGCACACATGCATATGTGTGTGTCCCCATCTCTAAACATCCTAACTAGCCACATCTTTTAACTAGCTTGTCAGCCTTTCTCAGGTGCCATGTGGATAATAAAAATTTCCATGTAGATTCATTTAAATTATATATTGCATTTTCAAAACTATTTTCTGTACATGTATTTCATATTTTCATATATATGCACATTTTTCCACTCAATCTTCAAGTCCATGTCTAGAGACAGGTCAGAGCCACACACAAAGGCACACTTGACATAAGCAGATTGGGGGATAAACTGGTGAGGTAGGGTTTGAAAATATGTCTGTTTTGTATTCATTTGGGAAAACAAAACAAACGAAAACACCTTTTCTGTTGCATTTTAAAAAGAGTTACCTGGAGGAAATAAAAGCACTTGTCCCACATTAAAAAGGAAATGCTGCCCTGGCCCGTGGCTCCATTGGTTGGATTGTCCTTCTCAAAGGGTTGCAAGTTCTGTCCCTGGCTGGGGCATGTGTGAGAGGCAGCTGACTGATGTTTCTCTCTCTCTCCCCCTCCCATCCTCCTTTCTCTCTAAAATCAATAAGCATATCCTTCAGTGAAGATTAAAAAATAAAGAAAAGAAAATGCTGATCTTCAAGTTTCTAATAAGCATAATTAGAATTGAGAAAGGACAGATACTTTTTATTTTACTAATTAATGTTTAAAGCATGGTGAGCTGAGGCGACTTCCATGCTGAGCTGAGTGGATTTGAAGCTTAGGCTGTGGTAGAGATAGGAGAAAAAGATGTGGCAAAAAAAAAAAAAAAAGATTCTAAGAAAAAACAGGAATACAAGATACTGTTTGGGTCCAGGGCTTTGGATGTCTGGGCCCCCATCCTTGCAAGTGGTCTGGTTGCTTGAGAAGGGTCAGGCCCAAGACACTACAGTAAGGATCCCTGGGGGACATATCACAATACCCAGAGGCTGTGTTGGATCAGAGAAAAATCCCCAAAAGAGAGCATAATGTCTAGCACAGGGGAGGCGAACAGTGAATGGAACCAGCTGGGCTGCAGCTCAGTCTTCAGTGGCTGGAGCTCTGTAGTCTGGTGTTAGTAGGGACTTGGAAGATAGGAAGGACAACTCTTATTTATCCCCAACACAAATAAGAAAATAAAATTTAGATTGATTAAGAGACCCAATCAAAGCCACTTCAATGATATTAAAATTATGCTTTTACCAGAATTCAGTTTTCCATATTCTAGACCAATTCCATCATGCTGTCTCCTACATTAATAAGGTTTTACTGAACTGAAAGTACATCCACACAAGATTCATTTATTTGGTGAAAGATCATGCTCACCATCACTGGCTTTCCAAGAAGAAATTCAGTGAAAGTGAGATTCATGTAAAAAAGCCAGGAAGGGCTATGGAATTGCCATTTCTGATGATTCCAGTCTTCCAAGACACAATGAGGAGGGAAATGAGCTATGCAATGTTGTCTCCACCTCATTGTCTTTCATTATTGTGCAATTGAAACCCACGAACTTTTCTAGGTCAGGATATTCCTACACTATAGGAATGAGCTATGAGTATTTTAAAGAGCCTGAGTTTCATTATTTTGTCATATTAATCAATTAAAACAATAGGCTCCCAGTAATTTCTTTTTCATCATTGTGCATTACCAATCTTTTAAAAATATAGCCTCCATTCTGTATGACTTAAGATTCTGTCCAATGAATTGAGCAACTGAATAATTATCCAGTTAGTTGAATCAGGATAGACTATTGATCTACTTAATATTGCCTGAAATGTATCTGTTAGATTAAAACTGATTGAAAGCCCGAAGGCTATTTGGCTATGTGAGAAACATGATAAAATTTTATCTAAAACATGTATATCTCCACCAGAGAGAATATGACTCTTTCCTGCAGAGCCTTGTTCTCATGTAGGAACAGGACTAGAGTTAAATCTGATCATCCTTTCTTCTAGATCAGAGCTTGCAACCCTGGCTGAATATTAGAATCATCTGGGGACCTTTAAACCAGTAGAGATGTCCTGTCCACTAAATAGCCCAATTAAACTAGAATTTTTGAGGTGGAACTCAGGAATTAGTATTTTTGAGAAATTCCACAAGAGATTCAAATAGGTAAACAAGGTAAATAGCCATTGTCCTAAAGTTTCCATGATGGCAGAGAATTCAGAATTTTTCCCACTCTCCGCTAAAAGAGCCCCTCCCATCTGAGCATGTACATTTCCATGTCATTGCTATATGTGCATATCTGCTTGGTTTTAAGTTAGCTCACCTGTGGGCAATTGTTTAGCTGTGTCTAGTTTGGCCTTGGAATAACAGGCCAGGTCAGCAAAACAATGACAGCAGAACTCTAGCCTACCCCCACTTCCACCTCACTTTCTTCCTTTCCAGCTGTTTTCAGCATATGTTCCCTATAATTCTTTATATGTGAAGTCAAGAAACTTTATATAGCCTTCTGTAGACCCAGGATTGCAGCCTCTATCCTTACAAGACTTGTTAGTTCTGCTCTTACCGGCATTTAACTTGATTTCCCCCTTTGAACTCTGCTGTGGTTTCATTCAATGTCCATTATTGTCTATGAAGATACCCCATTTCCCTCATATTTACCAGCAGAGAAACCTAATTCCTGACCCATGACCCATGTGACCAGCATTTACCTGACTCTCTTGGGGAAATTGCACAAGTTCAATCCAGTCCAAAATCAAGGCACTCGTTAGAGGATCAGTAAAACTAACACAAGAGTTGAGCTACTGTAATCGATGCCTCTTAGAAAAGCAACTTTAAAATCTCCTCTGACTTCTTACTTGAATGATGTAAACAGCTAAATCATCAGTGGCTTCTTATGATAAATTTAGGCTTTGAGGGTTCTTTTTAGGTCAAGAAAAGCAGCCAAACTAAGAAACTCCTGCAGAAAAATGTTCATTCCACCATATGTCAGAAATCCCAGGCTCTTAGCTATAAGACATATCAGAGCTTAAATATCACAGGCCAGTGTAAAAGAGAAGGAGGTAGTATCTACTAGGGACAGAAGAGGCTTTTCCTTATGCTGGGCCTCTCTATATAAAGATTCCTGGGTAAGATAGCCCCCAAGGTATTTGTGGAGCTGGTGTCAAGCCTAATGTTGGTTTATGTGTTTGCTTATTTCAAATTGCTGAAAATAATACTCAGGGCTTAGTGACTGAGAGTCCTCCATGGTGAATCCATACTTAGTAGTGCCTCAAGATGTGCCTGGGAATATGGGTCACTAGTGTCAAGATCTCTCCTCGGGTAAAATAGAAAGAGAATACAAGGTGGCAGGCCCTTGGCCAAGTGCAGTATATAATTCCTGATATGGATCCTCAGCTCCTACTAGAAAAGGAGCACAAAGCAGGAAAGGAGGTCACAAGTATAATTAATTGCAGATTGAATCAGGTTACTAAACCGCATAATGATCAATGCCTCAACATTATCTCAGGCTGCCTAGGTACAACATCAACATAAGTGTCTCAGTGACACCTAGTAAGGGATGGAAGTCACAGCTCTTCATCATACAGTTTTGGCTTGTCTCTTTCTCTCCTTTTTTATACAAAATTAGGCTGCCTTTATGCGAATATGAGCAGATTTCTTCAGAAAGAGATAGACATAGAAGACTATCAATATTTAGTTAAGTACACAATGTGTCATATACTTCTAGGTACTTTACTGATGTCCTACTATTTAATCCCAGGAGAGAACCTCTATGCAAAGTTATTTCCATATAACACCTTCAAAGACTGAAGCAGATAGATTAAGCAATTTTCTCAACATCAAATGAGTTTAAAATACTATGGTCAAAATTTACTTACAGGAATTAAATGACAGGAAATGTCTTGAACTACAACAAAAACAAGCATGTAATCTAAAAGTATTGATCATTGAATGGCATTCTCATCTTCTCTTCCATGCTTGGCAAATTGTGACATTCATTTGATATCTTAATGCAAGTCTCTCTCCAAAAAGCAGCAACAACAGATCAGAAAAATGCTCATAGTTAGAAAGGACCAATATAGCACCTAATGGAAAGATACATATACGACAGACATATATGCTTACATTAACACTATAACAAAATAAAACAAAAATAGTGCTGAACACAGAGGGTAGAAATGCAGGCTTGTGAGGCATGCAATAATTTATGTGGAGTAACTAGTAACTATGACCTCCAAAGTCCAGTGATTGAAGGAGGCAAGGATATGGTTCAATTTAATTATATATGAAGCACAAACTTTCTGTAAAACACTACAGTAGGCACAGATAATAGAAATTCAGTAAATTTCAGTCCTGTTCTCATGATACTTTTCAATCTAATATGAAAATAAAGGTCAAAATAAAAAAAAAGAATAGGAGATGGCAAAAAGTATAAAACAGTCATTTGAGATTTACCAACATGTGGGCAAATCTAAAGATATCATATCAACTTGGAAGATTGATAAATAAATAAAATTTCTTTTGGCGAGGAGAATGTAGGTGAGGAGAGTATCATATAAAATTTTATTTACAAAGACACAGATATAGAAAATCATGATATATGTGAAAGATCATCTAATTTGTCTGATTAGACCAATACTCTGAGAATATGAACAAGAATGATATGTTGTAGCCCATTTGTGCTGTTATAACAAAAATATTAACAACTGAATAACTTAGTAACAATAGAAATTTATATCTCACAGTTCTGAAGGCTAGAAGTTCAAGACAGGGTTGCAACATGTTCGAGGGAGATCCTCCTTCTGGGTTGCAGACTCTTTTGGTGTCCTCATGGGGTAGAAAAAGCAGGCAAGCTCCTGGGGCTTCATTGGTAAGAGTCCCGATCCCACTCATGTGGGCTTCATCCTCATGACCTAATTAATCATCTCCCAAAGTCCTCACCTCCTAATGCCACAACCTTGAGGTTAGAATTTCAACAAGTAAATTTGGGGAGGGGGGGGCACAAATATTAGTCCTCTGCAAAATGGGTTAAAGCTCCAAAAATAGGTTATTTGTTGGTGATGCCAGGCATGCTCCTGTTTCAGGACCTTCCCCCTCTCTATTCTCTGTGCTTGGAATTCACACATTAAACATTTCTTTGGTTCACTTCAGATGGATTTAAACCTTCAGGTGGAGTCTTGTGTATCAGTACCTCCTCAGAGATTCTTTCCTTGACTATCTTTCATAAAATAAGGCTTTCTGTCATTATTTATAAGTTGTTTTGCTTTATTTTTTAATCATTATTATTTTGTTGTTGTTCTTGTTCCTTCTCTCACTGGAATGTAAGCTTCTTGAAGACAGGTACTCTGTCTCCTCATCATTGTATGTATCTCCAAGATCATTGTCAGACATATAGCAGTGGCTTAACAAATAATTATTGAATGCATAAAAATACCTCTATGATTTTGAGGTATAGAAGAATATCTTAGGATAGAAAAGGCACACACTATAAGACAAAGAGTGATACAACAAATTACATTAAAATTTCAAGTTTTTGTGCCACGAAACATTTTAAATAAAGTGAAAAGACAAGCTATGATCTCAGAGAAGATATTTTTTACCCATGCAACTATATATAACCCATAATGTAAAATACATTACATATAATGATATATATATGGCTTTTACAAGATAAAAATAAAAAGGTAATAAAAAATTGAAATAATTAACAGTTCATTCACACAAGAAAATAATAAAATCCATAAAAATAGATGTGTAATCTTACTATTATTCGGGAGGTACAAATTAAAATTATTTTACCACAATTAGCTTGGAAAAGTATATATGTATACATACACTATATAAAGAGGAAGCATTGATAAGGGTATCGAGAAACACATAATCACAGAAAGTGGTATAATTGGTACAGCTACCTGTGTATCCCTGGGAAACTCCTGAATAATGGCACAGAATGATGAGCATAAGTATATAGTTTGCAGTATCTGTCATTATGATACAATGTTAGAACAATGTAAATAGGCAAAAACAGGAGAATGGGTGTAAAAATTGTAACATATTCATGTTTGCATGAACATCAACCAAAAGAGCTAGTGGCTGAATGATACATTTAATAGGGTAGTCTCTCTGTAATATTTAAAAATCTCAAGAATACTAGTAAATATTTCTATTTATACATAAATATATAATAATATTATTAAAACACTCAAACAAAAAGTAAATAAAAAATATATGAGAAGGAAGAATTAAATGAGATCATGAAGGCATATACACTGGGAGTGATTCTTTAGGAAAAAATTGAAGAATATAGAAATTTGGGGTACAGTGGTGCACTTGCTATAACTTTTACTGTTTTAAATGTTTCATTAAAATTGTATGTGTGTTTATTATAAATGTTATTTATATAGATCAATCTTTCAAGGGTGTCCAACCCATGGCCTGGGGGCCACATGCAGCCCAGGATGGCTATGAATGTGGCCCAACACAAAATCACAAAATCATAAATTTACTTAAAACTTTATGAGATTTTTTGTTTTCATTGGCATTTGTGTATTTAATGTGTGGCTTCCAGTGTGGCCTGTAGACACTAAAGGTTTGGACACCTCTGCTTAGATATTATTAAAATACAATTGATATAATAGATCAATTCCAATCATGTAAATCCATTAAATTCCTCCATTTATCTGATAACATGGCATCATGTTTGTGGCTGATAACTTTAAACTTTACCTCTATCCACATTATATCTAAGACTCAAAACATATCTTTATATTTGGACACTGAACACACTCTAAAGCCTTCAACTGTAGGTGAACATTAATGCTTCTTATTTGGTGGACTTTACACCCAGTTAAGTAGTCATTTATTTAATAGCGTGGTTTGTAAAGTGATGATAATACATCCTTGCCCCCAATAATCTTCCTGATGCTTGAAATACCACAAGTACTGCTTTATTCCTTTAAGGTATCATCCTCTTCATTCTTCTTCATTGAAATGCAAATCTTTCTGGGTAGGATTTGCATTTTAATTAAGCCTCTAATGCTTTAGAGTTAATGAGTTTATCTAACACTTTCTTCTTGACAGAAAGGTACAAGACTAACTGAAAGTCCTTTTGATCATTTTGGGAAAGTGTGAGACATACATGTGTTACTAAAAATAGTGACAAAACACATAGATTAGGGACAAAACTAAAGAAAGAATTTGCTCTAGAGAGGTCACAATCCCATGCAATGCTGGATGGGATCAATCATTTCTCTTCCCTCTCCTACATGTTAGTCTCACACTTCTCACTTTTGCTCAGAAGGACCTAACCAACTCAATGTTGCCTAGAATAAACTTAAAAATGAAACGTTGCCCTGTGCTTTCTATGAACCTAATGATGCCTCCACTAGTCGATTTAGTAACTTCTGTAGGAAGAACATTGTGATGGAATCCCAAAATCATGGGCTAACACCCTAGATGAACTTGTTTTTCAGTGAAGTCTTCTCATTTCTTTGAGCTGCCAAATTCTCGTCTATAAAATAAACATATCATACTCAGCTCAAAGATTGCTATACAGAATGAAGATAAATAAAAGAATATAGGAGCAGCTTGTAAAACAAAGTGATCTACTTATTTATGCTAATTAAGATGTTTGTCATTGTAGGTAATAAGTAATAAACCCATATAAAACTAGTTTAAACAAAAGAGATAGCTGTTTGCTCATAGTGATAGAAAATTTAGGATTTATATATAGGTTCAGGCTAAATTCTATCAAAGTTTCTGGTCCATATCTTCATTATTCTATCACTGCCTTTGCCATCCTCTGAATGACAGCTTCATCATCAACCTGGTTACAAAGTGTCTGGCAAGAGCAAATTGACCCAACTCCATTGTCAATAGTTTCAGGGAGTTTGGGGGAAAGAAGGTAAAGTTTCATAACCATCAAATGTGTTTCTGGGCATCATGCTGATTGTCTACTGTTAAAGCTTTCTCACCGTCTCTGTGGCCAGTGGAGTGTTATGCACTGATTGCCATAGACCTTCACCATCAGTGCCATTAAACAGATGAGATTCTCTACACTGGCTTAGGTCACCCAGAACTGGCCTCTGGGGATGCCTCAGTCCCACCTAAATTACAATGAGGGTGGCCGAAATGCTTATATCATTTATAATCTTATACCAATAGGTTGGTACCTACATATCATTTCATTATTTCTTCATTTATACTAATTATACAGCTATTATTATCATCACTACTACTGCTACTTATACTATACTACCATTATTATTTCTATCACAATTATTATGACTTTCTAGGAACTGAAAAGTAGTTAGAGATGTACAGCATTATCACTATTTTGTCAAGGTCAATGAACATATATCAAATAGTTGATCTAATTGTATTGCCTAATGAGGGGTCACTATTAGTGTATGTTAGAATATTTGTTTTTAAACTCAAGCAGTTTGTTTACCTTTCTCTTAATTAATCATGGGGATGCATTGTGACAGTGTCTTTCAGCAAGTTTAAGTTATTTTCTGCAAGTTAACCTTGTCTCTTCTCTACATTGACTGATGGCTAGTCAATTTGTCTTGAAAACTCATTGAAACTGGTTTGCTAAACAGAATCAAAATGAACATGTTAGAAAATTATATAATTTTGGTAACTTTAAGGAATCAGATCTGTTTTTATTGAGCACCTTTCTTAATAAACTAAGAGAATCAATAAAGTACAATTTCTGGAGGAGGACTCAGACAGACTTCTAGTTTTAGGGTGTTTAAAACCCTAACATGACCCCATTCTATGATGACAATTCTGGTTCTACATACTTATGAATAGGAACTAGGCATAACTCTTATAAAAAGTCCTTCCAAATTGACATGATGTTCTCACTTCTATATAGTTTATTTTCAGAGAGCACATGTTTAACTATTTCAAGACTGTATATATTGTCCTACGCTTTTAATTTAACCAACTGCATTACATTTTACTATTATACCAATTAATTTGATACTTTGATTAAACATATAAAGATGTTGAAACCTGACATATAGTTAGTAATTAAAGACTATCTGCTTTAAAAATCAATAACAGTATAAAATTATTAGAACTTTACTCAAGTATAAGACAGAAGATAATAGATATCAAAAATTCTTGGAGAAACAAACTATATATTACTGGGGGCTTGGACTATCAAAAACAGCCTTTAACTGTTAACAGTCACAGAACTTCTTACAGGCCTTACCAATAGGAAATACTGCAATGAGAAAAAAGCATAGAAGATATATCAGGTAGAAGGATATTATATGCAAAAGCATAGTTAGCAATGTCCCAGTTGTGATTAGGAGACTTTGTATGGCTGGTTGTATCAAGAAGAGAATTTATATAAATAGGTAGCTGGCAAAAAGGCTGATGAGTAATTTGGAGCATTAGGGTGAAACTTTGAATATTAATATTGATATTATTTAAGGAGCACAAATAAGGTGCTAAAACATAAACAATAAATTTGGGAGCATTTATTCTTGACAGCAGCCCTATTAAGAAGGAAAAATGAACTCAAGGGCTCTTTCTACATCGAGGAGCTAAGTCTTCAAAACAGGACTTATTCTCTGGAGTCTACAAAAGTTGGTGACCTATTCTTGAATTAGAGGAAAAGATGATACATGCAACCTGTTTAAAAAGACAAATAAAATGTATGTAAAACTAATTGGTGTATAGAGTGTTTTGAAATGAGAAGTGTCAAGATATGGAAGACCTGTTACACAGCCTGAGTAATTTATAAACAAATAATGAAGGTACAACTACACTTATAGAATTATAAAATATGTAAAAGAAAGACTCCACTTCAAAAGATTTATCATGGAATTATTAATAGGGTTTTAAGGCTGACTGGAAGTGAAAGATCAGAGGAAAAGGAAAAGAGTCAATATGTATTTGTATTTGTATATGATACTGTCATATACATGCAAAAAGAAATTGAGTAAGAAAGTTAATTTTAATAAAAACTGAAGATACTAATTTTAAGAAGATAAAAGATTTCAAGGTCAATCATTCTAGCAAAGTGGAAATTCTAAAAGAGATTTTTAAATGATATATATTTGGGATTAACTAATTTAAGAAACTGTAGTGACACTAATTTTTCATGACCATTCCTCTCTTTTATCATCACCACTTTTAACAGAAATGATCATTCAAATGTGTGATTTAAGAGGATTTGTAAAATATGATATTAATCTCACATTACCCTGAATTGGTCCAAGAGTGGGCAACAGACAAGAGCTTAGCCGATCAATATTTTTTACAGAAATTTGGAATTGGTATTAAGCAACTCTAGTACAGCATGGCTGATCGCTCTAAAAGGGGCAATTACAATGGTCAGTGGTGTCTTTTTTCCATGATGGGCATTGAGAAACAAAGAAAGCCTTGTCTGGAGCAGAAGCAAAGAATAAGCATATATGGAGATGGAGGCAGAGAAAGAGGATTCTGTGCCCTGAATCACTACTTTAAACTATTTCTGAAGTCAAACTGTAACTCTGCCCTTTGAATTCCTGGAGATATCATATATTCTTATAATAAATGGCTCTCTTTATGTAAATAGGTTTATCAGATTTGGCAAATAAAAATACAGAACTCCTAGTTACATGTGAAGTAAATAACAAATATATGTGTTTAATGTAAGAATATCCCATGCAATATTTGGGGCATACTTATACTTTAAAAAATACCTGTAATGGTTGTTTATCTGGTTAAAAGGTAAACTGAGGCACATTAAAAATTTTAAGAGTTTATTTCAGCAAAAAAAAAAAAAATTCAAGTTGGGTAGCATTCAATCTAGCTGATAGAAAACAGCTCCAAGGAGCTATACAAAATAAAAGATGTTTTAGGCAGAGGAAGCAGGACCAAGGAAACCATTTTAAGCAAAAGGGCAAGCTCATTGTTTTTGCATGGTCACTTTCCTTCTGGGGATGGTGGGGATCTATCAGGCAGATGACCTCACTAGTACTGATTAAGTGATCTCTTGGTGATGGCCTAAGATTCTATTTCTGGGAACCTGAAATGGTAATAAAGTTGTCTTGCTTTGGTGATGTGGGGCCTAGTATAAGCAGCTCCATTGTAGGCCTCTTGTCTTGTTTAACAATCTGAATTTTGTATTTAACTGGGTAGCCTGAATTTTTTTCTAGCAATCCTGTATGTGAGCCATTTAGAGTTAGTTTCTGTTTTGCAACCAAAATGCTCCTAAAGTGAGGTTGTTGCAGTTGTGAGAAATGATAACATTTCTGGGGGTGGACATAAGTCAAGTCTGAGAACTAAGTTTTAAGAAGAGACCCATAATCGATTCCATCATCTCCTAAGTTACTGACCCCTTAAAGCACTAGAATGTCTATTATTGGTTAAGTAATCACATATTAAATTATTTTATTAAAAAGCTGCTTATTTTTCATACTTGGCTTATTCATCAAAACCGAAGACCTTAATAATAGAGACGATGTCAGTTGTGTGTATGTTTCCCACAACACCTAACTCAGGCCTGGCCACAGAGTAAACATTAAATAAACACTAGTAAGATTGAAATTTTCATCATATAGATTACAGGCATAATTAGCTCTCTCTCTCTTTTTTTTTTTTTTTTCCTGTGCTGGTTTTATCTCCCTATGCCCTAAACTATGTTTGAGATTCTTTGTAAATTGAGACGCCTTATAGGGCCTCACAGCGTTATAATAGCAATAAAATGTAGAGGAAGAAAGGTCTAGGGAGGGGTGGAAAACAAAAGCCCAAAGAAAAACCTGAAAGAGAGCCCAGCGTTTCCACTAAACACTCCAAGCTTACCCGCTTCAGCCTCTGCAGGCAGCAATTACATTCCGAAGGAAATGTTTTACAATTGTAATTACACATAATAGGAGGAATGTATTTTTCCTTCATCCTACTCCCATGGCGAGTCAATTTAATTTTTAAATACAAGAGACATAATTGATTTTAGCCCTAGATTAGCACTGAAAATGATCTATATGTGTTCTCACTAATGGAACAAGAGAATTGGTCCTCCTCAGAGACGTTAACCCAAACCTGTTCACGCAACAATTACTAGAGTCTGACAGGTTAGTGTGCAAGGAGTGGCATGCGGGAGGGAAACACCCCACTGATTAACAATTGAGCAAAATAATTAATATTATGTTCTTCCCAGTTAATTATGGATTAGGCACAAATATATTATCATCATCGTAGAGGCCACAAAGTGATGAGACTGCCTGGAGGAGCCTTGTCATGTTCACCAGAAAATGGTCTTTCTCCAAGGGTTTCAGGACAAACTCGTTTCTAAATGAGGCTCTCATGCAACAGGATAGATTAGGGGTGGGCTCATTTTCTCCAATAATGACAGGCCTATCTCTTATCTGGTGATGGATTTCCCATCTACTCCCCTACCAGGCCACCACACAGTTGATGGGTAAATGAAGTAGGAATAGCTCAAGGGAAAGCTATGAAATAGGTAGTTTATACTCTGCCATTTTGCCATCAAAATTTGCCTTTAAGCACAACTGTGGAGTCCAATTTTTACTCTCACTGAGTTGTCACCTAATCCTCCCTAAAGCAGGATTAGTAGCTGGGATATTAGGTTCTAAGACTATAATTCCCAGGTGTATTTGCATTTTAATTGATGACTCCTGAGAGTCAGCTTTGGCACGAAATCTATCACTGGGAAAGTAATGTAGAGACCTAGGTTCCAGTCTGTACCTTCCTATTTACCAGTTAGGTAATCTCCAAGCTGTAAAATAGGATTATATCCACCTCATGAGATTGTTATGATAATTAAATAAGTTAAATAATATATTGTGAAAGGTACTATCTTGGTACCCACACCTTTGAATGTGTCTCAAGGTGAAGAGGGGATCCTCAAGCCCCAAAGGAACAAAGCCACAATGATGATATTTTTCATAAAAGTCACTTCACCTGCTAGGGCTTCAGTTGTATTGCCTTTAGGAGAAAGCACTTATCTATATGATATTTAAGATTCTTTCTCCTTATAAAGTTCTAAGATCCTTTGTCCTTATAAAGTTCCTAAGTAGCACGCAAACAAATAAGGACGCACACAAACAGGAACCCAGCCTATTTGGTCATGAATGGAGACAGTATTTCAAAGCATTTATTCAAATATGACTAGCTGTTGAATACAGACTGTTGGGGTTCAGCGCATTGAGGTTGGCAGTTAGAAACAGTGTGAGCCATGTGCAAATATGGTTTTCCTGTGGGGAAAAGGAAGAAGGAAATGGCTGAAGCAGCAGTGAACTCTCAGAACTTCAATTGGCTGTAAAACTGTAACTCCTGCCTCAGTCATACTGTTTGAGAGCCCAAGCTCCTAATGGCTTAGAATACATGGTAAAATCTTACAGCCAACTGGCCTTTCATCTCTGATGTCTCATATCACCTTGCTGTACAATTTTATATCACTCAAAGCCTATCATTCTGCAAAACCAAAAATAGCATGTGTTTTTGTTTGTATCTGTGTGTGCATTTGTCAATGTCTGTGTGCATATGTGTGCATCTATGTCTGTATATGACTGTGCAGGTATGTATTGTGTCTGTTTGAACTCCCATACAGACTGTCTTTGGTTGATGTAGGAATTGTATTGTTTGCCTTTAATAATAATGGATATATAATACATGGGAAATTGTATTCCTAGGAAAGCCCTAGAGCTTACAGTTACTGACTAGTTAAATTGCCTATGAGTGTTTTGATGTGCTTTTAATGTTCAAACTCACACATCCAAGCACACTCACAAGAGTTTCAGAAGGCAGTAAGCTGGGCCCATGAAACTCACTCCAACCACTGCGGCCAGCGGGAGGCCACGTAAAATGATTGTGTCATCCCAGTGCACATGACCAGATTTCTTCAATATCAGTGAACTAATCCAAAGGCCTTTCACTTCTGTTTCTTTATATACATGGGTTCCTAGGAAATTCAAAAAATTCAGAGGACTAGAAAATTCAGACTAGGAATTATGTAGATTCTGGTCAAAATGCTCCGATCTAGGCAAAAACAGTGGTTATTTATGTGACATGATATTAGAAATGATTTTCTCTCTGAAGAACCTGAATTTCCCATGTTTCTCATTAAGACAGATAGGCTTTAAGGATATTAATGCATCCTTAATGGCTTATTAGTGAAATTGGATTAAAATAGGAATTATTTGTGAAGAAATCAACATTTTCCCATTTAGCTGAAGGGAATATTGAGATTCCAAATAAATCAATCAAATGCTCTCTTGCCAGGAGTGAAGCACGAACTCTTATAACTGGGAACTCTTCGTTTTAGAAAAGAATTTACCTGTGACAAACCAAAACAAGGGTAATGGAGTATTTTAAACTTGCAGTTGAAGGCGGATCAGAGAGCCCTTCATAGCTAAAGTAGGATTAAACATTAGGTGCACTCTTAGTATCATTTAAGGGACAGAATAATTTAAATAGCTTTGCTTTTTTTGAAATCATGATTTAGATGGCCAGTTCAAAGTTGATGTAGAAGGACTACTGAAGCTTGGAATTAAGAAAAGAGAACCTGTGAATGGATGGGCAGTCTGTCTGTCATGCACAAGAAGTAATACCTGCTTTCCTTTAGTTGGTGCTCAGGAAATGAGTTTCAGGATCACTTACAGTTTATGTTTACAAGATAACCTCTTCTAGAGTTAAAGAAATTACTTCTTCCTTAAAATATTTTGCATTGTAGTTTGTTGACAACCTGTCCTTTTGACATCTTCTGTAATTTTATCTTTCTGTAGTATTTAGCTTTCTATATGAGAATATCTGAATTCCTGAGAGAAGCTGACTGCAGTTGATGATAATTTCCTTTGTCTCCCTCTTCCTAATAGAATGCAAGCCTCTTGAGAAATAAGACTCATATCTTATTTTAATTCTCCACAGCTCTTAACATGGTGTCGTTTAGATAATAGGCAATCGATAAATATTAGTTGAATCAATGAATTCATGTCTACCCAGGGTTAAGAGTGCAAGAAGTCATTGTGTGGCCAAGCCACTGAGAGGAGCCTGCTTCTACAATAGTTGAAACTGGATTATTGGCTTCCTGAACACCCAAATGGCTGGAATGACTGCTAGCTATCGGGATAAGAAAATTTTCTCTGCTTCAAGCACTATGCTTAGCACTTTTCTTAAATTATATATTCACGACAAACCTGAAAAGTAATTCGTTCATTTTTATAGAGAAAGAAGCTTGGGTACAGAATGATTAGATATATAGACCAAGTATGAGCAAGTATGAGAGTCAGGATTTCTATCCTGATCTTTTTCAAAGACAATGCAGTTGCCTCTACCACCTCACCTTTAGGAAATTTCTGGCCAATAATCTCTAATTTAGTTTTATTTTGTGTCAGAACCACAAAAAGAACAGAAGTATATTACAACTGGATTAATTTTAGGAGACTTTAATAAATGAACAGTTTATAAGGCACTTAAGTAATAGGAGTAGGGATAATGTAATACCCTGAGGTTAGTTACTCCTTTAATAAAGATGCAGGTTCATAGAGAAGAAATAGACCTAGAGACAGAGGTGCTGTACAGAGAGTCTCCTCCTCCCCTCTTCCTTCTCACCTCTGCCTTCTCTCCACTGTCCAGAGTAGTGTTACCATTTAGCAACAGTGAGAAAATTAGGATAATAAACTATCCTCTCCTGCTTGTGCCTTCTATTGGTCAAATCCAAGAGGAAGCTTGAAATTCAAGAGTTCTATTTGTAGAGTTCAGGTAAGTCAGCCTCCTAGAGTAGAGTAGAGAGAAAAGCATGGAGAATAGATCTAGAGAAGCAAACAGAAATTGTATAGCAGACCCATCACATTAAATAAGTAAAAAAATAAAATAAAAAATTGTTCACTCTGATTGGAGGTCTCTGGAGGCAGGGAAATCTATAAAACAAGAGTAAGTGTTGGCTAACTTAAAAGAAATAGAGGAATATATAAAGTTATCAAAAAATCACTGCTGATTTCAATGTAAACCGTTTTTTTTACTGAATGACTGGCATCAAGAGCAAATTTATAATGCACCCAAGATATTAATTGGAAAGCAGTTGTAACCAAGAATGAGGGCAGAGAAATAATAGGAGCACATTTAGCACAGTGGGTAGCTCTGCTTTGTCAGATCAGAATGGCCCCCAGACTGGGAGTGATACATTTCAATTCCACTTTAACAGTCACGGCACCCTGGAGGAGGAGTGGAAAATGCCAGCTAACATTTTTAATTTGGCTCTCTAGAGTGAGTATAGATACCTTTTCTTTCAACTCCTTGACCCTCTGCTCTACTCAACATACAAGCCTGAAATGTTGTTACTGACCCAAATCTTAATTAATATTACTTTCTCAGCTGTGATACCAGATCCGTCTCTACTGACCTAAGAATGCCCTTACTTGCATCCTGGGAGCCTCTTTAATCTTCCCCATCTACAACTGCACTCTGGGCACCCAGCATGGTCAGAGTGGGGGCAAGGACTGGATACCAAATGAACAGAGACAATAAATGAATAAATAGCTCAATAAATAAGTAAACTGGAAATAACATGTCTCTCTCCAAGGGAAGGCAGGCAGAGAACAGGAATGGAAAGAAAACAGAAGCCAACCGTTTGGTTTGAGAATGTATTGAATGTACAATTAAAAACCTATATTTTCCAAAGGAGTCTTTTGAAAGAAAGTCTTAGTTACATTTCCCTAGTGTTACTGAACTATCTGAGGACAGTTTTGACAGAAAGAAGTAGGAAGAGAACATGAGGGAACTGGGATGAGAGAAATAATGACTGTTTCTTATTTAACAGTAGTAGAATTCTCCATTTCTTAAGCTCCCACCTGCGATCCAGCCGCACATCAACATTCACAGAGGGAGGGGAATCCCTCTCATGTTTCTTGCCTGCCCCCCTACCCCCTGCAGAGTCCATCACATTTGTGATATTCCATGTAACTGATGAAAAAAGTGACCAACATCCTTTTCCATTCTGGCTAATAGTGGTTTATTTCAACTAAACAGGGAGTTCTCTGAGGTTATTTGAAAGCATTTGGTAAAGCAAGCAATTGGAAAGGGTTAGTAACAAAGACTCAAGTCTCTCTACAATACGATTTTTTAAGGTGCAAAGGAATAAAGGGAGCTAAGTTTCAACCATTAAACAAAGGAATCAGTGAATGGCAATTCACTATTAGAGGGTATTTTAAACAATATGCATGCTATGCTCCAATGACTAAGATGTTTTTCTTATTATAAGAATTTCCAATCTATATAGAAACCAAAGGTTTAGATGTGCAAGGAAAAATTAATTCCATTGCAAGGTTCACCCTGCCAGCTAAGTAATCTGAAGCAATCACAGATATATATTTCAACCACTGCCTTTGCATAGGTAATTATATTAACAAGTGTTTTCAAATCGCCCCAGTTTCTCAGAATCATTTATAGCTTCTTACATTTTTAATAAAACTCTATTTTTTAAATGTCTGTCATTTCTCATAGGCTACTACAGCTCTTTTGCTTCTTACCTATGCAGTCTTTGGAGGAGAAAGCAGTTCTGTTTTGTTTGTTTGTATATATATTTTACTTTATTCTGCTTTCCTTCTATTTGCTATTAGGTGGCTTTGAATACAAAGTACACAGAAATTTAGATACTGGCCTTATCAGATACCTAGAGAATATAGAATCTAGAGTTGACTTGAAACATATCAAGTTTAAATTAACATGACACTAGGTTTGCCAGAGAATTGGGGTAGAAGCAGGGCTAGGACAGCCAGTGTGGTCTTTTTGTTTCTTATGGTCCAGGTAGAACTGGCCCACACTGCAAACCATCCAAGCATTCCTTGTCCTCAGCTTATACTTAGGCTACCAGGTCAGCAGTCAACAGCAGAGTCAAGATGTAACTTTCTCTACCAGGTCAGGACATAGCACTGCTTAGGGTAACATCTTTTCTCAGTAAAATTGAAAATGTTCCCTATGTAGAAAAATGGATATATAAAATTCAAAATAATATTGAAAATTTATAAACCCTGTTTCTATAAATCCAGGGATGAATAGACTATAATTTTAGTAGAAATAATTGTGTTAGAAAAAACTTGGGCTATGAAAATCTTGAAAGCTCTTTTAGGACTCCACCACTCACCACAGTAAAAGCCAAATATGTACGGTGTCTGTTAAGAAGAATCATCTTTTGACAAAAAAAAAACTTATCTATCTCTCTGGGACATAATCCCAGCCCTTAACTACCACCTTTGACTCAATCCATTAGCCATCTAGAATAATACTTTGTCACACTTGGTTTAATTCAGTTTCCCTTATTTGTTTTCTAACAGCAAGGAAAAAAAAAAACTTTAAAATTTTGGGAAAAAGGTAAGAGTTTCACAAGCAATACTTCCCCCAATATGAGTTGCATTTATCCCACATATAAAGACCTCCTGCCTAAACTGCCCAAATCAATATCATCCCTATCACTTAACATACTCACACGTGCAGGTCAACCTCTAACATACAGGGTCTAAGAAAGGAGCAGAACTAGAGGTCCACACACTATATATAAATATTTTAAAGGTTATAAATCAAGCTAATAAAATATTAAATAACTATGCTATGTGCTTCAGCTTGAAAAATATGTTTTTATAATGATTAGAGAGACCAAGTGTGGGTTCTCCAGTTCCTTCAAGTTTTAGAGGAGAGTAACAAGTGGAGGCTGAGCTTCCTGGTCCTTGGACACACAGCTATTTCTTCTTTCTTCTTCCCATCACCCTTTTTCCCACTCCTGGCCTAGTTCTAAACTACCAGAAAGCTTATATCCATGTTTGTAAATACTCCACCCTGCATGCCCAAGCTGTGCACACCCCTTGCAAGAGGTCCTTGTGGTGACTCCTTGAGCCTAGGAGTGTACACACTAGTACCAAGGCCTGGCATCAGGAGAAAAGAGACAGACAGGAGTGGAACACAGACTCTGAAGCAAGGCTGGGGGCATTTGGGGAAGAAATGCCAGGGTCCCGGGACCTGGGAGTTGTCTAAACTGACATGTATGGGCTCCTGATGCATACATATTCTTCCTGGATTCATGGACTTCTCAATTTTGACACCGTTCATTAAGACAAAGGCCAGGGCTGGCTCTCTAATGGAGTCCAGGGAAAGGGCCCAGATTTCTCAGGTGTAAGGATGGAGTTTCATGTATAGACTAACCTCTGCCTGAAAAGTCAAGGTAAATAAGTTTTTTATTTTCCCATGTGGAAAAGCCTAGATTCCCACATATAGAACTGGACTGGTTTTTCCTGCAGCTCTAGATATGCCATAGGCTGCCCTACCTTGAACATGGAAGAAAACCACGCTACCCCCTTCTGTTGAATACCAGGTGACAATCTACCATATGACAAGGTATTGGCAGAGGGCGACTTCTGTTAACCTTTAAGTACTTTTCAATAGAAAACATCAAGTGATCATTTACAGCCCACGATCCTTTTAACCCTGTGACTCAGCAGTCTTTCAGTTCTAAACTATCATACCATGGCCCTCTCACCCAATCCTGAGACATTCTCTGCATTTTAACCAGACTTCAAAGTCTCAATGAATACAGTGACTTTGCTTCCCTCCACTCACTTTTTGAGGTACTAGTCACTCTTACTTTGGTAAGCGATAAATTCAACTTTGTCTTAACAACAGGTTTTGATATTTAGGAGGTGAGTATTTGATGGATTCCACATTACATAAGTTCCTATTTTGGGGACCTGTGCTATTGAAGAGATCAGGGACATTTACCTGTACATTTGCATTAAATGTTCTGGGATTTTCTGCTCAATCCATTTTGGTAAATGAGTGTTTGATTCTTTTACTTACATGTCAAGTCTGATTGTATAACCATGTGTTAGATTTTCATCCCTCTGAGCTATTAAGATTGATCACAGATGGACCAAAATACCAGCTTCTCACAAGCCATAATGATTTTGTTTGTGAAAGAAGAAGCAAATGAATCCTGGGCCAACCTTTCATTCAATTGCGTGTGAAGAGATCTAGACTTCAAGCTCTGTAAGGCTTTATTTAAATATCACTGCTCCGTTCACCCTGGCTATAGAAGTAAACAAACTACCATGCCTGTCACAATAAGATTTAAATTTCCTAATAGTCCTGATTGTTATCCTAAAAAGGTACATAGAGCACTGTTAACTGCTGTCATCTATAGCTTGATGTGAATCCATGTGTTATGGATATGCCACATAGCAGAAACTGAGGACTAGACATTGACAAGGAAAGCCAGAATAAACACAGTACGGATAGGAGGAGGAATAATTTGAAACCTGGAGCTGAGGAACCCTAGAGCCATGAAAGAATATGACTCAAAGATACTACAGCCTGCTGTGGCTTTGTGTGCACCAGCACCTTCACAATTTTCTCAGGGTTACTGTGTAAACCTTTTTGATATCTCTAATGATAAAGCGTTCTGTCCTTTGATAATGAATTTGATTTGGAAAATAGTGAAAACAATTAATCCAGAGTTAAATGAAGGGGCACGTTAGGTGCTGTAATTTTGGATCCAGATAAGGAGATAATCTATCAAATTATTTTTATGATTATTGTTGTTGCAATTATTTATTACCTCTGAACTTGCTTCAAAGGCAAACTCTACAGTCCTAAGTGTAAACCTCCTAAGATGATTATTACAAAGTGTGCACTTTATTTAGAATATGAAATTCTGTTCAATTGTTTAAAGTCAGCATGGATTCTGTAGTTCAATTTCATACAAAAATGAAATTCAACCAGTTGGGACTTTTCTTTAAATCAAATTTCTCCCTGTCCATCAGGAGAATTTCATGATAGATGGGATTGATATTTTTTATTTGAAAAATCATATTCTCTCAATATTATTTACTAATGCTTAAACCAGGTTTCTAGTTTTTTTTATTATTTACTCAGGTATTTGATATGATTTAGTTGTCTTCTTGATGGAATACTTCTCCATAAGTATTTTCACAGAGAATCTCAATTTACCTGAAGCCCAGAAAACCTGAAGTTTTACACACCTGAGATCCTGTATGAGACTTTGAAGGGATTAAAATACCTTCATTTTACCTTATATTTAAATAAGAATTTAAGGAGATATAAACTTCTACATTGAAATTACTGTTTTTCTCTTAATATTTTGAACACATTACTCCATCTTATTTTTGGTTTTTGTATTGTTAGTTAGAAGTTTATTATCAGTCTGACACTTGTTCTTTGTAGAATGTTTACTCATTTATTCCAGAAACTTTTCAAAATCTCTCTTTATATTTGATAGTCTTAAATTTCAATAAAATATTTCTAGGTTAATTTTTTTTTCACTTTATATCTCATTCTGGTAATGTTAAACATTTAAGTCTAGATTTTAAAAAATCTTTAATCCTTAAAATTATTAGTGACTTTGCTTCCTTCAAATATTTCCCCCTTTATCAAATGAATTTCCCCTTATTTTCTATGAAACATATTTTACAAATATTGACATTCTCATTACAATCTTTGTATTTTTATATAGTTTTAGTTTTTATGACTTCTTCACATTTTAAAGGGTGCCTTGATCTGATCTTTAAATGTATTAACTTATTCTTCAGCTTTTTACACACTGGTATTCAATTAAATTATTGAATTCTTTACTTTTACTTAATTTTTTCATGCTGAATATTGCCTTGATTTTATTAAGGATGTTTGTTATATTAATTTAAAAGAGCTGTTAATTTATCTTCATTTGGTATACATTGTGATTGTTTATAGCCTCAGAATTTGTTTTGACAGGCGTAAGTGTAAACCTCCAAAGATAACTATAATGGGCACACTTTATTTAGAAAATGAAATTCTCTTCACTTGTTTAAAATCAGCTTGGTTTCTGTAATTCAATTCCATAGGGGTTTTTTTAATTTGTTTTTTTTTAATAACAGAAATGCTACTTGTGTATCTGTTTGGTTGGTTTGTTGGTTTTATGTTAGACCTATCCCTCTGGTATATCTGGGACTTTGCTAACATGCATGAGGATAGGTATGCAGTCCCAGGGTATATCATGAATCCCTTAGTTGCAAAGAAAAGGTAGTAATGGAGGGAAACGTTCCTTGCCATGAAAATCTTCTGGTATTACAACATGAGCTCAACTAAAATCATTTGTATATATCCCCCCACAAGTGACTGCCCTTCAGAGAACTCCTATTACCTACCTTCTGCTCCAGGAACTAAGGCTTTCCAATAGTTGCTTCTTCTTTATATTACCCATTGCTTGGAAATATGTGGACGGGGGTAGATATACTCAGAGGTGTGTGGGTCTTCTTGCACAAGCTGTCTTATAGTCCCAGAGTGATGCTACCTCTCTACATCTACCATCGCTGGCTAGCACAGAGGGTGGTGCTACCTCTCTACTTCTGCTACTTGGTGACAGAAGAATAGGCTTTGGAGCTCACAAGCAACATGGGTTCTATACTCAGAGCTTTCCCTTAGTCTTTCCTCATGGTGACATGGTGTCCTCATTCATTTTAGGTTACTGTGCCTCTGAAACCAGGATACAGCAATCTACTTTTTCTTCCTAGGGATTCTTTGTATTTTTTCTTGAAGTAAGTTATGTCTATAAGAGCAAAGTGACCATTGACTCAACAACTTAATGAGACCTGAGGGCTTGTGGGGAAAGGAAAAATACGTGTTTTTCTACCATATAGATATCATTCCACCTCACACTGAGCTTTCTGTCAGAATACAGATCAATGATGAGCATATCAGGTTGAGAGCCATATGTCACCTGTCTTTAATAGCTTTTAATGTTCTAGGACATCCAAAAAACAATGCTGCTAATGGTTAAATGACATGTAAATAATGACAAGACTGGGCTGTGTGGCATTCATATAGAAAGTCAGAGGGAGCAATAACTGCTGTGAACTGGAATGATGAAGAAAGGCATAACAATAAAATAACAATAATATTATTACATATATAATATAAATAATATATGTATACTCCTTATGAAAGCCCTATAACATAGGTACTATTACTCCCTACTTATAGATGATGACACTGAATTCCAGAAAGCATAATACAATTTGTTGAGATCACACAGGTACAAAGTGCCATAGCTAGAATTCATACAACTCTCTGACTCCAAAACTACTGTTCTTTTCAGTTCGTCATAGTCCCTATTATGAAAAAAAATACTCTTAACTGAGTGTATATATGAGTATACATGAGGTGAATTTGGCATTTACAAACATAAACAAATCAAAGTGTCACATATATTGAAAGGAGAATATACCCAGCACCACAATGATGATCACTACTTCTATGTGCTCAATCATGGCCCCACCACATTCAAGTAGAGATGATCAGAACTGTTCTGTGTAGTAAGATAGAGTAGGATAGTAGCAGTCCTTCCCAAAGAATGAAAGGTACTCTAGTGCCAAGTAAATGGAGCTTTTAAAAAGGAAATTTAAGATGAAATTCTTTTAGATAAAATAAGAGACTCAAGTAAGGAAATGCAGCTCTGAAATTTATCTTTGGTATTGTCAGGGAATTTGAGTACTACAAAATTTCATGAGCAATGTAAAAGGAAATGTCAGAAGTCTAGTCTGCTTGTCTGATTGTAGCAAGCATCCCGCTGTGGATGTGGAATGAGAAAGCCTGAATTTCCAGCAGAAGAGCTCATAATGGAGCATACAGTTATGGCTTCCCATGAAAAGTAATGTATAGTGCAAAAGATAACGAAGAAGAGTAGAATACAATCTGCATGCATTCCTGGGTTTATAGCCAATCAAGTGGAGTATTAAAACCCGAGCACACTTAATTAAATGTCTCATTTTGAGTAGTGTGATGAATAAGGGTCATGAAATTGTTAGTGCTGAGAAATGAATGTCAAATGCCCTAGATTCCATTGCAGACACCATCTTCCATTCACAGTTGGGATGGAGGAAGGCAGGAATTCGAGCTTCTGCTTATACCTTGCCTTGAGTACTGCAGCATAAGCTCTAGGGTGCTACTGTAACTTGTCAAACTCTACATGCAACTGGAAAAACATAACTTAGCCTATGGGTTATGAAGAGAGAAAGAAAAATGGAATCACTCAGTTCATCAGAAGGTATAAATTGCCCTGTTTCTATCTTTTAAAATTGTATCTTCTTGTAATAAGTATTTTCTAAATGTGTACTTTTCTTCCAAAGGCAAATCATACATTCTTAAAGTTTCCTTATTATGGGAATGGGAAGTCACTCTTGATAACCGTAGTTTTCATTTGCAAAGAACTGTGGGGAAAAATGTAGCAATTCATCCTTCAGAGGGTCATTGGTATTGCTCTTTTTAAAAACTCTGCAAATGCAACAGTCTATTTTGAATATCTATTTCAATTTAAAAGTTAGGGCTTCCAGAAAGCTAGGCAAACACATGCCCCCCTTGTTAACACCTAATATTATCTAGGTGTTAGAAAACTCATTTACTGAACCCACAAGACTAATTCATCAAAGGTCTGCTATTTGATAGAATTTGTGCAACACATTTGATATTTTTAATGTGTATATAGCCTATTCTTATATTCTTGAAGAGTTTCCCACCAAATTTAGAAGTTAACATACTCACATGAAGAGATTCTTAACACTGTAAAATAATTTAGGAAAAGTGTTTCCTAAGTAAGGTGTTCAGTAATCAAACATGGACTCAAAATTATATAATCAAAAATTACTTACTTCTCTTCTTGTACAGGACAGTGTGGGAGCTGCTGTGGGTGATACAAAGGAATTTAGAAGTGGTAATCAAGGTTTCCTGGTTTCTCACCACCAAAAGTGCATTCTTAGCTATTATGTAAATATTCAAATTGTTCCGAGTGCTTTTAGAAATAAAACCTTTACTTCTATAAAAGCAAAGAATAATCCCTTCCTCTTGTAAAGCACTTGACAATTTTCAAAGCACTTCTATATTCATGATCTTACTTCATATTCACAGCAAACCTATAAAATAAGTAGGGCAGTTGTTACTACATACATATATTTTCCACCTTAGAAAATGAGCTGTAAAGAGAGTGCTACTTTCCCAAAGACACAGCTAATAAATGATGGGAAGGAAATTATTCTAACTTCTAATATGGTATTCTTTTTATATAAATGAGGCACAGTTAGGTGACAAAAGGCAAAAGAGGGGAGGAGAGGAGAAAGAAGGTTTAAAAGCAGTTATCAGACAAGGCTAATGACCAGCTTTTCTTGTCTCCAAATATTCTTCATGCCATCCTGCCCACCCTTGATTGCTATATCATTCTTGTGTCAGATCTAGTTATATAGCATCACATTGACAAAATGCTTTCAGATAATTTCCAGCTTCACTAGGGGCCCTCTAAACTTCATTAGCATTTTTCTATGAAAGGAAAATAGTAATCGCTATTCATTGGTCACTTCACTGTATAGTCTTTCGTGTTATTTGATAGGTTCAAATTCCCATTATTAGATGGTAAGTTTCTTGCAGGCAAGTAGCATAAAAATAAACAATTCTGTTCCTTATTTAAAACTTTTATAGGTATACAAATAGAGATACACAGGAAGGGAAGCAGGCCTTTAAAAGAGATTTGACTGAAACAAACCACAGTTGCTTGATTTTATACTGACCTATTACCTATGTTTTCTACTTACACTTACTTTACTAATACAGTTGACCCTTGATCAACACAGGGAATTAGGGATGCTGACAAGCTCACCATCAAAAATCCACATGTAACTTCAGACTGCCTTAAAATGCAACTACTAATAGCCTACTGTTGACTGGAAGCTTCATTGATAACATGAACAGTCATATTTTGTATGTATTATATACTATAGCCTTAATAAAGTAAGCTAGAGAAAAAATGTTATAAAAATGTTATGTTTAAGAAAATCATAAGGAAGGGAAATGCATTACAGCATATATTGAAACAATCCACATAATAAGTGGACCCACACAATTCAATCTCATGTTCAAGGGTCACCTGTACATCACTGTAGCACTAAACCATCAAATACAGTAGCCAGTAGCCATTTGTAGGTATTTAAAATTTAATTTTTAAAGCAGACTTACTGAGATATAAATAACATAGTTTGCATATAATTAAAATATACAATTTGATAACTTTTGACATATTGTTACCAAATAATGGACTCTTTGGAGGGGGGAACCCCAGATGCTATTACAGGAACAATGCCCCCTCTTTCCCTGTGGTCCCTCAGTTCTAGGTCCCTTGAAATTACGGCTCTCAAAGTAGAGTTTGGTGAAAAGGAAAGGAACCATTTATTCAAAAGTTATACAGGTTTTGAATAATGGGTAAATGTCACTGCTAAAATCACAAAATCCTTTTAAAAACACCCACCAACACACAGTTCTGACTTTCCCCCTCTTTCGCCCAGTCAGGGGTACCATCTTTTAGAAAGAAAAGAAGTCTGGGGCTCGGCTAGGCAGGTTCCCAGCACCATCAGCTGTGTGGCCAAGATCGCCAGTCCTTAACCCAAAACCACGTGGCACCTTCTCAGGGCCCACTAGCAGGAGTAATTTCTCCCCTTTCCTGCACACTTGGTCTTCACATTGTTCCCAAGTGTCCGTCCTGTTGTCTCTCAAGCAGGCTCTGTTTCCCTTTTCCAGTTACATCCTCTGTTAAAGTTTATGTAAACCTTCCTGGTTAGCCTTGTTGAGATGCAAAATAACCATACTTGCTTAGGAGGTCTGAAGCTTAACTGCCGTTATTGACATGCAAAGCGACTCTCAGTGGCCCAGCTCCTTGTCAGGTGTGAAGCTGGCCTATTATTGATATGCAAAGTCACCCTCAAGGCCCTGCTCCCGGTCTCCCCTACCTTGAGGAGGGGATGGGAGAATATATTTTTCTGGGACACTCCAAGTTCTGGACCCCATTACAAATCCCCTTTTGGGGGGGTTTAGCTGCACCCTGTTACAATCTGTGTAACCTTGTAAAACCATCTCCACCATCAAGATAATGAAAATATCCATTTTCCACAAAAGTTTCTCAATGCCCTTTGTAATCCATCTTTTCCACCCTTCCAAGTGTCTGGTAGAATGTGGCCACTCCATTTATATCATTAACAAGGTGCTGATTCTGACAACAGGAACCCCTTGAGCTTCCTGTCCAAATAGCTGCCCTTTCTAAATACCTGGGATGCCTAGAAGACTGGGCCTCTGCCTACATGTGTAAGAATCAAGCCTGCTCTATGCCCATTGCCTAGCCCTACAGACTCAAAAAGATGCCAGGTCAATGACTACCTTTCCCCCCCAGCTAAGGAAGAAGGCGAAGCTGCCCAACCAGCCAAAGACTCGAGCCCTGCAGGGCCCTGCAGAACTTGCAGCAGTCCCTGGACGGCTGTCACCAGGTGACATAAGTCCTTGCTACCTTCACCATGCAATAACCTTAATAGTCTCCAGTGGTAAAACCAATAAACCAAAATAAACAGTTAAACAAAGAAACCACTGATCTGCTGTCTGGCTTCACAGATTAGTTTGCCTTTCCTGGAGTTTTACATAAATGGAATCATATAGTGAAAAAAAATAGTACACAGTAACTTTCTCTGGATTCTTTCAGTAAGCATAATTATTTTGAGGTTCATCCACATTTTTGCACGTATCAATAGTGCATTCCTTGTTGCAGCTGGGTGTATTCCACTATATGGAGGTACTCTGATGTACTACAATTTCTTTATCACCTGTTCGACTGTATCCAGTTTTGGGTTATTGCAAATAAAGCTGTTATGAACACTGTTGTACAAGTCTTTGTGTAGCCATATGCTTTCATTTCTTTTGAGAAAGTATCTGGGAATGAGATGGCTGGATGATATGGTGATTATTTGTTTAACATTTTAATAAACTTCAATATTTCCCCATTTGCATGATGCTAGCTTTGAGGCTGAGATGGATATATTAAGATGAAATAATCTCCTGCTATTTTATTGAAAATTTTATAAGAACTTTTGGAGCAAAATGCTTTTTAAGCATCTGTGGATATGTCCATATAATTTGTCTCCTTAGACTATTAGTAAGATGAATTATATTAATAGGCTCACCAATATTGAATCATTGTTATATTCTTAGAATAAATTCTTCTTAATTATCGTTTTTAAGTTGTCCTGAATTCTGCTTTTCAATATTGTACTTAAAATTTTTGCATAAATACATAAGGGTTTCTATATTAATATTTTACTTGTCTCATAAAAAGAAATTGATGCATTTATTTTTTTCCCTATGTTCTGGAACATTTTACTTAGTTTACTCATTCTTTAAATGTTAAACCAATGGAAGATACTACTTTTTTCATATATTTTCTTGACCAGATTTTGAAAGTAGGTTGGTAAGAATTTCTCTATCTTCTGGGTAGTTTTCGTTAAGAACTGAAACCACTTGTTTTCACATAGCTTGATTCCCAGGACTGAAAAACAAGACCACCTATGTCAACCTGACTTAACTATTGGTTCAAGGAAACTTCCACCCAGGAAGATAAGGCTATAAATCAATAAACAACTTCACTATAAGCTTCAGGACATTCCTGAAAACAATTTTATCCAATTTATTCACCTTGGCAAATAGCTATTCTGATAAACAATGGGTTGTTTGCTTAATAGACAGTAGTTTACTTACGGAGACACAGGGGACAGACTGAAGGCTGTCAAAGGGGAGTGGTGGTGGAGGACTGGACAAAAGAAGTTGATGGAATTAGGCAAATAACATATACGCGTCACTCATAGACACAAACAGCAGTGTGGGGACAGCCAGGGGAAAAGGGGGTAGGGAATGGGTGGAGGGGCGCAAAAGGGGAGAAAATGGGGACATCTGTAATAGCGTCAATAATAAATTCATTAAAAAATAAATAAATAAATCTCAAAAAAGACATGTTTCTATATTCTCATTTTATTGTGCTCAACAATGCTAATATACAGGATTGGGCAAAAGTAGGTTAACAGTTGTAAGTACACAAAACACAAAGTTTCTTTTTGCATTATCACTTATTAATTGCTGTATTTTTCCATACCAAAAACTGTAAACTTATGTTTGCCATACCCTGTATTATGTAACAGACTTTGTCCAATCCCAACCAGTTATCAACATGTACAGACTCAAAAACCATCTTGAACCACTTGATCCCCAACTATAGGACTCTGTGCATATCTGCCTAACCTCCACATTTTGAGATCATACTAAGACTCGGTCATGGTTGTGTTCTCCTTTTCTGCAAGCATTTAATGAACTTAGGTTTGTTAACCAACAGGTTATTCTGGGGGCTTTTGGGGGGAGTTGGCAATTGACATGCTACGTTATGTTTTCCCGGGCTATTATCCATTTTATCCATGTTTTTAAATTTCTTGGCCTATAGTTGAACATACAGGTTTTCTTTATGGTATTTTAAAATGATTTCAGTTTCTAATGGTATCTTCCTCTTTTTTATTTCTGCACTTGAAAATTTACAGCTTGTTTCTTGAAGATGTCACCTTTGGTTTTATCTATTTATGTTATTATTATCATTTATACTATTTTTTAACTACAAATCTATTTTTTCTGAGAACTTTAAAAAATACATTAGTATTTAACTTTTAGTGCAATAGTATTCTGGGAATTTAAGAAAGCCAGTTTCTACTGTAATTTTGACCTGAGTTGAATACTTATTTTTGCATAGATAATTTATTGATTTATGGTTGAGGGTTCTGTTGACTCTTGATTCTGTTAATTTTAATTTTGTTTCAGTTTGAATAAAAACGTTTTTAACATTTCTAATTTTAAAAACTTACTGATGTTTTCTTTGTGGCATGATATATATCCTTAATTTTTTTGATGTTTATGAAATTTTGGAAAACAATTAATTGCCTCTATTTTTAGGCTATAAATTGTGTTATATGTAAACCTATAAATATGTATTTATTGCATGTAATTTTATTTATGAAAAATAAATTTATATGATATTTATATGTAATATATGTAACATGTTATAATAAATATGTGTTTGATAAATATGTAAAACTAGATAATAAAAATTTTACTTTATTAGTTATATTATTAATATTTACATTTTATATATATATATACATATATGCTCTGTTATGGAGTGAGAGCTATGAAATAAAATTTCAGGCAACCCATACAAATCTTCCTATATTTCTATTTCTCCCTATATTCCATGCAGTTCTTGCTTTATATATGTTGCTGCTGTTATTTGATGTAGTGGTAGTAATAACTTTAGTTTTTATAAAGTATCTTTTTTCTTGATTAATGTTTTTATGTGAATTCTAATTGTTAAATATATGGTGTGGGATAATTTATATAATGTTTTCTTTTCTTCAATAGATATATACAATTCAGTTGTGAAATTTGAGCTCCAGAATAACTTTGGGACAGTGTTAAACTTTCATTTTGTTTTGTTTTGTCCTTCACTAACTTTTATCTTTTGTTATTTTTATTATCTTTATTCTCTCCTTTGAGTTATGTACTCTATCCTTTCAAAAATTTTAGGATGAATTTGTTGACGACCTTTGTACAATTAAAAAAGAAATTTAAACAGTTTTACATCTTTCCCATTGCCTGTGTTAAGAGGTTTCAGCAGACATTTTTGGGTGTCTGTCACGTTTCTCTCTTATTCCCGTTTAACCCAGTCAAGTATTCCTAATGAATGTAGATAAATTATGGATTAAATTCATTTTAATTGTAATTGGTTTGTTCTTAGTCATGTGACAAACTGGGTAATGAGATGTGAATGAACGTCTACTGGGAACTGTGGAGAAAAGTTTGTTTGTTCCTATATAGAGACATGCTGAAAGAAATGGTCTCTTAACTGGAAGGATGCTGGCACATTTAATTATACCTGGAAATTCAATGGCCTTCTTGCAAATGTGAGGGAGAGAGAGCTAAGAAACAACTCCAGCAAACTAAGAATGGGACGGAAGACCATTGGAAGGCACACAGGATGCTGATGATAAACTTGAGCAGCTGAAGCAATGCTTGAAACATCTCAACTCAGGATTCCTTGTTTTAGGAGATTATTGGTGAAGCAATTTGACTCTGGGCCCTATTCAAACTTTGACTTTTCTTTGCCCCCAAGAAGTTTTTACACAGGCAATCTTTAATTTCTAAGAAATTAATAGTTGAAGAATAATTTTATATTAAAATATATTGGGTTATGATCAAGATTGTAGATTATAAAATTTCTCTTTTTGAAAATGATATAAATTTACTTATGGACAAGATGTGAATTCCTGTAAATAGATCCTGAATTTAAGAAAAAAATGTCTTTTCCTTTAGGAGCTATGATGTACATATTGTACATCTGTGTATTCCCACACATAAAATCTAGTTTATTGACTGTATTATTCTATGCCTCTGTGCCCTCACTTATTTCTTGTCTATTATATCTGTGCAATTCTTGAATGTGGAGTAATAAAATCTTCTCCCATAATTGCATTTTTATCAAGGTCAATGTGCATTTCTAATATTTTGCTTTATATATTTAGCTGCTATCTTTCTGGTGCATGCTACTTTATGACTTTTATATCTTCTTCATAAATTGCTCCTTTTATCTTTGTGTAATGTCCTTCAGTATCCTCTTCAGTACTTTTAACCTTAAATCTCACTTTCTCTGGTGTTAAGTCTAATACTTCTGCTTTGTCTTGTTTGCATTTGCCTAGTATCTTTGTTCCATCTATTTTTTTTAACTTTTTCAAAATGACTTCATTAACAGTTTTCTCGCAAGCAGTATACATTCAGTCTGACAGTTCTGCCTACTTGAAGGTAGTAGAAAATTATCACTCTACTTAATGTTTACCATTTAATTTACTTTGCTATGTCCTCATTTTAATTTATTTGATTTAGGTTCTATTTATGCTACTTTTGCCCTTGTCAGATATTTGATTTATTGACTTTCCATTCCTGTAGTTGCCTACTTCACTTTCCCTACAGTGCAAAGCATACTCATTTATCTGTTATTACATACAACAAATGCTTTTATTTTTCCCTATCAAGGTCCTCATCTCTTATAGGAAAGTTCAAAATACTTTTAAACCCTGCCTCCCACATGCAATATTTTTACAACTCCTGAATTTTGCTGAAATATCTTGGCACTTCTATATAACTATATCATTACTATATTTTTCCTTGCAGTATGTCTTTTCTATTTCACAAATCTATATTTACTAATTATATTGTATATAATAATCTCTCATAATCAGTTTAGATTTAACTATATTTACCTGTGATTTCCTACTCATCTAATTCTCCCCCTACATTGAGATTTGAGTTTTGGTTCATTTAGTATTTAGTGTTCTTCCTCAGGTCATTTTTTTCTTATGGGTACTTGATCAATATATTTTCTCAGTTTTTGCATATTCACAACTAAATTTTTTGGTGCAACAAGTCAATGATATCTTGGCTGGGAACAGGATTCCAAGTTCAAAGTTCTTTTAATTCAGTAGAGCAAAACTGATTTTTACATTATTGTCTATCAGCAAACCTTCTGTGTGAAGACTTGGAAATAAGGAGTTTGTGCTTCTCAGAGCAGCCTCGGCCTGTATTATTCACCTCTGCAGCAGTTGCACAGAGGTAGTCACAGGCAATGTAAAAACAAATAGCTGTGCCACCCAACCCCTCCGGACTCCCCTGGCCTCTCAATCAACAAGCAAAGAAGGGAATTGCTTTATTGGCTGGGTGATTGATCCCAATTACCAAGGGGAAATTTGTTTCCTACTATAAAATGGAAGACAAGACAAGTATGTCTGAAGTACAGCAGATTCCTTAAAGCAGCTTTTAGTATAATTATGTTCTGTGATTAAATGTTAACGAAAAGTTAAAGAACTCAATTCAGGCAAGACTACCAATGGACCATATCTTTCAGGAATAAAAGTTTAGGTCACAGAGAACCACCACCATTTGAGGTGCTTGCTGAGTACAAAAGGAATACAGAATATAGAATAGAAAAATAATAGTTGAAAATACCAGTTAAAACTATACAACCAGTTGTGGAAATAAGAACTGTAATAGTTATCTTTCTTGTTTTGTTATAATTATGTTTATGTATATTATACATATACATATATATATAATATACACAAGATATTTTTGTGTTTTCCTTCTATCACACCTGTATCATGTAATAAGTTTAATAGTAGTTAACTTTATAACACAGTCTAAATTATAGAATATTAACAATGAGAGTGGACATTGCCCCAAAACTCTGCATTCTCTTCTGGGGAAAGATTTAGCATACTTTGGTTGTATGCAGGATAGTTGTATCATGCTAGGTGGAAAGATACATTTATGATCGTCTTTATTAGTAGATTAAGTATGGTTTAAGGGGATGTGCATGGATGCCATAAACTTTGATGTTTTGTCTCATGTATCAACTTGGTTAGGCTACAATCCTCAGTTATTAATCATATACCAATCCAGGTGTTGGAGTAAATTTATTTTGTATACGTGATTATCGCCCATTATAGGTTGACTTTAAGGAAGGGAGATTATACTAGATAATCTAATGGGACTGATTCAACCAGTTGAAATGTCTCAAGAGCAGAGCTGAAACTTCCCAGAACAAATTAAGCCTGTGGACAGCAGCTCCTGCTCTCCCCCAGGTGTTCCAGCCTTTCCTGCCTGATGGCCAGCTCTATGAATTTTACAGTTCCCTAGCCAACTCTTTGCTCTACAAACCTCTAAATATCTATCTTCTCCTGGTTCTGTTTCTCTGGTTGTAACCTAATAGATACAACATTATTTGTTTTGGCTTGCATTAAAATATTCCCTTGAGTTCCACTGATTGTGGTCAATGATAATATACTATGTTTTCTAACTGTTTTTATGTTAGTGAAAACCTATTAAAAACAGCAGGCCTTAACCTAAAGTAGTTGCAATTTCTTGTTTCTGGGAAAAGACTTGAGCACAGGTCACATTTTGACAGTAGTCTTTCCGTTATTACACAGGAGCAAATTTACAACTAAAGCAAGGCAAATGTTTTTCCTTTCAAATTTTGTTTGTCTTATGTATTTATTTTGTTTGGTGCTAGTGGCTAGACTATTTGTCCAATTCCTTGTTTTGATTGTTTCCATTGGAATGATCCCATATCACTTCAGACTTCTAGGGGTACATCCCACCATCAGCCCCAAAGAAGTACATCCACCTTGTTTGCTCTGTAAGCATAAGTTTCTTTCAAGGTATTGCATATGGATGACTAAAAGGGACAACCCTGGAAACATTTTAATGTTAAATTTTTTCTCTGTTTGTCTAAGACTAGCTGATATAAAAACAAAGCCAGAAGTCCATTGTTCACTGTACATTTACAAGTGCCACTAGAGCTTCTGCTTGTGGTTGTTGGGATAATGCCATTCCCTCACAGAATGTCCACATCTTAATTACCAGAAACTGTGAATATGTTACCTACACTACATGGCAAAGGGAAATAAGTTTATAGAGGGAATTAAGGGTACTAATTAGCTGACTTTAAAATAGTGAGATTATTTTCGATTATCCAGATTCAACATCATTGCAAGAATACTTTAATGTGGGAGAAGGAGGCGTGGTGCCCTGTGAGAAGATCCCACTGTTGCTGGCTTTGAAGATGGAGGAAAGAGGCAATGGGTCACGAGTGCAGGGGCCCCCTAGACGCAGGAAAAGAGAAGAAGTACATTCTCCTTAGAGCCACCAGAAAGGAATGAAGCACTGCCTACACCTTGATTTGAACCCAGTGATATCTGTGTTATACTTCTGACATCTAGAACTCTAAGATAACAAATCATTTGCAGCAGTCCCCAGAACAAATGTATGTTGTTTTAAGACACTATATTTGTGAGAAAATTTTTACAGTAGCAATATAAAAGGAATACACTGTTCATTTAGAAGTTATCATCCAGATTCCTCTGGTTTTTGTTTTTGGTTTTGTTTTTGTTTTTGTTTTTGTGAGTATGCATACGTACGTATATGTGTGTGTCGAGATATAGTCTATCCAGAAAGTATCCAGCCATGTACTATAAATAAACATTTATTGAGGAAGATACAAGATACAAGAAACATAGTACATAGGACAATGACGCCTCAGTCCCCTTCAAAGTAGGCACCTTGGCACCTCACACAGTTCTCTCAGTTGCCACCAGCTGCCCCATCATATTTTCCTGAATCTCACCAACTGTGTGAAATCTCTTCCCTTTCAAAGGTGATTTTACTTTGGGGAAAAGCCAGAAGTCACAGGACACCAAATCTGGGCTGTCGGGGGCTAAGTCACCTGGGTGATTTGATGTTTCATCAAAACCTCTGCACTAGACATGATGCATGAGTGGGTGTGTTGTCTGTGATGAAGCTGCCAATCAACAGTTGCCCATAGCTGCGGCCTTCTGAATCATCTACAAAGTTTCCATAGAGGAATTTCAAGCTTCGTACAATATTTGATGCAGATTCATTGCTCTACTTGCTCCGTCATTTTGAATGTGGCAGCCACACAATACACATACTCACTCAACAGCCTCTATTGTGCCCACTGACTTGGACAGTGAAGTTGTCAGTATTTACACATGTACATTCCAGTCCACTCTCCTTGATTGCCAGGTTACATCAATGTCCCACAAATCATTCTCAATTTACTAACAATGGTTGGACATTTTCTGGAATATATATATATATATATATATATATATATATATATATATATATATATATCCCTCTATAGCCAAGGGGTGTGTGGCTGGCAATACTTAGAGGTTGGCACCATTTTTAATTCCTTTTTTATAAATCAGAAAGCCTAGCACTATGCTTGTTGTATGGTAGGTAATCAATATCAATGACACTTTTCCTTGGACTGCATAGGAGAATGGAGAGCTCAATATTTCCATCTTCAAGATCTAGGCTGCCAAATTTGCTTATGTATATTGTTCATTATGTGGTATTTGACTCTATTTTTCCCCTTCTTTCTCTCCTCCTTGCAATTCCATTCTAAAATAAGTTTGGATTTTATGTATATTTACTATTAGAAATCTCCTTAGTCAATCACAATGTAACAGACTAAGCAATGAAATGAAAATCTACTGATAATACCACCTAATATTTTTAAACATTTACTATGTCAGGAATTTTTGGTGAATTAATTCATTTAATCTTTTCTCAAATGTTTAATGTTTAGTTTCCTCAAAGTTTTCTTAACTGACTTGGCTCCGTTATTAATTCACCCACTTATTCCACATCTTTTGAATGGTGACTTTGTGCCAACCACTGTCCTCAATTTGGAGAGCAAAGAACTTAACACAGTGCTCAGTGCATGGTCCCTGACTCATCCTACACTGCCAAACTCATTTCTTGCACTGTCTTCCATGAAGCCTCTCTCATCCTGGTACTACTCTTTTTGTTGAGTTGACAGAGTTTCTTTAAGTAGACAGAATTCAAACTCCTTAGATATTTTTTACTTAATAGGAGTTTTCCTCAGGTCTATGTTCTGAAGAATATTCCTTAATTAGGTTGTAAGCATGTCCCTATATTGTTAAAAGAAGGAGCACTGCATGTATGCAATGATGGTTTTTAATTATAATGAAAACTGTCTGCCAAACACTAATCAATACAGTCCATGGATATATAAAAAGTTAGAGACACAAAGAATCTACCAAAAAGTGAGAGAAAGAATCATTAGAGGTTATTAAATCAATGACCATGGGAAGCTCATTCCTTGTTTAATAGCAAATGTTTCAAATACATATTGATTCACCTTCATAACAATTACACTAGATGCAGGGGCAGGAGCATGTCCAGGAATAGAGAAACAACAAATCTCAGGCATCTCTTCATGCCTCAAAAGACACATAAGTGCCAAGTGTTCACACTTGGATGGGCAATCTGTTCGCCAAATGGCTGGGGGGGGTGCTGTTCTTTCACATACCCTGTGTTATGTGTTTTGTTTAATCAATCATGGCAAATTTCTGACATTAATGTTTCTGTTGCTTACCTTCATCTCTTCAAATAAATATTAGATGTATCACAGATCTTTTCTCTTTGGATGCTTGGTCTCTTTAGACAAGCTTGCTGCAAAAGCCCATCCTTCCTACATTATTTATTTAAGTGTGATAAGTTGAAGTAATTACATTATCAGATATCTCTGTCTTATTTGAGCAATAAGGCACCATAATAATGGTATAAGACATCTTGGAAAGAGGGTATAATTACCACAAGGCAATCATACTCCTGGGGATTATAGGAGCTTGGATACATGTCTTCCCTTATAATGCCCTAAGGATGTGATTATCTCAAGGAGAGAGACAGAGAAAGAGAGAAATCCACTGAATAATGTTGTATTCTGCTCTACAAAATTTATAGGAAAGGGCAAAAGTGGATATCATATGAAAATGTGATGTGGCAGTTTAGAATATTTGAATAGCAATTTCAAATGAGTTGAGCTATTCAAGGAAGTTAACCTGTCTCTTCAAAATGCAAGTAGGCCACTCTAAGTCATTTAGTAAAACAAGATTGGACTCAGAAATGTATTAGAATCTTAGAATGGTTTAAGTGTTGAGGAAGTGGTCTGATTGAGCTACTCACTTCTAGCCACTCCATGCATTAAGCTTTCCATTCTCTGGCTAGCGGGTGAGATTGGGACTCATCACTCAGGCTGCTACTGGTATTTGTTGCCTAGTGGCACCAAAATGAAAAACAAAGACATGTTTTTAAAATTCTCCCACCAAATCTGAAGAAAATGTATATTACTTGTGGTTAAATTAAATTTCCAAGCTGAAAGAAAAGTAAAGAATGAGAAAAGCAAATGTCCACCAGCCTGGGGTCACATAGACATCTTAAATTCTCTAGGAGACCTCGGCTGAGTCTTTCATAACTAAATCAGTTCAAGAATTTTCTGATCTTTGGAGAATTGAAAATAAAGATTTCTATAAGCACACATTAAGGTGATTTTTCTAAAGAACATCCTTTAGAAATTCAAGATAGAAAGATGAAGCCAAAGGTGAATGATTAGAATTGACTTTTAAATCATATCAGAAAATTATTTCAATCAGCTAAAACAGAACCTTTTGTCACAAAAATATTCAGGTAAAATATAGGTAATTCTGTTAATTACAGAGTTTTTTTTTAATCCTCACCCGAGGATATGTTTATTGATTTGAGAGAGAGAAAGAAAGAGAGAAATATGAATGTGAGAGAGAAGCATCAATCAGTTGCCTCCCTTACATGTCCCAACTGAGGATTGAACTCACCACCTAGGTACTTGCCTTGACTGGGAATTGAACCTGTAACCTTTTGTTGCACAGGATAATGCTCCAACCCAATGAGACACCAAGCCAGGTCTAATTACACAAGTTTTTAATCAAATAATACAGAACATGTGGATAGAAAGAAACATGTAGCTGCTAACTGATGATTCTATTCTGTACACATATTCTGTGACACCAAAACATCCAGAAAGAAGGTAAATATTTTAGTACATTTTTATTTGGAGCAATTTGTAAAATTTTAATGTCTAATATGACTTAAAATGTAATATCTTTATTAAATTGACTTAGTGTCAGATTCAGATATCATCTAGAGATGGTATCATGTAATATCACTCAGAATCATTTATCTATTATCTATAAAGTATGGGCAGTGAGAAAAGAAACTGGAGTGTAGGAAATCACAAACAAGGAGTCATTAAATCTCTGTGACTGAGGAAAAGTTTCAAGTATGATGAGCTATCATTTCTGGTGTATTGGGGTCTTGAACTAGAGAACACAGTAGGAAGTCAGACATTGTCCTTTCCCTCATAAAGACCAACATCCTATTTACTCCTCTTATATTTTTGAGTTATTACTCCATGCCAATTCTTTGGGTGGATGAAATCATTTCATTTTCACAACAACTGTGTGCCATCATATTATATTCATTTCAAAGATGAAAAAATTGAGATAAAGACAGTTGAAGTGGTATGTCGAGGGTGGCACAACTCATAAGCCAGGGATAGGGCTTTGAACCAACCTATATGGATCTGAAACTCATACCTAACCACATATGCCCTGTATTGTTTCTAATTGAAGAAAACGTGCAAAATCAGAAGGAAACAATTGCTTTAGGTGTGTGATAAACATATGTAAAAGACACAAAGGAGATGCCTATACTCAATTTTACGGGAAGCAGATGGAGAACCAGGCTTTATAAAGGAGGTAATTATACTTCCTTTTATGACAAATTACAAAGTTGTTATATAAAGTGGAGGAAATATATAGTTTGACTTGGTATAATATTTCACTTAATCCAGTTTAGTAATATCCTCACACAGGTAAACATGTTGCCGTGTCATGGTCCTAAGCCTCCATATCCTGATACACAAATGATGTAAAAGTAGTAAGTTCACTTTGCATTACGAGAATCCTCTCCATTGAGGATTCTTATGGAAAGGGACTTACAAACCAGCCATACATTCTGAGACATTTCAACCAAGACAACTCTGATGAATGTGTCATAGGTTGCATTACTTGCACTGTATTTTTTTAGCTGGTGGATTTCTCCAAAATGAGGTCAGATGCAAAGGTCAACAAATGGTGAGAAATTAACTATGGGCCCTCAGATTAGTGGTTGTAGAAGGCACCTTTTCATTTATTCTTTGATTGAAGAATAGAGGCTGCCCTATAGATTATGCTAAATACTGTAAATTAAACTGGTGTTAAGGTCCATAGGGGCCTTAACATTTTTAATCTCTCATTCTCAAGGTGAAAGAAGACATAGAAAGAGTTGGAACAGAGGGTATTTTGAAAGGGGATCTTAGAACCAGGATTGCCCTGCTGAAATGAGAAGAGGGTTTCAGAAAAGAGAACATTAACACTGTAACTTGATGAAAAAAAGAAAAAAATGAATGTCCAAAATATGCTGTAGTGATTGAGTAGTGACTGACAATCTCAACAAAAACTTCCAGGATTTTTGTGGTCCAGAATCCAGATCACAGTACTTCATAGACGCAGTGGGGCTACCTCTCAGGAAAGGTTGGGCTGCCCCAGGACAATGGTTTTCTGAAAAATGTTAACAAAATTCTTCTAAATTTGACTTCCTTGAATTGCTGAATGAATAAATGAGTAACATGCATCATAACTTTTTGCAAGCTTCATTTCTAGAAGGAGAATTCTGAGGGATAAATTCGTGTTCTTCCCTTCAGATTCTCGTGGGAGGTCTTTTATCATAATTACACGCTTACACACATTTCCAGGTACAGTGCAATACTCAGTAAGCTACATTCAGGGCATAAATCTCCCCTCTGTAAGCTCTACAAAGAAAAATGATCATTCAAAAAAATATACCAAGCATTCATAATATGTAGGGCAACCTACAAAGTTTTATGAAAAATACAAGGATGTTTCTTTCTAAAGTTTATATCCTGTTCCCCCATTCAATGAGTGTGTGATCATTGGTGGTCTCAGCTTAAAACAAAGAATCTTCCATGGCAACCCCACCTCAAGGGAGCTTAGCCTCTGCTGTGCTCCTCTAACTAAAGACCAAAGCTCAATCGCACCAGGCTTCAGGTTAGGCAAGTACCTTACTCCCTAAGATTGGCAGTCTTCATTTATCTGTAGGTTCTTAACATTTTTCTTACTTTATAGCCAGCTCGCTGATAAACAATTTATCCAAAATTTTGTGTTGCTGTGAGAGTAAATGGGGTCCAAGTTAGTTAGCTATCCTCCATTAGACAGAAACCTGTACTAACATTCTTACATTTCATCAAAATGTTGGTTATTTCAGGTTCTCAGGAATAAATACACATTCGTTTTTTAAAAACAATACTGACCTTTTTTTAAAAAAGATTGCATTTATCTGTTTTTGGAAAAGGGAAAGGAGGGAGAAAGAGAGGGAGAGAAACATCAATGTGTGGTTGTCTCTCGTGCTTCTACTACTGGGGACCTGGCCCACAACCCAGGCATGTGTCCTGACTGGGAATCGAACCAGAAACCATTTGGTTTGCAGGCTTGCACTCAATACACTGAGCTACACCAGCCAGGACAATGCATATTCTTATTTATTTGAAAGTCTATCTATCCATTTATTCATCTCACTTATCTATTTATTTAGCTGGCTATCTAACTTTTTGTTAATCAGTATAATGGGAAAGGGCAGAAGAAAGTCCTTGATTATGCCAAATTAAGGTTAAAACAAAACTAACCAAATTTTAGAACAAACATTATTTATGTAAATGGAGTTTAAAGAATGTTAAATATTTTGTAATATAATAAAGTCTCTAAAGACTTAATGTAATCAAGTATAAAAGTACAGTAATAATATGAGGACAATAATCAAGGAACACAAATATTACATATGTTGCTAGATTAAAAAAATAGCCAAAAGTGTATGTTAAAATAAGCTAAAATTCTTACTCTTTAAATTATAGCCTGGTAAATAATGATAGTTAAATACAGAGGGAAGCCAAGTATCAACCAATGACTATCTCAGGTCCCCCTCCCCCACCCTACAACCTCCAGCTGCTCAGTCCTTTTCCCTATAAAGAGAAGCACTAGGAAATTCCACACTTCCGCGAGCTTCAGTCCTCTGAAAATACAATCCAAAAGCTAGTAGTCTCTAGAATACCATTTCTTAAGAATCAAGAGCCAGGGGAGAATTTCCTGATGAAAAAGGGAGAAGGAAGGAGATGCACCCAACCATCCTTCTTTATTACCTGGTAGAAATGGTGGGAAAGAGAACAAAGCTAAGGAATCTCATTCTCCTATAAATAATGATGGTCACCAACACCTATTATGTTCTTTTTGAATATTTGAGCACTTTTACTACATTTAATTCACATTTGACTCAGTTTATTGATTAAATTCATTTTCATTTATGGGTCTGTTCTTTTGCTTGGTTAAAATACATATGCAAAATTAAATGCTCGCAAGCGAGTGTCAAAAGTTTTTGTTATAATTGTATTAAGATTAGACAACATCTTGTGAACTAGATGCCTCAAGTTTAAACAAGTGCCCAGAGACAAATCCTATTATAACTTTGTACCCAATGTCCCAATAAAATATGTAAACATTGGTAGTAAAGGGTTATCAATTTTTAATATTTACTATTTTGAGGAAACCCAAAGAAATACTGGATGAATCATACACATATATTGCTAAAATATATGTTGGTGTTCCCCTGCAAGAAGAGAAAGCCTGATGGAATTACACATGCCTTACTACGGAGCCAGCAGGACCTCCCCAGCCTGGCTTGCAACGAAGTACAGGAGAGAAGGAAACCTATGGCCAGCAAAGTCATTGTAGACTGACCAGGGCTTTTGTCAAAGATTTCCAGGGCCTGGAGCTTTCATACCACCCTAAGTATCCATGCCTAAAACTCTCATCAAATTTAGATCTGCATTCAGTTTCCCTGGAGAGCAATCTTATTCTAGATTTTTATGAGCTTAGTTACACATAACAATGAATCAAATGTCTACAAACAATTTTTGAAACCAAGAAGGACAAAGAACTGGCCCCAGGACTTATAGTTGAGGAAAAGCAAACATGGGCTGAAAGAGAAGACAAGAGCCTAAGACAAAACTTCTGTATTTATCCTAGTGGTTATCCCTGTCTCTGCATTACAATTACCAGGAGGTTAAAAACAAAAAACAAAAAAACAAAACTAACTAATACCTGGGCCACTCCCCTGACCAGAACATTTCCAAACTCCACATAGATGCTTCTGACCAACAAACACCTACATGGAGACTCACTGATTTACATACTGAATCCTGGGCTTCACCTGATATAAACCAATAATTTGGCATTTATTCCCACTTCACACAGTGAACTTCACCTACAGTCCTCTAACCATTTAATATGTATTTCATGTAAAATAAATTTGATGCAGTCCTTTTGAGAGAAAATTACTTTTTTCCAAAACAATGCCACTTGGTAAGCAACAAGGTTGGTAAAAGCAGGTAGGACGTGGACATCACCAAATGCATGCACAGCCTGACATTGTCATTGGGTGGAAGGGCCCAGCTCGTGTAATTCCACAACAGGAAATCCAGCATGGGGGTGTTTTTCCCCAAATGCCCAAAGCTGAAGAAGAAGAAGCTGAGAATGCAAGTCTTTATATCCTCCAACACATGTATGTAAAAAATCCTAGGTTTTTCTTGAATCCTCTCTGACTGAGGAAGAGAAAAAGAAAGAAAAAAAAACCCATAAAGGAATCTGACAACACAGCTGTAAAGATGGCAGATGCTGAATACAACATCTACTGCAACAGTATTCATCAAATCAAAGCTAGTGTTTTAACAGGTAAAATGTTCTCGTTAAACTCTAATAAAAGTCTCCTCCCTGAAAGAATTAAAACCATTTTTATCTTCTCAAGTCTTCAGGGGAAGCTCTGTTATCAGAATCAAATTCTTCTAATTCAACTACTCCACAGAGAAATCTAAAATTCCAAAGCAGTATTTTATTCCTGTGAATGCCTTTTTTTCTTCTTAGAATTTATTTTTACATATTAAAGATGATACTATGGTGCAAATGCAGTCAGAAGCCTTAAAGAATGGTCTGTTATTATTAAGCATTGTCTATAATTAATATCAATTAGAATCTATTAAATTTAATAGACTTTGAGTTATTGAGTTTAATTCAATTTCAATAAATTTCAATTAAGTACAATTTGTTTTCATTACTTTTATTAATTCCAGTCACTATCAATTACCTTCAATTAATTTAATTTACTGGCAATATATGTTCAGGTAATTCCCTATTACATTCAATTAGTTTCTATTCATTTCAATGGGATTTCTTGGCTGCTAACTGATTTCATAAAAATAAATGTGCAGCTATAATATAGTTTCTATATTCTACAGTCATACAAACTAATTAGCTCTGCATTCAAACTTAGCATAATACAATGAGACCACTACTCAATCTACAAACAGAGTGTATTCACCTCTCCCCGTCTTCTCCCTGGGTCGATATGTCTGAGAAGACTAGCCTGCTGTGGAGAGTCTGATATTTGCAAAGAAATGTCAGAATTTTCAACTGATTCATCGATCAGTTTTGTATCCTTTTAACTAGAACTTTGCTAGATGCCAGAGGTGATACAGGTAAAAGAAGTACATTCAGGAGATTACAATGGGATCCCTCCAAACAATAAGATTCCCATTTTATCCAAGGGACTGGATGTGCTCTATTCCCTATGGTACTCACAGGCATGAACACAATGCTTCACAGAGTAGGTGCTCAACAAATATGAATCTTTTCTGAGGCTGCCAGTAAAGTCAGTGTTGAGGCAGAGAAGCAGGGTCTTTAGGAAACATTCTGAGTCTCATAATTAAATATAAATATGCTCTCCCTATGGAAGAAAAAAAAACTCAGAATTATCTTATAATTAGTGCTAGAGGGAAAAAAATTAGAGCTCTTGTCTAATATTATTCTGCCATTGAAGTTTCCAAGGTCAAATAAGTGATGTAATGTGTATACAACATTACTAACTCGACAAGGAATGGCATGACCCGTTCTACGTAGGGAGAATTTGCATTGAGAAGGTGGAGGTGGGTAAAGGGGAGGTATATATATAATAATCTCAACAATAAAAATAAAGTTTTTCATTGTTTGCAGAGCAATTTGGCCCCAATTAACACATTTTATGCTCTAACAACTCTTTTAAGAAAACAATGCAAATTTTGTTGTCTACCTTGAGAAACTAAGTCATATTGATGTGAAATGGCTCCTCCAGTATTGAACAACTAGGAAATGGTAGGTTCAGTGGGAAAGAAGTCATAACAATAGAAAAATCCAGACCCAGGGCAGCTTATGAGGTCCCTGGTTTAGGCATCAAGGCAGTTCAAATCTTTAGGTAAACAAATCATACCCACTTGCCACGAAGGTGACGAATATGTTGTTGGGGTCCAACCTCTGCAGAGTGGCAACTACGTGCCTGGGAGAGACACTCAGAACAAATGACTCACTTACCAGTCCTCCTGTTCCTCTCTGCTCAAGGCTTTCTTAGAAAAATGTACCTGTCTGAATGGAAGTGACTGGACGTGTGACAGCTGGATAAAGCAGAGAGCATGAATGGAACATAACGCTGTTCCAGGGGAGGGCCCGTTGCCTGAGGAGGAGATGACTTTGAGCAGGGTTCTTTGGCAGCAGGGCAATGCTCCAGCACAAGAGGACTTGGCTCACCCCCAACACGTCCCTGGCAGAAAACTGCTGTGAGGAAAGAGAGCAGGAATTCAAGGCTGAATCCAAATCAAGTTGCCAGAGCCTTTCAGCTAAGATGTGGGAGGTCCTGAGAAGGAAACCAGGGACTTTAAGATCAAAAGGGAAATTGGCTGAAGGGAATGACAGAGTCATTGGAAAGGAGCCTAAAGGAATGGGACAAGCCCACCAGCAGGGATGACCCTTCCCCAGAGTGGCTTGCTAAAACCAACAATGAAGACAAGAGGTATAGACCATCAAAAAGCCAAATATTTAACAAACTGGGCCAGGGACAGTAGACAACTAATCTGTAATCACTTTGCCATTTGATATTTGATTTCTTTAAAAACGTCTTAAGTTATTATAATGACTATTACCATAAATGTTTAATGAACATTCCTATTACTATGCAATACAACTCTCTTTTCCAACTAACTGCTCTGTGCAATTTACACACCCTGCTCTGTTCTTTCTCACATTGCCCCTCCCTCAACTCCTGACTTCTCTGAATGCTGGTCATCTTCCAAGGTCTGCTAAAATCAAGTGCTAAATCTTTCAAGAAGATTCCCTCGCAGATAACAGTGAACTTCAACACAAAGAACTTCATCAAACATGAACTGAGCTCCTAGAATATGCCAGGTTATGAGAATGAAGCTGTTGTGTTTTTCCTAGTGCTGAAATGATGAGGTCCTGGGGAATCCTCTTACCCGCTGACCTACAAGTAGGTTCCTCTTTTAGACTTGCTGTGGCATTCATCATCTTCACCACACCATTTGGCATTAATAATTTTGATATTTGTATCATATTTCACATTTATAAGTGCATGCACATGCCATGTCTTAATTAATCATACACTAACTTGTATGTTTTTCTAAATATACCCGATTAATAGACTCCTCAGACATTGAAAACAGAAGCAGGGGTTTCTTTTTCTTTGCTGAGCATGTACAGCACCTAGAAGATGTTTGTTATTGACTTATTGCCCATACCCACAACCAACTGAGTGGGGTAGTCTGGAAGAGTGGATCTACAGGTATTCTTCCAATTCATTTAATATTTAATAAGTGTTAAGCACCTAGGATGCTCAAAGGCACTATGCTAAATGCTTCAATCATGTGAAAAATGTCAGGCCTCTCCAATTGATGTAACTCCCAGAGATAAATGGAGTGATAGGGATTCTTCTTCCCTCAAGTCTCTTTCAAAAACATTTAATGTTCTCTTTCTCTCTCTCTCTCTGCCTCTCTCTTTCTCTGCTAATTACTCTTTCCTCAGACTCCTACCATCTCACCCATTAAGCTATATTCTCTACTGTATTTGTTTGAATTATTCCATTAACATTTATTTTATTGCCCTCTTGAGCTAGCAAGCTTTTTGAAAACCAGATTTTCTTTGCTTTCCATCTTCCTCTCCCCACCTATCATAATACTGGGCCTAATACACAATAATCGACATATTTCTAGAGGAGATATCCATATTATGTTCATGATGCTTACTTTAACATGCCTCCTTTAAATTGCCCAGATCTATAGCCATATTAAGAAACTTACAATGTTATTCATCGAGGGCCAGTTGATCAGTGGTGTCCTGTTAGACTCTGGATTTCTCAATGTAATAACTAGAGGCACTGATGTTAAAAACCCTGTTACTTGCTAAATATTCATTTTATTTCTGTGTGCATTATGTTTAAGTTTTTGAAGGTATAAATGTATTGGGTCTTCCATGATGATGGCTTCTTCCTTGTATGGGGTAAGGGGAGGTTCTCATGAATTGTCAGAGCCCATAGATATGGAGTATTTCTTATGTCAATAAATACAGTTCTGGTAAATGATGATAAAAATGTAAAACATTAAGCTTTGGACAAGATACAAATCTAACGGAAATGTATCAGGGACCTGTAAGGTTGAACCAAAAAAGGTCTTTAGTTGGGCAGAGAAACATAAGATGGCACACAGGACATGGAGGACATGAAGGCAGAGTGTCAGAAGAAAGGCAAACAGACAAGAAACCAGAAACACCAAGACACTGTGCCAACTCTTAGGGCACAGGTTCAGTTTCCTCAGAATTAGACACTTGTACCTGCAAACCTGACTTCCTGTGGGCAATTGTCTCCTTTCTGTTATTCTTTGGTATTGGGTAACATTTATGCTCATATTTGTTTCCTTTTCTAACATTGGAGCTCATGTAACTGTAACCACAGAAACAGAAAGTGGCATATGTCCTTGCTCAGCCTGGAGTTCTAAAGCAGGAGCAGGGTCAGTGTCTTTTTGAAGAGTGTGCTAGAAGGTGGCAGCAGATATCATAATGAGAGAACCCAAAAAAGAGACAAAACCAAAAGAGGAGGCTGGGGCTATTTATTAAGAAGACCCTGCTACCTACCTAGATTGCTCCTCAATCAAGAATTGGAGAAGAGTGAGTTATGTATGTTTACTATGGAGAACTTCCCATTTATGGAGCATTTTGCTGCCTTTTAAACAAAATAAGATCATGTGTGATGTAAAGTGGATGATAGAATCATACGAGCACTTAAAGCTTTACAATTCACTTTTATGCAGAGGTAAACCTGCAGGGGGTGGTTTACTATAGCAGGCTCCCATTGGCCTCCCTCCCTTTGGCACTCTCTCCTGTAGTCTTTTCAGAAAGAAAGGTGGACTCAACTCCATTAACAGGGCCTTTGTCATGTCACTGCTAAAACTGGACTTATTTTCTACCACTGCACTTTTAAAAACTATCACTAGGCTTACTGTGTCTTCCCATCGTTATCTCTCCATTGCTTCTCACCTCTGAATTCACAGACCCCCTCCTCACTCCCACTTTCACATCTTTCCATTCCCTCTGAATGTCTCCTCTCCTCTGCTCTGGCTTCTCAGGAGCTATGCATCTCCTAAAATTGGGCAAAATTTTACTCTTTCTGAAGCTACTGATGACTCTACAGCCTTTCATTCTTGTGGCTGTCCTTAAAAGCACAGATGCAAAAGCACTGGTATTGTAATATCATTTTGTCATGTTGAATTCTTTAGTAACAAGAAGGTTAATGGCTGCCCCAAGTAGACTTAAGTACCTTCTGCCTACTCTTCAGATCTTAACGGCAATGAATAGACATCAGAGAACCTGTCAATGTCTTCTCAAATATCTGCGTTCTCCATCTCAAGGATGTCAAGGTACAAGGTTATGAAGGTGATTAAGTCTAAAATCGGACATGAATACTAAGCATCTGTGATTGCTGAGAAGGGATCAGTTAGCTTGAATAGTCACATTTACTGGACCCAAATTTCTATTTTTTTTTCCTGCCGAGGTATTTAAATATATTCCAGATAAATTAAGCCTATGCTTTTCTAAACTTTAAGAAATCTTAACTCTTTATGCATCAGTATAAAGCTAAACTTTGCAAATCATCCCAATCATTGATTTCTATCCCTGAGTCCTTGTATAATCCTTAGAGGACAAAATAGTTTTGTCTCCAATGAGCATGTGTACAAAACCCAGCCTAGACTGCTCTTCTCTTTTCTTAGTCTCAGTAAAGAATTTAAACCCAAGAGCTTGAGATGCCCTTGCATAATTCAAAGAACACTTTCCCATTGACTATAAAAATACCTTATAAAACTCAAAATCTCTGGTAGTCTCAGAAGAATAATTGACTAGGAGCAAAATGAAGGTAGATTTTGATCTTGTGGTAAGAAATCAGATTGTTGCTAAGGAGGCAACTCCACATGCAGATGTAAGTCAGCATGTCTTGGTAGACTGTGTGGCATCTGTGCAGCACAAGTTCCAAACACAGCCTTAGGTGACACCTCTCTGACCTTGAGTACTCATCTATACAGCAAAGGAATTAGACCCAATTTTCTCTGTTTTATTTTTTCATTTTACTGTACTGTATTTCTATAGTATGCTGGTTATTCTAATTTGTTTTGCTCAGTGCCACCAGGTGCATTTTGTAAGCCTCCTTTTTTCTTTGGGACCCAAGAGATAAACTTCACTAACTCCATCACCTTGGCTGCCTCGCCCTTCAGGTTTGGCTGGGTTTGGCCAATGGGAAGCCTCAGCAGGAGCTCAGGGGAAGGCAAAAGAGAGAGCTTGTGATAGGTCTTCCCTGCTCTCTGACGCTTCCGGGACATGCTTGCTTTCTGGCAGTAGCCATGTCCCTCCACAATCACAACCCTGTAAGGCAGCAGATCTTCCCCAGCTCTAACCCCTCACTGGGTGCTGGTGTCAGTAGCTCCTCCTTTGCTCCTTCAGGCCCAAGCTTGACAGTAACTTCCCATTTTTGCCAACTTCTAGAGGCTACAATATACATTGTCAGTTCCCTTGACTCACATCTCTGTAAGTAGTACCTTTGTTAGAGACACATGAGCCATCTGAACTGGATTTGTGTTTCTTGCTGGGACCTTGAATGATATTTGTAATTAGATAATATTGTTAATATTTTAAAAGAAAAAGAACAATGAAAATACAGTTATTATAAGGTATTTCAATTGAGTGGATAATAGGAAGTTTCATATTCTTTCTCTAACCAGACTGCAATCACTGCTCTATGCAGGCATTAGAGAGAGACCCCTTCCCTTCCCTTCCCTCTCTTGACATGCAGATAGGTCTATGAGAGGATGGAATTGTTAGGAAGGGGCTGGGGGTGGAGCACTGACTATAATATGAAATATTCCCATAGAGAATATTTCTAATATAATTTGCTGATACTTCTAAATCAGGTTGCACATTAGTTTCCCATCACTGCTGTAAAAAATCACCACAGACTTAGCAGCTTAAAACAACACACTTTTATTCTCTTAGAGTGTTGGAAGTCAGAAGCCCAAATACAGTTTCACTGGGATGAAATCAAGGTATTTGCAAAGCTATGCTCCCTCCAGTGGCTCCAAGAAGAGAATCTCATTTCATTGCCATTTCCATCTTCTAGAGCTGCATTTCTTATGTTTCTTGGCTCATGGCCCCTTCCTCTATCTTCAGAGCTAGCTGCATAACATCCTTCTTCAGTGGTCTCCTTGCCTTTGTCTCTAGTAAAACCTACTTGGGTCCCCCTGTATATGAACACTTGTGATTACATTGAAGGTCCATCCAGATAGTCCAGGATAATTTGTTTATTCCAAAAACTTAAATTAGTCACATTTGTCAAAATTTCTTTGCTATATAAACTAGTATCCATGGGTTCCAGGAACTAGAATATAAGTATCGTTGGAGGCTGTTATATAGCCTACTACAGTGTGGTGGTAAGTTTTGTGTCAATTTGACTTGGTCACAGATTGCTCAACCATATTGTCAAACAGTACTTTGAGTGTGTCCGTGCCTGTGTTTCTAGATGAAATTAACATTTGAATGGATATACAAATAGTAAAGCAGATTGTCCCCCTCCCCGCAACAGTGTAGCTGGGCCCCTCCAATCAGTTGCAGGTCTGAATAGAACAAAAGGCTGACCCTCCCATGAGGAAGGGGAAATTTTTCCTGTCTGACTGTCGTGAGTGAGAACTTCAGTTCTTTCTCAGCTCTGAACTCAAACTGAAACATCAGTTCCTCCTGTCTCCAGGCTGCCAGCACCTGGACTAGAACTACATCATCAGCTCTCCTGGATTGCAAAGCTATAGACTTAGATGGGAACTTAGACTATTGGCGCTACACAGCTTGCTGACTGCAGATCTTGGGACTTGCCAACCTCCATAATTGCAGCTTCATAGTAATCTCTCTCTCTCTTTCTCCCCCCACCCTGAATTAATATACATAAATGGCTGTTTAATCTGTTTTGTCTGAAATTCCCCTGATCTCCTAATTAGTGTGGAACTGATTTAAAGATCTAAGCAAAGAAGTATTGAAATTGAGAATATCATAAGGATATAAAAATAAATGAAACAAGTATATGAGGAAATATATGTAAACAGCTAAAATATAAACTTTAATCAAGTGCATGAAGAACTGGTGTGAAGGTTTCAGGATAAGGATTGTGTGCAGTGGTTTTTCAGCAAATATAATAGCTAGAATTACAGTATTAAGAGAAAGTTAATGGCCAGATATGTAGAAGCTTCTCTTATGTTTAGCTGACAGAAGTCTCAGGACAATAACATTGGGAAAAAGGAAAGACAAAAGAGTCACTTTTCTTTAATTTTGTTAGTTTTAATTTTATGTCATTTTATTTTTATTTAGTCCTCACACAGGGATTTATATATATTTATGGCCAATTTCAATTGACTTGATGAAATCAATGTAGAGTTTCTCACTCTTTATGGCCATTATCTATATTTTCAGTCATTCATCATCTCTTTCAGGATATCCCAAGTTCACTAGTCCTTTCACCAATTATGCGACTAGCTGGTTCCCAAACATGACTAATCATCAAAATCACCTGAAAGGCTTTTTGAATTCTTGATTGTGGTAAACTGAATTCTAATACTGAACACCTACAATATTCCTGTCCCCTGGTTGTTAAATCAAATACTCATCTAGGCGTTGTGGTGACGGAGCTCTGAAAACATAATCAGCTGACCATAAAATAGAGTATCCTGGATTATCGAGGTGGGCTCAATATAACCTTATAAACTCTTGAAAAGTGTGAGAGGAAGGCCAAAAAATGCCACAGAGAGGAAAAGCAGAAGACGGAGGCAACAGAAAGAAAAGTCAGAGAAATTTAAAGCAAAAGAAAGATTCCGTGTGTCATTACTGGCTTGGAAGATGGACGGGGCCATGAGCCAAGGAATCAATTTCTCAAACCTAACAATGACCTCAGACCATAGTCAGCAAGGATACGGGAGCCTTTGTCCTGCCCCCACATGGGACAGAATTCTTCCCACAGATCAAAAGACCTTGGAGGCGAATTCTTCCAAGAGTCTCCCAATAAGAACTCAGGCAGCCACAATTTTGATTTCAGACTTGTGAACCCAGAGTATAGAACTCAAATGAACCAACCCAGACTTCTGACCTGCAGAACCAAGGCAATAAATTCATGTGGTTTTAAGCCTCTAAGTTTATGGTAATCTGTTAAGGCAACAATGTAAAGCTAATAATCCTGTCACTAGGAATTTGTATTTTGAATAAAGATATAAAACTGCCTGACAATTTTGAAAATTAAATGTTTCAAGTATTATTTAGTGCCACACTTAATTCAATAACTACATTATCTGACATAAGCTATCAACCAATGAGAAAAATTTACACTTCCTACTATGTCTAAGACCATAGATGGATATGGTACTGAATATACATATGGTGAAGGATATAGATGTTTAGAGCTTTAAGGAATCTTATATTTGGGAAGGGAAGATTTAAGTACATTAAACAAGTATTGTAGATGATTTGACAACATAGAAATATTGGAGGAAAACCATATGGAAGAGTCATGATTATAAGTTTACTCCTAAAGGAGGGATGGAATTCATACAGGTGGTGGAAAGGAAAGTGAAGGACATCTCGTTTGAGAGGAAAAATAAAAGGAAAGCAGAGCATTACAGACTTGAAAGATAAAAGTTTTTCTTGATTTATATCCCTGAAGAAATTATCCCAATTCAGATTTCCTCAGAAAATCTTTAGCAAACAGAACTAAATGGCACACATATAATTTCTAATAGTTTTAACTTGTGGCTGCTGTGGGGGGGGTGTGTGTGTGTGCGCGCGCGCGCGCGCTCACTTATATGAGGTTATATTTTCATATAGATTAGGCTAGTTCTCCGGGGAAAGTGGATTGCAACAGTAAGAAGGAAACCGTAGGGTAATGGGTATGGTGTTTCAGAAGCTGACCATTATTGGTCATGGAACCTGGCGTGGAAAGCCCATTCCTTACTTTTTGAAGTAAACCGAAAGGAAACTAAATCCATACACAAGGAGGAATTAATTTTTTAAGCTTTATAAACACATGATTGTGAAGCCTGAGACACTGGTGGGAAGTTAAACATTTTTCATGTAATCTCATTTTACCACTGACAGGAGATGATTTTTAGAGCTTGGAAGTGATGTTTTTAAGCATTTGCAGGGACAAAAAATATATATAATTTTAGAAAGACATTTCCCATTCTGGATATTGACTTGTTTTGGTGCCATGACTGCTAATTTAAAAATTCCATGTGGGTTGTATAATGTTAAAGATCAGTCACTTCACTGGATGATCTTGGAGCTTCTTGTTCAGAACACCCAGAGATGATGGTGATCTTACATAATAAGAGTAGGATTACACAAATGCCAAAAAAACAAAAAACAGAAAAAATTTTAAACTTTATATCATGGGTAGAGAAAAAACTTGAAGGAAAATTAATGTAGGACTCCAATACTTCAAACAGCCATGTCAATTGCATATTTAAATTACAATTTTTTATTCATCCAGGTCCTTCGGACTTTAAAGCTGCCACTCAAATTGAAGCCACCATCGTCCCTTCATCACTTGAGTCATAAGATGACACAACACTGGTCTCTGACTCCATTCTTGTCCTCCTCCAAATAATTTTATAATGCGAGCCAAGAAATAAATTTCAAAAATAAAAGCAGCTCCTATCGCCTTCTCAAATCTTCCAATTGTTTGTGTCCTTCTGCGTAGAGATGGACTCTGCACCAACTCCTCCTCCCCCCTTTCTTCACTCCTGAAGCCCTAGTCTTCTCGAGTGCACTATCCTAGCTGTTCCTTTCAACATATTCTTCCATATGATTAACTGCTTACCTCCAGCCCTTTACAAGGCTGCCTCCTGTTCATTCTCTAGATTTTGCTTACATATCCCTTCCACAGAGAAGTCTTCCCTGATCTCACTTCCTATCTACCTTAGGTTCCCCGTAGTATATTTTCATAGCTTCCTGTGCCTTTCCTTCACTTTCTTATCACAGTTATTAATCATGTATTTGAATAATTATTCCATATTCATCAATATTCCATACACTAAACTCTGTACTGCAGTTACTATGTCTGTTGGTCATTAATGTTCTTTCAGCTACTACAACATCTGGCACATTAAAAGTGTTTAATATCCATTATTTTTTTAAAGGGAAGGAAGGGACTTAAGAAGCTGGGTATTATCAATTAATGAAAGTATGATCAAATCCAATGTCATCAGTGTGGATGCTGCCCCACTGTAGTGCTCAACTGAGAATTAAGAATGAAGGGGAGAAAGCATTGGGAAATTTGGATGATGAAACGCTAAATGAGAACTTGATATAAGATTAGGCTGTCGGTGTTGATCAATTTGTTCTAAAGCCTGTTTCTTATAAACCAGTCACCAAATTCACTTTTGGAGAAATATATAGGCCAATATAAAAGATACAGTTAAACTAGATTCCTATTCCTCAAGACTCCCTTCCATATGGAGCAGAAGCCAGCATGATAGAGCTCTGTTCCCTGAACCCTCTTCAAGGGGAACCTTAGGTGTCTTATCTATTGACTGTGGTTGCATAGAGTGATTGCGAGCTTTGACTTCTGTAAAGAGGAGGAAATTAAGGAAAATTCTGATCCTAAGACCTTCCTGGGACTCACCTCCAGTCAATTCCCTTAAGTCCCCTTCTGAGACTGGAATTGGAAGAAATTCTCCACAAATGAAAATGTTTTGGAGCCTTGCCTTAGAGACCTTGATTAATTCATGTAGGTAGATCTTGATTAAAGAGGTACAAGCAAAGAGGCTTTAGGTTGGGACATTAGGTACAAAAATGAGTTTGAGGAAAATGAAACACCCATCACCAGCAAGTGTACAATCTGATTTTGTCATCAAGCAAAATATACCCCCCCAAAAAATTTAAGCTGCCATGCTACAGCTATAATTCTATGATGATTTTAAAGATCTACAGAAAAATATCACTCCCTGATGAGAATAATTTCAAGTGAAGTTGACACCTTATTTTATAACCACTTACGGATTACAAAATCATTTTGTAATTTTATCTCATTTTATCCTACAGCAGCCTGGTAAAGTAAGTTTACTTTCATTTTTCAGATACAAAAACCTAAGGCTAACACACATTAAGTAATTGATACAAATTACTCAACTTGTAACTGGCTGAGATATGGAGTCTTTCTATTTTAGAGACTTCTTTAAATATCTCTAATTGTTCAAAAAGATTAAAGTAATTCTGAGAGATGGTACAGATCTAACAATCCTTACCCACCTACACCACACATAATCCATTCAGGGATTTCACAACCCTCACATTCAGAATGTCCACATTAACAGCGGCACACAAAAGTCTGTTTAGTGTCAGTTCATTATATGGATATGGAGGAGGATAATGAGCATCTACATGATTAGGAAGATTTTCTAGCCACGCTCCAGAGTTTTCTTGGATCTTATTGATTTCCCATTATTTAAATTATCCACAACTATTGTGTGGTCTAGATTTTTTAAATGCACTTTTTTCAATGTAAAAAAAATTTAAATATAGAAGCATAAATTAAAAAGCATATAAAACAGTAAATCCCTAAATATATGTAGCTGTGTGTGTATCATTTGCTAATGTATCTAACCTTTTAAAATCAACTGCTGGGTTGCACAGATGGCTCCAATTCTTTCTTCACTTCTTTGCAATATAACTTACTCCTTCCACCAAGGGAGTAGGGGATACTATTTCTTCATCCCTTGTCTATTTCTCTGCTCCTTGTCATAAGTCTTACCTTGTTTCTTTATGTGGCCAAAGGAATGTTGTGCTAGTTTTAGGCATGTACTGCAGGAGGTACTATAGCTTCTGCTGTCTTGCTGGGAACTGTCTTCTGTATAAACCATCCTGGACTAGTCTGTTTGAAAGAGTCAGGTGACCTACTTGCTTTCTTGGGGCTAACAGCCAATCCCCAAAAGCAGAGCTGCAAGATGACCAGCATCAGATCACAACACAAGTCAGCTAAGTCATGACTGAAAAACAGTCAACTGAGCCCAAATTGAACTGCAGACTCCCAAAATCATAAGCTAAATCAATGTTGAAAGCCACTATGCAATATACATATCTGCTACATCAATCTTGCTGCTCTCCCAAAAACTCTTTTTATAAAAGTTTATACTTTATACTGCTATATAAAACACCCCAGTCAACAGAGCCCTGAGTTGGCATCGAGTGATCTGATTTAGTTTCTAACTCTGCCATTGATTAGGAGTAATACTGAAAAAATATTAAGTACATTCTCTGAGTCTCATATACTACAGGCAGATGTTATGTTGTGTATTCTTTCTACTTTGATGGTTTGTAATAAACCCATGAAAAATTAAATACAAAATTGCTTTATATTTGTATTACACCCATTTTCCCTTTTCTAGGCTTTGGCTTGCTCATTCAGAAAAATTTAAGGATCGATTTGGCTCAAAATGTTCCTAAAGTTATTGTTGGTTGATGTTATCGGAGAATCAAATTAAAAAATAATGCCCTGTCTCACAGACACTGTGAAAGGTACACAATGGAACCATTCCTATATAACATATGGTCCCACAGCAAAATACCTACTGGGGACTATCTTAAAATGCATACCCTGTGCAGACTTGGTTTTATCACCCACATTGGAATGGTGGTAGTTTAAACATAGGATGGAGTTTGGGCACAAATTTTGTGATCAATTCTTTCTTAAAATCAAAATTTTAAGAAAGAAAACTCTTATGCCTAAGTGTTTCTCCATCCACTTTTTTTTTTTTTAATTTGTAAAGCGCCCCTTTGAATAAGGCAGAAATTCCCAAAGTTTTGGTCAAAGACAAAATTAAAATAACATGAAAGACCTTGTAAAAATATGTAAAAAGGCAAAAGCTCAGCCCTCTTCCCAGTTTACTGAACCAGACTTCCACAAGTCAAGTCTAAATGACACAAGCTACCTAGTTGATTTAGGAGCAAGCAGAAGTTTGAGAACTGTTAAGCTTGGTTTTTATTCTCCCCAGAATCAAGAATGGACACACTACTAACCTCTTTCTCATCATTTTCATATCTGCTACTTTGAGTAAACTGACTGATATAATTGTCTTTTATCCTTAAAGAGAATCTTGAGAAAATTGCCATTTTGATGGGAGATGTGAAGGAGAGATGAATTGGGACCTCTTTGGAGCAGTGAGAAATGTCTGATCAAACATTTCAGGCAGCAAGAAAACATCTGAGTCTCAGAAAGGACAAAAACAGAGAGGAAGAGACGAGGGAAAGAGTTGTAGGAAAACAAGTATCTTGTGTTTTCCTAGGGTTAATCCATGCTAAACTCTCTGGGAATCATGCTGCTTGGATTAGTATGGTTTAAAGATAATTGCTCTCAATTTGAGGTCCCATTATTCTAGAAAGATGAGCAAGTATAAAATACAATACAAACATGGGATCCTATAACTTCTCAGCATTGTAGCTGTCCAAAGCCACATGTATCATTTGCTCTTTTCTCTGCCAGATTTGCTAGTAAGATTTTTCTTGGGTCAGTGGCTGAGAATATTTTTCTTTGTTTCTTTTAGTTTCTAATTGACAGCATCCTTCAGGAAGAGTTGGCCTTACTGCTTGGCAAATGAAATCAACACATTCTATGAACATTATACCTCCTATTCTAACCATTCTAGGTTCAGTCCTTTAGGAAACTGCAACTCTGTTTTCTAAAGAAAGAAGAAATAAAAAATAAAAAGGAAGGGGTACGGTAGAGAGAAAGAAGAAAAGCAGTATTTAATGAACACATCATGCACAATAACAAATATATTATCACATTAATTCTCATAAAAGCCAATGATGTAGGTATGAGTTTTCTTTGTTAGCAAATGAAGAAGCTGAAACTCAAAAATTTTATATATAACTTCTCAGAAAGATAACTTTTAAATCTGGTTAAATCTGGCTCTAAAGAGAATAATTTTTCAACTCTTTTAGAATATGTTTGAAAACAAACATTTCTGGGAATACAGCAGGAATCAGTCAACAGGCTTGTAGAAATACATAAACCTCTCATCCTTCAGGAGACTTGCGAGGTGTTTTTTAGTAGAAAACTGCTGTCTAGGTCAATGTTCTTTAAACTGGATTCCTTCTTATTAGTGAATCATGACATCAGTTGGGTAACAACCAACAATATTTAATAAAATATGATACAGTGATATAGAATCAAATAAAAAATTCATGGGGTATCACATAATGAGAAATTTTCTAGACATCATCTTTTTTTTCCTATCGCATAGCTGTGTATATATGTACATGTAAACTGTCTCAATGAAAAACACATTTTTTAACATAGTTTGTTATGGAAAACAAAAACATTTTAAGTTGCTGGGCTAGATAATGGGAATGTTGCCCATGGCAGCTGTTACTGGGAAGTTACCTCAGAGAGAGAGGGGGGTCTGGAAAGGAGGAGAAGAGCAACACTACAGAAAAATGTGTCAAATTATAAGTTTCATAAATTGTGTTGAATAGTTCTTCTCTTTTTTTCATCTAATAGAGTCATTGAAATGCAGAGGTGAAAAGTTCCTGTAGCAAAGTCAGGTTAAAATCTGCAGACGCCCATCACCTGTGAGAAACTGAGTCTTCGGTTCAACTCCTGTGAGATTTTTTCCAGTGTTATCTTATACAAGGAGTATCAACATCTATTTCCCTGTTATCACGCATTGTCCAACACAGATGAGGCATTTCTTATTATCTCCCTCCTGAAGAACATACTCATCATTTATTCAGGACTTGCTGAGATGTACTCTATTTTCTTACTTAGGAAAAAAAACTCTGCTACATTTTCTTCCCCCATTTGGATCACATAAAGGGTGACTGATAATAGATACCAAGCCTCAGTTGTTCTGTTTTCTTGGCTGTGAGACTCTTGCCTGTTAAAAAGGCCAAGAAGAAATGTAATGAGGCTTAATATAAGGGAAAAAAATGCCAGCGCACTTGGCCAGCCATTCAGAATATAGTTCTAGCCTGAACTGCCACAGATAAAGGAACAATATTCAACGGAATCTGGTATGACGATTTTTTATTTGGCCACCGATAACCATTTACTGAACCTGAGGACATGGGAATTATCAATAACAATAATGCCTATTATCAGTGTAATGATTAAAAGACCACTTCAAAGTGATTTTACATATTTATCTCTTTTCATTCTTGTAACAGTCCTCTGTGATTAGGGAAGTATTATCTCCATTATTACAAATAAGAAAAATGAGGCCCAGATGAGTTAAGTGATTTATCCAAGAACACACAAGTCAGTTGCAAAGTTGGAACAAAACCTGTAACCACTAACTCCCAGCCCTGCATTCCTCCAACAGACAGCAGTGCCCTCATTAATTTTGCCTTATAATATACCTCTTCTGGTTGCCTAGCTGTCCTGTTTCACATAAGTATTTTTTAAAGTTTATGTTTAAAGGGGGAAAAGGGAAATGGAAGGCAGAGTGATTATTCTGTCACATCTGCTGAATGCAGCTAATTCATTGGTTTCATGAATATGAAGTGGTCTAGAGGAATATGTATCTATTTATGTAACAATCACATATGCTGGGAAAGTGTATGTGGTTGAAATACAGATACATTGGTTTCAATTCTAATATTGGTTTAAGTAAATTATATGTTAAGCCCCAGCCAACAAATATATCCGTTACAGTTAACTTCTCTAATTTGGTTGAAGGACCCTAGATTTATTCGGCAGTACATGTATATCAGGTTATGTAAAATTAATAGCTGAAGTTCAATCATATGGCTTTAATTAGGATGCATGGGTTGAGATGAAAAAATCAAGCGAGAGCTCTGGCTTTGATTATAACTGTATCTGCTCCAGTATCAGTTTCTGCAAAGGCAAATGTGTGTTGGCTTCAGTTAATACATGCTCGTTCAAAGAAACCATGCATTGGCTTAATCTTACTTTGAAGGCTGTCATTAAAATATATTGTTTATCTAAATACCAGTTTAGTTCACTTTATTTATTTATCCGAGAGTATTTACGGGGCCTGGAATAGAATTGTATACATTGAAGAAACAGTTGATTGTGTTATGTATAAAAGAAAATAGATTTATTTTTGTGAAAACTTCTTGGAACTTTTGAAAACTGTCCTGTTTCCAAGTCCATGTAGTTGTCTCCAAACTTGGATTTGGAATTTTGACTGACTCATTTTCTTTCCCCCTAAAAACAAAATCTGTTAGGAGAAAAGCACTGCTGGCTGGGTAGTAATGTTCTTCTCAGGTGGTTCCTAAACCTTCCCACTAAAACCAGGAAGAGAAATGAGTTTCATGGTCAATGACTTCCTTTGCATTTGCCTAAGACAAAGTCTTCAAGATCAAAATAATTTCTCACCTCCTCTGAGATATTTTCTGTGATCATTTGGGTTCTCAGTGAGACTTGTTTTCATGCCTTCTTGACTAGATTATCTTGACTTAGCAGCCAGACACCATGCTCTCAGTACTTGTCCATCTGCAATTCCCAGCTCCATGGGGTAGACACAGCATGGCTCTCTGTGCTTGTGAATAAAGGTGGTGTGGAAGCTGCTGGGAGAATGCAAGCTCCTCTGTGCTTAGAATGAGGCATAATCAATAGCAGGATCATTTAAACCCATGATGAGTCACAGCAGTTGGGGGGGGAAAGAAGTCCCAAACAATGAGTGGCAAGGAAAAGCCTGGATAGGCAGGTAGGGTATCAAAAATGTCCATTGTCTTGCTTTGGGAGTAGGCAGAGGTCTGAAATGGCAGACGATCAGAAGTAGAGAGCTCCACCATGGACAGCACATGAATGTTGCCTAAGGCCAGGCAGCTGAGACAGGCAGGCCTGGCTGGAGCTTGAGTAGTGAAGAGTAATTGCCATTGGCCAAGTCTGTAACATGTGCTCGACTCTGGGCTAACAATATCGAGTCTGGAGCTGTACAGACCTGGGTGTATCACAGTAAAGCCCCCTCCTAGCAGTATGGCCTGAGGAAAGCTTTTCAATATGTTTGCACCCAAGCTTCTTCTTCTCCAAAGTTGTTGCTGTTTATAAAATGGTTTGCACTACACCTGGTATACAGTTAGGGTGAGTAGTAGTAATCCCTATCATAGTTGTTCTTGATTCTCTTAATAACCCTATACTGCATAAATCATTACCCACATTACAGTGATCAGAAATCTAAGCCTAAAAAGAAAAAAAAAATGACTTACTCAAGTTTACTTAACTAGTAGGTGGTTCACCTAGGATCCAAATCTTCCTGGTTCCCAACAATACGATGTGTATGCTCATACCGACCTGAGGGGCCAGGGCATAAGGGCCAGCAGCATGTCATCTGTGACTCTGAAACACATTGCACCAGGCCAACTCAGGATTCCAGGACTGTTTAAGAGTATGATTGGTTTGAAATATTTGTGCAGGGCCTACCCTGCCAACAAGGGCAGAGCGACTTAGCTGGGGGTATTAGAGAACCTCCAAGAAAGAGGACCAGACCACTCCATCTAAATCTTGTCAGACTTTACCTTTCCTCTCCATTCTTTCTTCTCCCTTTTTCTTCAAATAGTATTCCTTTACTTAAGATCTGGGCTCCAAACCATACAGCCAAGAACATACTAAGAGAAAGATCTGTGTATCCTGGCCATCAGTCTAGAGATATCCTCCTCACAAATTACCTTGGTGCCAGAAACCCACCATAAAATATTCATTGCTTTTGATCCTTAAGTATTGTTAGTCTGCAAAATGTCTTCTATTAAAAAGAAAATGTCCCTTGGGGGAGAGAGAACCTTTTAAGCTATTATCAGTTAAACTCACAGTGGGTAGTTGGTTTATGAAAGTTGAGATTAAAAATCTTTAAGTATTGAAGGATAAAGAATATGTTTCAAGCAAAAAAAAAAAAAAGGTAAAATCCACAAGGGAGAGGAAGGCAGCGAAGGGATCACTGGAGGACAACACATCTTTTTCAATTTTTTCCTGAACTGTGGTGCTGCCGTTGTGCCCCACACACCCTCTTCCCCTTCCCTCTCTCTGCTGCTCCCACTACCCCTTTATGCAACTGATCCAGTCTCCAGAACCTGAGGTCCTGAAGGTGTTACACAGTATTGGGAGGACAGATGGGAGAAATATATAGTCGAGATGTGAAGAACATTACTGCATCTTGACTCTAAAAAATTCTCAATAGTTTCTGATCTTCCAGGAGACTTTGTTAAGAGTATGCGTGTTGAGGCCATGGTTCAGGTCCCAGTATTTCTAGGTGTTGTCTGTGTGACCTCGGTCATATTATCTTCATGTCCTTTCTATGACTCAGGTTTCTGATCTTAGAGCAAAACGCATCTTATGGTAGATATGAGGACAACTGAAATGTAGAGCACAGAGGCTGGGGCTTAGTAAGTGTTCAGAATGGGGCAGCTGATGATAAGAAAGTGCTCACATAACAACATAAGCAATTACAATACCACATGAAACCCCATATTTGTCTCTACTTGGGATGTTGGATATTCATGCTTCTGAACCACATTTGGACACACACTATGTTCTTTAGATTAGGACAGAGAGCCAAAACCTGAGTAAAGCAGAATGAAAGAAAGCATTTTTAATATGTGAAGACTGAATGAAAAAAACATATCTAAGTAAGTAGACTGCAGTCTCTTTCGAAAGGGAGTTGCCTAAGTCAGCTCCTCAGAGAGTGAGACTAAAGGGAGAATCTATAACTAGATTTCATTAAGGGTAGGGGGAGGGTGCTGTCCACAATTGGATGAAATAAAATTATATATGAAAGGGCTTATAAACTCACTTAATTGGAAGCCTGACTTTAAACTATTTGGAGCATACCAAAACATTAATAAATAATTTTTAAATAAAATTTAAAAGCACCTATAAGTAGCTCAATAAATGTTTGGATCCCATGAAATGACTCACAATAATGCAGGTCGTTAATCAACTTAAAGTCTCTTATCGTACATATTCAAAGGAACAGAGGGCTATGTCCTATGCCTGCTAGAGGCAAATAACCTTTAGCAGTAAGGGCTGGTCCCTGAACACCTAACTATGAGAAAGAGAAAGGATAATTTAAAGCTCTAACAGTTCTGCTATCAGAATATTTCTTTAAGAGGAAAGGGCCAAAAACTCATGTCTAGGAAATTTTCTGGTTTGCCTAAAGAGTTCTGACAAGCCAAAAGAATAAATAACAATGATAATGGTGATGATAATGACCATACCATCCTATAAATGCTTGATATGTCATTAATATTAATGCCCACAACCATACAACAGGAAGCTATTGTCCTCAGGTTAGAAATTAGAAACTGAGACCAAAAAAAAAAAAAAAAAAAAAAAGCATCATTTTGCACAATGTGACACAGGTTGAATTTGTCAGAACCAGAATTCAAATCTGGGAGCTCAGACCTTAAGGACACACCCCTTTAGATTGCATCATGCTTATGAAAACAATATGACAGAAATATGCAAGGAGTTGTCCAGAAAGTGTCAAGGTATCCTTCCCAGAAGACCAGGTATCAAAAAAAGGCAAGATATCATCCAAGGAACTAATCAGCCCCAGTAGCATTGAAACTTGACTCCAACAGTAACTATTCAATTAATTATTTCCATGAGCAAACACTCTTTTTACTTAAGAGACCAGGTCTGCCTGCCCAATCATGTTTGACTATGTTCTGTCCAAACTCTCATTTGTCACAGGCTCTCAAATTAGCAGTCTATGATATTGAGCATAAAGCTAAATGACCTTTCCCACTTTGCTGGGTTAAGATGAAAAGAATAATTTTGCCTACTGCAAAATTATGCTCAGGGCTTAACCTTGTGCCTTAATTCTACTTATAAATAAAGCACAGTCATCCATGGGCAAATTTTATTTTGCTCTACTTTAGAATCTTGCTCTGTGAATTGAGAGCCTTGCATTCTATTTTCAGGTCATGTTTTCTAAGGATACTTTGGACAATTGACAGTTTTTAAGTTGTCAGCCCTAGTCCTCCAAGGGATTTTGATGTATCTTGTATTCTGGCCTGGTCAAAACCACAAAGCACACAGTGAGACAAGTATCCCTGGCACTGGAGGATGATGATCAGAAACAAAGCTTCATAAATCCAGTAGACAGGGAAGTAAGCAGTAGGCAGGGAAGAAGAGAGAATTCAAAGGATGTATATATTGAAGACAGGACTTCGAAGGTACAGAATAAAGACTGTAGGACTCTCTGAAAGTAAGTAGTCCCAATCCCAAATTCTTTATTTCCTCTGAAAAGCATAGAAAGGCTGAAAAACATGGAAATTATAGCAGGTAACCAAGAGGTAGAAAGACAGACCAGCCAATTGTTTATAACAAAGGATAAGTTTGCCCAAACTCCCTGGTAATTTTTTTTTTAAATTATCCAGGGGAAAAAACAAACTTAAAATATGAATAGTGGCATTGTAATTTTTTTCATGTAAATGAACATCCTATAGTCTCTACCTTTGGCAAAATAAAAGAATTAGAGGCGTTTCCCCCCCCAAAAGCAGCGATGAATGGAGTGAAGGCTGCTGGTGTAGCTGATGGTGCAGGAGAGGGTTCCCAACTATTGGGCTGAGATGATGTAGATCAGGAGCTATCACTTCTCCAGCCCCACATGGTCAGTACTTACATTTTGACCAGGCTCCCGTCTCATCCTATCACTTCTTCTCTGGGACCTACTCTTCCTATTGCTCTGCACTTCCCTCTCCTGCTCATCTGGTTTCTCTCTCTCTCCTGCTTCTTTCTGATCCTTTTGCAGCCCTGCTTTTAAAGACAGGAGTTGTAAGTATTGTGAAGTTTCTCCTCAGAGCATCTAGGTCAAACCTCTGTGCTGCTAAAATATTTCTCAACTCCTTAACTGGATAGATGAGTGCTTGCACACTCCCCACGTGCTATGGTAGAGCTGATCCCCGCCCTGGTGTCTTCTTCCTCTGTGGCCTCATGTGGACATGTTCACCTGTGTTCTCCTCACACATATGTTGACAGAGTCATGCTTACTTTGCCTACCTCATTTTATTTCCTGGGAGTTTCAGAGAATCCAAACTTATATATAAATGTATGTGTTGTTTTCATCCCATCGTTTGACAAATATTTACAGAGTGCGTACCATGAGAAAAATGATTGGAAAGTGGAAAAATACTCTGTAAATATTATGATTCCTCAATTTAGTGTCAGGCTGTGGGGAGGAAATCTACAACACAAGCTTTCTTTGTTTTGTTTTGCCCTAATATAAAACATACTACTGATAAATGGACTGATTTTTTTTTTAACTTTTCACATACTGTGGATACCATGTTCAGAACTGAATAAGAATAATAGCTCTCTGTGTTTTCAAAACCTATGGAAGCAGATAGAGAATGAGGGAAAATAGGTGTATAGCAGTTGGCTTTTCAATGGAGGAAATAATTCCTTTGCTCAGCCTGAAAGATAAAGCCCTGTAATCACTAAATCAGGCTGTCTTCTAATCCATACTGTTAACATCCCCAAGGCAAGAAGTCCTCCAATGAATAAATGCTTCTGAGAGTTCCAGAGAGCTATGCCATCTTGAAAGTAAAGGTTTGACATAGTGCATTCAACGGAATACTAAGAAAGACGACCTTCCTTGAGTCCTCACAGTGAAGGAAGTACTCCTCCCTGTCTGCTGCCATCAGCACTGGAGAACCCCTGAGCTCCCTTACTCCATATGCATTAGTCACGCTGGGCACAGCTCTGTCATTACTGACTCATTCTCATTCAGAGCCCAAGTTCTCCCGTCAGCTATTTGCCCATGCTGCCAATCAACTTCCATGCCCCTCTTTCAAAATCAGTGGGCAAAAGGAGCATAAATATTCAAGGGAAGAAAATGAGCAAGCACAGAAGTGGGCAAGGCTACCTGTGACTCTAAGAGGGCAAGAGAAATTCTTCACACATGGACAATTTTAACAAACTTTGCATAGAGGGCACGACCCTGCTATAATGTTTTCTGAAGCACTGGAATCTAGATTTGAATCACCGACTCTCAAACAGGGCCAGGTAAAACCCTTGTTAGGCTAGAATTAAGGGTATGTCACCAAATACGTAGAATTTCTTCCCTGCATCCATTAAAATCAAGGCAATTAGGAGTGACAAAGTGTGTAGGGTAATTTAATGCAGGCACTTGCTGAACTAATTTATGCTCTGGAGCCTGTGCAGTCAAAAGGGAGTTGTCTGGCAGGGAGGTTTGAACATCCTCTAGTTCATCAGAAATTCTGAATGCCAAGTCTTGACCCTAGAGACCTGCTTCCTGGGATATCCTCATTTTCCGAGCTTCATAACCCATGGACACTAAAGTGTATATATAAATATGTGAATAAAACCTTCACTAAAATCAGTGCTGAAATTGAGGTTTTACTCTGATTTTCAATGAAACTACATGCATTCCACCTCCCGCCCCATACTGTCAAAGCATCAACATCAAATCATTCTTTGGTCTGCCAGAGTCAGGTCCAAATCCCTGTTTAGCCATTTAAAAGTTTCTGACCCATGCCATATCATCAAACTTCTTAGTCAAATAAGATAATACCAGTTTCTATCTCTTTGGATTTTTATGAAGATTTAATTAGATAAGGCATGTAAAACACTTGGTAAAGCACTTGGCATAAAAGTGCTTAATAATACTTATTGTCATTATCTCTAGTATTATTTTTCATAACAATTATTGTATTTTCAGCCAGTAGTGAATTAATGGTTGTATAAAACTAACCTCTTCCTTCCAAGATTCTTTCTTTACATTTCTACCTAAACATAGATAACTTTAAAACATTTTTAGCTTTTCACTGAAATATACTAAAATGTAGTACATTTTTCTGGAGAAGGAGGAACAGTAACTTTATTTCCAAACAAATATACACAAACCAATTCTAACATTTAAGATGCATATAAGTAATAGAGAATGCCTCCTGGCATCAGTTTTTACATCCAAAATCATCCTAAGCTGTAAGTTTTGCTTATAGAGAACAGGCAAAATTTTGTCAACTTCTCTCCTGGAAGATTCTTCTCTGGAGCTCTTTATTTAAAAGGTATAAAGATGTCCAGAGTAACCCACCTTCCTCTAAACAGAAACAAATTTCTTCAGTTCTCTAGACACAGGCAACTATAGGAGGGCTTTTTGTGTTAAAAAAAAAAAAAATGTCAGACCTAACTTCCATTGCCATGAGGATTGGGGAACAATGATGTAAAGAGACCCATGCTTTCCTAGTGACTCATTCTACACACAAGATCAGGACTTCTCAGGCCCCCTCCTATGCACATCAGCGAGTTGCCATTCATTCATCTCAGCAATGCACTTCCACTGCTGTCTTTTGTGAAATTAATTAATTAATTAAAAGAAATTCTCCTAAGATTTGTTCTATGATTTTACATATGATTAAAGTAAATATAGTTGGAATAACCTGGGAAGGAAAGAGATTCTTGTTAATTGCGTTTTAGCAGAGGGTTAACTAGAAAACATTTTTATTTTACTCTTCTTTTTAAAATGTATGAACACGCCTTTCTCCCTCAGGAATTACAGTATTACCCAGCGGCTCACTATGATATTTTTTGTAAAGTGATAGAATAGAACAAGAATATTTCTAAAGTTTCTTCCATTTTTATTATTCTGTGAAGCTGACCTCAATAGGTAACCTAACAGGGGTAAGAGGAACCTCAACATGTTCTCTACAAACCATGCTTTTTGGAAACAGTGGTTTCCCACTATGGTTTATTTATGTAAGATATTACCTTGATAAGTTCCCTACAGCTAGGATGATGGCTTAGTAATGGGTAAAAGTTCAGACATGGGTCAGCTGAGGCACAGAAGGTCTGAACAATCTAAGATGCTAGGTTTGCCAGGACACTAGAAAATGCCAGCTCAGGAGAGCAGCCTACATGAGAGAAAATTTCCTCTCAGGTTCCTGATCTGAGGATCTGCAGAAACACTTTAATGCCTTTGCTGTGACTTCAAAAGGATAGAATGAGCCCTTTAATCTGCAATTATCTAATTAGCAGGAATCTGAAACCAAAGAGGAAAATTTTCGATTATTTGGATTATATTTTCAGCTTAACTACTCCTCTTATTCAACTATTACCTCCATCTCAACAAAGTCGGCCAACAGGTGCTTAAGAGGTGAATGAATTTCTTGGGTGTTTTGATTTTGGAGGGAGATGGGGCAAGTAGTAGAAATGGTTTAGAAATGATCCTTGTTGACTCTATGCTGAAATTGTGGATGTTTACTTTGAAATCCACCATTCCTCAGATTCTTGTCATGGTTTGTAAAAGAGACTGACAGCTCTGTTATCTCTGAGATGCCTGTGTGCAATTCCTATTAGTGTGAGCAGTGTTGTAGCCGGACAGCAATGTGAGACTCTAGTTTTTCATCTTGCTCTAAAGGGTGATGTTGAAAATCAGCTTTCAAGTAAACTGTAAGAAGGTCAACATATCCACCTAAAGATCTGGCAAATGGTTCTCTACCATTGATCCAGAATGTTCATGCTAGGACGATAGAGAATTGGAAGCAATGAAGTACAACTTTCTCAACTTGGAGATAAGGACACTGAGTTTTAGATATGGTATCCCATTTGCTCAAAGCCATGATGTTTGGCCTACATGGGAAGCTGCGACTATATCCAAGGACTCCTCACTTCTCTTGCAGTGCTCTTATCCTCAGTGTAATACAGAAGTCCAAACAAAAATGTACGGTACGGTCTTCTATTTCAAGAAATGTTGTCACAACGAAGATTAGCCAAACATAAACAGTGAAATGAGACAAAATATATAAAACAATTGTTTTTAGAAATTGGACAGTAGGTAGTACACAATTGTAAACACCAAGAGAAGAGAAACAAATAATACAAGCCCTACTCCCCTGAGAGAGAGGACAACTGAAACAGAGCCCTAGTGTCTCAGGGAGTCAAGGAGATGGAGAGCAAAGATTAGGAAGGCTGTGTTCATTGGAAGCTGCGGAGCACAATTTTGAGAGGGAGAGATATAGGAAAAAAGAGCTTTGGAAATCTACATAGTGCCTTGCTTTGTACTATGCTGCACTTGTATAAAGTGAAACTTCAAATACCCAGGTAAAGAACTGCATTGTACCTGAAAAATTCCCAGAACTTACACAGATGGGAGAGATTTTGAGCACTGATAAGCCAGTCCCACTGCTCTTGGGCACTCTGTCTTTTTTGTTTTTGTTTTAAATTTGTCTTTCAGTTATATAATTTGTATTGAAGAATGCTCATTTTCTAATTTTTTTTTCTCAACTTGGCTGTGTCTGTGGATGAGCTGATTAAAGGATTCCTTCATCTCTACTATTACATTTTCTAGTTCTAAAATTTCTATTTGTCCCTTTTTAAAAATTTCCACCTCTTGGCCGCATTTTCTCATCTGTTTATGTTACCCTCCTTTTCAAGGAGCTCTTTTAATCATAGCCTTTTTAAAGCCCTGTCTTAAAATGCCTACATGAGTCATCTCTGATTCTGGTTCTACTTGTTACTTTGTCTCTTGATAATGACTTGGTTTCACTTGACTTTTTTTCCTATGTATTTTAATTTTAAATTGAATGTAAGACATCTTAGGTAGAACAGAAAACTGGGGTAAATATTATTTATACCTAGGCATTGATATGCTTCAAAATTTCTTCCCAGATTCTTTGCTCTTGGGATGTGGGCTGGATTCAATGGCTGATTTTCTCACCCTGCAACATTGGGTCTTTATCTGTGCCTAGGAGTAACAAGCTATTTTTCCCTGACCACAGTAGCTTAAGTCTTTTAAAAGAAGCAGTAGAGATGGCAGACCTTCATCTATTTTTCAAAGTGGAATCTATTTCCTCTTTCTCACCTGTACAGCTTAGGGAGTCTTTCTCCAGTCTCTTTTCCTGCCTTGAATTTTTCTCATCATCACCAGATGGAAGTCTTTTGAAAAAAGCCTGCAAGTGGATATAAATTCCTTGTCATACCAGCCCACATTCAGTCTTTAACAATATGTTAATTTAATTCTTCTTACCCTCTTGTATGGTAACTGTATTGTCTACCTGTACTCTGCCATAGGGGACAGAGACAGGTGTCCTTCCAGTCTTGGAGGAGGGAGGGAAATGATCTATCCTTGGATTTCAGGCAGTTTTCCCTGTAACTTCAGATGTCTGATAGGCTTGAGAAATAATCTGAGTTTGTATTTTACCAAACTTTTATTCATTGTCAGTGTAATGGTAATAAAAATTCTAAGTGTAATAGGGCAAGAAGAAGAAACATAAAATGTTGAAAATAAGAAATAAAACTAACATTATTCATTTAAAATACCATTGATGTTAAGGTAATGTTAAATATTCTTTTGGTTTATGGATGCAAATTGGGCAAGGCCACTCAATAAAAGGTCAATACATAAAAATCAATCATCCTTCATACCAGCAATAAATTAAAATAGAATGAAATAAATACCAAGTATAATTACTGTAAAAACTGAATACATTTGACTCATGAAGAACATGGTGGTTAGCAGCACTGAACCTCCCATGCAGTTGAAAATCCACATATAAATTTTGTCTCCCTCAAAACTTAACCACTAATAGCCTACTGTTGACTGGAAGCTTTATTGATAACAAACAGTCTATTAACACATATTTTGTATGTTATGTGTATTATATACTGCATTCTTACAACAAAGTAAGCTATACAAAAGAGAATGTTATTAAGAAAATCATATGGAAGAAAATATACATTTATGGTACTGTCATATTTATTGAAAAAAAATCAAACCTGTGTTGTTCAAGGGTCAACTGTATATAGGATTGAATTTAATGAAAGAGGTTTATGTTCTCTTTGAACAAAACTGAACTACATTAATAAGGGTTATTCCCATGAATTGGAAAGTTCAATATTGTCAATTATCTCAAAATTGATCTACATACCCAATACAATCTCAGTCAAAATCTTAGCAAATTTTTTTTGCTAAAAAATGTAAAAGTTGATTCTAAAATATTTGAGAAAATTCAAAGGCCAAAGGATAACTAATCCTGTATTTTAAAAGAAAGGTATTAAAAGATACTAACATAATTAAAACTGTGGGATTAGAGCAAAACTGGTAGATTAATGATATAGAATACAGATTCTAGAAACAAACCCCTACATACTTGGTCACTTGGTTTATGTTGAAGAAGACTCTAACACATATGAGATAAGAAAATTGTTTTTAGAGCTGATTTTAGTTTCACATGCAGGTGAAAGAAATAATACAGAGAGATCCTATGTAGCCTTACCAAGTTTCATCTGATACTAGCATACTGAAAATTAAATCACATCATCATATCCAGGATATTGGCATTAATGTGGTTAAGATACAGAATATTTCCATGACCTATTGCTTTCTTGTAGGCACACACTTTCCTCCTGCCCCTACTCCTCATTCCTAAGTGTTGACAACCACTAATGTGTTCTCCATTCCTATAATTTTGTTATTTCAAGAATGTTATGTAAATGGAGTCATATAGTATATAACCTTTTGGTATTGGCTTTTTTTATTCATAATAATCATCTGGTGGTTCATCGAGTTGTTGCATGTAGCAATAATTTGCTCCTCTTTATTGCTGAGTAGTATTACATGATGTGTATAAACCACAATTTGTTTACTTAATCACCCATTAAATTAAATCTGGATTGTTTTTTATTTCATCTATCATGGTTGAAGTGACAGTACTTTAATCAGAGATAGAAGTGGACATTAGATATATTTTAGAATTCTAGCCAACAGGACTTGATAATGCATTAACCATGGAAGCTGAAGAGTTAACAATTTTTCATGTTTTGATCACCTGGGAGAGGAGCTACCTTTGATGTGCAGGGTTGATGCTGCCTCTTTCTGAGTTATGAGGACTGGGGGAAAATCAGTTTAACAGGAAGTAATGGAGATTTTTTTTTCCTTAAACCTTGCTTTGGATATGTTAAGACTTAGGTACCTACTATATATCCAGAAGAATATTTCCACTTTGAGGCAATTAATCTAGTGTTCTCCTTGCTTAGAAGGCACTCTGTCTTTTGCATGGCTGCTCTTTATAGCTATTTAGGTCTTGACTTAGAAGTTACCTTTCCAGAGTCTTTCCCTGATCACTCATCTGAAGTAGTCATTCATTTTCTGTCCATTTACTCTATTGTAATTTTCTAGATAGCATTATTGCTAGCATATATTATCTTATTTGTTTATTTGTGACAATACAAGATGAACAAGAGCAGGGCCTCAGTGTAACCTGGTAGGGACTCGATGTAAATATTTATGCAGTGAATGAGTGCCATTGGAAACAATCAAGCCAGGGGACATTTACACCAGAAGACCAATAGGTATTACCAGATATGGTAATGCCTACATCACACATTCATGAGGATTAGCAGCAATAATCCACATTTCTTGGCAGTATTTGTCACACAGTAGGCACTCTGGCAATGATAGCCAAAACGATCACTTCTACTAACATGCTACCCGAATAGTTTTGCCTTCTCAGTTAGTGTACTTTTAATTAGTGCCATACAGCACCGCATCTGCCACTTAAAGGGAGGATCTGATCAGAAGTGGACAGCGTTGTATATTAGTAATAGTAAAATACAATAATAAATTTTACCTTTGTTTATTTAACTAAATTCAAATATGTTTATATTTCTTATCCCAAATTCAGACTAATAAAAACATAGGCTCATCACAATAGATACCAAAAATATTAAGCAAACAAAAAATTCACAATGTCTAATGACTTAAAGCCCGCATTGATACATATAGTACAGTCACATATGCAACAACAGAGCAGCCTGCTTCATACAGAGTTATCCGGACCCACCTGGTAAACCTGGGTCATCCATACCTGGGCTGTGTCCCTTCCTTATCCCATTGATTTTTCTGGGTATTAGTTATTGGTAACCACATTCTTTTCAGTTGTTTCACAGTCGTCATGGAGCAGTCCATGCTGGATGGGTCTGTTCTTTATAAAGTACTCAGAGAAAATGAAGTGAGCACATTGCTGAAGCTCTGTTAGGACTCTGGGCTTCTGCTATATAATAATCATTATTTGTTTGCGAGCTTTCTGAATGATTACATGCAAATCTGGAGGCCAGCCTTTTATTTTATGTCAACAGGGCAGAAGTTGTAAGCCAAAGTGCATATTTTTTTCCTACCTTTATCACCCTCCCATATTCAGCCCCCTCAGCTTATTAAAGATTTGCTATTGAAATGGAGGTCAGGGGCATGGTTAAAGTATTTGGAGAAAATCACATTCTCTCTGCCCTAGAAAAATATAGCTCTCTGTGAGGAGGGAGAATCTCTCCAGAGATGACTTCTTTGAATTCCAGAGGGTCGCATGTTTGAAATGTTAATATGCTTTTATTGGATGAAAATTTTACCTGCAAAACATTTCTGAAATATGTACCTGTCGAATATTCTCCCCCCCTAGGGACAGTCTTCTCTGTACATCAAAGGCAACTCCTCTCCCTGAGACAGCGCTCTGCAGTGGGAGAGGTGAGGCCTGCTGTTACAAGGCCGCAGGGCGCTAGTGTTCACTTGTCAGTTCTCAACTGTCCTATCTACACTGTTTGGGGATCGAAGACAGAGAAAAAAAACTAGCAAGCATCATTTCCTATAAAGCATTTTCATAAGATACCTGTACCTTTATGACCTTGGAAATATCAATCTCTGTGGTTTAGATGGACCAAAAATAGGTTCATCTTTTTCCTTGGAGTTTCTAACCCCCAGTCATCATAAAAATGCAACCCCTCTCAAAGTGGAGAGAAGTGAATCTATAGAAAATCGCTGAGTCATACTAAATAATGGTGGCAAACTAGAAAGCAGTGATTGTCAAACCTTTGCAGGCAGTGCATCCACAGCAGCTGGAGGGCAATTTCCCACGTGATGGTAATGCTGCTGATCCAGGCACCGCACATCCAAAACCATTTGACCTACAGCCTCTATCTGCCATAATTCTTGTTATTCCTGTAGCTCCATTTTATTCTGGTTCCTGCTCTTCATATGTAGTTTTTCTTGGGATTCTTTCACATGATTTCTCACTGGAATAACCTTCAGTAAATCTCTGTTGCTTGACACCAAAACTGACTAAAAGACAAGACACCAAGTTCTTTTTTGTTCATCACTTATGAAATACTCACACTACGTGCATGTGTGTTATGTATGGAGGCTATGAAATACTTAAAATCTTTGTCTCGGCCCTGTTTATGTTTATAATCATCTGGGAGGAAATCTTGCTAGCTCTTTGAGCATCTCTTCTCTCCAATCTCAGTGGGGTGGAATTCAAGTTGGAAGTAATTCAACAGCAACAAACACATTTATGGCTAGACAGTAAGAAGGCAGAAGGGTCAAGTAAATTTGTCTGGAGGGTGTGAAAAATCATTCTTAATCTCTATCTGCATTCAGGCCTAAGCCTATAAAATAGGAATTTCTTGCCAAACTTCCTACACTCTGGGGTGAGTACTAAGGAAAAACTGATGCCTTCATGCATCCCATTACATGGGAAGAATCTAATTTCAAACAGCTGAGATGATGAGAGCCTGAGGCTGACAGTCAATGTTCTGCATGTCTCTGTTGAGCTGTAACAGTTCCAAAGGTTGTGGATGTTGTATTGTCTCTTTTCCTGACTGGTGCCTTCTGTTCATGTTTGTTTGTGTTTGGGGCTGGGGTACAGCATGAAGCTGCCTGACTCTGCAAGTTCAGTCAGTCTTCCCGTGTTCCCTGATGCCTAGACTAGGAGTGTGGGATAGGAGAAGGTAAGACACCCGCATGTTGTGGACTCAGGTCCAAACCATGTCACTCAATCTGGTTTTATAAGCAAAGACTCTAAATCACTGTGACCTTTTCTTCTTGTGCAAGTGTCTCAATTTCTCCTAGTTCCAGATGAAAGGAATAATCTTACTACAAACCCCATCTGAGAGATGTGAGTAGGTTATTGGACTGGGGGCTGGCAAATACTCAGAGTAAAGCTAGAGAAAGGCATGCTCAGCAGAAGCTTGAGCCCAAGCATATTGGTTCAAGTAGGGAAGAATGAGCAAGTAACCAGGCAGATGATATGAGCAACCCCAGACTGGACCTTCAGATTCTAGGCTGGGCATGCAGGCGTTAAGAACTCAGTCCTGGCAACAAGAACATGAGCTGTCTGAGAAATATAAAAAGCTGTCTGAGAAATATAAGGTGAAAGAATGATGGTATGGGCTAAAGCGTAAGACAGCAGAAATGTTAAGTCACACAACCTAGAGGACAGAGTGGAGAAGAGATAAAACTCAAGACCAAAGGAAGTGAAACCCACATGAGCATTTCTGCCCCACCCCATTCCACAGTGGAATCTAGTGGGTTCAGTGTACTTTCATATTTTCAATGATTTTACTAAGCATCAATCTTTAGTTTTGTTCTCTTTTCATTTCACTTCATTTATTGGGTGTTTGTTTTAAGATCGAATAAGAATCGACTGCCAGGTTCTAATACACTGGTAAAAGTTGTAGTTTGCTTTCTGAAATCTCATTGAGCCAGACCAAAACTGGCTTTTGTTGTCTTGTAATTTGTGTTTGCTTGTTTTGTGCTATAAGCAAGAGCGAAAGCGGGAAAGCAATATTTTCCTAAAATAACCTAAGGGAAGACATCACTGGATACAAATTATTGATTGCATACCCCCCTAGTGGGCTTGTTATCCGATTGACAGTTTGTCCAAGATCACATATTAATGCTGTATCTTCTAGGAGAAATATGATATTCATTCAATGTTGAGTAAATCCATATATTAAAGCCAAACATTGATAAATAATGTAGGCCAATAACCCTCCAAAAGGCATATTTCCATATTTCCTGGAAGGGTGACAGCATGCTACTATTTTTAATGGCTCCGACTATTACTATCTCATATGTGTGAATGATGTTTCAGTGGTTAAGGCTCTGATTTATTAATTAGAATGCAGTTTTCAGTGTGCTAATGTTACCCTGAGTTGAATGATAAGCACATATTTTAAATATGAGGTTTGGCAATTGCACAATATTTTACATTGAATTGGAATATGTAAAGGCTGAAAATCTCTCAAAGGTATAGGGGATTCGGATCACTTCCCTGTGTACTGGCAGTTTAAAAACAGAATTAGCATTTGTTTTATCAAGGATGAAACAGAACAGGGTGTTACTTTAGAAGCAACTTGTTTTTCTGTGTTTTGTTTTTTCACGCTTGGAGGCCTTTCTCCCCACTTCTGTCCCCCTCTGCCCAACCAAAACCCAGATATTTTGAAACATGTTACTTTGCTATATTCTGTCTTTGCGACAGCAACATGCAAAGGTTTTTCTAAGGGAAACCCGATTGCCGTTTTCTTCTTAATATATCCTTTTTTTTTTTTTTTAAATTCTAGAGAAGTCCCCTTTATATGCCAACAAAGCAACAACTTTAACTGTGTGGAGTTTTGGGTTTTTTGTGAAGACTATAGTTACTTTCAGCCCACATTTTCATGGTTCCCAAGTCCTAACATGTCTCTTAATTTGGTGACATAATGCTCACATTCAAAAATGGGAAAAGCCTGTAACAGTGGGCTGGCCCTGTTCTTAGGCACCAACTTCATAATGGAGCATGTGAATGTATTAACTGCTTATTGGTTGTCCTTGAACTGTTTGTGCAATGGTAAACACAATACTGTCTGATGCTAACATGGCCTAAAAATGAGGATAGCTTACTTTGCAATGTTTAGGTTTTATTTCTTCTAAGTTCTGACTAAAAGAGAGTAAGAAACGTCAGGTTGGTCAAAAGTGGGAACTTCCTAACTCTGCAATTTGTAATGAGTGGAATTGGGAAAAATAAAGTTGACAATCCTTCTTGTGCCCCCTCTGCAGGAGAGCTGAGGAGTGTGCCTGTTCCCAAGCCTGGGGGTAGGAGCCTCCATTCCTCCTAGGTGTCCCTCTTGTCCTTTTCATGTCAGCATAATTAAATCATCCCTAAAGTCTTCACTGTCACTCATGGGAGGTTATAACCCTAAACACAAACCACCTGACATTCAACCTGGTCTAAGAGGAGAGCTCAAAAGGTCTCTGACTAAGCCAGCCTCACAGGCGCCTCCTCTATCACTTCCATCAGAGAACCATCACTCCTTGGCGAGCAGATAGTGGGGGTGAGCCAATGGGGGTACCTGGAGGAAGACCCTGTAAAGCAGATCCCTGCCAAGGCACCAAGGTTAACCAAGGTCATTTTTAAAGAAAAGGCGAGCAGGGGACAGTGATTAGAAGTGAGGCCAGCATGATAGGCAGAGACAAGTTCTTGTAGTATATTTTAGACCTTTGTTAGAACAGTGGCCATATGGTGAGGTAAATGGGAAGCTGTAAGATGTAGGCAGAGGAAGGACATGCTTTAACTCACATTTTAATTGATCTCTCTTATTGCCATTGCAAGTTGAGGCTGTGGCAGAGGTAATGGTTCAAATGGGGAGTTTAGTTAGGAAGCAGGGAAATAAGGAAGGGGCATGATGTGCCTGGAAAAACACAGTAGGTCGGTTTTAGAAGAACCTAGAAATTCTTTGAGGCCAGGCAATGAGGTAAGAAGAGCCATTGAAAGGTTTGATTTTAGTGGGTCTTGTGTGTTTTACCACTGAGTTTGGATCTCTTCTTTAGGCAGGGAAGAGCACATGAAGATTTCTAAGCAGAGCCTGATATGGTTGTAAAGGCACTTTACAACATAACAGTGACATCTTCCTGTTGGACAGAGTCCATATTGAAGGCAAGGAGGTCAGTTAGAAAGGGACTGCACTGGTGTAGAAGGGACTAAATGAGTTAAAGGAATAGCAATGAGGAAGGAGAATCAGGGACTAACCTGAAAGCTTTTTAGAAATTTGAATTTTTATGATTTAGCCATTTAAAGAGAAAGGACAGTGGAGTTCCATTCAAGACCTTTACATGGTTCTCTTCTGCCAACTCTGTATCCTGCCCTGGAGTTCTGAGATTTATATGAGTCCAAGAGACTAAAGACTTTTGCTTTCCTTTGGAGCAAATTCATGTCCCTGGGTTTCATCAGCAGCTAACACGAGCACTGCCCATTACACCTGTTAGTCAATTATAGGGAAGAAAAAATAGAATACCTGATCATATGTACAGGAAACTTCTGCCTTTATGTTAATCTTTCAAATTCAGTATACTCCCTTTCTAATCATTTCCTATCACATTTTAAAGCCAGCCTGGTGTTAGCCCTCCAGTTACTTTCCTATTCTATGTGGATGTTTCTCCTATAATCCCTTGGTTTGATGTATGAAGACACAGTTATTACTGCAGTGGGCTCTACTCACACCCCTTCCATCATAGTTATAGCTGCAACCTAACAGGAACTTCACTGGAAATGAATGTGAGAAATCATAATGGCATTTTGTTCCATGCAGTTTTATTTAGGGAAATGCTATTTGGGACATAAAACAAGGGGCTGCCCTGGAAAGAAATAAACAACTGAGCCCCATAATGTCATGATTTGGTGTCAAGAATATTGTTTCCTGGGAAGATTCTGACGATGTTTTTATTTTATATTTCATTCCATCTTCTTTAATTTTATTTAAATATTAATTTATGACCTTCATTACCAAGTTAAAGATTTCTAGGGTGATTAAAATCTTCTGTTTTATGTGTAAACAGAAGGAATCCTTACTATAGCATAAGAAATGATGCCAAAAGAATGGCATCCTTTTTTCTTTTGCAATCACTTGAAGCCATTCCAATTTAATGAATATTTATGAAGCATTTCCTATTTCTAAGATACCAAGTGGTCACTTTAGAGGTGCAAAGGTGAGTGATGGGCCACAGTTCCTCTCCTCAAGGTTTTACAACTGAGATGAAGCTTCTACAAGATATAAATATAATGAAAATGGAAATGCTTCAAGCACCACGAGATGTGACCAGGAAGGAGAGAGGAAGAGATCACTTCTAGTTGCACAAATGGTAAAGTGAATGTGAGTATCCTGTTTAGGAATCAGTGATTGGCTCATGGTGGGTTCTGGGAGATTAGTCTGAGTCTTAAAACAGCTAATGGAGCAAAGGGATTCCGATTATGAGAATGAGATATAAAATACAAAAAAAAATTATTGTCACTGCAAATTTAAGGGTTGAGAGATAGTGAAAGATGCAGTGGATTTAGAGCTTAGAGTGAGGCGGTGGTATGATGTGATGCTGGAGAGGTCAGGACCACTCTAGACAAGGCACTTCATATCGCCAGAGGGGTGTGTACTTTATCAGTGATGGCAGTCATTGAATGCTCTAGAGAAGAGTGGAGCCTGGTAGTATAATGGGAGAGGTTGGCAGGGTAGGAGAGGCAGTGGTGGAGAGATCAGTCTAGTGATAAATAACTTAAGAAATGATGGGGCCTTTATCTGAAGTAATAGCAGTAACAGAAGATCGAACAAGATACATTTTAGAGTTATTTCAGAAGTAAATTAATAAGGTTCAGTAATTGCCTGCATATGGGAATTGAGGGTGAAAATGGACTTGAAGAGGATGGAGTCTATGATTAGAAATTAGCACTTGCTGTTACTAAGGAAAGAAAAACCACTCTCAGTGAACTAAAGCCCATTCATTTGATTGGTTGATTCATAAAATGGCTGTTCTTATGCATTTTAATATATTTCCAAGTAGGTATTGAAGAAAACAATTCAAAGGTATCCTAATGCATATTTTCCCTTTATTCTGCCTCAAATTGTGGTATAAGTGATGATGAGTTTTGGGGGTTTTTCCTTTTTTTTTTCACCTTTCTCCTTCCTTTTGTGGCTTAATAAACTGTAGTGGTGGGATGGAATTTATTTGCCTATCAACTTTATATCTCCAAAGCATTTCCTCTGGAAAAATAAACCAGAAACTCATCTAAAACAACAAAAATTATTGGCCCCATGGATATACAGATTCCAAGTTGTTGCATGATAAATTGCAAAATCATCACTACAATCAGCTGTTAGTGGCACTCTACAATGTGCAGTCATTACTTTGTTCTTGAGCAGCTCTGGTGTTTAAAAGGGACATTGATTCCAGTTCATCTCAGTTCATGTAATTTAGTTGTAGTTGTATATTTTAATTACTTTATACTAATGCAAGTTTTATAAAGCTTCTCTAGCTAATAAAGGAATCCAAATTTCTAACAACGCATGCAGTGGAAATAAAAATCAACCTCTCTATTTATGGCATCCTTTTCCTTTTTTTGTAGGAGAAGCAAAGTAATTTTTTCTAGTAGATTATATTTTTTCAGATGAATAAGTTCCCCTCAATATGTGACAGGAAAAACCTCCAATGCCATGGGATTCCCATTCTCTTTAGTCATTAACTAAGTGCGATTCCATTAGTCTGAAAGTTCCTGCCCTCCTCTAAAAGCTTGGCTTATTCTCAGGAACCTGATTACTCACAATGAACCCCTCCTTCTAGGTGTTCAAGGGTAGCTCTCTTGTTAGATCAAAATTATATCTTAATAATCCTATGTACTTAAAAATTTACAAAACACTTTGATATTTCTTATTTCACATTATATTCTTAACATTCTCTCAACCCTATGATACAAAGCAAGTGTCTATTATGGGAAAAGTGTCTTTCTCAATAGCCTACTAAAGCAAACACAATTTGAAAATTAAAGCCGTCACATGAAAAATACTGATTCTGAATAAAAAATGCCTTTGGTGTATGACTACAAGAGAGAAATTGAGAAATATTCAGAAGGTAGGATATAGAGGAAAGTAAGAAAAGGGTCTTGGAAATTATCATGTGGATCCAAATTCTGGCTCACAGTCAGTTGTATATCTTCTCAAGGCCTCCATTCCCCCAACAGTAAATCATGGGATAAATGGATAGACGTGTAAAGCTCTTAGAACAATGTCTTGCATCAGTTTTACAGTCCACCAGCCCCAGATGGACTTTTGTAATGCCTAGGTGTCCACAAAGAAAGCTGCTATGATATTGCCACAGTTCCTTCAAAAGTAGTTCCTTGATAGCCCTGTCCTCAGTACCTAACCCTTCTGTAAAATTTTCCTTGAAAAGCCTGCTGACTGAAAAGCTCTCTTTCCAGATGTGCCTAGTCTTAGCCTTGGGTTTTTATTCTGAGAAATCAGCATTAACTTTCCAAGCTGCTCTTCAGCCCTGATCTGTTCATTCTACTTCAAGCTGTTATTTCCTGGAATTCCTTGATGTTTATATAACAATGGTTTATTGTTCTAATATACTTTTGCTTGCATCTATCTGAATTTGAAGATGACTTGCAGATGAGAAAAGCCATTCAACAAGTTATCATGTCTTTGTTTTGCTCTAAAATCTTACCTTCTTAAACATTGTAGTATTCTGATTGGCTACAAGATAGCACAATGTTGGTTGTTCTTAATTTAAAATATCAACTGGTTACATGCCTACAATAATAGGTAATAAACTAATTAAATGTCCCTGTCCATGTATGTTCTTGTAAAGAATGTGTAGCTAAATCCAAACAGATACAATATCCTGGTTGGTTCTGGACTTTATGACCTCTTCTGGTTCATATTTACATGGGTTTAAGTGAAAGGAGACTTCTTCACTCCAGCCTGGAGATGCAAGGAATGAGTGCATAGACTTGTTTACAGGAAAGATAAGAGAATCATTAAGATAACAGGAGGGGGCACATGGTATCTGTTCCTCCTCTCAGGCTGCGTAACTGACTTTGAGCTCTTCTGGCAAGAAAGATGATAGCAATAGCTATGTTCAGAACAGACCATAAGGCTCTGCCACAAGTGGTGCCACTATGGGATCCAAACAGTCTGAACACAGCCCTTAAGAGAGGCGCATTCTAACACATACCTCTGCCACTCAAACATAAGCATTGTGTCAGAGTCCGGAGTATAGAGGTGGCACCCTGAAAGCTCAAGGACACACCAAAAGAGATACAAGTCCTTATTGCCAAAACAAAAAACAAACAAACAAAAAAATCTATCCGATGAAAAATATATTGGAGCATGTGAATTTTTTCCTTTTCCTTAGCAATTATTTTCTTTCTTTTAAACTATGAATTCAATTTCTTTAGTAAATATCAGGTTATTGAGGCTATATATTTTATCTGTGAACAGTGGTTGTTTGTATAAACATTTATAGCAGGGCAATTTTTAATATGTCAAAACTAGAAAGAACTCAAATATTCATCAATAGTATAGTGCATATATAAATTATGATATGTATATGAATCTAAACATGTAAAGGATAATATATGATTCTAAGAACACATATATTATTGCCATAGAAACAACATGTCTGAACATTCCAAATATTGAACAAATGCAAACACAGAATATATCTGTATTATTCTATTTATGTTAAGTTCAAAAACAGACAATACTGAGTTATGCTGTGAAATATCAGGATATCATTTCTCTGGGGAAGGGTAGGAATTGTGAAAGGGTATGGAGAATGCTTCTGGGGACTGAGAATATATTTCTTGGTCTGTTTTTTGGTTACATATCTGTGCTCAATTTTGGAAAATGTATTGAATTATACACTTATACTTTGGAAAATGTCCTCAGTCTTTTTTATATTTTCATAAATGTAATTTTTTAAAAAGTCACTTCCATGTTTATATGCGATACCTCTCAGCAATTCGAAAAAGTTGCTGAATAAAAAAAGTTGACAGCATGATTTGGAAAAAACTCCAAGTGTCAGAGATAACTACAACTCTGAACTCATTGTACATATTGAATGGGATGGCTTGGAAAATCATGTATATAGCAATCTAAAGAATTTAATTGTTTAATATTTAGTTCATTTACTTCATTATTTATCGTATCTCTCTCACCATATCAAATGTCCAGAAATTCGGAGTGACACTGTAACAGCATTTCCTGATCAACCAATCTCAAAATTCTATGGACTATTTTAACTACTAATTTAAACAGGTGTGATCTCTATATAAATCTGTTCAGAAATATAGTCCAAGTTAATATAAGACTTTCCCCTTGTCCTCACAGTTTGTATTTTACAGAATCCAGTGACTTGCTCTTCCACATTTTTGGTATATGGATGTTTCAGTCCCAGCTCCAATTTCCTGATACAAATTCTAATTTCCATTATTACTTAAGGATCTTCAGTTATGTATTTATAATTGCAACTGCAAATTATTTTAGTACTCTGAAATTTAATTCATTTGGTCTGGAAATGTGAATTAGTCTAAAGCTACTAAATAGCTTCATACTCTCTTCTTGATTTTTAAGTCACTAATCATGTTTATTCTACCTTATCCAATTACAAGAGTCTCTTCCTGAATTGAGAGTACAGAAGTAGGTAAAGTTGAACGATGTCACTTACTCTGGTATTTATTAACATGACACCATCTGTTCTTAAGCAGTATAATTTTCTCTTTATGTGTTTTTTATCTTATTCTTTTCAGAAATTTAGGAATGTTGTTGTTTTTTAATTACCCTTGGCATTTTTATAAGCCCAAACTCATTCTAGTTTTTCGTCTTTATGACAATTTACTACCATTTTTATGCTATTCTTTTGTGTATTTTGTAAATGCTGCTTTTATTTCTAAGATATCTCTAGGTGATCATAAAATTGTATGAGGGTATTATTCATAGAAGGAGAAGAGATTTTTTTCAAGAGCAAGAGGTATGGTTATAAGATTCAACTTTGCTATTCAATGACCTTGATTCAATCTCTTCATTTCTATAAGAATCAATTACTTCATTTATACATAGGAAATAATTATATAAACCTCAGGATTGTTTAATGAGCAAATAAATATACATGTAACTGAAACCATTATATACTACATATGCTAATATACTACATAATGCAATGTGTATATATAATATAATGTTAGCATGTATAGTATATAAGAATTGTTTATGTACTTCATAATATACTAATCACTAAGTTGAAATTGTCATCAAATTTCTCTCTTTCACACTTTTATATTGGTAGTCATTTTTTTCTCCTTCAGAGATCATGCTTTCTAAAATATTTTGAAGTTTTTTTGACTATTATCTATGATTTAGGTCTCCTACACCCAGCCTTTCATTCATAGATTATAATAAACTCAGAGCAACATGGTCACTTTCTCCCTGAGTGCCTGTCACTTCTGCTTCACCAATCAGCTCTTCCTTGTTAGTCAAAATTAATTTCATAGTCGTAGTTCTCATTGCCTCTTTAGCCTCCTGAGAGCTGAAACTGTCAAGAAGGCATGTCCAGAATTTATCAGATTTTTTAGCAGAGACTACCAGCAGTCACCTGGATAAGTAAGTCCCCTGCTGTCACTCACTACTGTAGACTGGGCACAGGATATAGTTCTCCTCCACTGGAAATACATTTTTCAGAGCTGATGACCCACTGTCTTCGTGGCATAGTGCATACTTCCAACCACATAATTATTTATATTCTTTTTTTTATACTATCCATATCCTCTCCTCTCAGTAAAAGCTTAGGTTGTTGAGTTTTTATTTAGGTATTCATCTTCCTAATAATTCCTCTCTCTTTCTGTTGTTTGTTTCTTTTTAATATTTTAGGCCTACCCACAAGTACCGTTTAACTTAAGTTGCAGGAGACTGAATTTTCTTCCTTTTGCAAAGGTATGAGTTATTATTTCCAGTTACCTTACTATCTACATTCTGTCCATATCTATGGAAATAGTTGAATCTAAATAATCTCCTCTATTGTTTTCAGTACTACTGATCATCTATGACATTACTGTTTGCTCTTCCCTGGTCATCTCTGCCTCCATATATTTTGCCCATTTTACAGATATATCTCTGCACTCTACTTTGCCTCTTCAAATTTAAATTTCAGTTGCTGGTTAAAACAACAACAAACACAGTTGGCTTTCTGCCAAACTCATTCTCTTTAATTTTTTAAAAGATTTTTGTTTATTTATTTTTAGAGGGGGCAAGGGAGGGAGAGAGGATGAGGAACATCAATGCATGGTTGCCTCTTGAGCACCCCCTACTGGAGATCTGGCCTGCAACCCAGGCATGTACCCTGACTGAGAATCAAACTGGCGACCCTTTGGTTCGCAGGCTGGCATTCAATCCACTGAGCCACACCAGACAGGGCCAAAATCATTCTTTTTAGCCTTCATAAATTCCCCTTCACCCTTTGTCACATGACTATTTTCTGATTTCATTAATGAAACTCCAGTAATCCTTCTATGTAGCCAATTACATGTTTACCCAGAGTCACTTCCCTTTTAAAAAAGAGACTTCCAAATAAAATAAAGACAAAAACATTCACCTACACTCCCGTTTCTTATGGGAGAAATGGAGTTATACATTTTTACGTATAACTCCAAAGTTGGTAGAATAGCATTTCAGAGTATAATCAGTAGATCAAAAATCTCAATAAGAAGCTTCACTCAAAAACTTTGCATTAGTATGAATTAAAATATACAACTACACCTAAATTACATGAACTGAGATGAATTGGAATCAATGTCCCTTTTAAACACCAGACCTGCTCAAGAACAAACTAATAACTATACTCACTATAGAGGATATGAGGGGCACAGTTTTTAAACATGTCAATTGGTGAGCCTACATGATCTCATTTACTCCTTTGAACAACTTGACAAACTGGGTACTACTATTATACGTATTTGCATTTGAAAAAAACTAAGACCTAAAGAGGTCAAGAAATTGATACAAGGTCACTCAACTGACTCAACAAATGCTGAGCTGGGATTTGAACTCAGGGATGCTTTATTTTTCAGTCTCAGCTTAACAGCTGACAAAATTACCTGTCCATAGTAATAACTATTTATTACTGCTCAATTAGGAGATACATAAGGTGTCTTGCAATCAAAACAGCTGAAATATGTATACCATTGATGGGCTTTATTGTGCACTCACCTCTCAATTATCTATGTCAAAATAATTTCTAAATCTCAGGAGAAAATGAACATACCCACTGCACATCTCTTCCTTCTGGCATTCTTTAGCATCTTTAAATCCTCTGTCATTCTTCAGAGCATAGAACATTGCATTCTCTTCTGTCCCATGTCTGTATTATACTGCCTGAGACTAAGAATTTGTACTACTTATTTTCCTTCTCATAATGAGCTTTCATTCTTCTTGATCTTGGCTTTGATCCCCCTTTACTGTCTTAAAATCGTACTCTTTTTAGAATTCTTATTTGGCATCTTCTTTCATGTATTGGAATACTTCCTCCTCCTTTTAAGCCATAATATTAAAGAAAAACAGCTTTTCTTAAATTCCTTCACTTGAGGGGAGATACCAGTTGGAAGTTACAAAACATGATTTATTCCCAAACCTCTTAGATTTCAAGTGTAACCACAGAATTTTTCTCTCCAAGGACTTTCTCTCTCTCTCTCTCTTTTTTTTTTTTTTTTTTTTTTTTTTTGCCTGGTAAATAGCCTGCAACAGAGGTGGAACATAGAACAGAAATAGATGTTCAGTGTGGATAGGGCCATCCTCATCACTAAAGGCTTAAGTTCGCTACTGATGAATTTAGTCTTGATTTAATGGACCAGATTGGGAAACTCAGCAAGTCTTTGAATCACTAGTAACTAATAATTATTCTTCCCTCTTTGTCCCTGTTCCATTCTGTCACAGAGCTCAGACAAGGTGTACGGAGGAGAAAGAACCCTTCCAATGCTGCAAAGCAGCCCTTTTAGCTCCAGACCCTGAGAATGTCTCAAGTCAGCTTGCTGCAGATTCCACCAGTGAGCTTTGACTTCTCAGCAATCTCTCTCTGGAGAGGCTTCCCAGAAAGCCATCCGTTCAGCTCACCCCTGAATGCACTTTGAGCAACCGGCTGCCTCTCCCGTAAGCACGTTATTAAAGGTCTCTTTTCAAAAGCAGAGATAGTGCCCTGGAAAATGCGATATTGATTTTTTCCCCTTCTTTTTCACTGTTTCAATCACTGCTCGTTTGAATGGCTTTCATTTTTAGCAACAACAAGAGAATCTCCGAAGAAAAGTGGTTTATAGGATCAGCCTGAAATAAAATCACCGCTCAATTTAAGCTCTGAAAAATACTATTGATATTTTAATAGAAGTTTGTAGAACCTATTGCGAGCTCAATAATAGCTACAAGGAGTTTATACACAGAAATCATACTTAGGGATCATTTTATTTCTTAGGTAGTATGTGTTAACAGCAAATAATGGTTTAAACCTTCACTCACTTCCATTACTGTATATATCAAGAGTCTCAAGAGTGTGGAAATGTTCAGAGTACTTCAGAAGGGGTAAAAGCCTTTCTATGACTCAAATGATTTGTCTCTAATTGGCCCTCAAAGAAAAAAAGCCGGGTGGTTTTCTCTTAAGCTATTTGCCTGTCTTGGCACCAGGAAATCCCAACTATCTTAGAGCTGAAAGGTCTAGAGATAATGCAGTTAAATGGATCTGTTGCATAGGTGAGACCAGCAAAGCCTAGGTGGTGGTAGGACTTAATCGAGGTGGCACAGTCTCAAAGTCCTGCTCACAAGTCCCTCTTTATGGGTACTTGGAATTCTCCTCCCTACCTGGATTTTGCTGACTATTCTCCTCCTTCATTTTCCTCCCCCGCTCTCCAAATGGATTTTCTCAGTTTTAAATCTTCCTATGCTGTACAAACATACTTGTTTATGAAGTAGACTAATGATATTACCACCCGAATTGACTTATTACTTAGCAAGAGAAGAGTGCTACCTTCAAGGGACATGTCAAGACCCACCTCACTCAGAAAAATCATTGTGTGACTTCAGTCCATATTAATATTACTACTTTTTGTCAACCCCTGTAAATACTGAAAATATGCCTTGATTAATCCTTAAGTATTCTACATGTGTATCAAGACTTCTAGTGAAGTCTTCGAAGTCAATGTAGATTAAGTGAACAGATATCTACTATGTGGTTAATAAATGTGTAAGGTACTATGTTATATGTTAAGAAGGATAGAAATTAAGAATAAAATATATTATTTTTCTTGAATTATTTATGTTTAATAAAGATGCATATTTTCAGTATACGACAATAGTTATCACAGAAAGATCTTGGTATAAAGGGAAACAGAAAGGAACTTCATAGGAGCAGAAGAATTTAGAGCTTGTCAAATAGTGGAATTAGAATCCTTGGGAAAATATAATGAGATTTAGTTTCAAAAATATGATCAAAGGAGAAGGAATAGGATGAAAAATAAGATATTGCTAGATTTGGAGAACAAAACTGTTTTTAGTATACTACACAGTCAGGGTAAAAGAACCTTGATTAGGAGGGAGGGAGGGATATCTTTTCATCCAATCATGTATGGAAATCTTTTATATGTAAGGTACTGTTCTAGGCACTAGGGGTAACTTTGAATTGGTAAGGTTAGGAGGTATTGTATTTAAAGCCAGACTAGCATGATTGCTGTGAAAAGAGAAAGCAAGAGTTAGATTGAGAAATGTTGGAGAAATTGTACTTGGTTGAACATGAAAAGCAAGAGATCCTGTATAACATAAAGCACTGACTTAGGTGTCATGAATAGGAGGAGGAAAAGTGAAAGAAAGTGATTGGAAGTGTGTGCAGAATGAGAAAGAGCACCAAGTCGATTAGGTTTCCTCCATAGTACTAGAGATGCGATATATGGTGGAAAATTTCTCTTTTGGCTTGTCTTTAGGATCTCCCTTTTTGTTCTTCCTCTATAAAGTTATTTGATTACATAGGTCTGCAACCACAGAGGCTGCCTGACCTGCCTCTTCTGGCACTAATGGGAGATGCAGAGAGCCATTGCCATTAGAAACAAGGCCAACTGCCATGGGAAAGGAAGTGCCTTAGTCTCATTAGAAGGATTCTTGCAAGTTCCACATGGCCAAGCACCTCTCATCAGGAGCTTACATGTTGCGGGGAAAGCCTTATGGTAACGAGAGGTATAGGATTTTCTGGCCTTTTCTTTTTTGTATACATCTTTCTTGGGAACCATGAAGGAAAATGGTGCTGGCAGTGAGCCATTCTCATTTTTTCCCCAGCAGAGGGGAGCCTAACATAACCCAGCTCTTTGATACAGGTTTCTGGTTTCCTGTTTCCATATGTTTAGCATGACATGACGCAGGGCTTAATTAGCTCCCTATCAACAAGCCTCTCAAAAGTTTTTTCCACATTCTAACTAGTTCAGTACCTAAAATGTGAACAACTAATGAAAAGATAAGGTCCTTATCTCTATGAGAAGCATACCCTTGTTCTTCCATTGGTTGGGAGAAAATCTGATGACTAGGAAGACCTCTGAATGACCCTACAACTATACTATGTAGAATGCCATCTTTTCTGCTTTTGGAAGACCAACACAAATTTCAAATGGCTAATTTGTTAATGAGCTGAAAACAAACTGGAAAATATATTATATATTTCTTACCCAAACTATATTAACCATTAGAAAATAAATTGAAATCACATTTCATCTTTATTTGAGATTAACTGGATTTGACATATGTGATTACATACAAGTCATTGATTCATGAAACAGAGAAGTAGGACTTTCGGTCTGAGTCTCAGGACATGAACTCAGTTTTCAATTTGTTCTGTTTTTGTTGTTGCTGTTGTTTTCCAAGATGAATATGAATAAGCTAATTCTTTGAAATGTTTTAAATTCTACTTTTATTTCTAGGTATAAAGCTATCCTTAAAAAGATAGTTTTCCATTTCCTACAGAATTTATTACAAACATCTACTTCACCTGGGTATCAAAGGCCTTGTAATATTTGAGCACAATCTGCATTACATTTTTCACACCAGAAATATTTATTGAGGATCTAATTTATGCCAGGCAGTTTTCTCAGTAATGCCAGAGGGCATTGATATAACTGAGAATTTGCTAGAATTATACAGATTGGAGCTATCCTGTAGTCATATTAAATTAATTTTTTCTTCTGTAGTTTTGACTTCACATTACATTTCTTTGGCCAAAACAGTAGACTCACACTTTTATTATTCTTTCTATAGTGAATAATTTATATTTTCTGATAAATAATACTCATAGCATACTGCCAAAGTTAAGTTCTCCAAATATAGACATGAGTCTAATTTCAAACATGCCCTTTTGAGAGACTGAGAATTATCTTCTCAGTACATGAAAACACACTCATCCAGCTCTCTGTCAGCCATACCACATGTCCTACATGTATACTCACACCTATACGTGACACATATTTAACCAACCCCAAATTGTGATAAATAGCTTTACAAAAGAAAAACACATAAGTAGGTATTTAAACTCAGTTTAGTCTACTTTAAATAACTATCATAGAACAATGGGCCAAATAACTTGGATCATAAGAAGTTATCTACTGTTAAACTGGAGTAATCATTGTCTTTTAGTTAAAATACTTTTTGGATTCTTTATAGGTTTATCAATCGACAACTCAATTAATAAAAAGGTTATTATGCATTATCTCCATACAGAGTATCTCATTTAGTCATAGGAGGGATATGATAGTAAAAAGAAATTCATTTCCACTTAGGAAGTTACAGTTTAGAAAAAAATTAAAATCTTGCATAAAAATTTAAATTACAATAGAATAAAATATGCAGAGATACCAAGGTAATTCATGTTTACTTGCCAATAGGGAGTAAAGATGATGCATCTATGTGTTATGTGCCTTAGTGTGGCTGATGCTTTATTCTCCAAATGAAAGACAGGGAAGCTTAAAGTTTGTTATAAAGAATAAGTGATATCAACAATAAGCATTATAACTGTTTCAATAATAATTCTAAGTATCCAACACCTGAAACACATCACAAATAACTCAGTGACGTAATGGCAACACATCACTGTTGCCATTACATCCCTGTTAAAAGAGTCTTCCCAATGAAAATGGATGTCTGGATTTATACATTATTAACCTATATTTCTTTCCATGACTTTACAGTCAAACTTATCCAATTTCAGTTAAATATTTAATTAAATGTCCCCTCTAAACAAAGCTGTCTTAGGTTACTTGCCCTGGAATTGGATTCTAAGTCTCTGAGATGTGAGTGCAGAAGATTAGTGGGGTATCATATGGACAGCATCGTGATGATTGGGCAGAGAGAGCAGTTGGACCAGGATGCAAGCACAAGAGAGGCTTCAGTCAATTCCCCAGATTCCCTGATTCTAGAATATCCCTTCAGAGATGTCCAAATAGAGGCATGAGAGCTAGGATCTTTGCAGCCTTGAATCAACCAGTTATTGAATGTAGATTTTCTTAGGATGTGCTAGTAATGTTGGAAGACATAGCTCCCTTCCACCAAGGGAAATTTCCAGGGAGGATTTCAGTTATGGTCAGTCAATAGCCAGCATTCCTAAATCAGGATGGCACACACGACACAAGTTTTCTTTTAGGTGTTTGGGGAATAAAAAGCTACTATAGTCAGATAAGCTTTTACCTTCCAGAAGCTCTTTGTCTGAATTGGGAAGAGAGGGCAGTCAGATAATAAAAAATCTATAAAACAGTGGAAATTCTAGTAAGTACTGTCACCAAGAGTAAATAAAATACCCTGAGTGCACGGAACAGGGAACAGAAGAGTGACAGCAAAGAACCATGATTGTACTTCACAAATAATAGGAAATTCATAATCATTACAAAGAACAGCAAAGTCATGGGAAATTGAAGTCTCGTCAAATTATACGAACAATTCACCACCATTAGTTTGTTAAAGCAATGGTTCAGAAAAGCACAATCCTACAGAAGATGGTTATTATCCACAAAAAGCCACTTATGTCCTATAATGGACCCTTAATAGGACATGGCCCAACAGGACCCCTTGTCAGTTTGAAACACATATTTAAAGAAAAAAAGAACTAATCAGAAATTGAACACTATTTTTTATTCTATTGAAAAGACTGCAACTTTAGAGCTAGCAAAAAATGGGTTCCAAGTTATTATCTACACAGTACTAGCCATGATAGAGTCTATGAACACCTGTAAACAGCAGTTTTCTCTGAAAATTGAGCTAAACAATACTTAGGTTGTGCAGATGTTGTAAGCATTACATAAAATAAAGCTAGGTCCAAGCAATGACAGACTAATTTAATATGGACCCCACTCTCACTACAAACACACAAAAAGTAGAGGGAGGGGGCAAGGGAAAGAGGTGCGGGGGAGGCAGAGACAAATGTATTTAAAAAGTAAATAAATTTAAAAAAATTAAAAAAAACAAACACAAAAAGTAAACAAACAATAATGCAAATACATGATTTAGTTTAAAGGAATTGACATTCTCAAGTGCCAGAAAGAGAGAAATTGATACTAATGCAAAAGTTAGGAAATGAGAACTTGGAAACTAATATTCACAATAAATAGAAAATGAAGTTTGGTGAAAGTAAAAATCTGTCAGTAAGAAAGGTGTATAATTGGAAGTCAGAGATGCAGTACTGCTCTTAGGAAAAGAAGACCAGAGAAACTGCTTCCACTAGAAAAATCTTTCAAAAAAAAAATTCCCTCACAGGCCAACAAACCCTCAAGCCTAAACCTCTGCCCTTATCAGGAAGTTATCCCAACATTGACATATTAAAGTTAAACTGTCACCAAAAAAACTCAAAAACAGAAACTGGTGAACTCCCTGGAGTTTCCAATAAATCTAAACAAAAATCTCTCTGTGGAATTATTTCCATAACTTAGTATAAACTTGATCCAAGATCTAAGACAAATCAATATTGAAATTAAGATACTATATCTCTAAATATCTTACATTCAAATCCTAGAGGATTATTATAAGCCATTTAATAACAATAATTAGTCAACTTAGGTGAAATTAATAAACTTGTTCAATTAATCTAAACTGACAGAAAACATAAAGAATGTCCATCTGAATAGCCCTATATTTATTAATAAAATTGTATGGATTCTCAAATACTGAAACAAAACTCTAGGCCCCAGTGACTTCATTAGCAAAATCTATCAAATCTTTAAAGAAAGAAATACTATTCTTACAATAATGTTTTTAGAAAATAAAGAAAAAGTACTTCCCATTGTATTAAATAAAAAATGACTTGACGAAAAAAAAAAAAGACAAGTCCCTCAAACTCCCCCCACCCTACAAAGAATATTAAAAGAAAATTACAAATCAATACCCCCCATGAAAATATGCCCACATTTCTTTGCAAATCAAATAATAATAAATAAATAATAAGTAATAATAATAAAAGCTTAAAGACTGAAATGTAAAAGTGAAATTGTCTCTATTTACATGATTATCAATGTAGAAAATCCTAAATAGTATGCAAAAGATTGACTAGAAATAATAAATAAATTTAGCTACATCAAAGGATACAAGGTCATTATACAAATATCAGTTGTGGTTTTTTTAATCTTAACATCATACAATTGAAAAATAAAAATATTTCTATTCCCAATAGTATCATAAATATTCCCGGAATAAACTAAAAAAACCTAAGCAACTTCTCTAGGCAGAAAAAAAACAAAAACAAAAACAAAACAACAACCCTGCAACACATTAAAAGAGAAAGAATTTAAAATTTAAAAATCAAAGAGAAAAAAAGCCAACCTAATTTTAACATTCAGCAGAAAATACTTTGGAAAGTAGAAGTAAAATAAATTAAAAAATAGTTTCCTAGCTAAATGAAAACAGTAGACACACAGGCTTTCAATTAAGAACATTCAATTTAAATTTCTATTGTCTATGAAAACTGTAGTAATAAAGTACTGTTTGATTTAAAACATATAGAAATATAATGAAAGGTTGCTATTTGGACTTAAATTGTTGGGAGTTGTCATATTGCCTAGCAGGAAGGTAAGAGCAGCCATGGGCACTGTTGAAGAAAAAGAATGGGAAGATGAGAGGTGAACAGGGAATGAGAGACACTGGCAAGCAGCTAAGTCCCCGCTCCTGAACTGATGCTCCACTGCATCCTTGCCCATAGTTTAGGTCCTGTTTTAAAAAGCTGTATCATGGGAAGTTCTTCTCACTTAAAATAATAGAAAAGTCCTCATTATTACAAGTTTGAACCTGATCTTTTGCAGTTAATGGAAGCTTAGTGTTACTTAAATTCATGAAATGAGGATTGTCATACCTACTTTAAAAGATGCCTGTGGTAATTTGAAACAGCATGTGAAAACTGTTGTTATTTAGCTACCATGCATCATTTTGTGATCAGCTAAAAGTCAAATATAACTGTAACTCCCCTGTTCCTCAAAACGGGGAAAATGAGGCAGAGAATAAGTCCCTGGTAATGATCTAAAGTTTGTGTTTGTTGACTTGTGTCTCTGAGTATTTTGTAACTTTGCCCTTTTTTGAAGTTTGGGGTATGATCTAATTGTGACTTAGATGACTCTGCAGTTGTTTAAATACCACCATGAGGTCTCCATGAAACGTTTTAACGTTTTACACTTAACACGTAGAATATAATTTACTTCAGAGTGTAAAATTCTCCTTGGGGGAAAATATGCTGTTGGAAATGCACAAGTTGAGGAAGGAGATTTTTGTGCTACACAGTGGTATAAAAGGAAAGAAGTGAGAAATGAATGTGTGGGTATATCGAGATCTGGAATTCCTTTTAGCAATGTATAATGTCATGCTCACATTCTTAAATTTAATTTTACCCCAGATTAAAACATTTGCCCAGCCCTACTATTTCTATATTAGTTATTTGGGTGTGTTTCATGACAAATCTTAAGCCTTTAACAGAAATGCAAAAGCATAATTTGAAGTGCTTTTTTCAGTAGAGGAAATATTCACATCTAATGATTCCAGAAGTGACAATATTTTCAGGAACATAAAACATAGGAGACAACTTTTAAACATTATAGAAGGCAGAGTTCCAGTCCCTCATGTTCAACCACTCCGGATATGTCAAGTGAACTGAAAATCTGTTTGAAAGAAGCTTCTGCAAGAAGTATCAGGCTTAAACTATAATCGCATGGTTCTACAGCACACCAGTGTTGCCCGGATATGACTCTGAAGACTATGTGATGTCCAAGGTTATGGATCATCTCCCCCAATGTCATCCTGCCCCACCCACAGAATCTTTAAGATGGATAAACCTTAAATGTCATTCATGCCACCCATGTAGTAATCTTTCCTCCAACATTCCTGAGAAGTGATCTTCAGCTTTCAGCTTAAATGCCTTTAGCGACAGGCTGCTCATTAATTTGACAAGGCAGATTGTTCCTTGGTTAGACAGCTCTAATTGTTGGAAAGTTCTTCCTCAAATTGCAGCAAAAATCAGCTTCCCTGTAATTTCCACCCACTGATCCTTGTCCTGCTTACCAGAGCAATACAGAATGAATTGACTTCCCTTCTTCAAATGACAGCCCTCTGCCCAGGCATGCTGACTCCTTCAGTTGACTGCTCAGTGTAGGGTGTCGTAGCACTATGGTTCAGTTAAAAAACCTGGGTTCAATTCTCTGGTCTCAGGTGTCATTTCCTAATGCCAAATTCTTATCACTCTGAGCTTCAGACTTCAAATATGTGTAATGGAGATAAGGGTAAACAGGCCTACCTTAGAGATATTGTGGGTTTGGTTCCAGACAAAGACAATAAAGCAAATATTGCAATAATGTGAGTCACACACATTTTTTGACATGCATGTAAAAGTTATATTTACACTATACTATATTAAATATACAATAGCATTATGTCTTTTAAAACGTGCGTAGCTTAATTTAAAAATACATTATTGCTAAAAAATGTGAACAAGCATCTGAGCCTTTAGTGACTCAATCTATTTGCTGATGGAGGGTCTTGTGATCAGAGTGGTTGTTGCTGAAGATGCAATACATAAACAATCTTACATTCCTGGGATAAACCCTACGTGAGGTTTACTACTCAATTTGATTTGCAAAGAAATGCGGGCATATTTTCATGGAGGGCATTGATTTGTAATTTTCTTTTAATATTCTTTGTCATGTCGGGGGGCTGTGGCAATTTCTTAAAATAAGGCAACAATGAATGAATGAGGGAAAAAGTAGGAGAGATTCAAAGAATTGACAAGGATGAATGAATACGGAAGAGGGGGAAGAAAGCAAGGTAAAAAATATATATGTACACCTCTTTGCCTGTGAAAGATTGCTGCCTTCAGCTCACTCTGTGACTATCCAAATGGCCAGGAACATTATTCCTCTATAAGCAATGAGTGAGTTTACATAGGCATAAAAGAGTTTAAAAATGGAAATGGCAATGGAAATTTTGTGATCCATTTGGAAGGGAAATTCCAAGCATTTCATTTCTTATGAAAAGAAATACTCCAGCTCCCCTATCTTATGACCAAGGTCTTTTGTGCTGGGTCTGGCCTGGCTGTCAAACAGGAAGGGGGGCACTAAAGAATGAAAGGAATGGAGCAATTACATTTTTATCTCATATAAAATCTGTAATAATCGCTATAATCTAAAAGCTTTTAGGTCCAACTTTTGTTTGATGGTTGGATTTCCACTGACACTGTAAAGAAATCAGAAGTAATACATCCTCCTTCATGGTAATGGCTGAATGCAGGATAAAACTCTCAATTTTCCCACTTCTGGTGCTCAGGCCTTGAGTAAATTAGTTGCAAAATCTTAGACCATTAGAATGATTACAGCTGACTGTAATACACAGTAATAGCAGCCTAAGGGCTGTAAAAGACCTTGATAATGTTTAGTTATGTGGAACTCTGTAGTAACTAGAAATAGTTAAGGGACTTAGTAAGAAAGGACAACTAGTAGCTGGACAGCTATCTCCACTTCAGTAAATCAGAGAGAGGTTAATCTTCTCTGAGACCAAATGTCAGTGGTATTATGACTTAGTACTTTGGAACTGTCAAGAAAATCTCATAGACAACTTTCTTTAAGAGGTTGACATTTTTCTTAGAAGTTCTGAATGAGCAGTTTAAACACAACATGACTAACTAAACTAAGTTAGTTCATAACTAAGTTTAGTCCATACCTAAGCTTTTGGAAAAAATAAACATAATAGCCCATCAAACCCTTATTGGAGATCCCACATTTAATATACATGTGTTGGTCCATTTATCATGCTATTACAAAATACCACAGACTGGATGGTTTATAAACAGCAGAAATTTATTTCACACAGTTCTGGAGGCTAGAAGTCTTGGAATGCCAGCATGGGCAGGTGAGAACCCTCTTCCTAATGTTACAGACTTTTCTTGTATCTGTACACATGGCAGAAGGGGCAAGGGAGCTTTGTGGGCTCTCTTTTATAAAAGCACTAATCCCATTCATGAAGGCTTCATGTCCATGAACTAATCAACCACCCAAAGGCCTTGCCTTCTAACACTATCACATTGGATATCAGGGCTTCACCAGCTGGATTTTAGGGGGACACAGACAGTCAGCAAAAGGGTTTAAGGTACAGCAATAATCTCTGCAAATGCAGTCATCAAAGAGATGGATTTCGACCCAATGGCAATGTGCTTACAGTGTTGCAAGACTTGTACTTGAAGTTTTATACCTTGTTTATACACAAATATTGATATATACAGAGAAAATTGAGAATATGTGGTTGTGTCCTCAAGAAATCAAGAAAAAAATTGGGGAAACTGGAAGTCAGTGTCATTCAAAATTTAAACAAAGCAGAGACCCAATTTTATCCTGGGTTCAAAATCTACAAGACTAAGCTAAGTGAGTTGATTCTTGTTAAATTAAATATATTATGGTGGCATTTGTTAATAAAATTATATAGGATTTAAGTGTACAATTCTTTAATATATCATAAGTATATTGCATTGTGTGTTCACCACCCAAAGTCAAATCCCCTTCCTTTACCATATGTTTAATCCCTTTCACCCCTTACTATCATCCTCCCTTTCCTTTTCCTCTGGCACTTTACGGTTACTTTTTTTATTCTTCTGGAAACTAAAACCTCCATTCAACTTTAGAAACCAATTGTAGAAAGTTCTGTACGATCATCTTCTTCAACTTATTCTCTATAATATGTTAGAAGGTTTAACCAGGGCAAAGGGTTATCAATTCCAAAATTTTCTTATTTTATTAGAAGGCTTTCTGAAAAATAAAATGGCAGACTGATGTGTCAAGGGCTGATCCAGACTTGAGAATGATGCCTTAAACCTAATTGAGATTATTTGCGGTTTGTTTCACTATGTTCCAACCCTCATGTTATGCAGAGGATACTTTTGAGATCCAGGATACATTATTGTGAAAGTGAATGTCTCCCCAGTGCTATCTTTTCCATCATAGATAGAAGCACAACCTTTCAAGACATCTCTGACCTGCAGTAAAGATGGCACACACCAGGTCAAAGTGAAAAGCAGACTCCTTTCCATTTATACAGTTATAGGATAAGGGCAAGAGGGAGAGAGTAAACACCTCAGCCCAGAATATTCAGACCTGAAATCCAGGTTTTGGATTCATAATTTATTGTTAATCCAGTTCACATAACTTAGTTTTATTTCTGGCTTCAAAATCAGGAATCAGTTTCAGTGCGGCACATGTGGCCACAGCGTATTATGACGTGCCCCTCAGTTGAAGTCCTAAACAGGGACCATCTCTTATTCTCAACAAATTTCTAACAACACCCAGTGATATATATGAGCATTACTTCTTGATAATGGTATGGTAAAAGCATATTCATATTCTGTATTTTAAAATATTAAAATGTCAAAAATAGTACACATGATGGGTGACATTGTTAATGTCAATGTTAACTCTCCCACTGCCCAAAACAACAAAAATTAATGAATCAACCGGAAGCATCCTGTTTGTATAAATCCCCACAGAGGAGTCTGTGTTTTGTTCAGCCACTGCTTTGGTTGCAAGTGGTTTCTGAAATAAGTATTGTTGATCTTCCAATTCTTGAGGCTACCGGAGAATGTAAGTTCATTTCACTGTTTGCCCCTCAGTTTGTTATTTGCACTTGGCCTGCCCCTGCAGGCAATTTTTTAGTGAGTTCACTAAACTCACTGCCAAGAATTCATTGTTAAGGGTTTCAAACCACCTATGGGAACTGTTGTCACAAATCTCCGGTTGAAAATTCCATCTGATCAACAGCACTACCCCCTGAAACAGCAGCACTTGGCCAGGCTGACCACACAATTCTTTCATCTCACCCTGACAATATCGTATTCTCCAGAAAACAGGAGTTGCCAAAGGTTTTCACCCCCTTTGCAGCAATTTTGACTCCTCCTGTCTCTGTGACCCATTTTGCATTTCCTGGGTCTCTTGAAAATCCCTTTTCTTTATCACTCCACATCTCCCAACTCCTGATTCCTTATTGCTATCAGGAAAGCTCCCATGTGTGTAATGCTATCATTTTATACAACAAAAAATGGAGAAATTATTTTCAAATTGCAGGTAATTCTGGGAACATGGTTCACTTGACTTCGGGGACAAATGAAGCAAAAAAAGCCAAAGTTACTTACTCAAGTTGGTGTCATAAGAGGCCTAGCTCCTCAGGTCCCAAAAGATCTTTGATGAAGAGGAGGCAAACCTCAGGGTTCAGAGGACCAGGGCCCAATATCGCCCCACTATTTACTTAATCTCTCTGAGACTTATTTCCCTTAAGTAAAATGGGGACTAATTCTTTTCTGTCCTTCTCACATGTATATAGCTAAATGTAAAAAGTAAAAATAAAGATTTGGAAATTGTTGAGGCTATAGTACAGTTTTTAACATCACACCCAAGAATTTAAAAATTTTATGTATTTTTCAATGTTTGTTGTAAAATCTCAGAGTGTTTGTAGCAGCAGATGTGGAATGAAGACCAAGGGAAGAATCCATGGTCTCTTTCACATGTGTCCAGTTTGTTAAACAATTAACTGAAACCATATGTATTCCTTAATACATAAAACCAATGAACATTTCAAAATAAACTTTGCTTGTAGAAAGAAAGCATAATTTCCTTGATCTTATAACCAGTTACTTCTAACAATTTGTCTTCATGATTTATTCCTTTTAGAAGTTGACAAATACACAATGTATTTTTCTTCTAGCAGCTTTTTCTGAAAAAAATATTCAAGATTTTGCCATTTTATGCATTTTATTTCCAAGGATGGCCTGTTATATATTATCAAAAAGTCTCCTGAGTAAAAACAACAGAGACTCAAAGAGCTCCACTCATTGATTGGAATAAATGAAGGGAGGACATTTTCTTGACTTTCTGGCTAGAAAGGGCCTTGCAGAGGAGCCAAACCAAGTGCTACGTTTTCCAGGAGCCTAAAGGAAGGAAATAATGTGGAATGTATGATGGTACAAAGATCTTATAATTTGTCACATCTGAGCACTTAATGGGTCTGTTCAGAAGTGTATTATTTCCCTATTTTGTCTAATATTTTCCTTTCCTGGTCACACCACAAAATAAAGCCTATTGTAAGCCTTCACCAAATGTTTTTGAGAAAAATGACAACTACACTCAATCACCTAGATTTTTGTGTCTATACAAAATCTGAAGTAACATGTGAAGCAGATGTTTGCATCTATACAAAATTTGAAGTACCATGTGAAACAGGAAGTGCAGATGAGGAAACACAAAAACAACCAAATGATTTCCTTATTTATTACTGCGTTAGATATTTTATTATAATCATAAACATTTTCTCTCTATGTCTTTGTTCAATAATTTACTGATATAAGAAAAAATGCCTATAACAAGTTCTGAATTGGTCCTTATTCCCAAATATTATGAACACCTGCCATTCCAGGAAAAATATAGCAAATGTGACTACCAAAAGTAATTATAATTCTGACTCACTAAATATCCTTAAGCACAATAATATTAAGTAAAGAAGTTTTCCTTAATCTCAGTGTATTTATTTAGTTTAAATTTATTGTTAAATTGCAGTTAACATACAGTATTGTATTAGTTTCAGGTATACAACATAATGATTAGACATTTATATGAAATATCAGTATACTTAATTAAAGCCTTAAAATTAATTGACACACTAGAAAGGCATATAGCAATAAGTCCTGCCCCAAATGAGAACAAAAATCATGCAAAGCTAGGCAGATGTCATTATTAACAGGAACAAAATAGTTTATAAATTGATTGAATTAAATATGGGTATATGTGTCCAAATGAAATCAAGATCTAATAAAATATTTCAGAAAAAAGTACTTCTTGCAATGAAGCTCAAGTGCCAGGAGTCTACCTCCTCAGCTACAGGAAGGCAAGACCTGACATACCCAGGCAGGATACAAAACAGGTTAGTCTGATGCCTACCTTCAGCATGGTCAGCAAATCCTTCCTGATATGTTCTTTTTGTGAACCCTACCTCTCCTAATAGTTGGAGGCTGTCTGATACAGTTTGGAGGAATACTGATGTGATGTGACTTGATAGCAGGCCCAAGGAAAGAGGAGGAATGACTACATTAGCTGTAGAAGGAGAGAACCAGCTGACTCCCAGGACTTCCAGATTATTCAAAGACCCATTGGGCTGAAGGCCTATCCACAGCATGCAGAAATATTAAGTCTCAGTCACTCAAGGGTTAGAAAACACTCACTTAAGTGAATGGTCATCTTTCTGTCTACTAATCAATCAGATTTTCAAAGACCTCAGGGGGCTGATGGCAAATTAGAAGACAAAAAGAGAATCAATTCCTAACCTCAGTAAAGCAGAAGAATCTCAGCAACAACAACAAAAATAAGTTATGGTCTACAGAATTTACTTCCTCAATAAAAATATAAAGCCTCATATATTTGAAGTTTTAGTATTGAGGTGAATAACAATATACATTAGAAGTGGAAAAATACTTTGTAACTTATTTTTAAGGGAAATGTGGTTGGACTAAGTGTGTTATCAACCACAACTTTTCAAAAGACAGCTCACATTTTTTCTTTTAGCTTTTAAGACTTTTTTTCCAATGTGTTTTATAACTTCAGATAAAAATAATATTTCCTCTGCTTTAACCTAGTGCATAAGGAAGTCCAGTTTGAAGAGTATAGTTCAGACTCCTATCTCCTGGGAGAGTAGTTACTGTTTAGCAGTTGTCTACTATTTACATTCACAAACTATATAGTTACTTTTTTTCTTTAATAAGTTAATGTGGGTGTCATGAAATATATTTGATGAACTCAACTTAAGAAAAATAATATTTAGAATAAAAACCATAAAATATACAACTAAATCTACAGTGGACCCAATATATGCTGACTCTCACTGACAGGGATAGAAATTTGGGGATTTTTTTTGCCTCTTTTTCTAAAATACTTAAATATTTCAGGGCTGTAAGAGACCATTAAGAGCACCTAATCAAATTGTTACAGATGACAATCTTGGGAGCCACAGAGCTGTAGTGACTTACCTGAGATCACAAAGCTACCAGCTGGGCACAAGTCAGCCCTTTGATTTCCTGGCCAAAGCTTTTCCACTAAACCACATCCCTACCACCACCCAAAAAGCATTTTTTTAGTATTGGGTTGGCCAAAAAATTTGTTTGTTTTTTCCCTAAGATGGCTCTAATAGTGCTCTCTTGTCTTTAACTTCATTTGAAATGATTTCGTTAGATTGTATTGTGACAGCTGTCATATCAGCATGTATTTTTTTAAAAACTTACAAAAATTGGTGCAGCAGTGTGGCCATTTTAATATGGAATATGGAAGAAAATACACAATGTTTTTGGCATATTATGCTTTATCATTTCAAGAAAGGTAAAAATGCAACTAAAGTGAAAAAAAAGACTTGTTCAATGTTTGGAGAAGATACTGTGATGAAAGAACATGTCAAAAGTGGTTTGCAAAGCTGCATGCTAGATATCGCTGGACAATGCCTCACGTTGCATAGACCGCTTGAGGTTGATAAGAATGAGATTGAGAAATTAATTGAGAATGGTCAACATTATACCACATGGGAGATAGCTGGCATACTCAAAATATTCAAATCAATAAAGTGATTGGTAAAAATGAAAAGTGTGTCTTTTATTTTAATTGAAAAATCCATTTGGACTTTTTGACCAACCCAATATAATAGGTGTGCCCATATACATGTTATTGTGTTATGTGTGCATGTATCTACTGTTTCCAGATCCTAGAAGGAGTTTACAGATACTATAGCTTATCATTTAATTCCTACTGCCATAATGGACCACAGGGCTGAGAACAAAGTCCAAGTTTAGGAACAAATCAGGAGACTGTCCAGACCCAAAAAGTTTCTGGTAGTTAAGTAATAAGGATTTAAGGCAGAGTTCCACAGTAAATTAGCAAGTCAGGAAAATCATCAAAACCCACATATGGTAGAAGATCAGGCCCATTAAAGACAATGACGAAGGGCAGAAGAGCAGAACCTGAGGCAGAATACACCATGCAGGTTTACATTACTTTATATTGTTCTAAGATGTCGCACATTCACTTCAAGTAATATCAAGTAAAATTGGTAGTTATCATTACCCTCATTTTAAGGCTAAAGAAAATGAGAGCCAGAACTTGTCTAAGATCACACAGTCAGCTTAAAGCTGGAGATCCAAGTGGTGCAACTCCTGGCTCAGGGTGCCTTACAGCCAGAACTTTATCTTCCTCATTCAATGAAATCGAGCTAGAAAGTACTGAAATTAATATGCCATAATCATTCAAGAAGTCAATAGTAAAAGCCATGAGCTTACAAAACGCCTTTTTTCCACCAAGCTAACCTGAAAGGAGAGGGAGAAATGCATTTTTTAAATGAAAAAAAAAAGAAGGAGTAAAAGAAACCCTTAGAAAAAGTTCTTATAAAAATCCACAGTAGAAGTGTTGTTTTGTGTCTCCATTCTCACCTGTCTGGACACTTTCCTTATCAAAGCCTTCAGACACCCATAGTCTTAAATATTCTGCTTCTATCTTACAAAAGGTTAGGGAGAAAGGGAGCATAATTCTCTTCTAGGGCAGGAAAACTGCAAAATTAGCCTGAGATGCCCTGACTGATATGGCTCAGTGGGTTAGGTGTCATCCCACAAAGCAAAAGGTCAAAGTTGCCAGTTAAATTCCAGGTCAGGGCACATGCCGAGGTTACAGGCTGAGTGCCTGGTCAGGTGTATATAAAAGGCAGCCAATTGATATTTCTTTCATATATCAATGTTTCTCTGTCTCTCTTTCTCCCTCTTTTCCCCTCTCTAAAAAAAAAAAATTGATAAGCATATCCCAGAATGAGAATTTTAAAAAAAAATAGCCTGAGATGCCTTGTCTGTGAAAGCCAAGAGACATACAAAACATGGATCCATTGGTCAAAAACACCTGACATTCAGGGACTCTCACTGTCCAGAGGTGGAATAATAGATCCAACCAAATAATAGCAACAATAGCAACAATTCCAAGGGATTGAAACAGATCAAAAAATGAAAACATGCATGAATTCATGATTAGATAATCTCATCCGTGTTGCTCAGGACCACCTTACTATTCTGAAAAATGAAAAATAAAAGAAAATATCATACATGTACCCTGTAACAACTGTATTTCACTACAATCAGGTGATAAGGGAAAGTTTTTCTTTGAAGTACAAACATAGTTTATAAGTGAAGGATAATCATTTTGTTATCCCTGATGAAACAAGATCCACAAATGGCTATTAACACTTTGAATGAAAGTTTAATTGGGAACTTCACAAAAAAAAAAAGAATGGTATTTACATCTCCTAAACATATAGATCAAATCATTTTCTTTCTCACTTTTCAGGGAAAAAAGGGAAGGAAGGGAGAAAGAGAGGGAGAGAAACACTGATGTGAAAGGAAAACATCTATCAGTTGCTTCCTGTACACGCCCCAACTTGGGACCAAACCTGTAACCTTGGCATGTGCCCTGACCAGGAACTGAACCAGTGACCTTTCTCCTTGTGGGACGACACCTAACCAACTGAGCCACATCAGCCTGGGTCATAAGTCAATCTCAATGTTACCAAGAGGAGGATAATCAGACATTCTGTTTCTCTTCATACAATACAATAGGAAGTACACAGGACCACCTATGTCTCTTTCTTGCTAAGAAAATTAATAAATACATAAGCAAATAATCTTTAATCTGACTAAGATTTGACTACTACTTTTCAGGAAAAATAGAGACTAGACAAACACGTCAAGTAATGCCACAAGGATAGAGTTAGTCAAATATGAAGTGGGAAATTCTATAGGAAAATGACCCAGATTTTTAAATAAACAAATAGTATTAAAAAGAAAAGCAAGATAGTCTGTTTTAGCTTGTTAGAAATTAAAAGAGACTTTAGCAGAATATCAAACAAGTATAATATGTAACATTTATTTGAACCATGATTCAAAGATATTTTTGTGAGAAATGGAAAAAATTTAATACAGACTTTTATTAGGCAATTTCAAGGTATTATTTTTAAATTGTCTTTATTTTATTTTATTGCTTATGATAATATATTGAAGTTGTTTTTTAAAAAGCAGTAGCTGTTAGCAATATACACTGAAGCATCTGGGCAGAGGATATCCAGAGGATCATAATATCAAAATTTATTTAACATTTGCCTTTTGTCTTAGAAGATATGCTCAGATATGAGAACTTGACCAAAAGGCATTGAAAACACATTTCCAGCTCTCATTACATTACTTGGATATGACTCACAGCCTGAGCTATTGCCACTATGCAGGACTGTTTTGCAAATGTTTATATGACGAGACAAAAAATAAAGTCAAGCTTTAGTTTCTGGCAGTGATTTAGAAAGTATATCATATATTCTCATGAAGGCTATGTTAGAATAATGGTAAAAATCCTAGATCAGAGTCCAAAAACACGTATTCAATAAATAGTAACTGCAATAAAACAAGCCATTATTTCTCCCCCAACCCAAGGGAGACACATACAGGTAAACCCTCAGAGACCTCATAATACTCCACTGAGACAAGGCTAAGCAGACTTGGCAAAGGTGTTTTGCTACAATGGAGTTCGAAGTATGTGTTCATCCCCACAGAACAATCCTCTGTACCTACATATTGTGGGATGTCTGGTTATTCAGTTTCTCATACACTGCTAAATTTTAATTGCTGACATATGATTTAAGATGTTTTCCCATTTGAGCTTACTTGTGAGATTATAATAAAATGACCAGTTTGGGGTACCAATGTTTTACAAACTATTTTGGTTAACATTTGCCTGGTATATGGGCTACATTTCTTTACTGTTTCATTGTATTTTTTCTTTGCTTAGTGTATTTTTATAAGCAGTATAAAATTGTTTTTATTATTTTTAGACAAACCATATTTTATATTAATGCTTTTGCATTTATTTCATTGTTATATTAAATATATTTTCACTATCTTATTTTGTATTTTTGATTTATTACATCCTTTTTCTTCCATCCTTTTTATATCCTTTATTTTTAATTGATCAAGGTGTTTATTCCATTTTTTCCCTACTGTTTTAGAAACTACAAATTGAAATTCTATTCTTTGTAGCCCTCTTTGTTTTATTTAATTTTTAAAAAGTGATATACAGAAAAGTAAAAAATGCATATACCATTAAAATATTTATGAATTACATTTTTAAAAATATAAATGTTGACTACTTTATTTTATATTAATAACTTCAGCTGCTTTTATTTTTATAACGTATAAAGTTTTCAAATTTTTAACAGTTGAATTTTCTAAAGTTTTATATTTTAGAAATGGCTTAAAATAGCAGTAGGTTATATTTTTACTTTTTAGTTGAGCATTTAATACCTTTATAATTAATATAACTCATAAATGTATTTGGAGTTAATTTGTCATTTGTTTTTTTCTATATGTCCTATTTTATTTTTGCTTCTTTTCTCTCATGTATTACCTTATTTTGAATGACTTTCCTCAGAGTTCTAATTTCTCCTTCATTAGTGTGAAAGTTATAATATACACACTTAAAAACCTTTAATCAATATATTTACATATTTTACATATTATCATTGTTTAATATCCCACTAAAGTCTTTAAATCTCTAACAAGCTAAAACAGATTTTCTTTATATAGTCTCAGAATATATAAGAATCTTAGATCATTTTTAGTTCTTTTACCATCTTCCTGTTTTATATAATTGTTTATCTCTATTTAATCCTATCTGAGTTTATCCCAACAGAAACAAAATTGTTATTGGTTTATACAGTTAATTTTTGATTATGTAAACCTTCATATTTGCCTTGTTCTGTGTTCTTTACAGTTTCTTGCATCTCAGACCTGACATCTAGTAAACTTTCCATTTTTCTTTAAAATATGCATTTTACCCTCATTCTGGAAATACATTCTTGCTGAGAATAGAATTCTAGATGCTCAGGTACTTTGAGTAAATCAGAAATAGCATCCAATTGTCTTCTAGTTTCCACTGATAATCTTGAGAGGTAAGTTGTCAGTTTCAGTGCTATACCTTTAAGGTTTATCTGTCCTTTTCCTCTCTTTCTCCAGCTGCTTTTAAGAACTTCTCTTTATCTGTGTGATTCTTGAGGTTGATAATAATGATTCTTTTTATTTTTTTTCTCTTTCTTATACTGACTGATGTTTACTTGGCTTCTCTAATGCCTGCATTGGTATATTTAATCAGTCCTAGAAAAATTCTCAACCATTATACCTTCATAAATTAGCTCCACCCCATTTTGTCTTTCCTCTCTTTGTGGAATTCATATTCACTGAGTACAGAACTCTTATTCACTGAATACACTTCCCATTTTGGGCCTTTCTGTACCACATTAAAAATAATTTCTCCTGACGTATTCCCAGATCAGGCTTGAGTTATACGTAATCAGCTATTAAATGTGCTTATTGAGATTTTTAATCCACTTTATTGCATTATAATTTACATTCCATAAAATGCCATTTAAATACAGTTCAATAAGTTTTGACAAAGGTGAGTGCCCACGTAACTTTCATTAAAATTAAAAGAGAACATTTCCATCACCTCAGCAAGTTCTCTACATATCTTTGTAATAAATCTCTCAACCACCACCACAGGCCACCAATTTTGTCATTTCAAGAACTTAATATAAATAGAATCATTTAGTATTTTCACTTTTGGCCTGACTTCCCCTATTTAACATAATGTTTTTGAGATTCATCCATATTCCTTCATGAATTAATAGGTTTTTTTCATTTTTATTAAGTAGTATTCTATTACATGACTACCACAGACTTTAAAAATTATTTCTCCTATAAGTAGGCTTTAGAACTATGTCCAGTTTGGGGGTATAAGAATTACTTTGAAAATTCTAGTACATGTTAAATACTCAAGAGTAGAATTCCTTATTTCATAAGTATATGTTTAACTCCATAAGAAACTGCCTATATCTTTTTCAAAGTGGCTGTTCAATTTTACATTCTCATTAGCAATATACGTTTCACAATGTTATTCCATAATAGCACCTGCACTCTGTATTTTCAGCCTCTTTAATTTCAGCCATTCTAATAGGTATGTAGTGGAATTTAATTGTGATTTTAAATTGCATTTCCCTGGTGAATAATGCTGTTGCACATCTCTTCATGTACTTACCAAACATTCTTTTATCTTCTTTTATGAAGTGTCAGTTCAAAACATTTGCCTGTGCTAATTGATTGAAATACTCAATATTGTTAAGATGAGACTTTTCTCATAATTGTCCTATAGATTTTATATAATTGTGATAAAAACTCAACAGGACTTTAATTTTTTATGTAATTTTTTTAGCAATTGACAATGCAATTCTAAAATTTATATGGGTATACACAGAATTTAGAATAACAAAACTACTTAAGATAAAACCTTTCAAAACTCACAAAGACAACCCACCTTAAAAAATCACACTTCACAAAGTTATATGCTTGCCAATAAGTGTATCAAAGGATGATTAATATCATTAGTAATAAAGGAAGTATGAATAAGACAGTAATCATTACATAGGGACTCAAATGGCAAAAATAAAATTTAAAACAAACTGATATTAAATTCTAAAAAATATAGAAATTGCAGGGATGAGACCCTGGGAAGAGGGAGTCATATGAAGAAAGAACTTTACTAGTCTACCTAATCCAGCATTCACCAACCAACAATCCCCATGTGGAATTCAAATAAAAAATAATGGGCATGTAAAAGAGCAGGAAACATTTCTATAGCCAGGAGAAAAATTAGTCAATAGAAAGAGACACAGAAATGACACAGATGAAAGAATAGCGAGGGGTGTTAAAACAGCTATAGTCCTATGATCAATGTCCTATTCTCTCTTCATAGTGGAGATGGTACTGATCCAGGAATGAAGCCAGTAGACTCCTGGATCTGTCCTCCTGCTTCCTAGTCTCCTGAAATGTTCTCAGCAGTGGTTCATTACCACTTTTTAATTTTTTTTTAACTTTTACTGCCCTATCCCTTCTTTAAGCAACTATAACTTTACCTCAACTGCTGGCTCCAGTAGTTCTGAGTGTTCAGTCTTGTGTTCCACAGATGAAGAACTCTCGGTTGCTTCTGTGAACCAGATCCCATCTGGCTCACAGTTCTAGCCTTGATTTCCTCTTTGTAATTCTGTTTCATTTGTGATACAAGGAAATGTTTATCTTGTTTATAATTTTATCTTTTTTACTTTGGGTTTTCTATATCCATATCATCTACATTTGTATGTGTGTGTGTTTGAGAAAAAGGTATTATATTGCCATCAGATCTTGAGCACAGGAAAATGTTTTTTAAAGGTACTCAGTTACATAACGCATCTGTACTTGTATGACCACAGCCATTCCCAGTAAATGAAGCCTTCCACTCCTCCATCTTCACCTGTTATTATTTTATCATTTTTCAAAACGAGAGCAAACCTCTGTCATAACAAAACAAAAAACAAAAAAAAGCCTGGAATTCTTCATACCAGAAACCATCTGTACCTCCTTTGAAATCTCCTACTTCTTTAAGTCGCTTCTATGGAACTTGTTATCATTTGTATTACTACTGTTTATGTAACTCAGACTGTATTTTTGGTGATATTTTTATCACCTGGAATCATTCACCTCAAGTCATCCTGTGGATCCTAGTTGAAAAACTAGGCCTGGGAATGGCTAATCATCAAGTTTCTTTGATGATATGGATAGAATATTCCTCCCATCATGTAAGTTACTCCATAAGGCTTGTGCTACTGCAGTAGGAAAGATCACGAAGAGAAAGAAAACCCATTTTTTCAATTTGCTATTTGGTAGAGAGAAAAAAAGAAATAGGTTGATGAGATATGAGTCCTACTCTCCCTGCCAAAATGGTTCAAAGTCTTAGAGAAGGAGAGAGAGCAATAGAAGGGTGGTAGGGATTTAAGGGAAAATTGTACCCTAATGTCACAATCTCTAATTAATAGGTGAAAGGAAGATGAAACACTGTGGGACACGTCCATAGGCTACTACTGCCACGTCCTCTTGTCATACATTTTCTGTTTTGTCCTGACAGAAATCCAGTGATGCACATTTCACTCCTAATTTTAGAAGAAACAATTCCTAGATTTCTTACTCCTAGTATGTGGGAATAAAGCAGTTTGACAAGATGATCAGTTACTTCATATTTCTGATGTCATGGAGACATAATAATTAGTAGAAATAATAAAATATGTGCTCATGTGTACCAAACCTGTTTTCACATGTCTTCATATTATTATGTTATTTTAAGGCAACATTGAGGATTATATAAAATGTTGATGTAGAGAATTTACCACAGCAACTGGCACATTGTAAGAAACCAAAATTGCTACCCATATACATTTTAATGAGTCTTCATATCCTACTTGTTTCATTTTGATGATTCAAATTTAAGCCAAATACATCCTAGGCTGCTATCGCTTCCTGCATACATTTCACCACTAGCACGCCTGCATCTTGGGTAGCTTCAAAGCCTGGAATACAGTCACAAACCTCCTAATTGGCACTTCCTGGCTCTGTGGATGAACAGTATATCAGGCAAATTGGTGAGGAGGGAAGCCAAGCCTGAGTGAAATGATGAAAGACCTAGGGAAGAAAAGCTAATTTGAAGCTAATTTCTAAAATATTGGCTAGAGATTTGTTCAGCTTCATGGGGACAATAGAGAGATTCAGCCATCACCAAGTCATTCTTCAGGGAAGATTAGTGATTCCTGGAAGCTCCTTTTTACTTTTTCTTTTTTCCCTCCCCTATATTGCTAGAAGAATAGAAACTAACTGAGTGAGCCAATAGGTATTTGTCTTACTGAAGTTTATTTGACAAATGAAAATGGCACAAAGTCATGACAGAAAAAAATTAAGAAACCAAACAAAATGAAGGTGTGGGTGGGACAATATCTATCTGATACCAGTGCTGAGATGGGTGAGAGAGCAGGCAAGATCCCCACTGGACTACCCACCACTCGAGGGTCTTATCCAGGGGAATCTGGAAATAGTAAAAGGAATACCTATAGAAGAAAAAGAAAGAAGTAAGTTAGATAAGGAGCCACTGAAATGTGAGTTGGGGAAGGGAAGGCAATACCTTTCCAGGTGCCTCGCTCTGTGGGAATTTTCAATGCACCAAGGGCCTCTTTTACTCCACTCTTCCATCTCCTACCATTCACTCCCCTACCTGCATGCACACTCACCTATTTTCCTTAAGGACCCTAAACATACTGGGTGAATGTTCAAGATCAGAATTGAATGCAGAGTCAGAAATGTACTTAGGGTTTTCTTTCCTGGGTCAAGCTTGTCTGATATCCCAGAGCAAACCAGTTCACTCGTTCATGCCAGAATATTATCTATCTGAATCTTTTGCTCCATTTTAGGCATTTCCCTATGAAAACACTGCTATCAAAGTTAACACAATCTAAGCATTTCTACTGAGAAACTCTCCACAGAGCTCTGGAAGGAACTTGAACGTATTTCCAAGCTGTGGGTAAAGAGCCAGCAGAGCATTGGAGAGACAGTTTTGATGACATTGTTTTTCATTTCACAGAGGACGACTCATGTTTCTCTCCTTAAATATACACTGCAAGCCACGAGAGATGGCAGCTGTCTAATTAAACCTGATAAAGCCTCCTTAAAAATGAGACTTGGGGAAACACATCATGTCAGTTGGAGAACTGCCCAATTTTCCCTGGATCACAGAGGGAGCCGTGTGCTGTTCGGGAGGGACAGAGCATGGGACCACAGGGAAACAAGGCAAAAATTACTGCCACCATCAAGTTGTTGGTGTGAAGTAACAGAACATACACGATTCATATTTAATGCAAACTAGATAACTTTACTTAATAAAACATGCAAAAGGATAATCTCATCTACCGTTTTAAAAAGTCACTGATGAAGGCTTTGATAATATACCAAATCCCTTCTTATATTATAAAGACTTAATGGGCGCAGTTTATTTTCTCCAGCAGGCTTCTGCTGGCACAAGAACCTGGCAAATGGAAATAGGGATGTGATTGTTACGTCTAAGGCTTTGGGACGACTCACATGGCCTCCTTCCTCCTCTCTCTCCCTTCCAATCCTCAGAGAGGTTCACTGGAATTTTAATAAAGGGCCAAACAAACACATATACATGCATTTGGTTCTTAACTGAAGTGCCTAAAGAAATGGCAGGACTTGGGCTTACGAACGCTCTCTTCATTTTTTCTCAATTTTATCAATACTCTATTTTCTTTGTCTCTAATACTCTCTACCCAATTTGTGATAGGCCATGGCACAAATTGCTGTTATTCCAATGATGTAGTAAGAACTGAAATCTGAAATCTCTTTACCAGGATTAGTAGAGAACCCCTGCAGAGTAAGAATCAGACTTTTGTCCACTGTCCACTGTCGTGCCCTCACCAGAGTCTAATGTGAGGAAAAGCAGAGAGCCTGGAGCTCTGAGCTTCTCCAACCTGGGAGAATTTTCACTCCTGAGGGATGCTGAGAAGGCTAACTTCGGTTCAAAAGCATGTCTTTGAGAAACAAATACAAAAGATCCACAATCACTGATTTATGATCTTGCTAATGTATTTCCTTCCTACTACTTATTTGCTGGCTAAATAGTAACCTATAAGAAAGTAAACCTAAACCTAGTTGGAGTCATTCATTCTTTATGACAATTTTGGAGACTACATTAACTTCTTTGGTCTCATCTAGCTCATCCCTCTACCGAGATGTCTCAGTTTCTAGCTCAAACTTCATTTCTCAGGGGTGTCCAAACTTTTGGCACCTCTGGGCCAAACTGGAAGAAGAAGAGTTGTCTTGGACACACATTAAATACATAAACACTAACAAAATCTGATGAGCAAAAAAAAGTTGTTAAGTAAATTTACGATTTTGTGTTGGGCTGAATTCGTAGCCATCTTGGGCCACATGAGACCCATGGGCCACGGATTGGAAACCCCTGTGACCTAGAGGATTCCCCTCATCCTTATTGGTTGCTCTCCCTCATAAATTCCAATAGCACCTGTCATCTGTATCAGGTAATGTTATCACTTAATTTTAATTTCTTCTTGTTCCCTATACAATAGCTATTTCTTCAAGGCAAGGGTTTTCTCTTCCACCTCTTTTTAGTATTCATAGAATCTGATTTTTGCTCTAGAAATTGTTCTGCAATTGTTATATCACAAAAAGAAACTTAGGAAATTTTCCTCAATGTCAAAATCCAACATTGAAGATGGACACTGTGCCAGCCCTATGTTGCTCTGAACACAGTTTCAGAAAGTATTTGGTTCAAGAAAAATATTAACCTCTAGACGTGGATGTTGCACTATACTATATAGAGCACCAAAACAAAGAGCCCAGGCCAGACTTTTCCAAACTGTGTTCCATGGAATTCTATTCCCATGGAATTATAATTGGTAATGCATACAAAATAAATTCTAAAATCAAATTAGTTTGGGAAAAGTGAGGTTAAACAAAGTTTAACAGGTTGTTTTATTGCAGAGCTTGGCAGAATGTTTAATAGCTAACACGCACGATGAAATTCCAAGAGGGGGAAATTATAGGCAGAGTTCCCAAAAGTATTTCACTGTGGAATACTTTTTAAAGGAGCTTTACATGAGGCTAGAAGTACTATACAATTTGGAATATGCAACTTTAAATTCAAATGTACCCTTAGAAAGCTGTCTGATATTCTGAAACCCTTAACATTTATAGAGTTAACTTGCTAATTGCTACTCAGATTCCTTAAAACCATTGATACTTTGGCATTCTAAAGTTTTTATAATTTTTAGAATCAGTTTGAATTGGAACTAGTGGTAAATATACGATTACCAACTTACATAGAAGTAATACAGGCAAGGAAATCTGGTGGAGGGCTCATTGTAACATAGAAGGATCTTAGATGTCATTGCTACAAGTTCCCAGACCTCCCATCCTAAACGTAGGAAGCAAGTATTCATGTTTTTCAACCTAGAACACTATTTCAACAGCAATGTTTTAAGTATAACCAAATGTTTGTTAAGGAACCCCTCACATCTCCATAGTTAATTTAATTTTCCAAGGGTTAGCTCAAGCTAAGAACCTAAAGCCTGCCTCTACTGCCTTTTTATTGCTCCTCCTTATCTGGCTGTATATGCCATTAACTTTGGATGTCCAAGAACGCTCTCCCTCTTTAAGAGAGAATGACAGAGAGAATGATATATCCGTTTTAAGACAAATTCATGATTCTGGAAACATAAGAATGTAATAAATCATTCAAACACAGAAAAGAACAATTCTAGTATTCAAGGATTAAAAGAAAGACTAGAATATATATAGGCAAGTATCCCTAAAAGTTATATGTGTGATTCTAGAGCTATGGTAAACAGAGCAAGAGTACGTATGCAGAGGCATGAAAAGGAGTGTAAAAAGGGCTACTGAAACCAGGGGAGGCTCCCTGGAGCAGGTGGCACCTGAACTGAAAATGAATGAAAATTACTGAGGCAAAAAATTGGAGAGAGAAGGAGTGAACCTCAGGCAGAGGGACAGCAGGTGGCATTATGCTAGCTGCTATTATTATACCTAGCTACTGCCCAGTGACAATATTACTAGGCAAGTAACATTACTTTTCATGATATTGTCCATAGGATAGTGTGTCTTAAAATACATTATTTTGGTGACAGATTTTGTTTTCAGTCTATTATAGCCCTCGCTGAACAAAACTAAAAGCCTTTTTGGGAGCTGTTCATACCCTTCCTTTCTATTGATTCCCCAGAGCAAGGGACACAGGACCGAGTATTTGAAGATACCCGGTAAAATCTGAAAATGCTCAAAACTGAGGTAACATAAAACATCATAAAAAATTAAAAGTTTGAATTGGGAAGAAAAAGAGCTGAGTTCATTTAAACAGCCATATGACTTGCCTCTTTGTTTCCTGGAATCAGGCAAGTAGCTAAACATGGGCATCCCAGGAAGCGAATGTGGGGATCTGAGCTCCTTACAGCACTGGAAATTTCACCTTCTTTTTCAGCGTAAACAGAGCTAGTCCTTGGCTTGCTCTAGATCACAGGATCTCATGGGAGCTGGCTTCCCAGTGTATATAATTTCCCAGCAGCCTGTGAAAGAGAGAATCATATCAGCAGCCCTTTCCCTGACACTTGGAGTAAAACGATGTGACCATTTCAGTGAGCATCCAAACGCAGGAAGGTTCTATAAATTAAACCCCAGACCTGCAAAGCGCTGTTTCACATCCTATCTCCAATACAAAGGGCACTCCAACCTTTCCACAACCAGATTCTAAAGCACTGAGTTATAATTGCTTATTTATTTGTTTGCCTCTTCCATTAGACTCTAATCTCAGTAAAGTCAGCGGCTGATTTCATCATGACTACCATCTACTCAGCAGTATCAAGCATCGCACCTGAATCTTAAAAGGCAAGAAATTTTAAAAAGTGTAAAAAAAAAAGAAAAGACACAGCACGATAGGCTTTGATCAAGCAAGCCCATTTTAATATATTTTCTTTCATGCATAAGGAAGAAGTTATTCAAAGTCTGAGCAGTTACCAAAGAAATACAGGATTTGTCTGTCTTAGACCAAATCCAAGTACAATGAAGCCCAGCAACAAAGGACTTTTAATCATTGTGTAGGCAGATATTCTAGAAAAGGGAGAATGAGTTGACCAAATGGGAAATGGGTCAACAGCTTTCATCATGTAAAGAAATAATATTTTTCCCCCCATCCCTGAACATACCCAAATGAGGGTCAGCAGGCATTTAGACTTTTTTTTTTTCCTTGTCTTGGCTCATTTTGTAATTCTGAATGGCCGTCATTGGCATAAACTTAAAAAGTTAATTGCATCCTAATGCCTTATCACAAACAATAAAACTGCAGGCCAAACATAATCTTTTGAGCTCTGCCAGGTGCAATGTATTTACTTTTTATCATGGAATTTAATCTTTTCTGAAACTGGAAAACTGAGGTTGAGGATGGGAGGGAGAGTCAATGATGTGTGGACAGGAATCAGCCAGAGGTGGAACAGGGACTCTGCGCCTAGTTATGGTTCTTTCTATTGGATGGACAGAGCTGCTCAGTTTTCATATTTCCCAGACTCACGCCTCTTGAATGATACAATGTGCTGAAACACAGATGTTTTAAGTTGGGTACTCTGGGACAGAGTTTTACATGTAAATGCTTCTCAGGGAGTTCCCTGGGTATTAGTACTTGTGGAAGGGAAAGGAAGGAAGTGGAATGGGCAGAAGGAAAAATCAATTTGCAATGCAAGGCCACTAGATAGCCTTGGCCAATCCCTACTTGGCTGAAGTGACCAAGACTTTTATACTCCTCCATTGATCAGTCATTGGATGTTGGACACCCTCAGAAGGAACACAAGCCTTGGCCAAGTTAGCTGTCTGAAGCTGAGGCATTCTTTGAAGGGTCTAAAATTTGATTTCCCGAGGGCATACATCTACTCTTGCAAAGCTAACTATAGAAACAAAGCCCCAATAATGGAGAGCCCATTTTGCATCCCTAAGGCTGTAGCAGTGCAGGTGAAGAAAGAAAGCAGACCCCTGAGTGTACTTTACAGACACTGGACCAAGAAGAAGCAATCTGGTTCAGGTTAGAGCAGGGCTTGAGGAGGAGTAATGATGTGAAATAATAATTGCTGACATTTTTCTATGTTTTAATATATATTTAATACATCATCACAATCACTTTTGTATTTGATCTTGGTGCCAACCCTGTGCAATAGACATGGAAGAGAAGATAATCTCTAACTCACAAATGAGGAAACAGAGGCAGGGAGGAAGGTGGCTTTCTGTGGTCACTTAGTTTATTCCAGAGCTGGAGCAATATTCAAGACTCCCACATTTATAAGCCCATGAAGACTCTACCCTTTTCTTAGTTTCAATTTAATAAAATGAATCACTCAGAGAGTCCATTCCAGCCAAGGGCTTTAGCCAAGCCTGGTGCAGAGATCCCCAAAGCTTGGGGGATGTGAGTTTTCCAACGTCTCTGTCACTGGCCCCCAAATTTCACATAGCGCAAACCTTCTAATTCTCTTTTCATTTCTCCCCTCTAGGCCCTGGTAATTCTATTATGTTCCCAACAGGTAACTTTATCATATACCAAAAGGACTGTTTAAGCAAGTTCTGAATTCACAGTCTCACTCTAAAACTGGAAGTAGAGATATCTAGGCTCTGTGCCATGACCTTGGGCAAAGCAATTGCTATGTCTGGATCTTGGTTTCCTATTTTGTACAATAACGTGTTGGGCTAAATAGTCTCTACAGTTCTTCCCAAATTTCCAATGCTTTCTGTGAATGTAGAAGCTGCCTGTTATGGCTTGTAACCCCACTCTGTGAGGTTGTTGAATAATGCTCTGCAGGTACGAACAATACTAGCTTCTGATGTGTGTGTGTGTGTGTGAGTGTGTGTGTGGAGCGGGGGTTCACTGGGAGGGGGATCCCAGCTGCATCCTTTCTGTTAATTCCAGCAATTAGGAACTTCTATGCATATTATAACTTTCCCTTTTATTGATGCTTTTAATTTTTCTTCAAAAATGCAAAAAGCAAATTGAAAGAAAACATTAAAAGAAGTTTCAAGACACATCATCTCCCTTAAGTACCCCAAAATCTTGGTTCTTCAATGTTGCTGGGGACCAGAGTAATGAGACTTAGGGACCCACACATTTAGAATATAAATTATTGATGCTACTATAAAAAGAACTGCAGAGATCATGTACTCAACAAGTTATTCTACAAATAAGAGAACTGAGTTCTAAATATGGGAATAATATACTATAGGCAAGTCTTAACCGAAGAAAATAATGTAAAAAAAGTTTGTATATAATGCTTTGCAAATACAATTCACTTTTAATTATTATCCAAGCAATAATTGTGAAAGAAAGAAGCGATAAGACTCATTATAAAGACTTTACTCTCTTGCTGAATATTTCTATGGCCTCTAACCAATAACTCAAGTCCTTAACTGGTTAGAGAGTCTGAGAGGGAGAAAAACTGCTGCTTCTAGTACCAAAAACTCTGGGCATTTAAGCTGCAGAGGCTGCATGTTCTTCCTCAAGGAGGAAGGAACCAGAAAGACCTAGGCCAGCGCAGTCGTCCTGGATGACAGATAGGTCAACCCAGACTGCCATCCCTGGCATAGGTGACAAAAACAATACAAAGTGCTGGTTTCTAAAAGTGGCAACTAAAAGATGTATTTGTTTCTCAGCACTCTGATGACTTCAGTCCTTACCCCTTTAATAAAGTTCAGGAAGAGTGCCCAAGCCACCAGTGACGTCTCCTTTCCCCCAGTTTTAACACAAATACCAACTCTTTCCCATCTCTAACATTCAATTAGTTGTCATGAGAAGTGCTGAGAAGCTAATTTCTGCTAAAATAATGAATCCATAAAACTTCATGTGTTACTCTTCCCCCAGGACTTGTTTTACAGTAGGAAAGAACCCAGGAGACTAATTCTTTAAATCAAGGGCTTTGGTCTCTGAAATTGAACTTTCAGTACTATGACAGCAGGGAGGGACATGTTTTGCTAGATGGAGTCTGCAGGGTAATTCTCTAATTGCACATTCTAGGTATAACTGCACCTACATCAAATGGGCACAAGGCCGTGCCTTGTGGCAACTTTTTAGAAAATGCCCATGTACTTTTCCAAGTTGAGCTTTTTTTATTGTTACTCAAGTAACATTGATACCAATCTACAAAGAATGCTGAAATTCAGTCATTATACACAACCTGGCCTGGCTATTCACCTTGAGATAATTTGTCTTTGCCTTAAAACCATGGAGTTCAATGTTTTGTTTTTTATTTTGGTTTCCTGAAGATATTTATATGTGAAACAAACAAGAGCAAAAATATACTCGAGTTGTTATTTGCACAAAATACCCACAAAATTAGAGCGAAACCAAACACCAAGGCATTTTTTTCCTTCCCCGCCTAACTGCCCATCAAGACGCAAAACCTCGAGCAGGGCAATTGAGTCTTACATTTATATCTGCATGACATTTAGGAAAATTGAAGACTGGAAGCTACACATACAAGTAAAACCAGTCATTAGAGACAATGAGATTCAGTCTAAAGAGAAAAAAAAAAAAGCAGTGATATTATTAAAGAGACACTGACAAATCCTTCAGCCCCCAAATATAGACTATACAAAAAAGCTAACAGTTTTAGAATTCATCACAAATGTGAGTGTGGGCTTCTTTTAACATCAATAAAAACATGTTTTCTCTGCAATCATGCTCTATGTCAGAAACATTTGGAAGTCACATATTTTAAAATATATTTTTAAAATTTTCCCAAGTATTTAGAGGCAGGAGAGCAAAGCCATCAAGAGCACAGATTTTGGAGGCAGACAGTGAGAATTTAACTCTATCACAAGCTTTATGACCTTGGCAATGTATTTTATTTCTCTGATTCATAGAAATCTACTTTTTTAAATGAGAGTTCTTTATACTTAGAACACATGTTATCATACTGTGCCTGACAGATATGTGTCTTCAATAAATACTAGCTTATATAATTAGTATTGCTTAAATTTGCTAGCCATTTCATGTCTGTAATATGCTAAGTATTGAGCAAAAAAAAAGATTTGTACTGCTAGGAACTGGGGGTACAGCAGGAGCTGAGATGAGGTTGAAGTGGCTAGAGAAAGGTATAACGTCAGATTTGGTTCTAAAATCAAATAAGCTCTATACATAAGCATGATAAGCCAATGTGAGTCAATATGAGAGAGTACGCTAAACAAAGAAAGTTACCCCAGAAAACAGACAACCCAAAAAGGAATGATTTCACTGAGCTGGAGACATTCTTCAGGTAGTTTGGATCATGGCATAATAGAGGACAGTTAGGAAAATAGGTGAACACCTTGCAGTAGTTATTCAGACCACAGAATATGGCTTTGTGACTTCTGAGGAGCATATTGATTAGCCAACTTGTGTGAATCCAGGCAGGGAAATAGTTATGAATAAGACAAAACCTTGCACTGAAAAAGCTAACATATAATTCAATGTAGGGTATAAAAGAACTAAGATAACATTTCATTTTAAGTTAAAATATGTAAAGAAGATATCCATTGTGTGGGAAAGGATGGGTAGAATGTATGCACCAATGATTTCAGGGAGGATAATGTTATTTAAATTTTGATAATAATTATGATGGTAATGACAACAATGATAATGACAATGACACTAATAAAACACTCAATGGAGGCCAAGTACTCCTCTTCTTAGCTCCCCGTATACCAGCAACCCTGCAAGTTTGGTAATATGATTAGCCCCATTTATGGATGAGTAAAAGTTGGGGTACAGATATAAAATAATTTCCTGATATATGAATATGATGAGAGGGGTATTTACAGATTAAGAGAAGAACATGAGCAAAGAAAGAAGAGGTAAACAACCACGTAGTCAACAAATTTAGTGTCCTGGTTTGACTAGTACTTATATTAAATAGAGTAGAGTAATGGCAGATGAGTCAGTACAGAAAGGTTATAGAGAGCCTTGAACTCCAGATTTAATGTAATTGGCAATGAGAGTCATTGAAAATATCAACGAAATGAAGTGATAAAGTAAAGCTTTGCTTTAAGAAGTTTGATGTGGCAGAATAATATAGAATGCATTAGAGTGCAGGAAGAGAGGTATAAAGAGCTTATAGGTTATTGAAAAAAAATATGTTAAAGTAATAGCAATATTTCCAAGTTAGTCTTGAAACCTCTCAAAGCAGAAAATTGACCTCAAAATAACTTGATTTTGTAGTTGGGGTTCCTACAAGTACAGAAATTCTGTGTTCCTGACATTCTGGCCATCCTAAAGATGCAAGGCTCAGAAAGGAGAGAGGTGAGAACAAGCTTGAGGTCAATTTGCTCTCTCACTGGAAGACAAACCTTCTCACTTCTCTCTACTACCAAAATTCTCTTTTAACCCTGGCTACAAACTTGACCATGATGAGAGAGCTAAAAAAATATTTTTGGACCTTTACTCTCACTTCTGATTCCAACCCTGTCCATCCTAATGAGATATAACACTTCTTCACACCTGCAGTTTTGCAACAAGGAGCCTCTAACAGCTACCTATTACCTGTCATTAGGAAGGAAGAAGACTTGCAAGGGAGCAAGCTTAGGTGGAGAAGTTAGATAGAACTATGAGGGTGATGAATGTATAGGAAGATGAATGGGAAGAGAATGGTGCCAGGAGGCACGATTCAGAGAGTAAAGATGTAGACTTTCAAAGATAATCCTACAGCTAAATTTTACCATGGCTAATTCTTCTTATAGGGTGCTTTGTGAATTATGATTTTTAGGTAAAAAATCAATCAGGAAATTCACATGAAGCTCACAGCATTTGCCTATTTGTTGCTTAGAGCCCAAGCTATGAGCACACCTTGAAATTTAATGAGATGCTACATAATAATAACCAATGAGGCTAGCTGTCTTATTCTTAGACAAACAGATTCAGTTAGCCATGTAGTAAAATGAGCACATCAGACTCTTTGTTCTGAAGCCAGATTTCTTTTCATTGCTCCAACATAGTCTTACAGAAAAGAAGCAGTCAAGGTGATGGCATCTGAACTAGAATGTGCCCCATTTCCTCCCACCCATGATAGTTACAGAACTATGGTGCAGGGAAAGGAGTGATTTCCTGAAGGCACAGCCTGGAGTTTTTCCACAGTGCTTTTGCCCTATTTGTATTGCATTTTATACCTGAATGGTATACAGCATACCTAAATGTTAAAGGGATCAATTTAACTGTTAGACTCATAAAGTTAGGAGAAAAATTAAAGAATCACAGACATATTAAAGATTGCTATTGTATAAAGATAACTAAACCTGGAGTCAGTTAACTTAAGATAAAACCTAATAATGTGTGTCCATGTGTAAGACTTTTAATCTTCATGATCTCAATTTCCTCATCTGTAAAATAAGAGAGATTAAACAAAAGACTGGTGAGCCCTTTCAAGATGGAACATTCCATGAGTAGAAACCTCTTAAAGGAATAGCCAGTAAATTGAAGCTCCAAAGGCAGATGGCTAGGCTGGCAATGTCCAGGAAGTGACAGCTCCTTGGTTACCCAATTACACCTTTCAAAGAAAAATAGGAAGTACCCAACTGCTTCCAATTATAATATGTGCCGCACTGGGGAAAGACAGAGTCAAACGTGTTAAAGGCCTAATGAGGTGTGTGCAAGCCACTTCCCTCTGCACCGTTCAGCTTTTTCACACTGTTAGCTCTCCCTGCCCCATCAGCAGACATGGAGGGAGAGTTGAGGAAAAAGCATAGGTGTTTTCTGGCCCAAGAGGATGACACAAAAGGAATCATACCAATGTCATGATTTCATTGTTTTAGCATAAACTTGACAGAGGGTTCTAAAATGCTGTTTTGCTTTCCATATCAATATCCTAATAAGAGATGCCAGACATGTTAGAAATAGAGTCTGATCCATTTCATAGAGGAATTAATGGTTTCGTGAAGTTCCAGGAAATCTGAAAGAAGTCTGTATGGAGTCACTGCAGTTGCTCCAGCAGGCCAGGCTTATATACATCAGGGTGTGGCTGGGCCAACATACTGCTTAGGAAATTTCCCCGGCACATCTTCCACAAAAGATCTATTTTGGTTCTGCCCCTAGTATGATTAAAATAATCTCACTTTGAAAGTCTGTTTATTTGTAAAAATATGCAAATTAACCTGTGTATTAAACCCAGTAAGAAGACTCAATTTAATGAATATTGTAAATTATCAATTTAGTTCCTATGTATGATCATAATTCTAAAATGTATTTTTCAGGATTATCTTTTTTAAAATTCTGAGATTACTGAAACCTGAGAATGGAAGAGATATCAAAAAATCTGCATCTGCCTCCAGATCAATGCTTGTAAATATACTTTTTCTTATGGTTTTCTCTACACATACAGATGCCATAATCTTCCATAGTAGCCCAATCCTTCTTTTATGCTTTTTCACTTTGTATTTCCCAGAATTTGCTCTCTCTGCAACTCCACTCTCCTTCCATCCTTCTTTAATGGAATATTTTAATTTACCTAATTAGAAGATTTGATAATTGCATTGTAGATCTAAAAGATTAAATTAATTGCATATTTTAATTGACAGTGTTCTTATACATTTCACTGAGTTTTGTAATGAATTCTGATAGGATGCTATAATTATCATTTTGTATATTTAGGCTTTCAAGTCCTACATGACCTCTGAATGATCATTGGTATCTTGGCTACATTGTTTTAAAAGTCAATCTACAAGAATTTCTCACATTCTTCAACTCAATTATACCTCAAAAACAATTTGTTAAAATACATAATATAGTCAGAAATTACTTTGTGCAAGGAAATACACATAACTTCATATTTAAAGACATGACAATGCAACTAAGATTCTTTCCTCTTTAATTTTTAAATAGCTATGATCATTGCCTAATCTAACTTTTTTATCCCCAGACTCTAAACAGACAATGCATTTTCAATATGAGATATAAAGGTTTTTTTATTTATATAATGTTAATACACCCACAAGTTAATAAACCCACAGTGATAACATTTTCATCATTTGCCAATTATCTATGACTATGAACTTTTTAAAGATAATAGTATACAATGTTACAGGTTGAAACTAAAATAGTATTTTAAATTATTTTAACTTCCTTACAACATTGAAAGGGTAATACCAAACCATCAATTTATAGCATATTACTTTGTGCTATTTATTCAAGGATTATTGTTATTATGATGTTATTTGCCTTGAACTAGATGCTGAAGATGATGTGAATCAACTATAAAGCTTAATCCATGTTCCCTAAAACTTCTTTATTTTCCACTGTAGTACTCAAACCTCCTTATTTTCTTAAGTGATGGCACATTTCTGTCATGAATCAAGAAGCTATCAAGGTTCTTCTGATGTTACAAGAAATTGAATTCAAAGTTGTTCACATTTTACTATTTTAGACCAAAAACATCTTACAACCAAGATGTAAAAGATGCGTAATTTGCCCTCTTTGTCTCTATCCATCCCCTTTCTGCTCCTCTATGTCATAACACTCTACTCTAACACATCCCTGAAGACAGTCAATGCCGATGGACTACATTGGTATGTCAGATAAAACCTACTCACAGTCCTGAAAACAAGCACTCTTCAAGGTGTATCACTGAGTTTATGACATGTTGCGGGATGCGAAATGGACTAAATATTTTTTCTAGACCTCATAGAAAGAATTCCTGGAGGAGTGATTTTCAATTAGTGAAAAACAAAATCCAGAAACAGAGGATCTGATAGTCATTTTTAAAAATTTTGAGACAATTTCATAACTCCAAACCTTCATCAGTCCTATTGGTCTGCAGGTAATTTCCTCTGTGATATTATTGCAAAGGTTTCAGGAGGCCCCATGTAAAAGATAACCCACCCATTTTCATGAATTTAACATTCCATTGTGATATTTTTTAATCACTTAGGGATTTCAATACAAATGCTGCTGGGAAGAAAAGCAACTCTTTATTGTTGTTATTATGACTGTCGTTAAATGATGGGCCTTATGCTATCTTATAACTTTGAAATTCTGTAATTGTATTAATAGACCTTGGTTAGTAGAACCAAAAGTGTGTGAACACAATTTTCGACATGAAACCAACTTTATATTTTACCCAAAACAGCCCAAGTACCATAAATCCCAGAAATCAGACCATAGAATATTAGAAAAAATAAGAAATTTAGCCCCCCCAAATGTGACACTGACTCAAAAAACATTTGCTTAAAGACAATGGTAAATTCAAACCCAAGATGAATAAAACAATTATCAGGAAAAAAAGGTGTAAGTAATTACTGTAGTCAACTTTGGTACCAAAGTTGATACCAAGTGATTAAGAGAAACATAAAGACCAACTAGAAATTTTTAAATGCCTCAACCTTATTTCCTCAGAATAAAGTGTTGTCCCTCATTCTCATCACCAGGGTTGTTTCCGACCTCAATTTAATTTAGCAGTGAGGATGAGTCTCCTGATCCCTGAAGAATTACCCTGAACTCTACCAGACCTCATTGTCTTCCCCTAAATCAGCTTTATTTCCACTTGCACATTAGACATACATCAACTGTGAACTTGAGCTAGTCACTGTTTCTTCAAAAATGAAGTTCTGACCTCTCCCCCAACCTCATCTTACCCCTGACCAAACAACTGAAAATGGGGCAATTAAATGGCATTTATATATCTTTAAAAAAAAACAAAAATAATTTCAAGTATTTCCAGTTTCAGTTTCTCTCTCTGCCCAGTATCCATTATTTTATATTTATTTTCTGAAACATAGCAGTGGGGACATTTATTAAGCATGGCACCGTGACTAGAGCTGTAATCTGCTTTAGTGACTATTATAGAATTCTTCTGCAGTAATTTTTAAAAGTCTGGACAAATAAGATGAAGAGAAATGCCCAGAGCAGGCAAGTGCTTAACAATGACTTATTACTCTAGTGATGCGGAGACTGTGGGCACCTCAATGGACAGGGTGATTTCATCTCCGAGTGAGATTATTGCGAAACTGCTATCATTCTGTCATGAATAATTGATCATCACACTGTTCAGGAAAAGAAAAAAAAAACAGATGTGATAAACAATGCAACAAATGTGACAAAGAGGGAGCTTACAGTTTATTATTTTACTACCTATTATTTCACCATTTGTGAAGATGTCATAGGCACAGTCACCCAATCACTGCATGAATGTGTAAACTGCATGACAAGTAAAAAATTATAATTAAGTGATTTAAGCCTGACTTTGCAATGGTCCCTTTGGGTTTTGCGGAAAAGCCTGTTCATAAGAGAACACACAGACCAGTGATGGCTTTCATTGGAACAGTGCAGTTAGCAGAGTCTCTTTTTGGTCCTTCTCTGCTTCCATTTCAACATTCTTCTCACAGTTCATGTCCTGTGTGCCCCAAGGGGCCGTTTACCCGAACAACCAAGAGTACAGCTCAAAATCCCACTGCTGGGCCTCCGCCAGCCATCCTACCCAAATGAGTCTGCCTAGTGAAAATGTACAATTTTTTTTTTCCACCAAACAAAATCTAATTTTCTCTCCCTGTTCTATTGTGTTAGCTCTTAAGGGGAAATTAATCTGATTTAAAGAAACTAAACTAAAATCCATATCATGATGGCCAGTTACTTTATATTGTCCTAGCTAATTGGAAGAATTTTTTTTCTAAAAAACAAAACAGAAATGTGAGAAAAAGCCTGACAAGTTTCTTTAATCTACCTAACCTACCCTTTTCTGATGCCTCTTAAAAATCATACTGTCAGAAGAAACCAGAATTTCTGTGGTCTTGAAGTTCTAGATAAAAAGCTTTAAAAATATGTAATCTCAGACACAGTTTTCATTTAGTTCTTTAAATAAAGATAGAAGAATAGATAAAACACACAAAAAATATAATAGTAAAAGCTGTATTTTCTTTTCTAGGGTTCTCGACAAAGGGTGAAAATTTTCTTAAAAGATTCTGAATAAATTATGTAAAGACTTTTCAATATTTTTTAACATACAACTCAACAAAAAAAGTAAAACTTTTTCCTAGATACAACTCTAAAAGTACATTAAGAATAGCATGTACAGCAGACAACATAAAGAAACAAAATAAAATGAGGAGGTGAGAAGCAAAGTGGAAAAGGAAAAAGGAAAGGAAAAGAAGAAGAAATTCTCAGTAGATGTGTATTTAGGTAAACGGTCCAAATCCACTCATAAAACAAAAATCTAGGACTGTTTTAAATCTCAGTTATGAAAACTGTGTCCATTTTCTAGGACTCACATGTTATAACTTCCATAGCATTTAATAGTCATTCAGCCAAACTCAGGGTGGTAACTGCAATATGCCAAGCATTCCTTTAAATGCTGGGCCTGCAGCAATACTACTAATACTACTACTACTACTACTACCACTACTACTACTACTAATAATAATAAGACAGAAATCCTGGCCCTTAATTAGCATGTATTTTAGTTAAAGAGACAAACAATACCTTCCTAAGGTATTGGAATACTTACCTAAGATGAATAAAATATTTCCCAGCAAGTCATTAATCAAATAAGCAAGAAAATAATGAGTCCTGGAGGCATAGTCCAGTATTCAGAGTTGCTACAATATACTATCTACAATATTCATTTTCCAACAAAAAGTTACAAAATGTGCAAAGAAAGAGGAAAGTACAGCCCATGCACTGGATAAAAGCAGATAGCAGAAACTGCCTGTGAAAATACCCAGATGTTGGATTTAACAGGCAAAAAAAAACCAAAAAACAAAAAAAACCTTCAAAGTAACTCAAAGTAACCATTATAACTGTTTAAAGGACTAAAGAAAATCATGGTTAAAGAAGTAAAGGAAGGTACGATGGCACTGTCATAACAAATAGAGAATATTAATGAAGAGATAGAAGCTGTAAGAAAAAAGCAAATGAAAATTCTGGAGTTGAAAAGTATAAAACTAGAGGGGATTAACTGTACATTTGAACTGGCATAAGAAAGAATTTGTAAATTTGAAGATAGAATGAAGGTAGTCAAGCCAAAGAACAGAGAGAAAAAGAATGAAGAAAAATAAAGTCTCAGAGAAATGTGAAACACCAATTAACACAACACACATACTGGGACTACAGCAGGAGAGGAGAGCAAGAAAGTAGCAGAAATAAATATTCAATAACACTCAAAAGTTCTTAAGTTTTAAGAAAAGCACTTACCTTATTTGGTTAACTTAATGAACTCCAAGTAGCATAAACACAAAGAGATGCATAAACAGACGCATCACCATAAAAATGTTAAAAGCCAAAGGCAAGGAGAAAATCTTGAAAGCCACAAGAAAAAAAATGACTCATCACTCGCAAGGGAGTCCTAGTAATACTAACAGCTAACTCCCCACAAAATCAAAACCAACACTAGAAGGCAGTGGGATAACATATTCAAAGTGTTACAACAACAACTCAAACAAATACATAAATCCTATACCTAGCAAAACTATCTTTCAAATATGAAGGTGAAATAAAGACATTTTCATATGTATGGAGAGAGATTTATAATAAGAAATTGGCTCACATGATTACGGAGGCTGGCAGGTCCCACACCCGAAGAGTGAGTCAGCAAGTTGGATTCCCAGGAGAGCTGTGGTTTAGGTTCAGCCTAATGGAGCAGTTGGTATAGTTCCAGTCACTGGCAGGCTAGAGCCCTAGGAAGAGTCAATGTTTCAGTTTAGGTTGAAGGCAAGAAAAAAATTGCCAGTTCAAAAGCTGTCAGACAGAAAGAATTCTCTCTTACACAGGAAGCGGTGGGGTGGGGGTTCGGCCTTCTTGTTCTGTTCAGGCCTTCAAGTGATTGGATAAGACCCACTCTCATTAGGAATGGCAATTTGCTGTACTCATTTTACCTATTTAAATGTTAATTTTCTCCCTCATAGAAAGCCCAGAATAATGTTTGACCAAATATCTGAGCCAAATATCATGGCTTGACACATAAAATTAACCATCATGACCTATAGCAAATAAAAAGATTGAATTAGTAACCAGAATACTACCAAGTAAAAAAATATTCGGGCCCAGATAACCTCACTGGTAAATTATAATGTTTAAAAAACAATTGATAACAATTCTTCACAGATTCTTCCAAAAAATAGAAGAGAAGAGAATACTTCCCAAATCATTCTGAGCCTGGGTCTGCAAATAAAGAATATTAATCTCATGGCAAATAGAGAATATTAATGAAGAAATAGAAACAAAATCAACAAAATAAGAAGATATATTATATGAAATATCCAGGAGAGGTGAAGACAGCCAGAAAATAGATTAGTGATTGCTTTGGATTAGGAGGCTGGGAAGATAGGGAAATGATACCTATAGGGTATGGAGTTTCTTTTTGACATGATGTTCTAGATTTGATGTTGTAAAATTGACTGTAATGATGTTTGCACATATCTAAAAACATAATAAAAACCACTAAATTTTATACTTTACATTGATGAACTTACATGGTATAAATTATTGTTCAGTAAAGCATATAAAGAGAGAGAGAGAAGAGAGGAGAGGGATGGGGGAGAGGAGACAGAAATAAAGGAAAGGAAGGGAAGCTGGATTGATGCCCTTGTTAGAAGCACTAAAGAATATCCACAGAAATAGGAAGGCAGAGACCAGGGTGTGCGCAGATGTGGTGGGAGGAGCTTGTGAATCAGATCCCCAGAAGCTCCCTACATATGCTGCTGATGCTAGTGTAATGCTGTGTAAAGCTCCTTTTATGCAAGATCTGATTTGGGGCTCCTCCCCAGGGCTCCTCCATATCTTTTACCAGAATTCTGGCACCATGCGCCCTACACGTCGGAAAGAAACCCCTGGTGCAGCCTCCAGGGATTGTATATTGGAATCATCTCAGGAGGCTTCCTGCTATAATAAGTCAATGAGAAGGGATGGAGTCTCCTGTGCTCTCTTGCAATATAATGTGTCTCCACATATAGAGATCGAGAACTATTCAGAACATGCCAACATTATAATCTAGTTCCCTGCATCCCTAAGGAAGAACAACTTCCTGTTTTCTCAAATGAAAAATGAAAATAACAACCGGGTCCACTTTACACATTTCTGTGAAGTTTCAATTAAATAATACATACAGGGCACTATAAAAAATGCATGACCCTTTGAAAGTATATAAAAAGAACCTCTGCTATTATTACTTAAACAGTAGTTAACAAGTGATAATCAGTAGATATCTGGTGCGAAGGTGGTGGAAATCTCTGAACTGTTATCATCTGACCATATGTCTAAAGACTCAGAGTTTGGCTTTGCACTGTTTAATAATTTTAAATTATTGCATAAAGCACTAGAATGATCCTGGATAAAGCACAAAGATGCTATATAACAAGAACGTATACTTAATATATTACATGATACCTTCAAGGTTCAACTGGTTCTCAACACACTGGCTGGCATAAAACAAAATGATTTAAATTTAAGAGGACAAGGTGATATTTTCAAAGTGCAACCATAGGATGAAAACTTGGCAATTGCAGAAAAGCAACAAATTTGCTGACAGGTGTATGGGTATGGAGTGTGTGTTTTTTGGTTACAAGCTATGAAATCTGGGCAATTTAATCGATTTAGTTTCTTCACCTGTAAAGTAGGTGCAACCAGAAAAGCAAATTACCTTCCCCCTCAATTTCTGGAGATTACTTACAGAGGATCTTCTCCTCTTTTTCTCATAGAAAATAATAATGGTAATAATGTTTATTATTATAGCTGTACCTGTTATAAATCCATTCAGTGGCAAATAACAGAGGATCTCACTAACAGGCTGGAACACGTAAGGCACCAGCATATCTGTTTCACAAAGTAAGAATTCCAGGTTCAGGCCTTGCATGCCACTAAAGGTACAGGCTTCCCCTATTTTCTCATCTGTCAACCCTCGCATGTGGTTTTCATCTGCCAGACTACAACATACATGCTGCAGCCCCTGGCATCACATCTCTACCCCGGGGAGCAAGCAGAGGAAGGACAAAGCCAAGCCTGTCCATTTTAATGAGCATGCTCAAGAACCCTTACAGTTCACTAGGAAACCATGTCAGCAGGCCACTGCTAGCAAAAGGTGGCTGAGGCATAGTGGGAGCTGAGAGCCAGCTGCTGAATCAACCATCCAACAAAAGGTACTACAGTTTTAGGCAGTTTTAAGCATTTATATACATTAATCATTTAATTCTCACTACAACCCTGAGGGAAAAACAAAGCATGCTTAGAGGAACTTACTTCTACACCTAATTTTCCCTGGGAATTGCCCATCCAGGTTAGGGCTGTACTTGCATTTAGTATTGTTTCAAACCTGGGCCAAGAGGAAGGGGCAGAGCCACCAAGAGATAAAGAAACATATTTCAGATAGAATGAGGACTCTGGCCATATCCAAGCCAAGCAGGGGGGATGCGGGCCTTTTTGCCCTTTCTCCGTGTCCCCCAAGTCTTTGTCCCTCTGCCCATACTGGCCAATGTCTGTCTTAGGTCATCTCTCCTAAAGAGATAACTTACCCTTCATCAACAACCAACCATCACAGGGCCAACCAGGGTGATGTGAAGGAGACAGGGGCTGTGCCCCTGCCAGGGGGACAGGTTTCGCCTCCTCAATGGCCTGTGTTCCCAAGGCCTCCTTGATTTTTTCCAGCCTTGGGGCCCTCTTGCCTGTCAGTGAGGCTACAGTCCCTTAAATCAGGTGGATGGTTCCCAACACAACCCCATTTTACAGATAAGGAAACTGAGGCACAAAGAGGTTAAATCATTTGTTAAACATTACCCTCAGGACAAGTAATACACATTGCCTTGTTCAAATTCAGAAAAATTTCCCCCTTACTTGATTACTAAAAGGCACACTTTCCTCATTGCTGTGCAGTCTTACGTGAAGGTAACTGTCTTAGTGATGAGAGTTCAGGCTGCGTTTCTACCCCCATTTGCAGCCTTGGGTGCACAGCCTTTGTGCAGGACTGACCTTAAGAGCTATAGGTGGGGGCCCAGGTCACGCTGGGGTACTGGAGCCAAAACCTACTTGAGGGATCGAACATCAGACCTACCCTCTTACCCAACACATTTCAGCTGTCATTCCAAGTCTATTTATGAGCAAACGAGTGGGACACACATACTAAGAATGTTATCTGGCCCCAGGAATTTAAAAAAAAAATGTTTTTGAACTGCTACATCCTAATAGAGTTATCCATATATAATGATTGTATTACAGCCATAATTTCTATACAGGTTCATAGAGACAAATTCCAGAAGTCAAAGGCTAAACAACACATGAGAATGAACCTCTACATAATCATGAAAAGCAGACAACAGTGTCTTATGAACAGAACCTGTTGCACTCAGGGTTGTATCCTTTCCTAATATGGGCCTCGCTTGTCTCAGAATTAATATAATTGTTATTGTTTTTAACTTTATTGAGAAATAATTCACAAATTCTATATATTTAAAGTGTACAACATGATAACTTGATGCACAGATGCTCTGCAGAATGATAACTAAGATCAAGATAATGGACACCTTGCCTCACATAATTAACATAAGTAACTGTGTGTGTGTGTGTGTGTGTGTGTGTGTGTGTGTGTGTGGTGGGAATGCTTATGAACTATTCCTAAGGAATTTCAAGTATACAGTACAGTATTATTAACTCTAGTCCCCATGCTGTACATTGTATCCTCAGAACTTATTCTTCTTGTAACTGAAAATTTGTATCATTTCATATACATCACCCCATATCACCTGCCCCTGCTCTCTGGCAACCATTATTATCTGTTTCTATGAAATTGCCTTGATTTTAGATTCTACATATAAGTGTTACCATACGGTATTTGTCTTTCTCTTTCTAGCTTATTTCACTTAGGACAAAGCCCTCCAGATTCATCCATGTTATTCCAAATAAGATTTTGATAAGATTTTGTTTTTCATGGCTAAATAATATTCTATTGAACGTGAGATTACAGATATAGATAGATGATATATAGATGTAGATATATAGATATAGATATATAGATACAGATATGTCACATTCTATTTGTTCTTCTTTTGAAGAACATTTAGGTTGTTTCCATATTTTGACTATTAGGAATAATGCTGCAATGAACATGAGTGTGCAGATATCTCTTGTAGAAACCTATTTCAGTTCCTTTGATAGTTCAATTTTTTTTGAGGAACTGCCATACTGTTTTGCATAATGGCTGTACCATTTTACATTCTCACCAATAGTTTGTAAGGGTTCCCTCTTCTCGACTTTTTGCAAACGTTTGTTAACTCTTATATTTTTGATAACAGCTATCTTAACACGTATGAGGTGATATCTCAGTGTGATTTGATTTGCATTTCCCTGATTATTAGTGATGCTGAACACCTTTTCAAATACCTATTGGCCATTTGTATTCAATATTTATTCTTTAGATAAATCTAACCAATAGATATAACTCAATATCTATTCATGCATGTCCTTTACCCATTTTAATGGGATTATTTGTTATTTTGCTATTGAGTTATATGAATTATTTATATATTTTGTATATTAACCCTTTATCAGATATGTTTTGAAAATATTTTTTCCCATTCTGTAGCCTGCCTCTTCAATTTGTTGAATTTTTTTCTTTTTTTGCCATGGAGAAGCTCTTTGGTTTAATGTAATAAACTTGTGTATTTTATAATAAAGACTCAAACACGGATGTCAAGAACACAATGGGCAAAGGACAGTCTCTTAAATAAATGTTATTGAGAAAACTGGACAGTCACATACAAAAGAATGAAACTGGACCACTTTCTTACACCTCTCACAAAGATTAACTCAAAATTATTTTCTCTGTCAGACTTATTTCACTTAGCATAATAACCTGTAGATCCATCCACATTACCAAAAATGGCAAGGTTTCCTTCTTTTTATTGCTAAGTAATATTCCATTGAATATGTATACCAGGCATTCTTTATCCACTTATCAATCAATACTTACATTGTTTCCATATCTTGGTTACTATAAATAACGCAGCAGTAAACATGGGAGTGCAGGTATCTTTTCTGATAAGTGTTTTCATTTTCTTTACATAAGTACCCAGAAAGGGAATTGCTGAGTCACATCATAGTTCTATATTTAATTTTTTAAAGAACCTCTCCATATAGTTTACCCTAATGGCTACAATCAATTTACAATTCTATGAGTAGTATATAAGTGTTCCCTTTTTCTACATCTTTGCCAGTACTTACTGTTTGTTGATCTTTTGATAATAGACATTTTGACAAGTGGGAGGCGATGTCTCAGTGTGGTTTTGATTTCATTTCTCTGATGACCAGTGATATTAAGCATCCTTTCATATGTCTGTTGGCCAACTGTACGTATTCTTTGGAGAAATATTTATTGAGGTCTTCTGCCTATTTTTTTAAATCAGATTATTTGTATTTTTGGTAGTTATATAATTTTAATTATATGTGAAATCTAAAAACATAAACAAAACAGAAACAGAAACAGACTCATAAATACAGAGGACAAACAGATGGTTGCCAGAGTAGAGGATGGTAGGGGGTTGGGTAAAAAAAGTAGAAGGAAATAAGAGGTATTAAGTTCCAGTTTTAAATTAAATAATTAATATACAGCACAGGGAATATAGTTAATAATATCATAATAACTTTTAATGACAAATGGTTACTAGACTTATGGTGATCATATTGTAATGTATCTAAATGTGGAATCACTATGTTATACAACTCAAACCAGTATAATATTGTATGTCAAATATACTTCAATTTAAAAAATTAACTCTACATGGATCAAAGATTTCAATGTAAGCCCTATAACCATAAAACTCCTAGAGGAAAACATAGGCAAAATATCATTAACATTGGTATTGGCACAATTTCTTGGATGACACATCAAAAGAAGCAGCAACAAAGACTAAAACAATTACTGTATTTGGAAGCCATGATGAGACTTCAAGGGAAGTAGATGCCAAGCCTTCTAAGCTACGGCATGAATACATGACAGAGCTGAGTTCAGGGATGTGGCTTTACTACCTGGAGGACAATGGCAGAAACAGGTCTGAGTTCCATATCTAAGTCAATATGAAACAGAAGAAAGAAAAATAATTTCAGGAGGATGGCTATGGAAGACAGGAAGGTGGGGAGTGATATTTTTTTTAACAGAGCCAGAAATGAAAAGAAGACCATTACCTTCTTGCAGACTTGTAACAAATTTTGAGGAAGTCAGAACCTCCTGTAGAACCTAAATGGAGCAGTCAATCCACTCTGTAAGTGGGCAGGGGCATTTCGAAAAAATGGCAACACAGCTGACATCTGGCTGACCTAGATATAACAGTAATGCCAGATATAACAACAATGCCTGCGTTTGCAGTACACTGTAACATAGGTGTTAATTACTATTGCTGCTTTTACTGTTCTGTTTATTGTTATTATTCTGCAAGCATTTAGTTCATTGCCCTGCATATTGTTGCGTTCTTGCATATTGTAAGTGCAATTATCAATTGGCTGACTATATGATTTCAAAAAATGAAAAACGGACCTAACAACTCTCTCTCACCTCCCCCCAAATTCCAGCCCCAGGAAGAGAAACAAAAAATTAACAGTATAGGTGGTTCCCAAGAGATGAAACTTGCTGTAGGGACAGGCAGTAGACAACACAAAAGAAGGTCTGCCGAGCAGCTTCCTCGGTCTATTTACAAGAAGAGCATGCATCCTGATTGTAATAAGTGAGCTTGGAGGGCTAGACAGGCTCTTTAATCTCAGAAATGACACTGTGAACTCCAGTTCACCTGCTCGATTTATTTACATTGCTTTTGCCCGCTAACAAATCCAACTCTCCATCAGATTAATCAACATTTATCAGCTAGCGGCGGGAGCATCATTTCATAACGTAAGTAAAATAGAGAGGGAGTGAAATGGAAGAGAGAATAAAACTCCCATTACTCTGTGGCTATTTTATTCTCTATGTATTTTATTCACATAATGAATGATGTACTTCTGGCTTTAACAGCATAGCAACTCTGGGTTCTGTTTGTTTAATGTTTCCCCGCCAGGGACTGTGCGATTCAATAGCATATGCACAGCAGGATAAAGGAGGAGGGTGGTCAAGTCTAGGTTTTGAGTTTTAAGATTGCCCAAATAAACGAAAGAAGGGTTAACACCAAGTTGTCTAGAGTCTAGTATCGTACATTCAAATAAATTAACACCAATGAACAATATAATTTGTCTGCATGGTATGTCACTGGCCCTTCCTACAAATGAACCATTCATTCATTCATCCATTTACATAACTGAGTACCAGCTGGGTACTGAAAGCTGTCCTGGATGCTAAAAGATTGTAGCAATGAACAAAAGAAAGTTCTTTGCACTGTGAAGTTTACATTGGGAGGAGATTATAAACAGAAGCAAATAAATAGGTATTATACTGTCATGTAGCAGCCAGTGTTAATGATGAAAGTAAAGGGGGCTATGGGAACAGACATGAAAAGTGTTTCTTTTGATGGAGAGACCAGAAACCTGAATAGAGTGGAAGAACCAAGCATTTGACTCTCTGAGTCAAGTTCATTCCAGATGGAAGAAAAAACAAGGAACATTTGAGGAACAGCTGGAAGGCTAATGTGACTGGAGAGGAGCGAACAGGAGAAAGAATGATAGCATTTGTCAAAGACGTACCACTGGGCTATATCATGTAGACTTTTCTGCTACAGCAGGAATTTGAAAGTGATAAGAAGTAGGTGGGAATTTTAAAAATCACATTATGATTTGGTCCCTGATTTACAAAATACAAGGACAAAAAATATGATTTGTAACTCTGTTTTTCAAATGAAACATTGATACTGCCAAGGTTACCAATATTTTAATAAGGTTGATGAAGGATGATATGATAGGGCATTTGGTAATTGCTTAATTTCTCAAAATTGAGCAAGTAGAAAATAACCTTTTAAAAATTGGTTTACTTAATGTTTTTCTCCTTTTAGTTAAAGTATAACATGCAAAAAGAGAAGTGCACAATTCATATGTGAATGGCTTGATGAATTATTACGAAGTAAAAATTCCACCAGGTCAAAAAATTAAACTTTACCGATTTCCAGAGCCCCTTCCTGGCCTCTCCCAGTCACGACCCCTCCCATCTCACCAGTTAACCCCTCTCCTGTATTCAAACAGCATATGCCACTTTTGCTTTTTTTTAATTTAATTATATATAATTACATATATATGCAAAATTTGTTGTATTTTTGGAATATAACAACATCCACTCACTTTCACTGTTGTTTAGGAATCAATTGTAAATATACTAGACTTATTTATCCACTATACTCTTTACATAAACATTAGGGATGTTTCCAATTTAGGGCCATTAAGCACTATGCTACTATGAATATTGTTGCACTTTGTTGCTATATGTATGCACACTTTTCTGTTGGATATATACCTAACAGGAAATTAATGGGTCATAGTGTGTGTTTATATACTTAGACTTAGTGGGAAATGTCAATATTTTTTAAAAAGTGAATTATGAGTTTATACTCCCACTAGCCATTTTAATAGGTTATGCAGTGGCATATCACTATAGTTTTAATCTGCATTTCTTTGTTGACTAATGAATTGAAGCACCATGTCTCGTCCTACTGACCATTCAGATGCCCTCTCTGTGAAGTACCGGAATCTCTTAATATCGCTTCTGGATTAATAGTTTTCCTTAGTGACAGAAAGAAGTTCTTTACATATCTTGTATATATGTGTTGCCAAATAACTCTTCTTGGTCTTGTGACTTTCCTTTTTACTTTCTTAAAATTATCTTTCCATGATTAGAAATATCCAATTTTAATCTAGTTTACTTTGGTAATCTTTTCATTTATAATTAAAATTTATCGTAATATGTTTGAGGAAATGTTACCTATCCCAAGTTCATGAAGACATTCTTATATATTATAGAAGCTTTTTTAAAATTTTCACATTTAGATTTGCAACACTCTGAAATTTATATTTTTGTTAGTGTGTTGCAGATTTCAAGTTTCTCTCTCTCTCTTTTTTTTTTTTTTTTTTTTTTTTTTTTTTTTTGGCTATGGCTATCTTGTTGAACCAGCAAAATGTGGTGGGGATGGGATGCCTTCCCAACACTTGCATTTTGGCTGTAAGAGTTATGTATTCTTAAACCCATTTATGCATGGACTATTTCTGGGCTTTCTATTCTGCGCATTATATTGTCTATCCTTACACTAATTCCAGTCTTAAATATTGAAGGCTTACAATAAGTTTTATTGTGTTAATTTTCTTTTTTCTTTTCAACTTTTTCTTAACTCTTATGATCCCTCTCCTTGTCCATATGAATTTTTAAAAGGCTTAAATTTTAGAGCACTTTTAGGTTCACAGCAAAATGAAGAGGAACATACAAAGACTTCCCATATATCCCCTGCCCCCACATATTCACAATCTCTCCCAATATCAAAATCCTGTACTAGAGTGGTGCATTTGTTACAATCAATGAACCTACATTGGCATGTCATTGCCATCCAAAGTTTATATCAGGGTTCTCTTCATATTGTGAAAAGTGGCATGTATAGATCCAACATTATAGTGTCATACAGAGTAGTTTTACTGCCCTAAAAAATATTCTGTTCCCTGCCTATCCATCCCTCCCTTTCCCTTGACAACCACTGATCCTTTAATTGTCTCTACAATTTTGCCTTTTCCAGAATGTCATACATTTGGATTCATACAGTTTGTAGCTGTTTCAGATTGGTTTCTTGTATTTAGTAATATGTGTTTAAAGTTCTCCAATGTCTTTTCATAGCTTATATTTAAGTATACAGTCTACTTTGTTATTTTTTTTATGAAGAATGTAAGGCCTATGTATCTAGATTTACTTTTCTGAATGTGGATATCCAATTGTTCTAGTGCCATTTTCCAAAAAGACTATCTTTGATTTTGTTCCATTTTTAATAATCAGTTAACTATATTTAGGCCAATTTTTGATTTTCTATTCTGTTTCATTGACCTAGTTGACTAATATTTTACCAATACCATACTGTCTTGATAACTGTAGTTTTTTAGTAAATCTTGAAATGGAGTAATGTCAGTTATCTGACTTTGTTCTTCTTCAATACTGCACTGGCTATTCTGAGTCTTTTGCCTCTATATGTAAACTTTAGAATCAGTTTATCAATACAAATAAAATAACTCACTGGTATTTTTATTGGAATTTTACTGACACTATAAATCAAGTTGGGAACAATTAACATCTTGACAATAGTGAGTTCCCCTATCCATGAACATGGAATATCTCTCCATTTATTTAGTTAATTTCATCAGTTTTGTGGTTTCCCTCATATAGGCTTTGCACATATTTTGTTAAATTTATATATAACAATTTAATTTTTGAGTACTAATGTACATGGTATTATGTTTTTAATTTCAAATTCCACTTGTTTATTGCTATATATAGGGAAGTGACTTGCTTTCGCATATTAAACTTTATCTTACAACAATACTAATTAGTTCTAGGAGGTTTTGTCAAATATTTCAGATTTTCTTAATAGACAGCTATGTCATCTACAAATAAAGACAGTTTTTATATTTTCCTTTCAAATTTGTATAACTTTCTTTTTTTCTCTTACTGCATTAGCCAGGCCTTCCAGTATAATGTTAAAAAGCAGTGGTAACAGATCTTTGTCTCTTTCCTGATCTTACTTGGAAACTTTGTAGTTTCTCACCATTAAGTACGACACTAGCTCTGAGGTTTATGCATATGTTCTTCATTAAATTGAAAATGTCCCCTCTATTTCTAGTTTGCTGAAAGTTTCTATTATGATTGGATGTTGATTTTGTAAAATGCTTTTTCTTTATTTATTGATATGATCACATAATTTTTCTTTAGCCTGTTGATGGGATGAGCTACTTTAATTTTTGAATGTTAAACCAGACTTGCATACTTGAAATAAATCCCATTTTGTCAAAGAATGTAATTACTTTTATTCATTATTGGATTTGATATGAGAGCATTTTGTTGAGGATTTTTGCATCTATGTTCATGAGAGATATTGATCTAGAGTTTGCTTTTCTTGTAATATCATAGTCTGGTTTTGATACTAGGGTGATTGACAATGGTCTCATAAAATGAGTTAGTAAGTATTCTGTCTGCTTCTACATTTTTTAACTTTCAAATATGCATAGATATAATTCTATTGTTTTTTGTTTTGTTTTGGGTTTTTGTTTTTGTGTTTTGTTTTGTTCTGTTTTGTTTTGTTTTGTTTTGTTTTTGGCATTCATCCTGCTTCTTGTTCTCTGAGCTTCATGGATCTGTGGTTTGGTGCCTGATATTAATTTGGGGAAATTCTGTTATTATTGCTTCAGATTTTTTTTCTGTTCCTCTCTTCCCTCCCTTTCTGGTATTCCCACTATGCATATGCTACACCTTTTGTAGTTGTCTCACAATTCTATTATATTCTTTTGTTATTGTTTTTCTTTCACTAGACCTTTTATTTTGTTTTCCTATTTTGGGGGGTTCTATAGATATATCCTCAGGTACAGAGATTATTTCCACAGCCGTATCATGTCTGCTAAAGAGCTCACCAAAGGCATTCTTATTTATGTTAACGTGTTTTTAATCTGTAGAGTTCTTTTTCTTCTTGTAATTTCCATCTCTGCTTACATTGCCTATCTATTCTTATATACTGTCTACTTCATCTATTAGAGCCATTAACATATTAAGCATAATTGTTTTAAATTCTCAGTCTGATGATTCATTCCAACATCCTGTAATATCTGGCATGGTTGTTTCATATCTTTGTTGCACCTGTTGAGATGATCATGTACCCACCCATGAATTATAAAAATTATTTTTATTAATATTTCTCATAGAAGCCAACTTTTTTTCTTTTTTTAAATTTCTTTATTTATTTTTTCAAATACATTTGTCTCTGCCTACCCCCCTCCACTTTCCCTTGCCCCCTCCCTCCCTCCCTCCCTCCCTCAGCTCTTCCCCTTTGGTTTTGTCCACGAGTCCTTGCTATATGTTCCTTGACTTTCCCCTTCCCTTCCTTTTCCCCGCCCCCACTCCCTCCTTCCCTCTGGTCTCTGTTGGTTTCTTTTCCTTTCAGTGTTGCTGGTCTTATTTTCCTTGCATCTTTGTATTGTTGGTTAGGTTCCACTTATAGGTGAGATCATATGATATTTGCCTTTCGCTCCCTGGAGAAGCCAACTTTAAACATTGACAATTAAACACAATGTGTTTCTGATGTTTTTTGGTGTATATAATTGCATTTTATTGATAATGTTTTACTTAGGGTTTCTAAATCAATGTTCATGAAATGATTGTTACTTTAATTTTCTTTTGGACCATTATAGGTTAACCTGTTGTCATTTAAAAAAAAAAGATTTTCTTCATTTTATTTGTTTTGAAAAATTACATATAATATTGGAATTATTTAATTTTTAAACACTTGGGAATAATTTACTAATGATGCCATGTAATATTGCAAATTTCTTTATGGATCAATTTTCTTTAAAATTTCTGTCTGTTTTGATTTTGGTTTTCCTCTTGTATAATGTTTATTCTTTTCCTTCCCCCTAAGAATAATCTTATTTCATCTAACTTTTCAGATGCATTATATAAAACCTTTTATAATATTTTCCTATTATCACCCTAAAACATGTAGGATATAAACAATGTTACCATTTCTATTTATACTGAATATTTGTACTTTCTTTTTTTACCGTTAGTCGGTCTCCTCAGAAATTTATCAATTTATCCTTTTAAATAAACCAATTTTTGAATTTCTTAAATCTCTTCAATATCTGTGTTAATTTTTATTATTTCTCTCAGTCATTTAGGTTTAATTATCCTCCATATTGATTTTCATCTTTTTAAAATATATATACATTTAAAGCTATGAATTTCCCTATAGTCACAGCATCAGTGACAATTTATAAGATCTGATGTTATATTTTAAGATTCAATTAAAAATATTTTTCAGTTTTCATTATGAGTTTTCACTGGCATGTAGGTTATTTGAAAGTGTGCTGCTTGGCTTCCAAGATGCTTAGGATTTAGTGGTTAAGGTTGTATTTTATTTTTTTTTCCTAGCTGAAATCGACTGTTATCAAAGAACAAATTCTTTGTGATTTTAAACTACTGCCATTTGTTGATATTTGCTTAATGGCTAACTTATACGGTCCTGTTTTTAAACACAGTATACATATATTCTGAAATTGTTGAGTAAAGCATTTGTTATATTTCAAGCAGACCCAAGAGTGAGTTTCTGGGATAAGTAAATTGCCTGAATTTAAACAATGTAAGAAAAACAAATAACAACAACAAAAAAAAAGAATAAGAGGAAAAGTCTGCAGCCCAAGGGAATCTGAATAAAATATCTCCAAGTAAAGGTAGGATAACTAAAGAATGATACATTCATTGGTGAATTAGAAAAACAAAATGCTTGCTTAAAAAAGCAAACCTGCCTTTCTCTCTTTTGCTTTTATATGGAGCAGAGGAGAAAAAGGCAGTCAAAAGAGTTCAGGAATGAATTTCACAATCATAATTTACTAAATATATGAGGAACTATTCCACTAGGCAGGGGCGTCAGCATAAATAAGAACATACTGAACAGATCTGGAAAGACTACAGGTATGAAAAATACCAGATTAATATAAAATAATTATGTTTAAAGATTAAAGAAATAAGAGAGGGTACAAAGGGTCATGAATGAATAGGAGACTTTTAAAATTGGTAAGACATATTAGAAAAGAAATAGATTTTCTAGAAATGAAAAACATGAGAACTGAAATCTAAAATTCAAAAAATTCTAAAATTAAAACAGCAGATTAGATACAGATGAAAAAAGAGCTAATGAACTGAAAGAAGTCTGAAGAAATTACCCAGTTAGAGAAAAGGAAATGTAAAACAGACATTGAGAGAGGATGAATGGAATGAGTGTTCTAACATGCATCCAATTTGAATTCCAAATAAAAAGAGTAATGAATAGGTAATGTTTAGAGAGATGTTATTTGAGAATGTTCCATATCTACTTAAAGGCACTTAATATCGGACTCAGAAAAGTGAATCCCTGGCAGGATCTATGAAAATGTGTGTGTGTTTGTGTGTACACACACATATATAAAAAATATATATACATATGTGTATATATACACACATATAAAATATATACTTATATATACACATATATATCACAGGCAAACTGCAGATCATCAAATTTATAATGAAGTTACAGTAATTAAGATAATGTGTTATTGTCATGGGAATATGGACCAGTAAATCAGAAGAGCTCAGAAGTATATCCATGCATGTAGGGGAATTTTATAATTGGCAAAACTCTTATAAAGTAACAAAAATAAGGCATACATTCTGATAGAAAAATGGGCAAAAGATATTGTAACAGGGTAGGTCAGAACAGAGGCCCCTGGAAAACAGGGGAACCTCCCCAAAAGCAAAGAGGCAGGGGGACAGAGAAGGCTGGCGCAGCATTTAAGGCACATTGCATAACAAAGGCAGGTTCACATAGCCCCCCTCCCAGTGCGGGGGAGCTCATACAGAGCCTGCAGGAGATGCTGGGCCCAGATGCCCGACCCTGGATGAACAGATGCATGTGCACCTGTGCATGGTTGGAAAGCTTTTACCCTGACTAAAGATGGCAGCCAAAAGGCAGTCAAAGACAGTGCGGAGCTGACAAAAATAGCAGACACTGACATACTGTAGGAAAAGCTGGACACTACCACTGGTTTCATGTGCATGTGGGATTTCAGGAGGGCCTTTTAAAATAAAGAGAAGGCAGGATCTCTCTCTCTATCTCTCTCACTCATGCTGTGGGTACAGGTCTGGTACAGAGATGTCACTGTCGTGCTTTTGAGCTTAGTGCAAGCTCTCTCTCTCTCTCTCTCTCTCGGTTTTTGGCATTTGGATGGTCTGGGTCTCGGGCCCTATTCTTCACATGGATGGGACACTTGTGGGACCAGAAGACACTTGTGGGTCCAACAGGGGTTTACACTCCACAGAGAATGAGAGCCCACTCCCGCAGACAGGGTCCCACACTGGGACGCACGCCTCCCTGGGCCCCAGCCTCTGGGACACTACGCACAGCACATGGTTCCTGGACCGCTGCATGGAGACTGGGAGCAGCACACCCCAGATCCTGAAAGGGAGAGCTGCTGCAAGGAGACAGCGGCTCTGAAACCCGCGAGTGCCATGCCAGAGAGCATGGAGGTCTGTCTGCACGACCAGCTTAAGGACAGATGAGGAAATGGGGAACTTCTGGGCATGGTTTTGGCTTGCAGGCTTCTAGGGAGTAAGAGAAGCTCTGGGTCTCATGGGAGAGAAGCACTCAGAGCAAGGGTGCTCTCAGATCCCCCCCAAAGTTGGAACCCTGTTAATAAAAACCTGTTTCTTTCAAGACAAATCGTTGGGTCATATATAAGGGCACCAAGCTGCTGAAGCCATTTGCACAGTTACAACATGAATAGTTATTGTATAAATAACTATAGCAGAAATGGCAAAGAATGAATAATAAATTCAAAGAATGAATGAGTAACCCATTGAATATACTTGGTGAAGAGGAAAGCAAGGGAACTCTCAGGCATCACTATTGGGAGTTTAAATCGGAACAACTGAGGAAAACCGTTTGGCATTAGCCACCAAATTTATACTGTACTGGGGATAGCTATAAATACTGGTGTCCAGTTTATCCCTGTTTTCTTAGAGTATTCATTAAATGTACGCCCTTTAATTTTTCAAAATGTTCTAATTTGAACAATATACTAAGTAGCCCTCCTACTTATAACCCAACAAATCTACTCCTAGATATATTTAGTTAAGAAAAATTATTGTTCCATACACCAGGATAACTCTGTGAGAATGCTTCTGGACTGGTAGCATTATCTGTGATGGCAAAACCTGAAATCAAACTATACAGTCTGCCAACAGTATGATGAGAAAATAAATATGTTTTTAATGCTGGAATACTACATAGAAATAAAAACAAATGAGTATAGCTTTACCTACAACATTAGGTAAATACGGTTTAAAAAACTATGCTGAGTGAAAGAAGCAAGTGACTCAAGAACACATACAGTATGTTTCTATCAACATGAAATTTAAACAGGCAAACCTATGTAATACCTATATAATAACAAAAGCAAGAAAATGATTCACATAAAATTGAAAATACTGGTTATTTCTGGCAAAGAAAGAGGGAATTTAAGAAAAAAAGTGTATGTGAAGGGTTTCAAGTACACTGGTTTCTTACAATGAGTAGGGCTACTAAAAAATAAAAATGATTATACATACTTTAAAAGATACAATATATTTCACATTTAAAATCGTTATTAAATTCTGGAAATTTGGTAGAACGATATCATTGAAATTTGCTTTTTTTTTTACACCTAACAACTATATTTATAGTCTTTTTTGATTGAGGTGATGATGCCTTTAACTCGATTTTAATAGCTCTTTGTGTGCTATGGATAATATTCCATCTAAAAAATGTGTATGAAATAATTTCTGTTTACTGTTAGCAAATAAAGAAAGTACATGAATATAATTTTGTTTCCTTTAAAATAGTCTAATCTCTCTCATTACTACACCTATTTAAAAGTTTGAATATTTGCTGTTTCATCATTTGAAAAACTATATAAATATTTGTCATATAAGTTTCCTTATAATCCTATTACCTGGAACTGAATGGCCCTCCTGGATACTGTCTTCACCTATTGGACTCTAGGATCGTCGGTTGCCCCATGAAGAGACTTCTGGGATTAGCCATGCTAATATCCCTTCTTACAGGCAGCAGACTAAATCCCAGGGGAGGGTGTGACAATTTCCACATGTTACAGCCAGTGAGCCACATAACTGAAAATTAAATGCAGGTCCCCTTGACCCCAAGTCAATCCAGTGGACTATTCAAATAAAGGACTTTCAATGAGCATGTTCATGTGCTTCCTAAAGATAAAAATAAATTCATACATAACTTGTAACTGCCAAATAAAATAACCCTATGCATGATGTTCTTGAGATGTGAATACTGGATGGCATATCAATGTTAGGAAATGGGAGCCAGGCATAATTGCTAATTACACATCAATGGTAAACAACTTTGGATAAATGTATTAGGACTGAGCTTATAGCTGAAAGTTAAGACTTGGCCACCAAGGAGAGGAAAATAGCAGGGACTAATATGTTGTAATGAAACAAACCACATGGCCCCACCACCACACACAAGCTGCACTGTGCTTCATTAACTGTTCCTGTAGCTTTCATTTTGAGTGGCCACCTTGGCCATCAGTGTAATGGGTAGTGGAAGAAATTACATATTACATTTAATTGTCACATTGAGCAGCACTGCAATTCAGGCTTTCTTGGAATTTTAATAGAGTGACCTGGCTGGCTTGCCAGCTAATATAAAATCAGCCTCCTAACTACTTTCTTTACTGCTGCCTTGACAACCTCAACTGATAAACTCTTATGACTTTTCTCAATTTAATTCAATTTGTTATACATTTCAAATTGAATTTTTTTTATACAAATTAATGGTAAATGAGAGATTTTTCCCCTGACCCCTCCCTTTTTCCTCCAGGAAAGATTACGATAGATGAATTGGAATATAATAGGCTAAAATTGCATAAATGTTCAGCATTAACTCATGCAAGGAAGCATGCCATTTCATCGTGCAAAATGTTTCCCAAATTGTTAGTCTTGGATGGATAACTAAAATAAACTTTGAGGTTATTTTTTTTTTGTTTGATGAAATATTAAACTTTGTGGTTAAGAATATGGCCTTTCAGGTCAGACAGGCACAGGTTTGAGTCCCGGAATGACTACTTAGCAATTGTATTCTTGTTCAACATCTCTGAACTCTAGTTTGCCCGAAAATGGGAGTCATAATGCCTACCTCATAGAAAAATTATAAGAATTAAATGACAAAATGTACATAAAGCAACTCCCCCGTTGCCTGACACATAAAAGTGCTTTCTAACTGGCTCAATATTCATTTTTTTCATTGCTAAGCCACATGGCAATCTGCTGTCTCATGGTTCTCCACCTCAGCCAGATGTAAAAGGTAACACTGTGTTTAATTTGCATAGGTTCCTGTGCAAATACATCCAACAGCAGACCTGATTCTCACAGAGGGAAGCAGTTAGTGTAGTTCTGTAGGTCTCTGACTCTGGATTCTGTGGACACCTGGAAGCAGCATTAAGTCATAGCCAGCCAGTCTCAGGACCACCAAACGTCTTTTCTTTTCCCATATTAAATTGGAGGATAGGATCTATTGTTGGCTATGGCTCTCATGGTGACCATCTTACAAGTCTGTATAAAGGAGGCCTCCCAATTGTCCCTAACCTGGGCATCACAGCTGGGCTTACCCAAACCCAGACTTGGAACAATTCTGTATCTAAAATGACTACTTGGAACAGCTACATTCATCCCATGCCAGGCTAAAGAAAGCCAGTCACGCCCTGCCATTGAGGGAGAGAGGTTAGCATAGTAATCATATTTGTACATAGCCTCTTCTTGCTAGCTTTAATTACACTACCCTGGTCAGAAATTTGAATAATGGGCCTTTCTCCTTCATACAAAGTATATGCTGATGGAATCCTCTCCCTAATTATTTTATTCATAATCATAAAAACAAACTTTGGAGGTAAAAAAGCTAAAGAGATACATGATTCTTAAATTGATTTAGGCCTACTTTAATTCCCCATATTTACCTTTCTGTCTTTAACCATAGCCCAGTGGACAATGTGTAAGATGTGAGGCATTTCCACCATTACAATCTTCTTTATAAATGTCTTCATTATCATTTTTCTCCATGGAGCCCAAACACCCCTGTACTGCATGTTTACCACACACTTTACCCTTTTTTTCCAATTCCATTCCTCACTTAAACACTGCGTTCTACTGAGTCCAATGAATGCTTCAAAAGTGTAGCAAGGCAGTGCTATTACAATTCCTCACTTTGCTCTACTAAAAATAGCAGACTCATAAACTCCCTAATTCCCCATTGTCACTAATGGAATTCCAGTCTCAGGGATTTTAACAGTTATCTCCTCTGCAATCCACGTTACTGAAATGCCTCCTGTTACTGAAATGCTGCCTGCTCGGCCAGCTCAGGTGTCATTACTTGAGAAATATTACTTCTGAACATTTTCTGTTTCTAGTTGTTTGCTTTTTTCATTATTTGCAGTTCAGCAGCTATTAAGATCCAGTGCTGTGGAAAACAACAATAACAACAAAAGAGCCACTTAATAACTAAACTTAAAAACCAAACAAGTCAGCAGAGAACAATGCCTTGTCAACATTTCTAAATGAAGCAGAAGGAAGTCAAGCCAAAAGGACAGAGAGGGCAAAAGAGAGAAAGGGATGCTTTCTGATGGATGAGGATGCGTAAGTCCTTCAGATAATGGCTAAGAGGTACCGTCTGCAGCACAGTAAATAGGTAAGGGAGGGAAAGAAGTCAACACCTCAGAAGGGGACCCCGATACAAGGACATCTAGACCTTGGAAAAATGCTGAGGTCAATAGGATCACTCTGGGGCACCCCCTTAAACAGCCCGCATTTCAAAAGTCTTTGCCCATCTGAACATCACCACTTCCCTTCTGTGTCCTGTTTCCACAGGGCTTTGCCCTCAGAGAGATGAAATAAATCCCCCAGCTGATGAGAGCTTAATGTGTTCTCCTTCCCAAAGGTATTTATAGAGACAGCAGAGACTCTCAGAATCCCCCAAGCCTTCATGCTCCAATGTAAAACACAACAGATTTCAAGGGGAGATATTTTGGGCCTAAAGAGTATTCCAGTCCCTGTCAAACCACTCCCTGTAGACATCTCTCTAATAAGCAATATATTCTTAAATGGACTTTCTTTGGTGTTTTATATTTTAAGAGAAAAGGGCAGAGTGGTGACTGACTGTGATGGCAGTTCCAGAATTAGGACCTACTCTCTAACACCCTCTGGGGGGAAAAAAAAATGGAGGGGGAAAAAATCCCCTGCCTTACCCTGGCTTACTTTCAGAGCTCCAGTAGGTTTGAATCCCCAAGCAGACAGACCGCCCACAAAGGGCAACAAATAACAACCGTCTCTTCTTCAGAGGCAGTTACCCACTGTTTCACCCAAGGCAAGTGATTAAAAATTGCGGATTCTTTCACATTACAAGGACACTGTCAAACTCCAGCCTTCATCATGATTTTACAAGGCTCTGTTGAAAGGACATAGTTCCATGTATTGAGTCTAGTTCTTCACCATTAGCCTAAAAGTATCAAATTGATGCTCAAATAGAAACTTGTGAGAATAAGTTCCCCATACCAAATTTTATTGATCCACTGACACCATCTAATAGCTTTAATTCATTCTCCTTAACATTTTTTTTCTTTTTTACAAGACCTATCACCAAAAGACTCATCCAATTTTTTTGCTCCCCTTAAAATGGATTCCTGATCAAATAAACTGTGTTGCTACCCTCATATCATTTCCCAAATAATCTAATTAAAAAGCATCACCTCATTGCAACCTGTCCTCAAAACTCACTTCCAGCAGGATGCCTCACCTGTATTCTCACATATACCTTATCCACTACCTCTGTCACCAAAGGTACTTTACTGGCTGTCTTTATTTGATTTTGACTATCTGTGGCATCTTTCTGTGGATATTTAATAAAGATATTGAACCATTTAAAAAACCACTCACATTAATGGAGTCATGTGATTCCATTAATATGAAGTTTTAGAACAGGCAAAAGGAACCTACTGTGGTTGTTTCTGCATTTGGAAAGGGGGTGACGGAAACAATAAATAAGAAAACTTTCCAGGGTGATGGTGATCGTCACTGTTTTGATAGGAGTTTGGATTACACAGATACATCCAATTATCAAAACTTAGTAAATGTACACTTAAGATTTTTGCATTTCATTGTATGTAAATTTAAAAAGAAGGGGAGAAGCAATTACTTGAATTTTATTCCTTCAAACCTGTATTTCCCTCAGTAATTTCGTCTCAGAAAAGTCCACCTGTCACTCTTTCACGGAGTCGAAACCTCGGAGTCATCTTTGATTTATCTCCCCAAAACCAGTCAACAAACATAGCTGACTTTAATTTTAAAATATTATTGAATTAAACTTAAGTTTTTTATTGCCAGTATTCTAGGCCAAGCCACCATCAGCTCCTCCCTGAACCACTACAGACCTCCTAACTGATCTATTTGTTCCCACTCATTCCTGGTTCTTCCTACATCCCCATCATCTAGTCTCTAGTTGTATAGCAGCTGCAATGAATCATATAAAGCATAAATCACATCATGGTTCTTCCTTTTTTCCAATGGCTTTTCATCAGAATTAGATTAAAAATTAGAATATATTTTTCCCCATGATTGTGAGACATTAAATTATCTGGCTCTTGACAAACCCTCCAAGCCCATTTCCAACCATTTCTCCCTCCCTCACCCCACTCTAGCCATGCTGGCCTCTCTGATGTTCTGCCAAGCACATGCCCCGCTTTTTGCCTAAAGCACACTTTCCCAGATAATAGTAAGCTCACTCCCTCACTTTAATCAAGGCTCCATTGCAATTTTAACTCTCAATAGAGGTGTTCTTGACAATTCCCTCTAAATTAGTGCCCCATTACTCTCCATTTTTACCTTTATCCTATTTTATTTGTTTTCATAGCAGAGAGAGACAGATTTCATATATCTGTATCTATCCATCTATCTATATCTGTATCTGTGTCTCTCTGTATATTTTATATATAATATAATATATTATAGATATATAGATTATATATTTCTCTCTATATATTTTCTCTATATAAACATATATTTATCTTTACATAAATATATCTGTATTATATACTTATCTTATATCTCTATATATCTCTATAGATAAATGTATAATATATATTATACATATGTATACAGAGAGAGAGAGAGAGAGAGAGAGAGAGATAGTTTATGGAGGCTACAAGCTGGAGATCCAGGAAAGCCCAGGGTGTAATTTGGTGTCTCTGAAGCCCTAAGAACCAGGGAACATGATGGTATATATAAATTCCAGTCCTGGTTGGAAAGCTGGAGAACAAGGAGCTCCAAGGGTAACAAAAGATCAATATCACAACCCAAGCAATCAGACAAAAAGAAAAAGGGGCAAATTTCTTCTTCCTCTGCCTTTTGTTCTACTCAGGTCCTCAAGAAACGATGCCCACTGACATTGAGAAGGGCAACCTACTTTACTGAGTCCACCAACTAAACTGCCAAACTCATCCAGAAACAGACACATCCATAAAAAATGATTAACCTGGGCATCCTGTGGTCAGTCAAGTTAACCCATAAAATTAACCATCACATAAACTGAAATCAAAAACCTTTATTTTGTTTACTGAAATATTACTATTACAATCCCTATCATGTAATATATAGTCAAGGAATACCTATTAAATCAATAGATGATAGATCAATTATTCAGTAATGAATGTTTTTTGAAACTTTTCATGGTAGATTGTCTGTAATAGCAACTAGCAATCCTTCTCTCCCCATAAATGCATGTTCCTCCTCATGTTAAAAGAAGTTTAATTCCTATCCATTTAAATTTATGTTGTCCTTAGTAACTTACTCTAAAGAACAGAATGCAGTAGAAGAGATGTTTTAAGAATCTCAGTGATGGGTCATAAGAAGTCTTGTGTCTCCCGATGCAATATCTTAGAACTCTTACCTTTTGACTCTCCTTCTGGGAACCTAGACACCTTACTGAACACCAAGTTGCCAAAAGAGGCCACATGTAAACTCTCCATTTGAAAGTCTAGCTGGGTTTCCAGCTGGTACTCAGCATCAACTGACCCTGTTACTGAGCCATCTCGGTTGCTCAGGTGAGCCAAACCTTCAGATTATTCTAGGCCCATCTACCCTTTGATGACAACTGCATGAAAAATCCCAAGCAATCATCTTACAGTTGCATCTAGTAAACCCATACAATCATGAGCAATAAGTTGTTTTGAACTTCTAGGCTCTGGGGATATTTTGCTGTGCAGCAATAGAAATCATAAGTACACCCTCTTCCGTCAACTCTTTTTAACCTCAATATGTCTTGTAGTTGTTAGTGCACCTTAGTACTTAAGTATACTGATTCAATGATGTTTTTTACATCTGCAAATGATGCCTGTGAGTGAGCCACTAGCAGATTACATCACTCTCCACTCAGCCTTCACAAATATCAATGTTATAATAGGACTTCTGATATCTGAACAAATTATACTTAAGTGTGTTTTCTCTCTTAGGTGCAAGCCTGTTCACTGAACTTCATGCCCAATCCCCCTACCCCAGCTTCCCCATTTTATGTTCATTCTCTTTGCCTTTGATCATACTGCATCCCTAGCCCTCATTCTACATGTATTTAAATTAATTTATTCTTCCAAGACCCAGCTCAATTCTGTAATAACCACTGAATCTTTCAACTTTGATTTGGTAGTGTCATTAACTTATCAACATTTATTTGTTGAGTCCTAAATATTTATCTAGAAATATGCAAGGTTTTGGACATAAAAGATGAATAAAGCTTGGTTCTAAACTCAATGGCTTTCGATCCAAGTCAAGGAAGAAAATAAAGCTTACAAAAATACATTTAAAATAATATAAAATATTAATCAAGATGATAAATGCAGAGGAATTCACAAGTGGGTGTAGGGTAAGAATGATCAGTTCTTGTGGGTCTTGATGTTCCCTCGGCTTCTTAGGAACCCATGCTGAAGCTTTGATGGATTTCTGAAACAATAAATTCACTGCCTAAAATGGAAATACCTGGTACTTGGGAACCTGGAACTTAATGTTGAAAGCCACCTTGCATATGTCATTCCTTCCATCCATCTGAGCTGCTATCTCATCATTAATCCTCTCTCTGGGCTCCCCGAGACATTAGGATCATCATGGAGTGAATGCCCCTTGGAACCTCAAACTGGATGAACAACTCATAACTTAGGCCTCTTGGAATAACTGTTCCATGCCACTATTATACAAATTAAAAAATCTATGTATCACAGTGGAATGGCTCACCTCCTGCATTATGTAGTCAGGAAACGGCCACACAGCTAAGTGACCTCCTAAGCTGCTTTGGGGGACCACATCCATGCAGCTTTTCTGACTCCTGACAGTCTGGTTCACAGAATATTTTTAACCAGTTGTAGTCCTCTTGGCCATAATGAACATGGACCTCAGAAGAAAAGCAGGACCAAAGTCCATCTGATGAACCTGTTATTTAACAGTATCAAAACATGATATCAGGCTAAAACAAAAATAAACAAAAGCAAATACTAATAAGAGAGAAAGAGAGAATAAAGAAAAAGTGAGAAAAAGAAAAGAGAAATAAAGTAAAAAAAATCAGTAAAAGATGAAATAAGAAAACAAAAAAAAAGAACAAAAGGAGAAAAAAAATACAAACAAAAATAGACAAAAAGCCAAGGAGAAAACAAGCTAACACAGGTCAAAATCCCTCAAGTTTCCTAAAACCAGTTTCCTGAGCTAGAAGGACCAAAAATCTAGGCTCATCCAAAGATTTACACAGGTGCTTGGAATTCCATAACAATGACTATTCATGAGGTCATAGCAAGAAATAAACCTATGGTGGGGCTAGGGCTAATTAATCCACAGTGATTTTTCTCAATTTTTGGTCTAAGAATCCTTTACTTTGTTAAAAAATAAAAAAGGACCCCAAACGGTTTATTGTTTGTATGGGTTATAGCAATTGACATTTGTTTTAATAAAAACTAGAACCTGTAAAATGTTTTTTAAAAAAGATGAACAGTGCAAACTAAAAATGCGGTAGCAGTTCAGTGGGAACAGAGGTCTGGAGGGAAATTTTGCAATAAAATGGCCATTCTCTATCATACTCTTAAATCTTACTGAGTTTACTGTCAGCTAAAACATTCTGCACTCTTTCTAATAACCCACAACACCATCTTTATTTATTGAATAAATAATTTTGATAATAGGTAATTCTACTTTATTGCCCATCTGCATTATAAAAGAACATGCCAGGCAGTAGCCATGTATCTACTTTACAATGGATGGTTAAAGCTAAAATTCACAAATACTCTCTGTGTCAGTCACAGTTCTTTATGTGTTTCATGTGATTTTCACAACCACCCCACAAACTACAAGAATTGCCAATCAACTTTGATGTGATAACCAAAGGCTATGCAAAAAAGGTCCCTGTTACCTGAAAACACAGGCAGCAGAGAGAGCAGTCGTGTCTGAACTCATAGACTGATTCTGTAGTATCAGGTTTTCGACTGGAGGGTAAGAAGCACTCATAGCAATCGGCCCCTTCATTTTATGGATGAGCGAACCGAGGTCCATGAACTTAATGTCCTTCCGCTTCCCACCTGTGCTGTGGAATATATTTAAAGACTTAGGAAGATGGTTTTATCTGGTATGTGAAGATAATAATAATTTAATGAAGTCAATGAAAACTTCAATAAAAAGATTTGTCTTAAAGAAACCCGGAACCCAGAATAGCATCGCACCTCTTCCATCTTCTTCCCACCTTCTCCTTAGTCCTGCCACTTCCTCCCTCTCCACATGTTCTCCACATTAACCTCATCACTGCCTCATCAAACCTGTCATCAGGTTTTGAACTATTTCCCGAAATCTCACATTAATATACATTTCTAGGGAAATAATCTTTAAGAAAACTAACATGAACATTTAATTTTTTAGATATTTGGAAAATTTTTACTGATGATTAGACAGCCTTGGGAAGAGGGTAATCCAGTTCAGAATCCTAATGACTTTAGAAAATGACATCGTTGTTGCTGATGCTTATTAGAATAATCCTTTCTAGTTGATCCTTTGTATTTGATCCTTTCTGACTGTCCTAAAAATGTAAGCCTTACTAAAAGGCTATTCACAATTCTTTTAGCAACTTTCAAAGGTTAACTGGAAAGTCTAGAAGGCTCTCAGGAATTCATCTAGTCATGTTAGTACCACTAGGAAAAGGTTCACAGAGTCAACAACCCTGACTGTGGAAGGGGCCCCTCTTAGCCTGTGTGACCCTCAAACTGGATGAAGACAAAGGATTGCATGAGTGCACTGTGTGGGGAATGAGGGAGAGAGAGAGACAATGAACATGGAAGGAGGTCAAGGCAATAAAAGATATGTTAAGTTGGCTATCACATGGCTACCCACTCACTCTCAGTTCTGCAGGAGTCTTGCGGGAGCCTCATGAATTGCACTCAGAATTGTCTTTAGGGTTTAAAAGGGGACTTCCAGGTTGTGCATGCCAAGTGCCAGGCAGGGTTCTGCAAGCATGGTCTAGTGTAAGTGAAGTCCTGGGGAAGGAAGGCCCTAAGAAGTTACAACTGCACAAAGCTGACCAAAGCCTTTGTTCCCCTGTTGCAGAAGCTAGAGTTTGAATTGGGACAAACAAGATTTGTAGAGAAACACAAAATGAGCGTGTCACAGGATCTTAGAGATATTCTAGCTGGAATTGACCTTTTCTGTGATTGAAGAAATAGTAGGCCAAAGGGCAGTGATTTCCCAACATCTCATAGATAATTGACAATAACAACAGAGCTAAGACAAGTAATAACTCCTAAGCCAGTAATATTTGCTGTCCCTTTTCTCCTGGATGGAAAAGCAATAATTCTCAGAAACTTATATTAACTCTATTCTTTTCAGATGTAAATTTATTAAAACAATTTTATAATTCCTCCAGAAATGAAGCAAAAGTCTCTTATGAGTCTGTGATCAGGTACCAGAGAGTAAACAGAGGCCATAATCTGCTCTGCAGTGTAAAGGTCCTTCTGTGGAAATGATTTATACTAACTCCATGTTTAAAGGAAGAGCATGTGTTCTAGAGGCAGACTACCGGGGTTCAACTTCTAGCCCTAATCTCTTCTACATAGGGACCAAAGTCGTTAGTTCACTTCCTTAAGTTTCAGATTCTTCATCTGTAAGACCCAAAAGGCTGGTGTAGGCATTAAATAAGATATCACATGTAGAGTATGTGACACTATGGATAGAGAGATTCCATAAGTACAGTTATAAAGAACTTCAAGTAACTATAGAAAACCAAGACTAAAGTTGTAAGAGTTGTCAGCTGCCTACAAAGTTATAACCACCTTAGATTTGTGAGCAATATTATCCACATATGATTCTTACATACATTCCATGCAATCATCCTTACATGCATATTACCTATGTCACTTCCCTTGAACAGTTAAAGTTATTGGAACATTATTTGACTATACTTTTGAATTTCCTCCCTCTCTGATATGTTCTTCCTCTTCTGCCCATAATACTGTCTGATTTTTTTTCTCCCTGTTGATTTAAATCTTAGTCATATCAGTTTCTCCACAATAATCTAGATGTATCTCACTAAATAGACTTCATAGTCTGACCTTGAATAGGAATATAATAAATGTGTTTTCACTAAATGACCTGAATGATGACTATCTCCTTAATCATTACAATGTTTTGAAGCTTTGGATAACCCCAGTTGAGCCAGAGTGGGAGCAAGAACAAGCCATGGTTTCCACAAACATTTACTGATCTCCTACAATGTACTAAGCACTGAGTGAGACTCTGGGAATATAGCAGAGAGAAAAGCAGACTTACTCCCTGACCTTACAGCAGTTATAATGGACTATTAGGGCAGACAATCAATAGTTGTAGTAAAACAAATCTAAATTTACTAGTGTGATAAGTACAAGAAAGGAGAAAATAGTGTTGTAACAGCAGAAAACTGAAAGAGGGAATGGGATGTGACTTGGTCAGGGAGGTTAATGGGTATGAGATCGGAAATGTAGCTGCAGGTGACCACATGTGTGCGCCAAAAGGAATCATGGGGTACAGAGGGGAGGAAACAGCATATTTAGAAAATCCAATGAGTTCTTAGAAGCAGATAAAGGAAGCCCAGTGGGAACCATTGAGATAGAAGCACAGAAAGACAGGGAAAACATGATATGCTTGATAAAGCCTCGAAACAATTTGAATAGCAATTCCAAGAACACTTTTAATACAACATATCCACATATCCCACCATCATATGCAATATATCAATATTTTAATTCAATGCATTGTAGTATGATCAACCACGGAGAGATCATGAATATTCAATTGGCATCATTCAGGTGGAGCACCTACTCAAGACTTGGGAGTCTTAACAGGCATAGTTAGCTTTAAAGTATTGATCATTTCTTCTTAATACAATTTCTTAAATTTACAAATCTTAAAGTTTGTAGATTCTACCTCAAGCATATACACACATACACAAAAAAATATGGTATAGATATTCACTTGATAATATTCTTTCTATATATTATATATGAGGTCTTTTTAAAAGGTATTCAGCCATGTAATATGAAAAACAGAGATATTTATTGAAAAAATACAAAATACAAGAAATATTGCACATAGGGCAATGATACTTCAGTCCTAGTCAAAGTAGGTACCTTGGGACATCACACAGTTCTCCCAATCACCATCAGCTTCCCCATCATATTTTCCTGAAATCTCATTGACAGTCTGAAATCTTTTCCCTCTCAAAGGTGATTTTAGTCTTGGAAAAAGCCAGAAGTTCCAGGGTGCCAAATCTGGGCTGTAGGATGCCTGAGTCACCTGAGTAATTTGATGTTTTGCCAAAAAACTCTGCATGAGATGTGATGCATGAGTGGGCATGGTGTTGTAATGAGGCTGCCAATCACCAGTTGCCCAAAGCTGCGGCCTTCTAAATCATCCAAATAGTTTCTGCAGAGGAATGTTCAAGCTTCACACAAAATTTGATGCAGATTTGTTGCTCTACTCACTCAGTCATTTTGAATGCAATGACCACACAGTACACATGGTCATTCAACAGCATCTACCACCCCCACTGACTAGTACAATGAAGTTGTCTATGTTCACACATGCACATTCCAGTACACTCTCCTTGACTGCTAGATTACATCAATGTCATATAAACTGTCCTCATTATATTAACAATGGCTGGATTTTTTCTGAACAGACCTTGTACATGTATATTCTCTCTCATACACGCCTATACACTCTTTACTACTGTATATCCTATACATTTTAATTAAATATATATACTAGAAACTTTATGATTTAATGGACATTTTATTTTTAAAGCAATTTTTTATTTAAGTACTCCTTTACTAAAATTTTAGCAGAAATTGGGCATGCCAACTTTAATTAAGAAAACCAAGGCTTACAAATGCGTACACAGATAGTAAATAGCAAAAGCGGAATAAAAACTTAGATCTTATGGCTCCTCTACTATTGTTTATTCTACTTCTCAAGAAAGCTGTGGAAGCTTGCTGATCCCTGACCACCTAAATGACAGTCTAGAAATGCTGCAGTCACTTGACTGGAATGCAGATAGCCAAGCAAAACTTTGAGCACCTAACTTCCTCTTTATAAGTCTCCCAAGGTAGCAATTCTCTACTCGCGCACGCACGCACACACACACACACACAGAAAGAGGAGGGGAGAGAAAAAGAGAAATAAGATATCTATACATCCAACATACCAAGAGCTGTAGCTTAGATAAAGAGACAGAAAAGTTTATGAAAATCCCTCCACTAATGTGATCAAAATCTTTCTCTTTTGTAAGAAAGCATAACAGAATCTATATAAATGGACAGTGTTATAATAGAAATAATCTTGAATCCACACTGATATATAGGTACCAGCTAAACAGACTGAAAGGAGAAAACCTTGGCAAAATGGGAATCTTTGCTGGCCCAACAATGCATGTATGTACACACACAGACACTGAAAATGACCCCAGCTAAACACACACTCATTTCTGGTGAGGGAGCTCATTTGAGGAGCCCTTTTCAATTGTAGAAAAGGTGAGGCAGGGGGCAGGCAAGCACAAGAAGTTTATTTTGAGGGTTGGTTTAATTTATGGGGTTTATTTCTATCCTCTATCGTTCAGCAGGAAACCTTGTAAATGATGTTTGCATGCACTAAACTGTGATAACTGAACTGATGAGTTAAAGACTTGACTGAACATTTAATGTTGCTTATTAAATAATTATGACGAGGTTTGATGAATGGCCCTGATTCCCTGAACTTCCAACTGAGATTTTCAGCATGAGTTTCATTAGACAGACGTGTATGGAGCCTGCTGCAACCCAGCTGCAAACGAGCTTGCAAAACATTTGAACTGGAAACCTTCAAAAGTGAATAATTCAACTGTCTTGGTCTATCTTTCTTGGTCCCCAAACTAGCATTTCATTTTCATTTGATGATGGAACAGAGGCAAATTATTCTATGTCTATGGAGCTTTCTAAAGTATCATTGCAAGATATCTCCACATGTCCTTAATGAAAAATTAATCTGTATTCTTTGTGGAAGGAGAAGAAAACTATTTGACTTAAAATATGTCTTATCCTGAGATGTCAATCACCTTTTTTCCATGAATACTGGACTGATGTGTGCCCAATTCAGGTGAGAAAGGAGAAATGTTATGATTTATGAAGCCAGTGAAATTGCTCAGTGTCTGAGCCAGAGTCATTTGTTTTAATGGCATGTGTCATGCACTTTTGAAACTCCTCCATGCACTGGTGTAAGGTCTCATTAGACCATCCAAAAATTTAATTTCAAAGAAGAAGGCATTGGAAATCTGGGATCTTAAAGTAGCTGTGACTATTTCTGATGGCAGATTCAATTTGTGAGTCGCTGGCAATTCACATTTGTGTTTTATTTGTTGATGGGTTTATCAAGAGAAGGTGAAAGTCTACTCCACTACTGAAAGGAAAGTAGTCTGTAATGAGGTGAAAGGAGCCCTGAGATTTGAGAGAGAGCAGCTGGATTCCGAGAGATGAGGCTGTAGGATGTGGAAGTAAAGGGTGTGGGACCTGGAACCTCCCCCTGTGTCTAAATCACAGCACTACCCCCACTAGCTATGGGATGAAGTACAGGCCTGGAAGTCTGGAGCCCCTGAGTTCCAGTTCTGCCCTTGTAGTGACAGCCAAACTGCATCTGGGAAATCATTTATATTCTTTTGCCTCAGTTGTCTCATCTGAATAATAAAGATATTAGACCTGATAAGGCTTCATAATTAAAATTGCCTGGTGACTTGGCAAGCAGTTCTCTAGAATTAGTGTCACTTGTAACCACTTAAGAATAGGTCCATAAAATACAATATTTAAAAAAATAATAATTTAAAATACATAAATACAGAATCTCAATGTGCAGTTTTGCTTATAATATGCTTATCTTCTAGTGGCTTTGAAAAGTCAGTCTGCCTTGCTGCATCCTGAATTCCTGACTCTTAAATTAAAAAAAAAAAAAAAGGATGTGATATCTAAATTCAATTTCTTTTTATGTTAATCTAAAAATAGTTTAAAAGCATTTAATAAATGACAGAGAAGCACTAGAGGCCATAAATCACAACTGACAACTTCTCTGCCTATGACCATGGTTTGATCCTGAAGTTCCTCAGACCTATCCCGGCTGGATAGATTTTTCTACGACATTAACTGCCTCTGATCTTCGAGAAAAAGCAAGATATGGTAGAGGCAAGGCTGATCCGAAGGGTCAGATAGTGAGTGAGGATGTACCATATCTTTGTACAGGTATTTGATTCATGGAGCCTAAAGACATAAACACCAGATCCTTCCAGTTGTGTCCTTCCTACATTATTCTCTCTTTTGAAATATTCTCACTTTTATTTTTATTTTTTGTATCTTATTAAGTACACAAATCCCCCTAATGGACTTATATGTAGGTTCTGTGAATAAATTAGAAATTTGAGACATTCCTTGCTAGAATAGGGATTCCTTACTAGAGAGCAGTGAAACCTGTCTTTCAGCCCCCGTTGGCGAACGGCTGATAACACAGACCCACTTCCCCTGCACAGTAACCCATCAGTGTAGCCTTGTTTCATAAGCCTGTCATCTGGTCTCTTCTAACATCCACTGCTACATTTTTTCCACCCCATTTTAGCCCCTAAAAGAGCTAATCCAAAAGCCCTAACCTAGAGATTAATATTTAATTACTACACTACCCTATGATCCAAGCTGTATTCCAGTAAGTATTCCTAATCTACTTCTGCATTTTCTCTTAGTGAAAAAATTAATTTCCCTGACACCCTGCCCCTAACATTTTATTTTCCTCTGGCATCAAACTGTAAGATTAAATAAGGGCTTCCCCTTGGAATAACCCTTATCCTTCTTTATATTTCTGCTTCCCAGAAACTATCTCCCCTGTTCCAAATATATGGCCATGATGACCTGGTTTGGTTTCTGGAATTGCCTGGACAACTTCACCTGGCTAGCAATGATTAATAAACAGCTGAAGCAAATAGATCCCTAAAAAAGGGAGAGAGGAGAGTGGGAATATCAATTTATAATATATCAAACAAACTCAGTGATTTTTACAAACCACCTAAAAACTAGCCCATTGTGCTATTCAGAGAAAAATTAACAGAGAAAGCATTAGAATAATTTGAGGATAAGGGGAACTCCATTAGATTTCAGGACAGGATAGTCTCAACAACACTGGTGATAAGCACTAAATGAAATCCCACAAAACACTGGTTCCTGCATCCCCTGGGGAAAAAAGGGCTTTTCTGCAGCTATTTACACTCAGGTGCTCCTTGGAAAGAAAGATCCCCTGAGAAGCCAGTAGGAATTTCCAAAGTTTAGGAAAGAGGAAAACTATATAAAGGTAAATTTTGAGGTAGGTCAACACACCAAACGTCTGGGCCACAGTTGCCCGGGGCATGGACAGGTCTCTCTCCAGGCAATAGTCTTTTTTGTAGTATCTTTCCTCTCATGTTCCAATTCCCAGGAAATTCATTTTCTCCCTGGAAGCCCAGATTCCTCCTTCTCCCCATAAATCCATTCCTAAACTAAAAGTGTTCCCTGAATGTTGCAGATTTTGGTTCTATTCCCATCACTCCTCAATTTAACAAATTTTGTTTTACCTTCATAAGGGAGAAAAATCATTTGCGAAAAACAGAATTTAAAGCTGCGATTAGATTGAAAAATGAACAAAGATTTAAATTTGGACAGAAACCACATAAATAGAAGTAGCAATTCAGACAACTGATCTTCTATAACAGATAAATTAAGGTCCACGGACTAAATCTAGCTTGCTGTTTACTTTTGTAAGGACCGCCAAAAAAAAGACTGGATTAGACAGATGGGCATTGGTGAATGATTTGAGGTAAGGGAATACTAACTTTGAACCCCAACTCTGTGAAATGTTATCCTACCCTAAAAAATTGATTTTATTCTTCCCATTAATATATATCAGTTTCCTGGGGTTGCCATAACAAAAGATCACAAACTGAAACTGGTTGACTTACAATAACAAAAAGTTATATTCTCATGGTGATGGAGGCTAGAAGTCCAAAATCAAGGTGTCTGCAGGGCCATACTCTCTTTCAAGTTTTTATGAGCAAATCAATCCTTGTTTCTTCCAGCTCTGGGATGAGGTTCCCAGCGTTCCTCTGCTTGTAGGATATTAAATTCTCTCTTTTCTTGGTCTGAATCTCCATGTCCTTTCTCTTATAAGGAAACCAGTTATTGGATCTAAGGCTCACTCTAAGTTCAAATGATGTCATCTTAACATCTTTAATTTACATAGTTGACCCTTGACCTTTAATTTAATTCTGCAGTTGACCTCTGCAAACAACACAGGTTTGCACAACAAGGGCTCACTTATATGCAGATTTTTTCAACACCTTCAGGTGGCCCTTCCTATCCCCGGGTTTTGCATTTGCAAATTCGACCAACTACAGATTGAAAATAGCATATTTACTTTCCCAACTACAGATTCCCAACCAAGGATTACAAATATGTTTTTGATCTGAGGTTAGTTGAATCCACATATTGGTAGGGAAGACTGTAGAGTTAAAAGCTATGTGAGCTTTTCCCTAGACCCTATGTCATTCAAGGGTCAACTGTATCTGCAAAGACTCTATTTCCAAACAAGGCAGGTGGGCATATTCAAAAGTACCTGTAGTTAAGACTTGGATACATCTTTTTTGGCAGCACAATTCAAGCCACAACAGTATACCTGTTTACAAAAAATATATACTTAATTATTATATTTTTAAGTTCAAAAATATTTGGAAAATCATTTTCTTGCTTGTTATATAAAGAACTACTACATAATAACCTTAATTTTGCCTCTTGGCCCACAGAGGCTAAGAAAAAGTTTACTGACCTATATTCTAAATTGTATCCTTAACCATGCCTAAATGTTAGACTTTGATCATTTTACTATCTTGTACTTATTATCTAGTTATTGTAAGTGTCACAGATTAATTGTTCTTTGTCTTTGAAAGGATGGTTATTATAAAAGCTTGTTCATCATACTTTCTTGGTTGCAAGGTTTTTCACAAAAAGAGACATGGTGAAAACACCACCAAAAAAAACCCATGGTAGTGTCTATAAATGCAAATTTGCTTAGAAATTGGTTAAGTGTAAACAAATTATTCAATTGAATGCTGTAATAAATATTATAGTAGATTGCCCTCAAACCTATGACAGTTTGAGTTTAACAGGTTACTTCTCCCTCACCTGATTTCTATCCCCCAACCAATAAAAGCAAAGATATGTTTTAATATAATATATAGAATGTGTATTTCCTGATCCAAAAGTTGATTTTGAAAATGTTTTAATCATTTTCTCTAATGCCAAATCAAAGTTAAGATAGAGAATAAAAATATCCAATGTGGGGCTATGTTGCATCGTGAAGGAATAAATTATGGAGTTAGCTGGGGTTAATCTTACCAGAGTAAGAGCATTCTTGTCTGGTGTTAGCGGATGACACCCACATCAACACAACAGCAAAAAGATCAAGAAGGAGGTGGAATGAGTCATGAGGTCACTAAGATGTCTTTAAGTCTTGAGTAAGACTTCAAATTTGTGGAAAGTGGGGCAGCAATGTCTTTGAGGAAAGAAAGCCATCAATCTTGCAAAATACAAGGCAATGATTAGTAAAAACAAGCCAAATATCCATCCTCTTCTCCCACATTCCACTAGCCCTAAATAAACAAAACATATCATGTATGAAAAAATCCCATAAGCCAAATAATTTCCCACAAAGTTCTTATCTGATAGATAAGAAACATTGTCAGAAGCAGTTGGATACAAAATGAGAAATGAAAATCATCAGTTAAAATAAAGAAACCAAATCATGCCAGTAGAATATTGTTTCAAGATAAACAGTGACATTTTAGTTGCTACAAAAATTCTGACACACAATAGATAACAACAAGGAAGTTCCAAAATTCATTTCTATCCAAGATTCTGGGGCGAGGGTTGAAGTCTTTTAGGCAATCAATAAACAGATGGTTTCACTAGCATTAACTAGCATTTAAATCCCACTTTTCCACCATTTGCTTTCTGAAACAAGGCAATCAGACTAAGAGAAGAGTCATTACATTTAGTTGTGTGCATGATAATCTGATGTACATTGTTCTTAAAGATTTGGGGGTAGAGAATGGAAAAGGTAGTATGTTTCTTATTCCAAACAAAACATCACACTTAAAATGGTATTGACCAAGTGCCTCACAAAATGCTCCCCTCTCAGCAGATACTGAGGTCAGACCCTGGGTCAGCAAGGTGAATGCAGAGTGGCAGGAATGCTGTGACTCCCAGCATGGGAACAATGACAGCAGGACATGCCAAAATGCTGAACTCCAAGGCATGAGCTCATAGTTCAGTTTGACGGGCAGGCAACATAACATTTTCACTCATAGTTAAGAAAGGGAAAATATCACTTGTTTCTCCCTCAGTGGCAGTGATTTATTGTATTTTGGCTTTAGATGTTCTTAGATTCAGGCTTTTTTTTTTTTATTGACTCCAGTCTGTGGCCACTATCCAGACGGGCAAGAGCTGCAGAGCCTGGGGATGATGGAAGGCAGCCCAGGGATCAGAGATCAAGAAGAAAGATGATGGAGGTCTAAACCAGAAGAGAAATAAGCTTTTGTATTCCATCCTAGTCCAACTCTTTCATTTAGGGTAATACAGCTTCCAGAGTTCCTGGGAACTGCTCAAAACTCAGGTTTCTTCTCTTGCCACCAGTTGAGCTAACTAAAGCTGAACAGCTCTGCTGATTTGAGCCAAGAATTAGGGTTTTTTTTAATTTTTTTTTCTAGTTAGCATTTTACCTTTGAAATCAACCCTATACTAATCAATGTCTCCAACATCATCTCTCTACCCACACAATCATGACACTGAAGTCACTCTTAGGCAATTAGATGTTTTCCCTTCCAGTTATCCCAAGATGTTGTCATCATAATCAAGGCGACCCCGGTCTAACTGGTGTGAATGATGTATTAGTATGATCATGAGTGAGTGTGGGTACACTCTGCATGTGTATTTTCCTCCAGGGTTATTTAATGGCAATCTGATATAGTAGCCACATACAGATATGACAATAAATAGATCTTTTATATATACAACACTTTCTCTTACTTTATCTAAATATACAGTGATATAAAATCAATTTCCATTTGTTAATAAGCATTAAGCCATTGGAAGATAATTACAGTTTCCTGGCATATTTATGGAGCACATATTTTTAAATGATAACAACAATAAAGCATAGTAAGCTGAGTTAAAATCACTCATAGAAGAGTTAATTTTTAGTTAAGATCATGTGCATATCATATTAGAACTGTAAGGGTATCTTGCCATTTTCTCCAATGTTTTAGTTGCACAACTGCCTACATCAAGAAGACGTAGGTGATTTCTTAAGATCCCTTTACCCCCTTAAAGTTAAACCCATGGTGATACTGGGACTTCAATTCAGTGGTGGAGTCCTATAAGGACTTCTGTGTTTGTGTCCAGCCTGAGCAGATGCTGTGCTGTGTTTTCCAGGGGAAAATACAAAGCAAGATATTTCCCACTGGCAAATGTACAATTCTTATAAGGGCAGTGAGATTTATTATCTTGCGCTCAAGACTAGGGACACAGTATAAAGAAGAGCAAAGGGAAGTGTGGTAAATAAAAAGCCCCAAGTAGTGTGACATATGTGAGCCAGAAATCTCCTAGATCTTAGAGATCAGGAAACACAAGGGAGAAGCACAGTGGCTAATTTTCTTATATCTCCCTACCCCCAAATATGGCTGCTATTACACCCCATATTTATATTATTAGAGCACATTCCCTTTTCTGAGTCAGGGAGAGAATTATAGGAGACATAATCTGCCAATGGAAATGAAAGGGTTAAGCAGACTTTGAATTGAATTTAAACCATGAGACAGAATTGATGCATCTCCTTTGATTGTTCAGAAGCCAATAGAATCCCCTGATCCATTCCATTCCATTTATTTCTCTCGTGCTGAACTAAAGGACAGAAAAGACCTTTCTTACTCTAATAAGTGAATAGCCCTGCCTCACTCATTGCTGCTGCATCTTTGCTGACCTATATTTCTCGCGTACGGATGGATCATCACTAGCGGGTTCGACAGACCCTATAATATCATTATGCAAATGAAGGCTCACTGCCATTTGGGAATCCTATAGACTGATCGCTTCATTATCAGCCTTATCAGAAAATACAAGAGAATTGTGTCCCATACTCAGTGAGATGAGAACATAACTTAAATTAAGTAGTTTACTGTCTGGTTGTTCTATTGGCCAGGAACGGAGAAGAGGAGAGCTGATTTTGAAAGCTGGGATATCAACAGGCTTTGCTCTGTGGAGGTGCCGCCAGAGCTGGCTTCCTGTGCTCTTTCTTCCTCCCTTGTGTTCTACCCTTTCCTTGCCTCCAAATCAGGACCTATGCTAAGCTACTTTGCAGCATTTAATTTGTTCACCTGCTGTCATACGTCCTTGAAGTGTCTGTCTTAGAACAGAAGCAGTTTAGCCCTGTGCTTAAGAAAGGAAGGTTGTTTAGTAAAAATCTCTCAAACCTTAGGATCAGGTGACCTGAATTCTACCTATGCACTAGGTCCACAGTGTGGCCTTGAGCATTTGATGTGTTTCCTGTTGGTTAAATGTAAATTGACCTATCAGAGTTCTTATCTAAGTAAGTAGTTTGTGAAGATTATCTATAAAGCCCCCTTTAGAAGTAACATTTAATGTTACCTAGAATTTTAATCTGGTATATTTTCCGATTTTTATTTTGTATTAAAAAATATGGCTATTGATACCTGCCTGATTAGCAGTTACCACAGGTTTCAATTAAAATGGTGCATGTAAAATTACAACTCACTCATGTAGTAGATTAGGGGAATTTATGTGGCATCATTACTATAAGTGTAATGGAACTGTAGACCTGGGTTCAGGTCCTGACGTTGACTATGGTGTGCTGCGATCACCTGGCCCAGGTGCTCAGCTCCTGCCACTACACATGATCTGCAATGCACCCTCACATATCTTCTTCCTGGAAAGCTACTTATACAAAATCTAGCACTCAGTTATTATTTTTTCTGTCAAACCTGTCCTTTGCATGTCAGGGCTGATCTGAGAGATACAGACAGATTCTTTTCTTAAATAATGTTACATATATCTGGTGCATATGTGTTTATACATGACTAACGTTAAGCCATAATGTTCAAGCTAGTCTTGAATTTGAACCTATGCACCCATAATGTAACAGTATTTAAGAGTATGTTTGTATCTCTCAAATTAGCCACGACCTCAGCAGACTTCTAGAGAAACTATCCCATGATACTATAGTTATTTGTGTACATGTTTCCCTATTTCTAGTTGTGGGCATCTTAAAGAAATGAATTATGCCCTTTTAAATCATTACTTCTACCACTGTCGCCATGGTTGCCATGTCTACATAAGATGGCTCAGTAAGTGTTTGATCAAGACAGATCACAATGGACTCAGCTCCCAAACAGCTGATAACAAATGTCTACAAGAAGATGGTGTCAAGGTGAGTGGCTCCCAGTGCCTCGAAGAAGTGGGATACTTCCTTATGACCCCAAAGGAGAAGTTCCAGAAAAATAGCTCCCATAGACCCCAGTGCCTATTGCAGGATAAATTGACTCATTACCCTAGGGAAGCTCTAGCAAAAAGGCCTTGAGCTAACGTCTGTGCTTCAGAGAGGCCCTCTCTAACTTGTCAACTATGTTGTTTCTGGTCTGACTCCAAGCATTAGGGTCTGCCAACAGGAAGTGGAGCAATTTTGACTGGAGGGTGGCATAGAATTTAGAGTCTAGACCTAGCCTTTCATCTTGTAAAACCTCTGCCTCTGAAACAATCCCACTGGTCTCTAAGTCCCTGGAACAAGTGAGGGGTGACACACATTTCCGTCAGCAGAAGGCCAGTTTGAAATAAGAGGACGAAAGTTGCACCCGTCCAAGTTGTAGGTAAACGCCAAACTTGCAATTACATTCCTTAAAATTCACCATCTCTACCCAGATTTTTTCAGGGTTCTACTAGACACACAAAATATTGTTATTGAATAAATAAATGGAAGAATAGATCTTTAAATACACGGTTTAGCTCCTTCATTACTAGCTGAGTTCCTGAGGTTGTAGGATATTAGTAACTTATTTAAAGTCAAAGAATGGGTAAAAAGGGAGCAACATGCTCATAAAATATTTAAAGTTGAAGGAATGAATAAAATTAGCCTTTACCATTATTCACTTGACAAAGAAAACAGGGAACAAGAAAGACTGGAAGTATTTTTCATACATTCCCTAATTAATCAGTGGTTACAGAACTTCCAGCTTCTAGTCTGACATATTGTTTCAAAACCACCAACTCTGAGATCAGCTCTTTTGCATGAACCTCTGGCTTCAACCACCGACGGCAAAGTTCCTAGAGCTGACTGAGATCCTCTTACAGTCTGGTCAGTTTCTCCTAGCAAATCACGTATAAGGTTTCAAGGCATTCCTTCCTTTCATAAACAGTAATGGTCTTCCAATTGTTTGCCAGGTATTTTGGTCAAACTAGGGCAATATTCAAAGATGAATCCACTATGTATCCTGTCTTACAGACACTTGGAATTTCACATAATACAAAAACTAGTACCCCTTTTTTCCCTCATACCCTGGCTTCCTATTGGCCACATCCAAGGACTAAGCAGGAGAGACATGGATCACAATCATAGCTGGAAAAAAAGATGTCCAATTTCACATGGCCAACTCCCAATGGAACATTTTGAGGAAACAGGCATACCAAATTTTAGTCTGCTTCAAAGCTCCAAGGAAATATAAATTGGTTTAGTAGATTTTGCAACCAGGATGGTAAATTTTGGAAAGTGTGAGGGACCTATTTCTGTCCTCAAGGAGATAGAAGAGTGTTGGGCATATCCCCTGAAGTCAGGGGGTGTACATGAGCTCAGTAACCAGCACTTCCTCTTCTCTGGAGGTTTCTGAGCATGAAAAGCTCATGCCAGTAGAACATGAAGAAGCTATGGTCTAGCTGCTGGGATGGAGAAGATGAAAATGGAGAGGCTAGAGAGGGTGGGATATACACACACCAACTTCCCACAGATCTCAGGCAGTTTTGAAGAAGACTAGCCAAAGCAGAGGATGTAAAAGAATCATCAAGCTTGTGCACACAAAGGGAAGTCCAGCCACCACCTGTGGCCTCTATGCTGAGGAGCCAGAATTTAGTTGAATATTGCTTGACTAAACCATAACCACTATTATTCTTTATTTTCTTACTGTCAGAAACCACGTCTGGCTTTAAAAAAAAAAAAATCTCTATGATGGAGGAAGTAGGAATGAGAGGAGAGATGGAGAGAAGGAGAAGGAAAAAGAGGGGGAAAGGATGGATAAAGGCAGAAGTTAGTTTGAAATAAATGACACAGTTACTAAGGTATCACTAACCAACTTAGAATACTAAGTTACTGAATTAAATTGGTATCACACAAGGGGACAGAATAAGTTACCTGTATAAGTAAACTGAGGTTTCAGAACTGAAAAAAAAAATAGTCATGATAACAAAACAGGTACCCTGTGTGTACAGCTCTGAATAGTGACTGATATATTTCACAGGGAAAATCACTGAAAGGTGAACAAACTGTAATACTTTGGAGATCTTTTTGATAATAGAATAAAAAAGATGCCTTGGGAAGGGTGATTAACAAATACCCATGGGAAGAATGGAAAGAAAGAAAAGCTCAATTTAAAAAAAAAAATATTTTGAGCAAATCCTGAAGACAGAATAGGAGTTCACCTGCCACAACAGGCAAGGCTGACTTTTGCAGAAAGTGGATGTTATATTTCAGGATACGTAGTCTCTCCATGTGGCCAGAGTAGACAAGGCCAGAAAGGAGGGGCCACTAATCTCGGAAGAGTAGTACAGCAGACTGAGGGGCTGGGATGCTCACCCTAAGGAAGAGGGAGGCACAAAGTTCTGCTCACATCATAGACCTGGAGGCTATGCTCACTGACCCATATGGATATTACATGCCTCATCTTCCACTACCTCAGGAGGAAGGTACTAGCAGTATCTCTGGTTGCATTTCTTTGCAGGTAAAGAAAGGTTAAGTAATTTAAATCTAGAATTTCTAAGGAAGAGACTGGATTGGAACCCAGGCTGGATGAGTACAGAGTCCACAATTCTCACTATTAATAGCATTCAAAGTTGATAAATGAAGGAACTTATCATAAGTAAATTGTGAAGATAAATGGATAATGAACAGTTTCTTCAGCTAGTACAGTCATTTTCCCCCATTCTTCCCTGCCTCTGTTCATTATTCCAACTCAATTTTGGCATTCACTTAGCTCCCGACCTCTTGGCTTTGTCCAGACCTTAAATTAGACTTCGGTCCTCTCATCTCCAACTTTGGTCCTTGACTTTAATGGTCTGAAGTATGGTCAGTATTTGGGGTCAACAACATGTAAAGTAGGAAATAAGTATTTCTGGTTAACAGAGAATCTTCTGGTGACTCTCAAATTGCCCATCATCACACCTGTGAAAAACCTTTTGCCAAATACAGGTCCATGAGAGTATTTAGTAAAATGCAATGTGTTAGTAGCTAACAAGCAAATTTCTTAAAACCCAATGCCAGATAGGCATATTTCTAGTTATTTCCACTCTGTAGATCTGAGTTGAAGTGATTTCTCAAGCAGATTCCTCCCTCCAAAGATGGGCCAATGCCAGCATTTAAAGTGTGGTTCCTGTGGGGCTTATTAAACATGCAAGTTCCTGGAATTCATCCCCAACTCCCGAGTCAGCAAAAGTGGGGCTCAGTTATGACTTTATAATGAACTCCCCTCAAAATCTTATGCACTAAAATCTGACCATGAAATGTATTTGACATGATGACCCAGCCTAGACATTTACACAAATATTCTTAAGTGAAACCAAAGTTTTACAAAATGATATTTATCCTTACTTTGTGTGACTTTCTGTTTTATGTTCTATTTATAGTGTTTCTTTTTGCCTATTGCAAGTCACAACTTACAACATGAAAAGCACTGATTTAGAAGATGACACTATGCAGACAAAGTCACTTGGCAGGGGTCCCTTTCCCCATTCTGTGCCAGCCCCATGAGGTATCTTTCTGAGCCAGTCCTCAACCACACTTCCTTCGCCAAACCATTCCATTTTCCCTCCTCTATCAAAATTTACTCCCCTTATTATTCCTCAGCTCTTGCAGCACCAAATCCTTTATACCAAAGTGATCTAGTCTGACCAAATAACAATAAGCTAAGATGTTACCCTGCCCATTAATATTTGCTTTTAAATACAGAGGAACATTTACACATTAATGTAGAAATAAAATAACTAATTTTTAGAAAAGACGCTTTGCTTCTTTTGTTTAACTTTCCCCACAGCACAACCTGTAAACAGGGCCTCTTGTACCTATTATGAAAGCTCTATTTGATCTTTAACCCTGCCCTACTTATCCCAAGCCATAATTTGGGCAAATCCCTGATGTCTTGTCACTCTAGGTTTCTCCTTTAGGTAGTAGGAAGATAATGAAGCCCACCATGCTGTTGTGAAGAGTAAATGAAATAAAATGTACATAACAATGGATACTTAGAAGGCACTCCCTGTGTAATAACTGACTTTCTCATCTCTTCTTTTCCTGTGTCTTCTACATCCCTTTGTCTTTCTTTCACTATATTTTCTCCTTACCCTTCCAAACTGCATATCTGCTTTGCCCCTTGCCTTTTGTGTTTGTGTCCCCATAACTTGTGTGGCATACCATTCATTCTTGACTCAACCGTGAAGGTCATGGTTCCATACTTCCACTCTCTAGGTTTACCTTTGTGATGTCCAGATGTCATCTCATAAAATTATGACAATAAAATTCAGAGTAAAATATAAATAACATTGGCTGCTAACTTCCCACAGGCAGTTGTTTGAATTAAACGAACCACTTATCTAGGGACATAGGTCTGACTGATCCCTCACCGGCAGAATTTTAGGCAGCAGCCAGCCAGTGGGGAAATTTTGAGAGAAAGAGAACCAGAGGATTGCTTACTAATGCCCCTCAACTGTCTGGCCCAAGCCTGGCCCTAGACTCTGGCTCCTTTGTGGTTTCTTATATTAATGAGCTGCCTTCATCGGGGTCAGCTTAGAGGGAAGATGACAAATAGCTATCTTCTTCTGATTTCATTTGTTGTCAAGAGGCCTTTGATCCGTGACTGCTTAGCAGAGATTGCATTGCATGAAATGCAATTAGAACAGGACAGGCAGGCCGGCCTTGCTGAAGAGCACATCAGCCCAGGCCACCACCTGCCTTTTGAGGAATTGGTGATCGCTTCTCCTCCCCTAGAAATATCTCCACCATCTGCCAGGCCCAGTGTTTTGTGTCCTGAACACAGCAAAGGCTCTGGGAAACAATGAGGGGATAAATAGGAGCACAAAATAGGAGCCGGAGTTAGCTTGTGCACCTTATTCCTTCCATTCATCTTCAAATATTTATTGATCAGCTACTGTGTAAATGATGCTAGTAAGAAAGAGGAAAAGACAAACCAATCATTGGCTGAAAGAAAGAGTAGAAACTGCAATTCTAGAATGTAAGAAGAATAACTTATGCATATAGAACAGCCCTGCAATCTGGAGGAAGATGACTTATTGCAGATGTGATTTTCCAGCTTTACTACAAACATCTTGACTATGTGTATATTCTTGGAATGAGAAGTAAAGACTTGCGCTAATAATAAATCAGTTTTATCCACATTTTTAACCCAAACTGACTTCTTTCCAAATAATAGGCAGTAAATTTTCTGAGTTCTATGACTCAAGATTTCAGATCACTCATTGCTGTTGTAGGCAGTTCTAAACTTTTCTTTCAATGTGACGGGGTTCCCACTGGTGCTGCTCTGTTTCAGGGGAACTTCAGCTGCCTGACTCCCTAGAGACTCCCAGATAGACCCATCCCAGTGAATATGGACACATACTTCTTAAAAATTACATGAGGTAGAAGAGGAAAATGTCATGCAAAGACAGAAGCAGAGATCATAGTGATGTAGCTACAAGCCAGGAGACACTTGAAGTTGCCAGAAGCTAGATAAAGAAGGAAGGACTCCCCTTTAGAGCCTCCAGAAGAAGGCAGCCCTACTAACACCTTGATTTTGAACTTATGTTCTCCAGAATTAAGAAACTGTATATGAGTGGAAAGTGGCTGCATATCACTCTCAAATATCTTCTGGAAATTAGTTTCTAATGTAATTTGTCATGGGACTGCTAGTGAGTCACCTCAATAGTCCAAGGAGTCACAGTCTTGTAGGCTCAAAGAAATTAGTTGTTTTGCATATGAAATGCCCCACAAAGAATTTTCATATTAGACTTGTGCCATGTGGTTTCTTCTATGAAGAAACAAAAATAATAGTACTGGCAAAAGTCAAGCTTCCTGAAAAGCCACCCTCACAAAGGAGGGTCTTCTTTTAGGGGCTAATGTAGGCACTCAATCAGAGCTGAAGCCACCCTCTTCATTTGTTTAAGGATAAACCACTGAGATACCTTAAGCCTCAGCCCCAAATGCCATAGTGACAGAGGACACCAATTTGAAAAGAAAATGTATATACATTTAAAGAAATATATTTTAAAGACAAATTTTGGGAGGTAGGATAAACAAAGATCATACTACATGGATGAAAAAGGACTTTTTGGCTGAGTGAAGGGACAAATCCACTATAACAAACAACTCACCCTTCATGTGAGTTTCCATGTGTGCGTGTGTGTGTGTGTGTGTGTGTGTTTTGAGGAACCTGATCCTTTTGGGACAGAAGCAAGGGAGTCTTGGTCAATAGGCTTCTTTAATTATGCACTATTTCTTTCCACCTGAAAAGTCGCAGAACACTTCTACAGAAAACAATATTAAGATACCATACCACAAAATCAAGAGGCCTTATAAAGCCTAAGATTAATAAACTTAAAGGAATCAACTTATCATAGAAAACTTACTGAAACACAAACACACACACACACACAAAGAGATCTTGAAAGCACCCACAGTACCTTCTTAAAAGGACCAGTAAATAAAACTTACAGCCAACTTTGAACCCCAAACAATGGACACAAAATGACAATTGAGTTGCAGTCTTAAAGTGCAGGAAGGAAATGACTGCAAAACTATAATTCTATATTCAACAACAATATCCTTAAACATGAGCTAATATTACTTCAAACAACAAATTCTAAGAGAATACAACACCAGGAAACACATAGTAAAGGAATTATTAAAAATTGTTGTCTAGGCAGAAAACACTGATTTCAAATACAATGTTAAATTTCCTGACCCACGTGATGGTTACACTGGTGTGTTTGCTTTGCAGTGATTCACTGATATGAACACATATGATAGATAACCCCTCCATTTATGCATTATACATCCTAAAAATTTAATAAAATTACTCCCTGCATATACCTGGGCCTGCCTGTGTATCATAAGTTTACATTTCTTTTCTATAAAGAAGCATCAATTAGACTCAGAAAGTTTTATACGGTGCTGGGTACCAAACCTCTAATGAACAAATATTCTCCATTCTTACAGATTTATTCAGAGAAAAAAAAAATGAAAAAGCTGCAACATTATTTTATGATGCTTATACCAATTTGATATTCAAGCTACAGAAATAAAGTATAAAAATGTGGGAAATGCACTTCATTTAGGGTTAAAGAGGCAAAATGCTAAATAAAATATAAGCACTTTAAAACTATCATGTATAAAAGATATATAATGACAAAGTAAGGTTTTTTCCAAGAGTAGAAGAAAATTTTAACTTTAAAATACATGAATCTAATCCATCACTTTAAAACATAAGAGAAAATCTATGTGATCAACTAAATAAACTCAGAAAATGCCTTTAATAAAATTCAGTACCTTGATCCTTTTTATGCCAAAACTAAGATTATAGATATTTTAAAATTTATCCTTTATTTAGAAAAATTGTTGTTGAATGTTCATACAGTTATTCAAGTCCTGTCATCTCTCTGTTGTCTTCCTCCCACAGCGCCCCCTTTACACCACTGCACCGCACCCTGTCTTTTTCCTTCATGCTCTCTCATAGGTAGTGTAACTTTTTAGTTTATCTTCTGCCTTGCCTCTTACACTTCTATATAATTTACTTCAATTCTATATAATTTACTAATTCTCTCTCTAGCTATACCATTTTAGATATTCTTCCCAATTTTTATTTTAATATATATGTATTATACATATTAAATAAATAAGCCTTAATTTCTGATGCCTATAAATATACCATGTTATCACATATCCGTTTCCTTAGTAAACAAAACCCTCTCTTGTTAGCAAAGATAATCATCCCTCCTTTCTGGATTGCAAAAGGTTTAACATTTCCTCCAGTATGTTTGCATGTTGAGTCTCTCATAATCTGTTTAATAACTTTTTAAAATTTTTTAAATTTATTGGGATGACATAAGTTAATAAAATTTTATAGGTTTCAAGTGTACAGTTTTATAATACATCATCTGTGTCTTGCATTGTGTGTTTACCACTGAAAGTCAAATCTCCTTTTGTTGCATTTATTTGACCTCATTTACCCTTCACTATGACCCTTCCCACCCTTCTTCCCACTGGAAACCACCTAACTGTTGACTTTGTGTCTATGAGTTTTTGCTGTTTGTCTTGTTTGTTTCTTTGTTGCTTTCAGTTTTATATCCCACATGAGTGAAATCACATGATTCTTGACTTTTTCCATCTAAATTCGCTTAACTCGATATTGTCAGGATGTATCCATGTTATTGCAAAATTAGATCAAAAAGGAACAAAGTCCTAAATATAAGACCTGAAACAATAAGTTAGATAGAAGAAAACATAGGGACTAAACTTATGAACATTGGTCATAGAGAGGATTTTATGAATTTGACCTCAAAGACAACGGAATTAAAAGCAAAAGTAGATGAATGGGACTATAGCAAACTAAAAAGCTTCTGCAGAGCAACAGAAGCTGACAACAAAACAAAAAGGCAACCACTCGAATGGGAGAAGATCTTTGCAAACAATACTTCCTACGAGGGGTTATTATCCAAAATATATAAAGAACTCGTACAACTCAACAATGACCAAAAAACCCAAGCAAACAATCCAGTTTAAATATGGGCAGAGAACCTGAACAAAGACTCTACCAAGAAGCTTTAACCCTTATGTAGAACTGCCACCTTGGTCTCCTGGTCTGTACAGCCCCAGAATCTGTTTTATATTTGTATTCTACATCTCCTCCTGAACTGGTAGTGCTCTTCTACATGTTTTTGTTATTCCCCTTCCGCTGCTATATGCACTTCTTGTTATTCCTGTTTGTTATTGCTTGTTTGTTGTTGATGCGTCTCTTTCTTCCTAAGCCACAGTCAAAGGATTCTGTTATGATCATACCCATGACAGTAATAAGAATTATTTGAAAAGGAGTTCATTGACTAGGATGAAGCTCAGCCCATACTGACACACAGATTGTCGTGTTTTACATTTGGTCCTGAACCACATGGCTAGTATTTGCCTCCACCTTCCTTTTGGTACCACTGTTTCTAACTATTAAGGGTTTTCTCATTTTACCAGCCCAGGGATTTGTTCTCTATGTATTTTATACCACACATAACAATTTCTATGTGTTTGTGGTTAAGTGGTATGAAGATTATGCATGTATATACTGCTCTTTTGACCAAAAGTCCCCCACACACCACACTACCACAATGCTATCATCCTTCTGGTATTTTTTCCATTTTTATTTTAGAATTTTAAACATACAGAAAATTTAAAGTGATTATATGACTTGAAAACTAATAAAAACTAACATTTGACTATTTGTTTTACTTTTATGTTCATGTATGTGTATAGATTAAACCATTTGAAGAAATTGCAGATATTGTATACTTATCCTCTGAAATACTTTAGTGTGCATTTCCTAAAATTGAGAGCATCCTTTTAAATCATTGCAATAGCAATATCACCTTGAAAGAAATCAACAATATTTCCCAAGTAGTCCCCCAATGTGATTATTACTTCTTTTTAAACCAGTATACATACAACCTTTTTTCCTTACCAAGATAGTAGGTGAGTTTTCTTACAAACAGTTCCACACTTCAGAGTTACCTGATTATTTCTTCATTGTATTGTTTACTTATTATTATATCATCTGCATTTCTTTATAATTGCAGTTCGGTCTAATGGCTTGATTAAATTCAGATTAAACATTTTAGAGAAAAATATATTAGATGTCAACAATACCGCGTATTACATCTAGATGCATACGTGAGATTGCCATATTAACAATACTAAGTTTGTTCATTTGGCTAAGTAAAAACCACCATGTCTCTTAAAGGCTTTTTTTTTTTCCCTGAAACTAATAATTGTTGGGTGAAGTGTTTTGGCCTTTGCAAATTTCCTGTTTCCCGCCTAATTATTTTAGCATCCATTGAAGATCCATTGCCTGATTGCTGAACTAATTATTTCTTTGGAGTTTGCTGAAAGGTGATTTTCTCATGCTTTTATTTCTTCCACTTGTATTAACTGGTATTCTCCTACAAAAACAAAAACAAACAAACAAACCTTTCCTTATCAACTGTTTTAGATCAAATGTATGTCCCCAAAATTCATTGGTTGAAGTCCTAGCTCTCCTATGTGATGGTATCTGGAGATAGGGCCTTTGAGAAGTATTAAGGTTAAGTGTAACTGTGAGGGATTAGTGTTCTTATCAGAAAAGACACTGCTTGAGTGCACAGTAAGAAGGTAGCTGTCTACAGCCATCCATGTTTTCACTCTGATCTTTGCCTTTCAGCCTCCAGAACTGAGAGAAATACATTTCTGTTGTTTAAACCCCCTAGTCTATGGTATTTTGTTTTAGCAGCCTAACTTGACTAATACATCAACTGAGGATGAATTAGTATTTCTTTTAAATAGACTAAATAAATGCTTAATTCTTCTCTTTTAATTGATTTTTTCCATCTCTCTCCACACCCTCTTCTTTCTTCTTCTTTTCTTGAGCATGAATTTGGTATTATTATCCTGGTTAATGGTGACAAAATGTGTTTTTTTCCCTTCCCTGTTTCTCTCATCTCTATCTCGGACTTGCCACTAAATAAAGTAAATACATATTCAATGTTGCACAGTCAATTATAGATATTATTTTTATACAACTCTTGAGATTCACACTTTTCCATATTGGTCAACAGAAGCTCCTGCAAGTTGGCTCCCCATTCCTTTTGGCATGTTCTTACCAGATTCTGGGTGTACCTTTGCTCTTTAAGATATTCCAGACTCAATTTACATCTGTCCTATCTCAGATTTGTATCAGCCATTTTCCAAAAAAATCCTTGATTCCTTTAGCAACAAAATGAAGATTGCTACATATATTGTTAATTCTTTGTTATACTGGTTTGTTCTGAACATCCCTGACCTGTACCAAAAAATACCAGTAGCACCTTCCCAGTTATAACCAAAAATATCTCCAAACATTGTCCAATATTCTCTGGAGGGAATAATCGCCCCAACTGAGAACCACTGGCTTGCATGAATGAAATTATTATATGAATACTATTCTGAGCCTTGGTTTTTCCTTTAATAATGTACAATGAAGATCATTGCAAATCAGCACAGAGATAATCCTCCTTACGTTCTAAAATCTCATGGTTCTCTGCTGTACAGGAGCACAGATTTCATTTAATCATCCCCTACTGCTGCACAGACAATAAATTTGTGCAATGTTTTTCTTTCATGTTTGTTGAGGTGTATCCTCAGGACAGATTCCTTAAAAATAGGATTTCTGAGTAAAAGGATATGTAAATTTGTTGTGTAAATCCACATGTAAATTTGTTTTATACTATTTAATGTCTCCAATAATTTAACTTGCTAATTTAATAGGTAACAAGTAATATTTCCAAGTAGTCTGCTTTTTTCTCATTAGCTGAAATAAAAAAAATATTTTTATGTATTTAAGGGACTCTTCTTTTTTTTTCCTGTATACTTCATGTTTATATCCTTTGTCTTATTATTTTCCTACTAGGTTTGGGGTTTTGTCATCTCTATGTTTTTAGAAACTTTTTATATTTTAGGGAGATTTTCTTTAATGTGATTTTGAAATATTTTCTCCTTTGTCATTTGTATTTTGACTTCCCTCATGGTGCTTTTACTATGTAATACCTTATTGCTTTTTTGTATTAAAATTTTGCTTTTATTGATTCTAGGTTTGAATCGAGTGAGAAAATCTTTCCATACCTGTCGATTATTTAAAAAATTCACCTTCTACATTGTACTTGTTTGGTCTCATTTTTTATGTTTTTATCTGAGCTCTACTTGAAATTTTTTCATATGTAGGTAGAGTTTGTAACAAAATTTTTATGACTACCCTGTACTTTTAAATCCATTTATTAAAAGTCAACTTTTCCCCAGTTATTTGAAATGTCACTTTTATTTTACACCTAATTTCCATACATGCATGGATTCATTTTGGGGGTCTCCTATTCTGTTCCATTAATGGAGCTAGTGTTTCTTGTTCTAATATAATAGTATTTTACTCTTTAAATTTTATTTTTATGTTTTTGTGCTGTTACAGTTGTTCCCGCTTTTTCTACTTTCCCCTACCTCCAACTAGCCCCAGCCTCTGAGTCCCTCCTGAAGTCAATCCCCATAGTGTTGTCTGTGTCCTAAAACATCTCCTTCTTGTTTTCTGGTCCTCAGTTCCCATAGCCTTTTGATTTTATCCTTTATATTTTCCACGTTATCTTCAATCACTGGACTTTTATATATACAGGTTCTTCTGTCTTAAATGTTCTTGGGTCTTTGCTCAGTCTTGTTCTACTTATCTGAAGACACATTTGACTCTTAGTTATCAGCTTAAATTCTTCTTTTCCTTCAAAAGGGCTATGACAACTGAAATGTATATTGATTACAAAATCGTGTAATGAATAACTTCTTATCCACCAGCTCATAAAGCTCTGAGGGAGCAGAGACCACACTTGATTTTACTCTCATTATATCCATCGGAACTAACATAGTTCTGGCATGCATTTCTAAGTACTCATTCAATATTGTTGAATCAATGCATGAATGAATGAATAAACATAGTAAAATGTGTGGTTCATTATAGCTATTGCTATAGTCTAACAGTAAATAATACAGATGTGAATGAAGTGTGAAAAAAATGTGAAAATCCAGAAAACTTAGGGCAGAATCTTTAAAAGACTTTTAACTAAAAAATATATGAACCCTTCTGATAGGCTTTTAATTCCAAACTTGATGGAATGTAAAGAATCACCACTTCTTATAACAAAGAAAGCTGGTGTTAATTATTGATAAAAGACAATTAAAAAGAATATTTAAAGTACACTCAGATATCAAATTAAGTTATTTCACCATATGTTGGCTCTAAAATACAATTAATCTCAAGATTTATGGAATTATCAAACTTAAGAATTTGAAGAGACTTAGAGATGTTTATAAATCCAATTAACTTACTTTATATAAGAGGAAGCTGAACTAGTTTCCCAGTTTAAGAGGACATTGATCACATTTTTTCTGATTTCTAGTCCAATGGTCTTGCTCTTCCCTTTTCATTTTAATTTACAGATTCTATTTTTATTTTCTTTTATTCATATCTAATTATCTTTTTTCAAAAGATATTATTTTTTTAACCAAAACTGGTCTTATAATTATTGTTTGCCTTACCATCAAGCAGACAATAAAAAACAATTATTTCTCGTGTGCTCATTTTTTTTAATTTTTCAATATTTAAGTGGTAATTATTGAAAACAACTTTGTCTTTTTATTATATTAGAAAATTATTGATTAATAAATTAATTTTCTTATGTTGCTTCAGAATTATGGTTCCCAAATACGTTAGATCATCCTGTCATGGCTTCCCAGATATATCACCTCCAATATTCTGAATTCTGGATGCATGAGATTTTGAGTAGCCCCTGGGAATTTATATTAAAAAATTAGAAAAAAAAATCCTCCTAAGCCATCCAAAACCTCAGCTAGGCTAGGAAACCACTGTCTTAAAGGATTGTCAAATGTTGATAAACTCTGAAGCTAATCTTATAAGACATACTTAGCTCAATCTAAAAAATAATAATACTTCTTGATGGATATAGAGTAATAAAGTAAATGGATTATCTAAGCTCTTAAGGCCTTTCTATTGAAGCACCCAATTATTTGCACATGCAAAATTTAGTACAAGGTAGATTGGTTGAACCAATAAAATAATCTAGAATGTGAAATGTCTAAGTCCTATCTTACTCACATTTAGAAAGCACCCCTCCTGACATTTCTGCCCGCTGCTTCACAAATGCCATCATCTTTATGACTGTAGCCTTTTTACTTTTCCTTACTGCCATTGCCTTCCTGCAGACTTTATAGCAGCTCTGACAGTCCCCCTCTTGATTCATTTAATCCCCCTCCTTCTCTCTGCTGTCTTTTCCCTCCATCTATTTTAAGTTACAGGGGAGAGACAAGAAAATCACAGCCTAAAGGCTTTGCAGAATTTAACGTTTTCACTCCATGGAATATATGAATCACCCACTTGCACATTCTGAGGTTTAGTTATTTGTTTCTTTTTCCAAAGGAATTGTTTTTACAGATTGCAAAAACATTAATTTATATATTGACTTTTTTGACACTCCTCATCTGAGATTTCCCTTGCTTTCTGGTCGAACTCAAATATGTTCACGATACATGGCCAGCAAAGTAAAGCAGAGAATGAGTAATATGGTACACAGTCTTCCATAGATAGCATCTTTAAACTACTGCTCTTATAGGAATCTGGTCTTAGTTAATAGAAACAGTGCAATCCACTCACCATCAGGAGTTCAAGACCCCATTTCAGACTCAGTTCAGGGAAGGGGAAATGCTAGCATAATTTAAGTCCAACAACATTTTTCCATCTAGGTGCCAGCCAGGCCCTGAAGCTTATGACATCATGAAGAGTGTTAAAAAAAACAAAAAAAACTACCTTTTGTATTATTAGGTGTTGTGCCCTGTAGCCCTGTATGGAATCTGCCATTTAATTTTTTTTTTAAATCTGCTGCTTAGAAATATATTGGGGATTGACATAAAACAGCTCTGAGGCACCTCCTAACAGGCAGGGTTCCCAGCACTTGCGATATCTAACCAGACCAGGAAGAGGATCAAGGTAAGCGGATGGCTAAACTTGCTGCTGATACTTTGGGAAGAAACACTTACATGCTTTGGTGAGCTTTCCACTGCATTTGTCTGCTGCTTCTTCTCTTTGTTGGAGCATTAGATTATCAAGGTTCAGGGAAGGGGAGGAGAATCGTTGTTTTTCATTCTTGCTACTGAGCACTCAGGCATAGGCCAACCGAGCTCACGAAGTCTGGGACCACAGCTGTAGAGGAATAAGCCTTGGATTTGTTCCCTATTTGCTTTTGACATTATCTCCCCTAAACCTTCCTGTGGTCATGCCAGGTAACTAGACAAGGTTGAGTGTGTGGATTTGGGATCTTTAATAATTATTTCTGTCTCTTCCCTCCTTATGAAAACAACTAAGAATAATCCATACCAGAGAATAAACAGCGGGTGTTAATGAACGGCTTTTGTCATAAATTTAAGCAAAGCATAGAACTCAGAGTTGGAGGCCAGCAGAACCAACAACTGAAGCAAAGAACAAAACAGGACAAAGCAATGAATTCAGTTTTGGGATAGTAGTAGATTCAAATATACATAGTAAGCATCAAAAAATAATCCAAAAATTAGTATGGCTATGCACATGTCATGCACACACACACACCGGGGCCAAGGAGAATTTCTAAAATAACTCTTTCCATGAAGGCCTCAGATTTGGGCATTCCTAGGTTCAAAACTCTACAGGTGGTGCTAAACTCTAGATGAGAGGTGCCTAGTTTTAAAGTAATCATAATCTGTATATTTTGGTTTGTCTATATCTTACATAGACATAGGAGGAATTAAACACAGAAAAAAACTAAGCAAACGGTTGGTCTTTTGAGGAAAAAAAAGAACGTGGTAGTCTAGAAAACATCCCAGGCCTATTTCTATAGGTTTGAGCACATACCTCAATGGCATCTGAAGCGCAAAGGGACTTTCCTTTCTCAGGGAATTAAACTAGATTTAAAACATAAGAAGGGATAAAGCATATGGACTCTGAATCTAAAATCATGAGCTTCTCTTCACTGGTTCGTCCTCCCTACTATTACTACTATTATTACTATTGCTGCTAGTACTACTACTACTTTGAATTTCACTGAAGTAAATGGTTAGCCCATATGCTGTCAGTGGGCACTGTCTTCATGACTAAGATCCCCATGACTTCAGATAGAGACTGTCATGATGCGTCCAAGCTCCATTTCACTGTTGCACATTGACCTGGCACACCTCTCTATATGTCATTTTGTACACTTCACTCTTGTAAAGTGGTCTTCTCCAAACCTGAGTTTTGGTTCACCATGAGTATAAATCAGCCCAATAATTTAGTCTTCTGTATAGACAGACATCATAACTGCAAATAACAGCAGAATTTAAAAATTGCTAAGGCCTCATAAGAAGTCAGGACTGGGGATTGTGGGGGGAGAAATCCCCTGGAGTCATTATTCCAGTATGATACCAGAAAATAACCCTCTTTGTTAAATATTAGCTTTATCCCTGAAATTTTCTTTCCTATATCATTTAACTAATCAAAATTAGTCTTTTCTTATTCAGACCAAACATTTACATTTTCCACCATTCTGGCTGCTAGTGGTATCTTGCACTTTAAAATGATATTCTAAGAACCTGACTCAATGCTTCAGATATGGTTTTGACCAGCAAAAAGCTGAGAAAAAATCATATTCCTTTGATTTGAATTATAGTTCTAACTCTATGATCAAATAATTGATTGTGATAGGAGAAAGAGTGGAATAGGGATAGCAAAATGAAATGGCCAATAATTTAGACAATCTGAGTTTATATATTACATATTCTGAGTTTAGCTTCAAGGTTTGCATTTATATAATATTTAGAGATTCCAAGATGGGTTTACATAGGCTAAACGATGTGATCCACATATCATACCATCATGTTAGATAAGATAGGGTGATAATCCACATTCAATTTTTTTTTTTTTTTTTTTGGTAATACTGAGTATTTACCCATGAAAATGGCTTAACAAATTGAGGCTGCTAATGTCGGGACTCTCTCTTGGTGGAGCCTAAACTACTGGCATAAGTATATTTCCCTCAAAAAGAGAATTCCCATGGATCCCACCTTTCACTCCGATGGGCATGAACAAGCTTCAGATTATGGTGTCAACAACACATGATGTGTTTTCCTACTTGGACATCTTAAAAAACAAAAACCATAGTACATTAGTACTATGTAATTGTCACCCTTGTCTTTTCTCTCAAAATCCCACTTTTCACTTTTATTTATGGTATAATTGACTCAACTATACTGTCTTTCCTATTTTTAGCATAATAAGATCACCTTATTTCCTTATATTTTCTCTTCTGCTTGAATTGTTGGCCAATGCAAATCTATGTGTGTACTTATACTTGCATGCACGTGTGTGTGTATGTGCGTGGAGGAAGGAAGATAGATTTCTCACTTACACCCCTAGGATTCTGGCTCTGAGATTAAGAGACCTGGAGCATGAGTCTCTGTTTGTCTTCGAGGCCCTGTCTATTTGGACACATAGCACATCATGACCTAACCACGTGTGGACCCCACCAGGTGTGTTCCCAGGTTCACTTCTCTTATATCTCCCCAGTGTGCCAGATGTTTCTTAAATTGCACTCTCATTGAGCAGATTTGAAATCAGTGGGGCTTGGTGGTAAAGAGAGAGTGTTGTTGTTTCTTAATTTTGTTTCCTTCCTTCCAAGTTGCCTGCCACAGCTGTGCACTGATAAAACTAGCACGTCCCCTCCCTTTGTGGCAGAATTCGGTTTGGGGTTCTAAAGTTTCATTAGCCCAAGCAGTCTCTCCTGGAAGCTATTTCATTCCTCATAACCCCCAGCAGAAACTAACTCTCAGAAAAAAGAAAAAAAAAGTCTTATTGTGGTTTTATGTGTCTCTTTGATGCCCCACTGCAGGTGCACATACTACGCTGCCGAGCTTCAAGATAAGTTCCCTGATCAATTCCTGTCTGTGGTTTTCTGTAAGCTGCCCCTTCCTCTTCCTGGAAATTCATGAACTTTAAGAGTTATTACTGTGCCTCGCAGAAAACTTCAGAGTGAGCAAAATCTCACTGATTATTTTGTTGAAATATCCTTTGTTGTCCAATTCAGTGGAGGAAGTGTGTAATATAGTGGGAACTGCACTTCAAAAAAAAAAAAAAAAAAAACTAGATTCAATTCTAAGCTCTTCCACTAACTGACTAGATGACACTGGACAAATTATTTAGTATCTGTACTCAGTTCTTTCATCTTAAAAAAAAAATGAGTTGAATTGACTGCTGATCTTTATACTTCTGCCCAAGTTGACCACTATATGTTTATAAGTCATTTACTAATACAACATTTATTGCCTGTTCTTTGTACCAGATTTTGTGCTGAACTTTAAGAGATATTAAGATAAATAAAAGGCAGTGTCCACCCTTAAAGCATTATAGTCTACTTGGTGTAGATCCCATACGAGCCAGTAAATAAGTGCAATACAGGACAGTAAGTGCTATCAGCAAAGGCCCCAGTGAGGTGTGATAGCAAAGGAAGAATTTCTAACTCTGACTGCAGGGAGAAAGTGAGTAGTGAAGATAAGATTATTTACTTTTCATGTCTTGGTTGTCTAGGAAAGGATACATGACAGCCAGGCTTATATGCAAATATATATATAATTTATTATTATAATTATTAACTGCAATACAGTTATTGTGTGCTGATAAGAGGCAATATATCAAATATTTTAAACTTAAAAGAGCTTTATGAAGTGGGTATTTGTGTTTGCTATTTACCACCAAGTACTAAAACAAAGTCCAATTTTTGTAACATGGCACAACAAATAGTTACACTTCACTGAAGGCTAGAGAAGCTGCTTATTATTACTTTCTGCCATTCGATGACTGAAGATTTAGGCTTCTTCTCTCTTTTGATGCTGATCTCTGATACACATGACTTCCAAGTTCTTGTGGGGAGGCAGAGGCAATCAAGTTGCATCTCTCAAAATTCTCTTAGTCCTACTTTTTATTCCATAAATACTGAATCACTCATAGCTCTTTGAAGAGTTATGCTATTTCATTCATCTCTTTCTTCGCACATGCTATGCCCTTAGTCTGAAAGTGATTTTCCCTTCATTCCTCTCAGAAAATTATTCTTCTACATTCATAGGTAATACTTTTGCAAAGATTTCTTTTTAACGCTGTAAAAATTTTCAAGGACTCTAGGGAATTCGTTCCTCCTTGTGTGATGTTAATGCTAAAAGCGAGACTCACAGTCTGGAAGACAAACACATACCATCCTTTACTCAAATGTGCATTATTCTCATTCAGTTGAATACATCAAAAATCACACTCATCTTTTCAGTACACCTTTCCTTTTATGACCCTTATTATCTGTTCATGGCATGATTTTTTCTTTTCCCTAACAAACGGGCCTGACTCCCTCTGCCTTAATGCTGACTTCCTAAGGGTCCTAACAATATTCTTTCTGTAGCACAGCCATGCATGCCTGCTCTCCCCTTTCCCATAGGTATGGACACTGGGTGGTGCAAGTCTTCATCACCTCCCACCCTGACCACCGCAGATGCTTCAAACCTCTAGCCACTCCCCTCTTCCATATATTTCACCTTTGCATCCAGACAGCTTTTTATATATATTTATATCCATGACTGCCTTGAGAAAACAATTATAAGTTTAAGTTGTGTGTGTATATATTTGTGTGCATGTGCTTATATAGGTACACACACACACAAATATGGAACAATCAATCCATCTTCCAATACTAAAATGACTCTGTACCAACACTTTTCTTCAAACAATGGAACATTTTAGAATTTATCTAAAGTCATATCTTATAAGATAAATATAAAGAATATGTATAATAAGTGCTCTGACCAGAAAGAACAAAAAGAATGGGGTCTATTCATCTTCCTGAACCATACATGTATCTTTAGTGGTGAGTATCTTCTCAGTCAATGAACATAAGTCCAGAACTGCATGGAGAAATTGAGGGCATACTAAGAAGTAAATTATACAGATCCTGCCTTTAAAAGTTAATATTCACATGTTCAGGTAAAAAGAAATTTCCAATCATGATGTTAAACCTGAAATTATAAAAGAAAATGTTGAGAAATAATTCAACCAAATAAAAATGTAGAACTTCTCTTGGTTTACAAAAGCAATAGCTAATTAAAATATCAATAAAAATAAAAATATTAACAATAAAAATAAAAGGGCTACCATTAATATACAAAGAGTTGTCATAAATAAATAAGAATGCTCTAGGAGAAAAATGAGCAAAGGATATAAGTATAAAATTCATGGAACAGTAATTATAAATGACTTGTAAATTCATAAAAAATGTTCAATCTTACTAGTAATGAAAGGAAATATTAAAACAGGATAAAAAATTAACTGTCAAATTGACAAAGATCAGAAAGACAGTGTTTAGTTCTGGCAAGGGTTTGGGTAAAAAGGCTCTCTCACATAAAACTGCTGAGAGATGGAACTTGTCCCACTTTTCAGGAGGATAAGATCCTGGTACATCTTAAAAGTATTAAGAATGGGCATATAGTTGGTCTAATAGCTTTACTCTTAAAGGTATATTCTAAAGAAAAAGACAAATTTTTAAAAATTGTACGTTTAAGGACCTCCATTGTGCCATTATTTACATTAGTGAAAAATTGGAGATAACCTTAATGTTTAACAATAACAAATTAATATATGATATAACTATTGAAATTACTTAGATCTATAGCTTTTGAAATAGGAAGATGCTCATAATTTACTGAGGAGGTAGAAAAGCAAACTGGATAATAAATATGAACTATGAATCATTCTTGAAGAAATATATAGAAATAAAATTCTGGAAAGATTTATAAAAATGTAAATGGGTTTAAGTCTGAATGATTCATATAAGTGGTTATTTTTTCTTTTTCTTATTAGCATTTATTTAACATAAATGTTTATATAAATTATATATAAAATTTAGCTATGGGTTTAACAGAATCTAAACTTCAAAGGAATCATTAAAATAATCTAATTTAGTACAGCCTGGAAACCAGTTTAAGAATCCCCCGTACAAAGGGCCCTGAATGGATGATATCTGTAGTTACCTTGCATATTACAATTGAAAATGAGACCACTATTCCATGTTCTATTTTGGGATCTTCTGGCTATTAATTTTTTCTTCTTCTGTCAAACTGAAATACTCCCTCAACAGTTTCTACCTATTAGCCCTAGTTCCTAGAAAATAGAGGAGAAACGGACTCCTTTTCCTATGTGACAACTCATTGACTCTTTGAATGAAACAGTTAAGTTCTCCCTTGGTCTTGTTTTCACAAAGATATCAAACCCCATGGGCTCACTGTTGGCTCATATGGCTTTGAGTAGAACTCTCAACTTCACATTTCTCCACTTTGAGGCTTGATACATGCCATTAGAAACTGGGGATCAAACCAGAATATATAAATGAGAAAGGGCTTCAGAAAAGGAAAATAATTCTGTTGAGTTGGAATGATAAACTCAGCCTTCATGGAAAAGATGGCACTTGCTGGAGATCTTACAGAACTGGTTACTTTTTGATGACTGAGGAAGAGAAGTGGAAACTGGGCTCCGTAAAGTTAAACCGTTCCCTTTCAATGGTCAAAATTTCAGTTCAAAAGAGGAAAAAAGAAAAGTTAAACTTTGTCTTCCTTCTCACTCATTTTTTTATTCTTTTCACTCCTTACCTACTTCCTGTGTTCTTTACTGTTTGGGGAAATGCCAAAAATAAATAAATAAATAAAACCATCTTTGCCTTCTCACATTCTTTTGTTGTTATTATTCAAAGTGTTAACAATCTTTTAACTGTTTACTTGTTACTATTCCATAAGCTATTTATATAGATAGGTTTCAAATCACCAGTTAGGTTATAAGTAACTTAAAGTCAGAAGGGTAACTTTAGTTTACTCATTGGCTCTCCTCATAACCAGTATCATGTAAGAATGCATACTATACCGAAAATATAGTTTTGGGTTATTTAAAAAAATGTTTTGTTCTTTTTTATTGTCTGGTGATGAGTACTTCTGAGGTGTCATCACATTTCTTCCCCACCCCAAGATGTGAAGGTCTACATCCTGTGCTGTTGTCACAATAAGATGAGGAATGAAGTCACAATAAGTATAATCTTTGCTGAGGTCCACGTTCCTTCCAGTTGTGGATGGTAAACTCTTATATAGCTTCTTCAAACCACCTATTAGGGCTTCTGTGAAATTCTCAGTGGGAAATGGTAAGGATTATTCTCCCCATTGCATAGTTTTGGTTCTTCAGGCAAGAAGTAGGACTTATTCAGAAGGCCATTGAACATTCAGTCTAAAAGATGGTACCAGACTGACACATGTTAACATATCTCTTACTCTTTCTCCTGTAGACCTTTCCCTTTCTCCTGACACCATCTAAGCCTCTACTCCTCTTTAAAACTGTGGATTTCTGGTTCTCATAGCCTGGGATCTACTCTGGCATATCCAATGGCCCAAACTATTGGGTTGGCCAAGAAGTCCATTTAGTTTTGGGGTTTTTTTTTTCATAAAATAAAAGAGACATTTTTCATTTTCACCAATAACTTTATTGATTTGGATATTTTGAGTATGTTGGCTATCTCCCACTATTGGCTGCTAGTGCATAGAGGCCAGGGGTGCTGCTAAATATCTTCCAATGCATAAGACAGCTCCACAGCAAAGAATTATTTGACCAAAATGTCAATAGTACCAAGAAACTCCACAAACCACTTCTGACATGTTCAATCAACCACAGCACTCTCTCCATATACTGCACAAATCTTTTATTCCTTTACATTTCAATTGCACTTTTACCTGTTTTGAAATGATAAAGCATAATACACTGAAAATGTGTATTTTCTTCCATCGTCAATATTAAAATTGCTTCACAAAAATTCACCAATTTTGATAAATTTTTTTAACACACACTGATGTGACCTCTGTCCCAATACAGTGTAACAAAATGGTTTCAAAGGAAGTTAAAGACAACTAAGCACTACTGGAGCCATCATATAGAAAAAACATAATGGGCTTTTTGGCCAGCCCCATATTTTCCTCCAGGCTGAAGAGGCTATCTGGGAAGCAAAAGGAGATGATCCCACAGGGTTACTGTGGCTCCTTTATAGAAGGGTGGTAAAAGGAGAAGCAGCTGTTGCCTCTGAAGAGGTCTGGGATTTAGTTTTCACTGTTTACCGCAGTCAAGAGCTGACTCAAGGTGCATAGTCAGTAAGTAACACATGATCTACCAGCTGGGGTTGTGGAGCCCAGGGCCTGGTTTTGCTCTGGCTCTGCATTTATCTTGCTGAGATTATATCAAAAGGACAGGTCCTTGGGAAATATATGTAGTAAGCAAAATCTATACACCCAATACACACCCATTTTTATAGCCAATATCCTTTTCTTAGTCACTTCCCAATATGTATCATATTCCCTTACCACCTGTGTTTGGGAATGGATGCTGATTTATAACAAGATATTTGCACAAAAGTTTCAAAATGAATGATGGCTATGATGGCAAACTAGGTAGCCAAGTTTGACATGTTGAATCAGGGGACCTTCTAAGTCCCCACCACATAAACAAAGTTTCTTTATTCCAGTGGCTCTGAATGGTATCATACATAACACAAAAAAACATGGCCTAAATCCCTTACCTGTCCATACTTTATTTCTAGGTCATTTAGGATTAATAAATTAAAGCTAGGTAGAAATTCTCTTTGATAAAAATTTTAAGAGGGGAAATTGTCATTATGAATATACCACTGAAGAAAAATTCATGTCCATATGTGCTATTCAAACAACAACTTTCATTCAATGCCACTGGCCGTGGGACAGATGGCCAACATCAATCTCCTCCCCTGCAACCACTAGGTATTAGCAGGCCTCTAGAGGCAGAAAGGGATTCAGATTTGTCAGTAGAAGGGTAAAATTTCGCCAGCTTCCTAAGTTAAGATAGGAAGCTGGCTGAATTCTGAGCCTTTGACAACGAACATCAGAGCAGTGGCATAGAGAGAAATTTCAGATGTAGGATGTGGAATCAGGAATAAATGGTCAAAAAGCTTCTACCCAAAATAGCCTAATTATCAAACACACTATTCTCTGCCAGAGTCAATTTCAGCCCTTGATTAGTATCTCAGCAACCACACTACATCACAATTCATCAGTTTCTACAGAGGTATATGATATGACATCTCACGAAGTTGTGATATAATACTGGATTTCTATTGTTCTTCATTTATTAATGACTGGCTTCCCGATGCATAATTTGGATACATAGCATCTTAGGGATTAACTGGCACCTGATTCCAGTACAGAAATAAAATGTGTGCACTGTGAGAAGGATGCACACAAATTCTCTTCAACCTTCTTCTCGTGAATGCCACATCCTCCCCAGCACCAAGCCCATGACTGACTGACAAGCCCAATGGAGAAAGAGCAGAAAACAGGAAAGCCTGTATTACACATTACCCTGCATTCATCAGACTGCCCTTCAGAAAGGGGAAATAACAAAGAGTGAATGGTGGGAAGTCATTTTATCTGCTAGAAAAATATGCCCTGTTCCCTACTCAAAAAACAAGTGGTTGTAAAGCAACCGCATTATTTAAAGCTGCAAGGCAAACAGGAAGAGGCAAACCAAACACCCAGGCCCTGAGAACTTCCCGCAAGAGCTCCCCTCAGCTGGGTTGGTTTGCAGTAGTGACGGGCATGCTGACAGGCTCCAGTGGTTGCTGTAAACTCAGAGCTTTCTTGATGAGAACGAAAAGAGGAAAGGAAAGTGCTAGTTCCTCTTTAGCAAGCTATTTGGGAGGCAGTTGTTCATTCAAAGGAATAATGGTTTCTAGAACGAACCACCATCCGTCTAAGCACTGCCATCTGTTAAAGGAGCCCAATGCTAAGACACAAACTTGGAAGATGTAGGAATTGCTTGAGAATAAGAGGCAAAAGAAATGTGCCTATAAAATCCAGGGAAATGGTCGTACCTTAAAATCAATTGGCAACACATGCAACTTTAGTGCCAATAAAGCAATCGTTGGAACTTGAAAAGTTGACAAGTTGGGTTAAAAAGGCCCCCAGGTTTGGAATAGCTGATATGAGTGGGCAGACGTTTCAGGAACTATTTTGGAATGACACTCCCAGGCTCAGGCTTCATTGTAGCCACATTTGGAAATACCTGGCACTGCAGGTCATGATCACCTCTGAGCTAAATTGTTATTCTGCTGCTTCACAAATCAGCTGCAGGTCTGAGAAGAGCAGAAGATGAAATTGCAACTGCAAAGCAATTTTGGTATTCATCTTAATCCTCTCAATAGTCTACAGAATTTAGTGTCAGTGTCATTATTTTACAAGTGAGAGTTCTGGGTCTGGAGTGACTTTCCTACGGTCATAGGACCAGCCAGAGTGAGATCTCTCTCATGGGAAATCCTCTCATCTTCCCTTTCTGCCATGGGGAATACATATTTAGAAGACAGGAGAGATGATGCTTAATGGCAGACTGATTACGCATTGAGAGAAAGAATTTCTTTGGGGCCAGAGTGAGCAGTCTCATGAGAAAAGTCTCCCCTTGTACACAACAGAAAGTGTGCGTCCACAGCTTTCTCAGAACCAAAGAGGTAGGGGGCCAGAGCCCCTCACCTTCCTGATATGGATTACACAGAAAAATGTACTACTTGGCTGACAGTGATATTAATGTATGTTTTCCCATTTCTCTCACTCCTCTGACAAGATGTAGTGTCACAGAGAACCAAATTAACACACCGGGAGGCTTTGTCATTAAAGAAATACAAGCTCGCTTTGATTATTGCTGGCAAGAGAGCAGAGTGTGCGGTGCAAACAGCAATCCTATTCTCTAAACTAATATTCTTGCAGACAGCAAAGCTCTGTCTCAGAGTATCTTGAATTGGGAGACGGGGGTGTAATTTTTCAAATCTAGAGGGACAAAATGATTTCAGAGCTAGGTACTTAAAGGTATAGCCAGCCATAGATCGCAATGAACACAGCTGCCAATGTTGCCATAATCATAAAAAAAGGAAGTATGAGAGAGGAGGGAGAAAATCACAAGCATTTCTAGCTATATTTGTATGAAGAGAATATGTCATTTGCGAGACTAAGTGAGAAAGAAACTTACATAAAAGGGTAAAAATAAGATTTATTTATCTGAAAGAAGTTATCAAGTATAATCAGGCAATTTACTAAAAGAACTTCAGGAGTCTTAACTTTATTGTTGTAATTGCTGTTTGCCTTTGCATTCAAAATGAGGTGTTACTGTTTGAGGTTTTTTTTTTTTTAAGTTAACTTATGTTTGCTGTTTTGCTATTTGCTTGGAATATGTTGATTATGAAAAAATAGGTCCTAGACCAGGAATCAAAAATCAAGGTTCTCGTGCATATATTTTCCTCACTTATTTGTTACCAGTTGATAAAGTATGTCATCCCTTGAAGCCCCAGTTTCCTCATCTGAAAATAGGAAGAATGATACTATCTATTGTGACAACCCCCCAGAGGGCTATGGACACAAATGAGAAGACTGATGAGAAAGCACATTGGAAGCCTAACACTGGGCTGTCCCAAGGCTGCAAGAGTCTCAGTAAGCCCTGGGCTAATGAAATCATGTTGCCACCTGGCAGGGACAGGAGGTATGGAGAAGGAAGGGATGCAAAAAAGCTGTACAGTTTTTCAGAAACGGAACATAAATTTTCTTTTGCCACCAAAAAGAGGAAAATCATTGAACTCATCTGAACTCATCTATATACAGTGAATCTGTACATAGATTCACTGCTATATAGTTCAAGACTTGAGACGACATGAGCTGCATCTACATCACAAAATATAAAATGAAGATAAACAATTCATGTAATTGGCACAATTAATTGTCTCACAAACCAGCGTGATAATCAGTCTTTAAAGGAGTAGGTAATTACACCAATCACAAAATAGTTTAGCTCTGAAAAATAATCCGAAAGCATATAAGCAAAAGGAGAGGTTCAGAGGAAGCTTTATGTCGTCAAAAAAAAAAACAAAAACAAAAAACATTTCAGATGTCTGAGAGGAAAAGAATGACCTCTTATAAAATGACCAAATAATGGAAGACAATAAATAAAAGTACTAACCAATTCTGACAGAATAATGGTAATAAAAGTTAATAATTAGTCAGTCCTGTACAAGCCAGGTGACTCAGCTGTTTGGAGCATCATCCTGAACACCAAAAGGTTGGGGGTTTGATTCCTAGTCAGGGCACATGACCGGAATTGTGGGTTTGATCCCATCAGGGTATATAAAGGAGGCAACAGATTGATGTTTCCCACTCACAGTGGTGTTTCTCTCCCTCTCTCTCTTTCTCTCCCCTTTCTTCCCCCCTCCCACTTCCTATCTCTTTAAAATCAATCAATATGTCCTTGGATAAGGATTAAAAAAGAATTAGTCAATTCTTATCAACTGGGAGAAGGAGGTAAGTGAAGACAGAACCCAAATCTAAAGACTCAGATCCAAGGACCACGGTCAGAGTCTGGGAGAATGGGCAGAAAAACATCAGCCCTGCCAGCCTAGGGAATAATCACACTGTTTATGAATGAGTAAAGACAGTTTCAAAAAGTTTAATTTGCCTAAAGTCACAAGGACATTATAAGGGGAAAAAAATTTAATATTTCTTATGACCATAGACTTCAGTTGAGCTCTATGGGAAAGGCTTAAATTTAAATTATTGTCCTGCTACAAAAACATGAATACTTAAAAGTGCAACTAGGAAAATTATGCTAGAACAACTAACAGATTGGCTGTATTCTGTCAAACACCTAAGAAATAGAAATGTTAGCCATGTCCTGTGAAAATGTTAGCCATCAAAATGGATTTCCTGGGCTTTTTGAACATATCCCACTGCCAGGTGAATGGTAAAACTGGGACTCATTCATATCAATAATGGAAGGAGCAAGGATTTGGGCAAACACACTACATCTATCCAGAATACCAGGCAAGAAAACAGGCCCAGTGGAATATATTTTTCTCCTAAAATGGACTACACACTCTGAGCCCATAAACAGTATTCCTTGAACACATTTCTCTCAAAATGTGTATTTCTCAAATTCTGCCAGCTCAAATAACTTGTTTGTAATCTAAGTAATTCAAAAGTCATGTATAAAACTATAACTTTACTCCATTATAACTGAAATTAACCTAAATCTCAATTCCCATTTCCAATAATGATAGCAAACTGAGCAAATGAAGTTAAACCAGTCTCTTCCATTCAGACACTCAGAGTCTCAAAGGAATTGCATTTTCGCCTTTGTATTCACTCTGAAATGAAGCTAAATTTGTAGTAGTGGAAGTTTTATATTTTGATGAAGTTCAACGCATCAATTTTTTTACGTTTTGTGGTTTTGGTGTTATTTCTTTAAAAAAAAAGAAAAACATACACACACACACAAAACTTTGTCTATCCCAAGGTCATAAACATAATATCTTGTGTTTTAGTATAATCTATCTTGAATTAATTTTTGCATGTGGTGTGAGGTATAAATCAATGTTAATCTTTTTCCTAGAAGTTTACCCAGTTGTTCTGACACCACCTGTTATAAAGACTTTCTACATTCCCTACTAAACTGCCTGGGCATCTTTGCCAAAAATCAATTGAACATATGTGGGTCTCTATCTACATTATTTACTCTATTTCTTTGATCTATATGCCTGTCCTTACACAATTATTACACTTTCTTAATTACAGCAGCTTTGTAGTAAGATGTAAAATCAGGTAGTTTAAATACTTCAACTTTGTTCTTATTTCCCAAGATATCTTATGGGTATTTTATACCTTTTTATTTCCATATAAATTTTAATCCGTGCAATTTCTAAAATTGTTGTAAGCAATTTTTTTAATCTATTGGGAATTTGTTGAATCCATACATTAGCTAGAGGAAATATCTACAATATTGACTCTCCCAATCCATTATCATGGCATATTTCATCATTAATTTAGACTTTCTTTAAATCTCCTTAGGCATGTCTCATAGGCTTTAGATGTCTCAGACTTCTTTTATTAAATGTGATCCTAGCCATGTATTTATTTACAAATATTTTATATGCATATATATACATACACACATATAGAATTATTCCAAATCATTTGAGAGTTATTTTGCTGACATGATACCCCATTACCAAAAATGCTTGATTCAGAGTCCATTTCCTAAAGTACAAATAACCAATGTACTATTACTAAAATCATACAATTAATAATAATATAATATTATTCAAAATCTGCTAATTTTTCCATTTATGCCCTTTATAGTTAAATCAAATGCTGGATCAAGTGTTTCGTTCAGACGTTGCTTCTCTTTACTCTCTTTTAATCCAGAACAGAGCTAACTAATGGAACTTACTGTGATGATAGAAATGTATATCTGCACTCTCCAATGGGGTAGCCTCCAGTAATGTGTAGTTGTTGAACAGCTTAAATGGGTGTAGTGTGACTGATAATTGACTTTTTATTTAATTTAATTGTACTTAATATTAAATTTCAATAGCCACATATGACTGTGACTTCCATATTCAAAAGTGAAAATTTCTAGGACAATTCCACAGTCTTTCTTGTTCTTGATATTTTTAGAGTGTTCTTTAATTTAGGTTTGTCAAAATTTCTTCATAACTGGATTCAGATTATGAATTGTTGGCAGTAAAACTTCAGAAGTGATGTTGTATTCTCAGGGTATCTTATCAGAAAGCCAAAGATACTGATTTGTAATCAGTACCTGTAACATTAATTTTGATCACTTAGTTGACATGGCTCCTTGCCAGGTTTCTCTGCTATTAAGTAAATGGGGAAATTTTTAAAGATAATATAAATATCTTTGTACTTAACAAATTTTCATTTTGTTATAATGAAAATATATATAAATTTTATATATATAAATACATATATTTATATATAATGTAAAATATATAAAATAAAACATTATTTTAACATTTATTCCTAGTTCTTGTCTGAGTCAATTAGTACCATAATTTAAAAAAAAATACTTTCCCCAAAGTTTCTAATCATCATCTGCTCAAAGTTTAGTCCAATACAAGCTATCCCACTTGTCACCAAAACTAGAACTCTGAATTATCACTTTATTTTTTTCAGTTCTTTTTAAATTAGATTTATTAGGGTTATATTGGTTAATAAAATTACATAGGTTTCAAGTGTACAATTCTATGAGACCTCATCTGTGTATTGCACTGTGTTATTACCATTTTAAACATTAATTCTCTTGGCCTAGAATGATTCCTGGAGAAAGAGATCAGATAGAATAGATTAAATGTGAATATACATTAAAATATATAAATGGAATATATAACAGAACTCAGAGCTAACTTGGTAGCACTATAAAATGATAAAGATAATTTTCTTTTACTATAATTTGTTTTTATCATTATTTGCAGTCATTCTGCATCAAGTATACACCCTGTACACTAGTCATTTTGGTATATAAGAGTTTGACACGTGACTCTTTTATTTATTTCTTAAAATAACCCAATAAGGTAAATGCTCTTATAACAATTTGACAAATGAGAAATCTGAGGCTTAGAGAATTGTGTCTTGAATCATTCTAAATGGCAGAATCAGTACATAGAATTTAGGTCTCTCTGACCATGAAGGTAAGCGTGTGAATGCAAATTGTAGCTGGTTTTACTGGGACTTTTCTGCTTTCTTCTAAAACTTGAGGTTGGAAGAACTATAACTAGTGTTATATTACTAATGTGTCCAGTTCATTGGCTCCAGGTCACCAAGCAAGTATGTGCATTGGCAATCCATTTGTGTGGACAGCATATTCAGAAATAGGACAAAAGGAAGCCACAGGGAGAGAGATATCTGAAGGAAACGTTGAGAAACGAGAAGAATTTAAGTTATGCATATAAATTAAATTATTTCAAGCAGACCCATGTCTTGAAAGATGAATTTCAAAAAACATAATGAGATCCTCAGCTTCTCCACTGGGGAAGACCATGCATAGCAAGGAGCACAAGACTAATTTCTACTCCTGTCACTCCTTAGATATTTGCTTCTATAATTAGTTCAAGGATAGATGCTGGCTGGATTATTAGGGTAATTGCAGAGGGCAAAAATATATTTACCACAGATTTGCAAAGGACTTAGCCAATCTCTAATTTCATTCAAGAATCAATTATATATTGTAGGGTTGTAAATACTATAAATTATAGATCTTAGCACTAAGTGGCTTTCAGTTCAATGAAGATGATAGAGAAACATGAAATGCTCGCTGATATTAAGTAACCTAGGTTAGCAAGGTAAAAGTTATCACTCAGCAGTATACAGAAAGCTGAGTGTATTACATAAGTAGGGAGAGCTAGAAATGAAGACAAGGCAGGTGCAATGTGGTCTACGGTTTCTGGGAAGTCTTCATAATACAAATGGTCCCATGATGTTAAACAGTTTGCCATTACAAGTCCTCGTTATGTCTAAAGCAGAAATGAGGTATAACCCATATGCATCCTAGAAAGCCGGGCTGCCATGAATCCCTTCCTTCTCCAGTCAAGAAAACATACAAATGAATTGCAAGAAAATATGAGTTGATTTTGAAGAGATAACCTTGAAATTCTTTATTATATTATTAAAAGGGGGAGTCATCCATATACTTAAGTATTTAACTCTTTTGAATGACTGTGACACACCTCACATTTCTTCCATTATGGTCAAGGGCAGGTGGTCTAATGACCTCTAACAATTCTTTCACTTTGAGCATCCCCTAAGTTCTTGACCAAACATTGATTAGATGACTGTCTATATGAAAATGCAATGAGACGTAGTTTATGTAGAGAATAATTGAAATTGACTTCACACTTGCCTTTTCAGGATTGAAGGCATTTGGAAGGAGAAGAGGTTTTGTTTTGTGTATCAAAACTAGAACTGGAAATCAGCATCAACAGAGGTAGCAAAAAGATTGTGTTAGAATCCTGGAAGCCACCTTTTGTGACTGGGACCTCTAGAGCAAGAACCATCATAGCTCAGAGGAATAAGGGACCCCAGGCTGAGTCAGTATCTCTGTCCAATGTGGCAAAATACAAAAGAGTGATGCCATATGCTTCTAAACAAAGGGCTGAGCTATGGTGAGCATGGTGAGCAAAGGGTGAGCTATGGTGAGCATGAACAGTATGATGGTGGAGAGTGGGAGCTATATAGTTCCCAAGGGATATAGTTGGTAATGAAGAAGAATCATGATGTACAGGACAATGTCTGCTCAGAAAGCTACATGTATCCATCCATGTAATACAAAAAAATAGAGACATTGATTAAAGAAGATACAAGAAATATTGAACATAGGACAACGATGCCTCAGTCTCCTTCAAAGTACGCATCTTGGAACCACACACAGTTCTCCTAATCACCATCAGCCACCCTGTCATATTTCCTTAATCTCATTGATGGTTTAAAATATCTCTTCCTTGTCAAAGGTGATTATAGTTTTGGGAAAACCAGAAGTCACAAGGCACCAAATCTGGGCTGTAGGGGGGCTGCATCACTTGGGTGATTTGATATTTCACAAAAAAACTTTGCATGAGACATGGTGCATGAGTGGGCATGTTGTTGTGATGAAGCTGCCAATCACCAGTTGCTCATAGCTGAGGTCTTCTGAATCACCCAAATAGTTTCCACAGAGAAATGTTCAAGCGTCATGCAAAATTTGATGCAGAATCATTGCTCTACTCGCACAGTCATTTTGAATGTGATGACAGCACAATACACATGCTCTCTCAAATGGTGTCTACTGCCCCCACTGACTTGTACAGTGAAGTCATCATTGTTCACACATGCTCACTCCAGTCCACTCCCCTTGGCTGCCAGGTTACATAGATGTCACGCAAACCATTCTTGTTATATTAACAATGGTTGGACTTTTACAAGACAGACTTTGTATATTTACAGAAAGGCTATATTCTACTCAAATTCCAAATACAATGTTCTGCAACCATGAATATTGAATTATTGATGAAAAATAACCATTATATTAAGAAAACGGGACTTATCAAATATAATCAGGTCAACCTTATTTCTTTTCTTTGTTCCCCTCTTCCCCACAACTGTCATCTGGTCTCTTTAAATCTGGCCCAAAACATAAACTTTATTATCACACTTATATAATACAAATTATTTATTAGTCTCTCCTAGGAACACAAATCTCAGTACACTAATTAAAATGTCCAATGCCATGAAACTCCAAACCGGCTTTAAAAGAAAATTTTCTCCTCTCCCACATCAGACAAGAGGCCTGGAGAAGGGGACACAGGTGTGTTCAGTGCCTTAACTTTTCCAAGCGGTTTCCTTAAATTCCTTTCTTCCTGGTTCAAAGTAAAGGACAGGCACACCAATAGCTCTATCAGAACACTTACCCATGAATGATCAACTCTTTCATAATCGTATTGGGGGAGAATTAAAAAATGTTTAATTAATTGGCTTTTATTTGATAATTTATTTGACAATTCTTCCTCTATTACTTAAATAATGTCTACTAACATTTGCTATGCATGCACTATTAGCCTAAATAAAGTATCCAAGAAGCATAAGGTACAGTTCTTATTCTTTTTGGGAAGAGTGTCATAAAATTGGCACCAAAAAACTCACAAGAGGAGGAAATCATTGCTAGCTGGAATATTCAGGGAAGGTTTCATAGAAAGCATGATATATGTGTTATGACTTAAGGGAGAGCTTGATTTCTAACAGGTAGATGCAAGGAGAGAATGACTTCACAACTACTAAACTGAATATAAATGGAATCAGATGGTTAAAATGTGAAAAAGCTGATATGTCAAGGGAAAAAATAGTATTTTCTTTACCTTCCTATATGGACTATATTTAATTTAGCACCTTTTATTATTTGCCTATCCCATTCACCAGATCTGTAAGTTGTGAGAAGACAGCAACTGTAGTAGTAGAAGACACTTGCCTGTTGGGTGACCCAGTATTAGAACTCACTCCCTCAGAGAAAGACATGTCCTCCCTAGCTCCTGGCAACTAGACTACAGGCACTTCACTGAAAATCAATCAATTGGATATTTCCCCTGACACTTTAATTGGGAGAAAACAAAGTGGAGACACAGGAAGCAAACTGGAAAGCTTTCTGACAGCGGAAACTGTGCATCTCCTGCCAACGTGTTCAGTGGCAATTTCTATTGCCCAGGACTGGTACTGGAGATCTTTCTGTAGCATCTCCTTGGATGTAATTCTGGCAAATCGGCCTCCTTCAGCTTCTGCCCATTTTCTGAGGTTTGTTTTTGAGCAGTTCCAATTATCCTTGGAATTATCCATTATCCTTCCAATAAAACTCCTTTTCTGCCTAATTTCCCCAAGCTTTGTCTCTGTTGTTTGCAACCAAGGACCTTGACTAATAAATGTGTCTCTATTTCTTGTTCTCTCTTGCTGACAAAAGAAGCACTTGGTAGTTGAACTGGATTGAATTGAAGGGTCTACTGCCAGATTCTGAAAGGCTTTAAGTTGTACGTGGACTCTTTTTGTACTTTATTATTTTATGTAATGGACCACTATGTGTTGTTGTTTTCAATATACCCTCTCTTACAATCTTACTTATTTTTAAGGTATCAGAAAACATCCCCACAAAATAAAGCTACAATCTCTATTTCCATTCTTCCTCATAAGTTTTCTCTTCACATTTTCAATTGTTTGATGGACATTTTCATCTGGGTACACTGCCAGTACATCAAGCTTATAAATTAAAATTTTTAACTTGTATCTCAAATCAGCTCTTTTTCTTGATATTATTAGTTTTCCTAACTTTATGACACTTTTCTTTGTGACTCAGGTCCAAAGCCTGGGGGTCACCTTTGACTTCTTTTTCTCCTCATGAACTGTCACCAAGTCAACCAAAACTATAGTTCAGGAGTTTATCACTGAGTACCTGCACTGGACTCTTAAGCCCTCTTGAGTTGCCAGTTCTTTATATTGTTCTGGGGAGTAATCTATTATGCCATCCCAAGGGAATGCTTATAGTGATTAGGTCAGAAAAAAATAACTAGAAAGAAAGCTAGGCTAATGTTACAGATATATCTAGAAGGATTGGGACTGACCGTGAGAGTGGATAACTTAAACTTCAAAGATCACTTTAAGAAATAGTAATGGTAGGGGATACAGAATGATAAAATATTATAAGGGGGTGGTATGAAAATTTGGGCTGGAAATTCAGACAGTTTCTTGAGAATATGAAAATAAGGGAATACCAGGAAGGAGCAGTAGGAGTAGAGGAAAGCTATACACATGGGCTGATTATAAAACATGAGAATTGGAGCCAGACTGGCCAGATTCAAATCCCAGTATGACAACCTCCACCAGCTTCCTGACATTAGGTACACAGAGATTGAGTCTTTGTCCCTCAGTTTCTTCATCTCTAAAATGGAGATGATAATACATCCCTCAAGGGTTATTTTGAGGATTAAATGAGTTTGAACATATAAAGCACTTCCAAGAGTGTCAGTGAAATAGTAAGATATCAGTAAACATTAGTTCTAAAGGGTAATTTCTTCTTTTCATATTATGAAGGACAAAAGTACATTTTAAGAGACATAAATTTAAAAAGTCAGGTAAAAAATAAAGAGGAGAGAAGAACCAAATTGGCAGGGCTACACCTGTGAGTCAGGGAGAAGAAGGCAGAGCAGCTCAAGCGTATAAGGGTAACTTTACACGCGGAGATGAAACCTTCTATTTAAGACTCAGAGGGAGAGAAAAGCAGCTCAGAGAATATCTTCATAGCTCTAGGGTGAAAGGGAGACTGTGATGAACAGGTTGGATTGAGCAATCCCTATGTTGTTCTGCACTGGCAGAGAGAGTGGGGCTGTCTCGGGTCTGAACAAAAGATAGAAGGATTTTTGCAGTCTTCACTGAGATTCTTAATAATCACCTGGTCTCCACCCAAGTAGGAGAAACACAGATGGTGATCTCATTCCTGGACCACCCATCTTTTCAACATTAGGTATTCCCATATCTCTGAAGCAATAGGTATACCAACTCATCAGGCATACCTACTAAATAACACCTCCCCTTTTGTCAAATGTAGCTAACAGAAGGAGAGAGTAAGGGGTGGATTCTGAACATGCATTTACACAGCTCTGTTTTTGGGAGAAGGCCTCCTGAAATGTTTGTTTAAAATCTATGAGCCTTCCCCCAATGCAGTTTGGAAACGTTTACGCATCCCAGATAGGTATGTAAATTGGAGAATTACATCACATTACACACAGATGTATACTTTGTCTTCTCTGGGGCTGTCTCTGATTCTACCCTTCCCTTCAGGGAACTCTGCCAAGGAACTTCTGAGAAGCAGACAGGCCATGGGCCTTAAAAGAGGAGTACTGCTCCCTCTCATTTGTTCCAAGCCCACAAGTGAGAATCCAGCCAAATGTAGGTCCTGGGATCCATTTAATTCCAAATGTCGGTGTCTCAGAGGCCAACAGCCACCACCTATTCATCTCTAGAGAGTAGCTACTGAAATGGTGGTACCACTCAGTCAAAATCAGAGAACAATAAAAAATAATGCCTTTGGAGTGAGAAAACTGATAACCTCTAAGAAAGCCTTGGCATCTACCGATTTCATTTCCTTCTAACAATAATCCAGCTGGTTGAGATAGGTACTAGAAACCCCATTTTATAAATAAGAAACTGAGGCCCAGGGGCACTTAACAAAGCCCACCCATGGTATGCAACATGCTTTATGACTGCCTCTGTGAACTGAGTTTAGTTTCTAGTTCTGCAAAGCATAGCTAAACAGGGAAATTCACTACCCACTAAAATATCATGATGACTATGCAAGTAGGAATTGTAACCTAATTATCTTTGTATTTTCAGCATCTAACCCAGTACCTGGCATGGGATACTCACTCAGTCAAATATCAAATATTTAAATACATCAAAGCCAAACAGAATGAAGCATTTTATTTTCTTCTTTGGGATATCCTTGTTATTCTCACCTCTGCTGAAATGAACAGACTTGATTTCACTCTATTCTATAAACCCAAGGGCTACCAAGAGAAATATTGACCCAACAGTAATAATAGGTAACTTTATTTCAAAAATTTATTCATTCCCTGCCTAAGTCTACAGCTATTTCTCTAAGGACAGGTAAAATACACAGAATATATTCCCATTTACAGATTTCTCCAAGAACAGGAATCATGTCATCTACTTTTCTCTGGATCCCCACACACTGCACAAACTTCTAAAATTATTTGGGACAAAATTAGTTCTGGCTGACTATATTTCAAGCCCTGAACACTCTTTCTTTCATGACATAGAACTCAACCAGATCATAAAACCATAATAAATAATTTTTAAGTAAAGGCCAGGTATATGATGTTGTACTAGGTACTGTAGGAGATACAAGATTTTCAGACAAAGTATTTTCTCTCAAGATGCTTACTTGTTAAATAAATAATGTTTACATATACAAAACATGGCGGGGGTGCAAGTGTGGCTTATAAAGGCTACAGGAGTACAGGAAAGAGAGTCACATGGTACAATGGTCAGGGAATCATTGAAAGGGTCATGGTGCTTGGGACTCATCAAAAGGATACTAGATCAAAGCTGTTGCCTAGCCCTCACTTTCCTTATTAGCATCCTCAACCTGGGCTTATACCTGACCAGGTGGAGGTGATAAGCCCCATTTGATGAAGTAGTTTTGCATGACATTAGCTCCATATCCAGACATCTTCTTTGGTGGAAAATTTTGGGTTCTGTTTGCATGTTGATTTGTGAAAATACTCCAAGAATACCACCTGAGTCCATAATCAAGGTATAAAAAGAAAAGGAAAAGCGTTAGGAAGGTTTGATTCTTAGCAGCACCCATGCCCGTCAAAGTGAGGTAAACACCATGATTAGGGAGACCAAAGTGACAGAATATCCAAACAAGCCCATTACACATTCACACAGAAGTCCCACAAACCTCAGTTGTCCAGACACACAAACTCCCATCCTCAAACCAATGTAAGCACATAAATACTCCAAAGTCAACCTCAGTTTCCATTCTCATAGGAGGCAAAAAACAATAATATCCACTAAAGAGCTAATGTTCATTAGAAAATCTCTTTCCTCACCTGGGCCTGCTTTAAATTCCCTTTCTTCCAGGTCACTAAGTGTCCTGATTCAAAGCTTTTCCCAAATTGCTGTGGCATCAATTATTTTTTTCTTATTCTTCCTCCACCTTCTTGTTGGCAATCGATTAACTCTAAGTTAAAAAGGAATATTTGAGTACCCAGGTCAGAATTATTTTTAACAAATACAACCACACTGTAAGATATTGACAATTCATCTAGAACTAACCACATTGAAAAATCATTATTTGCAAATTCAGCAGCCCCAAAGTAGTAAGGAGGGAGGTTTGGTTTTTCAGTGATTTAAAGTACTTAAAGGAAATGGACACACATACATATGAAGCTATGGATATTCTATCCTCTATTAGTTCTCTCTGTCTTAAAAAATTAAAATTTACACTAAGTCCTCCATGTAACCCCAGACATGAGAAACAAGGAAATTCACTGCTAGGAGCATCTCACTTGCCTCCACCCAAGCTGAGTTCCCAAAGGCCAACACAAAAGGCATATTATATGTCTTCAGCTCCATGGCCCGAAGGTACCTGACTGGAACTGGGAGCCCGTCCAGTTCAGACAGAAGGAAAATATAACCCTTCTATTTAATAAGGCAGTGCTGAAGGATTAATCATTAAGTAAACAGCAACAAGCCAGGAGGTTTGCAGGAGGGATAGAGTCCCACCCATGTTCTCAATTTTTCTGGGATTCAGGATGGAAATTATTACAGGGATAGTTTGGAAGGAGCTTCAGTAACAACCACCTTCCAGGGCAAGATGGGACAATGCGCGAAACCTCAGGTCTGACCCAGCCAAGAGGGAAGTTCATTCCCAAAGCCCTCTGGAGAGCATGGCTCCGTTTTGTTTAACAGTTGGCATCCATGCATAGGATTAATAAAACCTGGGGAGTGTTCGTGGCCAGGCCACATGTTGCTGTGTGACTTCAAGCAAGTCATTTAACCTTTCTGAGTCTTGGCTTTCTCAATTTAGAGATAGGTATGTTTCCTCTGTTATCAGGTATGCTACAATTAGACACAGAGAAAATAAAACTCCTCAGAACAGTCACTTGGGATGCTTACGTCTTTTCAGCTCTCCCTACTGTGAAGGCAGACACAGATAAGAGCTGCCTCTCTCAAGAAAAAATAAATGTGTTACTTTTGTTCTGTAATCTGAGCCAGGGGACCTGAGGCATTTGTCTGAACAAAATGGGGCATATGCCTTCTCTTGGAAAGTAGATCAGGCATTGCCTCATAAACAACCTGACCTGACCTTGGGTTTGCAATATACATGGCACAACCCCACGTGGCTGCATGGTGTTGATAAGATATAGATATTTCATGAAATGTATTATCTGAAAGCTGATTCCCTGTCTTTAAAAAGGGGGTTTGAACAAGGGTCTTTATTGTGATTGGACTTCATCTGTCTCCTGTTATAATGTGTACCTATTAATTTATTCTGACAAAAAAAATCTACCGGACATCTAAAGTGTGCTGAGCTCAGTGCTCAATGCAAAATGGAAAGAAAGAAACCATAAGACACACTCTCTGCATTTGCAACATAACATATAATTAAGGGGAGAGAAAGAGAGCACAAATAATATATGTAAATCAAAGTATAAGACAGAATTTGGAAGGCGGTCTGAGAGCTATAGTGTCTGCAGCAGCTGGTGCGTGTGACCCTGTTTTTATGAATCTGTCTACAGTGGCCTGGGGTGCGGTAAGGGGACAGGCCCATGCTGGTTGCACTCCGTGTCATGTTGGGGGCCAAAGGGCCACACAGCATCACATAGGGTGTCAATGCAGGTAGTGAATCATGTGTGGATGTGTATGAGATCCAATTCCTCAGGGACCCACTGGAAGGTAGAGTGGGCAGTCTCAGACTACAGTCTGATCTGGAATCCCACACTCCAATGTTGTACTCTCAATCCTGGGCCAGACAGAGAGGTTCAACCAAGGGTCCTTGCTATGAAGTACTCTTCAAGGATGGGGGGACTATTCACTGGCACTGTAGTTTTTTTTAGGTCTCCTTTGCACAATCTCAATTGTTTGGTGTATAACTGAATTGCCATGTCTTGGTGAAAAATTTGGATATCTTTGACAGCATTAAGCACACTACCACTCATGACAAGATCATCCCTACACTCATCAGAAAAGGGTAACTGAGGGCAGGGACAGGCGTCTACCTTCAGTGGGAAATCCTACATCAGGTTTATCAAAGAGGTACTATAATAACTCCAAAGTCCGTGCACCCTATATCTTAGCAGGGATGACGGCACAGCTGCTGCCCCATCCATGAATGAAGGAAAAGGAAGAAAAAGAATACAACAAATGGTCTAATCTCAAAAGAAAGACAAAAAAGATAAAAGCTCAGTGGCCACACTAGCCACCACCCAACCTCTATGTCTCAGACAAGAGTGGCCTCATTATTCCCATCTGGTAGGCTCTGGGGTCTACATTCCAACTATCTTTTGACTGCAATTTATAAAAGCAAAGTACCATCCTGAACAGGGTATATGGGTGTGGGAAGAAAATAAACATGGTTGGTTTTTGTTTCTTTATTTTTCACAATCACTGACAAAAAAAATTAAGGAATATTTTACATATAAAATGTATTGATTTATATATGCACATAACAAAATTTGATTATGTTAATTGAGTGAATGTAATACATGCCCAAAGGTGTCCTAAAAATGTAATATTGACATAGTCTGGAATCAATAAAGTTCCAAAAGGAAAGGAGAAAATAAGACAGTTTTGAAGAATAGAGAAAAGAAGAATAAACTGAGAGCATATAGTAGGACATTCTCTGTAAGAAGAGTTTTACAGTTTAAACAAGTCTGTAAAGGTGGAATGAGTCTCATATTGAGGAAGGTGAGTTTTAGTCAAGACCATCTCCTCTTTCTGGACCTTCAGAGCACAGTGTCCAGTCCCTGGACCCCAACCTTCTGACCTCTTCCCCTCTTGCCTTGCTCCTTCTCATTTCCATATTCACATCACTCTGGCAGACTGGTTTCCCAGGACACTTAAGTTAGGAAGGCCCTGTTTTCTAGCATAACAGCCACTATAGACTCCACCAATACTTGCTTATTTTTTGCATTCTTTGCTATATCTTCAGTGTTAGCAGGTAAAGGGTCTGTCATGTCCACAAGTGTACAACTCAAAGAGGGTTTAGCAAAAAATATTTTCAATTTATTGAATGAATGAGCACATGATTATCAGATTCTCAAGAATGAGATCTACTCTGAAAGAAGTGACATTATATAAATAAAGATAAATATATATGTTTTATGTCCTAAGAACTCAGAGTACAGTGGTGGAGGGGGAAATTATGAATTATAAGATAATGTTATAGAGTTTATTAGATATACATGGTGCTTTTGAAAGTATAAAAGGAAACATCAATGCTGCTGGAAGGTCAAGATAGGCTTCGCAGAGGATGAGAGCTTTATGTTGAGTCTAAAAGGCAGGAGGAGTACTCACTGGTTAGCCAGCAGAGAGTAAAGCAGAAGAGTTGAAATATGAGTTATGTAGTGAACAGTAGATGAAATTAGAGCTCAAACATGCTTTGAATTTCAGTCTTTGTTTTATCTACAGAGAATCACAGCCAGAGTATACAGTCAATGAGTTGAAGTCTAAATTGCTTTCGCTCCCAATTTCCCAAAGGGTAAGGACCATGTCTTTGGTGTGTACTCTCAGAATTTCATGCCTTCTGTATTGTGGGTGTTCAATAAATATTTAATAATAATGAGTTGATTAATTGAAAGCATTCATGTTCCATATGCATGGGTAGAGCCTCTTTTCACTTTAATTACTATTGCTTTAATCATCATTAAATAGCATTTCTTAGATAGCAATTTGGTTCACAGTTAAACACACAATCTGCCTGAGTTTCTAGCCCTAAGGTAAATAGCAGTATCAGAGAACAATGCACTTCTCACCGCTAGTGAATGCTTTTATGACACTGCCTATATAAAAAAAGAAGCAGTTAAACGTGGAAGGGCACTTATTGACAGATAGCACCTGAAAAAGTGCTGGACAGGGATCATAAGATTGGGAAATATAGGGACTACCAGCAGGAATTGGGAATCAAGGGGGTAGTTTATAACATAGTAGACACTGAAATAAAACCAGAAGGAAGCCTTCCGATAATGTGGCAAGAAGCAGTTGGGCTCCTGGCTTGATAGTGGTTTCCAGGGAGTAACAATCCAGAGAGTGTGACAACTAGTGAGTGTGCTCCAAACCAAATCAACACAGTGGTGCTGAGGTGAATAAGAGAAACCTACCTGTATGTCTGAGCATCACTGCCAGCCACATTGTCCATGGCCAGGCTATCTGAGGTTATAAAAGGCCAGTCTCATTTCAGCTGAGAAAAAGGCAAAAGCTATTCATGACTCAAGCCAGTAGATGCTTGGAGAGCAGTAAACTCTAATGCAGAGAAAGTAGCATTGTGCCCCACCGTGAATCTAAGCCAGACAGACAATGGAGTAGAGGTTAAAGAGAAGGTAAGAGATGAAGGTGGTAGAAGAGGGTAGAGGAAACAGGAGCAGAGGTGAGAACACTTACAACTTTTTCATAAGCACAAGAGGAAAAGTATTTATGATAGCAGGAAGACCCTTTTTTTTTTCCCTGATACTACCCAGGGCCCAGTGTGGAGCAAGCAAGCACTATAGATCAAGCATGAGACTAGGGCTTTTATCCTGGACTTTCTTAATTCATACTAACAGGTATCAAATATTTTTGTCTTCCATTCTTGCCACAGTAGATTTTATTATGCACAAAACATCCACAGTGTTATTTTTAAAATTCAATTCAAGTTTTATCACTCTTTGGTGTAAAACTCCCAATGGCTTCCTTCAGTATAGCTCTGTGATTATTGTAGTGCAGGGGTCTCAACTCAAAAGCCTAGAGGGGCCAAACTGTAGATATCAAATAAACACATTATGAGATTGGATGGACCTCTCAGAATTAGAGTGTGTATGACAAATTTAAAGAGTGCTGTTACTCCTCACCTTCAGCAATGTTTTGGCATGTGGAAATGTGAACCCATATTTGCTAGAACTTCTAGCTTTTTTTCAACACAAACTGGATATCTAAATTTCCAAGTGAAATCTAATTTTAAATGTTGGATCAAGTTTATAAAATAAAATTTATGCCAAGCAAAATGTATCTGCACGACAGTACTGTCTACTAGCTGCCAATTTGCCTTCTCTACTATAGGACTCAGACCAGTCTACAATCAGCATCAACTTTATTTCATGGTTGCTGTTAAAGGGGTTAAATTGTAGGAAGTGTAATCAGTGTTATAAAACACAAGTGGCCAAGTCAAAGGGCTCAACTTCTATCTGCGAACTCTAGAATGTAGCATCAATGTCTGAGGATAAAAGATTAAAGCAGGAGAGTTGGAACCCGCAGTGTGTAACACCAGCAAAGAGATGTTCATGGAGATTTTGATTGTTCAGTAACTCTATAAAGCAACAAACCAATCTAAGAGGTTGCCTTGCCAGTACCTCACTTCAAGACTTAACATGTCTGGTCTCTAATCACTTAACTTTATCCTCATTATTCACATCTGAAGAAGCAAAATAACTCAGAACAAGTAAGAACATACTATTAATCAAATTCTCAGAACAGTATCCATCTCTTCAGAGGACTGAGTGAACATATGAGTCACAGAAAAAAATGTTCTTACTGTGTGAGGTACAAAAATATACTTCCTGGTGACCATCCTCAAAGAGCTACCTCTAGCACTGGGGATATAAGACATGGGCACTTAACAGTTAGACATTAATACTAAAGAGTATGTGAAACATACCCAAAGAAAGGCATTTTCAATCAACAATGAGGAAGTTCAAAAATTCGGAGAGCCAAAGAGCAGTTAAGTATAATCAGAAAAATTTTAAAAGAGGAGACAGGACTTGAGATAAATACTGGATTAATATAGTTGCCATTGATTCATTAATTCAACAAATGTTTATTAAATGCTGGATGTGATTCTAGACATGGTTCTAGATATAACAATGCCCTCATAGAGTTTCTATTCCCATGTAGAAAAATAAACAATAAACAAGTTGAGAGATAATTTCAGGTAGTTACTAGTGTTACAAAGAAGATAAAAGATGACAATAAATATAATGGACTAGTATGGTATTAGAAGTTAGGCATTTGGATTGAAGAGACATGGAAGAGAGTGAGACAGGTCAAGTTCTCAAGGAAAATCATCTCAAGAAGAAAGAAAATTGGTGTAAGGAGGGAATGACCTTAGTTCAAAAAAAAAAAAAAAGAGGTAAAAGGACTGTAGTGCTATGAGATGATCAGAGAGGTAATGGAGACAGGTCCTGCAGCCTCTAGATGCATAGTAAGAATTGGGGTTTTGTTCTATTTTTAATGAGCAGCCATTGGAGAACTTTAGGCAGGAAAGTGATATTAAAATGATTATCTAACCACTATGCCATACACCAAAAACTGATACAAAATAATATTAAATGTAAAGTGTAATTGAAAAAATAAAAACTAAAGAAGTAATTTTTAAAAAGTGATATAAACAATATTTTCTAAAAATTACACTGGAAGTTATATGGAAAGTTGGCTTTAAGAACAGAGAATAGAAGTAGATAGACCTCCTAGATAGTAAATGGAGTACATTAGGCCAGAGACTGGCGTGTTTTGAGTTGTCCTTTAACAGTGATGAGTTCCTATACAAGTGCTGTGGCAGATAAATAAGATCAGGTGTGAAACAGAGGACTTTGAATGCCAGCTTTGGGAACTAATTCAGTTCTTAAGGAAAACACTGAGGTGCATGATCACAGATTGGTGTGACAGTAGAGCAATAATCTGTTTGCTTGCTTGTTTCTTACCTACTTATTTCCACTAAAATATAAACTTAATGAGGAACTTTGTCTTATTCTCCAAGACCCCATTACCATCACTATCATCACCACAAAACTATAAGCAACTTGAAGGCAGATGCCACGGTAGTTTGACTTTGAACACAGTTGTTAACACATAGTAGGCTCTCAGTCAGTGATTAATAAACATAATAAATAAGTGAAAGGACAATGTATCGAATAAAACAAATTGGGCTTAATGGAAAGTATTGGAAGTGTGACAGGTAGTGACGTTGCTCTAATAATACAGATTTGAAGAGTTAAGCGACTAAACTAAGGAAAGAAGAAATAGAGAATGAAACAAACTGTATTTTGACGAGAATATATTCTATTGAAGAGAATCAATAGAACTTGGAGATAGTGCTGGCTCACTTATTATACAGGATAAAACTGAAGTGGTAAAAGATGACCACAATGGATGTGGCACATTTCCCAGGGCCCTTGAGCTAGGGTTTTGGGTGTGATACAGATTTGGCCAATTGGATGTGTTTGCATATTTGCCTGCTTTTGCTATTTTGTGGGAAGCACAGTCAGGGAGGCATTTGGATTTTTTATGCCAACATTTAGCAGTAGTCTCAGGATCTAGTCAATTGCTTCATGGGTGTCTAGAGTTAGGGAGCAGGGCTTCCATTTTGCTGATGCAGATCATATCGGGTTCAGTTGTGGTCCTGCGCTAACAACAATAAAGGCTTATGCATTATAGTTATTTGCTGATCATGGCTACTTCCAAGTCATTACATTCTGGATGATAGTAGTCATGATGCAATCTGGATTATGGTAGTACCTGCTACCATAAAGAATCAGCAGCTTCCTTGGTAGGCAGACACAGTATGGTGACCTTGGAGACAATTGCTGAAACTTCTCATGTATTTTGTTTCCTCAGCCCTTGGAGTGATTCTACATTATGTACTACCCTCATAAGTCCCTATTGCTTAAATTAGCTAGAGTGGATTCTGTTTTCTGTAAATGAACTATGAGAGATATAGTATTGATAACTATTTCTGAATCTAAAATAGTCATCAATACTATAGATATCAATACCATAGAACCTGAAGGAGTGAGACAATGATGGAAATACTAGAGTGAAGAAAAAATTGGTAAGATAAAAAGATGATAGAGACTGAAGGAGAAAGAGGAGACATTCTTGCCTTAGAGGAGTTGAAATCGCACGATACGAGAGAAGCAGAGACAAGACAGGATAGAAAATCTGCAGCAAATCCACAAAGTCACAGGCATGGGACTTTCATTTACTTATAAATAAATAGACATCCTGGCAACTGAGCACAGAGGCATTGAGTGGGCTGCACCATCCAGGAAGGCTCTGGAGGCAGGGAGCATCCTGCTAGGAGGTGAGAGCTTCCAACAGGGCTTCTGAAAACAGACAGATTCACTGGAAATCATTCCCATAACTGTTTAGATAAATTAAAATGGTCTGTGAACATGTTTTGAACATTGTCACAAAGAGGAAACATGGGCTTGAGCCATTAAACACAATGCCTGCCTTGCTTGCGGGCCTGGGCCCCAGGGGCCAGTGCCAGCCTAACGTAGCAGAATTGTATGGAAACACACACTAGGAACCAACAAAACACAGGGCATCCTGGAGGCTGCTGTTTGACAATAGAAGGACAAAAATGCCTTCCCAAGAGAACGTGAATGGTCTAGGAAATAATCTCATAGAGTGAGCTACTGGAAACTGTCTGTATATTCAGTGGAACATCAGAATGATTTACAGTTATGGAACTCTTCAGTTTAGCAGCATTTTGGGTTTCCAGGCTGCTCTTACCAACTTTAGACCAAGGATTAGACAGGGAAGAGGATGATAGATATGGAGTAGAGGAAAGGGAGAGATGGACATGCCTAAGAGCCTGTAAATGTGTTCTGTAAGGGCCCAGAGGCATTTGAAAGGATGCTCTGCATCACTAGCCATCAGAGAAATGCAGATCAAAACCACCATGAGGTACCACCTCACACCGGTCAGAATGGCCATCATAAACAGATCCACAAACAACAGGTGCTGGCAAGGCTGTGGAGAAAAGGGAACCCTAGTCCACTGTTGGTGGGAATGCAGACTGGTGCAGCCACTATGGAAAGCAGTGTGGAATTTCCTCAGAAAGCTGAAAATGGAACTGCCTTTTGATCCAGCGATTCCCCTGCTGGGACTATACCCTGAGAACACCAAAACGCCAATACAAAAGAACCTATGCACCCCAATGTTCATAGCAGCACAATTTACAATAGCCAAGTGTTGGAAGCAACCTAAATGCCCATCAGTAGATGACTGGATCAAAAAATTATGGTACATATACACAATGGAATACTACGCAGCAGAAAGAAAAAAAGAAGTACTAAACTTTGTGACAGCATGGATGGAACTGGAGAGCATCATGCTAAGCGAAATAAGCCAGGGGGCGAAAGACAAATACCATATGATCTCACCTATAAGCGGAACCTAACCAACAATGCAAAGAAGCAAGGAAAATATGAGCAGCAACACTGAAAGGAAAAGAAATCAACAGAGACAAGAGGGAAGGGGGGGCAGGGAAAGGGAAGGGAAGGGTAAAGTCAAGGAACATATAGCAAGGACTCATGGACAAAACCAAAGGGGAAGAGCTGAGGGAGGGAAGGTGGGATGGGGCAAGGGAAAGAGGTGGGGGGAAGGCAGAGACAAATGTATTTAAAAAGTAAATAAATTAATTTTTAAAAAAAAGTTTACAATTTTTTTGTTTTATTCATTTGTCCTTTTCCTGTGTTTTTACTCAGATCAATCTAGCAAAGCACTTGAGAGTTGTGTGTGACATATTCAGAGATTTTAAACTTTTATTTTTAAAAGTATGCATTGGTAATCATTATCTTGATAATGTATACAATTTGTGTCCCTTCTCCTGCATCCTTGCCTGTCCTCTCTCTTTACTGATTTGTAAAGAACTTTTAATGAAAGAAAACATACAAACATCAAGGTGCTTAACACTCAGACATCATCATTCTCATATGGACAATTACTTAAATTATCCATTCAAACAAGCTGACTGTGGCAATCATACCACCTCTATAAACTGTATAGTAAAGAAAAACACACGCTGGTCTACTTAACATTCTCCCTTTCAATGACAAAATCTACAGGCTACAATTTGCTCTCAGGCTGTCAGGTTCTAAAACTGCTGGGAGGATTGATTTCACTTGACCTTTCTAAAGTTGGAGTCTCTTGCCTCTTGGGGCTACAGGGACTTCTAAATAGGAAATTACTACAATGCTCTAAAAATTAAGAAGAAAAGAGAGATTAACTCTTAGAACTTTCAGATGCATGTTAGCATAAACACCCAATAGTCCTAGTTAACTTTTTCAGTCTGGGAGTTATGAGAGCCAGCGTAAACATGAGCTTTATAGGAAGCCCTCCACAGTGCATGTCATATCACCCCACACTATACGGTGCTGGTCACCTTCTAATCACAGATATGGTGGGAGGGACAAAAAATGCTTGACAAGGTATTAACAATCCAGGTCTCCACATCTCTTATTTGTGTGCATCCCCTGCCATCAGCATGTTCATGAAGTGACTCTTTTCTTCAAAATAACCAGTGATGTGGGCTGGTTCACGCCTCACTGGAGAGTTCATGTCTCAAAAGAGCCTGTGGTATTCTTCCCCCTGAACGACAGAGGCCACGGCAAAGCTAGACTTTGGGAGTTTAAGCATCTCTGCAAATCTACCTCTTGCACAGATAGTGATAGCAATGATATTGTTACGAGTTGAATTATGTTCCCCCAAAATTTATATGTTAAAGTCCTAACCCCTAGTACCTCACAGTGTAACCTTACTTGGAGACAGAATTGTTCTAGATATGACTAGTTAGATGAGGTCATGCTGAAGTAGGGTGGGGCCCTCACCCAATGTGACTGATATCCTTATAAAATGCGAAAATCTGAGCACAGACACGCACACACGGAGAACATTTTGTGAAGATGAAGGCAGAGATCTAGAAGACAAAACCACCAAAGACTACCAGAAGACCGGCAAAAGCTAGGACAGAGGATGGAACAAACACCCCCTCACAGCCCTCAGAAGGAACCAATCCTTCTGGCATCTTGTTCTTAGACTTCCAGCCTCCAGAGCTGTGAGGCAATAAATTTATGTTGTTTAAGCCACCCAGTCGGTGGCATTTTGTTAGGACAACTTTAGGAAACCAGTTCAAGTAAAGATGCTAATTATAATCATAAATGTCTAATAACAGTAACATGTATTTTAAAGCCTTCTTAAGGTTCTTTCTCCAAGTCAAGAAACAAGTAGGGCAAAGATTTCTGAACTAATAATGACAATAATAACATCTTTGCTTCCAGAAAGTTTTTCCTTCTGCTATCTCATCTTTAACTCTTGCTAGGTAGTAACAACAGTTATTATTATCCCTTTTTTTGCAGATAGGGAAGCTGGGACTCCAAGTAGTAAAAATAAATTATCCAATCAGCATAGGTCAATGCTCTTTTGAAGTGGTTAAAGAAAATATTTTCCAGGGAGGATAATATATAAAAATAATAGTTACAAAAATAAATAAGTAGCCATTATATTTTACTGCATTTCCAAGGGTTCTGAATCCTTTCAGCATGGCTTATGTAAGCACACCTAGGAATGTGGTCTAGGAAGGGAGAGTGAAGTGAGCAACCCAAGAAACCACCAAGGATCCATGACTTCCTGTATAGGCTTTAGTGTCTATGAATAAACTGGAGAGAAGGCAATACCGGGCCTGTTGACATTGGTCTCCCCAGGATGAACTCACCTCATGCAGGACTGTGTCCTAACTACTGATGACAGCAGGCTAGAGTCTAAGGTCAATGAGGGGAGTGATTGCATCGCTACAGCCTAAACATCAGAAAACACCTCCACTCCCCCAGTCTTCCTTGAAAAATCCTAATGGTTTTGTCACCCAGACATTTATCTAACCTTTCCAAAAAAAATTTATATTTTCCTTGCATGTCCTCTCTGGGGATAAGAAGTGAATTTACCTCCCACTATTTTAAGTGGAACGTCTACTGATTCATCCTAAACTTGCCTCTTTCTGTCTCACCATCTCAAAGCAATTCCTCTAATTCTTATATTGCTGATTTGGTGGAAGTCCTCCTTCTCCATCCTCTGCATGAGTCTGTGATTTGTGTCATTGCTCTGTTAAACTACCATTCAATCCCACGTCACCTAGACTCTCTTTTCTGTGGGCTCATTAATTCACGTAACAAGTATTAAGCACTTTCCTTTTGCAAGTCCCTGCTCAAGCACTGGTGACACAGAGATAAATACAACCCTGTTCACATCCTCAAGTAGTTCACTCTCTAGAGGCAGAATTACAGTAAAATGGGAGGATGAGTGGGACTGAGTCCAGCCCATCAGGATGTGATTTGGGCTATGGGAGAACAAGCAGCGTGTGGGTTTTGTTCAAAAGAGGGCCCTGTGTTGATCAGAGTTATTTGCAAATAGCAGAGGTGAATTCCACCTACTTCAGCATAAGGAGAGAGGGGTTAGATTATTTGAGTGGCCTTTAGGAACCTCAAGAGATCAAAACAGCCCTCGGAAATGTAGAAGCAAAGCCTGTTCCTGGGATCTGAAGAGAGGAATTGTGATAAGAGTTACCAGCTCTCATCATTTCTGGTTCTTTCATCATTCCACTTTAAGACACTGATACCAAAGAGAGGGAGAGTCTTGCTTGCTGGACCTCAGTATTATGCCCATCCATTTTCCAGGGAGACCAGATCACTTTACAGTCACTCTGTTCAGACTGTTTCCACTGGGGAAAAGGCAGATCCTCAAAGTAAAACATCAGAGTGCTGACAGTATTTCTAGAAGGGATTCCTAGAAGAGGAACTAGAATAGGCTGGGAGGTTGAAGAAGACTTCTCAAAGGAAAGGAACAACAGCAACAAGTTTAAAGAAAAACTAAGAGTTATTGTGGTGTGTATAAGAGAAAGGGAGAAAGACAGGTGCTCTGGGCATCTTAACAGCAGGGACATAAGCAGAGAGCCAGCCCCAAGGAGGGTAAGTAGGGCTGCTGTGGGGGGTGGCAGCAAAGGAAGGAAGGTACACTTATGTAACAGCAATAGTGTGGGAAAGAAGATGAGGGAAACCCACAGAAAAAACTGGATATTAGATTCAGTGTGGCAGCAATGTCCAGGGAGACAAGAAATAAGGCAGGAAGCTTAAAAAGCATAAAATGGTGCACACACAGCCAAACGTATGATTAATGCTTAGTAAGTATCGGTTCCATTATCATTATAGTCACAGAATGCGGGCTATCGGCCTCTTCTTCACAGGTCTGGCTGAGAACTTGGTGAAGGAAAAGGTATGAAGTGGATGGCATATAGTAAATATGTTTCCCATTTGTTTCCCACTTCCATCCCCATTGTTGCATGGGGATTAGAAGTAGTAAATGACCTAAGGTGATTGTGCTGAGAATAGAAAGAAGAAAATAGAGAAGATGAACTAAGGTGAATAGTTAGCCCCAAGGTATGAGGAAAGAAAGGCATTTAAGACCACTGCCAGGTTTCTGATGTGGAAGTTTGATTAGATATTGGTGTCATTCACCAAGATGGGAAAGGAACTGTGCTTGATTTGGTGTGTTTTGGGGTAAACTATGTCATCCATGGCTTGGTGTTGGGTTTGGATGGCAGGGAACCTCCTCAGGTGGTGGTTCTGAATGGCACTGGTCTTGTCACCACTTGTATGGGAAATGAACAGCCAAGACTAAAGCATGGAGCTCTGAACAAACGATGAGGTACTGTGTCATGTGACCTGCTCTGATGCTTCACCTTATCCTCTTATCTCTCCCTGCACTGCACTCCCTAAGGCATGCCATCTCCTCGTAACTTAGACATCTGTGGAAATCTCCCCTCTGATGATGCCTCTAATAAATAAACTCTTTCCAAACGGAAAAGAGGAAGAGGAAATTTTTTTAAATAAAAACCCTCAGAGACCTTTTAATATCTGAAAAACATTTCCCCCTGAACACCTGGGGTTTCTGGGACATGAAAGTAGTTTCCAAGTCCCTTAAAACAAGTCAGGAGGACCTCAGTCTCTCTGTGGCCTGCAGAGCCATGTCCAGTCTCAGCTCTAGACACACTGATGAATCATAAAGAATGGAGGCGAGTCAAATTGGAACTGTTACTAAGCCCAACGAGTAATTTTTTTTTTCTTACTTAGGATGTGTTTCAGATCTCACAACATCTGCCTGTTTAAATTCCAGCTTGGGAATTTTTTCTTTCTGGTTAAAAGATTTCCTGATTTCTTACAACAGTAACTGATGTCTCCCTGTGCATTCTATTTTCCTGACTAATTTTACAATTCTTTAATCTCCTAATAATCTTGTGGCATATGTTTCATCTTCTTCATTTTATACTATATACCACAGGGGCTGGTGATTTGCCCAAGGACACAGGATGACTGCACAGGTTAGAAGGAATTAGACATTGGAGCTCTTGATTCCAAGTGCTGTCTCCTTTCCGTGGCTCTCTTCCACGCGTTTGGTGGAGCCTTCCCTTCTCAAAGGACAGACCCTCATCAGAGCACACACCCTGCTAACAAGCAGTGCAATCAGTGAGAAGGCTCCCCACATCCACCTGCTCACTTGTTCAGAGAATACTGTACACTGAACAGCTCAGACAGCACTGATTACAAAGGTCAGTAGTCGACACATGGCTGGAAAGCTTCACAGCGCGATAATCAGGTGCGGCCTCTTTCCTTCCTCTTAGAACTTGACAATTTGATCACGGTAACATGTTCAAGGGTGAGAGTTGACCTCCTGGAGGAGTATGGCTTTGTGCTCTTGATACTCATCTTTTAGAAATATCTGTGACCCAGAGAGATAGCAAGTGATGAAATTGGGCTTTGTGTTAAAAGACATCAGAGAGAGAAAGAAAAAAGGAAGCCAATCACTTCAATTTATAAACAAGGAAACTTGGCCTTAAGAAAATGAAGTCATTTGCCATAAGTCACAGAGCTGACCAGAGGCAGCTTTGGTGATAGAATGCAAGTTTCTTAACTCTCTGTCTAATGGTATTTCCTTGCATTGTACAGTATATGGCTGCAAAGGATATACCGAAGTAACTGCATTCATTTCTCACTAACCATGTAAACTTGGGTTTAACACATTGGAAACAGCCCTAAAGTCATCACTCCAAAGCTGGTCTGAGTGCCTAGCATCCTGAGATCCTGAGTCCTCAATCAAAGCCATTCCAGTGACTCATGTTTCAATGCTGACCCTCCTGGGCATGTCATCGTATTTTTTGGAGTCATGCCAAATAAATAGGCAGATGGGCTCCCTGCAAACCGTAAACCAGAAAGCCTACTTCTGATTCTTGTCTGAGGCCTCTGAGAGTAGTTACTTATTATGACTGATTAACATATATAGAAATGTGTCCCTTCTACTTGCCTGTGCCTGACTTAGAAAAAGTACAAGTAGGTAATTCCCTGTCAAGACATGGCTCAAGGAGTAGGAACTTTTGCCCCAAAACATCTCCACCAGTGTCACATCAAAGTGTCTACAATTTCAAATAAGATTTATGATTCCTTTGATTCTTAAAGGCCCTTGTCTTTTAAGAACTACCTGCTGAGCTGTAAATTCTCTGGAAAGGGAAAGGAGATGCAGAGGCAAAAGGGTTGATAGCAGTGGAAAGAGACATAGGAAACCACTAGAAACCACATTCACTTGCTTCATCTGTCATTAACTTTTATTGAGCACTTAATGTATACCAGGCACCAAACTAGGTGGAGGGAAAACAAAATGAATAAGCCATGGTCTCTGTTCTTAAGTCCAAGGAAAGAGGTGTGAACAACCATAACACTCTGCAATAAAGTGTTGTAATGGTTATATGCTCATAGTGCTACTCTGAGAAAACAGACGAGGGCCAGCTAACAAGGCCCAAAAGACTTTACACTGCTGAGGAATTGATGCTCAGACTGAGTTTTTACAGATGAGAAGCTCACCATGAAACAAGACAAAGAGAGGATTTGAGGCTGAATGAATAACATATTATAAGGCACAGAGGCAAAATAGATACTTTATCTTCAATTCTGAATTGAAGCAATTCTGAATAAGTATAATGGTGACACCACAGACACCTAAGTTTGCTCTGGAATGAGGAGAGTCCTTAAGCATAAGACTTTTAGTGCTAAAATCAGGAAAGATCCAGGTAAACCAGATTGAGCTGGTCACTCTCAAGATGGTCAGGGTGGGAGAAGGGAAGATATTTATAGGAAGCTTGTAAAGCAAATTGCATAGAAGGACCTCCAAATGATGAGCTAGAAGCCCTGAGATCAGACTTGGCCTTGAAAATACTAGAAGCCTTTCTGGACTCAGTTTTCCAATTTGTACTGTGGCAAAAGAGCTCTGATATATGTTCTAGTTCAAAACTCTTATCATTCTAAATAGAGTTACCAAAGGAGCAACGTTAAGTAGCATCAGCTACCTAAACAACAAAGCATTCCACAAAACAATAACCCTTTGTCTGTAAACCTGCAGAGACTCCCTGAAGCTTTTCCTAGGAGCAAATAAAGAGCCCATAGGAAGTAGAAATCTGAGAGACCATGTGCTGAAACATGGCAGCTCATGTTGGTCATGACTATGACTTCATCAGTACCTCATTCAAAATTAGCCTATTCCAGGCACTGGTGTGTGGCTAGGCATCAAAGTGATTAAAAAAGCCTTCAGTCCCTGTTTGTTATGACTATATAGATATATATTAAATTGTAATGATCTGAAGCTGCCTATCTCAGTTGTCCTGTGGCTTGTCACAGACTTTCTTATTTATTTATTCATTTTTCCACTTGAATAGAAAGAACCAATGGACTGTAAAAATATATCTGACTTTCGGTAAAGAGGAAAGAATGACTGTAGTACCTGAGATATCCCTTCATTTAGATGATTAGGTGACTTTGGTGATTACCTCATAGAATTCCAGCCACTTTATCAGGCTTTGAAGATGTGGAGCTTTTTACAAATTGAAAGTCTGTGGCAATGCTGTATAAGCAAGTCCACCGGCACCATTATCCAATAACATTTGGTAACTTTGTGTCTCTGTGTCATATTTTGGTAATTCTTGAAATATTTCAAATGTTTTCATTACTATTATATTTGTTGTAATGATCTGTGATCAGTGTATTGTAATTGTTTTAGGGTGCCTCCAATCATGCTAATATAAGATAACAACCTTAATTGACAAATGTTATATGTGTTCTCAGTGCCTCACCACCTGGCTCTTTGCCCATCTCTTTTCATCTCTCTCTGTTATCTTGGGCCTCCTTATTCCTTGAGTCTCAGCAATGTTGGAATTAGGCCAATTACTAACCCTACACAGCCTCTAAGTGTTCAAGTAAAGGAAGAGTCACTGCCCTGGCTAGTGTGGCTCAGTTGGTTGGAGCATTGTCCCATAAACCAAAAAGTTACAAGTTTGATTTCCCATCAGGGCACATGCCTACGTTTAGGGTTCGGTCCCCAGTTGAGGTGCATACAAGTGGCAGCCGACTGATGTTTCTCTCCCTCGCTCTCTCCCCTTCCCTTCCCTTCCCTCTCTCTAAAAATCAATGAGTAGGTCCTCTGGTGAGGATGAAAAAGAAAAGAAAGGAAGAGTTTCCTATCTACTTCAGGTGAAGATGCTGTGAAGATTGTGAATATGAGAGAAAAGATTTAGAATATTTACAAAGCTTAGTTGCAAAAGCAGTGGTAGAGTTCGAGAGGATTGACTCCAATTTTGAAAGAAGTTCTACTGTGTGTAAAATGCTGTCAAACAGCAACACATGCTACAGAGAAATCATTCATGAAAGGAAGAGTCAATCAACGAGGTCAACTTCATTGTTGTCTTATTTTAATAAATTGCCATGGCCACGCTCATCTTCAGCAACCACCACCCTGATAGTCAGCAGCCATCAACATTGAGACAAGATCCTCCACCAGCAAAAAACCTGATTCACTGAAGGCCCAGATGATGGTTAGCATTTTTTCACAATAAAGTATATTTAATTAAGCTATATACATTTTTCTTTTAGACATAATGCTATTGCACACTTAATGGACTACAGAATAGTGTGAACATAACTTTCATATGTACCGGGAAAAAAAAATCTGTGTGACTTGCTTTACTGTGATATTCACTTTATTGTAGGGCCCTGGAACCAAACCTGTGATATCTTCAAGATGTGCCTGTACTAAACAAGACCAAAAGCTAGAATTACTTTTGTAATTTTCCCAGACCAATGCTAGAATTACTAAACAAGCTCCAGACTCTCAATTAAGTTATATAGAATCTCTATACATATTAACACAAAAATTCCAAGAATGACTTATACCTACACTGCACCTTGACCACCTACAAAACATAAAGAGACCAAATTCAGTCAGAGAACAATAAAAGCCATCAATGTTTGGGTGAGTTAGAAGACACATGGAGTAAAATCATATGAGCTGAATAATCAGTGGGCTGGCAGATTAAACTTAGTGCTTCAGGGTCTTTTCCAAACAATATTCTTCTATGTGAATATTATGAATCCAAAACATAATGTAAGCTTCTTAATGGCATTTTCCATTTTCTGGATTTTTAAGTTTCTCATATACTTCCACAGATGGGAGATTAGCCCAGCAATCCTTGCACAAGTTCTAAAAAATAATCAGTTCCATTTCCAAACCCAGTGATTGTTCTCAGCTTCACAGCTTGTAGCCTCTGCCAGGAAACGAAGCAAACGTTCCCTCTTTCAAAGCAGGTGCAGCAGCCTGACAATAATCCAATAAAAAACCTATTAGCTGGGTCTCCATGACACTCCCGGTATCCATGGGACCCACAATATCTTTAATGTAGATAATAAATCCAGACCATTTCCTCCTGCAATTGCTCCCAATATGGCTCCACTCCTACGACTGTTCCACTAACCTTTTGTTGCTACATTTTCTCATGAATGCTGAATCACTCTCTAATCTTTGCCATGAAACACGTGCAGTCCCACTCAGTGAAACAGATCAATCCACTTGCATTAGTCAATTGCAATTGCCTACTGGGCCATATCTGCAGATTGCAAACAGCAGGCCTAATACTGACCACATTGTAAATTATCAGCCATGGCTTGGTGGTTAAATGATGGTGGGTACGGCAAGAAGACAAGAGGGGGTTTGTGACCAATGGAGTCACCACAAAGATCTCTTGAGTAATCCTGAACAAGTGAGCTCCACCGCAGGTCAGTATGTTAAATAAAACTTCAAGAAAAAGGTGTTCTAATTCATCCTTTTCCTTCAATAGTGCTGTTATCATACCTTATCTCAATTCAGAAATCTTCTCTTGCAGGTTACGCTGAGGACCAAACCTTTCTTCTGTCTGTCATTCAAGGGTTTCATCAATAGGCCCCCTCTATCCATCAACCCCATCTCTTACTGTTTCCATATTAAGACTGATAAAAGAGGTAAAATGTTTCACTGTTTAATATGCATGACACTCACTGTCTTATCCCAACACTTGATGGACTGTAATCTCCGGAGAGGCAAAAGCCAAGTTTGTATTGTTGTGATAACTCTCATATTCCTGGCACCTAGCACAGTACCTGCAATTTAGAAAATATCAATTGAAACAATAAAATGATGGACTTGTGTGGTTTTTGCTTTAAAATGAATATTCTTTTCCTACTCTATATTGATTTTCCTAATCCTTAAGACCCTGCTTTAACTCTGACCCCTTCTAGATTTTTCTAGGCTATTCTTGACTATAGTGACCTTTTTTCATCAAAATCCAATTATGCTATAGAGCTCATGTCTCCATCTAACTTTTGACTTGGAAAATGTTAGAATTTCAAGAATTGTTAGATGGACCAACACTAGATTTTTTATAAATAAAAATTCTGAAACCAAAGAGAAAAACATCATTTACATCACAACCTAGAAAAGACTAAAAAAAAGCATTGTTGTTTGGGCAACCACACGCATCTGTAACTTGGTCTCATCTGTACCAGAAGCCTATTATTCCTTAAAAGCTTGTGATGTGCTGATTCTTCCACACTCACAGGGCAGAGTCTATCTTATATTTTATCAATATTTTTAGGTGGCATATTTGTTCTCTCATTTAAATTTTTGAGCCCTAAACTGTAGAACAGTATGAAAACAACCTTGGATAATTTTTTTTAAAATGTTGTTGAGTTTCTGTTTCATGTTTAATGAAAAATTGAAGTCACCTCAGATTTCTGATGATTTGTCTTAAATCGACAAAAAACATCTGGGTCGCTATTACATGTCTTACAAGCAATATCAAATCAACAGCCACTCAGAATAAATGGTCCTCCTGGGAAACCATTTCCATTCACCAATTCCTCTGCAAAATGTAACAAAAATATTGTAATAAGAACCTGGAAAAACAGAAAGTGGGAAAGAAAAACAGGTGTCATTTTATAAGATGAGAAACAACCCCTCAAAAAACTCTACTGCCAGTATTACCTAACGATCTCTTCCCTGGAAAAAAAGTGTCATAAGAAACACAGGAGGACTTGTTCCCACCAACAGATATTGTCTCATGGAAAAAGTGCTAAATAATAAGACAGGTTACTGAAATCCTAAACCCAGATCCATGAAAAACTGGTTGGGTGGGTAGTCCTACGATTACCTGAGCAGTAGCGAGTGTTATGTTTCCAATAAATACAGAAAAGACTGTCTGTGCCTTTTGGCAATTCATCACTATCCATTTCCTCTCTTCCCTGTGATGCAGGAAAATTCCATTTTGTTTCTAAAATTCCCAGCAGTTAGATGATCATTTGACTAAGATCTAAGCCAACAGAATAGGAATAAACATACTCTGTGCTACCTCCGCCCTAAGGTCTAGTCATTGAAAACTGCTTTACATGGTCCCCACTATGCTCTTCCCTCTTCCAAATGAAAGCAACACCAGAACAATCTTAGAAGCCACAGGTTGAAGAAGGCAGAATTGTCATTCTCCTGAGTCTCTGAATGACCGCATAGAGAAGAGCCACTCTGCCAACCTAAACACTAGCCCTAGACAGCAGTTGTTACTTAATCCATTGAAATTTGGGGGGCAGAGGAGGTATTTGTTATTGTAACAAAATATTCTAACCAATAAAAAAATCATTCTCATGTTTTAAGATTGATGTGAAGTACAAATTTACTTTGAAAATTATAGGAAACTATAATACAATTCAGAGGCAACATAATTTGTTAAAATTACACATTAATAAATTGCCTCTTAACACTTAGTTTACATTTTTTAAAGATACCAGTATGTTTCTATATTTATATTTCTATAAAACAATTTCTTATATTAATAAATAGGAATAGAAAAACATTTTAATCTAAAATTTATCAGGTAATACACATAAAGTTTATTCAGTTTATTTTAAGAGTTCAGGAATAAATAAGATTTGAAGCCATAATTATATAAACAATTTCTCCAGTTTAATTGGCTAGTGTAACTCTTGGCCAAAAGAAAGAACTAGACCTCAAAGATCTAATCTAAGAGTTTGTGCAGAAGCTTCAAAGAATTGGCACCATGCTCTGTAGTCTCAAGACTTTGACAAGGGAGAAAGTATTGTTTCTCAGTTCTTCAGGGCACAATAGTACATGAAATGAGATTCTGATGATATTTGATCAGGTTATACCTTTACTTGTAAATGGGTGATGCATACAATAGCCTGGTACACATCATTTCAGAAGATCATAATTTTCTAAGTAACACATAATGATGATAACTAACACTTTTATGACAATTTATAGTTAAAGAACATTCCCAAATTTTCCATTTCAGTCAATGGCATCACCATCAGGTTTTCAAATTTTAATCTGAATCTTGACCAATTGTTTCTAACTTCATGCTGTTTCTGAGTTTCATCATTTATCTCCTATTTTCAATATCCAATATCTCAGATAAACTTTTAAACCCTATGTCTAGAGTCCTGAAAACTGTTCCTAATGCTCTTTGCTAAAGTACTTTCTCTAATTCAGCTACCAAAGCAGGTGACCTAATACTGTTGTAAAAAGATAATAGAATAATTGTCTTTTATTTAATATTTATTAAGTGCTAGAATCTCTGCTAACTACTCTACATTTACTTTTTATATTTTATTCCTTCAACCACTCTGTATAGAAAATGTGCTTTTTCTTTTCACATAAAAGATTGGGAGACTAAACATTGTAGGAATTAATAATTTGTCCTTGCTTGCAGTCTTCAGTAGTAGGGACAAAGTTCAAAACTCAAACCCTGGCCTATCTGACTACTGGACCTGAAATTTGGTCATTATATTATAGTGCCTTTAGAATAAAAATAAAAAGTCCTTTAATCCACTTACAAGTCTTTAAGTAGGGGTTCTTGCCAGGATTTGCTCTACTATTTGACACATACATTTCACTTTAATTTGAAAAATTTCAATGTAATTAATAGAGAAAAAGTGATGTTGATGTGTCAATTATTCAATTCAGCAAGTGTTTACTCTGTCTATTATGACCCCTCTACATGCTAAAGAGTGTGATATGCTGAATTATTTTTATTGTTAATGTGGCAAAACAACAGTACTCTGTGTGGAAGCAGGGAATTCAGACTTGTAAAAGGTGATGTTTTGTTCAAAAGAGTCATAAAAAAGTAAGGTTGGCTAAGGATACATTCTGAATGGCTTCAAAAAATATTGTCCTTCATCCTGAAAGCAATGCTGAAAAGTTTTCTAAACAGGCAAGTCATGAAAGCCAAATATTAACTTAGACATGTTCTTCTGGAGGGAGGGTCCAGGTGCACTGATGATGAAAGACCCCAAAACCAGACGGGGCAATTAGGGGCTATTTCAATAATGTGTGTATAAAGAACAATAACATGTACCAGATATATCTGAATGCCTACCATATGATTATGATGTACCAGAAATGGCTAGAAATTTTGCATAAATAATTTCATGTTAGTTCTTGCTAAAAAATAGTAAGTTAATAATTATCTTGATGTTATTGGTAGAGAATTTGAAACTCAGGGTTCACAGTATCGGAAGTCATGGAAGTAAAGGCAGAAAGGTACAAGAATATTAATGATGTTTCAAAGACATGTTATATCAGGATTGGTGTTTAAATGTGAGAGAACAAGACAAGCTAAAAATCTTTGCAAGCTTTTAACCCTGTGATACTAGAAAATGGGGTGTTGCCGTTTATGGAGGAGAGCCAAAGCAAGCAAAATGGAGCCTCTTCTCCATTTATTCACTGTACATCCCAGATTAATTTTCCAGATAGCTACCATTATAATAATATTCTTTCTATTGTCAATGAACATAATTTTACCATATTGTGTTCAAGTGATCATTGTTTGTAAGTATCCTCCAAAAGAAATAATTTTCCACTACCGAGAGTAAAAGAATCATTGTATTTTTCTTTTCTAGTTGAATATTCATGGAATGTTTGTTAGCAAATTTAAGTTACAAAATTTTAGTACATGTAATTTAGTACAGGGAACAAAAAGAATTATAGGCTTTGCATAGCATTTGTAAGATTATTATTGTTGTTTCCATTGTTGTTTTGCAAAAGTAATTGCAAATTAGGAGACCACATTGTAGTTCATTATTGTTTTTTATTATTTTTTAACTTTTTTGGTATACTTTCAATTTGTAGCACAAATCTGAACACCTAGTAAATTCTTAATAAACACTCATCATTGTTGCTTTTGGAGACTATTTTCTTCAGTTTATAAATGTGATATTCCTTCTTCCTCAAAAAGGGTCACTTACAATTCTCACTTTGCTAATGGAAGATGTCAAAATATTCATTGTATGGATGAAAGCATAAACACACTTTATAATATCTTAAATATATAGTTAAAGAGAAGATAAACATCTTAGTATTTTACTCCTATCTACCCCCTAGCCCACACTTCTTCCATAAGTGCATAGCTAAGGAAGAAAATAAATGCTTCTAGTTGTTCTATGCTTTGTCCAAATGAGGTTGTTTCCTGTAAGCATGTACAGCATTTTATATGTGCCTATACGTTTTCTTATCTATGACCACATTTTGCCCTTATAATAGCCCCAGGAGGTAAGTAGGTAAGAATTACTATCCCCAAGGTGCACAGATAAGTGCCAAGTTCAAGGACCTTGCCTAAAATCACACAACTGGGTATTGGCAATCGAGTCTCTGGACAGACTACCCATCCATCTTCTTTCCCCTAATGCAAGCAGCCTCTGAGGCTAGACTAACATTTTTCTCAATTAAAGTTATCCACATTAATTGCAGCTGTTTTCCAAGTACATGGATGGGGGAGTGAACAGCTGTTCTTAACCTTAAAGAGGAGTGAGAAAACAGCCACAGAGAATTGACAATCAGAAGCATCTTTCAGGAAATTTATGACTTCAGTCCAGGCCCGCATCTGCTGTGACAAAGAAAAAGAGGTCGGATAATTACCTACAATGTTAATCCCTGTCGATAGCCCCTCTCCCTAAACCCCTCAAATCACTTTGTCCTTAGGCGCATTCCCTTCCTCCCGTTAGTCTGACTCATTCTATGCTTAATACTGTGAGGGCAGGGACAGGGTCTTCTATGTCCCAGATAACTGGACTGATTGCCTCAACTTGTGCTAATGAGCACGAGAGTGTCATTTAGGATCACAGGGAGGAAAAACGGTCTCGGCTGTACTGGAAACTGCTCAGGGTTCCTGATTACAAGGATAGCTGGGTGAGTGTGGATGTCCCTCAGCATCTCTCCTTGATCCCTAACAGGTCAAATTCAACCTGTTCTTCAAGGTCCAATTAGTTCCACCTTTGCCATGAAGCTTTACCTGAATATACCAAGTTGATTTCCCACTTTAATCGAATCCCTCAGGCTATAGATGACTCCCTTTCCGTCCCGAGTCATAGCCTACCTTTCACTGTTACTTAATTATATTCTTTACATATGTATGGCTCCTCATTAAAATGAAAGGCCAAGGACTATGCGTTTTCCTTTTTGTATTTCTTACCTTACTCCAATCCTCTTTTTATCCCACTCTCACCCTCAGCTAAAATAAGTGTCTGGCACAGAATTGAAGTCAGATGAAATATGACAATGTGAATGATTTCTCTAAATATGTTGGGACTTATCCCTCCAAACAAATGCTGTTCCTTTTAAAGCAGTGTTCTTGGAAAGTTCTGCATATTTCTGCCTTCAATGATTGCTTCTCTCCCAGAATGGTTTATTCTTTAGTCGAGAGATAGCCGATGGTCACTTTATTTTGGGGTTGAATAATTTGTCCACTCTAATGCTTGCACTAACCAGCAGACCAGGCATACATCCCTGATTTAAAAAAAAAAAAAAAAAAAAAAAAAATTCCAGCTTGAAGCCTTCTAGTTGGGATTTTAAAGGTATGGCAAATGAAATTTTAGTGAATAGCCCAAATAAGTACATAACCAAATTATTGAATGTCTTTACATTCTTCACTCCCGGTGCGTTACAGTTTTTCCCCTTTTGAGCCTCCACTATATTGGGAATTCCAAGAGAGCATTCTCTAACCCCACAGGGGTGGGCTCCCTTGATTCTCCCAGCCTTGCCAGCCAGCGAGCTCGAGTTAAGTGCTAAACAGGCATTACTTGTCTTTCTTTGCCTCAAGACCTAGCATACCATCTTAATTAATAAATCCAAAAGTCAAGTAATTAACTATCAAAAACTCATTACCATTTGCAATGCTAAAGGAATTCAATGAAGGCACTGAGCAATGTGGATTTGAGAGGCCAGACAAGTCTTCCTGGACCACACCAGGGACCCACTGTAGTGACTGAGTAAAAGATAGGAGGAGGAGGAGGTCAGAGGGCATCACAGAGAAACATGCAACCAAAAATATTGATATATCTTCTCTTAGGCATTAACAAAGAGGTTGAGGGCTATTCTACCATCACTAGCCTCATAAATCTACATAGTATCATTACATCAAGAAACTCTCTCCATCTTGAAAAAGGTTTTCAATGAAAGCATTACCACACCTCTGAAAGGTACGATAAAAATGACACTAAGTTATGTAGCTTTGAAAAATCAGTTACACTTTGTAGACCTTGACTTCCATGTCTTCAAAACTGAAACGATTCTTGCCCTGTCTCTCTCCAGATGAAGATGAAGGTCAGATGAGAGAATATCTGTGAAGTACTGTGAAAAGCACTGGTGCAAATGTAAGTAATTAATATCTAATCTGGCTGCTACATTGGAAGAGAATGCAGCTCTCTAAAGATGAGAGTGACATCCATTTGAGTTACTTATTTTGGACCCACTTTCACCCAGGGCCAACACTTCTGCATGTGAAGTCACCAGGCAGGTAAAATTAGGCTTGACAAAAGATGGTTCTTCTCTCCTTTCTTTTTGTTTCACCTTCTACAATTTTGGATCTAAGGAGTTATTGAATTTTCAGGAGAATCAATTTAAAAATACTGTATCTACTTGGAGCTCTTCTGCATCACAACATCTATTACAGAAAAGGGGGTTGTTTAATAAAATCTGATGAATAAATGAAGTTGCAAACCAACAAAGACTTGGAATTTATTTGTTAATTAATTTAGTAATTTATACCAGAATGTATCCAGGTCATTTAGAAAATAGCTCCTTTCTTGTGATTTAGATCCACTAGTTAATTGGTTTCTCTGCCTGGCTGATTGTCAGTCGAGACGCCTACATTGCTTATAACCAGCATGTTTATAAACAGAGCAAAGTTATTAATTTAATCTGCTTCAGTTGGTGGGCAATGTGAGGGAACCAGCCTGTGTGTACATAGTTCCCTTGGGATATTGTATGTTTGCTGGATTACCACCTCAGAAAAAAACACGTTGTGTCTATCTGTAAAATATCCACAAGACTGGACTATTTAGGCAATCTAGCCAAAAAAAAGTCATTGATTCAGTGGTATATATCCAGTGCTTGACTGAATTTCTGGTTAACGGAACTGAACAGTTAATGAACTTTGATTGGTTGGCCCAATAATGCTGTAGAGACATTCTTTATTATTTTTTCATTAAAAATGTACTTCCTTGAAAAGGCTAATGATTAGCTTTAGTCACCTAAATACAAATAATCAGCCTAGGTTAACATAAAAAATATTGGTTTGGGAGCTAAGAGATCTGTACTCTCATCTAGTCCTACCTCTCCCATTACCTATTTGACCTTAGGAAACGTATTTCAACCCCACTCCCCACCTCCTCTCCCCATCAACACACTCCTCCTCGCCTCTCACTCCCAGCCACAATTTTGTCATTTGTAAATGAAACATTTATACCAGGTTTCAAATTTGGGTTTTTATGAACTTCTAATGCTATACTCACACTGACCTTTTTGTTATAGAGTCCATGCCTATTATAGGCTTTGAGATACTCATTTCTAGTTTAGATAGACACATAATCTATTATGAGATAGATTCTATTTTAGAGAAATGAAGGGTACAGGCAACGCTTCCCATTGGAGTTGATGCCTATGCTTCATGTTGGATTATGGGTAGAGGTTGGTTAGACTGGTGAAAAGGAGAGAAAGAAGGGGAGGCTTTCAAACTGAAGCAGAATATGATCAAAGGCCTGGAGATAAGAGGAATTGCGGTGCTTCTACAAACATGGCTACTGCTCAACTTACCTTGAGTGCAAACAGGGACAGGTGGTGACAGCTAGCACTGCATAATTAGGCAGTGCTTACAGTGTGGTGGGTCACACCTCTTCAACGAAGGATAGGTTCTACTGCTTTTCAAGACTTGTTTTGAGTGATGACAAAGATCCTTACAAGGAAACTTACATTCATAAGCCTAGAATTTCCTGATGACTCTGGAACATGAAACTGGCACCAACATGCAATGTGGTTGGAAGGGAAAAGAGGTTTGTGTTAAAGCAGGAATGCCATTTGGGAAGCTGTCACAGCCATCTAGGTGAGAAATGAGGAGGACCTACACCAAAAGGCAGTGAGGTGGATATGCGAAAGAAACTATTTTACTTGGCACAGCCATTAGCTGAGAAATCATGGGCAAGACCTGCGCAGGGCAGCACGGCTCCCCCACATTCATTTAGGACTGTGGTGAGGGAGGGTATATTTACTTTATTTATTATTCAAACCAGCAGTTCCCAAAACATGTCAAAGATGCATACCAATTAATGAATCCCTGCAGGCTGGGCTGAGGTTTTATTAGAGGCTATAGGAGATTTTTTGGCATGGCAGCCAAAGGGAGACTTCGGCTCAAAATGGCCAATGCCCATGGCAAAGCTGTTTTCCTCACTCGGCAGACAGCTATCTCACAGTTGTCTTATGTGAGAAGTGTTAGGTCTGAGATTATTACCCTGGCTTCACCAGCCATCCATGCATGTTCTCAAGAGAAAGCATATCATGCACCCAACACAGTATAAGGCAAAGAGTAGCTCTGAAGGGAAACAACTTCTACCTGAGCCCCTGCCTGCTCACTTATCAGCCCTGTGACATGCCCACAAGACAAGGGCTAAGCTCACTTCCCAAATGATATCAGGGTGATTAGTGATGTCTCCCCAAAGCCTCCTCTCTCCATCCACTGGAAATTTGCTCTATACCTACCCACTATCCTTTCAATGCATAGCCTTTGTTGATGAGAGCTCTGGACTACATTCAGTAGGGCTTTGCAAGCCCTCTCCTAAGCACTGTAAAAGTTTGAAGTAGGAGGTTAAGGTTTCCACTTTAAAACCTTGAAAAATAATATGGTGTGTGAATTTCGTTGTCCTTTTCCTTCTAGCTGTCTAGCTTTACAACTTGTGTCTTCTATTCCTGTCTATAGCTAATCTAATAAACTAATGTAGGTTAGAAATTCCTGAATGATAACAGCTTCAGAAAGCTGACCTTCTCCAAGAGCATGTGCATTTTTCTTAGCAGACTTCAAAGATTTGAATCAAGGAATGATAGGAACAGAGAAGAGGACACCATTGCAGATGGGATGGCAGATAGCTCAGATGAAGACCCTATGAAGTTTGACTTACACTCCTTAAGCACAAGAAATGTATGATTTGCTTTTTAGTGGTGCATGATTTCTATGCAAGAAAACCATCTTGTATAAGAAGAGAACTTATTATTTGTGAAGGCTAAGAAGTTTCACTTTTAATGTTGATACCAGTCAACCCCGTTATAACGAAAATTCATCTGAGATGTCCATGTTCCAGATAATGGGCCACTGAATTCAAACTCGGCCCACAGTTTGAGTCTGACTCGGGATTCATTGCCACAGACTTGGGTACACATTAGGTCTCCAGAGAAGAAGCTGAAGATTCTAAGAGCCACCCAGCCTTAATGACATGGACTGTAGGCTGTGACTTGGGGGTGGCTAATGGGCCCCTTGGCCTAAGTCTTCTTCCCCCAACTGCATGCCGCAAAGCCTATAATGTAATCATTCAAAACTCATCCCCTTGAGTTTATAAATTCACCATTTCTCTACTAAGCAGAACCCAGTGCAATCTAAACCTGATTCTGATTCATACCTTCAATAGATCATATTCTATCCAACTGGGCAGAAGATTATAACTCAGGAACTCGTGGACCTATAAGAAGTTGATGATGGACTTCCAGTGACCTATGGACCCTGGAAATACAAGCAAAATTTCTGTTTCAACATCAGAATCTTCATTCCTGTCTCTGTGGGGAGTGATAAGAAACCTTTAAATTCATGCAGATGTGCTTTTCTGGAGAAAAGCTCTCAGGTTTCATCATGTTCCTGATCAGTTTCTTGATACAAAGAGATTTAAAGTGATAATGAGACACAGAATAGGATAAGGGTTGCAAAGAAGTTCGGCAGTTTGGAAGGGTGGGGGAGAGGGGCAAGTCTGAACAGGTGGCAGAGAGCCCCAGGGACTAACTGTTCTGTGGCCACATCTCATCTGCAGACTCAGAAGTGGCTTTTAATCCTGACTCTTGTTCAGTAGTGGTCCGTGCCATGTCCCAGCCATTGCAGAAGCTCCCCTGGCCCACCAGGGAATGCCCGCCCCAGAAGAGGCACTTTGTGCCCCTGCTTTTAGAACACCTTGCTGCTTGACTTCCATAACTGGTCTCCCCACACCGTTTAGAATCGCTCATGCAAGGGCTGCACTATGCCCTTAGGCATAGAAACCACTTCGTTTCTCGCCTTTCCCTTGTTCACTTGGGTCTGAAGATTCAGGGTCTGGCAAAGCCTTTGTCACTGCTACAGGGAGAAGGCAGAACAGGGAACTGGTTCAGGCCTAGGGATGCTTGTAAACACACTGGACTGGGCTCAGCTCTGGCAGGGAGGGGACCTGCAGGGACTGGGACAGATGGGCCAGACCTCTCCTACAGAAATGGCAGAGTGAACTCATGTCACTTCCAGCAAACATTTCCTTGCTTGTTACTGTTGATTGGGTCCTCCAGGCAGGTGCAGAGACTAACTTCTAGAAGAGCTTAAAACCTGTCTAGTACCAATAATCAGGCACCTACCCATACAGCCAGAAGTGATGCATGCAGCCAGGTTTATCTTGGCCCTGTGCCTCACCCCAACGCTTCCACACTTCTCCCCCCACACACATGTACATACATAAACACACAGTCTCAAAGTTCACCAAAGCAAGGCAGGTAGAAAAAAATGCCACTAAGCCTACTGCATAATACTTGTCATAGCTTCAGAGTAACATATGTCCATTATAGAATATATGGAAGGTATAGAGAAAGAAATAAAAAGTCTCCATAATCATACCAACAGGGGTATCTTCTAGATATATTTTTCTCCTAATAGAGCACAAATTGTACAAGCCACATAAAAGGTGCTCCATCCTGTTTTATTTTCTCAGTAGTAGGGGCTGATCTTAGAAAGATGCTCAAAGGATATTAAAATAGCCAGGTCAGTGCTTCCTAAAGCACTGGGATCTATGATTTATAACTATGTTAACAGTGTTATATGGTCAAACAAGATTGAGAAATGCTGGGTTTAACAAAAGTAATAAGTTTCTTTACCATTAAGTCTTTACTATATTATATACATTAAGTATTCCCAAGAATAAGATGGGCCAGGAGGCATTTCTCAGATGCATTTTGACCACAGAATCCCCCTGACACAGACCATTTCATTTGCCTCATGTGTTATGAGTAGTTTAGGAAATGCTAAAATAAAAATCAGGGAAAAGAAATCCTGTAACCAGTTCTGGCTCTGACACTTACTCAGTATTTGATTTCCATTATCTAGCGCTGTGTAACAGATTACCTCAATACTTAGGGCCTTAAATCCACATTTATCATCACAGTTTCTGTGAGAGAAAAATCCAGGGGTGGCTCAGCAGGCAGCCCAAGGTCTGGCTCAGGGCCTCTCCCAGGCTGCAGTCAAGGTGCTCATCAGGGTTAGAATCATCTCAAGGCTCGACTGGGGAAGGATCTGCTTCCACTCTCACTCATGTGATCGTTGGCAGGATTCATTCCTTAGGGTTGTCAAACCAAAAGTCTGTTTCTCACTGACTGTTGGACAGAAGCCTCCCCAGTCTTTGCCAGGTGGGCCTCTGCAGCTTGCTTCATTATAGGAAGCACAGAGAAGAGCCAGAGAGAGAACAAGCAAGAAGGAAGTCACGGTACTTGGAAGCTAATCTCAGAAATGGTATCCTGCCTACCATATTTTGCCATACTCTCTTTGTTAGAAGCAAGGCACTGGGTCCAGCTCACACACAGGGAAGGAGGTTCCAGAAGAGCATGACTAACCAGGCAGCAGGGACCAAGGGAGGCCATTTTAAAAACACAGCTAATCCAGATCCATCCATGCTGTTGCAAAGGGTAAGAGTTCCTTCTTTTTTAGAGCTATGTAGAATTCCACTGTGTAAATGTACCACAGCTCTTTTATCTCCTCATCTGCTGACAGGCATTTGGGATGTTTCCAGATCTTGGCTATTATAAATAATGCTGCTATGTACATAAGAGTGCATATATTCTTTCTGATTGATGTTTCAGGATTCTTAGGATATATTCCCAGAAGGGGATCACTGGTCAAATGGCAGTTCCATTTTTAGTTTTCTAAGGAAACTCCATACTATTTTCCAAAGTGGCTAATCTCAGTCATATGTGAAATCTAATGAATAAAATAAACTAACAAACAAAATAAAACCAGAGGCATGGATGCATGGAACAGACTGACCAATCTCAGAGGGGATGGAGTGGGGAGAAGTGGAATAAATTAGCCAAAGGACATATATGCATATATGCATAGCCCATTGACAGAGACAACAATGTGGGAAGGCTGGGGCAGGGAGGGAAAAAGGAGGGTCATCTGTAACAGTGTCCACAATAAAAAATAAATGATATAAATAAAACTCAGCTAATCATAGCTATTCATAACGATCAGAGGATCCTCATTCTTCATTTAGAAGATTATCCGATTTTCATATTGACAGCTAAGAGACCTGAGGTTCTGTAGGGTTAAATGCATTTCCCCAGATCACATGGTACCAGGTGGTGACAATCCCTTAGCAGGGAGGCTGGCCTTCTGAATGCTAGTGCGGTGCTTCCTCTATGACAGCAGGCTACCTCAGTGTTTACATCTGTGAAACGAAATAAATGATCCCTGGACTGCTTTTTCCCCTAGCTCAATGAAGATCTATGAGACACCAAAGCAATCAAACAACTTAAAATGCTTTAAAAAGCATAAAATAACTATTCAAAGTTATATTTCATTGTTATTATTTATTTTAATAATAATGTTAACAGTGCTTAGGTTTAGGGCCAAACTTATGAGATGAAATTTCTTCTTACTCCTCCTTTCCCTTTTTTTGGTGCTGGGAAGATAAATACACATACTTTCTGTTGAGGGAGCCCATGAAACCAGACACTTGTCTCCTTCTCATTCTCTTGTTTCCAGTGACACTTACTTGGCATGTCTGTTCCCATTACACTTGTATCAGTGCCTCCTAAGCTTGAGTTGCATTCTGTGAGTTTTTCTCTCTCATTAGTGGCAATGTCTATTAAATCTGACAAAATTCTGCTTCCTTCCTAAACAGTTCTTGTATGAAAATAATGGGTGGGGATACTGCAGAGACCCAAACATCCTGCCATCTCACCTATCTGCACCCTAAGTGTCACATGAGGTAGAGGTCTACAACCTCTGCACATTCCTATATGATCCCCACCACTGGAGTGTTTTCACACATGCCCAAAACCTTACCTTGCTTGGCCTCAGGCTCCCTTTTTTTTTTTTTTTTTTTTTTTGAGTGTCTACTTTTTAAAGCAATTCATAGGATCACCTTTGATTTCAAATACATACTTAAGTGAGTAGATGAGTTAATTGAGGCCAGAGACAGTTAAATCTCTTGGCCAACTTCAAAACCAAGAGCAGAACAGGGAATCAGCCTAAGGCATGCCCGCTTCCAAAGTCCAAACTTGTGTTTTTCCCCACATCACCATAAATTTCTGGGGTTTTAATTATATTCTCAGGCATATTCTAGATAGCATGGAGGGAGGACTTTTATCTTCCTTTTCTATAACCTCAAAGCCTGGCACAGCATTTAAATTAGTACCATGCCCAGTTCATTGCCGGCACATCTATCACTTCACCATACTTTCTAAGATTCTTGAAGGCAACATCTTGCCATATACTCTTCTCAGCAGCCAGGGCAAGTCCACCAATGTGTTACAGGTGTGTCGTTTATGTCTTCTCACCCTGTTATCTCAAGAGTAATAGATCATGACCTCCTGAGGCAAAATCATGAGTTCAGTGAATGCAGGTAGAAAAGATTGTGTTGTGGGACCTTAAACACCTAACCCCAGTCAGTCAACAAATGCCTGCCAGTGAATGGCTCCATGTCACACTCTTCCTGAAGAATGAATGAAATGGGCTTCCCAATGGATGTTCTTGGCATACAAAGGATGGTTCCTGAGACTGGGGACCTCCCCTTAATTTGTTCTAACTCACCTCCTTCACACTTCGGAGAAGGCAAGCTGTTCTTTTATGTTCCCTGTTGAAAGCCAGTTCATCCACACATTTGAGAAAAGAAGAGCATGTCAGGGGCTTCTGGATAGTTTTCTCCTGGCATATTTTGTTCCAAAATATTTGTTCTTCCAAGAGTTGAACATAGGACCTTTTCAGTCTCCTCAGGTTGCCCACATTTTAACCTTAGCTCAATCATGAATATTAGCTTAGCTCAGCTGCGTAGACTATTAAAGTGTTTGTTTATAGAGTTTTCCATCACAAGCACAGCATCATAATCAGGTATCATTCTGTCAGTTCACATTGTCAGCAAAACTCTTCTTGATATTCTCCCAAATTTTTCTCACATTCATTCACCTTGTCTCTACTTCTTGGCTCCTCATTCCCTTCCTTCCTGAAGTAATTAAGAACAGGAATCTCCCTGTCAAGTTAGTTCCTCACTCTTTTGCCAAACGTTCTTTATTTCACTTATTTATTGGGCTCATGCATGTCCCCAGAGTTTACAGTAAGCCGGAGATTCACTGAATCCCAATTTAGTATTTCCTTTGCCACTAAATCCATCTCTTTATTACTGTTCAACTTTAACAGCATGCATTGGTGCCAGAAAATACAATATTTATCTCACAGCTGAGGTGCAAATAGGATATTCTTTGAAATATTTTGCCCTTTATCTAGGAGCTATAAAAGACAAAAATACATTCTGCTTAACTTAATGTCAGCCTCCTAGCTCCAGCTGTGCTGTCTACAGTTACAATAACAACCATCCTCTGTACAGTTTAAGCCTGGTCAAAAATTTACCAAACACACACAACATTGTGATAATACTTCAATTCTCTTTGTGTAAATTTTCAACAGTATTTAAGTCATTTGGAGTAAAATATGCAAAGTGGTTTTACGTTTATCGGCATGGACATTGAAGAATTCTCACTCATTGAAAACTATTCAAATACATGGAAAATTGAAGTCAGATCACACAAACTCCAAGACAAGCCATTCAGAATCAGAATCCAACACAGGAGAGGAGGTGGTAGCCCCTGGGTCCCTCCTGTGTCCCTCGGGCTCTTTGCTCTAAGGCAGCTCAGTCATTCCTTTGGCAAACCTGTCTCCCATCTCATTTCACAAAGGAAGAGGCTTCCTGACCTCAGTGCTCAACAAGGCACCTTCACATCTGTGTCTGACAGCAGCAGAATCCAGGGTATGTGACGTTTGGTCCAGAGCTGAACCACTGTGTCCTCATAACATGTCATAATGTTTCTCCCTTCGGTCAGATTCTCCCAGCTGGACTTTTGATCAAAGAGCATACTGAAGCAGTTGCTAAGCATCTTATACACAAAACATGCCTATATGCATAAAATTTTTTTAAATTGCAAGGATATAAAGGAAATGAAATTTTAAAACTTGAAGCTGTAAAGAAAATGAAAAATAAGCCATTACCTTTTTGTTTTGCTGTTTTGTTTTTTTAATATTCTAGATGTAAAGCCAGTTGGCTAGCTTAAGAATGTAAAATTGATAGTATTTAAAATACTTATAAGATTCTCAATTTTTTGTACCAAATGACACAAAGTCTTGCCAGATAGCTTTAGGAAACTGGAGTTATTTTTAAAAGAAAGGGTCACAGGGATATAAAGTACAACATAGGAAGTATAGTCGATGATATTCTTGTAACTATGTTTGGTGTCAGATTGGTACTAAACTTATCAATGTGCTCACTTTGCAATTTATATAAAAGTCGAATTACTATGTCATACACCTAAAACTCATATAATATTGTTTGTCAACTGCAGTTAAAAAAAATTTAAATGAAAAAAGGAACTGAAGACTATCAAGTCAGATATAAAAAAGACAATATTCTTTGGATGGCTTTTATAATTTCCTATTTTATACCTAGGCCTTCATGTCTCCATAAACATTCTGTTGAGTTCTACATAAGGCAATAGAACTAGACATAAAATAATTTCTGCAAAAGTCTTCCTTTATACTCATTATCTAGTTAACTTTCATATTTTGGGAGGGGTTAGGGGACACTGGTAATGATTCACTCAGCAAATAGTGAACATTGAAGAAAACATTACTTGACCCATGATGCTATCTATTGGGTTCTGCTTCCAGATGCACCACTTACAGTGTGATTTAGGGGAAAATACTCAAACTCTATGAGTGGCAGTTTGTCATGGGGAATAGCATTATCTTTCACCTTACAAGGTTTCTAGGAGACTCACATAAGATGGCAGGGGTGAACTTCCTAGTAAATAAAACCTATTATTCAAGTTAGTCATAGTCAGGTACTTCCATAAAATGCTGCTTTTTCATTCACGCTACCCATGGAAACAGTGAAGATAGATTTTATTGAATTCAACAAGCTGTGAGCATCTCATGTGGTCTGTCTATAAACTTGCATGTTTTTATTCTAGGTCTAAGTTGGGGAGGAAGCTTTTAATCACAACTCCCAATAGCTAGTGGTCTCCTGCACTAGCCAAGTTCTTGCAGAGCAGAAGAGAGATTTTTCTCTTATACATCATGGCATCTGCAAGTAAGGACAATATTTGCAGTATTTATTCATTTATTCCAGTATTTTCCAGTATTTATTCATTTCTTTCTTTTTCTTTCCTTATTATGTAGGGTTGAACTGTGAGCAAAATACTGAATCAAAATGTTAATAGAAGATATCATTATCTCCTAATATTTCATTTGTCTTTGTTATTCCAAAACATATTTGAAGACTCAAGGACAAAACACCATTCAATTTCGGTGTCTGAGATTTCTTCTTGGTTAAACTTAGATTATGCTTTGGCAGGAATACTCCAAATAGGATATTGTGTTCTTTTCAGTATATTTTATGAGGAGTTACAAGGTGCTACTAGTGATGTCAATTTTAATCACTTGGTTAAGATGTCGTTTTCCAGGCTTTTCCATTGTAAAGTTACTTTTTCATTTGTAATTAATAAATATCTTATGGGATTATGAGACTATGTAAAAATCCTGTTAATCCTCAATGTTTAATCCACTATCTTAGTCATTCTTTGATGATCTGGCCTCAGTCAATTTTATGATGATGGTTGTCAAATAGTGATTTTCAACTTCTATGTTTTCTTCTACATTTAAAAGTTGGTGTTTTGCTGTTTAAACAAAAAGCTATGTCATTTACTTGTTTATTTTACAGCTATCTGGACTTACAGATTCTCATTTCATTCCAGTGGTTATAATTACTTACCACCATTATTAATTTAGAGCTTAAAATGACCCAAATTTGACCAGGGGGACCTCCTTCAAGCTGGCTCCTGGGTCCATTTGCTCTGTCATCATCATTCTTTGAGCACTTACTTACTTTCTTGCACAAGACATTTCAGGTTTATCTTATCTTTTCCTTCTCCAGTCCTGGAATAAGCCATTTTTCCTAGGAATCCTGGCTCCCTTTAGTACACTATAGAACTAGAAACCAGCATCTGGGGCTAGGTATGGTGATTGTTACTTACCGTTTTTTTTTGTTTATTTATGTTTATTCATTTGTTTTTAATCTAATCTGCAAATCTTAGACTTTTGTTGAAATATTTTAAATATATCTACTAAAATTTCAATTTGTTCCATCAGATTTTTGTCCCTTATTATCTCCTTTCTTGCCTACTTTTGAATTAATTATGTTTTTATTATTATATTTTCCCTCTCTTACCTTGTTATAAATGCATTCTTTTATTACTGTTATTTTTGTGGTTATCCTGGAGATTACAACATACATCATTCCCTAATGAGTGTATAAAATTAAAAAGTGTATAAAATTTAAATACCTTGTAAGATGTTATTAACTAAATATACTTCCCTCCATCTCCTGTGTTACTGTTTTCATGATTTTTCAGTTTACATATATTTCAAACCTCACAATACTACTGTTTTAAACAATAAATACTTGTTTATAGTTACCCACATTTTTACCCTTTTCAATGCTCTTTATTTCTCTCTATAAGCATTTTCCTGTCTCAAAAACTTATGTTAGTATTTCTTTTAGTACTGATCTTTTTGTAACCCAATGTCTCAGATTTTGTTTGTATAAAAGGATTTTTATTTCACCTTTATTTTTGAATGATTTTTCTGGGTTTAGAAATTCTAGACTAAGAGTTACTTTATTTCAGATATCATTCCACTGTTTTTCAAAGGTTGACTTCTGTCTCGTTGTTCCTGCTTTGAAGGTAATCTGTATTTAATCTCTGGGTGCTTTAGAAATTTTATCTTATCTTTAGTTTTCTGCAGTTTTACTGTGATATACCAAGTGTTACAGATTGAATGATGTCCCACACACACACACACAAAAAAAATGCTGAAGCCCTAACCCCTTCTACCTCAGAAGGTGACCTCATTTGGAAACAGGGTCTTTACTGAGGCAATGAAGTTAAAATGAGATCATGAGGATGGTTATCATCCAATATGACTAGGGTCCTTATAAAAAGACGTAACTGGAACACAGACACAGACACACAGAGAGGGGAGATGATGTCAGGACAGAGAGTTGGAATGATGCATCTACCTGCCAGGGAGTACCTGAAGGTACCAGAAGATAGAGAAGAGGCACGACACAGATCCTTCCCGGACAGTATCTTAATTTCAGACTTTTAATTCCCAGAATGATAAGACAATACATTTCCATTATCTTAAACCACTCATGGTGTGGTACTGTTACAGCAGCCCTTGAAAACTAGTACTCTAAGACATGGTTTTCTTCATACTTTTCTTTCTGATTTCGTTGGGCAGAACTGTCAGTGCACCATTACTGCAAAGTTGTTATCCTGCTTGAAGACTATAGCACTCAGGGATGTGGACCTTGATGTCTTTCGCAACTCTGGGGTAATTTTTACATATTACTTCTTCACATATTCCTTCTATTGTACTCTCTTTTCTATTTTTCTGAGATGCCAGAATGTTAGAACTCTTCACTATGATCCATCTCTCTCTTCTACGTTTTTGTACATTCTCTACTCTTTTTCTCTCTCTATGCCTCAGTCTGGGTATTTTCTAATATCTATCTCTAATTTACTAATTCTCTGGTATACTTTCCTGCTGGTAAAATACATCAATTTATTAAATTATTGATTTTATTTATTGCATTTTTAGTGCTAGTATGTCCATTTTACTCTGTTTTAGAGATCCCAGTTCTTTGGTTACATTATTTATACTTTTATTTTATATATACTGATGATAATTATTTCAAAGTCCCTATCTTATCTATCTAACTTATGATTCTCTTTCTATTGTCTATTTTTGCTTTGGGGGGGGGGGGCGGTCAGCCATTGTCCTGTTTTTTTATCTTACCTGGTAACTTTTGACTGAATGCTCAATATGTCTTATAAAAATTCTAGTGACTCTATATGATGTTCTCTTTCTTCAGATAGGGTATCAGTGTATAAACTTGATCCATTTGGGACTTACCTATTTCAGATGAGTCTTTATTTCTTGAATATGGCCCTTTGGATATCTCATCATGAAGGCTGGAGTGTTCACCTGGGTGCTCCTGCTGGATGGGTTCTAACTGCCAGACCCTGACTCCTCTTACATGAGAACGCCAAATCTCTGCAAAGCATTTAGCCTTGAAGCATCAGCTTTTGCATGATTTTTGAGAGCATTGCCCTCCAAATGCACTATTTTGGAGTTAACAAATGTCTGGAGGGATATTTTTCCAAAAAGCTTCAGGTTCACCTCTCTGCGGTTTTCCTTCCTATGGTGTCTTTCCCCCTCAAATCATGGCTGTTGTAGTATATCTGAATCCAAGTTTCATCTCCCTAACCTTGTGAGCCTGCCAAAAGCTCTAGGCTGCCAACTTAGTTTGGCTTTGGTGCCATGATCTGTGCATCAGCCCTGAGGATTAAAAGCAGCCATAAATTCCAAGCTCACTTCAATGCAATTCACTCCTCTTCAGGATCTTGGACTTAAATGTCTGGTTGCCTTAGTTGCTTTCTAATGCTTTCAAAGAACTGTTTCACTTCTCCCCACCCCCAGATCTAAACCAAAATTTTTAGTAGAAGATTTTATGTGGTATCAGCAATACTGTCACAGGCAGAAGTAAAAGTGTTTATTTTTTGAGTCTTATATCAAAAAAGATGATAATTTCTGCCTTTTTCACCCTATGGAAAATTTGAAGTTAATTTAACCTGGAGAAAGGGAAAGTAGTAGGAAAAAAGATTATTAATTAGTTTAGTGATCTATTCACCAAATCTTCATTGAGTACCCAGTTTGTACCAGTCATTGTTGGAAGGAAGGGAGGAAGGAAATGAGGAAAGGAGGGAGGGAAGGAAGGAAAGAGGAAAGGAAAGGAATAAGGGACCTACTCACATGGAGCTTTCATTCTCATGAATATTAAGAAGTTTATATGTAAGTAAAATTTTATTAAATAATGATAATATCTAAACAGAGAACTAAGATAGAGAATTATTACTGGAGATTAAGGGGTCAGAGAAAGGTTTTCTGAGGAGACAATGCTGAAACTGAGATCTGAATAAAAAGAAGACAGAAAACATCTGAAGACTAAAGGGAATAACAATACAAACAAACAGGAACAGCTTATGCAAAGGTAAACCCTAAAAGAATTGAGTGATGTAAAGAGAAAATTATTGTCAACAACTGCCATGTGAAACTTCTCTTTCCCTTCTCATCCTGCCCCACTCCCCACCAGTTCCTCCTGCCAGAGAACCTAACAGGAAGCTAGCTTGCAATGGAGACTGAAAATTATAGTTTGCAGACTCTTACCCTAATATACAAAGGTAGATTTGAGCTGAGAAACAATAGTTTAAAAACAGGCACTTTCCATTTTTTGGGTTACCCATACCCTTCTACACGTATTTAATGAACTTCTAAACAATGACAATAACAACATCATATTTACACCATATGAGATGCATTCATCCTTTAAGCAAATAAAGATACTCTTATCTTCATTGCAAAAAAAAAAAAAAGGCTGACCCAAGGACCTAAAAGTCGTTGTTCTTTTTTTCAGGTGACAATATTTTTATTTACAGTTAAATTGTAATCCTACCTTCTTCTGCAACTTGTAGACTAAATTTAAAAATTACCCACAACCAATGCTTCCTATGCAAAATAGTGAAAGGGAGAAGGAAAAATATTTAATGTATGTGTGTGTGTGTGTATGTGTGTGTGTATATATATATATATATATATATATATATATATATATATAACAAGGGAGAAAGAGAGTATGTTTAACTGCAACTTCCAGCATTCATTACCTATTCCCTGTTTTCTTTACCCTCAATCAGCACTTTATTTGATTGGAATGTTTTTTTAGGGGGTAAACCAAGCTGTCCTTCTGTAGGGAGCTGAATCTTATCTATATTTCATTGTTGAGACCTGCATTAACATTTGGGTATGGAAGCACTAAGAAATCCCTGAGTTTCAGATAAAGTCTCCTCTGTCCTACTTCAGGGAAGCAATTACCTATTTCTGGTCCAAGGTTGGGAATCCACATATGCAGAGGGCCAACTACAGTTATACATAAATTTTTGACTGTGCTGGGAGCCTAAACCCCTAACTCCAAGGCTGTTCAGGGGTCCCCTGTATTTTTTCCCTCAGCCATCAGAATCAATCAAATTAACTAGTAAAATAAATCTATTTCTTTGCCTCTTGTTTCTCGGGCATAGGTGCCAGATGTCAGCCTCATCTACCAGTTCAATCAAATTACTGCTGTTTTCCCTAGTGAAGGAACCCCCCCACTGAGATCAAAAGCTTCTAAATCAGTGATATCCCAAGTCATAGGCCCAGGAATTAAAAGTTTCATATCATACACTATCTGAACACCCATCCTGCACCAACTGGGTGTGCTCAGGAGGATCCAGAGCAGACATGGAGAAATGTATAAGGGAGGGGAAACTTCCACTCCAGACAAGTTCCATGATGTTTGTCCTCTGTAGACCAAGGATGATGGTGGGAGATGCCATTGATGTTGGTCCCCTAACTTCAGTTGGAATGATGGGATCCCAGAAAGCCAGGGTCCACTCAACAGCTCATAACCTCCAGGGACAAAGAGAGCACAAGCATCATGATGGGCGGCAGAAACAAAGTGGTACCCAGAATGTGGCACAGAATCCCTGGGGGATTATTACAGGGACTAATTGATGATGCGATGCTTTCCTTAGAAATAGATGGACAGTTTACCCTAGCAGTACTTTATCTGACAGTGCTTATAGGCACTTCTTGAGACCCAAATGGGAAGCCATTATTCAAAGAATTGTATAAGAAAATGTGAGTAAAAAGAAATTAGTAAGGATGACTGAGTTTTAACTGTGACAGTACTACTGAATCTGACATAATCATGGGCAAGAGACTTCTCTTGGGATCTTACCTTTTGTAATTTTAAAATGAAAATAACAAAATGATTTAAAATGCTAATAAGAGGTAGTATAAATGAAGCATCTGCAATGTAGCAGTCACTGTTTCGAAGACTTAACATGTATTATCTCATCCAATCCTCTTATGAAATGGCTTATATTATTAAACCCATCTTTCAGATGAGTCAACTAAAACAGAGATGTGAATAATCCATCCCAGCTTCCAAATCTAGTGACAGTCCAGAGTCTTAAAGTCATACATTCAATGCCACTAAGTCATAAATGAAATCCATAAAACCTCAGTTTCAATATCAGTGGTCTTCTTTCCCAAGACTGCTATGTGATATCAGCATGGCCCAGGCTGATCCCCCCAAAAGGCTGATTTTAGGGAAATAGAAACCAGCTTTCTGCAATTGTTCTTATTGTGTAACTTAACTCAGGTGAACTAATTTGGCTGTAAATTCTTCTACCAGGCAGCCATACCCCACAGGCTTCTGGGCACGAGAACAAAAATAACTAAGTGCATAATGATCACAACAGGGACAACTTGCCCAAACATATCCATGTGCCAGAGCACACAGGAGAGGAAGAGAAATAATTTCCTATCAACACCCCTAATCATTCTGGGAGACTACCTCATAATGATTGCCAAAGCAGAAACAGGATGGCGGGTAGGTGGGAAGACTGGGGGTTACGAGGCATCCCAGAACAGCTTGGCATCTTCGAAAAGCAATGGAAAAGGTGTGAGACACGTATGCTCTAGTCCTGCCTTAGCTCTGAACTGCTATTCAACATTGAACTTGTTGTCATCATCATGGAATATTAATGCTAAAAGAATTATCATCAGATTCAAACCCCTGATCTTATCGCTGAGAATATGGAGGCCCAAAGAAGTACTATAGCCAAACCAAGCTCAACTGTCCTGAATCCCCCGATTTTCCACTGCTGTTCACGCTACGCCCTGCTGGGAGCTCAGGCCTGCCATCATTCTGTACAAAATGGAAATAACCTCCAGTGCTTAAATTAACTACTGCAAGTGAGTTGATAATATCAAATGAGATAATATATGGGGAAAATGTTTTTAAAAGTGTATAAACACACATGTACTCATACCATTGAAATGCCACTGCTCTGAAGGTTTGGGAGTGTAACATTTTCCTTGTTATTGGGTCACCATTTCCACACTCTTCAGCAAGAGTGCCCTGGGGGTCTCCAGAGATAGACCTGGAGTTGAAAGTGAGATACACATCATTTAAGGTCAACCAATGAGTTAGAACTAAAAATAATAAAATAGAAGTATGGGAAATGTTAAATAGGTGATGGGGAAAAAAATTTAAAAATCCACTTGGTAAACCACAAAGTATTCTCCACAAGGAACAGCTCTACCACTCCACTGTGTGCATTATTTAAGCCCCACATCGCACAGGACATTTAGAAATGTCCCAAGTGGGGTGATCTACCATTAGCAAGGAAAGTGAGCAAAGGTGTCCAGGTTGGACTTTGTCTGTTGGGTTGTCTTGTCAACTCTTCAGCTTGGGTATAATGGTCCCTGCAGGGCCCAGTCATCCCTGAGGGCTTCAGATGGCCACGTTTTAAATAATGGTGCATTCTGCCCAAAGGGTCGTAGTGACTGCCCAGCCACTTTTCTCTCAGCTTTCACTCTGCACTAAGTATGACTGGACCCAGTGCTTTTTGTGCCCTGATGAAGCAAGTGCTACCGTAACCTTCATTTACCAGGTGAAATGCCTGAGGTCCAGGGATGAGCCAGTAAGTGGAGAAGCAGAGATTGAAACCAAAACAGTTGAAATGAACATCTGTACTTTGAACACCCTGCCATATTACCTTCCTGTTCCTACTGGATTGTTCCATTGTCTTAAGCTACAATTGCAAGCCACCTACTCCAGGAAATAAATCTCTCAGGTTACTTTTCAACTGTGCAATACTATTTTTATAAGTATTTAAGAAACTCTGGTGCTGATGAGAAATCAAGCTTACTCTATATGGCTTTAGAAGGAAAAATTAGGCTCAATGGCTGAAAAACTTCAAGAGTCAGATTTCAGCCTAATATGCAATTAACTATTTTGTCAGTATGGTAAGCAGAAGTTATTGTTCAAATACAGGTCATGAGGAACCATCTGTCATGCATTGCTGCCATAAGGGAAGGACTTTCTGTCATCCTGAAGTCCCTAAAGCGGTGGCTATTCTGACATTTCACAATTTGGTGACTGACAGATCTGAGTAACGATAAGTGAGCACATCCTTGCCTGGGCTCTGTGGTGATTCCACACTTCTTGTGCCCTAACCAATTTCCTAAAACAGAACTTTGAGAACAAAACTAGCTCTGTGACTTGAGGAAAGGGGTTCCTCTCTTGGGCTAGCTCTCTTTTAAAGCCATTGTCCTATCCCCTGTCTAAAATGCGTCCTTGATCGCAGTTACCAAATACAACTATCCCTTCCTCAAAGGCCCGTTCAAGTCTCACTTCCTCCACAAAGCTCCTCCGGGCAGCCCCAGGCCATCCATCTCCCCACCCTTTAAACTCCAGCACCACTCCCTGCCCTTTCACTTCCTGTCTTTCCAGTTGCAAAGAACATATTCTAGGAGCTACCCAATTGCAGAAGAGTCAGTGACCACTCAGAACAAGGATAATCAAGGAGAGACATCAGAAAGGAAAACGTGGCCTGAGCAGCGAAATGCTAAGACTGTCAGCCCAGGAGGGTGGGAAACATGGATGTCTGATCTTCTGAGGGAACCCTGGCAGTTAGCACAGACGCTGGCACACTACAGACGCTCAAAAACATTTATCAAAGGGCGAAAGGAGAAAGGAAAAGAGGGACAGGTGGAGGAAGGGAGAGAGGGAGAAAAGGGAGGAAGCAAAAGCAGGCCGGGCATCTGTGTGCAACGGTGACGAGACCAGGCTAATGAGGACAGTATGCACCTGCGCTGAACAGTGGGTATTAGGATAAATGAGCAGTGTAGGTTCAGATCATGAAGAGCCCAGGAAGCCTGGAGGAGAACTTGAGGCTGGCTGCAGAGACATTTATAATATTCCCAATAGCATTAATGCTTTTAGTGGCTTCCTTATTACACTGCAAGACATCTGAGAATATCGTTCTCAGCTTACTCTTCTTGATATCTTCAGTTTATTTAGCTTAGTGTGCACATTAATTGTGTGAAGAATAAATAAGCAAATGATTAAACCACTCTCTGCTTCAATCGCTTCAGAGACAGATATATTTTATGCACCTTGCTGACATTCTGGTATCAGCCACAATGTTGGCCACTCTCACACATAGAGGATCCCAGGTGATATGAATAGTTCTTCAACTTGGACATGACAAAATTAAATTTAATGAAATTTTCCCTCTGGAGGGTATTCATCATTAGATCGATCCCACCTCTCCAGTGCGATTCTAAAACCCCTACTCCCAGGCTACAGTGGTAGCCAGTTTCCAAGACTGAGTCATACTCTTGGACGTGAATTGAAATAGAAAGTTTAATAATCAGAGAATTTAAAAATGTACCCAGTCCCTGACAAAACATTTTGTTAATAATACGTGTCAGTCCATTTTTTTCTGATGAGAATATCTTTAAATCAATTATAGCACATCTTTCAAAAGATACACATACTGAATTTCAGTTTTGTAGAAGCATAGAAAGGGGTAAGGAGGGAGAGGACTCGGTCAATAGGCTTAATCTCTGCCACTTGCTGATACTGAAAATTTCGGACTAATTACTTTCTCTAGGCATCAGTTTCTTCATCTGTAAGATTCTAATAACAATGTCTATGACCTTTCCACACACTTTACACACTGGCAGGTGTCATTTTTGTACACCAGTTTGGGCTACGTATGTATACATTTTAACCTGTACATTAATCTATTTTAATCTAATAAAAACATCTGAGATTTCCCCCTAGGGGAACAGACCTGCCTTCCCCAGGGCAGATTCCTACCCTCACCATTCCTTTTTCCATTCTTCCATTAGAACGTCACTTTCTTTGCCACACTCTTGGGGTTCAGCACTTGGCTAATGAGATAACTCTTCAGAGTAATGTATTAATAAAACACTTCTTCCTGATGAAATATTTCCACTTTTAACTGCAAATTATGATATCTTAATATTGTTAAATGTAATTAAATTGTTAAATCTAGTCTAGTGGAAAGCCTGTAGGAAAGTTTGGGTTCAAAAAGTGTTTGAGAATACCTTTAAAGTCCTTAAAATGTCCTCTGCATAGGTGGCTGTTTGGGGGGCCCATCATGACCTTGCCACTGGGGCTAAAGCCAACAAGATGCATTTCAGCAGAAGAGGCAACAAGTTCTCCATTTAGGTTCCAAACATCAAAACATTTTATAAACAGAGGATGGTACTTGTTTGAGCAATACTTACCTGCAAAAGATGTGACAGTGTTATTTTACCACAAGCTGAGAGTGTTTAAAAAGCTAACACAAAATTAGGTCAGTCACATTTATATATCCCCAATATGCCAATATCCTGAGACAATCTACAGTGACTCTACTGTGATGTCCCAATGTATCTGGATTAAGAATGCAGTATGCCTTGTCTGAATTGTCAAAACAAGCCAATGAAAGGAAACGTGTCCAATGAGACCCATCTTATGCAAACAGGGATTTCTAGCTTGGAGGATAGAATGTTAAAGAAATAGACAAATAATTAAAGGGCTCTTATAAGTAAGAGAAGAAAAGAGATGTTGCCTGTGATTCCAAAGAACCTAAGTCCATGTGCTAGAAACTACAGACACACCTATTTTGCTGCAACTGAGAACTTTCTATAAGTAAAGCAATAAAAAAGAGACATATTCAGTAGTTCGAAATAAATGCCACTTGGGATCATGTAATCTTTTAAAAAGTGGAATGGTATATCATGAAGAAATGACTTATTTTTGAAATTTTAAGGTTTAACATTGTTTTTGTCTCATGGTGGAAGGAAGGAAGAGAGGAAGGAAGGAAGAGAGGAAGGAAGGAAGGAAGGAAGGAAGGAAGGAAGGAAGGAAGGAAGGAAGGAAGGAAGGAAGGAAGGAAGGAAGGAAGGGAGGGAGGGAGGGAGGGAGGGAGGGAGAGAGGGAGGGGAGGGAAGAAAGCTGTTTGCTCAGCTGGCAGCTGGAGCCAGTGCTCTAGACTCTAAACTGATCAGGATTCCTTACTGAAACCACACCATCTGCCCTTTTCCTGAAAGTTCCCTCTGTTACCACCTGGCCCATATCTGCTTTAAATAGACTCTTTTACAGTGAAATCCTACTTAGAATTTAACCTATCTTTGAATAACAGACCATCACAAAGTATTAACCTTCCAAATTTTTTTTCAAAGCTTAAAATTTCTCATGTATATTTCATATTTCTTCCTCATATCTAACATTACTATTAACACAATTTCAGTTCCTGATAGCATAAAATTTGGCCAAAATAAGACAAGATGGGAGAGGCATGAAACATATGGATTTTTAATAGAACCATATTTTCTTGAATTTTATATTAAATTCTACTCAATTTCCAATATTCTACACACCTTTGTCAAATAAAATGTTACGTTTAAGTGTGCTTTGAATTTTCACATAATATAGTTTTGAGTGTAAGAATTCCCTGTTACATTTTAGAGTTTCAGGGCATTGACCAGTTTTTAGATTTTTAAGATTCAGAACACAGCATTGCCATTCTATGACTCTTAAGTCAACCTAGAGGGTAACATCCTTTATTATCCATTACCCTTTTTTGATGTACCTGACTAATTGTTTGGTTGTCTGATTTCTGCTTGCCTTACCTATTTATTCTTTAGTTTGATCCGTAACCTGAGTCGGAGCCAGGACATCTGGATTTGACTTGTAAAGATGTGACCTTGGGCAATTCACACAGCTCCTCTCAGCCTGTTTTCTCATATCCAAACCGGGATAAAGTTGTTACTCTTGTCTACCTTTCTGGCTTCCTGCAAAATCATCTGAGCTATCCTACATTAACATGCTTAGTGACCTGTAAATATTTCTAAATAAGCATAAGGCATCATTATCCTTGCACAACTATATGGGCAAAGAAAAATATCCCTATTCCATTTTCGAGAAGCAACCTGGCATTGGGTTCCTTCCCAGGTTCACAAGGACTCTGAAGAGGCAGTCACTGCTGCGACTGCTGACGGGCCAGGAGCCTTGCAGACAGATGGCCGTGGGGCCATGCTCCCTCATTCTGATATGTAAATAAATCCATAGTCATTTATGCACTTAGGGGCTCAAGCAATTTTCAGTGTGCAATAATGTTTCATAAATGTCTGCTGTCTATGCATTCGATGCACAGTGTGAAGAAAAATTAGTTAATATTTTGTTTTCTACATGTGCTATGTACACCTTGCACATAGAGAAACCTGAGAAACACCCGGAATTACAAGACCACTTTTTGATACGAGGCACTGTGGATTTATGGATGAAGCGACGGCACAGGGGTCCCGCCACTCTGAAACAATCCATAATAAAATGAATGGTGACTCCCTAAGTATGTTCACATCCTAATCCGCAGGACCTGTGCTACCTTACTTTACATGCAAATAGAGTTTTATTGATGTGATTAAGAAGTTTATCCTGGATTATCCAGGTGAGTTCAATGTCAACATCAGGTCTTATAAGAGGGAGGAAGGAGAGTTGGCAGTGAGAAGGAGATGACAGAAGCAGAGGACAGAGTGGGCAGGGCCACGAGCCAAAGAATGTGGACAACCTGGAGAAGCTGGGAAACCGGAGAAACAATTCTCCCCTACAGCCTCCAGAAGAAACCCAGCCAGTCCTGCTGACACCTTGATTTTAGGCCACTGAGCCTCATTTTGGACTTCTGGCCCCCAGAACTATAAACAAAATATGTTTATGTCATTTGTAAGCCACTAAGTGTGTGATACTTTGCTGCAGCAGCAATAGGAAACTAACATACCACCTTTATAAAAATTATTATATCTTTCAAATAAAATAGTTATTTTAGATTATCTCAAAGGTCTCTTTCAGTTCTGACGGGCTATAGACAGATACTGTCTGACACTTGGGAAAATCTGGTTGTTCTCATGGCAGTGTAGTTAGCAGCTACATAGGTATAGATGGTTAGTGCTATGCTGCTTCTAGAATTGGATTTGTTTGTTCCTTTGTTTTACATTATCTATATTTTGTTTCAGTTTCTGTTGCACTTATTTCTCTGTGGAAGAAAAAACATTGTGGCTTTTTTTTTCTGGAACAAGGTAGGAATAGAGATCGATGAATAATTGCAAGAAAGAGAGCCTTGGCTTCACAATCAGAGACTTGGTCTTTAGTCCCACCATTACTGGTGTATAGGCTTTTCCCCCCCTCTTTCTCCCTTTCTGCATTAGGGCCCTAGGGCTGCTATACAAATGACCACAAACTGGGTGGCTCCAAACAATACAATCTCGCACAGCCCAGGAGTCCAGCAACCCAAAAACCAAATTATGAGCAACATTAGTTCCTTCTGGAACCTTGGAGGGACAACCAGATCCACATTTGTTCCTAGCCTCTGCTGGTGGCCAGTGATCCCCGGCATTCTTCAGCTCCTTGGTGTCACTCCAGTTTCTTCCTCTGTCATCACATGGCCTTTTTCCCTGTTTCCTCTGTGTCTCTGTTTTCTCTCCTTATAAGGATACCAGTGATTAGATTTAGAGCCCCCCCTTAATCCACTGTGGCCTCTGCACTTGCCAGGGTTCTCCAGAGAAACAGAACCAGGAGGATGGATTAAAACATGCAGAAAAGATTTATTATAAGGAATTAGCTAACATGATTATGGAGGCTGACAAGTCCCAAGGTCTGCAGTTGTAACCTGGAGACCCAGGAGAGTCTACGCTGTGGCAGCTCCAGAGTGAAGGCCAGGGGGCTCTGGATCAGAGGAAGCCCAATTTTCCACTCAAGTCTGAAGGCGGGAAAACCAATGTCCCAGGTAAAAGGTAATCAAGTAGGAGGACTCCCCTATTATCCAGGAAGAGCAGCCCTTTTGTACTATTCACACTTCCCACTGATTGGATGAGGTCCTCACCCACATTAGGAAGGGCAATCTGCTTTACTCAGTCTATCAGTTTAAATGTTATACTCATCCAAATACACACTCATAGAAACATCCGGAATAATGTTTGACCAAATATCTGGGCATCCTGTGACCCAGTCGAATTAACACCTAATGTTAACCATCACAACCTCATCTTAACTAATTATATCTGCAAAGACCCTATGTCCAAATATGATCACATTCTGAGGTTCCAGGCAGACATGACTTTCAGGGGTCACTATTCATCCCACCACACCCTCTCCATTTCCCGATCTGCAAAATGAGGGCTGGCCCCTGACCTGTGCTTCCCACACTACAGCTCTGCTGAAGAATTGTTCTGGAGGTTGACGCTGGGCCCTCCGTGGCAAGGGGTTGTGGGTGCTCATAAGGTTGGGAAATGCTGCTTTGAACATTGGACAGGTTCCTTTACTTCTGGCTCCTGCTGAGGCTTTGCTCCATGAATGAGCACTCTGAGTTTTTAGAAAAGTACACACAGCTCTGCTTTGCCAGGACTCACTCGATCATAGAAACCCCTGACCGCTTTACTTGGCACACCTACGAACACCTCCCAACCCGGAATCCTGGGAACCCGGTCTCAGGATTACTGACCTCCCAAGGACTCCTCAATTTCCAGTAATCTGTTTGTACCAATCATTAGTTCTTCAACTTCCTTTTAAAGACTAAATTCCTCTTCAATTCCCAGCGTTGGTTTAAATTATCTTTATTATAATGTTACTTAAATAAGAATAAACGTAAAACTACCTATAAATCCCTTATGCTTCTGATGCTCATAGAACTATAAAACCCAAACAAATGTGCAAACTAATTTCAAAGAAAACCAATAAAATTAAAATTAGCAACATTAATTTAATGTCATATAATTTTGCTGGAATTATATCACTCTTCGCAATGCACATATGGTATGTTCTGTTCTGGTGTAGCTCAGCAAATCCATTGCAATGTGCCACAGGTGATTTGATTCTCCCACCAGTTTTTTCTATTTAGATTCCAGGAATGGTTTAACAGTTCCCAGTACTGCCATTTGTTTGCTTATAGTGGGAACATACCATTTTTTAAATTTCATATATCTCTGGGTTTTTTTTATTACTGGTAAACATTAGACAATTCTCCTTCATGTCAACACAATAGTAAACAAAAATAGACAAAGCTATGAAAATTGTGCATAGGTTATTAAGTAACCATACAAAAGCTTCAGAGTGTGTTTTTAAAAGAAAAACAGTCTTTTCTTTAGATTATTATCACTAGACTAAAATAGAAAATTTATATATACACACGTATACAAATATATGCACATATACATATATACACACATGTATGCACACACATACACATATATACCCACATATACAAATATGTACACTCATATACATTTATAGTAAACAAATGCAATAAAGGAACTGCAAATCCCAGAAATTGTTTGAAACGCAAATCCTTATTGTCCATTTTTAAAGTGTTAACTGTAGATACTTGTGATTCTCTTCCATGAGCCTAAACCTCCTTTGGAAGAGAGGTACCTTGCTCTTGCCTTCCATTCTCTTCCTAGGGACAAAGGTGTCAAAAATATACATGAAGATGATGTCTAATCATAAGCTTAACTATTTACTTCTCTTTAGGAGGAGGTCATGGCCGTGAAGTTTTCCTTTATGTAATTTTATGTAAACATCTGTGTACAGCTCAAAGTATTGTGTGGCTTCTGCAAACTCACAAGTTAACCTTCAGGAAGAACATTTAATGATGTTTAATGCTCTTCCCCAAACGCTTTTCTGAGGCTGCCCTAACCATAAAGAGATTTCATTAATTCAGACTAACCAGGCTATGAAGAAGCCAGTATGAGTTAGAGAAGTCTGAAGTAAATTTTGTCTCTACTATCTAGTAAACATAATTCAAACTAGCATAACAAAGGGTTGAGGCAGAGGTCCTTAATGGGCTGCTTTAATGAACAGGTAAAAACAGTTTTAAATTAGCACAATGATTGTGTTCTTGTAAATTGATTCTCTACTATTCTAATAAGTGTTTTAATTCTCTGCAATCTCGTTTACCCCAGGAATTTGCTAAGAAAACTCTGGCTTTCATAGCTAGAGTAGAAGTAACATTTAGCTCAGGCTGGTCCAAATGAGATCGGGTTTCAAATTAGTAGCAGCTGATTTAATTAGGTTTTACTAATAGCAAGTCAGGAAAATGCATTAACTCACTTGGCCCACTAGGGGTTCCCTCTGTGTGTTGACATTAATTCTGACATTTACTTCATTGCCTCTTGCTTCCCTCCTGACTGTCTTCTCACTGACAACAGTGTGAGGAACATTTTGACAAAACTCACTCAACATCACCAGCACTGCCAGCTCAGCAGATGGTGTATGAGTGGTGATTTAGCTGTCAGTCCCTATGATGAGATTAGAGGGTCACCACAAGGTCACCCTGACTGAAATTGTTACTACCCTTTTGTACCTGTCCTGAAGAAGCTGTCACATAGACATGCTCACCATTGACATTATTTCTTGAGGACTTTCAGAGATTTTGTGCACTTTTGATAACATCACAGTATCACTTTTCCTCTCATCTTTCTGTTATCCACCTACCTGATGTACCTTAGCGTGGTGGGAACTATTTGTTTCAACATGAATTTCATAAAGATATGCTTTGCCTTGCAACTAGAGGCAATTTTGAGAACAAAGGTTACTTTTTTTTTTTTTTTTTTTTTTTTTTTTGCCCAACCCCTACTTCCATCCCAAGCCCCTGGCACTGTTGTGAGCAAAGAATAATAAATGCTAAAAATCCATTGATGAATAAGCAATACTATTTTAAATAATTAAATCTCAACCCAATAAAACTATATACATTGGTCATTAGCAGTTTTTTTCACCGACTAGACAGTGAGGTTCTGAGGGAATGGGATATGTGACAGGGGATTTTTGACGGGTTGTAAAGTTTTCTGGACTATGGAGACAGTAAATGAGCATGTGGGAGCCAGCGGGAAGGGAGACATGAGATTTGGCAGGGAAGATGAGCCTCCTCCTAATTCCCATTTTCCTTTGGGCTGGGACTACTCGAATACCATGGCGTACTAGGCCAAGGCAAAAATGACCGAATAAACTCAACTCCTGCTGTTTTTCTACCGCAAATTACTCTCTGCTGAGAATATGAGAATACAGAGAGGAATTGTCTTCATTTACAAGACTTCCACGGGAGCCAGGCCTGGGTGTGAGGCAAACACATCAGAAAACATGGGATTGAATTCAGGTGCTTTTCACATAAGAAACCAGCAGAACATCTGTTTTTGACACTACTGGCAGGTCATGGGCAGGCAAACGTGATGAAAAATTATTGTCCTCAGGTAAATCAATCATTTTATTTCCCCAACTCAGTAATTAGTGTCATAATGTAATAGATGTCAACAAGCTCCCCCAACATTTTTGTAGAGGAGAAAATGGCCTCCTGGTTGGAATGATCTGATCCAGTTAATAAAGGAATTTTTAAATAATGAGTCCATGCTCTGGAAACAAAAGTTAAATGACTTAAGAATCACCCTATGTTTTTGTGTTGTTCATTGAAACCCCAGGACGTGGAGAAATAGCTGGGATGATGGGGACAGTTTTCCTAGAAACAGGGAAGGGATCTTCCCTAGGCCCCTTCCCTCTGCTTGGATGTCCATCAGCCAGAAAAGAAGGTACCACAGGGGAAGCCACTGTCCTCTGGGATGGCCCTGAAATATGTTGTTGGGAGCTTGGGGGTAGTGAGTGGAAGACAGGGATCCTCAGCCTTTACTCGTCTAAATACTACCCCCATGACTTTGGGAAGGCTATGTAAGCTTGCCAATCCTGCTATGGGGTGAATATTTACGTCACCCCAGAAATCCATCTGTGGAAGCCCCAGCCTCTACTGTGATGGTATATGGAGGTGGTGCCTTTGGGAAGGGATTAGATTTAGATTCTGTCATGAGAGTGGAATCTCATAATGCGATTATTGCCCTTAAAAGAGGAAGAAAAGACACCAGAGCTCTGTCTCTCTCCATTCACGCACACCAAGGAAAGGGCATGTAAGAACACAGCAAGAAGGTGGCAGGCATTAGCTCCTATTATCAGAACATGTTATATTTTCTGGTTACCCACTCTACAAGCAGGTTTGGTGTTTCTACTAGGTGCCAGCTACTGTGGTACAGTGGAGGTGATGTAACAATGAAGAAAAATGTTCCTACCCTCTAAGCAGCTTTTCGTTGGCAAAGCTGGGTCCTGTAGCTATAAATAAAGTGACTCATCGAGTTCCTGGCTCCTAATCGCTGAAAAAATATTTTTAAAAAGGATGGGGGTCATGAGTAAAAATGATGTGTAGTATCATCCTGGAGAAAATTCACATTATTGGGAAAATTTATATTTAGGAGAAATTATTCCAACCAATCGCCAGGAAGGTATTTTCCTCCTGAACATAATATTGATAATCTTTACTAGACATAAAATAATGTTTATTCTATTCTCCTCTGGTTCTAAAAATACACAGCGCTCTGAAAGCCAAAATCTAATTTGTAATTTTCACAGCTGAATCACATCCATTTCCTTCCAAATTGGATATTAGTGGGCATAGCCACCAATGCCCAACAGCAGCCCAGCTCAAAGCCCAACAGCTCCCCTGGGGAGGGCCTGGAGGGCAAGGTTCTGTTTATAGCAAGCCTGGAAAAGAACATCTCTGCAGTAAGATATTCAATCAACAGACAGAAAGTTCACATAGAAGACCTTTAAGGTTCTTTCCAATCCCAGATTTCATCATGCTGGGAGACTTTTGGCTCATGAAACGTGATGGACACTCTAGATAGGCTCTGAATGGAAGCCAAGTGTTCTCATTTCCAACTTATAATTTTCTAAAGCAGGCTACGGTGGGTCTGGTCTACAGCGCAAGGAATAAAACAGTGTTGTCTTTCAGTTAAGAGGAATAGTTTACAGGGCCAACACATACGCAGGTTAGCAAACCATTTTACCCAAACCTACAAGGCCTCCTGTAAGCCTTATCTTACAGAATACAGAAAGACATACACAAAAGATATAGGAGCTGTCACAGCTGGAAAGCTCATAACAAGCCCTTGAGAGAAGAGTGGTCTCTTCAGGGACACCGCTCCCTTCTGATGGAGGGTCATGGTAGATGGAGAGGCAGCAACAGCCTCTCCTGACCTTCATTTTGGGCCCCGGACAAAGACTGAATAAAGGCCTGGAACAACTTTAAAGCTGATTGGGTAGTCTTTATGAGGCTAGAGTGTTCACTGGAGGAAAAATTTTTTTAAAGGTGGGGGGCATAGTGGCATGCTAATTAAAGAGCCTGTTTGCCAAGAGAGATTCTAAATTCTGATAATCCAAAGAATAGGCATAAATTCAAAGGACATACTTCTCCCTGCTAAGAACATTTTGATTAAGAAGAACAATATCTTTCCAACTAATCTCTGATCAGGGCAAGAATCAAGGGATATGCTGTTTATGGTGGTGTTTTTAAAGATCCATAGATTCTCAAACAGAAATCTATATCACATGGAGGTTAGGAGCAGGGGACTTGAACTCAAAACTGAGATTAAATCTCAGATTTACTCCACAGTAGCTGTGTGACCTTATGCCAGTCACTTAATCTCTGAAGTTTAGTTTTGTTTTTATTTTAATGATGTGACATCAATACATTCTTCAGAATGTCATTGTAAATGAGATAATATATTCAAAACTTAGCATAAATTTAGGTACTTAATATTACAAATACAGATCTGAAAGTTACATTAATTTAGAATAACATTAATCTAGAACATGATTAATTATATTTAATTCAAACCTTTTATACATGAATAAATCATGATTCAAAGAGGGAACAACTTGCTCAAGATGACAGCTAAGATATCTCAGAGGCAGAATAAGTCTTCTGACTTCAGGCCAGCGTTCTCTATTCAGCACCATGCTCACATACCTTGGGGTTATTTATATGACTGAAATACCCCTAATTTCCCTGTAGCTCTGTTCACATTGTTTGTTCCTTACTCAAGGGAACAAGTTCCCTAATTCTCTTCTGAGAACAGCTCTCATTTCCCAATACTCTATGACCTGACTGTTAACTGTTTCATCATTTGATCCCTAGGATTAAATGTGTGTTTTAGCTTAACCTTTTCTTTATTTCTAGGAGCAAATCACTGGCCATTCAGTACTGCTTTCAGGGAGTTCTCTGATATTTATTTATTGCAGTATCACCTTTTACAATATTGAGGACTTTTAATCCCTAGCCCCATCAGACTTGTCGCCATGAAATAATAGAACCACGTAGAGATGACCCTGTCCACTCCCTATCACACAACCAGGACATACATCAATAGATAATCATTTCATGATCTTCAGTGGGTCAACAGAAATTCTTGAATTAGAATTCAAAGAGTTAAAAATTTTCAATGAAAATGATGCCCAGGGATGTTGTGTCCCTGTACCTGTACTGTCTTCATGAACCCAGATGACTGACATGCCACAAACCTATGCCCTAAGCCCAGCTGTGGAGCTGCACAGGAAGAGGAAAAAGAGAAATTCCCTTTTTACAGGAGGGAAAGGTTCAACTTCCTAAGGATCTGTAATAATTTAATCCTTTGGAACATATAAATGAATTCTTTGGCCCAATTGTCAACTTATAAGTCCACTGTAGTTTTAGACCTATATCCAATCTAGATAAGGAACACTACCTCTTCTGTCTCAAGCTTCATGATAGGACTTTTTCCAGTGTGGGAAATTGTCTTGGGTCTCAAATAGGAAGGAAAATTAAGCCATTTGAATTTTGGATCACTTATTCAGCACCATAAAGATAAACTCATCATCTAAACTACCCAGAGAAAAAAATAGTTTTCAGTATACCTCAGTTTGTGAGTTTGAAAAGTCCTCCTCACTGTCCTCATTAATACCAAACTTGACAGAGATTAGTCATTATCAGTGGCATCTCTCAGAATCAGGCATATATGAGCCCATGCTTATAATAACCAGTTCCAGGAAGCCACACTTCATTTCTACATGAATGTCTCCTACACATCTTCAGTCCTGGGTTCCTTTGAGCACCAATATCCCACTTCCAAGCTTGCATTAGCCACCTGAAGATAAACTGTTGTTGCCTGAAAGTAATATATTTATATTTTCTCCAAAGTACTTCACATCTTAGAATAGGCACTAAATAAATACTTACTGCCTAAATTCATAAAACTTTCTCTTGACCTTGACATTCCCATTCATTGTTCCATCTTTCCCCCAGTTCACAATCATCATGAAGTCATTTTCTTTGACTCTGCCCTTTCCATGAACCCTTAAGTCCAATCAGTCACCAGTTTGTCAAATATTTCTTTGAGACACATCCACCTTTGTCAACACCCAGACTCAGGGATCTTAGTATTTTATGCCTCTTTATTGAACTCTTAGTTTCTCCCACACACTAATCTATCTTTAATCTATCTTTTTCATCTGTAGTTGCCAACCATGGTTTCGACAGCAAACTTCCTATTTCCCCAATCCTTAAATGTCCTGAAGAGTGCTTTCAGATTCTGGAGCTGTGGTTTTTAAGCTTTGCAAAGAAATGTGCAAGTCCCACAGAGGATAGGAGTGGGAAGCCAAATGGAAAGGTTTTTATGGCCTACTCATCCCTTCTTCTATCAGAGATGATCCTTTTTTTCTTTTTCTACTTTACATGCCAGGATCTATATCAGTTTACTTTAAAATGATTTCTACTGGCAAAAACAAGTTTGGAAATTAATGGCTTATGTATAAAAAGCAAAACTCCTTAACCTGACATTTAAGACTCTGTCAATCTAGCCCCACATACCTTTTCATTAAGAGCTCATTTTATTTCTCTTCAAGCTGGATTTTCTCACTGACTGTCTCAACAGGTCTTAGCAGCTTTCACCTCCCCCTCCCATCCCCCTTACCTAAATGCTGCCCACCAGTGGTAGTCGAGAGTGCTATTACTAAGCAAACTTTCTACTTCTCTGCTCTTCCGAGGCAAGGCAGAATTGCTCTTCTTAGGATCATGTGTAGAGTTCTGGCCAATGATATTTGAGTCTAAGTTACTTATGTCATTTATGGAACATTAATTGCCAGTTTTAGAGTGCCCCTCCCCCAAAAAAAGTCTGCCCCTCTCTCTGATATTTCAACTGGCTATTCTCCAGGTAGTGGTTGTACCATCAGCCTGGGTCCTAGAGTGAGGATGAGATTGAGCAGATCCTCCAACAATGCAGAGTCAATGAGAACTGAAGATTACAGTATTTTGCTGTGTATAATGCACTCCCATATATAATGCCCACTCATGTTTGTGCACATTATTCATAGATAACCGTACAATGTAATCCTTATACCTGTGTATGATGTGAATCTATTTTTCCCTCAAAAATTTGGGCAAAAAGTGCACATTATACATGGCAAATATATAGTAGTTGTTTTAAGCAACTAAGATTTTGTGATTACATTGTGTTACTGAGATCTTTCCTAAGTGATAAGTATGGGCTAAAATAAAATCCTTTTCAAGGTCATTTTTAACTAAATAATTTGACATTTAAGTCAATGGCTGACCCACATCGTTAAGCTACCTATTGGGTTGGCCAAAAAGTTCCTCTAGTTTTTTCCATACAATGGCTCCAGTAGTGTTAGTTGTGTTAAACTTCATTTAAAACGATTTTGTTAGAATATTGTGACAGCTGTCATCAGTGTGCATTTTTTTAAAAACTTATCAAAATTGTTGAATTTTTGTGAAGCCATTTTAACATTGAAAATAGAAGAAGATATGCCACATTGTCTGCATACTATGCTTTATTATTTCAAGAAAGGTAAAAATGCAACTGAAACACAAAAAATGATTTGTGCAGTATATAAGAGAAGGTGTTGGGTGCTGCGACAGATTGAATGTGTCAAAAGTGGTTTGCAAAGTTTCTTGGTACTACTGACATTTTGGCCAAATAATTCTTTGCAATGGGGTTGTCCTATGCAATGGAGATGTGTAGCAATACCTCTGGCCTCTCCCCACCAGAAGCCAATAGTGGGAGTTAGCCAACATACTCAAAATATCCAAGTGAATAAAGTCATCTGTGAAAATAAAGTGTCTTTTATTTTACAGAAAAAAAACCTAAAAGGACGTTTCGGCCAACCCAATATGTATATGCATAATATCCCCCGTATAAATGATAAACTCTTCAACTTGAACATTCCCTAGTATGTCTCAGCGTGGCAGGGGCATTGCACTGAGTGCTCCTCTTCCAGTCCCCACAGCTTCCATATGCTTGTCCGGGTGAAATTTGGTTAAATTAATATCAAGGAAGTTGTCGAAAGAAAAGTAACTTCATAACAAGAATTGAAAAATGCACAGCCTAAGAATTAAATATATATGTGTATGAGGAGAAAGCTAGTGCCTCAAAGACAACTTGTAGTTATTTATTCATTCACTCTCCCCTGTCTATAAGCTCCTTGACTGAAGACAGAAACTATGAGCTTTGTAAGGTCCATCAACTGTGGAGTAGAAGATGATGACCCCACTTTGCCATTTCTCACACTTCCATCATTGGTGACATCCAAGACCATGTCAACTTTTTTCTGTATACAGCTCCCAGGTCTTCAGCCCAAAGATGCTTAACAAGCATCTATTTCTGGATTTATATTTTGTTTTCTTTTTGTTTTTTTCTTTCAGTTATTCACAGAGAATAGAGTCCCTTCTATGGGTATATAAGATAGAAATAGAAAATCGGTCACTGCCCAGAAATACAATAAAGAGTTGATAGTAGTAGCTGATTGTTCCTTCATACTTTCAGTGTGCTAGGTATTGCTGTAAGCATTTTGCACAGGTTAATCTGAAGTATCTGGTGGTTAGTGTGGATGCCTGGGTCAGACTGCCACAACTTGAGTCCTTGGTCTTTAATTACTACCTATGGGCACGCAACCTCTCAGTACCTTGGTTTTCATACATAGGAGGTGATAATCATAAGAGTACCTACCTCACAGGGTTGCTACGATACTTAAAGGAAGTAACACATGCCTAAGCCTCCTGCATACAGTGTAAACTCAGCAAGTGCTGGGCTGGTGGTTTCATTATAGGGGGCCAGGCAGGATATTCACTCAGGACTTAAAGAATGCTGCAGATAGAAGATACAAAGGCAAGCATCACTGCTCACAGCTCTTAACATCAGGTCAAGAGAGGCCTATCAGGGATAGGACATTGGCTCCCATCGAGATGGAGGAATTGGTTCCTGACAGAGGTTCGTGCTGCCTGGATATTGCTGCTGCTGCTGCTGGTTCACATTAGAGAGTTTTTTTTTTCTTACTCAAGAGATAACTATAATACACTTGGCAGTTCGGGGCCTTTCATCCCAGACATTTATGGGATGTGATAACAACTCTCTTAGCATTTGTTTCCCACCAAAGTACGCCAGGCCATTCCTGGGTAGAGCTTTATGGGAATGTCCCACTGCTGTTAAACAGGATGAAAAAGTACCAGGCATAATATAATTCTCCAGAGAAGGAGAGAGGCTATGGATCTGACCTCTGATAACTGCTTTAGAACATGAGCAATTGTCCAGATGGGAAAGACAGACCAAGTAACAGGTCTGGGCCTCGGAATCCTGTTAGGAGATAGTCCCAGGCTGCTGCGTCATCTGACTATGTGGCCACAGCTTGTCAGTGATTCATTTCTCAGAACATCTGCAGGAGATAAACCAGAAGTGAGCAGCCCAACTTGGTCAGGTGGGTTGCAGACTTGGTTCATGCAAATATGAGGATGGCAACCTTCCAAAGGGCAGTCTGCAGAGAGAGAGAGGGGAAGAGAAAACCATCTCCCCTTCCCTCTCCTGCATCGACTGCCAGAAAGGTGTGGGTGTGTGTGGGGGGGGGGGGGGGGGGGGAAGTAGGGAGGAAATTCTCTGAATGCTGAATGGGAGCCCTATTATACAATTTGGGCAATTTGCAGTAGGAAAGGACATGAAATACTTTTGCAGTGCTTTGGCATAATATGTATATTGTCAGTTTAATTATATTACCATTGTGAATATTTTAAGTCAATAAAAAGTAAAAATATCTATATTACTGACTTATAACTTAATTTTTTCAATTAAGCTATTCCATGTTAATTTTTTCCAAATATCATAGTTCTACATAACATTACATGATTATAACATCATTTATTTAACCTCAGCCCCCACCCATGTTTGAGTAATTAGATTGCCTCTAATTGCTTAAAATAGCAATGGCAGAGATAAATAATTTTGAACATAAATCTCTACCATCATTTCCACCTACTTGCTCAGCATAGATCTCTAGCAGAAAAATTCCTGAGTCATACAGCATGAGTATTTTAAGGTATGTATGTACCTCCATATTTCTTTTTCGGGAAGGAATTTTATGCTTCCAAAACTGTGTGTGAAAGAATCTTGCTCTTCCAGGCCTCCTAGCCTTAATGATAGGTGGGTAGGTAGGTAAGTAGGTAGATGTGTGGACTTTATAAATTGTAAATGTCTTAGCTAAATTTACAAGTAGTTAAAGATTAATCCATATGAAACAACATTGTGTATGGCAAAATGTCACAAAGATTTAAACAGACTCTGAGTCAGGCTGGAACTAAGGCAGGAAGAAAATCAGTGAAAGTAAGAACAGTCAAGGAAGGCTTCAAGCAGCAGCTAGTCTTTCACCTGAATCTAAAAGCATGGTTCATATTTATACAGCTAGATAGGAAAAACATATGCTTATCTGGAGAGGACAAAAACTTGGATAAATATATGAAGTCAAAATGAGCAAAAAAACAAATATTTAGAGGATGGTTTGTTCCTAACAAACATTCATTCCTACATCCATTCATTCAAGTAGTATTTACTTGGTGCATATTAGGTACCTGGCAGTGTGCTAGGTGCTGAAATTACAAGGATGAATAAAACATAACTTTGGCCTCCAGATGAAATAACCTCCTAACCAGCCTCCTTGCCTCCAAGTTCAATCCACCCCAATCCATCACTAACACTGCCATCAAAGTATCCTCCAAAGTATAAACCTGTTTATATTTATATTATACCCTAGTTTTAATCCCCAGATCATTTTTACAGGATTGGGAAATTTCAGCGGCTCAGCCATGGTTTAGGATAAAATCCAAAGACCTTAATGAGGTTTTCATGGCTTTTCTCGGTCTCAAGGTGTCCTCCCTACCTCTCCCCCTACCCCGCCACATCCAGCTCTTCTCCCTCCCTCTCCAGAAATAATAAGCTTTTTTTCGGCGCCTTACACTGGTCAAATGCAGACTCCTCACACAATGACTAAACTCTTAGAATTCATGCATGCTGTTTCCTCTTCTGAAATACCCTCTCTCCTGCGCTCCGGCTCACCACGTGCCACCTACGTGACTCCTGTTCCTTTTCAAGCCATCAGCTTCGGAAAGGCATCCCTTGGCTCGGCCACATATTCTCAAAGCAGCTTCTCCTTCCCCTGGCACCACTGTCATCATACTTTATTTGCATAATTTCTTTTATTATAGCCCCTCAAGATTGTAGGCTCTATAAATAGCAAAATTTTGTCCTTTACCTCCTCTTCTAAGTGCCTAACATTATGTCATGCATGTAATAGTTTCTCAATTAATACTTGTTGACATGAATCTAGTTCATGGGGCTGTGTTGGTGCTGTTAACTCAAAGGTTAAGATTCAGGACATTGAATCATTAGCTCAAACACAACCAGCCCAGGTTCTGAACAGAATAGAACTCAGGCTCAGGAAACTGAACAGTAGCATGTCAATGTAATAATAATAATCTACTCAGCTTGAGCAATTTAGTTATCTTAAAATAAGTCAATTCCTATTGTATTGTTATGGATTATTATTCAAGAGGCAAGATCCAAACTGAGAGACTTTGGAGTAAGACAAATTTGGACCTCTATATAGCCCATCTCCACTACTTTCTAGCTGTGTGAGCTTGGGCAAATTACTTATCCTCTCTGAGCCTAAATTCCCTCTTCTGTAAATGGAGAGGCTAATGTCTCTCTGCCAAGGTGAGTAAATCAAGTGGGTAGAGCACTGAATACAGCTCTCAAACTCTCACATTCACTAAATACTCATATTTTTCCCTCTCTCTCCCCACCTTCCTCATGCCCCTCAAAGAAACTTAGACAAATCACTTCTTCCTGAGCTTTCATGCTGTCTCCTGTAAAACTAAGGAATTGAGAAAAAACAGTGTTGCCAAAACTGGTCAAACCTAAATATCATCAAGACAGCTCTGGCTGAAAATCTCCAAGGGTGGACCTGGAAGTCAGTTTCTTTATAAAGTTCGCCAGGTGATCCAGTGGCAGTCAGCCCAGCTCAGAATTGCAGTCCAGTGTCTTGGAAACACTAGCCTTTTCCAGCTTGAACAGGCAATAGTTTTTTGGGTTTTTTTCTTTCACTGCTTCTCACATGGAAAATGTTTATTCAATAAATCAGAATATGACTCACCTGGCTGGCAATTTTTGTTCCACCAGACCAAAACCATGCCATAGTTAGCAACAAAGATTAGCTTTACGTGTGTGTGCTGGGTGAGGGGAAAGAAGCATTAAGATATTTCTGGCCTGCTTTAAACACTTGCTTTGCCGACCGGCGTGAGCTGTACGCTACCCCCCCCCCCCCCCCAACAATGGGACTGTAGCAGCATCAAGCAGTGAACTGCCTACAGAAGGCGGCATTTAAAGTGAAGGAACCCTTTAGTCTTCTGCTGTTGTTGCATCGACATCAGTCATATTAGCAGGTTGGCCAATGGTCACTGACCTATTAAGTCAACATGAGAAGATACAGTCATTATGAATTCTCTGAACCAAGAAGAGTTAAAAAAGACAAAGTCTAGATGAGTCCAGAGGTTGATTGTTAGTTTAACAGAGAGCATTAATAGAATCAAAGCCTGTGAAGGAAAAAAAAAAGCGGGGGGCGGAGGGGGGAGTTGCGTGGCCACCTGATAAAACAACAGAAAACAAAAGAACAGACTGTGGCATGCAAGACATTCAAAGCCCATGGAAAAATCTGAACTCAAGGCCTGTGGTATTATATGACAAATTTCATAAACATTTCTTGAGCTCCAGATGTTGTATTATAAATTGAAGATAAAAATCTATTAAGGCAAAGCTCATCCTGTTGAAGAACTGTCAGTGTATCGATAAAGAAATCTAAAAAGAATTGTAATTAAGAACATACTCGGTGCTAGCTGCATTACACATGATATTATATTTAATCTTAATGATTCTGCATTTTGGATATTATCAGACAGGTTTGATAACTTACCCAATACCAGGAGCTAATATTAGGAAAACTGAACTACTTCTTTATTAGTAATAAATGGACTATTCAGAAACATCATAACATGCAGAAAATATTTCTATACATTTCTTTCTAGTTAATAATCAAAGTTCAAACATTCATCAAAGGAATATTTTCATTAAGATTATTAAGCCTGATAAGTTTCTCTGAGATAGCCCAGAAACTTAATAGTAACTGGAGTTTTAAGGTCAAAGATTCTGCTTCTTGAGATGATCATTTGGGTGTTAATGCTAGAATTAGTCCTTGCCAGCCACGTGAATCTGTTCTCTCTTCACTAAGCCAGAATAAGCAAAGAACTTTCCCCTTATTTATACCCATGTGTTGGGTAAGGTGACAGCCCTAACTCCAAACAGTCCTATGGAATGCTTGCTGGGCATTGGTAGACAAAGGACCATGCCAACAGGGCTGGAGAACTGGAAACAAAACTCAGGCAGTGGCTCCAAGAACAAAAATCCACATATTTTCTTTCTTCCTTTACCAACAAAAAAATCATCCCAAAACTAACAGTCTATCTGGGCTAGTAATTGGACATCCAAGTATTCACTACTCCCCCAAATCCTTTTTAAAAGTCTCATTGATAGAACTGGAAAGAAATTGAAATAATCTTTGCGTCTGATTGAAAACATGTTTCCTGATTCTCTTGGGCTTCCACGTTTAACAGCTCATTCCACAAAAACAATCTCTCTTTTCTCCGCTTGGCCTAGAAAGTTTCTGACATTACTGGTGCATTTTAACACACAGACTGTCCCCTTTGAATGTGACCTGTCATCACTGAACTTTGAATATACAAATCCAACCATCCCTTCCCCCAAATTAGCTGAACATATCTCTCTGTTTTGACTCGCATTAAATGGTTGCTACTGAACTTGAAAAGGTTGCGTTTCACTTCCTGGCATCTTTGGATAGATTGCAAATCATAACCGCACTAATTAGCACATGGATTTCTGGGATCTAAGTATGCCAGGCAAAAGGAGATGTGAAGTAGGGGAGAGAAGGAAGAGGAAGGGGTCACTCAGGGGAGAAAATGGAAGGGGAAAAGCATGGACAAAAAGAATTGGAGCAACCCTATTTTATCCTCTGAAATAGATACGTGCTGGAGGGTCAACTTCAGGAAAAGTCCTTCAGTATTAGCCTTATTTTTTGTTACTAAGGAATAAACACTCCTGTTCTTTCTTCCTAAATCCTCTTTTCCTCTTCTTTTGAATCATGGAAACACAACAGGTTTGGGGAGGTACTGAATTAAATTATGTCTGGCCTTGCTGTCAACCACAGTCAAGTCTACTGAAATCCTATCCATTATACAAATCAACTAGAAAAATAGGCCTTTATTTGGAAAATTTCTAAGCTAAATCTTGCTCTCATAGCAAAAATGGAAAATTACTATCTTTTTAAAGTATATGTGTGTGTGTGTATACAAGAGATATAAACACATACATATTTCGTATACACACACACACACACACACGTAGGAAGGTAGGAAAGGAGGAAAGGAAGGAAGGAAGGAAGGAAGGAAGGGGGAAGGAAGGAATAGATACAGGCATGAAATGCTTCTGTTCCACCAAAATACCAAAAAACAAAAGGGGCTTTCCTTGGGGGTGGGTAGGGAGGAAAAAACATCTCCCTTAGAAGTAACTTCCCATTCACCCATAAGTTCTTGAAAATGGAACCTTGATTCCTTCCCTAAAGCCTCCTCCTCCTTCCCTACAGGCTCAGGCTAATGCCATTCTCTCATTACAAATGTATTTGTGAACTAGCAGAAGAAGCAGACTGTATGCCTTGTTTTTAAATTTTGTCTCTTTGCTTTCTCTACCCTCCTCCACTTCCCCCCTCCTCCAGCCCTTCAAATAGCCCTGTCCTAAATGAACCTTGCAGGCTGGTCTGATGTTAAAAGAGAAATGTTTATCTTGGAGTGTAGAGATAATTGACAATTAGAAAAGAAGACGCTTTTAGCTCTTGGTCAGGGCACTGCGCTCCTGGACAAAGTGCTCTTTTCTTTGAAGCAGGGTGGAGTGCTGAGTGACTCAGGCAAGGATCTGTGCATGTTTACACTTAGGGCCTGCCAGCGCCCAGGACTGGAGCTTTCTGGGATAGAGTTCCCTACCAACTAGTCTAAAATAATATGAATATCTCATAAAAGATTAGATCAAATGATTCCATCTCCTCCGGGTGAGATTCTAACCTCTCCTCCCTGATGTGTTTGCTTTATAGAAATTGGCTTATAGAGCTAAACCCACATCCGACCCCAGCTTTGTTTTTACCACTCACCAGTGAAACATGCTATAATGAAAACTGGCTTTCTCCCTGATTTCAAGCTGAAAAATTAGGTAATTTATGGCTCCCCCCACCCCAATTATCATTATAGTATTATCTCAAATGTGGCTTGCTCTGCTGTAAATTCATTTTTATGTTTTGAAATTTTTATACTATTTTATCGTCAAAATCCACAACCATTACTCTCTCCGACAAGGGTAACTATTCTAATGTGTTTAATGGATTGTTTTTGTTTTTAATGTAGTCTTAAAATTAGGTATATTTTATTTAAATAGATGTAGTTTTAAACTTTTACAAAAGTTATTAAATTGCATGTGATTCTGTTTCTTGCCTTTTTCTTGCTATATTTTTAAGACCCATTTATGAAACTTTGCATGAATATAATCTATTGTTTCTATTGTGTTCATCTACTACTTCTTACCTCTCCACTGCTCTCTGTTGCTCACAAAGTCCAGAAGTGACTAAGTCAACCTTTCAAAAGAAAACTAAAGAATGAGAATTTTCCCTGTGATATATATTAAGACATACTACAAAACCATAATTAAAAACAGTACATTCAGGGGTCAAGAACAGACAAATAGACCAGTAGAGAGCCAAGAGACAGATTATGCATATAAGGAGACAGAATATACTCAGGAGAGTGCCATATACAATGGAGAAAGGGTGGATGGCTCACTAGGTGGTGGTGGGAAACCTGCCTCACTATATATGCAGGAACAACTAGAAATCTACCACCACATTCAAAGTTAGATCATAGATGAATCAAAGACCTACCTGTAAAAGGTAAAACTACTGAGTTATAATAAGGAAATATAAGTAACTTTGTTATGTAGGAATACAAAAAATTTTAAATAAAATCTCAAAAATGCAAATATAAGATAAAAATGATGTTATAAATAATTAAGTATTTCTGTTCAATAAGAACCACTAGTGGCAAAGTATTGATAGTTTTTTGTATTTACCACTTGGGTAGTGAGTAAGAAATTGTTATTGCTTTTCATTTGGCCTGTTCCAAATCCCAAAGAAGACTCATTCATTATTTCTTGTTCAAAATTGATGAACAAATCAGCCTTCATTCTCTTCAAGCTCTGCATGGTTTTATAGATATTGACTAGAAACACTTTATCTTTTCAATCTTGCCCAAACTAGTAGCCCCAAAAGGGAAAGACAGTTTTGGAGAGTTTCCTGCTTAAGCAAGAATGTGTGCACAGAGATATTTCACTTATTTCAAAGCATCAGAATATAGAAACTCATTTCTTGCCCTTCTGTCCCAGGCCTGATACTAAGCATGCATGAAATTCCTTAGATAGTTACCGAGAAAGAATTCTGAGCTTTCAGAACTAACAGAGGTTAGGAGTGTTGGTGACAGTGGAGAAATTGCTGAATTCAAGACAGTTTTGTCCTCACTTTCAAAACAAGAACGCAGAAAAAGGAGTATTTGCTATTTAAGGTAGCAAGTTCTTTCCAAGCTTCCTTGGCAGCACTGAAAAAATAAGAAAGCATTCAATCATAGGCACTGAAAGCTAGAGGGAACCACAAGGGATTAACAAATCCAGACAATTCTCCACTGCAACAAGGAAATGTGACAAAGACTTGCTTGCATGACTTGCCCAGGGTCACAAAGCTAGTTAACTGAGCGAGGGCCATGATGCAGAGTTAACTCTTTGCCCCGCTCCCATGATTCCCTGACTCTATTAGCCAGGATGTCTCGAAGTAGCACAGTTTGAGAGTTGCTCAATCTCACAGGGTTGCTGTAAGATATTTTAATTTTTTAAGAAAAACAGCAATAGTTGACACCTGTCAGAAACCACACAAACTACTAGCTCAAAGTAGTTCACAGTTTCAAAATTAGATTCTGTCACATTCGTTTTGGTGACATCATATTTTTGTAAAGCTGGGCTTTCATCTGTTTCTTTGATTAAAAGCAAGTACTGTACAAAAGTTGGTGTAAAACAAAAAATGAAGATGATGGTATTCAATGTGATTCCAAAGTCTGAGAATTTGCACAGGGCCAAACAAGTGTACCTATTCCATCAGAAGTAATTGTAGTTATTTAAGAATAAAATTATAATATTGTTTTCTTCATATAGAATAAGTTTTTCAAATGCCAACTAACTTGTTAGGACATAAATACTTAATAAGTTGTTCGGACCTAACTAGATTTAGTCTAGGAGGTCTAAGGAAAAAAAAAAAATGTTAAGATACAAAGGGTACCAAGAACCAAAAAAATTTCAGAACTTTTTCCCTTTTATTTAGTTGGTCAGAAAGGTAACCAACTACATAGTTGCAACAGTGTCTACTCAGAGCCCTTGAGACTGGGGTCTCAACTTCAGCAAAGCAGCTTATTATTGACCTGTTTCACACTTTGCACATTCCTGTTGCCGTGAGTTTTGAGAAAAGATTGAGAAGCTGGGGACAAATGAATAGAATCCATTGGTATGGTGAACAGGTGGGACTGAGATTAGGAGATCAAGGAATTCCTCTTATTAAAATGTTAGAGAAAAGCATGATACATTTATTCCTGATCAGAAAGATGATGCTAAAAATACACCACCAAGGAATACCAGAGGAATTGTTTAAAATAATCTATAGTAGCTCAAATGGAAACCTTCCCAAGCCTTGCCTCAACTTCTAATTTAGTCTCCTTCAAAGTATCTTTAGTTTTACCCTAAATACTCATGATTTAGGTTCAAAATCACTGGCCTTTACTGACCCATGGTTTGACGTGTTATTCATATCTGGTGCTGGTATTACCATGTCCTAAGTCTTTTAGACTTGAAACTTAAAATCATTTTGGCCTCCTCCTTCTGAATTACTCTCCATAATCTCTTCAGGCACTGAATCAGGCATTTTACCTGAAAAATCTCTCTCACTTCCACCCTCTCCTTTCAGTAGCTAGCTGAAGTAAGGAGAGGGTGCTGGTTAAGCTAAGTACAATAATGGCTTTTCTGAAGGGCATGTGGGTAGTGATATGAATGGAATAAAAGGAGTTAAGGTATTGGTGTCATCTACATGGAAGTGATATTTGAGGCAGCAAAAGAGCTCAGGAGAATATGTTCAGCAGCATAGGAAAGAGTGATCCCAGCAGAAGAGACAGGAAACCAGTCACCTACAGAGAACTATCATACAGTTCAGGGTCATAGTCACTAAAGGATGAAAGAGGGCAGGGGAAAAAAGGACTATCAAACATCAATCTGTGCTCACATATTATGGTTGTCAAGAAGAAAAGGAAAAAACATAGAAATAGAATTTCTAGTCTCTAAAAATGCTATCATCCAGGTGAGGATAGATAGAACACATTCACAGGACAATTTAAGAGTAATTCAGGAGCAAAGTCACCTTAAAGGCAAAATAACTACTCATTGGGGCCAACAGAAGAGAACACAAAAGAGGAATTTGGGGTTTCTATTTTTCTCCACATTCCTTTAAAGCCTACTGCGTGAGCTCCTTTGAAGCTATTTACAAGGTGTTTAAGATATGTATTTTGATGATTCTGAGCTCTATGAAAATTTGCCACAGATTTCTACAATCGAGTTATAAGAAGTTTTATGGAGTCATAGAATGTTCACACTCACCAGGTTCCCTGAAAAACTTGCCATCCAGACATTGCAAACTGATAGCTTACAAGCTCAAACATTATTCTCTTTTTTTTTTTTTTATTTTGATTTTGAAGCTTTCAAGAGATTTTACCTTTAAGTCTCTAACTTCTCTTGCACAATCAGGTGTCTGTCAGGGGCCGGCATGTAGGCATGGCAGCAATCAGCCGCAGCTGAGTCACAGGTGCCCCTTAAAGAAGACCCAGCCTGGCCTGGTGACTCACCGGCACCATGGGCCTGGCTCCTCGAGGGATTCTGGCTTTCAAGCCTGCTATGGTGCAACCCGCATGCTTTGGGGATGAAAAGCATTCTGCAACCCAGAATGACAAAAGAGACTCGCTCAAAACCCATTGCTTGCTGGAGGCAGAAATGGCCCTAACCTACAATCTCTTAACCAGATTTCCTTCTTTAGGATTTATGGAATGAGGACATTGTACAATAGGAAACACTAGAAAAAGCCCTAAAAGAGGAATAATTGCATTCCTAGGTCTATTGTTTATCTTTGAGTGACCTTTAGCAAATCATCCCCATGTCCCTCATCTATGCAGCGACAGTAATGACAAGTGTCCTACTTACTTCATAGGGTTGCAGTTACAATAGAATATTTTTAAATGGCCTCTAAAAATAAGAAAAACAGTAATTTTTAGAACATTGGAATTAGCCTAAAGTCATGGGTTCTAGGCCTAGTTTCTCTACAAGCTGCAAGTTTCTTAAGTTCTCCAGTTTCAAATGCAAGTATTATTTTATTTTCCAGGATCTTTGCAAGATTGACCTCATTCATCATTTCTTAAAATGTTTTTCTTGAACTAAAACCTTTATTACTTGGGCTGAACCCAAATGTGAATTAAACTAATAGAGAATGAAAATGGACTATTGAGCTGCATCTACTTTGTGGGCATGTCAGAAGCACACCAAGTTGTTGATAAGGTACTGTCATTTGAAACCCCAGCACCTCTGCTTTGGCACAAGGCAGACCTCATCAAGAGCAGAGAATCAGAGCAGAGCTCGGAGAGGAAAACAAGAGATATAAATGAAGGGAGAAGCGCTTCTAACGTGCTGAGTCAGCTGAAACAGCCTCCTGCTGAGCTCAATGGATCTTTTCTCAGTTGCCTGGAGTGTTGGCTGGAGGCTGCTTGGCAGTGCCTGCTGGGAAGACAATTTTTAGCCCATCGATTCATTTGAGCTGGGCAGTTTGCCCTGGTACTTAGGCACTCAGACAAAAACGTCCTTAATCACTGGCAAAACCTGGGAAGTAGAGAGGGCCAGTGGCTCAATCAGCACCCTCAGGCTGCTCAAAGGATGGTCTAGAAAGCTCAAGGTGCCAGTCACTGAGAAGTCACAGGAACGAAAGCTGGACTCTTCAGTCCAGAGCTCTAAATAACCCTGACCTTAGGGTCAGAGACATTCTAACTTAAGAGCATGGCACTCTTCCCTTCACCTTCAGTTCAATCGAGAGCAGCCAGGGAACAGGTTTGAAGGGCTCTGCTCACCTTGTCCACCCTGTATAACCGCGTGATCTATGCTGGGCCATCTCCTATATATTCCAGGTGTGCCTCCTCCAGGGAGCTTTCCCTGGCCTGCCTCTTTCTCCTTTTTGGGATCAGGCCCCTACGTAACCGTCTCAAAACCTTGCTCACTCACCGGTATTACGTCACCATCACAGCATAGTGTAACTGCCTCTTGTTTACCTCCTCAATAAGACTCATGTAAGACTCAGAGCTTCTATTTAATTACCAGTCTCTACCTCTAGCACCTACCAGGGTGCCTAATGTGTGAAACACTCTTAAACCCTCAAGTACTTCTGAAGGGAAGGAAAGAGGGAATTAACGAGGGAGGGAGGGAGGCAGGCAGAGGTGGCTACTCTGATGGAAGGGGGCCATGTATTGACTGAGGGAATGAAATGGTCCACCCAAGCTGGTCACCAAAGTACCCGAAAGCAGTACTAACAGCAGGATCCTGTCTCTGAACAGTCAGTACAGTCAACTAGAGGAAAAACTAACCCTGGAACCTGAGACTCAAAAGGCCTAGGTTTTACTTTCGACTCCACGCAGCAACTGCCTGACACAGGGCCAGACAACATGTGTGAGGTTTCAGCATCCTCACCTGTAAAGCCTTAGGAGGACCAGCTGAGGTCATTAATGTAGAAGTATTTTGGAAGCTTAAAGAGTCTTATAAATGCAAAAGTTTATTAAAGTCTCAATCACCACCATGAAAGGATTAGGACTACTTCCTCTCATCAAGTCATGATTCCTTTCTCCATCCAAACCTGAGGCCATATGACTCACCCAGGAAAAACTTCTAAAAGATTATATGTTCCCTATTTAGGAAAAAGCCCTTATGTTGTAAGTCAAGTTTTCTCATGTACTAAAAACTCCTGAAACATAGATTATGTCATATTTTAATAATACTGATAAGGACACCTTAAGCAAATACAATGTCAGGAAAAGTCCTCAAAACACACTCAGGTTAAATTTTTATGAGATTTTCTAAGGAAAGGCCAATCAGTTAGGATAGCTCCAATTTACAGATGGTGGAACTGAGACTCAACAAGGTTCAGTGACCAACTCAAGATTGTTTTGTAAATTTAGTAAGCACCTAGAAGAATGCTAAGCACAAGTGAAGTTCAAAAATATTTACAGAAATGTAGTGCTGAAAAGGATCTAAGAGGTAAACAAGTTAACTTCCTACATAGTGCAGGAAATCCTTGACAAAAGGATACACCAACAACTGACAGGTCACTTAAACATACTTTATTTTCCAGAAACAAAACCCTTTCCCATTAATCTTCTGTCTCAGATCCAGTTTATTCTCATATAAAAGAGATAATAATGAACACCTGTTTCCTAGGTTTTTACAAGGATGTAAATAGATAATGTATATAAAGTACGTAGCAAGAACAATTCCTGGCACATAACAAGTATTCAGTAAATGTTAGTTCTTATTACTCTTATTACTATAATTTTCACTTGTCTACTTTTGTTTTGGTTTCTGCTTTTTGTGTTTTCTTTTTTTCTGGATTCTCTCTAGTCTCCTGCACGAGACCCACTCACTGTTTCAGGGGAATAGAGGGAATCCTGATTTCATGATTCTCTAAATCATCCTCAGTGGAGTGTCCATTGTTGATCTTAATCTCTTTCTGTATCAAAGAAATTTAGAGATGTGATGAATCCATAGCAGCTGAGTCAAAGACAAAGCTTTTTGAGAAAGCTAGGTTGCTTTCTTCCAGAATCTGAAAGACATCTCTTTTGCAACTTCCCATTTAAACAGCTTGAGGTATAGCATCCAGCATCCTGAAAATGTAGATGAAATTCTTATACAAAAAAGTTTTACCATGAAGACTAGGTCATTACTTAGGAAACTCTGATTTGAAGCACACCCTATAAAGTGTCTTTTTTATGTTAACAAACTGTTTAAGTGAACATGACCCACTAGGTGGACAAGACCATACATTTGCATATGAAAAGAACCTATGGGAATTTCAACTTTCATACTAATGTAATTTTTTCTATTTGAATTTCATCTTCGGTACATTTTTAATGTCAATAATGTATTACTACAGTTGCACATGTATATATACATGTGTTAGTAAATGTATATATATTTGGAGTCCATGATCACAATTTTTTTATGGAAAGCATAGGTTTTAAAACAATTTATACAAACCTGAGATTAGTAGTTGTATAAAAGTTACTATATAATAATCTTCATCATTATCCACAAAAAAATAGAAAAGATATGCTTCTCTAGAAACTAATGTTGCCATTTTACTTTTTCCAATATGAACTTGAAATTTGATAAACCTCGTTTAGTTCCCTAACTCTCTATCTTTTACTTCTCCTTATAAAGCCTAATTCATATTTACTATGATCACTATATAGAGAATGGGTGGAAAATGCTAGCGATATTCAAAGGAAACATTCCTAAGGGCGGATGGAAAACCAAACCATAAATCCAAATGAAGACCTTGACATCCTTTACAGCAGTGGACCAGACCTTAGCTACCTCCGCCAACGCTTTCACAAGTTTTCATGGAATGAACAGAGACAAATACCAAGTGCCAAGTACCAAGTCACACCCCACTTCCTTTAGGCAATGCTGCCATAAGCGTGGTTCAATTCTCACTTTCAAGTCTGAGATGATTCTCAACTCACGCCTGCCCTCCAGAAATGTAGAAACAAGCTGTGAAAGACGTCTTCTCCATGCTCCTCGGGGCAGTGAATCTCTCCCAGAGACTGACAGGTATTTGGGGATTTTTCAGAGAATTTTCCTTCCCATTGGCAGTTCTCTTTCCTCCCCTGGTGGTTTCATGATGAAAGGCTATAGACTAAACGTTTATGTTCTCCCCCAAAATTCATATGTCAAAACCCAACCCCAAATGTGATGGGATGAAAAGGTGGGGCCTTTGGGGAGTGATTAGATCATGAGGGTGGAACCCTTGTGGGGGGGATGAGGGCCTTCATAAAAGAGGCCCCACAGAGGGGCTATAAGGGAACTAACTGGTGATGGAAAAAGTATAATAAAGATTAAATTAAAAATTAAAATTAAAAAAATCAAGTAAAAGAGGCCCCAGAGAGCTCCCTCAACCCTCCCACCATGTCAGGAGGACGCAGGGAGGAGGTGGTCACACATGACCGGGAAGCGGGCTCTCACCACACGCCAAAGCTGCTGATGCCCTTTAACTTCCCAGCTGCAAGAGCTGGGAGAAATAAATCTTCATTGTTTAGGCCACTTACATCGTGGTATTTTTGTTAGAGTACCCAATGGACTAAAACAGTAAACGTAGGGAATCAAGCCCCACAAACCTCTGCAAAGACACCTAGAGACACCAGAATCTTTTCAAGGGTACTTTGAAGAAATATGCTACCACCCTGACTTCATTCTAACAATTTCCTTGTGACCCAGCAGGCCTGGCAACCTAAATCATGGTACACTGAAAAAACATACCCTTTCACGGATGAATATCCAAGGCAGTGTTTCCTCACCATTTATGAGTCATACACCCTGCAGCAGCAATCATTCTGAATGTTCACCAAAACATTTAGCTTCCCTTCTGGGCACCAAGAAAACTATATTTCTCAACTTTTTAAAAGCTAAATGGGGCTGTGTGATGAGTTCTGCCCAACAGAATGTATGAAGGAGTCATGCAGGCCAATTCCAGATCAGGACCTAAAGTATCCTGCAGAATCATTCTTTTTCTTTTTTATTAACTGAATGGATGCAAAGTATCCCATGGAAGAGTCCAAAGAGTCTGTGCAGAAAGACAGATCACTGAAGAAAAGAAACTGAGTCACAATTCATAAAAGAATAAACTGATTAATTTGGATTTCATTAAAATTAGAAACTACTATGTAAAACACACCATTAAGAGGATAAAAAGACAAGCCACAGACTGGGAGAAAACATTTGCAAAATACTTCTCTAATTAAGGATTTATATCCAAAATACACAAGAAACCTTTCAAAATCAACAACAGGGTAATGAATGGCCTAACTAAAAACGAGGCCGAAGGGTAGCAGATAAATATATGAAAATATGTTCAACATCATTTGACACTAGAGGAGTGCAAATTAAAACAAAAATTAAATATTGGGTTGGCCAAAAAGTCCATTATGTTTTTTTCCATAAAGTAAAAGACACATTTTTCATTTTCAACAATAACTATTGATTTGGATATTTTTAGTACATCAGCTATCTCCCACAATTGGCTTCTAATGGGTAGAGGCTACAGGTGCTGCCAAATATCTTCCAATGCATAAGACAGCCCCAGAGCAAAGAATTATTTGGCCAAAATATCAATAGTACCCAGAAACTTCGCACACCACTTTTGACACTTTCATCCAGTCACAGCACCTTCCCATACACTGCACAAATCTTTTTTTGTGTTTCAGTTATGTTTTTACCCTTCTTGAAATAATAAAGCATAATACACCAAAATGTTCTTCCATCTTCAATGTTAAAATGGCTTCACAAAAGTTCACCAATTTGGATAAGTTTTTTTGTTTCATTTTTTTTTTAATGCATGCTAATAGCTGACACGATACAATCTAAACGAAATTGTTTCAAATGAAGTTAAAGACAATTAAGCACTAGTAGAGCCAACATACATCAAAAACTAAACTAATTTTTTGGCCAACCCAAAACTTTTGCATACCTTTAGAATAGTTAAAATCCAAAAACTTGTTCAGCGTTCCAGCCCGGGATGGCTCAGAAAATGGCAGAGTCAGGCCTGAAACACAGCTGCCCCAGCCACTCTCCCCGGAAGAAGCCTGACTGCTCCGCGTCCTCGGGGACCTCCGAGTTCCACAGGAACCTGCTGGGCATGCTGGGATGCAAAACACCTGGGTTCTTCCCTCTCTGCACCCTGACCCCTGGAAACCCACTGATCTTGCCACCTCCATAGTTTTGTCTTCTCTTGAGTGTTCCATATGGTTGGGGTCATATGGTGTTTGACCTTTTCAGGTGGCTTCTTTCAGTTGATAAGTGTGCGTTTGAGGTTCCCCACATGCTTCCACATGCCTCAGTAGCTCATTTCTTCTTGTTGTTGCATGGCATTTCAGCGCCTGGATGTACCTCATTTTATATATCTTTTCACCTGTTGAGAGGTACCTTGGTTGCTTCTGTGTTTGGCAGTTATGAATAAAGCCGCTGTAAAATAAAAATTTAAAAAATCCAAAAATCTGACAATACTAGTTGCTAAGAAGAATGTAAAACAACAGACACTGTATTTCATTGCTGGTAGTTATAGCCAGTTTGGAAGATGTTTTGGCAGCTTGTTATAAAGATAACCCACTTTTGCTGTGGGATCCAATAATTGCACTCCTTAGTATTTACCTAACTGAAAACTTATGTCCCTACGAAATCCCCACATGAATGTTTATATTAGTATTCATAATCACTAAAACCTGGAGGCAGCCAGGAACTTCTCCGGTAGGTGAATGGATAACTGAACTACAATACATCCATATCATGGAATGTTATTTGGTGATAAAGATGTGATCTATGGAACTAAAAGGAGAGGCGTTCATCTTGGATACACGTTGCCGGTTGGAAGAAATCAGTTGGGGGAGGAGCAGCTGCTTACTCTTTGGTTTCAATTGTATCACGTTATGGAAAGTGCAGAACTGGTGTGGTGGTAGAAAGGTCAGTGGTTATGAAGGGAGAAAGTTTAGAACAAATAAAGCACCAGGGATATGTTGGGCCACTGAAACAATTCTCTGTCACTGTAAAGGTGGATACATAACACAATGAATTTGTCAAAACCTATAGCCTTTTACAGCACAAAGAATAAACCTCAATGTATGCAAATTTTAAAAACCTAACTTAGGAGGTCAAGAAATCTCAGAATGCAATGTGGCAAAACAATCTAACTGTATTATAAAATCTGAAACAACCTCACAGATGGGAACAGGGGCCAAAGTTACTGACCCAAATAACTGCAAATGAGTGCAATCTGTAAGAATAAAGGCAAAAAAATAAGTAATAAAAAACTGACATAAGTACCAAACTTTGACTGATAAACTTTTCACCTGATACCATTACAAACAATGGTACAATTAAGAAAATGAATGGCAGCTGGGTGAAGCTAGGTTTCTCATTTTTGGAGTGAGAGGTTACAAATAAGAGGAGGAGACTAGAATGATCCATGAATTAAGAGTTTGAGACATCAATAGGAACTTATGTTCAGTGTAATACAGACACAGATGGTTCCATATTAACAATTTATTCATATATGTACATACACAAATATTACTTTGCTGTCAGCTGATTCAGTAGCAGTAGCATACCTAGTGCCCAGATATTTTCTACTATCATTGTCCAGTAAAAGGAACTGGGGTCCCTTGGAAAACTGACCTATTCTAACACTGAGGCAAGAATTATACAATATGATCTTGGAGCATCTTGATGAACCAGTAAGACAGTGACCAAATGAGAGGTGGGAGAGAGAGAACACAGGGAGGAAAGGGGGAGGATCAAGTCAAGGAACAGGTAAAAAGGACCCAAGGACAAAGACAATGGTGGGAGAAGATTGAATGTGGGAGGTGGGGGATGGGTAGGGCAGGCGAGAGTAATGAGGGAAAAATGGGGACAATTGTAATTGAATAACAATAAAAAAAGAGAGAAAAAAAGAAAAGGCAAAAACAATCACAGTAACAGGACTAAGAATAAATAAATAAATGCAGGGAAAGGGACAAATCTCCCTTCCGAAAGAATGACAAATAATTTACCAATGTACTGCACCCTGAGAAGAAGTGGAATGTAACGCCCCATTAATTAAGCATTTGGGTGCACATAGTAACTTCCTTCCAAGGAGCACAATGAGTATGGAGAGGGGGCTGGCGAGGGAAGAGTTACTTTGCAGTGGAGAAATACAGCACACACTACCTCAGCCGTGTGATGAAGGTGATCGCCAACATGTCATGTTGAAGAAATGTAGGCTTGATATGCTGCAATGAAAATGGCACTTTATCTCTATGATCTTCCTCCCAAGTACTCATAACCCAAGAAAAAGAAGAAAGAAAAAAAGAGAGAGAAAGAAGAAACTGAGTCATTAATTACTCATGTGGAGTCAAACGTGCTTTCCCAATCTCCCAGCTCACTGGAGCTGATCACGCATGAGAAGTAAATCTTAAGCCACAGAGATTTTTAGAGTTGTTTGTTACAGCAGCTAGAAAGGCTGACTAATACAGATTCCTTTCAAAATATGATGAAAGACCTGTTCTTTCTTAACAGAACAGTAAGAAGATGTCCATATCTACAACAGCTGGTGTGCAGCTTTGCTGGGAGAAATCCTGTAGCCAGTGTCCTCACAGGGTCCTACCTATCCCCAGTGTTTCTCTGAAACTCTTCCATTACATCCTTTATTTTGAATAATTTGTATTTTCGGTTCGATTGATTTAGTAGTTTCCCTCTCATCATGGCCCACATACTTTGAAACCCACCTTATCTCTTGGTCTCTAATTCCCAGAAGGACAGACGAAAGGAACATGGCAGGCAGTAGCCCTAGGGGTCCATAGAGGCCAGTAACGCGGAAACGTTCTCCTTCCAAATTGGAGAGTCTGACTGAGCTTTTGGAATTGTATTATCCCACCAGCACTGAACTTAACTGAATGGATTTTGTAGCTTCAACTATGCCAATAAAACATCATTTTCATAACCTAACCTCCCCCTTATACATTCCCAGGCCTGGGTAGGTTATGAAGTTGTACCTGCTACTGAGAAGCAAATAAAAAGCAACCACACTCCAACACTAACGCTGCCACGTGTAACCTTGATGCTGCCTATAGCCAGGCTCACCCTTAACTTCACTCTCCCCTCCCTTCCCTTTACTCACCTTGTATTATAGTCACCACCTGCATTGCCACTTTCCTGTCGCCATGTCCCCCATGGTAATCGTTGGTATGCGGTAGTAAAAGCAGTGCTAATATCGTCATTTTGGCTGCATTTTTTAAAGAAATGTGTAGGATGTGCTTTTGAAACTTTCCCCATGTATAATTTTATTATATGATCTCTAGAAATAAATTGTGTATTTACTTATATATCCGCTTGTTTGTGAATTACTTCATTTACTGCTCATCTAAGCAGTTTTCTTAACCAGCAGTCACAACACAGCCCGACTGACTAACTAAACCACAGTGGCTAGAAGCCCTGATTTTCCCAGATTCCTCTCCCCCAGCGAGGAATCACCAGACAGGCTTACCTATCTCCAGAACCAGCCAGACGAGTCAGGGTCATCCACGGCTTCCAGGCCGCTGTGGCTCCCAGAGCCCCAGAGGGGCTTCTCTGAGTCCGGTTAGGTTTTCTATGCCAGGTGCTGCCTAAGGAAATGAAAATGTGTCCAAGCCCTTTGCTCCTGGACCCAGGACAGATCTGCAGCACCTTCTGCGGCCACCCCTCTGACGGATAACCCTTTCTGTTGTACAGCCCTCCTAGAGATCGGGGCTGAGAAGGAATAGTTACAAGAGGGAGAGTTATGAACCCAGAAATGTAAAAACTCAGAGTGATGCAATCCTTAGCTCATAGACACACCCAGTCACCCTCACCCCGAAGAGCTGGGTCAGGCCAAGCCCCAGCTCTCATTGCCATACTGCCTTCAGAGCTTCAGTTTCCTGACAGGTCTTCACAGGTGGCTCCTCAACCCCTGTGTGCACTCATTCACGAAAATAAACACATGGGAGACAAGTGCCACTTTGTTTTCATTACCTGGACTGTATGGGAGCCCCAGCATCGGTGCAGTTAAGGTAGTTCAGTAATTATCACACACTTACATAGCAAATAATAGACACAAACTGGTTGTTCAATTATGAGACTTTCTTCAAGCTTCTTATGAAAATTACTTCAAGTTTTAAATCATCCTTTACATTTTTATCCTCGGGAAAATTATGCTTACTCATTTATGTATGTGCCTGTGCTTAAGAATATCACTTAGTCCCCGTATGCTGAGGAAGAAATCATTACCCAAATGGAAACAAGTCAGAAAGAAAAGTTTTTCTTCCAAGTGCATTTATTGTTGAGTGTATTTTTATTCCATCTTGATAAAGAGAAAACTAGCTTTATCTACCACACTGAAATTCTAACCACCAACTCTTTGCCTTGTCCGTATAAATGGTTAATTCCTGAATTGATACTACTGATACTAGTAGTTTTATTTTTCCATGTCTCAAGGGTTTGAACATGGTATGAAAACACAAGTGACTATTAAATACTATATAAAAATATATACATAAAGCAATGGTCAGAAAAATGTTAGAATTTCAGTGATCTCACACCACCCACACCTCACATACTATTAAGTATAGAACATCAAGAGGTCACATTACTTTGAATAGTAATAAATATAGCTTTTGGATTAGTAATTTAATTTTAATTCAGAGTTGAACATCAGCCTGTGGTGTTGCAGTGTTTGATGAACTTACTAGTGGAATAGAAAACATTGTATGTTTCCTCTGGGTCTTAGTTAGCTTCCAAAATAATTTGGAAAAAGAATGTAGAAATTTATATATTTCTTTGGTTTTCTTCATCTATTCAATATTTATTGTGTAATAAAATGATACCAATGACTTCTATTTGTACAAAAACTTCCTAATTTTTAAAACACTGTCATATCCATTATTTTACCTGCCTTTCTAATGTCCCTGTGAAAAGTAAACCAAACTTAATACTGAGTTTTAAAATGAGAGGAAAGAAGTATAGGCAGGAGTCAGGAGGCTTGTTAAAATCAACACCAATGGAAAATTAGAGTCTAGAAATTAGTTCTATGAAATCTGAGCAAAGTCTCCATTCTCCTCACCTTCTCTAAGCCAAATAGGCCAAATTTGAATCAGGCCCTCACTTCCTGAGTAAACTGGGAAATTAGTTATCATTCCTAAGCCTCAGTTTCCTCCTATGTAAAAGGAAAATTTCTCACAACTACATTAAGGTTTTTGAGAAGATGTATAAAAGAATGTGTATATAAAAATACCAGACCATGTGTAAGTCCTCAATAAATATTCATTATTTTCCTTCTCCTTTGATTATTTCCAGAAAGCCCCAGCCACACCATCACAGTTCCGCTGAATATGAATCTCTGAAAAACCACACTCAGGATCCATCTGGAACTAGGAAGAGACTAAGCTGGGAAATCATATTGGATAGGAAACACAGTGGAGGGTTTTCATCTGCTGGGAAGTTTTGACACGTCTCTGAACTCCCGTCCTGTGCAGCTCCATGAGATAGCTTGTTGTCATATGCAGGTCTCTCCAGGGGCAGCCTGTCTAAAGATTCACCCCTCTCACTCTACCTGGTCAAGGATGCTCTTGGCAGACATCACCCTCGTTGGCTTGATTGAAAAGACCCTGTGGCTTAGCCGTCTAGGGAGAGTATCATTTGACTTGGGGATGAGCCCACACAGCTACAGGGCATTATGTTAGAGTTCTCTGAGATTTCAAGGTGCCATATAATCAGAGGAGTCGGTGTACAGAAGACAAGCACTGGCCAGGATGAGGGAGACCAGGGTCAGAGCCATAATCAAATCTAAGTGATGACTCAGTAGGGCCTCTTCAGCTCTCTGAGTTTTCCATTTTTGTGTACCCAACAAAGGGTATTAGACCCATCTGTATAACCCTGTGACCCTCTGATGCAAAGGGGCCTTGCACCTTTGGGCCCAAGGATGTCACGGAACAAAATCACGCAGAACTGAATAAAGGTGCAAAAATGTCATGGGAAATCTAAGGTGGTAAAAGGATTAGTAGCATCTGTCATTTGTCAAGGTGTGAACCGGTGCCTGAAAGACTTGTCAGCCAGCCAAGAAGAGCATTGGAAGAAGCCCTAGATGTGATTAGTAGATTAGAAGAGGGAGTAGAGTGAGAAGTGTGGGAGAGGGAGGCAGAGGCAAGGAAACCTTCAAAGAAATTTGAGAGACGCCTGAGGAAACAAAACCAGGCAAGGGGCCAGGAAGCCCCTTCTGAGGAGAAAAAAAAAGTGCTTTGGCCACAAGGAGGGAAAGGTTTGGCTGCTTGCTTATTCAAGGTCCCTCCTTCCTTCCAACCATCATGCCATTCATTGCCAAGTTATTCATCCTAATTCACACTAATGTGCCCGAGGGATCTTATGAAAGACTTTGTAAATGAGGTATAATTTGATAGAGTCTTAAGAGATGAGTAGGAACTCATAGGGGTGGGCTGTGAACTCCAAGCAAAGGAAGGAAAGAGAGCATCTATTTTATGAAGCAGCTCTTTTGTTGCAGATGAGCTAGGTGCGCTGCAGGCATCTCATACAAAACCACACAACGCCATCAGGAGACAAACACTGTCCCCCTCTTACAGCTGAGAAGGAAGAGACTCAGACAGGCTGAGTAATTTACCCATGGTTACCGGGCTCCTCCTTTTAAAACCTCCTAACTTTGAAACCTATTCTAAGTTCATTTTGCAATTTCTCCTTTCCCACCATGGCTCTCAACACATATAGAGACACAGAGCGCAAAAGAGTAAGTTTTATATATTTATATTGTAAAAATGTTTATTATTTTTTGTAATTTTATTGTTCAGATACATTTGTCTCCATTTTTCTGCCACCACTTTCCCCTGTCCCACCCACCCCCACCTCCCAACTTCAACGCTTCCCTACTTTGGCTTTGTCCATGGGTCCTTTAAAAATGTTCCTTGACTTGACCCTTCCCCTTCTTTCAACTGTTACCGCCCTGCCTCCTCCCCTCTGGTTATTGTTGGTTTCTTTTCTCTTTCAATGTTTAAAGTTATATTTTTCTTGCTTGTTTTGTGATTAGGTTCCACTTACAGGTAAGATCATACAGTATTTGTCTTTCACCCCCTGGCTTATTTAACGTAGCATAATTCTCTCCAATTCCATCCACGCTGTCGCGAAGAGTAGTAGCTCTTTCTTTCTTCCTTTCTGCTGCATAGTATTCCACTGTGTAGATGTACGATAGTTTGTTTGTTTGCTAGTTTGTTTGTTTGCTTGTTTGTTTGTTTGTTTTGAAGGCACTGTCTGTGCTTTTTCTGTATGAACAGAAGTACGGCTGGGTGGGAAGTGATAGGCGGAGATGTGATCCAAAAGTCAAGTTGATGCCAGACTAGAAGAGGTCTTCAGAGTTTTATTGTAATCTTGTGGACAAGAGGACACCACTAAAGTTTTGAAAGGATGCAAAAGACAGGCCAGTTGACAGCAAACTAGTCTGATATCTTTGCACAGAGACTGGTACTGCCTCATAACTTGTTAGGTGTTTCCTTAATATTATCAGACTCACTGTTTTTCTTGAGAAATATCATCATCTGGAATAGGTTTAGGTCTTTCTGGGTGATCTCGGGTATCTGTGATTAAACTTTTGGGGTCTGTCATTAGGATAGTAGGTCCAGAGGTTAAAGGTGTCAAGCCCATTCCCCCAGGCCAAGGGAGTAAGAAATGTAATTGCAGACACCCTGTTTGTCTCACCCTGCAGACTCCAGTCAAGAGAATACTTTCTTTATATTTTTTTATGAAAAGTAGAGACATTTATTGAAGAAGATACAGGAATCATTGTACATAGAACAATGACTCCTCAGTTCCCCTACAAAGCAGGCACCTTGGGACCTCACACAGTTCACGCAATCACCATCAGCTTCCTCGTCATATTTTCCTGAATCTCATTAACGGTCTGAAATCTCTTCCTTTCCAAGGTGATTTTAGTTTTGGGAAAAGCCCAAAGTCACAGGGTGCTAAATCTGGGCTTTAGTAGGGCTAAGTCACCTGGGTGATTTGATGTTTCACCAAAAAACTGCACAAGATGTGGGGCATGAGTGGGTGCATCGTTGTGATGAAGCTGCCAATCACCAGTTGCCCACAGCTGCGGCCTCCTGAATCATCTGACTAGTTTCTGTGGAGGGATGTTCAAACTCAACTCAAAATCTGATGCTGATTTATTACCATACTCACTCAGTCATTTTTTGGGGGGGTGGGGGGTATTTTTTATCATTGTTTTGTTATTCTATTACAGTAGTCCCAATTTTTCCAACTTTGCCCTCTTCCCATTCTCCATCTTTCTCTTCCCATTCCCCATCCCCAACCCTCACCCCCCAACCCCCGATCCAGTCAAATCCCACACTGTCAAAATGCTCCCTTTAAATGCAGGTTTTTCATGCGGACCTCTTCAAGAGGGCTCCAGACCCAGGAGTACTCAGAGAGTCTTCCTTTCCCCACTGGAATTTTAGACTCATGTTTCTTTCATGTTTCATAAAGCATACTCTCCACTTTATAAACCAAGACCAGACGGTTGTAAGTTCCATTTTTTTCTACCATGCTCTATACAAGAAAATTGGAAGCTCATGTGTAAAAAAAAATAAAATAAAATAACAATAATAATAATTATGGGACCAGCGCCACATGACAGCAGCAATAACAGCTTTCAAAATCCTTTGAGTGTAAAAGTCTTACTTGTTTTATGAGCCGACACATGGAGCTAGTCTTAAAAATAAAAAATAAGAATGGTTTCTTGCAGCTCGGATTTCATAAGAAAAAAAATTGCATCTTTAATTAAGATTTATGGGCCTCAGTAGGGCCCAGCAAGAGAGAGAAATGGCTCAGGAGTGTAAAAACTAACAGTTAAAAATGGGGAAATATGATTAAGGGCCTTTAATTCCTCCTGCCTCTTTTGCAGGACTTCCAGTGGCCCCAGGCAAAAACAGGCACTTATTGTCTTTAAAACAGCATTATTCTTGGCATAAAATGTTTATGAATCAAGATGAAACTTGTAAGGAATAATAATATCAACCTTACTTGAAAGGCTTTTCTTGCTAGAAACAATATTTAGTTTAATGAAAAAAAAATTCCTTAAGACAAAAATATGCATATATAAGGGAAGATGCATATAAATTGATACCTTGCCTGGTGTTGGTTTAGCACCTTTCAGTTTTCACAGTGGCACATGCTTGATCCCACAGGATCTTCTTAAGAGCCCTAAGAGGCAGGCAGGGCAGATATCAGGATCTCTACTTTGAAGATGAAGCTTTTTTTTTTCCCAAAATGTTATGTTACTTGTTCAAACACTGTAAATGGACATAAAAAAGAAATCTGATTCTAAATCCAGTGCTCACTCCACTATACCATAGTGCTGCTATTCCTGTAAGAGTTTATCTGCGCACATTATTTTTACACCATGTGTATATATATTTTTAAAATTTCATGCAGAACATTTTTGGAAAGCATAATGAAGAAACCCTAACACTATGTATTTCAACTCTCTAAATATTAAAGCTAGACAATGTACAAGTACCTTGAACATTGATATTTAAATGTGATTAGGGGATAAAATACATTTAATTTGACACAGAAAATGCAATTCATTAAGGTTTAGCATAAGTCCTTCCTTGACACATTGTTTGAGAATCACATTTGAGAGCAAATCATTCCAAAAATACCTGTAGCCATTTACTGCACCTGCCATCACAAAGAACAAAGACAATTAATTATCCAATCTTCTAATGTTTGTTATTTTAACAAGAAATTGTTCTATCTCTTCTTTTTCTACAAGTAGTGTGAAGTATTTCAGAGAAGGGACTGGGTCATCATCTGTTATTACTCTAGCTAATGTTGGAAATGCTGTCAGTACTTGATTTGTCAATTAAGTAGAACTTGCTTTAATTGTTTTAATTACTTCTCTAATGCTTCAAGGCATGCCCTCTTGATTTCGTACTTCAATATTACTACATAAGCTCTTCCTTTCAAGATTGCATAGCTTTGATTATTTATCACTCAACCCATCTTCTCAAATTAAAAGTCCAATCTGGTCCTAGCTCTGCTACTCACATTTTGTTTTATGAGCCAACACACAGAGTTAGTCTTAAAGCCTGTTCACTCCAAGAGGAAAGGGGAACGTCTGTGGATGTCTACATCCAGCAGTGGAATTTTCACAACCATTGTTTTGCTCCAGAGATTTTCAAATCTGGTAGTCGCTCTTCCAATAACCTCAGCTTTTCAGAAAGAAAAGGGAACCCACAGATTAGATAAAAAGGTTTTCTTTCCAAAGGGAATCTAATTCAATATATCTATTATACATTAAAGCAGTACTTATTTCTCACCACTCTCTCTTTTTGAATCACTTCTATGACTTTATAAAACATTCTTATAAAGTTGATTATTAAATCAATAATCGCTAGCCCCCAGAATTCCTCCAAAACACCATCCTCAAAGAGCCAACTACTTGACAGGCCTTGACACCTATATATTTAAACAGCAATGCAAACTCATTATATCTAAAATTGAATTCATGATTATGTTCCCTAAACTCACCTTCCTTATGTCCTCTAACAGTACTGGCTTTATTTATTTCAATTCCTTCACCCAAAATAACTACATTTCTATCAATAGCCCTTCCATTTTCTGATGCTAGGTCTCAATCCCACCTCAATGCTAACTCGTGGCCCTCCTGCTAAAATTAAGCTCACTCTCTTGAACTTTTAAAAATCTATTGTAATTCTAAACGTTACCCAATTGTTACCCAAGTATCTCAAACTAGTCATCTTTGTGATGTCAACAGAAATGCCTCTTGAAATATTTCTGTTTCAGTGTCACAAATGAAGAAGGAGTTTAAGGGTAGCTGACTCCAAAGTGAGTTCTGCAACATGATCTAGTGAGATGCAGGAGGAAACATTAGAATTTCTTTTTAAATCTATCTTAAAATTAAGAAATTAATTTCATCTACATTTTTATATATAAATGTACATTAAACCTGGTGTGAAACATAACTGTGTAGTTAACATACAATTACCTACGCTGCATCGCATATCTTGTGCAACACAGAGGAATGCTTAGGAAGCAGCAGAAATTTCTCAAAGCCAAAGAGTAGACAGTGGAAGCATCATTCTTCCATTTGCTTTCTAAGAAACACTGTGTGTTATAATTCATTTGTACCTAATTAAATGCAATTGTGAGTAATATTGTCTATTGTTACCTTGTACATTACCTCCACAATAAGGCAAACCAGCTTAAAATGTTTCTTTCAAAGTTATTTAGAAGAAAATTGTTGAAGTTAATAGAAATAATGCAAATGCAAATGAATGATAAGAAAATGGCAGAGCTGAAATATCTAAGTGTAATATAAGCTCTTCATCAGAAATGTTATGAAACAAAAACAATGGATTATATAATTAGACGCACTTGCAAAGTAGATTTTTAACCTTAGTCTAGTATAGTTATGATATCACCATATTTGGAAAGACATTTTATAATATTTTATCTTGCATCACTTGAAAATGATATTTTGAGAATGTTTCTAATGTTCATATTTATCAGTATTATAGTATCTTCTATAATTTATAATTGAATAAATATTTATATGTTATGGGTGCTTTTTTTTATTTCTTTTTACCAGTAGAGATGCAACATGCTGTAATTTAGAGACCACTGCATTGGAGACCTGATTTCCTCATCAAGAGCCTTTGGACAGCTCAGTGGTAACCAGGTTCTGGTGTTGGTAGTAGAGCTAAATCCCTGATGTCCCACAGAGATGCTGGCTGATTGGGGAACCCCAAGCTGCCAGCTCGAATCTAGTGCTGCCATCCACAACACCAGTGCCACCTGTACAGTTCTCAGCCACAAGTGTCCTGTGGAAAATCTGCTGGGCCTCAAAGGCTGCAGCATTTTAATGGTACAGCACATTCTGTTGACATGAATATTTCTCTACATGAAGGTCAGAAGGAAAGTGTAGAACCATCACTTCCCTCCAACGATTAGCCCTACTCTTCATTATGTTGAAAATCCAGTATCTTGGCAGCACCACCGCTGCTTCCTTAGCTCTGTTAAATTTTGTCTCTTGAGACCTTGTTTATCTTCTTTCCTTTAACTATGATGGGGCCCACCCTATACCATTAAACACATTTTAATAACTATGAACTCAAAGGGAAGTGGCAGGACTGCCAATTCCTTTCTGCCAAGACTCTTAGCTGCCTTTTTATAGTTTCATGAATTCAGAAATGTGGGGGGAATGATGCCTTCCGAGCTCCACATGACAATAGTCAAGACACAAATGAAAGTATGAAGTTTAAAAGAGGCTAGGCTCTTCTCTTCCATCAATACCCCCAGACTCTTAACAGGTGTGAATAATTACATGGTTCCTCTCATTATCTCAATGATAAGCTCTGTAGAGTACAAGGGCTAGCAGCAAAGTGTAGAGGTTTGGGGCACAGGCTCAGGGACAAGATGGTCTGGATCCACCTCACAGTTCTACCACCAACCTCAGTGTTGACCTTGGGTAATCCTTCAAGCCTTTCTGGCCTCTGGAAGAGGAAACTGAGGCACTGAGGATTCAATGAGCTAACTCTTACACAGTACATAAATGTTAGCATTAGGAATTACTACTGTTATTATCAATTTCCTGTTTTACAAGAACTTCAAATACCCTCAGTTATTCTCCATATTTACTTACTTAATAGATAAATTAAAAATAGTTGAATGAATCAATGAATAAATAATGCATTATGTTGTTATATCAATTATTTTAGAAGGGTAAATTTCTTTTTTTAAGCTTAATTTAAGTTCCTCAACATTAAGATGGTTCCTAATTTTTACATGTTCTCCACAGGGTCTCAGAATGCTGCAAAAATATATATATTTGGTTCTCAGTAAAGATGAAATGAACACAACAACAAAAAAGAATATCTGCCAAGCAGCCAATGCATAATTTTTCTTGGTTGGCCTCAAATTTTCAGGACTTTAACCAAGAAAAATGACAACTGTTAACAGGAGTCTGAAAAATGACATACTTCCTTCTCTCCTATACAAGATGGTTATGTTATGTCTTCCCTCTGGAGTTGCCTGTATCCCTTCAACAAGTTTTTCACTCACCAGGAAACTCCCAGGAATGACTCCATAAGAGACCTTCTAGACCCACACAGGCTCATCACCAGTATTTCCGTGGGGAACCTCCTACAGGTCTCCTGCTGTGTAGCCTCAGTCTAAAAAGACATGATAATTAGGAAATCTTCAGGCTTGTACAGAGACCTAGAGACCCCCTGGTACCCATCTGAGAGTAATTGAAATGGGGAAGACATTGCAAAGTATAGGAATGTTAAACACAAATGAAGAAATGGCAAGAGAAGATGTGACCAACGTATTCAACATCATGATATGCTGCATGAAAATTGTTTCTTTTCTTAAAAATGTACTCATTCCATGACATGTGAGAGCACACAGTGAAGTTAAGGAAGGTGTTTTTAGAATGCTCAGAGGAGACTATATATAAAGCTCATAAACAGTCTCGGGTACCTGATGCCCTGGGACTACATTAAAATATATACACCTGTATAGAATTCTTAAGCCAGTGTTATATCACTAATTATATATGCACCTAAAGCCATGGTAAAGATATGCAGGTATCCTAAGGTACACAGTCCTGGAGACAGTGGAGAGGGATTCTAATTCCCCATGTGTTCATGACCCCACACCTGCCTAAGTGCATGTGCTGCTGATAGAACCACATTCTCTGTATCTTTGGGCAGGGAAGAAAGGTCACACTGCCTGTTTGGCCAGAGCCAAGAGAATGATCCAATGATGTGGTTGTCCTTGCATGCTTAGTTTTTTTTTCTAGACCACTTTGGCAATTGAAATCTCAGAAGGAATCAATCAGCATATCTGTCATAATGAATTAGTAGTGCTATGGTAACAAACACCCTGAAAATCTCAGTGTCTGAGAGCAACAAAGGTTAATTTCTTGTTCATACTGCAGGTCCCTCCTGGGAGGGCTGAGAGCCCTCCTCCACTGCATGCTCACTTCGGGCCCCAGGCTGACAGAACAGTGGATGTTGACAGTCGCTGCAGCTTTGGGGTAATGTATGTACTCTGGTGGGTCTCACTGGTAATTAAATGCTCTGACCTGGAATTATCGTACAATTCCTCTCATAACTCATTGGCCAGAATTAGTCACATGTTCCCACCCAACCATGATGGGCCCTGAAAGTTTAATTCAAAGGCAGAGGGACAGAAATAATGTGAACATCACTGAAGATTTCTTAGGCAACTCAAGTGAACAAATGTCCTAATATGAACTTAAACTCAGCACCAAGGGCAGGAAGGTGTGGAGAGGATATAATTCAATGGCCTTCAAGAACTAGCAATCTCTGGGGAGAAACAGACATCCAGAAAAACAAAAGTTAACTAGTAGTGTAGACCATTTATAATCAGAAGGAATATGAAATTCTAAGTTCTAGAACATCAGAATAGCACATAATTTCCTATTTAATGTGCTAGATCCTCTAAATGAAATTTCCTTTTTTAAAAGATTTTATTTACTATTTTTAGACAGAGGGTAAAGGAGGGAGAAAGAAAGGGAGAGAAACATCAGTATGTGGTGGCCTCTTATGCATCCCCTACTGGGGACCTGGACCACAACCCAGGCATGTGCCCTGACTGGGAATTGAATCAGCAACCCCTTGGTTCACAGGCCAGGGCTCAATCCACTGAGCCACACCATCCAGGGCTATATTTCCTAAGTGAATTAGTGAATTTTTCAAACTATACCCTCTAGATCATTAATGGTTTCCACATTCCACTCTTAAATATATTCTAATTACTTTTTTTCTAAAAATTCATTATGTTACTGTATACTTTTCTATTTATTTCTAATATAAATAGTAAAACTACTTTCAGTGCAGAGATTATTGTATACATATTCACATTAATTTATATTCCTAACAATAACTAGTATTAACTAGCAAACACAAGTGAAAAACAAAAGCCTGTCTGAGAAACAATGCTTGGCAGCAGAATAATCTCACTCCCCACATAGATACAGGTGTAAGATTCAAGTTTGTGCTTCTGCATCACTGTTAAGTTTTAAATGTAAGATTTTGGGGGGATCACTTAAAATACAACCAAGAGTGCTCAGTTTGAAAACACTAAATATAAGAGAAAGGTATAGAAGAGAGTGCATCTTATCTGAGCTGCTATTAATGTACTATGTGTCTTGAGAAAGTGTCTTGAGAAAATTTGCTCATTAAGTTTCATCATCTGTAAATTGGGTGTTAAACTATATTGAAGCCCTTTCCTGAGCTTGTACTTCATTTTAGAGGGAATAAAAACTGCTATAGTAGTTCAAAGACAAATAGTGAGGTCATTCTGAACTCAGTAGAATCAGAACAAGGATGACAAAATCATAGAGTTCATACATAATAAAGTTTCTTCTCACTTATTTCTAACACATACACACATAAAAAAAATCTTCACATTCTCTTGCATTCACCCTGTTTTTCATTCTAAGTTCACTCCTTTAAGGGAGAAAATTTCATCATTAACTAGCTTTTCTCCTTACAAATGAAGGAAAGAGTATCAAATCTAGAAGGTTACAGAAATAGAAAATTCCAGTTTTGTTTTGTTCTGTTTTTTTAAACAAATGAATCAAAGATGTACTACCTACCAGAGCCATGGTAGATGTAAACTGTATTTTTTTTTAAATGTATCCCAAGTGTGTCCAGCATATTTTGGCATTCAAAAAGCTTACTCACATAAATTAAATTGTAATTTAAAGAAGAGGTCATGAATATCAAGAGTGAACCCTGGCTGGTATGGCTCAATGGATTGAGTGCTGGTCTAAGAACCAAAGGGTCACCAGTTCAATTCCCAGTCAGGGTTACAGGCCAGATCCCTGGTAGGGGGTGCGTGAGAGACAACCACACATTGATATTTCCCTCTCTCCCTCCCTTCCCCTCTGTCTAAAAATAAATAAATAAAATCTTTTTTAAAAAAAGAAAAAGAAAATCAAGAGATGATATATAAAAACAAATTTTTTAAAAGTTCAGAAAAGGTTTATGAGAGGGGTACCCAGAATAACAGCTGAGATACTCAGAGGAAGATTGCAAAACAATAGAGGAGGGAGGTAAGGAATAAAAGAAGGTGAGATGGTAATATTTGCTGAGTGAGCAACATAATAAAACCGTTCAGTTAAGAACAAGTAGACCAGCTTCTTCTAAACAGGGTGGAGTAGTTTGTGGAATTTCCCCAGGAATAACTTTAAAAGCCTATAAAATAGTCCAAGCATATATTTAAAGCCGTCAGAAAGGTGCTGATTCAATGAAGATTAGGGGAACCAGGATCAGAGAGGATGAGAACCACAGAGCTGGGCTGACCTGCCACCACTCTTTTCCTAGGAGCGTGGGCTGACTGTGGAACCAGGAAAAAACGAGGACCATCCAGGCCAGCTTTGCCTGCTCAGAGGACCACAGCTGGGAACTCGGTAGCCGCAGATCCGGTGACCTCATAGAACTGAAGAAACGTATTAGAAACTTGAGAAAGTTCATACACCTCTGATTTTTCCCTTTCAGATAGTCTTAGGCCACACAAAATGGAAAGTCAAAAGATAATCAGAAGTCTCTGAAACCAGAACAGAACTTTATGACTTTGAAGTGGGCAAACATTGCTTAAACATGTACAAAAAGTGCTAAACGCAGAACAGTACTGATAAGTTGGGTTTTATTAACCTTAAGAACCTCTGTTGAGGAAAAATAGCCAATAAGAGTTCAAAGGAAAGCCACAGAGAATGAGAAAATACCTGCAATACATGGATCCAAAAAAGACTTGTGGCCAGCATATATAAAGAATTCCTTTGAATCAATAAAAAAGAGAGCAGGAAAATGAGCCAAAGATTTGAAAAGGAGCTTCTTTAAACTCAAATGACAAATTAACACAAGTTCAATAGTTATCAGGATGATCGAAATGAAAATCAAAATAAGATACAGCACAGAATGGCTAAATCTGGAATTCTCATACCCCATTGATAGGAGTATAAATTATTAACAGGCTGTCTGCTGGAGCTAAACAGATACATGCAATTCAGAAAATAAAAAAACCACTGGTTGTTAAATAAGTCAATTTATATTTTTTAAATGACTCATTTTAATACAAGACATTATAGCTTTGCTGCTATAATACATGATCACTTTAAAAAATTCAAATATTTCTAGATGTATGAATCAAATTTTTCTAAGGCCAACTGAGAAAAAAACCCCAGCAACATTCTTAGTATTCATGTGTTTATCTCCTATGCCACACACATTCCTGGAGTTCTGTCTTCCAGCTCAAAACGTCAACCACCGTTATGATATGAACTATTGACAGACGAGACGAGACTTTCTCAACAGACTTCTCAGTGCCAGGAATAAATGTTTGCAGTAGAAATGCTTTTGCTTTTTAATATTGAACAAAATACGTATTTCATTTAGGGTCCATGTGTCCCACCAATATCCCATGTCACAAAAAGCTAAAATTTAGCTACTTTATAATATTGACACAATACTAATATTAATCTTCCAACAAAATTATTACACCTTATAGAGTGTCATGGTAGTTACCTTTGTAAGTTTATCCTTTAAACAGCATAGATGTCTAAAAAGGAATAAAGACTTTAAGGTGTTAGGGGAGATCGGAGCTGACTGTGCCTTGACACCAATCAGCAGCGGTAACCAATGACCGAGTATAAACATACCTTCTGAGTCTCTCACTCTTTTGCTTTCCTGTTCTATTCCCCTCCCTCTTCCTAATTTCCTACCAATTCTACGATCTTCTATATTAAAAAAATAAAAAATAAAAACCTAAAGAAGTCATTATTTTAATAATACCAACAAAGGAGCTGAAGCTACAGTAAACTAATGCTCCATCCAAGAGAAGGCTGAATTTTTACAGAGGTCTAAGTTTTCTTGGCTTATGAAAACTGATACTTACATTCTGTTTGGGTCAAAGAACCTTTTTGCATGTTAAGACAAAAATGGTTTAAGTATTGCCCTCTTCCTGTAACCTCTTTTAAAATCTAAATAGCCTTTAAAGGAATAACATGTTCAGTTCTGAATACTTAATGTAGGTTTGATGATCAGATTGCCTAAGACCACAAAGCCATGAAAATGATATGTGGGCACTGACAAAGGAATACAAAAATTGAAAAGTGGAGGGGTAAGTTGGAAAGACAAACATTGCCTCCCTCAAAATTATCTCAGGGACCAAAAAAAGAGAAAACACACAGATTGCTGTTCTCTGCTTGTGGCTGCCCCTTGAACATAAGATACCTTCCCATGTGGCATTGGGGTTGACATCAAAACTATAATAAAAAGATACTGAATCCCTTTCTAAGCCAAACCCTGACTGTTAGGCCCCAGGAGCTCAGAGAAGATGAGAGAAAGAGAGGCTTCTTCTGTCTCCATTGAAGCCGGAGTTTACAGCAGCCAAAGTCATTTTACCCCATATTTGGCAAAGCAATCCAAAGGCTGTATCCAATCCTGCAGCTAGGCTAATCTCAACTTTCAGCACTGTCTGCAAACAGCTTTGGGAGTTGCCAACTGCCTGATTCCACTGGCCTGGGAGAAGTTCTTTATTCCGAGTGCTGCTCTGTTCTTTGCTTCATTATTGTCGTAGGGCTACTAGGTGCAATAGGTAACACTCATAGGACAGTATTTAAGAGGTGGCAAAATGGGCAGGTTCTCCTCTCCTTCATTAAAAGGCATTTTGAGGAGAGTAAGCTCTCTATTAAAATGCAAATGAGAAGACAATAACAACTCCTTACCTGCCTTTAACATCCTTTGATGCATTAGTCAGCTCTGAACCTTGGACTAGCAAGTGCACCCTGCAGTAAGTGAGGGCCCAAGGTTATTGCTATGAAAAAGGGAGAAAAAGTGTGAAAATCATCAAAGAAGAACAGGACTAAGTGAAGCAAAGCAAAAACTTAGTACTCCAGTCTTAGTTCTCATCTTAGGACTTAATGTTTAGCTGTCTAGGAGGAAAACAATAAGAGTAGGAAACAGCAACACAACAAAACCAGTAAGTGGAAAACTGTGAAGAAGTCTGAGCACTGACCCTTTAAGACTGATAGACACATCCTTGAAGTAACCAAGAACTCAGGCCCTCTCGAGAAGTCCTGCCCTAGGGAAAAGTTGTCAAGAGAACTATTTCAGAAGGAGACCACCAATTCAAATTCCTAGAACTTTCTCTTAGCAAGCTCCAGACTGCCTCTCACCCCAGCAGCTCCAGAAATGCCAGTTTTCATTGGGATGGGTTCATCTACCATGGTACCTGGGGGCTGACCCTGACTGAGCTCCTACTCCTGCGTTTCTCTGTAGACTAAATTTTTGGCATCTTGCCCAGGTTCCACATTCCGGTGTTCACCCCTTTCTATTCTTGCTTTTGCTAGTCTCACCTTCTGTGAAGATATTTCCTCTGAGCCTCCATAAGCCCAGATGGGTATGTACCAGAGACCAGCTTTCATGCCTCTGCAAATGCTATGGGACTATCTGGGATGTTGGTGAGTTGGTGGCCTGTGCTGGTGGTGACACCAGAATGTCTGATAAAGAGAAACAGTTCCATAGTCTTCAAGATAAATTAAAAAGGCTAGAGAGGAAGACACAGTGAGGTAGTGACAGAACTCTGTACCGCCCACAGTAGCCCTGGGCACCAGCAGAACCACCTCTGGAAGCCCCTGCCTTTGCACATTGCAAAATCTATTAGCATTTTAAGGAGGTCTGGAAACTTCCTCCTGGTTAAAATGTGATTTCAACTGATGGTTTAAGGGAATTAAGGCATTTCCCTCCCTTTATTCATATCTAAAGCAGAAAGAAGCACAACAGCCTAAGTCCTAGGGCCCCTGGGAGAGGAAAGTATGATTATCACAGAATAATTTTATCCCTCCCAGAGCAAGGCTCACCCAGCTGCTGCCATCATTGGCACTTTCCATCGTTGCCACTTTCACACATCTCATCTGGGGTGAGGGTGGAGGACACTTTCAGGTTTGGGGATACTTTAGTGAAGCAGCTGGGTGGAAGGCTACCGCAGTTACAGGCAGGGGCAAGCACATAATTTTGGACCTCAGGCTCATCCCGCAGACCCTTTGAACTGACAGTGGTTTTTCCCTTTGCTCAGGGAACAGAGAGAGCTTTCCCTCCAGAGGGAGCTTCCAAAGAAGAGTGGAGAAAGGAAAGCTGTGAGGGTCACAACGGGTGGGAGGAGTAGTAACTCTCACTGCCCTTTGCCGAGTCTGAATGTGCCTGTAGCCAGGCTGCCCACCCGTGCTCAGGAGGAGCGGCTCATGCTATCAACACTGAACTCCAGGAAGGAGCCACAGCCCCATCTACTCATTGGTCTAAAGGCAAAATAATTCATTTCTTCATTTGTCTAGCCCTTATAAGGTTAGAAATCATCACATAGAGCATTTCCTCTACAACAAAGGGAAAAGAAAAGCATACGAACAGCTTCCTTAACAAAACAAAGGTGATTTTACTAATGGATGTCCCTCCTCCCTTTGCACATCTACTGCTACCTGGGAAGGATGCTGAATCATCCCAGCTCTGCAGACCACCAATCCAGAGCAGAGCTTGGTTGGCCCTACCTCTGAGAATGGTGGCCTCCAGAGACTCCACCACTGGCGGTACTGGCCCAGAGGTAAATTTCCCATGGTCTCTGGCTGTGAGCAAGCTTCACTTGAAATCTCCAAATGAAAAAGGAAGTAATATGTTATCTGCCCTATGGGGCATCTCCATGCGGCTTTGGAGCATCTTAAATCTTCTAAGTTGCCACTTTCACACTCGTTTGACTTTGGCATTTGCAATGACGCCTCTAAAGCAATTTTCTCTGTATGGGTGGCTTGTCTGGAGCACATCCACTTGCCTGCCACTTGGCTCCCTCACCTAGTGCTTCAAGCTTATATCCAGGCTTAGGGTCACTGACAGCTTTTACAATTATCCCTGAGCTGTGTGTCTCTATCCAATATCTTATAGTCAGAGGGATGCCTTTAATTTCTTACTGTTGCAAAACAATAGCTCTACTCATCCCATCATTTTCTAGAACATGCAAAGAGACCGTTCTTGGATCTCTACATTAATGATTAGTAGAAGAGCTCTCTCTAGGGTATATGGAGAATTGTTTCTTCTTCACTGGTTTTTAGGCTCTAAAGACCTATGAGGCTAGTGAACATTGGGAGGGGTAGAGAAACAAAGTGACATGGGGTTGTTTTAATCAGGGTTTAGTCAGGGGAGCAGTGTCATCACAAGTATCAGGAAATAAGGAATTTATTATAGGAATGAGGCCTTATGTGCCTGAGGGAGTCACTGGGCAAGTAAAGGTTTGGAGTAGACGAATCAGCGAAAGATCATTAGCTAGCCATGGTGTAACTCGATGAATTGGAATTGGCAGGAACTTTGGAAGTTAGGAGCACTCAGCCACTGTAGTCTGACTGTAAAGAGGGCTGCAGACATCTCTAGAAGATTGTTGGCTCTTTGTTACTACTGCCTCTATGAGTTTGCAGGGAAGGATCAGGTGGCAGGTTGTGGATGCTATTAGTCAGCAAGGCCATCTGCTGGAAAGATCCAGAACAAATTGAAACCCAACTACACCTTTGTGTCTATTTCTCACCACTCCTCATCGACAACAATGGTCATCTTCTGCTTCACATCCACCTCCCAAATCTCATGCAACTTCACTTTGGACAACGCAAACCAGGAAAATCTCAGGCATCCCCCCAAGATTCTGAGAAATCTAGTTTCCAGTGAAACAAAATTGGCAATAGAAATCCAACACATGTACACAATCCGTGGCCCTTCTACACTCTCTCATCATCACCATCCCTGAGGCCCCTTGGCTTCAGAGCTCCATGGCCCTGCCAGATCTAAACACACATTTCCTTTTGCAACTGACATTTGTTTAAACCTGATTTCACCTCGGTTAAATAAACATTAAGGGACACAGAATATGTGGGTATATAATGTTTTCCCTGAGAGATTCATTCTCTTGGTACAGTCTGGTTAACAGATGTCTATGGGATATGTCCATAGGCTATCCTAGGGGGTATGTCTATGGATATGTCTGTCAATATACCTTTAGCTAAATTGCTTGAAATTTTTCTTTTGAATCCCCATACTGAACCAAGGAGAAGTTCTACAGAGGGTTCTTAGCTGGTTTCAAATTTTGAACTGAGGGATAGAATAAGCTAAATGCAGGGACAATGACTGCCCATGCCAAGGCCAGAATTTGGAAGCAAGTTATGACAGGACCAAATAAACTGGACTTTCTTGCCACATCGTTCTAGCAGGTCCCATCCCTTCTCACCATGATTTGTCCTAAAAAGCAGCTCTGCCCGATGGCTGGCCTTCCTCCCTCTGTATGTCTGGGTTATATCTCAATTGTCTTTGCTTTTATTTCCCGGCCCCCTTTCCTTCTCTTCCACTCCCTCATCTTTTTCTTTTCCATTTCCTCAAATCCATAGCCCTTGAGAAGTTCATTGTGCAGTATGGATCTCCTGTTTCAGAAGTGCCCATGGTTTCATGGACAGATTCTAGGACCCCCACTTCAAACCCACTAACTCAAAACTTATGGTGATGGACCCAGCAATCTGAATTTTAACAAGCATTCTAAATAATACTTATGCAAACCCAGGTTTCAAAAGCACTACACTAAAGGCTTTAAGGAAACAAGTTTATACTATCAATGGTTGGTCCCCGCTACATATATATCAAAATATTGTTCACCCTGTTATTTAATCTCCTAATTATATTATTTAACATGTTTTGTTTCTGTTGAAAACAGTCTCCAGCAACCAAGAGGACAAGCTTCCAAAGACCACAGTCAGCTGGAAATGGTTGTTACTGGAAAAAAAGTTAGGAGACAGCACCGGGGTGGGGGCAGGGCATCCCGCATGCAGAGTCTTCATTGGAAGAAGGCCTGAGCTTCACTCTCTGGTTCTTACCCCTGGAAAATGTTATCTGCCATCTTGGAAATCTTTTTTACTTTATTCTTTTTTTCTACTCATTTAAGCTTCCTCAGTATGTCAGCCTGCTTGGGCTGCCATAACAAAATACAGGCTGGAGGGGCTCAAACAACAGAAAATTTCTTTCTCACAGTTCTGGAGAATGCAAGTCCCAGATTAGGGTCTGGCAGGGTTCAGTTTCTGGTAAAGCGTCTCTTCCTGGCTTGTAGGCAGCAAATCTTCTCACTGCGATCTCCTAGGGACTTTCCTCCAAGGACACAGAGAGAGAGGAAAGAGAGAGACTTTTCCTATAAGGATGCTAATCCTATAGGATCAGGGCCCCACCCTGATGAACTTATTTAGCCTTAATACTTCTATTAAGACCCCATCTCCAAATATAGTCACATGGGGGTTAGGGGTTCAACATTTGAATTTGGGGATGACACAAACATTCAGGGCATAGTGCTGGGGATTCAGACCAGGGGTATGGCACTCAGACTCAGAAGGATCACAGGTTATCTTCAGACGGCCTTTGGACACAGGTAAAACAAGGCATGAATCTGAATAACAAACTGAGGGGCTCCTTGACAGAATACTGAGTACCATACACATATCATCACATCTTTCAAAACCTTCATCTTGCTATGATATGATCCTGAGGCACATTCTCAGGCATCTCACCACCACCTTATCCCTCACAGAAGAAGTTTCTTACCCCTTCTTTCTAGAGGAACATCATTTGTAAGTGGCTGTTCTGTGTCCTTTGGTCTTGGCTTGCCCTCTCTCCTGAGCTGACAAGCACATCTACTACAGGGTTTCTCAGCCTTTGGCACTACTGACATTTGGGGTCAGATAACACTTTGTTGTGGGCCCTATGCACTGGAGGGTGGTTTGTAGGATCCCTGACCTCCAACCACTAGATGCAGGTAACACCCCTCCCAGTTCCATCAACACAAAATTTCTGCAGTCTGCCACATGCCCTTTTGGGGGGGCAAAATTGCTCGTGGTTAAAAACTACTTAACCTAAGCATCAGCCTCTACGTTTAACCTTCATTTCTAGGGGCTTGAGTACCCATTTGACTTAAATCTTGAATCTAAAAAGCCTAATTCCCACTCTGTTTTTATCACTGGTAGGACTCTAGGAAACATATAAATGTTTACCGGGCCTTTCCTTTAAATGCCAGGAGGCGCAGCCACAGAGCTTCAGAGGCCTCAGAGGGGACTGTGCTCAGAGAGCTCCAGACCAGCCACAGATGATAGGAACTTAGAGCCATGACTGTGCCTTTGAATATTTTCATTTAAAAAGTGGGAGTTATCTGATTAGGGTTCGTTAAGTTCCTTTGAAGCATTAATATTCTACGAAATGGTCCAATTTCTATATAAAACATCAGCAGGCATTAATAACAATTAGACTTCTGAATCACAGTCTGGATAATTAAGGCCAAATCTGAGAGTCAAGTTTCCAGGATGTAAGCAATAAAAGGCACAGCGTCTGCTCTTTTAAGTAGTTTAGTGTATTGGTCAGGAAGCGCTTGGGTATTACAGATGACAAAGTTCAGGAGTTCAAATGCATGCGGACAAAGCAGGGAAGACTTCACAGAGGAGAAGGGAATTAAGCTGAGTCTCAGAAAACTGTGAGAATGAGGACAAAAAGAAAAGGCTGCTTTGATCTGCTGGCAATGGAATGTCAACCTGGCCACATATTAGAATCACCTGGGACTTGTTGTGCTTTCCCCTCTGCTCAGGCTTCACCCTCAATCAATTAAGTCCAATCTCCAGAGATGAGGCCTGGGCACTGGCATTTTTTCAATGTTCCCTAGGTGACTCTAACTGCAGGGAGTGTTGAGAGGAACCACTAAGCTAGGCAGAGCAAGATGAGCAAAGCTCTCATTATTTTAATGTCATAATAACACTTAGCACCTGCAAGGTCTTTTCATGCTCTTGGCATTTAACTTGAACTATATATTAATTACTTACCAAAAGAAAATCCCCAAAGGCCTTTCCTTGGCCCCGACCTCAAGCAGGAACGTGAACACCTGGGGGCCGCATGGGTGCCTCTGTTGACAAATGCTCACACCTGTGCCTCCTCGCCCACCCACACAGCAGGAGGACTGAGAGCTCCTCTGGTGGGCTCCTAACCCTGACATTCACCCATCACAGGCACTTTTCAAGGTGCAAGGGAAAGCACCTGTTCCTCTTCGCTTTCCCCCAGTAGAGGATAAAGCAGGCACTGTGACTTACTCAAAGTTGTGTTCACAGTAGTAAGTGCAATGCCCAGTACATTTTGAGTAGCTAAAAGAATGAATGAACAAATAAAAATAAATCACCCAAGAACACCAACTCAGTTTTAATATGTTCTGCATCCTGGAGATGTTCTCATGATTTCTCTGATCTCCAGGACTGTAGAGCTTGCCTGGGTAGCCAGTTGATACCCTCACGGCCTCTTATGATTTTACTGTCTACATTGAGCTCGATCTCTCTCCCATTTTTACCTGTGGAATGCGAATGATGCCATCCTCAGACTTGCCAGTTCTTCTTACCTGGCAGACCTTGACCAACCTGACAAGTTAGACTCCAGGCATGATCTCCAAATGAGTCAAAGCCTCCACGCTGCCACTCATGCCCCAGAGACATACGTGATCTGCACATTTACATAGCACATGCTGACGGTGTACTTAATTCATAGACTAAGAACCTAAATTTCGTCTTTGAAACAGTTTGTCCCAATATACAGAGAGCTGCTATGGTGAATATGAAAACCAAGGCCCACTTGCCTGGGGCAGATGTAGAACTGCCCCATGTGCCCTGTACAAGGCTTCTTTCTACCTTTTCCACAATCTTCTTCCTGGAAGAATAAGCCTTCGTTTCTTCTCCTGTCATCTGGATCATTCAGTGCAGTCTGACCTTGTATTTTATTGCAGTTGGCTATATTGTTCTTTCCTCTCGCACCCCTTCCCTAAGAAAATAAGCTCCTTGAAGGCAAGAACCATGTCTTTCACTTCTCAGAGATCCATCGTAGTAACTAAAATGTAAACTCCATGTCAGAGGGACTTGGTCGGTTTCATCCACTGCAAGGTCTCAGGCTTCTTCTAACACACAAAACACTTCTAGAAATGTGATGGACAACAAACAAACGTTCATATGAAGTAGTAGGATGAGGTTATAGTTTATATTCAATGTATACAGTTGCCTTGACTTGATCATTTATATTGAGTCATATCTCTTCTCAAAACCAGTCATGGAATTACCTCCAATTTAAGCTAAGTTCACCTTTGAGAAGGCTCTCCAAGTTTCTTCTCTGTATTTATTCGTAACAGCCCGGTGTCTGGTATTCCTGGCTTTAAATCTGGTTACACGAACTAATTCCTTACATTAGGCTGACCTTCCCCTACAGAGTATCACTTCAAGTGAGAGGTCACTGCTCTTCCAAAAAGATCCTTTCTTCCGTGCAGCCCAATGTGGTCCACCACACTGTTTCACTGGCTCAGCTAAGTTTTGGGAAGAAACCAGTCTAACAGGATTTAACAAGGTACCTGCATTGTCAAACAACACTTCTTAGCGCAAAAGAAATTTTAAGAGATAGAAATAAATAGGGTTTCTTTTTCTTCCTTAGTCAGCTGGTAACAGGGACCTTCCCATTGGGCCATACATGTTGGTTGAGGAAGAGGTATTTATTAATGTCGCAAAAAGAGACACCATGGAAGTCTGTTGTATGTTGTTAAAATTGTCAATGACACATTGAAGTTCCTGCCATCAATGAGGGTAATCTATTTTCCCATCTCTTGAATCTGGGTTGTCCTTATTATGCTTGCTATCAAACAGAATATAACTGAGTTCTGAGCACAGGCCTCAAGAATCCTCACAGCTTCAACTTTTTTATTTCTTGAAACTCTGCAACCTCCATGGGAGAAATCCTGGGCTAGCCTTCTGAATGACAAGAGATACGTGGTCCAGTCACTTCCATTGCCCTAGCTGATAGCCTGTCAGCAGCCACACTTGTGAGTGAAGCCATCCTAGATCATCCAGGTCCAAGTGACAGCAGACGCACAAGCAAACCTAGCAGAGATCAGTGAAGCTGGACCACAACAGAAGAATGACCTAACTGACCCACAAGTGGTGAGAGTTATAAGATAAATAAGTGGTTGTATTTTAAACCATTAAATTTTAGGGTGGCCTGCTATGTAGCAAAAATTAACTGACAGAGTCTTAGCCATGTGTTCATACACTTAAATTATGAACCTGATCAAGCCCAAATTTGTATATCCCACTGCACTGAATATGCCCAAGTTCATGAAGTTTAGGGTCATATTATAACCAGTAGAGAGTTCAAGTCACTTTTTGCTGTCTTATGATTGTTTATCATTGCCAGAGTCCTATAGAAAACAGAGGCTTCTTCTCAAAAGAATTATAGTGATGTGCAAAAAACAGCATAGCTTTGCTCCAAAATCCTAAGGATGTAGGCTCTAATTCTACTGTTGAGGCTACACAGTACTCCCTGTCTCCTAAAGACACTCTGAGCATCATTGGATCTGCTTGCTCTTGTAGTTCAAGAGGCAGAGCACCTTAACGCTGCTACAAAGCTTTATTTTTATCTGAGCCCAAGTCCAAACTGGCAACAGATTAATGGGTCAGATTAGCTCGCTGTCATGTGTATATAGTTTCTAGAATTCAAAGAGGCCCAGGTGTTGTGCCCCTTTCTTAGAGATAATTAGTTCTAGATGCAGTGATTTATTTTTCATCTTGGCAAGAAAATCGCAATATGTGCCCACCACTTAACACCTAAAAAGTGCCTCAAGATGGGAGATACCTGAATTTTCATGGGTTTTGTTTTCCACCTTCTGGCTTCCGTATGACTTACGAAGGCATCTAGGGTATTTGCTACATTATACCCTTCATTTCTAAGCAGCATGATGTCATTAACATTATGGATTAACATCGTGCCCTGTGTGATGGTAAGATAATGGAAGTCCCTGCATGTTGAATTGTGACAAAGGTTCAACATTGTCTAAGACTGTGCAGGTATACTGCTATCCAGGCCAAGTAAAAACTACCTGTTTATAGAATTTTTTTAAAAATTTTGCTAACAGGTATGAAAAATGAAAACAATCACTAAAGCAATACTTGAATACTAGGAATCAGGAGTTTAGTTGGTCTAAGAAAAAGAACAAAAACAAAAAACATAGAACAAAGAGAAAACTACATCTGAAACTGCAACTACATGCCGCCTGATTAACTTCACAAAAATTCACTTTTATTCTCCAAATTCCATCTGCCTTTTAGACAGGCCAAGCAAGCATGCATATTCTAAATCTTTAATCATACCACTAATCTCTGAAATCTCCCCTGGAATGTATTGGTAATATTAATTACGGTTTTCTATTTTGGTAGAAACAAACTTCCACTTGGCTCTTCTTGTTATTGTAGCTCTCTTTCCCCAGGTCTGAAACAAACATGGAGGATTCTGCCATTTTCTAAGTGTGGCTATTCCAACTATTTACACTGATGTTTTGGTTATTACTAAACCCATTTTGAGATGGCACTTAAGCCAAAACTCTATTCATCACTTGACCCTTATAAACTTCTATATTTGTAGGATAAATGGACATTTTGAATCATCTAGAATTAGCACGAATTTAGATGACCGATAATCACTCAGAATTCTAGGTATTCCCTCGAGCAAAGTCACCTTTATTAATGACCACTGAGTCAAGTCCATCTAAGGAAGAAAAGGAGATAGATACATGATGCAATGAAGCAAAGCCTTTCTTCAGTGTCGTCAAAACTTTCCTTTAATTCAAAATTCTTGGCATCTGTGAAGTTAAATCTGAGAATTCCGAGGCTGTGTCATTTGTAATTACCCTAATTGAGCATAAGACTTTATTTACTCCCTGGTCTAACATCTATAATCTATTCCCACACATAAATTACTCTAAATTGCCCTGGCCAGGTAGTTCACTTGGTTGGTGTTGTCCCCGTAAACCAAGGTTGTGGGTTCAATCCCCAGTCAGGGCACATACAAGAATCAACCAATGTACGCATCAGTAAGTGGAATCAATCAATCAATCTCTCTCACCAATAAAGTTTAAAAATCCAAAAAAAAAATTATAAATTGACAAAGTATTGCAATTCCTCTTGGGTATATAAAACTTCCTTCACAACCGTAAGTTCTGCTTTATTCTCATCCTCCTGAGTTTTACCAGGATTTAGGTCAAATCATGTGTCCAGAAACAAAGAAAGGCAGTGCTTGGGTCTTAAAAAGAATCAGTGTCCCTTGCAAGGTGAACACCTGAGTTGAGATCATTACAAGGCAGTCACGCAGGAAAAGAGATAGTGCTGCTTCTGCTGGCATGGGGGCAGGTTAGGGGTGTTCAAGTACTTAGCTTCATGGAAATTTGTCCAGATTTCTCCTCATGATTTTTTTTATTAATGCTCTAACTGTAATATAAGAGACTTATTAAGCCTGTACATTCACTTTAAATTACAATTTACCTATCCTTAGGATTATTTATACTTTTGATTGAGTTTTAGAACTATTGACCCAGCAGCAACAAAAAAAATAAGAAATGTTTTCAAGACAGTAATTAAAATCATAGTCTTCAGTACTTATCCCATTACTTGAAAAACTAATTTAAAACCATAATATATTTTCTTCCTTTTTCCAAGTCCTACATTGCCCTCAGAAACAGCCAGCTCCACTCCACTTTCTTTGTATTCTATATTTCCACCATAAAGTTTTATTACTGTTCCTACTCTTGGTACTTTGCTTTCCAAAGCCTTGCCTTCTATAGATATATAAGTCCATAAAATTAGAGGTGATAATGTAAATAACTGCTTTGCTACTGTATGTCACAGACTATCAGTGATCCACCTTGCACTGGCATGGAAGTTGATATTGCTGTCAATTATAATCCTATCGGAAAAGCAACTTGACAGTTTCATTCTTACAGTTTCATTATCCCAGAACCACTTGCAGTTAAAATAAAAAGCCCTCTATCCAGTTGAGAAATAGAGCCATTTTTAACTATTACAAGTGTAAAGAGATTGAGTTAGGGGCTTAACTGTTAGAACAACCTAGAAGCACAGGTTGGAGGGGCGGACACTAAAGATCTTATCTGAAGGGCCAAGGCAGAGAGTGTCAAGAGCTTGCTGGAAGACTTTCACCTCTCAAAAATTCCTGGAAGTTTGTACCAAATCTCTCAGTTCTCAGAGACAAACCAAGTGATTCTCTAGACCTTATCAAGACACTACCATGAGTCATTCATCTGCCCATAAATCTGGCTGCAACTACCTCCAAAAAATAATGATTATCATTCATTTCCTGTTTCCAAATATAAATGACATGCAAGCATCTCTTATAGATAAATTCTTACTTCAAACCATAGAGTGAAGGGGATTCTGGGAAAACAAGTCTCTCACTCCGCTCTACAACACGGAGGGAGTCTACAAGGGAGCAGCAGTCACAGCGAATTTGCTGAGGACAGTCCAGCACAATGATCTGTCACTTCTGTGTGACATACTTTTAAATCATGACTTGGAAAATGGATCCCTGCATCTTATAATTTCCACTGACTGTCTGCCTAAGCCTTTTTAAGGCATCCCCTCGGAAAGTCAGAATTTTTCTTAGCCACTCACTCTGGCTACTTTCCTTTCCAGATGAACATTGCAAAAGAGAGACTCTGTTTAAAAAAAAAAAAAAAATTGCCTCAATCATAGTGATGTTAATATATTTCTATGAGTTTTTATTGTTCAGTTCAAACTGGAAAGACATCCAGGGGCTGAAAATAGAAGCTAATATTTGGAACATGGCCGTGTCACATGACCTCCTAGATTCAATTCAACTACACTCAAGACCATTTTTTTACTTACATAGAGTTTACCTAGCTTGGGACACAGGCTAAAATATTAGATTTTTACAGATTAGATTTTCCAGCCAAGGTAGTGCCAAGAGTTACAATGAAATAAATTGTCTTAATTCAGAACCTCACACCTCTTAATCTGACATTACTTTGAGATACCCCTTCATTTTCTTTTTCCTGGGAAAATATTTCTCAGAGCATGTAAATAAGCCAGATAAGAAGATTTCACTGTAGAAATAGCAGAAGGCCAGAGGAGTAGGGGGAGACTGTTCACTTTTTGAAAATATTTTGTTTTAGAACCATATGTATATATAACCTATTTGCAGTAACATGAAATAAACAGCAGAAGAGATTTAGATTTGGGGTTTTTTAGCTAAGTGTTTTTTTTAATCTGTACCAATTCCAGTCAGTGAATAGTGGTGACTAAGTGCACTGTGTTGAAAAGGATTCGCAAAAAATTTTTTAAAAAATCATAATCAGTAATGTTAGTCCATAAACCCAGAGAAGAGATGGCAGGACTGTGTAGTTTCCTTCTTTTGATTAATGTCATGAACACCTTGCTAACCAATAAGATTAGCATATCTTACTTAGCCTCACAGATTTCCCTACATTATATTTTGAGCCATCCTCAAAAATCACCAGGGAGGAAAGCAAGCCACGGTATTATTATTCACATTTTACAAAGGTGAACTCTGACGTTTAGAAATCTCCTAAGCTTGTTGAAGTGTGAATGACTTGTTGAAATCATGATATCTGATCAGTGAGTATCTGGCAAAAGGCACACCAGAGCACGCCTTCCTGGATCACACATCCGAAAGTTTTTCTAAGAGTTCATGTAGTATGAGACTAACAGGTTTACCTCTTATTGGAAGCAAAGGGGAGGTGTGAATGTGACTCTTCAAAGGCATTATAAGTAGTAGTCCTCCATAGGCTGAGGCTGGTTAAATAAGATTGCATTTAGCATTAAAAACAAGAAGATACTAGAGTATCACTGACCCCTCCCGTAAGCCTTTTCTTTAAGGCCAATGCATTGTTTCATGGGGACACACCTAACTGAAGGCTGGATGTTTGACTTGCTGACTAAGGGCCTCAGGTAGCTGAGGAGGTAAGGGGATTAGTGAGGTGAAAGAAATAACAATGCTGACCTAATTCACAGGAACGTAATTACCGAATGAACCATTGTAAAGTACTTTGAAAACAAAGTGTGGTATAAGTGCTAACTAATGTTACTACCCAAGCTAACTTCACCGTTGCTGTATCGAGGTTCCCAGAGGACTCATCAGACTTGCCTTGCCCTGCCTGCCCGCTCCTGTGCGGCAGCGCATTAGAATCTAACCAGTCGCTGTGCCCATTTTCCCACACCCACTCCTGCCCTCCTCAAGTTCACTTTCTCATCTTATTTCATGAAAGAATCTTGGGTTCAATTATTGGCGTTCCACAAAAAGTCATTAAAGCGTAACGAGTGTCCCTCTTTCTTTATGATCGGCTTTCCTTTGTGGCTGTCCCACATGAACATAGAAGCCATGTCATAAGCCAATGGCTATTCAAGAAATGCTAATAATACCCTAACACCTCATAATGGTCTAGCCCTTTTATTTCTGCAAAGTCCTCTCCAAGCTATTCTCCCATAAAATCTGTCTGAGAAAGACAGGGCAGGGCTGATCACTAGACAGTTGAGTCAGCCAACGCAGTAAGGGTTTAAGTGACTCTCAAATTCCTATTAATGTCAGAGTGGGGATTAAAGTATTCAAGTCCACATTTACAGCATATTAGCCCAGTGACTGATATATCACAGATCCTCAATAATATTTGTTGAACTGATGCACGAATGAACAAAATAATGAGGAAATAGAAGCATCTGTTGGAACTCCCAGCCCAGCGCTCTTTGCACTTGTCACACTGATGCCCCACAATGTATCAGACGAGAGTTCTAACCTGGTACAATACTGCCTAGAGAAAGAGTGCCAGGGCGAGCTGAGTCCTGCTCCGACTTCTCCAACAACATTCTCAACTGGGCAAGAGAAGGTGCCCACAACAAGTCCTGTTTCTGTGGGCTTGATGACCTGTGTCCACAATCCTTCAGGGAAGGAAAATGTGATTAAAACCTGACCATTATTATCAAAGAGCATTTATTGCGGGCCAATTATAATAACTACTCACATTTGAAACTGCTTTGCCATTTGAAAAGCACTTTCCCATCCATTAGTCTATTTGATCCTCCTAATAATGCTCTGGAGAATGTGTCATCATTACCCCACATTTTACAGTTGAGGAAAATGAACAAAAGGGAGACTAGGTAACTTGCTCGTGGTTATACAGCTCATAAACAAATCTGGCCTGCGAACAGAACCTCCCACCTTCGAAGTCAGTATTCCTTCAGCTGCATTGTGTTGTCCTCCAACAATAGGAATCTCATCTCTAGGACCATTTTCAAAGGAAGGTCAAGTTCTCCATCACCTTCATCACCTCTGCCTGTGCCTCCTTGAGCCCTCATCCTACCTCCCAGGCTTCCTCCCCTCCCTGACCATGGCCTCAGCTGAGGAGCCAAGTGCATGTGTGTGTGTTCACAGCTCATCTGGTAAGATCCTTTCTCTTTTATGATAAAAATGTAGGCATTTTTAAATGACTACATCTTCAAGTGCTACCTTCCAAAAGCCTGTCGCCTGCCAAAAAGAAAAAAAAAAAAAAAGACTAATGGAGGAATTTAGAGAATGTAGCAGGGGAGCAATTTAGGTGCAGGAAGACAAGACTGAGGAATGGTAATTCAACATTAGTGAATCATCAATCCAAAGGAATGAATTTTCCAGAAGTTTTCAATAAGAATTTGTTCATTCACTCTTTCCTGTAATTATGAGTTCTTAACTCTTCATTCAGGGGCTTGCAAGATGCTGCAATGTGATAATAAATGGGAATAAATGACCTTTAAAATCATTCAGTTAATGTCCTCCCCCCTCCATAAGTTCATCAAGTTTATATGGCTGTTTTAACCTGAGACAAGGTGGGCCTCACCCTTTGCACTGCAGGTAAGAGTCATTGGTTCTAAAGTGGGTATTTCATGTACCAGAAAACAGCCTAGTTTTAAACTTTGCTAGTATCTTTTTTGTTTCTTGGTTGGTTGGTTGGAGTTTGGTTCTGTTCTGTTGTGTTTTCTTTTTTAAAGATATAGCAAGTGTCGTTTCATTTACAACTCAAAGAAACTCAGACAGCTGTTGATGATCAGATTAAGGCTGTTAGGTCCCCCCACCCACCGCACCCTCAGGTTTACTGTCTATTCAGTTTACAGAGAACATCACATGAGAGGGGAGAAGAAAGAATCTGGATTTGAGAATTATCACAAGATAAGAAACTGAAGATTGGCTACTAACACAGACATAACTTTGGGAGCAAATAGACCAGCAACATTTTAAGGGTCATGTATTGTGTGTGTGGGAAGGTGGGGAGCTGTAACTACGTAAAATTTAAAACAACCTTTGAGTCCCCAAACTGGCACCAGCAGAAAATAGGTAACAAATGCTGGGCAGCCTTCAAGGAGAGCAAACTCCCCAACACAATGTCAGAAGTGGTCATAGAAAAAATGTTCCAAGAGGGGCCAACCAAAACCAGAGCACCACGGAATTTCCCCCAGTGGCATGATCAGAGTCTCACCCAGCACTTCCCCACCCGGATGGATACTTTACAAGGACTGCCCAGCAGGATTTCATAATTGTTGGGGAACTTGGCAGATGGGAGTTTTTAATAGCTGTTACCCTGTCCTTACTTTACAATGTATATGGGAGGGTGGAGGGTAGAGTCGGGGTGAGAGGGCAGGAAGCTTGTTCCTAGAGTTTATAAGTCATCAGATCATAAGGAATCACCCAGGGACCCCATGGATCAGATGCGCATCTGAACATTCAGCTGGACACATCTCGAGGGGGGCTTTCATAGACAGGGACAAGTATTCCATAAAGAATTAAAAGGACATTCAATACACAAAGGAGTGAGCCAATTAAGAGACTGCTCTGTGCTCACCGCGGCTCATTTCCTTTTCTTTCCATGCACACAGTGAGACATCATAGTCTGGCCACCCTTGAAATTTCAGGGCTGCGTTCTCATTCTGGGCAATAGAATACTTACCATGACACGCAACCACGCCCTGGCCTCACCCATCCTGTGTCTCTTTTCTTATCTACCAGCCAGGAGTGAGTAACTGCAAAGTGCAAAAAATGGCAAAGCCACCAGGTGAAGGGTGTCTGAATCCTGAAATCATCGCATGGAAGGAAGCCCACCAAGCACTGAGGCGAGAAGACACAAACTTCCTACTGTGTTAAGCCATTAAGATTTTAGGATGTCACTGTTTTGGAAGTTTGTGACACCTAACAATACATACAACTATGTATTTGAATCTTATTCCTGTGTTTCCTGCAGCTCCGAATACAGCCCCTGATGTATCTTTCTGCACAGGACAGGAGATAAAAATACATTTTTTCAATAAATATACGAACAAATGAGTGAAGAGAGCTACATCAGAATGTAGATGGATAGAATTCAGATTCCCTTGATCAAATCAAATTGGGAGATTCCTTGGTCACTTCATCTGCTCAAGGGGGTTAATGCCTACTTCATAAAAATGAGAATGAATTTTTCAGTAAATGAGAAGTACTTTGCACAGAATGAGCATTTAATAATTAGCAGGGTGTTTTATTATTAGCTGTGAACTCTACACAAAGTGGTTTCTTAGATAAAACAAACCATGTCTCTGAGAACAGAGAGGAAGTAGTTTTCTTGAAATTAAATCCTATGTCTGATTCATGTTGTATATCTAAGGGGTCAAGCACAGTCTTACATACAGAGTTGTAGGTACGGTTGAATTGTATTCTAGAAAAAGGACAGGGAAGAAAGAAAATTATTTGAATGATATTAAAGAGAAACAAAATAGTGAGAATGTAGATAATGCTAATAAATAATTCTATGGATGATATATTATCTCTGTGAAATATAGTGTTTGTGGTTTTGACTCTACATTGAGAAAATATTTATTCTTATATATAAATTCATGTTTTATAATTAATTGTCACAAACTGCATAGAATTGCAAAAGATCAGAGTATTGCTAAAATGAAATCTGTGTAAGGGCCAGGATAAAATAAAAATTCATGAAATGACTTTTATATAAACCCAGGTTACTTGAGAATAGATCTATGGATAAATCCATCAATCATTTCATACTTGGGAATATTAGGAAGATATCTGAACATCATAAGCCCCTAGGAGACTTCCTTATAGGCGATTAGGTATAGTTAGAAGTATAGAAATATTTATTTTTTCTAATGTTTTTATATGATTCATATTAAAAGCAGAATTAAGTTATGAGAGGTAGAGACAAAAAGAAATGATACTAGCACTATGTTGAAAATTCAGTCTCACAACTTCAAACTGAAACTGAAGTATAATATATCAAAAAATGGATTTGGGAATCAGTGTCTATTTATTACCTAATGCATGGGGTGGGATGCAATGGAATAGGTCCAAATTAAAGTGCTTTACAACCTTTTTCATCTCATAGTATGTATTAACTAATTACTAAACTTCAGTGGCATGCCAAAAAATATATGTTTTGCCAGTGTGACAAAAAAAAAAATAGGTATAATTTTGATTCATTCACACCAGATGGCTATTGTTGTGTTGGCTGTTGTTATTTTTTTATTTGACAATCTAGGGGAAAAGAGATCAGTTCCCCTGACTAAATAGTCAGGTATCACATGTTTTAAAAACTCTTGCAGCATGCCTGTGTGACTCAGCACACCAGTGTGATGCAGCACACAGATTGAAAATCTCTGACATAGACGTACACATCACCAAATGCAATTAAACATCATTGACTTAAATAGAAATTTCAACCCTGCAGCTCCCTACACTGAGGCACATTGGGGACTTCCAGCCCCAACCTCATTTCCCCCTCCTGGGCAAATGAGTAACTTTTTGTGTCTCTGGGTGCTGGGCATAGGTTACTCAAGCACATTTCCAAACATTTCACATTCTTCAGAGAGAAGATAGCATCACTTCCCAGTGAGGAGCCTTGTTATTAATTCAGGTGAATCATGGAAGAAGAGAGTTGTGGCTTGACCTCCTATTTCATAAGCAGCCATGCAGTGGTGCAGCATGCAGGGTGGAGGTTGGGGCAGGGAACCAGGAGCAGCAAATCTGGGAAAGGTGCTAATGGAAGGGTGATTTTGTGTTGGCTATGGAAGGGTGTGTTGTCAGGTCTGGACTACAAGGCTAAGTACCGTGCATACCAGGTTCTCTCCCTTGGCCTGAAAAGGAGGCAAGCCCAGAGTCGGTGAGAATGTGTGCCAGAACGTACTGAAAACACTGGCCCAGCCATCTGAGACCTGATTACCTAGGGCAGGTCATCTTGACCAGAGCCGCAGTCCACCTGTAACTGCAAGGTTTGGAGGGCCCTGGGAACAGATAGCACAGAGAACTCGGGAACTGATTAATCAACTAAACACTGGCAGATATTACATGCCCAGGCAACCAAAAACCTGCATTTCAGAATGCCAATGAATGCAAAGCAACCAGGAGGACTCAGCAGAATTGTCAAGGTCATAGAAGGTTAGTAAAAGTGGTCCAACCGTGGCTAGGTGGCTCAGTTGGTTGGAGCATCGTCCTGTACACCAAAAGGATATAGTTCAATTCCTGGTCAGAGCACATACCTAAGTTTTGGGTTCGATCCCTGGTTGGGGCAGGTGCAGGAGGTAACCTATGTGTCTCACATTGATGTTTCTCTCTTTCTCTCTCTCTCCCTCTCTCTAAAATCAATAAACATACTGTCAGCTGAAGAGAAGAAGAAGAAGGAGTAGGAGAGGTGGCCCTACTAACAGAAAACACAAAAGAAGGAATCTGATCCTGGAGGAATGTTCTCTATCTCCACCTACCCTTCTCTTGGACGGTGACTAGTCCTTGGCTTACTCATTTATCCATCCCTTCATTTATCATTCAACAGTAAGCACTTATTAAGTGACTGTAATACTCCAGGCACTGGGGAAATCATGGTGGAAACAAAACAAATCAAAGAACAAGGACAGGAATAGCTCTGTCCTAACAGAGTTTATAGTCCACTGTTGGTGGGAGGACAAGGAGAAATACATCTTTAAAATCTAAAGAAAAAGATGTTGCTTGTCAGATGATGATCAGGACTATGGGGAAAATAAAAACAGGAACAGAAGGCAGTGGAGTGAGTGAGCTTCTCTTTTACATAGAACAGTCAAAGGGTGGCTGCTCTGGGAAGGAATCCTGTGGGCAGAAACCTGAAGGAACTGCGAGAGAAGGGAGCACCTCTCTGGAAAGGGAAGCCTCCCAGGCAGAGGCAGCCCGTGCGAGGCCCTGGGTAGGTGCCTGCTTGGAGGAATAATTGCATGCAAGCCAGTGTGGCTACAGGGAGGACAGTGAGAAGGGAGACATAGGGTGAGGGATGGGGGTGGATCAGGTACTGGCTTGAGGAGTATTTAAGTTTTGGGGGCTTTGTCAGTTTGTTTTGGTGAGTGATAGAAGAAGCTATTGGAGGGTTTCAAGCAAAGGCGTGGCATGATACTGTGACAACTTGAGTTTTAAAATATTCACTCTAGTGGTTGTGTTGAGTCTCTAGGTAGTTAAATATGGGAGCAGGGAGACCTTTGACACCCTGTGACAAAAACCTAGGGGCACCAGGCTGGCGATGCTCTGTGTCACATCCATGGGACCTACACAGGGATTCAGCTACAACAGCAATGGGAAGTTTCCAAGGCATTATTCCAGCCCTCCCCTGGCTCTGCGTCTCTGACTGAGGATTTTCCTCCACACACGAGGCAACTTAAAGGTACCAACCACCAGAAATCTCACACCCTGGAGCAAGCCTCAACCAAGGAGAGATGCAGATAGGTGAATCAATGCCTCGGCTTTCCTGTCTCTCAGCAGCTTTCCTGTCCCTCCGTAGGACAGCTGAGGCTCATTCTCACAGACCACAGTGGGATTGTACCCGAGTTGCCCACAGTGTTCACCAAATTACTGACACACTTTATTGGCTTTTCTTCTTTATGGCTTTTCTTCTTCCCAGATCACCGCCACCACCTACCTTCCATCCCATCTGAAAATACAGGGTTTCTATAAAACCTACCATAAGCCAAAATGGTGTAAAATGAAGAAGCAATTACCTTAGGATGCATCTTGCTACCGGATGCACAAATAAATCGAGATGAAGCGCAGATGCTCACAGGCAGTTGAAAGACACGGGGCCGGATGCTGCCAATGCTGAGTGTAGTTTCCAGGGGAGCTTGGCAAGACCATGCTCACTGTTCCAGGTGCGGCTGCCTCTGCAACAACGTGCTGCAAAGCAAGCGCCAATGCTAAACTCGCTTTCTGTCTTTCATCATAAAAGGGAAAATTCTCTTTGGGTTTCTTTCAGTTAGTGAAAACAAGTACTAATGTAGTTCTTAAAAATGAAGCATCCTAAAGGGAGATTTTGAAAAGTTGGGGATACCTGTACTTGCTCTCCAGTTCTTGTCCCCATATCTGCTTTTGGGGTAACTAAAGTGAAAATGTCAGGTAAAAGGTAAAATACTGAACGTTTTAACAATATTAAACAAGGTTGGTAGCTCACATGAGAAGTTGAGTAAATAATATGCATATGTTGTAGAAATATAATAAAAGCACAAAAAGTTATTTGTAATTCCACATTAATAGGTACATAATGTTAGCATACTGATATTATCTCTGACAAATGATACTGCTTGGATATATGTGTACACGTGTATAATTTTGATGATAAAAGAGTCCTACTAAACATACTATATTGCAGTTTAATTTTCATTTACTAAATTATGATTATCTTATTTTTCAGTAAACTCAGTGAATATACTTATAAATTCAAATACTTAAAGGTTCATTCTCCATAGCACATTCTATTCTACATAGCATAAATATTGAACTAATTCCCCACTGTTGAAGATTTAGTTTATTTCCAATTTCTCAATACTACTAACAACACTTCAATGAACACCCTTGTACAAACATCTTTGAACATTTGTCTGATTATTTCTTTAGGATAAATTCCTTACAATGAGACTTCTCTGTCAAAGCATGTTTACAATTTTAAGTACTTTACATATTGCCAAATTCTGCCACAAGCCTTTACTAATTTACATTCCTATGAGAGTGTTTCTCTTTAATCTTGAGCAATACTCTAATGCTTTTTGAGTGGGGGGGAGAAGGAAGGAGGGGGAGAGAGGTGTTGTGGAGCACATAGCTCTCCGTCTGTGTTTCTATTAGTCTTAATTATTTGATTTTACTGTAATTTGATGCTTAATTTTTAGAACCAGTTGATTTATTAGCATTTAATTAATCGAAAGATTCCATGCTGATTTATGAACATTCTAATATAGAAACTATTTTTTAAATTTTTTTCTTATAAAATAGAACAAAAAATATTACCCACCAGAAACTCTGCACCATTTTCTCATTGGAATCCACATTCTCTGTTTCCTGTCTTCTTTTATAAAAGAAATAGTGAATTTCTCATAGGCATAAGATAGACCAAAGTGGCTTCCATAATTTTGAACAACAAAAATTTTCCAGAAGTGTCTTACACTAAATTCCACAAGAACAACACACAAACCTTGATCTCAAAAATACTAAGCATTACCTTCATTTTCATCTTTGCCAAGATATCTGAGGAAAAAAAACAGTATTTCATGTTTAATTCACATTTCTATAATTACTAATGAATATAAGTTTTATATGTCTATATATTTATATATACATAGATAATGTGTGTACACACACATACACTTTGTTTTACTGTTTATCCTTCACTCTAATTTTTTTCCAGCTTTACTGAGAGATAATTGACATGCAACATCATGTAGGTTTAAAATGTACAGTACAACATGATGATTTGATACACATGTATATTGTGAAATGATGACCACAATAAGGTTAGTTAACACATCCATCTCCTCAAATATTTACAATTTTGTGTGTATTTATTTCTGATTTTAGAGGAAAAAATTTCAGCTTTTCACTGTTAAGTATTAAGTTAGCTGTGGACTTCTCATATACAGACCTTATAATATTGAAGTGTGTTCCTTCTATATGTAATTTGTTGAGAGATTTTATTATGAAAGAGTTGAATACAGTCAAATGTTTTTTCTGCATCTAGGAAAGCTAGGAAAAATTGACTCAGAGGAAAAGGGGCAAGAGATGGTAGGATATGCTTCAACAATATATGACATCATACTCAAGATACTCCCTAATCAGTCTCTACAAATTGAAAACTATCCTCAATAGAGAATCCGAGACCAGATTTCTACTATTTCTGTTGCCTTGGGCAAATTGCTTAAGAGTTTTACCAAATTTCCTCAGCTCTTGAGGGAGAAGGCCATACTAGAAGACTTATTCAAGGACAGTGTGAAAAATAATTATGGTATAGTCACAAAATGTAATTCAGCTATATCTCTCTGAAAATGAATGTACCACAGACATATATTGAAATATATAATATTAAAGTATTAAAATAATATTGTTGAATCTAAACAATATAAAATTGAGTGGAAGAAGATTACATATAGAATGATACTCTTTTTAAATAAAATTCAATATCAAATAAAGTAAAACAATATGTTCTCAACAATATATCATTGTATACATATATGAAATATGTATATATACACATATATAAACATGTATTTTATACATACATAAAATATGTATAAAATATGTATATGTACATATATAAACTATATTTCAAAAGGAAGGAAGTTATAACACAAGATTCAGGATAAGCATTACCTTGGAATAGGGGGCAGAGTGTGTGAGGGAAGGAGCGACACAGGCAGATGACAGTTTCTGACAATGTTCTAGTTCTCAGGTTGGGTAATGCGTTTATGGTGGTAATTATAGATGAATTAATAAGTAAATAAATAAGCAAACACATACTAACCGACTTTTTGTTTGTTCACTTAGCAAGCATTTAATGGATATCTTCTTTGTGCCAGAAAGAGAAGAAAACAACATAGAGCCTATTCCTTTGGGGAACCAACATCCCCATTTGGGAGACATGTAAGTCAAATAAATAACAAATAGATGCATTATAAAATATCAGGTTGTGCTAACTCCTACGTAACAAAATACAGCAAGACAATGGGCCAGAGAGGGACAAGGGGTGACCTCTGGTGGGTGCCCAGGGAAGGCCCCCCTGAGGAGGTGGCCTTGCAGCAGAGATCTGAATCAAGTGAGGGAGTGGGCCATGTGAAGGCCTGAGTGAAGTGTGCTCCAGGCAAAGGGAGAATCCAGTGAAAAGGCTCAGGGCCAAAATGTGCTGGGCATCTTTGAAGAGCAGCAAAAAGACAATATGGGTGGAATGAGCAAAAGGGGTGTGAAATATAAGAAGAGACCAGGACCTGATCTGGAAGGCCTTTCTAGGCTTCAGGAAGGACTTTGGATTTTATTCTAACTGCAATAGGAAGCCACTGGGGAGCTTTGAGCAGGGAACTGGCAAGAATTGCTTTACCTTTCAGAAGGATCTTCCCAGCTACTATGCAATGATAGGCAGTTGAGGGTCCAAAAGGAGCAGACCAAATCTTCTCACACACAGTTGGATGTAATCCCTTCCAATGCTGGCATGCTAATGGCCGGATCATGATATAAAATTGCTTGCAATATGAGAATAAACAAATATATCTCTCTCTCTGTATGTATATATACACATATATATAACATTCATAGGCATATTTATATGAATTTTACACGTATATTATACCTTCAAAATATACACTAAAGATCTGGAAGCTGATGAACTGCATAAAGCATTGAGCTTACATGTATGCATGTCATTTTCATCTAGTGTGATAAGGATTTAATAACACTTTACTCTAAAAGCAAAGGTATTGCCACATGCAAATACTTGACCAATGGAAGGTATGAATTGGTGAAATCAATGTGTGGCTGTGAAATACAGTTTCCTTTTAGTAACTAGGAGCCTCTGTATGAGGTGTATCTGCTTCACTAATCAAATCCAACATCAGCTTGGTGAACTTTGGGTTTTGTAGACAAAAACACAACTCATAAACAGCTAACATTTTTTCTGTGGTGGGAAGATCTATTCTGAACCATGAAATGACACTAAATTTTGTGTCTCTCATGGTTTTTCCAGAGGGTTTTACCGCACTTAGGCAAGAACATACTCAGGTAGGTGGGGCTCAAGCCCTCGTGAGTAAGGAGCGTTTCTGGATTTCCTGATCATCCCAGGAGTTGCTCCATCCCAGGAGTTGCTCCATCACAGTGTTACACAGATCTACACGCTATTTCCAAGGCCTAATTTTCCCAAGCTTATTTCGTTTGGTATGGGAGTCACACGAGCAATTGGGCATCATACTATCTTCCAGCACATATTCACATATATATTGGGAATATTTCTGGTGGGTTACTTTCCATCTTTCCACTCACCCCTTGGGATGACCTGCTGAATTCTCTACAAGTATCCCATGTTTTAGAGTCCAGAGAAAGGCCCTTTGCAGACCTTTCATTCTCAGAGCCCAGCTAAAGTCCTGTCAAATCCAAGGGACTCTTGATCACTCTTCCCTCCAAATGCCTAAAAATTAGTCACCTGCACTGTGCAATGTCACATTAATTATACAATGTTGTTCTCTCACTTTTGCCTAGGGTAAAGACTTTGACCCTAGTTTGATATAAAATTGCTACATACTTTCTATATTTTTCTGTATGTCACCAGCTTCCTTGAAAAGTACTACTCACATGTAAGATACTTAAACCATCTGGATTAGAAAAACAGCAATGACATATGGGGGGGGAACCTCCTAAAATGGAACTTATTTATAAAAAGTTGTGTATTTATTCTTACATGTTTAAACTTCAGTCTCCTTCAAAGTACTCTCCATTGGATGCAATATACCTTTTGAGACATTTTTTCCACTGCTCAAAACAGTTTTTTAACTCATCCATTTTGATGCCTTTTAGTGCTTCTGCCTTTTTTTTGTTTCAACTCTTGCACATCCACGTTGGCAAAAGGTTTCCCTCTGAGGACCTTTTTCATCCAGGGCAAACAAACAAACAAACAAAAAAGGCACTCCAGGAAAAGATCGGGTGAACAAGGAGGGTAGGGCACAGGGGTGATGCTATTTTGAGTCAAAAACTGCTGCACACACAGCGCGGCATGGGCGGGTGCACTCAAACATCACCCATCATAAAATGGGCCAATGCTCTGAAAGGGCCTTCAGAAAAAATTCACTGAAGCTGAGCGCGGCCTCTCACAACAATGCCAGCTGGTATGTATTGATATGTTAGATTCGTATGTTAACATATTTAAATAATTATACATTTAATTATATAATTATGTGAATAATTACCTATTTATATATTAATTATATAAGCATACCTTGGAGAGAGTGTGGGTTCAGTTCCAGACCCCTTCAATAAAGCAAATATTGCAATCCTAATCTCTTTGTGGAGGGTCTTACATTCAATTTGTAGAAACCACAATAAAATGAAGCTCAATAAAAGGAGTTATACTTGTATATATGAGATTAAATGAGTATATTCCTTGCCTATGAGGTGCTTTGGAAATTGTAGAATCTGCACAAATGTAATGCATTACTACCATTGCTAATATTAACTGGAGTTCAATACTAGACATGCTACTACTACTAAGTCATTTTAATTACCAAATGGCAGCCAAGTAGGTTGGGCCACCAAGTGGGCAGTCTGGCACATCCTTGAAATTTTGGAGGCATCGGCTCTGCATGAAAGGATATTAGAAAGGTCACGTTGCCCAGACCTCTGAGACCCCTCCAGCAGACGTGGCCTCTGGGCTCTTCAGAGCCTGCTGAGCCTCATCCAGGAAAGAATTGCTCCCTTCCTAGAGGGGAAGTTTGCCCTTTGGCAGGATTTGGCTGTGCATGTCTTCTTTAGCTGAGAATGTTCATTATTTCTATTTGTACCTAAGCCTATATTTATGGATAATCTATTGAAGGAGGAAATATGGCTCAGGTGAGTGGGAGTGACAGGGCTGTATTTAATGGCTACAGCAAATAACCTTCTAACGGCCGAAAGAGTGTCATATCTCACAGTTATGATGTCTTCAAAAGGTGATATTTCTGGCTATGTCATCATAGCTGTGAAAAGCATTTTCTCAGCATCGAAGAAAAATGGGAAGATGGTGGGGTGATGGAGGTGCCCTCCAGACAGGTTGGTATTAATCAAACCACCTGGCCTCAACTTTCGTGTACTTTTAATGAGAGGCATTTGGGGTTGAGGGAGAGGTGCATGGGAAAGGTACACACTTTCCAGCTCCCAGGGTGGGTGGTTCAGAGCCATGGGGCCATGCCTTAGGAAAACAGGTTGGGAGCTGGTTTTCTGTAATGGTCCCCAATCCCCTCCCGCACAGCCCTGCTCCTCCATATCCTTTGACCCATAGTTCTGCCTCTGGCCAGAACCCGCAAAGCCACAAGTTCCAGGCCTATCACCTCGGCCTGCCTATCAAACCTTCTTATGTTTCCAGTCCATGTGTAAATATGAACTGAATTCTTCCCGCTGTACTTGAAATGATACTGGATGTTAAAAGGGCCTCAGGTAATACTTCCTCTGGAGACAGAACTTACACAGAAGCACATACTTCACTGACACTGTAGGTTTGCACGAAGATGCTCACGGCATAACATAGCTGTGAATTTATTTTCTCTGTATTTATATAAAGAGTTGGCTCTGGAGTAATTCGAGGTGCTTAGGACTACCAGTCTGCCCTCCCACCTCCACCAACGCTGTTCCTGAAAACGTATCCCTGTCCTCCGCACCTGCATCCCTCCAGACCTAATTCACTCATAACTCCATGAGTCCAATCCACATTACCCTCTGCCTTTCTCCGCACTAGCTCCCAGTGTGCTAGCACAGTCTGGCCTCTAGGTTTTGATCCAGAATTTCAGCACTATCTTGGTAACACAGCAGTGTGTTGTTCACTGATTATTTCATGTAGTTTATCCATGAAAACCTGTAAAAGGAAGTACTGTACATTTACTTCATGATATTTAACACAGAGTAGGTACAGCCAAACCCTCGTGGTTTGTAAAATTTGATTTCTAATGGAGCCCTAAGTTTCCTGCTTTCTTAATAACACTCTAACTTAATTAACCATTTCACTATGATAATAGTCACTATTGATATTACATTGATATAGAAAAAAGAAGCTTTTATTATTTCTAGGGTCTCTAAATAAGAAAACTGAGGCTCAGGATAACGTTTTAATTCAAAGCCACATATAGCACATGAGAAAGTGTTCTTTCAGTTCCCCATTTTTTTGCTCACGAAAATATAAAATATTATCACAGAGGATAAGGAAAAAGTGTAGATGGACTCTTGCAGTTAATTTCCAAACTATAACATCAACTCATTTTACTAATCACAGAGAAAAGGTTGTAACCATAGGAAAGGATAGAGTTTTAGGAGTGTCCAGCACATTGAATGCATTCAATAATTGTTTGTTATTATATCATACGGATCATTGCTTGCATTATGTTATACATTTATTGTTATATCAGAATCATACGAGAAGAGATTTCCCCCCTAAATCCACTTTCTTACAAGAGTTTATTTCAACAAACTGGAGATGAGGATGAAGGCACAGAGGTGAGCAAGAACACTTGGAAGAAGTCCCTAGGTGATTCTGATTCCATCTCCCCTGCCTCACCCCCTCACCACCAACCCTCTTCTCCCACATACATGCAACTGCTAGCATCAATTTAAGGAAGTCAGGGAATATGGATCAGTACTTTATTCTGGGAGTCGAAGTCGATTAACAAGTATGAGATGAGCCTTCATTATTATTTTATTTGTGCAATGCTAATAGTAACGATAAAAGTACCTTGTCCCTCTTCATTGTAAGCACACGTCCTGGATCTGGTCCTTTGATTTTTCTGGTTAGCAGCCACAGCGGTGGCATGACTGTGTGCAGAGTAACTGGGAATGCCACATGACACAGGAGGAATGTTAACCCAAAAGAACGTAGCCACATATGTCATCCACAAAATATGTGATGCGGAGGGTGCAGTGACAGTTTCTGCTTGTTTGGAAAATGTAGCAGCATTTCTTGTGGTTCTTTTGCAGAGGAGTGTTGTAGTTATCCCAAGTGGATGGCAGGGATGTTCTGGGGGCAGGTCCCTTCATTATACTTATGTCTCTATAAACAAAAACTCAACAGGAATTAAGATCTCTATTTCATGGCTTCATAAAAGGGTATCATTTACCAAGTTACATACAACAACAACTGAGTGTTTGCCCTTAAAGCAATTTGCAACTTGCAAAAGTCATTGTTCAGCTCAAGGATTTTCCAAGGAATAACTCGAGTAGAGAGGCTGGTGGAAAATATTACAGTATATACTGTGTGCATGCATAAGCCTTAAATCAAAGGCAGGACAGGTAACTTAGTTCTGTTTATTTATCGGGGTTTCCATGAGCACATAAGAACAATATCCCATTTATTGTGCAGCTTTCTTATTTCAAATTATATTTAAATGCTTATATTCATCTCAGCCCAGACATTTCCATTTGAGTTTCTATTTTTAATGAGCCTTTAGGTACTGAATGTAGAGAAATTTTAGCCATCGGTAAAAAAGCACAGGGAATGAGTAATTTAAGAGAGTTGAGTTATCTACATAAGTAGGTATTTCAGCATCAGCATTTACTTTTATTTTAACCATTTTTAATAAAAGATTTTATTCTCTCTCCCTTTCTAAACCTAATGCATAAATACTTGCTGTCAACCTGGCCTGAAACAACAAGGTCTTCACACCTTCTCACGGTATGCAGATATGTGTTCCTAGATAAGAGCGCTCACCTGTTACACCTTTAAGTTCTTGTATTTGCTTTAAATAGCTCTTCTCTCAGGCCATGATCTGTCACCTCCATGGGGCAGCCTATCACCGTGTCAGTCCCTTCTCTAATTCTATTCTTCCCACAGCCAGGAAATCCAAGCCACATCAGCTTTATGGAGGTTTCAGAAGGTTCTTTTAAGAGTGCAAAGCTCAAACTTTCATATAGATATTTGTTTGTTTCTTTCTTTCTGTTGCAGTGTTCTGAGGCTGATTGAGATTAGTGATAATGAAATTCCAGGTGGGTGAGACATTGCAGACCTCTGTCGACTGCCTTTATTTTGCTAATACCTACCAGCTTTATACAATTTTTACAAAGACAATCAATATAGAGATCATCTAATGATGGCTACCATTTATGACAAGTTTACCAATGTTAGATTTTTAACCTGAATGATTCCAATGTATATGCAATACTACTACTATGGGTATTACTGCTTTGACCAGCTTTAAGAGCAGCAACTGAAAGTCTCAAATGAGGGTATTCACTCGATAACACAGGCTTGTTAGTGGCAGATTTGAACCTAAATGTGGTTTGTCTCTAAGGCCTGTGTCATTTCCATTATATCATGCCATAGATACCTAGTAATTGAGAACATTTTAAACTGCAGCAGGGTTATCCTGGAATTGTATTTTCCAGGTTCTTGGCCAAATTTCTTTTAAGTATTATGCTTTTAGAATATGTAGTGATGATTTTATATGTATTTTTAAAAAACTGCCAAATAAAGTTGGTATTACCCTGAAACTACTGAAAATAGCCATCATGAAGAACTTCACATCAGAAAATAGAACAGAGCAGAACAGGTTACTGAGGAGAATTCTGGATTCCCCTCATGGACCACCCCCCAACTTTGTTGTTTTATTTATTTTTATTTAATTGTTATTAAGTAATATACTCATATGGTTCAAAAGACAAAAAAAATATTTTAAGAAAATGTACAGAGTCAAAAGTCTCAATTCCTTCCTTATCTTCGTTTGGTCCCATATACACCCATCACAACAGGCCACTGACAAGCTTGTACATCTTCCAGTATTTACGTAGGTCCATATAAGCATTTCATTGTTGGAAGTTAGAATATTTATCCTTTTTTTTTCCAGCTAACAGTGTGCCTCAGAGAGCTTTCCATATCACTACACAGAGGGATCTTCATTCTTCTCTGTCTAGTTTCAGCGTGTTCCACTGTTTGATTATACTACAATATATTTGGACAGTCTTCCATTGATGGACCCAATGGTTATTTCCATTTGTTTACTCTTACAAACAATGCTGAAATAAATAACTTCAGACAAAAGTTGGTTTGTGTTTCTCTAAGCTCTAGTATTGATTCGCACAGGTGAAAATCTGAGACAAAAAGATTATATCCTTATAATTTTGAATAGTTTTCACTTACTGTCCAAAAGACTTCTGCTAGTTTGTCCTTTTGATCATGAGTGAAATTACCTTTTGTCCCAATGCCTTGAATATAATTAAACTTTCAGATTTCTGCCAATGTGATAGGTAAAAAATAACATCTCATTAAAATTTAAATTTACATTTCTCTTATTATGAGGAATGTAGAGAGAATCATTTCATTCTATATATGTAAAAGATGGTTACATTTCTTTAACTCTGAACTGTCTGTTCATTTGCTTTTCCTATTTTTCTATCAGATTATTGGCCAGTACTTTTTTCCAGTCTGCAATTTGCCTTTTGAGTTTGCTTATGGTAGGGATTTTTTTTTTTTTTTTTGCTTTATTTTTGCTGTATAGAAAAAAATGTTTTTTAACATAGTCATATTTATCAATCCCCTCTTTATGTTTTCTGGATTTTGAGTCATAGTTGATGGATTATGTTGGCACTTTGGAATGGGCTTTGAATTTGATAATGTCTAAGTTTGTGACATGGTGACAAGCACATTAGAATAGAACTCAGCAGGCTCCAGTGCTAGGCCTAACTTGACATTCATCACTGAGTGAACGTTGTCAACTTGGGTGACCCCTTTGGATATCAAGCTACAGAGTCAACTATCACCCACGCTTTTGTTTTCTGAGTGGTATAAGCAGTTAGCTTATTTGGGAAACATAAATGCCTTTGTAATTGAATAGCTAAATTGATCCTTCTTAATTAAGTGAAAACAAATAAACACAAGCAATTCATCTGTGCATTAGTCAACTCAGACTATATAACAAAATACCATAGACTAGAGTATCTTAAACAACAGAAATCTATTTTTCCACAGTTCTGGAAGCTGAGAAGTCCAAGATCAAGGTACTAGCTGATTTGGTTCCTGGTGAGAACTCTCCTCTTGGTTTGCAGACAGCTACTTCACAGGGTGGCAAAGGAGATCTCTCACTTCCTCTTTTTATAAGGCCACCAATCTTGTCAGATTAGGGCCCTACTGCTATGACCTCATTTAACCTTAATTACTTCCGAAAAGCCCTATCTCCAAATACACTCACATCGGGGGTTAGGGCTTCAACGTATGAATGTTGGAGATAGACGATCCAGTCCGTAGCAAACTAGATAAACAAATTAACCAACTCTGTGATGCAAAAGCAAAATTCCTTCAGATATAGATGAAGCATTGAGACAACAATCATTCCAAACACATGAGAATCCCAGTATCAGAGCAACAAAGAAGAGGCATGAAGGTTGGGATCATGAGGTTCTATCTCAATTAACATTTGATTTGTTTTTGTTTCGCTTTCTTTTTAAAGATGAAGTACAAGTGAGGAGGTTGGAGAGGGGAGAATCCGCTCCCAAGAAGAGCATCTTTAAGAGAGTCTGACTGAAGCCTGGGCATGAGCAGCTCAATCAGACCTGCTGCCGTGCACCTGCTCAGCTCTGTGCCAGGCAAAGATGTTAAAGAAAGCTGGCCCATCACCATTGCAGACTTTCTCCCATCCCTGGAATCAGCTCACGTCCCAGCAGTCCCCAGTTCCGAAGGCTCAGCTTTCAATCCATGCGACAGGCAGAAGAGCCAAATCTACAGGTACAGTAAAAATATTATGAGGTCTTCCATTGGCAAAATGCAAATATAAAAATGTAACAACATACCCTTCATCCACTAATTTTATAATTCTTTTGAGACAAGCTGTAAAGTTTTTTCGCTTAGTTTTATTTCTCTTTCTTTATATACACACATAATGTTTCCCATTGTATTCTTTATGTTTACAGACAGTCTCTTTGCTCCATTACTTTCCCAAATCAGATGGAAATCACTTGCAATGTTTCCAGGGCTAAACAGGAGTAAAAATGGGGAAAGTGGCAAATTGGACACCAGGGATGGCCCGTAAGTGAGCTGTTTTTACATGGTAACCAGCCCTCTCCTTCTGAGGCTTGGTTGATCTTATTGATCTTAATTGATATTATTAGACCAGAGATTTTCAACATTTTTACCTTATGGCACACATAAACTAATTACTAAAATTCTGCACCACACCAAAAAAATATGTATTTTTTGCTGATCTGACAAAAAATAGGTATAATTTTGATTCTTTCATATTGGATGGCTATTGTTGTGTTGGCTGTTGTCATTTTTTTTATACGACCATCTATGGGAAAAGAAGCCAGTGCCCCTGACTAAACAGCCAGAGATTGCTTGTTCTAAATATTCTTGTGGCACACCAGTTGCAAATCACTGGATTAGATGGTGCAATGGCCAGTCTGTTAATAAATGCACCATCAGCACATATGGCACTTTAAATTTCAGAGGACTGCAATATTCATGACCTAACTTGATCCTGACAGTAAGTTGAGTAATTAAGTAGGCAGGAGCTTTTGTCCTCATTCTATTGATGAGAAAACTGTGGACAGAAAAAGTGGAGACATCTGGTATCTAAGCTAGAACTTCAGCTCTGGCATCCTGGCTTAATTGATGATTTTGGATTGGGTGGCCTGAATTCATCCTGAAGCTGGCTAAAATAACATGGTTGACCAAATTACTGCCAATCAGAAATGCATCACCTCAGGCAATTGCTACAGGAGGACAAAGAAGTTTGGGATCCATGTAGACAGCTATACTAGTTTTGTCTGATTAAATGTGTTTTTTTTCCAGAATTATCAGATCGATGTGTGTCTTCACACAGTGAAAGATAGTGAGGAACTGAATCAGTTAATGGTGGATTTTGGACTGTGGGTCCTACTTGCATTGAATCACTAAAACTTGGCTAAATCTCAACTTCAATGTATGAATGTAGGGATATTCTCCCAGGAAACAGAAATGTTCTGAGAAGAGTCTTTTAATTAAATAACCATAATTGTATTATGGATGCTGCTGGAGAAGGTGGAATGAAGGTGTCCTGCTAATGTGGGGGCATCTCAAGGGGTGAAAAGTGGGCTCAGGGGATGAAAGTGGGGTGATAGACATATGCGTGTCACAGAAGCATAAGAATAAAGGTGACTATAAGATAAGAGAACCATGGAGAAGACAGAAGAGCCTACATAGGCTGTAACCATCCCTGTCTGTGACAGTCACTCTGTTCCTCCTTTCAACCACAAAAGGTCAATCATAGAGTCATAGAAATTCAACCTCTGAAATTCTTATAGAGTATAGCTTTCTTTAGGACTATATGTCACATTATACGGTTTTAGAGAATTTGAAAAATGCAAAGAAGGAACGAGTATTTGTCCATATTTCTACCACCCATAATGAAGCACTGACATGGTATCTTTAGGGTCATTTCCTCCAGAAACCAGTTTACCTCATGCTGACACTGGCTCCTCCACCTGTCCCACTGCAGAGACTCACTTGGGACTGAGATCCAAATCCAGATGCCTTCTTTCTCTTTCTTTCTCATCTAACCATGCCAGCCTTGCATCCTGCTCCTTCCCCTCCATGTTTGACTTCCAGTTTCCAAGGATACAGACAGCTAATCTCAAACCCAATTTGTGCCAATGTGCTGATTAATGGATGCTACCATGCAAATGTCCCCCCTCCTTCAGCCTTCCCTGGGTGATCTGTCAATTTCAACTATGAGATGCCTTCTGGAGACTCTGAGGCTTGGCTCAAATGGAAATATAGGTCACTGTGCAGGCCAGGAGGGAACTCTTTTTTTTTTTAGGGGGCAGGGGGAACCTGCATATCACACAGAGTAGGCAAGCAGTTGTTGAAACTAACACTGAATCAGCTCATTGGCCAGACAATGACAAGCAGAAATAAAAGAGTTCTGAGATCCAATCCAAACTAGCTACTGAGAGTCCCTGGATAAAGCTGAGCACCCTGGATAAGGTGCTCAGGAGCTGGGGGAAGGCAAACACCAGGCGAGTTATGGAAGTAGCGCAGCAGCCCTGGCCTTCTCTGAGCTTCATTTTTGCAAGAAGGAAATAGTAACAGCTAAATTGGGTCAGACCTGCTGCAGTGGCTTAAACAAAATAACAAAGGCAAAAGCTTGCTGTGCAAAGAATTATAGGACACATGAAACCTCATGAGTCCATGTACTCCATCCCTCACCAAGCTGAGGCTTAGATGTGCCCAGAGAAACGTCTGCTTTCACCACAATGCTGGATTTAAAAATGATGATCTTAGATGTTCCAGTGACAGCACTGTTGTGAGGACTCCTGACATCATGACCAGTGCCTTGGCATGTTCCTGGGTGGCGGGTTCATGACAGGATAAAGGGGTAGTTCTGCACCTGCTCCAAGTAGCTTCTGGTTGAGATCCAGGGTTGGAAAGGAGCAATGTGTTAAACATGTTTTGCTTATACTCCATCATTTAAATTTTATAACCATGATGAAGGCATATATTATTTACAGAAAGGAAAATTGAATTTCAGAAATGTTAAGTAATGGGCCCATGATTATGCAACTAGTAAAGGGTCTGAGACAAAATTGAAATCTGGACCTATATAGCCTGCAGAACTTCTTTCTATTATACCAAGTTATCCCTGAGATGCAAATAACTATGGGGAAAAAAAAATCACAGATGAATTTCTTTAGGTTGATCTTTATAAAGATCATATCATACAAATGATATTCACCCAAGACTTAAATAACACATGGATAGAATAGCAATTCATCATTCACTTCCATTCTTCAACTTGCTCTCAGAATATCTCCCCTAATTTTACTTTATTCTTTAAAATACCTCTAAATTTGAAACATAATTGTCAAGTTCCTCATCACTTTCAATAACTACTTAGCGTCCACCCAAGCCCTCTTGAGATGTTTTGTTATGTGACAAACCCAAGTCAGCTAGGGGTCTCCTGGGGCCTTTCTGCCCAGTTTGGGACTATGGCAGGATCACTTCCAATGACTGTTCCTCTTCCTATAGGTTGCTGCAAATCAACGTGTTTTCTTGAACGGTGAGGTCAGATGGTCAAGTTTTAGTTTGCCCCAGATTTATCCCATCTTTTCCTTTCCTTTCCTTTCCTTTCCTTTCCTTTCCTTTCCTTTCCTTTCCTTTCCTTTCCTTTCCTTTCCTTTCCTTCCCTTTCCTTTCCTTTCCCTTCACTTCCCTTCACTTCTCGTCCCTTCCCAACGTTGATTTTTCCAAGAAGTTACCCCAAGGAGAATGTTATTAAGGTGTGAAATAGGTGCTTCTTTTTTTTATGAGCCCAGTAATACTTATTTTATTTTTTCATTTTTTATTTATTCTATTTTTTATTGATTTATTTTTTAGCTTAGTTATTATTTATTATTTTATTGTTGTTCAAAAGCCAGGTGGTGAAAGACAAATACCATATAATCTCACCTGTAAGTGGAACCTAATGAACAAAACAAACAAGCAAGCTAAGAGAAGGAGAGACATGGAAACAAGGAACAGAGAAAGGTGCTTCTGCATTGGAACTCTCGAGACTTGTTTCAAGAAATACTTCTGCACAGTCACCTTCCTTACAAACCAGAGTAGGACTGTCGCTCCTTTCTTCCCCTCCCAGGGACATGAAATGAGAGGAAAGAATCAACATTCTTGCATGTATGCAGGGTCATCATTAACAGTCTAAGATGGATTAATTAATACAATGACTAGTTTTCCCTTGGAAAACAGAGTACTTAGAACCTAGGGAACATAAGAGAAAGTGGGAAAAAGATATGAGCTGAAGAAAGAGGCAAGGAAAGAGGGCAGAGCGTGGGAAGCTGCAATGGGAACCACCTGGCAGTTCTAGGAATTTTCAGGAGTGGGTCTTATGTTGCCAAAAAAATCATTCTCTTTTCAGTTTTACCCAGAACTCTAAAGAGTAATTCATGATTTGTAGCACAGCAACTTTGTCAAAGTTAACTCTTCAGCTAAATACTGATTCTCTCTATCCACTCTAGAACTAAAATTTTATTCTTGAAGTGAAACTAAAATTGGTATTCCCTATTTGCCAATTTTAGACTTTTGGGGCATTAACCTAAAGTGTTAACTGTTGGATATTCATTTCAAGCACAAACTAATATTTTAACAGGAAACTCTGGTCACAGTATCTTAACACAATGAAACCAGTCTATGGATAGTCATATCATTTTATTTGATGAGGCAGATAATGTAGGCTAGGAAGAGCCTGATAATAACATAAATTCTCCCTAGTTAAAGAACCAGGCAAAAGTATGAAATTTGTACTGACTTTGGAATTCAAGCACAATAAAATTTTACCTCTGTCTAATGTGATCATTAAAATACTGAGAAGTCATTACCACACTGTGAGCTTATTGAGGTACAGGAATATTAGCATGGCATTCTGATGAAGCGTCCTGATTAGTTAGAAGTAGGTTAGGCAGTGAGTACAGGAAACTCTAAACTAACAGCAACTGCAAGGGAGCAGTTTCTCATGTAAGGTCTGGTAGATGATTCTGGATGGGAATAGTACTCCGAGTGCCAGACTCCTCTCTTACTAATTTGTAGTGCGTAATCCCAACCTCATGGTCCGAGATAGCAGCACCTGCATTTTAGGTAGTGGGCTATTAGGAGTCTTTTACTCTAAAAGAACTATCAAGAAAGATATTTCCTGTAATTTCATATGCCACTTTTACTATCATCACACTGGCCAGAATCACCTCGCTACACCTGGATGCAAAGGAGGCTGGAAGTGTAATCTTTATTCCCAGTGTCCATAAAAAAAAAAAAAATGCGTATTCTATTACTTGGGAGGGAATGAATGAATTGATGTCAGGACACCACTAGCAGTATCTACCAGAAGTCCTATTAAGATTTAGACAACAGCTGGACCCAAAGCCACATGCATTTGTGGGGGAGGGGACGTATGTATTTTGTTTCATTTCCCATAGCATTTAATAGAGATGTGTCCTCACTGAAGGTTTTCAGTTAGAGTCAAGCCATGTATGTGAATAAAGACACTTAGAGAAACAAGTAGGAAATTAGAACAGTAGATAAGTGATTAAATCGAAAGTGCAGTAGTTCTTCAGAGGAAAAAGGCTTCAATCAAAGGCTTCTGGGAGAAGCTGAGGCTTAAACAAGGCCCAAAAGAAAGCTGACATTTGTAGGCAGGCAGAGAAAAGGAGTAAAAGACATGAGAAACAACATAGAGTAAGCAATGGTAGAAACAAAGGTAAATCTAGTTGGGCTCCAATATTCCTGCTGCGTTGTATAGGACAAGCATTTTCCACTTGTAGTTCCAGTTTTTTCAAATATGTATGTATCTAGGTAGGTATGTATATATGTATTTTTAAATTTTTAAATTTTTATTTTAATTCTCAAGACCAAACGCTCTATAGTTTCTGTAGCATATAAAGTGGTACAGACTTTTCAAATATTTACTTAATACAAATATTTATTCAATGCCCAATCTGCATTTGATACCATAGCTCCACTTCGAAACTTTCCTCTGAGAACCATGCAAGTAATTCTAGTAACAATTTTTAAGGTAATATATATAAATTTATAAAAAGTTTAGGTTATAAAATCAGGTAAAATGAGATATGAAAGAGCTGATACAAAAAGAACTGAGACATGGAGTCTAAGCAAAATCAAAACTGACAATTAAACTGAATTAAGCAGGTAATAGAAAAGGGAGGTTTCTGAGGTTAAAAACTTGAGTTTCAGAGTATGAGGTAACTTCTTGGACATCACCACTCTTCAGTGTGTTCAGAGGACTCTACTTCTGCTTCAATCTCTATTGTGAGCATAATTTCTAACGACCTGACTTGCTCTGTATCCCTTTGCTAGATCTGGGCCTGCCTTACTCTGACAACCTCTTTCCACTCCCAGGCCAGGAGCAAGCCTCTCAGAAACTGCCTGCGAAGTTTTTACCATTCTGGCTTCACCGTCACCATGCCTACCTATCAGCACACCCGTGAACTTATCTTTGACCCTTTATTGCAGTTGTGATTAAACAATGATACCACTGTTGGAAGCTTGCCCTGTCCGCTGCTGTAAGGGGACTTTCCCCCCAAAGTCTGCCACTCCCTCTAAATACATAGAGTACTAAGCTCTGACTCTTCACACCTGCCCTGAACAACTAATAAATATATGGGTCCTTAGATAAGAGATATAGTTGCCTTTTATCAGCCTTGTGTTCCACACTAGAGAAAAAGCTCAGTCATCATTTTTATAGGACGGTGCCATTATTTGAAGAGTAGCATTACATAAATAAGCCAACACTTTATCTTAACACGAAGGTTAAACAAAATTAAATCTTATTAATTTGCCCATTTCATTTTCCCTTTGTTCTTTCAAACTTGGGTATACAATTTTGGGGTAATTGAATTATATATCACAACTCTGCAACTATATACAGGTCACTGCAGTGGAGAAAGCATTAGATACAGATAGTAGTAATGTCCAAATGATTATGTATCACCAGATGCAGAATTTTGAGTGATCTAAAGAAATGAGAGTTCATACAGAACAGAGAGAAAGATAATCTAGGTAGGTAAGATGAGATAGAAGCCAATCCCATTTGCTTACTTGCAATCCTATGTATCAATCACTATCCTCAGTAATATAACCATACTATCTCATGTTTAGAGAGAACTTGGCTGTTGAGAAACTGAGGACTACAATGGAAATGCTTATGGACACATATAATTTAATTGATTGAAGAAAGTTTTAGGGCCTTACAGACATTTTTGCTGCACATCAGTTTCTTCTAATTTTAAATAGTGGAGATTGATTATAGATAATATAATCAATTATGGATATTCATACCATTGTCTATGACGGAACTCATTTACTTATAATACTATGTGAGAAGCCAATAATCTTGGTAAAATTAGCTGAGGGTATGGATAAGCAAAGATGTACATTATTGGATCGGTCATCATTTCTGACTGAACTCAGAATCATGTTCAATCAACTTCTTTGCATACTCGAAACTAAAGATTGCGAATTCCTGTCTGAATTGAGGGTGTCTCCCAGGCTAAAAGAGTATCTTACCCTTCTTTGTGCATTTCAAAATGCCTGTCATCATGCCCTGTATCTAATGGCTTGCATTATAGATAGATGGATGGATGGATGGATGGATGGATGGATGTTTGGATGAATAGATCCTATATCTTTCACTATGAATATATGACATTGCAATAATTGATTTTGCTTTACAATAAACTTTTTTACAAATGTTTTTAGTAATACCCCATATGTGAGTTACTTACAGCTGCTCTTAACCTCTCAAAATACTTTTCTTTTACTTTTTCCTTTAATACATCTTTTTACAATCAATTAATTAATGATAAAAATTTGAGTAATTGCTGAGAGAATATTGGTCTAACTGTGAAAATTCAACGCTATTCTCTTTTCTTTGGATCACAATTCAGAGTAAAAATGGACAAAAAATAATAGATGCAAATTATTTTCTCAAAAAGAACATGTCCAGATATCCATGTTTTGAAGGCGCATTGGGGTGCCCGTTTGATGAACTTCCTAGTTTTCAGTTCTCTTTTTCTTAATCTGAGTTGTTATGCAGAGGGTACGAAGGCCTGGCAGCTGGTTATAAAAGAAAGGCTCTGGAAACTGCAATTCATTGTGTTGGTTTCTAAACCTGGCTTTGTCAGCTGCATGAAAATGTGGGAAAGTTAGTTTATCTTTCTGGTTCTCAGTTTTCTCTCATCTCCAAAATGAATTGCTTGATCCAAATGATCTCTAACAAACCTGCCAGCTCTATAATTTGAAGTTTCAATGATACTGTGATTTAGTTTAGAAGGCTGAAATCAACAGGCTCATTCAATACATCCTAAAGAGGCGATGTAAGGAGCATCCAGGTGTCTCTCTGCTGCTTTCTGGGTAGGCAGTGCTGAGTTAGAGAGGCTGTGTGGAGCTGTGGGTGGGAGGGTGAGTGGGGGCTGGGGTCAGACTGCTGGGTTTTAACCCTAGTTCTACTACCTACCGGCTTTGTAATATTGAATAATTTGCCTCAGATTTGTCAGCGGCTCAGTTTCATGTCCCCTATGCTGGATCATTTGCCACTGGGGTTAAACCAAATGACATTTTTGAAGGTCTATCTGGTGTTAAGATCCATAGAGCTATATTTGATAGGTGACTTGACATAAATAGCTTAGCTATCAAGAAGCAAAGAATGACTCTGTGGATTTTAATCCAAGAGTCTGGAATAAACCCATTGACCGAGGGGGCAGAGGTCAAATTAATTTTTGCCCATGGCCACACCGTGTGGCTGGACTTTTTTGACAGACTATATACATACATGCACACATACACACACACACACACACACGGTCATACCGTGTGTATGTGTGTGTGTGTATGTATGTATATAGTCTGTCAAAAAAGTCCAGCCATTGTTAATACAACTAGAACAGTTTGTGTGATATCAATGTGACCTGACAGACAGGGAGAGTGGACTGGAATGCACCTGGGTGAACAACGATGATTCACTGTATTAGTCAGTGGGGGCAGCAGACACTGTTGAATGAGCACGTGTACTGTGTGGCTGTTACATTCAAAATGACTGAGTGAATCTGCATTAAGTGTGAACATTCCTCCATAGAAACTATTTGAATGATTCAGAAGGCCACGGCTATGGGCAACTGGTGATTGGAAGCTTCATCACGACAATGCACCCACTCATGCATCATGTCTCATGTGGAATTTTTTGGTGAAACATCAATTCACCCAGGGGACCTAGCCCCTCCACAGCCCAGATTTGAGGCCTTGCAACTTCTGGCTTTTCCCAAAACTAAAATCACCTCTGAAAGGGAAGAGATTTCAGACTGTCAATGAGATTCAGGAAAATATGATGGGGCAAATGATGTCTATTGGGAGAACTGTGTGAAGTCCCAGGGTGCCTACTTTGAGGGGACTGAGATGTCATTGTCCTATGTACATTGTTTTTAGTATCTTGTACCTTCCTCAATAAATGTCTCTATTTTTCATAGTAAGTAGTCGGATACTTTCTGGACAGGCCCCTGTGCGCGCAAGATGTTTCCTGTACTCTTACAGCATCTAGCACACCTAGCACAATCTTGGCCACATAGATGCTTTTCATACATCTTATTATTTAACTACACTTAATCCTCACTTAAGCCCTGAAGAGCTGATGCTACCTTTGTTGTTTTTTTAGATGAGAAGCTAAAGCTCAGAGAAGTAGTTTGCCAAATTTTCCACACAATGAGTCAAACCCAAACCTGTCTAGCTTCAAAATCCAAGCTCTTTCCACGTGGCAAAATGACCTTGGTGCTGGAAACATGTAAATTTGCTGAGAGTTTTAGCTCTTCATTCTAAACACACCTGGAGTGTGAGTCCAGCCCATGCCCCATCATAGGCACATCCCCCATAATCCTCTTGAAAACATGTTTAAGGCTGTAGGAAATGTTTAAGGCATGTGTGCCCCAGCCTCTTGGCCTCAGTCGTGGCTACCATGAGGGCACCTTTGATGCACTAGGAGGCAATGAGATTTTTGACAAGAAAATGGAATCATGACAAGATTGCAGTTGAGGTTGTCGAAGACAGAGGAAACAAAAGTCAGATGTCTGCCAAAGTTGTGAAGGAGCAAACCCAAGCATGTTGCAGAAAAAAAATTTGTCTCCATAGGATGGAACAGATAGATGAAGAGAAGCACAGGCAAGAGTCAGGGTGACCCTGGAGGTACGGAAGGACAGAGGTGCTGCCTGGCAACTGCTCAGGTCCTCTGGGGCCTAGTGATGCTTCCTGTATCTGCCCTTCAGAAGACTCTCCTGTAATCTTTCAATAAATCCCCCACAGGTTAAACAAGCCACCCCTACCACGCCTTCTGTGCATACCTCTGCCTGGCAAGGCCCAAGGAGGTAGGTTCTTGGGAAGAATGAAGAACCTGGATCTACTCTGGGACCTCCTTCTGGCTCCTGTGCCACACACAGTGATATAAACATACACTCCGTGTACCTGGGCTCCTAAGGCTCAGTCAGGAATTGGAAGCAGTCCAAATCTTGCTGGGGATTTGGGGCTGTGTGAAGTCAGAGTGACAAAAAATCAGCCAGGGAGACAGATAATGAAAACCCAGAAGGATGCTCCTCCTCACATCTTGCTGCCTTTGAGGTAAGGAAAGCTGCTGTTTTGGAGCATTTATACCAGGAACCATGTGCCAAGAAAGCTTCGTTTAGTGAATTTCTTGCAGCCAGGAAGACAAAGGTTCCAAAACTACAATTCAGTCATTGTCAGACCTGGAATTCCCTTCCTGGGACAATTACATTTTGCTCCTGCTTAGCTCCTTGTTGCTTAGCAACCATAGTAGCATCAGGGGAAGCCACTGGAGAGAAGAGCCCTTTCCAAAGTGGGGCTCGGGTAGGAATAATCAGGAGTGGAAATTACCTTCTCACTTCCTAGAGAGAGGAAGATATGATGTGTGCCTAAGAGATAAGATAGAGGTGGTAGAGTTAGGAGGCATCTGGAGAGAGTCATTTAGATGCCTGCATCGTATTTAATCATCAAAACCAGTATTCAAACAGAATTATTTAACTTTGCAATGTAACTTTATATCTGATATTTCCTGCAAGTCTCACGATGATGGATACCTTAGGGCATGATGATGGTTCTCAGTTTATAGAGGTGGAAATTGAGATGAAGGGGATAATAATATGCTTGGCTTCACCTGGCCAGTAAAAGGCAGAGTAGGGCTAGAATCCAAGTCTACCATTGTCTGTCTTTCCATGGTAGCTTTTATTGATAGGTTGATTCATCATTCATCCATTCATTCATTCATGACATAGGGCCAACATCCATCTGCTATGCATAGGTAGGCCTGATGATGTCAAAGTACTAAAATTTTAAAATAACCGCTGCTCCCAACTCATTCCTATCCCCCTTACTCTACCACCCAGTCTCTCCTGAGGATCCAAAAACCGAGAGATATCACTTGGCTGAGCAGGGCCAGGTGTCAGTGCCCATTGTGATCAGTAAGTCCCTTGTCATAATGTTAAATATCTTTGACATTTTACCAAACCTTACTGGACATACACTGGGTTCCAGGCACAATTTTATCCAGGGAAGATACAGAGGTATAATGGAAAGCCCTTGACCTCAAAGAGTTTACAGAATGTGGTTAGAGAGAAGTGAAAAATCAGAGCACAATATCTTTACTGGGCTACTTCTTATGACAGGGAGTTCATTGTTATTTAAGATGATCTGTTCTCATCTCAGGCCTAATCACAGCATTTTCTGTCATATTGAGCTGAAATCTACCTCCCTATAACTTCAGTTAATTGGGCCTGATTATACCGTCCAAAGCAGAGTCAAGTAAACTAATCCCTATTTTTCCTGATGCCTTTCTTGCATCTACAGACAGTTTTCACATCCCACTTCAATTGTTCACAGTATACTCTCACTGTTCTTTTGGGCCTCTCTTAAGTCCTAGAATCAAAACTGGAAAGCATTCTATAGATGACTTGCTGCTCAGAAGACTTAGAATACCCCTCCTTTTGCACAAGAGGAATCCAAGGGGCAGAGAGGTGAGGGTACGTGCCAAATAAGCTTAAAACCAAGTCTTGTTAGCAATCTGGTATGTAATCTTTCCATTGCATCATTGGAACATACTCCCAATTTCTACATTTCCAGAATTGCTCCCAAACTCCAAATATGGTCCAATGCCACTGCACAATTCACTGTGGTTATCACCTCCTTTGGTTAGCTGCACCTTTTATTAATGCTACCTAACCTAAGATTGTGGGAGCCAAGTATCCTGATTACATTGTGGGGGCGTGCCCTGTTTATTGGATTAGTGATTTTCAATCATTTGCATATTAGAAGCACCCAGAGCATTTATTATGAAGACCAATTAAGTCAAGATGGGTCCTAAATAATAGTTATTCTCTCAAGTAATTCTGACGTACAATGTGTGTTGAGAACCATTATAGGAAGTAATACTACCTCATTTTCCAAAAAGAGGAGAATCAATATTATACTTAAACCCAAGAAATGTGTATGTGTGTGTGTGTAGGGGAGTGACTGGCTCCGAGTATTTGATTATACTACTCAATCTCAACTTTTTATAAAGGAAGAATGTGTGGGTTTGACTAATTCCTTTCAACTCTTTAGCTCAGAGATGTGAAAATGACATGACCTGTATACTTGGAACCGTACTTTGCTTGCATATATGCCCTTTGTTTGGCTCTCAAGTCATGTAGGGAATGAAGGATCTTACAGATCCTTGCAATATCTGAGGTGGGGCCTGGGGCACGTTGGTGAGGAGTTCTGTGATGGTCATTTTAAATATTAGGTACATGGGTGCTAACATCCCAGAGCAATAGCCCAACTGGCAGAAAGTCAGTTCTTTGGTAGTATCAGAGGAGCAGTTATTCTTGCCCACATTTATTGACATTGTCCACTCTGGCACAGCCCAATTCTCAAAAGCTTTATCTTTGGTGTACAGAAGCAAAAGGAAATTCTTATGTTATTAGATAATAAATGTCCAACGAGTCTAAAGAGGATATGATTTTTGACCTCGCCCCCCGCCTGCCATTCCTGCATCTGTGCCCCATGCAGTTTATAAACGTCTCCTTTCTGGTAGAAGTTTGCATGCCAATCTATCCCACTTGGTTGTGAATTCTGAGTTTGTGTCTCTAGTTGCTACAAGAGTCTATTCTAGATAATTACTTGCAAAATGCTGATTTTGGAGATTGTGTAGGACTAAGCAATGTATATTATGTGCATTCCCATCAGCTGCTCAGAGGTTCCCTTTAATTTCTCAAGGGCCCTGGGGCCCTGGGAAAAGTTATCTTAAAATTGCATAGCACTAACTTTCAGTGCAACTTCTTTACCCATTTCAGACTTTCTGTGTTTCAGGGTCTAGTTCTCAGATAACCAAAGACTTGCCCACTAGGGAAAGAAGGTAACAATTCCTGTGCCTGACAGCAAGAATTTGAATACAGGTCCAGTTCTTTTTACAGGCATTTCACTCAGGGATGGGGGCTTCAGTTTTCAGGAATCCTTTATTATTATATTATTATATATTAAATGTAAATATATCCAATATATTATATGCAACATTAAATGTAGGTATATATGCATGTATGTATATCTGCATATATATATATATTTATATGTAGATATATAAAACCAGGAGTGAGAGGATTCTCCCTTTTTTTCCTCTTCCCTTCTCTCTCATGATTGAAAGATGGGCTACAGGTGAGAAACAACATTGGCTGAAAAGTAAAGGGACAAAGAGACTTTTGAATGGCTTTGCCTTAACTCTGTGACTCTGGCAGTGCATTGCATCTCTACCCCTCTTTCCTCAGCTTTAGGATGATGGGTTTAGGTAGGTGATATCTCAGATAAACTTTTGCTGCACTATAATTATGTAGACTTACTATTGAGTATAGTAAAAAATTTTAACAAGACAAATGCTTCTCTCAGTTGCTCTTCAAAGAAACAAAACACAGGAAGACCCTGTAAATATGCCTAGGTTACAGAAGAGAAAGGACTTGAGCAACAGACGGTCATATGCTCATGGGCCAACCTTTCTGAGTTTTGGGTCTCATTTTCAATTTGGAAAGTGTAGGAAATGGCCTGCATGCTTAGGCCTCTGTGGACTTTCGTATAGAAATCTAGGTGCACAAGGAAATGGGCAAAGGTCATCTGATAACAGAGAGCGACTGTTTTGACATTGTGTTTTGTGCCTTGATCTCTACCTCTATTATCAGCTCATATGTCCTGATAATATTTCTATGTAAGCATCACTTTGCCACTAATAACAATATTCCAGTACAATGGGTAGCAGAAGACCTATTGCAATGCGGATTTAACAGAGGTCTTTGGCAGTGATGAGTAACAGGAAAAATGTCCGTGGCCAATCAGGGAAAGCAGACAGGGAGGTCCTTTGGGTCAGAGGGGAGGGGATCTTCTGTTGAGAATCCGACTAAAGGTCATGCAGGACATGGACCAGAGTGGGGTTGAGGGTCCTCCAACCCCGTCTCTCTTATCCCACTTCACTGCAGCATGTCTATGAAAAGTGTGAGGAGAGTGAAGAAGCTCCGTGACAGAACTCAAAGGAGCAGCCAGCGCAGGCAGACATGGCCCAAGTGTCCGTTGGGGGCGGGGAGCGTCCCCCATCACTGTCAAATCATTCCTCAATCCAGGTGTCCAAGGGCTCTCAGGGTGGCAGGCAGGAGTCCTCTCAGAATCCGAGTTCTGAGAAAACTCCGCCTAAGGTCTTCAGGCAAAACCTTCCTGAATCTGAATCTGTCCTGTATTGTCCTGTAGTGCGGACATGTCCCCGAGAGATTCCATTACTCAGTTGCCTGAGATTGCAACCGAGTGGCCTGAGAAGGATCCCCTTTTGCAGCCCAATTGCAGACACTCAGAGAGATTAAAACGTCACCATATTTTGTATGAACTGAGATGTTCCACCTTCTTCTTTCCACCACCCTGCAGGCAACGGTCATTTGTCATCTCTCTGTCTTTCCCCTTATCAAGTATCCAATTTTTGTGAATAACGAGAAAATGCACATAAGCATCTGAATGCATACGTGTCGCTTAACAAAATATAAACCCCTGAAAGGGAAATGTAATTACCAGGTTAAAAAAATGGACCCAGTTTCCAGAGCCTATCACATCTCTGGCCTGGGTGCACAGCTCCCCCCCAACACTGCTCCTGTTGTGTCAGATAGTGGCAGTGTTGAGCCCGGGAACCGGCGCCGAGCCCGCGGCTGTCCCCGCGGCCGCCCAGTCTCCGCGGCTGACTCTGGAGCGCAGGAGCCACTGGGCCGCGAGGGCGCTGGGGAGCGGGAGGGGCTCGAGGGGCTGCGAGGGGTCCCCGAGCGGCCTCCACGAACTGTTTTCCTCCTCCCGCGGCAAGAGCCCCACTCCCTCCAATCGATCGAAATTAACCGAAATTCACTGAAAGAGGGAGGGTGAGGGAGAGGTCGCTCGTTACTGGCTACGCCTCGCGGGGCTCCAGCCGGGAAAGCGGCCCACGGTCCGTTGGGCGAGCAGTGTGGGCTCCCGCGCCCCCTCCGAGGCAGATCGCGGGGTGGCAATCCCCGCTGGGCTCCGCCGCGCGGCCGCTCCGTTCCTCCCCCCTCCCCCGCCCGCGCCCTCCCCCTTCCTTTCACTAGGACTCCGGGACTCGGGAGAGGGCGCGGGAGGCAGGCACACGGGGCCCGACCCCACTCCAGCGCTCGCCGGGGACGCGGGCAGGCGGCGAAGGGACGCGTCGGGGGCGCGGGGCGGGCGCGGCCATGGAGCGGCGGCGGAGGCAGCACTAGCGACAGCGGGCGGACCAGCGAGCGGGCGGCAGGGCAGCTCTGCACGGCGGACCGAACTGCACAGCTCAGCAAAAGCGCCCTCGCCCTCCGCGCGCCGCCTCCTGCGAGCCCAAACGCGGCAACATTTTTTAAAGCTCCAATCCAGCCTTTGAAGAAAAGGGAAAAAAAATAATAGCATTGATCGGAGAGACGGGAATATACATACATATAATTTTTTTTTTTTTTGGTTTCTGCTAAAATTAGCCAGCTCGCCGCGCGCCCGTGTGCAAGTGTGTGTGAGTGTGTGCGTGCGGGCGTGTGTGTGTGTGAATGTGATTACTCCAGGACTCCTCGGGCTCCGGAGACGCCATTTTCCCCCTTGATATCTCTCTCCATAAATCGGTGGCGCGGCGGAGGCGGCCGCGCCGGGCGGGAAGCGCGGGGCCGGCCGGGGCGCCCGCCGCCGCCTCCGCGCGCCCGGGGGCCCCCGCGCCCCCTGAGCGAGGGCGGCACGCCCGCGGCTCGCCGTTTGACAGATGCTCATCGCCATGGAGTTACCGCAGCAGCACCTTTGGGGGCTCGGGCGAGCGACCGGAGCTGGGATCTGAGCGAGCGCCGGAGCCAGCGGAGCCGGAGCCGCCGGGACATGGGTGAGCACGCGCGGCGACCTTGGCCCGGGAGCCCGGCGCCCAGCCTCCCACCGCGCCACGGGTCCCAGCACGCCAGGGGCCCGGGCGGTGTATGTGTGTCCTGCATGCAAAAGTTAACGTCTCCTCGCCGGGGCTTTGACTTTGCACGGGGCGGGAAGGGAGAGACGGGGCCGAGGGGGCGGGATGCCGGTCCCGGCGAGACTGCCGAGGATGGGCGCGATTCCGGCCCGCTCGCGGGTGGGCAGCGATGCTGGCTCGTTTGGAGTGGCCCGTTGGTGGTGGCGATGGTGGAAGCTTCAGGCTGCAGGGCTGGGAGCTTATTGAGTTTCGCCTAATCTGATTCTCCCCAACCCCCCGCCTTTTGCACCCTCCCTCGGTCCTGCCGCCGGCTGCCAGGGCTGGCGGGTTTGGTGTTGGAGTGGACTCGGAGGGGGAGGGGGTAGGGAAAGGGGTGGGAAGGCGGCAGTATTTTTTTTTTTTCCTCTCTCTCTTTGTAACTTGCAGGTTAAGTGGAGCTAGAGAGCTACATTGTAACCTAGTTGGATTTTTCTGGGGGGGGAAATGTATCAGAATCTAACGTGTCGTTAATAGAAAGAAGAACAGGGACGAAGTGGTCCAGCCGGCGAAGGTTGGTGTGTGCTTGTGTTGTGGCTCTGTGTTAGTCTTTCTCTTAAAATCTTAATCAATGGATCCGAGTATCTTTCTCGTGCTCTTTGGTTTTGGGACTCTTAAAAGACAAGAATTCCCTTAAAAGCAGACGAATGCCTTTTTTGAAAGCACGCATTGTGTGTATTTCTAGAGGAGCCGTGGGCTTGGGAATTAAGGGCAGGCTTCCCCGTTCGGTGGTTTCCAGTGGGAAATCACTCCGGAAAGGGAGCCCTTCAGTATCGATTTATTGTTTTTGTCTTTGAAATCATTATCTCTTTGACTAAAATACTGTTTGAGAAGTTCCACAGAGACAAAGTCAGGTATACTGAACTGGGCAGATCTATAGCAAGATGGTGATAACGGTGATGCTGTTTTTGGTGTCTGTTTGTGATGGAAGCATTGTTGGGTAATAGCAATTTCTGATCGGTAGAGCATGCTGGTTCTAAAAAAAAAATAAGTAACTGCCGAAATGCTGCCTTCCAGCCCCCCTCCCCACACACTGCAAGCACCCCTTCTCCCCTGACCCACATCGATTACAACAATTCTGAAATCGGATCCAACTGGAAATATTTTCTTTGGAGATCAGAAAGTTGTGCAATTGGAAGTAGGAGATGAGGCTAGAGGTCCTGGAAGTGCTGGGGGGGGGTGTCTTATTGCCCCCCCGATGCTGCGTTTATTCTTTATGTGTTGTCTATGTGGGTTCTGAGGGTGTGTATATCAATCTAAAAGGACTGTTGAGGGAAGGATTTCCGATTTGTTTCCGCTTCAAATAAACTGTCCTGATAATCTCATGGTTGACGTCTAATGCTAAAAGGCCAATTTGTGTGTCTTTTTATCCCTGCAGAAGCTCTCCTCCAAAAGGGCCATTTATCCTGGAATTCTACAGCAGCTACTTTTCCTTCCTCGCCCTCCCCTGCCCCCACCCCCAATCCAAACCTTCCGCTGAAGTTTGGTTGGAGTCCATGGTCTTTAAGGAAATATAATACTACTTCTTTTTCTCTTACATGATTTTTTCATTCTCTTCCTTTACTTTTCTGCTTTTCTGTTTTTCCTGTGGATTTGTACAAAAAAAAAAAAAAAAAAAAACAACAACAAAACTTCATAAAGTAGCTGTCACCAAAACTATCTGGCAGTTCAGCTCTGTCTCTTACCCTCCTTTAGTTTTCACCGGTAAATTGGATTTGCCCCACCTGAACTCATGTTCATCTGCAAACACTTGTGTGTGTGTGTGTGTGTGTGTGTGTGTGTGTGTGAAGAGGTGGGGTCCCAAAGAGGGACCTGGAAAGGAAGGGAGGTGTTCTGTGAAAGCCACATCGTCACCACGGGGGCCAGATCCTGAATGGTCTGGGAGAGTTTGCTTTGCACACCCCAGTTAGATGTTGTCTGGCTGGGATGGGGAGGCGGGGCCAGCTGGCCAGGAGGCGTGTAAGGGAGGAGAAAGTTTGTAGCACTTTAAAATGTAGCCAGTTTACAATCCCAGGTCACTGTCTACCTCTTCTCCTGCTTTCTGTGGCTTCTACCATTCCAAGACTCCCTGAGGGAGGCAGGATCTTTTTTGCTCTGACCTGGGAGCCCCAGGTTTCAGAACCAAGTCGAAGATGCTGTGTTTTCTTCCTCTGTGCTTAATCGAGTTCCCTGCTAGAAGAGTAGCACGTTCAGACGGATCAGAAGGGTGTGATTGAACACAGTATTTGCACATTTCAAAGAATGTAGGCTGAGAAATTAGGAAGATTAGGGACTCTGAAAGTGCTGTTTTGAACACTGCCTCCCCTCCCCCATTAATAAAAAGAATGTCTTAGTCTTGGGAAGTTGACTTGGTGTTAGAGCTGGGCTGTGAGAGCTGCTTGCCACTATAGTAACCTGAGCTGGGCTGGGGGGAGGAGGTGGTGAGCCAAGGCAGTCGGCAGCCAGAGGAGGGAAACCGACTTGTCTCTGTTAGCAGGGAAAATAGATGTGTCACTGGAATAAACAAACTGGAAGTGGGGGAGGGGAAGGCTTGTAGTGAACAGAAGGCAGAGTGGCTGAGAGGCAGCAATGTGGGTTAGAAAGGGGCCACTTCTGGCTTGGGAGAAAATATCAACTGCCTTATATGTTCATGAATGGGCTAGACAAGTGACGGTGTAATCTGATCTTTTGTATGCTAACATCAGAATGTTACATAGGGAGGCACTGTTGGCAGACGCAGTTCTGGGCTTCACACAGGGGAAGTCTGGGGTATCCTTGGGTGAACCAAGGAGACCTTGGTGCCATGATAGCTTCTGGTCCTGGACTTGTATTATTCATGGCAAGCTACTTTGTAAATCATCTGACCTAAAAGACAGTGAAGGGAAAGAGAAAATAGTGCATGGAATCTTTGTAGAATTTAGCTGGAAGTGGTCAGGGGGGTGACGCAGGAGGCAGGAGTTTGCCGAAGAAGAAATAAATAGGTAGGCAGGTCCCCCTGGATTCCCAATTCTGTTTTTGCCTGTTATCTTGACTTTCAATTCCATTAGGGGCCAAATCAATACTTGTCTGGCCCAAAAACGCACCTCCAGAAGAGGAGAGTTCTTTCAACTGGTCATTATTTTTAGTTGTATTTCAGTCTCACTCTGAAGCTTCTTTATTCCATGCAAGAGGAGGAAGATGAGAAGTAGCTAGATGGATGGGACATCCCTTCTGGATTCCCGAGGAGACGCTGAAACTTGGCCAGGCCTCAGCCTCCCAGAATGCCAGTTTTTCCCTTGGAGACTTGAAGTTTTAATTGAAACCAGAAAGCTATTGAAGGCAGACCCAGCCAATGAAACCTTATTTTCTCTGCTGCTCAGGAATGGGAAGTAAATAATTTTTTGCTGATGGCATTTCAAGTTGCTTCAGCTCTGGTCCTCCAAAGAATGGGATAAATCTTTATGAACACATTAGCATTGTCAGGAGTTGCAGCGCCTTAGAAAATGGTATGATGTGGTTGAGTTTGCTGAGGGACCCATTGTGTGGGACAGTTCTGCTGAGGTGGGGTGGGTGTTCAGGAGGCTGCTCTTGTCCTGGAGAGTTGCCCTGAAAACAGGAAGCCTCATAGAGTCCTTGCCACATGTCACTGTGCTTCGTTCTTGGGTTCCTGTGAAGAAGGGAACAGAACAATTGAATCCCATTGCTATGCAGTGGCGTGTTATGAGACTGGGTGAGCTTCCCAAAATGTTTTGGGCCAGCCTTAGGTAAGAAAGACTGTTCGCATACCCATTGCTATCAGTTCGGGCCTCTTTTAGAGCTATTTCTGAGGGCACCCCGGTGTTTCACAAACTCTTCATGACGATGCAGACACTTCAGGAAGCCAAACGCTTGATTGGTGCAGAAAATTAAACACCAGTTGCCCACAGAGTGTACTTCATGAACGTGGGGGAAGTGCCACCCTACCTTCTTGTTTGGTTCTGAGTTTTCATTTCCATTTTCACTTGGCCTTCTATTAGATTCTGAAGCCTCCTTAGATACACCAGGTTGGGGCAATATCAAGTTTTAGGGGAACTGGTAACCTCCGTTAGATGATTGAGTTCAAGAGTGGCCCTAAAGGTTCAGATTGAATCAGCTTCTCTTTCAGAGTTGGTTTTCCCCCCTCAGAGGGTGCCCTCTAAGGTTGAGGAAACATTTTTTTTAATGTCTTTTTGGTTTAGAATCCCACAGCTGACTTCCTGTCCAGTTCAGAGTAATGATGCCGGGGTCAAATGGAGAAGGTGAGCCCTGGCTGAGCTGCTCAGTTGGTTGGGGCATCGTCTTTCACACCGGAAGGTTGCGGGTTGGATCCCGGTCAGGGCACATACCTAGGTTGCAGGTTCGATCCCCTGAAGGGGCATGCATGTACTGGAGGCAACCAATTGAAGTTTCTCTCTCACATTGCTGTCTCTCTCTCTCTCCCAGCCCCCACCCAAAATCAATTAACATATCCTTGGGTGAGGATTAAAAAATACTTTTTAAAAAATGGAGAAGGTAAGCAGGTCTCAAGTTCACAGGGTCACTTGGGAGGAAGGAGCCAGGCCTCCCCAGGGACTGTGGTGGCTTCTGATCAGCAGATCCACGTCAAGTAGTTGTAGGTAAAGCCAGCTGAGCTGACCCCCAGGCACACGGAGGCTCCTGCTTTGCCACGTCCTGGGGAGGGATGGAGAATGAATGGTGAGGAGATAAGAGTTTCAGGACTTTGCCAGCTTAGGAAAATGTTTCCCTGACCCAGCTTATTTTTTCCTCATCCAAATATTCCCTTTCATATGCATGGCAATTTGCCCTTTTCAAAAATATCTTCAGATCCTATTTTCCCCTTGATTCTGCTAGGGAGGGAGGCCGGATATGCATTTCATCCTCATTCAGTTGAAGCAGTTGATAAACTGACTTGTGTAAATGACACAATTTGCTGGCCGAACTGGGACCAAGCAACTGTGTTTAAAAAAAAAAAAAAAAAAGTGAAGAATATCACACCTGAAATGACAAATCTGCTTTGGATCCTGTCCCTCCTGCTTCCCAGCTGAATGACCCCCACCCAGTTATTTAACCTCTTTGAACTTCAGTAACCTAATCAGTAAAATAGGGATAAAGATACTTACCCTGTCTACTTCACAGGGGATGCGAGGATTAAATAATACCAGCTAATTTCTGTAATTGAACTCTGAGAGGATTTCCATGCTGCCTCCTGGAAACCAGTCCTGAGATCTTTGTCACCTCAGCACAGACATTAATAACCCCTTGATATGACCATAAATGCCCACAGGGGCCCCTTACGTTCTAAGACAGTCAGGGAATAGTTGTTTTCTGCTCTTGAGTTGTCTTATGAAAGTTAAAAAAAAAACAATTGGTTGAATTTTGGGTGCTTATTATGTAGTACATATCGGAAACTCCAAGTCTCAGACAATATCCAGTTTGGACTCAAGGATGTGTTGGCCGTCAGGAAATGCTCTTTGGGTTAAGAATGAGAAGGGGAAAGGGAAAAAGACATAGAGACACACAAGGGAGGCAGAGAGGAGAGGGTAGAGGGGGAGGGTGTCCATCAGGGGCTCACAGTAGCTGAGCAGGGGCATTCAGGAAAGAATTTTCAGCCTCTGTAAAGAAACAAACTGATAGCAGGATTACCTGTGTCTTGCAAACCTAGTGATTTCTCTAAACTTAGGAAGGGCTTCACAGTCCATTTGTTCCCTGACCCTTTTGGGCCATTCCTGTCTCTCTCCTTCCCATGATCCCTGGCTCACCCCACTCAGCAGCCCGCCCCAGACACCTCGCAGTGTTCTGCAGTGAACCCCATTTTACACAACACATGCGGCCTCCGCTCCTGTCAGACTGATTTCCTTGCTGACCCCGGGGCACTGTGTGCACGTGTCCACCTCCACCCCTCAGCTCACTCTGTGTCAACGCCTCCTCTGCAGAAGGTGTCCTGATTGGCCCCATCCGGCCAGAACGCCTGCCTCTTAGGACGGCAGGCCAGCTCCCTCTCAGCTCCTGAGCCAGGTCTCCAGAGCATCTCAGGTCGGGAGCACTTGCCTGGCAACCTGCTCCCGCTGCTTCTCTGTTTGTTGTCACTACTCCCCAGGTTGTGAGTCTGTGAAGAAAGGAGCCAAGTTTGTCCCACGAAGCCCCGCCCCTGCTAGTGAATGATTTCTGTTGCATGACTGAATCACAGAATTTATGTAAAGACAGAATATTAAAAAGGAACGCTGTTTAAGGTGTGCTAAAGCTCTGCACTGTGAAGCAACGCAATGAGGACCTCTTAGACAAAGTGAATAATAACCACTTATGTTAATGGCTTCTTACATTTTTGGCTATCTTTCAGGGGCCATCGCCCACTCTCAGTTTCTCCCTCAAAGCCTACGAGTTAATGATGTTTTACCACATGCACATTCTATCAGTCACTGATTCACTCATTCGTTGAATCATCAAATATTTATTAAGTGCCTACTAGAGTCTCATCGTCACAATAGCACACACAGCTCTTGACTTTCTCTGAAAATTCCAATTGCATTTTTTTGTCCACCACACTCATTTTGGCACTCAACCACGCAATCTTCTCTGTCACTTCAGTCCAAGTGCTCCCCTGCTTCTCGGTGACGGAGCGAGCCTGGCCGCAGTGGGAAAGAAGGCTGAGCGGAGAAATGTGCTCAGAGAGGACAGTTCCAGGGAAGGCTCCTCAGACGCCTGCTGCAGACTGGGCTGGCCAGTCGTTAGCATATGTTGTTGGACAAGTTACATTGCCTTTTCATTCCTTAGCTTGAGTTACATTAGAGTGGAAGAATTTGGATTACTATGAACTCTGCAATCCTACCTAATGGCGGCCCAACACCCTTCTAGAGCAATCCCCCTAAGGATTAGTGCACTTCGCTAAGTGTTTACTCTGGGGAACTCGGTTACAGAAGGGGAAGTAGGATCAGGAGAAGCTCTCCAGTTAGAACCAAGAGCCAGACTTGGAGCACAGGGAAGGGAGAGAAGGGTTGGTGGGCTAAGTGTAAAGAATAACATGGAAGGAGGAGAAAGATTGGTTCTTTATACCTGTTTTGAAAACTTGCCCTCTTTGGTGAAATAGTTGAGACAAGGGAGATGAAGTAGACCAAGACAACTTCTGGAAAATCTAAAATATATTCTCTTTCTGGGCTTTCCAACTGCTTCCTGTGCCCAGTATGCAGCTGGAATCTCTACTACCATTACTTTGTGGACCTCATGGATCTAGGAAGCTGGGTGTTATTTTTTTGTGTGTAGATTTCATTGGGCACAAAGACTGGGGTCATGCCAGTGTCCCTGGGGTGTCTTCTCAGTCCCCACAGCAGAACCTGCCTTTCCCTGGCCGGTGTTCAGTAACTACTAGTGAGTTGGTTTGTATGCATTTTGAGGTCAAAGAGAGTGACCCACGATTTGTCCAATGCCAGAGAGAGGCTCTGTTCTTTGGGTTGAGGTGGGATCAGGAAAGCTAGACTTTGACCTGAGGCCCTCTGAAAACTCAGCTGGAGGTCTGACTCAGGAGCACACTGGTTGGATATTGAGGAAGAGGAATGTTCTGCAAGCTACTGAGATGCTGCAATTGCTTTTACCTTAGGACTTGGGATAGGGGGAAAAAAAAGGCATGTGACACTATTAGCCTAACTGAGTGAGAAGTAATTTCTTCATTATTCCTTTGCCCTGCCAGAGATGTGCACTTCTATTAGTGGAAAGAAGCTGCTTGGGGTTTGCACTTGGAGCTGGAAAGATGCAGAGACGAGAGATGCTGAATTTGATGAATCCGGCATAACAGCATCAGCACGTTCATCAGAAGCATTGGCACTGTTGTTGTGCTTGTAGCAAAATAATGAAATCTGGGTGGCAAGTCCCCTTGCAGTTGTTGGTGGCAGTGTCTGTGACCTATTGTTATTTGAACAATGAGAGCTTTGATTTTTTTAAAGTATTGATTAATAATGGTGGCTAAAAAGGATGATTTGATGTGAAAGCCCTGTGGGCCTGCTTTCCGCTCATTATTTTGTACTCTAGAGCTCGATTACAGTCGGTTTTTTGATCCTCAAATATTTATTAAAGTCTCAGCATTGCAGCTTGTGTGAGCCATTGTTCCTGGCACTGTTGGGCGGGAAAGGTCTGGAATGAGATGTGGCTTTTGCCTTTGGAGAGTGGACAGTGTCTCTGGAGAGACATGCTTAGCTCAGATGGAAGGCGTCAGCCTGCAGCCAGAGCAGGCGCCTGACCTAAGAGGAATCATGTTATTTGTGTGATCAGAGCTAAGGTGCAGTCCGGGAAGGCTTTGAGGAGGATGTGGTTTGGGGTTTGACGGGGGAATTAGAACAAGGGGACATTCTTGGTGGTAGAATAGCTTTTGCACAGGAGCAGAGGTGGGACAAAGTTTGAATGTGAATTTGAAATTGCAGCAGGAAAGGAATGCTGCATCTGGCAGGAGGAGCCGGGCAGCCCTGATGATGAAGTCCAGCTGGGCGACAGTGATGGGCCGGCCACCCATAGCAGGCATCTTGGTGGTCTGAGGTCGCCTGACCACAGTGTGCAGGACAAACCCCAGGGCCTTTGAAATTGGACTCAATCTAGCTGTCCACAGAGTTTTCGTTCAAACTCATCAACCCTTCAACCTTCTGATTTCAGCAAACTTTGTTTGTTCATTGACATTTCAACATGAGTATGACAGGACCCTGCTGGGTGCTGTGGGGACCCCAGAAGTTGGAGAGAACATTGTGTATGCTCTCAGCCTAGTGGAGGAGACCATAAGAACTCATGAAAACCAGGGACAGGACAACAGCGGACAGCGATCTAGGGCTCAGTAACTGAACCCCACCGAGAGCTCCAGTGAGGCCAGCATCTGCAGCAGTGAGATGGGCTAGGAAAGCTTCCTGGGGTAGGTAGGGCTTGGGCTGAGTCTTGAATAATGGCACTATCTTGGGTAGAGCAGCGAGGGAGATATTCGTCTTGAGAATGCGGAGGCAGAGAGGAGACCACTTCCTGGAGATCACTTCCCGGAGCCCAGGGTTTTGTGGGGCGTCAGGCAGCATGAAAGATGAGATGGGGTCCTGTGAGGAACAGGCCAGGGCTACATTGCCCCTGAGCTGGCACGGGAGCCATGGCTGCAGTTCTCAGAGTGAGGGGAACACGGGGCGCTCTCGTCGGAGAACCCCCATGCCCACCACACCTGAGAGAACCCCTGCTCTTGCCAGCCACCAGCTCTTCAGTCTGACATTCGAAAAGCATGTTCTTTAGAACGAAACCCCAAAATACATGTGAGCATTTACAATGAGAGAGGATCAACTACTCTGAGGAACAAAAGAGCTCTGTGATACTCCTCTCCAGTTTAATGTATAATTGGAGAAAGGCATGTGTGAATTTCAGTAAATGCGATTTTGAAATGATAGTTCAAGATGCTGAATAAGAAATATAAAGGAAGGAAATGGAGCTAATATTTGTATACCTCTCTGGTATGCCTAGCATCTCCTTTATGGCAGAAGCGCAAACTTGCAAGTGACAGATTACACTTTATGTTCAGTTGACAACAAACAAAGCAATTGCTCAATCAAATCGTTGAGAAGTTGAGGAATTAAGACTACGGAAGGCATGGAGTCAAAATTAGAGGGCCTAGAAAGAAAGACTGTGGAACTTATTATCTGTTTGATTATTCAGTGGGGTCCCATCGCCTTCCGGGAAGTCTCCAATTTCGTAATGGCATGGTGAAGGACCAGAGTGTAAGTGACTAGTGATTCTGGGTATTTAAAGACCGATGGCGTTGTGGTTCAGAGGAAAACAAATGACATTTGGAATCAGATAGAACTACCACTGTCATTTCAGTAAATTTCTCAACTTCACCTTCAACTTCAATAAATTTCTCACCTGTAAAATGAGCATGTCTCAGAATTAGAGCAAATAATAAACTTAAAGCCCTTGTTGTATACTAGATGCCTGTTAGAAGTCGGAAGAATCCTTTTCCTTATCTTGTGGATCTCTGTATTCTGCTTGCACAGGACACATTATGATCACAGCTACTTCTTACAGGTCTATTCCGTGCTATTTAACCTATTTGGGTGCTATTCTGCATATGTTTTTGACTTTTTCCTTGTAAGGTTCTGTGAAGACACTAGGAGAGCACTTACGAAAACCGATACCAAGAGGGTTTGTTTATGTGGCAAGTCAGTTGCCACACTGACTTGCCACCCTCGCTTCTGTGGAAGCAGTTAAGAGTGTTTGGTTGAAAGCTGGCATCACTTTGTGTTTTAGAGACAGCGTGATGTACAAGTGAAAGCACAGGCTTTGGATTTGAGTGGGATCTGGCACAGGCAGCGGGTGCCCATGAGCAAACTGTTAACCTCCCTGGACTGTCATTTTCACAGCTGTGAAATGAGGACAGGTCACTGCAGCACAGGGTTGTTGTCCTGCTTAGACTGACGATGCCCTTAAAGGCCGCTGGTTGTGTTTAACCCCCTGGCTCACTGCAGCGGTGCTCCTCCCTTAACTGCACGGAGAAGTGCAGGCTCCAGGTAATTTGCCAAAGCGAGAGCTCAGACCTGCCGACTTGAGGATCGGCTCAGCCCTTGCTTGACAGAGGCTTCCCCAAGGTCTAAGACCCAAGGCTCCTTCTGTCGTGTTGTGTTCTTGGTTCCCAGAGGAGGCGCTATTTTTGCAGCTGGAGCGGGAACTGTTGGTTAACAGGTAGTGTGCCCAGCCTCAGGCTTTGGAAGCTTGATTCTGTTTCTCTCCATATCGTGGGGATCCCCGAGCATTGGGTCTGATTCTTAGTTTTGTGTTACACTCAGCCAGAAGGAGCTGCAGCACCAGAAACATCGATAAAGACATGTAAGGTACCAACCCTGTCTTTGAGGGGGTTCTGTGAGGAGGTTAAGCGCAGCGCCAGAGAGTGCCAGAGCTGGAGGGAGCCACAGAATTCACTGCCTCACCCCCTCATTGTAAAAGTGAAGATGGGGAGACCCAGGGAGAAAAAGGAACTTGCCCAAGGCCACCCAGCGCCAAATGGCAGAGCAGGGAATTGAATCTGGAATTCAAGACTGAACTCAGTCTTATTTCCTCTATGAAATAAAGTGGGAACAAGAGGAAAACAGTATTCAAACATCAAAATACTGAAGTTAGCAAGTACATATTAAACCACTTGCATGTGCTTCCCATTGTCGAGGGAAGTGGAGAAGGCTGTCCCTCAGGCTTCGCTTGCGATCTGTGGAGAGGAGGCAGCCTTTAGCCAGCTGCTTCCACGGATGATACAGACTATGGGAGTAAATCAAATTTCCCCCAAGTTTTGAAGGTACAGTAAGGTGATGCCCGCAGGTTCTTTTATAAATATCTTATTTAATCTTCAAATACTTCTCAGTACAACCTTGAGGTAGGGTTATTACCCAATTTCCAAATGAAACTTGAACAATTTAAGTGTATCTTCCAAAAACCAAGTGAAAAATAAAAGCTAAGTAATCTAAACCCGTGGCATCAAATTGGCGCTACTTCCATTCTTTTCCAGGAGAAATGTGGCTTGGACCCTAGCTGTCGGATACTTCCTGCTTGTGTTCATTTTGGTCTTACTTATGGCAGAGACTTTGTAAAACCCAGCCCCTTCCCTCATGCTAGTCCTGGTCTGGTGGGAGGGCTAAATAAGTAAATGGAACATTTCAATACAGTTTGCCAAACACTTTGATAACAGAATGCCCTGGGAAGTTTGAACAACAAGACTTATCTGTGTGTATGAGTGCGAGGGGGGTGTGTGTGTGTACACGCAGGTATGCATATGGGTACACACAAGAGGGAAGGAATAGAAAAGGAAGGCCCAGCTGGTCTGCATGAAGGAGGTGGAACTTGACCCAGTTCTTGAAGGCTGACTTAGAGGTAGCCAAATGGAGAACAGAGAAAGGGCAGGCCAGCCAGAGGAAGCAGCAGGGATTCACAGAGTGTGGCCAATCAGTGGGATCTGGGGGAGCCACAGCGAGGGAATGTGGTGGGTGCAGTACTCAGGGACCACAGCTTGGAGGAGGTACACTGTGATCAGGAAGATATCACCCAGGTGTGTAGTATAAAAATGCCACCGAGTCGGAGCCTTGTTCTTTGCTGTAGACTGTTGGCGTGTCCGCAGGGTGAGAGAACTGCGGCGCACAGCTGCTTTTGCCCTTGCTGATTGAGCGCTGGGTAAGGGCTGGGTCACTTGATCGATTTATCAGTGTTTATGGAGCATTTACTTTGGGTGTTTCTGCACCAGGAAGGATTTCAGAGACCCATCATTCAGAGTCATGGGAACCTAAGTCAAATGGCACCTGGCTGGCCTTTGACACAGCCTCTCATTCAACATTTGCTCAGTGAATAATTTTGCGTGTTGCTGCATGGATCAGGGGCTGTGCCAGGCTGTGGGGGGGTCTGGGGTGAGCCAAACAGATACAGCTTCTACCCTCAAAGGGCTTACCTTCTAGTGGGGTAGGAGAGTTGAAACCAAGAGTGGCACAGGCATTAATTATAGAATGCAGTAAGTGCAGGGGAAGAAAATTCTATGCAATCAGGACACAAAGCTGGGCGTCCTGATCTGCGTTGTGACGCTCAGGGAAGTGTGATTTGACTGGGCCCAAATAATGAAGAGGCATTAACGTAAGGAACAGGAAGAGGATTCCAGATACATGCAAAGTACCCCAAGTTGGAAAAGCCCCTTCTGACTCCCCACTGAAATACCTTAGAAGGCATACAGAAAGGTGAATGCTCAATCACCCCTATGGCCAAAAGTCAGACAATCCATTGCCAGAAGCTGAGATGGGATTCTCATAACCATGGGCCAATGAGCCTAGGTTGGAAATACAATTGCTTGTCAATCTGTAGTCAGGTAGGCTCACGCTCCATTCTTTTGTACCGTTTGCCCCCTAGGATCAGAAACTCACAATTTTTGTCAACCAGAAAAATAGGTAATCATCTGGTCTACCACAGGGGCAACATTAATAAAACGGCTAAAGATGGTCTCTTCTCTAACATTATTACGTGCATTCTCAAAGTTGTCTATAGCTCTCAGAAAACAAAGGGCAAGACTGGAGGAGAGAGATTTGAGAGGAATGGAAGAGGAGCGTTGACTTCTGAACAGAGACGTTCCCTGGAATACAGCTCTGAGACACAGCACGAAAGAGCCTTTGTAACAGGGCACATTGTGGATTTCAGCCTTTCAGAGCTTGGAGAATATGGCAGAAGGATCTCCTCTTTGTCTAGCAAAACAATAGTAGATGGATGTCCACTGTTCGTGGTACCCTAGTAAATGCACAACACCATTTTTCCCAGATTTTTAAAAAAATATTTTCTTTTATTTATATTTAGAGAGAAGGGGAAGGGAGGGAGAGAGGGAGAGAAACATCTATGTGTGGTTGCCTCTCATGTGCCCCCTACTGGGGACCTAGCCCGCAACCCACTAACAATCAGGCATGTCACTAACTGGGAATTGAAGGCTGCCACTCACTCCACTGAGCTACACCAGCCAGGGCCTATTTCCCAGATTTTTTAATAAAAAGCCCTGATTTAAGTGCGGAGATTCCTGTGATGTGAACATTTCCTGCCACGGACAGTTTACAAGCTACCACCTTGATAGCACTGAATGTGGAGTTGAGAAGAGACTCACTTAGTAGTCTCTCGAGAGCTCCTGGGTCTGGCTTCAGCACACACCTGTCACTGTTCACTAGGAACTGGGGTGATCGGATCGCTGATAACAGCAACAGCTCTGAGAGGAGGATTTGACTGGCTTTAAGATGGATGGAAGGTAGAGTCAAATGGAGACCGGATTTTTCTGTAGGCCAAGACGACCCTGTGACTTTCCTCACTAGAGCAGGAGTAGAGAGAAACGGTTCAAAATGAGACCCTTGGCGGGGCGGGGGGAGGGGGGCGGGGAGACACCCAAAATACAGTAAGGGGAACAGTATCAGGATAATTGTGTACTACAGGAGCAAAGTAAAAATTCTAGACAGCTGCCAGACATCTGCAACAGGAAGAAGCATGACTGTGGTGGAACAGGAACATAAAGTAATAAGGAGGGAGCATTCTGAGAGGCAGAGGCATCAGAGTGAACTGGAAGGAGGACAAGTAAAGAGAGATCACAGGGAGACAAGATGTATAATGGCAGAATTAAAAATTCACAGTCAACAAAGGCAAAGGGAGGAGTGAAATAAAATTAAGTGGATACTGTGGAGGCCAGATTAGGGTGGGCTGTCCCGCAATGACCAATAAAGAAAGAAACACAGTGAGAGAGAGAATGAGAGAACCGGAGAACGGTGCTGGGAGCTCTAAACTAAGAGTACAGGACAAATTGAGAAAGAAGTGAGATCCATTGAATCGAAGAAGTAATTAAAAAAAGTAATTGATGGGAACATTCCTGAAATAGAAAGAACCTGCATCTACAGATCCAAAAGCTTGTGTTCTAAGAAACCTAAAAGGAGAAAGATACACCCTACATTCACTTTGCCGTTAACAAAATTCTACAGTAATGAAAATTGTCTTCAAGGATCAAGTTAAAACATGTTGCCTACAAAGGAAAAAAAACCAGGCTGGCCTACATCTTCTCTCCTGCTATTTCAAATACTAGAGGACGTTCTATAGAATTTTGAGGGAAAAGGTTCTGACATGAAGATGAGATAGTGAGCCAGTGTCTTCTATACATAAAGATGAAAGAAGCGCCAGGCCTTATGGGGATTATCAGAGTGCGGAGCGAAGGTGAGGTGCAGGATGGAGAGCTCCGGGGGAGCTTGGGAAAGGTCAAGAATGAGGCTGTGGACCTTCCCATATGTGTGATTGTTTGCCTTTAAGACCTTATAAAGTGCATGCGTTGTTTTTTAAAATTTTGTAGGAAGAACATGTAGGTCCCTTTAAAAAAGAAGATAAAAACCTTAGGAAGATCATGAAGACTTTTTTTCCGTTTTGTTGGTGAGACACTGAGGCTGAAAGGAAGGCCTATGAGGGCCCCCTTGTTGGAAGAACTAGGTCCAGCATCCGGATCTGTGGGCTCTTGTTGGGCATGTCAGGGGCTCTCTCAGTTCTACCATGTCGTCCCTTTGGAAAGCAGAAGTCAGGGTGAGGATGGCCTATGCGCCCCTGGAGACCAAGTGGAGGGGAGAGGTGGATGATACCAGGAAGCCCAGACTGAGTTGGTTTATTCATTGGTTAATTGTCAACTAGCCTTTCTTAAGTGTTCATTATGCACTGGGCACTGGACTAGGCGTTGTGATTGCAAGGATGAACAAAGTGCAACTGATGCTTATCCTTAGGAGACTTAAGGGAAAAATCCTTTGAAACACAGAATAATAGTGTTCTAAGGTCCAGGCAGCGGATGGGATTCATGCAGAAGGTAAGCAAAGCCTGAACTCATCAGAACCACCAGGGGAGTTTGGTAAAAGCCAGAGAGGTGAGCCCCGCCCTAGAGCCCTGATTCAGTAGGCAGGGCTGAAAAATTTGCATTTCCTTAAAACTCTAGAATTAGGAAGAGTTCTCCAGGACTGCAGGTGGAGAATGTTTTTTAGACTAGGAAAAATTCTTCCGTCTTGCAGATGTGAAGAGGGAGAGGATGTACTTTTAGGGACTCATTTGGGTTATGATCCCCCATCCCTCAGAAAAATAATCCTGTAGGTGATACTGTCCAGTTTGGAGTGTCCCCGTAGGTCTGTGGCTTGCAGAGGAAAATTACAAAGTCTCGAGTATAGAAAAGACCTTGATCCCACACGGTTCATTGCTAAGTATGGAGTAAGGGACGGAAGGTGTCTGTCAATGGGCGAGCCAGGAGGAGAGGCCAAGTTTCCAGACTCCTCTCCCAGTGTTCTTTCCAAGTGCATCACCTCCCTCTCCTTCTATCCTCTCTGTTCCCCTGGGACCTTGTAATCAGTTATTTCCTAAGTAATTTCATTGTTCCTCTGTGCCTAGCTATCTCCACGCCCTGCGGGCAGTCATGGAAGGGTTAACTTTTGTTGGACTGGAGGCCTGAGCCAAGTACAGAGTGTCCATTGTGCGCCCGCCCCCTCTGGAGGAGTTGCTGACTGCTGGAATGTGACAGGCAAAACGTTTTCACCTTGCTTGGGCTTTCCCTCCTCGTGAGTGTGAGTCAGGGAGTGCCTGTGCTCACACCCGCCTGTCGGCTGGGGTGCATCCAAGAGGACGTGCAGGGGTCTCCCAGGCTCACCAACAAGTTGAACTGTGAATTTGGGATGGCAGGTAAGGGCTGGGAGTAGGCAAACGGAGAACAACAGCTTTGTGTGCTGGAGAAGTAAACAGACAGGTTAGGTTTCTCTGCTCTTTGCTTTTGAAAGCGTCCTTTTATTTTCCGAAGGTGAGGGGCGCACGTGGACCTGAGGGGCTGGATTATATCCTCAGCGTGGGCAGTGTAATTTTGCCGGGGCTGCCTGGGTGGGTGGAGCTGCAGTTGGAGTATTTTGAAACACGGGACTTGGAACAACTGTCAGGGGGCTAATTCATTTTCAATGAAAAGTCCTCCAAGTGCCCAGTCCTGCCCTGTGTGCTGAGGTGAATATGAGTTGTACAATCAAAGTCCATCTCAGCCTGATACTGAAACGAAGTAAGATGTGTGTACTCAAAACAATGAGAAGACAAGGCGAGAATAGTAGTTAGCGGCAAGCCATGCAGCTGGGTGAGAAGTGAGACCAGGGAGTGAATGCTGTGGTCCAGAGTTTACAAAATATGGTCATGAGGAAGGGAAGACTTGGATATGACCTTGAAATATGGGAAGGATTGGGATCTGTTCATTCATTCCTCCATGCAACAGACATTTGGAGAGCACCAGCTATATGAGACACATTAAATGGATTGATGGAAAGAGATAAAAGGAAAGATTCTATAAAAATGCTAGGACAAATAATTCTGAGTATATAATGCTATTGTGGAGACTGGTATGACTTGAAAAGGGAATGCAAAGTGGTGGCAAATGAGTCCTAAGACTGGATTCTTAAGGTGAAACCAGAATGAAGAGTCTGGAATTAGTGTGTTCCTGAAGATTAAGATTACATGAGGCTGCGTTTCTGTTTTGTCTCTGTATTTATTCTGTCATACTCACAGTGCTGTGGTTCGGGTCCTCATGCAACAAGAATGGGATGTCAGCTGAGCCTCTCCTTATGGGCTCCCCTGCCTCGAATATCAGGTTCTGTTAATTCATCCCTCACACATCACATGCCGGTTATCTTCCTAAAGCAAAGCCTTAATAGCATCCGTTCCCTATTGACATCCCTTAAACGGGTTTTGCCATTACCTTTAAGATAAAATTCAACTAATTAGCATGACATTCAAGAATGCCCGTGATTTGGCTGTAACCTTTTTATCTCCAGCCATACTGCTCACCAGTCCCTCTTTTGTACCACGCCTCTTACCCAAACCTCACCTTCCTCTTCCCTGATCTTTGTACGCTACTGCCCCAGGCCTTGCCTTGTTTCATGCTGTTCCGTCTTTCTGCCCTGTCTTCCTTTTGCTCACTCTTCCTGTTCAAGCCCCTCAAGGTTAAAGCCATATCCTGTGCTCTCCTTGAAGCCCTCTGGGGTAGTTACCCATCTATCTATTTACACCTTGCCCAAGTGGAAAACACTTTCTCTTCCTTTTGTTTCTATCCTTTATTATAGGTCATATAAAAATCTGTTCTGTTTTATTTTCCAAGTTACTCTTCAGAGTATAACTGCCTTGTATTTTTATTGTGTCTTAGGATCTTGTGAAGAACTGAAAAAAATTGTTGAGTTTTCCCTTTTTGCGTATCTCTTACTACTTGAATTTTAACTTTTGGAACTTTGTCTTCTACATAAATTAGTTAATGATTTATACCACTAAATATAAAAAACTGAAGTGAGCCATCTTTTAATGGAAGGTACTTTATTAATATGAATAATACATCCACTCATATATCTAATAATTCCACCAAAGTTTAGATTTTACCTTCTTTTCTCTCATCACTGAACCTGCAATATACATTGTCCTATCTGCAGTTTAAAGGTCCAAATGGGTTTAGGGTAGGAATGTTTTGGGGGGACTATGCCTCATTTTTGCCCTAACTCAAGGGCAGCTTTATAGGTAGGTACCAGGGAATTAAAATGTAACATTACAGATTCCTGACAGAGGGAGTAAACCACTGAAGACTACTATCATAAGAAAAACATGGCCTGCAATTTGTATGGCCCTGGGACACAAGCTGAGAATGACCTACTGGTCTCTTACTGCTTGACTGGCAGGGACATGTTCTAGGGCATCTTGATGTCTCCAACAGCTAGTGTGGTACCTGACACTAAGAAGAGAAGCCTCGATGAATCTTGACTTCAAGATGCTTTTTAAAAAATTATGTAAGGTTTTGGGTAGGTAGGAAGATCCATCTAGATGAGACAAAGAATCATATGAGTAAAAGAAACATCAAGTGTCATCTGGTCTAACTGCCTGCCCCGGTCCTAAGTGGGGACTTTGTCCCCTTTGTAGCAGCATGGAACGTGGGTGGCTGTTCAGGGTTTGATTGACAGCTTCAGCAAAGATGCTCATGTTCTCATTAGGCAGTTTCTTGTCTTCCAGAAATGCCATATTCATTGGGTTTTCCCCTAAGTGGAAGCAGTTGTAAATGTGTCTTTCTGCAGGGCTGAGCGGTTTCCAGGAGCTGAGTACGTTCCTGGGCACCTCTGGGGAACAGGTCCATGTTGAAGCTCTAACTGCCTTAATGACTGGCTTCTTCACAGGGCATCAGCTGAAAATGTACCAATTCCAGGGGGGAACATACACACCTCCATCTTCAGGTTCCAGTTATTGGCTCTTCTGAACGTGTCTTTGCAGGCATTGTTGAAATTTTATGGTGGGCACATTTGTTGACCAGTTCTTTAAATTGGTGGGCTCAGTGGTAGAAAAGTAAGGTGTGCAGTAGGGCCTTCTGCTGGGAAACTCAGAAAGCATTCAGAGAGCTTCTTTTTGGGTTTGAAAATGATGAGTATAAAACTGGGAGTCGTGGCACATGGAGTGAATAAGGGTGAAAGGTAGTTTAGCTGATCCTCTGATGGTCTGGACAAGGCCTAACTGATTTTTCTCTTTTCCTTCTGAGGAAGGCAGAATCAAAGATACTGGCGAGGGGTAGGGGTGGGGGTGGGCCATGGGTGGGGGGAGAGGTGGTGGGGAGTAGGGTGGGGTCTGTTTACTGATGTGTCCAAAGGCCTGTGAAATGCTACCCTCTCTCCCTTTCTCTTTTTTGTTGTCATGTAGACGTAAAGCCACTTTATTTAAGGACCAGAAAGGACTTGAAACTGTCCCAAATGGCTATTTTTATCGAAATAAATGACAGATTAAATATCTTTTGTGTCAGTGAAAACATTTTTAGGGTTGGTTTTTCTTTTTTGTTTTCAAGCCTGTGCCTAAACTTTACATCTGCTTTAAAAGAAATAGATCAGACTTGCATAATTGAAATAACTCACAATGAAAAGTGGCAAGGAAAGAATGGTCAGGACCTCGACCCACTGTCTTTCCTGTAAGGGGATGGGGAGCTTGGCCCGGCCACCTCAGGGGTTGTCATGTTCAGCTCTGCAAACTGTTTTCAGCTGTGCGGGAAGTGGTGCAAGAAGTCACCCAAATGCAGTTCCCACAGACCTGAGCATCAACACTTCAGACTTCCCTTTCGTCATGCTTGGGTTTGATGGTGACTCAGCCAGCTGTGGTTTCAGTTTAAGAAATGTCTAGCTGGTTACTGGACTGGAGGACTTGCCTCTCTTTTTTTTCCTTGGGTCCACAGCCATAAACAATCAATGAAGGGACATGTGTTTGTGTGTGCTGGTCTCTGTGCCCCAATTGAACCCACGTGGGGATGTGCACATTCTGATCTGATTTCTTTCCATCATTTTTTCTGATGCCACTGATGAGTGGGAAAGGGCTTCTGGAACTGAGACTGAGTTACCTTTGAGGTCATTTTCCTCCCTGCCATGGCTGATTATCTCTCTGCTTCTCAGTTGCAGATCTGATCTCTTCTGAACACCTCGCCGTGTCGCCATCCTTGGGACTCTGAACCCAGCAGCTGGACCACTTTGTCCTTGGAATTTTGGGTGTCCTCTCTTCTCACCTTCCCTTTCCCCTTTTCCCTTCCCCCTCCTGAGAACTCCTGAAGACTGTAGGATTGTCATGGAGTCCAGGGAAATCTTAAGCAGCTCCCGGCAAAGGGGGAGCGAGTCGGATTTCCTGCCTGTCTCCTCCGCCAAGACCCCGACTGGTCCCGGCTGTGCAGGAGAACCTTTGCTCTCTGCTCCAGGAACTGGGAAGGGGATCCCCGTGGCGGGAGAACGCATGGAGCCAGAGGAAGAGGATGAACTGGGCTCAGGGCGGGATGTGGATTCCAACTCCAATGCAGACAGTGAGAAGTGGGTAGCAGGAGATGGCCTGGAAGAACAGGAGTTTTCTATCAAGGAGGCAAACTTCACGGAGGGGAGTCTGAAGCTGAAGATTCAGACCACAAAGCGGGCTAAGAAACCGCCAAAGAATCTGGAGAACTATATATGCCCACCTGAGATCAAGATCACCATCAAGCAGTCTGGGGACCAGAAGGTGTCTCGTGCTGGGAAAAATAGCAAAGCCACGAAAGAGGAGGAAAGAAGCCACTCCAAAAAGAAGGTAGGGAGCCCTGTTTTGCAGGATTTTTGTTTGGGTTGTTTTTTTTTTTGCCACTTTTATCTTCAACTTTTAAGGATCTCTATTTGCTTATTACTTATTTGCACTAAGTCCTTACTTAACACCATCAGTAGATTCTGCAATTTTAAGTGAAATGACATGACAAAAACCAATGTTACTGTAGACTAATTGGTATAAATAAGAGCTAAGTTCCTATGGCATCTCATCAATGTTATAATGAAACAGTGCTGAACTAAATGACTTTAGTCAAGAACCTACTCTTATTTCTGAATTAACCAGTTGCCTTGATGGAATACTTAGGACCTCCAGAAGACAAGCCTCTGATATCTTGGTATAATGTCTAATTATTACTATTTATTATTAAATCATCTACCCACCTGAAAAACAATAGCTACTAGAATTAGAAGTCTGGAGCATTTCTATTTATTGTGTAGCAGCCAAGATCTGGCGGGGTCAGAACTGGCTAAGCGGTGACAACATTCTGAGGTTTCTCTTTTGCTTTAATACTTGTACCTGTTCTCATAGTCAAAGAGTGGGATGCTGAAACACCTGGGTCAATCAGAATAGTCAAGAAGCATTAGAACCTTGTGGTTTCAATGACTACTGTACATCTTTCTAACCTAGGTGAGCCTTCCGCTTGACTAAGGGAAACCCAGTCTTTGTAGTAACTTGAGACCCTGAGAAGGCTGAGAGATCATTATTCCGAGAGCCAGTGGTGAGCATTAGAACCGGAACTGGAGAAAGAAAAGGGGCAGGTGGCTGACCTGAATCTTTGCCAAACACATCATAGACTTTGAAGATTGGGTCTTGAATAAACATGGTGGGTTGTCATCATCTTCCTCCTAGAAGACACCTGTGGGTGTAGAAAGCAGTTCTGTAGCTGATTGGTGGTGTCATTTGGTTGGGAAAGAATGGGTACAGATTTCATTGTATTATTTACTATATGTGTTTACAGAGACCTCTTTTTCCTGGGAGAAGTGTGGCGCTCAGCTATGATAGCAGAGGACTACCCTAGTCTAGAAAGTTTCTGTTTCAGACAACCTTTGGGACTTGTACATAGTTTGGAAAGGAGGCCTCTTGTTGACTGGGTTTTGGGTTCTAGGCTATGGGTGTTAACCAGTCTTTGTAACACTTTGCCCCACATCTTATCATTTATCTGAGCTTTAGCCTGGATGGACTAGCTAAAAATGGCACATCTAAAAGAACCTCTCACTTTTGTTGCCCACAGATAATTTGTAATGTTTCTCTTACCAATGTTTTTTGAGCTTTGGAGTCATCATTTTCAGCAAAACTGCTGGGAATCATGTCCTTTCTTTAATGTAGGGCTTGTGTCCTTCCTCATGCTAGGCGTTTTGCCTGATTTGTTGCATTTAAAATCCAAAGACTTGGACTAGAAGAGACCTGTCTAGGGTAACCAATGCCTTCCAGTTGGTTCAGACTCTCCTGGTTTTACAACTGAAAACCCTGCATCCCGGAACCCCCTCCATCCTGAGCAAGCTGGAACAGTTGGTCACCTTCCTTTAAAATTTGGCACACAGGGGAATCTTTGTAATTATCTTGATTTTGCACAACATAGAGGTAGTGCTTTCCCTTCCCGCCTCTCCATTACAACTCTGCTTTCTGTTCCTCTATTGTAAAACCAAAGGTTATCTGGATGCACACAGCAACTTTGGAGGAAACTTGCAAGCAAATACAGCAGCTGAGATCAGGTCCCACAAGGAAAGCGAGGCTCTGCTTTGGAGTTGGGTCTCCTCAGCTTTGAAAATGAGTATCTTTGTTTCTGTCCATTGTGATGGTCAGTTCTTTGTGTGTTGTTGGGTTTTTGTATGGATGGGCAGTCTGGAAAACTATGGCAACTGTTTTCTCTCCATCCCCATCACTGCCGGGATTTGAGTAGCAGATGACAGTTTGGGGTGTGCAAATCCAAATTCACTATCCTATAAAGAGATACTTTGTATAGGTACTGTTTTCCCTGAAACCACAAGATTGTTCCCAAATAGAGCCTTCTGCCTACTGGAATGCCCTAGAATAAAACTCTGGAATTTGTGACACATGGAGCATTTGAAAGTTGAAACGTGCTGTGGACCTCTATTCTCATATCTGAAATTCTCAGGCTGGTCATTCTCACCCAAAAAGCTGGATGCTTTTTGTGTGCTTTATTGGAAAAAGATGTGAAATCACTTACTTAAATTTGCACCTTATCAAGTCAGTGTTTCTAAGCCTCAGTGTTTCTAGAGGGGGCAGAAAACGGGGGAAGGGCTGGAATTCAATGAATTATGCTATATTGGGAATATCTACACATTTTTAAATTGTTAGGAGCTTGTTTCATGTTGCACTTCTCCATCCTTCCTACATTTATTTATACTTAGAGCTGTTACTTTCCAGAAATAAATGAATGAAGTTATTAGTATCAAGTCTTAAACACTTGGTAGATGATAGGAAACATCTCTAGTCTCTGCTAAATTAGGATGCTAACTTTATAACTCTTCAAGTTCCTGTTGTTTTGCAAAGAGGGAGTAAGCAGAAGCGAAGGCTGAGATGGAAAGGTAGATACTGGCCTACCATTTGTATAGAAAAGTTCATTGTCTTGAACTTGCAGAATTTACTTAATTCTATGAATCAAAAGTATGTCATGAGTAACTTAAGGTAGGGAAAAGGATGAGGATGGTATTTTCTAAGCAACAGGTCAATGTCTTACTCTAAAATCCAGTCTTCTGGAACTTTTTTTTTTTAATGAGGCAAGCACCTCATTGAAGAATTATGCATAAGGTGGCCCCAGGACTCAGGTTCTGTGACAGGAGCTAGAGAGTAGGCCCTCTTGAATTGGTCCTTGATCTGGTGGAGATGCCTCCTCAAGAGTCCCCTGAGTATCAGTGCCGACTTCGAGCAAGGTCAGCAAATGGAAGTCCATGGGCCAAATCCAGCCACCTGCCTGTCTGTGCACAGCCCACAAGCAAAGGCTGGTTGGAAAAAAAAATCAAAAGAAGAATAATATTTTGTATAATGAACATTTTATGAAATTCAAATTTCAGTGTCCATAAATACAGTTTTTTGGAAATGTGCCATATCCATTTGTTTACATTTTGTCTGTGATTGCTTTTGCACCATAACAGTAGAGTCGACTGGTTGTGACAGAGATTGTATGGCCCACAGAGCTTAAACTATCTGTTTTTGGGGGGGTTTCTTTTTCTTTTTCTTTTTTTTTTTTTTTGCCCTTACAAGACCAAAAAAGTGTTTGTCAACCTTTGACTCAGGGAAAAGACATAGCATTTCAGGATAACAAGGATTCATTTTGTTTAGTTTTTAATCATTCAGCTTCCAATTTTTTTTTCTTTCCCTTTTTTACAAACCAATTAATTTTGCTTAAGCCGCTGTTTGACAGCCTGAGGCAAAGACAGCTTATATTGGATCCCAATGCTTTTCTTTTTCATTGGTTTTTGTACAGAGAATACTCTGTAGGATAACGATAGCATTCCTTACATATCACAGCTCTTCCTCTGCTAAGTTAACTCTATTTCTACATGTTCTACTGTTTTGGGGTGAAGAGATACATGCGTGGCATCCTCAAGAGCTTTATTCCAAATTTCAGACCTAAAACCAGTCCTCCAAACTGAGGAGGCATTATAGATGTTCAGGCCACACAGCCACTCAAGTGGTAGGATGTGAGGAGGGACCCATGAAAGAACCACCTCATTGGCGCAGCGATGCATGGATTCTTCTAACCAGGGGACTGGTCACCTTTCTTCCATGTAAAACTAGGATAACAACTGTGATCCTATGTGGAAGAGGGTTTATGATGGTTGGATTTCTGTGAGGTGTAAGAGCAGCATTTGGTAGAGGATGAGAAAAGGGCTCAGAACATACCTCAGCACCTCATACCCGTCCTTCAGACTCCATGCATGCAAGTTGCTCTTTGCCATGGCACCAACAATATTGCATCTTAGACTTATTCAGGTAAATGGTGTAATAAGCTTCCTCTGGTTCCTTTCTAGGTCCCTCAGTGAGAATATGAGAATGGGCTCTAAAAGCAAGTTCAGGGACAACACATGAACATAAAATGTTGCAACAGTAGCAGGTTTTTAAGAGATGCTCAGCGAGGCAGATATTAACTGCTTTTCCTCTTTGCTGCGGGCTTTCAATGGGGGTCAGGGACACCTATTCAGGTTCAACAGCACGAGAAGGGGAGGAGAGTCCTAGGGGAGCTCTGTCCAGGGAAGGAGATGTGGTGTGATAATGTACACCAATTGGCTTTGTGACTTTGAACCTGGTGTATAACCTTGCTGAATCCCCATTTTCCTCATCCCCCAAATTGAGATAATTTCCACATGATGTAACTCAATGAGAGATTTTAGGGGGGAAAATGGGCAATTACAAAGTGTACATCATAATGAATAGTTTGATTTGTTGAACTAAGTCGCAGATCTGCTAGCTGTCTTTACATGGATTCACCTTTCTCACTCGTCCTTATAACAGTCTGGCCAGTCAGATACTATTTATTTACAGATGAGGAAATTGAGGCTCGGTTGTTTCAAAAGAGCAGGAGCAGGAATGGGCAGGGCTGGCCTTTGAAGCCAATCCCCTTAGACTCCAAAGCTAACGGCTGTATTCTAGTCATCAAGGAAACACACTCTAAAGGGCTGCTTGAAGGTAAGGCTCCAGCATGAGGGCATTTCTTCCACACTTTCCCGCATTAGTTAGGGTGACAGGATCGTAATCGCGCATTCTGTCCTTGAATCCAAGTGTCTGGGATGTTTGAGAGAAATTTCAAAGCCTCATGAGTTAGTCTTTTTTTCCGTTATGGTACTTAACGATTTTTATTTGCTTTTCACCAAAATACAACTTCTGTTTTCTTTCTTTAGACTTCAGTCTCCCTTTTCCCAGCATCTTGAGAGAACCTATTCCCTCCCCCAGCAAGGACTTCCGCCTCACATTAATCAGATGTCTACCGTGGTCTCCGAAACATGCTCAGGGTTCATTCTTAGCAGCTCCGCCTCGACTGTCATCCTGGGTCTATGGCCAGATTCTTGTTTTGTGCTCTCCATGACCCTGTCTTAGGAAGTCTCGTGGATAATGCATTCATTTACTCATTCTTTAAACAGCATCCTCCTTGGGTCAAAGTATGGATAGCAAAAAACAAAAACAAAACAGCCTCCTTTGGTGTTATAGGTGGAAAGCTGGTTGGCATCAGGTTGCTGAGAATGATGACTGTCAAATATATAAATGAGGTTGCCTTGAATTCTGTAAGTGATGGGAGTGCTCAGCGGGCTTTGAACTGGGGAAAGGAAAGGAGTGGGGCCCTGGGGAGCACAATGAAAGTGATGCAGGATGGAGACTTAAAAGGGGAGAGGAGAGAGGGGAGCCTTTAGTAAGGCGGGTGTCAGCGAGGTGGACTGCACTGGGCCCGCCATTTTTCCCGTTGGGTGCTGAGAGGCACCTTTCTCTCTTGGTCTGCTATGATTGCAGCAGTTTTGTACATCAGGTAGGCGAGGGGGGCAGGGATGAGGGGCAGTCGGGCAGCGGACGAACGGCAGCTCAGATTGCCTGCACTCTGTCTCCTGCACCCCTTACCTCCTTCTTCACTCTGGTGGGTGGTCCCGGGTATCCAACAGAGAGCCTTCGGCTCCTCCTCGTAGTTCAGTGTCCTTCCCTCACCTCATTTTGCCCAGCCGCTTCTCTGGTCGCTCCTTGGTGCGCTGCTTAACTGAGGGCCTGCCCCTCTTTCTTCTCCTGGGGGTGCACCTGTGGCGTTTTTTCCTCCCTGGAGTATGAACTGCTTCCTTCACAGCACTCTCCACCTTCCTCAGAGAGCAAGGTCTTGCCAGCATTTCTTATCAAGATGCCAAATTTCCCCTTTAATTTTTATTTTCTCTCTACAGATATTTTTTTAAGCGGCATATTCCTATTTATTCACCAGAGTGCCTAGAAATTTTGTTTTCTGCTAGGTTAGAGCTAAAGCCACGTGGAGGGTGGCGAATGACCTTTCACAAAGCATTTGCCTCCATGAGACAACAGGTAATGTTGACATCTGGAGCCAGAGGCACGGGGGACGGAACAGTACACTCGGGAAGAAGAGCCCTGGGCATGAGCTCTGTCTCTGTTATTGACCATTTCATCACGAATACTTTGCTTCCCTGGGTCTCCGTTTCTGCCTGTTTACCAAAAAAAATTTTGTAAAAAGTAATGATAACGTAAAATAGTGTTTGATCTCTGAAACCTCACTTCTGTTCTGAAAAAATGGAAATTTTAAGAGCCGGTCTGTAGATGTGGCAAATCTTTCTCTCTGTGAAAACTAGTTACTCTAAACAACATTTTGCTCTGTCTTTGGACTCACTGTCCCACCATCAGATTGTTTCCTTTTTGCCCCAATGTCAAAGGTCTTCAATCACGGGTAGCAATTTCAGTGTTGAGCTTAAACAGCCGTGAGATTTACCAAACTTGCCATTCCATGAGGATATTCTGGAAATGTTTGTTTGGTTCTCCCTTCCCTTCTTGCATATTTCTTCTGCATTCTGTGTTTGGAATTCTCTGGGGCTTTAACACGATGTGCTGGCTCTTTCCCACCTGGTTTGATATTCCTTAGGTGGTTACTTTCTTGGACTTCTCTAAGGAACATTTTTTGGTGAACTTCATGCCATTGAAGATCCACCTGGCGGTCATGAAGCAGGAAAGCTGTTTTGTTCCAACAGCGAGTCATCCCTTCCCAGGAATGTTCAGATCCCGCTTGAGGAATAAGGCATCTGTTAGAAAAAGACCCTTCCCTGAGAGTGGATTTGAGCTCGGCTCCCTGGATTCTAGCACTGGATTCTCTCTGCCTTTGGAGGGAGAGAACTGACACTAGATCCTGGGCTTCCTGGAGCCATAAGTAGGTTATTGAACCTCTTGAAATGGCTTCCTGGTTGTATGGAAACCGCGGATCACAGCAGCGCCTCCTTGTTGGTGCCTTGTGGGGATGAAAGTGCCTGTGGGCACTTAGCACATGCCTTGTTCACTGATTCTTATTCCCTTGTTCAGTACAGGCTCAGCTAGGCACAAAGGGACCTGCAGTGGTGCTGGGCGCCTGGGAGGCATGGCTATCTCAGAAGCCGTGTGTTTCTTTAGGCCAGTCCTGCTTTCACATTGCTCCCGGCTGTGTTGAATTGCGTTAGCTGAGCGGAGGTGCCCTGTCTCATTTCTGATGCGTGCACAAGTATCTACCGAGAGAGTATGTCACGAATGCTTTACCATTTGCGGGGGGGTGGGGTCGGGGGTGGGGATTGCTATGGGGCTGTATTTAGAGAGGGTTCAAAGATCTTTTATCTCTGTGGTCACTTATCTGCCAAACCAAGGTGCTGAGCTCTAAGTGTGACTCAAAATGAAAGTTTAAAACCAGTGTCATAAGAACCATCTAGTGGGGTTCAGATGGCGTGCCTTCCACCCTGCCATGTTTCCGGCCTCTGCAGAGCCACCACCTCCTCCCCCTCGCCCCTCTGCATCCTCAGAAAATGCTCTCCTAGCTGCATCCCCAGTTGACCTGTGGTTACATTTCCCTTTTTTGGGGGTCATAATAAAAAGCAAGAGAAGCAGTCTTTTTTTTTTTTTTTTGGCCTTCTGTACCCCATCCTTTGATTCTTCTGATTCCTTTGACTTTTAGTTAAAAACATACCGCCTTCAAAGCACCGTGGGTGCAGGACGTCCCAGGACATCCCCTACCTGCTTGTTTGTTCATGAAGAGACTAGTGGCTTTGGTCAGGAAGTCATTGGGCTTGGTTAAGGGGCACAAGGCAGAGAGCACAGGGATGTGGCAGGGGGGTTCTCAGAGCCTGGGCCCCAGCCTTCGTTCAGACTCCTGACTGCATTATGTATAGGAAGTAGCCAGCATACAGCATTGAAGACTGGTGTTGTAGGAGGGTTTGTTTATCTGCAATAAGCTAAAAATTCATGTTATAATTTTGCATATAGCAAACTTTTTTGGGAAAAGGGTTTCCACTTGGATGCCCCTCAGGGTGAAACTTCATTTGGAAGCGCTGCTAAGGCCGTCCTTACTGTTCGGAGTACAAACCGGTTGCTGGAGGGAGAGACTTCAAGAGGAGAGGGCAGAAGTTCAGCTGAGCCAGCCCCCAGGAGGCGGACAGAGAGAAACAGCATGCAGTCACCCGGCTTGGACTTGCAGTTGGACCCAGTATATTCAGGAGTCTGAGTTACGTGCTGGGTGGTGAAGCAGGGAGCCTCTGTGCAAGCTGAGGCCGCTGTTGGAGCATGTGGGAGCACAGACAGCCAGAGCTGCGTGGCGAGCAGCCTCAGAGGTCCTCACTTCCCGGGCTCCTTTCCACTTCCGCACTGGAACAGTGGTCTTGCCCTGGGAAGGCCAGGGGGCCTCTCTGTACACCTTGGGGGTGTGTTTCTCTCTGAAGTCCCAGGTTTGTGTTTTTATCCCCCTGCCTGCCCCTCCTTCCCCAAGCCAACTTCCCTCACCTCTCTACCAGCCTGTGACCTCACTCTCGAAACAAAGGAGGCCTTTATTTACTCTGAAAAGTCCAGGCAGTTCCCACCTTGGTGCCTGGCCTGCAGGCCACTTGATAATCATCATTAGTATCAAGTGTAGGTTGCTTCAGTGTGTTTGCTAGACCTTGTTTATTGTGTTTTTCCCCAGGTCCTCTTCTTTGACTCCCACATGTTCCACAGTACAGGGAGTCAGACATGGGGCAGGGGATAGGCTACCATGCCTTGCCAACAAGAAGTAATCATTTGCAAATATGAATCTGTCCAGGAGTGTGGGCAGCCTTTTGTGCTGGGCCAGTTAGTTCATTTGCTTAGCGCTGTGCATGAGAACCCAGCTCAGGAGCTGGGTCATTTTTCAAGCCAGACTATACCCCTGGAGAAGCAGCTTGAAGGCCTTTCCTCTTGTGGGGAATCATGGGTGACACAAAAGGGAGTCCATTTGTGGTGCACAATGGGAATCTCTGTGTTTTCTCCAGCCATGGCCTTTTTGGGGATCAGAAGGTAGACCCTGGTTTATTGGGGTGTGTGGTCCTATCAGCTTCCTGAACTTCCCAGTCTTCCTTCAGAATTGCTGCCATTGAATGACTGGCAGGTCACTGACATGCTTGGCTTTGGGTGCTACTGGGTCACGAAGGAAGACATAATTGGGGGGTTTTGGGAAGAGTCTTGAGACCTAGGAGTTAAATCCATTGAGGACACAGGCGGGAATCTGGCACTGGGTCAGAAGACAAGGGAAGGCACCCGCAGAAGCTGTGGGTGCACAGTTAGGTCACCCTTCCAGAATCACGGACTTCACCGAGGGTCAGGAGAGCCTCTGAATATTTCCATTTCAGCATCTCTTTTAAACAAACAAAAGACACCTTCCAAAATCCCTCATGGACATTTAGTTGGCTGCCGCTCAATGGCCCTTAGCGAGGGGACTCGCCATCTCTCTAGGAAGCCCTGGTTTTAGTAAAGCTCCTTCTTCTGTTGCACTGAAGTAATCCATTTAAAGCCTAAGTATTTTCAGTTCCTGAAACTGTTCCTTGGGTTCCATGGTTTCTTAATGCCAAACAATCTTGGTTCCTGAGCTAGGAATACTAGTTGGTCAGTGTCCCTCCTAAAAGCATAGGTGAGAAGGGCTCGCGGGCAGAGTACAGACCAGAAGGCATTCTGGCCCTGCAGAGCATCAACAGATGGTCACCCCCTCTCCCCTGACCACAGAGACTTTATCAATAGGACCCCAGGCTATACCAGCTCTCTGGCGACTTCATCATTGTTGGTGAATACTGAACTCAAGGTCAAGGAAACTCTCTGATGTAATCCTCCTTCCTGCTACTTTTGCTGATCCATCCTACATACATCCTACATACACTGGATTCTTTGGTGCCAAATGCAGGTGTCTGCATTACCCTTATTATCATCTCTTTGGTCAGATGCTCTGGTTTGGGTCAGTGATGACACAGAAGACACAAAAATAAGGCCACTTTGGATGGCGAAGTTCCTCTTCTGTGCTTTCTATAGTGGGGCCTCTCTGGTTGGCTCTTCCGCATCTGAGAACCTGTTTTCTCATTTACATGTTGGTCTCTTGGATCTAACTGAAAGGGTTGTTAAAAGTGTGTGATAAATAAAGTTTGTTCTTCTCAGTTATAGTGGAAAGCTCTCTGAGGACAGGAGTTCTATCTTTTAATACATTATTCACTTATTTTATTTCCCCAGCCTGTTAAATTAAGTCCTTGGTAACTGTGTGCGGATAAGGATAGTTCTATGGAAATCCCTCTATCAAAACAGCTTCTGCCTAGTCAGCCCTGCGTGTTTCAGGTTGGTTTCTTACAAACATCTGAAACCTTTCATCCTGCTGCCTGTTTTGGGCTCCTATGCAAATATACCACAGCAGAGCTGAAGCGTCTAAGTTCTACATGAATCTACAGAGTTGTATGATACGTTCAGTATAGTGCTGTGTGGGGTAAAGAAAGATCTTACTGGGTAATATTGATCTCAGGGGCATTTAGGGAAAAACCTTGGGCAGTATACAAACTGTCAAAATGGGTGTTCCAGAGAGTTCAGAATGTGAAAACTTGGTAACAACCCAGCGCCTTTACAAAGTATTCACATCCACCCAACTGTTGCCTCTTTCTGGGGTCATTATTAGGATAGTTCAGTGAAGTAGCTGTTATTCCTTCCTGTTTTATAGGCTGAGGAAGGATCTTTGAGGGTTTTTATTTATTTATTTATTTTTTAACAAACTTCCTGGTGACTCTTAGAACGTTTTTATTTATTTTATTTTTTTTAAAGGCTCAGGACAGGTTTATCTCCTTCTAGAGCAGCCTTAGTTGCAAAGAGCAGAAGAGAAGGCTTGGCTTGCCTGGAGGATACACTAATTCTGGGGGGAAGGGGAGGGGAGACTCTCACCCTCATCACACCCTCAGGCTCCTGGTCTTGGCAGCAGGAAGCGATCCCTAAAAGGTGCGCTCTCTCTGGTCTTGCTGCTACGTTGTAGTCAAGTCCTGTGCAGCTCACCTGATGGTTCTGGCTGCATGCCCTGCCCCCAGACTGTGGGTAAACCTGGGTGTTTGAGCTTCAACCCGGAGACCCACAGCTCACTTCTTGGACTGCCCACAGCCTTCTCCCTGCTGGGCAACACTCAGCAGGGCACTGTGGCAGCGAGGCTGGTAAGGAGGGATGGCCGGCAGCATCTTGGCGCTACAGCATAAGATTATGGCTCACTGTGACTTAGGCTGAGAAGGTGGGATTCAGCAGAGGGCCCCTCTGAAACAAGATTCCATGAACACTGTGTGGCCTGAGACGAGGAGGGAGGCTGGTTGCCCCATGCCAGGGGTCTGGGTCTGAGTCTGCTCTCCCTTTTGCAAATCAGCGTCTGTTTTCTCATATTTAACAAGAGATTAATACTGTCTCTCTTCCATCTTTGTTACTCTGAAGATAATCTGAGCGAATGGTTGTTAAGTTCTTCTGATAGGTTAAGAGAGCGATGGAAATGTTGGGTTGGCCAGAAAGTTCTTTTAGTTTTTTTGCATACCACAACTCTAGTGATGCTTGGTTGTCTTTAACTTCATTTGAAAGCATTTTGTTAGATTGTATTGTGACAGCTGTCATTCAGTGTGCATTTAAAAAAAACTTATCAAAATAGTGAATTTTTATGCAGCTATTTTATATTGAAGATGGAAGAAGATACACAATATTTTTGGTGTCTTATGCTTTGTAATTTCAAGAAAGGTAAAAACATGACTGAAGCACACACAAAAATCTGTTTAGTGTATGGAGAAGGTGCTGTGACTGATCGAATGTGTCAGAAGTGGTTTGGGAAGTTTCTTGGTACTATTGACATTTTGACCAAATAATTCTTTGCTGTGGGGCTGTTTTATGCACTGGAAGATGTTTAGCAGCACCCCTCTACCTACGAGAAGCCAATAGCAGGAGGTAGCCAACATACTCAAAATATCCACATCAGTAAAGTTATTGGTAGAAATGAAAGGTGTCCTTTTTATTTTGTGGAGAAAACTAAATGGACTTCTTGGCCAAGCCAATACAAGGTGCTGTTCTGTAGAACTAACCTACAGTAGATTCCTGACAAACTATAGTCTCTAATTAAACTTTTCCATCGCTTCCTCCATCATCCCCTCACTCTCTGGCCTCTGTCTTCGCCTGCTTTGAATAAAGCCCCCAGACTTGGCTGTGACGAGCAGCAGCTGCGGGTTGGAAGCGGTCAGCAGCCTGGTCCAGATACCCGCCACATGGTGTAATTGCCCTTTGTGAAATTCTGGGGTGAGAGGTCAGCTCTCTGTGCCCATCTTTGTCACTTCTCAGTCATCTGTATCCTGGTGGCAGTTGCGTTATCCCGGCACCCTTCCGCTACCCCCACCTCGCCCCCCCCAACACCCCTTCTCATGGAGCCCAGGAAAAAACCATCTGCTGAGTTGGCTTTCAGAAGATTTTTTTTTTTAAATACCAATTTCTCTTTGTTCCGAGGCAACCTCCAATCAGAGCTGGGGTCTGCCGGGTTTGGCGAAAGGCTGGTATTGTGTTTCGTGCTCCCGGAGGAAAGGTTGTCCACTTGCTTTTCTTTTTGATTCGATTCCCTGCCATTCTGCGGGGGAGTCAGAGGTTGCAGCTGCTGCTGTCAGCTGTAAATGGGGGACCCCCTTGTTTAAGAACCTATGCCTTAATCCTTTGGCGGGGGAGAAAAAACAAAACAAACACAAAACAGGGAAAATAATTAAAACCATCACGAACAAAAGTCTTTCTTCCTATTCCCATCTCATCCCATAAGTCACACAAGGTCCTGTCAGTTGCTTAAGCTCAGGCCTTGCTGTCCGTGGAGGTTTGTTGAGAGAGCCTTGGTGTCCAGCCTCTTCTGTTTTCTGACTTCCTGCTAAAGAATAGGAAGTGCATATCAGAAACATCAGAGAGTCAATCTTTGATGGAAAATTGAAATCACAGAAGAAGGCGGATGGCTGTCAGGCTGCTTTCCTGGGTACAGCAGCGACATCACATTGGTCCTTAGAATAGTTGAGAACTTTGCCAGCCACGGGTCGTGTATCGTCTGCTCAGTTCTTCCCACAACCACAATGGAGATGTTATTATCCCCACTTTGCACAGTTATGAAATGAGACATGGGGACCTGCAGTTGCTTGTCCTGGGTCTCAGCGTCAGGCAGCTGTGATCCCAGCGTGCCTACCCTCTGAACACCTAGGCAGCTGGCTTGCGGCTCCTCACACAGGACTTAGAATGGGAGCCAGGGACCCTGACCTTCAGAGCCTACCTTCTAGAAGACTCAAAGGCAAGGTGCCTTCTCAGTGCTTCTGTTTGTCTGTAAAACTGGAACCACAGTAGCTAGAAACCAGGGAATCCAGAAAGACAGCAGGTTAAATCTCATGAAAGCTTCGTGAACTCTTCTATCTCTGAAGGTGGTGCTTTGGTCCAACCTTTTTTATTGCGTTCCGCAAAATGCGTAAAAACCCTCTTGGCAGATTTAGGAGATGCTCTGACACAGCCTCTCAAGTTATCCCCAGCTTTGGGAGCAGAGCACCCTGCCGGCCTGAGGCCTGATGGGGTCCACGCTCGCTGCATCCACACTCCCATCCTTACTCGGCATCTTTGCTAAGTGATGGGCCTTTACAAGCAAAAGGTGTGTTTCGATCCTTTACGGCGATGGGAGGAAGCGTTTGCAAGTGAACACATGCTAAATTCCTAAGCTGGTGAAAATCTATAAATCCATAAGGCTGCTTTTAAACACAACATCTTCTCCCTCTTCTCGCTGTTGGGCTGGGACCGTGACCCAGAACATGGAGGGATGTTCTCCCTAGGATGGAAAATAAAAATAAACAACAGAAAGAGAGGTGGACAGTTTTTCTTTGCTTCCTCTAGAGGATGTAGAATTTTTCTAAAGAACTTAAAATGTGTGTGTTTGTAGTATTTTAAAATACATTGTAGGTCCCTAGAAATGTGGAACATAAGAAATGTGATTTTATTGAGCTATGCCCTCAGCTTTGTTCCTAAAACTACCTGATGGAGCCCTTGTTCAGCACCTTATTCTGAAATAAGGCAATTTTTTCTAAACAGTGTCTCCTTTTCTTCACTTTCTAACGCAATGTAGGTGTGAAAACCAGTCTCACCTGAAGCAATTAAAGAGAGCGAGAAGGCAGCATAGAGACACATTAGAATAGGTGAGGAAAGTTGTTAGTCCATAGGTTGGTGGCTGTGGGCACAGGGACAGGCAACGGGCCTGGGGTCAAGAAGAAGTGTCCTTATGCTCATCCCTGCCAGTTGACTCCGGCTGCCCCGTGGGCTATCCAGGGTTCCTCTGTAGAGCCTGATTCACCCATGGCTGCAGATGGCAGAAATGAGGGAGCAGGAGGAAGCAGGAGAGCGGAAATGTTGGCTTCAGAGCAGTGGGCTCTGCTGGGCCTGAGAAAGATGCCCTGACAAAGAGAGAGTGACAGGGCTAAGCTGAGTGGAACCTGCGTGCCTCTTCCGATGCTAATTGTCCCACTTACAGTGTTCTTTTTCTTCTGCGTCATTACTCAGTTACTCTTTCATTAATTTATGCATTCATTTAATCAAAGGTATTTTCTTCAATAATTGCATGCCGGGCACCATTTTGGAGATGCAGCTGGGCATTGCTCTTTAAGTGTTCCAGGTGGGGTCATGTGGTCTGTCTGACTTGCAGGCTCAGCTGGAGCAGGAACTGAGACGGAAGAGCTTCTCCAAAGCACCTCAACTGCTTTGAAGCAGTATGTCAGAATTCTCAAAAAATACCTTGTACTTGACTGGTTGATTTGATTGAGTGGTAGGAACTGTCCATGCCTACTTAAAAGGAAAGACAAGGAGCACCTTGAAGCAGAACAAAATGAGATGTGACGTGAAGGTGTCCATTCTGATAGACACGTGGCTTTATGATACTGATGTATTTATTTGATGGGATGTCCTTGAGATTTCATCATAGAGAGAGGAAAATAGCCAGTTTGGCTGGAAACCTGAGAAATCATGTCCCACATTTTGGCAGAGGGAGCGGAATCCAGGAAGAGAAGTGGGGGAGAGGGAAGTGGAAAGGCCTGGGGCAAATCAGGTACAAGGGTGAAGACCTGTGAGAGCTGGCCACTCCCTGGGGCAGAAGGGAGGGACAGGGTCTGAGAGAGAAGGTCTGCAAGGGGGTGGCGGGCAGGGAAATCCCATGTGCTTACGGACCAAGTCAGCATTTCAGCGTCTGGGGAAAAGCCCAGGTGCCCTTTGCAGAGGGGGGATGGAGCAACTGGAGAAACAGCGGGTGCTGCTGCAGAAGCTCGGCCTGTGGTCCTGGACCCTCACTGCCCCTCTCCAGGTATGGCGGCTTTCAACAGGTATGGAAGCTACTGCTGATCCTTTCAAAGGGCAACTAGCTGCGTAGGTGGGCTTAGAGAGGGGCTGCCACAGGCTGGACCAGCTGTGCCCCTCTCCACCTCCAGGGAGGAGCAGGTGCTGAACTTCTGGATACTTTCCTTCTGGCTTCAATCCTAAATGACCGCTGACCTTTGCTCCCAATTTTGAGCCTGCAGCAGATTCCTGTGTCTGGGCCTGACTGTGGGAGCAGCAGTGACTGCTTCTGCTCATTTCGTTTACTGCACGGAGATAATTGCTGGTCTGTGGAGCTTCTCTTTCTCAGGAGAGGACAGCCCAGCGGGGGGCGGGCGGTGTGGGTTCACCCTGCGGGGAGTGGAAGCAAAGAGCCAAGGGGAGGACAATATTCGAGGATTTGATCCAGGTCAAGTCTGTAGAGCATCAGAGAACATATGGTCTTCTGTCATTATGTTTCTTTGAGAAGTTCAAAGAAGGGGGTGTGGTGTTAGGTGCACTTATGTATGTATGTGCGCATGTACAACCTCCAAAGAGACAGATATTGTATATGATGTAATAGAACCCTGGCTTGAGAAGCAAGAGATGTAGCCTCTGCCCCTGACCACCTGTCCCTTGTTCTTAGGGGTCCCATCTTTTTTTTGTTCTTTAATCCTCACCCGAGGAGATATTTTTACTGATTTTAGAGAAGGAGGAAGGGAGAGAGAGAGAGAGAGAAACATTGATGTGAGAGATTAACATTAATCAGTTGCCTCCCATATGTGCTCCGACTGGGGATCGAACATATGACCTAGGTATGTGCCCTGCCTGGGAATCAAACCTACAACCTTTTTGGTGCACAGGATGATGCTCCAACCAGCTGAGCCACCTGGCCAGGGTTTAGGGGTTCCATCTTGAAATGAAGGCATTGAAGGAGAAGATTGCAAAGTCTTGCCCAGTTCTTATATTTCAGGAAACCACCATGTAAATACTGATTTCTCTATCTAGGTATTTACACCTATGTGACTATGGAGAAATATTAATACATGTACATCATTTTAACCGATGATCAGTAAAATTGTGCATATTTTTTGAATTGCTGCCTATAAGTATAAAATAAGTATTTCAGGAAAGAAATAAACATACTCAGCCACACCTAACATGAATGATGACTAGGAATGAAAAAGGAGAAAAATCACGTGGGCACCGAAGTGGGTGAAAGAGTACAGAGCCATCACTTCCTATTTATAGGACCTTGTCTGGTTTCCAAAGAAACCCCCAGCTTCCTGTCTTGGGGAGGTTAAGGCCAAGTGTGATGCTGATGTTGTCATAGCTGGGCTATGTGAGGAGGCCAGGGAGGGACAGATAGAAGGGACGTGGTGCTCATGGTGTGCCTTGGTTTACCTGGAAAGCCTCGAGTGCCAGGAAGCCTTGGTAGGACTGTTAGGTGAGATCTGACTTTCCCCCGAGGGCCGAGTGCGTGTGAATAAATGCAGTCAGCCACTCCCACGCTGGGGAGAAGAGAATAGGGAATGTGCAGAGAGCTGCTTTAGGGTATGATAATACAGCCAGCGCTGGAGAGACACAGGCCCAGAGGTAGACGAGGCATAGAGGTGGACTGCACCCCCCAGTGAGGCGCAAGCTCCCCTGAGTTTTGCTATCACCCTGAAGAAACCCAGAGAGCCTTCAGGCAGGAGGAAAGGAATGGCCTCTAACATCTTGATTCCTGTGACTTAGTCATTTTCTTAAGGTCTCAATGATTCATTTTCTTAAGAATTCATAAGCGTCCTACTGACACTTAGGCAAAGCTGACTGTAAAGTGCCTAGAGTGGAGAGGAGCGTGTGTGCAGAAGTCCCCAAATCCAGCCTTGTTGCCTGGAAGTTTTGTTTCTGCTTGTAATGCCTGGAGCCAGAATGCCAAAAGGGCGGAATTCATCAAGTCCATCTTTTCCCTGAAGTAAACCCAAGGTTTAGTTTCTGTAGGATGGTTGTCCACGAGATGGGGAGTTCAGATTTCATCCAGTGTGTTCGCTGTCTGTTTCCAGGCTGTTTGGTTGTCTGCTCTGCTTTGCCACCCATGTTTTTCCTATTTTTAAAATTTTATTGAATTTATTGGCACGACACTGGTTAATAAAATTATATCGGTTTCAGGTGTACAGTTCTATAATACGTCATCTGTATATTGTATTGTGAGTCCCCCACCCCAAGTCAAGTCTCCTTCCATCACCCTTTACCCCCTCTTTACTTTCTCCTACCCTCCCCCACCCACCTTCCTTCTGGTGACCCGTTCTCCTGTACTGCTGGGTTCTTCAGCTCTGCACAGGACACAGTAGATCTCTTCTTTTCCACTGGTTCTCCAAACAAGGCTTACAGAGAAAGGGGGGAAAAGCTATCCTTTTCTTCCACCATCGTCTCCTCTCAAACATTTCTTAACCACTCTCACTGTGACCCATTCATGCGCAAGGTGGAGGAACAAATTGCACTTTTTTGGCGTTAGGAAGGAAGAGAAAAATGGATATGGCCATGGTGTGGAATTTCCTCCACCTTCAGATGGTGGGGGTGCAGAGCAATGGTGTGAAAGAACGAATTAGTTATGGCAAATCTTGTTAGTGTCCATTGTAAGCAGAGAAGCTAAGCCATCTGTGGCCACTTGCAAAATTGTTCCTTGTTTGTTCAGGCTCCCCACCGAAGCAAATCTTTGTGGCTTCTGATAATTTGCATACTGTCACTTGTTTGCCAACTGGAGGGTGTCTGGACATGTGTATGTGAGAGGGAGGGCATCTGTGTGGACATGTATGTGTGCTGAAAAGAGCCCAGCGTCGGTATGCCATTGAAATAGATATCTCGGGAGCCAGGTTTCATTGGGCTCTGAGCTTCGGGGAGGCAGGAGGGGCCCTGGGAGATCCTGTTGCTATTTCTTTGGGACATTCCTAGGCAACATCTCCGATTGGCTTTTTGTGTTTCTATCTCTTACTCCTCCCCAGAGTCCGCTGCTGCCCCAATTTCTCTGTCATCTTTGCTTCATCTTTGAAGTTATTAATTAGAGGTGTATGTTCTGCAAGAGGCAGAACCTGTTGAGAACAGCTTACCCCCTAGTTATAAGCTAAGAGAGGTGCCTTGGGGTTGTGTGTGCCATCGGCATGACTACATTGCGCTCTGCCAGAGATACTGTTGTTTCCCCTCCGTTTCTTCTGCAAGTGTTTACAGTGGGCCCACTGCAGACACGTGGTGTTCTGGGTACTGTGGGGGTCTAAAGGCTGCGTGACCTCCATTACCCCTGACTTCAGGGAATTTCCATGGAGTAGAAGTGATATATGATGAGCAGCGCATGCCCTGCGGATGGGAGGAAAAAAGTTCTGGAGGTCATGAGTGGAAGGATTGCTCATTGTGGTCCAGTGGCCACTGAAGGCTTTGTGCCTGAGGGGATGTGAAAGACAGAAGACTGTGAAAGGCGTGTGGTTAGGAGGGCTGTCTGTGCTAGACTTCCAGGATGTCCAGGCTGGCTAAAGGTAATGGTAAAATGCAAATCTGCAAAAATTAAGCAGCAGAAATGCCCCTTCTGCTTATCATCACAACATCCTACGAGAAGAGGGGTGTAATAGGATAAAATGTGAGGACAAAAGTTGGAATCCTTTTGTGTTCATTTCTAACAGCACTAATAATTTATCCTCTCTGTGACATTGACAACTTACTTAGTCACACTATACTTTAATTTCCTCTTTGAAAAAAGAGCATCCTGCTTTTTCCTTCTTCTGTTCCTCTCACATTCCCTTATGCCAGGCAGACTAGAAAGAAAGTCAGTGCTTTCCTCTCATTGGAAGGCATCCTTTTGTACTCTAAGGTGGTGTTCTCCCCAGCTTTCTGAGAGGGTCAGACTGCTGCCCATTGCTTGATGGGTGCATCCAAAGAATGTGCAAGTTGAAAGGCCTTGAAGATCATTGAAGCAATCTTCTCTTTACAGGTGAAGAAACAGAGTCCAGATCCGTGATGTCTCATGATTTGTCCAGCTCACATGGCCAGTCAGTGACAGTCTGGAAAAAACAAACAAACAAACAAACAAAACCCTTTCTAGTTGTCACAATGCCGAGAGCTAAAAAAACAGGACACTCGATCGCTGTGGCCAGTCATTGCCACTGCCTATTTGCTTGGCCCATCTTATTACAGTTTGGCACTTCTCTCTTGAACCCTCCTGAACCCACCATGGCTTTGCCCAGGAGAATCGGATAAAGGAGCCTTTTATTCCCAGCGGCCCTGCGCATGCAGCATTCAGAGAAGAGGGGCTGGCAATGGGGGTGGGGAGGGGAGAAAACATTTGTCTTTCAATACTGGCCTGACATGAAAGCCTCACTGACGGGCACTTTGAGAACCCTGCTAAATAATGGTCGCAGCCAAGACAAAAGATAAAACTGACCCACTACTTATGTGGTTACTTAAACATGATTTACCCTGCATAATGCTGGCTGGGACCTGGGGGTCTCGTTTGTAACGAGCCAAGAGACAGCACCATTAATTACATGGGAAGGAGTGCTATCAGACTGCAAACTAGTCATTGCAAAAGAAAAGGTCCTTATGTACCTTAGATATTCCCCACGTTCTTCAGGTGCTCACAGAAACACAGACACGGCACAGCTCACACACGGAGGACACAGGCAAGGTGGGGAAATGATGAGTACTATGGTCCCAAAATAGGATGGGAGTGTGTGTGTGTGTGTGTGGGGTGGGGGGGGTGTTGGGGGTAATTAGCTGGAACCCCGGAAGTTGCAGTGATTGGGAGAGGGAGGGGCAGAGGTTTAGAAAAGAATTGTCCTGTGATTTGGCTATTGGTGAAGTCAGCCAGGAGTTCTGCCTCATCACTGCCCTGGGGGCATGATTCCCATCATGCTTGGTGCACCTGACAGCCCACCCTGAGCCTCTGATCTCCCCTGCGCCTCTGATGCCCGCCTGAGACAGTTAGTATGTGGGGCTGGGGAGCAGACTAGAGCTCAGGAAAGGCTCTGGAGGCAGGAGCGGGGAGGCCGTGTTTAGGCTGGTGAGAACGGGAGCCCAGCCACAGGAAGTGTCCCATCCACTGCGATGTGTGCATTGTTCTAATCAATATTTGACCCTGCAGGCAAATCCCAGCAGCGCTCTTAACTTTAACTGTGTCAGAGCGTCACCATATCTCCCTTTGCTTAACCACAGTAGCCTGAGAACTCCGCTCTGGGGTGGAGTGTCAGAGCTGGAAAGATGAGAAGGTGAAGGCTGGAGGATTTGAAGAGGGCAAGGGCAAAGTTCAGAGGACAAAGGTTAGCAGCAGGCAAGGGCCCAGGATTGAAATATTTGCTGAAGTCTGACAGGCAACAGAATAGAGGCAGACAAGTGGCAAATTCCTATTTTCTCCTCTAATTGAGAAAATATTTTGAGTGGTATTCAGTCAGATTGCATAACGAGTGAGGGTGGAGGCTGGAGATGGAGAGAGATAATGAATGAGATTTTATAATAAATTTTCCTTGGAAGCCAGAGTGACTCCAGAGTCCTCTTCCCTTGGGTGGCACAGCACCCATTTCCTCGCTCACACTTTCAACACAGGAGGACTAGCTGTAGATGGAGGGGTTAATAGCTGCCCGTTGGCATTAGCATCAGATCCATGAGGCTAACCTCTCAAAGGTGGGCAGGTATATATATAAGCACGTGTTTCCAACACAATGTGCGACCCTTGATTCATTGCTGTTACTGTTGTTTTCTTTCAATACCTAAATCTTGTCATCTGTGCCTGTCCACCGTTCAGTGAATCGTTTTATATTACCTTGTATTCGAGAGAGAATATAAAGCAATCACGGGTCTGGCCATCCCAGGGCATTGGTTTCTAGGGGGTTGCCCCTGCACTGCCCCAGCAATTGCGTGGTGGGGCTGGGGGGCCGGGTGTGGAGAAGTGGTGAGGAAGCAAAGCAGTTGTTTCTTGACTCAGCCATTGCCAGCCGCGCCTCCTCCTGGCTCAGCTCTGCCTGTTCTTGCTGGTGAGAAATGGTCGCGTGGTTCAGGAGTGCAAGTTTACCTAGGCTTCCGGGCTGATGGTGGGAAGCACTGATGGTTAATTCACAAGGACCTTTGTGAATTGCAGAAGCGGGGAGCTGGGAAGGCTGTGAGGGTCACATTGCCCACAGGAGCGCATGTAAGTCAAGTGACATCCCTGTGGAGCTTTGTGACATTGTGGCAGAGCTGGGACCCTGGTGACTCCCCAGCGGGCTGTGGGGCCACTGCTACCTCTTCCAGGAAGTGATGACTCAGATTATTTTCTTCAACATCTCTCACCTCCCCCAAACCCCTCTGTTTTCTTCCCACAGCCACCAGGGCCAAAAATAGACCAAAGTAATTTCAGATTTAGGCAAAGTCCTTTTTTCACTTAGAAATCTATGGTTACTGCAGGGTGCTAGGCTGGGGGTGGGGAGGGAGGCATGAGAACTTTCAAAGGGGATGGGGTTCTCCTGGTTCTCAGGTGCTTGGAGGAAATAAAAACTGAATAGTGTCCTAGAACCCTGCATAGGTCTCTGAAAGGTTCCTTCCACTTTGGCATTCTTTGGTTTTTAAATTCAGAAGGGACTCCCCTCTGCCAGTTCAGGGACAATTTTTAAAGCTTCATGAAATTCTTATGCAAGTTTTCAGCTTCAACAACTAACTGGTGTGAGTTGTAACAATTTGTGACGTTTCAGGCTTCTGGATTTTAGTTCCAATAACCCTAGATACACATTACTTTCTTTTTTAAGGAACATAGAAACCTGGCTTTATTGCCGGGCCTAAAATTGGAAATCACTGAAAGAGGCTGTGAGTAATAAATAATAATTGACATCTCTTAAATTCTGTGTAATAGACACTGAGTTAAGTAAGTCCTTTACAAACAAATTTATATGCAATTTCCCCCAACAACTCTAAGGGATCTTATTCTTCCCTTTCTGCTAATGAGCAAACTGTGGCATTGGGGTTACCTAGCTTGCAGAATGGCACAGAGCAAATGTATAAGAGAAGTCAAGTCAGTCTGATTTTAAAGTTCATGTTTTAATCGAAGGAATATAGGTCCTCCCATTTGCAGTTTAGAGGCCCTACACTGTAACAGTATCGCTTTTAAATTGTATTAAATTGCATCGAGTATTTGAATCCAAATGGCCCCTACTTGAATTTTTATTAAATTTTTACACCATTTTTACGCGTGCTTCAGGCCACACAACTGTGTGCTCCATCACATAACTTGATTTGAGAATAATACGTGGGGAAGAGCCCCAGATGAAAGGACCCAGCTAAATTGTTAGGTGGCAGCCGTGTGCCTGGTCTGGTTTCTGCTTCCACCTTCTAGGGTCACCTGGGGAGCGGAGGCCCTTTGCCATTGGTCCTTGTGAGGAGGAGGGCTGTGGAGGTAGTGGCTGTCTAAGGAGCTTGGAAAGTTTAAAGCATTATCCAAGTGCAAGAATAGACTATGTTAGCAGCTTTATTTTTCCTTTTTTTTTAAAAAAAAAAGTTTTAATTTTAACAGTCTAAACATGCTTCAGTGTTCCTTTTCAGATCCTTCTCTTTGAGATCCTTTTCTAGAATGTTCATTTGGGTAACTAGAATGAAGCCCGCGTGCTGGAATGTGTGAGCTTATATGAGAAGAATTATATACCTTTGACTCAACTGCTTGGTCAGCAGGTGTGTAAGAATGTGTGTTTGCATGCATGTGTTTTGATATCCAAACAGCCACAATCGTTTAAGGTTTTACTGTCACTATCCTTATTTTTGTCACCCATTTGGGAGTAAGAGATTATGATAAATGATACCTGTGGAGACTCCTGTCTTCAGGGCTTTCTCATCCTCTACTTTTCATTTGAAAACATTTTCTAGATTTGCTGCTGAATGTCTTATGTGGGTTATGAAGATGCATTCAGACGAGATCCTAAACTTGCTGTTCTAGAGGCAGCCTGTGCACTGAATGGCTGGTGTCACCGTTCAGTCCAGGCCAGGGGACAGGAGGCAGATGCTCCCTTTGTGTGAGCGCTGGAGACGGTGGCCCAGCTGTAGGATTTGAGGGGTCAAGAATGTCCTCTCTACCAACAAGAACAGTTTAAGCAACCCCTATTATGTCTTCACCAAGCACTCAAAACACCTTAAAGTGAAATCTTTACCACCTTCATAAAAGGAGATTCTTGCAGGTGAAGGGGACCCATGCGGGTCTTCCTGGCAGACATTAAACCCCACCCTCTGTGCTTTGTGAGGGACCTTGTGGTTGCTGAATAGTTCTGGGCTCAGCTGTGGTTCCCTTATGGGGACAAGGTATGTCTTTTTGTAACCTTACTTTTTAATCTTATCTAATCTTAAAACACAGAAGCCATGTTAGAGAGTTGATGACATTTTCTGAGACCCCCAAACTGAAACCCAGGTCAATTGTAGCACATAAAAAAAAGAGGCTTGATTTGAGGGGAGGTTCTTAGAAGTACCCTTCGTGCATTCCCTTGTTTGTTCTGCTGTCACTTATTAGGGTCACTGTAAAGAATTAATGAAGGCTATCTCAGGAAGAAAAGCAAAGTCTTCTCTCATTTAAGACTCATTACGGAGAAATACACTAATTCTGAGAGACTGAATAATGCATGTCTTGTCTATTGTGATCGCTTTAACACAGCTTGGCCACTTTATTCAAATTCCTGTGTTGTCCTGTCTGATTTATTTCACATACTAGGGCAATCAGGACTTAAAGAGAAGGAACCTTTCGGGGTTTCAGTGGCTCTGTGGTGTTAGAGATCATTGGTTCTCTTAACGGGCCCCATCCCTGGATATCATCACATCTGTCTGCTAGATTTATTTGCCTTCTATTAAAAAAATCACAGAAAGTATGTGTGTTTGGGGAAAAAGTCACTGTTTTGCTTCAAATGCAAGTAATCAAATTTAAGGTGCGTCTTGGTACCTGTTTATTAAAGTCCCATAGTGATCATTAGTTTGTTCCACTAACATTTGATGAGTTGAAATTCTGAGGAGTCATCGTACTCAGTGTTAAGAATATAAAATTCAACTAAGACATTTTGTGTTCCCTCAAGAATCACACAAACTTGAGTGAGATAGGCAAAAAAAGCAGAAATTATAAAAGAATGTACTAAATGCAGTGAACAGATATGATGACCCGCTGACTCACATCTGGGTCAGGGAGAGAAATCTTCAGGAAGGCAGCCCTTGGAGCAAGTTTTGAAGAACGAAAGGAGTCAGGTGGACTCAGAAGGAAAATGGGCTTTCCAGGAGGAGAGATTGGCATGTGCAAGAGCATGGATTAATGATTGGATTGATGACAGGAGTGTGTTGGGAGCAGATAGGAGGACTGAGCACTGGGAAGAATGCAGATAAGAACCACCTAATATTTATTGGCTCCTTACTAGGTGCCAGATAGGGCTGTAAGCCTTCACATCTGTGTCTCAGGTAATCCCTATACAACCCAAGGAGATAGCTACTGTTATTACCCCCGCCTTGCAAATGAGGACACTGAGGCACAAAAACGGTAAGCCATTTCCCTCTGTCACAGAGCTAGGAAGAGGAGGAGTCACGGAGTTCACTCTTTGAATCACCCTTCTTTGGGTCTTGTGTACAAGGAGGTCCAACACTATCCTGGAAAGTATGATTTATTTTAGACACAGGAATGACATGGACAGAATTATCTTCTGGAAAGGTCACATGGAGAGCCCTGTGGAGAGGCTGGAAGAAGAGGGGCCAGCTGGTGGCCTTTTACATAATCTAGGTGAGAAGTGATAAAAACCCGGAACACACTGGTGACAGGAGACATCATCAGAAGTGAATTGATTCAAAAGGCATTAAGCAGGTAGAGTCTGCAGGACTCTGGCTAATGGGATTTAGTTGTTGAATGAGAGGGTGGAATTTAAGTTATCTCCTCTGTAAATGGATATCACCATTCATAAAGAGGGGCCGGCTTAGGGGGAAGGATGCTAAAGAAATTCCTAGTGATTCCTGTTGAGTTTCAGGGGAATCCGTAGGTGTGGTCTGATTTGCCTGGGGCAATTTGTAGAGTCTAAAGACTGTGGAGAGAGCCTGGGGGATTCCAGACCTTAAAAGATAAGCAGGGGGAAAATCTTTTCAAAGAGTCGTCTGGCCAGAGCCAAGAGGAACCCCTAGAAGTTCCCAGGAGCCTATGCTTTATGTAAACACAGGCTTGGCCACACTGATCACTATGACTTTTGGGAGAGTGTTTTCGATGGAGTTGTGGGATCAGAAGCCTGTGAAGAAGAGGTTACAGAAACTGTCAAAATGACACATCTTTCCAGAAGTTTACCTGGGTAGCTGTGCATTCATATGAGTCAACTTCTTGAAAACACATCATGGAACGTTTGCCAGAGCCCAGAATAGGGAGGCTGGGCCATATTCTGCCTTTGGTGTATGGGTAGTACTAAATGACTGTCCCTAGACACATTTCGCATGGGCCTTGCCTTATCACGTTCGGGTCTGAGCCCAGTGCTATGCGGTATGAAGGAAAATCATACAGCGTAAGTTCTGCCCTCAAGCAATGTTTATACTCTACTTATAGGAATAAGACAAACATGGTAAACTAAGACAAAAGGTGAGCTAAGCTGTCAATCAGCAGGCTATCAGAGAAGGGAGACATGAGAGTTTGCTGGAGTCCTTGGGGATGCAGGGGGCGAACTCTATCCTGAAGGATGGAGTCAGGGAGGATCTGGGGAGCAGGGCGTGAGCTTGGATGTGGAAGCCTACGTGGGGTGATATGTGGGGGCTGGGGGAGGGAGGCAGTGAAGAGCCCACCTCACACCTCTCAGACGTAGGATTTTCTCTTCTCTGATTGTCTCCTTGATTATGTACTTTTTTGCAGCCTCTCCTTTCAGGAACTTTCCATGAGCTCACAAGCTGTGTTGCTTGGTCTGTGGGTCCATATATCTCTTGAATCACTCTGCTTACCTAGGGGAAGGTATTTGGACAGCTGCTGCCTGTTAAACCTGTGCTCTTTTTAGGCTGTCAGCTGGTTCTTCCTTCAGCATTTCCTAGTGGCCCAAGAGGGACATCAAGGGGAGCAATGAGAAAAGCTGTGGGTGGGGATGGGGGAAAGAAGAGGAGGCTCAGATGTCCCCAAGAATTTGGGATGACTGGATTATGCTGGGAGCCCTTTAGAGAGGAGACTGAAGTTCTTCTAATCACTACTATGTAACAAGCCACTCCAGTGCTTAGTGGCATTAAAACTACAGCCGTGTGATTGTGCTCTCAATGCTGTGGATGAGCCGGGTGGGGAGGGCACATCTCTGCTCCGCGATGACTGGGAATTCCATCGGATGCCAAACCTCTGCCTGCCTCTGGCTGTTGGCCGAGCGTCTCTGCTCTTCTCCCTGTCCTGTCCCCTGGGCGTGTCTGGTGCCGGGACAGTTGGAACAGCAGGAGCTGCCGGAGAACTTCACTGTCTACGCAACCTCTCCATGTGGCTTGCCTTGACTGTCCTCCCAGCATGGCAATCTCAGTGTAGTTGGATTTCTTCCCTGATATCCTTCCAAGAGAATTGGGTCGGAGCTATGAGGCTTCTTATGTACTAGCCTCAGAATTTTCAGATATCACTTCTACCAGGTTCTCTTGGTCAAGCACATCACAAAGGCCAGCTCAGACTCTTATGCACAGAAAAAGGCCAGCTTTTTCTACGTGGTCACAGGAGAGAAAGGCACCACTTGTTTAACTGATGTGCTCCTGTCAGAAAATAAGGTCCACAGAGAAGTTTATGGGACTGTCATAATCTTCACACGTAAGGCCCTTGTCCAGTGGCTTAAGGAGCGAAGAGAGCTGAATTCTGGCTATGGCTTTAGCTGCATCTAACCAACTTTAGAATGGTTTTGACCTGTGAATTAAAAACCTGATCTTGCTGGTTTTATATTTTACTCTATAAGACCAAGATTCTGGATTGAATGGGGTTAGACTGGTCATAAAAGGTAGGGAATAATTGCCTCCTCTCTCTGTCTCTGCCACACATGTACGTGCATGCACGTAAACACACACTCACCAGGCACACACAAATCCTCATATTCTCTATCAACTAGAGGAAGGGTTGAATGACTGCCATCAGTCCAATCTTGGTCCAGTGCCTACTTTTGCCACTTAATAAACACAGGGTCCCCCAACCTCCTTTTTCTCGTCTGTCAAATGGGGATAACACTACTTACCTGGTCAATGGGTAGCCAGTATGCAACAAAGTGTTCCACGTCTGTTGAGGGTAGGCTCTCCATAAAAATCTTCATTATTATTCTGATCACTTTGCCCTGATGAGAGTCCAGATTTCCATGATGTCCGGCTGGATCCCTTTACCTCTTCTTCATGCCATGTCTGGTCCCATTTGGACATATTTTCTTTATTACAAAATGCCAGTGGCTGGGGTGCATGCGTGCGCACATGTGTTTTTTAAGGTACGGTTTCTCAGGTTTTATGGTGGCACTGTCTAGACCTATTGGACTGATGACGTACCTGCCTGTGTGAGTGTGCAAGTGAGTGTGCAAATGTGCTTCAAGGATTTAGACCCAAAACTGACCGGTACGACTTACTTATCACTCAGCTAGATGCTCAATCATGTATCCTCCTTATGAGTTTTGAATTGGTTGACATTTATATCTATATATGATATTGGTGGGATTTGCCTTACTGCTCTGTGAGGATGAGCGGGCCCGTGCGATCCTGCCTTCTGTAACATGCTGCATTTTGGCGGCAGAGGCCGCCGGCCGTAAAGCCCCAGCTCGCTCCCCTCGGACAGTCACCACCTTCTAGCTGCGGGAACGTAGTGTACTGCGCGGGCATCCAGTGACGGAGGACACACAAAGCCTGCGTCCCGACGGATAAATAAGTAAAGATGTTTGTCAGAATGCACTGAATGCTGTTTCTCACCCTTCCACCTTTGACAGGAGCAACTGTATCGTAAGGTGCATTTATTTAAACCCTAACTGCTACGGAAAAGTGCTCTGTGCACGTGCCCTAGTTAGCCCTCCTTGCATACACTGCTGCCTTTCTGAGGTCTTTAATTCAGTGAAATAAATGACTTTAAAAAGAAGTGCTGTGCAGCCTCTTAGAGCAGTAAACAAGAACAGTTCAGGTCTTTTCAGGAACCTGAAGCCAAGGGATGGTTTGTTTTTTTGGTCTCCAGGAAGAGCCCATACAGAAGGCGGCATTGACCTCGCTGCTTTGGCTGGCACCCACCAGGTCCCTTCCTGGCGCTCACATTCCCCCGGCATGTAACTCAACACCTGTCCCTCTGCCTGCAAACAGAGCTCACAGTGATGGCCGAGCCCCTCCTGCCCCTGCCCTAGCAGCAGCGCAGAACCCTTTCACCCAGGAGTTCCAACCCTGACAAACCAGAACCAGAGAATGCAGTTCTCCCCAGAATTCTGATGTGAGGCCAAGAAAAAAATTAATCGGAAAAACAACTCGCAAGGGAGGTCTTGGGATCAGCACCGGCTTCCATTTCTATTTCCAGATCTCAATAAAGAAAAAAGATGTAGACATAATAGCGAGCTTTAAGACTGGCAAGTAGCTCCCCTCTAGGAGAGATGGGCATGTGGTCCGAACGGCGTTCTCTCACACTGTGTCAGTGCCAGCCCGTGTGAGCCACCCAACACCCCTACTATTTCCGTCTGACATCGCCAAGCTGAATCTCTGGTAAGTAAATAATTAATTTGGAAGTTGGGGATGTTAGTGGAAAAGTCAGCTGTGATGGGCTCAAATAACAAGCCCCAAATGTGATACCCGCTCTCTGGCCCTCTGAACGAAGACCTGTCAGTTCTGTTAGACCTGGACAGTCCTGTCTTCCGGCCTGTCTCTCCCCGTTAAAGTCAAGGAACTGTACCTCTCCATTTTTGAATCCCACCTTTGTCCCCAAATGCTTGTGCACCCTGGGCAGCCTCGGGTGTTCTCTCCTAAGTCCACCAGGCACATGCAAAACTGTATGACTCACCAGAGAGATGAGTCTCAGTTCCAATACCTCTGTGGGTTTGGGGAGGGGTCAGGCCGTGAATAAACCATTACGTGGCTGATTGTACATCCCTCTCTTTCACCACAGAAACCTCAATTTCCCTTTTTGTGGAAAACAAAACCCTCTTTCAGTGCCTCATCAACAGAACTGTGGCCTTTGAATTGCATGGTGTCCTGGAGAAATTTTAAAGATTAATGGTCCTTTGGGATGGAGTGGCTGGGAGAGCCCCTGCCCCTGTCTGGGGGGGAATGATGCGTCTCCGCGTCCATCCTTCTGACCTCGCCGCCAACCTAATGTGCATATGAGGAAATTGATTGGCCTGCGAATGATTTGTGAATCCACAGATGTGTGGCCGAGAGGCCCTGAGGGCACCCACCACAGCATCAGCTGGGTCGCACCGTGCCCTCGCCCCCACCACAATTTGGTGTCTCTGTGGAGCTGGGGGAAGCAGTGAGTGATGATGGGGCCGCAAATCTCAGATCGCAGCGAGCGGGGGCTGGCGCAGGTACTATGAAGCAGAGGGTCTCTTGAGGCCTAGTCCAGGGAGCTTTCTAGGACGCTAGGCTGAGGTCATTCCCAGAAAGAGATAACAGGGCAAAATCAGGCAGAGATGGTATAGAAATTTGCCAACTGTAAACGTGATATGAGGGTGACATGTGATGCTTACTGCTTGAGTGAGTTTCCTTACCCTTTTCTGCATCTGGATGGGTCACTCATGAACTATTAATTAAACATCCACTCTGTGCAAGTTTTTGCATCTTTCCTGGGCCTCCTGAAGACTGCAGGTATATTCAATGAGTTGTCTGCTAGTCTAGCTCTCTTGCGTACTTCGGAGTGTATGTGAAGAGGCTTCCACCCTTATAAATGCCATTGCTCTTACAAGATGTAATCAAAAGTCAAAGGTGCTTCCAGTATCACCCAAACTGCTATTTAAAGACTTACCTGTCATCACTCTCTGAGTGGTCTGTTCTTTCCTTTACCAAGCTTCCATTTTCCCACATCCATATTTTCGTTCACATTATTCTGACCTTAAATGCCTTCCTCTGCCTCCCTCCTCTCGCCAGCATGCACCTCCTTTTCCCCTGAACCTCTTGAGCACCTGTCACCAGATTGGTTATGCAGTGGCAAAATGGGTCCCCATTGTTACATTTCTTTTTTAGACTATTTAAATTTTATTTGTTTGTTTACTTATGTTGCTTTCTCCCATGTAAATTAGGAAATCTCTTTTGGGGATACAGGATTTAATTTATTGGCATTTCCCACAGAATTTAGCGTAGCACCTTGCATATAGCAAGTACTCAATAATTGCTAATTGACTCTGTTTGATTAATTTCTGGACAATATAGAAATATACTATATTCCATTTCTACCCCTAAGGAATTTTGCTGTCCAAAAATAAGAAATGAGATTACCTATAAGTCTACACAGAGGTGCTTGTTAACTAAACACTGTGGAGTTGGGAAAACAAAGCTAAATTCTCAATATTTATTGGAGAGAGGCACCCAGAGGAAGGGGATTTGGCATAGGTGCAAAGGATTTAGTACATGTTACTAAATGCTGTTGAAAATGTGCTTGAAGATTTCACCTGTGGAAACCTATCTTTATAAGTGCTCAAGTCAAGAGATTACAGGTTGAATTTGAACATCAACCTCATCTGCCCTAGCTGGGAGCTGAATTCAGTAGTGTCCCTCCCAAGTGTTCTGTACTTGCCCTTGGAAAATATCCTTCCTCTGTGGAATACGGAGCGTTTAATTACTTGGGAGAGACAATGTTGAAATTCGGAAACACGGCCCAGTAGTGACAACTCTCAGACACACTGATGTTCAACTAGAACAAAAATAAATTTCAGCAACTATTTGGGAGTTGATGGGACAGGCTGCAGGAAACTGGGAGGGGCCGAGTGGCCTTCTGGTGAAATCGTCAGTGCCAACCAAAGCACCAGAATGGTCCTTGGAGGGACCAGAATCGCCTGTTCGTGACTGATTTCCAACACCCATTTCAGGCTGTAAGCACGACTGTGGTTTAAAATGTATCCAGGAAGATGGTTTCCCAGCAGCAGCGGAACATACTTGACTTTTAAAAGTGTCCCCTACCCCCTGCATTTTTAATAGTGTCCAAGCCTTTTCCAAGCCTTGAACCAGAGGGAATAATAGTAACTTGTTTTAAGCTCACAATTTGTGCTTTAACCTATTTCTGACCACGATTTCTGAAATATGGAATTGTGGACCACTTTGGAAGAGAAGATCAGCCTTATCAGAAGGTGCATTGGTACGCAGCAAGGATGGAGGAGGCAGGAGAACTGCATTACGAGGAGGAGACCTGAATTCTAATTCTTTTTCCACTTACGTGCAGTTCAGCCTCAGGCAAGCCATGTAATTTCCTGGGCTCAGTTGTTTCTTCCCTGCAACTGAGGTGGTATTAACTATCTGAGGTTAGAGGTTCTGAACCTTTATTAAATCTATTAAATTTCCTTTATATATCTAAATTCTTTGATTCCATTATTTAATGAGATTAATCCTGCTTGCTGCCAGGCAACCTTGGCCACTCTGTTCCCTCTCCTCCTGCCCGCCCTCATACATACTTGGTTGCCCTGCCTCTTCAGTTGCTTGTCTCCTTAATTACGTCTACAGTGTGGAGCCTAGGGCTTGGGGCACAGTAGACACTTAGTGAATCTTTTTAAATGAATGAATGATTGATGAATTTATGAATGGCTATTGAGCTCTGGGAGCGCAGATCTGACAGATCAGGTAGGAAGGAGAGGCAAATTCAGTTAAAAGTCTGGAAAGTTTTTTGGTGGGTACAGATCAGCAGGCCTGGCTTGTTGGAAACTTGTGTTGTTTGTTTGGGTCAAGCCCATGTTTGTGACCCAGCAGAAATAGATTTCACTGCACAATAGATTTCACTGCCTTCTTGGCTTATTGCCTAGCAAAGCAAGGTAACGCATGCGAATAGACTGGTGACCGCAGTGGGTGTAGCCTACTTGTACCCAGACGGTCAATACATGGCTACCCGGGGGGACACTGGCAGTGTGGTTTCTCCATATGTAAAATCACAGGCTGTCTGCGCGCGCACACACACACACACACACACACACACACACACATCCCCCCCCACCCCCGCCCCCGCCCCAGCCAATTTGGTTTGGGAGAACACTGTGCTTATTTTATCTTGTATGAGCGGGTGACCAGGTTACCTTGTGAGAGTCCACGTGATATAGTATAAAATTCACTGGATTCAGAGATAGAAGACACAGATTATATTTTTCAACTCTGGTTTGCTCTGAGTGTATAACCTTAGAAAAAAGGACACTGCCCCCTTCCCAGCTTCTGTCTGTAGGATGAGGGCATTGGACTGCCTAATTGCAGAGTTCAGGATGAGGGATTCCCAGAGACGGAACAGGTTGCCTTTGCAGGCAGTGAGTTTCCAGTGCCCTGTCGGTGTTCCCTGGCTGGGACGCTGTGCCCCGGAAGTGTGGTTCTGACGGAGGGCCTTCCCAGCCTGAGGCCCTGGAACTGCATCAGCGTGGGCCGAACCGATGTCAGGGCAGAGAGGGGGATCACGCACTGTCCCACGTACGACTCACAAGTGAATTAATCACCGGCTATCGCTATTTTGATGGTGATACTGTCACCCCCATTGTCCACTGTTTTTGAATCTTCTTTTTTCGGGTTTCATTGTTGGGCAGTTGTGTATCCAGAAGCACCCACGGCTTCACATGCCCATTCACTCATGCCCTTTCTCTTCCTCATCTGAGACGCTGGCACCTGAAGCCTCTTAAGACTTCCCACTAGTGAAGCTGGGGGCCGGGGTGCCCTATACTGCTTTGTCTCCCCTCCGAGGCTCCATCACTGGGGTCTCCAGTGGCACTTAATGGTCCAGATGCCTTTGTTTAGAGAGTGACATTCATTTTAAGAGTCATATGTGTCCTGTGTTGACATCCTTTCCCCAGACTCTTTGCAATCCTGTCCTGGTGTCTATGCCACTGGAGATTTTTATCCACGTTAAATGGTTCTGATGCTTCCCGGTCCTGAGAGAATTATGGTGTCACGTCCATTTTACTGGATATCATTTTCCTGGGGCTATGGAGGACAAATTTTCACACATGTTCTGAATATTTATATTTTAAGGAGAACACATTCTTGTGTGGATACACACACCCACATGCACACCTCTTCCATGTGAGGTGTGAGTTTCCTATTGCCACTGGAGCGAATTACCACAGAATTAGCAGCTTCAAACGACATAATTTTATTGTATTGTAGTTCTGGAGGTCAGAGGTCTGACATGTGTCTCCCTGGGCTTAACTCAAGGTGCTTGCAGCGCTGCATTCCTTCCAAGGCCTCCAGGAAAGTGCCCTTTCCTTCCTTTCCAGTTTCTACAAGCTGTAGGCATTCCATGGCCAATGGCTCCGTCCTTCTGTCTTCAAAATTTGCAACATCATGCCCTGTCCTTCTTATATTGCCCTCTCTCCAGTTTAATGTTTTCTGCTTCCTCTTGCACTTTTTAGGACCCCTGTGAATACATTAAGCCCACCTGGGTAATACAGGATAATCTTCCTATTTTAAGGTCAACTGGTTAGCAGCCTTAATTCTATCTGCAGTGCTAATTGCCCTTTGTCATGTAATATAACATATTCACAAGCTCCAGGAATTAGGACATGGGACACCTTTGCGGGAGGCCTTCATTATACTGTCTACTACACCTTATTTTAGTAGTGCTCAATACTTGGCTTAACTAAACATTAAAAAAAAATCATCCAACTTTGCCTTTACCTCCTTGATGTGTGAATACTTCTCTAAGCACAGTCTTTTGTATTTGGAAATGAAAATAATTGCTTTTTGTTTAATTCAGTTTGCTATAATTTGTAGAACTGTCGGAGCCATAACACCTTCAAGATATTTTAATAATAAGACATTTGTGTATTTGTAAAAGAGTCTGACTAAATATTTTCTTTCATCAGAGGTTCTAGAAAATCTGCTTTTCATTGTCAGTGATATTTGAATTTGGATTCAGGTCTTTTACATTTGAAGGATCTGGAAAGGATAATTTGGTTTTGCTACTTCAATCAAATGGGTAAAAGGCACAGAAGAGGTTGACAGTGTTTTCATTAAATTTACAAAGCCAGGATACTGGGTTGTAGTCCAGCTAGTGCATACTATACCTTGGCAGGTGTCTGAATCCCAGATGGGAGCGATTTTGGTTGCTGGGCAAAAACTTAACTCTCACGGAGTTGTAGGTACTTATGTAGGGTGTGGGGCTGTTGCTCTATGACCTTCCGTGACCATCAGAAGAATGAAGAATCTAAAGGATAGACTTTGGTCAGAAAAACAGGATGTCTGCCCAAAGGTGCTCTGGAAGGCCAGAGGGATGAGGCACTTGTGTTTACTGAGAGTTGTCACAACTTCCTGGACCTCATCTCTCCATGTACTGGCAGGGGTCCCTCCCAAGAGACATGCCAAGGTTAAGCATTTACAGGTTTTGCTGGTCTTGAGTCTGGAGGTGCTGAAGTTTGGGTTTTTATTCCAGAGCGGGACTGTGGTCAGTAGGGCTCCAAGGATTATTACATCAACTCCTTTTGGCATTTCGAAGTGAGAATAGACATATGCTTAATGCTGTGCTTAGAAAGGTCATCCATTTAACTGTTATATGAATGACCACATTACATGTTACACTCCACGGCCATTACAGAAGAGGAAACAGCAAGAAAGCTGGTGTCAAGAGAGCTGAGGACTTCCACTCTTTAACACTTGTGATCAGTGACTTCATTTCTTCGTGCTTGGAGTGGGAATAATGATCCCTGGCCAATATATGTTAAGATTATTTTAAAGACCAGCTATGATGTGAGTGTGCTTTGAGAGTGTCAAGGGTTGAATTTCTAATACTTTAAAAAGAAAGTGGGATAGAAAGGGACGTGGAGAAGGTAGGTTGTCTTTTGTTTTGAGTTACAAATCCTGCACGTTAATTGATGTATTAACTGATGGACCATCACACGTGGGAGGAAGTTTGTGGTGTATAGGATGGAAGGCAGATAGGTTTGGGGTAAGGGGAACACAAGTTGTTCAATCCATTAGCAGTTTAATTTTAATTTTTTATTGTTTTCAAGTGTTTGATCTCCAGTGACATTTTACATTCACAAAACTGTATCGGATGGCTATCTTGGGAAAACAAACCTGTTGAATAAATTTGAATTACATCTTGATTTCTCACTCTCTCTCTCTCTTTAAATCCTTACCTGAGGACATGCTTATTGACTTTAAAGGGAGGGGTAGGGAGAGACAGAGACAGAGAGAGAGAGAGAGAGAGAGAGAGAGAGAGAGAGAGAAAGAGAGAAACATCGATGTGAGAGAGAAACATCAGTGAGTTGCCTCTCACACACGCACCGACTGGGGCCTGAACTCAGAACCTAGGCATGTGCTCTGACTAGAAATCGAACCCCCGACCTTTTAGTTTACGAGAGGACACTCCAACCAACTAAGCCACACCGGCCAGGGCTCTCTATATCCTTATAAACGTTGAGCTCTACTATATCTTGGACTATAGACTTGGAGATTCTAAGATCATGGAATGGTGAAGACTGAAGTGACTTCAAAATTATCTGGGTTTTTTAAAAAGGAGAAAACAATTATGGCACAAATTGGGTGTTCGTTTTCATTCATCAGAGAATATTTAGAATACCTTTTCTGTGCCAGGCTTTGAGCTCGGTGCTAACGACACCAAGATGACAGAGCCAGTGCCTGTCTATAAGGAGTTCATAATCCAGAGAGGAGAAGGGCATTAAACAATTAGTGTTCAGTGTGTTCCTGCTGAGGCTGGCTGATAGGAGGATGTGCAGGGTAAACCCACAACAAATAGGAGCTGTCCCTCAGCTTGCCTGGGGGTGCGGCAGCAGTGAGGAAAGGCTAAGCATTTCCTGGCTCTTCCTCTAGATAAATAAAATAAGACGAGGTTCACAAGAGACCAGTTTCCACTGCCTGCCCCACGAGGACCTCTTTGCCTTTCCAGTTCTGTGCCAACCTATGACCCTGGAAGCCTAGGATCTATTTTTCACCATCATTCTTCTTATTGTTATTATTTATGACGGTCATTGTTTTAACTGCTCCAAAGAGATAATTGCCTTAGTTGCTAAGGCAACCCAACATATTGGGTATAAGAGCAGCCAGCAGAAAGATTTTGCCAAATTGCAGGGCTGGGTGGGAGGTGTGGGGTGGGAGAGCAAGGGAGCTCAGCTGTGGAGCTTGAAAATAGCCATGTTCAAATTATCTCTGCATTTCTTCCACTGAGGAGCGTGAAGCCACTTGGAATCCGGTGCTTGCCAACTCCTCACCCACCCCTGACGCTTCCTATTTTCAACCCAGCTACTGCACTCTTTCACTCACCCTCCGTGCTCAGCCAAGAGCTTCTTGGGTTCCATTTCTCAGACTCACAACTTCTGTCTGCTGCTACTTAGCCCTGAAAAGGTTCTTGCCCTTTATTTCTAGGGCCTGCAAGGGTGGCGTTGGAGGGGGCGCAGCACACAGGAATGTGGCTCTGGACCCCCTCTCTGGGTCCTGCATGTTGCCCATTTCAAACAGAAAAGGGTCCCTGGGGGATCTTGCTCAGGGCTTGTAGGCTACTCCGGGCTGATGAAATGACCCATTAAATAGATAAACCAAGAAGAAGGTGTACAGACACAGGGATGCAGCAGAAGTGACTGAGCTAGGCCTTGAACCCCAGGCTGCTGACTCTCTTACTCCATATGCCTTAATCAGTGCCCTTGGCTTTTATCCTTGGCTGCCATCTTAGTCTGAGGTCTTCAGGTCATTTCGCTCCAGTCTGTGTCCTCTAGTTAGCTTGTTATTTGTCTTCTGATCATGGGTCCTTATGGCAAAATGGGGAGTCGTCCAGAGGGGGCTCTGGGATAGGAAGAGGTGGGAGACAAGTGCATCTCATGGGCTAGCTTTGCTTTGCAACTTGGGCCATCCAGAAGCAGCTATTGCCATGAAATAGGATAATGAGCAGGGGAAAGGGCAAGATGACAAAAGAATCCCTTCCCAGAAGATTTGAGTGGTGTTCATGACCTCTTTCAGCAACTCCATTCTCCTCGTCTTTCCTGCTCACCAGGCACACACACAGCCCCAGGATGTCCAGGGAGGGCCAGCCTGCCTCCGTGTCCTTAGCAGCCTCTAGGGTGTCTTCCTAAGTGTGTCCCAGGGCCCTCTGCTAGAGAGCCGCCTCAGAGTTGATCTATCTGAGCAGGTTAAATAAACAGGTCTGTGTTTGGGTTAATTATCACTGGTTCTGTTGCTCTCCATTACTGCTCCATCCGGGACTCTGGCCAAGGAGCAGATGGGAGAGGCTGCATCATCACCCCTGCCTCCTCATTGTGTCTGGCTCTCCCTCCCTCCCTTCCTCCCTCCTATTCTTCCTCCCTCCCTCCTTCCTCCAATTCTCTCTCTCTCTCTCTCTCTCTCTCTCTCTCTCTCTCATGCCCCCTCTTTCTTCATTTGCCTGTGTCCCTCCCTCCCTCCCTTATTTTCCTCCCTCTCCCTCCCCTCCCCCTTCCCTGCTTTCCCTTCCCCTTTTCCCCTCCCCCTCCCTCATTTTTGCTCTTTCTCTCTCTCTTTCTCTTTTTGGCTGAGCAAATAGGCCAGATGGCAGTGAGGGGAACAGACAACAAGTGAGGCATGGCATATGGGGAGCTTGTTTAATTTCGGCTCCTGTAGGGAAGTAGATTGGAGGAGGTGAGCTACAAAAGCAGAAAATGGAAAGGGGAAGGGTAAAAAAAAAAATCCCCAAAACACAACAACACTGACCCCTCCATGGGGGAAATTGGATTCCATTTACTATTGTTGGCCAGTGGAAGCAGTGGAGAAGGAAGTGACTCTGAAGCAGAAAGTGCCCCTTCTGCATCCCCAGGGCACAGCCCTCCTCCCCCCACCCCATGAGCCTGTCTCGCACCAACGCTGCACACTGCCCAGGAGTCTGGCTCCGGGAGGATGGTCTGAGGGGGCAGTGGGAGGTGGACAGTAACATGGTAAATGGCTGTCTGTTTGTGCATCAATTCCAGGAAGAAGCTTGGCCAGTAATTTAGGGAGAGAAAAAAATAGAGGTGTCTGGCTAAAATAAGAGGTTGAGAGAAGACTAGCCCCCAGCTAACCTGGCTCTTTCTTTTCCTTTGAGCCTCCTTGCTCGGTTTCCTGTGCCTTTTCAGTTTGATTCAGCCCCTTCCATGGGCAGCGGCCCATGTAACCACACTTTGACTTGCAGACCCTGTCGACTCCTGTGCTTACGTGGGAGAGTCCGGGCACAATCACGGGGAGCAGACTGTAGGGACCTCTGTGAGTGGCCCTCCGGCAGAAGCCCTTTGTTTTCAATCAGAATTTATTTAACCTTCATGGTGGCCACCTAGAACTTTAAACTTAAGGCGGCTTTAACTGAAGTTACAAGAGAGATTCCGGCCGCAGCGCATAAAATGGCCCATGTCTTGGTCTCCCCTGTGCACGCATTCCCACAGATCTGTCACTGCACTCGGCTCCCTCCCAGCACCTTTGCACTCTGCCATGACCCTTGAGCAGGTTGACTCTTGCCATCGGGGAAGGCTGTGACCCAGTGCCATGCCCTTGGGTGGGAGAGAGGTACCCACCCAAGAGCCTCACCAACGACCCTAGGGAAGGAGAACACAGTCCAGGCTCCACTGCTGGAGCAGCAGCCTGCCCCTTCCCTGCAGGAGCCTCCCCAGTCCCACCAGGCAACCCTCGCTGCAGCTGATAACTGGATTAGGCAGCAGAATGGGCAGATAAGTTTCCTGAGGGGCCCTGCTTGGGAACAGGGGCTCCCTGGCCTGGCGTGGGGGCTGCCACTGTCAACACCCTGAGCCAATACCTCTGGCAGGACATTTGCATGTGTGTGCCCTACTGTACGAGGGAGCCAGTGGGAAATGCCTGTGGTGGAGGTTCACACGGGCCATGGCTGCACAAAGCCCCAGGGCCAAGCAGCCCAGTGGCCCTGGCTGTCAAATGTCGCGCACTGGTCCCTCCCAAGCAGCACAGGCGAGACGACTGCTCAAAGCTGGGCCAAACGCAGCCTGTGCCCCAGGGCGGCCTGGCTGTGTGAGCCTCGCACAACCACCGGGCACCCAGGCGCAGAGCTGCCGCCCGCCTTGCCCAAGCCTCCTCTTAAATAAAAAGAAATGTTTTTTTCGTGCTGGCTTTCAGTGGCAGGCCGGCGGTTTGATCTCCCCTGAATGCTGTCCCCTTGTTTGAGCTTTGGATTCTGAGAAGATTCGGGGCATTGTCCAGGGTGGCGGGATGTCGGATTGATTTCGGGGCCTTTGTGTGGACGTGGGGCTCCTGAATGAAGCTGTTATGCGCGTCTGGGGCTGGCGGGCAGGCTGTCCGGCTGCAAGCTGGGCCTCCCTTTGTTGTGGGGGCCTCATTGAGTCCACGGAAGAGGCTCATTTCAGGGTGATTTACTACCACCCAAACACCAGCTGTCTGGTGTGCTGATGCCCGGCCCCCTCTGGGGGGGTTCTCTTCTCCTTCTGAAGCTCTCTGAGCCCCCACCTCTTCTTTAAACACTTATTATATATTCCTATTGATACGTATGTATGTATACATAAGTATTAGGTACTTGCATACGTACGTAATTACATATATCCTATATGTACATATTTTCTTGGTTTGTTTTTTAATAGAGGGAGCTGGGCTGAGGCAGGGGCAGGTGACAGAGCTGCTGAGCTTGGGAGCCATGTGGCCAGGGGTCCAGCCCCAGCTCTGTCCCTCCTTAATTGTGTGATCTTGGGCAAGTCACTTGATCTCTCAAAGCCTCAATTTCTTCTTCAGAAAAAAAAAAGTGGGAACATTTTTCTTGAGACGAAGAAAGTCCTAATGTATTTCTTGAAATATTCATGTATTTTAAAGCTACGGGAATAAAAGAAAAGAGGGTGTCATCTTTCCCTAACATTTTTGTAAAGCATTATTCAGTGAAAAATAAAGCCCCAAGGCAGCAGGAGCAGAGGATTGTGTAAAAGGAGGCCTCTCAGCCTTGCTAGGCACCGTGCCAGGGGTGCAAGGGCGGCATCCAGGCTCATCTGCTTTAGCATCCGAGAGTCAAGGGCCAATAAGTAAACTGGTGCCATGTTCTGCGGGAAGTGTTAAGTGAACATCAAAGAGGGGCTCAGGAGGCAGCCTGGGATGAGGGGAGGAGGTCAGGGAAGGCTCTTGGACGAGGTGATGCAAGATTGTTTTGAAGTTCAGGATAGAACTTTTGAAGAGAAAGGCTGGGAAAGTCATTCCGTGGTGTTTGAATGGCCATGGTCGTCCCTCTCCAGGAAGCTTTTACTGATCTTGAAGGCCTCCTTGCTCGATCCAAGGAGCCACTGTCGGGTTTGACTGCGGGTCAGGGCATAGTCATCTGTGCAAGGTCAAGGGATGGATAGGTTGTCAGTCAGCCAGAAGGGCATTGAGAAGGCAGCTCTAATAGTTCAAGCAAGAACAGTGTTTAAGGTTTGCTGCTTCTCTGGAGTGAAGACCATGGTGGGACAGGAAGGCATTTATGACGTGCGCCTGACCTCAAGACTAGTGAGATAGAGGGGGCTGGAGAGAAGGGCGTGAGTCGGCGATGATGTCCCCATTTCTGTAAAAAAGGACAGATAATAGTACAACATTCACAGCGTTGCTAACCTGACACATAACACTCAATATATGCCGTCTCCAGTAATGAGTATTGTTATTGATATTTTAGGTAACTGAGTGATTACCTCTAAGCCATGTTCCAAAACAGAGAACCAGAAAAGGAACAGATTTTTCTGGAGGGGGGAGACCGTGGTAGGAAGAGTGGGGTGATAAGTTTGAGCACAGCTAAGCCTTCACGGGTGTTATCTAATGGAACACCTTTGAGAGCAGGGTCTGCATTGGAATTATATCTAGACCCCCCCCACTCCATAATGCCTAGCTCAGTGCTCACAACATGCAAAGCACTAAATAGATATTTGATGGATTTATAAATTAACATATATTCTGAATCGTAACAATCAGCTAGGAAATAATCTCTTACTCTGCAGATTTTAAAGAGTACCAGTTAGTGACATGCCCAAGGGGCACGGTGAGGAACGAGCAGGCAGGATATGTGGTGGCAAGGAGATTGTAGTCTGGTGTCCATAAAGAGGACAGAAAAGCGCCATGCTCAAAGGGTCGAGGAGGATTCTCGGTGTCGTTCCCGTGTGTCTGAGCTTCGCCTTGGGGTAGGGATGAAGGGCAGGTCCAGCATGCCAAGGATGGATAAGGTATCCAAGTTGTGCCGAAATCGTCTCATGTTTTCATCTAGTGCCTGGTGGGCAGTGACAGATCTTGGTACAATGGTTATGCAAATCAACCCCAGCTTTTATTTTTAAAACTTCTAAAAAATGTATTGGTGAAAGAGAGAGAGAGACAGAGACAGAGAGGGAGGAAGAAACATCAATTTGTTGTTCCATTTGTCTGTTCACTTGATTCTTGTATGTGCCCTGCCTGGCATTGGAACCTGCAACCTTGGTATATTTGGATGATGCTCTAATCAACTGAGCTGCCCGGCCAGGGCAACCCCAGCTTTAACTGCTGTCTGAAGCTGTGCTCCTAGTGCTTAAGGAGACAGCAGATATGTGGGGCTTCCCAGTGTCCCGTGACTCCAGCTTCAACCATATTGACTCTGATGCCCCTACACCCAGGGGATGCCCTGGACTCCCAGGGTCTGCTTCTTGCTCAGGCTTCTCTTCAGCGACCTTCATCACCCAGGGTGTGGGAAGTTTGCTCTTGGTTTCTACTTTGAGTGGGCTGACAATCTCATGAGCTTTGTAAAGTTTAAATTTAGGCTCACACTTCTGGGACCTGCTCCAGGAGGTGTTATAGAAAGTACTAGAATCTCTCAGTATTTCAGAAAAAGGGAACTGAAAAGAACCTTAGAAATCCTTGGGAAAAAAAAATCCTCTTGCCATGGCCAGTTGGTTGGGGCATTGCCTTGTAGACTGAAAGTTTCAATTCCTCTTCAGGACACATACCCAGGTTGCAAGTTCAATCCCTGGTTGGGGCACACACAAGAAGGCAACCAAATGATGTTTCTCTTTTGCATTTCTCTCTCTCTCTCTCTCTCCCTCTCTCCCTCCTTCTCTCTTTCTCTCCTCCCTTCCTTCTTTTCCTTTCTCTCTAAAAGCAATGGGAAAAAAAAGTCCTTGGGTGAGTATAAAAAAACAAAACAAAACACCTCTTCTTTTGCTGAAAATGAAATAACTCTATGAGAAAGGAGAGGTGCCGGCTCAAGCCGCATAGCTAGAGAACAGTTGGGAGAAAATTCAACCCAGACAGCCTGGCCTCCCAGTCCAGAGCTTGCTCTGCCTTTTATGTACTGTTTCATATTGCTATTCATGAGTGAGATTAAGTAAATTAATGCCCTCCCTGTTTCTTAATTTTCCCATGAGAAACATGAAGGTATCGGACTAGATTAGGTCAGCGTTTTACAATAGGCCGTCTGTGGAACACACTTATTCAGAACAATAAAAAGTGGTAGAGGCCAAAAAGGATTCCTTGAGCAAAAAAGATTGGGAAACACCTGGTTAAGCAAAGCTAAACAGATGTCTTTGCAGTAGGATGTCTCAAAGCCTTTAATATGTTAATGAGCATCATGGTTCTCCAAGTGTGGTCGAATTTATGGTGTTTCACAAATTCATTAGATCACAAGCTGATGCCTACTAGACCAGCTATTCCTGGACCACTCCCAAGTCTGATTCTAGTATAGAGACGCCTCCCTGGCAGAGAGGCTTAGATCTCTGGGTCAGTGGGCCTTTGTAAAGATGTTGCACTGATTCTTCAGCCTCCTGAGGCTGGATGAGGTTGGGAGACAGGAGAAAGGGGAAGCCTGGTAAAACACCAATTCCATTAAAGTGTCACCTCACTTCACCAAGAGGGAGCAAGGCGAGAAGAAAGGGAGGGTGATTCTGCTAACATGGAGAGACATGAATATCTTTCTCTGAGTTAGGGTGATCAAAGATGATCTCCGTTTTCTCATTAATCAGGAAGAATGAAGTTTGCAAACGGAGGCCTAGAAAAGCAAAGGTAAATAGGGGAGCAAACAAGAACACTTGTTTACTTGTTCACAGGAGGAAGGGGAGAAGGGCAAGTAAGGGGATATCAGAATCAGCTCTGGCCTCATTGCTTCTATTGAGCAAACATCAGGATGGTTCCTGATCTTGATCAAGCCTCAAGCAGCTCAAGAGTATGTGGTTTCACAAGAGTTTGATAGCACAAGGTCAATCTAAGACTATTCAAGGTGCTTCTCCAAAAGAAAATGGTCTATGTGTGGGCATCACATGCGTGTTCAGGTGTGTACCTCTATGTTGTGATGCAGGTAAAGGGAATTATGCCCAGAGCTCATTTAACTTTAACTTAATTGGGTTGGCATTCCTGGACCTCAGATCCAGATGTACAGATCAGCCTCTGATAAGCTGCTCTTGGCAACTTATATGGTGTCTGCTATTTATTGGGCAACGTGGGACGGATCACGTAACAAGGCAAATTTGTACTCATTGCCTGGGCCTGTGGGAGGATGCACAAGAAGACACAAACTGATGAAGGAAGGTGGTGAACAAGTGTCTTCCAAAGGCTCCTATGGAACCTTTGCCAGCTTTGCTTTCGCCATCCGTATTCCCTTGTCCTTACCTTGACCACTGAGACTTCCCTGTTTGTGAGCAAAATAGTTATAATGGAGAGAAAGAGGGTGAGTTTCAGGGGAGTTGTCATAGTAATGCACTATGTACATACAGAGTAGAAGCAAGCCTTCTTCCCTCTTTCCATCACTGGAAAAACACTCCCCCAGGGCCAGCACTTAATAATACTCATGACCCCTCTGTGGCATTCTAAGATTACCATGATTTAGTTCCGTTCTAGTGAGTGTCATTGGACCCACTGTACAAAAGAGAAAGTGAGGCACAGAGAAACATGTCTTTCAGGGACCCAGAGAAAGAAATCACTTTGGAGCCAGTGTGCACTTCCAATTCTAAAATTCTGTGATGTTGTCAGAAAGAAATGACCAAGGATTAAGCCTCCTCCGTATCCAGCACCCTGGATGCTGGATAAACAGAGGGCAGATCTCTGGCTGCCCTCTGTTTATCACATCATTTTTTTAGGCGACAAGGAACAATCTAGGAACACAAGCTTCATATTAAATTCCAGGGAATGCCAAGCTTCATATTAAATTCCAGGGGAACAATTTACTCTTTAAGCAAGAAAGTATGGAGTATCTAGGCTGACCTTTTCTAGACAAGTAAAGAAAAGCTGGTATGTACAATAATATGTAGGTTCTTTCCAAAAAGAGCTTGCATTTTGTTAAGAGAAAAAGAACATACGTATGAAAAGTGAAGTGCCATATATCATCAAATCTGAGATGCCACAAATTGTAAGAGAATTTCATAGATGTTAGAAATGAAAAAGTATACACCTTAAAATCAATGGGATACAGTAATAATACAAAAGGTAGAGAGAAAGAAGTTGATAATGGAGTTCTAAGCCATAGGTGTGCATTCACCAGTTGTCTCTGCTGATGCTCCCATGCATGCTGAAGTGGCCAAAGGATGGTACAGACAGTTTTAGCCTTGAGCTCCTGGTGAGGAAGGAGGAGGGAATGGTAGTGTGGAAGGATTCATGGATGATGTGAGACTGTGAGGAGTTGAAGAACTTGGAAGATTTCAGCGGAGCAGAGAGGAGGAAGGTGTGGTGGGGAATGTTCAACCCTGGGGGTAAATTGCCAAAGAGGATCATGGAGACCCAAATTTATTCATAACTGACTTAAAATACTTGTGTCTTAATCAGCTTGGGCAGCTATACCAAAATACCATGGACCAGGTGGCTTAAACAAGAGACATTTATCTCTCACAGTTCTGGAGGCTGGTACGTCCCAGATGAAGGAGTCAGTAGAATCGGCTCTTGCTGAGGGCTCTCTTCGTGGCTTCCTTCTTCCCATATCCTCACATGGCAGACACAGAAGCTCTGATGTCTTTGCCTCTTCTTAAAAGAGCGCTGATCCCATCATGGGGACCTCACCTTTATGACTTCATCTAAACCTAATTGCCCCCCAAAGGCCCCATCTCCAAATACCATAACATTGGGGATTAAGGCTTCAACATAGGAATTTTGGGAGGACACACACATTCAGTCCTTAATAATTGGGAACTTGTTTAAATTAGGTTTGAGTCTTAGAACTTAAAACAGTGGACAAGCTTGGGGAGCTTGTGAGGGTCTGAATAAGGCAGTATTATCATGTGGATCTTTTGAGGGGCTATGGACATCTGAGTTGGCCTTTAGTTACACCAAATGTCACTGGATTCTTCTGTGTTTCACACCCCAGTTCCATTCAACTTTCCTAGAGTTCTGCTCTGTGGAGGACATAACGGAAGGGAACACATATCATCTGCTCTCAGGAGGCACAGTGAGATATTACAAAACTTCAATGTATGAATGATTTTAAGAATAAGACGAGGTAACATGGAAGGTCTGTGAGGTACTGATAGTCTGTTTTAAAAATAGGGAAAAGTAGGAGATTGGTGTGGGCTAGTTGATAAGGCTTCTTGGGACAGGTGGGATTTATGCTGAGCCTTGAAGATAGCAGGGCTTATGGTGAAATGAGAAAGGGCATGAGTAAACATATGCAAACATCATATCACCATTTGATTTATCTCTTGTTATTTTATTTCTTTTCATTTATTTATTTCTAATTCAGTTACAGCTACACCTTGAGGGTTATTGAGCAGTATACCCAGATAAGCAATGAACCTCATTTCTAGCATTTACCTCTGTCATGGAGTTTATGACAAGACAAAACTTGTTGTTTGTTTGTCTAGGGCGGCAAGTCAGGGCAAAGGCTAGAAGTGAGAGAGGGAGGAAGAAGAGAAGATAAGGGAAAGTCCCTTCCAAATCAGCTCAACACTGTTCCCTACATCTTTGGGGAAGAAGATAGAGGGAAGTTCAGAAACTTACCCTATCAATTTGTAAAAATATTGTGGTTAAACCACGTGACAGGAGTTTGGAAGGGTTTGGAACAGTGGAGCAAGGGCTGGAGGAGAGAAAGTAAATGAAGGGAACTAGCGGAGTGGAAACAAGGCATTCACATTTGGATTAGGGCCCGTTCTTTGCTTTCTGTGCCCCTTCTTCTTTTTCTACCACTGTTTGGCAATTAATCTTATAGGACTTGTGGCCTCTATTTTATTAGTTTATAGTTACTTGCAGGCTGTATTGCTCTTTGATTTATCTCTTACTTGTTATTTTATTTATTGTGATTTGATTCATTTTGTCTCTCTCCAATTACAATACCTAGATCCTGGAATACAGGGACTGTTTCTTCGTATCTCTCAAAGCATTAGACATGTTTTCTTTTTCTTAGTAAACACTTAATAGTGTTGACTTTAATACTTTTGGGAAATAGGATACAATTGTTAAATAAAGGGAAAAAGAAAATACACACACACACACACACACACACACACAAAGAGTAGAGGAAGAACAATCCATGTTTGTTCACTTGATTTGTATTTACTTGATGGATTACCCTCCCAATCGAGCTGATTTATCAATCATAGTAAGAGACACATCAGGACCCCAGAGGCACTTGAATGCCTGGATCATTGGAACATTGACTAGAGGTCAGAGCTTGGGTGAACCCAGGACTGTCTTCCTCACAGAGAACCTGGACAGCTGTTTCTGGGATCATAGATGGAAAGTGCGCATGTCACAGAGAGAGATGTAGGCAAACAACAGGACTGCTTCTGAATAGTGTGGGAGCTCTTGGGGAATGATGTAAATGGAGTGCTGGTGGGAACCTAAGTCTTTAGGTGAGTAAAGGGGTTGCTCTCCAGTAGTGGCAGCTGCAGACTTGGCCAATTATTTCTTGCTGTCTCCTGATGCCTTTTGAATACAGCTGACACATTTTATATATTACTTTAAGGGTCATACAGGTGTCCTGAGAACTCTGTGTAACTACCTTGTCCATGGAGTTTTTAACCTAGGATCCAAGGCTATGGAATCTTTATAGGTAGGCTTTAGGTTTTCCCTTCACCTTCTGAAATTGGAGGCACAGCTTTACCTGTATGTGCATTTAAGCATCTTTCTGGGAAGGAAGTCAACAGCTTTCATCAGATTCTCCAGGTCATCTGTGACCCAGGAAAGTTAGAAACTTTCAAGGTCCTCAGATCTGCAGATGAGGAAACCAAAGCTTAGAGAGGATTATTCACTTTCTCAGGGCCACTCAGAGCTGGAACAAATTATGCAGGTTTTTAGTCTTATCGCACAGTGTTCTCTCCCTTATTCCTCTCTGACAGATCAAGAAGTCACCTTTGTATGTGTATTATTTCCAAAATCCTACTGAGAAGGGCGAGCCATTACAAAGAGGTTAGAGATTGATTTCCTGCCAGGACCTTTAGTCCAAGACTACTGTTGTGTCGGAGTCATTGTGAACCCACCATCAGCTCACCGCAGAAGAGGAATTTTCTGCAGAGAATCATGGAACCCCAGAAGGGTAATCTGGATAGAGCCTAGAAGGCAGGTGTAAAAATGTCCTTGCATCCACAGTGAACATCATTGTAAGGAGCCTCATCTCCAGGGATGGGAGCCTGAGAATAGGGAATAAAAACATGTTCTAACTTGCTTAATGTCATAGAAATGTCTTTGCCTAGTTTTTGAGAATCTTATATATTAGACCTAGTGCTACCCCCGAATAATAGGAATACACTATTAAGGAGCCCTTCCAGGCCTTTGCTTCAGCCTCTCACATGTAAGGAAGTCCCTTCCTCACATCCCTGATGAGTGAACAATGGTCCCTTTACCCTATGACTGGTGTGAGCACGAATGACCCAGACAAACCTTTTTGGTGAACATGGGTTCCTATAGGAGGCAAGGCATGTGGTACCACAAGACACGTGTTCTGGGTGGAAGTCACTCATGGTCAATGTCTGGAGAAAAATAGTGTAACCCTGATGATGGTGGTGGGAAGTGGACCAGGGAGGGCAGGGTGAGGAAGGAAGGGAAGAGCGCCAAATCATGGTCACGAGTGGGAAGGAAGTCAGGAGTCTCAGAGGGACAGGGTGAGGGAGCATGGCAGAACCCTTGGAGGAAATTTGAGGTCATCCCCCTTAATTATGCAGACAACATCTGGTCATAGGTGGGTGTTGAAAGGATGCTGGACATCTGGGTACTTGCCATTCTTGGGCAGCTCAGACTTTTAGTGAGTTATTTTTTTATGTTGCAGTGAAATGTTTTCTTCTTGCATTCTTCATAGATTGCCTCTGTGCGGTTTCTTAAAACCATAAAAACTAGGTCTTTCCCCAATCCTCCCCCACAGGACAACTTCTGTATTTGAAGGCAGGCCTACCTTAGTCTTCTCTTGTTCAATAACCTTTATTTCTTCAGTTTCTAGCCACTCTGCAGGTCATCCTTTGTAATGTTTCTTGAGTGCGAGATATTCCCCCTGTAATGTGGACTCCATTCCTCCGGGTATAGTCTGATCAGTGTAGAGCATAGTGGGATTGGCGTAGGGTACTTAAGTAATCAGCTTGACTCTTTATGCTGTGCTTGTAACTTAAACCTAACTAGCTTTATCCATACTACATTGGTTTTGGATCAGCATCCCAGCCTATGGAGATAGTTTCAAATTGGTTATCTTTTGTCCATTATTTTGGTTATTGTTTCCATTTTATGTCAGTAGTGTTGAATTTTTTTTTAAAGGCTTTTATGAGTTCCTTTAAGCAGTTAATGGAGATACTGAGTGGAGCAGGGTCAAAGAGCCTGGCCATTCTGATAGAGAAGTCCCTGTATGTCTTTGATCTTGACCTCTTTCAATGAGTACCACACATTCATAGTCACCCACAGTAAAACATGTATATACCTAGCCCAGAGAATGGAGTTTCATCTCGGGAGTTTATTTAGACCACTCAAGAATCTATGTAGATTCAATCACCCACATTATTGTGAACTTTGTCACTGTGGTTCTCCTTGGCTCTCCCGTCCCCTGTTGAACTCTGCTAAGATGTTACTTTCATGCAGCCATTACTGGCCTTGATGAGCAATTGTGGATGTTTGTTTTCTGTTTAAATTTAAAATTCAGGTATGGTTTTGGAATTTACTGTGCCCAAACCCCGGCACAGAGGATGAAAGACACTTCTTCTTCAGCCTACTTTTGATTGGAGTGTGTGACTAATAGGTTGATACTAATCTATTGATCAATAGTCTGTCTTGGCATCTTTGCTGGTTTTCTTGAAACTATTCACAAAATGCCATATGCCTTCAGTTCACTGAAAAAATAAGAACTACTCACTTGTTTGTGATTTGTAGTAGGTCACAGGACCTTAGCATACCTGTTTTGTATTTTTTAAAATGAAGGATCTTGCCTAGAACAACTTTTCCAAAAACATTTTCCAAAATGAGATGTTGCTAGGCATTAGGTTAAAAAATGAGGACAGGAGGAAAATCCAACTGTTCAGCTTTATAAATGCTTGATTAAAAAAATTAAACAAGTGTCTTTATAAAGCCTTTTTCAGAGCCTTCCCCATGCTAATGTGCCTCACGAATCCCCAAGAGTGAGCGGTAGCGTGCCGGTTCCCAAACGCTGTTTGATCACAGAACACCATTCATTGTAACAAATATTCTGTGGCCCCCTTTTGAGAAACACGAAACTAGCTGGTTTCGGCAGAATCTTTAGGGATCTCCATGCTGACAAGTGCATTCTCCGCTCAGAGAGCCCAGGGCTGGGTGTGGAGGACAGGTTGCTGCCCAGCCGTCAGCCCGGCCCCAGTGCCCACGGGGAGAGCTTGTCCTGCTGCTGCAGCTATCACCGTGAGGAGGGCATCTCCTGACCACGTCTGACATTGAGGAATGGGAGCAATTCCCTGTCTGTGTCTCTCCCACCACCCCTTCCTCTCGTCTGCTGTCCCCTCCCTGGCATTTGGGACATCTGCCTTGCGAAGCTCATTAACCTCTTTAATGATGCAATATCCTTTTTCCATATAAACCTCTGCCGTGAAACTTGGCCACTCTCAGTGCTTCCCTGGAGGAGAGCGCTCGCTCACGGGTTGCTCTATGAATTGGAACTTGTCCCTCTATGCGGGGAGGAGGATGGGCACTCAGTTTCCGGCATAGGGACATGCTTGGGAGAGCACCAGGGGACAGTTGTGTGGATTTCTTCAATTTTCAGAATTACTTTACTGATTCACAAATGTGACATTTTACTGCCCTGCTGATGGATGAGAGTGCTCTAAATCCATTTGATGAAAGGGAGATTTGACGTTTTTTATTCTTTTTGTGGGGGAAAGTTGGGTACATAATTTAGTTCGCACATCTGACTCCCGAGGCATCCGAGATAAGAAATGGTTATTAGGATGAGCCCCTTTGGTTTTGTTCAGTAGTACCAAGCGATAGAGGGCAGTGAGGAAGAGGATTTGGGTTCATTTCTTGCGTCCCTCCAGTGGCCAGAATTCCACGGCCCCTCCCTTCTGCCCTGAGTTTGTCTTTAGGGCCAGGCAGGTTGGGCTGACATCTCAGTTCTGCAACTTATTAACAAGGTTAGTGATCCTGGACAAGTCACTCAATCTCTCTGATCATTTCCATCAATGAAGTATGATCGGAATTAAATACTTTTAGTCTCAGTGTTTTCCCAGCTACCTGTGGTCCACAGCACAGCTACACTCTTGCTGGGGCATCACTTTACGTGGAGGCTGCCTCCCACTTAATGCCAGGTCTCTAGACATACCAACTAGTCATGGGTACACATACGTGTGCACACACACACACACACACACAGGTATGCAGGAGCACACGTGCTCTGTCTCCTGTCAGTCTCCACTGTGCTTAATGGGATTGTTATTATGAGGTTTCACTAACATTATACTGATAATAATAGCCAACATCTATTCAGCACACACTTTGTGTTTCCCACTATCTCATTTAATCTTCCCAACAATTCTGAAGGCAGTATTTAACAGATAATGAAATAGGAGACTTAGAGAGGTTAAATGTGTGTCTGAGGTCATGCCACTAGGATTTAAACCCTGACTCCAGAGTCTAGGCTCTGAACCCCTCTGTTGTAAAGCATAGAGGAACGCTTATAAACTGGCAAGTGCTCTTCAGATCAGGGGCCATTCCTATGGCTGCTAACCCTCTCCTTATTTGAAATGTGCCAAAGGATAATGAGAATTGACGTGATGTGTATTAGGAGAACGTGTGTTTGATCGCTCCATTTCTGGTTACATGTGTCTCTGGGGGTCGTAAGGTCGAGGAGACGGAAGGAATAGGGGAACGTCATCGTGACTCTACGTTACTGAGAGAGCTGGGAAGTTTCAGCTCCCCGTCTCTCCCATCAGTCACCCATTTAGCGTCCTGTTCTAATTTTGTCTCTGAGCCAGGAAAGGATAGTCTGGGGACAAAGAGACTCAGGTAATGGATGATGTCAGGACACCGCAAAGTTCAGAGACTGACAGGACATGCTCCTATGGGTTATGCAAGTTAAGGAGATAAATAAATCAGTTCTCAGATCATTCCCTTGACTTAATATCACTTTCCTTGGGGTAAAAAAAGCAAGCAGTAGCTGCGAATAGATCTCAGGATCTAACTCTTAGGACTCCAAAAGTTGTAGGACTAAAATAAATGTTTTTAAGGTTCTTGCTGTTTATTTAATAACTTACATCACTGAACCATTGCATATCCTTAACAATCTTGCCTTTCTGCCTGCCTCTGTCCTGTTTCTTGTTTGGCCATTATGATGGTTGTATGGGAAACTATGGACCTCCGTGCCTACCTGCGCTTTCCACATAAGAAGAGACAGACTTGGGTTAAGGGGCATGTGTTCCATTGCTTACTGATGAAGATGCACCACGTGGGTTCCTGCAATTCCTGCAGGGACCACCGTAGATGCTGTATTTGTGTGACATTGGTTCATGGTCTAAACTCAAACTCTCTTCATAACCAGTTCACTGAGGTAACGTTCCAAACTGAGGAACATTATCTTTCTTCTGTTGACTTTGCAATTGGTGCCTTAGGGTATTTTGTGTTTTTGCGTGATGAACTCAGGCTGAGATTAGGCACTGTGGTGCTGTCACAGGGGCTGGAGAGGTGGGGGCCTTTCGATTCTGTCCATGGTGGTTCAAGAGCAGTGATCCCTGCCCTTCCGTTTTATTTCAGGAGGTGTGTTTTCAATCAGCAGACTGTTGTGGCTCTGCAGTTGCCCCTAAAAAATGCCCAGTGTGCTAAGCTTTACCGCGTGGGGGATACTTTCAACATGTAAAACATAATCCCTTACTGAAACCTTAAATTATCTAAACTGAAAGAACTTTCCGGGTTTAACTGGCTTCTCTCAGTGAGGTGGTTTGTTTTCATTGCTTCATTTCTCCACTTTTGGCCTTTGAGCTCCCACATCAGTTTCATTCCTATTTAAAGTTAGTTTCACCTCTCAGTTCCCTTCTTCTACCTTTGCCTTACACAGTTTCATTTCCCCACACAGTATGAGGGAGCGATGGGGGTCTTTACAATTAAGTCTAAAATAAGAAGCTTTCCCTTAAACATGACCAAGGTATTGGGCGATAAGGGGAAGGCAGTCTGATTTCAGAACAAATCACTCATTGGAAATCTTGGATCCTCAAATTCCTTCTCTATACATAATGCTGTTACTATGGATATTGTAGGTCTCAATTTTGGCTTCATGCTGGAATCACTGGGAACTTGAAAAGAAAACAAACAAACAAACAAACCCTGTTATCTGTGCCTTATCCTGTAGTGATTACCTAGAAATGAGTTCCAGGCACTTGCATTTTTTTCCCCTAAGTTCCCCAGGTGCTTTTCTGTGCAGCCGGATGGGAGCGACTGGCCTGGATGCTTGTGGAGGGCCTCAGCTCCTTGCCTGAGCCCCGTGCTGGGGGTGCCTTTGTTACCTCAGCAGCAGCAAGGCTAGTGTAATGGGTCTCCTGGCCTGGATGGTTACAAAATCCCCTCTCCTAGCTCAGTAAATGCTGTTTCTGAAATGGTCTTTGTTTTAAAGGTGATCATCTAGAATAGTTTCAGCTTAAGCTTCTCCCAACTTCTTTGCTGCACTTGAAGGAGGGGGCCTCTCCCTAACCAGACCCCACACAACTCTCCCTGGGTGGGAGCACAGGAAGTTGGTCTGGGTGGCACAGTAGAGAGCCACAGGTGAGTCAGGGCTCCTCTAAATGACCACCCAGGGCCTGTCCAGGAGCCCTGCTCTGCCTTGGCGACTTAAGCTCTCAATGCAGCAGTGGCCAGCAGAGCCAAGTTCTAAATCTCAGTCAACTGACCTCATTTCTAACACCTAAGAAGGGGCGGGGCTTTGACTGGAACCCTGCAGATTTCATTAACTTGAATGCTTAAATGCTTTTTTTTCTGAGCAGTTCTGGTTTACTCAGCTTCTCTTTCCTTCCCTCCACTCCCAGACCCTGCCAACCCAAGCATGATAGAAACATAAAATCTAATCCAAATTACAGGTGTGCTGTGGGATAACAATATATTTTTCAGTTATTTCACAATCAACAGACCTGGCCTTTTGTTTTTGTTTTTGTTTTTGATGGTGGGTGGAGAGATAGGGAGAGTGCTACAGAATACGTTCCAACACACAGTGCATTAAATAGCATTGTATGCTGATTTCCACCACGTCCTTTCCAGCTTGAGGACTAAAGGACAAAACAAAAAGAAGTGAGGAGTCTTAAATAAGATTTAAATTATATTTATGAAATCAAAAATATTTCAATCCTTGCAAATGGACAATGAGTTTCATATGGTATCTATGGTACAAGAGGTCTTTTATATTGAAGCTGATGATTTAAAAAAGGCCACCACATTTGGGATTATCTACTGTGTGCAAGAACTGACTTAGAAACTTTGCTCAAAATTACCTCTGTTCCTCACCACAAAGTAGGCAGTATTGTTTTCATTTTACTGATAAATAAAACAAAACAAAAATTGAGGTTTAGCAAACTTACAAAACTTGTTCACAGTCACACAGATAGCAAGTAACAGAAGTAAGAATCAGTCCAAGTCAGCCTGGTCCCCATGTCCTTGCCAGCACCCCACTGATTCTGAAGAACTGACGAGTCCCTGAACAAGAGAATGCACCCGTAGAGTCAGGGGCAGCAGTGGGTTACAGTTCTCTCTTTGGGTCTGTGTTAGGCTATATCAATATATTTCTCAAGACAACCTACTGTATTTTTGTTAGAGATTTATTTCATACACACATAACTTTGGAATAGAGCTTTGTTAATCATTATTGAATATGATCCTTATGGGAGCCTATGAAGTGGGCAGAGTCATGACTTCACCCCCTCCCCCTGTTTCCCTTAAAGGGAGAAAACAAATGCAAGGGAAATTCACTGCCTTATTTTTATTTACAAGTTTTTTCAGTGGCAGAGCCAAAGCCGGGACCCCGGCCTTCTGACTCCTCCTGTTCCAGTGCTATTTCCATCGCTTGTGACTAATGGTAGATGTTTGTGTACAGCCTGGCCTCATTGTTGTATCCTGACTGACCGAGGCCATCAAAGGCACAGAGCTAGATATATTAGGACCATTAGGTAAGGAACTGGACTAGCTGGCCAGACGGGTCTTACCAGCTTTCTCTCTCACCTTGGCGGATCCACAGGTCTATCAAGCTTCTAAACACAATTTATTTAGGTTTTTTTTTTAACTCCAGCGACTGCTAACTTCTTTTCTCACTCCTGGCATGCTCTCCTGTCCTGTTACCACTCTAGCCAATCCTTCCGTTACAGAACCCACCTCCTCACAAACACTTTTCTTGATTGCAGACAATTCTTTGTATCTCCCCCAGGCCCTGAGTTCTCAAGATGGTGTTGTCCAGACAGGACAACTCACTTAGCACTTAGCCCCTAGAGCTTTGAGTTCTGTTCAGGTCCTCAGGTCTATGTAAAGCTAGAGATACTTGTCTTTTTTTTTTTCCTGTGTCCCAAGTATGGAGATGGAGGTGGAGGTGAGGTACTCAGTGTGGCTTCAAGTACATGGTGGGCCCTCACAGACGTGCATTGACCATTTGCTCTTCTCTGGTTTACTATGTAGTGTTGACTCAGTGGTTACCAGGGCACGCTGTGAAATAGGTAAAAAAGAAAGTCATTATTTAAAAAACAGGAATGGGTCAAGAGCTTCCCATTGAACCTGGGAGTGTGGGAGTGTTGCCCAGAGAAGGAAAGACTGTACAAGCCAGTCTCTTGGGTGGCCAAGCCAAGGCCTTCAGAGTATATTTAACAGTTCTGTCACCAACAACAACTGACATTGGCAGAAGAAGGAACAGACATTTCTAAAGGGTGAATCTGAGTGTTGGAATTTAAAGGTCCTGAGCTGAACTCAATTATTGACTTGCTTTCAGCTCTTAAGCCCCATCATTTTGTGTTATGAGTCACTCACTTGTCCTATAAATAATCTTAGAGTACTAATCTGGGGCAAGGCATAGTGTTAAATAACGTACAGAATAGAGATGATGAGGATATGGTGACTGTCATCAAAAAGATGTCAGGTGAGCAGGATGCAAACAATAATATGTATATAACAGGTGCCCTGCGGACAGGACAAAGGGAAGGGATACATTACTTTAGATTTGGAGGAGATTCATTTGCAGAAATTTTTGTTGATAAATTTAACTGTGTGTAAAAACTATCTTAAACTGGTAGAGGGAAGGAGAGAAGCATCCCAGTCTGAAAGCAGGGAAGGGTTCCAGATGTGGAGGGACAAATGAGTAACCACGTGGCTTGGAATCAGCACTTGGGGTTATGAAATAGTGAGTTATAGAGGACTTTGAAGACCAGGTCATGGAAGTCAAACTTTGATGGGCAATATCCCCTTTTGATTATTTTAATGGTACTGAGCAAGGTGGCATAGTGTCCAAATTGGTTTCCCAATGTCTTCCCATCCCAAATGAGAAGAGGTAATCTGATTGCTTGCTCCAAACCCCCTGGCATGAGTCTGTCAAAAGCAGAGGTGATTGACATCAAGGCATCTGCTGCATCCCTTAGGTGTAAGTGCATTGCCAGCTACTGGTGGGTTATTTGAGGTTGACGATTATTATATTGACTCTCTAAATTCTCAGAGTCATCAGTCTAGAAACTCAAGAGGGGTGATAGTTGGCAACGGTCATTTGAAGCTGTGAAACCCTATCTCTAGTACTCTCCTGCAGTACGGGGAAAGCCAGAATTTACATACCCTATGGAGAGATAATCCTAAACTTCTGATAACATTAATTTCATTCTGACCTCTGGGCCAGCTTCGACAGGTGATCCTTCCCTCCGTGAGACGCTTCTCCCTCAGCTTCTGGGCCAGCACACTCTGTTTCCCTTCTAGCTCTCTGCCTGCCCCTTTCTGAATCTTCTGCTGGTTCCTCCTCCTGTTCCTGACCTCCGAATATTGGAGTGTCCCAGGACTCAGTCCTCCAACCTCTTCTCTCTGTTATATTCTCTCATGGCACCAAGTATCATCTGCAACATAAAACATTCAAATGGTTAGGTCCACTCTGGACCACCCAGCTGAACTCAAAACTCCTGCGCATCCATGCTACTTACCACAGTATCTGGAGAGATCCTTTAAACCATCAGCCAGATCAGATGCTCCTGTTCTCCAAACCCTCCAATGGCTCCCTCTTTCATTCTGCACCAAAATCCACTCTTTGCAATGGCCTGCGGAGTCGTAAGTGAGCTGGCCCCTGTTAAACACCTGGCGCTATCTCCCTCTCACCACCTTACAGAACATTTCTGGCACCTCAGGGACTCGGCTTTTTGTTTCCTCTGTCTAGAGGGCTCTCACCCAGACATTTCTAATGCTTGTTCTTGACCTCTCTGCTTAAATATAAGTTATCCATGATGACTTTCCTGACCACTCGCTATAAAATAACAGACTCTATGCCTCTGACTTTCCCTGATCCTCTTAACCTGCCATATTTTTATACCTAGCACTTACCTCTATCTGACGTACTCTGTATTTTACTTGCTTGTTTGTCATTACCTGCCTTTCTCTGCTGTAATGAAAACTCTTAGAGAGTGAGGATTTTGCTCTGCTCCGTGGGGTGTTGTTGTGCCTAGAACAGCGAGTACCACACAATGGGAGCCCAATAAATATTTGCAAAATGATATATAAATTGATCTCCTCAAAAAACAGAGCTCAGGAAGAATGTCTGGGTTATGATCTGGCCCAGGATAAACTTTGTCAAAGGTCACAGCAAAGGATGGCCCTCAAGGTGGAAACCTTGGATGAGACCAGGTTTTGCTGCAAACAGCCTTTTAAGATTTGGGAGTAAATATCACAAACCAGTTGCCCCCTGTTCTATATGGGTGCTGACAATTTACCCACCAGATAGAAGTAAAGATCGGTTGCACTCCTGCCAGTGAGATGGTTGATCCTTTCCCTGTCTGCAAAAGGAACCAGACGGGGCTCCTCTTCTGCTCTTGGAGAAGAATATGTGCCTAGTCAATTTAGTATTTTCCTTTTGTCCAAGATCACGACAAAGAATTTTTCTTGTTGTTGTTTCTAGCTTTATGCAGGCGTTTTGTGGATGGATGTGAAAGCATTCTGCTTTATTTATGGGATGGTTTCTTATTTTATCCTCTCTTGTTTATGTAGGTTTTTTGTTTTATTTTAATGTGATAAATGGCCAGCAACTTCCCTGAACTCTGTGCAAATGGTATCCAGGCTACAGAATAATTATTTAGTGAATGGTGGATCCAGTTTATGTTGGTGCAGATGAAATTAATCATTATTAGTCATGCCTTCTCTGACAGTAACCTCATCCCTTGCCGAAGTGCTCCTCTTTATTAAGAAGTGATGGCTCTGAGGAATGGTTACACTGTGCTGTTCTTCCCCCATATCTTGGCAAGAGAGATAACAGCGTTTATCCAGACTAAACAAACAAAAACAAACAAACAGAACCACCATGAGGTATGTCTCTCTCTCTCTCTCTCTCTCTCTCTCACCCACCACAGAAAATTCAAGTTCCGATATTGATAAGAAAAGAAAGGAGGCTTTGCAGTTTGCGTGACCCTTTCGAAGAAAACAAAATAAATAATTATAATAGTAATTTGTGGTGTTTATTATAGTAAGACTTCATCCATAGGTCTCCCGGTCTCCCTGCCAGTGCTTGGATCCTGGGGACCATAGCCCCCAAGCCTCTAAAGTCCTAACTATCCCAAAGGTACTTCCCATTCTGGGATGTGTGTGGATTGGTTTCCAACAAGACAAGCTCTTGGCCTGGGGGTAGTTATAAAGGACCCTGCTCTTCGTCTTCAGTCCCAGTTGGAATATGGAACATTTGGAAAACAGAAAAGGATGAGACAGGCAGGCAGAACACAGGGAAGGAGGCGACTTGGCTTCAGTGCTAGTTGTGGGACCTGTGGAAAGCTCTAAACTTCTTGGAGATTTGATTTTTCAGATCTATAAAATGAAAGGAAGGAAATTCTGGCATGCTACAACGCAAATGAACCTTGAGGCCATTATGCTAAGTGAAGTAAGCCACTACAGACAATATGTACAGGCACTGCGTGACTCCACTCGTGTGAGGTACCTAGAAGAGTCAAATCCACAGAGACATAAAATACAAGGGCGGTTGCCAGGAAGTGAAGGTGGGGGTGAGGAGTCAATGTTCAGTGGGTACAGAGTTTCAGTTTTCAAGACCGAAGAATTCTGCGGACGGATGGCGGTATGGCTGTCCAACCATGTGAATGCACTTAATGGCACTGAACTGTACATTTGCCAATGGTTAAGGTGGTAAATTTTATATTACGTGAATTTTATCAAAATTGAAAACTTAAAAAAGATTAAAAATGGAATAGTAATAATCTCGAAGATTGATGTCTTGGGGACTATGATCTGTTACCGTTCCTGAGAGAGACGGGAGTCCTAAAAATGAAGAAAGTGCTGGAGGTCAGTCTCTAAGGCCCTGACACTTGGAAATGTGCACACACTTCCACTGGGACATGTATTTAAGGGCTTGTCCCAGGATGGGAGAATTTCAGTTTTGTGTGCTTCCACAGAGAGGATTTAGAGCCAGTGGACAGGAGTGAGAGGGAGGCTGAACTTTGTATCGGCTGAAGAAAATTAAAAAATAAAAAATAAAAAGGCTATCCAAGAGGAATGAGCTTCCCAGGAAGGAGTTGATTCCTCCCACGGTGGTGTCGGAGCAAATGATGTGGTCAAGTTCAGGGTCCTTCCTACTCTCGTGGGAGGCTAGGTGACAGAACTCTAAATCTTCTTCCTTTCCAAGCCCTCTTTTCCTTTCCCTTGTCATTGCCCTGAGTGTTTTCTTTTATGCCCCCAAATAACAGCATCTATTACTACAAAGAGAAGAACAACTCTGGTGTTAAGAACTCCACTGGTTATGTGGGAGCAAACTAAATTATCTAGAGATCAAATCTGCTTGCACGAAACTGTTTTGTTCTCCGAGGAGTAACCAACTGTGACTTGTACTTCAAACTTAAGGGTTTCTAGTTCAGCAAAGGGGAGGAAATCAACAAACCCAACTCCAAATTAGTGTTAAGGTTAGGAGCTCTTTACCTGCTGAAAATGGCTACATTAAATGCTCGTGAGGAACAGATTTAATCAGTAAGTAACCTTAGTACATATGTTAGTTTGACTCTCCATTAAATGTTTCTCTCATTGGAGGTCTTGGGCTGGTTACAATGCAAGTTACCCCACTAGAGAGATGTATCAAGACTGGTTACGGATTTCATCCACGTTTACCAAGTTTTTTGGGGATTACCAGGTGTTTTGTTCTTTTCCTTCTAAGAAGATTTGACTTCCCATAGTGGTGGGAAGTAGTGGCAGGATTTACAGTGGTCATTGCTTAACCATAGCAGACACTGAATTGTGTAAGACACTTAGTGTGTCTGAGTTGTTGCAAACCCTATAGAGAGAGATGTATTTCACCAAGGACTCTATTACTTTGACAGTTGCCTCTGGTTACTCAAGAAAATCATGTGGAAATCCTCAGGAATAAGATAAAGACTCCTGGTTCTGCGCTCATTCCCCATACTCACAGGGGTGATAGCCTGGCAGACAGGCTGATAGACTCTTTTATCTCTGCAAAGGTCCCTATGAAGAGAGATGGACAGCGTGAAATGTTGGGTATAATATACCTGCTCATAACTTTTTCCTAAGTGACAGAGGAAGGAGGTACACTGGGTGGGGGGAAGGGGAAAGGGAAGAAACAGCTGGAGGGTTGTTCGGTGGTCAGAGCTCAGCCTACAAGATGGAGGGTGCAGGAGCTGGGACTTGCTGAGGTGTCTGGTCCAGAAGAGGAATTCTCACCTGTGAAGAATTCAAGGGGCTCCATATTTGAAAATTTTCCATGGGAGCCTGGAGTGATTCCTTCTACTTATTAACTCATCTCTCTCTTTTTTTAAAATATATTTTATTGATTATGCTATTACAGTTGTCCCCGTTTTTCCCCCTTTGCCCCCCTCTGCCCGGTATCCTCCTTGCCTCCAGCTAAACCCCCTGCACCTTAGTTCATATCCATCAGGCATGTATATAAGTTCTTTGGCCTCTCCATTTCCTATACTGTACTGTACATCCCCCTGTCTATTTCGTTCCTACCAATTATGCTGCTTAATCCCTGCACCTTTTTCCCCCTCCCCCTCCCCCGCCCCACTTCTCCACTGCTAACCCTCCAAATGATCTCCGTTTCTTTGATTTTGTTCCTGTTCTGGTTGTTTGCTTAGTTTGTTTTTTAGATTTAGTTGTCAATAGTTGTGAGTTCGTTGCCATTTTAATGTTCATAGTTTTGATCTTCTTCTTTTTATGTCTTTACTTTTTTTGTTTTTCTTGCCATGATAACAAAACCTCTAGAATCTTTTCACTTAGCCTGAAACTAATCTTTGCTATTTAGATTTATTTATTTATCAGTTCATTACTAAAAACCACAAGTACCCCGGGAGGAAAAAAGTCCTGATGTTTTCTTCAAAGTATAAGAATGTCTGTTCAAAGTGTGCCCTTATCGCTGCTCTTACTAGGTGATGATTTCTTGAAGATGTGTCAGTTTAAAGAGACCCACTGAGATGAATTGGCTCAAACCAAATTCTTCTGGAGATTCTGATCTTCTACATGTTTTCTCTTTTTCTTCCCCCTCATATGGAATTCAGTGTCTGGAAATCAGGATTGGGATAAAAGTGAGAATGGGAAATAAAGAATTAAAATTTTTGTTCTTTCTCTTATAAGACTACTCTTAGAAATCTAGTATTAAACACACACACACACACATACATATGCACAATTCAATTTCCTTTTCATCATTTTGTCACACATAAGGTCACGTAGGGCCACCTTTCTGTTGTCATGGAATGGAAATGCTGAGGAGGGCTGACTGGCAGCCTGTCAGGCATGCATGTGCGTGCGTGCACGTGTGTGTGTCTGTGTGTGTGTATGAAATTGCTATGAATGTCCTCTTTCAGCTTTGGAACCTGACACCACCTCTGTGCCCACACGCCATCTAAACTGTGTAAATAGGGGCCCACCAACCCCCATTTACAGACATTTAATTGCAGAAATTCCAGAATCTCTATGGTCAACCCCACCATCCAAAGAAAGCCCCAGACTATTTCTCACTGCTAGTGGATCCTGAAGTTTTTCCAAAAAAATAAAAAAAGAAAATACCCTCCCCACTTCTCCTTCCCCTCCCCTCAGCCCAGTTGATAAATCACACACACACACACACACACACACACACACACAATGCAGATTCTATAGAAGGAATGTCATTGGTTTATAATCGAATGGAGGTGTCAATTCACCAGTAACTGGTGTGTCCCTGAGGAGGGAGGGGGGGTTGAGCCTTGTGTACCCTGGGCTCCAGTGAAGGAGAATAGGAGCAGAAGTCGAGGATGCCAGGTGAAGGCGGGGAGCCTGGTCCTGGCCTGGCAGCATGACATCCTCGCCCCGCTTGGCTCTTGATCAGTTTGACATCCAGCATGTTTTGAGTTTACCTGCTTTGTTTAACACTGCTTTCATTTACCTGTTTTTCACCTGTTGCTTGCCTCTGGGCTGCCCTTTTTGTCAAGAATTGTTTGCAGGGCCCTTGGGATTGCCAGAGGATTCCTCTTTTTACCTATTACACTTAGACGAGACATGAGAAGCACTGCACTATTTTTTATTTTGTTTTTAGCACTTGCCAGACCGAAACATTTCCCAGCCTCCACTGCTCAGGAGCAGTTCAGAAGAAATTTGGAGTCCTTCCTTCAAAAGGCCTCGACGATAACTACACAAACCCCATCAGAAGATGAGGGAGGCCTTAGAGACCAGAGTCGGGGCAGCCCGTCGTTTCCCAGCAGCAGGGTGACAATGGGAAAAGGTTGGAGACGGTATTTCTCGCACTCAGGGGAGGCGTGAGGATGAGGCGTGCCTCTAGGCCCAGGACTGTCCCTTGGGTGCAGTGCACGGGACTACATGGCACAGTGGATGGGCTTTCTGAGTCAGTGTGGCTCGTGGAGGCTATCCCCAGGGCCTGCTACAGACTGGACTGCTGTCCAGGACCACTGGCTCAAACGTGAAGGGGGCCAATGTTGTGACCTCCAATTTCCTACAGACTGCTGCTGAGGTCCCTGACGGCATCAGAATGACCTGGGAGGTTCGCAAAAATACAGGGTCTCAGAATCCACGCCAGATCAGCTGAACTAGGACTCCTGAGGGTGGGTTTAGAGAATACACACACACTCACATGCACGCACACATTTTTTAGCTCCCCAGGTGATCCAGGTGACCAGCCAGCTGGAAATAGGCAGAGAGCTGTCCCTTGTAAGTGAGCCAAGCCAACACCAGCCGCCAGTGGATTCTCCTTAACTGTTTCGGACTCTGCGAAGGGGTGTTTTTCATGTAAAGCCCCAAGGCAGAGGTGGGATCCCCATAGAACTGGACGCAGGGACAGAATGGGGATCCCCCAAAGTGTGGGGGATGCAGGGAAGCCCATTCATCCAAGGCCTCCCTTGTGCTCAGTGGGACAAGTCAGGCCTGGGAAGGAGTCAGCAGAGGCGGAGGCAGGCTTGTGCCCCGCCTTCTCATCAGCATGTGACCCTTTCCAGTCTTATCAGAATCTGCCCGGGTATTTCCTGCTGACAGGCTCCTGGAGGTGCAGCAAGAACGGAGGCCAGCTGGGAAAGGAATGGAGGAGAAGCTCCGTGTTGTGGATTCAATATCAGCTCTGTGGTTTCCCCCCCAAGGGATAAATATTGTGCTTTGCAGCTTATATGATGGAACAGACTTCCTAAGTGCACGATTCCAGGAAGAGAGTTAATAAAACCTCTTGATACCTTGCCTCCCTGGCAGCATTTATTTGTCTAGCAGGGAGGCTGTGTGCTGTTCATACAGTGCTGGTGTTAGGTTGACATTTGTTTTGACCTTTAAACTTTCTGCTTCCTCCTTCCCTGTCCTCTCCCCCGCCTGCCTCCACCTCCTGTTGTTCCTCAGCAAGTGAGTTTGATCTTCTGCGACCTGGGCTTTTCCAAAGGTTGACTCTCCCAGGCTTGGATTGGGTGGGGTGCAGGCTTTCCCTATTTTTTTTTTTTTTTCTGCGCAAGGGTCATTGTGTGACTGTAAAATTATTGTCTGGCGGCAGCATGAGCGGCATTTCACATGTGGGGAGTGTGGAGAGTTTTGTTTTTTCTTTAAATAAGAAGAGGAAAAGAAAACACCTCCAGGATTCACATCTGCCTGGGGAGTGAGGGTTGGGCCTCCTGCGTTGGCTGGAGAAGGGCTGCTCCTCCTTTGGAGTCCAGCCCGGGCTCAGCGGGGATGGGGGGGCAAGTCCCCGGGAATGCGGGCGCTTGTCAGGGAAAGGAACATGCTTGGTTCCAAGGCTTCTTCAGGTCCTGAGGGTGTTTTTATAAGGGTGTAACCCCAGGGCTAAAGGAAAATTCCACTCTTGGGAATGTTTCACTCTTGCAATGTTTCGGTTCTTGGTCGTCCTCCCAAGTGGCTGTGTGTTGTGCTTAAGCTTCCAGGCTTTGCACTCGAGATGACTCAAATGGGGTTTGACTCCAGCTCCACAGAACACCACCGGACAACCTGAGATAGGTCACTTAATGTTTCCCTACCTCAGTTTTCTCATCTGTTTAATGGGATTCGTGGGGACATATTTAGAAGTAAGTATGATGATATATAGAAAAATGCCTAGGATAATACCTGGCATAAAACAGACACCCAAAGGATGTTAGATTTTAATGTTATGATTCCTCTTTAAGTGTCTTCTACCTGAAAGAATCTTTAGTTCTATTGGCATTTTCAGAACACTATAGGACTTCTGAATGCATGAACTTGTGCCCTTCGGTGTAGAACTATCTGGGAGATGTTCATTTATTCTTTAAGTCCCTTTTCTTGATCACCCTTGAAGACCAAAGACACCTTCTTCAGGTAGATGCACAGAATGCATTGTTTCTCTCCCTCATCTTCCTTTCCCACCTACTCCTATTGACTAGGATTCATAATTGTCCATCTATGACCTATGGTGGTTTATAAAACATAAATGTACCAGTAGGAACAGGCTGTAGAGGAAGCAGGCTCACTGAGGGTGACCCTAGACTTCCCACCACAAGTGTTACTTGGGCTGCGAGCAAACTCCCTTCCACCACCATATTTCAGAGAAAGGATGTCTGTGGAGGGGGCCTTGACGGTGTCCACTCTTACCAGTTAGCTGCACATACACCCCTAAAGGCCCCACGGTTAGGCTGGCTCACAGCCAGACACAAAGGAAAGGGTGAGGAGAAGGGCCAAGCAGATTCTGCAGTGCAGGCTGGGAGGACCAGGCTGGGGGTGGGTGGGTGGAGGAGGGGTCTGCCGGTTACCTGCCTGTTCCTGCACAGCAGGCAGCGCATTCAGATTTTGTTTGAACACATCTTTCCTACACCAACCAAAGTGTGCTTTCTTCTGACTCCCAGAATGTAGAGAAGTGGTAGTTGGGATGTTTGTAGCCTCATTTTTTAAGTGTTTAACCCAACTGATGGAAACCAAAACCCAAACCAAAATAAACAAGTCAATGAATACCCAGTCCAACCACTAGGGCCCTGCAGAAGACCTTGGGCTAGCTGAGGAGAATACGGTCTTAAAATAGGTTCATACTTCAGATTCCAAGGAAGTATTAGTCTCTCTCTTTCCCCATTCCCCCTTTGAGTGTGTGTTTGTGTGTGTATTCATTTCTTTCTTGGCATGGCCTGGTAAGGTGAAAGGCATAGCTCCTAGATGACGTGTTAACATATTTCCGTTCTCCTGCTACAACCACTTATAGGTGTCTGGGGACACATGGCCATTGACTCAGATTGAAAACAAAAGTTTGAGTCAGTGGTATATCATAGTTATTGAAGGGTAATGTGAGAAGGAGGAAGGGAGGCCCAAGATTTATGCACTAATTTGTGCTAGAAATGTGCTTGGTTTGCTCTAGGCTGTGGCTGTGACTTTGAACATGTTCTTCTTAAACGAATGATAGTCTTTACTGCCTCTTTACATGTAGGCATGAGTCTCAGCCCAGTCAGCGTTGTATCAGTTAGAGAGAGTGGTGAGGATGTGAAAAATCATTCTATCCAGGGGACTTTATTGAAATATACATTCCTGACTAATGTCTTCCAGAAGTGAGTGTGTGAGCATATGAGTGTGGGGATATGTGTGTGTGTTTCCTGGATGTGTGCATTTTGTAAAATATCTCCAAAGAAATTCTGATGACATATCTGTGATATTTACCCCATGCCATCTGAGCATTAGAGAACCGCTGGTAGAGATGAACCATGAGCTATGACATGCGCAGGAGGTAGCAAGAGCTGTCAGGCAGAATGTGACTTGGCAGTAGCTGACGAGTATAGGGTGGAAATGCCTGGGATTATGCAAAGTCAGAATTGGAGGTAATTTGAGGGTCTTCTACTCTAACTCCTCTAGAGATACTCTGGGAGATACTCAGTTACCCTCAGCTTGAAGATGTTATACAGTCTGAATAGGCCCAAGCCAGAATTTGAGCCTGGGTCATCTGATCCCCGAGCTCACACTCTTGACACTTAGGCATTCAGACAGATGACAGTAATCTCTCAATCTGAATGAGTCACATGTCTTCGGGATATTTAACAGTAGATTCATGATCTTCTACATTTTTTACTTGGGCTTTATTCTAAGTCAAATTACTTCAAAGTTGGTATCATACTTTGCAGAAAGGATAATGACAAGGTCCCTGGAGGTAAATTTAGAATTTTTTTTTTTTTTTACTTTCCTGAAAATGAGAATGCTTATACTTTTAATCAGTGTGCCTTGCCTTGCTAATGAAGGTCTCTCCAGAAATTAAAACCTTTAGCTGGTGGCTTGGATCATTTTTTTCCTTTAATTGCTATTGGGGGAAGTAATTTCAATGCTTATTCATTCAAAAAAAATTTTGACCAATTACTTTATACAGAGCTCCTACACCCATTTGAATAAGACGCTCTCCCTGTCCCCAAAGATCTCATCATCTTCTGGGAGAGACAGATGACTAAATCAACGGGGACATTTCTGTGTGACAACTGCGGTTAGCAGGATGCAGAAGGTGCTGTGGTAACTGAGGCCAGGAAGGCAGGGAGGTTTCCAGAGGAGGTAATGTCAGGTTGTGAAGGGCACAGCCCTCTCTCTGTCTCGCTGTGTGCCTGCAAGAATTCACGACTGAAGCTTTGGTTGTGCTCTTTTTCCTGCCATCGCCTCCTCCAAAGCCTTGTTTCCAACAAATGAATTAAATATAACTTTTGCCCACTTATAGTTTCTGACCTCTTTTTTTCCTAGTAGTTTTATTTTACTTCTTAATTTCTTCACTTAATCCAAGTAATTAACATAGAGCATAACACTCAAATTTAGGTCAGTTTAGGAATTCCCAAGCTTGTCAAACACCATGTTTAATCATTTCTTTTACTATCTTAGACTGAGAAATAGTGAGTCATAGAGATTGGATTCAGGAGGATGGCATTGCAGACTACCAGATTTGGAAAGGGGGCTCATGGCCATCGTACCGACTGCCTGCAAGTTATGCACAGTGAATCTCTGTCCCCAGTAAGCCAATGATGAGTCTCAGGCGCCCAGCCAGGTACCGTGGGCAGCTCTCTGCTCAGGCCGTTTTCTTTGCACTCTGCTCTCTACCTAAACTGATCACAGGGTGATCGCCTCCAGAATGACCCCAACCTGCTTCTATATCTTAATTGCTCTCCAACATGCAACGGACAAGGCCATTTTAAGTTAATTGCTGTTTACTCATATCTCTCTTTTATCTCTTATGAACTTGGGAGGTATGATTACCTCTGTGGAGCTGCCCTGGCAGGTAAGTGGAGGGGGGCGCAGGAACAGTCACGTCCATCTTGAGGGTGGACAGGCAGTCCAGGACTGGATGGACGGCAAGGGAAGAAGTGCTTTTTAGGACACTTTCACTGCTGGCTTCCCCCGCCCTCCTGCCCTGGCTCAGCTGGCTCCCCGCTAGCGCCCTCCCGCCCCCAGCTTAGCGGCTCCTGGTGACAGCAGGGCGGCAGAGCCCCCGCCCTTGACTCCAGAGCGTGGCCAGCCATGCTTTCCCCGTGAATGGCCCTGCAGACCCAGCCTAGACTGATCTTTCTTTCCTAAAAGGCCAAAGGAAGTGTGATTTCCAAACCAGACAGAATCTACTCTCATTTCATTTAGCAGCACTGTGAGGTGGAACTGCCAGGATAAGACTCTATCTAGCAGGTTAGAAACTCCCAAAGCCAGAGGGACAGGAAATTTCATGGTCAATATTTAAGCTCCTGTGCTCCAGGGCAATTGGAAAGTGCGGGTTAAGAAGCTTTCCTCTTGCCCTCTAATTCCCCATATTTATCACTTGAGCTCTGCCATTTGGGCTTATCCTTTATGCCTAAAGAAGTCCTGCCTTTTAATCTGTTAGCCGGGGGAAAAAGTAAAGGAATATGAAACACCCTAAGTAATGTCGCAAGGAGGAGGTATCCAGGGGGACGTTAGCTCTCAGATGTCCCTACCTTGCGTGAATGTTCCCAGGTGCCTGTCTCGGATGCGGACCCGTTTAGTAGAGGGGAAGGGGCTACTTAGATAGGTTCTAGAGGACTTGGGGGCTGGTCCTGGGCATTCTGCTTGCACTTTGTTTGGTAAAATGGAGAGAAAAAGTTTTCCTTAGGCCAGGAGTCCTGGAGGAAAAAAATTAGACAAGGAAGGAAGAAATGCTTTAGAGGTCAAATGTGGGCAGTAAAAGTATAAAGTATAATTATGGTCTCCTCAGAGGCTGCTTCAGCCTGATGTGTGATTTTCAGCCTGGAGAACTGCCTTCTCTTTCCTCCCAAATATTGAAGTTTAAACCAAGGATCAAATGGGAAGTAATTTGCTTAGCATCTCCTGATTTATAAGTGGCAGAACTGGGTTGTACTCAGCTCATACACTCTCTGAGACTCAGATGCCGCACCTGACTTGCGGCAGTAATTCCGTCGGCCTGAGCTGCTCTGCTGTGGCTGTTCTGGGCGTCCTCTCGTTTGCGCCATGTTTCCATGTGGCCCTGACCTGACTTCCTGGCTTGGCACTGTCCAGTGTGTGTCCTTTTCAGGCGGAGAGTGCCATACCTGTTTACCTCGTTTTTTTTTTTTATATCCTCACCTGAGGATATGTTTATTGATTTTTAGAGAGAGGAGAAGGGAGAGTTGAAAGAGAGAGAGAGAGAGAGAAATATTGATCACTTGTCTCCTGTATGCACCCTAAACTGGGATCGAACAACCTAGGCGTGTGCCCCAACTGGGAACCGAACCTGAACCCGCGACCTTTTTTGGTGCACAGGATGGCTCTCCAGCCAACTGAGTGCCCAGCCGGGGCTCACCTCCCCCTGTTTTACTCTCTCCCTTGGAGCAGGCATTGACACCCCCTGCCCCTCAACTTCCCCAGGCTTCTGAGCAGCTAAACTGAGGACACAGGTAATTCCTGGACATTAGTCCGGAAGAAAGCAAAGGCTTATAAAAGGCCAATTTGAAGGCCAAGGATAAAAACCAGATTTCTCAGGCACTTTGTCTATTGGGTCAGGATGGCACTGGCTAGACCTTTCTGTGGAAGGGCGGAAGCTGGGGAGCAGCCCTCCTGTTCCCGAACCTGACTTTACATTTACCATCTCGGAGCAAATTTCTGGAATCTCACAGATTCCCTGGGGCATGGAAATCAAGCTCCTTGTGTGTGGATGGGCTGAGGGGTGGGCTGGCGTGCCCTGAAGGGTCTTTATCCACCAGGCCCCCTCCTCTCCTTCTGCCAGAAGGAGTCAATGCCAAGCCTTGAGTTGTTTAGCTTGGCCTGCATTTGGAGGCATGGAGGCAGAGTTGGCCTTGTACGAAACCTGCTGGCTGACTGCTTTGTCTGAAAGTCAAAAGTGTAATAGCCTCCGGAGAACTGAGATCCCATTCCCTCCAAGACCAGGACACCCACTCAGCAAACTGTTAAGGATGGGAGGGAGCCCTAGTCACTCACCATTGCCCTCACCCAGGTTTTATTGTGGGCATTTTGTAACCTTGGGCTCATTGTTGAAAGAGTTCGTCAGAAGCCTACCAGTGAGAACTTGGTGTTACTTGGTCATTATATCAATAGGAAGAACTCTCGGGTGCAGAAATTGGAAGTATTTTTTCTTTTGATTGTGTGATTTTCTTTTGCTCACCTCATGAATTTTATTAAGAATGCAAAACAAAAAATAAAAAAACAAAAAGCTTATATTTTATCTCTTCTGGGGTTCAAGCCAGTGGTGAGATACTATACTTTTCCATTAAGTGACTCATATTCTTTTATTAGCCAATGTTCTGCTGTAGTTTTTTTGTTCCCCCCCCCTTCTCTTGCTGTTATCTGGGTGCCACCCAGGAGGGCTGGGGAGTTGGTAGAGGGCTCTAGGAGGGTGGAACTGTGGAATTTGTAATTACTGCCCAAAGCCTGGGACAGACATGGGATCTCCCCATTGGAACCCCTGTAAGGACTGAGCTGCCTGCTAAGGTCTATTTGCTTAGCCCCGAAGCATTTAATACGGTTCAGCATGGGCTGATGCCATGAGGCCAGAGCCTGGGGGCCGAGCAGCAGAATGGAAGGAAAAGGGTGAATGGCTGGTTGAGGTCCGAGGTGTTGGGTGGCCACCGAGCAGTGGCCTGAGCACCTCTCAGCCCCGGCCGCGTGTTGATTTTGTAGTGAGATCATTACCTTTCCTGGGTTGTTAAATGCAGTTTAATCTTCCTTAAGACAGGGCTGCACAACGTTGCTTTTGTGACTTCAGAGAGTCACTAGGGGAGGCCGGGTTTCCAGAATTCCACCAGGAGAAAATCACAGCCCTGTCAGAGAGTCCAGGGATGTGGGATGCTTCTGTTCTCCCAAAATGTGCACCACGTCGCCGTCGTCAGAGCTGTGCGCTTGGTGGGGATCTTGGGAGGCTCGAGAACATGGCTGGAGTTCCCACAACGTGCTCGGGACTGAGGAAGGCTCGCCTCGCACAGAGCATTGGACTCCCCCAAAACCAGGAGTATAGGTCCCAGGGCTGCAAGTCGCGTCTCCTGCACTACAAATGTCAAAATGCAGACACCGCTGCAGCTTGTGTTAGTTTCCTTTTGTGATGGGGTGAGACTTGCGGTTACTTTTCCCTTTTACAGCAAGAATGGCTTGTCAGTGGTTACTTTGGGGACAAACAGTTGGCAGGAAAGGACAGAATGAAGAGAGAAAAGGAGGAAGAAAGGATGGGAGGGAGGGAGAGAGAGAGAAGAGAGATTACTTTTTGCTCACTCGGCTGCCCACTGCTAATGGGTGGGGACAACTTTCTGAAGGGGTAGGCTTTGAGGGAAAAAATCTAAACACACGCTTGGCATCTGTGTGTGAGCTTGCGAAAGTGTAGCCACCTAATTACCCGGGACTACAGCTTCTTACCTACCTGCTCTGCATGAGGCTCTGACAGTCATTGCATTTTCCTCCTGCTGCCTTGCATCTTCCTCTGAGGTTATGTTTTCTTCTCTCCCCTTGACTCAACAGTCTAATAGACTAAAATTTAAATCATAGCCCCAAAAGATTCTGCCAACCCCCACCATCTCTCTCTCTGTTTGTCTCTCTCTTTCATACATGCACACACATGTTATATACATAGGCACATATCACATTTTCCTACCAGCACTTGGGGACTATGGCAGAGAGTTCCCTCCCTGCATGGGAGTGGGGTGCTCACAGTGTGTCTGCTTCCAGCACAGCCTGTGCCCAACTGTGCAGCCATCTCACTACTCAGAAACAAGAAAGGCTCAGCAAGCAGGGCTCCTCCAAATCACCCAGAAAGGCACGCATTGCGGGAGGTTCCGTTGTGCTCTGTGGCAATGATCCTCAGAAGGCTCCATTCCTCCGCCTGCCTCAGTGACCTCCCTGAGGTCTCACAAGGGAAGAGGACATACAGCTGGGCACTGAGGAGCCCCGGGCCCCTGACTCCTCGTCCTGTGCCCGGCCCACTGACTTGGGCCTTTCTCACTTTGGAACTGTCATTTTGGTGTCCCTTTTATCCTTTGGGTCCCTAAGATTTTAAATTGCCCTCATCCCTTCTTAGTGGAAAAGAGATACTACACTTTTCCATTAAGTGATTCATATTCTTTCGATAATGAATCTTAAATGTTTGTTTTTTTCTAAAGGTCCCTTTTTCATACTGCAGGGCAGGTCTACTTGTTCTGGAGTTTGAGAGTTGACTGATCAAGTCTTCACTGGAACTTCCATCGAATGCGCAGTTTGTGGCATATATTCATCCACTCGCCCACCCATTCATCCAGTCAAACAGTGACTGTTGATGTGTCACAAACAGAAGGCTGGCCCTCAGCATGTTATAGCCCAGTGGGGAAGAAAGACCTCAGCGAGGAAGTGTATAAAGCGTGTGCGTGCCGGGCGGAGGAAGTAGGGTGCTATGGCAGACCACAGAGGAGCTCTAGCTTAGCCCTGAGGGTCACAGAGGTCTCCCTAGATAAGTAGTGTTTAAGTTGAGAGCTGACTAAGGAGTCAGGTAGGTAAATGGTAGGTTGGGTGGGGTGATGACAAGTCTGGCTAGGTCAGGAGCAAAGAGAAGAGGCAGCTTATACAAATGACCCTGAGGCAGGAGGAAGTCCAGTGTTTTGGAGGAGCTCACAAGGGCAAAGCTGGGGCAAGGGGAGAGTTGGAGGGGAATGAAAAGAGTGAATGTTGGGGTCTTCCTGGACTTCATTGTATGGACAAAGGAAAATCACTGAAGAATTTAAGCAAGGGAAAGACATGGCTCTAATTAGTTATTTCAGTGATTGTTCTGGCTATTGTATGGAGAATGGATTGGAGGTAATAAGGGTGAATATGGGGGATGGGCTCTCCTAACCTACCTTCTTAGAGTCGGAGTATTTGGCCCACAATGTTCTGATTGGCACCCTTCCTACTATATTTTTTAATGTGTCCTGCCCCTTTTATCGCTATTCCTGTAATGTTAATTTGTGCTTCTTCAGACACACACGCACTCTGAGGGAAGGGTCCACATCATTTGCATTTATGTATCCCGCATTACCTAAAACACCAATTGCTGGCATAAAAGGTGCCCAACAAATGTCTGCCAGATTTCTGAACAAATGAAGACATGCAACATAATCCCTCATTAGACACCCTTTTGAAAGAATTTCCCCCTTGAGGTTTTCCTCAAGAGAATGAGAATGGCAGGGAGGAGGAAGTAATGCAGAGAACTGAAAAAGGGGCCCGGGTTCTCATCCCACCTCTGCCTCTGAGAATTCAGTTGAACATGTGGGGCCAGGCTGCCACTTCCTGAGACCATGTCTCCAAGTGTAAGATGAAGAGGGTGGCCTGGAGAAAGCCTGTTAATCACCCGGTTTTTGAAGTTCTATGATTTAAGACACTGTAATACTGTTTAAATCAAACATAACCCTTACTATTGGCAACCCTCGGCATCTTGAGTTTGTCACAAAATGTCCTTTGGGAGAGGGATGTCAGAAAACCAGGACTGCTTTATTGTGGGGTATCGCCTTACTCCCTTCTGGTCCAGAGGGTTAGGGGAAATGAAGTAGCTGGTAGGAATGCAGAACGGTCTCAACGAGAATGTCAAAACCACTTGGAGGCAGGCATGCTGCTTCCAGAGGGGCATAGGCAGAAAGAAGAGATTCCATTACGAAGACAGAGATTTGGTTTTTGCTTTCTTTCCCTTCAAGAGAAAGAAAGGGGATAAAAGAAAAACAAGACCTGAACTTTCACATCCTGATAAGAATTTCCTGGTATTTACAACATGTAAAATAAACGCCCCCCCACCCCCCAAGAAAGACATTTTTGCTACTTGGCTGACGTGACTACTTTGGGGGAAAAATATAGTCTTTTGATTCCAATATGTAGAGCAGGAAGAACAAAAGAGCCACACAACTTTCTTTCTTTTTAAAATAATTATTTACTTCTTAAGGGAAGGAGAGAAAATTTGAGAGGAGACAGAAAGGCAACCCTGTCAAGAGTGTGAACTCAGATAAAGTTTCAGGACTGTGTGGAAAGTGCCTAGACGGGTGTGTTGTTTTTTGCCTGCTGGGACTCTAGGGCTGGGAAACTTTCTTTAAGGACTGGGATGGTTTCAGGGGAGAGAGCGAGATAACCTTTTGGGCTACTCAGGCAATTAACAAGCATAGATAGAGGCATACTGTGTGCCTTCCCAGATATCCTGGGGGAGGCAGAAATACCTTGGATCAGTCCCCACCTTCTGCCAGTTTGTATTCTGGAGAGGCAGACACCCCTGGTGGAGCAGGTAATGAGAACAGGCAAAGGAAGGTGGCATGTCACCTCGTCCTTATGATCATTATACCTCACATCTTGGAAGCCCTAACAGTTTTCATATTCATGACCCCTTGGATCTTCACTAGACTCTTACCTGAAAGAGGCTAGTGGATCAAAGGGCCCTGGAGTTAGAGTCAGGCTACTTAGACATCTGGGATTTTCCTCGTGTCAAATAGCTACAGAAGCCACTGTTTCTCCTCTATAAATGTGCTTTCCTCATCCCTGTTCTCCCTCTTCCCAGGGTTATTAAAAGAATCAAATAAAATAATGGATCAGATATTGCTCCATAAACTCTGGGAATATGAGATACCTTATACATTGTTGGATACAGATAATATATACTTTGCACATTTGGGGGTCAAGCACACTATATTCACAGTATCCAAAAGATCAGATATTTGCTCAAGGTCCCATGGCTTTCCTGTAGCAGAATCTTGGGTGTTCCTCCAGGAAGAGGTATTTGTAGTGTAATCTGTGGTTGCTTCAGCCACTGTGGGAATTCAGATGAGAAGGAAACAAGTGAGGAGTAAATTTATGACTCATCGTTCATAAATCATTAGTGTTCATGGAACTCCTCAGACAAAATGGAGAGATATTCCCAAAACCTATTCATGGTAATGGTGCTCATGCAACATTACAGAATGTTGGCAGTATGTGGTCAATGATCTAAGGAGTCATTGACCTAAGAAGTCAACGAAACCATCCCAGTCCTTTAAGAAAGCTCCCCAGCCTTGGAGTCCTAGCAGGGGAAAACCAACATGGCCATGTTAAAAAGAAAAAAATTATTCTGTTGTGTTTTATAGTTTTTTCAGATTTTCTTGTAGATCATAATATTTGATCATTTTAGAATCCTATGATACAGGGAGGAAAGGTAGTTTTATTTACCCTTGTATTTTAAATGCACGACCTCAAACCTTGGTGTGTTTAAAGAACTTGTCTTAGGTCATAATACCTGTTAAGTGGTGAGTCTAGGGTCAGACCTGAGCATTGAGACTTTAAATTCTTTCTTATCTCCACCTACTAATGCCTCCAGTTGTTTACATTAAAATTTGGGCAAATGGTTTGTTTTGCCATCATTATAGATTTCCTGTAGATTTCCAGGAAAGAAGTGAGAAGCCTTGTTCCCAGTAGTCTAATGTAGATATGAGGGGTGGGGCCCTCTGGCCTAATAGGCTGGGCCCTGGAAAGCCACTATCATGGTCTCGGGTAAGTTAGTGCCTTTGTCTTCTGGTCTGGAAGATGAAGGGGTTGGATCAGGTACATGGATAAAAGATATAATTCTAAACCTTCTGAAAGTTAACAGTATGGAGGACAGGAGTTTTTCTTCATAGCATTCTGGCTCTAGTAACCCACTTTATTTTTTAGAGTATTTAAAAATTTTCCAAGGACATACCATCTTATTTCATTCTCCCTGACAACAGTCTTTAGAGAGGTTGGCCAATGGATGATTCTTCTGGCCATTTTTGCCTTTCTTTTAAACAGGCCCCACCCAGACCCCCCTCAGGGGCCTTGCACTTGCTATTATCTCTCTGACCTGCTCCTTCTTGTTGCTGGGTCTGGCTCATATGCCACTTCCCCAGAGGGGCCTTCACACATGCTGTCAGTTAAGGCCCCTATGGCTCTATTCTTTATCACAGTGATCTATTTTATTTCCTTCAAAGGCTTTATACCTGAATTATGAATATTATTCATTTGTTTACATCATTGTCTGTATCTGCATCATGGGATGTAAACACCAGTAGAGCTTTTTCCCTTGTTCCTCATTGTATATCAAGCGCCCAGACTAGTTCTTTGCCCATAACAGGAGCTTAATATCTGTTCACTAACATAACCATCTTAGGAGAAATTTAGCCTCTTGATCAAGATTATATAGCCAATGAGTGACTGACCTAGGACTAGAGTTCAATCTCTCTGCTCCTAGTCTATTATTCATTCCATTTGATATTATGCTTCCAAAATGTATGCATATTTATACCGGGCAGTTCCTGATGACTACTGATAAGATATCGAATGATCCTGAGGCATTGATGTGAAACTGAATGTGTTTCTTAAGGGAAATGAGGAAATCCCCAAGGCTTATACCTTTCAGTTTATGATAAAAGAACTTTGTAATCTATGTACTTTGTATGTTCAACATCAATCACTGCGTATTTGTTTGACTCATTTTTAAAGGAAGCTTATTTTAGGAGCCTGTGCTATAATTTTTATTGATGAGGGTTGGATTTTAACATACATAAACCCACCATTGTGCACACACAATCACAAGAGAACATGAACCATGACATATGGCTTAGATTCCTGGTCAGACTGCAGAGGTTTTCTCTCTGACAGAAGCTCAAAGGGCTTTAGGTGTGAGCCATGAAGTTGCCAGGACCCGGCTGTTTGTTCTGAAATCAGCCTCAGAAGTTACATGACAGGTGTTTCCTTGAGGACTCCTTTCGCTCAGTCACCCACTGGGAATCTGTGAGATTGTTTATTAGAACTTGTTTTGGGAATCAGGCAAAGTTGGGCATCACCTAGATTCCCTGTTAACTCACAGTTTATTTACTGCTGTATGAAGTGAATGCTTTGAGTTTGCACTATGTTTTCTCTTCTGAGCATTAAAGAGATTCCCTCCAGAAGAAAATTGTTGAGAATGAACAAGGTTTTATTCATTGACTTTCCAGTCTCTCAACTTTCTGGTATCTTTACTCAGCCTTCCCCTTCCCTTTAGAAACCAAATATTAATCAGTCAATCATTTTAAGACCACTGCCCCATGTCCTTGTTGACTTTAGGTGTGATTCTTCCCCTCTTTTGCCCTTTATTGATGTAGGACATGCCCAGCAGCACATGGTATTTTAGATTAGGGCTCAGTATGATTTCATGAAAGGACAGGTAAGCACTGACTTTTTCTTTTGTGACTTTAGTGTCATGCCAGAGTTTTTGCCACTTTGGATTTTGTCAAAGAGTCACATCAAACAGTCACATTGTCCTATAAGCATACTGCTATAACGCTCACCCTAAATCAAAACGTTACATGTACTTTTGCAAACTAAGCAATTTTTTAGCTCTTTCCTATTCTTCATCCAGTTTCTCAAGACTTTCCTATGTTCCCCACGGGGACCATTTCCATCTGTCAGCCCCACTACTGATTTTTTAAGAGAGGTGACTCATGAGATGGGTAAAGATATGCCCATTTGCCCCACCCTTCATTTCCAGCCTCTAAGCCAACTTACTGTCTGTGACAGAGTATCACCTCTAGTCCTTGGAAAGGCAATATTTTAACAGTTCTTGGGTGATACCTTTTCCAGAGTTTTTGAAAGCTACAGAGTTGACATCCTGGATTTCCCCCATATATGTGGTTATTGACCCACATAAAGAACACGGGCATACTAGACTTTTTGGGTTGATATTGACTCCAGCCTAGATTTAGACCTAAATTCTAGCCTGCATATAAAATTGCAGCCGCACGGGTTTAGGGCTCTTTGATTTTTTTTGTTTTTGGGTTTTTTTTTAACTGCATATTTTCTATATCACACATTAATGGCATCACTGTGCACTGTTATGTGGTCATAAGCAGAAATCATTGGCCAAAACAGGGGAAAGTGTGATATGGAAATTGGAGATCTTACATTGGGACAGATAGGCCTTCATGGTAAAGACCAAGGGAAACAAACAAGATGAAGACCCCAGGTAGGACCTACGGGGAGGAGAGAGTATGCATCAGGCTCCAAGACAACCTAAACTCGGGCAAGGAGAAGCTATCCACGGGAGGAAAAAAGATTTTTGGCATCAGTCAAGTATTCCCTGAAGATTTGGGGTTTGCTACCCCCCCACACGCATGAATACCAAATTCAGTGGTGTGCAGGGTTGGAGAACCACAGGGGACCTGCGGAAGGAGGGGTTGTATTGACTTTCACTTGATTTACTCAAGCAATTGAGTTTGTCGGGGAAATGTGATCGTCTCCATCAGCTGTCATGCTGAGATGCTCCTGTCATGCTGTCAGTAGCTTTCCGTTTCTGATCCTTCTCTCAAATTCACTGTCTATTATGAGAGCAGACGAAAGATGCTTTGGGTACCAAGAAGGGAAAGCGTTTTGAGCTGTTACCTGGGAATCAGTTTACAGACTTTGAAGCCCTGTCAATTTAATCCTGATGGTGTGTAGTAATGTACAAGGGACAATAATGCTTTTGAAGGTAATTTAGATTTCTCTCCTTAGGAATGATTTTATTTATGAGGAGATGAGCATGAATAGCGCCAGGACGAGAAAGGGTGATGCTGTGTAGGCAGGCTTGTTTCCTTAGTTATGGTGATATAGCTTAATTCAATATAGTGCAGTCACAGTAATTGGAGGGATATTTCATTTATATTGCACCTGTCAGCCTGAAGTACTTCTCAGAGACTCCACAAACAGGTACTGCTTTCCCTCCCAGAAAAATTCCGCTGAGTCAAAGATGGAACCGAGACATGCCTCAGAAGCCCTGACCAAATACACAGCTGAGCGAACTATTGTGGTAGACAGCTTGAGGACAGGCACCCCTCGCTTTAGGGACAAGTGAATTAATGAAAAGATATGTAGAAGCAGGTTTTTGTTGGAAATCAGTTAAAAAAAAAAAACCAATACCTTAGTACCTTGGTACCTTAGGTGTTGGCCATTTTTAAAAAGTAGGGGGGAAATTCTTGTTTAAGAAAAGAAAAGAAATAAAAGAATAAACAAAAGGCTTCTTGTAATATGAATAAAGACCTTCTGATTTGCCTGTTGTACTCATTTGGACTTGTATACATTAGTGTTTTGGTTCCCCCCGACCCCGCCCAAGGCAGGAATAGTGCTATGCTTTAAAGATCAAGGATAAAATGCAGCCCCAGAGGGTAATTTCCCAGGTGATGTTGGGTGGAAAAAACCCGTCAGCTCACCCTTAGGAGTGTAGAATCCTAGTTTCTGGCTGGCTCCTGGGAAAGCCCATCTCGATGTTGGAGAGAAATGGTGTCAGTTCTCCTGAGCAGGTGTGGGGAAAGGCTGCTCCCTCCGGAGCCTCTTTCCCCAGCAGCAGGGTATAGAGGGAGCGGGAAGGGTGTGTCTTTGAGGCCTTATCCAGTGACTTATCTAGGGGACAGTGTGTAATTTCTGATCCACTTGCAAGTCATGTCACTGGATGGCCACTGGCTTGTTGACTATGGTCCCTTCAGTATATGAAAAACTCAGGTCATTCCTGTTTTGTCCTTTTAAAAATATTTTTAAATATTTTTAATTTTTAAATTACAGTTTACATTCGGATTTATTTTGTATTAGTTTGTATCTGATGGTTAGACAATCATATAATTTACAAAGTGTTCCCCCTGATATTTCCAGTTCCCAGCTGACAACATACATGATTATTACATTATTGGCTGTATTCCCTGTGCTGTACTTTCTATCCCTGTGACTGATTTGTAACTACCAATCTGTACTTCTCAATCCTCTCACCTTTTTAACCCAGTCCCCCAACTTCTCTCCCCTATGGGAACCATCAGTCTGTTCTCTGTATCTATGAGTCTGTTTCTGTTTTGTTTGTTTATATAGTTCTTTAGATTCCACATATAAGTGAAATCATATAGTATTTGTCTTTCTCTAACTGACTTATTTCACTTAGCATAATACCCTCAAGGTCCATCCATGCTGTCACAAACGGGAAGATTTTGTTCTTTTTAATAAGGGAGTAATATATATATATATATATGTGTGTATACACATGTACACACACACACAGCTTTTTTTATCCACTCCTCTACTGATGGGCACTTGGGTTGCTTCCATAGCTTGGCTATTGTAAATAATGCTGCAATGAACATAGGGCTGCCTATATTCTTTCAAATTACTGTTCTGGGTTTATTCAGATATATACCCAAAAGTGGAATCACTAGGTTATAAAGCAGTTCCTTTGTAATTTTTTAGGAAACTCCATACTGTTCCCCACAGTGGCTGAATCAATGTACATTCCTACTAATAGTGCATGCGAGTTCCCTATTCTCCACATCTTTAGCAGCACTTGTTTGCTGATTATTGACGATAGCCATTCTGATGGGGGTGAGGTGAGATCTGTCTCTGTGTTTTCTTGGTGAAGATCCCATTGCAGATCTGCTGGTGTAAGTTTAGGTGGCTGAAGCCGTTGTCATAGTGAGGGAGAGCAAGTGCCTAGAAGCCAGTCCTTGCTCTGAGAATATTCCATGGATCTTCAATACCTTATCTTGGCAATATTTCCATTCCCTTATGTTGTCATTTGTTCTTCTAGATATGCTTGTAAGAAGGAGCAATAATTGTTTATGGAAAAGGAAAGCACTTAGCATTAATTTAATTAGTAAAATGATCTGTTGTAAAAATAATCACTTAAATATACAAACCATTTCCCCCTCAAAGAAACTTACTTTTCCCCATGTTTTTAAAACAAATTGCCAATGAAAAAAGTCTTCTGTCTCTTGGATCTAAATGTAGTCAAGGGTGACTTTCGTCCAGTGACTGTGGCTAAGAGGACACAAGGATTATGCACGGGGCAACAGGGAGTTTGTCCCTGCTTTACCAGAAATAGCTCTGTGACCTTAGAGAAACCACTTCACTTCACTATTGCTCCACTTGGCGCTCTGTAAAATGAAGAACAAAATGGTTGTTGGGGTACTTTCTAGCTCCGAATTTGTAAGGTTCTAATAGTTAAAGCTGTGTACAATCCCTTTATCCAAATGTTTTCTTCCTGTGTGTTTCAGCAAGTACAAGCATGCTCTCTTGACTCTGACTTTATTCAGTGTATTGGAGAATGTACGAAAAATAGGATAGGGTCTAAGTGCTCCTCCGGACAGTGAGTGGGGGCCACTCAGCACTGTGTCTCCAGACTGTGTCTGTTTCACCTGAACAGCATTGGCACTGATATTCCTCTTTGGGCAGCAGTCTGTCATCTCCTGCTCCCTTCTCCTTTTTTTTCTCAGCTTCTCTGCTTAAAAAACAAAGAGAAGATTTTGTTTTCTGGTGATTCTCTGTTCTTATCTATTAACTGAGGAGAAGGAAGTGGGATGGGCACTATGCTTTGAGCAAACTAGGTCTGTTCCATCTTGCACGCATAGTAAACTCACTCCTCCCACATTCCTGAAATTTAGCAAAACCAACTCTGACACGCCTGGTTTATGTTAGTTTTATTTCAGAAAGTACTTTTCCACACTGATTCCTCCTGATAAGGCCTGTCCAGAGCTGCTTTGCTGGCCCCAGGAGAGTCAGAAGTCATTGTGTGACAACTGTGGGATCCAATTCACTGGACAAACCCAGGAATGATGTAATTTACCCAGATCTATTCTTTAAACCAAATCCCCACCCATTATGAGATTTTTCCCCCCTTCTCCTTTGAATCCTGGTAGCTGCTGCCCAGATTACAGCTCTGTGATCTCTGCAGGAAGAGCAGGCTGTGTTTTATGTGGAAGAAAGAGCCACATATCCCACTGTCAATTTTTCTTGTGATTATTTTTGCTCCAGAAAGGGGAATGTGGGTACTTTTGGCTCAGCTTAAACAAAAAAACACAACAACAATATTAATAAAGCAGAAAACTCCTCAACCAAATCCATTAGTTTGTCAACAAGTGTTGTTCTGTTCTTTCCCTTTGTCGGCCCCTTTGAAAAATAAAAAGCAAGTCTAAGGCACTGCTTCCAACTGATTGGTCCCACGTGGACTTGTGTGTACAGAGATTTTGTCTCCTGAGCAGAAGGTATTTAATCTTTTATTAATTTTCTCATTTTGATTAATCAAAGCCAAGCAGAACTTCTGATCCATGAAGCCAGTGTAGTTACACTAAGACTCTGCAAATCCACACCGAAGCTGTTTCACATAACACGGGCAACCTTGTCCCCAGGACACGTCAGATTCCACTCCACTTGCTGAGTAGCTGCCCTTGATTCATGCACAGAGGTGTGGGTCATGACCTCGCAGCACTGGCTGCTCATCTGAATCACCGGGGGAGTGTTTAAGAACTTGGATGCCTGCCTCTGATCCCCCAAGTTTCTGTTTAGTTGGTGTGGGGGTGCTGGCTGGGCACTGGCGTTTTTAAGAGTTGCGCAGCCCAAGTTGAGAACTGCTGTCCTAGGGGCTTCTAAATCACTTGGCCAGAGCTTCTTGCATAAGAGAAGTTAATGATTTGTTTGATGAGATAAAATGTACATCCCTAAAAGACACTACTCTAAAGAAATGTGAAACTTTGGTATACTCTAAGAGCATTCGTTTCTTCAAATGCATTTACGTTTTCCATACTGGATTCATTCAGGGATATTGATTGAGCGCCTAGTATGGGCCAAGCACAGTTGCGAGCCTTGAGGGTGGAAAGCGGGCAGAACTTACAAAAGTTCACAGACGGCTGAGGCACGTGGGATAGGGAGACTTGGGGACCTGGGTGCCCTGCAAGTGGGCCTGGAAGGATTGGTGGAAAGAACAAGTTTGGGAGGGGGCCTTTCTTGGGACTAGAAAGTATATGGGAGAGTTAGCCATCAGTCATCATAGCGCTGAGAAGCTTTGGATTTTCCCAAAGTGCCTTGTCTGTGCCCTTGCTCTTTCCTAAGTTTCCCAATAGAAAGTACATGAGTTTTGGTTAAAATACATAGATTATGAACCTTCAGGTCCCTCAAAGAGGACCTCAGACATGCACTTTTGAGTAAACATTTTTTCTATTAATTCATGGCATCAGGGTGAGGCATTCTAGAACAGCGGTTTTGGTCAGGGGATGATTTTGCCCCTCCCTGCAGGGGATATTGGATTATGTCTGGAGCCTTTTTTTTTTTTTTTTTTTTTGGTTCTTACAACTGGGTGGGAAGTACTTCTGGCTGGCATCTAATGCGTAGAGGCTAGGGATGCTGCTACACAACCTACAATACACAGGTCAGCCCCTACAACAAAGAAAGATCCAGTTTCAAATATTAGAGAGGTGGTGGCTGAGAAACACTGCTCCAGAGGTCAGAAAGAGAGATGGAAGAAAGGCTTCATTCGGGGCATTCCTCTTACTGTAATGCCTGCTACTGTATGAATGCCTCTCATCACTCACCAAACACACATACACACACGCACACTCCCGCACACCTGTACATACTTGCACCAATAAAACATGCAAATTGGTGCTTTCTGGTCCCCTGACCAACCGCAAGGGAGACGTCATCTTCCAGGGGGGTGGGTATATTCAGGGTCTCTACACCTCCCTCAAACCACACTCTTTCCCTGAGCTTTCAATGCTTTGGAGAAATTCCCATGCAGAGGAAGGATTGCCCCGAGGTTGCCTGTGCAATTTCCTGCTCAGTTTTAATAGCAGCTGGGCCTCTCTCCCTGTTTAATTCTGAAACTGAAAAGTTGATTTTTCCCTCTTGGGGACAAGAAAGCAAAAAAAAAAAAACCCTCCTCTTTTGATGTTTAGAATTTCTAAATAAAATTTTGGCTCAAGTTTTGAAAAGCACAGGGTGATTTCAGCTGAGGTAGGCTGGTCAGTTGCCCTAACGTGGTGCCTGAGAGTAAGCAGGAAGCCGTTCACATTGCTGCTTCCTCTTCTGCCGGTGGACAGGGTGCTGGTTTGGAGCCAGAAGCCTACATTTGAATCCTAGCTCTGACTTTCTTAACCATGCAATTTTGGGCAAATCATTTCATCTTTCTCTGCCTGTGCTCTGTCTTCTGTAATCTGGAAACATACTGCTCATCTGGGGCCTGGGTGAGCATTAGATTTCATATGTATAAAGTGCCTGATAGGTAGTAGGTGCTTAACAAATGGTAGCTTTTATGCTGTCATCTGAAAATGGAGAGGACAGGACTGGGGGATCCCCGACATCCCATGCAACTCCAACATTCATAGACATTGTCATGTTGGGAAATAGGGAGGCTTGGCTTGCATTAAAAAATAAGGAGAAAGGGTTTTGTATTTGTGCCCAAGAGAAAATATCAATGTCTGCATATGTCCCAGACAATTTTTAAGTCACATCAATTTCCCCATGACTGGAAGGAATAGCAAGAGCCAGGGAGCCAGGCAGAAGTGTCTGGTATCTGGCTAGGAGATAAAGTCAGAGTTGTACCTGAGCCCACCTCCCCGGGAGCAAGCAGCGTGGCCGACTTGCTCTCTGAGCCTTCTCAGTAGAGCCAGCACAGGGACAGCTGCCAGTGACTGATGGCATGTGGACCTCCACATTGCCCACCACCACCTGGACTACCTGAACCTGTTGCCTACATTCCTCCTTGCTTCTCCCTGTCAACCTGGCACCAGGACGTGTTCATTGCCTTTTACCTGATCACTCCCCCCAGCCTTGCCTTGCCTCCCCTCTGCACACCACACCTACAAAGTAGGAATATCCTTTTTGATGTTGGCTGATGTTAGAAGTTCGCCTCCCACTTTTCTTTTCTCCTTCCAAAGGGGAAGAGCCTGAATGCCACACACAGCGTTATCTTGCTCTGACTTTGAAGAGGAATTTCTCCCCTTAGGGCTCTATTCCTGGTGCAGCATAATCTAAGGGGGAAAAAAAAAGTTTATCCAAAGGAAGCCAAATCAGCCAAGAGTTATTCAGAGTGTCTGACTGCCTGTTATATTTAGTAACTACATGGAGGCGAGCTTGAAGAATGCTCAGAGCCTTCCAACGAGTGGTCCTCTTTGATTCCTTGTGATTATTTTGGGTGGCCAGATGAAGAAAGTGCCCCTTAGCCTTGCGTTACTTACCTGACTATTGCTATTTGGGTGTGCAGGGATAGGCGATAAAGGAGAAATGCAGCTACAGACTATCCCAACCATCAAATTAAAGACTGGGACTTTAAAATTACTTAGTGTCCAAACTTCCCTCTTTTGCTGTAGGGTGTATTCAGCCTGACCTCACTTGCACCTCTGAACTTCAGTTTTATTATCTATAAAATGAGGCACCTGGGCCTGATTGATGCTCTAAACCCTGGCTGCACGTTAGGGTCATAAGGGGAGATTCACATAGAGATGTTGTGGCTCCATGACCAGAGATTATACACACTGGCGTGGGCATTTTGTCAGCGCCCCTCCTCAATGATTAGAGTCTGTAGCTACTCTTGACAGCCCCTGGGCCAGATCAGTGCTTCTCAGAGTGCAGGCCTTGGACCTGCAGCGGCAGCGGCGGGAACTTGTTAGAAAAGCAGATTCTCGGACCCCGCCCTAGACCCACTCACAGTGAGGTTTGGGACCAGTCATGTGCTCTGACCGGCTCCCCAGGTAGTTCTATGCAAGAAAAAGTTTTCAAAGGAGAAGACTGGACAACTTTTTAAGGGTTCCTACTAGGTTTCGTAATCTATAATCCTATAAACAGCCTAGATAGGCTGCAAGACTAAGCGAAAGCCACATAGCTGGCTAAATAGGTGGTGAAACCCTTACCGGAATGTAGGTCTTTGAAATCTGTTTAGAGCTCATTTAATTATCCGATTAAGAAGATGTTTAGGATTTATGGCATGTTCTTCTCTCCGTGTCTCTGTCTCCCTGGGTTTAGCTTGTTGTGGGCCACAAGATTGTAGAGGAAATGTTACTTTTGGTTCATGGTGTACCTGCAGTGCAGGATATGTTGTGAAGAGAAATTATTTTTTTAATTCTTAGCCATGTGGCAAGGGATGAATTATCTGTGAATTCCTGGCCACTTTATTGGTTTCTGTTAGTACTATGACTGAGCAGTTTTTGTTGAAATTGGTTGGCAGGTAAATATCAAGTTTGCAGGTAAGTCACAGCTTGTTGAGTGTGAAGAAGGGGGTGGGTAAGGCCAGCACCTTTCTTCCAGGGCACAACTGTAATTTTCTCAGCACTTCGTGACAATTACCTAGCATAGCAGTCCTTGTATTGCATTTTGTAAAGTTAATTCACTGTCCGTAGTGGTTGCAGCAGTTTTAAAAAGACCCTTCTTTCTCAGGGTCTAGGGTGAATTTTAGGGGTGAATTTAGGATGCATTAAGAAATAATTTTAGCCTGTTGTTTGAAAGATTAATGTAGAGGTTGCTCTCAGGATTCAACCGGGACTAGCACCTTGGCCTCCTACCATACAGGCCGAGGAGTCAGGAAGAACTGAGGGGACTTCCTGGAAGATTTGAACCTGCACACAACTGGGGAGAGGACTGAAGGCCTTGAGATCAGAGGCCATAGGCTAACAGGGCTGGTGGGAAGAGCCTTAGAGATTTTCCAGGCCCACTCTCACTTTATAGAAGGGGACACTGAAACTGCTGGCGGTCACTGGTCCTGAAATAGATGCCAGTCTCTCTGATGACATTCATACCCAGCACTCCCTCTGTCTAGCACACCACATCACTTTTTAGTCACCAAGATAAATCCTTGGAAGACGTTCTGGTCCTCTTCCCTTCACATGGCACCTCAAGCCATTATTTTTGAGCAGGTGTTGAGATGGGACGCGGCTTGCGATCCTGCTCCCATTTTTTTTAGAAGTATAGCACAGGAGACAAAACGTCTCTTAGGATCTGAGATTTACATGTTGCGATTCTTCCCTGGTTGTAAAATAAGGAAATGTAGATGGACACAAGATCTTCTAACTGATATCAAAGGCAGGGCTCAGATCCAGCAGAGGATTATGGCTTTCCCCGATTTGGCTGAAGCACTACCACCTGGTTTCAAGAAAAATAGGATTGCCATGCTGCCGAAAAGCGAGACACTAGCATGCCATTGATCTGGAGCACAGAGTAGTGTTGTCTTATCAGGTGGTGTGGTTGTGAATAGCTTTGCTGATGGCCACAGCATTTATTGCTATGTTAGAAACCTTCTAATAGTCCCATTGCTGTTTCCCACTCAATTCTTTCTCCATTCTTAGAATACCATGACTTGTTAAAGTGCCCCCCAAAATTGTGATTATTGCTAAAAGAACACATGTGGTCTCTTAGTTCATCAGTCTTAGATTCCTCTTGGATCCCGAAGATGTCAATGACCCCAGAAGGTCCACTTTTCATGCACTGCTACTCGGGGCACTTCAAACCAAGTCTTCTTCCTCACAGCCTGGCCAGAGTTCCTTGTATTTATTATAGATTTCATTAGAAGTTCAGTGGGGGTGGTGGAACTTTTAAAGAGGCAGGGGACTAAGAGTGGCAGGGGAAATTGTTTTCCCTATCTGTGTCGCAGTCTGCCCACCTACAGATTCTGGGATTTCTGAATTTGTTCATTGGTTACGTTCGCGGGTGAGATTATCTGATGAAAACCTGAAGTGCAATTTTGACGTGGAAGAGCAGGCCTATTTTTAAAAGCCCGAGATGAAAACGTCAGTATTTCATGCTGACCCCACATTTTGAAAGACTGAAATCATTCCTTGGAAATCACCAAATCTATATATAAACATACACATACGTACACATGCCCTTGCCTCGTTAAGTAGAGCTCTCTGAGCATACTCTCTTATCTTTCTAGTTATTAGTAACAGGGAGAGATCATCCAGGACTTAAAGATGAGTAGCAGTTTGTTCCTATAAGCAATGTCCCTAGACTATGTTTTGCATTGGTTCCTGTGCTGTGTTTTTATATGTTTCAGTTTTCTTTCTCACTGTCAGGATGCTAGCCTTTCTTCTTGCTGCTATTAATAAACAGTTTTCCCATCAACCAAGCTTCCAGTTTGTGCTTCTGATCTGCCATGGGTGGGGAACAACCTAAGCTGGCTGGTGCAGCTGTGCTAAGCAAACGGAGTTCTTTCTCTTCCCTGGATCGTCCTGTTCACTCAGCTTGGGAGAACTCGCTTAGGGACTCTTTGTAAAATGAACATCAATATTTTATGCACTTATTTTCCCAGAGGATTGCGCTCCCTCCTGGGACCACAGAGGAAACGGGAAGAACCGTCTGTGTGATGCCGTTAAATGAAGTTTTAGGGTTGGAAGGGCTCATGGGTGCCATGCAGGGGGAGGCCTGGGGATAATCTAGGCCTGTGCCTGCCCAGCCCCAACTGCATGTGCATTAGGGTGACCTGGGGACATATAAAACACCGAAGCCTGTTTCCTACCTGAAGGGATTCTGATCTGGTCTGGGATCCCAGGATCTGTATTTTTTAAAAGCTCTTCATGTGATTCTAACTGCAGCAGGAGTTGAGAACCAGGGATTTCATGCTATCCTCTCATATTACAGATGGAGAATATTAAGGCCTGGGGAGGGGAAGTGACAGACAAGATAGCATTGTCTCTGCTGATAGTCAGCCAATGGTCACACGGATGGCAGAAAGCCGTTATGATCATCTTCTTCAAATGTAATCTTTCCTTGTCCAAACAGCTCTTACTCCTTCAGCTTTTCCTCAAGTGACCTTGATTCTAGGATTTGTGCCCCCATTCCACCCCCACTCGACGCATCATTTTCATAAACTGTTGGATGCTCTACAGTGACAAAATAATAATTTCCTCCATCTTTCTCTTTTTCTCCTCCCCTGTCTTTTTCTTCTGGACTTTCTTCTACTTGAAAGGGGGGTAAATGAGGTCTCAGGAATGCACTTGCTCAATGTTGTTGCTGGGACTCTATCTGCTGGTGATACATTAATTGGCTGGGGCACTGCACCTTAACAAACAGGTTATAGGCAGATCCTGGTTTGTGTTAATGTTTAACCAGAGATGCTCAGCAGTGGTCTCATTTGTGGCCTAAATATAAAGAGAGAAATGTGGTTGACTTTATTTTTATAGATGTTTTCTTACTTTTTAGTGTTGACATATTGGTTTCAATGCCATATGTCAGCGTATTTGCTATGAGTTGTCTCACATATGTTGAAACTTTTGGATAATAGCATTTACTGTAGAAGTTCTAACTCCTAAGCCTCAATTTATCCATGTTCATATTTGTGTTTCCCCACATGCATATATAACTGTATATGGTATAACTTCCACTCTGTCTTTAAAGTCAGGGAATGAGATCCATTTTTCAGTAATCTCAGGGATGTCATGACTCATTCCCTGTTACCTGGAGGAGAAGCCCCAGGCCACTGTCCTGTCCCCACCCATGATGTGGCTTCCTCTATGACCTCCCTATCCAGGCTGAGTAACAGAGTCAGGCTCGGGATCTCCCAGCATTCTCTTGGCAAAAAGTACAGCACTACTTGTGACTAACTCCCAGCTGCAAAGCCACACCCTGTTCTTCCTTTGAACCCAGAACCCTGGGGGTTGGAGCAGACAGAAGACAAATGAGAAAAAGAGTGTGTGCCCCCCAAGTGCTCTGGAGAGACAGCTAAATTAGTACGACAGCCAGAGATGTTTCCCTTTTTAAATTGACAACACAGCATATTTTACCCACAATTCTACTTCTGCATGGGGTTCCCATACTCTCCTTCTCTTTCGTGTCTCCCTACCCCATCCCACCCCAAGTCAGGAGCCACTGGTTTCTGGAATCCTTCTAACTGTGAGGTCCCAGAGTTTTTCCTCCTCTGAGTCCACAACGCGGAAGGGTTGGGTGAGTGTGCCTCCTCCTGGAACTCGTCTCTGGTGAGCCCGTCTGAGACATTCGCATCTTGCCTAAGATCTGTCATGTGATCATTCACATGTATGGTTTTCTGCTAAAAGATTATAGGACCCATACATGACCTAAAAGCTGTGGACCGCCCTTTTTCTTTCCAGGAAAAATACACATAGGCACAAAATGTTTTATGTAATATCAAGAGATTCATGGGCCAGACTCATAGAAGGTCCATTAACCACAAGATAAGAACTCTTGTGGGAGGGGGACATGGATGGTATGTTATCCTCTCCAAATATGTCACAATGGTGAAAACATAATGACTTTTAAGACATATCTTTGAAATTAAAGAAAAGGAATAGCGCTCAAAATCATAAAACCCAAGGATCTCATAGATCATTTAGTACAATCCATTCATGTAATAGACAGGAAACCTGCTCCCCAGAGAGGGGCGGTGCCTCCCTGAGGCCACATTGAGGTTAATTACAGAAATGGGACTGAACTGGGATCCCTGTCCCAAAGTTCTCTTTCTGTCAGTACAATAAAATGTCTTCTTGGAAAGTGAGGATGACTTTTCTAGCTGCTGCTTGGATTTTTGTTCACTCCGAGGTATAGGGAGGCAGCCACGAATAAAACTCACATACCCTGAGGTTAAGAAGAAAGAAAAACAATAGCTGAATCTAAAATATCACTTCCTCTTTCAGAGAAAATACGTCATTTTTCAGGCATCAGGGGCTTACAACAAAGGTGCCTGTGGGTTATTGGGAAACCTCCAGTCTTCTTTGATGAGGTGCATCTTTACGAGGACAGCATGAAAGTCCATACCCCAGGCTGAATTTAACACATGCCCTGGGAACGGAGGTTACCACTTCTTTCCCAGCTCTTCTCTGTCTGAAGCATTTGGGAGACCAAAATAACTCTCCCTTATCTCCTTTTTGAGAGCGTGAGATCTGAGCAATCAGTATCTGGAGATAGGTTTAATTCATCCAAAGTCAACCTCAGACTTAGCTGGAAGTCACCTCGCCTCAATTGTGCACACAGACCTCCCTTGGCAGGTGATGCTGAGTCTCTGCTGGATTTTCCCCATCCTCTGGTTCCTCAGTCAGTTAACTGATCAGGTGCATATGTCTTGAAAATACCATAGACAAGGTGGCTGTAGGTGTTATTTCTCCTAGTTCTGGAAGCTGGAAGTCTGGCATCAGGGTTCCAGAATGGTCAGGTTCTAGGAGGGTCCTCTTCCCGGTTGTACACTGTCATATCCTCACGTGGCATAGCGGGGCAAGAAAGCTCTCTTATAGGGACCCTAACTACCTCCCAAAGGCCCCGCCTTTTAATACCATCACTTGAGGGTCAGGGATTTGGACATATGAATTTTCAGGGGACGCAAACATTCAGTCCATTACAGTATGCTCATTGGGCTACAACTGCATATTTGCCACTGTGCTACGCACGGTGGACCAAGTCGAGGCTGCCAAGAGGCTTCTGTGTATTGGAAAAGAAAAACCAAAACCTGATGATGTGTATTAACATGATTGTTTTTATCATTCCTATCAAAATGTGTTCCCCAGAAAAGCTTAAATAACCAAATGCAAAATATGAAGGGTTCAGGCCCATTGTGTGAGAGTCACTAGGTATGAAGCAAAGAAAGTGTGACAGGGCCTTTGCACAGGTGGTTCCCTCTTCCTGAGATTCTTCTGCTCCCTCCTTTGGCCTCCTGCCCATGTCTCCCACCTAAGCCTCCCTGTGTCTGATGTCAGCTTAAACAGCGGTTTCTCAGGGAAGCCTGTCCTAACTACAGGCCCTGCAGCCACCTGAAATCACAGAAATTCAGGCACTTACAGAAACACATTTCCTACTGGCTCAGGTGCATCTCATTTTCACCCTTCCACACACGCATGTGCTTGTGCAGTGCTGTCACTTTATCTCCAGGTGTGAGCTGGGTGTAGAGAACCCACCAGGATGGCTGTCGTATCCTGAGCAGAGTGATAGCCCAGGAGAGCTGTGATAACCCTGGGCCGGAAATGGGAGGAATGGCTTCCCAGAATATGTGCGTTTGTAGAAATCATAAGAAAGCTGTGTTGGAGGACTACTAGAGGTTAAGGGATATAGCCAGCCTGGGGGGACACGGCAAGGAGGAGGCATGGAGAATCACACTTCTGGTCCCCGTCACCTCGCTCCCTGTGTAGTCCTAATGGTGCCCGCCGCTCCTTGGCTGAAGTCATAAGGAGAAGTAACCTGAACTTTCAGCCCGTAGAGGGCTGCATCCCTAGTGAAGAGCCGAGTGAGACCTGGAGAGGCACATGCAAGATGTCCGGCCCAGTGGGCAGGTTACCCCAATTTTCTTTCCTTTCAGCTCCTTTTTAGGTCAATCCCTTAGAAACAAGGGAAGGCTGTCCACAGCTGACGAATCATTCCCTACCACAGTTTCTATTTACTCTCCTTTGACCGCTGGCACCTTAGGCACCAGGTATGTCAGGTCCAGGGGACATGTTCCAGCAGCAGGGAGATGGTCAAGACTCAGGCTGTTTGTTCTCAGTAGCTCCCCTCGCCTGAGGGAAGTGAGGGCTAATCGTTCACCAAGCGGTTCCTGTTACTTTCTTAGCCCAACAAAAAACAGCCTGCATAGGGAGTCATTTCCTTTTGATGTTTGGGGAAAGTGATGCTGCTGTTGTTTAATTTACATTTTGTTGTGAGGGCAGGGAGTTCTTTAAAAGTAGCAATGGTTTATGCTGGGATCCTGCTTACAATTCTGTAAGGATTTCCATGTCCATTTTATGATTTGATCTTCACAACAGCCCCTAGAGATGATAGGCATTGATAGAACAATCAAAATGCAAATAGAGCAGAAGCTTTCAGTTTATATGTCAATATATGGGCACATAATGTTTGACAAAGGAGCCAAAAACACAATGGAGGAAAGAAAACCTCTTTAATAAATTTTGCTGGGAAGACTGGAAGGCCACATGCAACAGAATGGCTGGACCGCTGTTTGTCACCATACACAAAAATTAACTGAAAACGGATCAAAAACAAATATAAGACCTGAAACAATAACCTACATAGAAGAAAACGTAGGTGCTGAACTTGTGGACCTTGGTCTTAGAGAAGATTTTATTAATTTGACCTCAAAGGCAAGGGAAGTAAAAGCAAAAAACATGAATGGGATTGTATCAAACTGAAAAGTTTCTGCACAGCAAAAGAAACTGACAACAAAACAAAAAGGCAAACACTGAAATGGGAGAAGATATTTGCAAACAACATCTCCTGTAAGAGGTTAATATCCAAAATATATAAAATGAATTCACACAACTCAACAACAACAAGAAAAGCAAACAATCCAATTGAAAAATGAGTAGAGGACCTGAACAAACACTTGCTTCTCATGAAGACATACAGGTGGCCAACAGATGCATGAAAAGATGCTCAACTTCACTGGCTGTTAGGAAAATGCAAATCAAACCTACAATGAGATACCACCTCACACCCACTAGACTGGTAATAACAAGTGTTGGAGAGGTTGGAGAGGAAAAGGAATCTGCATCCACTCAAAAAATTGAGAGTAGAGTTACTATGCGACCCAGCAACTGGGGCCTATACCCAAAAAATTGAAAAACATGTATTTGTAAAGATATATGTACTATAATTTTCATTTAGCGTTATTAATGATGGCCAAGATAGGGAAACAACCTAAATGTCCTTCAGTAGATGATTGGATAGAGAAATGTCCTTCCTATAGATGATTGGATAAAGAAGACATGGTACAAATATGCAAAGGCATACTCCTCAGTCATAAGAAAGATGAAATACTGCCATTTGTAACAATGTGGATGGATCTTGAGAAAATCATGATAAGTGAAATAAGTCAGGTGGAAAAAGTCAAGAGCCATATGATTTCACTCATATGTGGGAAAACTGAAGCAACAAGTGAACAGCACCTCTAGCGTTAAAGCAATGGGAGCCATTAAAGGGTTAAGTAGGGACGTGACAATGTTAGATTTGCTTGTAAAGGGATCCTTTAGGAAGCTCTATGGAGAAGGGATGGAAGGAAGACAGAGATATATTATGAGGGCATTGTGGTAGTTTGGGTGAAGGATGGAGATGGGAGATAGAAAGAAAATATGAGGAAAGTTTGGGAGTGGTTTTCAAGGCAGAAGAAAAGAACCTCTCAACAGGCAAGCACCAGCATTTAGGAATTTGTTCAATTGAAATATGATGTGAGTCCTAGAACTGCACTGCCAGCTCAGCAGTAGAAGTCTTTGTTACCAGTGAGGGGTGGTTTGTGTGTGTGCATGCATGTGTGTGTAGCCTGTGTGTCTCAACACTAGGACCATCTGCGTTCCAGTGGTCCTGAAGGTTTGAGTATATTCTATATTTTCTTTTAAGCCAAATACAATGCTTGATTATTGAGCTTGCTAACTAAAAGGAATGAAATGTGGGGAAGGGGGGTCATTTACACACACTTTTTAATCATTCTTTTGTCTTTTATTCAGTTTACACAGAATCCGAAAGGAACATTTCCCACAGTGTGATTGTTAAACTGTTACCTTTCTAGGCAAACTATAGAATCATTAATGCATTCTATTAATGTACAGAATCAATATAAAGCCTGCACTGGAAACAGTCCATTTCATGTCCCACAGAGAATATGCATTTCTCAGCCCTTCAGTCCAGTCTGGGTTAAAGGAACTAGGCAGTGACTAGGTGAACTCAGACCAAGGGAAGCTCCTCTGCCCACCTGGCACTTGGCTCCTCACTTCCTCAGCTCAGCCAGGCAGGAGGATTGGCACACGCCACCCTCCAGTGAGTTCCCGTTTTAAGGTTTAGACCAGGGCAGGCGCTTCCATCGTATTTCCCTATTGGTGTCACTGGCTCTGCATATTGTGCTGCGGCAGAGACAGCCACTCTTCCATGGACTCGGACTTTCTCTGTGCTAGTTTCGGCTTCCCTTTCTTGGTCTGGTTTCATGGGAGAGGGACATTTAGCTTCTGGTTTGTAGATAAGGAGGTTGCTTCTTGGCAGAAGTCTTTGTGCATAAGACTTTTGTTCCAGGAATTAGTGACGGAGAATCTACTAAATATTTGTCAAGGTACAGGATTGGGATCTTGAGTTTTACAAAAGCATTCGACTATACACAACCAAAGAGCAATGGAAATCTTTGCTTATTTGATCTCTCCCCACAGGGATTCTCTCTTGCCTCTCCTCTGCTTATCAATACCCTATTTATTCTTCAAGAAAAGAGTCTCCTCCTCTGAAAAATCATTCCAGGCTTCCCAGATTCCAACTGTCTCTTCTTTCTTCAACATTTATCTTAACCCCATTTATCTGTTCACTGTGCCACCTTATGTGATTGTTGCTGTGCACAAATCATAACCAAATCTCCTACAGGGGAAGGAAATGTCTACGTGTGATTTTGGCCCACAGAATCTAACCAGGATGGCTTATCCAGAACAATGACTCATTATTATTTAATAGTTAGGTCAAGCTCTGTTGACTTTCTAAACTATTTCCAGTCCTAGCACTTCTCCTTTTTGGTGCCAGGGTTTTCGTTTCTTGATTATAGGGTGTTCAGACAGTAATTCCCCAACCCTCTAATAGCCTAACTTTTTTTCAGTAAAAGGCAGCCACATTCCTCTGGATCAGAGGAGACCTGTGTAGGTGTTTCTGTGGGTCTGCTGGGTCAGAGGGTGCTTCAGTAGGGACCAGAGAGTATTCTTCCACAGCACAGAGTTCCCTGAGGAGTTGCAGTGAAGACCAGAACATCGGGGAGGTTCTCAGGAGAGAACACACCACGGAAGGTCAGGGTTGATATTTGCTTGCAGGGATTGAGGGTAAGGGACATCATCAGGAACCAGGAGTAGTGCCTTTGGTCTTCTGAAAATGTTGCCTTGTTATATAGCAGACCAGGAAACTATGTTAGCAGTCATATCATTAACGTTGAAAATGCTATTCCTCTGTATAGAAAGACATGGAGTTCTGTCCTGTGAAGGCCCAGGCCCTTGACACGGCTGCTCTAGGGTAGGGAGTAAAATGCCTCTTCAGGACTGAGCAGCCGGTGCCCCAGTGGAACACTAGTGACTTGAGTTACTTCGGAGCTAAATATAGAAGGCGCGCTCACGTTTGCGGGATTGCATCTGCTCCAGGCGGAATGTGCTCCTTGGAGCGCAGGGCTTCTTAGGTTGGTTCTGCAGATGCTGCTTACAGACTCATGCTTTCTTTCCCTTTCCCCCATTCTCTTTGCTTTCAAGTCCTTTTTCTTTTCCTCTTTTGACCTTCTGATTCCTGCCTCTCCCCACACATGGAGGAGGTCTCCCTTTCTTCAAGGGTGAAAGCAAGGAGTTGGACAACTTTTTGTGAACATTCTTAAGTTCTCCTTACTTCTCCTTCTTCCTTCTGCTTTAACCTTTCCTCCTTAATGCTTTCTGTTCTATTCTTTACAGCCCTTTTACTTTTCTCTGTAACTCCTTCACTCTAACCACGTCTAAACAGAGTATATTCGTTGAAAGAAACCTCCTCATAGCCTAGGTATGAGTTAATGTTTTCAGGGAGAAAACTCTTCACAGATGTAGACAATTATACCCCTTTTCATTAAGTAGTGATGTCTTCTCATGGTTTGCTGGAAAATAACACGGAAGGATGTAGAAAAATGTCATCATGTTACCAGAATTTTTTCCCCTCCGTTTCCTTTTCCATGATCCACTTTGACTAATCAGTTACTCAGGAAAAGAATAGAGATAGAATCTGGGATAAGTAGATTGTCTTCAGCCATTTGTACCTCTGGGCAACCAGGTGCCTAGATATGTGCCATTTTGAAAAAATATGGGCACTTGAAACTAAGAAAATGGACCAAGATGCTATAGAATTGAATGGATAAACCTCATATGTCTTAAAATGAAGGGGATATATATATATTTTTTATATTTATATTTATATATATTTATACATTTATTTGTGTGAGTCCAGTAGGCAATTACTTGGGCCATAGGATAATACCAAGCTAAAATGTTCTGAAATGCTTATTATGAGATATTGTACTTTGCCTCAAATCAGGTGTAGCTCATTTCAAGGAGCGCGTATTTTCCTAAAAGATGTATACAATGAAGTTTGTAAATTGAACTATACAGTCAGTGGAGAACCTGGGGAAGAACATTCTGGCAGAAAATTACATGTAAAATGGGGTAAGAATGCTGTTTAAAAGCAATCCTGTAGCAAACTTATTTCGTGAGGACTGGGTTTTATGCCCAAAATTTTTCCCTCTTTTAATGGGTACTTAAAAAAAATAATGTTTTTACTAATGGATCTCAAAGTATTTTTGTAACTCTCATGGTCTGTGAGAGATTCTGAAGTTCTGTCCAATGTATGGAAAGCAAAAGCCCATAAATGTGATTCAGCCTGCCCCAAGTACACAAAGGCAGAGCCTGAGTGTAATAAGAAGGGACCTTGAGGGTCATTAAATCCATTCCTTTTCTTTTTAAATGAAAAAAACAAAACTGAGCTAAACATGGAGTAGTAGTGATCTCTGACTTAGTAAGCATCATCCTTACATTCTCATGGCAGTCTTATTATGGGATATACTTATAGAAACCTGAGCCTCCTCAGGCTGTGTCACTTATCAGTCTGCACGAGTTGCTTCTCCTGGGAAGACATAGTGAGACATCACTAATGATTGGAAATCCCTTCGAGGGCCTTTGGCACATGGCTACTCTGGAATCCTGGCCTCCCCTGGAGGAAGTGCGGTGTGGGCTTTAGCTCCTGGACTGGGTATTCTCCCAAAACATCAGCTGTTTGCAGTCCCCACACTCTGCCCACAGAACTAAAGTTTGAGGGCAGCTGATAGGAGTAATTTTCCCTCTCCAGGGACTGTAACATATTAGAGACTTTGAAGGTGAAAATCCCTCAAGACTTCAAGTAATGAAATAATAAATGAATGGAAGTATTTTCAGTATACAAAAGTTGACATTGGAAACTTGGGTGAAGGAGCCTGCCTGTTCAGGGCCTCCCAGGCATGTGCCTGAGGGGTTGACTTGCTCTGTGTGTCTAACAGCTGTCAGACACTCATGGGGATGGCTGTGTCCATGCATGTGCACGTGTGTGAGTGTAGGGGTATATGTCTGCATGCACACCTCCTCCCTCTTCACCTCTCACAGCCTACCAATTTCTTGCACAAATCCTATCCACTTCCTAAAGCTATTTTGGACTTCTACAGAGGTGCCCTGGCTGTGGACAACTCTTCTCTTTAACTTTTATTATGTTCTGTTGGCTTTATAGCTTAGTATGTATTTACATAGTCCGTTGAACCGTTCTTTCTTTATTCCAGGCATTCACTTTTCCTTCCGAGCCAGATTGCCTATTCCATGATCATATGAGCTGTCTTCTTTACTTCTCCATAGCCTCAGCAAGGCCATGGGCTCAGCTCCGCAATTGTAGTGTTAAAGCGTCTTGGGTTTGGGTATCCAAAAGAGATTGGTTGGCCCAACTTGTTCTTTCAACAAATGAGTTAAATGAGCACTTGCTGCACTTGTCAAGGGCAACCAGATAAGGCAGTGACAGGGCTGGGAGGGGAACCAGCTCACCCAGCCTCAATCCTCTGCACTAAAATGCAAGTGTCTGAACTAGGTGCCAGGGCAAAGGGCTGGCAGGTGCCGTCTGCTCAGCCTGAAAGTATACTGGTCAGTCTTGAAGCCATGCCTTAGACCTTCTCTTTCCCTTTGCCCTTGTTACACAGTTTTTAACATTTCCACGATTCTACAGTGTCATATCTGTCTACACATCCATGTGTACAGAATGTTAAATGAGGGGAATCCACATTAGGGAACTGAGAAGAAAATTTTTAATGTGAAAAGAGAACTGATTTACCTGTGAGAAAAGCAAAAGAACTTCATTTATTTAAAAAAAAATTTTTTTCTTAGGGGTAACTTTCCAACACTGCTTTTGTGTTTTCTCAGAGCCTATGAATCTGTCTTCTGCCACCAGCATACTCTAGTGGAAATTATCGCAAGAGCTTGTCCCTTGCTAATTAATGGATTATGTTTCAGTCTTCCATGTCTTCTTCGACTTTCAGGGAAAAGTTAACTCTAAGTCCTCTCTGTTTCTCCCTCTGTATCTGTCTTTTTCTGTGTGTGTGTGTGTGTGTGTGTGTGTGTGTGTCAGCATCTTTCTCTCTGATCACAAAGATCTCTCTATATCTATCTAAAGATATTCATGTCCCACTTTGCTTGGATTTTCTCACTTATGCAACTACTAGTAACACCCAAGCTTTAAAAATGCTGAAAACAAGCCTGCATCTTCTTACTGAGTTTCTTTTTTCTACTGTAAGATCTATGCTCATAATAGGAAGCTTCTTTTTCTGGTAGTGGTACTTTAATGCCACATTGGGAAGACTCAGTTTGCCTCCTCCTCACCACCTTAGCCATGTCTTCCCATTTTCTTGTGTCTAACTGCTACCTGCAGCTTCATCCAACCTAGACTTACAGCTTCCACCTTGGGATTCCGTGATCTGTCACCGTAAACCATAGGCTGCCAGTACTGAACTGGGCACCCAAGTGCTTCAGGTGTGTTAGTTGTCACTTCCTAACTACACGTGTGCTCTGTAAGGCAAGATTAGGAATCGTATATTTCTTCTCTGACAACCATTTTGCATAGCATGATCTTGGCAATATAATGTGAGTTGAGACTGATTGAGGCTCAATGTGCAAGGAACAGTATATATTAAAACCATATTTTATAGCTTGTACATATCTTTTTTTCCTTGATTATATATTTACATCATAGATCTAAAGTTTATGTCCACTGATCCATTGATTTCATTTTTCCATCTTAAAAATTTATTTTTTGTTTTGTTTTCTGGTAAGATGCTAGGTATAATTCTACCAAGAAGCATTTTAAATTTGTTTTACTCAATTTAGAATCATGGGACCTTTTCCATCCTATCTTAAATTACCCATGCACCATCATAGAGACATTTTCATTCATATTTATTTGGTGACTTTTTTTCTTTGAGACAACTAAGCCAAGAGTACTTGGCAGTTTCAGTTTAACTTTGAGAGCCAAAAAAGCCCCCAAATGGTAATAACACGAAATCCCCGGGGCCAGTCAACATTTTATCATTGTGAATTTATTTGCTGAAAGCCCTTTATGACTCCTTGCTTAATTTTTCAATTATAACCTGATGCTGGGGAACTAGGGGGTCAGTTGTTTCTGAAAGATTTATATTTCTAATTTAGGGTGTTCTTCACAGCGCTCCTGCTGGAACCCAGTCCTCTCCGCGGCCTGAGGGACTCCTTGTATCAAAGGGCACGAGCTCAGGGCAGCCACTCAGAAGGGACTCTAAATAACTATCATTGTTTTCAATATTTCTTTTTATTGCATTTATCTTCACAATATTAAGTTGTTTTCCATATTTTTTTGAGTATGGATGTAACCAGTTTTGGCAGTAACAAATGTTATTTCTGAATCCTTCTTGAGTTGTCTTGACCTTCTGATTATAAAAAGAAGATATGGGTCCTCTGGGATGGACCACATGGTAACGTGGAAGAATTTCAATATTAAGACGGAATACATGCCTAGTTTGCCCCAGTCCCTCTACTTCTGCTTAAACTCAGAGCCTCTTGAGCATTCACCTTTTTGGTGCCTGTAAGAGCTACTGGAAATATACAACTTGGAAATTGAAGCAAATAAGTAACTTCACTTAAGAGTGTTAGGCAAGGCCTAAGGAAAAGAGACGCTAGGGTTGGATCTTGAAGGACAAGTAGGCCTTAGCTGATTTAAGATGGCGTTCCAGTTAGGGCATGGTGGAATAAAGGATTCACAAGCTCGTGGTGATACGGAGGACGACAGCTTTGGAGTGGGCGAGTGACAAGCTCTGAACCGTGGCAACTTGGTCCTGATGCTGACGAGCCTGGACCAGCGGCCCAAGGAATCTGGACTTCACTCTCAGGGGGAACGTGAACCATCAGAGATTAGAAATAAGGCAGTGGGATCCTCATATCTGCCCATCAGCAAGATGTTTTCAGGGGCAGAATGGAGACTAGATTGGAGGTGGAAGACATTGAAAACCCACCAACCCTCTGGAGGCTTTTGTGTTTCCAGTAAGAGCTCCCTCTCAAGAGGTAGTAACAGCTTCTTTGCCAATTACTCTTTGTGTTTCCCTTCCAGCTCTCTGCATCCCTGTAAATTAGTTCTCCTTAACAATCCTGATTTGGGGGTGCTGTCTATCTCCGTTTAAGACCCTGGCTGGTGCACCCTCCGTCACACTTCCTTATAATAATTCGTTTCTATGTTCGTCTCTCCACTAGCCTTGGAGCACCCAAAATACTGAGGGTGTCCATGTGTTGTTCATTTCTAAGGTCTCACTAGTTCAGCTGACTAAGTTTTATTTGAAGCATTGGCTTCATGGTCTGGAAGAGTCAGGGTCAACCAGAAAGCCTTGAAAGGGGAGACTTGAAGAGAGCTGATCAGGATCTGCTACTCGGGGTATGTGGAAAGAAATGATGTAATTCCAAGAAGAACGCAAGAGCGTGTGTTGACCTGAAAGCAGGAGAAACTCATGCAGGGGCCACAGAGGTCTGCTTTCCTGGAACACAGGGTGGGCCCTGTGGAGAATCAGCAGGAAGTGCATTTGAGAAACCCTGTTTCCCTTCCAGAGCTTATTTCCGTTTCTAATTACATTTGACCCAAGCTAATCTTAACAGAGTTTAGCTGACCCCTGAGCATTGGCTTTAGGAAGTCCAAGAAGGAGGTTTCAGAAACTGACCAAATTAAAAACAGAAAAGAATTGCTGTCAACCAGCTTTTTGTGAATAACTGAGAGTTGATACAAATCCTTTATTTGACCATCCTAACCAGTGGCTCATTGGATGCAAATACTATGCAAACTAGGATTAGGTGCCTTGCATTCCCATGGTGCTGGTAGCTTTTGTGTTTTAATTGTTGGTAGCAGAATCCTGGAAAGTATTTTGCAGCATAAATGTTTCCACTTGCTCCAATAAGAATATTGTATTTGCCTACTCAGGTATTGGTTGGTTCATATAGAGGCAGTAAGGAGGATGGGGCAGGAATTGAACCCCATTTTTTGAAGGAGTGTGTAAGAAACCTTTGGATGAATCTGAGTAGTATGGCTTTCAAAACTGCAATTAGATAACCCTAGAAAGACAAGACTTCTCTTTATTCTCACAGAAAGGCAGCTCCAAGAAAAAGCTGAAAGTTCATAAAATTAATTCCATAAATACATATTACGCTCACCTTCCCAGTCTGGACTTGCAGGTCTTAGGGAAGAGTGATATGTGCATTTGGTTCCTGATCTCAGGCTCTAAAAGGAAAATCAGTCTGCCATTCTGAAAGACTCCTTGCAGCTGTGAGGGAAATGGTCATAAGGAGGACCAGCCCATAAAAAACTGGGTCATGGAATTACCGCCGGCCTATAGCATTTTGCTGGATCACGAAGACGCTCTGTCAAGCAACTTGTCCTTAATGAAGTTTCATGTTACCACTAATACTGTTCCTTTAAATAAGAGTGCTGCCTCTCATTGGCTACAGTTCATTACCCAGGTGTTTAAGAGTGGGAGAGCGTGGCTACAGGGTGGGTAGAGCGGAGAAAACTCAAACCCAAGTGTTAGGCGGCATGATTCATGGAAGACCATTCTACAGTGAACATCAGAATCCCTGGAGCCTGTAGGTCAGTGTATAAGTAGCAGGTTATGAAACAGAAACACTCAGAATAACCCTTTTCAGGAATGCATCTAACGCAGAAAGCAACAGTCCCTGCACCCTATTAGCCTAGCCAACCTTGGAACTGACCTTGCCCTCCAGGCTCCTGTCTGCCCTTCTAAAGGGAAGTTGCCCTTTAACCTCCTCAAGGGTTATTTTTGCCCCCATTTGGCCAAATCCCCATGGATTTAATGGATTTTATCTTTACTTTTGTCGGAAAGGAAAGCTCTTATCCTGCGTACCCATTTCTTTGATTCACAAAATAGCTCCACCTTTCCTATCCTCCCAGCATGTATTTAACCTGCTTAAGTTTTCTGTGTGAGCCTCTGAAATACACAGCAAAGGACAAAAAAAAAAAAAAAAAAAAAAAAAAAAAAATCACGGTTTGAGACTTGTTACAACTGAATTTGAGTCCCAGTGCTCTCTGGTGAGTACCCTCCACTCTGAACATTCATCTGAAATGGAGATATTGCACCAGATATTGTAAAAGTTGCCTTCTCAGTTCTGAAATAATGTAATTTTTAAGTAAGGGAATGAAAGTGTGCTAGAGCTGCTTTATACAGATACAGGGAGTCACCCTATATATAATATTGGGCTGAAAGAAATGTGCCCCAGTCTTCATGGTTTTCTGGTGTTCATTCCTGGTCAGACTCAAGCAACATTTCAGAAAGGAGATGCCCCCAAATCTGAGTTATATAGGGGATGGCATTTACCAAGGTTTTCCAGGCCATCACTGCCATAACTGAGTGAATGACATTTGATTTAGTGATTGGAAATCGAAATTTTAATACCTTTTGCTTCCTAGTACATCATATCCATTTGGGGTTTGGGAAGCAGTTTTACAGAACTTTACAGTTTGAGGTAAATTTGCATGTAGATCTTCAGCTGAGGGAATGAGAAAAACAGAAGTCAAAGTGAAACCCACAGGCATCAATTGTTTTTTGGCTGAGAAATCTAAAGAGGAGACATTTAAAGCCTGAAGGGCCGCTGGATAGCACCTAATCCAGGGAGCAGGTGATAAATCCCTTCAAGTGTTGTGTGGAACTGTATTCAAATATAAATTATGTGCATTTTCTGGGGGAGAGCCATGTAAATTTCAAGATTCCAAGAGAGATCCGGGCCCCAGCAAAGGTCCCCCATTCTCATTTTACAGACCAGAAAGCTGAGACCTCATGCAGGGAAGTGCCTGAGAGCTCATGGTTCTTCTCAGAGCCAGGATTTGAACACAGACTTCTTGAAAACCATTCTGTTGTTTATTTTTCTTGGGCTTTTTGCAGACAACTTGCTGTCAGATTTTAAACCAGACCTTAAATTCGAAATTTTTTTGAAAATATAACATACTTCATTTATTTATGAAAAGACGAAACCAATCTTGCAAGAACATTTCTAACCCACAGTCTTGATCCATCTACCCACTTAACAATATTCACCCAGCTGTGATGTTTGATCAAACACACATGCATGCACAGGTTCCCACACATACATGTGCATGTGTATGTAACCACATGTAACTACTTCATATATGTCTCTGTGGCACTTCCTCACATTTCTTGCAAAAGGCTGAAAACAGGCTGACCATTATTTTTCCTCCCACAATGCAATCATATGACGGTGACTATGACATGTACCTGCCTGGGTATGGAGTACATGTGACCATCTAGGACATGTATTTCTGGAGTACAGTGTTCACCGTGACTGCTGAAGATACCAGCAGACCTAGGAAATGATGGGGGGCAGAAGGCAACTTTACTTAAAGTTGCAGGTAAACCCTCACATTGACATTGAATGTCAGCCTCAGTCTTTCTTCTCCCCAGCATTAAAGCAGCACAGCCGTTCATGCCCCCACATCAGGGTGCAACCCTGTCATGGCTCAGCATCTGCAAGAGGCCCCTAGGCATGACCTGTTGGTGGGCATGCTTGGGGTGGCTGATCCAAGTGCTGTCACAGGCATTGGCTTTTCATGGTACTTAAGACTGGTATGGCAGCTCTTCTGAGCAGGACAGCTGGCCGGTTCACCAGAGAAAAATGCCTGGATCCAGTTCCCAATAGAAATAAGCTCTGGGAGGCCCAGGAGTATTTGACTGGCCAGGCCAAGCAGCTGCCCATCAACATCCCCAGGGTTTGCAGAGTTCAGGGCTACAGGGGGCTCAGAGGAGTTCAAGGCAGTGTGGCCACACACATCCCTGCAGACATTATGCCCTATATCACAGCAATAGTGGTCTTATTCCTAAAATTCTGGAATAAATATTTTTTCAAATTTAATCATTTTTACTGATATACAAGATCCTTTTAGACATCTATAATTCAGCTGGAATTCTGATTGATTTTTAGTGCTCCTTGGTTTTCCTAGAAAACAGTAAGCCAAAGGAAATGGTCTCTCAAACCATTGTGGGGTGAATTATTTTATTAAGTCAACACTGCTTTTTATTCTCACCATCACTGTGTTTGGGATATTTTTACACATGAGCTTGGCATGGTGTGCCATCACTTGTATGGTGCCCAAAGGGATCTCCTGGAGCTTTGGCTGAACACCATTTATCCTCTCCTTGGACTCTGGGTGGTTGCCTTTTCTGTGGCAACGTTGATGTCTGTTCCCCAGTTGCATATTGAATTGCCTCCTGCCAACACCTTGGAAATCAAGTTTCTAGATGTGAGTTGGGATGAATCCAACAGGTGGGCTGGACAGTGACAGGTGGTGGGGCAGCATTTCGAAGCATTTGTGGTTGGAGGAGAGCCTTGGAGTGCAGGGAATGCCACCCCCCAGAAGACATGGGCTTCCGGTTGTTTCAAGGTTGTTTTCCTTAATATGAAAGCCCCAAGTGCCAGGACTGGTGCCAAGATTGTTACTTTAGTGACATTTATAATGGGTGACTTTAAGAGGTCAATGACATGTTTCTTTTGAGCATCAGTTATTCATAGGACAGAGGAGAGACGGGCTGTAACAGGGAGGAAGGCACTAACTTGTTTCCAAGAATCCTTTTCCATTGATATTCTGCAAACAAAACTCTAGTTCAACAGTCCACTCTGTGGCTGTCCTTTCAGATTGTCTTTGAACTGAGGCATTACCATTGGAACAAACTGAATGATGCTGGCTCATCTCTTAAATTGTCAGGGACTATTAAAGTTCAGGCTGCTGTCTGGGAGGGGAAAGGCTTTTTTCTCCTCTCTTTCCTAGAGGAAACTCTTCTTCACTATTGAGAGACAAGTGCTGGACAGAGATGGAGAGAAAGAAGCCAAGAGCCTTGTGGCTCAGCCATAGGCCTCACAGGCTCTTGGATTTCCTGCAAAGTGTGACAGTGTGACAGAGTTGAACGTGTGCTAGACTAGAGTAGGACGCCTGCTGTGAGATCTTGGACCTCAGTGTTCCCATCTGTAAATGAGAAATTGGAATCAGCCTCCCAACTCCATCAGGCTCTACATTTCTGTGACTTTGCCAATCATTAAAAAGGGAAACTTACACAGCTTTCTGTGCCTTCCTAGGAAAGAGTATATGAGGAGTGATCCAGCTGGATTCAGTAATTCGTTTATTCCACAAACACACAGTACTTCTATAAAGTATGCCAAACACTCTGCTGGGATCTGTGAATGCAAGACTTGAGTCATAAACTCAAGGTCTTCCGAGAGCTGACACCCTACTAGATCCCATCTGTTTATGAATTTGGGGATCCTGGTGGGTTTTCTGCTCATAGCTGATCTTGAGGCCCCCAGATCTGCTGGGATGTTAGAATAGTGCCGGTGGCCCTGTCTGTCCAGTCAGAGTCCTAAGTCCTTTGGTCTGGCTCCATTATTGAATCGACATGACTGATCAGTTGCTATAGTTAGCAAGTCTATAGGCTGGAAATAGAACAGTATGTAAGGACAACGGCCCTTGCCCTCCAGGATCTGCCAGTCTAATGACAAATGGAGGCAAACAGTGACCCGAAGATGTGGCTTGTGGGTATGGCAAGGGCTGAAGAAGCAGAGATGAGACACCAACCCAGTGGGAGGGGAGGGGAAGAGGGGCAAGATGGAAGAGATCAAGTAGTCAGAGAACCTCCCCGGGAAGCAGAGGATGAGATCTTTTAGAAGCTACCTCTAGTTTATTTGACTTGGGCAACATTACCTAAAAATATATCAAGAGTCAGGCCCATGCAAAACCTGCACCAGATGTAAGATAGTTGTGATGGAAATGGAGGTTGCTGTATGCGGGAAGGAGCGCTTGCTCAAAGAAATCAGACAGCGGACTGAACAGGGGCCTGATTGAAGGGGCTGCCTGAGCACCTCAGATGACATTGTGGTTGTGACTTGTTCCCTGTCCTCAGGACTCTTGCCCGTTACTTGGGGAGGCAGGTTCTTTGTCTAGAATAGTGAACATTGAAAAGAGTCAAGTGTAGTCAAGGAGAAAAGTGATGACTTTGATGGTGAATTCTACAGATGGTCAGGAAAAAAAGCATTTGACCACAGAATAAGGGGGAAAGGAAATGACTTCGGAGCCACCCAGACTTGAGTTTAGTTCTACTTTACAGTCTTTAGCTGAGAACAGAAAGTCTTCAAGCTTCTATATCCTAATGTACAAAGTGAAGGAGGCCATCCCTGACCCTAGGAGTTGCCATGACAACTGGGTTCTAAGAATGCAGAGGTGGAGGGGCTCATAGGAGCAACTCTTGTCTCCTGATTAGATGATGATTTGATTCTCCAGGCTGCACGTCGTTCCTTTGTCCCCAGAATAAAGGGAAAAATTACCTTTAAAGGGAGGAGGTGTTGACTTAAAAGTAGAAGGATCCTTCTCTGAATCTAGGGCCTTCCCTGAGTCATGACGCCCCATCCCAAGCCTTGTTTATCTTCTCTTCCTTCTTTCCTGTTCCGTCTGCTCTCCCTCTTTGGTCCAGGCCTTAGATGCCTCTTACAATCCTTTTACAGAAACTCCTGCTGGAAGAAGAGGTCACCTTGAGTCACTAGCTGGAAAGCTTCTTTTATTCAGCCATCATCAATCTTGCATTTGTCCTTCTGGATCAAAGTAGAGAGTAAGAGAGGCAGAGTGAAGGAGGAAGGGGATAAGATTGCTTTTCCCTACAGGCTCACGGTGGTCGAGGAGGTGGAAGTGGAGGTTTCTGTATGGGGTTGGGAGGAGCTTTGGCCCAAAGGAATCAGGAGCAAATTTAATAGAGGACCAAGTAAAATGCCTCTAGTTCCTTAAAGTTTTTAATCAATAGGGTAAATGTTATTTATGGCTTCTTTCACATCCAGAATTGGCAAAGCAGAAAAATTGTCTGTGAACTTAAATGATGGAAGACATTAAGTGGCTTAGGAAGTAAGAGCTTCCAGCAATAAGCAGAAACTAAATAAAACTTCCCTCCTATTTTATTGAAAGTTTGATTAGAGGACCCTCATGGAAGTCCTTTCAGGTCAGATGCCTGTGAGCAGAGGCACATAAGGCCTCGGGGGAGGAGTCAGATGCCGGCTTGCTACCCTGCAGGCTCTGGCCTCTGATGTTTTGCAGGGCACAGCTTGGTCAGCTGTACATGATACTCCAGGAGGTCAGATTCTGAACAGATCTTTTGAAAATCATATTGCATTTGATAACCTGATTTGGAGAGGAGGTTTTCCTGATGGATAACGTAATATGGACACAGGTGTGTGGAGGTGGTTATGAAAATGAAGCCTGTGGAATTCAGGGCCCTTGAATCCTGTTTAGCTGCACTTGGTTTCAATGGAAATCTCAAATTGGCCCTGTATTCCACGTCTAGTACCATAAACGCACCGTTGGGCAGGGAGGACTATGTGGGAAGATGTGGAATTCCTGTGCTTGACACAGACTGAGTCAGGAACTCAGGAATCCTCTTCTCTCCTCCTTTCAGAAATCAAGCAACTTACTGATATTTGCTAAGCTTGTTGGCTACTAAGGGATAATAAAAGATATGTTTCCAACCCTTAAGGATTCAACTCTCTCTTGAGGAAACAAAATTAGACAATACACAATCTAACATTAAAGTGTGTAGTAAATACCCTCAGGGCTTTAGAACTCTGAGATGGGAACTGTTAACAGGGTCTTTGAAACCAAACTTTACAGGGAGTTGGATTGGAAGCTGGAGTGCTGTGAGGATGGGTCTGTATCTACTTCCTAGAGACAAGGAAGGGAGAAATGGGCCATGGACATTGGGTTATCCAGTGAGACTTATCCTGTTAGGACCCTCTATTGCTGCTATGTACTATGGTCATTTTCTTGGGGCAGGGGTTCCAAAAATCTATAGCCTTTTGACACTTTTAGCTCCCCCCCCCCAATTTTATCAAGATATAATTGACATAAAACACTGTGAAAATATACAATGTGATGATTTGATACACATATATGTTGTGAAATGTTTAGCCCCAAAGGGTTACTGAGCACATCCTTCACATCCCACAGTTATTATCATTTTGGGGTGGTTGTTGCTATGGTTGACACTGCTTTTTGATGCTACTGATACCTGTGTGTGTTTACTATCCCCATGTGGTTTGTGCCTATGGTGCCTTGTAGTTTGTGCATCTCTCATTTCGTTACCTCAGAGGCTCCAAGGAGTCAATAGGGTGACAGATAGAACCCCCATGTTCAGTATGAGGATGGAGCCAGGACTGTACACTTACTGCATTGGTCAACCAACACAGTTGCCATCTCCAAGGTTTTCTTTGAAGTTGAACATATTGTTCCTGTTGCCAGGCAGATGAGAAAACCGAGACTGAGACAGGCAAAATGACAGCCTGAGGACACACAGGGGCCTGGGGGAGGGGAGGGAGCACTACAGCCTCTCCCGGCCTTCTGTTTCTACATCTGTGAAGTGACAGGCTTGAGAGGGATCATTCTGGAGGGCCTTCACAGCTCAGCCTCCTGAATCTGTGCCTAATGCCGCTTTCCTACTTCCCAGTGAATGCTTCCTCCATGACACCAGGCTGTTTCTTCGGCTGAACAAAAGTGATTTGATTCCCCAAATCAATAAACAAATTAGAGAAAAGGTAAAGAGGAAGCCTGGGAACCAAAGGACAACAGATGAGGGAGGAAGGCCTGGAGGGAGGAGGGGAGGGGCAGGGAGGGAGGGCTCCCAAGGAGCTTCCCGTGAAAGCGGGGCAGGCAGGCGGGGCAGGCAGGCCTGGCAGGCCAGCCGGGAACTGCGGCCTCCACTGGGCTTTTTCATTCAGTGGCGTCATCTGCCTGGGAATCAGCTAATGGGTGAGAGGCGGGTTAGGGCAGACCCCTGAGGGGGGACAGTAGCAGGTGCAAGCAAAGGCTACAATGCAAATAGCCAAGAAGGATCGAGGGGCCCCGCTAGAGGGGCAGTTGTGAAGCATATCTTGGGAAAATACATAGAGAGGTCAGCAGCTGGCTGAGGGGGTTGGGGGGGAGATGCAAGTGGGGAAAGGGAGGGAGCCTTCTAGGGAAGGGCTGGCCAAATTCTAGAAAAGGCCAGCAATGAGTTTTGTACCTCGGTAGTACCGCTATATGCCTGCTTTTACTAGAGGGGAAGTGTCCTGTTGATGTTCAGTCACCAAGGCAGGACATGAGCCCCTTCTGTGAACACCAGGACCCTGGAAAGAGGAGGGGCGGAGCCTCTCATGCATGCATCCTCAGCTGCCTTCTCTTATAACCTGTCAGAGGCCCATGTTCAGTGGAATAGGACACCTCAGCTCATTACCTTGTCCCCTCCTTGCAATTTGTATTCTCCTGGACCCAGTTTCAACAAAGAAGCACTTAGGATTTGTTCTTAAATACCTTTCAAGTTTGTCACTTTCTGCACTCCTGTCCTCCCCCATGGGTCCTTTCAGCTCTTTCTGACCCAGAATACGCCGCATTTTTGCTCTGAGTTGACAGGAGCACGTTAAACATGGATCCAGCCACCAATTTAGGGAAATTGACGATCATCTGGGGCTTGTTCTGTTTGGGGTCAGATGATAATACTGCCCCCTGGGTTGAATTCAGGCAGCACACACAATCCAGGGATCTCCAGGCTCATGGAGTACAGCCCCTCAGATGACAGAAAGTGGATCTGCACTGTGGCCACAACGCCGCAGCATCACTGAGGGTGAACTAAGAGGCCATGAATACGAATGACTTTCTGTGAGAATGAGTGTAGAGCTGAGAGCGTTTACTGAGACTTCGATCAGAGCGCAGACTGCTAACACTGAAACATTGCATTGAAACCTGCAGCCATAATGGTGTTCCAGAGCAACCCCTCACCAGGCAACTGCAGCCCAAACTAGGCGAGTGACTTTCCTGGGGTCACACAGTTCAATTTCGGGGCCTCTTTGTCTTTGTCCATTAGAATTTCCGAAGGCAGAACTCAGGCAAGAATGTGACCAGTGAGTGAGCACTGCATTTGTGTGTTGTGCCTGCGTGGGCGAGTGAGATGAGTGAATGCTTTCTAAAATCAGAGGGTCTTCTTGGTCGGGGACGAACCTGGGTCTCAGCTGAACCTGAAGGTGCTCAGTGGATGGTCACACTCTCCAAAGAGAAATCGGGGCGTTTTTGTCCTTAATGGAACAATGAACAACTGCATCATGTGAACTGAGAAACTGGAACTATCTTGAAAAATCTGGCACTTGTGGTTCTCAGAAATATACCACCTTTCAGTGTACAAATCTTCCAAAGACAGATTATTGTATATGACATATATTTTGTGATATATTTGCCATATGGCTTGAATGTTATTTTAACCAGGTGTTTTGGTCACTGTGCATCGGTGTTGAGTTTCATGAATTGTGACATTGAATTCTCTCTTACAGCAAAATTAAGTCATTTCCTAAGAGACTGTAAACATCTATAAAGTAGCAAGACAGACTCAGCCCTTATCTATCTACCTCCACATTTCACACTTTTATTAGTTTATGCTTCCTTTTAAGAAACAAAATTCTTCTAAAATGGAGGTAAAATTATTTTTATTATAGAGATATTTCATTACAAAGTGTTTTGCATATAAAAAGGAATTTGTTCTGGTGGAGATTCAGAGGATCATAAAATCGCTGAACCTTAAAAAAAGGACTTCAGGGTTCAGTGATCTTAGCTTCCTTGTTTTGCAGATAAGGAAGTGAGTCTCAGAGCTGAGAAGTGACTTTGGCCAAGGTCAGGTGACGCTGAACCCAGGGCTCCCAGTGGACTGTGCTTTCCACCCTGACACGTGGTCTCCTTCAGTTTGAAACTAGTGACCATAGTAGCCATTGGGGTAGTGACCAAAAGTTGCTAAGGTCACAGGTGTCCTTAGTTGGATTTGTTTAGTGTCTTAACTCCTTCTCTCACCACTTTTGAAAAGGTGGTATGATTTTGAAATCATACCTGCCTACTTCTTGCAAAGTTATAGATGGTCTACAGAGAGAACTTGGAGGCATGAATTTTCTTGACATATGCTATCTTCACAAAAATGTGTATAAAAACATTTCAAGACTTCTTTTTATGGAAAGTAAAGACACACACACACACACCCACCCACACACACACCCAGCTACCCACCCACCCCTCCTCCTACACCCCTTTCTCACTAGCCTAACAGGATTACACTCAGTTGTTAGAGTGCACCCTTCTGCCATCTATCTCTGTGAAAACAATCTTCAGTGCTCTAATCACTGTTTATATCCGTTTGCATTTGCTTTCACTTAACAATGTCACAAATACTTCCCTGTTCCCTTAGTGATTTTAATGACCAGATAATATTTCATTGAGTATATATATGTATACACAGGCACGCACACACAAATTTACTTTAATAGTCTGCTGCTATTGGCCTTTGGAAAGCAGCTGATTTTTTTTTTCATGTAGTTGTTTATTCTCTGGGATTGTTTCATTAGAACAGATAGTCAAGTGTGTGGATAGATTTCCCCTTTTCTCTTGGTATATGAGTCACATTGGTTTTCTAAGGCCTGATGGAGATGTCATGATCACCTGGTTTCCTTAGAGCAGCGATACAAGCACCAGATACACCCAAGGCTCATTTCCTGTCCCATCAGAACTTCTGAATGCTGACCTGCCACTCTGTCTACTGCAAGTGTGACTGTAAGTCTCTCTCATCTTTCTTCTGTGTGGCATTGGATCTTTTCTTCCCTATGGCTAGTCTTACTATATATGTTTCCTTCTTTGCACACAGCCACACAGATATTTTTGGAAGTAGGGGGAGGTGTAGACAGAAGTGGAAGCTCTTCCACTCACCTGCACACCCTCCTGCATGGCGGGAGAGGGCACCCCGGTGTGACGCCGGGCCCGCGGGGCTCCATAGCCCTCTCAAAGTCCCAGGATGGGCAGCGGAGGGGAGGCACAGCCAGAGCCTTGTACTGAAAACCCAGTGTTTTTCCACAGCAATATAATGAAGCATGTTTTTGTGGCCACACTGAGGCCACAGCAGGGGCAGCTATCTCAGTCTGCTTCAGCTTAGGTGATGACGTTGTCCTTGGGTTACAACAGAGCCAGCAGGCAGTGAGTAGTCACTGTAATATTCCATTGAGAATGCTTCGTCCAGAATGAAGTAGGGCTGCATGCAACCTACCTGTACACCCTTGAGAACTAGGTGGGTTGTAAAGATCCCTAAACGGTGGCCAAAGGTAAGAAAGGACCCATAGCCAGCTTAGGACATGCAGGGCCATTCTTTCACAGAAAGAAGTGCGCTTGCTGTTTGTGGAACTCCCTGCTGGTGGTAGAATGAGCAGGCAGCTGGAAGCTACACCAGGCCTGTCAGTCCAGGGACTAAGGGAGGCTGGCGGGGTCATCGGGGGTGGTGGTGGTGGCAGCAGTCTCTGGCCACTCTTTCTGGCCTGTGCAGCAGGAGGACATTCCTCCCTAGGCCTTCCCAGTCTGGGCTCAGGGCCATAGAGCCAAGCTGCATGTAGCAATCGGGCAATGACATGGCTGGAGCTTGGGTTCTGGAGCCCAGTGCCGAACCCGCAGCCTGTGGTTTTCCTGTTTCCAAGCTTTAGTTGCTTCCTCGATCACACAAAGGAGTTGAAGATTATAAACGTACCCATGAGGACCGGAGAAGGCAGTGAAAGCACCTCCCTTAAAGTCCTGATTCTTACAGCTCCTGACGGGGTGCTTTCCTGGTCTCCAAACTTGGCTGCCTGCTCACCTGCTCGTCCCCTCTCTGGCCTGGAGCAGCGGAGTCCAGCCTGCTGTGTGCCTCTGTCCTAAGCGTGGTGTTTCTGAATGGTGAGGTTGGGTGGGGGGCAGGGGCTGAGACTCAGGTTCTCTTTCCTCTTTACAAGCTGGGTACACAAAGGACACAACTTCAGGAAACCTCCCTGATATTTGGGGGGAAATAGTGCAGCACTACCAGATCTACTCACTCCATCTCTCACGGACCTATTGGGACTGTCAACCCTGTGTCCAAGTACTGAGAGTCCAGAGAGGGAAAGACCCCAGCATCCCCCATGTCTGCTCAGTTCCCTGACAGTGGGATATCCCATGGCTAGCACCATGCCTGGCACATGGTAGTTGGTCAATGAACACTTGTCTCAAGGGCTAACTGAAAACATAGTCCTTGATTTTGAGGAGATCACAATGGAGTGCAGAAAGACAGATGGATAAAGAGTCACAATGACATTGTAGTGACTGGACAGAAATGTATCTGTGCTAACTTGAGAGCCATCAAAGTAACATTTCCTTTCATTGAAGTAAGAGGATTACAATCTCTTATTGGCAGGTAAGGATTCTGCTTCCCACAGGATGTCCAAAGAGATATATTGCTTCCCACAAAGATGTATTGACTCTGGAAACAGCATGTGTTAGCGGGAAGCATCTGAGTTGGGGGTAGGGAGACCTGTGTTCCAGATCTCACTGGCTGAGTGGCCTCAGGCATAATCGCTTTGTGCTACAATTGTTTTCATATATAAAAACAGGACATTAACTCCTTCTCTGCCTACCTCCCAGCAAGGCCTTGCTTTAAAACCTCTCTGGGCTCCCCATCACCTACAGAATAAAATCCAAAGTCTGCAAGCAGAATCCAAGTTTTTTATCATCTTACCCCTCTCTCTTTCCTTGACATTATCCTGAGTTTCCTCAAACATTCTTTGTCTTTCTAAGGCCTTGTGCATCTGTGCGCAGTGTTCCTTCTGCATAGAATGCTCTTTCAGAAGTGGCCTGTCCAGAGACTTTTCAAGTTTGCATGTCCTTTGTTCCCTCACCTGTGGCTGCTCCTGTGCCCCTTTAGTGTCGTCCTAACAACGCATTTGTCCCATTTCACTTTACTGTTTACACATCTTGCTCAAAGTCTTCAGGTCTGCACTCTGCCCCACCCCATTCACCTGATACATGGCTGAGTGACTAATAAGTGCTCGCAGCATTGTTGAAGGCATCAGAATAAATGGACCCTTCGGTATCTCACTGAGATGGGCAGAGAAGACACATGGGTGGGAATGACAAAGAGGCAGATTTCATTTGAGTGTTTTAAAGAATCTCCTCAGATTCAGAGCTACTCAGCAAGCGCATGGATCCCCACCGTGTACCTGGGGACTTGTAAGCTGTCCACAGCTAGGAACACCTGCCGTGGGAGCTGGGCCCCACATCTGTGGCAGCGCAGCTCCTTCGGGTGTGGCTCCCTGTAGACACGGCAGAGGGGCCGTGGTTTTCTGGATGCACTGTCCAAAGAATTTCCCTCTCTACCGATCAGATTCCCACACGTCTCTCGCTTCATTCTTCGATTTCTTTGTAAGCGTTCAGTCACTGGCTGTTGATTGAGTAACCGCGTTTGTCAGTACAACAGTGACTTCTGCCCTGCAGAACGGAATGGTCCATGTTGGAACGTGACTGATTTGGGGAGAAAGTTTGCTTTCTCCATCTGTAGCATTTTCGTTTGGCCTACCACCCACATCCTTTCCGTAGGGAGTCTGGGAAGAGAGTGACATAAGCCCAGACTCTCTCTCTCCAACTCCTTCATCAAGCCCAGGTAGTGTTTGGGAAATTGTCACTTTCTGACAGATAATAATCATGTAGTATTCCTTTCTCTGTCTTCTTACGTATCTCTTCTTGGCATCTAGCGCCGTCTTGCACATAAATATTTGTCGATTTAAAATTGCCTTCTGAAATCATTGACAGTTGATATTTAACCACTGCTTAGCAAACAAGTTCCAATCAAAATGTGGTAAAGGGTTTTTAAAGTTCTTTAGCTGTTCATCCCAAAATTCCTTGTAAAATGTACCACCTGCCATGGACAGCACATAGAGATGTTAAGGCTGGGATGATAGAGTGCAGCGCTTTGCAACCCCCTTGCCTAGCCCCGCTGTAACTGGGCTTACTCTCCACCTGACCCCACTGAAGACATCATAGGTATCAGCCCAAAGAATTAAACTTCACCGTGCTCTCCTGTAGTATCTGCATCTAGAAACTAAAGTCTTTAGAGGCAGTGCATGGTGGTGGCTGGTTCACTGTGGAAAGCCTAGGTCTCTGACCAGGATGTTCCCAGGGCTTCCTCCCTGTAGGTATGTGCATGAATGAGGCTCAGACTCATCAGTGATGTACTGGTTTCCATTTTGGGTATAGAAATAGAATTTACCTTGGCCTAGCTCCTTATGAGGTATTCATTAGACTAGAAATATCAAGCCGACTCTTAATCTTCGAGTAGGTGCTGGTCAGTTGGAAACTGTTAGCATTTACTAGGCTAAAAATAAATAAATATCTCAGGGTTTGTTTTCCCACAAATGACATTAATGAAAAAACATACATGTTTCTGTCCATCTGGGGATGGATACCTAACAAAACAAAAACCAATGATAGTCCCCCCACCCTCTTTTAACAATAGCAGTTATATCTTAAGGAATAGATAAAGGAGGAACACACCTTTTATTCAGCAGGACATAGGTGGCACTTACTTTTTTATGCCTGGTTCTCTCACTTGGTGCTGGGAACATTTGCTCTGTGATGAGGACTCACATCCATTAAATGATGTGCCTAACTAAGCACTACACACAGACAGGGAGGCATCGCATGTGAGGCAGCGATGCAGCACCATCGCAGGAGTTGGCCTCTGGTCGAGATAAATCAGACTTTGCTGCAAAACAGACTCTTTGCTTTGGGAACAAGGACTTTTGGGGCAAGAGGGAAATAGGAATAATCTTTATTAGCCAAGGTGCCAAGATGGAGCAGGGAAGATAACATACACATGAGCGCCAAAAGATCTTTGAGGTCAATCCCCTTGATTCACAAATAAGAAATGATTTGACTTGTCCCTTCATCATGCTGCTTAGTTGTGATAAGTTCTTGTGGTGAACAATGTGATTAAGACCATTGAAGTATGGGATTAGTTGAATTGAAGAAAAAACAATGCTTTATGAGTCCTTGGTGTATAAGCACCTTGGCTTAATAGCAACCATGGCAATAATCCCAGATGGCTGAGAGGATGACTCCCTAGTGTCCTGCCTGACAAGAGACATTACTCATTGTCACTCCACACTCCACCCAGGTTCCCCCCCACACCCTTGCCCAAATGTTAAGACAAGTTATGGTGCCTTGGAAGGTGATGGGCAGGACATGGTGGCTAGAGCATGGATAGTCAGGCTTTTGTCTCTTTGTTCCTCTCCAAAGCTCACCTGTCCTTCAGTGCCCATCTCAAGCTTCCCTCCCTTAAGCCCACCTCTTGGTGCATCCTGCCTCCAAGAGCCTGGTGCACACCTTGTCTCTAGGGGCACACTCTGCCCCAGCACCCGCTCATTTGCTGCATGTAATAACACAGGTAGAGTTTTGTATAACTCACTTAAATGGCTATTTAATGTGTTTCTTACTAGATTATATCCTCTCTAAGGTAAATGTCTCCACTAACATTTATTTCTAATTTTAACACAGTTGCCCCACTAACCCAGTACCTATATAAAGTAGATGTTCCGTAGGTATTTACTGATGGATTTCTTGATTGCTCTTCCATATTTCCAAGGGCCTAACATATTATTTCAATGGATGTGTTTTTAACTTTTATTCTAAAGGCCCCGCTAAATATTTAACATTAGCAGTCTCTTTTTCTGAATGACAAGTTATAACTTTTGACTCTCCTTCTCCTTTTTCTCTTCCCCAGAGTATTGCCCTTTAGAGGCAATTGGAGAAAAGAAGGGGCGAGGGAGAGAAGAAGGAGGAAGAAGGAAGAGGGAGCAATGAGTAGGGAAAGGAATAGCTAGGGAAGCCAAAGAACAAAGGGGTGGATAACCGTAGAAAGTAAGTAAGGGCTAAGGACTCCTGTGCAAGGAGGTGAAGGAGCAAAGAGAAGTCTTGACTGTGCTGCTGCCATGGAGACTGCAGTCTCCTCTATGGATGCTGTTCCTCTCCCCTACTCCTTGGGGTAGCCGCTTCTCTGCTCTTCTCTCGCGAGAGAGGGGTATCAACTCTCTAGGACATTGCTCAGCAAGTCAGATACAGTTAGATTTTTCTCTGCTATTCAGAAGCTTGCTCTGTCTTACTCTGCTCTATCCCCAGGAGGGGACATTAAGGTAAGGTGTTTCAGATTATGGTGATAGCCTGGATAGACATATATACAGGTTGTTTATTTATCAAGGAGTTATATTTTGTCTGTTTTCAAAGGAATTTCACAGGTTTACAAGCTTAATACAAAATTCAGCAGTGAGAGAAAAGACAAAGCAGATATCGTCTAAGCAGGGGGAGCACCCTAGCTCCTTCAGGGCTCTAGTTTTCTACACTGGGGGCTGCCGTGGGCTGCAGGTTTGCTGGAAGCTGCGAGGAAAAGGGGACCCTTGGACCACTTTCATTTTATAAAAGGGACAGACTTATCTGCAGAACATTTCTGAACATATTTTTAAACAAGAATTGTCTCTTACATAGTAGACAATACTTTCAAGTCCAATTTTAGAAAAGACAGAAACACTAATCAAGCAAATGGCTTTCAAACTGACCCTCTTGAAATGTAGAGGCTATAAGGTAAAATTGGAAATCCAAGAAAACATTTCCAAGGTAGAATGAGAAAATATGGTTCATCAACTTTGGGGCAACCCTCATCTGACCCATGTACCCCAAGACACTCATAAAGAGAAAAGAGAAAAATAATTTCCCGGTTGATGCAAATTTCTGAATGGTGCAAATACTACTAATAGGAATGATGATAATAATGTCCCCATCTTTGCCAGGAGCTCTTTATCCAGCTGTTCTTTGATAGTTAACTGAAGCAGTAGAGTAGAGCAGAAAAAGTAGGGCCCTTGGTATCACAGGACCTGAGAGCTCAACTCACAACACTGCTCCGTATTAGATACGTGATCCCAGGACAAGGGAATTAATCTCTCTGTGCCTCAGCTTCCCCAGACGGTAATAAAGAGTAACTACCACCATGTTGTCTTGAGGATTCAGTGGAATCACAAATGAGCAAAAAAGTGGTACAGTACCTGGAATTTAGTAGGTGCTCAACAATTGTTAGTGGAGTCTTTCTGTAACAAAATGCTACTGAAAATGAGACGTCTTCTCTCAAGGGAAGTCAATAAGGTTCAAAAAGAAAGTTCTCATAGAGTGATTTGCGTCGGTTCAAAATATACTTGGTCCTTTGAAGTCTCAGTGTAGTTGCCTTTCACACTCGGGCTTCTATGGGGATTGTATAAAACGTTCGCCTTTCTTACTAGGGCTAAGGAAAGGGTGGCAAGAAGGTAGGGAAGGACCCTCTCGGCCCATCCCCACCCCTCCTTGGCTCTTCACTCTCTCCCTGAGCTCCCTGCCAAGCCCTGGCCCCTGTACAAAGGCTCAGTGCATTCAGCTCGAGGATTGCTTTGTACCTGTTGGGCCTGCCCCCATCCAGGGCCCCTTTTTGGCCTTTTTTTCCCCTCTTTTAAAAGACCCCAAGGGGGTCTCAGGGCCCAGTGGCTGGGCTCCCAGGTCACCTCACAGAGGCTGTGTTGTCCAATAGAAAGGCATGTGGAGTCCTGGGGTGAGAGAGAGGAGGACATTATCAATCATGAACTGTAAAAAGCCAGGAGAGAGAAGGGAGAGCTGGGGAGAGCAGGGAGGACTGCATTGAAGCGGAGGATTTTTTTTTTCCCTGTTCCTGTTGTTGTCGTTGTTGAAGGGAGCTTTCTTGGATATCTGCCCAGACACATGCTGAGTTAAAGAAGCAGCAGGGTAAATTCTTAAAGAATGAATTGGGAGAAGGGAAGGAGCGGGGGTGGGGGGGGGCTGGGGGTGGGGAGGAGTACTGAAAAGAAACCAAGGAATGATTCCAACTCCCAGACAAAGGAGGCCCCTGCAGACCAGACCAACCCCAGCCCAGCCCTTCTGTGGTTCAAATATTGGTTTGTTTAGCACATAGTCTAGGGACACCAATGCTCCCTAATAGCTGTTTGAAGCCCACAGAGGGGCCACAGGGAGAAACTACAATTTCTTGAGTTTTCTTCTTTCTATCTAATGCAGGCTGAAGATGCTTTTGGTGACATAAACATGGGGCTCGCCATTAATACGGGGCTCACCAATGGTAATGGCATGTTCTGTTTGGTGCCAGATGTCTTTTTAAAGAGAAGAAACTTGTAGAAAGCTCTCCTGGATTCTGTGGTGGGAAACCAGGGACCTTCTAATTAAAGAACCCTCAATATAGTTCCTGAAGTGAGAAAAACAAAACAAGACCTTGTGATGATGGGGTGACAGCTGGATTTTAACTACATTTCCCCCTTCACTGAGCTAGAACCGTCCATAGAAAGGTCAATAGAGAGTCACTGTTTTTTTTAAATTTTTTTATTATTATATTCATTCTGTTTGCTCTGAAATCCCCTAATAGGAATTATGTTGCCTGCTGCTCCCAGACTGGTCAGACCACACACCAGAATAGAACATTGGGTGAGCATGCAGCAGTCAGAGAGCCCCATGGTATGTTAATTCATTCATTGCTTTGTTGCAGCATATCTATTTCAGCTATCCAGTGAGTCTTCATTGAAGAAGGTCCCTGGGCCAGGGCCTAGGCCAGGGCTTGGACAGATACAGGTATATTGGGCCAATCAAACCACTGATGGCCAGCGTTTGCAGCAAGACTTAACAAACGTTTTCCTTGCATGATGAGTAAGTTCATACCACAAAGAGTAACTTCACAATTTATGGAGACCATGGAGGAAGTAAACACTATAGTCATAGTATAGTCAATATGAATGACACCTCCTTGAGTTAAGCATTGCACACTTTGTGTGTCATATTGGTTAACCTGCTTGGCCTCCAGTTGGCTCCTCTGTGAGTGCACCCACTTTCTCTGCAGTTCCACAGGAAATGGAGAGAACAAAGTTAACATTTGACAGAGCTGCAGTGTAAATTCAACCGTAGTCACACTAAAATTTTTTTATCAATGACCCCAAATGATAAATTATGAGTATGTTGCAGTCCAAAGCATGAAAGAGCCAAAGACTTAGTTTTCAAAACACACGCTGGACCTCATTATACTTCCAAGTAAGTGTAGTCACCTCTCAAAGTAGTTTTGAGTAAAGAGGCTATGCACTAAATATTGCCATTGTACAAAGTGTTTTTGAAGTGTCCCTTTGTTGTCTCTAAGTCACTAGTTTTAAAAAAAGAAATACCGTCACAGCAGTTTCTAACTCATGAAGCTGACTTTTTCCAACAGAGCCATGGGAACTACAGCTAGGCAGCTCCATTATGCTGTCATGTGGTGGAGCAGGTTACCCATGGCCTTGTCACATGGCAGTGAAAACAATGGGACCTGCCGCAAGTCCTGACTTGTCACATCTGAAAATGGTTCTTAAACCATAAGTCATCTTCAATGTAGTGAGTGAAAATTCAGATATTATTGAACTGAGAGTCTCCTGGAGTATGGGGCAGCAGAGACAATAAGGTGTTTTCCATCTATTCTGATCTGTTTTCCATCATTGTGAAAATTATTTCTTTAGCATTGACTGTTTTTCCTGTTCTGTGTAATAGAAAGGGTTGGACACAAAGGGGTTGCAGGAGAGAAGGAGGGGAGGGGAGCATAAGAAAGAGAAGAAGCCTCCACTGACTTGTGCATTGCATCTCCAGACCTGCTATGAGTTAAGCTGTGTTCCTGTGAAATTCCTTCTTGGAAGCCCCAGCCTCCAGATGGGGCTATATTTACAGTAATGAAATAGTTGAAGTTAAACAAGATTATAAGGGTGAAGCCCTGAGCCTGTAGGATTAGTGTCCTTGAAAAACGAGACATCAGAGACCCGGTTTGCCCTGTCTTCCATGAGAGGTCACAGCAAGAAAGTGGCCACGTTCAGGCTCGGGAGAGAATTTCCACTGGAAACCAAACCCCTACTGGAACCCTGATCTTGGGACTTGGAGCCTCCAGAACTGGGGAGAAAACAAGTCTGTTGTTTAGGACTCCCAGTGTATAATAACTTATATGGCAGCTGGTGCTAGCTTAGACAGAATTTTTTTCCAGTTGCATATCTCAGATAAGTGGACTCTTTAATACAATACTATAATCTACATTGCAGATCTATGAAAGGGAGAAGAGGGTAGATGAGTAATATAATAGGTGTCGCATTTCCCAAACTGATTTGATCACAGGACACTTATTTTGATCAGAGATCAGAAAAGATCCACATTATACAGAATACATTTATATTGGGAAATGCTGCTGCAATTTAAAACCTGAATTCTTACATGAGGCAGTGACCTTATAGGTACAGTTTTACCCACTCATAAAATTTGGGGACTGGCCTAGGTGATTTTAAAGGCCTGTTTCAGGTTGTCATTTTACACCTGTCACATTTTTAAAGCCTCAGAAGCATCTCTAAGGGAAGATACCTAGAGGTGTTTGGAGCTTCTGCAATCACACTGAAGTGTTTCCCTCACCTTTGTTGTGTATGCAAAGGGTGTTTTTGCAAATTACTTAGTGCAATGAAAACTTCTGGGATTGATCAGTTGGAAACTGGGTGGGGCAATGTCGGAGAGCAAAGTTATGGGGATACCACTCTGCTTCCTTGGCCAAAATCCAACTTCATTCCCATCCTCTGTAAACAATGAATACAGGAAAACCACACACAAGTTTTAAAACATACTGTTGCAAGAAGATTGAAGGTTACTGTGTACTATGGACGGGAAAGGAGGGGAAGAAACCCTATACATTGAGAATTTGAATTGATTCCAAGAGTCTGGATTCACACAACAGTACATTGTGTTTTCTGCAGTTTAAAGTGTTTCCTTGGGTTCATGACTTCCTTTTAGAGGGAGTAGGTCATCCCACAAAACACTGGGAGGATGGGGAATATGTATCATTTGGAGAAACTTAAATTCAATTTTCTGCTCAGTGACTTTCTAGAGTGCTTATTTGGTAAGACCTTGTATAGAGTTGTCTTTTTTTGTTTTGTTTTTATTCCCAACCCTCCTTTAAAAAAAAAAAAAAAGAAGAAGAAGAAGAAGCCCAGATGCACATTTTGTGAATCCAGCAGTGGCTTGTTTGTGAACATTGTCAGCGATGAACTGTTCTTATCCTGGCCTCAACCGATGCAGAATAGCATGGAATGGAGAGTGAGCTCAATTTGGCTTGTTTTCATGGGCCATCTTAGACTTAACTTCTCCTCCCTGGATTCCTAGGGCTTTTCTAGAAACACATGTGGTCAAAGGGTACCTGTTAGTTCATGAAGTTTCAGAATCTCCTGTCCAAATATTCCTCTCTTCCATGAAGTTCTGTCCTAGCTCTTACAAACTTCTACGATGTTTTCTCCTTTGGGGTGCCATTGTGCCTTTTAATTGTTGTGCCCATTTCTGACATTTTATTATATTATGCCTAGGTTATTCAAGATTGTTACACACAAGGATGACTTGGGTTATTGGAATCAGGCAGAACTGAGCCTACTTTCTGACTCCCAACTCTTTTACCTGTATGAACTTGGTCATGTAGTTAATAACCACAAGGCTCAGAGTCCTCATTTATAATTGAAAAATAATTGTACCTACCTCATTAGGTTTCAGAGAGCATTAAATGAGGGCATTTTAAAGAAACTCATTTGTACCACACCTGGCACCATGTAAGTATTCTGTAAATGGAGGTTATCGCTATCATTGGTTTTAGAATACATGAGGCATATAGATTTTCTTAATGAAAACTAATAATATTTAGGTGATGACTGTGACACAGATATTAACAGACTTTAAAATAACAGCACTGCTGTCCCATTTACTTACTCACTGTGTTTTCTGCCTTGGGGTGTCTGTTGGCCTTGAGTTTCCTTCATCTCACGTACTTCCAGTCTTGGTGTCAGGGATCATTGCTCATATTTCTTTATACTCCCATAGTGGAGCGATATGCCCAAGTTTAGTATTCAATAAATATTTGTGGATTACTAAATAGATTATTTAGAAAATGTCAAGAATGAGAAGCCAGGTGCTTCTCTTAACTCTGGAGAACATGTGGTCTTTGAGGTACAGTACACAGGAGGGAGCCCTGCTTTATGATCAAGGGGATCCTTGGTCACCAGACCTGTCCAATGAAGCTAGACACCATTCAGAGGTGCAATGAAAAGTCTTTGTGAAGGGCCTTGGCTTCCAGGATGAGTGAAACCCAGGCCACTCTTGCTCTGGTCAAACATCAGTGAGTGTAGCAACAGCTGCCCTGGGAAGCTTTGGCGCGTGTAGATTCCCAGGCCATGGGCTGCCCCACAGGTTCAGACTCTGTAGGCCTGATGGGGCCTACACATGGGAATCTGTATATTCAGAAGCGCTCAGCTCAGGAGATCCTAATGTCTTTGGTGTTCCAACCACTCTCTGAGAAACTACCCCAGCAAAAGGGCCCCCTTTTAGCTCTTTCTCTGGTAAGGCTGTTTCCTCAAAGTCCCAGGATGCAAATTAGTCATGGTAGAACTGGGTATCAGCTATCCCAGTCCCTAAAGTGTCAGGACATTTGCTGGGTACAGCTTGTATCCCCAACCTCAGTGCCTCCTCCACCGCCTCTCTCCTCTCACCTCACCCCTCTGAGGAGAGGCTTAGGTGCCCTCCGTGTTCTGATTACAGAGGCCTGGCAGGACAGCTCTGTACTTGGCTTCCCACTCCCTGGGCCCCGCTGGTCCCTGAATGAGAAACATCTGTCTGCCCCCCGCCCCCTGCCATTCTGTTTAGACTGGTTACACAAAATGCATGCTGTTCTGCAAGCCAGGTCCCAGCGCTCCCAATTCTCTGGCCTCTGAAGTTCTACATACTTATTTTTAATCACATCAAACCAAGGGCTGCATTAGACCAGGACTGCCCCTTAGAGCACAGTCTTGTTTCCAACCCGTGCTGTTGGATTCAAGGCCTGACTGTGTTCCTGGGGGCATTTTGGATGGATGGGATGTGTCAGCTCAGATCAGGAGCCCATGATACTGTATGGCATACTGTAGGCAGTATGTCTAAGAGCACACAAACCAGGCAGGCTGGAAGCCAAGGGTCTAGGCCAGTCCCTAGGCCCCACCATTGCCTGGAAACTTGTTAGAAATACAGAATCTTGGACAATACCTCCGAATTTGGGGCGCAGATCTTCTGAAGTTTCTGATATACACATTAGTTTGCCTCTGGAATATTTGAACTTAAGCTGCCGTTAAGCTTAGGCTAGAAACAAATTTCTGGAGAAAGGGAAACTGCAGAGGGCCTTGCAGAGGTTGGATTGCCTGTTGTTCTGAGACATGGAAGCGGGCAACATGCTGTGGCCAGGGCCTGGGAGGATGAGGAGGGTGTCAGACCAGAAGTCTGTGAGCCTGGAAGCCTGGGGAGAACAGGCATGTAGGATACCAGAGCCTATCTGCACCATGGATTTCCTAAGTCATTGGGCTGGGAACTGGATGGGGAGGGACAGGGAAGTAGGGCTGAGTGTTCTGAGCCCAGGCAACAATGGTCAAGACAGATAGCAGCTCCTTCAGGAGGAGGGGTAGGAGTAGCTGTGCATTCCTGTTCAGAACTCAGACGCAAAGATGGGTGAGTCACATTCAATCCAGAGAACAGCCTACCAATGCTACACTTCCTGGGTCAAAATGGTCACTGTTTACTCTAAGCTTCTCTGGTGTGGAGCTAATGCTGTAGTTATTTTAGTTAGAAAGGGAAGAAGATAAAGGATCTTTGAAATTACAAGAATTGCCTCTGATTCTGCCTCTAGAAGAGTAAGTGGGTTTTTTGTTTAACATTGGCCTGGTTTGGGGTATGAAAGGTGAGACCTCCAATGCTTGCCCTGAAAGGAAACAAGTAGTTCTGCATTAAAAAAAAGAAGAAGAAGAAGAAGAAGAAGAAGAAGGAAAATGTTGATGTAGTTGAGTGCACAGTGGAAAGCTGAAAGGTAGGACTATGGAAGAGGGATGATCTTGCTTTGGATCAGACTAGAAAGTCAAAATTACTAATACAGGATTGGACTCCAAGAATTTTCAGAAACTTGGGGCAGGCAAATAAGGTCATGGGTGTAAATGCATTTTATATAGATCTCCAAGCATGGTTTGGCTGAAGTGTGGGTTACCCTCTATTTTACCATAAGCTCCCAGAGAGCTGGGGCTTCATTTCCTTGGTTTATTCAGCAAGAACATGACCTTAGCCTTGCTTGAGAAAGCTCTAACAAGGTACTTGTCAATGGGAATGACAATATAAAACATACTTTAAGAAGTGGCACAAGAAAATATATGATTAATTGCTAAATAAATATGAACTAGAGTGTAGTTTATAAAATAGTAAATGCCCCCTCAGAGTTGTGAGTCTGAAAGAGGGCTTGCTCAGTGCTTGCCAGAGTGCAGGTGGCATGGGTGGGGATGGGTAGAAAGTGGCTATTTCCAGAGATGATTTGTGATCCCTAGGAGTTATGAAGAGGCCCAGAGGTGGGGAGAAAAGGGCCAATCAATTCCTCAACAAATGTCCTCAGTCAACAGGGACCAGCCAATGTATTAATTAATCAATCAAATAATTAGTGTAGTCATCAAATGCCAGGCGTGGTGGCAGGGACCAGAGAGTCAGAGATGAATTACGACAGAAGTACTTGCCCTTGAAGACACATGTAGGCAGTGACCAGCGGTGTTGGGGATGCAGAAACTGGACTACAGAGTGATACCCTGCTCAGCAGAAGCTCCGCTGGAAGACAGTAAAGACCAGGAGATGTGCTGGCTCCAAAGGAAAGAGGGAAGAGCCAGGGCCAGTTCTATGGGAAGGGTACAGTCTTTGGCATTTGGAAAGAGAAATGATTTTCTGGCCGTGTGAAGAAGGAAAGGGTATGGAGAGAGCGCCAAGACGCCAGGTTGGGGTTGGGGGCCTGGGGAGGCCTTTGGCAGATCACATGGGCCTTTTGTGAGCTTCTAGGAAGCTTGGATCTCACAGAGCAGCCTGGGTGAGCCATGGGAGAGTACTATTGTGGGAGGGAGGTAAGGAAAGTTGCGTTTTAGGAAGCCCGCCACTGTGCTGCGAGGAACAGCTGAGTGTCAGGTCACAGGCAGAGAAGTGACCACTCATTGCTCAGGAGAGCAATCCCTAGACCCCCTTCCCTTCCCAAGGAGGGCCTCTGACAGACCTTGCACTTGCCTGAGGCCCTTTGGGGAAGCGCATTTTATGAATGTCATCACACTAGGTCAGGCCGCAATTGTGAAAAAGGCAGCCTTAGGCTTGGAGCTGCCCCTGCTCCAGTTCCTCTGTGCCCCCTGCCGTTCCCATTTACTGCCTGTGTTCTCCCCTCTGGAGAGAAAAGTCCATCTGATTCAGGTTGTCATATTTAACACATAAAAATATAGCACTCCCACAAATACATATTTTAGTATAAATATACACAGGGCATACTTACACTAAAAAAGTATTTGTTGTATACTCAAAATTCAGATTTAACGGGATGCCCTTTTATCTGGCAATCCTACATCTGATTTTAGAGTTCAGAGGTCCATCTTATCCACCTGCCCGAGGCCTCCTTTCCATGTGAAGGTGCTGAGGCCCTGAAAGGTCAAGTGGTTTATTTGCCAAGTTCAGGCAGCCAAGCTGGAGCAAAGCTGTGATTTCCACACAGGCTTCCTTCTGCTTGACAACCTGTTCTCCACACCTTAGAATGAATTAGTTAAAAGTGTCAGCCTGCCTAGAGGTATTTGCATTTTAAAAGAAGGCCTAAGGGCAAACCCCCCAAGAGTGTGAGTCTCTATGAATGTAGATCCAGGCTCTGCAGTAGATGCATGGGGAGGCCTTCTGGTCCTGGAGCTTCTTGGAATTCTGTGAGGGTGTCTCACAGGCTGTTCTGGTAGCCAGGGGAGCCCCCTGGCCCACTGATGAACAAATAATCACGTGAAGTATGTGGCCTGGGACAACAATCCCTGCCACCCTAACAACACCTTGCACTTTTCAGAGCACATTCACTGACGTTATTTCGCTTAATTTTCATTTTTAAAATTGTAAATATTTACATACTTCCCATGTTTCCAGTTTGGTTTTTGCCACCAAACAAACCAGGAAAGTTTCCACAAATACTGAATTATATATCAGCTTTTTGTAAACACACTGTAGTCAAATTTTTATTGTTCCCCCTCCCCAGACCCCCTCCCCCAAGTCCCCCCACCTATTTTCACTTTTTAGGAGGCCATAGCCTCTCCTCAGTTCCCTGCTGGTTGGCAGGCATCCACCTTTCTGCTGTCCAGGAAAGAGTGCTGGGTTGTCAGTTCCAAAGAATGGGAGAGTTGAAAGTGCCCTCAGGCCCAACCAGCTCCTGTTCGTGCAGGAGCTCACAGGTGTGGAGTCCTGGGGCATTTCCTCCTTACTTGACTCCACTCAGTCTGGTCCCACCCCCTCTTTCCTTAGGAGTCTTCCTCTCTCCGCTTTTCTGCTTTAGAACAACGTTCTGAAGACTCTTGGAAGCCATGTGTGGCCCACTTTTTTCTTGCCATAGTTTTTGTTGTTTCTTAACATTAGTCTGGGATCTTCTAAGCTAAGACAGATTTGGAATAGGCTGTTTGGCAGGTAAGAAAGACCAGGTTTATGAACATACCAAGCAAGGGCAGAGCAGGACAGGCCCCACTGTCCTTGGTTCTTTCGGCTCCTGCCCAGTTTGGGTTTTGCTCTCATTTGTCCCAAGCAGCTTGTCTAGTCACACCCAGCCGATGAGGACCAGGAATTCTTGTTATATCCCTCTTTGAGCCATTGCAGTTGTCACGCTCTGCCTGTATCCCTATTTTTCTGCAACTATATGTAGCCATGATTTTCGCACCATCCATTTCCATGGGTGGTTCTTTAAGAACCTTTCCATGTTAATTTTTTGAGTTGTTTGTACTTTCTGGCCTGCACAAAAGATTGCCAGAGGGCACACTAGACTCTACTCCACAGGCTAAGAATCTTGTTTGATGTCTTGGAAACCAGCCGTGCTGGTAGGTCAGTGTGCAAGTGCCCTGGATACAGGTCCCTTTTCAACCCAGGCAGTCTTTGATATGCACTCCTTCCTTCAACTAATGCTGACTGTACAGGGACTATAGAAAGTGTGATCTGAGTACAGAGCAGGAGCACTTCATCCTCCCGGGAGGAGGGTCAACCAGGCTTCTTGGAGGAGGGGGCCTTCCTGCCTGCCTGCCTGGGAGCTGGTAAGTTATCAGCATTGTGATCCATAGAAAGTGCTTTTTTAATTAATATGGCATACTGTTGATTCCGTATAGCGCATCTTTTATATGATAATGAATATGGGATTATTGCATGTTCCAATCCTGCAGAAACTAAGAGTTGCGCCTTTTTTATGTATCATCCTCTTACTTAACTGTCTTCTTGCCTCCAGAGGGTGAGATGTGGGGAAGGTCTGGCCTCATCACACTGGACAGTGCCCCAGCCTGGGGGCGATGCTGTCCATTTGCTGCAGGCGGGAATGGGGGGATATGCGCAGTCACAGGACCAGCGTGACAGCTGCCTGGCTTTTCCTGACTCAGGTCTTTAGAGGCATTTCATTATTTTGTGGAAAGTGTTGTGAGTTCTATATTTCCTCACCCATCCATATCAATTCCAAGACATAGATGCATGCTAAATGATGTTTTGATTATCTGTCATCTCAGATTATCTGCCCTGGAGTCATCGGCGTACGCAGAGACACATGCAAGCACACGTCTTTCGTGAGGCATGCCTTGTATCAGCTGAACTGCCCCCATTCCCTGTTACAGGTCATGTGCACCACGTTGCCATGATTCTCAAGTCTCATTCCCGCTTTTGCTTCTTTTACCCTGCTGGCCTTTGCCTGGTTGGCCCTCTCTCCTCCTTTCTGTAATGAAGATGCTCTCAGCCCCGGGGTTCTTCAAGGTAAAATGCATTTTATGAACCGCACTTCACAGCCACCTGCATTCATTTTAGCATTTGGTTATCTAGTCCATATTTTCCATCCCGTATGTCAGTGTACAAACCTCTCCCTGCTTATCTACTCCTCTTGTATACTGACATTTAGTATCGTGCAACGCTCACGCAGGTGCTGCAGTGTCTTCACATTGATGTGAATGGTAGGCTGTAATGTAGAGCAGAACAGTAGAAGATGCTACTCTTTCTTTTATCTGTTGTTTTAGCTCAGCTCTTGCCTTCATGACAGTATGGGAAGGAGTATGGGCATCATGAAGCAGCTTTATAATCAGGTATTGGGGACCCTGGAACCCTTGTTGCAGTTAGGCTGGGTCACCTGGCTGAAGTGAGGTGGCCCTTGGGTGTGAGGGAGACACATGTTTATGACAGTTGTATTTCCTTCACCGTATCCCTTAGTAAAGTAATTCACTCCAAGACCTTATTATTGCTGGTCAGAGAAGTGGGCGCTAGCAGTGGTTCCTCCCTTTTCCCCTGGCCAGTGGGGTATGGGATGGGCTGGATGGGAACTGTCTTCCCAGCCTCTTCCTGAATGCAAATGAACAAGTCAACCCCATGAATGACACATGCCCTAAATCCCATTGTTTGGCCCTCTGGAGAACACACACCCAGACAGACCCATGTATACACCTGCCACACCTAATGACATGATGCCCAAAGCTGGCTGTTGTTGTGGCATGCAGCAACCACGCACAGACAGATGTGACGAAGATGAACTGATCCCATTTTTAAGAGAATGAAACAAGCTCTTTAAAACTAATAATCAGGCTCTCTCTCAGGCTGATACACACTCAACTGTCGGTTTGAAGGATGAGACCTTGATGTGACTTCTCAGCAATGAATGATTTTCTTAATATCTTAAAAAAAAAAAACAACAACAAAAAACAGCCTTCTCCTTGCTTCTTTCCAAAGAATTAAGTATTACAGAGTAGACAGATGAGAGACCCTGGAAGGACTGCTCCTGGGGAGCCCACAGTTCTCATCTGGCAGCGTCTTAAACAGTTTAGGCATGTGAATGAACCACAGCAATTGTGTTCCCTGATGTGGGAATCCAGGGTGAGGGGCCACCAGGGAGGTAGCAGGCATCAGTTTAAACAGAAAGTTTAATCCTTTCTTTCTACTTCCCATACCCCCCCACCCCCTGCCCCACGGATGGTCAGGCTGATGCGCAGATACAGAAGGAAGGAGACTGATTCCAACTGTCAGGCAGACCTGGTGCTGCTGCTGTGGGACTGCTGATCAGCCCACACCGGCTCTCAGCTCCTGTTACGGGCGACACAGAGAACCGTGGGAGGTGATCGTGCCCTTATGGGTCTTCCATTCCTTTGGGAGCCCAAGACTATGCACAGTGAGTTGCCAGCCCTTGAGATAACGCTGGGGCTGAAGCAAATGTGCAGTATTATGGGATGCAGAGGCTGTTTAAGGCTGTAACAAGGGGTAGAGGACCAAAGTGGAGCACCTAGATAAGGGGGAATCTGAGATAAAAGGTAGATGTGATAAGCATTCCTTCCCCGAATGGCTTCTCTGGGTACCTGTGTGTAGTCAGCACTCTGTAAACACTAACTGAATGAATAGGGAGATGAAGGAGGGAGGGGCTCAGACTTGACTTTTGCCGTATATCCAGGAATGACATGTAGGGTTGTTTAAACTTCCTTAGGAAGAGTAGATGAAGAACAACTATGATAACATGATCCTATTTTATTCTTTTCTGCTCATTAATGATCTGGATGAGGAAGATGGGAGAAAGTGGGTGCCACCGCAAGGTTCCAAAGAATGAGGGACACAACATGTAACTTTTGATAGCAGCAGGAGCAGGAGACCATGAGAAGACCTCTCTGACCATTTAGTGCAAATTATCTTCTCGATACTTACTATTCTTTATTGTATTTATGGATTTTGTTTTTCCTCAGAGAAAGAGACCTGTGCTACTAGTGGAATTCTCTCCATGCAATTCCCTGGTTTAGGGATGCAGTACCTGACAGGTGCATGCCTAGCTATAAGGCTTCTTACCTCTATCATCTCATTACTCCATGTTAAGGTCAATGGCAGATACATAATTTCTATATTCATAGATGTGGACCCTGAGTCAGAGACATGAACCAACCTCCCAAGATTTCACAGCCATTGAGCAACAAGACTTTGGGCTCAGATTTCAGTGCATTACTGCTGCCCAGGCCCACAGCCACTCTTGCTAGACCACCAGAGACATAACCCTCTACAACAGCTCCATGCTTGATAGCACTTCTTTTTTGCAAAAGAACTCTGCCAAACCAAGCATGGCCCACTTTTAACTCTTCATGCCGTGGGTTAATGGAATTGATTAAAGCCAACTCTCCTCAGATCTGGACTGTTTCACTATCCCCCAGGACTCATCCATATTGTAGTGACATTTACATCTTAAAATACACTTCTTTGTTTTGGCCAGGTCGTACCAACTGGAATAAAGGTCTTTGGCTTTCCTGGACGTTGTCCAGGCATCTGGATTAATGAGAGAGAGAGGCGGGAAGGAAGACATAGCACAACTCTTACAATCCCAGTTCCCAAATCGGCCAAGCACTTTGTAAAATTGTAAAAAAGTATTTTAGAACACAAAATGCATCCAGTCCAGTGATACTTAATCCTGGAAATACATTTAGAATCACTTGGAGAGCTTTACACAATGCTGGTGCTGGAACCTTTTCATGTCCAGGGACGCAGTTTCAGTTGGTCTGGTAGAGGTTCTGCACATTGAATACTTTTAAACAGTGTGTAGCCAGAGTTTAGAACCTCTGATTTAGTCTATCCTGTATATAAAAACAAGGAAACTAATACCTAGAGAGTTGAAATTTATTACCTTTCATTAGCTATCTATTGCTACATAAAAATTACCCCAAAACTTAGTAGCTTAAAGTAATAAACATTTAGTATCTCTCAAACTTTTGTGGGTTATGACTCTAGGAACATCCTAGCTGCATTGTTCTGGCTCATTGTCACATGAGCTTTCAGTCAAAAAAAGATGTCAGCCATGGCTGTCATTATCTGATGGCTTGATGGGTCTGTTTGATCCTTTTCCAAGGTAGTTTATTTGCGCATCTGGCAAGTAAGCTCTGGCTCATGGTAGGAGGCCTCGGTTCTTCACCATGTGGACCTCTCCATGGGGCTGCTTGAGTATCTTCACAGCATGGCAGCTGGCTTTTCATAGAGTGAGCGATCCAAGGAGGAAGCCACAACACCTTTTATGACCCAGCCCTGGAAGTCACACATCTCACTTCTGTCACAATCTTTTCATTAGAAATGAGCCTTTAAAGCCATTTCACACTGAAGGGAAGTGGGAGTAGGTGCCACCTTTAAAAAAAAAATGATTCCAGAGAGAGGAAGATAGGAAGAGGGAGAGAGATACATCAATGTGAAAGAAACATTGATTGGTTGCTCCTGTACCTGCCCCAACTGGGGACCAAACCATCAACCTAGGTACACACCCTGATTGGGATTTGAACTTACTGCCTTCAGCGCACAGGACAACACTTCACCAAACCAAGCCACACTGGCTGGGTTAGGCTCCACTTTTTGAAAGGAAGAGTATCAAAGAATTTGTGGACGTAATTTAAAATCACTCATGGTCAAAGACATGTAACAACATTTAGTGCCAGAGCTACAAGTCAACTGTTAGTTCGGTGCCCCATCAACTAGTCTCATAATTAACTGAGTGACTCTAAGTAAGGAAATATCCATAAAATATTTAAGACTCCATCAATTACCTCCTTCCTATGAGCAGACTGGTTCTTTAAAACATCATCATCCAGAGATCAGGTGTGTGACCATCCCATCCCTCGTGCAATTCACTTCAACTTACCACCTCTTTTCACCCATTAGAATCCTCTGAAGGATCGGATTACCTTGCCAGTGGAAATATATGAGCTCCCTGTGTGATATACCATAACGGCAACAGCACATCATATAATTTTCCCCGAAGGCTTGTTGCAGCCTATGTCGAGTCATTTGTATTTATGACAGTTCGGCCGTGATTTAGTGCGACCTCACTTTGATAAAAGCCATTTAAAGCTCATAAATATGGGTGACATGCTGCCTCCCTGGCTGGGGTTATTGAGGAGAGACTGAGATTTGCATTGCCATTCAACTTGCATTGTTCAGGAAGAAGAGGAAGAAAGAAAAGGGCAAGGAAGTGGGGAAGGGGAAAAGAAAGCATCAGGGCGAGCAGGACAGGGAAGGACGGAGGGAGACAGGAAGAGCCATGCAGTTGCCACTGGGCTCCTTGTACTGCAGTGTGCTCATCTCTGGTCCTCGTGGGTGCGCTGGGCTATGTGAAGGGCACCAGCTCAGAGAGAGGGCCTGATGAGGCACATGAGAGTGAATAGGTCACCAGACTTTATGAGCCATTTACTTCCTCTTTTAAAGACATTGTTAAATCACAACCAAATTATAGTAAATTGTCGATTTTTATTGAAACAGGAAAGCCCTCCGGCTTAACTCCTCATGACACTGCTCTCTGGGGACAGCTTTACTACAGGTGGAGCAGGTGACTATCCTGGTCACAGGACCGGAAGGGCACTAGCATGGGGCCCACCCCAAATACTGTCTTGCAAGGACCCTCGAGGTACTTGAAATTCCATCATTTAAGAACCAATGTTTTTGAGTTGGGAGGCCTGGGAAGGCTATGAAATCCTGAAAGGAAGTCATCTTGAGCTTACCAATAGAAACATGGATTGTGGGGGTTAGGCCCCCAATTGGGGGGTGCCTCCTGGGTGGCAGAGATGGCAGATATGGGGAAAAAAGCTAACAGGAGTGACCACAAAGTAACCATTGCTCCAATTCTGTCAGTGGGCTTTGGTCTGATGGCCCTGCTCATTTGCCACCCTCATTTCCCAGCTGAATGAAAGAACTATTGTAGAGTAGACCCAGATCTCACATGTGGATTCCCATTGACTGTTTAGTCAGACCCATGTAAAGATGCTGACATCATCAGCATTGAGCTGGTGGGCACCCTGGAGAGCTCTTAGGGCAGCACCTTCACTCTACACATGAGGAAACCAGGGTCTGCCAGCTGGTCAGCCAAGGAGACTGACCGCAGCCAGGTCACTCAGCCCAGAGCTGTGTTCACACCACGGCGGCCCTGGTGAGCTCGGCCTTCTTTAGGTGGTTTACTTTTATTCAGAAGAGGTACCTGTGTGTCAAGAATCTGGGAGGGAGGGTGGGGGTAGCTCCAGTCGCGCGATGTGAGAAATGGCAGGGGCTTCTGACACCTGTCTTGTCAAGAGGCCTCAGGCTGGGTGCCTGTGGCTAAATTCATTCCACAGACATGTCTTTTTTGACCCATTCAGTGTTTTACAAAAATTTGCCAACATTTGAAAATACAGAGATTTCTCACATGCACCTATGCGTGCAACCGCACTTGCCATACCCGTGTTAGATTTTGGGTTCTGGAAGCAGCTGGCTGGAGTAGAGTGGGGCTGACTTTGTTTCTTCAGTCATTGAAGCTCCCCAGGTGATCTGCCACACTTGGACGTTATTTGTTGAATCTGCAGCTTCTCTCATTTTCTGCATGGGACCACTGAGTCTCAAAGTGGGGGAGTGGCTCCTTCAAGCAAGCACCAGTGAGGTTAATGGTAGAGGAGGGGCCACACCCAAGTGCTTCTGTCACCCATTTCTCAAGATCCCACTGGAAAACCCTGCTCCTCAGGCCAGACACAGTCAGTGCCACACACTTCTGGGCCGTGTGCCTCTCCTAAGTGGTTTTCTGTGGATCATGTGTGTCCCCAGCCAGAGAGCTCCCCCTTCCAGGACAGGCTTGTGGAGGCAGTAGATAAGGCAGGTTCATAAGACAGGAAGGCAGATTGAGTATTTTTTTTTAATATATTTTATTGACTATGCTATTATAGTTTTTCCAGTTTTTCCCCCTTTGCCCCCTTCCACCAAGTATCCCCTTCCCTGCAGCAGTCCTACCCCTTTGTTCAGGTACATGGGCTGTGCGTATAACTTATTTGGCTTCTCCATTTCCTATACTATTCTTACCATCCCCCTGTCTATTTTGTACATATCAATTATGCTTCTTAATTCCTGCATCTTTTTCTCCATTCCCCCTCTATCCCTCCCAGCTGATAACCCTCTAAATGATCTTCATATCTATGATTCTGTACCTGTTCTGGTGGTTTGCTTAGCTTGTTTTTTAGATTCAGTTGTTGATAGTTGTGACTTTGTTGCCATTTTAATGTTCATATTTTTTATCTTCTTTTTCTTATAGAAGTCCCTTTAACATTTCATGTAATAATGGCTCAGTGATGATGAACACCTTTAGCTTTACCTTGTCTGGGAAGCGCTTTATCTGCCCTCCCATTCTAAATGATAGCTTTCTGAATAGGGTAATCTAGGTTGTAAGTCCTTGCTTTTCATCACTTTGAATACTTCTTGCCAGTCCCTTATTGCTCGCAAAGCTTCTTTTGAGCAATCAGCTGACAGTCTTATTTGAATTCCTTTGTAGGTAACTCTCTGCTTTCCTCTTGCTGCTTTTAAGAGTCCCTCTTTATTTTTAACCTTTGGCTTTTTAATTATGTTGTGTCTTGATGTGGCCCTCTTTGGGTCCAATTTGTTTGGGACTCTCTGTGCTTCCTGGACTTGTATGTCTATTTCCTTCACCAAATTAGGGAAGTCTTCTCTCATTATTTTTTCAAATAAGTTTTCAGTTTCTTGCTCTTCCTCCTCTTCTTCTGGCATCCCTATGATTTGGATGTTGGCACACTTGGAGATGTCCCAGAGGCTCCTTAAACTATCCTCTTTATTTTTTTTTAATTCTTTTTTTCTTCTTGTTCTGATTAAATGATTTCTTTCTTCCTTATGTTCCAAATTGTTGATTTAAAGCTCAGCTTCACCCCCTCCACTGTTGGTTCCCTGTAAATTATTCTTTATTTCACTTAATGTAGCTTTCATTTCTGCTTGGGTCTTTTTTATGCTGTTGCTGTGCTTAATGAGTTCTTTGAGCATCCTGATAACCAGTGTTTTGAACTCTGCATCTGATAGGTTGGTTATTTCCTTTTTGCTTAATTTCTTTTTCTAGAGTTTCGTTCTGTTCTTCCATTTGAGCCATATTTCTTTGTCTCCTCAATTTGGCAGCCTCCCTATGTATTAGGTAGGACAGCTTTGACTTCCTATCTTAGTAGTGTGACCTTTTGTAGAAAAGGCACCTGTAAATTGTGTGGGGCAGAGCTTTAGGTAATTGCTAGGGCAGGGCAATCTGTTTCACCTTTGTGACTCTGTGTTGGGGGAGGGCTTGGAGAAGGGTCAGTGCTGCTTCCTGACTTCTGGAGGTTTATCCGGGAGGAAGCTGTCTCCTAGCACTCACCCTGTTTCCAGTCACTTCACTTTCTCCCCATATGCCACTGGTACCCTTGCAGCTGTTGCCTGGTGCTGAATTCCAGAGGGGATGGGTCTGTGTAAGTCCTAAGTCCATGCAGGTCCTTTAAGAGGAGACTCCTGAAAATCCAGCAGTTTCTTCCACCACCTCAACCCCTACTGGTTTTTGTAGCCATAAGTTATGGAGATTTAGCTTCCTGGTGCTGGAACCCTGAGCTGTATGGTCTGGCCTGGGGCTGGAATTCCTTACTCTCGAGCCCTCCTGATTTTTATCCACCACTAGTGAATGTGGGACCACCTGTTACGCCACCTCTCTCCTCACCACACCGTGTTTCCGCACCTCTTTGCCCACCTCCGCATCTCTGCCCCTCCTACCCATCTGGATGAATGTGGCTTCTTTAAATCCTTGGTTGCCAGGCTTCCATACAAGTCGACTTTCTGATGGTTCTGGGTGATATTTGTTTTGTGGTCTAGTTGTAATTTCTTCTGTAGTTGTGTGAGGAGGTGAAACATGTTTACCTATGCTTCTACTTTGTTTACCTATGCTTCTACTTTGATCGTAAGTTCTTAACAGACCTTTTCAAGAAACTTTTTCAGAAGAACTTTTCTGGGCAAAGCAGCTGCTACTCCCAGTGGTGGCCAACTGGACAAAATACCCCTGATTCATCATTTTATCCTTCAGGATGCCTCATGTGAGACTGGCACACAGTGGGACTTACAGCATTGGCATCGATTTGCATATGGGGAGGCTCAGTGCATCTGCACTGACTGTTACCCTTAAATGCAGGAACCATTAGTCCTCACCATCAGCTGTATCAGTGTCCCCAAAGCAGACAGGGAGAGGATGTCTTCCACAAAGTAAGCCTCCATTTCGGCCCTGCTGACCTCTCAGATTCACAGACTCCTTTTGTCTTTGATCCATATTCTTATTTATTCTTTTTCCAAACGTTCAATTTCCACTCTGGTCTATTCTTTAACTTGTAATACACTTATGTGCAATAAGGAATTTTATTTTTTAACTCAAATAAATTAGTTGTTAATTAAAGCTTTTTGATGTAGTACAAAAAGAGGGTATCAGCAGCTGTATGCTGTTTGATGAATGGTTTAAGTTCTGTCAGGAATATCAGCATCTCCTCCAAAATGGTTCAGCCTTCTTCCACTCTCCTCTCTCTGTCTCTCTCTCCCCCTCCCCCCGCCTCTCTATCACTCACACACATACACATTAAAACCTATGAAGCAACTACTCCATCGCTGCGACTTCAGTTACATAGAGACAGTTCCTGTGTCTAACTTTCTTATTCGGTGGTCTGCATTTCTGGACACCATGCATGGAGTTGCATGGAAACCATGTCCATGTGGGAGAGGGTAAGCTGGAAAGATTTCTGTAGCTTCCTGAGCATGCACAGTTAATAAGGCCAGAGCTGGGATTTGAAGCCAGGTACACCTGCTCCAAGGCCTTCCACTCACTATTCTACAAGGGAAGAGAAAGCATGGGCTTTGTTCTTTAGGGTCTCACCATCCAGCTGCAGGGGCAGGTGAAAACATGCCTTAGTTGTCCAACTTCATGAGGAAGTGTATGCTCAGTGCCTCCATGAGGGTGTTTGGTCACTGAAGTCTCAGAGTCCAGAAGAGGAGGTTGCTGGAGGGTCTTGATGGCTGGGAGAGTGATACAAGGCATATGGAAGCTTTTAGAACAAGATAATCAGAGGTGGCTATGTGGAGGGCTGAGGTTGTCCTGGGGGCTGGTGGAGATAGCCTAGGAAAAGTTTTCTTTCCAACACGATGTAACGTCCATACTCACACCTGCGGCCTGGAAAGAGACTGGCTTTGTAGTGAGAAAGCCTTGAAATGAATCAGTAACTAATCAGGTTTCATCTTGTGAGGGAGAGTTTTTTCTGAATGGTAAGAAGGAGTTACACCTGACTATTCTCTATACAATAGGGCAATTGCCAGAGAGGTCAGTTATAGTGATTAGAAGAGAGGTTAATTTCCCGGGTCCTTTTAAACTCTGAACAGAAGGGGTTTGAGTGAGTGCGGTTATTGCACTGGATGGTGTTGCTTAAACTGTGTTAGTTTTCCCACCCTCAGCGACGTAGCCTCCTGGAGCATGGTCCTCCCGACCACGGGACCTCTCCAGGAGTCTCATGAGGGCAGCCACCCCGCATCCTTTTACTCTCCTCAGTGCCCTTGGCCCTTTCAGAGATGCCTGATTGCAGTCATTTAAACACATGGAACTTTCTAGGGAGCAGGAGGCTTCACACTCCATCTCATTAACCCACATGGCACCCGTGAGCTGAATTCCCACTTGAGGCACCCACATGTTCTGCTTGATGTTCTTCAGCAGTCGCTCTCTGTCTGGTCTCTGGGTGATTGATTTCCCTGTTGGTTTGCACAGTTGTCAGAATATGCAGGAGGAGGAATGCAGCTGGGGGCCTCTGGGGCCAGAGACCCCCATAGGGATGGCCCATTTCCACACACCCAGGACTGCCAGGGGCATGTCGCACCCTGCCCCACTGCCGTGGGACCTTCCCCACGGGCAGCTGGCTCATTGATCTCTAAGGCTCATTCCAGGCAAGGCCCAGCCCCTCAGCCACCGCTTTCTCATTTATCTTTATTCACCAGGGAGCCCGGTTCTAATTAATTACCGTCTACACTCTAACACACAAGGAGGAGGCCTGCTTGGGGCAGAGTAGGGGCGAATAGATGTAGAAATTCAATCAAGATCTTCAGGCTGCAAGGCCTGGTGTTGGCAGCCACATTTCTTCCCCGGGTAACTGAGAAGAAAGCATCCAGCTCTGTGCAGAGCTGCGTAAGAATTTGACTTTTTCCGTGTCCCAGTGCCTGGCAGAGGGGACTGCTGGAGCTGCCTGAGAACAAGAGCCTCCACCTGGAAACAGAGCTTCTCAGGGTCAGGATTAGGACACACATTTTTGCCTGTTGTCCTGGAAGGGCTTAACCTTTCAGCTGCTATAGTCCCTTTTGAAGTGATTTGGGGACCGAGTGCAGTGGTTCTTAACCCTGGCTTCACTTCCCAACCACCTGTGGCATTTTTAAAAATTCACATGCCCAGTCCTGTTGCGTTACTTTTTAAAAAATGGAATGCCCCCATAGCATCTTTTTAAAAATTGAGATATAATTGGCATACTCTAAAATTAATCCTTCTAAAATGTACAGTTTAGTGGTTTTTAATGTATTATAGAGTTGTCAATCATCATCATCATCTAAGTCCAGAACATTCTCGTCACCACAAAGAGAAACCCTCCCCATCAGCTGTGACTCTCCATTTCCCCTCTTCTGCACCCCACTCCCCACCCCGTCTCTGCTCCCACTTCTGCACCAGGACACCACTAATCTACTTTCTGTACCCATCTTGGGCACATTTATAGAAAATATGCCTATGCTGGACATTTTCTATAAACAGAATCATACAGTACATGTCCAGCCCCCAATTCTGAACCTTGTGAATTGAAATAGCTGAGCTTTATTTGTTAAAAAAAAAAAAAAAGCCTCAGGGGATTAGGCACAGCCACGGTTTGAGCATCCTGGGCAAGAAATGGCAAAGCGCCCTGCCCAAGGGCTCCTCCTGTGCTCCAGCACACAGGAAGTGCTTCTGAAATGTTTGATGAATGACCAAGTCCACATTTGAGAGAAACCTCTTACAGTCGTCTAACATGCTTGGGATGTCTGCCCCCAAAGAGGTTGATTAGTCCTAACTTTTCCAATTAGCTCTTTTATCAACACTATATAGAAATCTCAGTCAAAATCCATTACAGTCTCAGCTTCCCCCAGTCAGTAAATTGAATGAGTCTCAGTGACTGTTACTACTGCTCTGACTTGTACAGAACTTTTCCACATGGGCTGTGGCTGGAAGCTCATGAAAGGCGCTGTCCTTTCCAGAGAACTCTATAATGGCAAGGGTAGTCCTGGCCACTCAAAAGAACTTAACTGAAACGGCCGGACTAGGTTCTCATGAATGCATCAGAACCAAAGCTAGGCCGACATTGGAAGGGAGATGAAACACAGCTGGTCACAGATGTGCAAGTTGGGAACCCTGTCGGGAGGGAGGTTGCAAGCAGGCATAACACTGCAGCGATGAGAAGACACGGGTTAGGGTCTCAGTCTGTGTGGTGTCTGTGGAGTCTGATCAACAGTCCAAGGCCTGCTCCCCCATTTATAAGGCCTCCTGTTTTCCAGAGGTGCCAGCCCCAGCCAGGGGACACTCGGGCCACACCTGTTTGCCTAGCGCCTCACACAGTTCTGTCAAGGCACCTGCTTGGTCATCTATCACATTAACATCTCCATCTTTTGCTTTGTGCCTTCTGGGATGAGAACACTGAGACAAGGAATCCAGGGTCGCCTCTCAGTGGGCACCTGCAGAGAAAGAACAATTGGGAAGTACACAGGACCATCACTGAATGTCCAAACTTGGTCTGCAGCTGTGCGGCCTAGTGGGAATGGTTTGATGCAAACCCATCTCCGGGGCTAGGAACACAAAGCACAGCCCTCCGGGTGGAGCGGAGAGGTATTATTCATGCCTTGCTTTGTTCAACAAATCCTTTTGGAGCGCTTGCAGTGTGCCAGGCACCGTTGGGATAGAGCAGTAAATAAAACGTGACAAGTTCCTGCACGTCGGGAATTTACACTGAAGTAGGATGGGACAGAGGGTGAGAGAAGGGAGACAGACAGTAAGTGAGTTAGCAAGCATATAATAAGATGTCGGAGAGTGATAAGTGTACAAGGAAAGATGAAACAGGTCCAGAGGATGGAGAGCAATGGGGGAGAGGAAGAAGTGCTGAGGTGGAGAGACTAGTCTGATACACAGCATGCCCTGCGTGCAGTTAGGGAGCGAGCGGGCAGCCCTCCCCAAGCAAGAGAATTCCTGGCAGGCAGAACAGCAAGTGCAAATGCCTCAGTACCCAACCCTGGCTCAACATAATAATAATCACCCTGAAAACTCTGAAAAAACTCTCTACAGTTGGACCTCGCCCCGGATAGATTAAATTAAAGTCTTTGGGATGTGTGTGTGTGCGCGCGCGCGCGCATGCATAAAACTCACCAGGTGGTTCTATTTTACAGGTAATTAGGATTGCAAAATATTGTATAAGAAGAACAACATGGAGGGCATTGTGGCTGGAGCTGAGTGAGCCTGCCGTTCAGGGGGTGGGAGGATAAGTGTGGGGAGGCACGCAGAGTTCCACCAGGTTTTGGGGGACCTTGAAGGCCACGGGAAGGGTTGCAGATTATTATTAGAAACAGTGGAAAGCCACCAGAGTGTTGGAGCAGGGGCGCAGTGAGCATCACAGTGCTTCAGGGCAGAGCAGCATGCGCGGTGTCTGCCCTCTCCGCGGAAGTGTCAACAAAAGCTGGGGAAGTGCGGGCGGCAAAGCTGTCTTCGCTCATGGCGACTGTACACATAGTTAATCCATGTTTGTTTATGTGTCCAGAATAGACATGTTTACACACAGCATGGGCTAGAAATCTCAAAACTAGAAGACCTCCAAACTCACCACATTCTACTTTCCCCCTGGCGGTTAAGATGAAGATAAATGCGTCTCTAGGTTCAGGAACAGGGAGGGCCTCCAACTGTCTCGTTTCTTCCCGAAGAGGTGTTTTTTTAAAAATGTAAACACAATGAAACAGATGAGAAGAGTTGCAGATTACATTTCTGACAATGCGTAATCCCCTCCTGTCCGATCATTGTCATTAGCAGGCCTTCTGATTGCCCTGGCAGCTCTGGTTTCTAGCTCCCCACGGACAGGAAGAAGCATGAAGAGAATTACATTGCTCCAAGGATGGGGCCAAAGGTCATTCTGTGCATTGGACAGCTGGCTCTGGTCATATTGAAGTGCCGTGGCCTCAAGTGTGGCTAACAGAATAGCCGATGGCCCTGTTGTCACTTTCTTTATGCTCGCTGTCTCTTACAAATTAAGCTGAAATTGTGGATTCACAAAAATCAGGCAGGAAAAATCTCCACCTGCTCACCCGTTCTCCTGTATTCATTGCAAGTCCCTGGTGTTGCAAGGCCACGTGGATGCAACACGCTAGGTCCTGAGTGGGTGCCTGTGCCACAGCCACCTCACCCTGCCACTGGGAGGAGGAGATTGGCTCTGGTCATTTTAAGGAGAGCATTGACCTTGCAATGCCAGTGCTGAAAAAAACAGGCCCCCCTGTGTCCTCACTCCCCAGCCACTGCTCTGTTTTCAGACACCATGATTCAATAAAGGTGGCACTGGACTGATTCAGAGACTTGGGGCTGAAGCCTAGGCCTATCACAAACTAGCATAGGCGTTGAGCAGGTGATTAACCTTTTAGAGCTTCAATTCACTAATCTGTGAAAGGAGATAATTCAGCTTGAATGTGCTCTAATGTTTCTCCCAGCAGTATGCGCCTGGGATGGTTTGCCCATTTGGGAAGGGTCTGGAATGGGAGTGAGCAGAGAGGGGAGGTGGGTGCGGCAGTGAGGGCCGTGGGGAGAGTAGACAGACTGTGGGATCGGAGGGAGAGGAGTTCAGCTCTCAACCCGGTCACTTTCTAACCATGTGGTCTTGGGCAAATGACTTAACCTCACTGAACCTCAGATTCTTTGTCTTCAAAATGGGATTACTGATGCCTACTCAGAAAAATAGTGCTGAGAGATAGATGTGTATGAAGCACCCGGTACACGTGAAAGCCTATTAAATAAAGGCCAGCTATTACCATCGGTTACTCACTCTGTACTGGGTAATTATTTATGCCTTTGGAGTATTCCGTTAGCTTCCAACATGATGTAGAAGTCAGGAAGAGAAAGATTAGTTCTCTTAGCATTGGGTTTTATGGTAAATGTTTCTAAATTGCGCCCAGGTCTTCCCACTTAGCTCTCATCTCCTAGACTTGATCATTCTTGGTGTGAAGGACCTTGCTATGTTATATACAGATTGGATCTGGGGTTTTTCTTTACCCCCTAAATCAGGTGGCACCTGGGCACTGCCCATGCTGCAGGGTACGATGCATCAAAAACTGTGGTGTTAACTCATGACATAGCACACAGTTTGTATCCCAGGCATCCACTGGAATTAGAAAAAAATGCATGCAACTCCCAAAGGACCCTTCTCCTTTTGGGGAGGTTAGAATCTGCCCTAAATTAAGGGATCAAGCCCTACCCAGTGTTGCCATGCACCCAGGTTATGAGCACATACCATTAATTAGGCCCAGGTGGTTTCCCTTACTGGGGACCAGAGGGAGGCACCCCCAACTTCTTAGCCCTAGGAAACATTTTTGTAAAGAAGCAGCACTTGGCCTGTTTCCTCCACTTGTGCCAGCCCCCAGACCACCTGACCTTCTCTGCTCTGCAGTCCCTTGAAAATGATACAGAAGTTCTGGGGAGAATGCAGCACTTCCAGGCCCCCTCATGGACCATGGCAAAATGCAATCACAGGACACGCTCATGTAGAACTCTTTGTGTCTTTAATTCACCGCCTGGCAGACACTCGTTACAGGTCTGCTATATCCAAGGACTGTGCTTGGTCCTGGAGACAGATGCCAAGTCATAAAAGTCCAGCTGAGCCCTCAAGGAGCTCCCAGTGTCTGGCTCAAAGACTTAGGATCTGTTCAAGCTCAGGACAGGTGGGGAGGGGTGCCCTGAAGTTCCTTGTGTAGCAGCCACACTTAGGACTTCGATGTGGCTGATGGAGCAGGGCTCCTATACGTATCATCATCATCACCATCATCATCCTTATCATCACAACTGTTGTCAGCGTTGTCATTGTCATTTCCCAAGGTCATAAGAATTGTTTATTTTGTCAACTCAGGAGCCCTCAGAAGGATGATGCTCCTGGGCTCTGCCCAGGGAGCCCACACTCCTTTAGACTGCCATGGGCTGCCTGTCCCATGCCCCAGGCCCATTGCCTTCCATGCCCTCCCAGGTGCAGGCAGCTCTGGGAAGCGGGCAGGGGCCATAGCTTTGATCACACACACAATAACCTCAGCACTGAGGCATCCATGCTAATCACTTTTGATTACAAATGGATTAAATAGGACAGCAGCTGCACAGGGCTGCTTAGCTTCAGGCCCGCTCAATAATGAGATGCACAGGCACAGGCTGGGATGCTGCCATTAGCCCTGCCCAGCCCCCATCCTACCTCCTTCAGGGGCACCTTTGGGCCGGGGGCACTGCTCTGAGACAAGGGAAACCAAGGCGACTTGCACAGGGCCTGCATTCAGCTAGCCTCGGCGGTGCCCTCAGCCTCATTCAACAAATCCCCCAGGGCCATGCTGCACGCCTGCCCTTTGCCAGTGGTTCGGCCATGCTCTTCCCCGTTGCTGCAGGAAATGCAGCCGGTTGCCTCTGTATTCTCACGAGGGAACTTGTGGGGACAAGGGTTAAACAGCAGCTGCTCTTCTGCGATGAGTCCCGAGTTTAACTCAGGAGCAGCCAGATCAACAAAGGGTCCTCCTGCCTCCAGTAACCATGCCCCATATCTGCTCATTTGGCTTATCAGAGATAGTAGAAATAATGTCTTCGGTAATAACCTTCTCTATATAACAAGTATGAAGGACACTCATGACCCTCTCCCATTTTGTTTTCCCACAAATTCTGTGAGCTGGCCAGGATTTTTGGGCCTCTTTCAGAATTAAGGAAGTGAAATTCAGGTACAAAGGCTTTTCCCTGGTGTCTTTGTGTACCCTTTCTGGATTTCTGGAGACCAGCCCAGGCTCTGTCATTCTGCCATGTAATCGTCTACAGGCTCCTCTTTCCCCCCATCAGAGCATGTCCTGAGTGTATCTAGTTTCTGATGATGGCTCCATGAAAGCAGGGACCGCCTGTGTGTGTCTATTTTTGTACATAGATTGAACCAATTTGGGGTTGTGGAGTATGAGCAGCTGCCTTGGCTAAAATGCAAGGCTCAGGGGAGGGAAGGGAGATAAGAGGGATTCAGCACCAAAGCCAAGAGTTCTTCAGGCCATTAGATGCACTACTAAATTTGACCTTGAGGCATTTCATGTTAGGCCAAAAGCAGTCAAAAGAGTGATGGGGAAATCCCCTGTTTCTAATAAAAGTTTCCACAGAAGAGCCATCATGACCATGCACCTCCTTCCCACCCCTGCCCTCAGCCCAAGTTGTCACCCTTGTGCTGAGGTGGCCACTTAAAAACCAGCTGCGACAGAGCCATGCGTGGCCAAAGCCCCTTCATGTTGCCCACAAGCTTCCCATGCTAAAGGATTTCAGAGTCATGGGCTTGAAGGCAGGTAAGGGAAAGGAAGGGGCACAAAGTTGAATGCCAACCCACCCATCTATTGATGTGGTGCATCAAAGTCTCCCCATTACCCATCTAAGTGGTCCAAATTGGGCCTCTCTGTACCCCTGGAAGATCTAAGCAAGAAGAAGTCAACTCACGTTTATGAAGCATTGACTTCCTTTGGCTCCTTCCAGGCATGTATTGCATGATCCAAACACCCCTATGAGGTAGCTGATGTTACCACTCTCTAGTGGATAAGAAAACAGAGGCTCAGGATTAGGCTGCTAGAAGGAGCTAGCCGCGGAACTTGGGTCTGGTTGACTACTGAATGTGTGTTACCTGGCAGAGCACATTGCCTCATCTGCAGTCTCACTTCCCAGGTGAAGAAACTGAGTTGTAGGGATGGTAAGTGACTGGGACAACATTATGATGCTAGGTAATGGCAGGATCTGGATTAGAATTCAGGAATCCTAACCTCAGTCTAGCCTTTTTTCTCATTACAGATGGTAGGGGTCCTTCTCATTTGCAACTAATTTTCCTGTGTGCATCCTGGGAGCATGATGTCGCATTCCTCTGAGGTGCCTTTTCCATAACTCTGTGCTTAACACCATCTGCTCATCCTTTGGGGCCCAGCTGGATTATGGCTTCCTCGGGAAAGCCTTCCTTGACCAACCCCAAACTCTCAATCAGGTGTTTCTTCATTAATTCTCTTGTCACACCCAGTTTCCCCAGCTTTTACTCCCAACTCTGCAACCAGTGCTTTTAGGTTAGTAGCTTGAAATGGGAAACTTGAGTTTGCTTGAGTTATTTGTATTATGGAGATTGGCAAATACCTTACATCAGGGCTTTTACTTTTCTGCCAGAGACTCAGATATTAAAAATTGGCCAGCACAAGGCTGGTTAGTAGCAGTTACCCTTCTCCCCATTGCCATGTTCTCAGGTCTGAGAGCCACACTTTGAGGGAGGCATTAATAAGCTAGATGGTGATTACATAGGAAACTATATTCAGGGAAGAAGAGTTGAAAGCACTTGGGATATTCCACTTGGGGATGGTGGATATGACACCTGTCATCAAGTGTCTCAGGGATAGCCAGTGGCAGGAGAAAGGAGCAGACTACAGTGTGTGCCTGGTCAGAACTGGACAACTCAGGGGAGAGAATGAGTCTGGAATCTTCTGACTCTGGTATCTGGCTCTGTGTTGAGATGTGGAGTCTGGAGTAGGTTGATTAGTCCATCTATTTCTCCTCTGTTAAATAGGGTTTATATTCCCTATTTAAGAAAAAGAACAGGATGATTAAAAAAAAAAAAGCAGTTAGTTCCTGTTCCTCAGAACTAGAGAGATGAGTTTTAGTGAGGCATATTCAACTGAATAAAGGTAGATTTGCTAAAGATTGTGGCTGGGCACTGAAATAGCCAGTGCCCCTTCCTCAGAGGTGTTCAAGCTGGGTGTCCATCTGTCAGGGAGGGGGATTCCTACATTGAAGGGGTGCTGGTCTGGAAAATCAGGCCCCAAGATCCCTTCCATGCTAAGACCTGTAAAGCCAAGAACATGTCCCTGGGCAAGTCACTGACCAATTTTTTTGCCTCATTTCCTCCATCTGTTAAACAAGCAGGACAGTTTCTCTCCCTTCCGTTTTTCATTGTTCACTTGAACAGCCCCATATTCTAAATCAGGACTCTCTCCATTAACTTTCTTGTTATACCCAAACTTGTTTTTTAATCGCCCTTACTTTTTTTGAACTTATCATGACTCTAAATTACACTTATTTTTGTTATGCAAAAAGAATGCTGTCTCCCCAGTTGGACCATTGAGTTCCATGAGGTCTGGGGCTGTTTTATTTGTTCATTGACGTAGCCTCAGAACGTAGGCTACTTGGCCCTGTTGATGGGGTGATTAAGTGAGCTCATCATCTGAAATGTTTTTAGGTCCTGGAAGGAAAGGTATATTACCTATCTCATACTTGCCCATTCCTGTTAGAATAAAGACACTGTATACCTGGAAATAAGGAAGTGTTCCCTGTGACTTGGCTATGAAGAACACCTGCCATTTTGCACCCTGTTGGTTATAGATGGTTAATCATTAAAAGACAAATTAATAGTCAAACTCTTTTGTAGGTGGAAATAAGCTTTTATGTCATAGAATTAGGATGCTTGTTAAAATCCCATGAGGTGGAGGAAAGCACTAAGTGCAGGGAGGCACTGGGCCGCTGCTCTTGACAGTCACGTGTGTTGCACTTAGATATGGCAAAGGTAAGTGGTTGGACACAGCTAGGTGAGGCTTCCCCACCCTCTTGTCCCACTTTTATCCCAGAATCAGGCTTGCTGCATATGGCTCTCCTTGTAGCAATGGCTCCTTTTCTCTTCACATTATGGGTCTCTCTCCCTTCTGTTCTCAGCTACAATCCCTTAGATTTGGAATTTCTTTTTATCAAAAGGCATGGGGACTCCTGTATTTGTTTTGTTTTATTTTGTTTTCCTTTTTGGCCTGGTTAGAAGTGAAGCACAGGTATCCTGAGAATATCTGCACAATGATTATGGTATAATTGATTGACAGTGTATACTTTCCTAAAGCTGGATTTAGTAGGAAGAGATGTGCAGAGAGACCAGAAACCACTTACTCCCTGAAAGACCAGTGAGGGCTGAGGGCATGGATCCTCCTAAAACACACGTAGGCTTTGCCAGCTCCTCAGTTCTGCCCAGGGCCCTCCCTCTCCTTACGTCCTACCACGCCGCCATTGTTGCCATCCTTCTCTCACCCCAAGTACCTTTAGTAATAGTTTCTGTGAAGCCTAGTCATGCGTTGGGTGAGTGGCAGCACCGTCTATAGCCTTTTTCCGAGATTCACAGGCTGTCAGTTGATGGGGTGATCATTCAGAACGCCTTGTGTCGGAGGTGGGGGGTACTAAGGGCCAGGCGACTGTATAGTAACTTGTCCAAGGTCGCACCACCAAGTGAATTTCCAAATGCGGCTGCAGAAGTGAGCATCACCCGTCCCTGTGGTGGGCCCTTCGTTTGTGCTATAAATAAAGGGCTTGGACACGTGATTACTAAAGGGGCCTCAGACTCAGTTAGCAGCTACTTCCAATCCTGCTGATGTAGCATCTGTGTTGCATTTATTTTGCTCAGTCTCAGTGGGCAGTTCATAGACATACAGCTCCCAACTGAGCCAGCCAGAAATTATGGGCAGATTTGTCCAAAATGGGTGGACTGTGAGTCAGGCACGCAGGTGATTTCAGGGAGAACAAGTAAAGGGTATCTTATTTCGGCGGTACAATTCACATTTGACTGAGCCATTTTCATGAAAAGGAAACCTCCAATTCCAGTACCGGTGAGATGATCTTCTTGTTCTTGAGAGTGAAATCACAAGAGACCATTTTCAGCAAACTGCAGTTGGAGGCGGGACTGCAGGAAACAAACAGATACAAACACAGCCCAGCAAAGATGCGCTGCTGATAAACGAGCTGTTTCCAGAAGGCCTGTGTCGAATGCAAGACGGACAGTTTTTTAAATTTTACTTTTTGATTATAGTTTGCATTCAACACTATTGTGTATTAGTTTGAGGTGTACAGCCTCAATATGTACTGTGGATAGACATTCATATCCACGAAGTGTTCCCTCTAATAATTCAAGTGCCCACGTGGCACTGAACATAGTTATCACAGCATTATTGATTGTAATCCTATGCTGTACTTTAAATCCTTGTGGCTATTTTTTAACTACCACTTTGTACTTCTCAATCCCTTCACCTTTTCACCCAGTCCCCCAATTTTCCCTTCTGGCAGCCATCAATCCACTCTCTGTATCTGTGAGTCTATTTCTAGTTTGTTTGTTCGTTTATTTTGTCCCTTAGATTCCACATATAAGTAAAATCATATGGTATTTGTTTTTCTCTCTCTGGATTATTTCACGTAGCATAATACCCTCTAGATCTATCCATGCCTTTGCAGACGGTAAGATTTCATTCCTTTTTATGGCCAAGTAATATTCCATTGTATATATGTACCATAATTTTTTATCCACTCATCTACGGATGGGCATTTGTGTTGCTTCCATATTTTGGCTATTGTAAATAATGCTGCAAGAACATGTGCATTCCTCCTGAAGCTGTGTACTTGGTCAAAGAGGACAACCTTCCCCAAGAGAAGAGAGGCCCATTCTTAAGTCAAGGGTATACGAATAGCTGCACTCACCTGCTAGAAACTCCAAACAAGCTCACACTGCTGGAAGGAAAGAAGGACAGAGGGGAGGAGGTAAACTTGGTTAGGGAGACAAGATACTCATGATAATAAACAATGTTTGCAGCATTGTAGAGTACACAGTGCCGACTCTAGTGGCCGTTTGGTCAGCCAGGATTCAGAGACAAAGATTCTTTGAAAATAGTCCATTTGAGTTCAGAGAAATATGAGAGGGAAGATCAAGATAGCAGGATGTTACCTTAGATGCCTACGCCGTGAGGCTCTGTGGGGCTAATGGGAAGTCTGGCTCTCACCTGCGTGGCAGGTTATCTGGGGCACAGCTGACAGTGGTACCAGTGTCCCTGGGTTCAGCGCTGAGTCCCTGCCAGAGCAGGGAGGAAGGGAGCAACATTCCATCTAAGGTTTCCCGAGAGGGTCATGGGTGCCTCAGACAGAGGACTGGACTTGTCATGATTCAGAGTTAGGTTCAAATTCAGTTTCTGCCACTTTTTGCCTCCATAACCCTGGATGAATTATTTAACCAATTTGGACCTCAGTTTGCTCAATTACAAAACTGGTAAAAAGAATACTGTCTTGCATAGTTAATGTAAAGATAAAGAAAGATAATACAGTTAAATCATCTACCTGGTATAATTACAGGCAAAAGTATGTTCCGAAAAATCAATTTTTTTTTATCTTATAATTACCAAGAGTTCAGAGTAGGCTTTCTGGAGGAGATCCTTCCATTTCACCCGAGGCTTACAAAAGCTGTATCTACCTACAGCTGTAAAATTCAGCTATCGTTGGGTCCAGCTTGACATTATCCCTTTCAGATACTCACCTGTAGCTGTGATTAATTGCTCTAGATTTGGCCCAGGGGACCCAGATTCTCAGCCAAATTGGCTACGCTGAGCTGAGGAGCAGAGCTTTTGACTCCACCGCTCAGATACTCTATGAAGCAAGCACCTTCTGACTTTTCCATTCTCTGCTGCTCAGTGAGCCTAAGGGTGTACATCAATTTCCTGGGATTCGCCAAGGATCACAAAAAGCTTTAATACTAGTCTTGGAGCCAAGTGAGCTGATCATCTGGCCAGTCTGAGCAGAAATTCCGTGAATGATGAGAAGAAGAGAGAGACGACAGTGGATTTCCCCCCAGCATCCAGCTTTGCTTGGCGTATATTCAATGAGGGGAACCTCCTTTATTGGCTTCTTCCAGACTTTGGAAACAGCCCACCAATGCTTGCATGTGATTTCTTCATTTTGTTTGAAGGGAAAAACCTATAGCCCAGATTGTGCTCCTGAGAGGTAACATACCTCTAGCTCCGTCCTTTCCTGGTAAATTAGTTATGCTTTCTTAAGTGTGAACTTGTTGAACTTCAGGTGAAGGGAGCAGACATCACTGCCTTCAGAAAGTGTCAAACAGGAAGAGGAAGCATTTTACTAATGAGTAACTCATATGTGGCAAGTACCAAAAGCAGTTTTCATAAAATGAGGTCTGGCTATGCATCTATTCTGCTAGCTGGTAAGAGAGGACTACCTTGGCATCTCTAAAGAGGTGAGCTGGGTAATCCTCTTTCCCCAGCTGTATCCTGTTAGCGCTATGACCGGCTTGCTCGCCTATGTAGAGACCTTCTCTTTTTAGATAATAGTTCTCAAAATTTTTTTTGATAGAGCTTTAAATCAAGTAGATCTTAACATGAAATTCAGTTTAAAATATCAATGAAAGTTGTGTTGTTTTGGGTTAAGTGGGATTGGGGCTGGAACCCTCTACCTTAGCTCCTCTCACCCACCTCACAATTCCCGAGACTCTTCTATGGAAGTCAGGACTCCTTAGGCTACAATTTGAAAACCACTGTTCTATAAATTTCCTACGCATGATTCATTTTGAAGGGTCAGCGCATCATAGAGAACCCGATAAAAGCTCTAATAGCGCACATTCCGAAAATAGCAGGAAGCTCATAGGCTGTGATGAGTCAGCCAAACCAGGCTTCAGTGCCATCCTACTGCCTACTAATTGTGCAGCCTCAGGAACAACTTCACCCTTTTCAGCTAGTTTTTTAACCAGAACACTTAATAAATGGGGATATGAACTTCCATGTCACCAGCTTATATCAAGTTTACCTTTGTAAATGTCCTACCCAACACTATAGCAGATGCTCACCATGAAATCTAGTTTTCTTGGTTCAGGGAACAAGGCATCTAAAAAGAATTCTACTGGGAAGTTCAAAAAGGACAGGACAAGCTTTTGTAAGTTCACCAGGTTCAAATAAAATAAGACTCCTTGTCTCAGTGTGTTCTAGATCAGGGCATCCAGAGGCCTCTTCTTTCATTATGTGTCAGCAGTTGCAGCTAATCTGCAAGAAAGATTAAAGACATTCCCACCCAGAAGTTGAAATCATTGTGACTTGGACAACCACCAGATACATACACCACGATAAGAGCATGGGTTATATGTGCAAGGTTACCTACCCATGGAATTTAAAAAAAAAAAAAAAAAAAAAAAGGTAAAAGCCTTTTGGCTGCATATCTAGGGGAATTTGTTAGAGATCTCACCTGTAAATATTAGAACCCCATCATTTAACAAATAATAAAAGAAAAATATGAGCCATCAAGACCAGGCTTGCTTAGAGTTTATTCAGTTATTATTAGTCATGCTTGTTACTCTTTGGGAGGGAGCCCGCAGCTAAGACTGGAGGTGTCAGTGGTTTCAGGTTTAACCTTTAAAAGTCCATGAGTCTGAGGGGATTTAGCAAAAGGACTCTCTGCCCAGCTAGGATGGCAGCTTCTAGTATGCAATTTGCCCCTCAGAATGATGGGAAGCTGACTGCTTGGCCTCTGCACCACCCACCCCAAATGGCTTGGCAGTTAGAACAAATGCCTTCTGAAGTGTCAGGTGGTTCACCCTTCATTCCAATGTGGATGTAACTCACTAGGATGGAGAACCCATCAAGCCATCTGAATCCTATTTGCACACCAATAATGAAGGCACAGAGCAAGACCCTTGTTGCCCTCCCTTCTGCCCTTTTGATTAGGGATTCTTCCAGAAAGTATAGACAATGTCTTAGAGGTGTGTGTTTGGAGAAGAGGTGGGGAGTTGCTGCCAAAGAGGAGTTAGAGGAGATTAGAGAGAGTCCATGCCGTCCCTGAAGTGAAAGGGCCCTTTCGGGTGCTAGAGGTGTGGGGCCAGAGGGAATATGGGATTCGGTTTATAGGCGGTAAAATAAGACCTGAATAGATGAAGTAAGCCCATAATTAGCGAGTGTAGGCAGACCCAGGGCGAGGACATGCATTTTCTCACTCTCAGTCCAATGAATGCCCTTTTGTACTGCAGTGTTCCATGTATCATCCCTGGGAAGGAGAAGCTCCCTGTTGGGTCCATTTTGCCTACCTTATTACAGTTTCCACATTTCCTCCTGTGTTCCCTGTAGAGCTGTGGCTTATTCATGGACGGTGCATCCAGAGCCTGATTCTTGCTAGAACTCACTTTAACCTTCTTCCCTTTTCTCGGTCTTTCCCCTGACTTGCCTTGCAACACTCCCTCCCCTTCCAGAATCTCCGAGGCCCCAGGTGTTAGGGTAGCTGAAACTGTCTTTGGGTTATATACACGTCATTGGGTTTGTAGTTCCTGATTTTCCGGGGATAAGTCCCTTACTCTTCCTGGGCCTCAGTGTCCCTTTTTGCCAAGATAGAAAGTGGGGCTGGTTGGTTTCTAAAAACCTCAATCACACATGTGATTGGGTGTTTGTCCTGGCTTTCTGGGACATTGCCCGTATTGAAGGTTTCTGTGGGTTGAGGGATTGGGGTGGGATGAGGTTCAGGTTTCATCCTATAGCCAAAGAAGGAAGGAAATGATGCTTCACAAAGTAAAGAGGGAGAAAAAAGATCTATTTCTTACGAAATAAGAAAGGGAAATGAGAACAGATTGAAAATGGGGATGTGGGCATGTTAAGTAGAAGTCTTATTTAATAAAAATGCCTTTAGGAGCAGTTTGAAAACAGGCCATTTGTGCTTCCCGCAAGCCATCTTTGCGCTGTTCCTTTCCTGTTTACCTACCTGCCTGCCTGTGTGTCCTTCTGCCTCCCCATTTACCCATCCATCTCACACACCATCCTCTGTTGCTCTGGCCCACCAGGGAGGAAATCGCTGGGAGAAGCAAATGACCTAGAGGATCCCCAGGGAAACCAGGCTTCAGCTTGTCCAGCTGTGTATCTGGGAGGCTGAGACCCTTCTGGCCAGATGTGCAGCATGACCCACGCCCCCCATTTGTGTCAGTGACCCCCTCCGAGACACCAGTGTCCTGGGTCAGCCTGGGGGGTTGGTGGAGATATAGGAGGCCCCAGTCTACCCAGACGCAGTGTGTAATAGACCAGGGCAGGGGCAACAGTGTCCCTGGGGCCGGGGAGGACACAGGGAGAAAAACAGAGCAGCCTTCTTCTCTTCTGTGGGGGAAGATTTGGAAGCTGTAGAAATTAGTACGTAGGAGCGACACTGTTGCAGGGGCAGCCCTAGGCCGGGGGAAGTCAGCAGGTGACACGGGCTGCCACCGTCTTAAGGGTGACTGTTGGTGAGAGGCTGGGACAACGCTGAGAGAGCAGAGTGCCTCTGCCTGGGAAGCTGCGAGCGTTTCTCCTTCCTGTCGCCTGTTTGGGGCCCCACAGCTGTCTGTCCTGCTCCAGCCCACCCTGCTCCTCGGGCTTGGAGAGACCGAAAAAAAAAAAAGAAGAAGAAGAAGAAGTTTTGCCAAGAGGGAAAACTGCAGCTCTTCAAAAATGGGAAGCAGGGTCATCATCCTAATATTCTGCATGCGGACAGTTCCAGAGAGCAGCAATACGTGTCAGGAATGAGAATGGCTTGAGATGGGGCCCAAGGAACATGCCTGGCTCCACCAGGGAGATGAAAGAATTTTTCTCCTTCCTTTGCCTTTTAAATGTATTTCTGCCTGCCCTTCTACCCCCCCTCCACCCCACCCCCCCTCAACCTTCTCCCTGGTGCAGCGCAGATACTTAGCAGTCCTGGGAAAAGGCAGGACCCTTTTCATTAACTTCAGCCTGATTGAAGTCCCCAGAGCCACCGCAGATTTCATTCTCCTGCCTCCATGCCTCCCTGCCTCCCTTGCCTTGCCTCCCACCCCACACACCAAGACGGCCCTGGGCAATGACCTGTTCTCCAACAGGACAGAATGAGGATGAGGTCTGGTAAGGGGCACAGATTAGAGACCGTCAGGATTCATGCTTTTTAGTCCAGTGGCTGTATGGAGGGGCATGCTCACCCCTGCTCTCCTGTGGCTCAGTTTCCCATGAATTTCTGAGCACACCTCTCCCACCGCCAGGATAAGGGCCAGCAGTCGGTGGTGTCAGGGTGTCAGGGTTGGACTGGACTGAGATGGCCCCTGGCGGAGGTTTCTGCAGAGGGGCTATGGGTTAGGGGACCCATCCAGGCTGGTTGTTAACTAGCAGTGTGATCTTGAAGTCTTGTATTAACTTCTGCAAAATAAGGGCTCTGTCTGCAGTTTTAAAACTTGTTTTAGTGGCAGATTATTCATTTTCAAATGAGCTTGTATACATGAAAGAGTGTAAAACAGCCACTTTGGTTGAAGGGAGGGAGAGGTGGACATAGTGGAGGTCTTCTGTCTACACCACCTTCCCTTGTTCCAGTTCTGCAGCAAAGGTGGCTCCTGAGCCCCCTGGGGACAAAATGATTTCTTCATCCACCCAGGGGCCTTTCACTGTCTCCTTCAGGTCTCGATACTATGTAAGGATAGAAATGTCTTTTGAGGACCAGATCGAGACGGTGTTCAATTTTGATATTTAGGAAGTGTTTTAATCCTGTGTTTTTAATACGCATCTGCACACCTTATTTCAGTGCACAGGGTCAGCCCTGTCCTTTCCTGGGTGCAGCATGTGGGGACAATGAGGAAGTAATCAGTTGGAAAGGAGAGCATTCAGGGAGCAGAGGCTGTGTTTTGCCTGAGAGCTCAGGTGTTCGGTTGGAGCATGGTTAGAGCCTGGAGCCAGGAGGCGGGGTTTCGGGGCTGGGTGGTGAGGAACAGGCAGGCTTCTGCATGCTGGTCTTTAGGAAACCACTGAGAGAGGGGTCGCAAGGCTTGCCTTTGGTTATTTCCCAGGTCAGGTAACACCTGAAATGCACACTAGATTGAGAATAAATAGTTGAGAATGTACAAGGTAAGGAATTCAGAAGTTTTAGATGTTCCTGGATAGACCATCTTTGATATTACCTCCCTGACTCCCCAAATCACCATCAGATGAGTAACACATCAGAACTGCAATAGGCCCATTGACCATTTTATTGTTTCACCCACAGGATGGTTCTCTCTCTCTCTCTGTTCAGCCTCTTTTGCTTCCATACCATCTTTTCTTCAATTTAACCTTTGACTCCCACACTGAAGTATAAGCCAATATTCTCTCATAAAACCTACAGCGGTTAGAGAAGAGTTTGTTCCCATCCCTGATTAATTCACTCAGATATTTGAGTGCCTACTTCATGCAGGAAATGCTCTAGGTGCTGAGTGCCACTTCCTCTTATCGGCTTAAAGGATGTCACAAGCGTCTCTCACAGGTCTCTTCTCCAGGCTCCACATGTTAGTCATGCTAGTCCTCACCGCCAGGTTGGCAGTATTCCCTGCCTTCCCTTTAAGTCATTTGACTGGTAGGTAAATTATCGATGAATTGTATGTCCACATTCGTCAATACTTTGAGAAATGCAGAAGTTACATGAGATAGTAACCATGGTTTTGTTGGGCATAGTCTTGTTAGGTGAGAAAAAGAAAATAAAAAATACATACAACAGAAAAAAGAAGGGGAAGGGTCAAGTCAAGGAACATGTATAAAGGACCCATGGACAAAGACAATGGGGTAGAGGATTGAATGTGGTAGGTGAGGGGTGGGTAGGGCAAGGGAGAGTAATGGGGGAAAAATGGGGATAACTACAACTGAACAACAATAAAAAAAATTTAAAAATACATACAACAGCACAAAACAGAACTTAAACCAAGTAAGAGATAAATTGCATGCACCTGGCCCCCTAAGAGAAGGCATAGCATAGGGTGTCTAAGCATTCCAGGGAGAGAGGGGTAGATCCTGACTTTGTTGAGCTAGGGACATTGTGAGTAATAGCCCAAAATGCCATATCTCTATTTCCAATCAAACAAATGGATCTGGCTATTTCTCAAGTCTAAAACCACTGACATGAAAAAATAGTGCATCTGATAAGATGCTTTAAACACCCTTGTGGCTGATTTGCAGTTGTGGCATCAGAACTAGGAGGAACTAGACCTTTTGGTCTCACCCTTGCTGTCTACTTGGGGAACCCCATTAAAAAGGGGCAAAAGGGTCCCTACCCAATGAACTCCAAGAGCCTGGATAACCTGAGATTTGATGCCTATGTGCTAACACGTATTGGTGGATGTGCTAACACGTATTGGTGGCCTTGTCCTTAACAAGGTCGCTTGCATATCCATACCTCACCCCAGCCTTTCTGTTGCTCCTCCCCAATGCCATCCTAACCTGTGCTCAGTTCAAGTTAGAGGCCTAGGTTGGACTGATGCAATCTGAAGAGTGGATGGTCATTACCAATTAAATAAAATAATGTCTGGAAGGAAGGGTCAGTTAAGGGTCATTCATAGAGACACATGTTTTATGTCCCTGCCTGTTGCTCATTTGACAAATAGCCTGGCACTCATCTTTTCTCCCTGGGCCGTGTCTCATCAGCAAATTATCTGCAATGTGCTATAAATCAGAGGCATCGTGTTATAAAAGAAAGAGAATGAGCTTTGAGATAAAATAACTTTGGGTTTAAATCCCAAATCCATGTGCTACCCGTGTGACCTAGAATGTGCTATTGAACTTCCGTAAGTCTCAATTGTACCATCCATAAAGTGGAGATACTTTCTCTTTCATGATGGAGTTGTGAGGACTGAACAAGAAAAGTTGTATAGAGCAGCAGTCACTGTCAGTCTTCAAAGCACGATAGTGCCTGCCTGCCCTCCCTCCTGTGTGCTTTGGCCAGCAATGGGCCACCGCAAGTGCAAAGGGAGCTGTCCTGGGATTGGTGAGACCCCTTTTCCATGTTTTTGTTCTTGTGGCTGCCGCACCTGAAGTGCCTCAATCTGCCCCCTTTCCATTGTCAAGGCTCAGTTTAAACGCCGTCTTATTTTGGCAACTCCTGACCTTTCTTACTTTATGTCGTCAGTTTGACACTATATTCTACTATACTCTGCTCACACTTACATACGTGCCTTATTGTTTGGCCAGATTGTAGGTTCCTTAAAGGAAGGGACTAAGTCTCGTAATGTTTGGCCCTTAGCATCTAGTAAGCACCCTCAGGGGTATTTCACTACCAAGGGGCCAAACTGGCTCTCTGTCAAAGAGGTGCCACCTTCTCAAGGTGCCTTCTGCATGGAGAGCCGACACTCAGGACTGGGCCTGGGGAGAAACGTATAGCTTTTCCACTCTCCACCACCTTTCTGCTCTATCCCAGCGTTAACACCCTGTTCTCCATCATTTTTGGCCAAGTTATTCAGAGCAGTTAAAAAAGCCTAGTTGAGCTTTCCTGAAGGCTGGAGACTCTGGAGGCACTGGCGCTCAGCATGACTCCCTCTGTTTCTTGAACCAAACAAAATATTGTTACAGCAAACATGAAATCTTTCCTATTTTTCGCAAAATGCTCTCTAGGCCTAACAAAGCTAGCAGTCACACTCCTTGAATTAAAATAAGCATCTGCCCTTTTTCTCTTTACCCCACCCCACTTTTCCAGCATTTTTGAGCAAAAATAAAAATTTAATTATTTCATCAATTAATTGTATGAGTCTATTGAGTGCTTTCTGGAGGGGATGCAAAAATATTAAAACCTTAACTTTACCCTTTGATATCAGTTAAACACAGAGAAACAGCAAATATATAAACTTGACTCTTATGTCTTAATATTGTGCATGATAGTTTGAGGCATAAGCTATGAATACATAAATATATATAGGATCAAAGATATATGATAAAGGGAAACTTAGTCATATGTAGCTGTGAGGAGAAAAGGATCATTTTTTCTGGCCTAACAAAAGAGGAAGCAGAAGCAGCAGCAGCAGCAGCAGCAACCATCCTAGATGAAGTATCTCTTTGCCTTGTGCTATCACAGACGACACTGATAGTAGGAAGAAAGTCAGGCACCTACTTCCTAAGGAAGTGTGCACATCTATAGACTCATGGGAAATTTTACGTACAATTTCAGGGAGTCTGGATCTGCTGAAGTTCATCCATAGACCATGATCCCTAATTTAAGACCTTGTGAAGCATTGGGGGTCACTTACAAGAATGGTAGGAGAGACAGTAGAGAGGGGCCATGCAGGGACGCGGTGGCCATAGGGGAGAAAGTCTTTGAGTCGAGTTTCCTCGGCCAGCAACGCTCTTACCTTCTGCGATTCTGCTTCTTTAGCTCTGGGTCTAGGCTCTGGCAAATCCAGTGTGAATCTGTTGTCCCAGGATTACTGTATGCAAACTTTGAGGAGTATCACTAATGAAAATTCCTTTGTTCTTTCCCAGCTCCTCGCAGCCAGTGACCTTGCAGCCAGCGACCTCAAAGGATTTCAGCCACAGGTAAGTTCAACCAACTGTTTCTTACAGTTTGGAAGAGTGACGTGTTCCATAGTCTTGCCATGAACAGACCAAGTTGGCACCTGGGCAGAAATCCTCATCCTGGATTTCCAGCTTCTCTGAATCAAGATGCCAACCTTGACAGAGACCTGGTGTCATGCCCTCTCCCTCTAGCTCCTCTGTCATCATATCAAGATCAAAACAACCTTTTTCTTCTCTCTCTCTTGATATTTCATAGTGGGGAAAAATACAGATCAAGATGCTTAGAATGTGTGGTGGTAGGTGACTTAGCTTAAAAAAGGATTAAACTGAGGAGGTAGAGGGTGGGGTGGGGCTGGGGTGGGGAGGGGAGACCTATATTTCTCTTTTTGATCTTTGTGTGCACATGCCTTGCAGTCATTGGTCGGGCAGCCCAGTTCATCTCAGACTCTGGCAAAGGCAGATGGTTAAGCTTTGGTTAGTTTTGCTCATCTTGGTTAGTTTTGCTGATCTTGGTTAGGAAATGGTCCACTGTTCTCTTTGGCCAGAATGCTATTTGGAAGCCACCATGAGTAAACCACAAGAGGGCGCAGGCAAGGGTTCTCTGGGGACCTCCTTGACAGCGGGGAAGATGGACAGTCACCTTCCCTGTCTCTAGAAGGGGACTTTGTCTACATAATACAAACAGAGAAGTACCAACACAACATTCCCCCCGGACACACACAGAAGTCTTTGTGTTCCTCATGGACCCGGCGCAGACAGAGCATGTATGTAGAGACAGGTAAACCCTAGAATGACAGCTGTGGCACTCTGTCCCCATTTCTGTCTCCCTTTCAACATGAACCTTTCTCTCACTCCCCAATTCAGTACTGCCATACGATTGTACCAAGATGCACCTTTGTGGGGAGATCCATCTTGGCTCATGGCAGAGAACTTTTGGGGATAGAGCAGATAATTTTACAATTGCAAGGACTGCATGTATTTGGGCAAGTTTTCCTCGTTAAATATGTTTCACGTCCAAGAGCTCACTCTGCCCACACTTCACTTTTCCTGTGTGGAGTGTATTCTTTGAATCCCTTTGTACTGCTGGGAAAACTGAGGATCAGAGTCCTTATGAAAAGTGGCCTCAGTTGACACAGAAAGCTAGGGAAAAGGTCAGAGAGTGGGAAATGAGAGGCTCCAGGAGTGAAACAAAAGAGCAAGCCCCATTGGCAAGTCAAAAATATAAATCCTCGCAGCCTTTGGGGTATTTCGATCACAGGTTGTTGATCCTTCTGTCAGGGATGCAGTGAGGCTCTGGAATAGGTAATCAGTCAGCCTGTTTGACAACTATGGAAAACTGGTAATTAATTAGAGTACTTATTCACATAGTCACATAAACTTCCAGGGGAGCACAGGGAATGCACAACAAAAACAAAAGAAAATCAACATTTACCCATATCCCACACACTGTGACACCTACCTTGCATACCATTAGCATCCCAGCTAAAGATTTATTCTTGTCTGAAAATTTTAAAAATAAAAGGAAAAATGCTTTCTGTGATGTTGTTTTGAGACCTAAAAAGGGTGCATAATAGAGACTGAGTTTATTGTATGAAAGGAGAGTGTGTGTGTGTGCGCGCATATGTGCTCGTGAAAGTGAAAGATTTGGCATTGTTGCTTTCTGAGATGATCGCATTCTCTCCATGTCTGTTGAGCCGCGTTTCTGGATTAGATTTGAACTGAGTTTTTAAGAGAAGCGGAAGTTAGACATATTTGGGTGCATCCATAGCATTTGAGGCCATGATCCTCAAAAGGTAGGGTCCCTGCTGCCCCCACGCAAGCCCCCAAGTTGCTGGCGCAGATGGCTCGCTCCCCTGCTTCAGCCTGACCTTTCCACATTACTTCATTTGTGTGTCATCCCCCAAGGCTGAAAGCAGAAATCTGTATTTTTCACTCCTTAGGATGCCTATTTCCGAGGCCAGGAAGCCCTGGGAATGTTGTGGCCGGTGCCTAGTGCCCAGATCAAAGTTAGTGCTTTAGTGTTATTCCTAAATCAGAAAGGCCCGAATGTGTCTCACATCAATGCCACCCTTTGGGTGCTTTTCCAAACAGAGAGCGCCACTCACGTGCTTCGGGCTGCCCCACCTCCCAGCCCCCACGGCCCCAAGTTGTTGGCTTCTGCTGTTATTGTTCCATTCTCTCTTTGGGTTTCAGATGAAATGGAGTCCCAGGCATCCTGTTGTTCACAATAATTCATGGGTTTGTTTCCTTCCAGGGACTGTCAGTGACTTTCCGGAGAGGAATCGCTGAGGACCCCTCTCGGGGGTAACTGTAATCAGGCTTGTCAGCTTTCACAGTCCACACTTATCACTTGCCAGTAAAAGGTTTTCTTTTCTTTTTTTCCTTGATGCCTGATCCTGCTGCAACCTCTTAGGGAAAATTGTCATGATTTCCTCGCTAATCTTTGACGACTCTGCTTTGAAAGTGTGGACAAGGCCAACTCTATTGGGCTGGACAGTTCTGTCTCTTTGTCTCTGTACTCCTTTCTGCTTCCAGATAGAGAGGAGGAGGGTAAAGAAAGGACTATCAGCCTTTCTCCCCATGATTATTGGTTTGCAAAGATACTGTGCTCATGCATGGAAATAAACACATGACTCTGCAGGTAGAGTCTGATGGCTGGTGCTAAGATTCTAAGGTTGTGATTTGCTGTGGGAGTTCTTCCCGGCTGGTGAGCTTGGCCTCTGGACCACAGAGGGTGGTATCTTCTCCTTGAGCCAGGCCTGGGACTGACAGCTTCAGCAAGTTTTAAAGGCACAAATGAAAAAGCTTCTGAAATTCACACCAAAACCACCCAGACTGTTCTCTTCCTTTTGTGTTCCCCCCAAAACACATCTCTCATTTTCCAGCATCCTGTGCTTGCCTTTTGAAGGAGTGGACACACTTGAATCTGTCCTTTCTGGCCTTTGGATCATTGGAAATGACTACCCTCATCTCCCTTTGCCAGACCATCCCTCTCCACGCCCAAGAGGAGTAAAAGCAGGCATCTCACTCTCTTTCATAAAGCCTAACATTCCTATGCTTCCTCTCCATGTTTCTGTTTATCCCATTTTCCTCCTCATATGAAAGTTAATTCAGAAAACATGAAGGTGGTCCAAAAATACAAATGTCCAGTTATAAAATAAATAACTCTTGGGCACGTACATCATGGTGACTATAGTTAATAATACCGTATTGTATATTTGACAGTTGCTATGAAAATAGATCTTAAAATTACCCATCATAAGAAAAATAATTAGTAACTGTGTGCGGTGATGGATGTTGATTATTAAATAATTTTAAGAAATTGGGAAAATACAAAAAAAGCCATAAGAAAAAAATCTCTTGTGGATGATCCCCAGAAATATGGATAATGACATTTTGGGGTATGGTCTTGCAATCTTTGTTGTACATAGACCTACAGAGATGAATTTTTAAAAAATTCATATCATATTTTATATGCTTTTTTTGTTACCTTCCTTCTTGTTTGTTTGCATGCTTCCCGTGTCACTGGAAAATCTTCCAGCAGCTGGCTATTTCTGTCCGGTTGCTAGTGCCATCATTTATTTACCACTCCCCTCTCGTTAGACATTCCATTCCTTTTGCAGGCTGAGCTCTTGAGGAGCAATCCAAGGCCAGCACTAGATCCAGGGCCTGCATCTAGGACGCAAATAGCATCCCAGGCTTCTTGGCATTTATTTCTTCTTTGTTCCTTAGTTCCTGCAAGGGTGTGATGGCGGCATAAACTTGGCAGTAGTGTGTCCATGCGGGTGTGCCCATGGACATTTGTACGCATGCTTACAAGGGCCCCGGTGGAGATGTGGTGACAAAATAAACATGTGGGGCCCAAACTCAGATGCAAGTTTCACATGCCCAGCCCCTATGCTGAGAAAGATATCTTGCAAAGACCCGTCCCCACTGGCTAAGGGACTTGGTCCTCTCCTGCCTTTTAAACCCTCCAGTGTCTCAGAGGAGAAGAGGATACTTCTTTTAGGAAAAAAAATGAAGTTGTAACTCATGTGTGCCTCGTGATAGGATTTTAGGGGGACAAGGGTCATAGGTATCCTATGAAGGGTAGCTGTTTGTGAGGAATTTCTAAGATCTCCATTGCTATTATGGCCAAGGATACACTGTCGTAAAGGGTAGAAAAGAATAAAGCAGGACACACAGGAAGACATTTTTCAGTGTGGAGGAAACGGTGCTTTTGGTCACTGAGTTACCATTTCATTCAAAGCCTTCCAGGGAGGCCTTTCCATGAGGCTTCCTGCTGGCCACACTCTGCCCCAGAATCTGACAGTCCTGCAATGTTCTGTCACTGGTGTTAGCTTTGTGACCCTAAGGACACTACTGAATGTCTCTAATCTTCATTTTTCTTATTAAGCAAGGTTAAATTGTGCAGCTTATCGGACAGATTATGTGAGGATCAAATAAGACAATGTCTGTGAAAACAGCCTAGCACAATGCCTGCCATACACAGTGAATTTAATTTTTCCTCCTTTCCTTCCTTTCAAATAATTTAAATTATTTAAGCAGAAACTGTATCCATATAAAGCAAGCAGGAAAGTCTTCCAGGTGAAGGTGTCATTGTACCTGAGCCAAGATAGGTGAGAAGGAGGAGGTAATGAACTTATTCTGCGGCAGGGGAAGCCTGGATGAAGGCCAAAACAAGGGTGGAGATGCTTAGATGTATGCTGGAGACTTGCAGCGGTTTGATTCATCTGGTTCAGAGGTAGTATGTTGGGATTTCAGTTGCAAATTAGGTTGGGTCCACATTGCAGAAGGCTTTGAAACTCTGGAACAAGTCACATTCTTTTTTTAATTAACTATTACTGAAGTTTTCAAACATATACAAAAATAAGCATAATAGAATAATAAACCTCCAATATATTATCCAACCTATATCATTTAGTATCCAACTTCAGTGGTACAGTATGTTGCTTAAAAAGTCCCGATTTGTACCATTTGCCCATTTCTGTGGTGTAAATATCTCCATCTTAACCAATTTTAAACTGTCGATGATTTAGCAACCTGTTTGCAAAGTTTTTGGCAGGCAGCTTCCTGGAGCTGCTATGATTGGCCCTGAGCTCACACCACTGGGCCAGCCTCCGTAACCATCACCATTTACCAATCTGACTTCATGAATAATCCCAGCTACTTTCACTTTAGATATTAGTTTTCAGGGGGCGTATTTTAAAAATCCCCTCACCATGCAGTTTCACTCATAAATACTTAAGCAAGCTTCTCTAATAAATAAGGGCTTCTAAGAAAAACACAATCACAGTGCCATTATTCACACCTACCCAAATTAGCAATAATTCTTTAATATGTTCTGATACCCAGTCCACATTCATCTTTCTCTGATTATCATAGCATGTCATCTGACAAGTTGATTCATTTGAATCAGGACTTAGTTTGGAACTTGACATCTATCTGAAGATGGTGGGAGCATTGAGGGTGGGGAAGAGCAGATTGCACCATAGGAAGTCGAGGTGAGGAAATGAAGAGAGGAACCCAGCAGTAATCCTGAGCCACAGGTCCATGTGAGAAGCAGGACGGAATGATGTTTGACTGGAGTGAATGAGGATGCCGCTGAGGTGACACATGCCAGAGAAAGTATATGGGGATGGAAGCATTGGCCCAGGCAGCTGCTTGGCTGATGGGGGACCAGAAAGAGGTGCAGACTAAGAAGGTGCAGTGCTCATCCCTGGCTGAAGAATGATAATGGCACCATGTTCGAAGGAGGAGGGCTTTGCCTTCCCTCTACAAACCTTTCCTTCATTTTTATTCAGCCCCACAATCAGTTCTACTCATAGATCATCAGGAAATACAATTTGCAAAATCTCTTGAGCTCCATGGCCTTAACCCATAAGGTCTTAATGCAAGAACCCCAACATTTGGTGAAGAGGAGCCACTTTTCAAGAGTACGGCCGTGGAGTTTCTGAGTAGCTAGAAGTCCTAGCTGTGCTCATCCCCTAATAGAAAAGGCAGGTGAAGCCAAGAAGGGACCATGACAGGGGCCTGTGGCTCGATGGTGTGGTGTGTTTTTGGTTGCTACAGCTGGGTGCTGCCACACTGAGAAGTAGCATGGCAGGCTGGAGAGGTAGAGGCTTCTGACGGCTCCTCTCTTTTGAGTGTGAAGCCCCTGATTCCCAAGTTGCTTCTCCTTGTAGGGTTGATCGTGTCTTTCCAACAGAATCACCATGATCTGACTCTATTCCAAATGGGCACCTGCTGCCTCCCAAGTTCAGCATCACCAGTTGTAAAGATTGAAATGGAAGCTCTGGGCTTTCCAGAGCATTCAGCCCCTGCTGAGCTCAGCAGGGGTTGGTTTAGAACACACTCACAGTGCCTTGGATTGAGTACATAAATGCTGAGGATTTACAGAAGCTGTGCTATGCGTCAGAAAGTATTCTTGGAACTTTACACACATTATCTCAATTATTACAGGACCTTTGTGAAATCAGTAATAATACTGTACCTCCTTATTACAAGTAAGCATAGAGAAGTTACATTCACAAAGCTATGGTGGCAGAATTGGGATTTGAACCTGGGCAGTCTGGTCCAACGTCTTTGTTCTTAATCACCTCAGTTATGCCACCTTGAACTAGAGCTTATCCCTGCAATTATAATTCAAACCTAGCCTTGCCACGGAGAAAACCAGGACAAGCATCCTCACCTTAACTTGTGTACATTATATTGAGTTTTCTCACTCTTTGCCAGGCTGCAAAAGAAAGCAGTTGGTACATCTCAGAGTAACAGATGGAATTAATGCACATCATTTTGAATCTTTCCATCTTGTCAAGGAATTTCCATTGTTCTCATTCCCTTCCTTCCTAAACTCCCAAAGGAAGAATCGGGGTGGCAGTCGCCCCTTCTACACAGGAGGAAACTGAGTTGAGGCAGAGGGAGACAGGTGTACTTTCTTGTCTAAGACAAGCAGCAATAAAAAAAACAGGTGGGCTGGCTGTGAATTCACCACATAATACCTTCTTTGCTATGTGGGGAAGAACGATCCCAAAGCAAACCAGTGCGTAAGGAAGTGCTGCTCCCCATGCTCGTCTACCTCCTCCTTCCCTTTCAAAACTGGAAGCAGGAGAGGGAGAGAGCCCCCAGGGCAGTGGTTCTCAGCCATGACTGCAGATGGGAACTAATGAGGGAGCTTGTAAAAATTACAGGAGTCCAAGCCTAACCCCACTGAACAATTTTGAGTGGAGTACAGATATTGATGCTTTCAGAAGCTCCCCAGGATCTAAATCAACATCATCATTTTCACAAACAAACAAACAAACAAACAACACTGAAGCACAGAGGAAGTGTTGAAGAGGAGAGAAGGTAAACGGCCCCACATTCAGATAGGGATATGCCATGGGCTTCACTTGCCCCAGCATCTGAACCCCACACTCACCCCCATATCAGACACCTTACTCCTGCCCTTTCACACAGGAGGAAACCATGGTCCTGGCTGAGAGGGTGTGGCCAAGCATGGATTCTGGAAAGCCTATGCCTGTGCTCATCCCCTGCTCTTTCCACTCAGCCATTGAGATTTGCCCAGCACTTTAAACAAGCTAGTATAGGTGTTTAGGTTCATGGTCGCCTCTGCCCGACACCTAGGCATTGTTTCTGGACTCTAGGAGATACCAAAAAAAAAAAAAAAAATGCAGCTTTATAACACCACTCAATACAGAATGCATCTAACTGGCTAGAGCACCTAATGCCCTTGTCTTCAGGATCAAGGTTGATCCCCATGGGTCTTCCTTGCTCAAATTCCTGTTTAGTAAATCCATGCCTTTTTCTCAAGGCCTTGCTTTGATTTGCCTTCTATTGACCACCTTCTGTCTTTGCTCTCCGATTCTGCTTGGAGCATGGGCTAACCAGTGCCCGCCTGTCAACTGTGTGTTACTGGTTCACAATGAGATATATCTAGAAACAGAGTGTGTATAGAAATGTTTATAGCAACTTGCTGTTACCATGATGTCCAATCATGTGATCATTTTCCTACTTACTTACCTTTACAGTATTTTACCAAAGTAGAGAAAAAAACATCTGGTCATTCAGCAAAAATCATTTGAGAACCTCTATTATAATTATGCAGTTTCCTATTTTATTAAAAGGGTAGGACCTGGACTCTTGTTCTTCTTTGCCTTCTTCTATGAGCTCATGTCAATATACTTGTGTTATGAATAATGCTCCCCCTGCCAAAAAAAAAAAAATGACTCCACCTGTAAAAGTGTCTTTCTGGCTACTTGTAGGGAAAGCTACACAAAACATAGATCTTTTCTTATAATTCCTAAGACAACCCACTTAATTATTTTTCTTTCTGAACATGCACATTTATGACAATAAAAGATCAGTTTTAACAAAGTAATTTGCTCACATGCACACACATACCCAGCACTAAAACCTAAACTGACACTGTTGACCCTTCTTACATGAAATCCACAGCTTCATGCTACAGATAAACGTTCTTTGCACTGCCTGCTTTGACAGTGGTTTTAGAGGATTTTTTGCGGGAAGGGTTAGGGTGGGGACAGCATTGGTATTTGCTCCCAGAGAGAGAAGTTCTCCAGGTGTTTCTACAGTGTCTGGCCTTTCAGTGGAATATTCTGAAGTCTTAATAAGTTCTCTTGGGATACTAAATCTCTTTAGAATTTAGTGAATATTTTGTTTCTCCCAAGACGTTCTGACCATCTGAGCGCTGTGTGCAGGTGGACCCAACTTAAAACAAACTAATGTGTAGACGTTCCTGACAGAGTAATTGATAGGCAGCAGGTGGGTGTTGGCGCAGGGTTATTCATATGCAGAAAGAAAGGTTTTTCCACTTTATCAGAGGAATCAACATAAGCTATCTCTGCTAGTGTATTCAAAAATGATTTAGCTTTTTCAAATCTGATTTAAGCTCAACTTTTCAGAATAGAAGTGAAACCAACCAGTGGGGATTTACTTTGAATATTATCCTCTTCTCTTTCAACTATAGTTTTCTCATCTAAAACAAAACAAAACAAAAAAAAACCCTTAGCAACAAGGGTGCAGGGTTAGATGAATTCTGTGATTTCCCTGAGACTTAAAACATTTAATTACTCTGTGACTTTGTCCACTGTCTTCATGTTTCTAATTTTCTATTCTTTTTTCTTTTTCCCTTCAATCCTCTGGTAAAGAAGCCTTAATCTGAGCTTCTTAAAAATCATCCTGTAATTCTGCTCATTTAGACCTGGGGCCATTAGTGTTCACGATAAGTCTCAGATATCTGTGTTTATTAGCAAGTTGAGTTACAGAGTCAGATTTCCCTGTATCTACATTGTAACTGCAATGCTATGATGCATAACTTGGTTCTGTACACTTTTAAGTCTACGAATGACTCACATACAGAAAATGTAAATTCACAGGTCACCTTTAAGACTTGACAGACAGTGTCTTCTTCATCATTGCTTTAGCAAGGTAGTTTCAAACCTACCTCCTGAGAAAGAAGGTCCACCTCTCCAACAAATAAGCAAGTTCACTTTTTAAGTTCTTTCCAACCCTACCGCCCGGCTCACATTGCAGCCCTCTTGTCCCCCACCCATTCCCCCAACCCCTTTCCAAGCATCTTGTACCAAACAAAAGGGATCGATTGAGAGGTGTCAAGAGACCCTCAAAGAGAGGGGCCCCTCATAGTGGAACAGCTTGCAGCTCTCAACGGCGCCTTCCAGCCATCTGCTTGCTTGTGTTGGGAGGCTGTTGTCAAGTCTGCAAACAGCCTCTGCTACGGTTTTCCGATATTTCCCTGATAATGACCATCCCCTTCCCCCCTTTCCAGCTCTGCACGTGATCTTCCTTCTCTGTCCCTTGCTTTCCTAAACATGTATGTCAGAGCCTCCAGTAGAACCATGGTTCCAACAGGTGTCCCAAGCCAATGACACATGAGGTGAGAAAACTTTGTGATGTCATTGTACTCTTTATCACTATATATAGTAAAAATTGATGCTCATTTAGTAACATAACACAGATTCCTCCCACCCTGCTGTGTCTAATAACTAGCACAATTGCTTTATCATTTAGGAGTTAAGAGCAGTGATTCTGGGCTCAAACTGACAAGTTCAAGTCACCTGTCTGCCCTGAACTGTGAGATATTTACAAGTTACTGACCTTGTTGCTTATTAGTGAAAGGATACATACCTGATGGGGTTTTGAGGAGGATTCAGTAAAGGGCTAAAGAACAGGGTCTGACATCATAAATACACACTATAATTCTTATTATTCTTACAAGTTACATAGTTGAAACTCAGCCCGGACCACGGAAGACAGGGTTAGGGCACAAATTGCACCTCCCCAAGACAATCCAACTAGAATTTGAGATTATCAAAAAAGGAAAAAATAAATAACCAACAAACAGGCAACTAGACCTTACCTGATCTTTCCAGCAGTTTATTTGACACATGCCAATCTAAGTGAGCGATGGCAGACATGCCAGCACTGAGAATGACCCTCGAAGAGGCTGCAGCGGGACAGAGGTGGCTGAGAGCAGGTAAAGGATGGACAGGGACCGCTTGACTGGGAGACGAGGACACCCACAACGGCCTGCATTGATTGCTTCCTTCCCTTACCGTCTATGGCCCTTTCTGAATGAACATTTTGTCTCCTTCCCATGGAGGAGGGCTAGCCCGAAAGTATTAAAAATGATTTTAAACACATGTACCAAGAGCCTTTCATCCACCAGAGCATCACCGCATCTGAACAGCTGCCTTGGGCCCACTGCTCTCAGCCTAATGCTGGACATCCACCTGGGCACCGACTGTAGAAGAATCATAGGCACAGTGATTTACTGCCTGGAAAGATTAGTGAGGAACTGTCCCAAAGGGCATTTGTATGGGTACTGTTCAGGAACCTGTGTAAGGGTGTGGGGACTTTGGGGGGTTTTATATGATGTTCACATCCATAAGTTCCGTTGTTTCTGTATGAAGAAATGAGACAAGAAGTGCTTCAGGAGTATGTGGGTTCTGGATTTTGTGGACTGTAAGACTGAGATCGTACCTGCAAGGAGGAGCTGTCTTGGCTGCAGGACTCCTGTCTCCAGCAGGCAGTCCGTGCCCACATGCGGGCAGGGCAGGTAGCTTGTTATGGGAATGAGAAGTCTGTGCCCAAAAGCCACACTTGATTCTGCTCTGAGAAAACAGCTGGTGCAACTTAGGTTTCTTGTCCTTCATCTGGGTAGGAACAGAAATGCCAAAGTGAGGGATTGGGGGGGGATGAGCATTGTCTTAAAACAAAAAAAAAGGAATCAGTGTGCTTCCAAAAAAAAAAAAAGTAAATGCTCTGTAACTATTTGTAGAGTCCTTTCTAGGGATGCCTGTATACCGGGGTGAAAATGGATCTCCCAAACAAAAATGCATGTTTGCAAACTCTTATTTCCCTTGTGCTTTCTGATTGTGTGGTTATTAAGAAGATGTTTTTATTACTTGTCCTATTTTTGGAGCTAACAAGTTTTGTGAGCCTTTTTTAGGACAATCAAATCTTTGCAGATTTATGTGTCTTTCACCATTATTTATGGTATTTATAGTAGGAGTATTGAAGTACCTCTGGAACCGGCACTAGAAATATACAACTTTGAATTAAATCAGAGTTTGATTCACCTGCGTCCAACCTATTGCATTATTGGCATCCCACGAAAGGTGACTGAGGCACTGGATCCTAAGAGAAGTAGGGGGGAAGAGATTTGGCGGGGGGGAGTATGTTGAAAAAAGAAACGCCTGTGAAATCTCAGCCTGCAGGCGTCTGGAGAGACGGCGTGTTTTATTCTTGATAAACTCCAGCAGAAAAGAGCAATCAGCTACATGGGAGCTGGACAAATTAAATGGCTGAGTATTATTTCAAAGGAGAGCTTGGGCAGCATCAGAAATCCCCCATCAGCTGTAATAACACCAATTACTTTGCCAATTGTAGATTCCATCGTGATGTGTTTAGTGCAATCAGGCGTCGGACTCTTGCAGGGGCCTGATGGGTTTTGTTTACTCTGAATGTGCATTTGTAGAGAATCTTTTGCACCCAAAGGCTGAGAGCTCTGAGCACCCTCCTCTCCCTCCAGATTCACACACAGCTGAGGGAGATTATCTCTGATATCCCCCGTGAGCAGGCCGGGCAGGCTGAACCCAGTGTCCCTCTCACTGGAGAATGCCCAGGATTTAAATACAAAGAACACAGCTGGGTGTGGTAGTTCTTAGTGATGTAGCAATTTCCAGAAAACCCCTCTGTAGATTCCCCAACTAGTAAATAAATATATATTCCTGATTACGAGCAGGGCTTCTTGGCATGTTGGAGCATCGGACAGATCACCATTAAACAATAATAACAAACACGAAGCTCTGGGAGGAGAGAACATGCCAAGAGTTCATTAAGCCTTAAATACTGACAAATGGGGTAGGGGGGCAAGGGCTTTCATTGTCTCCCTTTGTGAACCATTTGTTCAGATGGCAAACATACGTATCATTTCAAATATGTGAAGAGATCATAAGAGAGGGAGATATCCCTCCTCCCCCCAACATTTTAGCAGGGAAAAGAAAATTTGGAGAGTGTACAGGAACATTCATTTTCTGTTTACATTTGGCTCCATGGAAATTAATGAGTGTGTGGCTCTGGCTACATTGAGGAGTTAGCTGTGATTCTCTATTAACGCTCTCAATTGAGGAAGGCGCTAATCATGGGCGTTTACTGAGCGCTCAGCCCGACTGACAGCTGGAGTGGAAGCTGTATCTGTGGCTGCTGGGGACCCAGACCAAGAGTTAAAGGCTGATTTGATTCCACTTGTGCTCAGCTGTCATCTGAGGCCAGAGCCTGGAGGACAATGGGAAGCTATTCTCTTCCCTCTGCTTTGTGACAAGCAACCTTTGTGTCATCATATTTTTTTTTTAACCTGCCTCTTCGTCCTTGGGGGAGCCCAGGATAAAGCCCCTTTGCCTGGGGAAGAAAGGATGCTTCGAAATTCAAAGGCAGCTGCCAGTGCCTCCAGTGAGTGCTCATTGGCCCACAGCCCTCCCTTCCAGCTGCTGCCGACTCCCTGTCCACCAGTGTCCAGGCAGGTCCTGTTTTGGATGGGAAGGTAGACATGAGATCAGGCAGGGACAGGGCATAGGTCCATAGTATATCAGGTTTCTTCGGCGGGGCTCAAGCTATGGGCTTCAGCAGCCTTGCTCCTAATTCATTTCAGGAGTGCGTGGGTGTGTGTATGTGTGTGAACACTGGTAAGTATGTTCACGTGTTTGTTTCCCCTAAAAGACGCACTTCAACCAGTGCATTGGTTTGACACCAACCATTTTGCAGGCGGCAGCTGTTCAGATAACGTTTCTGGTTCTCAGATAAGAGGCAGAGCTTGTCTCCTGCAAACCCCCAGGGACAGCCGCGGCCCTCAGAAATCACCAGATAACATAGTCGGGGGCATTAAACAGAGGTGAGGGTGTCAAATCATGCCATGTGTACTCAGCATCAGTTACTCCCACCACTGGGGGCAAAGGGAGCTGCCACATCTGGCCTCCCCATCAGTATGACTTGGACAGCATTCAGGGATCTCTTGACTGTGGGAAGATTCATGTGTTCACACATGACCTCAGAGGACGGCTCTGGCTTGGTGGAACAGCCCCACCATGAGCAGGGGTGGTGCAGCAAGATGCATTCATCAAAAGCAGTCTCGGGAAGCTGTGATTTTGTACCTGCCTTCTCGAGACTGGGTCTCAGGACCACTGATGCAGCCCAGCCATGAAAATGAACCCTCCTTTGGCAGCAAATACTCTTCCCCATCTTCCTCTGTAATATCTTTTTAAGAACATATAGGCAACAAACAGTCCAACAATTTAAGAAATTTGGCCCTTGTGCCAAACTTAGTGATTTCACTTTCCTGAAATATCTATCAGCCTAGATTAGCTAGTCAGGATTTCTGTGAGTTAAATGCATCTCCATCCGATACAGGACCGTCTACCAAAAGTTATGGCCACAGAGACTTTTTTAGATGGCATTTCATTCCTTGCCTTGTAGAATGAATAGGGTCATTCTCTAAATCCAATGACAGGATACAAAGCAATAAAAACAGCTTATATTTATGTAGAAGGTTTATATGCCTTCTTATTCTTGGTGAGCACCTGAAACAGGCCAAGATAGTTAACTGCATTTTATAGAAGAAAAAGTAGAGACTGAGGCCGATTAAGTGATTTGTTCAATGTCCTCAGTAGTTTAGTGGTAAAGTGATAACAGAGATTCACTTAGACGTTCAGACTGTAAAACCTCTACCCACTTTGTTCTTTGCTCTCTTGTCCACAGAGTATAAGACAGCAGGGTAGTGGCATCTCTATACATGTTTGTTTTACCTATAGAAGAGGTTTATAATTTCTCCTAAATTAATTGTTTTTTAAAGGAAAACTAGAACCAATGGGAGTTGGTTGAAGGGGGTGGACTTCCAGTTTATTTAGGAAGTATGTCCCAGCAATGGAACCTACTCCCATGAGCCTTGTTAGCACCCAGTCTCTGGGTGCTTTGGAGTGGCATCGGAAGGGAAGGGAGTAGTAGAGGGATCTCTGCAGGTGGAAGTACAAGACCTGAAAATGAATCTCAGCTTCAGTACTTGCTAGCTCTGTGACCTTGTTCAAGTTAGATGACCTCTCTGAGCCTCGCTTTTCCCATGCATGCAACGGAGGGAATAATTGCATGGTATAAGAATGATTGAGGATGGATGTAAGGGACCTAGTGCTTTGCCTGGAACCACATACTTTCTCAATAAATGTGTAAGACCTCTCTAGCTTGTCATTTCTCCAAGCCATTGCATCCCTTGTTTCTCCTCTTTTTCTGCTACCCCTTGTGAGCAAACACCCTCAGCACAGGTGAGGAACACCGGCCGACAGGTCCTTCCAATGACAGCATTGGGTCCCAATAAAGAACCTTTTAAAACTCACTTTAGATTCAGAAACCAGAAAAAGTAGGCAAGGGCAGGGGCAGGGGGGATGGGGACAGAAAGAGACTTTGCTTGGGGCAATGGGTGCATGATGCATTATGCAGATGATGTTTTATTGTGTTGTACACTTTTACTGTGTTGTATGGTTTTTGAACCAATGTCACCCCAATAAATTCAATAAAAATAAAAAAGTCATTGGGAAATGGAACTGGAGACTCCTCAGCAAGTCTGAGTAATTCACAAGTATGCCATTAGGGAAATAGTTTTTCTGTTTGCCAAAAGATGATACATCCTCTTGTTCATATAAAACTTCTTCCAGCCCATTACACTAGACCCTGCTGGCATATCAAAGAGGTCTTTCCAAAAATAAATGACCTGGGTAATCTGAGTCTCTCAGTATGTCATGAGTGCTGTGCCTACATAGGTGTGTGCCTCAGCTTCTTTATGGCCTCAGATGTCTGTTTAGCACAAGAGGAATCAAATCAGCCTTTAGCTTTCCATCTGAACCTTCAGCAGCCACAGATGCAGCTGTCAGTCACATTGTGTCTCAGTTTCTTTAGGTACCAAATGGAGGGGTGTGCTTGAATGATGTCTAAGAAGCCTTCCAGCTCTGGTATTTATCCTTTTCTATTCCATTCCATTTCATTCCATTCCTGTAGAGATCAGACTTCTAGAGGCTGTAAAGAATACAAATGAAGATTTTTAAGAGTAGGCATAACTCTTCCGTAGGTCATTGCTTGGGGCACTGACTAGTTAAATATTTATTTACTCTCGTCTAAGATGTTCCTCAGCCCACTTGTATCAAAGTCTTCCTTCCACTTGCATTTTTTTTTTTTTGATGCTTTCATATTTTTCCTAGCTGGATGGCGTACTTCTATATTCCTGTGTCCAAGTGGTTTTGATTTAAAATAAAAAGGGGGTGGTTAGAAGTTGTAGCCCTCTGGTCTGTACAGATGCCTTCAGCAGGAAGAGTCCTATCACCTTTTAGGTATATCCAGTTCCTCCTAAACTTCAGCACCCATGAGAAATACGGAGAAAACCTCACCTTGGGGAGTTTCATGAGTTTGGCAATCACTTCTCCTTTTGAAAGGTTACTGGACTGAACCTTTTACTATTATCTTTATTATTAATTAAAAGGAGGCTAACTACTCTATTCGATGGCACACACAAATGACAGCTTTCTTAAACCCCAAAGAGCTTCTTGTTGAGCTCCTCCAAAGCGACCTCCTAATTCCTGGTAAAAGATCTGCTCACACTGAGCTTGGCAGAAACCCAGACCTGCAGCCTGCCCTCAAAAACGCTTGCCGAAGGAATGGATAAATTGGTGAATGAATGAGCAGTGTTACCGTGTGCTATTTGGGAAGAACGTGGAGTTTGGGGGAGAGATAGAATTGAGTGTGTATTTTGTTCTTTATTTTAGTAGGTGTACAATCTTGAGGAAATCACTTAACTTCAGTTTTCTCCTTTGACAAGGGGGAACATGAACTCCCTTTGAGTGTTACTGGAAGGGTTAGAAACGATCGATGTAAAGTGCCTGATACAAGGTAGGTGCCCATTAAAAGGAGGCTTTTTAAGTCTCCTACCTCACGCAGTGCCTGGCGCCCAGTGGGCCTTTAGGAAGTGTTTGATGACTGAAGAGAGCCCAGCACCATTCATCTGAGGCCACGAGTCATTCACACACAGAAATTACACCCCCTTCATCTGACAGGCCGCTGTTCTCAGCTGGGGAAGTCCCCAGTCTCCTGGTTGGCACATCAGTCCAGCCGACCAGGTGTGTACAGCTCTCTCTGGCTACTCTAAGCATGAACAAGATTACCTGGGAATTCTTTTCTTGACTAGACACACCTACTTTTAGGGCAGAGAAAACTGCACTAATGATGAATTGACACAACAGAGGGCTTTTCCCTGTTCTCAGCTGAGTTCAAGTGGTGGAAAAGCAGAGAGGAATGTGCCAAGGCTGAGGCCAAGGGCTGTGGTGGGTCTGTGGGATAAGAAGCCAGGAACAAGCACCAGCTAGGATCAGTTATGTTAGGGTGAGCAGCTGGAGAGGGTAGAATTTTCTGACCACTACAGAATGAAACAGGAGGAGGCACAGAATAAACAGGAGGAGGCACAGGCAGAAAATGAACTATTCCCAGGATGCTCAGGGCTTATCTGAGCAGAGGCAGAACAGAAGGATGTCAAAGGCCTAAACAGAAGTGATCAAACCAAGATCACATGGAGGAGTCGCAGAAGGTCATCCAATCATGAATACCAGGAACTCGGGCCCCCAATATACAAGGCTGGGTAGGAGGGAGGTAAATGTACTCAGGTGCAAGGCAATAAAGCCAAACTAGAAAAGATCTGGACAAAAAAGTAAGAAATGTCATTTTCTGGGCTCAGATAAGGGATTTACACATTAAAGGAGTGCCCAGTCTTAATCCCAGGTGGAAAGCAACCCAACCATCCCTTTTTCTTTGGAATAACCCAGAGTACTCGGCCTGCTCTGCCAGGGTAGATCGAGTTCTACAACCAGCTGCCATTGAATTGAGTTGTATATGTCCAGCCTACATGCATGCACTTCAGTTGGTGAGAAATAGGGTGAATACAACTCAAGCTCAGGGTTTCATGCCCCGTGAGCCATGCCTGTGTGAAGGTGCATTCTTAACAGCTCATCAAGTGTCACATATGGGCCACTTTGTTCTGCTCAATGCTTGGGGGAACCCTTTTACAGAATCCCAAGAAGTAGTCCTTCAAAGTTGATATCATTCTCTCTGTTCTTTAGCTAAAGATTTATCTTCACTGAAGTCTTATGAATTGAATTGGTACCGAAAGGAATAGACTTCTCATTGGTGCAAAATAAAAAGTTATATAGCAGATAAAGGAGCTTTGTGCTTTTATTAAAATGGTGACAATCAGCCTGTTCATTTCCTCAGACTTACTTTGTCTACTCAAGGCCTAATGCCCCTCTATTTTGATGATCCCTTGTGTGAACTTTTATGAGCAGTGACTGTCATTGACATGGCCACTGAAGATTGATGACATTGATGCCACTGACAGCTTACCCAGAGGTTTGGAGCATAGAAACTGATTGAGAGTAAATTGGAGGTTCAAGACAAAGGTACAAAGAAAGAGGGGCTAGAAATAGTTGACAGCCGATCCCTCCTGGGAGTCAAGTCAGTTAATACCTTTAATTCTAAGACCTCTTCATGAAAACTAGAGAGACAGCTTGATCTACGTTCCAAGTAGTGCCTATCCATTCTCTCCCAGAGCATAAGGTGTGCTGTCAACACACCTGGCCCCTCACCAGCAAGTGGAAGCTTCTGTCTCTCATCTATATCTATATCTGTATCTATATCTATGTCTATGTCTGTGTCTGTGTCTATGTATGTGTCTGTGTCTGTGTCTGTGTCTATGTCTATGTCTGTGTCTATGTCTATACCTACACCTATACGTATATCTATATATAGATATATAAAATTACTCTCGAAGGAAAATAGCAAACTAATTTCACTTATCTATAGGCTTTAATTGATTTGAAAGTGGATTATCTTCCCAAACTTTGTTTCTTCCCATTATGTTAAAACTACAGCCCTCCCACCTTTTCTCCCTTCAGCATTTCAAAATAGAGATAAATAATTTTGCCAATACTTTCAGGATTCCTCCACTTCTTTCATTAATCTCCAGGGACAACAGTAGACCTCTGTGGCTTTAAAAAAGTTTCATTTTCTTGACAAACTAGGAGGAGAGGAATCAAAAAAGAAAGTTAAGTTTGTACTGAGATGCTCATTCTGCCTCTAAAAGATTAAGAGTTATCATCAAACCCTTATTTAGCATCTCTATTCAAGCCTGCCCTAAAACCAGTAAACGGCCAAAAAAACAAAACAAAACAAAACAAAAAGAATCTTGATCTAGATGCTCAGGTCATTGGCTACTGTAGGGAGCTACCCCTGAGCACCACTAAGCAGAGTGGGGAGGTTACAGTGTCTGCCAGATATGAATGCACTAAAAAGAGCTGCCACTGAATTCTCATTTGTTACATTCTGTTATGAGGGCCTTAACCAATTGCTAAATTAAACTGTTAAGATTATTCCTTTGATACACAGTTAACCCAGGACAGACTTCATATCTATATGTCTAGGTTCACATAGGAGGGACACATAAATGTCATGGTAAGTATAGATGTTGATAATTTATTGCCGTTTATGTGGAGAAGCCCAGTTCTGTGGCTTTGACTATTAATTTATTTGACCAAATAAGTGACCATTAGAAATTCTTCTGCAAATCTGATTGCTCTGAAAACAATTTAATTGAATAATTTTCCAATATTCAATAGAGAATTTGTCATTTTATGTGTTTTTATTTCAGTAGTAATAAATCTCTCTATAAAAAGTAAGATGAGAACACCTTTGTAAAATGTAGAGGGGCTATTAATCCCATATGTTACTAGTTTCTTCTACATTCTGGGTTTTTCTTCACCGAAGAGGTTATCCTGTTTTTCTCTACCTGGTAAAGAAACTTCACAGGTAGGGAAGCCACTTCCACAGAATCTTCTTAGAGATCAAAGCTGGAGCATTCTGAGATAGTTGTGCACATCCTATTGAAATAATACATTGTCAAGTTATTATTGGGATAACTATGCCTGTTTTTCTCTCATTTTTTAAGTGAATGGACTTTATTTCTTATTTAACTTTTTTTTTTTTAATTTAGAGGATCCTCATGGTAGCCTACGCATATAGCTGGCAGAAGAAGAGTGAAAAGGTGACCTACAGACTATAACTTATCCACCTTGTCTTACATTTGAGATTTGCATGGTCTTCAGATTTCAAGTATAGGATTAATGGCAAATACAAAATGCTAAAATGTTTGTCAAGAGAGGCACGTCACCACAAATGAAATAGAACACACTGTAAACACTCATGTATTTGATCATCTGTGGTTAATCTACATTTTAATTACACATATTTAGTCAGTAAATTGTATTAAGTGCTTACCGTTTGTCAAGCCTTCAAGGAAACCAGTTTGAGAAATAGACCTTCAGTTGAATAGAATCTTGATTTATTTGTTTTCTTTCCTTGGATTTAGTTCTTGGGTAGAAATGTTCAATTCCCTTGGGTTTTCTTCACAGGTGTGAAGGCAATTTTATATAATAGGGAATACACAGGGACCTGTCAGATCAGAAACAGAGCAGAATGAGTCAGATCTTGAAGATGGAGCAGGATTTGATGGAGAAGGGAGAGTGAGCTGAGGAGGAATCTATAACAAAATATGTTATCTACTCTGGGTCAGACACTCTGGTAGACGTTTTATATTACGACATGGTCCCTGGTACCCTGGGGCAGAGATAGGCATTACTACCAAGGCCAGAGAAAGATGTTATGTAAGTAACTACACATTTAGTCTTACTTTTACTACTTCCTGCTGTGCACATCGTTATCTTTTTCCTCTTAATCCTTTCCTCTATGCCTGTCTTCCTCCTCCCCACCCAGCTACCTGTGAGCATAAGACAAGAGTGCAGTAGATTGGGCCTCAGTATAACCCAGTCTCACCTTGAGTGGAAGACAGCTTCTGAGGTCACCATGAGTGGGTCTGGTCTGTTCCTCCAAAGTGCGACAAGGTTATTGTAACCATGCCATCAAAGCAGGCTGCAAATGCCCTATTTCTGAGAACAATGATGTGTTTGAGGCCTCAGTGATCCCAACTGGCTGTAAATATTTATCAGATTTCCTGGACTATAGCTTAGGCTTTCTTTTTTTCTTTCCCTGTTTATGTGATTGTTTCAGAGTTCTACTTCAGAAATACCAAGAGATCTTGGTTCTATATAATGGAGGCATTTTTTCCCCTTCTTTAGGTCACATGCCTTTTCACAGAGATTTTTGTCTTGGATGTCTTGAGAAGGGAACTGTAAAAGACATTATTTTTGAACATTGCTTTTCATTTTCTCAAAGGAGTTTGCACATGATCGACAGACATATTAATCAAACCCACCTACGAGATGAGAATCCCAGACTCAGAGCTAAGAGGAGGGAGAGCCCTGGGTACTCTAGGATGAGAAGAAACAGCAGGAATTAAGCTCAAATGTCTCATAAAATGAATCCTGAATAATCCTTTTACATTTAAACATTTTGACAGTTTTTAGGCATGAGAGGGAGTGAGGAGTTTACACAGAGCCCAAATTATCTTCAAATTGTTTGTGTGCTATTAAAAGCCTGAAAGAAAACAAAACAAAGGCCTACTGGCTTTTCACTGCAGACAAGAAGTCATGCACACAGAGATCTAACTGTTTTGTCAGTATGAGTTCCACACCTGCCCAAATTTTGTTTAAATCAAGAACTTTAGGGCTGGTCATGTACAGGAATGAAGGATGGGAAGCAAAATATCTTTGGAGGACTCACACAGACTTTCTAGGGAGTGTACACCAGTATAGCTGGCATGGAAATAGTGTCACTTTGCATATGTGTACATAGTTCTAGCCCTTTTACGGCACATTTATATGTGTCATCATATAGAATTTTAGCTCTAAAAGAGGTCCCATCTGACTTGACTTTGCTACTGATTCAAGAATTCAATCAGGCTTACCTACAGGGTCAGCTCATCTCTGTTTGATTATTTCCAGTGATGGAGAGCTTCCTGTTGGGCCAAACATCTTCTTCTGTGGGTAGACCGCTTTTATTGTCTGGAAATCAGTCTCTGTATTGAGTTCAAATCTAGTTCATTAAAAAACTTCTATCTCCTGCTCCTTTTGTAGCTCATACACAGTTTTTCTCCCTCATCCACACATTAGCTTTTGCAAACCATTTGAAAGCAGGCTCCCCTAAGTCTTCCTTTCTCCCAGATAAACACCTCTTGTTTTCTCAGTCAAGCCTTAAATAGTATAGTCTCCATCCCCTTCTCAGTTCTGTTCCCCTTTCCCTGGAACAGACACTCCTGGTCTCTCCCTGGGTCTAAGGAAGGTCCTCAGAATTTGACACAGTATTCTAAATGTGCCCTGACCAGTGTGGTGTAATCATTAGCAGCATCCATTGACATTTTCTACTTCAAATTCTGCCATCTAGGATTACAGTGACTATTTTAGAACCATTGCTCGCTCAGGAAGAGCTTGTGGTCAAATGACATCATCAGTCCTTTTCTCAGAACAACTTTGAGTCATTCCTCTCCATTCCACTCCTTCTCATATCCTTAAAAACAAACAAAATATCTAAGTGAAAAGTCTGGGTAATTAGAACAGATGCTATTACCTCAATTAAAAAAAATATTAGATAACATTTCCTGAATGCTTACTAAAGGCCTGGTATTGGCACTGTTCTAAGCACTCTTCCTATATTAACTCACCAAATCCTCACAGTAACCCTTGAGGTAAGTAGGTTCTAGGAATGTTCTATTTGTGAGATGTAGAAGAAACTCAGTCATGGCGAGGTTCAGTAATTTGTTCAAGTTCACCCAACTTTAACTGGGAGAGGTGAGAATCAAACAGACTCTCTGGCCTAGAGCCTTCAACCTGCTTCCTAATTTTGCACAGTCGGTGGTCACCAGGAATAGACCCTCAGTCTTCTGGCTGCTAGATCAACATCCTTTCCTCACCCCAATGTGGCCCTCCTGTAGCAGCAAAGTCTCTTGCTTTTGTTCCTCCTACAAGATGCTTTTTTTGTTTGTTTGTTTTTTCAAGTTAAGACTCATGACCCATTAGAAGATTATGAATTTAATTTAGTGGGTTACTCCTAAAGAAAGAAGGGAGGGAGATACAGAGGGAGAAAGGAAAGAGGGAGTGAGGTCAAAATGCATTATTCTTAATATTTTGTTTCATAAAGCTCATTTTACTGTGTGTGAAACACACAATTACACACTGGTATGTGTGTACAGAGATATGATGAAAAATTTATTTCTTACTATTTCTTATGGTCAGAGCAGTTTGAGAGTTGCTGCCTTTTATGTTGTACGTGCCCAACTTTGTTCCATTTTTTAAGCAGAGATCGTAGGGTGCCCCAAAGTTTTAGAACTCCGTCTTAATCTGCAGCCAGTGAGAGCATGACCTGCAACTAAGCAGAAAGAAGCAACTAAGCAGAAGCAACTAAGCAAAGAACCTTAGAAAAGAGGTAATTGAGGGCTTACTTTAAAAAAAAAAAAAAAGAAAAAGAAAAGCTCTTCCAATTACAGTTGAGTTTCCACTGAGCCTCATAGATTCCTAACTCCTCACCTCAAGCCAGTCACTTCCTCTCTCCCCAAGCCATTTGCCAGAACCAGCCGGAGAATTCAGGAAATGCTAGTCTCTTTTCCTTTGTGAAACTTGGCAAAATGTCTTCATTTTAGCCATCCATACAGGAAGCAATTGTAAATATAAATTTGTTTTACTTATTCCTCCCAGAGGAGACTTACAGTTTGCCTCCCTAGTAAACAGGGAATATCTAGACTTGTGTTTCTGGGGATCTTGCTTGGATCATTTTTTTCTTCGTCCCCCTCAGTTGTAGCAGTACCCTTACTTGGGGTAGTAATATTGAGCTTGGTGGATTGTTGTGAAGTTTCATTTGCATGCTGAAAGGCCCCATTGGTGCTCAGTTAAAAATCATTATGTAAGGAGGAAAAGAAAATTATTACGTTAATTGTAGGCATATAGAATTTCTGTCACTCATGTCTATATCATGTGACTGAAAAACAGTAATTTTCCGTGGTTATTTCCAGAATCACCTTAGGCTTTTGGAAAAATGCATTCTCCCATTTTATTCAATTAAGTTATGTCTAAGAATGAGGCAAGTACAGTATAAAAATCTCTAGGAATCAACAAAGGATCATCAAGAGAATCTAAATAGATTTCAGCTATTGAGAACTGAAGACCATTTAGGCTCAGCTCACTGTTGTAAACATAACTGAAAACTATGATTTCACATCAGATGTTTTGGATAAAAGTCTTTAACAGAGTTAGAGGACTTTGAAAAATTACGACCAGCAGAAAGTACCATGAATTTTGAATCTATTCTCCTTCTCTAAGTGCGGTCCTCAAATGTATTGAATAATTAGATATTCAGATGGAGTTCCGGCTTCTCTGTTGGATGATTGTGGTTGAGTTACAAAATGGCAGTAACCTTGGACAGAGTGAGATGGCGGTCCAAGGTGCCACAGCACGTCCATGGAGAAGGTAGTTAGACTCACACACGAGTGCCCTTTCCACAACCCCATGCTGCCTCCAAGTGGGAAGGTAGCAGTGGTGTTAGGATGAAATTTCTTTGTAAATTACTATCTTTTCCTCCAACAGGACAAGTAGCTAAGAATTTTAAGGTGGCTTATAAACTTATCAACATTGTACTTAGCATATAATTGGAGAACTAAATGACTTCTCTCCAGGGAAACAAAAGTATTGAGTTATATTTATGTCAGCCAAAGGGGGAAAAAAAAACAAACACTTTGGATGCCTTATATCCTATGTATTAATATCAAGTGGCAAATCCAAAGACCTATTTAAACGAGATTTGGTATGATACTTAACGTAATGGCAAGGTCAACATCAGTTCCCAATTCCTCTGTGGCCACCCAATCCCCCCTCATACATTCCATGACAGGAGCCTTTCACTCCATCAGTGAAAGGGTTGGAGAGGAACATACAGTCCCAGCAGGGCTTCGTGGGTATTACATACCTGTAACATTTGATCCTCTTAATATTGCAGAGGGTTACTTCCCTGTTCTGGCAGCTGAGATGAGGAGGGCGGTGGGGAAGATGGTGGGGAGCAGGCTCTGAGCACACAGTCTCTGAATGGGAGTTGAAGGTATCTGGGAAGTTCCCTCTTCTGACTTTCCATCTAATGAAAAACTGTATTGACAAAAGTGTATTTTATCTCTTCTAAAATTCCCAGTAGCTTCTTCCATTTCTGAACAATTCTGATTTTCAGAAAAACACTTTATGTTTAGCTGAAATCTGCCTCCTTGTAACTTTCCCCCATGAGCCTATTTCTGTTCACTAGAACTACACATACAGTGTAAGTCTAACCCTTCTTTCGTGCCTTAGTCCTTGATGTATTTGAAGAGAACCGTCATTCCTGATCCTCCCTGTTCTATATCCAAGTTTTGATTCTCCAGGCTGAGTCTCCACATCCTTCCTCCTGGTATATGGTACTGCTTTCATCACCATCCTTCTTGGTGTTTCTCTTCATCTGCTTCTGTTTGTCAGTGCCCTTACTCAGTACTCCTTGGTTGCAGATATTCAAGCAGCCATCAATCCGCCCAGCTGTACCATCACACACATGCAAGGTTCTATCAAAACTGTGAGGCTTTATCAGAAATGTTTACCCAGCTGTCGCCCAGAGCATGTTGGCTCACTCCTATTGGGACTTTGCTTCTGGGTGGGCAGCTGTGCACTCCTAACTTTTGATTTTTTGCCTTGCTGCAGAAAAGTGCCATAGAGGTCAAGATTGTGTTTAAGCTGTAGAGTTGCTGCATTTTCCTGCTTTTAAGTTGTATAAGGTCCATTTGGGGCCACTTAAAACCCAAATTGTTGAGTTATATCCCAGTCTGTGGCCATGGCACTCACCGTGGGCTGTTTCTCATCACAAACTGTAAGCTGATGCCTTGGGGCATCACTGTGTTTAAGAAAGAACAGCCTGGGACTTTCTGTGTATGAGAAGAGGTGAGAATCTAAAGCTTTTGTGAAGACAATATGGTGCTTCTATTGAACCATGTGAGTTGAACATATGGAGGCTCTGAGAAAAAAAAAAAAAGTCTGCCCTTTTTAGCGACCCGGGGCTGATGAGAAGGTGTGTTACAAATCCGTATTCCTCCCAGCATGTGGCCTGGGACCAAGCGGCTCATTTTACTGATGAGTTCCTTGAGTCAAGCAGGGGCCATCATCTCTTACCAGTTTATAGCATTAATTGAGTTGTGTGAGAAACGCTGCAGGTGCATCTGGGAGAGGAGAGAAAACGAGGAAATGCTATTCCTGCTTGCAGAGATGAGGCAAATAGAAAAGCATAAGCAGATGTGTAACTTGCAGTATAGGAACAAGAGCCGATGTGTGGGTGGTACAACAAGGTCATCTTTTTTAGTTGGAGGTGATGGGGGAGGACATTGTGGGCCTGAGCTATAGGCTTTTCCTCTGAGTTAAAGGGATCATATTCACTGAACAGTAAGTACAGACCCAGGACCTGAGAAAGGATTTTAATACACTTCTGGGTATGCTGAATTAGTGTAATTTGGACATTCACGTGGAGATTTGTAGTACATGCCAGTGTTATATGAACACAGTCAGTCAGAATATTGGAAGTACAGGCCGTCACAGGAAAGCTGGCGGGCGCATCCTAATCACAGTGCCGAGACTTCTGAGGAGCGGGTATCCTACTGGAAACTCAGATGAGCCACTCATTCCAGGCACCTTGGCTGTGACCTAGCATGATTACAGGTGTAGAGATGCCCATGTCATTGTCCCTCCACATTCTTCCTTGATCCCTCATCAATGACTCAGAGTGATCAAGGGCCTTTTTAGTTACACCATTAATTAACCCTATGTATTTATAAATTAAGTTATTTAAACTCAGGTATAATATTAGCCACTAGCAAGTTTCCTGGAAGTAATACAGAAGTATAATGAACATGTATTAAGGATGCGGATGGCTAGCCAGCCACTTGCTCTCACTGGATACACATTAGAGTCACTTGTGAAAATTTAAATATAGAGAGAGGATAGGTGATAGATAGATGGATAGATAGATAGATAGCTAGATAGATAGATAAACAGACAGACAGTTGGCAGATATGTAAATAGATGACAGGTAGGTAGGTAGATAGATAGAAGGGGTTTCTGGATTTCCTGTCTCCAAATTTCAATTTAGTGTGGCTAGAATGAGACACAGAAAGAATTTTAACAAGCCCTCCCTATAAATCTGATGCAGGCCTCTCAGATCCATATCTTCAGAATATTAGCTGGGGCCCCACTTCCCCAAGTTTCTGAAATGAGGCCGGGAAGCCTGCCGCACAGTCCCTGAAGGGGCTCCAGGCTCTATTGAACAGTCTCGCCAAGCGGAGTTCGGAGCAGAGTAAATTTTTCTTTAGGATTAGGAAGCTAAAAAGGTGACTCAAATTCTCAATTAAACAGAAAGAAGGCACAGAAGGGGACCTTCCCCAACATGCACATCACTCTAGTGTGTTTTCTCTGTAATCAGAGGAAATGATTGCAAAATATTTGGGAGGATTAAATGCTCAGAGACTATAACGATCAAAAAGCATGAGATGCTGTATTCTTTAAAATGATCACTGCCTCAGCTTTGCACATACTGTGGAACCGCTGTCCCTTTTACCTCAATACTGAGGAAATGCTCGAATGAGAATACTCTCTGCTGTGAGTTTAGGAAAACAGCCCTGAGTCTCACATTGGGAGACACTGGGTCCTAGTCTGGGACTGTCCCACGAAATTCTGAGTGATGGCAAAATAAAGTATAATGGCTTTATTACTCAGTTTTCCCTTTTGTAGGGTTATAACAATAATCCCTACAAGATCTATCTTCACTTTAGCCTTTATTGATGTTTACTAATTCAGAAATAGTTTATTGAAAAGCTATTTTAAGTCCTTTCTAGTATACAGGGAGCAAACTTTTATTTAAATAATCACATTTATTGAGTGGCTTTTAGATGCCAAGCTTTTCTTGGGAATATAGAGATGTATTTATTCTCTAAAAAGATTATATTTGGGGCTTGAGCAGGGGTCATAGTACAGGGATGTTGGAAATAGACACGGGGTGGTTTCTCAAGAAGATTCTATCTCCAAAGGTAAATGTCAGTAGTTCACCATCAGTGCATGGTGACTGGTGGGTCAGCCCTTAGAGCCAGCAGAGTCAGGACTGGACACTCTGCTCAGGTCATGGGTGTGTGACCTGTGAAGTCACACAGGGCCCCACACTTGGTTGTCTGCTTTACTCTCACCATCTTGCAGTTCTTCATAACTTTTGAACAGGGGACCTCACAATTCCACGATGTGCTGGGCTCTGCAAACTCTGTAGCCAGTCCCTGTCTAGATCCTGTGTGCCTCTGGGCGAATTATTTGACCCTGTGATTTAGAGGGGACAAATAATCCTCTTATATGATTGTAAAGGTAAAATACAAAAATATATATTCAGTGCCTTATTTATAGGAGATGTTTAATAAATGTTATTTTTAAGAAGAAGAAAGAAAGACTAGAGCTGGAGCTAGCCAACTTTTTCTATAAAGGGCCAGACAGTAAATATTTCAGGCTTTACAGGCTACTCAGACTCTGTTACAACCACTCAACTCTACCATTGTATTTTGAAAACAGCCACGGACAATACATCAATGAATGGGTGCAGCTGTGATGCAATAAGACTTTATTTAGAAAAACAGGTGGTCATAGTTTACTGACCTCTAGACTAGAGGCTAGAGAAACAGAAGACAAAGAAAGCTGAGACAGGTAGACCAGTTGTTTCAAAGTGTGTTCCCAGGACAAGCAGCATCAGTACCACCTGTGGAAATGCTGGTCCTCCGGTCTTCCTCTAGAGGCTGCACCTGGGAGTGGGGCCAGCAATCCAGCCATCCGTGTTTAACTCAACAAGCCCTGCAGGTAATTCTGTTGCAGGGCTCATGTTTGAGAGCCCCTTCTTCTAAAACAAAGAAATTCAAGAGAGGGAAAAGGTAACAAAAGAAGAGTCAAGGGCAAACTTTTGACTCCACCAACAGATTGTTGACCATTAGAAAAGCTTCTATCTTTATGCTGTCTTATAGTTGTGAACACAACCTCCGATCTTTCCTCCCCATTGATCCTCAGAACCAGTCTGGGGCCCACGAGAGAGCAGTCTTACAGGAAAATGATTTGAGTGACTAATTTTTTTTTCATACTCCCAAAGATGATACATAAGCTAGTATCATTCGAGAAGTAGGGGAGAAAAACACATTATATACAATGAACTCATGGGGCATTTATTTTCAGAAAGTGGTCCCCAGACCAGCAGCGGCATCATCACCTAGGAATTTGTTAGGGATGCAAGTTGTCGGGTTTTACTCCAGGCCTCTTCTTGGGGGTAGGGGGTAGGTGGGAGGGTGGTTAACCAGCCCCTCCAGGTGATTCCGAGCACACTCAAATTGGAGAACCGCTGGGTTAGGGCATTAGGGTTTAATTCTCAATCCTGCTTGAAAAGGGTTGCCGCAAACACCCAGTGAAGGAGGTGGGTGGGCATTAAAGTGACTGCCCCAGGCATTTGGCTGGGACCAGGAGGAGTGTGGACTTGAGCCCAAACCTTCCACTTCTGAGTCCAGGGCTCCTTATACCCTGCCAAGTAAAACTAGAAACAAACAACCCCCCTACCCCCCACCTTTTAAATTTAGCATACGAATCCACTTAACTCTACAAAAACAATAAACTGCACATGGGTCTTTAATATATAACACAGAGCAACAACTATTAAATGTGACACCCTGAGAAGATTCAGCTTTCTCACTTGAGCTAATAATGTTATTTTAGTTTTATTCTCTTTATTTTTAGAGAATTAGCTGCCTCTTACTTTGATAGATTCCCTCCTTCCTACTTTACCTCTCCCAGCCAGCATGAGGATTAATTTCTACCTCTCCAGTAGGGTGGAACACAGGCTATTGTGTGCTATTCTGTCTCGTCTGGGATGAGACTGGACTTTGCTCTTTTTTGTTCAGGCAAGTGTGATGAGTTGAAAATTTAAAAAAAAAATTAAAGTTAGCAGGAGACAGACCTTTAAGATTTTAGCTTCTAGGGCCACCTAATAAATTGAGTCTTTTTCTTATTCTTCATGTCCTTTTATTATCTTTGCCTGCAAGTGAGTGACTTCTGTCCACTGGAGGGGCAGCACTTAAGCCATGGTCACAAGGGAGGCATCCTTTTCCTTTTGGCTGCAGCTTCGGGTTGGGATGGAGTAGGGAAGGTGAAGAAGTGGGTGAGGCGACCCCTTGCCTATGGCGTTTACCCCACTCAGTGGGCCTGGGAAGATCCTGGTGATTTAATGGATCTCACCTCCCAGAATGCACCTTTCCTTTAGGGAGAGCCCATCATTACCCACTCCGTGCATGAGTGTGTTGCATGGATAAGGTGTGTGGAGAGACTGGAGACTGGCCACATCTACTCTGCAATAATTGTGACTTGATCAATTAGAACTACCACGCAGGGACAAGCATTTTTAGTAGTACGGACCATGAAGAACCACTCCTTTTTCTCTTTCATTCTTTCTTAACCAATTATATATTTTAACATATCTTTTTAAGCCCATTGAGAAACGTTAGTTCTCCAGTTTATCAACTCACTCACAGGAAGTAGTTGTTCTGCCTTTCTAAGCTCACGTCTCCCTAGAGCTGCATGGTTCAACATGACAGCCACTCGTCATATGTGGCTATTTAAGCTTAAATTAACATCAAATAAAAATAGTTTAGCTCCTTAGTCACACTGGACATTTAAAGTATCTAATAGTTAGGTGGATCTAGTGGTGTGGCCACTATAGTGGGTAGTGTGGGTGCGTATTTTTATCATTGCAAAAAGTTCTGTTGAACAGCACAGCCCGTCTCTCCCCCTTTGTCCCTCTCTCTGTCTCTCTCAGGAGTCCTGTGTAAATCCTCATGTTCTTTCTTCCCATCACCTCTAACCAGCACCTGTATCATGCGTACATCTGTACATAATATAGTCTGACTAATTGCTAACCCTGTTTGGTAGTTGTACATTTTAATATGAATAAAACTTCCAGTTAAATTAGGTCCAGGCTCCTGATGGTGGGGTTTCAGATATGAGCTAGAGAAAGAAAGTAGAGGCAGAGGTGGAATGGGCTGGGAGGAATGGGCTGGGAATGGGCGGGGAGCATCCAACTAGGCCTTTGAGTTGCCCCAAATTACACAAATTAAGTAGGCATTTTCTAAGCAGCTTTCCACTATGAAAATGTTGAAAAATACAGAAATGAAAGAATAATACATTGAAAATCCATATACCCTCTCCTTAGATTCAAATAACACTATAACATTTGTCAAATTTGTCAAAATCGATGACCCATTTGAACAGTAGATTGGCAAGCCACATGACCAATGACAACTACTTACTTCACATGCATCTCCTAGTACCAGAGGCATTCTGTTACATAACCACATTGCCATTATCATGCACACAGAACGAACACTGATTCCACATCAGCTAAGCACACACTCACACCAACACTTCCATCGTATCCGTTCTTTCCCAAGTGAAAAATGGATTTGAGGTGCCCAATGAAGATTTTGTTTCTCCTATCCTCTGGGCAGTGCCTATCTCTATGTGTATCCCTGCTGCCACATGCAAGGAGCTGAGAGGATTTCATCCACCCTTGGTTGCCCAAAGATGTCAAGAAGTTTGGAAATAGACCACTATGTGATATTGTCAACAGTGTGGATCCCCTTCACTTACCATTCATCCTGGGAAAGAGACACAGGAAGCAAAAGGAGACTTCATGGGGGTGACTCTGATGATGAGAAGGAGAAACAAAGAAATAGGAGCATTCCTTGCCCTAAAAGACTTTATGCAGCAGTCAGTGGTTTTGAACTAGACAAATGTCGTTGCCATTATCGTTTCAACACATATCACATCATCACTTTTTCTCTGTAGTCAGCTTCCTGTAGCATCTTTACCCACAGTGCTTAGCACAGACTACATACAAACAATAAATGATTGCTTGTTGAAATCAAAATCCCAGAACAATTAACAGGACAAACTCATTTAATGTCACATAGTAGGTGCTCAATAAATACCATCCTACTTGAATTGATTTCTCAGTCCTCTTTCTGGAAACTTTTTGATGCTTAATATCTGTATTGCTCATTGGATAATCTGAAGTTATTTAATCCTTGACATTTCATTTATTTTTTCTTATATATCGCTTGTCTCCACATTAAATTATAAGGTCTGTTGGGCCAGGAGCTGTATCTTCTAATTCTCATTATGCTATATAAAACCTGCTACAGTACTGAGTCTGTGGCAGGCTCTCCATACATATTTGCTGAAAGGATGAATGGATAGATGAATAAATGAGTTAACTAAGCACAATTGAATTTTATGAACAGGAAATACAATAACTTTGGAAACTATGTTTAGTGTGGATCCATGCTACAAAATTGTTGACACTACTTTTTAAAAGATAAGGGTGAAAATGAATGGCTCTTCTATGACTATGTTTTGTTTTGTTTTTTTGTATAAGATCTCTGGACATCTAACAACACATATACACAAAACACACCACAAGCACAAAGATACCTGTCTCTCTGTGCCTGGGGATCAACCCTTGCTCCTCATGTTCTAGGAATATGTGGCCTCTGTTCATTATGCCTTCAATACTCTGCTCTTGCAGGTATACCACTGTCAGTTTAAATGCCCTCCTTACAGAGTTTTTCTCATGTTCAAAGATGCCAAATTGAATTATAAATGAGGTTTGTATCACAACAGCAGCAACATTCTCCCAAAATTTAAACCCATTTGCAAAGGCTTAGCAAAGCAAAATCCTATAACTGTTTGAAATTAGCTAAGTGCATAAGCACAGGTTGTAATGACCTGACTTGGTAACAGTAAATCTGAAAGAAGACTTGGTGACATATGTTAGTTAGAGTAGGCTAGACTGCCTTAACACATATGTGACAAAATATGTGACAGTTCAGGGCCAAATGTTTCGGTCAATGTGCAATATTTCTCCATGTAGTGGTTCAGGGACCCAAGTCCCTTCCCTCTCATGGCTCTGCCATCTGCTGAGGTCTTGTTTTCTTGCATCAAGTTGGAAAAACAGAAAATCGGGACATGGCCATGCACATCCGCTTCTCCAAATACTTGTTTGGGAACAGCACACGTGCCACTTGCCTAGAATTCATTCTGTGGCCACACCTAACTGAAAGGCCACATCTAGCAGCATGCCCAGAAAAGAAATAAATTTTTCATGAGGAATTAGCAATCTCTGTCACAATGTTTTAGGTGACTTCAAAATGAAAAAGATAAAGGAACATCTTAGACCCCATGAATAGAAATGGAAGGGCCCACAGTAGAAGAGGCAGTTGTTTCAGGTTGGTGTTCTGGTCCAGCAATATCTGGGTATTACATTTTAAAGGAACATTGAAAAGACAGAGCTGGAATGGAGGAGGACAGACCAAGATGGTAGGAGTCCAAAAACCATTTCTAGAAAGAAATGCTGGAGAAATTTGTCCTGGGCAGAAATATGAGACCATGTCAGTGATTGCTAAAGGTTTATTAGAAAAGGAAGTTGGCATACTTTGAGGGATTTCAGAAGCCTGAGCTTTGACTCCTATAGAATTTAGGAAGGTAAGAAAAATGAATTCCTCAGCTCCCAGCACACGGCCTAATACATCTTTAGACATTCAGTAAATATGTTTGAATGGAATTAATTAATCGATTACCAGGACTCAGGTTTTGGTGCTGGATCCTTAAAGAGTTCCCTAACAAGTAAAGGGTTCTGGTACTAAAGACACTGAGGAACTGGCTGAACACATCAGGAATGTTGCAGCCATGATAGAACAGGGGTGTTGCAATAAGCCATGGCACTCAGCATCCCCTACGCTAAGGCCCCTTCATGTCTGATTCAAAGACTCATCGTCCTACATTAAGCTTTAAGGAGGTGGCTGTGTTGCAGCAGATTTCAGCATCCCAGCCAGTGTCATCAGGAGCCACACAAAAAATCACTTGACCTGGGATCTGTCAGATGAGTTATTTCCTCAGAATTAGAAGATACTTCTGGAAAACTCCTCCCAGACCTTTGTCTCCTAATCAGGATTTTCCTGATGCTACTATGGGCTATGGCTCAGGATTTTTGTCTCTACAACCTTTTAGCTACATGCCTCTCACTAAAGGAGCTTCAAAGCAAATGGTGAGAATCACCCACCAGGTACCCTTTCCTTTTCCCATGCCCCAGCATCGATCCCACTGACCAGAAAGGTCAGTTGCTGGGAGATGAAACCTCTGAATCCTACTTACAAGATAGCCAGGCCTTATGTAGATGGGGTCAATAGTGCCAAGACTCCAGCAAACACTGGAAATCTTTGACTTTCCTGCTGAGTTTGGAAACTGATGGTGATTCTTGGGATTTAGGTGATTAAGTTTACTTAAGAGCCCAAAACACCAGAATTGTAGCATTATACACTTCTTTTGAGGAGGTTCCAGAGAAGTGACTAGGGGCCACCCTCTCCCTTTTCTAATAATGGCCTAAGTAACAACTCAAGTGATAAGCGTCTACCCTGTCTTTTCTTAGGGTTCTTGGTGACTACTGTTATGTAGTTAGATTACCAGGGGAGACTTGGAGGGAGAAAAATTATCTCCAACAGAAATAAAATTTTAGGCAACAATTCTTCATATCTCACTTCCATCAAGAAAGAAACTGCCAGGGCACAGAAACAAGGGTCCTTCTCTCTTATAAGAAGAAAGAAATGTAACGTAGTAGGAATTGTCTTACACTGAGTCAGATACTAAAATTTTGCTAGATTAATTTTGTTTGTTTATTTATAGTCCTTCTAGTTCTAGAATTGACTTTAATGTTCTTCAAAGATAGTCCTGACCAATTTGGCTCAGTTGGTTGGGCATGATTCTACCAAGTAAGTGGTCAGGGCACATACCTGGGTTGCTGGTTCAGTCCCCAGTGAGACTGTGCATGAGAGGCAACTGATCCATGGTTCTCTCTCACATTGATGTTTCTCTTTCTTCTCTCTTTCTCTCTCCCTTCCCCTCTCTCTAAAAATAAATAAATAAAATTTTAAAAATGTAAATGGCTACAAAGGTAGACAAAACTAAACAAGATAAGAAAAATGAAAAGGCACAAAAGAAGAAAATAAAAGTGGGATATAAATTAATTTAAGAAAGTGACTAAATCAGTATAACTAATCCTCTTTGGGTTATCAGGTGATTGTGTGACCTGGGTAACTGTTTTAGGTTCTTTTTCAGATTTTAATAACAGCTTTATTGAGGTGTAATTACCTACCAGAAATGTACCCTTTTGAAGTGTACAATTTGATGATTTTAGTATTTTTGCACATTTGTACAGTAAATAACAGCATTCAATGTCAGAAGATTTTTATCATCCCCCAAAATAGTGTATCTTGTACCCATAAGCAATCACTCTCCATTCTAGGCTTTCTCTAGTTCCTAACAACCACTAAGCTACTTTCTTTCCCTTCCTATTCTGGACAGTTCATGTAAGTAGAATCATACACTGTGTGGCCTTTTGTGTCTGGCTTCTTTCTCTTACTATAATGTTTTCAAGGCTTATCCATATTGTAGTATGTGTCAGCATTCATTCTTTTTTAAGACTGAATAATATTCCATTGCCTGGATATACCATATTTTTTTTTATCAGTTCATCAGTTGATGAGCATTTGTGTTGTTTTTGCTTTTTGGTTATTATAAATAATGTTTCTATGAATATTCATGCACAATTTTTACATGAACAGATGTTTTCAGTTCTCTTGGACATACACCTAAGAGTGGAATTGCTAGATCATATGCTAACCCTATGTGTAACATTATGAATATCTTCTAAACTAGTTTCCAGAGCAAGTATACCATTATATATTCACACAAGTAATGTGTGAGGATTTCAATTTTTTCATATCCTCACGAAAATTTGATAAAGTGCATCTTATTTATTTGAGACACTGTAGTACGTATGACATGGCATCTCCTTGTAGTTTTGATTTGCATTTCCCTATTGGCTAATGATGTTGAGCATTCTTTCATTTTCTCTTGACCACACGCACATATTTTGGAGGGAGAAATGTCTATTCAAATCATTGTCCATTTTTAAATTGGGTTAAGTGTCTTTTATCATGTTATAGGAATTCTTTATATATACTGGATGCAAGTCCCTTATCAGATATACATTTGAGTTGCAAAAGATTTATCCCATTCTGTGGTCTGTCTTTTCATGTTCTTGATGGGACTGTTGAAACACAATATTTGTTTATTTTTTTAATTTTTATGAAGTCAAATTTACTTTTTCTCTTGTTGCTTATGCTTTGATATCATATTGAAGAAGGCTTTGACTAACCAAGGGACAGTAAAATTTACTCCTATGCTTCTTATCTAAGAGTTTTATAGCTTTAGCTCTTATACTCGGTCTCTGATCCATTTTGAGTCAATTTTTGTATGTTATATAAAGTAGGGATCCTACTATTAGTACTACTACTACTACTACTGCCACCTTTTCCTCATCTTTATTTCCTATCTCTTCCTTCTTCTCCTCCTCTATCTCTGTCCCTTTCTCCTTCTTTTGTATATACATATATATAGATATACCCAGTTTTCTCAATACCGTTTATCAAAAATACTTTTCTTCACCTTTGTATTACCTTAGCACCTTTACAAAACATGAATGGGCAATGAGTGTAAAGGTTTATTTCTGGGTGATCAGTTATAGTCTATTGATCTATGTGACTTTGTTATGCCAGTACCACAGTCTCTTGATTTCTGTAGCTTTGTAGTAAATTTTGAAATCAGGAAGTATGAATCCCCCAACTTTGTGCTTTTTTTTCAAGATTTCTTGTGGCTATTCTGAATCTTTGGCATTTTCATATGAATTTTATGATTAGCTTATCAATTTCTGCGATAAAAAGGCCCTTCTGGATTGTTTAGGCCTTCATTTCCTGGGCTGTTTAAAAAGATTGATAATCTATGCCCTGTGGAGTTCTTGTGAGGCCCCAAAGAACACGAACCTACATTAAATGTTAAAAAATACTAAATTAGTTTTAATCTTCATTTTCAGTAAAATCTGCTTTTGCCCTTTTTATTAACCTGGCATTGCTAAGTCACGAACAGCATTATCATTGTCCTGCTTCAGGACTCAGTGAAACCATGGTATCTTCCAGTTTACACAAGGACCAGGATGCCCTTGGGGCCCTCTGTTAGAATCACAGGATTCTGAGTCTGTAAAGGAAAATGGCCTCACCTACCTGAGAGTGGGATGGGATTGGTGTCAGAAGAAGGAGGAGTGAGTAGCAGTCGGAGGGAAGGAATAATATGGAGAAATGGAGAACCTCTTTGGCTGTTAGCAGTGCATAGAGAATTAGACTAGATATGGGTTTGTCTCTTGAGAGGTTAATATTTGGAGGGCGGTACAAAGGGGATAATGTGTTCCCACTCCCTACAGACTCCACTCTATTTCTGTTGGGAAAACCCATTATTTGAATAGATCAGAATCCAATAATCCAGTTTGTAGGTGTCTGCTTGGCTGCCCTTTATTTTGCTGGCTGATTACACATGTGCCCCCAGAGTAGTGTGGACACAAAGAAGACCATCTTGGTCAAGACCCAAGGCTGTGAGCTTTGCTCATTTAGGCTGTCCTTCTAAACTTGGGGTGGAGTAGCACAGGTAGCCTTCCTGCTTCTGGGCTCCGACTGGCCAGAAGCTGAGAACAATTCATCAACAGTTCTTCCTCCTCCTTTTCTCCTCCTACCATTAATGGTAACTAATGTTGTATTGGCTAAATTTATTGATGATAAGACATTATTCTATGTTTTTTACATGTATTATTTAATTCTAACCACAGTCCTACAAAGTCAGTACAGATATTATCCCCATTTCACAGATGTCGAAAAGGCACAACAGGCATGTCATCCTGAGAAAGTTATAAAAATTTAACAGGGGCATGCCCAGCATTGATTTGAAAGACACTGCTGTAGTATGTCAGCCATTTTTACTTTTTCTTGTCTATTTGGTTTAAGTGGAATTTTCTCATTTTTACCTATATTTGGCAGTCACAGAATCAGCTTACAGTCCTCAGAAATTAAAAAAGACTTTCAAGGGCAGTGGTTCAATCCCATTGATCCAAGGAGACATATTCCAAGATTCCTCCAGGCCACACTATGATCTCCTTTCTGTAAATCCCTTTTGTGTTTTATAAGAAGTTAGCACTGATTCCATAATTCATTCCAAACCTTGGATGCGTTTGTCTGAAGGTGGAGACCCAACCCCTCTGACTTCTGGGTTGCAGGCATCACCAATAATGTCCAGACACTGCCTCTTCCTCTCTGAGGATGTTCGCTCTCTTGAGTAGTAGGCTCTTGATAAAGACATACTGACGTCATTCTAAGGCCTTCATGATGTGTCCTTCCATCAACACTACCACTGTTCTATAATAATGAGACACCATTCAGGGGCTGACAACAAGGAAGGACTCATTCAAGAGGCAGTGAAGGGATGAGAGGAGGGAAAGCCAGTTAAAACAAGGTACTCTTGAGTACTTTTCCCTTTTGCACATCTTTATTTAGGTCAAACCTGTGTTTTCTACACTTTGGTGTCTTTGATGGAGTCAGGAGATGAAAGAAACTGTTTTATGGACAATCCATAGTGTGCCCATTTGTGGATTAGCCCCCCTACTATGTGAATTGAACTGAATTGAAAACTGAAAATTTATATTTTACAAAAAGCAATATCCATATATCAGTGATGCAGTCAGATGTCCTGCCAAGGTCAGCATCCTGAGTCCCTGTGACCAGAAAGCCTTCATACCCTCATTGGCAACTTCTTTTCCCAGAGGAAACTGAATCTCTTGCCCTGGCAGACTAAAACCTGTCAGAGTGTCTGTCGTTTATTTGTCTGTTCTGTAAGCATCCAGAAGAGCTCATGATTTGACTTTATGTGGTTGATAGTGGGAAGGGGTTATCTCTACCATTAGATCTCACGTAGAGTCTCACCACAGGGAGTACTAGCCTCAGACTCCTCTGTGTTTTCATTTTATGGGTCTCTGGGTTGCCCTCTGTCCCTTACCCCTTTACCATCCGCCCTACACTATTCTTATTGCCACTCTTCAAACTTACAGGGAAGGAGAAGTCCAGGAAAATTGTAGGTACAATATAGCACTTAGGTTTCCTCACATTCCCACCTATATACCTGTTACCGCGTTGTAACCCAAGGCTATCCAAGGGTGTAATTTCTGCCAGAAAGACAGGAAAAGTGAGAGAGCAAGTCTATAACATCAAAGGGCATTGAATCAGGCCCTGAATTTGAGGTGAGGGAAACCTTGTATCTGTGACAAAAGCTGTTTTGGTCTCACATGATCACCCCTGTTTTCTCCAGTGTATCTTTAGCTCATTGAGGCTGTGATTACGGAAATACCAAGCTCAAGTGGCACCTGTCTTAGAGCGTAGAGCAGGCAGAGACTGAGAGCTGAAAGGGCCTTTAGAGATCCATTACTCTGCCCTTTCATCCTACAAATGATGTTCTCCAGCTTCATTTGGGAGAGACTTAAAGTGACTTCCGAAGATTCCACAGAGTGCAGGTTCAAACTCGAGCTGCTTCTGCAGTCCACCAGCCAGCTGTGTCCAGAGAACCTGTTAGTTTTGTTTGGATTCTTAACAGATTAGGAGACTTCATTGAAGGTGGCCTCTGCCCCAAGATAGCTTCTTCTAGCCTCTCTTTTTAGTGTTGAATAGGTTCAGAAACAAAGACGTTTATCTTCCTAATGCTAAGGTAAAACAAGCGCATTACTCAACTTAGCAAAGTTGAAGAGTATCTCATCAAAGGGGTGAAATAATGCCACCTGCTGGGTCTCCCACTATGAGGTGATCATGCTCTCCTACCCTGCTTCACCTGCTTAATTTCTACGAGCACAGCAGGACCCTCTGCAGAGCCTCTCTGAGCTCGCAGTGACATCAGCCCATATCTATTCTCTGATAGACACTTAAGCAATACTCACTAATGCCTAACTATGTATTGATAGCAGGGACTGAGACAGATGTCATGGAGGGGGCACAATGTGTAAGGCTTAATGCTTATCATTGAGGAACTTAGACATTTGTGGAAGAGACGAAATGCATAAACACACACAGACACACAAACTTAAAGGTCATAGAGGACGATTGGCATATGACAGGTTACTTTCAAAGGTGCTAGGGGTTCCAGAGGGGAAGTGTGCGCCTCCAGCAGGGGTGAAAAGGGGGGCTCTGTATCAGAGTGTCATTCACTTCCCTTTGAACTATAGGTCAGGTACTCATTAAAGCCTTTTCCCTCCCTAGATGTTGTCCTTATTGTTTGATAAATGTCATTCTTGACTCCCTACTAAATTTGAAGCTTTTCAAGGACAGGGACCATGTGTATGGCACATAGTGATATCTTAATAAATATTTGTGGAGGTGCTGAGTTTTACCTGCTTCCCCTAGAACATGTAGTAATGAGATCCAACTAATGATCAAAGTTCATTGAATTGAGTCTTCAGGGGGGCATATGTGTTGTAAAATGATGTAACTTCCTGCCAGAAGCGTAATTTATTTCTTGATGCTCACTGAGCACATCTGTATAGAGATTTCTAGGACAACTTTTCTTTACAGTGAATATCTTCTATATTCAGAGGATTCTCACCCCGTTGCTCTACACATGATCACTGACACAGATGTCAGTCAGTCATTCTCTCTTCCACCCCCCTCCCTCCCTTCCTCCTCTCCTCCTCGTCACTCCAGTGGAACCAAGGAAGCAGCGAGGACTGGTGGTGCCTTAGCCTTCTCAGTGCCCTGGAGGTCTCTGTCTGGCAGTCCACCTCATCGTTAGCAACCATAAAACAGGAAGCTCCCTTGGGCATTGACTTAACTGAGGGGAACCAAATGTTCTGGAGCTCGGGAGTTGAGTGTTTTGAGGAAGGAGAATATATTGTCTGAAGAAACCCACTGCTTTAAGCCCTCTTTGGCTCAGAAACAGTGTGTTGGAATCCAGGTCACCAGGGCCATCTTCCTCCATAAATACAAGTTGATGGACCTCTGTGCCAGTGAAGGTTCAGTTCAACTTCCTGTAACAGAAAATCCACAGAACAAGTCCAAAACAAGATCAAATTGAGTTTTCTCTTGACTCAGAGAGCCTAGAGGTAAAAAGGCCCAGGGCTGCTGAGGCTGCTTCACCATGTCGCTAGATACTATGTCTTCTGCCTTTCTGTTCCGACATCTTTAGAGCAAGGATCCTGCCCTCGGGTGCCTCGTGGTTAGGTTCAAGTGTGAATTCTCTGATTCAGACTATTGGTGCTGTGGGCATTCTGAGTAAAGGGAGAAGTGTGTGGGGTGTGCAGGGTCAGCCTCACAGAAAACCAAGCATAGTGGTGGATTGGGACTAAAAAGTGGATAAGACTGGAACATGCAGAGAAGGAAGGGCCTAGAAAACAGAAGGGAATGCTCTTGGAAAGGGCTAGTAGCCTGGGAAGGCGAGTTGCTTACTGGACTCCAGCCAGGTCTAGGGCTAGACCACGGACTCACTCTGTCAGCCCCTACCTGTCCAAGTGAGAGAACCTGTTAGTGCTGCTAGAACAGTAAATGGAGTCAGCATTTCTGCCATTGTCAGCTCAGAACTGTGTGTGTGTTGGCTTTCCAGCGTGCTGTCTCAGACACCTTTGAGTGGCCAACGGTGACCACAGCTGGCTGTGTAAAGGTCAGGGTGACACCATACCATGGCTGGGCCCCTTCCATTTTTAGATACTCAGTAGGCTTGGTTTCATTGGTTTATTTTCAGTTTCTACCTTCCCTCTATTCCTTTCTCAGTCTTTTGCAACACAGGACTTGCATGCCTTTCTGGTGAGCTTAACAAAAGTACAGGGCTCAGGACAGCTGCCCAGACCTGGCCTTTCAGTGTCTACAGCTTTGTCCTTCCATGAGGAACAGACCTCCAGGCTCAGTAAAGAGTGTCTGAAGCTGCAGAAACCACCCTCATCTCCCCTACCCAAGCCCAAGATAGGCCTTCCTGACATGGTCTTTGTGTATGGTTTCCTTTTGCTACTTGCTCAGGCTTTGCACGGATGTCAACTCAAAGTAAATTGCAGCATTATGAGTTTTACCTGGGATAAGAGCATTTGTCATCAAACCCTGAGGATCAGCATCAGCTGTTGATTATGAACACATGGGCCTAGACCGAATTTGACTGTTGAGGCAAGGCCTTGCTCTCTAGGAAGTACTCTGCTCTTAGGCAACACAGAGTACACTTGTGTGATTGTGGGAATCCTGCATCATGTTTTGTTTTTCCACCTCAACACCAAGGTTTACAGTTTGATTTTTAGTTTAGTTTGTTTTTGCTGGGCTGGAGCAAGGTCATAGTCTTTCTCTGTGGCAGGCAGTCTGGCAGTAAATGAATGGATTTGGTATTGTCTTGGCTCTTGGAATGGCCACCACCTTCTAGATTCAAATGGAAGGAAAGACATTTCTTCCAAGGGTCTATCTAATTAAATGGTATAGGACGTGATAGGGGGAGATAAGGGTGGAAGCCATGAGCTGTTCCTGATTAGGAGAGGTTTGGGACTGAGGTGAAATTTATTTAAACATTAAGATCTGGCAGAAGCCTAGAAGTTCATCGTGACCAACCCTCTTATGTTACAAAGTAATTTAGTAACAGGAATGGAACTTGAACCCAGGACTCAACTTCCAGAGCAGCACTCTTGGCAGTAAGCCTTCTCTGGGCGCTTTTATTCTGATCCCCAGGCTCACATTCTGAGAAAAGGTGCTTTTACCACCTGGGTTTCTGGAGTAAACTTTGACGTTTTTGAATGAAGGCCTATTTTATTACTTCCTTCACAGATCATAGACAGCAAATGGGTCCACTTAAAAAATACTGAAATTTACTTAGTAAATGACTCAGGTTGTGGCTGATGTCATTACTTCATTGTAAATATGTGCTTAAAATTCAGTTGAATGTAATTGTGGAAATTCATGATAAAGAAATATTGTCTACTTCATCCCCAGCTTGGCAATCAAAGGTCCCTGGTACAATGGGGTGCCCTCAGGGGAAAGCATGGGCAACATATGCCCCCTGCATTCCCCTTCGTTTCGTTAGCCTCCAGCATGAACTCTCCAAGCACTTATCCGAGCTTCAGAAATATACTCAAGGATCAATCCCCAACAGATGTATGGGATTTCATTGAGTGACTCAGGGAAACATTGCAGATCTTTTTTTTTTTTTTTTTTAAATCAAAAGAACATTGGAAAAATGTCCTTCTCTATCCAGTGAGGGTGTAAGTCATTCAACTAAAGAGTGAGCCAATTAATAAGCATACACATAGCATTTAATAGTAGACCCAACCCTATGCTAAACACCATGGGAATGTAAGAGAAACATGACCCTCAGATCCCCCATGGGGTTCAGGGTATTGTTTAGAAGAAAAAGGGCATTAACTCAGAAACATAATAAATAAATAATTGGGGGTTTGTATTAGGCAGGGCTCTCCAGAGAAGCAGAACCAATAGGATACATATCAATATTCAGAAAGAGATTTATCATGAGGAATTTGCTCACTTGGTGGTCGTGGAGGCGGAGAAGCCCCATGATCTGCTCTCTGCAAGCTGGAGGCCCAGGAAAGGCAGTGGTGGAGTTCTTGTCCAAACCTGAGGGCCTGAGAACCAGGGGAGCCGTTGGTATAAGTTTCAGTCTGAATCCAAAGGCCCAAGAACCAGGTATGCCGATGCCTAAGGTCAGGAGAAGATGGACGTCCCAGCTGAGGCAGAACGTAAATCCACCCTTCTGCCTTTTTGTTGTGCAAGCACACCTCGTTTTATTGTGTGCCACTTTATTGAGCTTCACAGAGCTTGTAATTTTTTAAAAGTTAAGGCAAGACCTTGCACCAGCAACAGGATTACAACTCGCTTTATTTTGATACTCGCTTTATTGCTATACTCTCTTTATTGTGGTGGTCTGGAACCAAACCCACAATATCTCCAAAGTAAGCCTGTACAGTAGCCCCCCCTTATCTGTGGGGGATACAGTTTAATACCCCCAGTGGATGCCTGAAACTGCACATAGTATCAAACTCTATATATAGTATTCTTTCCCCTACATACATACCCATGATGAGATCTAATTTTTAAATTAGCCAGGGTAAGAGATTAACAACAATAACTAATAATAAAATAGAACAGGTATAACAATGTACTGTAATAAAAGTTATGCGAATGTGGTCACTAATTTCAAGGGATCCCTTGCTGAAGTTTTTGTAGTGGCTCGACGTCTTCTGCCACATTCTGTCAGTCAGAATGTTTCCTGTTCATGTCTTCCACCCACAAATTGAATGCCTTTTCCATGTTAACTGAGCACTTATCACATGCTGTGGCCGTAGCTTTTGCAGTTAGAGGTACGACAGCAAAACTAGCATGAATTTCTTTTTCTTTCTTCACAATTTCACAGATGTAAGATTTGTTCTTACCATAGATCTTAGCAACCTCAGCTTACTTTTTTTTTTCTTTTCTTGTTGAGAACATGCACCGTTTCACTTAAAGGAAGCACTTTACAGCTTCTCTGTGGCATATCTGAATTGCCCGCTTCACTACTCTTGTGCTTTGGGACCATTATAAAGTCAACATCGGGTTACCTGAGCACAAGCACCATGCTACCTCTACAGTCGACCTGATCACTGAGACAGCTCCTGAGGGACTAGTGTGTGGGTGGTGTATGCAATGTGGACGTGCCGGACAAAGGGATGATTCACGTCGCGCCTGGATGGTGCAAGATTTCATCATGCTACTCAGAATGGCACACAGTTTAAAACTTATGAGTCGTTTATTTCTGGAATTTTCCACGTAATATTTTTGGACCATCGTTGACTGTGGGTAACTGAAACCCTGAAAAGCAAAACTCCAGACAATGGAGTGTGGGAGCTACTGTCTTCAGGCCCTCAACAGGCTGGATGATGCCCACCCATACATCTGAGGGTGGTCTTTGCTCAGCCTACAGGTTCAAATGCTAATTTCTTTCAGAAAGACCCTCACAGGAACACCCAGAAATAATGTTTTACCAGCTCTCTGGGCATCCCTTAGCCCATTCAAGGTGGCACATAAAATTAACCAGACAGGGCTTCCATGTTCAGTATTAGCTGTGAGTAGCAATTAAATGTTAGACACATGAAGTAAGAGATGGTTGAACAACAAAGAACCCTGAGGAGGCATTGGGCAGACACAGAATGTGGTTAAAACAGGGAAAAGGGGAACTCGGGAAAAGTCACACACAGGCACCTGCTCCCACTTACCGAGTACCCCGGGCAAGACACTCCACTCCTTTGATCTCATGCTGTCTTCACGATAAATCCACATAGTAGCTATTACAACTCGCATTTTACAGATGAGGAAATGGGGCACAGAGACTACACACTCATTCCGTATCACCCAGCTAGTAAGTATGAGTGAAGATCCAAATCCACACCTGGGCGACTCCCGGAAATTTCCTCTCCACCACTCTCTCTCCTTTTCCAATCATCCCACTTACTGGTTTTTTTCTTGGTCCGAACAAACCCCTGCTCTCTTTCTGATTTCCATTGTCCAGCCTGTCTGGAGTTTGTGTGGCCAGGAATCCCGATTCCATGATGAAAGGTTCCTCACAGTTTTCTCATACAGAAAAATCCACTGCTGGCTGCTCCAGAATGTTTCTACCTCCTGTCTTTCTTTCTTTCATTCCATAAATATTTATGAAGTTTTTCTTAAGCACTCAAATTTCCTAAACAGAATTTGTATAAATATTTTCAGCCCAGGTCATGATGGAACCTGATACTGAGACAGCACCTCGGGCCTGCAGATGAGGCATGAATTGGCATTGCCCTACTTGGGGGACATGGGACAAAGTGTCCAAGAAGCAGCCCAGACACAGAGAGCATATTTTCGTAACAGTCGGTGTGATGAGGTTGAATGAGTCCTAAATTGTGTCAGGAAATAATCTATATTTAACTCTCAACTGTGCCCTCAGCCTCGGAAAAATTAATTTTTTCATCTTCCGAGAAGTCACTTGAACCCTTTCTGCTGCACTTTCTGCAAGTATAAATTGGGAGTGATGATTCCTTCTCTGAGGAACTTTGCAAGGGTGTCAGGAAGCATGATAGATAATGTATGTGAAAACTGTTCCCACCCAGAAACTATAGCCCACCCAGGCCTGGTAACGCATTCTTGCCAAATGAGATGCTTTGCTGGTTTCCAGACTTCATCAACGCAAGGCAACTGGCTAACGTGCCAATTCGCTGGCTGTACCATGACTCCTGGGAACACCATCAAAGGAAGAAATTAATGGGTAGAATGGTTTGGAGGGAGCCCCATTTCCCAGAGAACCTACTGAATGTCCCTCTGAGTAGGCCTCATGGGACAGACACTGTCCTCAGGAAGCAGCATGAGGGAGAAGTGGCTTGGACCAGAATACCTATAAGACAGGTGAGGCAGCAGGGTGGCTTCCCACCAGCCCTTTCTCCCTATGCTTCAATTTCCTTATTCGTAAAATGAAGGCTGATTGACTGACTTGGTAGATTTTGAGTGATTTTCTCACAGGGCTCCGTAGGGCCCACACCAAGTCACTGCCTGGGAAGAGGTGGTTGGGTGCCTTATAGTCAGGAGTGTTTCCAACCTTTGATCCGAGGGTGGCTCAGCTCTTACCATCTTTATTTGTTTAGGTTCCAGCTGAGATTTCATTTAAACTGGGGATTTCAAAGCTTGAAACAATGTGTTTAAGCACAGGGCCAGGTAATATTTAAACGCCTGACTTTCTGGTTCTGTAATCCAGTTAATGAATGAGTTACCTTCCATCCTCTTCCCCCATTCACATGTAGGTTCAAGGGGTTCAGTGCTGAGTCCTCGCCCCACTCCGCCCCCAGCAGGAGGGCTGGAGCTCTGACTCCTAGTTTCAGGGATTTCTGAGTTGTCCAACACTGCTCCCCACCTGCTCCGGCTGACTTCCTAGGCCACCAGGGTCTGCCCCGTGCCTGGAGGCTGAGAGGTGTATGGATCTCCATGCCCTCTACATCTGTGCGTGAGGGCTCTGCAGTGCTGTGTTCCCAGGGCAAATAGCAGCATTCAGCATGACTTTTGGGACCCCCAGGAGCAGGTTTAGAGAAAGAAGCTGGAGAGGAAAGACAGCCTTGAACATGTCAGTGCTTGCAGCAGCCGGCTGGTGTCTCCCCTGGAAAGCCGCATGGTGCTCACATGCCCTCACAGGGACGAGTTCGCCACGGCCTGCCTGGAGCGTCCTACCCTCGGTGTGTATTTTTGGAGGGCTTAGAAAAGTAGATTAGATGTTTGAAAGCCAAAATCCTTGCCAGTGCTGCTGAGCCATCCATACTTTCCTCTCAATAAACAGCTGCCAGACAATTTGATTAAATGAACAACCTCCCCCCACCCCCACCCCAACCACCAGCACCGATCTATTTCTAAATAATCATCTGCAGAACAGCCTGTGTCGCTGCATGATGTGTGTGCGCATTTGGATCTGGTCATCGTGCTCTGGTTTTGCTTTCTGGACACATGCACTTGAGGGCAGGGTCTGCCAGGGGCTAGCGAGGGCCTCGGCCTGAGGAATAGGGGCCCAGGCTTAGCTGGAGTGACCCGGAACTCAGCTTCTTTCAGGGCAGGTGTCCCCCATGGAAGGGTTTCTCGGCCATGGCCCAAGGCGAGTCCTTCTTGGAGAAGGTCCCAGTGTAAAGGGCACTTGACCTGGCAATCAGGAGACATGGAATTTATTCCCCCTGACCACTACCAAGCCATTGGGCTGCCAAGAAATGGAAGTGATTGCTTTGAGAGTCATGGCTGCCTTGTCACTAGAAATAGTGAAGCAGGGAGGGTTGGCCATTGATCAGAAATGCTGAAGATAGGAACCTAGCAGTGGGTAAAAGGTCTCATGGATCGAATAGCCTCAAAGGTTCTGTCCAACTGATCCTTTCCAATTCTGGCCATTTTTCTCAACTCTACGGGGTTGGTAGAATGAACAAAAGGATATTTATACAAAGGTTTGACTACTATAATATTGGCATGGAAATGTAAGACTTTCTATTCAATCTATCAGCTTTATACCTGTGGAGACACCTGGGGTGCACTGTCACTGAGCTAGATGCCCCCTACAAATGGCCTCAGCGCAGTCTTAGTGGAAACTTCACTTCCTGGGGCAATTAGCTGAGATTATGGCAACTATCAGCTGACTCTCCCCCTGGCATTTAATACCTGCCAGCCCCACTTTGGATTTAGATAAAGAAGCGGGATAGGCAGCGTAGCTCCCGGTGCCCTTGACGCCTGTTCCTGCACTTGACCATGAGCTTTATGAGGGCAGTGCCATGCCCACTTCATTCCCTTGTGTGTTCTCATCCTCTAGCCACAGGATGGAGTTAGTGGTAAATATCTTTTGAGTCAAAATACGACACACTAAAGAAGTGAAGGGATTAACTATAGGATTCTGAGTCTCTATGTACTGGTTGTTTAGAGAAGTGTTCATTTCATTTGCATCTCTGCCTGCATGTTACTTTCTCAGAAAGGGCATCCCGGACTTTCTCCATCAAGTCCCCCATCCTTAAACACTGTCCTCACATCCTGTTTTATTTTCTTCTTAATAATTAATGCCATTTGATGAATTAATATACATCTCTGTGTATATACTAGATACACTTGTTTGTAAACATATCTATGTATATATCAGATATATGTATGTGTATGTATATATGTAAACACATATGTAGATATGAATATAGTTTGTTGTTTGTTTTGTTTTCCTACCTCCCTTCCCTCCACTAGATCCTAGAATGGGATCTGGCATCTGGTAGTTGCTCAAAAAATATCTCTTGAATGAATGAATAAAAATAGGTTTATGAGACAAGACAGACTTGAGTTGGGTCTTACAGACCAATTACAATTTGGCTAAGCTCAACAGGAGAAGAATCCTGCAGATGAGGGTCAGCAAGATCAAAAAGCAGGTTGGTAAAAAGCTGCATAGCAAGAGCCCAGTGGTTTAATGATAATCTCTGTGCTGATTTTTTATCACATGGGTAGCTGGCAGTCATCAGTGGTTGCCCACTGTGGTTTGCAGCTTCTGCCAGGACCAGCCATGAAGGTCCCTGTCAGCTGCTTCCTGGGAACCTGGAAAGCTCCTCGGCTCAGGCTTCTCCAGAATGAATGCCCTGAGAATATAATGGATTAGTGAGAAACTAGTTCCCACCAGTAAGATAGCTGTCTTAACTTTTTGCAAATGACGTGTTTACCCAGCCATAGGTTTTCAGTTTTCCCTTTTGTTCTCAAGTCAACTAAAATATGTCTACTAAAATATTACTAATAATAACAGGGATATGGTATAGAGAAAATTAAACAAGACTGACAAGTCTGAGATCTGGGTTTCAGTCCCTGCTCTGTCATTAACTAACTACGTTTTCAGTTTCCTTATTCATAAAAGGAGGCAATTGGGCTACATCAATTTTAAGATACTTTAATTCCTCAATCTCAAAATCTAGAGGTGTCTTCTTTCTTTCTTTCTCTCTCTCTCTCTCTTTCTTTCACTCATAACAAACTCAATCATTGATTTATAAACAGAAGCAATCCCTACAGTCTACTGGCAGGCCAGCAGTGAAGAGCCTACCTACAATGTAATAAGTGATAGATATCTAGCAAAATTTGCACGTGCTATTTGAAGGGGAAAGTAGTGGAACTCTTCCTGCTTAGTCCAGTGGTCTCCAGCATCACTGACTGGTGGGCATCAAGGGCTAAATTCCTCTGAGGCCAAGCTTTGTGAGCTTTGAGCAGATGGCCAGACACTGTCTGATTGGGCTGAGTGGGGGTTTCATTAGCAGCAGGTCTTAGGGCAGCCATGTTAGAGGGGCAGCCATTTTGGAAGGGATGCATGGTGCACTCCCATCTAAGGTCGGTGCAGTGGGGGAAGCCCTCAGTCAAAAGAACAAGAATATCCTGCTTTCAATAGTGCTTTTCAGCTTCTAAAATGACTTTGCATTATATATTAAATGTACTGTCATGGTCCATACAGATGCTAAGTATTGTAAGGGATCCCCTCAAAAGATTTACAGTCCAGAAGGAAGAACAGAAACACGTAACTATAGTGCGAGGTCGACTATGCTAAGCCCTGTAGGATATACGGAACAAATAACATGGGAGCCCAGCGGATGGACAGCTACATGGCAGCACGAGACTTTATGAAGGCTGTGGCATTAAAGTTGGTTTTCACCAGATGGGAACAAAGCATGCAAGGGTAACAGAGAATGGCTTTCCAAGCTAGACTGTGTGACCAGTGTCATCTTTGAGGGTCCTTCGTGAAGCTCAGTAGCCTCCCAATGCTCATGTGTTTCAGGACATCAGTTGGGAGGGACTGATTGACCAGGCAGAGGAATTTGAACTCTATTCATGAGTCAAAGAGTAACCAGAAAGACTTATGAGTATGAAAGAGACTCAAGCATTATATATCAGTGACTTGCTATGTAAAACTAAAATAAGAGAGCTTAAAGCAGTTTCACTGTTCTCCAAGTGCTCATATAGTACTCTAGTAAGGAACACACACATGTGAAGAGATGAAGAAAAGAAATATAAGCTTTCTTTCTTGATATCTGTGTCTTCCTCTCACTATAATCGTGTGTAAGGCATTCTCATGCCCATTTTATGTGGGCAAATAAAGAAATAGAGACTGTGGTCATTGACTTACCCCAAATCCCACATGTAGTAATTACAGAGGTGGAACAAGGGCTTAACCCTGCAGAATCACAAAACTGATGGTCTTTATAATAAAGTAGATACTAGGCGTGTCCATGAACTTTACTGAGATCCTATGAAGAGACATGTTTTCTGCTCCATCAAGTGTTACTATGTGAGCTACAGTCACTGTTGGAACGTAAAGTGTTGATGTTTCAGGTTACTTTTATAAAGAGCTAAAGTAATTATCTCTTCTCACCCTCCCCCAAGTCACTGGGGTTAAAATCTTAGCTTTGTGTGGCCCAGCTAAAATTCTTTTTTCTCCAGTTCTTTGGAGCAGCTGTCCAAAAGACAAAGGCTCTGTTTTAATGATAGTGTTTTCCCTGCCTAGTTGAAGTGAACCCCAGTGAGCAGGCAGAGCACCGCTCAGCTCTCATCCCTGAGTAAAGTGTCTCTCTTCTTTCAAGCTGAAGGGGCACAGCATCTGTAAGGCAAGGAAATCTAATTACATGGTACATGTTCTAACTTAAGATGCTGTCAGTTATAAAATATTGGAGAAACAGAAGTATTAGGATAGGCACTTAGCAGAGAACACAGTATCCTCTAAATGAGGAGAAGAAGAGTGTCAGGGACCCCTCTTGAAGGTAATTTACCCAGAGCTCAGAGATTCCACAGGTTGATCCTCAATCCATGGATTAACCCAACCTTGAAAAACAGCCACTTGCCTAATTGCCATAGGACAGCTGCTATTGGTTACTGTATATAGCAAGAGACTGATGTTATTGCCTTCTAGGATGGCAGGCCTGGGAAGAACTTTAGAGATCATCTCATATGACCACATGGTATTATGTTGAAGGAAACATACAAGGAAGTGAAGTGAGTCACTGAAGGTCAAAGAGTATGACCCTCTGGGCATCTGAAGGACATGTAACCTCCCCTGCACAGAAAAGTATAGATTTCAACTCAGTGCCATAGTGTGGCTTTAACTCCTTTCCTTTTGCATGATATGGCTGAGCACTCGGCAGGCAGGGACAGCATTCCTGTTTAAGTGGTGAACAAACTGAGCTCAGAGAGTTTAGATGTACACCCATGATGAGCAGAGATTTAGCACTGCACTCTGTAGCAGCAGGCAGGTCTCCTGATGCTGTTGAGCCTTTGCATAGCATTGACTCACAGTTATTTAGCCATACTTGGGATAAAGCCAACCATGCCCTTTTAATTAATTATCTTTATGGCCAAGAGTATGCATTTGTGAGCCAGCTATCAGGTCAGAGCACTTGGAGGCAGAATTCAATAAAGCTAGCTGGTCGACACACCATTGAGCATGGAACCCTTAGCATTGAACACTAAATCCTTATCTTGATATACTTTGTTTCCTTCTTTCTATGGACATGATCAAATCCTTAATGTCCTGCCGTAATTAACCAGAACTTTGAGCATTTGTTGTTTTTTAAGATGAGTTTTTTAGTAAGTTAAAGCCCATAATGCCTCCGCACCATGCCCTGACACTGCCTGGAAGAACTAATGCAATCCAGAAGATACACGGATGTATCTCTGATACACCTAAGGAAATAAGCTAGCACAGTGGTGGTTTGAAGGTTAAGAAACTAAGTGTTGGGGTACCTTTATAGAAGCTCTGTTCCTGCAAGGGACACCCAATCCCTGGACTTTTTAAAAGCCTTCTGTCAAATTTTCTGCTTTTCAGGAAGTCTTTGCAAGCCTACTTTTTATTTCGTTGTAGATAGACACAAACAGGAAAACTTCAGGATGACCTAGTTGTATATGTGGGACCCTTGAGACTATGGCCTCCTTTCAACTTGTACTAAGAGAACAACTGCCATCTAGTTAACAAATGATGCCAGGTTGGAGGTTAGGTACCTCTGAGCTTCCGTTTCCCCAGGTGGCTGTCACTTTGTTCTTCCTACTGATAAACAGGCTTTGGGATCAAGGAGTCAAATACCATCCACAGCATATGTTTTGTTTTGTTTGTTTTGTTTTGTTTTTTGTAGAATCAACTGGGGCAAACCCCAATAGGAAAAGGCTAGAGAGGGAAAATTTCCTCAGCTGTATTTAGAACTTACAAGAGTGAGATTCCTCCTATACCTTTCATTCTAATTTAAGAATAATTGCACTTTAGTTAGAGCTTACAACGGTAGAGTTCATAAGAGCTTTGGACAGTCCTCTAGCACACTAGCCATTTTGTATTATGGATGGGGAAGCTGTGGCTCAGAGAAGTGTGTTCAGGGTTCCTGATGCTCATCCTAATGCTCCCTGCCCACTGTGTCTCGAACTGTCCTTGCATTCCAAGAGCCAACTTTGCCAGCTTGGCCAGACGTGGGTTCATTCAGAAAAAACTTGGAAATACACCATAATTCTAGGGATGTCTCAATGCCAACTCCTCTGCTTATTTAGTGAGAAATAGACTCCCAAAATACATTACTTACTCCTCTTGAGGAAGATTGACTCATCTAGGTCCCCCTTTAGCAAGTTACCTTGTATATGGCACCAGATGTTTTTCCAGGTGATTCAGAAGAACACAGATCTCAAGACCCAGGAGAGAAGAGCGTGGCTCAAGTTGAGAGATAGGTGGGTGCAGCCCAGGTAACCCACATGCTGCTTTTCCTTCTTGAGCCTATGTGGGGTTTTTTTTTCCTTTCATTTCACCAGAATGACCTAAATTTTCCATGGCCTTTTTAATGGCTAGGAAAGTTGCTACAATCCCGCTTGGATTTTTTTTTAAACCACAGTGCCCAAGCTGTCTGGTACATTCCCATGAGGCAGTAACCATAAAACAGGGGGACAATTAAATCTTAGTTTCATCTCCAAAAATGTATACTGTTTTTCCCCTGTAAATTCACACGCAATAAAATACTTAAAAATTGCCTTTCATTTCCCGATACATACCAGGCTGCGAGGGAGGGCGCATAGGGTTGAGGAGGAGAGGGCAGGACTGCTCCAGACCTGGGACCCACTCAACCTGCAGACTCATTGCAGAAAAACAAGGCTGGGTAGTCAGGCTCCTTTTATGATAGGAAAAATGACTGTTTTTATGGCACACTAAATAAAACCTGCTTTAGAGCTAGAAGTTTATTGCCAGCGTGGGGAAGGCTGTTGTTTTTGTTTTCTGCTCCCTTCCTCTTCCTTCTACCCTCCCCTTTGACTGAGACAGAGAAAGGGGTGGGGTGGGGTTTTAGGAATCCTTAGAAAGTGTATAGAAATCATATGATTTTTAAAAATTATTTTAAAAACTGATCCCAACTTAGGCCTGCATCACATGTTGATTTTACAGGGAGAGTGTTCAGCCTTCTTGGCTTTTCGGAATAGTTACAAGAGTTCTCAACCAAGCAATAACAAACAACTGCTATAACCTGCATTTATATAGTGCTTTATGGTTTCCAAAATGTTTTCACATCCAGTAGATCCTCGGGGCAGCCTGGAGAAGCAGGCAGGCCTGAGGTGATCATTTCTCTATTACAGAAAGAAAGGTGGCTGCTCAGTGGGTTAAGTTACTTGCCCAAGGTCACACCACTGGTTAATGGTTGAGGGAAAACTGAAACTGAGATTAATTAAATAAAAGCAAAATAAAATTAAGATCCTGGCCTGGGAAGCAGAGAGTTGTCAGAGAATTAGAATGAGAAAGAGGTAAAGCTAAGACATCAGTCTGAATATAGATATTATAGAAGGTGGGTTTCTGTTGACCTGTAGCTGCAAGTGGGATGTGTCTTTGTTTTTAAAGACCTTATGCCTTAGTGCATAACCAGCAAAGGCAGAAAGGAAAAGGCCTAACACAGCTAAGCATCCACAAGACCGCAGAAAGAAAGTTTTTCACTGTATGATTTTGACCTGATGGTTAATGCCATTTCATCAGGGAGTTTTAGGGCAAGGTGCTTCTGCTCTCTAGGATGCAGTGCCCTTATTGAATGACAAGGTGGTCCCTAAGGGGCTCTCCTGGCTCCCTCAGTCCCTATTCCTTCTTGGATGCAGGGAATTACTAAAAACTAGCCCAGAATTACCTGGCCTGAGACATGGTTAAGCCAGTGTGCCAAGAAAAGAGGTTAATGAGGTTACTGCTGTTAGAGCAGTAATTGGTGGGGCAGGTGTCTGAGAAGGGGCCTGCTTGAAAAGGAAGTGTAATGGTGGAAGCCAAGCTGTCTCATCATGGTTAACAAGGAGCTGAGAGAAAGGCAGGTGCAAATTCTGAATGAGACAGTCCAGCAACGAATCAGAGGCGGGAGCATCAGACTGGCCTCACCTTGCAGGTGGGTTCAAGAATTCAGACCTATGGTGGAGGTCCAGCAGGTGCAAAAAGGCTCAGCATATACACAGAGAGTAACATCAGCCCAGAGAGTTTCACTACAGTGCCCTGCACCTTGTCTCCTTACAGGGGAAATTCTCACAAGGAAGTAGAAGGACCAGTTGGAGATTGAGTCAGGAGACTGTGGACCAACTGTAACCCTGATTATATGCATGGGTTTAAACCATGCATTAGTCTTCTAAGACTCTGTGTCTTCATCTGCAAAAGGAGAAAGGAGTCTCCAACATCCCTCCAACTCTAAGATTCTGTAACTTTGTAAGAGCACCATGTCTCCTGTAGTGTGACCTAACATATGTTTGCTTAATGAATGATTCCAGGATGAATAGCATCAGATGCACCAGGCTCTGGCCTAATGTAGATAGAGGTTTTCAGTCCACATCCAGACTTCCCCATCACCATTTAATAACGTTCATTGCCCACAGACAGGCGCCAGCACTCATTATAGATAATACGTGGCACATCTTGTCCTCATGACTTCATAGCATGGTAACACCCCCACCCCACCACAAAGCACCCCAACAAGAACTCTGTATAATGTCCAGCTTTTTCTCCTTTGATGCAGAAAGAGCTTAAAACCTTTAATAAGCTAAATCATAACAGTCAAAGACAAAGGGGACAATCTGTGTCCAATTTACAACTTCTAGAAAATTGATTAACACCGTAAGGTATTTGTACTCCAGGATGGCACAAGGTACAGCTGGGAAGACCAAGGCCAAGCCATGCAGCTCAGAATAACTTTGCAGAGTCATGCTCAGTGAGTTTGTTTGGGCTGGAATCTCCCTCCAATTAATCAGTATCCCTCTGGTCATCAGAGACCTCTATCCAGGCTTTGCATCCCGTCTCAGGAATTTGAGCCAGAACTCTTCTCAAAGGGACATAAATAAATGTGGGGATAACTAAGCGTGAAGGTACAGTGTTTCCTGATCCCACTTACTAAGGAACTGAGTTTCTGATGGGTGGTAACACCACTAATTAATTAGCAGTCATACAATTTTAATATTAGTAGTAATTGGGGTGTGTTGAATACTTACAATGTGTTCTGTGAATGCATTTTACCAGTGTTGTCTTGTTTAACTCTTAAAACAACACTATTTGCAAGGCTGTGTTATTTATCCCATTTTAAGGGTGAGGAACATAAGACCTAAGTCCCAGGTCACACAGGGAGTAAGAGACAAAGCTGGGATTTGAACTTGGGTCCTTTCGATTCCTGAGCCTGCACATGCCCTCAGGATTCTCGGTCGACTAGTGAGCACTGGGATAGCCCTGACTGTGCACCAGGCACTGGTCCAAGTGCTTTACATAGATTGACATACTCGATTTGCCTATTGACCTTAGAAGGTAAGTATGTTATTATCCCCGTAGTACAAGTAAGAAAACTGGGGCACAGAGAGGTTAAGCAACTTGCCCAAGGTCACAGAGCTAGGACATGAACTTGTTCCTGCAGCACTGCAGGGGCAGGTATGAATCTGACTTGTAGCCCCCACCCATGAGGCCAGCCCCTCATCACACCCTGTCTGCCTGACCTTAGGAAGTTAGCATCATCTTCCAGATGAGACTCACGCTAAATGAATGAAGCCCCAAATGCCCGCAGTTTGCAGTGTTAATAGGAAGCTTTACAAGCTGGATTTTCAGGCAAATTCAGCATCTTCATGACATTTTAGACTCAATTTATAATCAACAGTTATTTTAGCTCTAATGGCAAAAAGCACCCATTTTGCAGTAAAAAGCATTTATAAAAAGGAAAAAAAAGGAAACATGAGGTAAAAAGGAAAAAAATACTTTCTTTACTCCAGCATCTCCCATCTTATTTTTTCATTCCCCTAACAAGCAAAAGCTAGATGGAATCTTTGGGCTGAATCTTGGAGCCCTTTCCTGCTCATACTAGCTTGACTGACCTCACACAGGTCTCTCTGTCACCCCTCTACCCTGGAACAGAGCTGAACAATTCAAACCCCTTTCCGTGGAGAAACCCTTATGTTCCCAAGTGTTTACCAAACTTGACTGAAGCAGGGATCTCTGGACTCCAGCCCAGAGTCATGACTCTGAACTTGCAGGCGAGAGAGGCCTGGGGAGCTGTGTATTTACAGAGGCCACTAGTGATTCCTACCTTTGGGTGGGTTTGGAAAATGCCCTGTGTTTGGCCAAATCAACTATGCACTCCCCTTATTCATTCAGCTTTCTCCAGCCTCACCATGGTACTCTGCCACCATGGCCCTGCCTCTCACTAGACTTGAGGTGTGACATCTCATATAGACATGGCGTTCAGACCATAAAGCTCCACCACAGCCCTTTGCCACTTCATCAGAGACCACCACGTCTCAAAGAAGGGGCAAGAACATGTTTTGCTCCCTCCTCTCTTGAGAGAGTGGAATGAAGAACTAGTCCACAGAGAGGAACATCTAACAAAGTTTCAAAACCTATCACTCCATAACTCTTCCGCATCGGGATTAGTCTTTAGTTGTTGCTCAGAGTCCCACGGAATGCGCTCCAGGCCAGAACTGTGTCCTTACTTCCCCGTCTGTCCCCCAGGCTCCCACAGTGCTGGAGGCCCAGCAAAGCGTGGGCAGGGAGGGCCAAGCGCACTGACAGGATGAGGCGGGCAGTGATGCTCTGAGTGAGATTCTGAGATAGCAGGTCCTCACACCCGAGCAGCTCAATAGGGAGGCCTCTGTGTCCCTTCTGGACGGATGCGATGACACTGCTGCTCTCCAATTAGCCCTGCAGGTCTGCTCCGTGGCCGCCTCTGAGGTGGCCGCCCCGCAGTGCTACACTGTTTTCCTTCTTACTCTGCATGTTCTTAAGTCGACTTCCAGATCTTCTGCTGAGAAGCAATTTTTATTTTTTTAGTTTGCATGTCATACAATTGAAAGCCCCGTTTTTACCATATTTTCCCCGAACAATAGCACATTTCCAGACCCACGGGGAAAGCCCCTTGAAGTCTGCTAAGGATTGCTGGGTGCGGGGCAGACTGGGAACTCCCTTCCAGGGGTGCATTCGCTCTCTTGCAGGGGGCCTGGTCCTCAGATCCAGGCCAACACATGCAGGGACGTTTGTCTTTCTGCTTGCCAGAACTCTCCAAGGGCAAAAAGACGTCAGCTCAAAATAGGAAAGTGCTCTCTAATAGAGAGAGTGATATATTTTGTGCAGAAGTGAGCTCCCAGGACTGCATATTGTCAAGTAGCTCCCAGGGAGGCTTTGAAGAAAGACCTTGAGCTCTGAATCTTGGGCCAGGTTGGGGGTAACGGGGTGGCCACAGACTGCAGCCACCAGGCCCTCTAGAATGATTGATTGGCAAGAAACCACCATTTGAACTTAAATGAGACCCTCCCTGATTAATGTGTCTACCCCATTTTCCATTTCTGCTGGATGTTGCTTTTCAGAAGAGCTGTCTACTGAAAAATCTATAGGTATAATAGCTATATTTGTACAGTTAACTCTGTGGGCCAGGTGCTGTGCTAAATACTTAACACTCATCAACTTCTAATGCTTCCAGCTTCCCTTTGACATGGGCACTGCTGTTACTTTCTCAATGAGGAAGCTAAGACAGGAGAGGCCATGTGACTTGTCCCCTTAATTGTGGAGCTGGGATTCAAATCCCAGCACAGAACCCAAGCCTCCTTCCCAACTCTTGCATCTCAGGAATAGTGACATGGGTCCAGGGCTTGAAAAGAGGGCTTGGACCAACACATCTCAAATGGTTGACCTTGGATAGCACTTGGGAGCTTGTTAGAAATGCAGAATGCCACCCCCACCCCAGACCTCCTGTACTGGAATCTCCATTTTTACAAGATCCACAGGTGAATCCTGTGCAACAGAAGTTCAAGATCTGGGTTCCAGTGTCACTATCCTATATGGTCCAGCTCTTTCATTTACATTCCAGTCATCCCCCTTCACCCCTCCCATAGTGGAGGTGTGGAGAGGCACAATGAATGGATTTGAAAGTATGAAATGATCCCCTGTGCTCACAATTGCTTTGACAAATTTCCCTCACTTCCAGATAGTTTGCTTAGCCCTCAGCAGAGTCCTGATTTGTGCTGTCAGGGAACGGGGCTCTGACTAGCTGGAAGCAGGGGTGGGACAGCAGAGGAGGGAGGCCATGGAGACAGCCATCGCGTCTACTGGTGACTGAGCCAGGTCCTGTGTCCCTGCCTCCAGCTTGCCACCCCTCCCCACTCTCCTGCCCCCTGCCCTGCTGGCCTCCCTCCTCTGTGCAGCATAACAAAGGGCGGCTTTCCCACCAGGAGAGTCCCGCTGTGTCCCTGAACATGACAGTCCCTCCAGCCACTGCCGATGTTATTAATTTTTAAAACAAACTTCCTGATTGAGGTTCTGGGCTGCCTCTAAATTGTCTCTACAAGGAGACTGTGTACTAATTAACCCATAGAAACAATCAATGATGTACCTTTTTCAAGTTTCAGGGTGATTAGAATATGAAAATGAAGAGCACAATGGTGCAGATGTTTTAAAATCACAGCAGACAGCAATTAGTGACACAGAAACCAGCTGCTTATCTCTCCAGATAAAGCCTCTTAATAGGGAATTACACTGGAGGAGTCATTACCCAGATGGATCTCACATGATTTACCGAGGAGGCGGGGCAGCTTTAACTTTGATCTGTGAGCAGGTTCTTGTCAAGCTTCCTTCCTTACCTCCAACAACATGGATTTGTGGCTGGCGCAGGGGTGGGCTTCACCTTTCTACCTGTTGTCCCAGGTCAGGGATGCCGCCGAGAACCAGGAAAAGGCGAGAATGGGCCCTGCTGAAGCCGCAAGCACCTGTCTCCTTGATTCAGGCTCCATTGTTTTGGGATCAACTCAATCAGCTGTTCCTGTGCAGAGAGGAGAGTGAAGTCTGGGGGAAGGGAAACAATGAGTTTGTGGCTGGCTTAGGTGTTCCTCGGAAACAACGCCCCTACGGTCTGCAGAGCAGCTTTGTTGGGGCGGGGGCGGGGTGTGTGTGTGTGTGTGTGTGTGTGTGTGTGTGTGTGTGTGTGTGTTGGATATAGGGAGTTTTAGTAACCATTGGTTGATATAATTTTTTTTCTTTTATTTTAACATAATTGAGGTCATCAAATTTACTTATACTGAAATGTATAGACTTTAAGTTTATCATTGACAAAGGTATACAGCTGTGTAACTCATATCCCTTTCATGATACAACACATCTTCATTACCTCTAGAAACTTCCCTTCTGACCCCTTCTGCCCCACCTCATGCTATAAGCAACCACTGTTCTGATTTCTATCATAATAGATTAGTTTTACCTGTACTGAAACTTTATGTAAATTGAGTCATACAGTATGCACTGTTGGGGAGGGGGGTCTGTTTTATTCCATTCAGCATAATTTTGTGTGCGTGATATATCCTTATTGTTAAATATATCCATACTTTGTCCTCTTTGTTGAAAAGTTTGTGTATTACACTGTTGATGAGCACCTGGACTGTTTGCTGGTGCTTTCTCCTCTAAATCAGCTGTTAAGTTAAAAGTCTCTTTGTTGATACATATATTTATCTGTCTTGGGTAAATACACAGGAATGGAATTTCTGGATCATAGGGTATATTTAGCTTTAAAATGCATGTACAAAACATTTTCCAAAGTGGTACCATTTTGCAGTCCCTCAAGCAATGGATGAGAGTTTCAGTCTCTCCATGTCCTTGTCAACACTTGTTGTTGTTGTTTTTTAAATATCTTTTTTATATTAGCCATCCTACTGGATGTGTAGTGGCAGCTCATTGTGGTTTTAACTGGCATTTCCCTGATGACAAATATGTTAAAGGGCATTGACATGTGCTCACTGGGCACTTCTACTTGTTTTGTCGCCCTGCATATTTCCGCGAAGGTGTTTTGCAATTGGGTGAAGTTAATTTGGTTGAGAGTATTGTTGAAATCTTTTGTATATTTCTTGTTCTGTTTTTTTTGTTGTTGTTGTTGTTAGTCAATTTGTTCTAGCAGTTACTGAGAGAGAAGTATTAAAATCCCTTTAATTGCAGAATGGTCTTACTTCCCTAAATTCTCTTAATTTTTGTTTCGTGTATTTGAAATTCTGTTACGAGGTACAAACAAATTTAGGATTATTGTCTTTTCTTGATGAATTGACTCATATCATTCTGAAATGTCCCTAAATTATCTCTGGTAATCCTGTTTGTTCTGAAACCTACTTTGCATTATAATAATTTAGTCACTCCAGCATTATTTATGCTTAGTGTTCCTGTGATGTATCTTGTTCCATCTTTTTATTTTTAAGCCATCTGTGTCTTTATATTTAAAGTGTACCTCTTGTAAACACCATAAAATTGGGTCTTACCTTTTAATCCAGTCTGACATCAACCCTGCTTTTATTTTGTTCTTATTTTTTTGTTTTTGTTTTAGAGTGTTTAGTATATAGATAATTAGTGTAATAACTGATATTGAGTTTGTCTACCATCTTACTCTGCATTTTCTATTTGTCTCATTGCTCTTTATTATTTTTTTTCATTTTCTGCCATCTTTGGGCTTCATTAAACTTTTTCTTAGTATCCTTGTGTCCTTTTGTTGGTATTTAGATATACCACTTTTTACTTTTAGTGGTTGCTCTAGAGATTACAATATCCACTTTTAAAGTATTGCAGTCTATTCAAGTCATATCACATCCCTTCAAATCTAAGCACCTTACAAACATCAGCCAGTTGTTCTTTTTATTGTTGTACATTTTATTTCTATAAATGTCATAAACTATGATACATTATTATTTCTGTTTTAAGCAGTCAGTTGCCTTTTAAAGATCTTAAGACCAAGAACAAAATTGTATGTAGGCACACATATTTGCCATTTCCACATTCTTCATTTGTTCATGTTGACCTGAATTTCCATCTGGTGTTATTTCCCTTTCACCTAAAGAACTTCCTTTTATATTTCTAGTAATTCAGGTCTGCCAGCTATGAATTTTCTCAGTTTTTATTTATCTAAAAATGTCTTTATTTTGCCTTCATTTTGAAGGATGTTTTAAGTTGATTTTATTTTTATTACAGTACTTTCAAAGTTTTATTCATTATCTTCTGGCTTGACTTTTATTGATGAAAAGTCAGGCATTATTTCTGTCATTTTCTTATAAAGAGCTTATCTATTTCTATGACTGCTTTAATTTTTTTTTAATCTTTGGTTTACATCAATTTGTTTACAATGTGCCCAGAGGTAGAGGTTTTTTCTGTGTGTTTTTTCTGCTTGGGATTTGTTGAGCTTCTTAGCTGAGTGAATCCACATGCACTACTTTCTCTTCTCTGCTTCTGGAATTCTAATTGTATGTTTTCAGAACACTTGATACTCTTCCATAGGTCACTCTAGGGCTGGGTTTTTAAAAATCTTCTCCCCCCTCTCCCAGTTTGCATAATGTATTCTATCTTCTCTTCATGTTCATTGAACTTCTCTTCTGCGGTCTCCTGTAAGCTGTGAAACCCATTAAGGGATATTATTGAATGATATGCTATTAAATAATATTTCATTTCAGATATTACCTTTTTCCAATTTAGAATGCTCATTTTGTCATTTTGGTGTAGTTGCCATCTCTATGCGGAGATTCCCCGTTATGTTCCATCTTTTCCTTTAAATACTCGAACATCTTCATATGGCTGTTTTAAATGTCTCTGCTCTCTTGATTGTAGGTCATATTTTCCTGCTATTTTGCTTATCAAATAACTTTTTTTTTGTTTGCCAGTTACTGTGGATACTGTATTGTAGACATTCTGGATTTCATTGTTTTCTTTAAAGAGTTTGACTTTTGTTCTAATAAGTTCATTTACTGACAGATTAGCCTAACCCTACATAGAGTCTTTTTAATCTTTGTTAGGGAGGGACTAAAATAGCTTTCATTCTAGGGATAGAGTCATCCTGCTTTTAATAAGCACTATTAATGGAAAATTAACATAATATCCGGGTTAGTCATTAAAGTGACTCTGGCTAGTCAGAAATCCATCATGGCCTGATGCTATGTGGTCCCAGGACTCTAAGCTCAGCTTATAGCTCTTTAGTAATAAGTCTTTGCTATACTTCATGGAGTCATGCCCTTAAATACCAGTTAAAATTTGGCCAAAGATGTAGGGAATCCCTATTAAGATTTCTAGGGTTTCTTTTCTATATAATTCCTTCTTCTCAGGTAACCTCTCCCCCAGTTTCCAGTCCTTCCCAGGAACTCCAAACTCTGGCCTGTGTTTTTTCCATTCAGTGAAATCACAGCTCTCTGGGTTCTACCTTCCTGTGCCTAGGTTTAAAAAAAAAAAATCCTCCCAAGCAGAAAACTAGGGATACTGTGGAGCCTTATGAGTTTCCCTTCTCTCTAGAATTCACAATCTATATTGTCCAAAGCTTGAAAACAGTAGCATCATATATTTTTGTCAGTTTTATATTTCCATAGAAAGGTTAAGTCTAATGCCTATTAATTTCATTGTGGCCGGACCCAAGTTAGTGATCATTTTTATTATAGAATCACTGTGTACTCAGGGGAGCATATGATAGTGGCCTCTGTCTTTTCATGAGCTGTTATCACCCCTAGTAAAAGGAGTGCTTTAATATCACTCACAGCCCTCAAATAGCAAATAAGGAATATTTCCTGTGGGAACCACATCAAGGTGACTTTCCAGGGTAATTTATGTGATAGGAAATGAGGACACACTCACTGTATATACAATATGTAATGGAACTTCACATCCATTTAGGAACTGACTAGTTTTTCTGTGTCCCCTTGTCTTAGACTGCTTAGGCTGCTATAACAGAATACCATAGACTGGGTGACTTGTAAAAAGCCGAAATTTATTTCTCATGGTTTCAGAGGCTGAGAAGTCTAAGATCAAGGTGTCAGCAGATTCAGTGTATGAGGAGGGCCTGCTTCCTGGTTCATAGATGGCCGTCTTCCCTGTCTGCATTGATGGATAAGAGGGCACTTTGACATCTCTTATTATATGCATTACTCCCATTCATGAAAGTTCCACCCTCATGATCTAATCACACAAAATGCTCCCAAAGACCTCACTTTCTAAAACCACCACATTAGGGTTTAAGATTTCAACATGTGGATTTTGGAGAGACACAAATGTTCATGGAATTCTGTGGAATCAGAGGATCATAAAGCCATGGTTCAAAGAGGGTATTAGTAGCATTCCTTTATACCTACCATTAGCAACTGTGGGAATGAAACTGGGTTGAAAGAAGTTTTGGGGGCAAGTTCAATGACAGCTGTCATATGCATTCCTCCTATTCATGAGCCTAAATGGTAATTTTCAAAATCACTTCTTAAGTGACAGAAGCATCTCTCCCCACCTACTTTCTGTTAAATGAAATCCTTTGCAAGGCTGCTCTGTTCACTTTGGGGTTAAAACAATGGTCTGGAGCTTCCCTGTTGCCCAGTCCACTGGCTACAGTTCAGAAATGACTTTACAAAATCCTAGGACTCTGTGGGACACGTTTGAAAACCACCGAGGTGGAACATCTCCTGATAATATCAGAGCCTCTCTAGTCCCTAACCCAGACCCCTGTCTTTGACATAATCCAGTGGTTCTCAACTCTGTCTGCTCATTGGGATAAGAGAGAGCTTTGAAAAAAAGAACTGCTGTTCGGGCCCCACCTCTAGTATTTTGATTTAATTGGTCTGGGTCAGATCCCAGGTACAGAGTTCTTTACGAAGCTTCCCAGATGATTCTAATGTACAGCCAGGGCTGAGAACCTTTAACCAGACACTTTGTGGTTGCCTCCCTTGTCTCCCACACTTAGCTCCTGCTCAGGCTTGAGCCCTTCAAGCCTCAGGGATGGAATGCCACGATTCCCCAGCTCTGGGGATTGGCCTGGATGGGTTGGGGAAATTGAAATCCCAGGGTTGGAGGTCATGAATACCTGCAGGCCTAGTCTTTTCTGAGAGGACAGTATTCTCATCCATCTGTATCATGGCTCTTCTGTCCACCGCGCCTTGCAGTGCACCTGGCATACCTGAACAGGGGGCCATGTTAGAGTCTCTTACTATTTTAATTACAAGGAGTTTAGAGAGCAAAGCAGGAATGCTCAATAGTGCCAAACTGCATATCCTAACAGGCCTATAGTGGTTTGCTCTGCATATTCACTACCAAAAAGGGCTGCAAACGTTATAGCAACCACAAAGAGCCCCACCCCGGAGGAAATATTGTGTCGAAACATTAGATCAGTGGTTTTAAAACTTGATTGCACATCAGAATGATCTGAGGAACATAGAAAAATACACATTCCTTGGTCCCACCCTGGGAGATTGCAAATTAGTGAATCTGCAGCATGGCCCAGGAATCTGTATCAGTGACCAGTGCCTTAGGGTACAGTGATCCAGGACTGCATCTAGAGAAGCATCAAGTGCCAAATGAAGAGATAAAGCTCCCTTCTTTCTTCATAGCCAGACATATTTTCCTGCTCATATAAAGCAAAATATCTCACAAACAGTAAATTTAAATTATCGAAGTCAGCAGAAAGCAGCATGAACACAGCTAACCCAAAAGAGTGGTTTATCTCCCACGAAGTCATGCTTAATTTTTGATGAGTAATATGATTTTTCTCAGACTCAAATCGCTATCTTCTCCTCTCATGGAGACAAACCTTGCTTTTTAGATAAGCCTGAGCTAAGGCTGAGTGACTCGTTTTCTTCCCACTGGTATGGGTCTTTAAGTTTTTATGCAGTGAGATAATGCACATTTTAAAATTTAAAAGAAAATAAAGAGCTTTCTAAAAAGAAATCTGACTTGTACAAAATTTAAATGTATATTATTTACTCATTGGTTCTGGAGGAGGAGATAGTTATCTACAAAAGAATTCCTCATGTTACCAAAAGACTTACTTCCATAGACACATCCTTTAGGAGAAAAATCTGTCCAGTGTTGTCAAAATGGTATTTTATGGCTGAACATCTGGCCTGGGCTCAATGCGCATGGAAAGCACTGTTCTTACTAAAGCAAGCCACACCTTCAAAGTGACTGTGAGTTCCGCAGTCAATTCATAGGAGTCGGGGAGCAGCCAAGAGACATGCTGAGCTTAGCTGGTGTTAAGAGTTTTCCACAAAAATAACTGGCCCAATGTAGAAAATCTTCCCTTCTTCTCTTCTTTGTGAGCCATTTCAGGAGATGGCCCTGCTGAGGGCTGAGCGTAATATAAAGGCCTTAAAAGATTCAGTTCTTATCTCCCCCGAAAAATTCATCATCTGAAGGGGACATGGAAACCCATACTGTGTGGGTTACTAAAGCCCCGAGTCAAAGACCCCCATGGGGAGTCATATTCCCAAGCCGCTGGGGAAGGATAGGAGGGAGAGCTTGTACTTCTTCCCCTCGCCCCCACCTTGAGCCAGGGGTCTGGTTGCCATGTCCATCTCTGTCTCAATGGAGTAAGTGCTCAGTTCTCAGTGAAGGCCGTATTGGAACTGACAGCCTTACCATTGTGTGTATAATATGTCATGGCTGACAGATGAAGAAATGGGATTTCCTGAAATGCAGTGGGATATAGCCATCAGCCACTGCTAGAAGAAAGCCTCGTTCTGCCAGGCCCCTTAGAGAGCACCCCTTCTCGGTCCTCTTTGCTCCTTCACTTCAGCCTATCCGAGTGCAGGGTTGAAAGCACCATTTCCCCCCATTACTCCTGATCCTTTGTTGGGCTTCCCTTTTGTCCATCCTGCCCTTTGATTGCCTGGCTCTCCCAGCAGGGCAAATTGCCGCTGATAGGATGGAACAATGGGATCAGGCAGTGTCCAGATGGAAGCACCGGGAACCAGGCACGCTTAACTGCATTACTTTCAGCTGGTCTGCTCTGGGTGTAAGTGAGCAGGCCCCACCTTTCAGCTGCCAGAGTGAAACCCACCCTCCCGACAGTCACGCGGACCTCCCCAAAGACAGAATTCACTGGAAAGTGAAACAATTAACAGGAGATGGGGGAGGACTAACAGTAAAAATTGCACTGAACAGGCGTTACCATGCCAGTACCTTTAGTCCTTAAGTATTTGAGAAAGATTTTTTTTTGCTCAACACCTAGTACATTTAAGCAGTCCAGTTTCACTATGCGCCATTACCAAACAATTGATGGGTGGTTTATTGTCTTTCATGTGCAGCCATGTATTTTGTCATGGTAGTAGGCAGCTCAAACAGTATTTTATTTATTCATTCAACAAACATTTATTGGAAACTTTCTGGGTGGTTTGCTTTGTAGTAGGCACTGGGTTAAAAAGATAAATGAGAAATCCTCTGATCTCAGGGTACTTACAGTATACAAGAGGGAGAGAGAAAAGTACACAAATAAATGGCACACATAAAGATTGTGATAGATGTCATAGCCTTTATGAGAGACGATGGTTCATGCAGAAGGAATGGCATAAGAAATTAGGCTGGAGGGGGTGATTATGTGTGCAGACAATATGTTGCAATATATCAGTCATTAATCTCACTGTTGACAAAATGAAATACCCATAGTAAAATGTATGTTCCTTTATTTATTCAGTAAATGTTTATTGAGTGCCTACTATTTGCCAGGCACTGTGTTTGTTACCTCTGTGATGGTGTATATATACGATAGAAAGGGAGACAGATGTTAATTTAGTTAGTCCACAAATCCCATATAAAAGGAAAACTATGAGAAGTACACCCAAAATAAGAGGCATGGTTTTATTATAAAAACGTGTAGTAGAAGTATTTCTGTAAGGTAGGGGGATTCAGCTGAGATTAAAACATAAAGAAAGAGTTAATTAAGGACTCCGCTAGATGCCACGAATGAGAAGATGGAGCAACCGAGAAAATGGAGTGGGACTCAGTGACCAAGATTCCAGCGTCACCATGAAGGCCCCTTGCGGACTTCAGTGTCCTGATCTAAAAAAACAGACAGGTTGGTGGCAGGAGGTAGAAGAAAGACAAAGGGAAAGTGACTCTAAGCCCTGTTTTACCCAAGTCCAAAACAACAACTTACACCTTTTGTCCCACTATAATTTTTAATAAGTGCCACCACTAACTCTTAAAAATGTTGTAGTATAAGCAATCAACTCTGTTGCCACCCTTAGGAGTGGGAAACTTTGAGTCCTCTTGCAGACTTGTCATCCTGTGACTATATCCATAGTGCCAACTAAAATCCAAAACATAAATAAGGAGTGAACAAAGCCTCGATTCATATTAAGTGCCATTTAATGTTTTATGCCGTGAATAAGATTTTTATACTTTTTTCAAAAACATGGGATAGCCGCCTATGCCCACAGCAGTTATACCTAGTAAACAAAGTCAAGGGGCAGGATTAGTTCTCTAGATGTTGATGATGTGTTAGTGTATCTGTTATTTAACTACACGATGAAGAAAAGTTCAATAAATTTTTTTTCTTAATTTCTTTCTGGGCACTTATAGACTTAGCCTGGGGAAACTCTCCCATGCTACTTAAGAAATAGAGTGCAGTATTAGAAATATAAACAGGATTTCATAAAACAATGGGACAGAAAATAAGCCTAGGGAGTCCAGGAACTAGTATGAAGGAAACTCTGATTATTTTACTCCATTGAATTTTACCTGTAATGCTTCCTGGCGTTTATGCTTTGACTCTTAACAGAGACTGCAAGAAGTATTTTCAAATAAAGCATAAATTCTAAAGCATCAGTGGCAAATAGATATAGATGATGGGTGGATGGATGGATGGATAGATGGATGGATGAATAGATGATAGATAGATAGATAGATAGATAGATAGATAGATAGATAGATAGACAGACAGGCAGGCAGGCAGGCAGATGCATATTGCAGGTTAAAACTTCCCAAATTCACTACACAAATCATCATATACTTCTTAGTGGGGATTTTATCCAAAGCTTTCTATGTTTTACTAATATTTTCACTTCCTTAACAAATCTTAGGGTAATGCATGCTGTAAGTTTATTACTCTATGCATAAAACAGGACTTATAATAAGCTTTGAGGAATGCTTCCTTGTACTGGTAGTGTGGCTTGAAATCTATCCGGAACAATGCAAGCATCTCTATATTAAAAATAGTTGTAATATTTTAAGATGATATGTTCACTATCCATTCCCTTCATGATTTCATAGACACTGGTTATGCTTTGCCCCCAGCACAGGCTCTGCCTTCCCTAAGGAAGGTGCCAGAGTCTGAAGACATTCATTTAGAATCAATGTAGGGGAAAACACGGCTGACAAGTTCAGAGGTGTGATCTTGAATGATAATGATTTTTTCCTGGCACATTTGTCCAGGAGACTCAAGGTTCCTTTTGAGAGTATCCAAGAGTTTCCTCAAGAGAGCAGTCACTGCCTAATGTGGGCTTAAGGACGCCTTAGAGGACTAACTCCCAAACCCAGGCCCACTCCTGGAGCCAGCAAGGGCTTGAAGGCTCTTCCATTTTTGATCTATGCCTTTGGCCTACTTCCCCCATGAGGTCTTCAAACTGCCACCTGAATTCCTCCATTTGTGCTGCTTTGCCTTGTCACGGTGGCTCCTAATGAGCCACTTGTTTGAGTTGAAATACAGGATAAAGTACAAACAGAAATGGACTACAATCGGAGGCAGCCAGGAGGAGAGGCCAGGACAGATATAAGAGGCAGCCCAAGCTGGGCAAAAGAACGCAGGGAGTTGGGAAGCTCAGATTCTCTCCTGGACGCAGCCACCTCGGGCAGGACTCCCTGTTGTTGAAGTTTCAGCTTCATTTGTAAAATGCATGCATTGAGCTAAATGACGCTTAGGTCACCCCCTCTCTCTGAATAGTTTACATTCTCAGATTGCTTTAGACTAAGATAGGTTAAAATTACTGTTACTTGAGGGGGAGAGGGGGGAAGACGTGATTAAAGCATCCTTATTACTGTTTAAAATCAGAGCACCGTATTTTTACTACTGCAATTGAAAAACCCTCTCTAAAGTATTCTGGAATTAAAGGTGGCTGTTTCCAACGTTCACATCATGAAGCCTTTTGACATTACATTTTTAACAGCTCCAACATGCTCACCTTTGTTTTTCTCTCTCTCCCTCTCCACCCCACTCACCTTTAGGCTTACGAGCGGCCGCAGAAACACTCAGCTCTCCATTATGACCCAGGCCTCCCGCAAGACTTCACCGGTGACACCTTAAAACCAAAGCACCAGCAAAAAAGCAGCAGCCAGAACCACATGGACTGGTCCACCAACTCTGACAGTGGACCTGCCACTCAGAATTGCTTCATCAGTCCAGAATCTGGCAGAGAAACTGCAAGCACCAGCAAGATCCCAGCTCTTGAGCCCGTGGCTTCCTTTGCAAAGGCCCAGGGTAAGAAAGGCAGTGCAGGGAGCACATGGAGTCAGTTGTCCAACAGTAGCAAAGATCTGCTTTTGGGAGGTGTGGTTCCATCCCCAAGCAGCCACAGCTCACCAGCCCCTCCCAGTAGCTCTGCCGAGTGCAATGGGCTTCAGCCCTTGGTGGATCAAGATGGGGGAGGAGCAAAGGAGCCCCCAGAACCACCTACTATAAGCAGCAAGAAAAAGTCCAGTAAAAAAGATGTGATAAGTCAAACCATACCAAACCCAGACCTGGACTGGGTCAAGAATGCCCAGAAAGCATTTGACAATACCGAAGGGAAAAGGGAAGGCTACGCTGCAGATCATGCCCAAGAGGCATCACCAGCCAGGCAGAATGTGAGTTCCGTCAGTAATCCTGAAAATGACCCAAGTCATGTCCGGATTACTATCCCTATCAAGGCACCCTGTCTAGATCCAACCAGCCATAAAAGGAAAAAGAGACAGTCCATCAAAGCAGTGGTAGAAAAGATCTTGCCAGAGAAAGCCCTGGCTTCTGGAATCACTATGAGCAGTGAAGTAGTTAACAGGATACTTTCCAATCCTGATGGAAATAAGAAAGATCCCCGTGTCCCGAAGTTGGGTAAAATAATAGAGAACGAGTCCCCCTCCATTGGCCTTGAAACTGGTGGAAATGCTGAGAAAGTTGTCCCAGGGGGTGTGTCCAAGCAGCGGAAGCCAACCATGGTCATGACGCCTCCAACGTGCACAGATCACTCTCCATCGAGAAAGCTGCCAGATATCCAGCATCCAAAATTTGCTGCAAAACGGAGGTGGACATGCAGCAAACCCAAACCCACCAGTATGCTTCGGGAGGCAGTCATGGCCACCTCTGATAAACTGATGGTGGAGCCACCGTCTGCTTATCCCATCACTCCATCCAGCCCTCTGTACACCAACACAGACAGTCTTACTGTGATCACGCCGGTCAAAAAGAAGCGGGGACGACCAAAGAAGCAGCCTTTGCTCACGGTTGAGACAATTCATGAGGGGACTTCCACCAGTCCGGTCAGTCCCATCAGCCGGGAGTTTCCTGGCACCAAGAAAAGAAAGAGACGACGCAGTTTAGCTAAGTTGGCCCAACTTGTGCCAGGAGAGGACAAACCCATGAGCGAGATGAAATTTCACAAAAAAGTTGGAAAGCTTGGGGTGTTGGATAAGAAGACCATCAAAACTATCAATAAGATGAAAACACTCAAGAGGAAAAATATCTTGAACCAGATCTTGTCCTGCTCCAGCAACATTGCTCTGAAGGCTAAGGCTCCCCCGGAGACCAGCCCTGGGGCAGCAGCTATTGAGAGCAAACTGGGCAAGCAGATTAACGTCAGCAAGAGGGGAACCATCTACATTGGCAAGAAGAGGGGCAGGAAGCCAAGAGCAGAGCTGCCACCCCCGTCCGAAGAACCCAAAACAGCCATCAAGCACCCAAGGCCTGTTTCTAGCCAGCCGGATGTTCCAGCCGTGCCTTCCAACTTTCAGTCACTTGTGGCGTCTTCACCAGCAACTATGCACCCACTTTCAACACAGTTAGGTGGGTCAAATGGCAACCTGAGCCCCGCCAGCACTGAAACCAGTTTTTCAGAGTTGAAAACTATGCCAAATCTCCAGCCCATCAGTGCTCTTCCAACCAAAACCCAAAAGGGAATACATAGCGGAACCTGGAAGCTGTCTCCACCCAGGCTGATGGCCAACTCACCTTCACACCTTTGTGAGATTGGGTCACTCAAGGAGATAACGCTGTCACCTGTGAGCGAGTCGCACAGTGAGGAGACGATCCCAAGCGACAGTGGCATTGGGACAGACAACAACAGCACGTCTGACCAAGCAGAGAAGAGTTCAGAATCCCGACGGAGGTACTCTTTTGATTTCTGCTCCCTGGACAACCCGGAGGCCATCCCGTCCGACACCAGCACAAAGAACCGGCATGGCCACCGGCAGAAGCATCTCATTGTGGACAACTTTCTGGCCCACGAAAGCCTCAAGAAGCCAAAGCACAAGAGAAAACGGAAAAGCCTGCAAAACCGTGATGATCTCCAGTTTCTGGCAGACCTGGAAGAGCTCATCACCAAGTTCCAGGTGTTCAGGATCTCCCACCGGAGTTATACGTTTTACCATGAGAATCCATATCCCAGCATTTTTCGGATTAATTTTGATCACTATTACCCGGTGCCATATATCCAGTATGACCCGTTGCTCTATCTTCGTAGGACTTCAGACTTGAAGTCAAAGAAGAAGCGTGGTAGGCCTGCAAAAACCAATGACACCATGACAAAGGTGCCTTTTTTACAAGGGTTCAGCTACCCTATTCCCAGTGGAAGTTACTATGCACCCTATGGAATGCCTTACACATCAATGCCTATGATGAACCTTGGTTATTACAGTCAGTACCCAGCTCCTTTGTACCTATCGCACACGCTCGGAGCAGCTTCCCCATTCATGAGGCCAACAGTGCCGCCACCTCAGTTCCACACGAGCTCCCACATGAAGATGTCCGGTACAGCAAAGCATAAAGCAAAGCATGGAGTGCACCTCCAGGGACCTGTGGGCATGGGCCTTGGTGACATGCAGCCATCCCTGAATCCTCCCAAGGTCGGCAGTGCCAGTCTGTCCAGCGGTCGGCTCCACAAGAGGAAACACAAACACAAGCATAAGCACAAGGAAGACCGGATCCTGGGGACCCACGACAACCTGAGTGGTCTCTTTGCAGGCAAAGCCACAGGCTTCTCCAGCCACATCCTGAGCGAGCGGCTAAGTAGCGCGGACAAAGAGCTCCCACTGTTGAGTGAGAAGAACAAGCATAAGGAGAAGCAGAAGCACCAGCACAGTGAAGCCAGCCACAAAGCTTCTAAGAACAACTTTGAGGTGGACACCCTGTCTACGCTGTCCCTTTCTGATGCCCAGCATTGGACGCAGGCCAAGGACAAAGGTGACTTGAGCAGTGAGCCTGTGGACTCATGCACAAAGAGGTACTCTGGCAGTGTTGGGGATGGTAGCAGCACAAGACCAGAGAGCCTGGACGTGTTCAGTGACATGAACCCTTCAAATGACAAGTGGGACAGTGACTTGAGTGGGAGTAAAAGGAGGAGCTATGAAGGCTTTGGGACATACAGGGAAAAGGACATCCAAGCCTTCAAGATGAACCGCAAGGAGAGAAGTTCTTATGACTCCTCCATATCTCCAGGTAAGGCCGTTTTTCTTCAAACTGGGACTATCTTGTTACTAAATTGCCAGGGTTGGTTCTTTAGAGGTCCACCATCTTGGTCACATTGCATGCACTAGCTTGCAAAGAGGTAGGAACCACATGAACATTCTTGCACATTTGAGTGCACTGCACATTTTATACATTGCTTACTTGGTATTTACTGTCTTTACTCTCTCTTGAAGCCATTGCCTGAGAACTGTGGGCCCAGAGACAGCCTCAGTGCTACCTAGGCTACAACCATACGTACTACCTTGATTCTTTTTATGAAAGGTGCTCTTCTTATGTTCTCATCTGATCGGATGGTGCAGTTTGCTAGTTGGATAAAACCTCTAAACTCATTAGGAGTATCAACAAGATCCCAAGAATGTCAAAACTGGGTGTGAATGGATGTCTAGTTTATCTGGCATGGTTCTCTAGTGCTCACACATCCAGCTGAGCCATTGGAAGGTGATGATCAGTGAATCCTGAAGCCTACCTGATAAGGGAGCCCTAGGCCCAGGCTATATTGTCTTCTCTTTGTTTATGGGCATTTGATAAACTGCCTTGGGCAAGCTCCCGAGGTGAAGCCCTGTCATTTTGCTGCTGGAAAGGGCGGGAGCCTGGCTGAAAGGTGCTGCAAGCCTTCTGCACCCTAGGGGACCTTACTGCTGCGTCTCTTGCCATTTCCTCTGAAAATGGGACCTGCCTAGTGACCTCTAAATGGACAGATTGGTTGCTGCTTCAAAGAGTTCATGTCTTATCAGTTGCTGGCCAAATTTCCTTGCTAACCTGGCCACCTGTACAAACTTTCCTTGCTGTGGAAGCATCAGAGGTCTGCATAAGTATCCCTTTGTCCCTGTTCACACATCCCATAGATAAAATTCCTGTAAAACAGAGCAGAAATTTACTAGACGGCTCCTTCCATAGGAGTTGCAGAAGCTAAAGGATTTCTTATGTCCCCCTTGCCCCCAAATAGCACAAAACCCCTGGCCAAAGGTTGGTTTTAAAGGGCTAATCATCCCCGCTTAAGGTTTGGATGTCATGTTTCACCTGTTTATAATGTGTACCCTATACTTGTCCTTTCCTTTCCTGGGGAGTTTATAATTAGGGAAGGTGGGGGCAGACTATTCATGAGGAATTAGAGACATTTTCTAAGCCGACAGATTTCAGGAAGACATATGGTTATGAGTTAGAAGGCACTTAAAGATCACCCCAAATTGCCACTAGCTTGTGAGTTGCTGTGGTAGATGTTCTCCTTGGTTAATGAAGAGGCCAATTAGCAGACACGTCCCCTTCATTTGGCTCAGGTGATAAATGGCTCTCACTTTGTGTCTGCCCAAAGTAGATGTTCTCATCTGGGTTTCTCATTTCTCATCACCAGGCTTTGTGAAGGTGCTTGGTTTTTTTTGTGTGTGCGCAAAACCCAAGTCAAGCCCACTTGGGCAGGAGTTGCTAGATCAAACTTCCCCATGAGAAATACTATTGGTTTCTCTCTCAGCATGATAAAATTGATTCATAGGATCAAAACTAGTGATGGACACAGGGTGTTCTTTTTTTTATTATTGTCTTTACATTTTTTGGCTAGAAAAATGATGGTAGTATGTTATTGCTGAGAACCCACAAGCAAGACTCCTAAGTTAACAGACTTGAGGAGCAAGATCTCAAAAGCTAAAACCAGCTACTGTTGCTCCCTAGATTTCTCAGCAGTTTTACCGGGATGTTTTTTGTAGTGGGACCATATTTCTGGGTGCCAGCTGAAATTTCTTTGTCACTGGGTGTTTCTCTGAGGGTGCATAGTCTAGCCATACAGTTTTCCTTGTGTTTGCATTCACACACTGATCACTACTTTATTTAAAATTCTTCCTTCCTGCCCCCATCTTACTTGCTTTTCAACCTGCCACATGAGGTGGGAAAAAGTAGGCATCATGACCACATCATGAAAGAAAGCTGGGTTCAGCCTAAGCATTGGGCACTTATCCCAGCTTTGTTATGAATCCCTGCATGACCTTGGGCATGGCATTTCGCTCCGTAGGGGTACTGCCTGCCAATCTGTAACTCAGGGGCTTAGGCCACACCTCTTTTGTATAATATGTTTTCGTTCTTAAAGCCATTTGACCCATATTCATAACACCCTTTCTGCAGTTTTAGAAGAGAGGCATTTGCTTTCTAATTTTATACACCAGGACACTGAGGCTCAGAGATAGTGACTTGCCCAGGTTCAGAAAACTATTACTTTTGATTCTAAGCCCAGAGGTTTGTACCCTGCATTGCAGCTCAATACCATGTCATTCAACTAGTTAAGGCCGAGTCTTGAACACAGGTCCTTGTCCCCAGCCCATTGCTTCTATATCCCACTACCACCCTTCCGCTCAGACCCCCATCCATCCTCTGTTTACATGCCTTCCCCTAAGGCATCTGTGCAGCTATTATGTGATGGTTACAGAAGAAAGTAATTAAGACAAGAAATCTCTTTATTCAATCCCCAACCAGTGAATGATTCTTTATGGCCTAACCTTTTCAAATATCAGCCTGGAAACATCTACATGGACAGAGCCCCTACCTCTGTCCGTACTGAAATCCAGTTCTCTGAGTTACTGTGCTCACTGCTTTGTGCCCATCTCTGTGTTGAGTTTAATTTTCCTCAATATTTTAATAAATCATAATTCTTGTTGGCTTCTATGTCTTTATGAGTTATGCCTATTGTCCCTGCACATATTGTTGAATATCTTAACTGGCACAGATTGGATTCCCTATCATTTCCTTTCCTTCCAACCTTGGCTTCTCCTTGCCTGTATCCCAAATTCCCTCTCTATTTCTGGACCCCTAAAGCATCAGTGGAAAAATGTCTTTGGTGACACTAGGAGCCCAATGTCAGAGTTTGTCAAGATTCCCTGAAGGGCATTCACCTTAATGTAATACACTCCAGAGGGTGCCAGTTCTCACTGAAAGATGGGAAGCAGGTGAGATGAGGCTCATTACTGGAGGCATTCAGATCCCTCAGAGACTTTATCTGGGTCAAGGCACTGTCTGGATGGAGGATACTGGGGGTCATGAGTGGAAATAAACATCTATCCTTCCCACCAGTTCTCTCCCCCTCCAGTTTTTCCTTCTCCATTCTAGATTCATTTCTGTAGCATCTCAAGGTCCTATTTCACATGAGCTGGTCTTCTCAAAAATAGATATGACATAAATATAGATGTCATGCTTTAGCCTATTGAGGACTAGATTTAGGAGCTGCATCAAGAGAGGATTTGGAGTGCTCTCTGCAATCAGAGCTGATGAAAGGCATCACATAAATGTAAGTCATTACCAATATGGAGAGAGGACATAGAGACCCCATTTCGCAGCGACAACAGTTGCACACTCCATTTCCTCTTTCCTGCTTGAAACGTCATTCATTCTCCATCCCCCTGCCCTAGCAGATGGATGCTTTGTCCTGTTAGCCCCGTTACAGCACACCTAGACCTTAGAAGTCACATAGACTTCCTACCTTGTTTCTGCATTTTACTCCTTCTGCTCTTTTGGTTTTAGAAGGCAGTGGCTCTTTTGACCTGTTTTCTAAATGTATACCATCTGCTAAATCTCCATTTATAAAAATGCTTGCCTGGGGCCAAATAATGGATTGGTAATGGGAAGATGAAATCCACAGACTCTCAAGAGTCGGAAGAAGCCTTATCAGCCTTCATTTGCACCTCTCTCCCACCAGGCATCACTATCTTGCATATGCTGACATGCAGCAGACTCCCAGAAGAGCAAACCTGTCCAACGTTGACAATACATAGTCAGACTGTGCTCTCAAAGCCAAGTTATCATAAGGCAGTGAAAGAAGTCCCTGGTGTGAGTGATGTTCTTTTTGTTGAGACCACTTGGAAACAGTATTTGCATACTTTGACCTCAGTTTTTGCCAGGAACTTCAGACCTCTTGACCACTGCTGTCCAGGCTCCCATCAGATGTTGGGCAGTGAGAGGAGTTAATGTAAATATGTTACCTCTTTTTCCAATGTCATTATTATTCAGGTAGCCTCTCTGAGTCTCCCAGTGTCAAATACTTTCCTTATGAGTGAATGGATGCTGAGAACTAATCCTAGGCTCACCTTCCAGATATCAGAATCCTGCTGTAAGGTAGCTGGATTCCCTTGAGCTTGACTGACTCCACTTCTCCTTGTGGCTTCTGTCTTGCCCTTTGCCAGCTCTCCTTATCAGCACTGTGGGGCATTTTGGGAGGCAGCCTCTGTTGTCACTCACCAGCAGGAACTGAATGACCAAGCCAAAAATAATACAAAACCTCCTCCAAGCAATCATCCAGATGAGGGAATTAACCACACAGATGAAATGCCATGAAAACTATACAAAAGAAACATGTGTGAGGAGAGAGTCTTCTAAAAATGGAATAGAGGGAATAAGAGGACTCATGGGAGGAGAAAGTTAAGACCAGGAAAAAAGAAGGGGTAAAAAATAGAAAGCTGATGAAGTGTAGACTGTTTAACGTTAATCCAAGTGGAATTCTGGGTCATCCTGTGGGAGGAAATGAAAGATTAATTAGCCAATGGCTTCTGTGTGGTTTAGTGGGATTATGAGTACCTGCCCTGGTCTTGTTTCCTGCACTAACAAGCTGAAAGACCTCACCTTTTTGACTCTCGGTTTTCTCAAATGTGATTATGACAACATAGGTTCTGACCAGACCTGATAGTCCAGGAGTCTAAAAGTCTCTACGTTATAAAGGAATTTGAATATGAACACACACACATTCAGATTGGGCAGATAGGAAGAAAATGACCAAGTTATTGGCCATGTTGGCCAACTAATTAGCTGTTTAATGATGTTTCAGAACACATCCCTCTGGTCCATGTATTAATATGTGTGACTCAGTCCATTTATTTTTGGCTCTGACCACTTCACTTAGCCATTTGATCGCACCTTTCAAAAGAACTTCTTATACTTGACTCCCACCAACAAATGAGCTTACTCCTTGTGTGGGCAGAAGCCAGCCATCATCTTAGAAACAAACAACTTAGAGCCCTAAAAAGACCAACTGTATGGGAGCAGCTAGAACAAGCTTTCATTTATATTTAGACTTAGAAGTAAAAGATTCTTAATAATGTAGTATAAACACCTTATTTTGCTGGTAAGCATACTTAAGAAGGTCAAGTAACTCATTCAGGGATACATATCTAATTGGTTGAAGAGCTCAGACTGGGAAGACAAGGAAGCAGAGCATCTGGGAGAGGGAAAGGGAAAGGAAGAGAGAGACACAATAAGGGGAAAAAAACAGAAAGGTAAGTTGTTAGGAAAAACAGAAAGGAGAGATGTTAAGCTATATGTTTTCTTTTGCTGCAAGCTATTGTAAAAGGTAAGGATCTCTTTGACAATAATTTGGTTTCCAGGCTACCTCTGGGGACCCATGTTTGGGACTGGAAACAATTTTTGTGGGCTCTGATGGAAGTCATTTTTTTTTCCCTTCCTGTCTTAACAATTGCACATACTTATTTTATTGAGCCTCCCAAGGTTCCTCCTAAGGCTTCCTTTTGGAAACCAGGAATTAATCAAATTAAATGTCGTGACCCATAACTATCTGGCAATGGAAAAAAAAAAAACAAAAACTTAAATTCATAGCATCTCTTTTGCTACATTGAAATAAGAAATCCAGCCATTCTGCCTTTGGAGCATGAAGTCCCCAGGCCATTTATCTTCTCACAGTTGGCAAACGTTCCCCTGTCCTGTTGGAAGTTTTTATTTATACCTCTGTGGCTTTGGAGAATTATGCAGATTCAGGTGTGGATGCAGAGAAGTCACAATTTTGACAGTTTTGGCTTTGCTACAACATGGAGGCTTTCTTGGCTAGAGAAATCAGGAAAGCATGCCTTCCAAAGACTGGCCTGTCACTGGGAAGAGATAAGGATGCTGCCTTTGGAAGGACCCTCCAGAAAACCATCTCTTCACTCTGTTTTTATAAACAAAAAAGTGATGGGGCTGAATACTTGTAGGATTGTGAGCTGTGCCTGTGTAGTAGCACTTAATGCAAATAAGACTGAATTCAAGGGGAAGTGATAAAGACAAGAGAAAATTTTTAAAGTATGTATCTAGTGCATGCAAGGGCTTGGTGTAGTTCTGAGAGAGGAATTCAAGGATGAGTAATTCAATGTTTTCACCTTCCAAAGGTTACAATCCAGGTTCTCCTCTATAACTCAGGGGAGGGAAAGAGGTGTAACTAATATTATATGGCAGATCATTAGCTCATCAGAAAGTTACAGAGAAAGTGCCAGGGCTGTCCAAAGAGGGGTGAGCCACCTCCGTGTGTTCCAGGCGGGGAGGGGGAGGGGCCAGAGGACACTTCTTTACCGTAGTTACCATTCGAAATGGTTCTTGAAGGATGGAAGACACTTTTGGAGAGCCGAGATGGTCAAGGGTTGGGGCAAACACAACATAGAAAGGAAACCATGACCATGTAGACAAGGTCTTCAGGTGGCAATAAATACCCAAGAAATATTTAGGAAATGTTGTTTAGTCCAGTTCTTTTGAGGTTAGGATCTGAAATTGGGGGATTGTGGCAGATAAGGTTGGAAAAGAATATTATGATCATGACTTAGAGAGTTTTCCTCCCACATTCTAGACCTTGTTCTTAATTAAGGAGGCCATGGAAAGCCATTTTTTAACCAGGCAAAAGTCATGAAATAACCAAACTACACCTTATCTTTTTTCCCTGACCTCTTCCTTCCCCTAGTCTGGGTTGGGCAAATTTACTCCATTTTGTGTCCTTCATACACTATTGTAACTATCCATTTCTTGTTTGGATTGTACCCACTACTCTGCCCTTCCTCCCTCTCTCCACCCCCTAGATTATAAGCATCATAAAGGCATCATTATCTACTCAGGTTCTCCAGCAAAAAATAATAATGAGTCATCCTTGATTCATCTGTTTCTCTCTCTAACTAAAGTCAAAGATGGTTCCAGTATGTTTGCCCCAGGCACCTGGAAGAGTGGGGACACATGAGCGGAATTACAGAAATCAAAGAGAGAATCTGGTCGGTTTATGAAGAGATGAGTTGTTAAGGCAGCAGTTGGCAACACTGTACAGAGCTCAGAGCTAGAGACTTATCGAAGGAGAGAATTACAGGGAATGAAGTCAAGAGGCAGGGAGGGAGGACCCTGTGGCCCACCCTAAAGAGAGAGGCAGAGTAAGAGAGGATCAGGGAAGATGCAGAGAAGGGATGACAGAATTCCTGCAGGAAAGCCAAGGAATCAAGAAGAGTGAATTCAAGAATAATGGGGTGGCTGGTCAGGCCAGAAGTTGCAGAGAGTTCATGGAAGATGAGAATATGGATGAACATATTGGCAGTTCTGAGGACAATGTTAAAGTTAAAAACTATGTATTTGGCACCTCATATGGTTAAGGTGTGGTGGGCCGTGTGCCAAATCCAGACAACAAAGAGTTAAGGAACAAGTGGATGATGAGAAAATGGGGGCTGCAGGTGCAGAAAGCGAAACTTGGCTGTGGTTCTAGCAGTGTTCTGGCTTCTAAGGAAACTTCGCTTCTGTAGTCAGCCCTCGATAGGAAGTGACACACTTGTTCTCAGCAGGTCTTTAGTCTAAGAACCCCCAATTCTGAGAGCACAAGAACAGTGCCAGAATTCTGCCTCCCCTTGAAGGCCGTGTGTAAAAAAATGTAAAGGCTACAGTATTTAAAAAGAGGTAAGAGATTCCAGGCCAGCTCCCCTTTTTTGCCTTACCAACTGTTAGGCACTTACTTTTGATCCTACTGATGGCTATTTGAAAGCTGCTGAATACTGCTCACTATCTGTGGTACCCAGGGCGTTGTCTGTGCTTATGTGAGTGTTTGAAGGAACAGCCCGGGTTATCACAAGTTCTAGTAAACGGATCGTTTTGAATGTTTACAAAGTGGAAGATCATACAGACTAAAACTCAATTGTTGCTCTTCCAGAAGTCTTTACTATTTTGTGTAATAGAGTGAATATGGTGGTTCATAAGAACTTAGCATTCTCAAGAGTTACTGAGAGCTCTTTAGTTACTTAACATATAACACCATTCCGGAGACAACTAGAGAGGGTAGAAGAAAACAAAAAGCAGGGAAGGGCTCCCAACCCCAAGTCCTTTATACTGTACTGGAGAGAGACTAAGTTAACTTACATGAAACAGCCAGAGAATAAATGCAGACCAAGTTTAATCCATTCTAACTCAGTGGCCAGCAATGGAAACCAGAGGGATCCAGGATCAGAAAAGATGATAGTCTTCAAAGACAAAATCCTGGAGCTGAACCACAGATAGTGAATATGGAGTGAGTGAGTGTGCGGGAGACAGGTGCAGATGGGTGTATGTGGACGAATAGGAAGGGAGCAGTTGAGAGTGGATTTTTAAGAGGCGTAGCTGCCATGCAGGGGATGTGGGTTGCACCCCAGAGGAAGGGAGGACACTTTGATGGTAAAGGATGCTGGGTGTCGAGGGCATAGAGCCTGGTGTGAGGTGCTGGCTGAAATGATGAAGTATCAGAAAACATGCCTGTCCTCCAAAGCCTTGTAAAGCTATCAGGAGACAAGAAATTATACATAGATAAAAAGCAATTAGAATAATGAGAGTCTACACACTAATGACTAAAAACAAAATCCCATTCTACAGGAAAAAGGACCCATAAATTTCAGTAATAAATCACATGCTGTAAAAACAAGTTGGTAGTATTTGATGTTTGCCTAATTGCGGAAAGTATCAGAACAAGTTGAATAAAAAAGGAGGAATTAAGAGGGGGGTGATCAACAGAGGAGAATGAGCAGGTAAAGTCCCAAGAGCTGCCTTGGCTGTGGGTTCACACCCTCCAGTGGAGAGGCTGGGAGATTGGGAAGGAGATGAGCTCCCCCAGTTGACTGGAGGATCTGAGGACAGAGAGATTAAAAGCTTTCCCCGAGGCTACATCTCCTGCATCCCTTACGTCTGAACAGGGTGCAGTGTTTTTCAAAGCACATTTCCTTATTTTCATCTGATCTTCAAAATCTACTGAGGTTTGCAGATAGGTGTTGCTCTCCCTCTTGACAGGCAAGGAAATCAGAACCCAGAGAGTTAACATCTTTGTCCGAAGTCACTGAACCAGCTTTGCAAATAGAGGGTGCAGGAGCCCAAGTTTTCTGACTTTTCTCAGCACCTTTTTTCCTACTAGATTTCTGAAGTCTTTGACAAGGTCAACAGGATGACTCAGCTTCTGAATTATCCCTGAAAAACCCTTCCAGTTGGGTTAAATAGTGGAGCCCAGAATAAGACACTAGCTAATTGACAATTTGGTCTTTGCTAAATTTAGTTTTCTTATATAAAAGGGGGCTCTTTGGAGCTAGGGTCAGCCAAGTCAGGATATGAGGCCGATTCTATGCAGAGCCTTCATCTCACCTTGGGGTATCTTGTATGAAGCATGGATCTCCTGAAAATCACAAAGGAACCCCACAGGAAGAACAAGAATATTCTTATTCACTAAATCACAAAACACTAAAACTAATATTTAAAACATTGTTATTTTTTTAATTTGCACATTTGAAGGATTTTACACACCTACTAGTAAACACACAAAAACTTGCCTCTTGGGAGTGATGTAATCTAAAAAATAACAATGGAGTGGGGCATTAAAGAAACGATTGGTTTGGGGCCCCATCTCAAAAGTTTGGAAAACTGTTGAAGAGAACATCCACCAGGAATTGGGATGTGGGCTGAAAGCACTGTGGTTCTGGACCAGTTTTTCATGTGTTACATTTCAAGTAAGACCATTAGGACAAAGAGGTCTATCTTATAGGATATGGTTTTCTGTGTTGTTAGTCCCATGTTTTCACTTAATTTATTTATTCTAATTATACAGTTAAAAAGTAGCAAGTGCCTAATATGTAAGACACAGTACTGGACAATGTTAAAGCTATAAATATGAAAGGGACACTTGTCACCCTCCATTAGAAGAGGCATGGTCCTAAAATTCTGTGTCTCCTGCAAAAAACACAAACCCCTTTTACACTAGATATTATTTTTCTCTTTGAGGCCCCAACAATAACAATAAAAATGGATTCCCCAACCATAGCACAGAACAAATTGTTATTTGAGAAAACAGCAACAGTCATTATCTTTTTCTTCTAAAAAATGCCTATTAGTGAAGGAAGTTTGTTTAATTTAGAAAAACATGTGTAAGAAAAAATAAAGTCACCTTACAACCCCACTAAATAACCATTATGATCATGTAAAAGCACAGGTCCCCAGCTGATGGTAGCTGCGTACTTCATTTCTTTCCTTTCTGCCTTCCTCCACCACCGCCCCTGGAAACAGTAGAGAAGGCCAACCCATGCTCCCCTCCATCATTGTCCCTTCTTTTCTCCTGTCGCCACCACCACTTTGATTGCGTGGACTTTTTAATTTTCTCTCCAGTACCTTCCCAGAATTGACCACCATACCTTTCCTTCTGTATTCTGTGCCATTGACCCCACAGGGGAATATAACTTTAACATAAATGCAGCAGCATTTGAGGATGAAAACCATCCAGATTTCCAGACTGTCCTATTTAAGATCTCCACAAGAATTCAAGTGCCAGGATAGCAACCAGGAAGGAGACAAATTCGTCACAGCCGAAGATGATTGCCAGAAATTTTCTCCAAGAGTTGCTGAGCGTTGAGTGTTTCTCCTCAGATCAGAATCTGACATGGGAGGATGCAATAAGTTTTCCAAAGCCTAAGATCCACAACTCCACCCTGCAATGGAAAACGCAACCATCCAGTCTCTGTTCCAAATACAACCCCCATTTCACATGCACATACGCACACTCTCACACAGCACTACGAGCAAGTTGTGGCTGCACTAATTGGTCAGCGTCGCTGTCACTCATACCAAGAGCATTTAAAGGGAAGAAGCCAGCTATTAATTTTACACAATGTGTTTGTGACACAATGGATTGCCTTGTACTTGCTTATTTTCTTCCTGGAATACCTATGGATATTTCTAAGGTGAGGTTATACAACCAGTAGTTCCTATTACAAAATATAGCTCTCCTGTTTGTTTTTTTCTCCCCTTCCTCCACAACCAGGAAGTTCATATCTACATAGGCTCTGAGCTGTGCATTTGCACAGGCCACCAGGCAGAGGAGAAGACAAGATCTTCTAGGAGATTTAAGTCTTGGATGCTGCAAATAAAATGTTATCAAATAAAGTGGCTTAAATAGCTTTTCTCAGACTTTTTCCCCATTCATTTTCTAGTTCTGATTGATATTAATTATGTTATTTAAAAAATCTGCCTGACTGACCTGTCTTGGAAAATCTCACTCCTGGGTGCCATCCCCTAATGCTGGCAAGGGTTCTATGTGATGTCCCCCTCAACTGAGTGCCCCAACACAGCATGTCAGCTCCACCTGCATAAAGTAGTCCCTCAAACCCCAGAAATACTCCATTCATGTGGGCTGATCTGCTTGGTCCAGAGCAGTACATCTCTATTTCATCCTTAAAATTAGTGATCCTTTTGGCTACGATCAACCCAGAGCAAAACTCTATTATATCCATTTCCCCTTACGGCTCTAACTAAACAGATAAATTAATTATTAAAATGGAAAAAGAAGAATAGAATAGTTTTTCATGGAACACGGAGAAAGGCAGCCACAGGTAAATGAATAATTGATGCCAGGGGTAGAAATATCAATTCCTATTGCATCAAGTCCCAGCTTCTTTATCTGACTTGAAAGGCCCTCCATTCCCTACCCTCCCAGTCTCACCTTGTTTCCTGAGCATTTTCAGCACATGCCCTTGCTGGGAGTTCTGCTACATCTCCTCTGTAGCCTACAGAAAATACCACAGTTAACTCTCCTGACCCTCCAGTCCCTGCGCTGCCTCCTTCACCCAGGACATCCTCTTCTTTCCCATCTGGCTTCCAAATCTTACCTACTTACTTTCTTCACCATTCTGAATCTTACCTACCTACATTCTTCACCATTCTGGCATCTCCTGCTTCCCTGATATAACTCAAATAGCTTCGCTTTCATTTCATTGGTTATACACGGCTGATATTGTTTACTCTTATTTTAGGTAACAGTTCTCATAAAAGCTGAGTTGCATGGGGAGGGGTGGGTCAGGATCATACCATCTTTCTGTAGCTTGCACGACGTTAAGGTGGTGCTGAGCACAGATCTTACTGAGGGACTGATTGATTAGGCTGATCCTCGCAGACCACCAGGGGTTCCCGGCACGTGCTTTGCGAAGCACAAGCTTAAGGATAAATTCAGCAACTTCTAAGGCAGCCTAGTAGGCAAAAAAAAAAGGGGCCTGGAGTTAAAGTCTCTTACATGTGGATACTAAATCCCCCACTTACTAGTTGTGTGACCTTGAGCAACTTAGTCTCTTTGATCTTCTTATCCTCATCTGAAAAATGAGGCTATTAATACTTACCTGGTGGAGCTTTATGAGAGCCAAATAAAAGTGGAATATACACAAGAGCATCCAGCACACTGCTTAGCACATAGTCGTTAATAATGTTCATTTCCTTTCACTTCCAGTATGGATAATATATTCAAGCACAGAAACTACAAAACAGCAGACTGCTATAGAAATCTCCTTGAAGCAGCAGGCTTTCCTTCATAATTACACTCTTACTGGGGTGAAGTTAAATCCTTTTCTGAACACACATACACACATGGAGAAGCAAGCCTCACCTGGACCACAACTGTATTTCATGACAAAGATAAGGTGTCAGGATTATGAGGTGATGGTGGATAAGTAACCAGAAATATGCATTGCACCCAAGGACAGCTGAAAGCCACCATGTAGACATCATCTACAGGACTGCAGGACTTGGAAGTCCTCGTGAAAGGGATGGCAATTTCAGTCCCCGGGCATTTGGTCTGTCACAGTGAGAGTTTGTTAACACTATTCAGTAGCACCTGCTGTAGACCAACCTATCTACTGACACCAGCCATAAAAATGCAGTGATAAGAGAAATCATCAAATTTATATTTACTTTCTATGGCTGCTGTAAAACTTTATCACAAATCTAACAACTTGAAGGAACATAAATATATTACCTCATCGTTTTTGCAGGTCAGAGGAGCAGAGGGTTCAACTGGGTCCCCTGCTTAGGGTCTCAGGGTGCTGAAATCAAGGTGCAGACAGGGCTGTGTTCCTTCCTGGAGCTTCTGGAGAAGGATCAGCTTCCAAACTCATTCACGGTTACTGACCCATTCAGCTCCTTACACTTTTAGTACTGAAATCCCTGCTGGCTTTTAGTGTGGGGTTAGTCTTTGCTTCTAGAAGTTGCTTGCATTTCTTTTCTTGTTTTCCACGTGGCTCCTCACAGAGGTCAAATCTCTCTGACTTCCCCTTTTCCCTCATCTCTCTGACTCCTAGACACTCACCTCCCCACCCCCTACCCTTGTACTCCAGCACCTGGGACTTGTTGCAATTTCCTCAACACAGATACACCTGCTTCCCTACCTGCTGATGTTTGCACATGCTCTTTCTCCCAGAGTGCCCTTAGGAAGAGAGGATGCTAACATTCCCCTCATGACTGACTACCTATGTTCTTTGTAAGTGTCTCCTTGTGTTCTGGTAGATGAAGGTCTACCTCATGGTAAATTTTGAAAATGCAGTAAAAAAAAGTCAATTATGGAGCCATAAACTGCTAACATGGAAGGTAAAGAACTCAGAAGAGGAGCAGTTCATGTTCAGGCTGAAGTAATAACTGGAATGCTTCATGGAGTCAGTACCTTACCTGGGCCTTGAATTGGTTGTATTTAGGTAAATGCAGAATAGAGAGGAACAGCTTGAAGACAAACACTAATACGTATGTAGTGTTGTTTGAAAAAAAATACTGCATTTATTCATTTTTTTATCCTCACCAAAGGAAATGAGGACATGCTTATTGATTTTAGGGAGAGGGGAAAGGAGGGGAGGAGAGAAAGAGAGAGAGAAACATTGATCAGTTGCCTCTCTTATGCGCCCTAACCTGGGACAGAACCCGCAACCCAGGCCTGTGCCCTGACCGGGAATCAAACCCACAACCTTTCTTTCAGTCAGTTGGCGACACTCCAACCAATTGAGCCACACTAGCCAGGGCCATTCATTCATACACACACACACACACACACACACACACACACACACACACATATGTGTATATATATGTATAATATATAAATTTTATATATTTATAATTCTTGGGAAGACAAGAATAAGTAAGAAAGAGTTCCCATTTTCATGAAGTATTTACAGTCTACTAGTTGACGCAGAAGAGAAAAAATGCAAATATGATAATTAATAACAAAATGTAATGAATTTGGGGAGAAATAAGACTAATAGTGGGGCATGATCTTCTTGACTTGAATGGCAGGTCCATGTGGAGGACTAGGGAGGAGATCGGCCCAGGTGGGGCGTGTCCTCATCAGATAACTTTGATGTCAAGTGGTAGGTTTTGATTCATGCTCCCAGCAAGAGGGGACTATCAGGGCCGAAGAAATGGCATGGAGGTCACTGTGCCTTCTGCAGACTAGTATGGCGATGGTATTACTTACCTTGATCATGTAAGTAGTTCCAGACCATCTTGCAACTCTGTCACATGTCCAGATGGCTTAGCGAACACTTTCTTTATAAGGAGGCAGCAGTGGCTTTTCCTGTGATCCTTGCCTGAATGACTGAGTTATAGTGACTTGCTCTCTGAGAGTGCCCCAGTGAGCAGACCAGCCACCAAAACCTCCATTTGTAATCCCGGCATAGCTTGCACACTTGGAGGAGGTGGCTCGGAACATGTAGTAAATCAAAATATTTCTCACTCATAATTCCTTTTCACAGTTGAGAATCTGTGTTTTATCCCATGTGAAAAGGAAAATAACTTCTTGCTTGCATTTCTTGCTGACATTTCTCTTTAGTGGAGGTCAGGAGGAGGTGGGGGGTTCGCGCTGAAGGCTTACTGTTCCTCATAGAACAGCTCTGTGGCATTTTCATAAAATACCAACCACCAAAAGTCTAGTAATCACAAAAACATGTGCTTTCTTCTTATATCCCCTAAAATTCTTTCTCTCACACAAAAAAAGAAAGTTCAGAAATTAAATTAGAAAGCTAAACTTGATATCTTTACATTCTTTTGGTTTCAAAAAAAAAAAAAAAAGCTACAGTTTTTCTGATTTCCCTTCAGTTAAATGTTACTCCTGAATGGGGCAAATTGTACCAAAAACCTGAAGAATTGAGACTCTGACATGAGAGGAGGGTTTGTGTTCCCATGCTAATAAAAGAGAAGAAGAAGAAACCCTCAGTTATGTCTAATCTTTAGGAACGCAGTGGCCTGTCCAACCCACAGACTGTTGGCAGCAGCCTAACGCTACACAGAATGTTCTTTTAAGCTATTTTGCCCCCTCCCAAACCTTTCCTGTGAAGTTATAAATCTCAGCATTTAGAGACTTTTATTCAAATAAAATATGGACTCTAGGTTGGGTCTTTTGGCCTCATTTCTGCTGGCTGCATGCTGGAGAGGTGGTCCCAAGAAAAGCAGGCACACACTTGGCTGGCTGGGGCTGTGTTTGCCTTCGTTTGTGAAATCCCACTCGTTCCTCCTACACCCAGTGCTTACTTTGTGAAGCTGTGATTGAACAGCTCTGTGCCCAGAGGAGGAAGTTTCAGCCAACCCCTTATAACATCCTCCAGCTTGTTTGGAAAAAAAATAAAATTACTCTGAAGGTAACCCCACTGCCACCTTGCACTTCTTCATGTTCTCTTTGTAGCTGGCTGTCTGGTTTCTGCCTCCAGTTGGCTTTTCTTGCAGCAGGCAGATCAGTGTCGCCTCAGGTGTAGCTGCACCTGGAGAAATGTCAAATAATGTTCCCTCAAGGTCAAATAGACAAGCAGATGCCCTGAATCTGCTACTGCCTTTAAGTCAAAGAATCCGAACTCCCCCCATCTGGTTATTTAGCACACTTTGGGATGGTGACTTCTATTTTGCGAAGTCTCTCCTTTGATCATCATAGCCTCATAAGCTGAGAACTCATATCACTTCCTTAGGGAGCAGCCAAAACATGAAAGGCACCCTCTGATTCAGAGCAATGAGCTTTCACTGGAGGGAACTGGGAAAAGATAGACGCCAACCACAGAGGCCACACTGGGAGGCCTTGGGCAGGTGATTTGAGCAACATCCACTTCTGTCTCTCAAGTCAAAATAGGGATGATAGTTTCCACCTCATAGTTTGCTTATAAAGTTGTAGCAAACTGTCTGACTCACTGGAAGCGTGCAATAAATACTGGTGGTTATAATTATTGTTATTATTAAGCACATACTGTGTACCTATGGTATGCCACCCTTTATGTCAGATTTTTGTATTCATTGATTCCAGTAGGTTTTCAACTGTAGAATATGTGTATGATTTCAAATGGGTATGATTGTCCTTAAACAAATAGGTATTAAGCATCTAACTATGTTGTGTCAAAGGCTCTAGTATACATATGATTCAGTTTCTGCTTTCTAGGGATTGCCATGCCAAGAAAGAGAGATGCATGTGGAGACAGGGCATTGGGATACCTTTGGTGCTCAGGTGATGTGTGCCCAGGGTCCAGGAAGGGCCAGACAAGGCAGCACTGGTGACTGGATAGAGAGAAAGAGCAGATGCAAGCATTGGCAGCAATGACAGTGAAGACGGGATCCATGCCACGGCCTGTCCTGTTAGGTCTGGGCGGGGTGGTGGGGGTGGCCAGGGCTCTGCCCGTGGTCGGAGATACAGGAGTAGCAGGAGGCAGAAAAAGAGGAAGTGTGACTCCACAAGGCAGAGAGGTTTGGACTGTTGACCCTGCACTTGGGACACCACTCAAAGGTTTTAAGTTGTCAGGGGATGGAGAATGGAGTGATTGATATTCTGAGTTGTGTCTTAGAGCTGGTTTTTCAGACTATCTGTGGTCAGGAAGCATAGGACTCCGGAACTGCTGGGGGAGGGGGTATCGAGGATTGTTCACCTTGCATACTGCGGTGCTTTCACTACATAAAAGGCCTTGAGGTTTTAAACTAAAGCTCAGAGAGGTTCTGTGCTGATTCCAAGCAGGTAGGCCTCCCCCCGGTGACTCATGTGGCCTCATGAGCACAGCACAGGGGAGGTGATCTGGAAAAACAAAATCCTACCAAACAGCAAATACATGGAAGAGGAGAAAACTAGCACCTGATCTTTTTTAAAATAAAATAAGACTATCCCAGACTGTCACAATTAAGAGCAAAACAAGTCAAGAGCAGACCGGTTTCACCTAAATAACACAGATCTTTTATAAAATTTGTTTTCTATTCAAATATAAAATACGCTACATAGAGAAAAAGAAAAGCAATGAAACAGAGATACCTAATTAGAAATGCTAAATTAGCCTGCGAGTGGCTGTCTTTAAAAATTGGAGTAACTATCTTTTTGCCCTTTGTGAACATGGATTCTTTACAAAGGTACTTCTTAAAATCTGATTTTGACCAATATCTGTTTATTAATGTCTCTCTGTGTGGCCCTGTTATCAATGCCACAAGGCATATAAAGATCAGGAAAGGGTACAAAGATACGATTGGAAATCTTCAGATCTGAGGAAAGAAATTCTCATCCACTCAGATATTTGAACTCCTCTGAGTTAAGAGCCCCTTTGCATGAAAAAAAGATAGTCATCATTAAGAATCCCCGTCTGTGGTATAATAAGCACCATCTGCATCTTCAGTTCTGCTAGATGCTGGACGCTTTCAGCACCTCATCTGTAGGACCAATCATTTGCCATTGACCATAGAAATGGAGTTTGGACTTCGGTTCTATATGCCTGTCTATTGATTGACTTACATGTAAATAAATTCCCTTTTAAATATCATTTACTGTTTTTCTCATGTTAGCAGTCCAATCATATAACAAATGCATTAACTATTTATGCAGTTACTGAAGTTTGAATGTGGAAGATGCTGTGTTTGAGAATGATTGGTGTCTTAAAACTAATTCTTAGCATTGTCCACAGGTGTTCTGTGAAAAACAGGGTTTGGTTATTGAGTAAGTTTACTAACTTTCCAAATAAACAAAAGCATATGATTATTTACAGCAAAACATGTCACTCTTAATACACCTATGGGCAGTGTGAATCCATCCCTCAAGGAAAAGACTTTTCCCAACATATCTGGCTGGACAACTGTTGTTCTCCAAATCCACCCATTAATATATCAAGGAATAATAACATTCTGCGGAAGTTGGTTTGGCAAATATTAATATGGTTTAATCCCCTAAAATTAGAAATGACAGACTCAGAGCTCAGAGGGTTAAGTGTCCTGGCTAAGATCAAGTAGTAGTGGCCAAGCTGGGCTCCTTCCACTTCCCCTCCCTGCCTTCTTTGAATCCCTCCTGTCAAATGAGATGTATATATTCAGTCAGCAGTGAGACAAGCTTTGGGGCAGGAGTGCACTAGCATGTGTATGTGCATGCACATGTGTGTGTGCCTGTGTGTATTTATACATACATACAAAGGAGAGCCCCACGGGGCATCAAGGCCCTCTTCACACAGGACCCAGGAAATGCTCTGGAGCAGGAAGCAGGTGTGGGAACAGCAGACCCATAGTCGCAGTGGATTCGGAGGCCCCTTGTTTGCACTTCGCATTAACCTTGGGCTATTGCAAAGGCCAAAGCTTGGCTTGCATTTGAGAGCTGAAGCTCTGACATTCAAGAAGCTCCAAAGTAAATGAACCTGAGTGAGTAAATAATTAAATCACAAAGAAAAAGCCAGTATTGAAAAAAAAAGTTAGCGATCTGGTATAAACTCTAGAAAGCCAGGCAGTTGCGGGAGGCGGGGGAGTTGGTATTCTGGCCTTTACCTGCCCCCTGTGCCTAGTCTGGGCTCAAGAACATGTGCAGAAGAACGTGATTGAGCCATCCTGTGCCAGTGGCCTTAGTAGAGTGAGACAGGTACAGGTCCCTAGGGCCATATGCATTTCAGGACAAGTAGGGAAATAATCCATCAATTGGAGGTATGATTAGTGGGTATTAAGGGCACTGTCATTCACTAGCTGCGTGACCTGAGTGACTTGTTTACTTTTCTGTGATCCATGTCCTGTTTATTACATCTGCGATATTTGAGTAACAATATATGACATCAGAGATGTGCTCTGAGGATAAGGGGGTGACTTTATGTAAGATGCTAAAAAGAGAGCCTGGCATATAGGAAGTGGTCTAAAAGTATCTCTGTATTTGTTTTCTTGTTAATATTCTGAGGCCCATTGTCCTTAAGGTTAAAATTTTTTTTAAAAAATGGTCTTTTGAATCAGACATACCTGCAACCTCAACTTGTGGAGTTAAATCAACTTCGTGACTTACTAGCTCAGAGATCATATAACCTCTCTGAGCCTCAGTTTCCTTATCTGTAAAATGGGAAATCAATAGTGTCTATGCCAGGACTTACTGTAAGGATTTAAAAAGCTGATGTGTATAAAGAATGAGAGTTTCTAATCTGTAGTAAATCATCAGTACAGGCAGCTCTTATTATAATCTCTGAAGTTTCTCCCATCTCAGAGATCCTTTATGCTTTGCTATTGGTTGAAGACAACCCTAAGGCTATTGAAAGGCTTCTTTAATCATCAAGTGAACCAGTTCTAAAATTGTTCATATAAGAATGTGCAAGAAAGGAAAGGAAGGAGAACTGTTTATATGTTCTTTCCAATCCCAGGTAGACAGAGCCCACAGAAATCTTTTGGTCATGTTCTGGTCTATTTTCAATAAATATAGCAAAAGAAATAGAGGAAGTGTGTGAGCTCAACTGATATTCTGTGGAAAGAGAAAGGAAAAGAAAGGAGCAAAAGGAGAGAGGGCAGATAAGCTTAATCTAAGTTTGATTATAAACCCTGGCCAATGTTCAATCAAGAATTAGCACCAGCCAGAAAAACGGGCTGCTGCTGGCAAATGTCCCGGACCATTCTGTAGAATGAGGGACCACGAGTGGGGAAACGCTGCTTGATAAATGAATTGGATTGTAGTAAAATGCTACCTTGCAGGCACTAGCCTTTGAATTACTCTGATATGTTGATTTAATTCAGATCCTTGGTGTTACCTGGACATTGACTTTTTAACCTTAATCATCTCCTGGTATATTAGTAGATGGCTGTGCTTTTTTGTTTCCCTGGTAGAAGGTGAAATCTTGCTTCCCAGAAAGATCCTATAACCTGGGGCAGATCTTAAGGCAACGAGGCTCGATTCACGGAGACCAGTCGGGCCTATAAACGCTAGTGTCTCTGGTACTTAAGCCCACTGCCTGCCCAGCGAGAAAGAGACTGTCCCAGAAAACCCAAGCGTTCTCATTGGCACTGCAAATAAAAAGTGCTGGTGAATTGCTAAAATCTTCCCCAGCGTCCAGAGGAACAGCCTTCAAGTACCCACAAGTTCAGGGGCACGGTACACCTTTCAGCTTGAGGGCCAGATGCTCTTCCTATGCTTGAGCCTGGGATTAAGCACACAGCATCATAAAACCTTCCCTACTCCTAAAACAGATCCCTCCTCCCACCACAACCAGGGCTGCTCCCAGCCCTCGGGGCAACACCGGTTTGGAAAAAGCTAAGGGAAAAAGAGCTCCATTATTCCCCTCTTTGCAAAGGAAACTGACAGTCACAATTGATGACATAAAACACTGAGACAGGCTCATATTTTAAGAGTGTCAATACAAACTTCACCCCGCAAAGGTCCTGATTGCAAGAGGCATCGCACCACATTTATTGCGAGTCAGCTTCTTTTCTGTTCCCACTGCAGGGGGGATACGAGAGAAGCCAGAAGCCGGAATTTGTAATAAGGTGTCTGCCTCTGCAGAGTAAACAATGTCATTTTATCATACATCTTGTAGTGATAATAATCAGGAAGCCCCCAAATGCCAAAGCCCCAAAGGGTGAGCATTAGAAATCTAATCCTAACGGCATAATGCCGTTCGGTATTTACTCTCCTTTGCTGTGATCTTTACAGTGTGGTAGGCAGGGGCTGAATATAAATAGCCCCATTTAACAGATGAGACAAAATTTCAAAGGACCATTACTGAATGTCAAAATACAAAGCTGTCGTGCTGTCATTCCCAAAGTGGACGATACCAAGCGTAGTGAATCTCTGGAGGTGGATGTGGAGATGTTTGTTTAAGCAAGCCTGGCTCAGGCTCCGTCACAGGGGCCTGTTGTGCCTGCCTATGGTAGCACTCAGTGAAAATTAGAGCTCTCTGCTTACATTTGTTTAAAGGTCCAGGATGCGATGCTGTTTTACATTATTCATAAAATATCTCTATTTATCCCAGGTCTCTTGATAATAGGCACCATTATCCCAATTTTTCCAGTTTTATTGAGATATAATTGACACATAACTTTGTATAAGTTTAAGGGGTACACATAACGATTTTATAGCTGTCTGTATTGTAAAAAGATTACCACAAGTGAACACCCATTACCTCACATAGTTACAACTTATTTCTTTTAAAAAAAAACTATTTTATTTGTTTATTTTTAGAGAAACGGGGGGAGAAAGAGGGAGAAGAACATCAATGTGTGATTGCCTCTCATGTGTCCCCAACTGGGGACCTGGCTTGCAACCAAGGCATGCGCCCTGACTGGGAATCAAACTGGTGGCCTTTTGATTTGCAGGCCAGTGCTCAATCCACTGAGCCACACCAACCAGGGCACAACTTTTTTCTTATGAATAGAACTTTTAAGATCTATTCTCTTAGCAACTTTTAGATACGCACTGCAGAACTGTTGACTATAGGCACCATGTTATACATCACGTATCCCAGAGCTATTCTAATTTTAAGGATACTGAGCCTCAAGAAATGAGTGATTTGTCTAAGATTGTGTATGTAAGTGCCTGAACCTGAACTTGAACTCGAACTCAAATCTGTCTGACTTCAGAGTTGGTGTTTCTTCTTCTCTACTAAGGTGCTGATTTGAACAATGCATTTGTTCCACAGTCTTTGACTGGAGTGCCTGTGAGGTGCCCCTGGGTAGGCTATTCCTCTCAGCTCTGGTGTCCTGGTCTGGAAGTTGACCACAGAGCAGAGCTGGGCTCCCATCTCGTGAATGCTACCTTAACAACTGTGTGAAAGGTCTCACATGGACATTCCTGTCCTTAACAGAACCGATGCAAATCTGAATCTGATTCCCATTGCAATCCAAAGGTCAACTCCAGTCTAATTTTTTTTTTTTTTGCTTGAAACTGTATTCCTGGAAACTGCCTATTTTTAACTCTATCCCTAAGCCTTTCATATTTGTTTGGCCCTTTGTTCTGGGATGACTTCAAAGGAGCTGCCTTACTTTAATCAAATTGGTGGTGTCCATTAGAAGTTGAAGTCAGCTTGTGGCTCAGTCCACAACCTTGAAACAAAATGGTAGTCAGTGAACATTTCTGAACAGAATTATTGTCCATAGTTTCCATGATGATCAAGTTTCATCCATCTAGAGTATCACACAGCTGTGTGATTCCACTACATATAGTGGGGTGATATTTTTTTGTGTTGAACAAATCTGATATATTGAGCCATAGTAATAGAGCTGCTGGTCTTCCTGTAAGAAGTTAGGAACTTAGTGTCCCCAAACCCTAAGTGCTAGCAAATGATCGACACGATAAAAAAAAAAAATCCCAAATGGCTGTCTTCTGGAGAGGCTCCTCGAGACACAAAACATGGTTCAGGTTCAAGAAAACTCACTTGATGTGATTTAATATACCTTATTTTTTTTCTTAACACCATCTTCTGTACTTATATTGGCTGGCAGGGAGTAAATATTTGACTGTCTTTATTCTCCATTCATGCACTTCATTTAATAGCTTTATAAAACAGGAATTCCTTCTGCTTACTATATTCTTATTCCTGAAAACCTCTGTAGATGTTAATTTGGAGGTCAGGAACCTTCTGAGTTCATCCACTGAGCAAATGCTGATGCACTGCCATGAGGTACCCGGCTCGCTGAGCATTGTGGTTAGCGCGGTGGCCCAGAGATACAATCTTTTACTCTTGGGGTTTATATCTGGTCTCGGTGGGCACAAACAGCAAGCATGGCAGTAAGTCTATAATACAGTCTCAGACATCAGTAAATGCTAAGAAAAGAATAAAGCAGGTTCAGAGGAATTAGAGTGTAGAGTCTAAATGTAAAATATAGACTGGGTGTATTTTAATACAAGTTTCAGGACATGCCTTTTGTAAACTGATTGCTAAAATAAAAAAGATTCAGGAAATAGTAGTTGCAGAGGAAACTGTTTTGAGGGCTCAGCGTTATTGAATTAGAATTTACATCCTATTACAAACTATAGTTTAGTTAGGCTGAAATGAGCAAATGTTACTACAATATGTATTAAAAGAGCCAATTTCATGGGTCATAGAGTCTCAGAGTGAGGAGGGGCCTGAGAGGTCACCCAACCCCAAATAGCTTTTCTGATTTGCAAATACCTTCGGCCACATTCCTCTGTTAAGGGGGGGAAAGAAAAGTGTAGTCTCCAGAAACTCTTTACTATATAAGACAACCAAATACACCTCTGAACATCCCTGAGAGTCCCTTGTCTCTCATCTTCTCTGACAAGCAGGAGTCTAGGGAGAAACCTCCCTACACAAAGACTGTTCCTTTTTCTCACGTTTGGAGACTGTTTTTCCTGTACGAATGCATAGGAGCTTCCAGCAGGAAGACAAGCACTCCACTCCTATTGCCTGCTTAAGAAACAGCTTCTTTATCTCTAGATTAAGGTTATGTTTTTGTGGAGCAGGTAAAAAGGCTGCAAAGCATGGTTCTAGGGAAAAAGCAAGAACATCAGCTATGAAAGCAGGAAACACCAGTTTTCTAGGGCTGCTGGGTACAGCCTCCACAAATCAGGATTTCTCCCTGTGCCTTGTTTATTCACCTATAAAATAAGAGGTTTGTATTAGACCAGTGAGTCTCAAAGTGCAGTCCCCAGACCTACAGCATGAGTCTCACTTAAGAATTTGTTTGAAATACATATTCTGAGGCCTCATTCCAAACCTACTGACTCAGAACCGTCTGGGGCTGGGGACCAGGGACCAGTGTTTTAGCAAGCCCCCCAGATTCTAGAACACACCCAAAGTTTGAGAAAGAGCATCCACTATCCTGCATACTCTTTAAGTCTCTCAATTCCAGCTGTAACATGCTGTGAATCCCCAAAGCAAGGCAATGAAAACTGAGCAGCCCACTTGCTCCCAGGATCACCATAATCTCTCAGGTTCCAGTGGCTTCTCTCTCTCTCTCTCTCTCTCTCTCTCTCTCTCTCTCTCTCTCTCTCTCGATCCACAAGCCATGCTGCAAAGCCATCAGCTTCTTCAAGAGGTGACTCTAACTCCCAGGACATGCACCTCCCTTAAAAAATCTATATCCGGTCTTACATGGAATCAATGCTTACCGTCACCTTGTATCTAAGCAAATTGAATAAAGCTGGGAGCTCGAAGAAACCTGCTTATTTATCTCATGACAAGGCAAACAACTTTCAGTTCTGCAGGACTTGACACCTTTGTCAATAAAATCTGCAGATTGCACAATATAGAGTTGTTTCAGAATTCATCTTTCTGACAATAACAGGACTTTCCAAGAGAAGAGCATCCAGGGGTTATGATGGCAGCCATATCTCTGCCCCGTGACTCCCAACTGCCGTGCCCATGTTTACATTTTACATCAGTACCATTTAGTGACTTTGCCTCAGCAAAATTAAAACAAGGAAAGAATTTAAAGCGTGTGCTCCCTCTTGGTTGTTTTATTCCTTTTTCTACATGGAAAAGAGGCAACCAGGTTTGATTTTTTTCCCTAAAGAAGCATTTATTTTTAATAGCTGATTAGCATGCAATAAGGTCAAACTTGTGTTTTGTTCCTAATTAGCAATAAAAACAACAGGGTATTACGTCTGCAGTTGTTTGACTGTAGCATCTTTCCAAAATTTTCTATCCACGCTGCTCTGAAGTGCCCTATACATCGAAAATGTGCACTTATATTGAGCAGGCTTATTGTAAGGTGCATAAAGGACCTCCTCACAAAGCGGAAGTTTGGGGAAGATGGGGTGGAGTTGAAGAGAACATAAGCCCCCCTGAAGGTCCTGGTAGAGGGGAATCGCCATTTGTGGTTTCACAGCTCTGGAATAAATGACACTTCCGATAACGTTCTCCTATACAGGTGTAAAATATACAAGTTGGGTGAGGAAAAGGGGAGCACCATTGAAAAGCACAAAAGCAAAATGCCGAGGAAGCCAGCCTGCGGCGAGGAGCCGGCCTGGGGAGGCGGGGGATGCCGCTGGTGAGTCCGCACACCTTGGCTTTCTAGACCAGTCACCTCAAGGGGCCGGAGCGCAAGCTCCATCCCTCCCCATCTGTGTGGGATAATTCTGTGATTATTATATCACTTGGGATAGTCCCTGCCTGGGGTCTTTTTTCCTTCATGCATGGCTCTGATTTGCCTTGTTCTATTTTTCTTTTTCTCAACTCTTCTGAGTTTGCCATGAACTGTTGAAAAGATTATTAAAGCAAGGGACACTGCAACTTTTAATTGTATCCATACCAGTAATATAAATTTGGCGAGCCATAAATAAATCATTATCCCTGTAGATAATTATACAGACTGAAAGTGCTATGTTTTATATATTGCCCCTGTAGCTGAATATTTTGACTCTTCCTCCTCTTTGATCCCTAGTCTCAGTAGGTCATATAATTGCTTGCTGGCTTATGAAGGCTATTTTTTGCAAACCTTTTTTGACCTCTACTTTTAAAGGCTTTGGAAGTGAGTATGGCATAGTGGGGGACGGGGGCGGGGGCGGGTAGGGAGGCAATTCCACCTTCGGTGAGGAGTCAGGGGCTCTAGTACCAGTTTCCTCTGCAAACCCAGTCCATGGCCTGAAGTCACCTGTGTTTCTGCACATGATTTTATAGTTGAACACCAATATCTTGAGCAATTAAGAAATTTGCCCAAGGTCATGGTATAGCTTAATTTCAGCCATGATTATAGTTGTAATTATAGTATGTGAGCCCTTTACATAGTTATATAAACCCATGTCTGATATTTCCAGTGGCCCCTCCGCCTGGTAGGGATCTTACCGGGTGGGAGCCAGGCCTATTGAGTAAATCCCAATTAGGAACACTGAAAAATGAGGGAAAATCTGGAAGGAGCCATTTTAGTTTATAAAACCATATTGGATACTTCTATGTTTATCAAAACAACAAGGAGAGGAGGTATAAAATCATTTTTTAAATTGTAATTCTTAAGGGCTTAATAAGTGTTGGGCGCTATTCTAAGTGTTTTATATGCATAATCTCATTTTCCACTGACCAGCCCTAAGAAATAGGCACTAGTATTATCCCCTTATATGAATCAGGGAAATGAGGCCTAGACAAGTGAGGAAGAATTCCAAGAACATAGAGCTCACCAGGAGCAGAGCTAAGATTTACCTAAGCTGCACTGTGCACTGGTGACCACCCCACCCTCGCCCTCCCGCAGGGAGCCGGTCTGCGTGTCTAATTCTAATCCCTCGTACTGTGGCAAAGCCCTTCTTTCTCTTGCCAAGTGACACCAGAAATGGCCATCTGCCTGTGCCAACTTGAGTGGCTTCTTATGGGCTTGGTGACAGCGATGAGCCATAGCTAAATAACCCCTTGTTTGTTTTTTTTATCTTTTTCCAAAAGATTATGATGGTATGAAATTATAGAAAAACCACAACAGTAGATCCCTGTTTGCTGTCTGCCTTTGCACAACAGACCCATCTTTTCTGAATTTCGGTTTTGTCATTTCTCAAAACTGATGCTTGTTCCTGCCCTGCCTGTCTTATTGAAAGTATAGAATCACAAGACCATATGTGTTAAAACTGCGAAATGACGTACAATGATAAGGTAGGGGTGTTAGGATTATACATCATATGAGTGTGGTATGGATTAAACCAGGCCATACATCTGAAGTGCTTTGCTCTGTCAGTGCCTGATGCACAACTGGTTATATTACTAATTATTATTTTTCACATTACTAATGTATCCTGCAATGATTCAAAGTTTACGTATAAGGCTTGGTCCATGCTCAGTGTTCAGAGGACGCTCAATGCCCCTGAGATAAGCAGTAGGTACTGTTTGGTTTTTTTTTTCAGATAATTTGTAACTTTTTTCAGAGTCTCACATGGTCCATATTTTACTTTTCTTGAGCTGTGCTATTCTGCTGTCTCTTTTCTAAGTGGCTCAGACAACCCTGCATGTAATGATATAACGGTAATAATAATAATTCTGACTCCACGCACTTATTAATGTTGACAATTTAAGCTGTGGAATCTATCAGGGACCAGAGTTGTATTTATTTTGTATGAATCTCGATACAAGACCATAGTTTCTTATGTGACGTTTCTTTTTCTTCTCCTAAATGGTATTAATTTAAATCTACAGTACAACTGTTCTGTGTTTATAGTGTTTAGGTGCCAGTCTATCAATTTGTCAGTAATCTCTCTTTAATCCACCATTTAGCATCTGCAGGGTTACTTTTAATCAGCTTTTAGGACTATGGATTCCCCTTGTTCATTTTCAGTGTTCAGCCTTTAACCAACTACATTGCCATAAGTACCATGATTTCCTCCCAGATTTACAACAATGGCCAGAGAGATCCTGCGGGGAAAGCAGATATAAGACTTTTTGTTTCAAAAAACAATATTCGGAGCTGAGAATTAGAGTATACAACACTCCACTAGAGCCTTGTTGCCAGAGGTAAAAAGCAAGCAATTTCTAGGCTTTTGGTTTTAAAGTGAGGAAGAAAGTATACATTTTGCTACAGATTATCCAAGTAACAACTGTAGAGTGACATCGCTTTTTCCAGGGTGTGTAACCAAACACTTTTCCCAGTGGACAATGCCCATCAAGATGTCCCAAAGACATGTTCACACACAAAGGTATCTAAATGTCCTTCTGAAGAGCAGCTCTCAGAGCTACTTTCTTGAGCATTCTGCAGTCATATCATGATATCTGAGATACACAGAGAGAAAGGTGGCTTTAAAACAGTGAGACTCGTGAAGCCACTAGCACCCAATCCCCCAGAGAGGATCATAACCCATCCAACAGCGACTAGTTAACACAGAGTCTCATGCAGCTGCCTGCACTCAAAATGCTTTGGAGCTGTCTTGGAATTTGTTTCAAAGCCCTGTCACATTCTTTTGAATATCTGAAATATCTTTGTCTCTGGAAGGAAGATGTGATTTATGGGAACAGTTGAATCACTTGGAGCCAAGTCTGGCGGGAGGTCAAGATGGGTAATGTTAGTTCATAATTACCCGTTTTAGATAGGACTGCTGTCCGGGTTTCCTTGGCGATGATGACTGGCTTGGTTCTCTCAGGGAAGATCAGTTTACTGTCATTAAACTTCGAGTAGAAAAATACACATAATTAAAACAAATTTATTATTGATAACCCGAGTTCCTCTTCCCATTTACTAGTGCCTTTCAGCAGAGTAGCATGTGCACGCCACTGTAAGAGTGTGGGCATATGTGTGTGTATTCTGTGTAAATAGGTGAATCGATCTAACGTAGACAGACCGGCATGTATAGATGAATAGAGCTATATATACTCTTTCTCATGGGATATTTTTCACTCCCTTTTCCCAGACATAGTTTCCAGAATTCTCCTATAAATGTGAGCCTTTTTCATTGTTGATATTCCTCTAAGATAAGAAATACTTAACCTAATTTTTAAGATTATGTACCTATTTTAGAATCTACTAAAAATTATAGGCCCTTTTTTAGGAAAAAAAATAGAAGTATATATACATTCATGTGATTTGGAAAGGAGGGAACATGGATGCCGCACTGAAAAGTTTTGTTTTAGGATTTAGAAAGAAAAGTGGCTTAAATTTCCACAGCAAAAGATATAGTTATAGAAACAAGTTAAACATTATTTTTCAAAAAAAAGCTGCAGTTTATTTATTGTGTAGCATCTTTAGGTAATTAACTGAATTTCATATTGCCTGGATAAGACTAAGAAAAAAATAAGTGAATGATAATAAAGGAAAGAAGTTAAGGGGTTACTTTGTATTAACATTTGCAATTAAAATCACACACACAAAAAATATTTCTATTTCCAAGATATAGCAGACAAGGTATACTTTAAACCTCTTCTGATACAAAACCTTTAAAAACTGAATAAAGTATAAAAGACATGTTTTCAAATATGTGTCCAGGTGTGTATATATGTGTGAGGGGAATGGTTCTTAGAAGCTGAATCTGATCAGAAAACACTAATACAAAGAGGTAGGCAGTCTTAAAGTTGATGGATTTCCTGGGGCATCTGCTATCCCTGGACGTCCAGATTTTTTGGCTTATTGGACTACATGAAAGAAATAGAAGACAAATGTAGTGTCTGTGCAATGCAGGAAGTATAATCCAAAATTCCTTCATAAACACTGTATTTTATAAGGCAAAACCCTCAGTGAAAGAATAGCTAGAATCTAACTCACCCCACAAAGAGGAAGGAGTCTTGTCTGTCTGTGCTCTGGTTGAAGGGACCAGTCACCTCTGAGAAGTCTTAACCCTAAGACAATTCTCACATGAGTGGGGGCCAAATAGATATTTTTTGTGAGCTGAAAATGGTCAAGCCAAAATTTTAGTTTGAAATGTTCCTGAGTTAGTGGAATATTCTCTCTGAAAAAGTGAATTCTCACAGATAAAATGCCAAAAGCATGAACCATAATAAAAAGATTCTAATGCAAAATGCATGAAGGAATAAGCTTCTGTAAGAGTCAGCAGAAACAACAAAGAATACAATTGGACCCACTGAATCTATAAAAATATGAGTCTCTCTCAAATATGAACTAAGTACGCTTAGTATGTTCAAAAACGCAAGGGCACTCATCAAAATAAGAATACAGTTGAGTATGAAACGTGACAAGGTAGATATGAAAACTACACAAACAGAAATCCTAAAAATGAAATGTAGTAATTTAAATGGTTACTATATCAAATTAGTCATAAGTTCTAAAGAGAGAATTGTTGAATTGCAAGTAGGTCCAAAAAAATCTTATATACTGTAAACAGTTAATAGAAGAGAATAACAAAGGTTAAAAGACTTGTTGGATTAAAAAATAGGCCTTTGATACATTTTATTGAAGGTCCAGAAAAGAAATAGTAGTAGAAATAGGGAAAAGAATCATCCTTAAAAATTTTCAGGATAGATAAAGGTATGGGTCCCCTAGAAAGCCCCAGAAATTCCAACATACTTGTTAAAGGAAAAAATTCTCAAGGTAGACACACTGTAATCAAATAATAGCCAAGAAGAAAAGATAAATAACTCTCAAAAAATGCAGAAGGCTTTTAGCTGACTTCTGTACAACAACAATGAAATCTAGTAGACAGTGAAAACTCTTCAAAGTGCAGAGAAAAATAAATTGTCAAAAAGGAAAAATATTCACAGCAATACAATCTTTTAAAAACAAAAATAACGGTATTTTTAAGTCTAACAAAAATGTGAATGTTTACTACCTGTAGACTCTTCCTAAAGAGATTTGTAAAGTATGTGCTTCAAAAAGAATATATGTATGGGAAATTTCCATATATATGGGAATTTTTATTATATATAGTATATATATTTATATATACTATGTATATATTTATATAAGTTTTACATATTTATTTATTTATTATATATTATATTATATATAATTCAATTATATATAAAATATATATCATCCCAGAAAGAAGGTCTGATGTAATAAGATACAAGAAACAAAGTAAATATAAAATTGTGGATAAATTCAAATATACAACATTGGCTAGACAAAACAACAATGTCTAATTTGTAGTGTAAGAAAAATAGAAGTAAAATATTGAATAATTATAGTATAAATGGTAGGAGTATTAAGGTTAAAATACTCAAAGTTTATTGTTTTGGAAAAAGCTAATGATAATAACTTCTGATACTATTTCATTAAATATAGATTTCAGAATGTCTAGGATAGCCATTAACAGATAGAATTAAAAGTATAACTTAAAACCAGTAGAGGGTGTAGAAGAAAGGATGAGGAAAAAAATCAAAAAAGGAAGAAACATAAAAAACTGAAAATTTTACAAGATAAAGTATAAAATAACCCAAATACATCAGTAATCACAGCAAACATAAAAACTTTAAAAATATCGAATTGGACCTTCAAATTTGTAATCCAGAAATATGCTATCTTATAAGATATATATCTAAAATCTATGAAAAAACATGTAACTGAAAAGAGAGGTATGAGATAAATATACCAGACCAATAGTAATGGAACGCTGGTATGTTGATATATTTTTATCAGCCAAAATAACCTTATTGACTTTGACTTTAGAAAAAGTTATTGGCAGTCAGAGAGTCATAACATAACCTTAATGATATATTGTTCAGTTAAAACCAAGACTGTTCTGTGTGTACATAGTAACATAGGTTAAGATTACATAAAGCAACTATGACAAATGGAGAAACTAAAAAACTTGGTATCAGAATGGAACATTTTAACTAATCTTTCTCCGTAATTAATCAAGCAAACAAAAACAGATTCAGTAAAGATACGGAAAACTGGAGAAAAATGACTTGCAGATCTCATTTTAATAAACATATGTAAATGCCGCATTCAACTAATAGAAAATACAAGAAGGCACACCTATGAAAATTGATGACAGACTAGACCATAGAGCATGCCTAACAAATTTCAAAGTGTCAATATCAGAGAGACCATATTCTCTAACAAATGACAATTATATTAAAGCTCTAACGAAAAAATCATTTTAAAAACCGCAAATTATTAGGCATTAGAAGTATGCTTCTAATTAACTCATAGGTCAAAAACATAGAATCACATATTAGTGAAAATACTGCATATCAAAACTTGCAGGATGCAGCTAGGTTGGTTCCAGGTGACGAATTTATAAAGGTTTATATTAGAAAAGAAGGAAGACATACTGTGCAACTTAAGAAATTAGAAGTTAATTTTTAAATGAATAAACCTATAGAAAGTAGAAGAAAAGTAAATCATAAAGATAAAAATAAAATCAATGAACTACAAAACACATGCAGGAGTGTCAACAAAGCCAGACATTCATTTGAAAAGACTTATAAAGACTAATGAATTTATGGCAAGAATAATCAAGATGGGGCAGGGAAGGGTAGCGGGCAAAGAAAAATACTAGAGGAAGAAGGAAAGACAAAAAACAGTATTATGGAGTGTATATTACTGCAAATGCAGTTCAGATGAAAAGACTAATAGTATTTTATCAACAACTAGATGCCAATATATTTGGAAACTTAGATGAAACTGGCACAGTTTCAGAAAAGAATATAAGCAAAATCAATGCAAGAAGAAAGAGAAAACCCTAATTTTGTTTGTCATTGAGTAAATTAAATAAATAGCTTAAAATCTTCTCAATAAAACCCAGACCAAAAGATTTTCAATAAGTTCTACCCAAAAGACCATGTTTATACAGACTTGTCTGTAGCATAGCATAAAAGAGGGAACTCTCTCCAAATTGCAGGCCAGGTTACTGTCAGACAAACACAGAATGAGAAAAATAAATCACTAACTCCAAAATAGGCCAATTTGACCCATAAACATAGATATAAAAATTCCAAACAAAATAATAGCCAGCCTAATCTAGCAACGTGTTTAAAAGAATACAATCTGACCATCTTTCATTTAACTCAGGAGTCCAGTTTTGATTTGACATTAGAAAATATATTAGTGTAATTCCCCATATTAACAGAACAAAGGAAAAGAGTCAGATGGTTATCCCAACTGATGCAGAAGTAATTCGATAAGTCAATCATTTAGAATAAAAGCTTTCTGGGCAAACTTAGAATAGAAAGACACTTCCTCATGCCGATAAAGAATATCAAGAAAAAACTCTCCAGTAGGCATCATACCTAACGGTGAAACATTAAAAACCTTTCCGTCGATAACAGGAACAAGGCAAGAATGCCCTCTGTCACCACTTCTATTCCATTTGCATTAAAGTCTTAGCCAGCAAGATAAGGAAAGTCAAAGAAGTAAAATATATAAGGTTTGGAAAAGTAGAAATACAATTGATATTATTTTCTTATGAGACAATTACATTGAAATCCAGAGGGAATATATGAACAAGTTGCCAAAATTTAATAAATGTATAAGACAAAGTTATGAAATAAATATGGAAAAGATACACACACACACACACACGTCTCTTTGTCACTGGTATATAGAAATGCAGATTTATACCCAAAATAATATGGTAGTTGAAATAAATCCAACAAAATATGCATATGATGTTATATTTTTAAATGAGACTTATTGAAGTGTATTAAAAATGAAATTGGGAAAGATGTGTATTGATGGATAGAAAGGCTTGGTATCATAAAGGTATGAAATTTCCTCCAACTTGATCTATAGATTTAATTAAATTCCAATCAAAATTTCCGCAAGCAGATTTTCTCAACTTTGTAAGATAATTCTATAACTCACGTGGAAACCCTATATGGCAGGTACAAAAATAGCTAATGTATTCCTGAGGAAGAGAAATGATGAGGAGGCTTACCCTACCAAATATTAAGATACACAAAATCCAATTTCAGATAAATTACATAATGAAATGTGATGGGCAAAATTTGAAACTTTTAGAAAACATTTTATGACCTCAGTATAGGAAAGTATTTCTTAAGACAGAAAGTGCAAACCGTAAAGATTTTAAAAATCTATCTTAATAAAAGATGTTTATCATAGGTCATTACTATCTTTATAATTTCTTATCAACGGGGAAAATGTTTGCATTTTATATGACCACCAAAGGAGGAGAATTCTGAATAAAGAACTCCTACAATTTAATAAGAAAAAGACAAGCAGAATTTTATCCAGATTTTTTAAAAAACTGGATAAAAGACATGAAAAGGCATTTCATATAAGAGGGCACAAGAAGAAGTGTTAACCTCATTTTAATCAGGAAAAGGCAAATTAAAGCCACATTTACAAGATTGGCAACAATTAAAATCTGATAATACCAAGGGTTGGAGAATTTGTACGATGATTATTCTTTATACCCGTTAGTGGGAGTATCAGTTGGCATAATCATTTGAAAAACAGTTTGGTACTACAAAGTGAAATCAAAGATTTCTACCACAATGCAGTATCCTTTCTAGTTGTCTACTCTAGAGGAACTCTTGCACACATGCATAGAAAATAATTATTAGCATGCTCACAGGGTACTTTCTTTGTAATAACTAAACACTGGACACAACTTGGGTATCCATTGGCAGGGTAATGGATCAATAAATTGCAGGATATTCATGCAAAGGAATGCTACCAATTAGAAAAAAAAGCTAATAGCTTTTTTCAACATCAACACTTGGATATTGACCAAGAAAAACATATTACTATTTCTATAAGGTTCAAAAGCATAAAAAAAGCCCCAAACTATATTATTCAGGGGTCCATATATATAAAATAAAATTACAAAGAAAAGGAGGTTGGGCAGTGTTCCTTTTTTTTTTTTTTTTCCATTTTTTGAGTTTTTTGCACATTGCAAGGACATCCAGCCAAGAGGGTGATGGAGCTAAAATCTAGTCCTTTAAAGTTATTGCCAAGCCCTTTACCCTGGTGCGAGCAATGCATTTCTATTGGATAGAAAGAGGACCTTTTCCAAGTTTACTCAAAGGCACCAGGTCAAGGGGTGGAGGTCACATATGTGGGATTGTCAAAGATGTATCAGGAACATTCTGTGCCTTAAGCTGGGTGCTTATACATAACTGGCATGTTGTTTATATTTTGAAAGTGACTATATGAAGAACACATTTTTTAAATATACATACATATATATACAACATACATAGATAATTGCACACATATTGTATGCAGTTTAAATGTGCATACATATATGGAATATATGTGTATAGCTTTGCATATATGAGGCGTGACATATCTTATAATTTTAAAAAATTTGCATAAAGCATATAGTATTAAGTTTTCTTAACATGGCAATTTATTAATTTAAAAAAGTAAATAATGAATTTCCTATGGTGAATCAGTATTTCTTTCTGGGAACTAGTATATATTTTGTGTTATATATTTATATCACACATAACCTTGACAAATGTTTTAACTGATCTTTGTTGGTTAAAGTGTCTTTTCCCAACTTTAAGAAATCAAAGGTCAGCAGGCCTATTGGCAGATGTGAATAAGGCTACTTAAAAAACCCAGTACAGTTAACCATCAGGCGTCAGGTACCTATAATCTTGCTAGTGTCTGTCTGCCTGCCTGCCTCTCTCTCTCTCTCTCTCTCTCTCTCTCTCTCTCTCTCTCTCAAAAATGTATAAGAATACACAGAATGGGCTCTGAATAAAGCCTGATGGCTAGAAATGATGTTTGCCCCGAAGACGAAAAGCCTTCTGAGAAAAATCTCAGGGAATTAAAGAAGCAAGAGTGCATTCACCCTGGTGCAGCTTCTCCGTGAAGAATGGCTCTCCACGTGTACAAGGTACTCAGAACTTGTAGGGAAGAGGAACTTCCTGGGTGGAGTTCAGAGGCCTGGATGGAAGCCAGCCTGTCTCCTGGGCTTCATTCAGCTCTACAGACACCTCTGGGAGGCGCCTCTGAGCGAGTATCAGCACCACAGTGAAGAAGGAGACACTGTGGCTTCTACCTCCACTGCGTCAGGCACTGATACTCTACCCATTAAGATCAAAATGGTTGAACTGAACCTAATAATTTTTCCTATTTAAATACAACTTTATAATTTGCAAAGGTCTTTTGCATGTACTATCCCACTTGGGCTTCCCCAAGGAAGGGTGAGACCAGCAATTGTTAACATTCACTTCATAACATAGAGAATCCAGTCTGGAGACATGAAATGACTCTTGTAAAGTCAAGGCATTCTGGTCTTCTGGCTTCTGCTCCAGTACTCTCTCATTTTGTCCCATAGAGGATTAGATTAAGGTAGAAGCAAAGGAGAAGACAGAGGAAAAAGGAAAAAAGGAAGAGGTGCTAGTAGAAGAAACAGAATGGAGAAAAAAGGCAAAATGATAGGCGGTCCCATGCAGAAGCAGTGAGACTGAGCCCAGGCAGGCCTCCATCAAGGGGTATACACCAGGGTGTTTCCTGAGAGCCCCATCACTCACTCCAGGAGGGCATATCAGAATGAGGGGCACCATTTGCCATATGGAAAGTGGTGTCATCAGGAACGAGCAGGCCTGCTTGAGGGTGATGCACCTGAGAGCTGCAATTTAGGCCTCTCCGCTCCAAGACCTTTCATCTCTTTGTTCTTCACTGCAACCCCCCTGGGGCAAGTAGCGTCTGCCCCTGGGATGCTGGCCGGTCATTCAGCTCTTCAGACAGGCACCCTGGGTACTCTGGGATCCTCACTCCTGGCCACCATGGCATCCAGATGGGCTTAGGTCTTCCCAGAAGCCTGCCATCTCAAGACCCCATTCTCCAGCAAGTACATATACCTTCCACTGTTGGAACAAACCCAGGCCTTATGCTTGGCCTCTCTGCCAGCTGGCTCTCAGCTCTAATCATTAGGTACTACAGCCCATTACCAGCGTGATGCTGAGTATTCCTGTAGAACTTTTTTGCAAAGTTCTGGCCAAACCCTGGCAAGATGCAATTGAAGACAAGAAAAAACAGTCTCCCCTTAGGTGGAGGTCACTCTACAATGGTGCAGTTCTTGGAATCTAAAGGTTGAATTTTTTAAGCTAATGATTTGATCTCCACTGCCTAAGTGTAAATTAGAAATGGATACCATATCTTTAATGCTAATTAGGCTTCGCATTACTTAGTCTTCCAGGCCTCATGTAAATAACAATTAGCAATAATTTAGCAGTTGTACATGCTGGCATCTTCTAAGCCATACCATTGTATACCATTCCAAATTCCTTTGCATTAATTAGGATCATAATCCAATCAGTACTAATTAGAAAGAAAATAAGTATAATAATAAATGCAACAAAATTAGTGATTTGTATCTGGTCGGTAGTTTCTTCCCTCTGCAGTTCATCAAATAGTCTTAATGCGTAGGAACTTCTTGTAATTGAAACTAATTATGAGTTTCCCCTGCTAGTTTGAGTCTCATGTTCAAATCCCACGAAGCTCATTAAATAAGTAACAAAACTGGAATCTTTAACACATATTGTAACTTGGATCATGTTAATTAGCACCACACGCAAAAGGCAGCGAGAGGCCGTTTAGCAGCCCGTGCACTAGTTAAAGAGAAGGGAGACCGGGATCTTTACAGTTCTTCAGGGCTTTCAAAGAGCCAGGCCAGTGGTGGGTGGGCACTGTGATGAGAAAGCCTGTGTGGTATTTCAGAGGCGGAGAGGGCCTTGGAGTCGGGGCTAAGCTACGCCGCAACTGGTGCATTCCCAGCAGTCCCAGTTGTGTACAGAAAACACCTAAGTGTGGGGGTGGCCCACTTACAGACTCTCTTGTTACTCCAGGAACCTGCCCCACATGTGGCTCCTCTATGGCCACCTCTCCAATACTTTGGGCCAGTGATTGAGCTTTTCTCCTCAAGGTTGGGTGGTGAGCATGAAGGACCCTGAAGAGTTTACTTGCCCTGCACAGACTGAAACTGTATACACATAAACCCATGTGTCTGTTTCTAGTCAAACATATGTACCGTTCAGTAGACATATTGACTGTATTCACAGCTTCCAGTGCTGATCTAAACGACTGTCGCTCCTTTTCCATATACAGCTAGATCTGGAGATAGCTCTCTAGTCCTCAGTTGAAAGATGCGTAGAAATACATGCACCCTCCAATGTGTCTTCCGCCCTGCTCTTCCTGCCGTGGAGCAATCGAAAGTCGAGCACTGGAAGAGGTCAGGTCCAGGGAGGTAAATCCACAGGGATGTTGGTTTATGGTGTACCTACCTACAGTCCTAGAACTCCATAACAATATTATTTACTGCTGTTTTATGAGAAGTAGTTCTAAAATAACCCTAACAGAAAACACTTGTTACTCTACTACTATGACTTATCAAGCTTCATGGCTTGATGAGAAGAAAGCCCTGAAACAAGATTTTCAGGCACCCAGCTGAATCATAGCTAATGATGTCTTAAGCTATTAACGTTAACTTTATGTATTTGGAGATAGAATCTTCTGATTCTTATGTAATAAACAGTAATTCTGAACATTCTTCTAACTGCAACTAAGTCCTCACTGTTAAACAACACAGCCTCTACTGTTTATTCTAACTCATAAAAACCATTTCTTTTCTCTTTCTTTTTTTCTTTTACTCCTATAGCTCTGATTATCAATATGAAATTTCCTTATGCATTGTTCTGAGTTGTTTAATGAGAATTCACTGGCAGGTCTCATCTCCCCAGACCAGTCTATCAGTTATGCAAGAGCAGGTGTCCTGATGTATCCTACTCCCGAGCCCTACAGTGGCTGAGACAGGCTGAGAACCAAAAGTTTCCAATAAGTGCTGAGCCATTGATGAATTAAGCATTTCAAAGAGCATTCAGAACTCAGCATAAGAATGACACTTTGCAAGTACAAAAGTATAATTTTAATTATTCCTATAGTATTCTCAGTATTTTAAATGCTATGTGTGCTATGAGTGGGGTGGGGCGGGGGAGAAGTCTGGAGTCTTTATATTATCCACTAAATGATATCTGGAAAGTACTCTGGGACATGTGCAGTATATCATGGTACATCCGTGTCATCTGCATTACTCTATTTGACACCAATGGATTATGAACTTGGGGCTTTGTTTACCCATATGCACGATGGGATAGAAAGTTAGAGCAGCCTAACTCATGATAATCCCTCTTACTTATACTCTGTAGTAAAGGGGAAACTAATCATTATTAGTTTACCTGCACTGATAAAATTACCCTATCTGGTGAATCCATTTCATACTAATGATTCAGTTTGTCTATGTATGCACAGCCCTGAACATAACACACAAGTATTTTTGAGGACATAATTCTGCAACATGTAATGCTAAATAGTGGGCAATGAAACTAACAAGATAGTAGTTATGCCCTGCCGCCAGTAGCTTACAGTCTAAAGGTTTTTTTACAAGAGCTTGTGACTGGTCATAAAGACATTAAATATAGCCAAACTGAAATGTTTAACCAACAGACAGAATAAAGGAAAACACAGAAAGCACATTAGTCTTTCTTTTTAACTAGAGATTATAATCTTCAGTATTCTTTTGTCTGTAGTCCAGTGTTACATTATATGACAATGATCTGTTGCATGCCTGCCTCCCCTACTAGCACCAGACTCTGACTTCCTTGCTGGCATGAAAGTCAGCCAGGGATCTCAGGTGGTGGTGAACCAAGAGGGATCCAATTTGGCATAAGGACACCTGGGCTGGGCTTCTAAGCCAAAACTCCCATCCCCAGAAAAGGATGAAACAGGAGGCTGGTTCTGGTTATGAGAGAACCAGTGTAGACATTTGGACTTGGGCAGACGAGAAGACAAGGGTTTAGAAGAATCAATTCACTAGGCAGAGGCCCAGTCACAAGGGAAAAGCAAGTGCCAGGGATAAGAACCAGGCCAGGGACAGAGCAGGAGATGCAGTAACAGACAGGATGCTGGGCAGCCCATGGGTTGCCTGAGTCTTCTGTTCATGCTTCTGACTAGAAACAGGGTCCTCCTGGTTTGGGGTTTGGGGGTGGGGGTGAAGGCAGAGGGAGCGGGGAGGGGTAGCATTAGAGACTACAGTTAGAGCTCTGTGGATCATACAGAGCCTCTTCCCCTCAAATCTTCAAAATATATCCATCTCAATTTTTCAAAGATAATTTTAAAATAAAAAATGTACATGTATGTTTTAGGCTTAATAAGGAAAAGTCTCAAGAGTTCTACAGCTTTATCTTAAGATTTTCTCATTGGAGAAAAGAAAGAAAAAGCAGAGTAGTTGTGCAGGAATATAATGAAGACCTTAAACACTAAGATGCTGCTTAAAAATCTCTATCACTAAACCCGGGATGCACCATAGAAAATGCATATGAGACACACACACACCCCCGCCTAGAAACCTTACACTAAACACAGTGTGTCCTTTACATTCTTATTCACTTACGTGCGGTGCTGAGTTACAAAGACAGCATGAGCAACAAAGTTGAGGCCAGGAGGTCCTGAAGGACCCTGATACAAGGGAGGCTGCAGAGGTCCAGGCCCTCCTTACTACTGTGCAAATAGGATGCTTCTTTAGTATGTCATTTACTCACTCATTCATACACTCATTCTCCATCTGCTGAGTACCTCCTCTGAATCCAATACTATACTAAGTGTTCCAGCTCAGGAGACAGCAAAGTAGCCTAGGGATTGCCCAAGAACTGGGAGTCAGACTGATTTGTGTTCAAGCCTTAGCTCTTCCACTTGTGATGTGAGATGTTTTTGGTAAGTCACATCACCACTCAAAGCCTCAGGTTCCCCATCTGTAAACTGAGGGCCATATTAATTCCTGTCATGGGGATTAAACCTCATAACACCTGAAAAGCTCTTGGAACAGTGCATGGCACGGAGTAAGTGCGTCCAAAAGGGTTAGCTGTTTTTATTGCTGTTTTTAAATGGCAGTATTCTACATGAGTAGAAAATAGCAGGAGGCCAATGTTGGCTCACAGTAAGAGCTCCCTAACAGTGAGAGCAGTCTGCACAGAATGGGCTGCTCCAGCAGGTGGTGAGCCTCTCATCCCATGTCTGCCTGCCTCGGACCAGAGCTTGGATGCCCCGTCGGTCCAGGCTGTGGTAGAAGGGACTCCTCCTTGAAGAGGCAGCTGGGACAGATGTGCATTCCAGGCTTTTCCAGCCTACACACCCTATCCTGTCATTCTCCAGGAAACTGCAGCAGGAAGGGACTGCACCCAGTGTGCCTGCCGCCCCTACGAGTTGCTTTACAGGTGCATTCTAATTTGAGCTCTGCAAATCTGCTGCAATGAAGATATTGCTCCTCTCCTTTTGCAGAGAGGGGAACTGAGGCATAGCAGGGCCAACTCACATCCCCGAGATGGTACAACCCGGAAAAGGTAGAATAGACATGAGGCCCCCAAATGCATTCTCTTTCACTACTCTGCATTCAGTTTCCTTAACGCATTCAAGATCCTCAGGAAAGTTGTCCAAGACAGGATGAAGTCACGCTGGACTTTTGTCGCTGCAGAGTTAGAGGGAGTTGCTCCTTGTTGAATCTCCAGATCCTGTGCATTATCCAAAGCCTCTGGATGGGCGCGGTGGGGTGGGGGGGACCTGCCTAAAAATACCTCAGATCTGACAAGTCTGAAAAGCTCCCTCAGAAAATCTCCCCTTCCGCACATTGATCTCTTTTTTAAAAAACAAAGCCGCTCCATCATCTGGCTACACTGATGAAAGACAGGCTCAAACCGAACATTCCAGAAATTCACTCCAGAATCCCATCTTTCAGATCTGGGATCAGAACGGGGCAAGGGGTGGAAGGGGTGGTGGAGGGTGAGGGTTGAGGAGGATCTTTGTGTTTGGGGTTTTTTTTTTTTTTTGGTTTTTTTTGGTAAGAGGAACAGATTACATTCTCGAATCCTTTGCCATGTTATAAACAAAGCTAAGCACACAGCATTCCTTCCGAAGCACATGGCCCTGTTTTTAAAACACAGGTCTGGTCTCCCCTGGAATTTAGTGTTTGTCTCAATACTGTTCTCCCTGTTCACTTAGGATTTGTTATAATTTGGTGTCATTAAAGGTGGCCAGGAACGGAACAGTTCTTCCATTCATCTTCTCTTTTCCTTTATCTCCCGCTCCGTACCCTCTATCTTTTATAATTATATTTTTAAGCCTGTAAACGTTTCCTAGGGCAGTGCCAGGTTTGAAGTGCTGCTTGTTATTGCCTTGCGTGGGTGGTTTCTCCCTGGTACCTGTAGCCTCTGGTTTTAGCTGGCACGTTTTGGTTCTTTCTCCAAAGCACTCAGACCTCAGCAACGACCTCAACTGAGGTAAAGTTATTGAGCTTCCTTCTTTTTCATGGGAAGGAGTTGGGTTTTTTTTACCTTATCCAGACAGTTTTAAGGGAGACTTTGAAAATGTGATCTTCAGGGGGCAGTGGAAACTTGGCTGAAGACTAGAACAGCAGGGGCCTTACCTCTCACTACTTCTTTGGGGGTTGGTAGTTAAGGACTTGGGTAGTTGGGGTGGGGGAATGAGCACCTTGGTATATAAGAGATATTAGTAATGAATTATTAAATTAATCCATTTTAAAAACACACTGATATGTTCTGAGCCAAATGAATAGGTCTTTGTCTCAAAGGGACACATCACGTTCCACAAAGCTGCCACAGCTCAAAGAATTTTGGGAATATTTCTGGAATCGTCCTCAGATACTTTGTTGCATTTTCTCTTACATATTCCCGATCAGGGAAAATCTTCATCCTCTGTCCACGCATAGCCAATCAGTATGTTTTTTAGTTCCTAATCCATGGTCATTACAGGATCCTGAGACTGACTTTGTTGGTTGGTTCCCATTCCAGTTCTAATGATTAAAACTTAGACCAACATTTAGACAATGACAGTGTCACTGGTATCCATGACTTGTGTCCCATGATAACCCCCTTCCATTACGACTCACTTATGTGAGTCCAGGCCTACTCTGTGGGCCATCATCCTACTCAAGGAAAACGATTACCCTGGAGTCTATGCAACTCATCACCGTTATGGCCACACCGCACAGAAAGTGTCTGCTCTGGTCCCAGCCTCAGAGCAAGTGCTTCCCACTATAAATGTGAAGAAGACCACCTCCATTCTCACAGTCAACATCCTCCGGGGAGTCTAACAGAAGACCCTGCTTCCCCTTCCCCCTTAGTGCCTGAGGAATAGCAATGTGATGAAAAAGGAGACAGCAGTAATTTCAAAGTCACATCTCTTACCTCTTTACAAGACATCTAGTTGCACAGGGATGCAAATGTCTGTTGACACTAGGAGTCTAACATGGTGGCTTTCTTTTCAAATCTAGGAAGAGCGATCTTTCATAAAGTTGTGTGCTGTGGTTTGGGAGTACGTAAACTTTTGATGCAATTATCTCCCACTAGATTAGGCATTCTCATCTTGGAGCAGTTGGTCTCCCAGGAGACATTTAGCAATGTCTGGAAACATTTTTATTGTCCCATTGAGTGTATGGATGTGTGTGTGTATGGAGGAGGGGTCCTACTGGCATCTAGTGGGAAGAGGTGAGGGGCACTGCTCAACACCCTACAAGGAACAAAACTGTTCCCCTTCCCCCACCAAAAAAAAAAAGGGTTATCTGACCCAAATGTCAAGAATGCTGAATTTGATAAGCTCTATGCAAGCCCCACCTAGTGAAAATCAAGGCAGCATATGGCATAGCCCTGGCAAAATACTGTGTATATTCCTGCCTTTTTTGAGCAAGATTTGGTATAGGGGCTGCCTGTGGTTCATACCGTGAAAATAGGAATGCTTCAAGCTGATGCTGCCCTTGGCATCCCAAATTCATCTTTCTTGCCCTCCTTATACCCTGGGCCTGGCACATGCTATCCCAGGCAGTGTGCAGAGGACACACAACATCCCCACCCTTCATGCTTTTGGGATCCTCAGTTTCTGTTCTGTGACCAGATGACTGTTATAGAATCAAAGAATATTAGAACTGAGAAGGGTATTGAGGTTTTCTTACCTGTGAAGAAACATACATCCCAAGTATTCAGATAAGTCTTAGGGTGGATAGCAGTGGAGCCAAGGATGAGAATCAGGTCTCACCACCTTATTTTTCACACTTTCTTCTCATTAATGTGAAGAGCAGCAGCCCCAGGTCGATTGTACACAGCTGGTAAAAGATTTCCTTACATGCTCAGGCAGTGAACTCATGGTCTCCATTGAAGGGTGAGAGCATATTTCTCTCTCTTGCTGGACCCTGCAGAGTCTCTGAACTGTGAAGCTCAATTCCCTGACTTTTCTGCTGAGATTAGAGAATGGTTTTCTTTCTTCAGTTCACGCCTCATGTCATTTTTAAAACATCTTTAATTGGCATTGGGAGTGATCCTGATAAGCTTTTCCGTCATCCTAGTCAAGGAATGCACCAGGACTATAGCTGACTTGGGACAAAGGAATTTCATGGGTTACAACTGCTATTTTTAAAAGTAAATAAGTAGAAGCTTAGTGATCTGCAAAGTACTGTAAGGGTTTTGTCACAATATCTTAGTGGAGGTATGAACCCAATATTGTGACAAGACAGACCCCAGCCATCACCATTACATGAAGAAAAGTTCTACAGTAAGAGTGTACCGCCTCAGTATACTAATTAGTCACAATTTGTTTTCTTTGGAATTTACTAAAAGTCTTGATGGCCAATCCTCTAAACATTCCCAAAATTAAGGTGTTTTTCAAAACAATCTTAGTCTTACCATAAGGTAAGTGAAAGAAGGTATAATGGCGATATTTCTAATAAGAAAGTTGAGAAGACTCTTCAGTCCACCTGCAAGAGGATAGATCTGGTTTAAGATGTGACCTCCAATAGAGGACTAGTCATAGAGTCAACAGACTTTTAAAATTGAGTGACAACTTCCAGGCTGTGCAGACCAGCTTACAGAAAACACACAGTGGATCAGGGCTCAGGACTTTATATAGAGTAAAGGTGTGAAATAAAACTCAGGGGAAGAGTTCTAAATGCCCTTACAGTGGTAGGAAGGGATAGAATGCAAAACCACTTGCAGACTCACCAAATCAGGGAATGAGCTTTAAAAACAATTCGAGGCCTGACTCAAGCCCTCCTTCATGAACTTTTAACTCTTTGAACCAGTATATTTCTCCCTCTACTCAGTGCTCTAATTCATATATATCTGCTCCTACTAACTTTCCCTTTAATTGCTCTTTGTAGGTTTGTTCAGAGTCTCCACAACTGCCTTAGTTTCCCAGGGCTGCCATAACTGGTACCACAGGCTGGGAGCTTAAGCAACAGAAATGTAGTATCACCTACTTCCAAAGGACAGAAGTCCAAGATCAAGGTGTGGGCAGGATTGGTTGCTTGTGAGAACTATGAGGATGCGTTCCATGCCTCCTCTTGTTTCTGGTGGCTTCCTGGCAAACCTTGGCATTCCTGAACTTGTACCCACATCACCCTAACCTCTGGCTTTGTGTTAGCATGACTTTCACCCTATGTGCATGTCCATATCCAAAGTCCCCCTTTTCATAAGGATACCTGTCATTTAGGTTGGAAGGACAACTCAGGATCTGCTCTCAGAGAAGTGATGACATGGAAGATCACATTTTGTTTCTCTCCCCAAAGAGCAGCTTGGGAAGGTTCAAAGAGCAGAGACTGGACTTTGCTAGAACAGGCTGTCTCTGTGATTCCAACTGTCTGGTAGGTCTGACCTTGGGCAAAATTTTTGAGAAATCTAAGCTTCAGTTTCCTCCTCAGAGAAATGGGGCTACTACCTTAAAGTATAAAAGGAAAGCAAAAATTAAATCCCCCAACTCCCCAGTCCTCTTTCTTCCAGCTAAAGGCAAGGTCCTGACTGCCCTGTGAGGTAGAAGTAGCAGATCCCAATGCCAGGCATGGGCTCAGGGGCCAGCAATGAAGCAGATGGGAAGAGGGTCCAGGCCCACCTCCCCTCTTCGCCATCCAGGTAGTGTTGGGAGCTCAGGTGCGTTTGCCATGGCACTGACAGTAGAGCAGAGAAAGCAAGGTGGCAGACCAGTGAGTGTCTCCTCAGCTCTGGGGCAGAACGTGGCACCTCACTGGCGCCTGCTTCCGCAGATGAGAAAATGGAGGAGACTGGGGAGACGATTGCCACCTTGCACTGTGCTGGCAGCACTCCTTTTAATGAGGGCTCCTCAGAAGTCATGTTCTCAGAAGGGAGGATGCAAGAAGAACTGTGTTTCCTCCCAGCTGCCAAGCGTACCTACAGGGCACCAGAAGGAGTTTCGTTCTCAGCACTGGGCCCTGCAGCCAACCTCGCATACTGCTTTTTGGTGTTTGCCAACGGGGAGGCTCGGTCTGCAGCTGCAGCAGCAGGTGCTGGCTGCCAGGTTCCCCGTGGCAACCCAGGTGTACGCCAGGTTAGCAGCTCTGCCTTGGAGAAACGGCCTCATCTCAGATGCATGTGGCCCGGAGCATGGAGGGGAACTGTGCCCCTCCCCCCAACCACCACCACAGTGGGAAGACTGTGCCAGTTTTTCTGGGCATAATCTAACCTCGGTGGGTGGTTCAGTACCGCTGTGGCTTTTAGAGGGCATGGGAGATTGTAACATGCTTGTTGTTTCTTGTCAGAGGGGTCTTTTTGTTCTTTTAAAATCATCATTCAGCCCAATTCATTCTCATTCACACGTTTGCTAATGCCCTTGATTACTATGCTTATGACTCCAGGAGAGCAGTGAACAATAGTTCAAGTTTGTATTTGTATGTTTTGAAGAAATGTTCACATCTACGATCTTACTGGGGGCTGTCTATGAAATCCTAAGTGAGATACATTAGGAATTGCTCACCTGGCCTGTTTGATGTATAAACGAAAGCCCAAGAGCGGCTTGCTTGGTTGTACACTGGGTGTGCTGTGGACCCAGCACCCCGTTCAGGCCTCCTGAGTGTCAGAGCCTCATCTTTTCCATCTGCCACTCTGCTCATGCCTCCTGCGAGCCCCTGTGTTTTTGTTTCCAGTTGCCAGTGAACTGTTTAATCACATGTCTTTTCTTCCGATCGGCTATGGTCTTTCCTTTGGTACACAGATCAATGCCTGTTAACCACAGTCGCCCGCCTCGAAGGCTCTGTTACTGAGCACAGCGGGAGGAAAAGTAAAGGAAAAATCCTCAGCTATAAAAGCATCTCGTCCCCTTCACCACGCCTGTCTTCCGCAGGGGCGCCCCTGCACTGCAGGCCCCTGGCTCCGTCTTCCTCTAGTCTACCCCAAAATGCTTGTTTGGCCAGAAACAGTTGTACCTCCTGGAGACTGGGGCTAAGTGGGGCGCCAAGGGAGGCTTAACTGGGACCTGAAAGCACTTTGGTTAAAGATCATGTGAGGCTCTTACCAATGTGAGGCACGTTGATTAAGTTCACACCCTAGTGGACTGCTAACTTCCATATAGGAAGAAGCCTGAGCCTGAGAAATCCATAAAAGCTGATAATGCCCGCATTGCATACACACACGCATACACACATGCTTCCTATAACTTCTTTCTGTAACTTTTTAGGAACTTGACAGTGACATGTGGCATGACATTTTTTGGCTTAGGCAGATGTTATAATGTGTTTGCATTCCTTAAACAAATAACTAAATGAGCACGAAGGCAGCCCAGAAGTTTATGGAAACATGGTGCTGAGAAAGCATGTGTCGTTGATGGTTCTCACGGGTGTTACCAAGAAAACAGTTTCTAGGACTCCTGCCCCCTCACTTAATTGACAATTAACTGAAAATAGTAACAACAAAAGCAACAAAGGAGCGTTTACCCTGTGCCAGACATCATGCTAAATATGGTGCATGCGTTACTGATTTATTCTCCACAACAACAACCCTATGGAGTTGAGTACTACTGATAGTGACAGATGAGAAAATTCAGGCTTAAGGTGGTTTAGTAATTTCTCAAGGTCATAGGCAACATGACTGGTGTGGACTTAGGCTAGAGTCTGAAGGAGGGCAAAACTCTACTTTTTTTAGCTTTATAGCAAGTCGTTTTGTTATTTTAATCCCTTCATTCGGGTATAATCTACACATAAAAAGTAGTACTTAGTTAATGTACAGAACTCTGTGTTTGGGAATAAGTATGCACCAGTGAAACCCCCGATACCATCAAGGCCACAGACGCATCCATCACCTCCCAAAGTTTCCTCCCACCCCCTCTATTATTATCTCTTGTTGTTGTAAGAATGCTTAACATAAGCTGTACCCTTTTAGAAAATTTTAAATGTGCAATACAGTATTGTCAGCAAACCTCCAATTTTAAAAGGCAAATGTTACTTTTATAACTGGGTGCTGACAGAATTGCATATGATATTCCATAAGAAAACATAATTCATGTGGCCAAGTCAAATCAAACAATCTCCTGACATGGAGGCTATGTGGATACTACAGAAATACGCAGTACTGTTCTAGGATGGGAGATTCCACGGTGTTTTAGGAGTAAGATGCACACACATGAAAACATCCATCACAAATGATGATTCTGATGTGATCGAAGCAGGACTATGTCGTCAGAGTTACAGACTTTTCGGGTAGAAGAGACTTCCACTCCGGGTCGGTAGGGACAACATGTCATGACACTAGCCCACACCAGGCTGTCAGGCGCCTAATAAAGATTTATTTGTTCAATGACTAAGCAGATAAACCCACAGGGCCATCTCATTCATGGTCTAGTGCAGGAATTCTCCAGGCAGCAGCCCAGGACTTCAGAGAGTGTGGGGCAGCACATACTATTTTATAGCAGGGATTGCATTCGAAGTTCTCACCCGTGAGAGCCAGACAAGGAAATGATGCCTTAGTGGAAATCACGATGTTGCTTCCTTTATCCAGAGTCTTACTAAAAAAATAAAATTAAATTAAAAAGCTGAAGGAAACATCATGCTCAGTGTCACACTTGATTTACATACAATGTCTTTCTGTCTCTCACACTGAGCTGACAAACAGCCAGCTTACAGAGCCCTCTTTGTGCAGCGTGTTCCAGGGCTGCTCACATTAGGTCTCAGTGGTCTCCTAAAACTCTGCTTCCCAGGCCCAGGTGCCTAGAGGGTGCATCAGCCCTGTGTGCTGCCTCAGGAGGCAGACTACCACCTCTATCTGCCTGTGTGATCTCGGGGAATCAGCCCTTTTCTGGAGACCACAGGTGGAGAATGGATCAATTAAATAAAATAATATATGGGAAATACCTGACATAATAATGCTTTGTACCTGATAGCTATTGTTGCTTCGGTTACTGGTAATGTTAGAAACACTTGTAAGGTACTTTTTAAAAATAAAGATCCCTGTAAAATAAATATTCTAGCATAAAATTTAAAAAATTAAGATCCCAGCATAATTTAATAGATTGAGAAATGGTAGGCGAGTGACTTCTTTTTAATTCTCTAGCCTTCATCCAGGGGGTTGATCGCAGGGTTAAGGACAGGCATGAATCGTGACGTATTAAAATGCACTCAGGGTTTGCTTTCATTAAGTACGGTAAGACACACAGATGTGAAAATGATTGTCGTGAAGGAAGAAGGTTATGCTCGCAGATCCCTAGAAACAGGAGATACACCACTCTGCCAGTTGTTGCATGCAGGGCCCCACGAGGAAGCACAGGACCAAATCCCCTCATTGTGGTTTTCATGGAAATGGACAGGTGAGATAGGGTAGGCTGGTTTGAATCATTTGAGCAGACTCCAGAGTGGCCCTAGTTGCCTGGTACCTGGCCCCGGAGGTGATACTAAGGAATTGGAACAGTGGCTTGGCCTGCAGAAGTTCCATAAAGGAAGCAGTTGGTGCATATGGCCCCTGGATTGATTGGTTTGCACATGAAAGGCATGCTCTCAGGGGTGTTGCATGCTAGCTCTAGAAATTAGCTAGCCTTGGGAGAGACAGCCTCTCCATGATCAGTAAGTCCTCAAATGTCAAAACATCACAAACTATGAAAAATGAAAAACACGATTAATACCCATGGCACTGCAATCCTGGATGGCAGGAGTAGTGTCAATGACAAAAGACATACTGATAGCTTCTAGCTGGCTCATGACCAACTCAGACATCTTCTAGGTGAAGGAATCCCATGGGTGTCTTCATAATAGAGTAGGAAGCTGGGTTTCGTGCTGGCCCCAGTGCCCCAACTCTGCTAGCATGCCCAGTGGTAAAGATGATTTGGGAAGACCCAAGAACTCACCCCTTTGGTCTTCAGCCCTACATACCTGCTGTACTTCAGACAACTTATTTCATGAGAGGTGCTATGAAAATCTGCCCAGTGGGAATTTTGAGGAACCTGTTTCTAGAACTGAATCCACTTAGACACAGACTAGTTAGGATAGTATCTGATTGTTTTTGAGTAGCAGCCACTTAATGACCTGGCCCTTGTGTTGTCACTAGGCATCCCTAACCGTGCCGTGAAGTCTGAAGCTATAATGGTTGCATAAAACAGACAAAATTCACCCACCAGGTTTCTCCCTCCTGCTCTGTTTTTAAATTTGCTTTCAGGGAAAGTCATGTGGTGTCCAAGACACTTGGGAATACACAGATGTGTTTAAACAACTTGGTTTCTTCTCAGGTTCTGCCTTAATTCAATCACCCATTCATTCTTTCATTCAACAAGCAAATGATGTTTGGCAGAATGCTTTTTTTTTCTGAATTCCCAGGCAGCACAGCAAAATGAATCATTGAGCTTTGGGACTCAAATTCTCCAGGGTGGGAGGGGCAGGGAAAACCAGCATCTGCTGTACAATCAGCAGCCAGAATGTGGGCTGAGGGAGTTGGAGAAGGCAGTCTTCAGCCATCCATTAAGTAACAACTGGACTTCCTGCAGTCCACGGCAAGGAAATGGAGATTTTAAGGGCTCAAAGGAATCAGTTTCATTCCCGTGTCACCCAGTTAGCTCCGGTCTGCTTCACTGGCCACAGAATCTTCCCCTGGCTCTGACCTGCTGCCCTAGACTGAGAGAGCAAAGGAGGAGGATGCACTGGTAAGTCAGGGTGCATCCACCCCATCTTGAGAAAAATGACTCGAGGTGTGTCATCCTGCTATTGGATCAGGGTAGCACATTTCAGTGTAAGTCCGTGCAATCAGAGACATGGCTTATGCAGATAGGAATACATTAATAAATATGTTCTTGTTTAACTGACAAACTTGGTTCGGCTTCCTGTTACCCTCTGGTCTAGTGGTTACTGATTGAATTTTCTCCTGGCACATACTCAGGAAACCAAAACATAAAAGGAACCCAGTGTCTAGTACTTGAGAGAGCCAAAAAGCCAAGAAACCAGGACTGTATGGCATTATTTAGTGGTTAAGTCTTTGAAGCCAGCTTGCATGCATTCACATTCTGACTCTACCACCTGCTAGCTGGGGTAACAGAGGGTAAATTGCTTATCCTCACTGCACCTCCATTTCCTCCTCTATAAAATGAGAATAAATATCATACCCCTTCCTTGCTGTAAATATGAAATGAGTTAATACATGTAAAGGGCTTGAAGAATGTCCTACCACAACATATATACTATTTAACTATTTGTTATTACTATAACTAGCATGGTTGTGAGGTAAAGAGTTTCAGGAACTGGAATGCATGCGTCAACCAGGGCAGAGCCTTCCCTGGCCTCACCAACTTGTCATCAGGCGCTCCCTGATCAGTGTCAAGCATTCTGGGGTGTTGGGGAGGAAGCTTCTGGAAGCTGTATCACCTCCCCACAGGTTTTTCCAGGGTTTGGGGCACAAAGAGTAGAAAGGAATGGCTCTGAACCTGGCCAGACCTGAATAGGAGATGGGTGAGTCCCAACACTAAGATGGAGCAGGTATTAAGGTGCTAGAATGAGTCCTAATTCTCAAGAGTCATTTCTACTCTCTTGGAGGTCTGAGCGAGATGGGATGTTCAAGTGGGCATATCAGGTCATGTCCCATTTATGCCCCAATTCAGACACCTGCCCCCTCATCTCAGCATTCTCTGTCAGCCAGTGCCTGGGGCTTGATCATCCCTTCACCACCATCATTGTGGAACTTTTACCTAAGAAGCTACCCTTAGTCAATACATATACAGGGCTTAGAAGCACTCTTACCTTTCCCAGGCCCTTAAAATATGACAGACATACACTTCAGGTTTTTGGGGCGAGCAATAGAGGCCCTGATCACACCCGTCCCCATGCCCTGGACCTGTTGTAATTGTCAGAGACTCAGAAAGCTTCTGAAAATACATAAACAGCCATGCTGGTATGAAGTAACAGAGCACTGTTGGTCCACACGTTGTACCTGTTAGTCTGCCTTTCTCAGTGTTTTACACGTACAATGGAAGGTAATTAGAGAGGGAGTCGGTGACAAGAGTTTGCTATTAAAACAATCTTGAGATGAACAGAGAAAAGCAGATCAGTGTGTATACATTCTTATGCCCATAACAGAGAGAAAGAAAAAGAGATTTGACATTTTGGTCATGGGGATATTTTGTTCTTGAGTTAGATGTTTTTATAAGACATTTTATTCATGCAGTCCTCATTATTACCTTATAAGTGGAATTCTTACCATTATATACTTAAGGAAACTGAAGCCCAAGGTCCAACCCACAGTCTCCACTCACTAGAGGTTACTTCCTAAAACAGACAGCCCCTCTCAGCATCACTGAGCGATATCAAACAACAAAAGAAAATACAGACGTGATAAAGCTGACCAGCCACTTATTTTGCTTTGCAGAGGCAAATAATTAGTTTGAGCTCTTGCTGAGTTTCATAGGAACTGGGCTGCTGGGCTAGGGAAGGCTTTCCCTTATATACACTGTTATAGGAAAGCCCATAATTGGATCTAATTTCTGCAGCTGCCATGAGAAAGCGGGCTGGCAGCACAGCATCTGGGAGACAACAGAGGCCCGCAGAGCAGGCTGGAATATGCCCGGGGTGCACAGGGCAGAGCCCCAGCCTGGAGGTGACACCAAGGCCAGGATCCAGCAAGCGGGGGTAGAGGCAGGAGAGTGTGGCCCCTGTAGCCCCCACCTGGGAAGGGCGAGCATCGCACACAGTTCCTGCAGCCGCGGAACCTCCTGTATCTTTGTTCTCTCTCTGCCACGGCTTGTAAGTATTAGCCTGATGTTGTTTACTTCTTTTCCCCATCTCTCCAAGGAATATGATTCACACGTTTTCAGATTTATTTGAACAAAATGCAATAAATATGCTGCTTCAATTTTAACTGCTGGCCCGTAGCCAGGGTTTTTAATGAATCTGGCCAGTGCTACTGAAGTGTTCCAGGATCTCCAGGGCTCTGGGCACTGTGAGATTATACACACTGGTGTGCGCGCACACACGCACACATACAAGCACCTCCCCACCTCCTATTCCCTGGAGGGCCAGTGACTCACAGTCAACTGCAGGTTTTTCACAGCCGACTCTGGTTAAAATTAGCAGGAGCCCTTATTGTTCAAGGAGAAGAAGGATTCCTCCATCTCCTTTCACAGCTGCATGGAAATGTCATCTTTTCATTTTCCCTCCTCTGTTGGAATTGCTATACCCACCTCCGTGAGCTGCCTTCATCAGCCTTTTTCTCTTCCTTTGTTTTTCGCAAATGGTCACTAGACCAGGCCCAGGCTATGAGCACTTCCATATTTAAACAGCTGGACATGGGGGTTTAATGTGGGCATGAAAACACTCTGAATGGATTTTCAACTCAACCAGTCTGCACCCCATGCGTTTGAGAGGTGGGAGAAAAACAGGAAGTGGGACAAACGCAAAGGTAGTCCTATGCAGGGCACCCTTTCTCAGAAAGAGGAGGAGGAGAATGAGACATGCCCACCTCCCAGACCCCACCCTCCAGTGAAGGGAGGGTGAAGCTGGGGAATCTACGACGTGGGTCCCTCTTCTGGACCCCAGCCTCCTCTTTCTGCAGGAAGATGGCCACCAGGACCCCCTCCAGCTTCAAGAACCTGAAACTCCAAAATGAGGTGCCCATAATGAGCACCTAGGGCCATTATGGGTTGGCATCTGAGAACTTCCTCAGAAGGACGGGACCATCGCAGGAAGGGGTGAATCCACCGGCAACAAAGAGGTGGCCCCAGAGAGCCCATCTATCCAGATGGTGGCCAAATGCTGCCTTGTTGCCAAGAGACGCTACCACCTATTTCTCTTCTTGCAAAGAACAAATCACAGTCTGATCTTTTCTGTTATTACCAGTGACTTTCAGTGATGTCAGGTGCCCCTGTTTGCATTCTCCTCTGGGAGAAGTTACAGACTGTTTGGCAGGGATCTCCCCACCCTCTCCTTCCCCATCTCATTTCATCACATCTTCTGACAGGACCTTCACAATCATTAGACAAAATAAGCAAAGAAACTTGGAAGTCGGGCACCTGAGCAGACAAATAACAGGAAACCCTTGGCTGCTCTTAATGACTGAGAAAGAGAACCAGAGCCCAGAGGCCCAGGCTGGGATGGCTTTCACCAGAAACACCCGGAGTGACCCCTGCGAGCGTTCATTTCCTTGTCCATGGGACAGTGAAATCTGTGAAGCCATCTTTCCAGCCCCAATGTTCTGTTGTTCTGATATCGGGGCTGCACACTTGGAGTGGTTTGCCCTTAACATCTTTTACTCTCATGGTACTTAAGAATTAAACACGCTTTTACAGTTGAACACCCCCTTCTCTGTGTTTCATTTTCTTGAAATGGAATAATAAAGAGCTCTGATTTCTGCCATGATTGCTCAAATCATAAAAATCTCATCCTCTTACTTACAATATTCATAGCATTGTGGAATGTTTTTTATGGAGTCTGGAATAAAAAACCATTTCCTCCCCAAGTTTCCACTCCAAATAGTAGTGCTAGTGGGTGTGTGTCTGAGTGTGTCTCTCCAGTGCCCTTACAGGCAGTGGTACAGATCCGTCAGACACTTGTGAGTTGATCATGTGATCTCTTGCTAGCCCCTTACCAGGTGGACACTGCTGAAAACATCTGAGAATTAAAGGACACAAAAATCTGCTCTCAACACTATAACTATCTTACTGGGAAGTCAAGATATGTTTTCAACATTTGAGAAACATGTAATAATAATAGTGTTAATAATATACAGTAACATGAGAAATGTAACAATAATAATGTGCATAACAATGGGAATTGATAATAGCACGTCTATTAGGAGTCAGGCATTGTGCTGGATATTTGATAGATCTTTACCTCACTGAAGCCTCAGCAAATTCCATAACGTCTCTCTATTTCTATTTGAGCAACAAGGAAGATAAAGCTTAAATTAATTCATCTGTCCAAAGCTGAGGAGTGATTGAATATGCATCTGATTGATTCTATGAGTTTGAAATGTCATAGAACCAAGTGTTAAACTGAGCGTACGCAAGGCCTGCAGAGCAGTGGCGTAGGCAGGGAGCGCTCTCTGCAAGGTCGGGGATGTGGCCGTTCTGAGTACGGATGCCTGACTTTACTGAAAGAAACATGTAGGGACTTTTGAACTTGGGCGATGGAGACCAGGCACCAGTTCAGAGGTGAGAAGGAGCATATGGGCTCCTGACAGGAGATGTTAAAAGGAACACCAGAAGACCACTGCTTCGCCTCCCCCCACCCCCCGACCCGATCTCCTTTAACGACAGGGAAGCCTTTGATGAGACCACTGAGGAGAGAGAGCTTCCGTTTGCCAAACCTAGACCCTGGTAACTCTTTACATTGGATGGCCTTGCAGCTCATTCCTGGCTTGACAAAGGGCTGCCCTCAGGTAATTTTGATTATTTTTAGAATGGTGCTTATAGAAACAAACACATTCCACCTATTACATAATCAAGGCTGGAAAAACAATATTTTACTGTCACTTTTATGACTTGGGAAATGTAATAATTTCCAATTTTGAGAATTACAGTCAGGGAGTTTTTTTAAAACCTCTTTTTAAAGGGTTGCATTTGCTGTAATGGCACTTCTTGGCCACTCCATTTGCTCCCTGGACCCTGGTTTCGGCTTTCTCTCTTTTCTTAGGGAAGCTTAATTCTCAGGTTCATGTCAGACATGGAAGTGAGCTCTCAGTTCATGGAGATTTTCCAGACTTGTAACCTAATTGCACATTCAGTCAGATTTTTTCCCAACAGGTTTGGCAACTTTTTAATCCCACATCAGGCCATTATCTGCTTGTATCCAGGGCCAACCAGACAAAATTAAAAAAACAAGCCATTTGCTGACAAGAGTTCTTTTCTTAAGCCTTTGTCTAAAGAAAACCTCCCCTACTTTGTGTCCCTTTGGGGAGTCCAGATGATAAGGTATCAATCTGTATTCCTAATAGTCATGGGAATGGGAGACTGGGAGACGAACTCAAAAAGACGTGGGTTCAAAATTCTGCTCACGTTTAGTTGTTGTGATACCCTGAATGTGTTTCTTAACATCCCTGAGCCTCATTTTCTTCACATATAAAGCGTGTTAATGTTATCTGCCTCACGGGGTTGTGGGGAGGTTTGGATTAAAAGTGGCAGAGGTAGTTACGTGATCTTCATCCAAGGACGGTTCCTTGGTCCTAAGTTAACCAAAGGGACTTCACTAAAAAGTGGCATCCCCTGTCAGGCCACTGTAAGGTGTTCCCTTCTGAGTCATTGTTACTGTGAGGTACCCAGACGAGTGCTTCAAAACATCCAGGCGAGCCTGGGCCTGACTGCGTTGCCCAGGCCTTGGCATGTCCAGTGACAACTGCATCTTGTTTGGTTTATTTAACAGAAATGAGATCTCTGCTGTCATCTCAAAAATAGACGTGCTCCCACGTCTCTTGGCTCTTAGAGCTCTTTCATGGCCAGATGATTTCCCTCCTGATTAAGATGCAGAATCAGAAGGAATTGGAGGCCACCAAGAAACTCAGGACAAAAACAAGTGACAGGCCCAAAGTCACAGAGCTAAAGACAAATGAGCCTGGGAGGTCCATCTCCTGAGCCTCTGTGCCCCCACCTCCCCCTTCGTGACCTTAAACGGAGTGAACCCATGAGGCCGCCCCTGTGCGGAGATGCTTCTGCCCAGCATGGTCCTAAATGAATCACTGGACCAGTGGGAAGAATATCCCAGACAACATCCAGGCACCGTGGCCCATTCCCTGTTACACATTCATCCATGGATGTGGGGTGTTTCTGTGTTGACCTCGCCCCAGTGTTCACTCTTTCTGCTCCTTCAGTGGTCAGGGATTCCGTGCGTGTGGCTTATCTTTAGTTAGGGTGAGAATCATCACTGCCCTGTCTCTGTTATTATAGTCAGTCATTCTTGCCCATCCGTGTGGTGCGCCAATGGCTTTTTCACCGAGGTCTGCTCAAGTGCCTCTTCATTATAGATGCTCCATAGATGTGTGTTGAATGAACAAATGTATAAATGCATAAATGCATGACTATACCCAGCACATATCAACTCAGCAGTATCTGTAACTTGCTGGACTGACTTCAGTTTACAAATTAAACAAGCCATGAAATTTTAATTCAGTAGAAGAATTTAGTTTGGGGCCTGTATGCCAACTAATAACTCTCTGGACTACTTTTTGAGTCATTTCGATGCCAGGATTTAAAGCTGCAGTACACCTGCTCCTTTAGGAAGGTGGCCACAGGCCTTTGCCTGGCCATCTCTGCTCTGCTGGTTATAGCTGCCTGTGTGGTTTGTCTGCGTACTGTCCTCCTGTGCTAGTGAAATGTTCCCTCCCACCATTGTTGTTCAGCTATTTCCTCTTCTCTCCCCAAGCTCCCATTTTCTTCCTTGTGTTCAAAGCTCCCTTAATAATCTGAGATTGAGCACCAGCAGGAGATTTTGCATGGAGAGTGAAGTCCTCCAAGAATGATATGAAATACCCAGCCCATGAAGACGGAGAAATAAGTGAAACCCTCAGTGCAGATGTGTACAAACCGGTACTTGATGAGCACACATTAGGTGCAGACCCATCTTCTTGAAAACATAACTTTCTGAAGGCTCTCACCTCCAGCTTCCTTTAAACAGCAAGCTGTCTAGAAACAAAACAAGATTGGATTTACAAAACTATGATTTGAACATGGCATTAGGTGTCTTCATGGCAAGAGCCATAACTTGCTCACCAGCATCCCCATAGTGCCTCAGAGGGAACTTCTAATGCAGAATTTGCCCAATGAAGGTTGGGTAGGATTGTGAACAGTAGGGCTTACTGTTAACCATTCAGGATCAAGGAGCCCATTTCTACCCTTGATGTAAAAGCATCTTATCTTCTCTCGGGTATCTTCTCAGAAACCCACTGGGAGCAGTTTTTATCCTCTCTTACCCAAGCTGTACACATAGAGAACAAAGCATCCTTGGCTGGGTGCGTGTGTGTGTGTGTGCATGTGGAAGCCCTTCGTGACCCCCTATTACCCCTATTACCCTCACATAAAATCCAGTCTGCTAGCATCATTCCCAGCCTGACCCAGGGCCCTGTCTTCTGTAGCCCTTCACCCACCCACCCAGAAACTATTTTGCAACCACACTGAATTCTTGCCTTTCCCCAAACACGCCATTCTATTTTATGTTCCATGCCTTTGCACCTGCTGTTCTGTCTTCCTGGAATTCTATTCCTCTCCCTTCAGCCAGTGCTTCCGCATTGTTATAGACTCAAGTCAAGAGTCACCTCCTCAGTGAAGTTCTTCTAGACCCAGCAGGGACGTCACTCATTCCCCTAAGCAATAGTGCTTCTGCCAGTCTCTATTGTCCTTATCACACAGTGTTAAAAATTAACATTTATACGCTTGCCTCCTGCACTCTGAGAATAGAGATTTATCTTGGTATCCTCACATTTAAGCTGAGGGATAGGTACTATTATTAATTTCACGATTGATGAGAAAACCAAAGCACAGAGTGGTTACGGAAGTTTCCCAGGTTCAGACAACCAGTAGCTTGTTGGAACAGTGATGTGAACACAGGGAATGTGGGCTCAGAGCTCACTTTTCTAACCACTTTGAAATGCCACTCTCCCTTAAAAGTGATCATTTTGGTTATGTTGTTACTTTTACTATGGTCTCTATATTAACATGAATTCTTATTCTTAATCAACCAGATCAACTGTATAGGTTTGTATATAAGTTATACATGTAATAAATTCCATATTAAACTGTTGTTCTAGAATATTCACTAGTTAAAATCTCCCTAGTAAATCTTTAGTGTGACCCCAGGTGCAATTGAAGGGAATGTGGATGGTGTTTGCAGCTCAGGGGAGATTGTTATTTTTATTTAAATTTCTTATTTCTATATCTTGTTTCTTCAACTAAATATTTGAGTACCCAAAGACTGAAGTATTTCTTATACCTTAAGGGTCCCCCAAAGGACCTGGAGTTGCTGTGTTCACTGTACGCACTGAAACTTTTGCTGAGTAAAATTAACACACGAACAAAAATGCTTCCTTATTGCCAACTACCAATGGTGTATTGAGAAGGCAGCATCAAGTTGAATAGTCAAGAGCTGACAAACTTTCTTACGGCATTCCCAGCTCTCAGAGAGTTGAAAGTTAGTTGGTATGGCAGAGGTGGAGCGATCGCTTGGCCAGTCACCTCTCTAAATCTCCCGCCCTCGGTCCAGCATCTGGTAGCCTCCATCCTAGTCACCTTGTAAACGCCCACTGTTTCCTGTACTCATTCCTGCGGCTGGCTTGTTCTGAGCGCATTCTCTGTGCCAGCAACTGTGCTAAGCATTTTACAGGTATTATCTCGCTTAATCCCCATATAGCCCTCTGAAGTAGGTGATTTATTAAGCCTTTTTTTTTTAAATAAGGAAACTGAAGCTTTCAGAGGTTAAATAATTTGAACAAGGTCAAATGCCTAGTTAAGTGACAGAGCTGGGATTTAAACAGGGCCTTCTGGCTCTGGAGTCATGGACTTAACACTCCCTCTCTTATAAGTAGCATAGTCTCAATTATTGACTAATACATCTGGATTCCAATTCTCTCTTACACAGAATGTTTCTGTCTCCGTGTCTTTGTTTCACTTTCCTCTTTTTAAAATAAGGACTAAAAATTGCTACAAATTTTTTTTATTATGAATTAACATCTTATCCTCATGACCTTGACAGTTTGAGGCGACTCCTCCTGAAATGCGTGTTCCATTTTTTTAATAGCATTCTGCCTCCAGTCTTTGGAACTCCCATTTCTTGGCCTTCCATATGAAATTCAGAGTGCAGAAGTCCTTATTCTTTATTCCTGTCTCAAGATTAGGCCATTAGGAAGCTAGATTGACTTCCTATGAATCTTTGAATCAGATGCGGTAATCTCTTTGTCAGTTCCAAAACTTCCCAAAGACCAAGTTTCCTTCTCTGACCTCAAGCTCCACCAGGGGCTCTTTATCCCTATTGTCCACTTTTCCCAATTTCCTGTCACTCTTCTCTGGGTGACCAATAGGCATCTTCAGAGGTCCTATTAATATACTCTTCCCTTTTATCTTAAATTATATTTTCAGTCTTGCTGCATGTAATGGCACATTGTCTGTTAGCTGTATTTGTGTACCATGTGATGTTTGGAACCAGCATAGGCATTATCCAAACCAAACTTATCTGGGGCCACTTTGGGGTTCAGCAACAGTGAAATTTCCTTAGAGGGTGGTTGATTTATAAAGAAAAAAAGTGCACTGCATCCCATTTCTTGAACAGAGGCTTGCATAACCAGCCAAGTAGAAAGAAGTGTTGAGATGCATTTAACCTCATTAGTTTCAGTAGGACTGGCTCTCCCCAATCCATCAGAGTTGAGCTACATTAGTGAAACCCAACTATTTCCAAATCTCATTTACATAATGGATGAGATGTGAAATGAGCCCAATGCAAGGGGAGCCGCCCGGAGGCACTAAAGTTTATCACAATATGTAAGAGTTCTTTTCGATCATTGCATTAAATTTCCACTAACAAGATAACAAATTAATTGTCTGTGTTACTGTACTAGCCCAAAGTCTATTGAGTGGAGAGTATCCGTGAGGAAGGCAGCTGGGTTTTCATGCACCATGGGCAGGGAGGGATGCTCAGAGACATGTGAGGAATGCTACATTGACTTTCTTCTGCCCCTTTAAGAAATACTAGGCACCTCCGTAATCTGATGGTGGACTTTGGCTTTATTAGTGAGGTAAGCGAGGATGAGTAAATCAACTGTATCAGACAAGCCTCAGGACATCTAGAAATTGATCATTCTGCCGAAATAAGCACTCCGTGTTTATTAGCTGGGAGTTCATCACTATCGCTACTCCTCATCCAATTCCTGAGAGATTTCAAAGCCATCATCATGGTATTAGCTCGTCTGACTGAACTACTAGAGATAAAGATTAGGAGATCCATCTAATGACGGGTCTGAGTTTCTGTGATTTTTTTTTCTTCTATTGCGAAGAAGAGAGCTCTTCTAGCACACGTTCTGTGTCCGGATGTGGATGCCCGCACACAATTACAATGTACGTGCATTCCACATTCACACAGTGAAACAAAGTAGTTTGTTTGAAGAAAGGACACCCAATTGAGCTCTTAAAATAATGCAGCTTTCTCATACACAAAGAAATGACCAGTGAACAGGGGGGCGTATGCTAAGTTGACTTCTCTAGTTGACACTATGTGCCTATACAGTGGGTGATATTGCATGGAGAAGAATAATTAGATTCTATAACCATACTTATAATTCTAACATCCATACCTGGCCAGACTTCCACAAATGTGTCCTTGAGAGATGAGTATATATTGGACTGATCTGTCACAAATCAGTAACTATGCATTTATCTATTTCTACATTTATTTATAGGCACACATGCACTTAAACTCCTGATATCAAGCTCTTTTCTCAATGTGGCTTCTAAATAAGCAGTAATCAAAATGCAAATCAGGTGACCCAGTTAGCATCCAGATCTGTATTACCATGCAGATGTTCTCTCTGACTCTGTGCTCTAAAGGTAAAAATGGAAGACACTACAAAAGATGCTTATATTAAACAGCATTGACTACTAAGCCCCTTGTGTTGGAGAGAATCTAGGGAAGACTCTTCCAGAGTTAATGGACTTGGAGCTTAGATCAGATCTCTGATTTTGGGCTTGGTCTGTTTTTAAGCCACTTTATGAGTGTAGAATAATAACTATGCACCAGGAGAGCAAGAAGACTACTTCTGTGAAGTCTCAGGATGTAACTCTTATAGCACAAAGCTAACAAGCTGGCCTGAGACAGTCCCAGAATAAGGCCACGGTCAGAGCCATGGTTCTACCATCACCCCGTGTGACACTAGGCAAAGCAAGTTAAATCCCTTTCCGGGGCTCCTTTGACCAGGAAGAAATGGACTAGCCCTGAACTGCCTTGATACTACTTTACTGAAGCTCTTTTGTATTCATCTACTGAAGAAGCCTGTAACCTAGGTGCATTTCAGGAGCAAATTCTTAAATTACTTATGAGCCAAGGACGTAACAAGAGCACACGGTGCATTGTACTATTAAATTGGTTTTAATTACATGTATGCATTGTTTCTTCCCTAGTTAATACCTTTGGAAAATCCCTTTGTTCTATTTTTCAGAGAACAGGTACCACTCTATTGTCTCTACTCTTTTTTTTAAGCGCAAGAGAATTTACATCAGCATTCTTTTTGGTTCTGTCTGCCCTTTGTCCTTCTGTGATGTGTGAGCACATGAATTTGTGTGTAGGAATTCACTTGGGCAGGTAAGGGTTCTGACATGAGCTTTCAAGTACCTATGAACCTTAAACTGTGTGTAAAACATGGTCTGTGTGTATATATGTGTGTACCTTTTTTTTTTTCCCCTAAGAAGAGGTTCTGCTGTCTGAGATGTAGAAAGATTAAAAACCTCTTACTCAGTATGTCTCCTCTTTGTGATTTTGATATCTGATGTATTTCCATTCTGAATGTTATCATTGGGCACATCTAAAAAACACCTTTCATCTGGCATGAGCTTTTCAGTTCAGGATCAGGAGAAACTTATTTCTGCATCATTAGAACTTACTGGTTCTTAATATAAATCTCTGTGAAGTTCCAATGGACAGAAATATCATTGTATCTTCTCAGCCCATTTCTGCACTCCTGAGTTAAGAGGCAAGACCTAATCAAATTGTGTAGTGGCTTTTCTGAATGTAGAAAGCTTAAAAGCAGAATGGTAGAGCTAGAATAGATTCTGACCAGGAGAAAACCAAAGTTCACTGAGATTCCAACTTGTATAAGTTCATTCAGTATGTGTGGGGCAGAGCTTGCAATAACTCAGCGTCTCAGAACTCCAGTCTTTTACCTTTCATGTTAACAAATTATTTATCTTTATGCAATTTATTGACTATAAATGTTCACTGAATAGTTTGTGTCGGCCTTATGCTAGGAAGATATAAAAAACGAAGGTAAAGTCTCTGTTTCCTAAGGAATTTAAATCTCATAGGAGACACACATGACTTCAACATATTAAGTAAGTTTAAAATGAGTTAGTACTAAGACAATATAGTGCTGAGAAATAATAATAGTTAACACAGTTGAGTTCTTACTATATCTAGGCATCATAATAAGCAGTTTGGTATTAATCTTGTATTGCTACATAAAAAATTTCCACAAGCATAGTGGCTTAAACAACACAAATGTATTATTTTACAATATTGGAGGTCAGAAGTTCAAAATGGCTCTCAGGGAGCTGAAATCAAAGTATCAACAGGGCTGCATTCCTTTCTGGAAACTACAGGAAAGAATTCATTTTCCTGCCTTTTTCATCTTCTAGAGGCCATCTGCATTCCTTAACTCCTATCTCCTGCTCCATCTTCAAAGCCAGCAACAAAGCATCTTTCTTACCCTGCCTCCATCACCACATCTCTCTCTGACTCCTCTTCTGCCTCCTTGCACTTTAACAGACCTTTCTGATTACATTTTGACCATCTGGTAATTAAGGATACTCTCCCTATGTTAAGGTCAGCTGATTGGCAACATTCATTCTATTTGCAACCATAATTCTCCCATGTCATGTTACGTAACATAGTCATAGGTTGTAGGAATTAGGATATAGACATCTTGGGCGGGGGGACATTATATTCTGTCTACCCTAATATATAAACTCCCTAATCCTCACAACAACCTCATTTAACAGAAGAGTAAAATGAGGCGTAGAAAGTTGACATAACTTGCCCCAAATCGCACAGCTAATAAATCATGTAGTCTTACTCCAGAGAATATATTCTTCGCTTCTACTTTACATGGTACTGAAGAAGGAGTTTTAGAATAGAGGACCATGTGTGGACTGAAGTAGTTAGGGCAGCTTCCCCGGAACTTTTGGGCCTACAACAATAGTTGTGTTCCATTTATCCATTCATCCATTCAACACTTTTGAATATCTTGTATCTATCAAGCCAAGTATTGGGAAATCAGAAGACAACAAGACATGATTCCTGACCTCTATAATCTTGCAGTTGCCTACAAAAACTGGCAGAGATACACAGAGGTAATTATATAACAAGAAATAAGTGCTGTTGCAGAAGTCTGTCCAAGATGATAAGACATGTGGGCGGGAATTGACATTATGTCAACTCTGCTTGACAACTAGATATGGTTTTAACTTTTCCCAACTGCCTTTTCAAGCATGTCTCCCAGCATTTGGTTTTTAGGACTCATAACGAGTACTGTTATCTCATTTGTACAAAGAAGACCCTAGCCCTAGCAGGTCTTCCCTCCACTTCTAGCTATTGAACTGTACCCATTGCGCAAGACTGGGACTTTTGTACCTGTTTCTATCTTCCTGAGTGTGTGGTTGGTCCCATTCAGAGTGGGTTCATGTTCCCCATGCCTCATGGTGCCTGGTAATTACAGGCTCTTAATGAATGTTGAATTAATAAGTAGAAGATCACAAGACCAACAACCTCAGATCCCACTGAGATCTCGTTTTCTTCCAAATTTGTGGAGGACTCATTTGGGCTCCTGCCTTGCTTAGTTTGTCAGCTTTATGTTTCTTCTTATCCTTCTTTCTGCTTCTAAACCTCCTCTGCAAAGACAGAGCTCACATCTTCCAAGATTTGCTAATCAGCACTCAAAGACTTATTGATTTTAAGCGACTGATCTTAGACTCACTGAATAGTATTTTACTTATGAATGACCTTGCCTGAATTTCATCCCTCAGGGTCCTGGAATGAAGTAAAATTCACTGGACACAAAATACATGTTGATAGGGCCACCAGCTATGATCCAGCAAGTTGTTCACTGTCCACAAGGTCCTGGCTCCAAGGGATGGTGGGCCCGAAATCCAATCTGTGCTCCTCTCTCCAAACCATGAGTAACAGGAATGCATTTGCACACAGGAAGTCATGCCATTTTCTCATTTTTGCAATGGTGCCCTCTCTTTGCTAAGATCTGTGTCCTTGGTTTCTACCCACCTAGATGCCATTTTCTAATTCACCCAAAGACACTTATATAAGTAGCAAAGGCCCTGCCTTTTGACAATTAAAAAAAGCACTTTATGATCTTTCATTGCACTTCAAGTAAGCGATAGCTGCATTATGCTACACAGAGATTATTAGAATGTAATTCTTAGAAAACAGGGATCTCAACTGTTTTGATCCATGCCATGTTCCTGGTATGGTAGATGTTCAAAAAATACTTGTTGAATTAAGGAATCAGATGATGCAACGAAAATAACACTTTTATTGACTTTGGCACAGGAAAATATTATTTCTCAAATCCTAAGAGTATCTGTTGGCTTGATGCTGCCATGAGTGATACTCATTTGCAAACAAGAAAAAAGAGCAATGGAAAAATCTGAAAAGACAACCACTATATGAGAAAGGGAATTATTATCAAGTTTTCAGGAGCAGTTTTCTCTTGTGAAAATAAGTTACGTACTGCTTTACCCAAAAGTCAATGTGTTAAAGGAAAGAACTTCAAGTCAAGTGGTGTAGATTTCAGCACCATTTCTGCACATATGATATATGAGCTTGGGCAAACCACCTGGTCCTCTGTGCCTCAGTTTCCTCATTTGTGAATTCAGACTTTCACAATCTGCCTCTTGTTATCCACAGGGATGCTGCAAGGGGCAAATAGTATAATCCATGTCCAAGTTCTTTGCAAGATTAAAGGCCACTGACTGCTCAATAATGCGTGCCTCCCCATCCATGCTGAGCCCTGCACTCTGCCCTATGAAGGGGCAGGGAGGTGACTGCAGGGACCAGTCATCCCCAGCGGTGTCAGCGCTCCCACGATGCCTGCCTAGCCTTCATCACCAGGAAATATCTGCATTTGAATATCTTATAATAAAAAAATTAAGTAAGGTATTCAGCAAGCCTATATTAATCACATACTATTTTTCAGATGTACTGCTTTCTGCAGTGGATATTACAAAACCAATTACATATGATACCTGGGTAATGATCCCCATCAGCCCCTTTATTTTAAAGAAACTAGGAGATGAGGACCCAACTAGTTCTTACCACTCCTTGGGAGCTGTGTAATTTTGTAGGAGTTATGTGAACTCTCTGAACCTCCACTTTCTTATCTACAAAAGGGGGGTAAATAGTAGCCATTGCACAAAGGTTTTTTTTTTTATTTGTTTGTTTGTCTTCCCCATAGAGAAAATGAGAAAAAGTAGATAACTAGCTTTGTAATTACTGTAAGGTAGGCCTGGTTTTTATTATCCAAGGTCACAGAGCTTATTAAAGGGATCCTGGGAAAGCTAGCCCCCACGGAGCCTGCTTTTCCTCTGTGACCCCTGTGACCTTGAGCAACCTGGAGAAGAGGTAATTGAACAGCAAAACTACTTCGGAAGAAACAGAATCAAAATATCGAAGCTATTGACTCACCCTGAAGGCAGTAAACAGTGCTTTGGTTTCTGACCTTTTCGCACCCTGGGGCAGTCAATAACCTGGCCCGCTGGAGGCAGCGCCTGCCACTGATTCTGATTTGGGAGTGCTTTAACCTTGAACTGAGCTCCAAGTAACCAAGGCAACAGGAAGTCAGCTTCAGTGTTGGAGGGGTAGGAATCCATAAATCAAATCCCTAATGCAAACACGGTGTGCAGGTAGAGGTTTGAGGGGATAAGTGGTCTATGAGAAATTACCTTTGAAAATGAGTGACTGTCCCCCGGTAGACTACAGCGCAGTTTCAAAGACTTTGAAAAACTGTATCAATAGAGGTCAACAGGTTATAGCAGAATGTTTTCATATAGGTTTAACTTTTTTTTATTTCCTCTTGGCTCTGTCTTTAATTATGAACAGATGTTGGATCCACACAATTATTAGCATTGTTATTTCCTCTTTTAAAAACGTGCCGGCCTCCAAATAAGCAAGGCACAGTACAATTTGTCCTGTGTTGGGGTTTAGGGATGCTCTGAACACATCTACCAAGTGTGCTCTCCATAACGTCTGTGTCTGAATTTGACATAGTGATGCCTTCCCAGATGAAAGGCTTTTCGTCTTGAGAACTCAGTTCTGAACTGCTTCACATTTGCCTGGTCATTTGGGGACCTCTCCATGGAGTGGCAGCTGTTGCCCGGGATGAAGGGGAACAAAGACTTCTGGGGGCCAGCCTGCCCGGTGCTCTCTCCCAGGAAGTCACCCGTTCCAGTCTCCTGAGACCTCTGCTCTCAGACAGATTTTGTGGATTACAAATGCTGCTAGGTTAGCCTTTGTTTATAACTTATCTAGTATTCTCGCCCTTGTATAGTATATTTCTTGGAATGTTTCCATAATCCTTTCAAAACCCAATCATGTCTGGGAAAACATCAGGGCTTTTTTTTTTCTCAATTTGTTTTCAAATTCATTGGAGGGCAGCTAGCACACAGTACTCTAATAGAAAACCCTAAATTATCTAGGGTTTTCAAGACAGCTAAATAGTGACAATGTGAATTATAGAGTGTTTTAAGTGTCATTTTATTACTTTTAACGTATTCTGTAACGTAAACACTTGAGTAGCAAAGTATGCCCAATAGAGGTATGATCGGATCAACTTTAATGAAATGATGTGGACTGAGACTAATTTGGATTGTGAACATTTGCATGAAAATGGGTACAACTAAAATGACTTGAAATCAGTTTGTTCCCAAGTGAGAGTTAAATATCCACCTGCTAATCCTGTTTATGGCTCATTCTCTGAGCATGTCATAATTTGAGCAAAGAATTACCTGCCCGGCCTGTGTCCACAGGTACAAAGTTGACATGTTAGTGAGGTTTTCCAAAGGAGCTGTTACCCAGTAGCCCCCTGACAGCTTAGAGCTGCAGATGTGTGCCGTGGAAACTACGCTTGCATCCATTTGATGGGAGCATGCACAGCCATGATCCTGCACAGTAGCAAAGTGGGGGATTCTCATCTGTCTCAGGTTTGTTGTCTCCACTTCAAGTTTGGTAGCAGCCAACTGTTCAGGCACATCAATCTGCCCCAATACCCATGCTCTGATATAGGCATCTAGATTTTTTCCAAACTGTGTTTATTTCTCAGTGGAACAAGAGTTGAATACATGTTTGTGGTTCTAAATATATTAACAATAAAACAGGCTAAGGAGTAAAAATAAAAACTCCCCCTTCCTCACCAATTGTCCCTGTGCTTCCCTTCCTCTGAATAACCACTGTTAACTGTTTAGATGTGTCTCCTAGTGGATGATTTTGTGTGCATTTTACATTATTTATATGTGTGTACTTGCCTCTCCCTGGCACACCTGCATATGTTAAAAGCGGACATTCTACATGCATTCGCTGCACTTTCCAATTCCCGAATCGTTGTGCCTTGCAATTTTTCTATCATAGAATTTTATGTGTGTCTACGTTCACTGTCAAAATGCTGTGAACTATAAAATCCAAAAAAAAAAAATCCTAAATGGTATTGTTATTCTCAGCATCTGAAACAGGAGGTTCAGAGACTGAGCTAGAGAGTCGGAGGAAGGTAGTAGAAAGGAAATGAAATGTCCACATGGATTTCCTTCCTAAGGTGCCTGGGAAGGAGTCTCTTCCAGGTGTGGTACCAGGGCCTCTGCATCCTCCGTGAGAAACATGTCGTTGGCAGACTGGGTCATGGACAGGTGTTAGGAGGTGGACGGAGGGAACGAGATGATCCCTCAGTGGGGCACCTGGCTACTTGGAAACATCCAGCTCTGACACTAAGTGCTGTATCCGTTTAGTCAGTTCTCTCCCTCTCTTAACCTCTCAGAAATCTATTGCCCTCATCTGTAACATTAAGAAAATTGTAACCTCCACACTACGCACTTCACCAGGCTGTCATTAGGCCCTAGTAAGCTGATCTCACTGTGGCGGTAAGATAATGTTACCCTGGGAGGGGACTGTATCACTCAAGTTGGTTGGGATGGAACAAAAAAGATCAATGTCGTCCGTGACACAGCCCCCATGTTCTTGTTGCAGCTGTGGGCATAGAGCCTGCCAAAGAAGAAAATCTGAATAGATGACTATTTGACATAGATTCAGAACCCCCGTGCCTCTGGACTTATACTTGGATGAGTTGGAGAGTCTTTTTTTTTTTTTTTTTTTTTTGGCAGATGGGGAGGTGGAAGGTGCTCAGAAATCCTTTGTCACTCCAGGGAAGCGAACGGATACTTTGCTGGCTGGTTTCAGCTAGGCCTGAGGAAGCAGCAGGTTATAATAGTGACAGTCATACTAACAGGAATGATAATAATGGGAAACACTTACATAGCACAGACGGCGGGCCAGACACTGGTCTAAGCTCTTTTTGTAGATGGACTCCTGGATGTCCCAGCCACCCTTCTGAGAATGTTCCATCCTGTTTGTACAGTTAAGGGAGCTTAAAGCTTGGAGAGGTTAAGTAACTTGCTCATGATCACACAGCTGGGAAGTACGAAAGCCTGGATTTGAGCCCAGGAAGCTAGGTTCCAGAAAAACTCTTATGATTCGTCATATAGTAAATCTCCAGGCCCTTCCAGAGGCACCTCACGAGAGCCTTCCCAGGCTTTTCAGCATCATAAAGACATGACTTATGATGCTTGTTATGACCAGACACTCCGAGGCCCGCAAGTCAGCTCTCAACTTGGCCTGATGACTCTTGTTACACCCCAGTCCACACAATGGATCTTCGGCCTCCAGCAGGCTGGTCTCTCATCTGGATCATGTTCATTTCTCCATCTGTGACATCATATGCGTTTCCTTCATCCTTGCTGCTGTAGCCTTTCCTTAACTTTTTCCCACACGAATCCCTGCCTCCTTTGAACTCCCTCCAAGCACCTAGGAGGAAAGACACACAAGTCTGTCTACATTTGTTGCCCAACTTTTTCTTCTCTTCAGTCTTGTCTCCCCAGCTGGATGAGATGAGTAGCCTCACGAGGGTGAGATCCACTTCTTGTCATGTTGCACACAGTGCACAGTGCACCCTCTGTAGACACGGCCTTTTTAATCCTCAGAAAGCAAAGCGTGCCTGATAGAGAATTATACTGCCTCATTAAGCCTGAGCTCCCACCCCACTTCCAGGCAGCCAACCTGGAATGAACCACCCTGACCTCAGCCACAAAATCAAAACCAGTCATGCTGCTAATTTTTTTTTTCTTTGAACATTCTAAAATGTTATTCTTGTACCAGAAAGAGGTCAGATCATTTGACAATTTCCTCAGACCACTTTCAGCTTTTATGTTGTCTGTCTTCCTGCTCCTTCAAAGTAACTGCAGGCTTTGGGATTCTTGTGTTTTAGGGATGGCAAGTCCCCACTTAAAAGTGGACCAGACGGCAACGCATAGTAAGAACGAGGGCTCGTCGTCCACCATGATGACCAGGAAGAAGCCAGCTGCGGTGGACAGTGTTGCAATCCCACCCACCCCGGTGTTGTCTCTCCTTGCTGCATCTGCAGCGACCTCGGACGCAGGTGAGCACTTTTCAGATGCTTGGGTTCGCCCCAGTGAACATGGGCATGGAGAAGACCTCCTGGGAATATGCTGTTTGTTGAATACAGGTAAGAGGTCTCTGTTTAGCTAACCTCCCATAGGCACTAAGCATGTGAGTTCTTTCAGCACTAGGTTTTTCAAGTAGGAGGAGGTCTAAGAAAGAAGGAGGTCAGCTTGAAACCTGGAGGCAAAGTCTCCTTGAAGAAGCTTTCCAGTCTATTCTAAGGCATGTCCAGTGAGCAGCAACTAAATGATAACAGTATCAATTACTCTTTGTCAAGCTTCAGTAATTACAGACCTCTGCATCCAGGGCCTTATATATGTTATCTCATGTAACGCCTATGAAATGAATACTTGTTTCTTCATTTCAGAAGAGGAAGCTAAGAGTAAAGGAACTTGCCCCAGGAACAGTGGACAGTCAGGATTCCAACCAGGACCTAAACTCCCGACCACTGCATTTTACAACTTCCCTTGCTCCCTGGGACTGGGAGGTAGTATTCAGAGTTCCCCGAAGACCTTGATTCATGCTGCCCTCATGACGCCGTGAATCCCTCAGCAGTCACCAGACTCCTCCCAGGCAGTGGGAGGGACTTTATATAAAATATAAATTCTTTATTCTGACACCCCAGATGCTCTGCCTTCCTCTTCTCCCCACATGAGCTCTCACCAGTCCCTGCACCAGCCCCCACTTTACCACACTCATCCCGACTACCAGGAAGGTAGGCCTTGGACTTGGCTTAACACCTGTCTTTGAGGACAGGCTTATTCAGTTTCTGTTTACATCCCACAGATTTTGAAGGCCCAGCCAGTCGCACCTCCTTTGAATGCCAGTAGCATCCAGTGCCTCCCCCATTCATCCACCGCCCACTCATAGGTTGCATAAGAAATGTCTTCTGTTTCATCTCTTTTCCCTCAGAACAGAATTGTACTTACCTCAGTGGTAGAATCCACGATTTAGGTTCTTGCGATCTTCATGGCACACAGAATGATGGCCCATTTCATAAACATTTGTTGAATTAAACATTGGTCAGTGTTAAGCACATTGCAGTATTTAGAAATGCCTATTATGATTAGAAGCCCAAGAAGGGACTGGTTGTTGATATTCACTCCAAACTCATCTTCTAATTCACCAGGGTGCCTTTTTTTGAGCAGAGAACTCAACTTGTCTACATCCCTACCTCCTTTATAGAAATTGTTGGCAATTAGATAATGAGCCTAATGGAAAGAACAGAAAAAATATTTGGAAGGACACTTCCAAAAGTGAGCTCAGCAAAATATTAGTAGGTGTTTTGTGATAAAAGATAATTTCACAGTTATATGAATGCAGGGAATGCTGTATTATACCTGATTTCTTTCTGCAGAGTTGTTCAGAGCATTTAACTGATCAGTGTTCATTTTGAAGTGTCAGGAGGGAGAGACACAGAATTTTGGAATTTTACAGTCTTATCTAACCACAAACCCCATTTTTCTGGAAATAGCTCTTAGCATCTCTTTGGAAGTAGTGTTCTCCCCAGCCATTTGGGAAATCTTGCTCTGAAGGCACGGGATCATCTCTCAAATATGATCATAAATTTTCACACCTTTTCCATGCTAGATATGAAATGAAAAGTTTTTGGTGGAAATGTCAGGCAAATAATGCCAGTGATGAGCACAAGAGGTCAGAGGAGGGCAAGTCCTAGAGGAGTGGGGAGGAAGCTACCCCTGAGACCCGATGGATCAGCAGCCCCTTGTGGGAGGGCACGCAGGCAAACGGGTGATGTGGCAGAGGCCTGCAAGTGGGAGCTGGTGTCATGCCTGGAAAGCAGGAGAGTCATCGTTTGGTTAGGCTTCAGTCTGTGCTACCCACCCAGAAAATTGCTTCCTCAACCTTGTCACTTAAGCTCTGGAGGCCTCCCTTTATGGCTTTAGAAATTAGCCTGATGTCACCGCCTTTGCTTGCCTAGCACAGATATTTCCCAGGGGCAAAAGACAGATAGGTGGTCCCCTGTTTTCTTCTCCCTGAACTCTTTCCGTTCAGTGTGACAGAAGGCATTATTGGCATCCCAAACTTCCATGGGCTCGCCTCCTCCTTTTGCATTCAGTAGTTTACAAATACACCAAACGGGCATAGAAACAGGTGGGTATTCAAGTTTTTAACCTGCCTGTCTGGTAATCAGAGCTGAGACAAAGCTCCCCTGTTTCAGGATGCAGGAATGGGCTGTTCGTTTTGGAAGGTGCTAAACTGAGACCCTCATAAGAATTTCACAGATTTGTTCCATTTCTGGATTTCAGGCCACTGAGTAGAATTTTTTTTTGGGTGGTTGGGGGGCGGGGGGAGAGACAAGCCAGAGATCAACCCCAGGTGCTGGAGGCCAGACCTTCCTGAGATTGTCCTCCCCACAGATAACCGCCTCCCACAAACCGGAGAGAGTCTGTTAGGGTCCCCATCTCTGAATGTCTGTAGTTCGCATTTGCACGAGGTCATTTACCGCCTGGTTTCCAATAGAATCTCACTTCTGTCATAAGCCCAACATTAGCAAAGGCAGGTTGCTTTCTCCCTAACTATGGATTCCTACTTCTTTTAGAGGATAGTGAATGAAACCCTTAAATTGATGGGGTGGATAGCCTTAACAATGTCAAGCATACAGTAGGCAGGTAATACATCATTTCTGGATTTGATTGCATTCAATTGGGTGCTTGTGCATTATTTATATACAGTTCTGATGAGACAACGCACTCATTTTTGTTTTTTTTTTTAAGAGTCCTCTTACTCATCTTTCACTACAAGCAATGTAATTTAGAATTACTTCAGGCTATATATAGAAATCAATCTATTTTCAACAGGTCTTCACTTCTACAGAATGGTTTTGAAGACCCAGATAAGTACAAAGGGAAATAAAGGAAAGAACAGTAAAACTAAGTGGCTTATGAAGCAAAATTAACTCAAGAAATCATTTATTGAAATAAAAATTACTAAAATAATTGAATTCATTGGAAATATCTTTCATTTTAAAATAATGGATGCTAAAGTTGTAGTGCAATGCCTGACGCCTAGTAAGTGCTCAGGAAATCACCACTGAGTGAAATGAAAGATTGCAGGTAGGTAGCCACAGGCTGCTATGGCACCCCCTGCAAGCATGCTCACCCTGGGAACTGCTTAACAATCAAATGGAAAACATTTGATGGACATAAGGTAGGCTGTTGACAAATACTTGCCAAATAGTCAGTCAGTCTGTGGCCCCACCTGTACTTTTTCAAACAGGTGAACTTTGGGAAAAGAACAAAAAGGGACATTTCCCATTTTATTTTATAAACATTATAATGTAGGTGAAATGAAGGTAGGTCAGAGGTTTAAAAACATGTCTTTTCTAGCTCAAGTGTGCATGTGTGTGCATGTGTACATGCATTCATGTTTTGTTTAAGGCAATTTTGTCCCCTCTCAGAGACTGGGAGGCATGCTGATTGTGAAGTTATTGATTTGGAGGAGGAAGCAGAGGAGGAGTGGAGGGGAAGGTGGCCAGCCTGAGAACATGTCAGTCTGTGAGCTAGGGATGGCAGTGGCTGCCATTGGTCTCAAGCAGGTCAGCCTTTGTGATCAAACTGCTCAATAGCTATTGATCAGCCCCAGTCCCCCGGCACAGGGAAAGAGGCCTGATTCCAGGGAGCGGTGCATCATTATTGTGAGTAATTAGGACTAATGCAGTGAAAGCTTCAATAAAGTTTATTCAAAGTGCTACATAATTTGAAATAACTTCTATTGCACTGTCCCAACCATAGTTTACTAACTGTATCAGATAATCAGATAAACCTGAATGGGTCGGGCTAATTTTTCTGATCTACATATTGAATTAACTTTTCAGGGAGGTGATGCAATGTGTAGAGAGGTCATGATTTTCCTACTGAAACATACCCCCCACCTGTGTGTTTAAGATGAGGCTGCATTATTCAGTAGATTAAAAATTTTTCAGGCACTCAGTAAGAAATCAAGGAAACAATCTCTGTGGTTCTGCATCTGATGGAAAACAAGCAAATGTATCCTTCCTCCTCTCTCCTCCCCTCCTCCTCCCCTCTTTTGCTGGCTCGCACCACACGCTCGTGCGCGCTCTCTCGCTCTCTCTCACTCTCTTTCTTTCTTTCTCTCTCTCTCATAAACTGATAGTCTCACATCTTAAACCCAAAGAGAAAAAAAGACTTGTATCAGGGTTGCTATCACCAAATCTCAACTGCTCAAGGTGTAGCCCAGTTCGAGATAACAGAGGGAAGCAGAATGAATATGGCACTTAGTTTGTATCTGCTTTGCATCAAGGCTAATCCATTATTCTCTCAAACTGTAGGATCTGCCTTATTTAAAACTGCCAGAGCCTATGAGTAAGTGAAACTATTTAATTTCACAAGTCTATTAAATTTTTAGACACTTTGCTTCTGAAAGCAGAGACTATATTAGGTAAACCATTTCATTGTTAGCCAAACTATCAGCCTAGTCAGAACTGACTGATGCCTGTAATCAAGATGCAAAACTTACTTTTACAAATTACTTTTACAAATAAAAGAATGGATTCTTAATTCTAATGGAATCAGAATGAAGTCCAGTAGTATAGTAGCTGAAGCAAAATGATTGTGAAGACCACTCCTAACTCCCAAATGTGTTATTGTCTGATTTTTCCCTTAACCAACTGCCATTTATGGAGAGTCCCAGAATAATAAAATAATATCCTGGTGCAAAAAGCAAAGAACAGGAAGTTAAGAACTGTACAATTATTTATTTCACTTGCTTTTCGTCCTATGTGCAATCATGAACTGAAACTCCTAACCAAAATAATAGGTCACTTCAGCCAAAAGTCTGGTCTTTCAGAAGAACGAAAATAGAGCAACTAATTGTTCAAGTTAACAGGATTTTGGAGCATCCAAGGCCCACAAGTATACAAATTGAAGAAGTCTTCAAATTGTAAAATAAACTCCTGCAAACCCAGACTAATCATTTAAAATATACAGTAGAAAATCCTGAAAAAAAATCTAGAAAAAATAAAGCTTTATTTTAGAAACAAATCATTCAAGTTGTCTGAAAAGTGCTGCTAATGGACCCCTGTGGAAGCAGCACAGAATGACCGCTTAGAAAGCTCTGCGGGATGGGAGGCTTCCTCCTAGAAGGGCCCCCACCCTCACGCCTGAGCTGTGAAAGACCCAGAAGGGGTGGAAGCTTCCATGCTTCCCAAAAGACCCCATCACAACGCAGGCTTTCTAAAAAACCTCCAAAAACATGTTTTAACTTTGTCTTAAAAGGAGGAAATAAGCTCTTTTCTGATTTAACCTGGACGTCCTAGAGCAGCTTAGCAGTTCGCATGACCGAGGCTGTGAACATTCAGAGAAGCACCAGAACTCTCCAGATTCTGGCTTTCTGCCTTCTACTCCAACCCCATCTCCTTGGAAATGTCAACCAACACCAAACTTCTTTGGAATCTTCTCTGTCAGAGTGTAATTTTCAAAAACAATAAATTCATGTCAAAGATTCATGCAACTCTTGGATGAGGAAACCAGTGTGCTGATAGAGCTCATCCACAGGAGAACAGGAGGAATGGGGCATTATGGGAATATGAGCATCAGAGAAAGGACATCAATCTGTACTGTTCAGTTAATGTCCTAGTAGGGAATAAAACCATCGCCTCTGGGTTTCTCTTTTCTACTGGGCAGAAATCATATGCATCTTTTATGGGCAAAAACCTGGACGTTATCCTATTACTAGGCACAGCCTCGGCCTTTTAATCAGTAGTGGATAGCAAATTCAAAAAAGGTACATTTCCCTAGAGAGTGAATAATCACTGGGCAGACCCATAAAGTCTGCCTTGTTTCTAAGTTTTGGCTCATTTTTTTCCTTACCACACACAGGCCATGCAATGCTCCACTCAGATGCATGTGTTCTAGCTTCAAATGGCCTGTGTTGAAATCTCAGGGCCACACTTACCAGCTGGGTGACCTCAGACCTCAGTGAAAATGGGGGCGGGCATACCACTTAGTATAGAGGATTGTGGGGAAGAATAAATGATCTTGGCAGTGTACCTGGCTCATTGGAAGAGTTCAGCAAATGAGTGCTATTGTTACTATTAGTACTGTTAAGGCTATTCCTGCTTTCCACCCTGGAATGTTTCTCTCTCCCTCCCCCACCCCTCAAGCCATCTGGATGGCTAATTCATGATTATTCTCCAAGATTCAGCATCGGTGCCTTCAACTCTAAGAAGCATTCCCTTTACAACCACTTTGAGAACCACCCCATGGCCAATTTGGATACCAAATCCTTAGGACTCCATGGCTCCCTGAAAGCCCATTGATCATTGTTCTCTACATTTAATAGTCTCTGTGCCCATGCCTGCATCCCCACACTGAACTGTCCACTCCCCTATTGTCAGTACCTAGCACTGAGGTGGACAAACAATAGATAATCATTGAATATGAGTTCAAATGTGTTGAACAAGTGTTTCCTGTACACAACCAACCACCTGGTGCATAAAAAAGCACACTGTAGCATTATATCCTTTAGAGTTGAGAGGCAATGATGTGCCTTTATTTTCCATATCAGCACCCAAAATAGCAAACCATCCTGAGAATGTTCAGCATAGAGAGCAACCTGAGAGGGACCGCTGGGGCCTCCAGAATTCTTTGTTCAGTAATGGCAGACCAGCCCCTGGCTAATCCAGCAGGATATCCTGGGGGAAGATTAATGTCAAGTTCAAGAGCTGGCCTATAGGGTATGATATGTGCAATACATGATTATGTGTTTATTCAGAGAAGGAGGATCTTGTATCTCTGTTCACTGGAAAGTTCTATGGGATTTTTAGGATGAGCCAGTCAGTGGAAAGCTGGACATTGGCCTCGGCTGTACTTTAACTATTTTATATATGATAGTCTTGTGGCAGGAATATTGGTTTCCCATGCGCAGTGACCATCTCTTACTTAGGTTTTTGTCTCATTCAATGAGGACTGAGTATCACATAAAACCTGGAACCTTGGGTTATATGGGGTGATAATAAGAGAAGCAAAAGACAGGAGCATTGCTATTAAACAACATATAATCACGTTTGTGTGTCAGAAACCTCGCACAGCGTCAGGTGCCTAGTAGAAACATAACATGCATGTCTGGACCTGATTTAACTAATTTTTTTCTCTCCAGAGCTGAGATTTTAGAGAAGACAAAAGGTTTAATGACAGGTTTGAAAGTCAGTGTCTGTGAGAAGTTTAACTCAATTTATCTTCTCGAAATTCTCCCTACGGATTATGCTTCCAGCCTCCTCTTGCCACAGTCAGACCCTCTTAAAAACAGAGTAATGATAATAATATATTTTATCTTCTTCTCAGTGATAGTATCATTCACACCTCCATGGAAGCCCAGTGGGAGGTTTGGCTGTGAGGACCCACGCGGGCACAGGGGAGTCAGGTGCGATTATTGTAATGAGGACTCCACACCACTGGGTGAAATGCAGGAAAGAAAACCTCCCATACGTGAAGCGATTTCTATTAAGATACTCATTTTACATAAAAATTTCTATATGAAAGGGGAAGAATGAAAGGAGGCTCATCCAGGGGCAGATTTTATGCAGCCACGAACGAAAGGGCTGAGATACTTTATGATTGGTTTGGAGATAGTGCTGTGCCTGCCGTATTCACTGGCCTTCCCCATTTCCAGAAGTCTAATTAGATTGTTGGTTTAATGGTGGCAAGATAATTTAGTGGCGACCGAAAGCAAGTGTGTTAATGAGAAGGGGGAGGGGAGGACAGTGCTTTGCGTTTCCTGTAATTAATGGAGAGTTTTTGAAAAACTTCTCGGTTCCAGTGAAGTTGGCATACTGAGCCCAGCTGTTGAGAAGTGGGGCAAGGTCTTTCCTGCTCATTGCTGCGGAAATGGCCTCAGGCAACGTGGGAGAGCCGTGTAATGACTGTCATTAAGAATGATCTTTAGTGGTCCGGGCAGGCAGGAGTCAGTCTGAAAGAGAAGAAAGACAGAGAAAGAGGGACAGAGAGAATGGGGACAGTGAGAGAGAACAGAATAAGGGTTGTAGACAGATGTAACAAAGAGACAGACAGCACTACCCCTGGGAGCCGCTGGAATAATACCAGAGTACCCTCCCAGAGGGTCTGCTTCTGCTGCTTAAACTGGAATTGGCCAGACTGGATTAGAATAGACCAGAAGGGACCTCTGCCAACCCCTTCATACTGCAGATGAGGACATTGAGCCCAGAAAGGAGAAATGAACTATGAAGTATTACCTGACTAAGAGTTAGGAAACTTGGGCTCCTTCTGGCTACCACACAAATGCCTAGTGGAGACTGGATTTGGAATTCAAGGATCAGGGTTATTGTAGCCTGCAGTAATTATTAATTCATTCCCTCAGGTAACTCACCGAGTCTCACTGAGACTTCTGAGTCTGTCTCCTCATCAGGAAGAAATGGGAAAAATAATGCCTGCCTTTTAGGCAGTGGTGAGAAAAAAATGAAATAGCAGACCAAAACACCAATAACATTCAAAACAATATATTACTTTTATGACCCCTCTCATGTCAAAAATGAAGTCATGTCATGTAATGATTTAATCACATTAAATCATAATTTAGTCATGTTATGACTCAGCTCATAACATCCATTAATTATCTTTAGAAGTTTTGTCCTCACTTCACCTTCCAAAAACCCTTATCTTAGGGCACAAAGCCCCCCTTCCAGTGAGGGTATTAACTGCCATATGGAGCTCATCTTACTGAAACTTCTGTAAGTCTTTGTTACAAAACGTCAAATGTTTTCGAGCACCTGTCATGTTGATACATGTAAGTATAAGATTAGACCTGCCCTAGGGGAATTTCTCACTGTTTGGAAAGACCTGACTCCAAAACATGAGATGACTAAATAATATTTAATAAATGAAGAGTTGAAAAACCTCAGATACTAACAGTGGTGTAATTTAGCAATTGACAAATCATGGATTTCCAGCGGAGGGGTACTAAGGCAGTTCAGAAGATGACGAGATGATTTGGGAAAAGGAGAGTTGAGGTGGCCTTCTGAGGAGGAGTGGCATTCAATATGCACACAGAGCAGGGGGGACACACGACGTCTCCAGGTTAGGAGTGTACGTGGAAATGACAGACGAGGCTGGGAGAGAGATTTGAGATCAGAACGTGGCATCCCGGAAGTCCTCGAATGAGGCACGGTGACCGCTCTGAAGGGCAGTGGCAGCAGAACGGCAGCCGTGGGCCAGTAGACGTCTGCAGTCATATTTTGATTGGCCTCCAGAGGTTTATATGTTTCTTTAAAAAATTAACTAGCAGCTTGAAAACACCAGAAAATTTACATAATAATCAAGATTTCTGGTGTTTTGAAACTCACTGTCTGACAACTTTGAACTCAGATTTCTACCTGTATCAACAATTGATTGATACAGAATAACATGTGTCCATTAGACGGGCCACGTTCTTCTTAAGTTTCCCAGGTCCTCCCTCATCCCCCCTACCTTCCTTTATAATCCAGACCAATTTCACTCATTATATTGGCTGTCTGGCTCCCTATGGGAAACCGCCAGAGGAATTGGAACCAGAAAAAGTAACAAAATCCAAGCAATCTGGAGGAACACATAATCTAGCAGAAGTAACAAGGATAATCTGCATTAACATTTTGTGTTATTTAATTATAGAATTAGGGGGTTGGAAGAGCCCTTTGAGATGGTGAAACAGAGAGAAATTTGGCTCCTCCAAGGCAGGCAGCAGCGGGAAATTACCAGGGAAACCCAGGCCTCGCTTCTTATCGGGCTCCCTGTCTTCTCTGCTTCCTTAAGGAACTTTGGTATGAAACTGGCTTTGAAAGAGGGCAGCCTTTGCTTGAATCCTTGAGTCCATGACCTCTAAAATGTGTGCCCTTGGGAAAATGACTTAATCTCTGAGGTTTCAGTTTTCATCTCTGTACCCTCATGCTAATCATGTCCTCATGTGGTTGATAATTAAACGAGGAAATACATGAAATACTGCAGAACGCACTGTAGAGTCTCCAAAAAAATAATCATTTCTTCTTCCCCTTAGTTTCATGGGAAAGCAGGACCAATGCATCTCACTTACCTTGTGCAGCGTATGGTGTGATACAGAGAATGGGTGTTACTAAAATATTCATTGAGTGAATGCATGACAGAAAACCCCTTGCACCGCCCCTAGCAAAGAATGCGAGTCTCTTCCTCCCCTCTCCCCCACCCAGGGGTCCTAAACTGTGACATCTGTTATTTTAGATGTTTGTAGCTCACCCCGTGAGCTTGTGTCATGAGGTCTGCTTCTGAAAGGGGCACAAGGAGAGCGCTTGACTGCTGCCCCCCCCCCCCCGCCCCCTCAGAGTTTCTCACCTGTTGAGGAATCTCCTTCCCCAGGGACCATGATACATTTCCTTGATTCTTCTGTAAACCAAGAGAGACCAGATAGTTTTCATACAACATGAAGAAACGTCAGTGTGTGCTACCAATGGATAGGTTCAAAAGACAGAGTGAACGTCCAAATGGAGGGAATTGCAGCTTCGATGGTGCCAGCGATGTCTGAACACCCTGTGTGGCCTGGACCCGGGCTTGCCCCATAAAGATGACAGAGCTCAGAACAAAAGAGAATAAGCCTGATACTAGCTTTAAATTCAGCAGGGAATCTAGGCCAGCCTCAAGCAGTGTTCCTGGGTCGCTACAGCTTCAGTGCTCAAAAACACTCCTCTAAGAGGCTTTCATGCCCTTCAAAACCTGAAGGTATTTTGAGAGAATTTTTCTTATTTTGAAATCCAGTTCAGTTAGTGCCTAAATAAAAGCCATAATCCTGGTCTTTGTCTCATGCAAGTTGCCAGAGTTAAGTGATTTGGGCTTACATATGGAAAGTTCATTCTGTTGTATAATTAATGGGAAGCAGACTTCGGGAAGCTGATGATCCAGGCCCTTATTTATATGAGAGCATATGTCTATGTTTTGTTTATGACTCACTCTCTTACTCCACGAATTGTAACTCGGGTTTGTTTATGCTGACTTTTCCTAGAATCCAAGCCACATGGTGTATGAGCCAATAATTTATGGTCTCTAAAAGGGAAAGATGATGAATGAGCTTTTTCCTCTTAAATTGTCAAATCTTAAACTGAGGAAGGAGTATTTGCTGCCTTGAGTTTGTCCAAGCTTATATTAGGAGGGAAAAAAGGAAAGCAATAACTTAAAAAGAGAAAAACTACTGGTATAGTGCTCAGAACTTGAATGTATAGATATTTGCCAAGAGAGCATGTGAACACTTCCCCACAATAAAGCATTTAATTCTGATCCAAATGTTCAGCAATGAAAAGATCTCCCTCTCGCTCTCTCTCTCTCCTGTCTCTCTCTCTCTCATTTTTTGGTGTTATATAATTAATATATAATGTACACTTATCTCTGTTTTCAAGGGGACCCATGGTTTTAAGCAGCCTGTGGGCTTAAATGCTCAAGCTGGTTTGCTTAATGAAACTTAAGTTCCAAACTTGTTTTTGTCAGTGAAACACCACTTTTCCTATGGAGCAGTTCGGATATTAGTCTATATTTCACAGTATTCCCATGCTTTTGGTCATAGGTTATGTTGTCCAAACAGTGAATGGGACTCTGAGGTAGGTAGGGGACAGCTAAAATGTGTGAGGATCTGATTTAATTTACAGTGATTTGGATTCCCTTCAGTAAATCCTTTCATATTTCATACAGAGACTTTACAAAGTAGATGTTAAGCCTTGGTTTAGGTCAAGTCACTTAGACTGATTTCAATCCCAATAAGTCAGCTGAACTCTGTGCTGGTCCCTAGGGGCAGGGGCACAGAGTTGGGTACCTAGCACAGTGCCTGGCACAATGTGAGGTTCAATCAATATTTGTTCCAAGAGTAAGTGGGAATGGTTAAGACATAGTTCTTCTCCCTCAAGAAAACACAATTTCACCAGAGAGATAAATGTAGATTAGGCCTATCATCTTAATACATGACAAACTGTGAAGTGCTATAAGAGAGATCCAAGCAATATAGCGGGGAGCAGAAAGATTACTGTTGGCATGAGAACCCTCAGATGGATTCTAGGAAGATGACTTAATTGGAGTTTTAAAGAATGCGTACAATGTATCAAGATGAAAATATCAATAAGAGGATTTAAATCTGAATCATAAACTGAATACCAGTGGAAATTGGAAAACAATGGCACCACATCTCGTATTCTTTTGTTTTGGTTTTTTCTCATTCTTTGTCACTAAGGCAGGGGAATTGCCTCTGGATGAAAGAAAAATGTAAGACTTTTTTCCCAAATCCAACATCAGATGCAATATCCTCTTTGACAGAAATAATCGAGTTGGGCACACACCTGTAGACTGTGCAAAGTTATTGTTTCTGTGGTACATCCATCATCTACTAACTAGACAGACCCAAAAATATGGGAAAGTCTAAAGCAATGGGTATAAATTGCTTATTGTTTTGTGAAGAATGCAGGAATACTTTGTTGTATAAATTGAAATATTTTCTTTAAAAAGTTTAATAAAGGGTTTGGGACCACTGTAGTAGCATGAACAATAAAATATTTAAGAGGAAAGAAGTTTAGTAAAGAGAAAAATAACAGCATGCATTTGAATTACTTGAATTATGCCCAGAAGGAGTTAAAGGGAGGGTCATTAACTTTGAGGGTGTTTAAACCCAATAGAAATCCCTAAAAATCTGGGCTCTCTTTGAGAAAACAAAATTAAGATTCCAAACTTTCACAACAGGATAGAACACTGGACTAAAACCAGTAGAATTAAACTTTGTAGATTTAAAAAGTAGGCTTGTATTTAAGCTCAAAAACCAATTCCACATAGCAATGTCCAGTTTGGTGGCAGATTATATGAAAACATTTAAAGGAGTTAATTGAGCTTCCATTTAACATAAGCCAACAATGTGTTGGTGCTACAAAAAAAAAAAAAAAAAATTCTGAGCTGTTTGGTTTTCTTTTTTAGCATAGCCCTTATTAAGAGTCATGTAGTGCCCTGATCACAGAAATTAACCCAATTTTTCTGCACTAATCATTTTATACTTGGAAAATCAGTTCAATTCTGGGCACAAAAGTTTGAGATTTGATGATAAAATCTCCAGAGGAGGGTGATAAAATGCAATAAAGTCTAGAATTCATCTCATATAAAACAAATGAAGGAATCAAGGGTTTCTTACCTAGAACAGAGAAAACTTGGAGGTGTATGACTGTTGTTATAGAATTGAATTTATCTAGAAGTAAGAGTCCTGTCGAGAAATTAAGAGATTTGTCTGGAGCTGCAGACCTAAGGAGTGAAAAGTAACGGCAAGAACCCCATTCTTCTAATGTCTCAGTCAATATGTTTCCTATCAAATTGTAAACACCTAGCCTGAGTTTTTAAGTAAACAAATACAGTTTTTAAAATTAGAAAGAAAACAAAATATAGATACCTATCATTTGATGTAATTCTTGAAGTTCTAGCATGGTCAACAGGATTTACTTCACCTGAGCCTCAATGTTAAAAATGTGAAAAATTTTATAAGATCCTGTTTGTTACATTATTCTTTGTTCTTCCCTATTTTTTTCAAAATTCAAAAAAACAACAAAAATACTCTCACAATCAAGTATGAATATGCATCTATAATATTTGGTGTATTACATAAGGGATAGTATTTATGGGTAAGGATGTAGCTATGCCATGTTTGAGAAAAAATACATATAAAGAAAAAAATATATAAAGAGCCCATTCAGAGGGTGTGACCACCCCGCCATGTGACCACCTGGCATGCTGTGAGACTCAGCAGATGTAGCGTTAAGCTTTTTGGCGTCAATTCCATTTCTATCCAGCCTTTGACATTGTCTAGTCAGTCTGCCAGGGCTTGAGCCACGTGCAACTTACAGAAACTGTGTCGACTGAAACAGATGAGGGCTAAATGACCCTCATATTCCTCAGTTTATGAGTGTTGCCACTCACAGTTCACTCCTCACCAAGATCCTAGGAAAACACTCTGATCCTAATAAGTACCACCCCCAGAAAAACTCCCAGACTTAAAAAAGATTCCTCTGAGGACCCGCCCTGCACACTTCCTGTTAATGAACATGTACAGCACTCCTTATAATCACCTCTGTTGCTCGTTCTCTGATCTCTGAGCTCTCTTTTCCAGGCCTGCTAAAGTCCAGGTTACCTTTCTTAGATGTTCCCCGAGCAAGCTAACAGTGTTCTTACTCAGCTCAGGTTCTCTCTGGAGACAAGGTACCACTGCCTTTATCTGTTCAAAGCCACCAGTGGTTTGTCCAAAACCCAGCTCATGCAATGACTGGCACTATTTCCTCATGGTCAGAGAAGTCGGGAATTCTAAAAACCTAAGGACCACAACCAGGGCTGCCCAGCTGAATAAAAGAGGTCGGCATCAAATCCCATTCCAGAAGCTCTCCATGGCTAGGACACTCTTTTGACTGCCTTGGAATTGCAGGCAATTCAATTAAAGGTGTGCTGGGGAATATAAAGATTAATGATGTCCAGGCTTCAGTCTCCAGGAGCTTACAAGCTGAAACAATCTGGCAGGAAATATTAATCAAGCATCTACTATTAAAAAGGAACTGTGTTCTTTGTTACGAGGGGAATGAAGAACACATACTGTCTGTCTTCAATAAGTTTAGTGCATTTTAGGCCATGTGCTCGTAGAAAATGAAGATCTGGGATTAGATACTGAGTTAATAAACTCTTCAAGGCTTTAGTAAAAGAAAGGAAAACTTTAAAGCAGTCCAAAATTTTGAACATGTGGTGATATCAGTAACATAAATTTGAAGCGTCACCCCATGTAAATACATATGCAGACTATATACACCCATCCTTTAAAATACAAACTTTAAAATGTTGCGATAAATGTGAATGAAGTAAATAACATTCTTAATATAATTTTAAATTTCACTGACCTTTTTTATTTTTAATGAAACGAAAATATTTTTACTGTCATCATTTTGTACTAATTTTAATAATGTTTTAGGAAGGACCAAGTAATTTAGTTAGAATACTGATTTTTGAAGAACTTATTTAACCTGCGATAAAGCAACTTGAAGGTCTGATTCTAGAATCAGTTTATTTCAATACAGATGTTTTAGGTTAAAAGAATATTTCACGTATACATAGATTGAAAAAGAGTGCATTATTTACTTAATACTTTCATCAATTAAGCAAAGGTTTTTTTCTGAAATTTGTCTAACCAACATCTTTATCAATAGTCAAATGCTCTTGCATACCAAAAGGTATGATTATATTTTAGTAAGTTCAAATCCCTGAAACTCTTCATTTGGAAGTTAACCCTCTTTACAAGATACTTTAACTTGCAGATGTAAAGGATTTTATAGGTTACAATATGTCATTTTTTGGCAACAAAATTGCCAAAAACTGGAAACATTTTCAATCGATTTCAAAAAATGCTGTCTTCCTTGCATGTTTCTTTCTAAAAGCAATTACTTTTTTGCCCATTTTACCCTAAAAGGACATTAAGTTTCTGTTTGTTTTTTAACAACTGCCAGGTGACATTACTGATAGCCCATTGATAGCACAGAAAAGGTGAAAACTCTTAGGACCCTGTCTTTTTGTATAAGAAAACTGCCAAATTCATCTTTGAATATGACAGCTCTTGTGCAGCTTGCTGAGATAACCAATAAAACTCTGCGTGATATATTTCATGATATTCCTGATCTCATTACAAAGTATTTTGAATTTTTTTTTTCTTCTTGAAGATTTTAATTTTCTAAAATGAACCAGGGAGGCCGACTTGCCATGGCATTTAGAGTACAGGGCATGACAACATCCTGAAAGTAACCCACGGATGGAATGCCAGTCAACCCCAATAGTGCACATGGCCTCGTCTTTTCCCAGAACCTCATGCCCAACCTTGACGGGTGACACATTCTCTCCTGCGCAGCCCAAATAAGGGCCTCTCTGTGGCTCCATATGTGAAGCATTAGGATGCTTAATTTAGTTCTTTTTTCTTTAGATAAAGCATAATAATAAACATAAAACAAATAATGTTTTTCTTGCAGCCCAGTAGATAGTTTTCCTTCCTCTGTGGGGAAGGTGCACCACCGTGGGAGGCTACTTATTTCAAATAGGATCAAATTGGTACAGCAGAGAGGAGGTGAACAGTGTGGACAAGATTGCAGGGGCAGGAGCATGCAGGGCAAGTTGCTGAACCCCTCACCAGGAAGATCGAGGGGAAACAGATAGCCTGGGGCAGTTCCTGTTCTATGGCCTTAGACACTTCAGAATTCGCACACCTGAACATGCCCAGATACATTGCCATTGCCTCACTTCTCCACACTGCCCCCCTCACTTCCTACCTTCACTTGTCCCAGGATGAAATGTGAAATGGGAGCAAAACAAAGACCAGGGTCCTGCAAGCCACTGCAGCAGAGATAAGATTCTCTGTGTTGATAAACCCCTGAGAGGAATCTGTTGTTTCCTGGTCAAGCAGTTACTGTGCCTCAAACAAGCTAATCCCATTTTCAAAGAACCCCCAAATTGTATTGAGATGACTTGGAGAACAGAACGGAAGCACCTTAATACCGTGACACCTGCCACAGCCGCGCCCCCTTGCTCCTCCGTTATGGCTGCCGAGCTGGAGAGCAGGGCTACGGTACTTGCGCTGACAACAAGCACGATGCACCCCACCAGGCAGCGGCCTCCCCAGCACAGGCGACTTGCTCTCTTTTTCAGAAGTGCTTGTAAAGCCAGGAATGTAGAAGGTTAATTTAAATTCTAAGGAAGAAGGGAGAAGATTTGCAAGCCAAGGCAAGTTGCTTCATATATCCCATTAAAAAAATAAGCAGCAGCAAGGAAAACAAGAGATCATTACTGAGTTAAATATAAATATAAAGTACCAAGAAAAAAATGCACAACTCGCATGGGAGAACATTAACCATTTGAATCCCCTTTAGCTTGAATTTGTTGACTATGTTCCACATAACAGGTCATGGAGGGCTGCCTAAACAACCTGTGCCAAGGAGAAAAGACAGGCCCTTTGCCTTCAAAGAATCTTCTAACTTGGATCAGCATCCAATGCAATTCAAACCATACCTCTCTGCCTTGACTGAGGCAGATGGTGTTTCAGCCCTGTTCATCCTGGAGGGCAACTCAACTCCAGGCAGTTCAACAGTCCCCAACGTTATTCCACGTCCCCTTAGGGAAATTCAAACAGTAAGAAAAATTCTACTGAGTCTAAGATAAATTTGCCTCCCTCTCCAACCCACCCTCAGATTCCTTGTAAAACTAGGATGTGACTTGCAGTTGGGCAAAGTATATCTTCCAAAGCATTGGCACCTATTTCTTAGAAACCTTGTGTAACACTAAGCCTTGCGAGCCCTTATCTTGCTCACGGCACCTGTACTACATCAGTAGAGTTAGTGTGTGAAGAACAGTGCTAAGTCTAGTCTTTGATTATCATAAAAGGCATGGCAAAATAAATGAAAGTTGATAAGTCAATTGGCTGATGATGGAAGCAAAGAGAAAGAAAATCTAGATTTAGACCAAAACCACCTATATCAACTATTTACCTGGCACTTTTAAGTACAGAGAAAGGTCCAGAACGATTTGCATTGCAGAGTTATGAAATGAATTTACATTTTGCCTTGGCTACTCATAATTGTTTTTTTAAACTGACAAAGAACAGGCAAGATATAAGACAATTATAGGAAGGAGAGCAAATATGGAATCAATCTTGCTGCAAGAGCCCAGAAATTACTGTCTAATAATGAAACAATTTGAAGAGAGAAAAATCTGAAAACATTTAGAGGGACAGTGCAATCATAAGTAATAAGGAGAAAGATCTGTGAATATCAAACCCTGCCAAGTCCAAAGTCCTTCCCCCAACTAGGATTTCAAAATTATTAGATGAAATAAATATTACAGAAAGCCACCTCACATTTGGCAAGGCAACTGATAATAAGTATAGGAAAGAATTATAGCAATCTTTAAATCTAGAAGAGAACTTTGAAAGTATGTAGTCGAACCATCCAGTGTAATAGAGGAAGAGATCCAGAGAGGCTAAGAGGTTCGCCCTAGTCCAACTCGCCTTCCAGCCACCCCTGCCTAGAGCCCTCCCTGCTACACTGCACTCTGTTTGCACACGGATAGCAGTCAATCTTGTTTCATCAATACTTCTGCTTCCCTCCTCCCTTCCTTATTATTTTGAAGCCAACCTAGATTACATAATATGATTCCATCTATAAATGTTGAAATGTGTACTTCTAAAAGATAAGTGCTTAAAAAAAAAAACATGATCCCGACGCAACTATGACACCTAAGAATATTAATAATAATTGCATAATATCATGCAGTGTCCAGACAGTATACAAATCTCCATAAATTCATGAAATATCTCTTTTGACAGTTAGTTTAAATTGGCATCCAAATATGGTCATTTTCTCTCTTAGGTCTCTTTTCATTTACACCTCCACCCCCTCCCTTATCTGTCTCTCCGTGCATCTTATTGTGGAAGGCACCAGGTTGTTTGCCTGGAAATTCCCACCATCTGTGTTTTGCTAAATGAAGTCTATCTTGTCCTCTGAGTTTCGCAGTGGTTATGTCTGAACCTGAGCTGTCCAGCGTGGTAGCTACTAGCCACATGTAAATTAAACTTAATATTAAATTAAAATTAAGTTAAAAATTCAGTCTCTTGGTCACACTGGCCACATTTCAAGTGCTCAGCCGCTACACGTGACTAGTGGCCACCATACAAGACAGCACAGATCTAGAACATTTCCAACAGTGCAGAAAATTCTATTGGATGACACTACTCTAGAGGCTTAATAAAGTCCCATGGGATGCCCTGGCTAGTGGATTAAGCACCGGCCTATGAACTGAAAGGTCGCTGGTTCAGTTCCCAGTCAGGGCACATTCCTGGGTTATGGGCCAGGTCCCTGGCTGGGGATGTGAGAGAGGAAACCCATTGATGTTTCTTTCCCTCTCTTTCTCCCTCCCTTCCCCTTTCTCTAAAAATAAATTTAAAAATCTTAAAAAAAAAAAAATCCCATGGGGCAGCTTTGGAGGGAAGAGATACTGAAATCTCACACATTCAGTGTTTGGCCAACACTTGGTCTCCTGCAGTATAATCACTTTAACCTCTACACCTTGACATTAGAAATGAAATAAATATTCAAGAGATCTCCGTGTTTTTTAAACTTGTATAAATGGCATAGGTATAAATACTTTGGGGGTGTCTTTTACTTCAGCCTTTTTGTTTAGATTTAACCATGTCAATACATTTACTTGTAGCTTATTCCTTTTAAAGTAAGTGTAATATTCCATTGTTTGAATGGATCACAGTAGGTCGCTTATCCTTTTACTTAACACTTAGGTTCTTCTCAGCCTTCAGAGCTTGAAGGACCATACTGATACATCCCTGGCCTCCTGTTACAAACAAGTAAAGGAGGCAGCCTGGGCGGGACTCACCAGGCCATCGAGCCTGCCCGTCTTCAGTTCCAATAGCTATTGCCCAGTCACCGAAAAATAGTTACACTTGCTGATACTCCCACCAACAGTGTACAAGTGTTCCCTCTTCCTTACAGTATTAGCAACATTAGGTGGTTTCAGATTTTTACTTTTTACCAGTGTGGATTCCAGTAGTAAAAGTATGAATACAAGCATAGAAAAGGAAGAGAAGAGAATGGAATTGAAAGAGGAGCCCTGACTTAGCTGAATCTATAAGCATGTACAAAGCATGTGTAAAATGTGAATGGTAGGTGTGAAGGAGTTAGTCATGAAATTGTTAGTACTATTTGGTAGGTTTACACTACTCAGAATTAAGTTTTATTCACAATCATTTATCATCACCCCCAAATGACCTCTAGCGTGTGGATTTTTTCAGTCAAGCTTTACATGGTCAAATATTGCAACTAATTGCCCAAAATGATTTGGTTTGTGCATGCAAGCTATATCATGTATCACATAGCATTTCTTCCCTATGGGTGATATAAACTAAAAAGAGGGTAAACTGAAAATGGAATCTATATTGGGAATAATGCCAGAAGTTTTGTGGTGTATTTCTGACGAGTTCCCATTTACTCATGAACTATATGGACAAGGTAGATTTCTTGGCTCTGACTTGGGGCCTGCTAACTCTTACTGTCACTACATCTGCAATGGCTGCTTTAAAACTTCAAACTAGAACTCTTTTAGAGAAGGTTATGAGTAAAGGGCAGCAATGATGAGTATATCTGTCAGTCCAGATACAATTTTTAAATCCTTTCCATGCATGAGGCACTATGGTATGCCCCATAAGGGAAGTAAAAACCAGCAAAAGTTGATCCCTGCATCTGAGAACTTAAAATCAAGCAACGTTTTCCTTTTGCAATCCTAACTACAAAAAAAAAGAAAAATGAATTTTTTGTAGTCAGAAACTCATTCTGACTTTGTTCTATTTTGATCTTTTAACTTATTTTGAAGATTGTTCAGTAGTCATTCATTGCTCAGTAAGTCCTGCAATGACCTTTGGCCAAGAGCAGTAACATTTTGACCTGTCCGATGGAACACAGAACTTCCCGCTCCACAAAGCTAGTGATGTAAATAACTTCAAATGAAACCCTCCTGGAGATCTGTGCTGGGCACAGTGAGAGAGATAAATGGGGTAAAGCAGGGGAAAGAATGAAGTGAGAGTGCCCAGGAATAAGTGAGAGTGGCATCCATGTTTTCAGCATTTTTTTCCTCATTCCCCTTAGCATATTTTTTCCACTTCTTCACTAGTAGTTGAAAAAATTGGAGATAACACAACAAACTGTGATGCTAAAATGAAACACATTTCATTTTAGGCCTGCGACATTTAGTAAGGTCAACATCTTCTACCCTACATCTGGGCTTCGTCGGGGTTGAACATATAGGGCACATTACAGCAGCAAAGAACGAAGCAAAGACACACCTAAGTTTATAAATGGCCAGAGGGGTCAGCCAGTGTGAATATGGGGCAGCAGAGTATGTGTGAGTGCCTGTGTGTGTGTACACATGAATGTACACATGTCTCGTGAATAACCCAAGAAAGAGAATGACCTAAAGGAGAAAAGCTCTGCTTCATCTTGAAGCCATTCACACTTTATTGTGTCTGAACTTCAAAATGAGGCAGTACTGAAGGCTATTTAGGGGCAGCAGCACAGGACTTCCTGAGACTAGAAATTTGGCTCATAAACCAGAGGAGCATCTGGCCACCAGGACGTACAAAGAGTTCTTTGCAGACAAAAGCCTGGTAGCGTGAGTGTAAATGATTCAGAAACCCCTGGCTGGTGCTTCTCTTGAGGTTAAACTAGTTAAGAGGAACCTGCTCAAGTGGACATCATCAGGCAACTCAGCGCGTCCAGATATTTGGAATGGGGAAAGAGGGAGGAAAGAGTTAGAGAGGTGGTGTCATCCCAAATAGTGTGCCCCAGAAAATATCCCTCCCTTCTGTCAGTGGAGGAAAGTTAGGAATAAAATAGATTCCATTACATATGCCAGTTTAAGTCAAGACATCTGTTTCTGGTGGTTGACAGCACATATGAATGATCTGGACCTTCAAGGACATGTCAAGGTGGCTTAATATGGCAGGCTGCTTATCATTCTGTTCATTAAACATGTTCTACAAAAAGAGAAAGGGTAACCTAATGCTAAATTGAATCAGATCAAATGTTAAAGGGTCATAAAAAGTTAAATCTGTAATAGGAAAATTTATATTGTGACCTGAAATTGACTCCCCAGTAAAGTGCCCTAGTGGCATGAGTCTCAGTTTCCAAATTTTAAAAATGGGTACAAGACTATTTTGTGGGTTGTTGTGACTATTGAAATAATAGAAATAGAAATGCTTTGTAGACATACGATATTTAATCAATATTTATTTTTATTCTTTTTAATTTTAATAAGTTAAAGGTAAGAATAAATTTTGGGTACTAAGTCACATCCATGACATTAACACTCCCTAATCTTCACAGCCAAACATAATTCCAGTTGTCCCTGACAGCTGGCATCCTGTGCTCAGTTTCTTCTCTCTTCCCCTCCTGCAGCCAGCTCCTCCCTGAAGAAACGATTCAAGAGGCGGGAGATCGAAGCCATCCAGTGCGAGGTGCGGAAGATGTGCAGCTACACCAAGATTCTGTCCACCAAGAAGAACCTGGACCACGTGAACAAGATACTGAAGGCCAAGCGGCTGCAGAGACAATCAAAGACAGGCAACAACTTCGTCAAGAAGAGGAGAGGACGTCCCCGAAAGCAGCCCACCCAGTTCGATGAGGACTCCAGAGACCAAATGCCGGTGCTGGAAAAATGCATCGACCTGCCCAGCAAAAAGGGTCAGAAGCCCAGCCTGAGCCCGCTTGTGCTGGAGCCCGCCGCCACAAGCCAAGACACGATCATGGCCACCATCGAAGCGGTCATCCACATGGCCCGGGAGGCGCCGCCCCTGCCCCCGCCGCCTCCGCCGCCCCTCCCTCCCCCGCCACCCCCGCCCCCACCGCCACCCCCACCTCTGCCCAAGACCCCCAGAGGAGGCGGGAAGAGGAAACACAAACCGCAGCCTCCCGCTCAGCCCCAGCTGCCGCCACCCCCGCAGCAGCCCCTTCCCCAGGAAGAGGAGGTCAAGGCCAAAAGGCAGAGGAAATCCCGAGGGAGTGAGAGCGATGTCCTTCCCTAGGGTGGGTCTGGGCATCTGAACCTGGGGCTGGGGGAACTGAGGCATTGGAAGTGCAGTGAGCAGGGATGGGGGGAATCCCCCGCTACAGGGACACCCTTGCCCTTCTCTCCAGAAGCTGGGCAGGCAGAATCGGGCCACAGGATGGGGTTGAGCCATCGGTTCTTGGGAAAACAAAGCGAGGGGGGCGCTTTCACAAGAAGTTTGTGCTTTGCAGCAGTTCCCAACCGAGCGGCACTTCAGTATGGCTAGATCCTTGACAGGCGAGCCAGCAGAAGACCCATCAAGGAGGAGAAAGCTGGTGGTGCTCTCCGACAGCCACCCGACCTCCTGCATCCAAGGTGCGCCCTTGATGCCATTGCATTTGCTGGCCAGGAAAATTGAAAGGGAAACACCCTCGATTAGGAAACATTCCAAGGGCAGAAAAGCTGCAGATTTCTCAACTGGCTTTGTTGTTACCCACTTCCATTTAATTGGTTTTTATTTCTTTTGGTTTTTCAAGCTCGGCTAGGCTTTGGGCACCAACATTGTCTTCAGATGACCTGAATCTTTACATTGACAATACAGTTGCTCTATTGGACTCGTCATCAGAAGGTGGAATTCTAGTGATAGGCAACCTTAGACTTGCTTTCATATTCTTCTCTATGCCTCCTCTATCACACATACACTGATACTTAGCATCGTCTGTTCCTCCTTTCCCTTTGCCCATTATGTACTTCCATATACCTTTTCATTAGCTTACTTGCTGCCTTCTTTTCCTTGGTACACACCTAAATAATGTAAACCTTACCTATGTTGTAATGTTCACCCTTGGCACGCTGTCCCAAGGAACTTGGCTTTGAATCCCACTCATTGTGAAACAGTATTGATAGAGCCTTTTTAATAAGTGATTTAGAGCAGCCGAAGATATGTTGACCCAGGTGTCAACCAGGTTATTTTTATACTTAAAACATATCATCAGAGAATAGGCAGAATAAGATGGTTTTAGTACCCCACAGCAAATGGAATAACTGGCAAATCACCAAAAACTGAAACTCCAGACCCACCAGAAAGACAAATGTTTAGCAAAGCCTTGGTTATGTGATTTTTTTTTTCATACAAATAACTATCCTAGGTCATGGAAAAAAGGAAACAAAAAAAAAATAGTAGAAGTCCATTATCTCTTGATAATTATTTCTTAAAAGCAAATGGGAGTAAGTGTTCTTATCTGAAAAAACAATGAAAATGCCCAAGGGTATCACCACTCCAATTGTATCAAGCCACCTTGGACAAACTATCCAAATTGTGGTTGCCTTAATAAACTAAAACATTTTTTGTACATAATGTAATTATAAATCTATCAGTCTGCATGAATGCAAACTGTGTGTGACAAATCGTCTTTTAAATGGTCAATTTCAACTGTACATTTCTCATCCAAGTTGTACTCTAGTCATTGGTTTAGTGTGGACAGATATTCCATCTCTATTATCCATTTCCACAGCCCAAGTAAGACATGTTAAGAAGACTCAGAATGAGTATGAAGTCATTCCCTTACCGTAGATGTTTTCTAAAAGTCAGATGTGGAAATTTCAAATGAATATTTTCAATTTCCTCCCTCCCTCCTCCCCTTCCCTTCCCCCAAGACATCAAACACCTGGCATGGTAGATTATAAAAAGAGAGACACTGAGAGACAGAACTAAATTTTCTATTGGGGATTAGAATATCTGGTTTGCCTCTAAATTAAGTTTCTTTGCAGGAAGTTGGGACTGGCTGGAAATTGTATTATCACTTCAGAACATAACATTATTTCCTTAGAGAGAGAGAGATGGATTTTTGTTGGGAACGTAAAAGAATAAAAGAGGGGGTGTCTATGGGAGTGAATTTTAAAATTCCAAGTTAATACGCTGACAAACATCACTTTTCTGTCATGGTACCAACAGTTGGCTGAAATTACCCACAGAGTCATCTGTTCTGCACGGTCACCATGGACTTCACACCATTTGCTGCCCACTAGGTCAGTCACACTTAATCCTAGCAATATGTACGTTTAAAGGAATGCGTTCTCCTGTACCTTAATGCTTGTATTGTAGATACTCAATTTGTGACCCTGGTTGACCTTTGGCATTTTACACAGGTTGAACAGCAAAATAAAACCAGCCACTTTCAATTTGTTATTCCCTAGCTATGTCTGAGTGGTTCCAAAGTCACCGGAGAGGAAGTTTCGAATTAGCCCCACTCACCCCACCATTGCTATGAAAGAGCAACCGTTTTTATTCCAATTAAGCCATAAACAGGTTTCTGTCCTGTTGGATTTTGAAAATCATTTCCTTCATTCTTTCTTCTGTCCTCCTGCTGGCTTTATAATGTTTCCCAACCAAGTCTGCAAGCAGGCTAAGTCTTTCTGCAGGGGAGAATAAGCTGACACTCTAAGCTTCTTAAAGAAGGGCCAAAGCTTAATTGGCATTAACCTCTAGTAGGTGAGAAATTTCAAATACCTTTGGAATTTTCAAACCAATGAAAAGTATTCCAGGAGAGATACAGCCGAGTTGCAACTTATACATAAATTCAGTTCTTCAGTTGTCGTGTGAGTTCCGTGCAAATCCTCTACATTTTTGACCCTTAGACTAGATTGGAAAACTGCAGAGGACCCAAACTAAGTCATGCTATACAGCTGTTTGGAGGTCTAGTCACCTGCACAGCTGACTCTCTCCACCACCCAGATTCCCCCTCAGTATTACACATTACTTTTTTTTCTTTGCTTTCCATCAATATCTCATCCGTACACCATTCCCTTATGTTCTAACTACCCCCTTCCCATTTGCCTCGCCTTTTCTCTCCTGGCTCAACACTGGGACAGTCTAGATTCATGTCTTTTTGGTTGGTTGGAAAACCCAGGTCTCCTAATCTGGATTGTTGAGATCTATAGCCACCCAACACCACCTTCCGTGGCTGTATTTAGAGAAGATGTTGCTTGGGATGCCCAGGACTCCATCAACAGCTTCATGAAATATTTAATAATAAGAGAAATCCCTTAGTTTTCTTTTCTCTCTTTCTTTTCTGGAAAACTTGCCTTCAGCAAGCAGGAGTAAACCTACTTGTAATATAAAGAGTCTGATTAGGGGTAAGCAAAGAGTGAAATCAAGAGATAAAAACCTCCTTGAAGGTGATGATGGGTCTCTGATCCACCTTCCTAGGTGGCTGGGGAGCCACTTGGTTTTCAACCCCTTATCTCAAATGAAAGTAACAGAAATTTAACTTCCTCTAATGGCGTGGCTCTGGCTGCAACCCACGAAAGACAGGTCAAAGGAAAAGAGAGCATGTCAGGGGCTGGTTTGCAACTTGGCAGGACCAGGACTCAACAGCCACTGACAGCCCAGAGTAGGTGACTCAAGGCTGACAAAGGATTAGCATGTTAACTTGGCTGCTGTCTGGAGTGGGAGGCCATCTTTGATGGCGATCAGAATTTGTGTTCTACACGTTGCTGGGTATATAAATATGATAAGCAAGAGGTGACAGAATTATAGTATAAGGTGATGTACTACATGCAGATCATAAAAGATTTGGTTTTAGGACTTAAGGAGAAAATTCCACTCTTACAGCTTATTACCCAACAATATTCAGATAATGAGCTTTTGGAGAATATTTTTTTCCCTACCACTAGGAAGATTTACCTGGGAACTGTCTAAAGTCTATACATAGATTTCCAAAGCCTTTAAATGCCAACTGTAGCATGGAGAGAGAGGGGGTGGCAGAAGCCGAAATGCCTCAAAAGCCATTTAAGTGTTACATTGCAGGATTTTCAGTCCTCATTATGTAAAAGTAGATAAATATAGACATTATTCTCAACACTACCCTGTAGTATCACAATGGTCCAAATGCCAGAGCTTACAGATAATGTCATCACAGTGCCTAGAAACTCGAACTGTAATATATCGTAGCATTTTCTTGGTGTTTTTTAAAGTTTCTTTCCACAATGCAAGGCTCCCCCTGCCTCTTGTTTCTTGGAGAGTTTGCCCCACTGATGAGCCTGCCTTCCTTGTTGGGCTCAGTCACTTGGGGAACAGTCTTAGAAGCACATATCAACCAAGGAAGAAACTTCCTGGATCTCTATTGGCCACTTGCCCAGGTATAATAAACACTAAAAGGGGGAAATTGAAAAGAGCTGCCACTGGTCAACACAAAAGGGCAGTTCCAACCTAGGTTGGCGTCTTTCTTTTTCTTCCTTTTTTAAAAAAAAATCTATTTCTTAAATAATAATAAATGCACATGATGTGTTAAATATGTATATATATATTTCAAAAGAAAAAATGGGGCACAAGATTGTCTTACAAGTCGTGCTGGCTAATTTTTAGTTTGTATTCATAAGTGGTTTTTAAAAGCCTTTTTTAAAGTGTAATTTGCATGTTCTACTTTGATTGTATGTAAACATATTTTAGAACAAAAAAATGTATTTGTATTTTATTGAATATAGAGGCAAGAAAAATTGTACATTGTTTGAAATGTTCTTTTTGTAACAGTTTTTATTCATAAAGCATTTTTGTACATTTAAAATGAACATGGACTTGCTGTTATTTGAGGCGTAGCTACATCTGGCATGCTTTACTGTCATGCTCCTCCATGGTCTTAGATGTTGGGTTTTAAACATTTTTTTCTAAAAGAAAGCTCAGTCATTTTCGCTACCAGATCAGGTTAGCACAGTATAGAGCACTTAACTATTAAAAAAAAAAAGTTAATCCTATTCATATGTTATTCATTGTGTGAAATTAAAGACATTCAATTCAGTCTAACATGAGTTGTGAATTCTTTTGTTTTCTTTTCCATCTGGTTCACATCACTAAGGAGTTTAACAGCATTTGAGGGTCTTTACTCACACCAATGGAATATGGAATCATTGAGAAAATTTGAACCGGACTTTTGCCTTTTTGTATGAATCTGGGATGTGCATTGTGGTCAATATCTGACTCTGATTTCCTGGGTTACTGTTCAGGATGTATCACACCTTGACATAAAGCCAAGGCTGATTCAAAGAACCAGTGAGGCTTCTGCTGAAAACATTCAAAGGATAAGTTGTAAGATATCGGAGACTCAACCTGACCTAAATTTTTAGAAGAACATTGTGGATGAAGATTGTTTCCTTACTATTATCTCATGATGTCCACTTTGGACTTCAAGTTTGACTGGAGTGATAGGAAAGGCTATTTTATCAGCCACAGAAAGTTCCTGATGGCCTACATCCATAGCTAAGCAGTCTGGGCAAACCCGTAAGGGCAATGCCAGAAATATGCAAGAATTTACAAGGCAGGCGTGTGAAAAGTGAACCAGCATTTCTAAGCAGAATGCGCATGTGGTAAGAATGCAGGGTCTCAGAAGAAGGGTTGAGCCCCTAGGCTGAGCTCTATTCCTTCTGTTCTAATTTTTAGTTTATATTCACAAGTAGATTTAAAAAGCCCTTTTTACAGCATCACTTGCATGTTCCACTTTAAGAATATGTAAACATACATATATTTATGTATTTTTAGTTTTCTTCGTCTTCTGTGCATCTCCCAAAAGCCAGCAAGGTAAGTAGGAAATGTTCTGAGCAGCTTCCCCTCCCTAATCATCAATCTGACTCCCTATGACCCTTGTTATGACTTTCAGTATTGGAAGCACAGTGGAATAATGGCAGTCTGATAGAATGAATGAAAGTCTTCACGATTGGATTATTAGTAGATTACTAGGGCTGACTCAGGATGGCTGGAGCACCTTGTGCTTTATGTAGTCTTCTGAGATTGAGCAAATTTAGTAAGCAACCTCTAACAAAGTAGAATTTGCCCTCTCTTCCCTCTCATCTGCCAACTATCTAGCATTGAACCAGGAAGATTGAAAGCATTACGACATCATCTTTCTAACCTGGGTTCATTAGACGTTGGTATTTCTGATATCAGCCATGATGTCTGAGCACGCCCGTGACCTCTTCCCACCAGCCTCTCAGGCAGGAACAAAGATGTCGCCTTGAAATGGATGGGCTCAACCTTTAGGGTTTTTAATTCAGTCCATAGTCTCATTGTGTTGACAAAGACTCTCAGGAAAGTCTGAGAGGTCCACACATGTGGCTGGCATGAATCTCAGCCTACAAATCAATAGGTGAAAGGAACATATATTTTAAAATTTCTCTGCAGCTCACTTTTTTCATTTCACCAGCATTATCAGACTCTTCATTTCAGACCTAGAAAATCTTTTTCTAACCTGGAGGGGAAGGAAGGATGGGCCACATAGACAGACTTGCTCCAACTTTCTTCCAAATTGCATCCCTGTGCCTAAGTCCTCTCTAGTTCCTTAGTTTCTACACATTTAAAACTGAACAGCCAAGGGGGAAAAAGTCTTTTTTCATTTTTATTTTTTTTATTTTCCATGTGCTTTGTGCTGTCAGAAACATGCCCAGAGGGGATGAGCTCAAACCAGCCTGGCTGCCTGTGTGGTGGGGAGGAGACTAATAGAAGAGTGGACATATCGGAATCGGTTACCTCTTAAAAATTTTAACCTGTCACCCATGTGATAGGCAGTGAGGACAATGTGATGTGAAAAGCTAAAGGATGTGCCTTAGGACCTAAAAGCCTCTTTTTAGGTCAGATGAGATTATGAATGGGTGTGAAAGCAATTGGGAAGGTGGCAAACTGCATGTATTGTTTGTGATTAGAGGTGCTTTTCACTTTTGGGGGGATATGCCAATTTCCAGATTTTTAATTGTTACAAAGCTGTAGCAGTAAACTCTTCTACAGTATCACAGAAGACCTTTGTTTCCAGGTTTAATTAAAGGAAAAACTGGTTCCAAAGTGCTATTCTTATTCACATATGCTAAAATTGGGAGATAACAAATGAGAAATATTAAAACTTCAGAAGAGTTAAAAACCACACATATTCCCTCATGGTTAAGCTTGATAGTGTAAAACTTAATTCTCCTCTTTTTAGTGGACAGAGCACTGGAGTACGAGTCAAGAGACCTGGGGTGTATTCCTGATTGGTCACTAAAGAATTCTATTCCCAGGAGCAAAACTTTTTGGAGTCCCACTTGACTACTCCATACTGGGAGGTTAGACTCGCAATGATATCTGCAGTGTCTTCCCTCCAAGCCTGAGTCTTCAATCTGTCATTTTCGTACCTTCCAAATAGGGCCCGCCTTTAGTTTCTAACTTTATCCCCCATCATTGTGAGCCAGTGACATTTTGGGGTTGTTGCCTTTGCATAGTCAATCCTATCCTAATAGGTTTGATGGTAGATGTGAATATATGGAAGAAGTTTAAAAATATAGAATTATGAGGACATAAGATTAAGTCTTTCCTTCCTTCCTCCCCACCTCCTTTCCTTCCTTCTCTATTTGCACATCACCAAGTACCAAAAGTGTAAGGATGAGCAAGAAAAAACAAGGCCTCATTGAACTTTATTGAAACAAATCTAGATGGTGAACTTCTGCATTCCATTCTCTGCCTATGCAAATTCTACCCACTTTTGGGGGTCAATTCAAACCCCACTTCCTCCAGGAAGTCTTCATGACCACAACCCACAAACATCTCTCAAACCACTGATTTGGTAACCGTCCTTAATAATCCCACATGTGATAGAGAATAATCCAGGGCTGCCATGTCAAGTTATTCAGGTCATTTCCTGCACAAAGGGATTTTTTTTTTTTTTTTTTTTTTTGCTCAAACTTTACACCCTTGGTCTGGCATCTGCCCCAATAGGCATCTTTTTCTCATTGTCACAGAAGTGATTTTCTGAGAAAAAAGTTAAAAAAAATTTCAAGCACGATAACGTATCTCTAAAAAGTAGAGGTGATCTCTACTTCTCACTCAGACCACCATGCTGCCCTTGCCCCTGACACCTGGGGACCAGCCTCTTAAGACTTTCCCCATTTTCATCCAAGATACTGTACACTTCAGAAGGCCCCTGAATCCATTCCCAAACTAAGTGATTAGAAGAAAACAGTGAAACCAGGTGTTATCATTATTTTTATGTGTCAATTTGACTGGGCATAGGGTATCCACATTAAATATGCTTCATCTTTGCGAGGGTGTTGCCAGATGAGATTAGCATTTGAGTACAAGGATTTAATAGATGATCTTGGGATCATCCAATCACTGTTTTGAGTGCCTGAGTAAAACAAGAGGTTGAGAAAGGAAATTGCCCTTTTTTTCCTGCTTCACTGCTGAGATGTAGCATCTCATCTCATCTTCTGCCCTTGGACCAGGTTTGTGGGTTGACCAAAAAGTTCATTTTGTTTTTTCCATAAGATGGCTCTAGTAGCACTTAGTTGCCTTTAACGTCATTTGAAACAATTTTGTTATATTGTGTGACAGCTGTCATATCAGTGTGCATTTTTTAAAAACTTATCCAAATCGGTGAACTTTTGTGTAGCCATTTTAATATTGAAGATGGAAGAAAATGTGCAACATTTGTAGCACATTATGCTTTACTATTTCAAGAAAGGTAATGATGCACTGAAATGCAAAAGAAAAGATTTTGTGCAGTGTATGGAGAAGGTGCTGTGAGTGACCAAACATGTCAAAAGAGGTGTGCAAAGTTTCATGCTGGAGATTTCTCGCTGGATGATGATCCATGGTTGGGTAGACCCATTGAAATTGATAGTGATCAAATCGAGACATTAATTGAGAACAATCAACGTTGTGCCACATGGAAGATAGCCAACACTATCAAAATATCCAAGTCAGTAAAGTTATTGGCGAAAATGAAGAATGTGTCTTTTACAGAAAAAAATAATACAGACTTTTTGGCCAACCCAATATATCATAGGCTCTTGTGGTTTTCAGACCTTTGGACTTGAACTACTTAACACATCCAGCTTTCCTGGGCCTCCAGCTTGCAGATAACAGATCCTAGGACTTCTCAGCTTCCATATCATGTGAGCCAATTCTTACAATCGTTCCACCTCCTTGCAGGCTGAGTTATCTACATAAATTATTTGAAATCTTATGCACAGGAGATTTATCCTTTTTTTATACTTTTTATTTTGAAATAACTTTAGACTTACAGAAAAGTTGCAAAAATATATATAGACAGGATAAAGATACATGTATGTGTCTGGAGAACCCTAATACACCAGACAACAGCCTTATGCAATTGTGCCAGCTGGTTTCAGGATAACACCTCCACGAAAATAAAATTCACCAAGCTAGTAGACATCTGAAGTTCCCAAAGATCTACAACTTTTCAAAGACTTTTGGAATTTTTATTTTGAAATAATTATAAATTCACAGGAGGATGCTAAGGAATATACAAGGAAGTCCAGTGCAATCCTCTCCTGCCTTTCCTTACCCCATGTCTCTATCCCAGATAAACACAGTTCAGTATCAAAGCCAAGAAACTGACATTGGTACAATCCATAGGGCTTATTCAGATTTTTCCAGATATACATGAACTCATGTGTGAGTGTGTATGTGATTGTGTATGCACATAGATCTGTGATGCAATTTTGTCACACATATAGCCTTGTGTAACCACCACCACAATAAACATGCTCAGTTGTACCATCACAAGGAAGATTTCCCTCTTGCAAACAGACCACCCCCCGCCCAATCCCTGGCAACCACTAATGTGTGCTCCATCTCTACAATTTTCTCACTTCAAGAATATTACATAAATGGAACTATGTAACACGTGGCCTTTTAAAAATAAAGCCTATTTTTAGAACCATTTTAGATTTATAAAACATTGTGAAAATAGTACAGAGAGGTCTCATAAACCCTGTGCCAAGCCAAGTTTCCCTTATTATTAAAGTCTTATGTTAGTGTGGTTACATTTGTCACAATTAATTAAACAATATTAATTATATTATTAACTAAAGTCTACCCTTTATTCAGATGTCCATAGCTTTTAGCAAATGTCCACTCTTTTGTTCCAGAATCCCATTCTGTTCCAGGACAGCACATTACATTTAGTCATTACACTGCATTACATGTCTCTTCGGGCCTCTCTTGGCTGTGACAGTTTCTCAGACATCCCTTGTTTGTGATGACCTTGATGATTTTGAGAACTGGCCAGGTATTTTGTAGAATGTCTTTCCATTGGATTTGGTGTTTTTTTCATGAGTTCTTAGGAAGATCACAGAGGTAAAATGTACATACTATCAACAGGACTTTTCACTGTTGACATTAACTTTGATCACCTGGCTGAGGAAGTATTTGTCCAGTTTCTCCACTTTAAAGCTGCTCTCCCCACCACCTTTTCCATATTTCATTCTTCAGAAGGAAGTCACTACACAAAGCTGACACTGAAGTATAGAGTTGTGTTCCACCTCTTTGAAGGCTAAGTCTCTACATAAATTATTTGAAATTCTTATGTGAGATTTTTCCTTTTAATACTTTTTATTTTGAAATAATTTTAGGCTTACAGAAGTGTTGCAAAAATTTTATTTACTTTCATCATCCAATTATTCTAATGTCAGCATCGTACATAGCCATAGTATACTTATCAAAACCAAGAAATTAAATTTGGTACAATACTATTCATTAAACTACAGACCCTGGATTTCAAGTTTTTCTAATAATGTCTTTTTTAAAACCTTTTTGAAAAAATGTTTTAACTGTGGTAAAATACATATGGCATAAAATTTACCATTTTAACCATCTTAATGTGCACAGTTCTGTAGTGTGGATTATATTCATGTTGTTGTGCCATTAATCTCCAGCACTTTTTCATCTTGCAAAACTGAAACTCTATTCCCATTAAACAACTCTCCAGTCTCCCTTCCCCACCTCCTGGCAACCATCATTCTACTTTCTGTTTCTATGAGTTTAGCTGTTCTAGATACCATATGTAAATGGAATCATACAGAATTTTTCTTTTATCCCCATTTATTCATTTATTCAGTGTTATACTGCTATGGACTTGGATATTGATTTTATATTTGGGGTTATAGTCTAATATCACTTGATTTACTTTGTTCCTTAAATTATTAGAGTTATAGCCATTTGGATTTCTTTCAATTGGCTCCCACAAGCCTTTGACATACCCTCATCACTATGTATGTATAGTTTTTGTTCTGCTTTGTGTTTGCTAGCACTTTCTTACTTTCTGACACTGTAAGATGCTTCAGGCTCATCTTGCATATTTCTGTGCCAGTGCTAGAATTGGTCATTTCTCTAAGGATTCCTATTTTCTGTTAATGAAGGATGGTATTAGAAATGAAGGTCTGAGCACTAGGTGTGCTCATTGCTATTGGAGTGTCATTACTTCTTGGCCCTATCAGCTGGCAAAGCAAGGGAATATATGTGTGTATAAAACCTCTGAATGTATACTATGTATAGAAATTTGTTATATGTGACCATCCGTATCTATATTAAGCTAAACATGAATCTAGACATATCTCTCACTCTAATATATTACCACATGGATCATTCTAACCTCCTTCTTTTGATTATTTGTAACCTTTGACTCCAATAGTGACAAAACTGGTTCTCAACATCTATAATTCATTTATTCAGTTGCTTAATTCTAGTACACCATGATCAGAGTGGTTGACTTATACCTATCCTTTTCAAATTGGCCTTTTTTCACTTAGCATCATTTCTTTCAGGTTCATCCAATTTGTTCTGTGCATCAGTAGTGGGTTTCATTTTATTGCTGAGTAGTATTCTATGGCATGGATACACCAGAGTTTTTCAACTATTCACCCATTGAGGGACATTTGGATAGTTTCTAGTTTGACACTATTCCAGATAAAGTTGTTAGTGACGTTCATAGATGAGCACCTATGTGAAAATAAATTTTAATTTCCCTGGGAAAATTGCCCAAAGTTCCAGTTGCTGGGTTGTGTGGTATATCCATTTTTAGTTGTGAATGGAACTGACAAACTAGTTTTCAAAGTAGTTCTACCATTTTACAGTCTTACCAACAATGTGCAAACGATCCAGTTCTTCTCTCTGCACCCTCATCAGCATTTGATGTCATCACTGTCTTTCATTTTAGCCATTCTGATAGATTTGTAGTGGTAACTCATTACAGTTTAAAATTTCGTTTCTATAATGTCTAATAATGCTGAACATCTTTTCATGCATTTACTTGCCATCTGTATATTCCCTTCAGATCTAATTAGATTTTTAATGCTGAGTTTGAGGATATTGTATATATTTTTCTAGTCTGTAATTTGTCTTTTCACTTATACTTACAGTCTTAAAACACATGTGAAGCATAAATGTTACTTACACTTTAGCATGAAGAAACAGGCTCAACAAGATAAGTGACTTGTGTTTTTTTCAAGTATATAGTTATTAATAGTATACCTGGGATTAAAGCTCATTACTTGTTAACCTTTTGTCAAATACTTTTCTATAATGGGCAATAGTCTTGGTGATGTCACACCTCGGTAGTTTGTTTCCTTTTCTTGATTCCAGTCTCTCAATTAATAATACACTGCTATTTTGAAAGGAACCTTAGAAAGCTTATAGCTCAAGTTTCTCAATTTACGATTGGTAATGGGAGAACAGGGAGATGAAATGAATCAGCCAGACCCACGTGGCTTATTAGTTAGTGGTAGACGCAGCCTGGAGCCCAGGGCTGGACCCCCGTCTCATCCCTTCCTGCTCTGCCACGTTCCGGTACTCCTCACATCTCTCTGTTAGCCTAGGAGCCTAGGAGGAGGTGACGGATAATGAGCCGGGAACCCAGAAAGGAGCTCTTCACCTTGGAGAGGCTGCGGGAAAGTGAAGTGCAGCAGAAGACAAATGTCACCAAAGGAAGTGATGTGGGCACACGGTCACCAAGGAGCGAAGACTTGAAAGTTTCCCCAGTGAGAACACGTGGAGGGCTCTGGTCTCTTGTGAATGTTATCACTGCACCTCAAACTAGACATGTTATTTATTTCTCTGCAATGTCTGAGACAATCTTAATAGAGATGTTTTTAATGGCTAATAGTTTACTGTCATCTTGACTCAAAATACTCAAATGCATTTCTCTTAAATAATTAAGTGAATCTTCCTCGATTCAGAAATTTTGGTATGTGTTTTCCACCTCCTTTCATCACCACCTTGCCCTCCCACACTCATCTAGCACACGCGTGTGCACACACACACACACCCCCCCGGTCACACAGCAAGGGGAGAGAGCCTCTGCTTCTCTTTCTGCCGATGTCAGAGCCTTTGGCTTAGGAGGGTATAGGCTACACATTTCTGTGTTCACATGACCAAGGAAACGTGCATATTTAGAAAGGTTCTCTTTATGGTTCTCTTTATGGTTTTATCTGCCAAGTGTACATCCCTAGACATATACAGTTAGTCTGGCCCACTTTTTAAACTTGATACGGCTTTTAGGTCTCTTTGAATCTACATGTCTCCCCTCTCTCCCTTACTTTTCTTTACATAGACCTGTTGCGGAGCCTTGACTGTTTGACCTGCATAGCTGCTCACCACGTGGATGCTGCTGAAGGCTCACTCCTGGTGCAGCTCAGCATGTTCTCCTGTCCTCGGAATTCCCTGCACATTGGCAGCTAGAGTCAGGGCTGGATCCAAAGATAGCTGGATTCAGCTTTGATCTCTTTGGAAAGATTGTGGGTGGAATTGTATTCATTCATCAAAGAGGCACATAATGTCTGGTTGTCCCCCTGTAATATTAACAGCTTTTAATGCTTGATGCTAGATCTATTTATTTAGTAGGACTGGAAAGTGTTTGATGTAACATTGGCATTACTTTTCACTGGTTGGCTGGCATGCTTTTATAAAGAGATGCTTTCTCTTTTCTTTGGTTACCTCTCATGGTACTGTTTATAGAAGAAACACAAGATAAATATTTGATTCCTTTATGTTCAGAATAAAAACTTGGTTCCCTACCACCCTCTAAAGATGACCAATTAGTCCTTTTTTAATATTATTCTGAACTCATGGACTTAAACATATTGAAAGGTTTCACTCCATTGCAATTATTATCACTACTGAAGTTCAAACTGGCCCATTTGTGGCCAGTTGGAGTCTCTTCAAGTTGGCTCCTGAATTCTTTTTATATAACCTCAGCAGTTTTATGTAACCCTGTAGGCTTTGATAGTTCCTTGGCTATCTGATGTGACAAGTTGTTCTAAGCTCATCCTGTAATTTTTCTGTTCAGGCCTAAAATTAGCCAGTTCTCTAAGAGGTCTATCTAGATTTATTTTCTAAGTAGGAAAATTGTATTTAAGGAGCACAATCTGGGCACTAGGGGTAGAGAGATGGACATATAGGCAGACATATATAGATAATTTGGAATAAATTGGAACTGGAAATATCAACATGAACATGTGTATACGAGACCTGTCCAGAAAGTATCCAGCCATGCACTATGAAAAAGAGAGACATTCATTGAAGAAGATACAAGATACAAGAAACATTGTACATAGGACAATGATGCCTCAGGCTCCTTCACAGTAGACACTTGGGACCTCACACAGTTCTCCCAGTCTCCATTAGCTGCCCCATCATATTTTCCTGAATATCATTGACGGTTTGAAATCTCTTCCCTTTCAAAGGTGACTTTAGTTTTGGGAAAAGCCAGAAGTCACAGTGCACCAAATCTGGGCTGTCAGGGTCTGAGTCACCTGGGTGATTTGATATTTTGCAAAAAACCTCTGCATGAGACATGATGCATAAGCAGGTACACTGCCATGATGATGCTCCCAATCACCTGTTGGCCATAGCTGTGGATTTATGAATTATCCAAATAGTTTCCGGGGAGGAATGTTCAAACTTAATACAAAATTTGATGCAGATTTTGCTCCACTCACTCAGTCACTTTGAATGCGATGGCCATATAGTACATATGTTCACTCAGTAGCATCTACTGCCCCTGCTGACTAGTATAGTGAAGTTGTCAGTGTTTGTGCATGCACATTCCAGTCCATTCTCCTTGGATGCCAGGTTACATTGATGTTGCGCAATCTATTCTTGTTACAGTAACAATGGTTAGACTTTTTCCAGACAGACCTTATATGTGTTCGTACTGATACTTTTGATTCAAGTTTATTTTAAATTCCTAGATTTAAATTAGAAGAGTACTTATTAAAACATGCATTCATATGTTCTTTCTTTCATATCAAGAATCTTAAGGACATAAGGCCAAAACAAATAGAAAACCATAATTATTCATTTTTTTACTCCGTCATGTATACAACATCATGTATACAACAGTCTCCTTGAAACAACTTTAATACTATCATCGATATGATTTCTGATAAAATGGAAAAAATAATATGTGTTTTTCTCCTTCCATAGGTGTCCTACACCTACACCATCAACACATACAGAGCAAATATAAGTACTCCCTTTTAACACACAGATCTTAATAGATCTTAATTTTAAAAGTAACTGCCCATTTAATGCTTGCCACCAGAATTATGTCTATGCCTCTTCAGTCATTTTGGTTTCTGAAGCTTACTATCAAGTAAATTATTAAGAAAAGTCTCATGAGAATACAAGCTTCTGAATTCTTTCATGTAAATAAAAATTGGTAGCCTTCACACTTGAAAGAAAGTCTATTGGATCTAAAACCCTTGGCTTATACCTCTTTCCTTGAGTATTTTAAATAGGTTCCCCCATTCTCACCTGGCATAAAATATTGCTTTAGAAAAACCTAACTGTAATCTAATTGTCTTTCCCTATAAGTCATTTGTTTTTTTCTTTTTCTTTAAAATCTAATCGTTTTACCACAATATATTTTGGTGTTGATCAATATTCTCCTTAAATACGTGACAGATTTTTTTAAGGAAAGTTGTTTGAATGATATATTTTAGACTTTGTTCTGTTTCTTTGCTTTGATTTTCTTCCTCGGGGATCCCTATTACCTTCTTTGTATAACTTCAATTTTAGTCACTTTCATGAATCCTTTGTATCTCTTTATGTTACATTTTTATTTTAAATTTTTTTCTCCATTTAAGCTTCTATTTCTCTTCATGCACTTTCTGTTGTGTTTATTCACTTTTGTATTCTTTTTTATTATCTCTTCATTTTTGACACCATATTTTCATTTATTTTTATTTTTTTCTTGAGTTCAGCCTCTTTATTTCTGAGGTTTGTAATTCTAATTTATACTGCTCTTTCACATCTTTTAGCATTTTCTTAATATCTTTTAGCTCATTTTGAAATAGTAGGCTAGAGTTTTGACTTGTTTTATGGGTGTGGTTTACTGGTATATTTTTTCTGCCTCTTAATTCTCTTTTTCTTTTAATAACTTATAAAGAATTTAGAAGTTGGTACCTTTCTGTTTCTAATTTTTATTTGAAGTTAATTTCCCTGAACTTTAAAAAAACAACAGGGTTGAGGATAGTTCTGCTAATTTAGTAGCTCTCCATCTTCTGCTGTTTCCCTGCAGTGTTAAAAAACCGATCATTTCCCTCACCCATTTTTATCTGAACCTTCTTTCTCTTTCTTCTCTATGATCCCTATTATCTCTATTGTCATTTTAAATGACACTAGGATATGACTATCAAGTATACTCTCCAGTAAAGTCATGCATCACATAATGACATTTTGGTCAACAATACCCCATGAACAGCAATGGTCCCACAAGTTCATAATGGAGCTGAAAAACTCCTATCGCCTGGTGACCTAGCCGTCATAAGGTCTAAGTCCAGGGCATTTCATTACTCACATGCTAGGGTGGTGCTGGTGTAAACAAACCTACTGCACTACCAGTCCTTTAAAGGTACTAATTTGAAGAAAAAAATCTGTATACACTTAGTGTAGCCTAAGTGCACAGAGTTTATGAAGTCTACAGAAGCGTACAGTGATGCCTTAGACCTTCACAGTCTCTCACCACTGGCTCACTAACTCACCCAAAGCAACTTTTGTCTTGCAAACTCCAGTCACAGTAAGTACCCTATACAGGGGTACCATTTTTCATCTTCTATACTGTATTTTTTCTGTACCTTATTTATGTTTAGATATGTTTAGGTGCACATATACTATTGTGTTATAACTGCCTACAGTATTCAGTATACAGTAACATGCCATATAAGATTGTAGCCTAGGTGTGTAGCAGGCTAGACCATCTAGGTTTGTGTAAGTGTACCCTGTGAAGTTCATGCAGTGAAGAAATCACCTACTGATGCACTTCTCAGAAGGTGTCTCTGCCTTTAAGTGGTGTATGACTATATGTTCTCAATGACCATGTGCTATATGTGGTTTCAATGTAAGGGGTCTAGAGGCGATCTCTGCTCACATGCTAAGGTTGTTTCCAAGTTTAATTGTGGGTATGACATGCAATGAAAGAAAATTAATGGGCCAGGACACCAGGATTTGAGGAGTTAAAAGGCAAAAGAGAATGTATCTAAGTCAGCGATTTTCAACCCATGTGCTGCAAGAATTTTTAAAAACATGCAATACCTGACTAGTCAGGGGCATTGACCTCTTTTCCCTTAGATTGTCAAGTAATAAAATGACAACAGCCAACATAAAATTAGCCATCTGGTGTGAATGACTTCAAAATTATACTTTTTTTTTTTTTGGTCAGATGGGCCACAGAATTTCAGTAATTAGTTTACGTGTGACATGAGGTGAAAAAGGTTGAAAATCGCTGATCTAAGTGTAGATAGGACCCGAGCCTGATCCCAAAGGCTGGATGCAGACTGCCTGAGAAGGCAAAAAACAGGCCTCCCCGGACATGGGCCAAAAATGGGGGGCGGGGGTGGCAGGGGCGGCGGGGGACATGTAAGCAATTCTGCTGTAAGGGTTATGCACGCAGTATGGTTATGGAACAGGGAGGCGGTCAACCTAGCAGGTGGGGCGAGATAGCACAGGAGAAGAAGAAAAAAAAATCAATGGGGAATAGAAGCAAATAAATGGGAGAGGATCATAATATTAAAAGGAAACAATCGAGGCTGAAACTGATGAACATTTATGATACATTTTAACAACAATAAATGAGAATTCAAAATTCCAGAGATTGGTTTATGGTTTGTGGTCCAAGTCATGTATTTTGATTATGTGGTCCCTTTAACGTTAAGGACCATTCACATGGAATACTCTCAAATTTGCCGATTCAACGCAATAATAAATTACAGTAAGCCTACTCCAAAAAAAAAAGCCCATGAGAGCCAATATAAATACAGTGGTCATAAAACAGGTGCTGGCACTCAAGGAAAGTATATCTAATGATAGCTAACATAGCTGATATAAAAAATCCACAAACCAGTGTGGCTATGCCTGACTATCAGTGTGGTTCAATTTAAAAAAAAAAAAAAGGTACACCCCTTTCTAATAGGTCCAAGAGGTGTTATTTTCAAGAACCACTTAACATATTTGAAGCAAGCAAAGAAAAAAAAAATGAGTTTAAACTCAGATAGAAGGAAATGTCAGAATGCCAGTACTTGATACATGCTCTTTTTCTCTATTTTCATCTCCTTCGCTCCTTTCCCATCAGAAGTGGAAGTGGGACACTGTTTCTACTAGACCAAGAGTTGGCAAGCTATGGCCCCAAAACAAAACAAGCTGTGCTGCCTGTTTTTGTATGGCCCATGATCTAAGAATAGTTTTTGAATTTTAAAAAAGAAAAAAGGAGAGGGGGAGAATGTTCCACATTCCATGAAAGTTATATGAAATTGAAATATCAATGTCCATCTATACAGTTTTATTTGAACACAACCCACTCATTCATTTACTTGTTGTCTATGGCTGTATTCCCACCACCTCAGAACTGAGTATTTACAACAAAGAACATGCAGTTCGAACAGCCCGCAATGTTTACCATACGACCCATTAAGAAAAATCCTGTTGGCCCCTGGAATAGAATAATTTACCTGTTAGTTGCTAGGAAGTTAAAACACAGATCATAAGCACGTGCTTCAGGGCATCAGGAAATTTGCCTTGAATCATTTAATCAGCTCCTCAGAGGGAACAATATTCTGCACCTCATTTTGGTACCTTCCCACCTCAGTCACTTTCATCTCATCCTTCTTGTCCCTCAGTCACTGGGGCTTCGAGCTCCTTGCATAAGCTGTATTTGTTAGACTGTCCTTACTAACCCCTTGGTGTCTCCATTGTGTCCAGGTTTCCCATCTAGTTAAAGTCTCCTGGCCTCTGGAATCCCATCCTGTGTTCTACCAGAGGAAAGAAATCGCCCCTCAGCGTTTCGGGACTGTGGTCAGATAATCTGGTCCTGATTCATAATGAACTCTATCCCGTTGTTACCAGTTGTTTGAGGGTCCGCTCCAGCCTAGGGTGAGTGCCTTACAAGTGGAGCCTTTGTTTAGCATTTTGCTCCATCCCTCCTACCCAAGGCCCATCACAGCCCCTTAGTAGATGATCACTATGTGTTTGTTGATTGCCTCATTGGCTGATTGACTGAGAAGCTGAGTCAATGAGCTAGAAGCCTGGGGCAGCTCAGAAAGGCCTTCCTCTGAGCACTGTGCCTCAGGCAGAGTTTGTTTTCTTTGCACTCTTTCTCCTTGAGTTCCTCTGGGTTCATTGGTTTTGAATAGCATCTGAGAGAGAGAGAAGATGGTGCAAGTGAACCAAAGCAACTTGCCTCCATCTGCCTTCAATTCTCAGGCTGGGAAAACATTTCCAGAAGGCCTGGTGCACGAGAACCTGACGCGGTGACAGAACGTTCTGTCTCCCTCTTGTTCCATGCACAGTGCGCCGAGTTTCTTCTGCAAGCTCATAAATCCTGAGGGCCTTTTCCAGCCGCGGCAGCCCCCATTCCGGGAAGCAGACGGATGCTTTGAAACCCCTATCAAAAGAGAACATTGTGTTTCTGCACATCCAGCCCCACGGCAGGCTGATTTCTCCTGGCGCAGGTAGGCTGAGCCCGCCAGTTAAGTCAGGCACGCTTTCTGCTCCCTAAGCTCTTGCCTTTCGAAAACATGCAGGCAAATACGATTGCCCAACACTGTTCAGGAATGCGCTTGAGTGAGGGGAGGTAGTATTGTGAATTTATTCAGTTAAATTTCCCGGGAGGTGACCCAGAAAAGTGTACCCTAGGGGCTAATACAAAGTGATGGTTGCAGCAGGGAAGCAGTTAAAACCTGGGTATCTCCCCCAGCTGCTGAGGGGAAGAGTCCGGTGCCCAGCCTGGAGGTGGAGGGAGAGGAGAGAGAAGTGAAAAATCGTCCAGGTTCACAGATGGGTAAACCATGGCTTGGCCCATCACCCCTTGATGCCCCCTGCCCCCCACCACCATTGCCAGGCAGCTCTTGTGTCTTGGTGCTACCTTCTGTTCTGCTCCTTTTCCCATCAAGACTTGCAACATTCCTGGCCACATCTGGAGTATCGAGTGATTGGCAACACATTAAAAAAGACATGTAGCAGACAGAGTATTGCGTACTGGCTCAAAGGCAGAGCACTGGATGTGAGAACTCGGGCAAGCAATACCTTTACTTCCCTCCTCTGTAAAATGAGAGACTGTGATGTATACCTGCCAGGGTTACTGTGAGAATGACATGAGACAGGGGCTGTGGAAGCACTTTATTAACCGCTATTTGAGTGGAAAACATTATTAGTGTGCCAGGCAATACTATGTGAGCTGCTACTGTTACACCTACTACTATGACAATGATACGTCCTGCTAATACTACCAGTAATACCAATCAAAGGGCTAAATGACCAGGTGAAGAGTCTGGAAACCACATCATACCTGAAAGGGAAGTTTAAATAAACCAGCTGGAGTCGGCCCAGTAGAAATCTCAGTGGGAAAATAATTGTCTTCAAGGATCTGAAGGTTTGCCATGTGGAAAAGAAGGTAGGCTTGTTCTGAGTCCCTCCAGTGAAAAAGACCACAGAATTATGAGGAGAAATATTTTATTACAAGACAAGAACTTGCTCTTAATATAATCATCAAACAATGCAAAATATCACCTTGGAACACAGTGAGGACATTGTCTTGGGAAATGTTGAAGTGGGGAGAGTTGAGCATCTATCGAGACGCTAGCCATTCACCTATGACTTATTTGCACCACGGTGTCTGTGGCCGGCCTACTGAATGCCAGGCTGTGCCTCAGGTACGGGGACTACCACAGTGAACAAGACCAACTTCTGCTCTCCCGGACCTCACGTTAGATGAGAGCATTGCGTGCAGGTTAGATGCTATATCATGCCAGTCTTTTCCTGTCACTCCTCTCGTTCTGGCTCTAGGAATACTCTGAGTTCACAGGTATACAGTGAAGTGGGGGGAAGGGGACAATCCACCTGTTTCTGCCCTGCATGGAGAGGCTCCCTCCAGCCTGGCAGGGAGAGGCCTTGGCAGTAGCAGGGGCCTTGGAAGGAGCCTCCAGTTCCCTTGGAATCCCTTTCCATACGTGAGTGACCCTCCTCGGCTAAGAGTGGCCTGCCTTCCCGCAGGAAGTTTCAGGCAGTGGCTGTCCTGGCAGCTGGACATTCCTCCAAGAAGAGTCCCTGGGAGATGATGGGCCCAAAGCCACCAAGACCTCTTGGGGACCGCTGCAAGGTGAGCAGCAAGGTCCCTGCACTCAGACAAGAGATGGCAAACAGCCAAAGTAACCTCCTCCTCCCCAAAATACTTCTCCTCTTGCCCTGAAGGAAGCCTGCAATCCCCCCCAGGCAGCCTTTCTTAAAATGCAAATATTCCTGGCAGGAGTGGTAATACCGCCTGTATTCCAGCAGTCAGCAATTCCTGAAGATTTCACCCTCCAAAGGTCTCACCTGGACACCTGGCCCTCCCTCCGAATCACCAAGACCACTCCACAGATTGCCTAAACACTTGCAGTGCCTCCTGGCCTCCTCTCAGCTCCTGGAATGTGTCCAGAAGAGAAGCGAGTATCTAGCATTTGTGGATCATTTCTTCAAGTACATGCAGCTCAGTGCCGAAATGAAACCCTGAGCCAGAAAGCCACAGATGGGTGGGACGGTGTTTTGAGATATCCAAAGGGTGTGGAGTTTGCTATTTTACAGAAGAATTAAATATAATAATAATTGAGGGGGGCAGCTGGATCAAAAGAAATTATTTGCTAGCCAATTTCGAAACCAGAAAATGCTTAAAATGCAGACCACAAGATGAAGACAACCTCAAAGGTTAATGAAAATCTGCAATAATGGACAAAGGAAATGAAGACTTGCAACAGTCTTCCTTCCAGATCCATTGAGCAGCCATACCAACATCTTTTCAAGTGGCGAACATTATCCAGCTCCATCAATTCTGCCTCAAAACCACTGAAATAGGACAAAATGCTAAGCTACAATGCCTCAGTGGCTTCTCCAGTAGACCAAGAATAAAGACTGGTCCCTGCAAACATTGCTGAGACAGCCTGGCTTGCGCAGCTAGTCCTGGTAGGTGTCCCACAAGTATTTGTTGCATACATTAGAGTCTCTGGGTCTAGCCAGTTAAAAATGCTAGGCCTTTACTAAGAGCCAGAGAGAATAGTAGAGCAACTGTGTGGCAGGTTTAGGGTAGAGCCAAAAATACTGGTCCAGGAAAGGCACTTAGACAAGAAGTCAAAACACATAGGTGTGACAATAAAATTTTAAAAGTAGTGACGGGGGGATTCAAAAAGTCAAACTGGATTCAGTTCTGGATTGAGAGGAGATAATGCCGTGCTACAGAGTGCGCAAGTTCAAGATTCGGGAATTCAGAAATGTGCCCAAGTCTGAAAAAGAGGAGGGCATTTATCCTGAGAGCGGCCTGGAGACAGGGGAGCGCGGGCCTGCTGAATGTGGAAGAGGGAGCTGCCTCTCCATGGTTAGGTCTCAGGCGACGTAGGGCCTGGCCCTGCTTCGACTGTCAGGACACACTCTCAAAACAGCGCCCTGCCTCTGCACTGCAGTCTGGCAACAAATGCCTGGGACTTCCCGCCCGCGCCTTTTGCAGTGCCCTTCGAGAAGACACTGAACTACATAGTTACTGGAACTGAGAAAACAATTAGATCCCACAACACAAAGCAGTCAGGGCATGGACAGGAGAGGCCACTGGACAGTGGTCAGGGGCCTGGTTCAAGGCCTAACTTCATAGCCATTTCATGTGTGCCTTTGGTTTACTTACCAAGAAGATGGGGATAAAGTGTCTTAAGACTTGCTCTAGGGTTACTGTGGAACCCCAATGAGATCCTGCAGATACAAGATCTTTGTAAACTTTAAAGCACCACTCAGACATCATGGCTTACTTTCTTGATTTAACAGCAGGACATCTAAGTTTTCAAACTAAATATTACTTAGGGTATCAGCTAGGACCACCCTAAAACTAGGCCTTTTTCCTAAGGAAGAACTAAATGTTGTTGCTTTGGGCCTATTTCATTTGATTTTTCTCCTGGGAAACTGACAGTGGGCCTGGTATGCCCATCTTTTTCTTTATCTGGGACCACACTTGAGATATTTTGATGTTGGACCCTGTGGTTAGCATCTCCAGCACAGGTTAGATGCTAACCTGTGGTTAGCATCTCCATCTCTGCATTTCCCTCTTGTCTTGCAAGCAGTCGGGCATCAGGAAATTTAGGAGTTGTCATCAGAGTGTCACCCAGCCACCCTAGACTCTGTTTTCTCTAAGAGATAAGCTTATCTGACTGTGAAGGCAAGTGGAGAGTGACTCTGCAGAAATCCCAGGGAATTAACACAATCAGGTGCCATGATGTGGCAATCTCATGTGCTTTGGGCAAATTGAAACATCACCTCTGCCTGTTCCTTTTTTGTTTCCTGACAGAACACAAAAGGACTGCTGATCCAGGAGAAATGGGTGCAAATTTGGCCTGTGGTCTTCTACACACCCAGATGCATAAGCACCTCCCAGCAAAAGCCTCTTCTGGTGGGGCAAACTCAGCTGCAGTATGACTATAGATTGTTCTTCTATGCCTTTTATCTCTTTTGCCTCTTTAACCATTGTTCTCTCTCCTTATGGGACCTCAAAATTTGTTTTCATAAAAGTCTGTTATCATTAATTCAACCTTGGGGTGATGTATAATGCAGTGAGTCCAATGAATTGAAAGACGTAGGTTCCATCCTGGATTTTCTACTGTGCATTCGAGTAGCATCAAAGCTGTCCCTGAGGACCAGCTGCTTTCAATGCCAACAAAGTGAGGGATAATCATGCCAAAGCCCCCCTCCTTGCTGTAGGCTTTTGTGAGGAGGGTAAAATGAAATTTAAAAAGGCACTTTGACAAATGGAAAGTTTTAGCAATTTAGATGGGTTTCATTATTAGTATTATTGGTAGGAGTATTTGTATTTGTATTGGCAGTAGAAGCCGTAGGAGAATTTATAGAACCTTAGAGTCTTGGTGTCAGAAAGGACCCATGTCCTATCAAATACAATCATACTGTATTACCTATTACCTTCATTATCGTAATTACTATTTTATATGCTTCTTCCATTCTATTTTCCCTAGGGCACTCACCAAAGCATGACTAATGTCTTTCTGTCCTTTTCCATATCTCTGCCATCCCAACCTGCTCTTAAGAAATAATCATTCAATAAACCCAATTGTAGATGTAGTAGAATAAGGATTCTAAACCCAGGAAAAAAAAAAGCAAAAAGGAAGGAAAGGGAGAGGCTAAGAAAGAGAATGTAAGCATTCTCCCAGACTTAGAAATTCACTGGGGCAAGGAGGGGTGGGAAGAAGAAAGAAGACTATGTTTATTGTCTCATAAAGGCCTCCCGCCTTCACTCCTCTAGACCAGGAGCAGTTTGGCCAGTGGTCAATTTCATGGCTGGCTTAGACTTCCTCACTATGGGATAAGATAGCTCTTATAAAAGTCTTAACAGGATTTTGTATAAAGGTGATTCTGCAATTCAGGGTAAATCTCTGTTATTTTATACAATTAATTACTTCCTCCACATTTGCTTTAGGATGCTATTTCCCGAGCCGAATGAGCCACAGGAAGCACTAGACTCCCCAGACTGAATGGATGGACTGTGTCCTGGTGATCAAAATTCATTTCTGAGTTATTTCCTGACATGGTATTTTGACACCTGGGTCATATGTTAGCTTTATGGAGCTCCTCTGTGACATGCAGCAACAATGCAGATATGCAATAGAACATTAATCACAAGGAGAGAACATGGAAGTTCAGCAATGCTTGTCAAACTGGATTAAGTAAGGGGAAATGTTTAAGTCAGATTTTACTCAAATATCAAATGCAAAAAGATTTAGCTTACTTTTTAGTTGGGAAGATCTTTTGTGGCATCATCATCCCAGACCCCGTTGTCTACAGAGCCTTGGTAAAGCTCAACTGAGAATCAGAATTCTATACCTTAGGGCTAGAGAAACTCTAAGGGATAATTTTTTCAGACATCTGCCACTGGAAAAACATTATTATCCCCCATTTCCTGATGAGGCAACTAAGGCACAGAGATCTGAATGGGTTAGGTACAATCACACAGCTGATAGTTGGTGGCCAACAGGTTCAACCCAGGACTACATTCCAAGTAAGGGGCTGCCTCTAACTTTCATCTGTAATCATCCAGGGTTACTGTTGCAGGGAACAATGGAATACTCTTATTCCTGGTCTTGAGAAAGATCTAGAGGTTAGTCACCCTTGGCTTCTCTATTATAACTGTCAGTGTTTTTTCTTCACACATTGAGGCAGCCCCATGAGTTGGCAGAATAGGAAGCTATTAACAGGATGTAAATACCTTCTCAGCCCTCCAGGACCACACTTGAAATACCTTTACCCAGGGTCAACATCTCTCTTTCTTCATTAAGTCAGAAGACTAAGCAAGCAAATCTTTGTGTGACAGCATGCTACCCTGATTAGGAGAACAGGCTTTATTTATTTTGGAATACCCAGGACCAACTTGCTGTGTCACCTACTAGCTGTATGCCCTCGGGCAGCTATTTATATTATGATCTAGTTTGCTTCTTTGTTAAGCATTAGTACAACACCTATCATATGGAGATAGTGACTGATTAAGGGAGACCATAAGGTCCAGGCACATAGAATAGATCCAAGGATTTCATCCTTCCCAGATGGAGAACTACAGCAATCCTTGGTTTCCTTCCCCAGCTCAACTCTTGAAAAACTGTAGAAACAAGAAGGTAACATGGCTTCTAAAAGCCAGTAACAACTACAAGAGAGGAATCCTTGGGAGACTGGTGTATTGGGAGGTGCATGGCTACCTGAAGAGGTAAAATTGGAAGGCAGGGGGAGTCACAACCCACTCTTGCCTCTCTCAGCATTAGTATAACTTTGGGACAGTCATTGCCTAAACCTTTGGCCCATAAATCTTCAACAAGAGCCCAGAGCACCAGAGCAGGTCAAAAGCTTTGCTGGGTGAGAAACTTAAACACAGGTGCAGGGGGCTGGTTGTCCTTGGTCATTCATTGCTACCGTCGCCATCTTCCCTGTAGGCTATCACCTGGTGTGTTAGTTTTCTATTGCTGCCATAACAAATTGCCCCAAACTTAGCAGTCAGTGCTGTATGTAGAGTCTGGGTAGAGCATGGCTCATTCAGGTCCTCTGTTTAGTTTCACCAGACTGAAATTAAAATGTCAGCAAGTCTGTGTTCCTTTCTGAGGCCTTGGCCAAGTTCAGTTCCTTGCAGTTTTGGCACTGAGGTCTCTGTTTCCTTGCTGGCTGTCATCCAGATGCTGGTCTTTGCTATTAGAGCCTGTCTGCATTTCTCCTTACGCTTTCCTGTGGCCCCTTCCAGTAATAATGGCTTGAGCCCCTCTCACGCTTCAAATTTCTCCAACTTCTTTTTCTGCCACATCATTCTCATTTCACCCAGAGAAAGTTCTCTGCTTTTAAAGGCTCATGTGATTAGATTGTGCTCACCTGGATAATCTGGGCTAGTATCTCTAGCTGAAGGTCTGTAGCCTTAATTACATCTGCAAAGTCCCCTTTGCCATGTAACATGATGTATTTACATGCCCAGGGATTAGGGCATAGACATCTTTGGGGAGGTCATTCTGCCTACTACAGCTGACATGCATAAAGGTGCAGATCGGCGTATTTTTTCAACATGAAGAGCTGTTCCATCACTTGCTCATAGCTAATCCCTTAACCTCTGTGTGATCTGGATTCTTCCTTCCTGCTGAACGGTATTTCTTCTTTGGCATGTATGTTTTTTTCAAAAGATTTTATTTACTTTTAGAGAGAGGGGAGGGAGGGGGAAAGAAAGGGAAACATCAATGTGTAAGAGATTGATCTGTTGCCTCTCACTGGCCCCCAGCTGGAGACCTGGCCCACAACCCAGGCACTTGCCCTGATTGTGAATCAAACCAGGGACCTTTCTGTTCACAGGCCTATGCTCAACCCACTGAGCCACACCAGCCAGGGCTGCACGTATGTTTAAATGGTTTTCCCACAGCTCATTGCTCAAAACCTGTTTAACACCCTCTCTCAAGCCTTGACTCCTGTTGTTGTTTTTTCTCCTCCAAATATTCTCTTCCAAATAGCATCCTATACTCATCTCCACCATTGTTCATCTATTCATTTCTCAATCCCCATAACAAGGCTTTTGGCCCCCAACACCCCAGGGAAATTTCTCCAGCAAATGTCATCAATGACTGCCTTACTTTCTAACCCAAATGAATGCAAATTCATGATTATCTCATGTAACGTCTTTTTAAAAAAGTATTTGATGTTATGCATGACACCCTTTACTTCCAATGTTCTCATCCCCTGGTTTCGATGTCATCCATGTTTCCAGATTTCTCCCATTCCTCGGTCATTCACCCAATTCTTTAAGTGCCAGAGTTCTGCAGAGTTCTTTTCAAGGCCATCTTCTCTCTTCACCTCACATTCTCTTCTAGGCCAGTTCAGCCAGTTGTAGCCATTGGTGGGCTTTTACCTTCATTATAAACCCAAGCTTCTAAACTGAATTTTAGATGCTTTTATCAAACCACTTGCTAGCTATTTCCACTTGAATTTGTACTTCCCCCCAAAATCTCCTCCCATAGTTATCTACCTACCCATTTTTGTAAAAAGAGATGTTATTCTTGCTTTCCCTTTCTTTAACTCTGCACATGAAAGCAGGGACCAAGTCCTCTGCAGCAGATTCTACTCTTTTAACCTTCGTCACATCCTTACATCCTTCTTTCCCATTGCTATGCCTTTATAGTAGCTCCTATTTATTGAGTGTCTTTGCATGTGAGCCAAGGTATTAAACTCTTTTTGAAAATTATTTTACTTTATCTTCACAATAATTTTGGGAAGTAGACAACATTATTTTTGTTTTCACAACCGAGGAAACTTAGTCACGGCTTGGCTAAATGACTTGACATGTATCACATTGTCTCTAAGTAGCTTTCAGATCCACCTAGTTACTAAACCAAAGCCTTTCTCAAGTGTGCTGTCGCAATGCACTGTTTGGGCTCTTAGCATGGTCATACGGACCCCTGAAAAGTTTTCCTAACTAGTCTCCCAATATCTCTTCTTATCTTCTGTTAATCCCTCCTCCACACCGGCAATCAAAGAGCATCCATAAAATGAAAATTCACTCATGTTACTTCCTGTCTTAAACCTTGTCTTTGGGTTGCCTTTGCCACATTTGGATAATTCTCACCTCTTAAATGGTCTCCTTTGTCATCTGCTTTTGTCCCCAGTTTATTTTCTTGATTTAACTCATCTTCTCCATACATCAAGCTTCTAGCAGTTCCCAGACTTGCTCTCTTACTTGGCAGTGCACCCTCCTCCTAGAAAAAAACCTTTCCCCCCACCCTCCAAAAAATGCACTTACATGCTTGTGTGTGTGTGTGTGTGTGTGTGTGTGTGTGTGTGAGCTTCCACTATGTACTAATACATGTTTCTTTGGTTGAACTCAACATTGCTGCACTTACTTGCTTATTTATATGTCTTCCCCCATCTCCTATAGCTATAAGGTCCATGGATCAAAGAACACATATAACTTGTGTTTACATTCTTAATACAGTGCCTTTCACATGTGAGGATTCAATGATTGTTAAATGCTTGGATTCATGAAAGATAGAGACTTGAAGTCCAGACTAAACAGTCTGGATTGTATTCCCTAGACAAAAAAGAAAAAGAAAATAGACATGGAACTTTTGGGGGCATTTGTTTGCTTGTTTCTGAACATGAGAGTGCCATGCCCGAGGCAGATGGAACTGGCAGGAGTGTGTAAGATGTCTGCAATGGATGGAGCCAGGCATGGAGGAAGCTTTCCTGGACCAGTTCTACAGGTCAGGTGAGAGATGAAGATGAGGCAGAAGAGGTCACCGAGGGTGACCTCTGAGACAATGGCATTCAACAAATGAAAAATGAAAGCATCATAATGATTGTGCAATAATCCACTTTTTGATATGACATATCCACGGGCAGAGGGTATGGAAAAACAAAGGGACACGTCAAGAGTGATTTCACAATGCCTTTGGATTCTGGAAATGGTGGGTGGATGAGGGGAGAGTTTATCATGTCTTTTATACAAGTCATAAATATTCCTGTCACTGACTATAACTAAAGGCAGCAGCCTGAGTGTTTATTTAGATTTTATGGTCCATTTATTGTCTCATATTCTCCCAGTCAAAGATAATTATTTTTTAATTAATCATATGTAAACAGTCTATATCCTTTGCAGAACTGGCTACTTAAAAGAACATTTATCATAGCAATTGGTCCCATATACCCAACTGCAAATCATCCACTTTTTGGCTGATCTTGCCCTAACTGACTTCTGATCATTTTTGTGTTTCTGATGGCTTGAGGAGAAGACAGAAGTTTGAGTAAGGCCAGAGAATGAGTAACATGTGGAATTATCCATTATTCTTCTTATTTCCTTTTAGGAAAAAAGTGCGTGAGTATTGAAAGAAAAGAAACCTTTGTGAGTTGAGACATTGGCAATTTGTCTTAGAGCTGGTCAGAAAGTGATTTTGTTTCATCTTCAAGAAAGGCTCCATTAGGAATTTCCCTGACAGAGCACAGAGGATTTTTAGGGCAGTGAAAATACTCTGTCTGATAATATAATGACAGATACAAGTTATTATATATTTATCCAAACTCCTAAAATGTGCAAGACCAAATGTGACTCCTAATGGAACCTATGACTTTGGGTGATTATTATGTATCAATGTAGGTTCATCAATTGTAACAAGTCACCCTGGTGGGGATGCTGATAATGGGGAATCCTTGCATGTATGAGAGTATAGGGGGATCTCTGTACTTCCCTCTTAATTGTGCCATAAATCCTAAACTGCTCTAAAATATAAAATCTTAAAAAAAGTTTGCTGGAGAAGAATGATCACCACCTTATTCAATCTTCTAGGGGTGGTATTTACAAATGACTCCAAAGTGCATAACTGAGCCAGTGCTCATCATGGTATAGATTGTTTCATCCTGGAAAGAATGCAGTGAGTGTTTTTATCTTCCTGGATTCCCAAGTTAAGATGTAATAATAGTGTTTTGGCGTTGGATCAAGGAACATCTCATCATTTTGTCTAGTGCTTCCTCAGTCTATTTAGAAAGTGCAGATCAGCTTTCTCTACTTTGTGTGGACAATAATTGATTGACATGCAATATAAAAGATATACATTTTTCTAACATCAGGATGTAGAGAGCCCAACCACCTGGGAGACAGTTCTGAAACCTCAGTTAGTTGCTGCCTAGAGAAATCAAGAGTACTCTGTCTTAGAGAACTTAAGTGAGCCCCAGTCCTATATGAAAAATGTTAAGTATAAACAACAGAAGTTTCAGCCTTCATACGGTTTCTTTTTGAGAACACGAACATGCTCTCTATTCCTGTTTCCATTTTACAGATGAGAAAATTGAGGCACTGGGAAGGTGAATGATTTCACTGAAGTTTATACAGATAGTATGTGCAAATGCTTAATAAATCAACTGAGATTGAACTGAATTCTGATTTCAAAGATGAACTGAGATAGATTCTTAGTAGTGTTATGTGTAGAGCCTTCGATCCACTAAAGTGATCCCTCTTACCCACCATATAAACGCCACCAGGACTTCTATACTCCCAGCAAATCCATGTGAATTAACTGGCCTTGACTGTGCAATTGGGACAGGTTTCATGACCAACCCCCCTGTTCCTAGAGGAAGCTTCTATGCATCTCCTTCAAATGAAGGCTTAAAGGAAATCCCTCACTGTCTCTTTGACCCAGTTCTATGTATTTCCCTGCACGTATCTAAATTGTAGATTATGCTGAGGAGAGGAAATATGTCTTATTCAAGTTTATTTTCCTGACCCCTTTGTACAAAGCAATCACAATAAACACATGTTAAATAAACATTAAAAAATTAGAAAGTTTGATCATTCTTTCAGAGAACTAAATTATAACAATTGTACAAACAAAACTGTGTAAACCAGCCAGTCTAATTCTCTTCTCACTTAGACATGAAGAAACTGGAGTCCACTGGAGGGAAATGATCCAGTGTCAAGTTGGTTAAATTACAGGATCCTAGAAATTCAGCTAATATGGAATATTCTTCCTTCTTCCACTTCTTTTCTTCCTTCTTCCCCTCCTTCTCAAAAATCATGTGTCTTATGTTGTGTTAAGGGCTCTATCTATCTATCTTTGAAGGATTAGCGAAAGTGTTTTATTTTAAAAATTTTTTTAAATTTTTCAATTCCATTTGATGTAAAATACTATTTTATATTAGTATTAGTTGTACCACATAATGGTTAGACATTTGCATAATTTACAAAGTGGTATCCTCAGTAAATCTAATACCTACATGGCAGTACATAGTTATTGTCTGTATTCCCTATGCCATACTTTACATCCCCATTATTGTTTTGTGACTACCAATATGTAGTTCTTACTTCCAACATCTTTGCACCCAGTCCCCAAGTTGGCTTTCATCTGGCAACGATCAGTTTGTTCTCTATATCTATGAATCTATTTCTGTTTTGTTTATTTTGTTCTTTAGATTCCGCTTTTAAGTGAAATCATATGGTATTTGTTTTTCTCTGGCTTGTTTCACTTAGCATAATACCCTCTAAATCCATCCATGTTGTTGCAAATGGTAAGATTTTATTCTTTTTTATGGCTGAGTAATATTCCATTGCAGATAAGTATCACTTCTTTATCCAATTGTGTATTGATGGCCACTTGGGTTGCTTCCATAGCTTGGCTAATGTACATAATTTTGAAATAAACATAAGGGTGTGTATATCTTTTCAAAGTAGTGTTTTGGATTTCTTCCCAAAATACCCAGAAGTAGAATTGCTGGGTCATAAGTAAATTCTATTTTTAATTTTTTTAGGAACCTCCATACTGTTTCCCATAGGGCTGCACCAATTTGCATTTCCACCAATAGTATATGAGGATTCCCTTTTCTCCACATCCTCACCAACATTGGTTGTTTGTTGACTTATTGATGATAACCATTCTCACAGGTACAAGGTAACCTCTCATTGTGGTTTTAATTTTCATTTCTCCAATGATTAGTGATGTTGAGCATCTTTTCATATGTTTATTGGCCATCTATATGTCCTCTTTGTAGAAATGTCTATTCATATCCTCTGTCCATTTTTTAATTGGATTTTGGGGATATAGGGTTGAGATGTATGAGTTCTTTATAAATTTTGGATACTAACCCTTTATTGGGTATATCATTGGTGAATATTTTCTCCCATTCTGTAGGTTGATGGTTTCCTTTGCTGTGAAAAAATTTTTAGTTTAATGTAGTCCAATCTGTAAATTTTTAAATTTTCTTTGTCTGAGGAGATATATCAGAAAAAAAATATTAATCAGAGTAATGTCAGTGAGTTTACTGCTTATGTCTTCTTCTAGGAGTTCTGTGGTTTCCAATCTTACATTTAAGTCTCTAATCCATTTTGAGTTTATGGTTTGTTTTATTTACCTATTTGCATGGATATGTTAAATTTTTCCAACGCCATTTATTGCATAGACTGTATTTACTTCATTGTATATTCTTACCTCCTTTGTCATAGATTAGTTGCCCATATAGTATAAGTTTATTTCTGGGCTCTCTATTCTGTTTCATTGATCTATGTGTTTGCTTTTATATCAGTTCCATGCTGTTTTGATTACTATAACCTTGCAATATATTTTAATATCAGGTAACATGATACCTCCAACTTTGTTCTTCTTTGTCAAGATTGATCTGGCTACTCGGGGTCTTTTGTGGCTCCATATTATTATTTGTTCTAGATCTGTGAAAAGTGTCATTATTATTTTGATGGGGATTGCATTGAATTTGTAGACTGCTTTGAGTAGTATGAATATTTTAATGATGTTAATTCTTTGTATCCATGAGCCTGGTATATGCTTCCATTTATTTAATCTCCCTCAGTTTCTTTCTTCAATGTCTTATAATTTTCTAAGTACAAGTCTTTTACCTCCTTGATTAAATTTATTCCTATGCATTTTATTTTTATTCAATTGTAAATGGAATTGTATTCTTCATATCTCTTTCTGATAGTTTGTTATTAGTATATAAAAATGAAACCTATTTCTGAACATTAATTTCATACCCTGCTACATTACTGAATTCATTGATCACTTCTAATAAAAATCCTACCGGTTCTCTCTATATGGTATCATGGCATCTGCAAATAATGAGTTTTACTTCTTCCTTTCTAATCCAGATGCCTTTTGTTTCTTCTTCTTTTCTGATTGTTGTGGGTGTGACTGCCACTACTGTGTTAAATAAAAGCAATGAAAGTGAACATCCTTGTCTTGTTCCTGATATTAAGGGAAATTCATTTAGCTTTTTCCCATTGAATATGACATTAGCTGTGGGTTTGTCATATATGGCCTTCATCATGCTGAGGTATGTTCCCTCTATTCTCATTTTGTTGAGAGTAGGTTGCTCATCTTTATTTCTTTCAGAGTTTTTATTTTTATTTTTTTGGAGTTTTCTTCCTTTCTTTCATTTGTGACATGTTTCTCTGTATCCTCATTTTGTCTGCTTCTCTGTATATGATTCTGTGTATTAGGTAGATCTGCTGTTTCTCCTTGCCTTCCTTGCCAGGATATAGCTTTTATGTAGTAGGTGACCTGTGAAACCTAGTGGTGCAGTCTTCCTGGTCACCTAAACTAGGTGCTCTAGTAGTATCCTTTGTGTGTGTCACTTGTGCCCTCCTACCGTAGGTCAATCTTGATTACTGTTCACACATCAGTGGGTGAGATTAACCCTCAGGCTGACTGGCTGTGAGGATTAGCCACAACCACAGTTTACAAACCAGCTGCTTGGCAATGGCTGTCCCCATGGATCTGGATTCACCCCAGCAGGCTCTGTTGCCTGCTGAGACCATTCTTTGGGTGTATCACTTGTGCAGCTAGTCAGTTGGTGTTCTATAGCGGTCTGAAGCTGGACACTGGGTTGGTTGGTTGGTTGGTTGGTTGGTTCCGGGGCACGTTGGGAGGGGCTTGCCATTGGTCCAGGGCTACCTGGTAGGAGCTATCCTCTGGTGGTAGCTGACTGTGTTGAGTCAGGAAGCACGCGGGAGACGCTATGCTGTAAACCAAGTTTGGCTGCCACCAGCTCCAGGCCTGGGGAAGCTCAGCAAAATACACAGGGCACCCCAAGGCCTGCTGCTGCTTGCTGGCTACCGGGAATGCTCAGCCGCTGGGGGAGCCAGGGCAGTATGTGATTTGAATGACACGGATCTCCTGGAGTCACTAGGGTGGGGTGAGTGGGGTTCATCAGTTTAATGCACATTCGGATTCGGTGCCAGTTCTGAACCTGGGTCCATTTAGTGAAAGGCACAGGCCACAGGATTCTAGCAGCTGCCTGTCTGGAGCCTGTGGACCCTTGAGAGTTTTTTAAGGAAGACTACTGGGTGGGACAAGTTCAGGTGAGAGCTGCTGAAATAGCCTCTGGCTGTGCACTGAGTTGTGTGGGGCCGGGTCTCAGGTGGTCCTCAGGGTGGAGGAGTGGAGTTCACAAGGTTAATGAGATTCAGATTTGGCTGAGCGCTCAGCACGGGGACAATTGCAGGCATTCCTCCAGCCCTTGCTCTGAAACTACACGTCTGTTTCTTCTTGTGTGTCTCTGATGCCTCCTGAGCCACTGTCCCTGGCTCATGGTAAGAGCCCATGGTAAGTGCCCTGGAGTGAATAAGTCTGTGTATAGGGCCCTTTAAGAGGACTCCTGGGTTTCCGGCATCCTCCCATTTTACCCTGATGAACAAAATCCCAGCTAATTTTCATAGTCAGATGTGCTGGAGGCTCCTCTTCCTGGCACTGGTGCTCTGGAATGGGGGGCCCAGGGTGGGGCTGGGACCTCTCATTCCTAAGGGGGACCTCTGCAGCTGAGAAATTCCTTCCAACTCTCAACTGCCGCACGTGGGTGTGGGGCCAGCCTGTTTCTTATCATATTTATTATTTATCTTTGACAGTGTGTGACCTTTATTAACCTCTTCCTATTTCCCCCACCCCCTAGTCCTGGGCAATGACTGCTTATACTCTCTTTCTATGAGTTTCACTCCCCACCCTCTTTACACACAAATGTGATTCCATATAGTATTTGTTTCTGTTCACTCAGCATAATGCCCTTAAGGTATATCCATTTTGTTGCAAATGGCAGAATTTCCTTCTTTCTCTTAAGGTTGAATAATATTCAATTATGTATATATAACATTTTCTTTATTCATCCATTGATGGACACAGGTTGTTTCTATATCTTGCCTCTGGTGACTAATGCTGCAATGAACACGGGAGTGCAGATGTCTCTTTGATAGCCTGTTTTTACTTCCTTTGTTTATATACCTAGAAGTGGAATTGCTGGGTCATTTAGTAGTTCTAGTTTTAATTTTTTGAGGAACCTCCATACTGTTTTCTATAGTGGCTGCACCATTCCCACAAACAATGAACAAAAGTTTTCTTTTCTTTATAATCTCTTCAACACTTGTTTCTTGTCTTTCTGATGATAGTTATTCTAACAGGTGTGCACTGATATCTCGCTGTGGTTCTGATTCATATTTCCTTAATGATTAGTGATGTTGAGCACCTTTTCATGTACCTGTTGGCCTTTTGAATGTCTTCTTTGGAAAAAAGATCCATTCAGTTTCTTTGTCCATTTTTAGTTAGATTGTTTGTATTTTTGCTATTGAGTTGTATGAGTTCTTTATGTTTTGAATATTAACCTCTTATCAGATATTTGTTTTGCAAATATTTACTCCCCATTCCATAGGTTGCCTTTTCATTTTGTTGATGGTTTCCTTTGCTGTACAGATGCTTTTTGGTTTAATGTAGCCTCACTTGATTATTTTTTCTTTTGTTGCCTTTGCTTTTGCTGACAAGTTCAAAAAAAAAATCATTGCCGAGACCAATGTAAATGAGATTTCACTCTACATTTTCTTCTAAGAGTTTTATGGTTTCAGGTCTTATGTTCAAATCATTAATCCATTTTGAATTGATTCTTGTATGTAGTATAAGATTGGGATCCAGTTTCATTCTTTCACATGTGGTTGTCCAATTCTCCACACGTCATGTATTAAAGAGACTCTTCTTCCCTCATTGTATATTCTTGGCTTCTTTGTGGTAAATTAATTGATTATGCATGCAAGCTTTTTTTCAGGGCTCTCAATTCTGTTCCCTTGATCTATGTATCTGTTTTTATGCAAGTACCACACTGTATTGATTATTATAACTTTGTAATATAATTGAAATTAAGAAATGTGATGTCCACACATATATTTAGGCCCCATAAAAACTTTGTAAACTGAGTATTTTTGCCCTCATATTATAGACTTAGAAACTAAAAGTTTATAAAAGTTTGGAAACCCACCCAAGGCACATAGAGAGTAAGTTATAAAATTTGAGTTTGTCTAATGCCAAATCCTATGTTATTACCTGTCTACTACAAAAATTATGTAGTAAATTCCTAAGAGAGAAAACTTTTTGTATTGTTATGAAAACACCAAGATGCACTGATAAAAAGATAACCAAGATATACAGAAAAGGTCATAGAGTATGCTACTTAGTGTAAAAAAAAGAAGAAAAAAAAATGTCATTGGCTGACAAATGTCAAAATATAAGAATGAACAGTAAATTAGTCTCAGGGGTTACTTGTTAAGAAGAAATTGAAACTGAGCAAATGGGGCAAGAATGGGAGGCTTCTGCCTGTACTTTTAAAACACATTTTAATATTTGAAACATGCATATGGATTATCTCTTAATATTTTAAAATTTAAAACAGGGTTTAAAAGTATATGGCTTCTTGTCTTGGCTGTTTTGACATGGGGCATTTTAACATGGTTTTAAATATACAACTTTTGTAACTGTGTAATTGCATGTCAGACACACTCCATTACATTGCCGAGCCATGCCAAATCAAAACCAGTACAGAAGCCTGAGGATTATATCCAGAGCTTCTGCTTTGACCAAAAGAACTTGAGAAATTTGAGAGAGTCATTGTGATGCTGATTCCTCAGCCTTTAGCTGTCTGGCTGCCACAAAGTCTCAGGGTAGCCATGCCATATTGAAATAATCACATTGTGTGGCCAGTTCTTTGGCCTTATGTGTTCATACTCTTCAGTTTTCCTTCTTACCAAAAGTAGATTTGTATTTCCAGAGTGTATTTACATTACCTGAGTTTACAAAAGCTTCGAATATAAAGCACCAAGCAAGCTTAGGAATTTATAATGAGACATACAACAGAAAGCCAACACATTCTCTCCCTGAGGGCAAAGACACATGGCAATGCAACCTGTATTAACAGATTGCTTGATCCATATGTCGTGAGAACAGGGGGACGAGCTTTGTGGTGATGTCACTGGAAAGGGACAGGGACCGAGGCAGGTCTGCCCTGGCACAGTCTGGAATGTGTGGGTTCTTGACTTCTTGCAGGAAAGATTTCATAACATGAGTCCAGACGATTTTGAGAGCACATTTTTTAAAGCTAGGGACTATGAAACAAAGGAAGGGCTTAAGATAAAAGACACAAGATCATAGCAATAGGACTGAACCTAGGCAGAGCTGCCTTAGCTCTTTAGAAAGGAAGTCACAGAGGTGGGAGAAGTGAGCCAGCTGGGAGGCATGCACTCAGGAAACAAGTGACAGAGGCAAAAGGAGGACCCTGGGAGAGAGGTGCAGGGGTTTGGCCCTGGACAAGCTACCACTGCCTGGAAGTCTACTGTGAACCTTTTAGAGCTTAAGAGAAAGAAAGCAAAGATAAACACCTGAGGAAATAATGTGGGGAAGGGTTTCATGCTCGAGAGAGAAGGCTCTGGGTCCTGTGTCTTAAAGGTTTTTATCTGTTTCTAAAGGGGGTAATATTAGGGGAGGTGTCGGGGAGGTTCTCAATAGAATATTCATCAGCTTTCCAGGAGTGTCCTTTGATATGCTAATGTAACAAAACAAATATATAGAAAAGCCAGGGTCATTCTCTGGTCAGTTTCACCTTCCAAGAATGTCGCTGAGTAGGAACTGGGACCAATGCAGGTCTGCCTCGGGCAGGTCTGGAATGTGTAAACCATTTGCTCCTAAGTGTCTTGGTTAGGAAAGATAAGATCTTGTGATTTATTATCTGGCTGTAAATTGTTCAGCCATTTAACTATCTATCTCTGTTTCCCCATTCTACTTGCCAAGGAATTCTCCTAGTTTCTTACTGTCCTGCCTCAGTGATAAGTTTTAGGTCACGGCTAATGCTGTCATCTCTGCAGCAGCAACAACCCTGCCACCAGGACGTGGTATGTTATGTTCTCAAGTCTAGATGCCTCTCCCCTGGTTATGGCTTGGATGGACACCACCAACATTTGCCCCTGGGACCCCACCTTGTTATGCTTCTAATAGACAGTTCTTTCTCTTTGTACAAGTCAAAATGTTCAGCCTGATTTATTTTAAACTGGTGATGGTTTAACCTTTTAAAATGATCCTGCACATTTCTAATCACTAATGGGTTGAATTACAAGAATCTACAAGTCAGTCTCATTTTCCTTAATTTCCCATTTTAGAGACTCCACCCTGTCAACTCTATGCCACACCTACCACAAACAGTCTACAGAGCCCTGTCTCCCAGTCCCCAGGCGTTTTCACTCTCCTCATGCACTGTCCCTGGGAGCTGAGGAGCAGTCAGTACTGGCCAGCTAAAAATACTCAAGTCTGACATCTGTCATCCGATCCTGATGCCCTTTTTCCTTCACTCTGGAAAACTTTATTTTCAATCCCACTTTGTACAGGGCACAGGAACTACTTTATGCCTGTGTTGTCTGTGTTAGGACTGCACATCTGTGTAAAAGCAACTTGACAGCCACAGTAAGTGTCAGAGATGGGCGTGGGGAGGAAGTCTAAGGCAGTCCCTAGTAAGAGAAGTGGAGTGACTCTGAAGCTTATCTATTGGAGGGTGATGAGAGAGGCCCCTACAGCCTCGGACAGCCTCGCAGTGTTGTGAAGAGGTGAGGCAGCAAGAAAGAATCCAAGGGAATCCATGATCAGCAACTTCATCCTCACTCCTTGCAAAGTCATTCTGCTAGGGTAGGCCACTGGCATTTTTCTTTTAAAGCAAAAACATTTTTTTGGATAGGTAATATACCCAAAGTCAAAAGTACAGAAATGTATTTGGTGATGCTGGCCCACAAACCCTTTGCTTCCGGTACATGAGAGAAATTCAGAGAAAGAGTTAAAGAGTTAGGAACTTTTATAGCAATGTGACATTGTCAACCAAGTGTGAAACCAGTCGACTCCAGTCCAGGAAAAGGGAAGATCTAGATCATTTTGGATGCTGTCAAACTCATATGGCAAGGGACACACTGAGTAAGCTGCATGAGAACATGCATACCACATGCTGGTCTGGGATAGATAAGAGAACCAATTGGTGCCTCCCCCAATAGTTAGTTGTTTTCACTGAGTTGTACAGTGAAAAGTCTTCCTTCTGTTTCTGTTCCTCAGTGATCTGGCTCCCTGCTGGAGGCAACAAAAGTTATTGGCCTCTTGCGTATCTTTACACAGTTCACAAATATGTGTGTATGTGTGTGTATGAGTGCCCCGCCCCACATACACGCTTTGGAGCATACTAAATATCCTGCCACTTGCTTTTTATTTAACAATATAACTCGAACACTGTTTTTCCCATTGTTTAAAATAGCTGCACAATAGTCATTTATATGAAGGCACTATAATTTATTTAACCACTTCTCTATTTTGCTTTACAATAATGATGCAATGAATAATCTATACATATTTTATTTCATATGCAAATAGAACGCTTGACCTTGAATACCTATGAGTTTTTAAAAGCAGGAGGCATGTGTAGCATGCATGTAGCAGGTATTTAATAAATGCTTACTGAAGTAATTAAAAAAATGCAAAAGTTGGTGAAGCTTCTGAGGGAAGATGAGCCCACAACCTATGGGCTCCTTGGTGCAGGGAAGACTTGGCCTAGTGGGGTAGAGGCTACATGAGAGGAAGGATGGCTCCTAGAGTTCTTATGTGCCACTACCCTGCTTTGTTAAGAGAAGAGTAAGTGACAGAAGTTGGCCTCAAACTCAAGCCTCTCCTATCTCACCTTTCTGCCTCTAGGCTCCCTCTGGGATCCTCTGCTCGTTTCTCTCCATTAAACTACATTGTGCTCACTTGTTACTTGTTTGTTTGCCTTGCATCTTTTCTGTGCCTTTAAGCATCAGGGGACAACCTGGAAAAGTGGAGTGAACTTGGGCTTGGCGTAGACAGAGGTCCTGGCTTCAAAGCCAGCTCTAGCTATGTGACTTGGGTGACTTACTTAACCTCTCCAGATCTTTTTTCCTAATTGCAGGTGGTAATGGAGGATGAGCTGAGCTGGCCATGTACTGCTCCTGTTTTAGTGCCTGGGATGTAGTGAGCTCTCAAAGGATTTTAATCCACCACTCTCCCTTGTCCCAAACGCAGGCATTTCATAAATACTTGCAGAACTGAGTCTAATGACGTTGGATACCACCAGGTGTTTCTGTGCCTCTTGCCCAAGTAGGTGGCTGCACTCTGTCCTCATCATGTCTCCAAGATACATTTGCTCCCAATTCTTAGAGGCTCCATTATAAGGAGAAAAGCACAAGGAGCTGAAGTTCCCCCAAGGAGAGCCAGGCAAGACACTGAAGGAAACTAAGACCGTTATTCTAGGCATTTGATGAGAAACAGTCACTAGAGCCCAGGCCTGGAGTGTAGAAGACAGGCTGATGTTCGAGAATGGTTTGGAGTCAACCACCTGAAGTGTATATTCCCATCTTTTTGCTGCATTCTTACATTACCTTAACCAGTGCCCGCTTAGCTGCTGCAGGTGCACCTGGTGCACGACACAGAATGAACTTCACGGTTAAGCTCAGTGTTGATGCCTTCAAAAGGGCAGAGTGGGAGAGAATCACCCTGGCTGAAAGGTGTCTACTGCCACTTGGCCAATTAGAGTTGCTTCCTGGGAGACTGGTTGAGGGCGTGGGATGACCGTGCTCCAGCCGGCTGTGGAGCTCCGGTTATACCTCACCCACGAGCTCTTTAACCCAAGTGCACTCAGATGCTCACAACAGGTACTTAAATAGCACTTGCTGGTTGAACGGCAAATGTGTCTTTATAATCTCCTGTAGGATTAATTAGCAGTTTCCTGGTCGTTGGTATGATATCCTTATTGCTCAGCAACAGTCCAACACAGGTCAGAAAGCAGCCTAATGGCTATTACTGAATGGAAACTGAAACTAGGAATCCCTATCTTTTGTTATAAAATATTTAACTCCTTCTATCTCTCAGGAAAGGCATATTTTTGAAATTTAAGACATCAAAATTTTCTTAGGGAGACCCACGAAGCCCTCCACCATCTGACATCGCCTCTGTGACCTCATCCTTAACATGCTCTTTCTTTCTCACTCCTCCTAGAACATAGTGACCTCCTGGGGCAATGAAGGCGCCAAGCACACCTTCCTTGAGTAGTTTGCTCATGCTGCTTTTTCAACTGGAATCTTCTACCCAAGCCATCACTATTCCCTTCTGACTTTACTTTTCATCATAGCACTTCACATCTATAATATAGTACATGAATTTTTATTTGTGCTATTCATGTTTCATCTGTTCCTCCAGCATGTAAACTCTATGAGGGCAGGGGCTTTTGCTTGCTTTTGGCTTTATTCATGGTTGTATATCCAGTACCTAGAACTGTATAACAAAGCATAATTCAATTAATATTTGTTGAATAAATGAATGAATGCATGATAAAATGAATGGCACACGACAGCCAGAAATTTAACTAGGGAAGGTAATTTACATAGTAAGTGAGATTTAATATTCTAGATAAAGTGAATTGATTTTCTTGATAGATAGAGATCAAATAAATTAAACAACTGTTAAAGGATTAACTTGCTCTGAGACTTATGTCCCAAAGTCTTGAGGTCACTAAGAGACCAAGTTGATGGATCCAATTATTCAATTTCAGAGTAGAATATTCTCCTTATTGGTCACTAAGCACTGGTAGGGTATCAGACCCCCTTAACTAACATAGAATATGTCAGTCAGCTAGCCACAAAGACGGGGTGGAGAAAGTGACTAAGTCGAGAAGTCAAGAAGGTGAAGTCAAAATCTTTGCATCAGGATTTCTTGTTAGCATTTTTTTTACAAATTGCAGGCCCTTTAGAGAGCTGCATGCCACCCTAGGAGAGGACACCAGGGTCAGGAAGACTCAAAAGGGACATTGAGAAAATGTGTATTTTGCTCCAGGACCAGAATCGCTTTTCTGATTGCTCCATTCCAAGAAAAATGCCCCTATGAGTGGAGGTACAGCTGCAAATGCCTCAATAAAGTATAGGTCACTGTCAAGGAGACAGAGGAAATGAAGGGTGGTCCCAGAGCTGCGTTGTTAGTGCTTCACATCGCCTCAGTGGTACTGCAATGCCCACCCTTAGGTTCCTTAGGTGAAGCTAGCAATAAAGGGAGAAATAGTGGCACCATGCCTTCCATGTAAAAATAATAAATCAAGGACTTGGAAAGGCCAACTAGTTTAGTTTGATGAAATTTGCCTAGTGTACGAGTATATAGTAGAGCAGCACAGAAAAGCCATTCATTCACAACTCTGAATCCCCATACCTCTAACTCACATTCATGGGCTCCAATGAACAGAAGTGTTCATATTTTGATGTTGTTAGTATCCAAATGAGCTTCTGGCTTTGCTGTACCCACTGTGCATTCCAGCTCTCCATTAGGGGAGAAAAAGAGAAAGAAAATAAATATTCCCTGGAATCTGATGATCTTTTAAAGCATTTTATGGTCTGGCTCCACTCTTTCATACTTTTACTCATTTATTCAGTAAATATGTGTTGAGCATCTATTTTGTGCAAGACCTATACTGGGAATTAGATCTACAAGGACAAAGAAGGGACAGGAAGCTAGTGGTGAAGTCAAAAGGTAGAGTGACAGCTCCATATGATTGAATGTTTACACTGGAGCCATCCTATATCTAAGGAGGAGTTTCTAAAGGCACAAAAAATTATTCAAATTCAAAATGATCTTGAAATCCCTGAAGAAACACCACAGTGAGACCCAATTTACAACTTCTCAGTAAGTCCAGCTCAGCCAGTTTTTCCACCAGAGAGCTAGTTGTTCCCTGGCTGAGCACCAGAGAAGTGGTTGGCTTTTGTTCTAGGGTCATGTGGAATACAAAATACAAACCTTCAGACAGCAAAACACCAGTCAACATGGAAAGATTCTCTCAGAATAAGAATCACAGGAGAAATGAGACTAGCATGAGACAGACACTCTTTAAGGGGAATGGACTTCAAAGTCACCAAATTCTGTAACTTAATGTTGATATTTCTTCTTTCTCCCTCTCTTCCTCTCTCTCATTCTCTCTTCCCCCCCCCAAAACATACAGTTGAATATTAATAAGTCTAATGCCTGAATAAGACAACTGGGTGTTAACTTGTGTTGGGTGCCTTATATATTTTCTATACATATATATATTTTCATTATGTCCATTTTACAGGTGGAGAAGATGAGGCACAGAGAGGTTAGGTAACTTGGCCAGGGTCACACAGTAAACTATGATAGATAGTACAAGGTCCTGGATCTAGTGACAGAATTGTGCTGCTACCACCCTGCATCCTGAAGGAGGACAGAGAGGGTAATGGTTAGAGGAGCATATAGAGAGAGCACTACTGATGGGAACCAGGGCTTTAGGGAGGGTGCCAAGGCATTAATAATCCTCAGCACTTGTCCACTCTCTGTCTACTGCCTCTTTGCAAGGTGCCCCATTAACTGAACCAATAAGAAAGCAGAGGGCAAGAGAACCCGTTGAATGGTCCACACAGCTCCGTCTTGGGGGACACTGAAGAAGGTGGATGGTGAGTCAGGAGAGGCAGATGGAAGCGAACCAAATCAGTTCTCTGCCAGGGAGTGATTCCTTCAGGTCAGCAACAGCGGTGTCTTACTCATGTTCACATTCCACTAAACAATGGCTGTCATGTTATAAGATTAATGAACAAATGTATTACTACTTTTTCCTTCCTTTCCTCTCTGCTCTTTTGTCTCCAAAGTAAACAGGCCAAAAGTGAAGATAGCATTCTCAGCCCATTGCGGGCAGCTGCTGATCATCGACTAGGAGAGTGTTGTGCCCTTCTCTGCCCTTCTCTGCTCCTCATCATGGTCTGGGTGGCATAAGTGGAGAACATTCTAGAGCAGGACCCTTCTTGTAAAGACTCCATGTTCCTTGCCCTTTTGCAGTTGGCCTGGACACTGGGAACAGGGAGGGTGGAGTGTTTCTTTTTCTGGGGATGCTTCCAAGCCATTTTGTAGAGCATCAGCAACTTTAATTTGGATCATAACCAAAGTTTGAGAACCAAGCTATTCAGTGAACTTCTTTATAAGATGTTGAAAAAAAAAAAAACCCACTGTTTTTCAAGTGACCAAAATTGTTGTCAAAGGCATTTTAGATTTGAGTCATATTCATGAGAAAAATGTGGCAAGAGAAGGGCTGCCTATCTGTTCCTTCAATTAGTGCTTAACTGTCTACCAAGTGCCCTTGTACCAAAAACAATAAGCTAGAAAGAATATTAATGACCTACTAGAATGAACGAACACAGTTTAAAGGGTAAAATCAAAAATTCAATGTTCTGCTCTAAGGAGGTCGTCTTGCTCTAGTTGGAGTATTTGTTTCTTACAGACCTTTCATATGGTTGTTGATGGTCTTTTAACCACAAGCAGCTGGGATCTCAGTGTTTGTTAAAATTTCTCTGGATACATTTGTACAAGAGAATGTATTCTGGAATCTTCAGGCTTGATGGTCTTGGAGAGGTCATCTGGTATGTTTCCCCTGTCTTTTTTGTATTCAGTCTTTCCCACACTAGTTGATGGGAATCTTCCTGAGGGTGAGGACCCTGAAGAAGAGACATCATCCTCTTATAGTTTGCCTTGTCTTGCTGTGAGAAAGCAAGCTGCTCTCTTTAAGTCTTGCCTGTTCAGAATTAAAAATGGAAAGCACAATAGTTTAATATGTTTTATGACCTTCATGTTTTATTAAATTTCATAAAGGCATTCCATCCAAAAGAGGGTCAGATTTTAAATTAGGGCTCTACAACAAATATTTAAACTCAGATTTAATAAAAAAGTTATTGTGTATTCATGTAATTGCAATTGATTATAGAAGACTTAGGTATTGAAATTTTAAAAGGGTAATAGATATTGTAAATGGATAATAATGTTTAACAAGGAACTGATTTTGTTATTTATTTGGCCTACATTTTGAAAATTTATGGAACAATGGCAATAGTTTTTTAGATACAAGTGCTTCACACACAGAAGGGGCATAATAAATAGTGATGGGAAGAATGTGTGTATTATTTGAATGGAAAAATATCTGCAAACTTTACACTCCTTTCTGTTATGAGGACTAATACACTTTAATTAACTCAATGTAACAAAATTTCATAGGGAGTATAATTTGTTGTAGCATTGCAACAAGCTTTGAAGAAGTTATGTGAAATGTGCATGCATTCTGAAGGGACTGAGCATTGAGACAGAGAGGCATGAACTATACGGACATAAAACATTAAGACAACAAGAAAAAAGAAATACCTGGCTCTGTTCCAGCTCTCAGGAGAGCTAAAATGGTTAGATAAGCCTTTATGGAGGAAGTAAAATTGAGGAAGCTCTTGAGTATCTTCCAAAGGGGCATATAATATGCTCTCCCATTTTATCATAACAAACATTTAAAGATCATCAAAGGATTTGCTAAATATTCTCAGCAAGGCAGCATATAAAGGCTATTTAAAAAAATTAAACTTCCCCCTCCATACCAGTATTTCTCTCTGCTCAGAATTTTCCCTTAGTTTTATTCCCAGAAGTTTGACTTTATTGTGCTTAGTTATGATGTATGGGTATTTTCCCACATGGCTCACTGAGATTTTAATCTGTGTAGTGGTGTCTTTCATTAGTATTGGAAAGACGTGGCCATTTCCCCCACCCCCAAATATTGTTTCTTTCCTATTCTGTCTCTTTAACTCTACTTGGATTGCAATTACATATATATTAGATACTTTAATACATCTCACACATTTCTTTATTTTGCATTATTTTTATTGTTTTTTCTTCCTGTGCTTCAGTTTGGGTATTTACTAACAATGTCTTTTAAATTTCAATAATCCTATCTTCCATTGTGTTCAGTTCACATTAAACCCATCCAATTTCAGACACTGTGTTTTGTACTTGTAGAATGTTAATTTAATTATTTAAAAAATAGATTCCAATTCTCTATTGAACTATTCTATCTTTTAATATTTTACATACATTTGCCCTCTATTTTCTTTGACATAGTTTCTGAGATTCTGTCTGTTAATTCCAACATTTAAATTATCTCTAAATTTCCTTCTGTTAATTGTCTTATCTTTCCATGGCCAGTCACTTTTTTCTGTTTTGTTTTATTTAATTTTTTTAAGGTTTCTTTTATTTATTTTTAGAGAGAGGAGAAGGGAGGGAGAAAGAGAGGAAGAGAAACATCAATGTGAGAAAGAAACATTGATTGGCTACCTCTTGTAGGTGCCCTGACCACGGACCAAACCTGCAGCCCAGGCAAGTGCCCTGATAGGGAATTACTGGTGACCTTTCACTTTTCAGTACGATGTGCATCAACTGAGCTACATGGGTCAGGGATGTTTCATTTTGTGTCTAGTAAATTTTGATAGTATGCTGGACATGTTAAATTATTTTTTACAGAGGTTTTGGATTATGCTATCTCCTATAGGAAGATGAGTTTTATTCCAGTAGGTGTTAAATTTCTGGTAAACCACCTTTATTTTTTTATTTTTAGGCTTGATAAAAGCTTTGTTAAAGCAGATCTATTTCTGTTTTTTTTTTCCTTATTCTCAAGGCATTGTCCTTTATTCTAGAATATGGTCTCTTTAGGGTCTTAAATTTTCCAAGGTGTTTACCCAAGTACCTTCACTCCTGCTGTCCCCTGTGGATCTTTGTAACCCTGATCAGCTCTTGATTTCTCAGCATCTGCTGTCTTGTAGATTTTCTGTAGTCTCATGATATACTTGCGAAGGTCAGAAATTGGCCTGGAACCTGAGAGATATTTCCACACAGATTTTTGAATGCATTTTTTGTGATTTACCTTCTGTATCACCCTGTACTAAAAGATCAGTTACATTAGTGGGCCCCGATTCTGATTTTGCTTCCTTTGCCCATTAAGATAACCATTTATTGCTTGGGCTTCTCTTCCCTGCATCAGAGACCAGAAGACCATCAGGGAGAAAGTCTGAGTAGTATGGGGATCATCCTCTGTGCCCTCATTCTTTTAAGGAATAGCAGTTTAATCGTTGTTCCCCATTGTCAGCAAATAATTATTTTATATGATCTATCAAGAGTTTATAGTTATTTGGGGAGCAGATAAGTCTAGTACCAGTGACTTTGTCATGCATGGCTGAAGTCTTCCTACTAAAGACAGGTTCAAGCTCATATATTCACATGTGTAGTATTCTGGTTTACTTACATAATCACATACCACATGTATGTATATGTATCTATACATACATACAGGTTTGCTTGTGTGTGTGTGCATCTATACATATGTGAATAAATATAGCTATATATCTCTCTCTATAGAGGGAACTATAGCTATAACAATGCATGCACACACACACACTCATGATTGAAGTTCAATGTATATAACCAGAGTTGGCTTTGGGTGATTAGAAAGTAGTTGTTTCCTTCCCTATTGCCAGATGGTCTACTGGAGAATTATTTAGTCAATTAAGTATTGACTCCTTACTATAAATTCCTTGAAGTAGGCTCTCTTTCTAGTAAAGTCCCACCAGGGTAAATGCTAGAATTGACCTTCCAGAACAGGTCTCCGGATGTCTCAAATACTCTTCCCACTATATCAAATTGTCTATTTTTTTAAAAATCAGGTTTTTTCTGGTATTCCTCACTCAGTCCCCAAGATACATGGCTCCTTGATGCACTGAGTAGTGGTTACTAATTGAGATATTCTGATGACTTCCTGAAGACTCCATCCTTCTACTTTGGTTTCAGGCACAAGCTTTAGCAAGCTTTCTTTTAATTCTTCCCCCAAACAAAAGGAGTTATTGCTCACTCAAGCAGGGGGAAGAACAAAAGGAAGAACTAACTAACATTCAGACAGAAGACAAGACTGGAATAAAAGCCAAGGTAAATAGTAGTCCGAGGCAATTCGTCAATTAAGAGGCTTTTATCTTTGATGTCCCCATCTTCCACATCTAGTTTTGTCCTAGTCATGGTAGAGTCCAGAGCTCCTTTCATTGATTCTCATTTTCCCTTCTAACGCTCAATTCCAAGTTCTTAATTTGAGGTGACAGTACCCAATGATGATAAGCTAAAAGTTACTCCCCTCAGACACACTTGCCTTTTAACAAAGAGTTTAAACCTTAAACTATGAAACAAAACTCCAAAAGCGACATTTCTAGCATTAGAGAGTAAGCGAAGGAGGATTGGGCTAGGTCTTGGGCAAGGCAGAAATGTCTTAGCGTACTCCTGAAGCAATCCCCCTCAGTTAGATGGCTAAGGAATTGAGAATATAAGATTGCAAAAATCCTAACATTCTGCCCTCAGTCTAGGCATCTTAGAGATGAGAATATTACCAAGGCCAGAATGAGACGAGAATAGACAAAGGGTCTTCGTGAAACTAAAAGAAATGGAAGTGCTCATTCTTTTGAGATTTGTTTTCAAGGCAGGTAAAATAAGTGTCCTGATCAAAGTTTAGTTTAACAAAACTCTTTACAGGCCCTAGAAAGTTGTACATGGTAACAAAACCATTCACTGTATAGAACTCAAAATTACTTTAAAAAATAGAAATCATGCCATGCCTCTTTGTAACTTAAAACCCTTCAGGCCCCATATATGAAGGCTGGACTCTAAGTGCCACTGTGATCTGATGTCAGTCTCCTCCTTCTCCTTCTCCAAGCTCCAGTGACACTGACCTTCTGTGTCATAAAGAAAACCAGCTTGTTCCTGCCTTGAGACCTTTTCACTTCTTGTTTTTAGTGCCTGAGCAGCTCTTCCCTCAGGCTTTGTTCCTTCTTGTCATTCAAGACTCAGTTCTACCTCAGAGGGGCTTTTATGACCCATCACACTGCATTCCTACACTGCCAAGATCATTGCATAACCAAGCAATGGTCTTGGTTATTTGTGCTCTGAGCCTTCCCTTCTCAGGAGAATGCCCTCTCTGAGAGCAGCGATCATTTTTGTTCTGTTCACCACTGTATGTTTGGCTGCCAGGACAGTGACTATCTCAGGGCAGGTTCCAATAAAGTGTGTTCAACTGAGGAATTAATGAATCAGTGAACAAATAGTTAACTCTGGTGGGGTTATAAGAATTTCATTCATTGGTTCATAAAATGCCTGGACTGAGACACCCACAGAAAGACTCTAGTTTGATTTCCACTTAATGTACCACATGCCCCATAATATCACAGAAGAAGAATGTGCTGATAAGAATGCAGACATTGCTATTGAACTGGTCTACATTCAAGTTCACATTGGTAGAGTGACCTCAGGTAATAACCTTGGTAAACTCCAAATTGCTCACTTCTACATTAGGAAAATAAAGTCTTCTTCTGAGAGATATTGCAGAAATTGATGTGATATTTCTAAAAATTTAGCCCTATATGCTGACTGGGAGTAAACGTCCAATAGCTGTGAGCTAACCTTGTTGCAATAATAACATTCATTGTGATGGCTTTATGAGTAAAAGGATAAGTTCTGTGCAGTAAATTTTATGAATATCCAACCATTACTCTTTTTACATTTTAGTATAAAATAAAACTTCAAATATCCAAACAGCCTGGGACAATTCATATCAATGCTAATATAACTTTTATTTTTATAATATTTTATGTTTTGCAAACCCCTCTCAGAGATATTCTTTCATTTGATGATTCACAGCTGCTCATTCACTGAATAATGTAAAACTTTAGCAATATTTTGTAATAAAAGTTACCTGTTTTCCAGTGCAACAACCAGCTGCATCTTGAACTCTTCAGTCTTAATGTTTTGTTTGGCCAAATCAGATTTCCTATGCCAGAAAATAGAGCCAATTTGTTCTCTTGAAAGCTCAAATTTTAAAGGTAAGGAAGAAAAGTCTTTATCTTTAAAAGGCAGCTTGGAGGTGTCAGTTAAATTCGCTGCCACCCACAGATGCTTAACCTGGAGAAATCAGAAATAATGGAGGATTAAAGATTATGCGCCTACAGTAATTTTGGAAAATGAAGGAGTCCCTCAGGTAGAAACATGATTCATTAGCCCAAAACTTTTCAAGTTACAGCCTATAAATATTTGAAATGTTTCACTCCTAAGGAGGCAAAGGAATCATTCAACCCAGTACAAGGAAAGGTGACAGTACAAGGAGTAATGGGATGACATTAACAAAGGGAACATTTCCTCAATAGAGAGAACAGGTGAGACAAAGGCCTCCTTAAAACGGAGCCGCCTTCATTTTCATTTAGAAGAGCAGAAACAAGAGGGCACCGGTGGCCGGAGCTGACGGCTGAGCTCCGTTTTAAGTCCCCGTGGCTGGTGACCTGCTCAGAGTACACTGAGTGATTTTAACGGCTCATTCAGCACCTTCTTAATTGGTTTGAATGAACAGGTTAAAAAGAAGTCAAAATAAGTAGAAATGTTGGTGATTCCCTGTAATGTCGGCATCCACATTTGCTGGGCATTTTGTACGACACTAATGAAAACACCCCATTTTGCCACTTTTATTTGTTTATTTGCATGTTCTCAATGATAACTAAATAAGAGAAGGAAAAGGCAATAGGTGGGGGCAGAGGGTGGGAAGAGGGGGAAATGTGGATGTTAAACTGACTCTCATACACATATTGAGAAGAACTGAGGAATATAAACACTACCCTGAACCAGCCGTAAGGCAACTGTCTCTATTTGTACATAGGGATTCCTTTGACATTGTTTTTGCTGAATCTTCTCCAGTAACCCTGACTTGTATATTACTAAAATATAAGGAGATAAGAAATATTAAAAACAACAGGACCAAAATCAGGATATTTCTGTCCTCTTAATTTATCGATCTTAAAGTTAATAAAGAGGTTTTCAAATATTTAGATGAAGTAAATACAGTTAAAAAATTATTGTACGATTCCATTTACGTGAGGTACCTAGAATAAGCAACTTCCTAGAAACACGAAGACTAACAGAGGCTACGGGGACTGGGGGAAGGGGGCCTGGAGACCGACTGTTTGATGGGCACAGAGTTTCTGTTTGGGATGATGAAAAAGTGCTGACGGTGGGTGGTGGTGACGGTCACACAACATTGTGAGTGTGCTTAATGCTGTCGAGTTAAACGTTTAAAAATGGTTAAAATGGTCAAGTTTATGTTATGCATATCCTACCACAATAAAAAAGGTATATTTTAAATTTGAAAACTGAAGCCAAGGGGTTAATCTGGACTGATTTGCCAGCCATAGGACAGGGTTTCAAGAAAACTTTAGCTTTCCATGCTCCCTAGACATCCACATCATTCCCTAATACCCTCTCTCCCCATTATCGCCACCAACAGCCTTCGGAAACTTACAGTAAACTTAAAGATCACACTCTAATATTTATTGTGGCCACATACTGATTTTAAATTTATGATATACAGAGTGGGGCCAAAGTAGGTTTACAGTTGTTTATATGGAAAGTAATGAAATAATTAATAAGTGATAATATAAGAATGAACTGTGTTTTGCATACTCACAACTGTAAACCTACTTTTTGCCCCACCCTATATTATAACTGATAATAAGATAAAATTTATTTATTTTCTAATTCATGCAGCAGACACATTTAAGCATTTATTGGTAAAGATTTTATTCTAGGCAGTAAAATAATGGTCCTGGGTGCAAAGATATTAGTGATATTAGTCTCCACTCTTAATGAGCTTAGTATCTATTGGGAAGAAAAGACACACCAACAATTGAAAACACATATAAAGTAATATATGTCAATGATAATGCAGTTGCATTTAAATTACTGTCTTACAGTTGAATACACTTTACAGTTTGGCCAACATATTTGCATAAAAGGAGGCAGATTTGTTTTAACAGGGAGTCGTCATGGAGGACTGGAATTTTATCTAGGCCATAAAAAAAGGCAATTACATTTATTCCCATTTTACAGATTATATGGACTTTACTTACATAACCATATACAATTGAATGATTTTAGAGGATCATAGATGTTAAAGTTTAAAAGGGGACATTGGAATTTGGAATCAGACCTAAATTTGATTTCTAACTCTGTTGATTACGACTGTGTGATTGAGCACAATTTACTTAATCTCTTGGAGTTTCAATATTGTTTCCCAGGAAATGGAGCAGTAGCTCCCTAATGGTCCTGTATGGCTGGGATATCATATGTAAAGCACTTGGATATAGCAACTCCTCCATAAATATTAGTTGTCTTCTCTAGTTGTGGTTGTTTTAGCTTAGGGTATTATAGCGTAATGCTGATTGAAACCATGATTTACTTGGTGTAATCCTTGGGTCTGGCACACCAGGTCCAATTATAACGTTATTCCTATCTGAAACTATACTTTAGCTCTTAGTGATCTGCGTTTGATAATCCTCTTTGTGGTGTGGTTTCCAGGAACATGGCTTGATGAAAAACAAGAACTGTCTTATATGAGTATGTTTGAGTACATATATACATATATAAAACATATATTTGTACTATTTTCAAGTACTTTAAGTAATCTGATCTGGTGTTTAGCAAAATATTAGAGAACAAGGTTCCTACCAGATGTGTTTGAATGACTGGCTATCAATCATTTGTAATTAGCACACTGTATGTAAATTTATGCAACTTAAGTGCGTAAAAACAATTTATTCTTGTAAGTTGATTAAATTGTCCTTTTTACAATCCTGTTTACATTGGTAATTTATTTAACAGACTTCATTTCATTGATGGTAAACTTTACCCCTGCCCAAGTTCAAATTCTCTCATTTTGGCTAAGTGCCATCTGAATTCATGAGGTTATACTGCACTAAGGATTAAAAAAAAAAAAGGTGGAGTACCAAATTCCATCAATCAAGTGCTGGCTGTCAGTGACAGGAAATTGGCACACGCACTAGGCCCCCCAACCAGATGGTAGACATCTGTGATTTTCTCATCAGCAGGGCCAGGTCAACTGCGCACCCTCCGCAGATAGGACTGAAAGGGTCAGGGCTCTGTAAGTGAAGGGCAGCTCGAGGCTGTTAAAATATTTGGGTTATGAACAGCAAAAAGGAAACAGACTCTTCAGGATGCCTTGAACTTTTTAAAAAATTATGTCAGAGAACTTAGGACAGGAGCCAAGTGTGACCTCCTTGATAGTTTCCAAGGTGGGGTTAGTATCTTGCATCTTCATAATGTAGGAGAACATACAGAGGAGCAATTCTCCCCCGAAAGTGTCCCAGGAGGGAGTCCTGAGGGCTCTGGCTCTCACCTGATATGAGAACTTGGCCTCCTTCACAGGCTAGACTCTCAATTTCTCTACACAAACAGGGGAACTACTCTTTCTGCTTCCCCTGCTGTTCAGGGAGAGTTTGGGGCCCCATGAGCTAGAAGATGCAAATGTAATTCTTGAATCCAGAGATAACAGAATAAACCATTAAACCCCAACCCCTCTTCTCCAGTTCTTGTCACCCAGGGCATGCTATCCAAATCCAAAGTTCTAGAACCTCTAAGATCTAAGAGGGTCTTATCCCGTTCTTAACTTCACTCTGAAAAACGGAGGAATTCGAGTGCCCTGTCTTCTCATCCTCTTTCACAGGAAGATGCTAAATAAAAATGTGTTAACTGATTCATAGCTCTGACATTTCCACTCATATTCACAGCCCACTAGGCTGCAGTACTTTTCCCTCAAATCTCTGGCTGAAATCCTATTAAAAGGACAAGCAGGATATTTTCATTCTGAGGCCTTGTCAGTAAGCATCAGTCCTGCTCATGCCCACAGATGAACTCCTGCCTCTTTTGTTCTGTGAAAGTGAAGGGACTTTGCCAACGGCCTCCTGCACTCTGAGGAAGTGATCCTTGAGCTTGAAGTGTACTTGCAACTCTGACTCTATCTTTAAAGACTGTCAATATTATATTTTGATAAGCAATAATGGTAGCAAAGACAGAGAGAGAAAGAGAGAGAGGGAGAGAGAGAAAGAGAGCTTACACCTGTGGTGATAGAAAAAGCAGTAGCCATGCAAACCGAGAGATCTGAAATCTAATTCTAGCTCCACTTTTAACTAGCTCTGTAACCATGAGCAAAGTATTTCATGAACCTGAGTCTCAGTTTCCTCTCTTCCGAAATGCTCATTCGGACAAGATGATCTCTAATGACACTTCATCTTCCATCATTTAATGGTTCCTAGTGGAAAAGATCGCAGATAAAATTGGTAAGTCCTAAGAAGGTGTGGAGTGGTCTTAAGAGGCATGCCAACTCTTACACTCTTTTCTGCAAACAAATAAACAAACAAAACATGGGCAATTATTTATTTGTTAGCAGAATTAAACTGGAAGGAGATCATTGAGGTCTTCTTGACTCTAATTTCTAGACTTTCAAAAGTACCCAAACTTTTATATGAACTGAAAAGAGACAAACAGGAGATTTTATATATATGAACTTTTTCTTTAGGGAAACAGAAAAATCTGTAGGTATATGTTATTAAGTGGTTATCTCTGGAGGGTAGAATTATGAGCGATGTAAACATTTTCTGCCTTTTTCATGTCGTTTCAGATGGTAGTAACTTCAGAGTTTTAAAAAATTTGCTCTTTAAAAAAACTTAAGTCCTTAAGTCTTAAAAGTCTGTCCCCCAATGCACATGTGTATGCGTGTGTGGCATGCTTACACATGGACAGAAACATAAACATCCTCAAACCTGGAAATCCAGCTGAACACAACGTAGATAAAAATCCTGGCCTCCATGGAAATTATATCCCAACATTCTAACAGTGACAGATAATCAACAAACAAATAAACAAATAATGTGAGGCAGGGTGAAGGAATATATAAAAGAAACAAACTAGGATAAAGATACAAATTCAAGAATGGGGAAGGAGCGAGCTATTCACAATGCACCTGGTATGTTTGAGGAACAACTAAGAGCCAGTGGCTGGAGCTGAGAGAACTGAGAGAATAATGAGGAGAGTGGTAGGAAGTGATGTCAGAGAAGGTGAGGGGCTCGAGAGCATAGTGGCCTCTAGGAAGGTAGGGGTCTGGGCTCTAAGGCTGAGTGAGAGGGGAGCCATTGCAGGATTTTGAGTGCAGGAGTGTCATCACCTGACTCACATTTTAGATGGATTACTCTGCTGCTTTGTAGAGAATAGAGTGTGCAAAAGCAAGGGAGGAAGCAAAGGGGCCAGTTTGGAGACAATTTAAAGCATTCAGGAGAAAATAGATGGCTGTCAGATTAGGGAAGTAACAGTGAAAGGAGAGAAGTGGTTTGGAAGCTAAAAATATTTTCAAGGTTGAGCTGACAGAAGTTGCTGTTGGATTGGATGTGTGGCATCAGAGAGAGACAGATGTCAAAGATGACTCACATTAAGGATAAGTCTAAGTTTCTCGGTCTGAGTAAGTAACTGGTGGAATGGGGGTTGCTGTGTGCGAGACAGGGGATAGGATGAGAGCAAAAGGACTGTGGTGGAAGGCTTAGAATCAAGAGTCCTCTTTCAAACATGTAAAGTTTGAGACACTTATCAGACAGCCAAGGAGAAATGTGGAGTAGGCAGCCATAGATATGCCCCCAGAGATCAGAAAGAGGTCAGTGGTGGAGACATAAATTTGGGCATCATCAGCATGAAGAGGGTATTTAAAGCTGTGGGACTGAAGGCATCCACTGGGTAAAAAAAACACAGTAAAATTAGAGAAGATTATCAAGAACTAAGCCTTAAAGTTCTCCAACATATAAAGGTCAAGATGGTGATAATTGTGATCAGTTTTGTTAAATGCTGCTGGTAAGTCCAATAGGGATGGGATTTTACTTAGAATTCCCACCGTGACACAGGTGATTTTTCTCCCTCATATACAATGGTGACCCCCATCAATAGCCCTTCCTGCTAATTTAAATAAAAGAAATGATTACTAAAATTAAACCAAAAGCTTCATCCATCACCTGCATGAAGACTCAGGACTCACTTCTATTTGGGAAAACAGAGAGAGAAAGAGAGTGTATGTGTGTGTGCATGTATCAGAAAAAGAGACAGATTGCTACAGAGATATGATACAGATAAGGACAATAGTATTAGACACTGTACCTGGCTTTGAGGAGTTTCTCTAGAAAGAAAGACAAGGAAACCACTAAGTCCATGTGGATTCAAAATATACATAAATAACCGAAAATGGAATGATTAAGCAATCAGACAGGTGCTACAGAGCTGGGAAGGATCTATAATGCCTGAAACTTATTGTGGCTGTCTTTGAGAAAGCGAAGGAATTAATTTATTTTCAGGAAGTGGTGCCTCAGAGTCATTTCTCAAGTTATGTTATTACATTCTAGCTTTTGCTTAAGAATGTCTGAAGGCATTCCATTGTCTAGAGGATAATCTCTCCCCATGGCCCTGGCTGGCATTCAAGGTTTTTCAAAAACTCATCCCAGTCACTCCTTCTAACTATTCAACCTTGCAGCAAGCTCTACCTTCAACTCTTAGGTCACTAATTATCTACCTATCATTTATTTGTTGCCTTTTAAAAAAATTATTGAGACATTACTTGTTTAGAGCTGTTTCAGATTCACAACAAATTTGGGAGGAAGGTACAGAGATTCCCATATAGCCCCTGTTCTCATGTGCCATACCCTCCCCCATTATCAACACCCCTACCTGAAGGTATTTTTGTTATAATTGATGAACCTACATTGACACATAACAATAACCAAAGTCTATTGTTTACATTATGTTTCATTCTTGGTGTTTTATATTCTACTGGTTTGGACAAATGCATAGTGGTAATATTCATCGTATAGTATCACACAGAGTGCCTTCCTGCCCCCACAATTCTCTGTGCTGCATCTATTCATCCCTCCCCCAACCTCTGGCAACCACTGATCTTTTGACCATTTCCTTAGGTTAGAATGTCATATAGTTGGGATCATATAGTATGTGGCCTTTTCAAATTGGTTTCTTTCACTTAGTAATATACACCTAAGTTTCTTCAAGCCTTTTTATGATTAGTAACTCATTTATTTTTAGCACCGAGTATCATTCCATTGTCTGGATGTACTATAGTTTATTTATCTATTTACCTACTGATGTATATCTTGATTGCTCCTGAGTTTTGACAATTGTGAGTAAAGCTGCTATAAATGTTCATGTGCAGATATTTGTGTGGATAAGTTTTCAACTCCTTTCGGTAAATATCTAGGGCCACAATGGCTTGATCATTTGCAGGAGTACATTTAACTTTTTAAGAAACTGCCAAATTGTCTTCCGAAGTGGCCATACCATTTTGCACTTGCACCAGCAGTGAATGACAGTTCTTGTTGCTCCACATCCTCACCAGCATTTGGTGTTGTGACTGTAGCAGAGTTTGCCCATTCTAATAGGTGTATAGTGGTATCTCATTGTTTTAATTGTCTTGTCTTTTAATAAGTGTCCTCTCTCCTCCAACAGATTATAAGATATGAAACCAATAAAACCTTATTTTACTCTTTTCCTGTGTCCATTACCACAGAACTACTGTTAAATGGGTACTTGATAATGCTACTTAAATGAATGTACAAAAAAAAATCAATTTGTTTTACTTGCCATTCCTAGGGATTACCCAGATGTAAACCAACCAAGAAAAAGATGAACAGAAATATTTTGGGGTAAGGGCTGAACCACTGGTGAGGTATTCAGCTGTTGTGTTTTCTAAATGTAAGCAAAATGTAAAATGAAAGAATTTAAATCAAGAGTTGGTGTGTGCATTATTTGAGTTTAGAGAATTTCGTGCAACTTCTCTCAAAGCTGCCCTCTCTGCTGTCAAGTAAGTCATGACTTCCACAAAGTGAAAAAAACACTGCCTTGACCTGTGGGCATGAACTAGAGTGACCAAATAATGTATCTTTTAAGCTGGGACAATTTTGAGAAAGAAAGGGATGCTAATAAAAATTATACCAGATAAACAGGCATAAGCCAAGACTGGCCAAAGTATTCTTTTTTTTTTTTTTTTAGGTCACAGACTCCTTGGAAAAGGATGGAAACTATAGTTTCTTTCTCCAGGAAGATTTTACCATAAGTTACAGGATATACTCATCTCTTATAGCCTGCCTGAATGCACTGATTAAGAATTTCTGACTCACACTGTCTCATGTTCATCTGAGTGTGTTGCTCCTTCAGTAAATTCACAGCCCACATAAAAGTGTTAAAATGATCTTCTGGGGTCCCTAACTTAAACCAGAGTAACAACGATATAGAATAATATTTATTGTAGCTGATCTATGCTTTCAACTAAAATGCCTGTAAAGTTCCTATCTATGGAGAAAATCATATTTTCTATAGCTTGCATTTTAAAATGGGAAACGTGTTCCCATTTAGGGCTAGTTAAATATTTTTCTATCTATAAGAGCACAGTAATTATTTTTGAAATAGATTCATTATTTTTCAGTACTTTCAAAACCAACACTAAGCTCTCTGTTCTTGAACTCCTTTTGGCCTCCTTGCCATACAGTTAGTGTCACCTAACCTGTTATACTGCTTGAGATAGCTTAGCTACTGTGCCACATCATGCCAGTAGGTGCTGTTGTAACACTCTAGGCCTTTCTGGGAAAAAATAAAAACCAAACTTATTTTTTGATTAAATTTACTGGGGTGACATTGGTTAATAAGAATGTATGGGTTTCAAGTGTCCAATTCTATGATATATCATCTGTACATTGCATTTTGTGCCCACCACTCAAAGTCAAATCTCCTTTTGTCTTCATATGAACTTGTATTGGACCCTCTTTACCCTTTACTACCCCTCCGCCTCCATTACCTCTGGTAACCATCATACTGTTATCTGTGTCTATGAGTTTTTTATTGTTTTTTTGTTTGTTTGTTTGTTTGTTCATTGGTGGCATTAAGTTTTGTATCACACATATGAGTAAAATCCAATAGTTCTTGACTTTTTTTGTCTGACATTTCACTTAGCATGATATTCTCAAGATCCATCCATGTTGTTGCAAATGGAAGTATTTCCTCTTTTCTTATGGCTGAGTAGAAATAACCAATAAATATATGAAAATATGCTCAACTTCACTAGCTATTACAGAAATTGAAATTAAAATTACAATGAGATACTACCTCATACTTGTTCGAATGGCTGTTATCAACAAGACAAGTAATAACGAGAGTTGGAGAAGTTATGAAGAAAAAGAAACCCTCGTTCACTGCTGGTAGAGATGTCAATTGGTGCAGCCATAATGGAAGATAGTGTACAGGCTCTTCAAAAAATGAAGAATAGAGTTACCATATGACCCAGGAACCCCTCTTCTGGGTATCTACCAGAAATATTTTAAGACTTCTTAAACTTCATATTTTTTATGATTTCAAATTTTCAACAATGAGATTGAAATTACCTCATTACACAGTCTCAAACAAAGCTTTGTGTGTATACTTCCACTCTGTTCGGTCTGCCCCTTCTTTCTAAACATAATGAGCAATGTTTTCACACATATTTGGTGAGTAGCTTCATAGGATACTGTCAGTCACTTACCCTAAAAGATATTGTATACACACACACACACACACAATCACACAAACATACGTATACATACCTCTTTGAAAGACCTTTATGTTTTAAGGACAATTTTTTAAATAATACATTTTTTTTTAATCTACAGTTACTACATTCTCATTGCAGAACATTTGAAATCACACAAAACATAAAGAAAATGCTTACATTACCCATAACTCTACCATTTAGATATAACATGTGCTATGTATTTTTCTATTTATTTTCCTGTAGTATATACATATACATTTAGAGAAATATCTACATATAACCTCTAGCTTATCTTTTTTTTAATCTCATATAAATGTATAGATGCTTCTAAAAAATCTAGAACTTAGAGTAACAGAGAATCTTAATGCTCTTCTTCTGGTTTAATATTATTTATTACATTACAGATGAAATTTATACATGGATTTAGCACTCACTTTTTTGATTTTCAAATGAACAAATAGACCTAGAGTCTATATTTTCCATAAGTAAATTATTTATTGCTATATTAATCTCAAATATAGCTGTCATTAAATAAGTCAAAAAATATGTAAAGACTACTATATGCACAATTATACTTTTTCAAATAGCACTTGAGAGGTAACAAAGAAACATCTGGTGTTTTTTAAAATCTTCAGAATGTGAGAAATACCATTATTGCTGTAATCCCCATTTTAGACATTAGAGAATTGAGGTTCACACAGATCAAACAACATGCCAAAATCATACAGGAAGTAAATTAATGAGCTGAAACTTGAAATGAAATGCTCTGATTTCAAACCCCATGTTATTTTTAGTATAGAATTATAATTAAAGTAGTAAAGTTTGCAAAATAGAGTCAGTCCTTAAGCAATCTTACAATTTTGCCAAAGAGACAAGGCATATCCATCAAAATATATTCTAAACAGATAAACAAAAATAGCTAAAATTTATTGAATATTTACTAGAGGCTGAACATTGTGCTGAAGAATTTTCCTGACTTGTCTGATTTGATCCTCACCTCTGAAGTACAAACTATTTCCCTCATTTTCTATGTGAAAAACAGAGTCATAGAGAGGTCAAATGATAAATTTATTAAATAGAAGGCTTCAGTCTAGGGCCCCTGGACCACAGAGTTATTATGCTGCACAGTGATCTAAATACCATGAATCTTTTTCTACTGAACAACTGCAGTTCTGTTTTTGCCATTTAATCTGACATTTTTCTCAATTCTAGAAGATTAATAAACATTGTAGAGTGTTAGGCTATCGATAATCAAGTAAGGACTTAAACTGGGCTTTGACATTGAGTAGCACATGTGGATGCAGTGAGAGTAAGACTAGAACTGTTGTCACTGCAGATGTGGGCAAGGCCAAGAGAAAGATAGAAATGAGAGAGAATGCGATATCTATGAGAACCTTCTACAGCCAGAATCCTGGGACCACAGCTTGAGTTAAGTGATTAGAATGGAATTGGGAAGGGCTGGGAATGCCTGGATGAAGAGTTTGAGCTTCACCATTGAAGAATTGAGGGCCACTGAAGATTTCTGAACATGAAAGTCTGCCCCTTCTGGGCCACCAGAGGTGTGCCTGGAGCAGGAGGATGTCTAGGTTACTGTAATTGGCATTGAGCAGAAACAGCTGTCAGGAGCTTCCACTTAAAAGCTCATCTTTGGTTTTGCCTACAGAGTCAAGAAAAAAAATCATTGCTGTCCATGGTTCTACCGCAGCTACAGCCCCAGGCAAGTTTGGGAAAAATAAATGTCAGTCTGATGTCTTCTGCTGAGAAACAAAAAAGGATGCATAAACTCCGCTCTTTTTAGTAGTGTGAATTTTAGGATTCACATTTCAATGGTTCACAAGCCTGGCTGCACGTTTGTTAGAGAGTATGTACCTGCACATTTCTCAAAGGAACAAATGATCTGCATTCACCCCTGGAAACTCTGAATTAGTTTCCTTAGGGTAGTGTCCAAGCACTGGGAATTTTGAAAGCTCCCAGATTATTCTAATGTGAGCATTTGCTTGAGAACCATAGCTGCAATGGAGGAAGTTAAAAACTAGTGCTCTGTGTACCTTTCTTAGGGTCTTAAAACAAAATTCTCCTTTCCAAGTTTATTGTTTAAATCTGAGCATCTGGCTTCTTGTAGCCAGAAGACCGGGGTTAAGTATTTTAGAGGGTATTTTTGGATGCTCTCTGTTACATTTCTGTATACGTTTGCTACAGAGGTCAAGAAAAAGAATGAAAAACTTGACTGTCAGGTTTCCCCCCACCACCCCAATTCCACTGTCTTACATCTGTCAAACATTAGGGGCAAAGAGACGATCTTGCATGTGAATTTATCATCTAGGCCTACCTTTCTGGATTATCTTCCTAGTTTCTCTCCACTAAACTCTCACTGCCCATTCAACACTTAGCAATTGGTGCCCACTCTTTCCTCAAGAAGCCTGTGGCTGTCATTCTTTAGGGCTCCACCAAGGCAAGTCTTACTGCTTTTATGAATTTTCCCCTGGTGGAATCCATCCTGAGAGCTCATTTTTTCTCACTTATTCGTACCTACTGCTCGAACAGTGCCTTAAGGCATCAAGCTTTTTGTATGTGTCTTATCTCGTCCCCTTTAAACTGCAGTTCCTTAGGTACTGTTCTATCCTGCTCATAGCAGATGTCCATTGCACCTTCTCTAACACACAATCTTCTACGATAAACTCCACACACTCATCACTCTTTAATTCTGCTTGTGGATCCTGATGCTTAAGCTCTACCACACTTCTCACTTTTGTTCCTTTTCTCAATGCTTCTCATTTGCTCATTCTAAACATGGACTATAGTTTTTTTCTGAGGCAGATGCCACAAGTTCTTTAACCTCTCTTCATAGGATGAACCTTGAAAATGTGTATTGTACAATGCACAGTAACTAATATTGTTTTACTCTGTAACTCAACATCCCACACTCCCATAACTGAAACAAATATATACTTACCTTTACTATATGTGAAGTATTCTGATATTTTCTATCCTATTTTATTTCATTAAAAAATGACAACCTTGTAATTCTCTATTGGGTTGCCACTCTTAGTTCGAAAAATACTATTCTAGAATCTAGCCCAGAGCTACTCACATAGGTTGAAAAATCCTAGTGGTATTATATATATACCTTTTTATTTTAATTCTAGAGAATACTTTTAATTAAAAACCTTTCTTATCAGTTAAAAATTTTCCTTATACCATTTGTGTCTCTTTTAAACTAAGTTATAAGTATGAGCCACTTCCTTGAGCTGCTCACTCCATTTTAGTTCTCTGTTTCTTTAAATCTTCAAAAGTGCTTCCAGAGGCATTTCTTAGGAGAACCTCATCTGTGCTCTAGCCCATGAGGACAAGAGAGTAGGTCCTTGTACACCTTCTTTGGTGGACTTTAGCCTCCTAGAGAACACAGAACTTGTCTGACTCTATCTTTATTTCAAGAAGTGGCAATACTGCTGAATACTATTGGTTTGTTCAATACATAGTTGTTGAGTGTTTTCCTTGCACCTGCTAACTTGGTCTAATAAAACTTGACATCGATTTATTCAGGCAAAGACCTCTTAATGTACCAAGCTGTCACTTCCAGCTTTCCAGTTGAAAGACAAGATGGTTGACATTCAGACCAAGATGGATTATGTCACCTGTTCTCCAAAGTGAGAAAGTAGGGACAGGAGCTAAGCTAAAGGTGGTCAGTAATACAGGAGTTGATTTCTTTTCTTTTGTTTTTGTAATTGCTGGATGAGGCCCCCAAAATAATTGCAAGGGTAGAGCTATAATGAGCCCTCTCAAATTTCTATTCAGTGTTAATTTGACCAAAAGAAGCACTAGGAAGACCCGTTAAACCTTGTAAGTCTCTCAGTCACTTGGCAAAAAGCACCTCACCAAGCAAGTTGCACTTCACATATATGCTGCCCAAAGAAAAATGTCTAGATTTAAAAACTCGTTAAGGGTAACATACTGTACTCTGCATGAAATTCATAGGGTTAGATAAGGGCTTGCATTTTTTTAAAGCTTTTTAAAGCTACTTTTTAAAAGACTTTTTTTTTATTTCTTTCTTAGAGGGGAAGGAAGGGAGAGAGGAAGAGAAACATTGATGTACAAGAAAAACATTGATCAGTTGCTTCTTGTATGCCCCCAACTGGGGACATGGCCCACAATCCAGCTATGTGCCTTGACAGGGAATCGAACTAGTGACACTTCAGTTTACAGGCAGGCACTCAATCCACTGAGCCACACCAGCTAAGATTGGGCTTGCCTTTTTAAATGTTCCATTTAGGTATCTAGGTCTGTTAGGCTACAGCATGACTATATTACAAAAACTACCTGGGAAAATAGTAATAATTAAGAAACAGAATATCTCCATGCTGAAAAGCTGACTTTTATCACAGTAAAGATCTAGTTAATGTATAGGACCACACACACACACGCGCACACACACACACACAGATATATCTGAATATATAATAATATGTGTATGTATATATTTATAAATGCATACATATTTCTACACATTGTATATATATTTTATATATCATATAGCATATATATTATATACTTAATATATAGGAAGGCTAGCTAACACCATTAAAGAGGTCCAAATTCTGTTGAGCAGTGTACTTGTTTAAGGAGAGAGAATTAACTCCTTTGAACTGACTATTGATATTTGAGGCTGATAATTTCTTTGAATGAATTAGATTAAATAATTGGATGAAGATCATAAGATACAATTTCCTTTTGATTTTTACAAATTTGCTTTGCAGATTTCTTTTCATTTATTCAACAATAATTTATTGAATACTCATGATGTGTCAGGCAAAATGCCAGGTTCCTGACATTACGAAGCTCTCAATCCAGTGATAAAGCATGTAAACACAAAGGTTTTTTGAATAAGTTTCAATAAAAAATATAATAGATGCCTTTTTTTGTTGATGTAATTCAAACTAGTATTTTGTTTCTTGAAAAAGTTAAAAGGAAAAGCTGTAAAAAATACTAATGCTGTAAATACTATATATTTTGCTTAAAATGATCATTAATTAACTGATATTAATGTAAGGTCAACTATTTTTGTGTATGGGTTCACTGAAGTTTTACTTGGTCATTTTTTAATAAACCACATCCATAATGCATTATATATAATGTCCAATTTTACTTTTTTTTTTTGTTTTGAAGAAGAGTGAAACTTTAAAGCAACTGAGTCTGAACATCTCTGGAATTTTGTGTTTTTCCCTTTCTCTTCCAAAATTTTTCACCCAGGCCTAATTTGACTTGCTTTTATCAAATCTTCCCAAACAAATTAACTTAATTTTCACGGAAAAAATAATGAAACCAACCCCTTTTATTTCACATTTACATTTCATCAGTTTAAATAATATATTATTTAACTCCAAAATGACAATTAAATGTTCAACCATCACAAACAAATTTTGGGACAAACATGGTTGCTTCTTGGGATCAAATGCTGGTGAGAACAAAATATCAGTGTACCAGACACCAGAGTACCAGCCCTACACATTCAGGATGCCCTTGTCAGCTCTTTTATAGAGGAAGAAAAACCTAAGCTAACATGAAGAATTAATTACATAAAAAGTAGTAGGTTCTGCAATTGAGAGTTGAGCAAAATGGAGCAGGAGCAGAGAGGAGGAAGTGTCTACAGCCTGAGGAAGTTAGAGAAGGTCTCATAGAAGTGATGATTTTTGAACTGAATTTTGAGAGTTGAGTAGAAGTTTTCTACATAAAGACAGGGGCCAAGAATATTCCAGCCTGAGAAAACAGCTTGTACAAATGTACAGAGACAAGAAGAATATGAAGCATTTGAGAGGGATTCTGTGGGTACAGTAGTGAATGATGTTGAAAAGTAGAATGAATTAGATTGTAGAGAGGCATACTAATTAATTAGGGATGTAAAAATAATTTTGAATACATGATTTATTAATTTATAAAAGTAGGCAGAATATTCATTAGGTATTTACTAAGTAAATGTAAGGGGAAACAGCTGAATGACTGTTATTGTGCATCATTTTTGCCAGAATATCAAGTCAAGATTAAATCTTGTCTAGGATTTAAAATATTAAAAAAATTTTAATTGTCTTCCAAGTAGAAAGCTTGGAGTCAATACTTGTTATGTAAAAAAGCCTTTGCGTGTCTCAAAACTCAACATAAAGAAAGGCAATCCAACTAGAAAATGGGCAAAAACATACACAGACATGTCACTGAAGAGGATATATAGTGTGTGATTCCATTTACGTAACATTTGTGTGATAACATAAATGTAGAGAGGGAGAAGAGATTGGTGGTTTCCAGGGATTAAGGGTGTTGAGGAGGGCATGGAAACTAGATGTGGCCATAAGGGGGTGGCATAAGAGAAATTTCTGTAGTGATGGTACAGTTGAGTATCTTGGTTGTGCTGGTGGTTATGCAAGGCTACACATGTGATAATATTTTACAGAACTATGCACATATACTCACATAAATGAGCACATAAAGAATCAGTTAACTTTTAATATAAATGAGTGCATATATAACTAGCAAATTTGAATAAACTCTATGGATTATTGTAATGCCAAATTTCTGGTTTTAATAATGTACTAGAATTGTGTAAGATGTTAACATTGGAGGAGGATGGGAGAATGGTGCATTTGACTTCCTTGTATTGAATACATTTTCTCACAGCTTCCTGTAAAATTATTTTAAAAAAAACAGTTAAAAATACTTTGTATGTGTCTAATTATATGTTATAATTCTGAGATGTCCAATCCAGTGTGCAAAGTATCAATCCTTAGCCATGTCTGTCACCTGGTAGCAGCCTCTGTGTTGGTAATTCTTTACTAGCATGTGAAAAATCTATTAAGGATTAAGCTTAAGCCCAGAGCCACAATGCATGTGATAGACAAATCTGTTATCTTGACTAAGTGATAGGCTTTGTGATGGCTGGCTTCACAACTCCTTACATACTTTGTGTAAAATAGGTCTTGGCAAGAAACCTATGTTCATGAGAAATACACATTGATTATATTGAGTGGTATCTGCCATATGTTCAACCCTAACATTAATGCATCTTTTTTAAGGGAAAGGGATATAATATAGAAAATTCCAAAATAAACTAAGTGAAACCTAAATGATATCAACAAAGATGTTTCTCTGATCAATATAACAATGAAAGCAAGAAAATCACTTCATATGAATACATGTGAAATCGAGACTATTCTAAAGTCATTCCTAAAGAGTTTCATTCTGCATGCAAACTGTTATAGCAATCTTTGTTTGCAGGCCTGCGGGGTGGGTTTCAGGATTGTCATGAAGACAACCTGAATCTTTTACCTAGTGCCCCCTTTTCCTGATGCCTAAACTTGCATATCCAAAAGACAACACATTTCCCTCCAGATGCAGAAATCAGACTTACTGCTAGTCCCCCTAGAGGAGGAAGTAAATGATAAATTTCAGTTTCTCTTAAGTCAGGTTACTAGTATAAGGCACTTTGATAATTACAGGTTTGACTAGGCAGGCCAAGAGTCACCTGAAAAGAGGACAGGGGCATGGCCTCTGAAGAGAGAGGCAGACATGAAAATGGGGGATGGGGGAGATGGCTCATAGGAGGCTCTAGAGATATACTAATTGAGTTTAAATTCAAGTTCTATTGCTCATTATCTGTGCTGTCTTTCCTCCTTTTAAATCAAGTATATTCATATTAATCACCTTATGGAGTAGCCATGAAGAGCACGGAAGTCCAGAGCCAGGCCACAGGGGCACCATAGTCAGTGGTAGCCAGTGGTGGTATTAACGGTGATAGTTGTAGGACTATCAAGTTTCTTACTCCATGCAGGATGCCTTCCAGGCATTCTTCACATTTTCCACCTTAGCACTCAGCCATAAGAAGGACTAGACTGACGGCAGACCCCATGCTCTGCAAGTCTCACTTTTAATAAAGAAAAATGCAATTCTATCCAACACTTAGGAAAGTTTTTCCAACTCTGTTATAACTCCCTGAAAAGCAGTAACATCTTCTTTTGGTTTTGAGTGTCTCTGGCAAGCTTTAGTGCTACCTACAGCAAATGATCAATAAATATTTGTTGACAATCAGAAAGTAGATTATCATAAGGGTTTTTGCGTGTATGAAATAGAAACCCACTAAAGCCAGTTTAGCAAAAAAAATATACACAGTGGGGTGGGGGTTGACTATGGGAACAAGGTGAGGGTGGGTGGGTGGGACAGGGGAGAGTTACAGAGAAAAAGGTGAGACAACTGTAACTGAACTTTTTATATATATAAATGCATACAACCTGATTGTGAGGTACACCTTGGGTTTTATGCCCAGGTCTTGGAAAGATTTCAAGCAACCATTCTTTCTCTACCTCTCTGACACAGTTTCTCTAAATTTCCACTTCAGTTTTTCATTCTCCTTTCTGGAAGGCTCTTATACTCCACTCTCCATAATTGTCTTGAATGTTCCTTTGGTGTCCTGGCACCAACTCCAGCTTGGAAGAGTTACAGTTCAATGTGTAACATTCTTTGACTCGCTCAATCTTGATATTTTAATTCCATTCTCCTGAGAGACTGAATATGCCTGACCCACCTCAGTCAGGTATTCATCTCTGGTTCATTGAACTGAGAGAAGAAATGAGCTTGTGCAGTGCAAAGGCTGCCCCTGACAGCTTTTCAATAAGAAAAAATGGACAGGGCGGGTCTAGAACACAGACAAAAACATTTCAACTTTTTTTTTCCAAAAATAAGTATCAGAGGAATTTTCAAATTGAATATGATTGTGATTTGCTAAGTAACTTCCGGGATAGGTCTTGAGATTGATGCAACTTTAGATTCAGGTTATGAGAGCTATCCTTGTGTGTGCCACTTAAGTTCTCTCCTGCATGTTGTGAATTCAAGGCTGGTAGAAAAAGGCCCTTCTTCAAGAACATGACCTTTGATAGGCCCATTGTTCTTGAATGACTCAAATGCTAAGCTGTTGCTACTTTTGTCCCAAAAGGACAATGAATGTGTGTTTTCCCTGCCACACAGCTCTTCTGCCATCCGAGGTATCAAGACAAAGAAGCCAGAGAGGTCCCTGCAGCTGCCCTAATGCGCCTCTGTGTCACGGACCCCACTTTGCATCCACTTCCCCTGGTCTTATCTCAATCTCTGGTGCCTCAGCTGCTCTGTGCAGCACATTAAAGACTTGCTGTCTCTATTAGCCACCAATAATGCACTAATACATTTGTTCTCCTAATACCTCGGACACTAATTTGGTGGAATTGGATGGTGACAGCACATTGATGTTGTTGAAGTTAATGACCCAGCAATTTACAAGATAAGTCACATTAGTAGTCAAATTGATTGTAATCATTGTTTCACTGAGCAGAATCTGCATTAAGTACAGTATGTTGTGCTCTGTCCTTCACCACCCCATTAACAGAGAGAAAGAGACAATCAGAATCTTTGTTTTTCATACCTTCCCTCATGTTTTTGCAGTGATGTGGCTGGGACTTCTACTTTCTCTTAACATCTTTCACAGAAAGATGCTAAGTACACTGGGATAGAATGGGATTTTAGTTTATACACCTGTGAGTTCAACTAAGCCACTCAAATAATTATGGTTCTTTCTTTCTTTCTTTATTGGGTATCTATGATTTTCTTGGTCTTATGATTTGTGCTAGGGGCTCCAGAATAAATTGTAAAACATGGTGACTGCCTTTAAGGAGCTCACACTCAAATAAGAATCATGTACCTGATGATGAGACAGTAGAAGATTCTATGTGAAATTCCCAGGGAGTGGAATAATCAGTCCTGAGGACAGGGAGAGGCTGGGGCAGACAGGGAGAGTGTCCTAATGGAGATGGATTAAGATTTCAGATGGCGATTAAAGTATCTCTAAAGTTTTGATGAATATCAGTGAGCAAGTTTTTCCTTTAATTTATAGTTATAAAATATTATTTAAGATATGAGGAGGGACCCCTCCAAAAGTGGAATTTATTTATAAAAAGCTGTGTATTTATTCTTATATGTTTAAATTTCAGTCACCTTAAAAGTGCTCTCCATTTGATGCAACACACCTATTGAGATAGTCTCTCCACTGCTCAAAACAGTTTTTGAACATGTTGAATTTGGTGCCTTTTAGTGCTTCTGCCATTTTTTGTTTCACCTCTTCCACAACAGCAAAATGTTTCCTTTTGAGAACGTTTTTATCCAGGGAAACAAAAAAAGTCACATGCTGTTTTTGGTCAAAAAGTGGCCGCTCAGAACACTCAGCACAGTGTGGGCAGGTGTGCTTGTAAATCACCTATGGTGAAATGGACAAATGCATTGAAAGAGTTTTCAAAAAAAATTCCCTGAAGCCGAACACAGCCTCTCATAACAATGCCAGCTGGTACACTGATACAGACGGGTTCCTAAAACACTCACCTCACAGGGGAAGCCACCCAAAAATAATTCCAGGTTTTTTGGGTCCTGCTTGTATATTTACCCCTTGAAGCTGTGTAATATTGGTAAATTATTAAACTTTGTTTTCCTCCTCTACTAAATGGAGATAATATTGTTGTTCTCATATGGCTTTGATAATATGAGAATGATCAAAGAGGATGCAAATAAAACTTTCTGGCAGAATTTTGGCATATAGTGAGTTTTTCAATACAAGCTATTTGATTCCATATCTGATTTAATATTTTAAGAAAATTAAAATCCACTTGAAGCCAAGATAGAAATAAGTTAGTAAACAGTCAGATGTAGAAATATCATCTGGGTTGTAAATAAACAAGATGTAGCCCTGAAACAATTATGTCATCTGTGCTGTGTGTGTGCAACTGTACTTGTGCATGTGTGCTTGTGTGTGTCTGCATATAGCCATGCAGGCAAATTCAGTTTTAAAGGCACTGAAACTGTTTGGAGAAGCAGTAGACTGATGTGGCACCATGTGAGCGTGAGGGACAGCTGAGAAACCATGTGGTACAACATAATTTTACAAATGAAGAAACCAAAATCCAAAAAGGGGAAGAAGTATGTTGTTCCAAGACATGCAATGAGGTAAGCACAGAATGTGGATTACAACCCCAATGAACTAAATTTTAGAAAAATGTACTTTCTACTACTTCAAGCCCCTAAGGTGTCTCCTGTGCAGGACAACATTGTCTACATATATGGCCCATTTTCCAGGTGTTTAGTCTCTTTTCTGCATCTTCATGGATCCTTTAAGAAACTATCTCTCTCCAGCCCTGGCTGGTATAACTCATTGGATTGAACCCGAGCCTGTGAACCAAAGGATGGCCAGTTAAATTCCCAGTCTAGGGCACATGCCTGGGTTTTGGACCAGGCCCCCAGTAGGGAGCACACAAGAGGTAACCACACATTGATCTTTCTTTCCCTCTCTTTCCCCCTCCCTCCCCCTCTATAAAAATAAATAAATAATATCTTTTTTTTTAAAAAAAAAAAGAAAAGTAAAGAAACCCTCTCTTTCCTCTGGTTGCTAGAGTCTTATTTTCACTCTTTCATTTCTGTGAAACACAGGACCTCCTCATATCCTGGCCTCTGCTCATGTCAGCCTACATCCCTTACTCTGCCTACCACTTACATTAAAAGCAGGCTTGACTAGGGCAGTTTAAGCATCCTCATCTGGACTAAGAACTTCATTGTGCCTCCAGTCCCAGTTGGTCCTCAAGTGAATTTCCTGCCTGTCATCTGGAACTGCCCAATCACACAGCATCCCCATGTCCTTATGAATTAAAATGATGATATTTGATGTTTCCTCACCAGAAGCTGCCCCTGCTTTGTGCTGTCAGATAGACTGGGGCCCGCGGAAAGCCCTCCTTGTGACTGGGATGTCTGCCTGCTTTGCAAGCCCAAGGACCCTTTAACAAATGCCAATGAAGCAGTTGAAAGCAAAGGCAGAGAGAAACAACATCAATAATAATAATAATAAATGGGTTCCTTCAAGTCCTGAGAAGCCAGCAGGAAGGGCACGTCAGCACCTTGCAGTGTGATGTATTGTGGGAAAGTAGCCACTCACCCTTGAACAACAGCACACACAGATTATAAATATGAAACATGCTTCATGGACTGCTGCAAACGCAGCCTGGCCAAATGGAATGGCAGAACTACCTCATGTTACACATTTCTATTATCTCACCATAAGTAAAAGTTGCCAGGGTACTGAGCTTCCCCCACTCTTTTGGTCTCCTTCAAGTAGTCAAACCGTCAGGACTAGCTTACTGTGGTGTAATTATGATATGGCCAAAAAAGACCAACACAATCATGTTCAAAAATGCTGGTGAGAAGTGGAGGAAGGTGTTCAATAAGGAAATCACAATTGCTGTATGCGGGGAAAGGCTTGGCTGCAAGGGAGGACATCGGGTCATATGGGGACAGGAAGATGGCAGAATTGTGTCCTTACAATCAACAGGCAGAGTGGATCACCAGGCTCAGCATTTAGAGACAGAGGCAGTCAGATAGGCAAAGGCAGAAACACATGTTCAGGAGGTATTAGAGCTTTGGCGCTGTGAAGCTTGACTTTAGGGCTGACATAAGGAAAATGGGGATGCAGAGAGAATAGCCAAGCACCAAAACTATTGTAAGGTATGGCAGGTTAAAAGTGTTACTTCCAAGAAGCAAGAGTAAGCTGCCATCTGCCCATCTAATGACCTGTTTTGTTTTTTTTAATCTAATGATGAAATCACCATCCCAAAGAGATGTCTGCATTCCCTTGTTTATTCCAACATTATTCACAATAGCTAAGATATGGAAACAACCTAAGTGTCCATGAAGGAATGAATTGATAAAGAAAATGTAATTTACATATATCCCGTTTTTATATGTGTAATGGAATATTATTCAGCTATAGAAAAGAAGAAAATTCTGATGTTTGTGACATCAATGGAACATGAAGGCATTATGCTAAGTGAAATAAGTCAGAGAAAGATAAATATCATAGGATCTCACTTATATGTGGAATCTAAAAACATAAAACTCATAGAAACAGAGTAGAAGAATGATTGCCAGGGTCTGAGGGGTGAGAAAAATGGGGTGGTATTGACAAGCATTAAAAAATTTCAGTTATAAGATTAATAAGTTCTGGGGACCTGCTATATAGCATGGTGACTGAAGTTGATAACGTAATGTACACTTAAGGTCACTATGAGAAGAGAGCTTTAGCAACAATAAAATGGTAATTTTGTGAGGCAATGGATGTGTTAACTAACCTTATTGTGGTAAACATTTTGCAAAATATATGTATGTTTATATTATATTTATAAATTATCTTTTTTGTGTCACCAAAGAAATCATTGCCAATGAAGAGACCTGAGCTTAGATTTTCTTTTGCTGGAAAGTTTTTAACAACAAATTCAATTGCTTCAGATATAAATGGACTGTTATTGGGTCAAGTATTTTACAAATATCAATTAGATCAAGTTGTTTCATAGTACCATTCAGGTCATCTATATATATTTTTTTCATCTCCCCATCTCCCTATTCTTTGGAAACCATGAGCTTGTTCTCTATAGCTATGAGACTTTTTGTTTTGTTTTAGATTCTACATGTAAGTAGAATCATATGACATTTGTTTCTCTCTTCTGACTTAATCACTTCACTTATCATAATACCTTCTATGTCCATCCATGTTGTCACAAATGGCAAGATTTCATTCCTCTTTATTGCTGAACAATATTCATTGTATATATGCCACATTTTCTTTATCCATTCATTTACTGATGGACACCTAGTTCATTTATTGTCCTCTATATAGTTTTATGTATCCTTATTGATTTTCTATCTACTTGTTCTATTGATTACTGATAGAGAGGTGTTAAACTCTCTAACTATAATAGTGGATTTATTTCTTTTTTCAGGGCTATCAGCTCTTGTTCCACATATTTTGAAGTTCTGTTTTAAGCTGCATATGCCTTTAAGATTTTTAAATAATTTTGGTGAACTGATCACCTTAAGATTATTAACATCCTTCTTCTTATAATATTTCTTGTTTTAAATCTACTTTTTCTAATATTAATATAGCCACTCTTTTGTATGATGTATCTTTTGATTTGTTTGTATGATGTATCTTTCTTCAGTTGTTTACTTTTTAATCTATTTATGTATCTATAATTAAGATGTATCTTTTATAGACTGCATGTAGTTGGATTTTGCTTCCTTATTCAGTCTTATAATCTCTGACATTTAACTGGCATGTGTAGCCTATTTATATTTAATGTAATTATTTATATTATTTAGTTTAATATACATTTTGCTAGTTGTATTTAATTTGCTCCTTCTGCTTTTTATTTGTATTTTGTTCTCTTCAGATTGAGTGTTGTTTATGATTTTATTTTATAGTTACTATTGTTTTATTATTTATACATTTTTAAAAATTTAATTTTAGCAATTATCCTAGGATTAAAAATAAACATTTTTAATTAGTTATAGCCTGTTTTCAAATGACAGTATACCACTTCTTGTGTAGTATGAGCACTTTATAACATTATATTTCTAATTCTTCCTTCCATCTGACATGTCATAATAACTATAAATTATATATATTATTACATATTTCTTAGAGTGTACATATGCTGGTAATAAACTTTCTCAGTCTTTGTTTGATAAAGTCTTCATTTTTCTTTATTTTAGAATGTATTTCCCCCCATTGGATAGAGAACTCTGTGCTGGCTTCTTTTTTTAGCACTTAAAATTGTTCTCCATTGTCTCCTGGCTTGAATAATTCCTAATCAGTAGTCTGCTGTAATTCTTATCTTGTTTCCTCTATGTAATGTGTCTTCTTTCTCTGGCTCTCTTCAGGATTTTCTCTTTATTTTTGATGTTAAGCAATTCACGACGTTGTGTGTATGTATTTTTATTTTGGATGTAGGTACTTATCCTGATTAGTGTTATTTGAGCTTCTTAGAAATATAGTTTGATTATTTTTATTAATTTTGGAAAATTCTTGGTCATTATCTCTTTCAATTGTTTTTCCTCCTTCTCTTTCTATCCTTCTGAGATTTCAATTAAATTATACATATGTCAATTGTTTGACATTGCTCCTACAGCTCCTAAATGCTCTTTTATGCTTATTTTATTCATTATTTCTTATTTATTTATTTATTTATTGTATAAATAAAAAAGAAATAAAAAATAATATTTTTTCTGTATAAGTTTGGGTATTTCTTGTTACCTAACCTCTAGGTTCGCTATTTTTTTTCTCACCTTGTTCATTCTTCTTATGAGTCCATTAAAGGCATTTTTTAAATCTCTTTTATCTATTTAAAAAATTTTTAAAGCATTTAAATTTGATTCTCTCTTATAATTTCCACTTTCCTGTCAGGGAAGCAGTCAGAATGAAAACATTCTAGAAAGACTCATTTATACTGATCCATAAGAAGATGGAAGCACTTGAATCTCAAGGACAAAGAAGGACTCTTCCAAGAGACCTACCAACTTCTGTTGTAACCTGTCTGTCTTATACAGACATGTAATAGCAGGCCCAGAAGACCAATTTTCTGCGATATAGGCTATAGGCAAAAATATAATTAAATGTTAGGTCAACAACTCATTAGCTAGTCTAAGAATCAGGGGGTTGAATCCTGGGCAGGGGCAGCATTTTCACTTTGTTTGAGGGTTAAGTTGAGAGCTTTAATTGGCTGAAATGTACTTTATGGGGGTCACTGAGACCTGTTCTGAGTCCAGCTTCCTATGTTTTTCTGCATTTTCTGGTTACTGAAGCCTTTTTCCAATAACCCTACTCTATAACCTCCAGAGGCCTTCAGCAAAGAAAGAATGTTGGTCTTACACAATTTTTTTGACATAGTAATCTTTACTTCTATGGTTTTCCTTAAAGGAAGATTGAGATCAGAGCTTATCAAAATCAATAAAATTTAAGGAAAGAACTGTCATTATAGTTTAACATATCAAGAACATAAGGGTCAGATTTATCCATTTCCTACCTCCTATTAGGTGAGACCTTCAAGGCCTAAAATTATCTTTCTATTGCTCAGACCTGAGGACTCCAGGATTGATCTTTAAAATTCACATCTTGGCTTTATTTCAGTTGTTAGGATCATGGAGCAAATAAATAGCTTTGTTTATTTGTTCCTTCAGGTGAATCGGTCTACTTTTTCTCAGTATTAACAGAACAGCAAAACAGCCACTTAGTTTCCATAAAATTCATCCCTGAAAGTTGCAATGTGACCCTAGCCCCATACTAGCTCTGTGCTACAGAATTGGTTGATAAAAAAGCAATACAAAAGTTATTTTTACTTATTTAGAAGGGATTTTTCAGTCTAGAAGGGACTTAATATAGTTTACCAGTATATGCAAAATATAGCAAACTAGCGGGAAGGAAGGAAGGAAGGAAGGAAGGAAGGAAGGAAGGAAGGAAGGAAGGAAGGAAGGAAAGGAAAATGAAGCAAACATCCCACAAATACTACATATGAGTTTACCACAAATTTGGTTATAAAATATTATTTAGTCTTCCTTGAAAAACTTTTGATGAATTATGTAAATTATATAGTATCTTATCAGACAAAAATAGATGTACTGTTTAGGAGACACAGAACTCTTCTAATACTAACACTAGCTAGGAAGGTCTTTCATGGATCATCACACAAACGACCCCTAGTAAAAGCATAAACAACACTCCTTACAAAATCATTTGGGCAGTGGCACAGCACATAGTCCTTGGAGATTTTATGTGGCCCCTCAGCATTAAACAATGACACTGCATGGAAGCACAATCTATAGACATAACACCATAGAGGAACAAAACAGTATATCACAAGGATTCTGAACATGAAAGAGTGCTTCTGAGTCTTGAGAGATTATGGAATGAATTCATGGCAGACATATTCCTGAAGGTGGATATTTGGTCAAAGGAAATGGTAATGTTGAAAGTCAATATTTTGTACATATTTGAAGTCTTCTAAATATATTGAGCAGATACCTGGGAGATGTAAAGAGTTAAGTTCTCCTAACTTTAAGTTACTTGAGCAAGTGAATTAAATAGAAAACTTTTCTAGGAATATTAGTTGCAAGAACACAGGCCTGGAAGAACTAGAGCTAGGATATCACAGTAAACAAACACAAAACTAAAACACATGTTTTAGCAGGTAATTTTTCATATCTGAATAGCTCAGATGAAGTTTTAAGATAACATTTTGCTTAAATTATACTTTTTCCTTTCCATAGCACACACAAAAAATTATTTTCTCAAGTCCAAACATAAATGTCCTTCTTATATATATTCACATATCTTTAATATCTTTATGGGAAAACCATAAAAGCACAATGAAAAAGACAGTACTGAGAGTTACCATGAGATTTGTATGTTTTGAGGGGAATGAGGATAAAAAGTAAGTCATATCTCTGAAAGCCTGAGAAAGTTGGGCTTTTTTCAACTCCAATACTAGCATTGGGAAGTCATTTAACACTTCTGAGTGTCCACTTTCTTATTCATTAAAGGAAGGATAATAATATTTTTTGACACCTTAGTCATGGGGCCACTCAGGGCAGGCACTTGACTTATGTCATGACACAATATAGATAATCAATAAACAATTGTTCAAAGAATGGGTAAATTATATAATGAATATTTTAGTGTTAAGACAAGTCTGCAGATTTTAGGAATTCACATTATTATAAAAAATAGAACCATCTTATATTTGTGCCATTCTATTTGGAACCTGTGAAAGTAGAGAATCAGTTCTTACTCATGCCCTCAGGCTGTTAGGGTGCAGCTGATCGTGGGGTAAGGATAAAGAGTCCTGGTGATAAAGAAATGGCAAGACACTTTAATCATTTAGCTCTGGGTGTCTTGGAAGATGCCTACCGAGCCTGGCCATTTCTGTAGAGGATTCTGGATTCCATCTACCCTGCTTGTCAGAGGCTTCCGTGTCCACAGCCAGAATTGATGTGTGTCTAATTTTAACTCAAGGTGAGCAGACATTTATTTTGGGAAGACAGGATCCTTTTGTGAATGGTTGCAACTGCCTATGGGCTGGGTCAGAGCTGAAATTTTTAGTCATCTTCCTTATATGAAAGATTTTATTGAATTTTTACCTGGCCATGATATGAACTCTTCCTCTAACTTCCCAAAGGACAATCAGGAGAATTTATTTTTAACTCCTGAGATGCCTTATCTGATGTACACTTCCTGGAGTCTATCTGGTTTAGCCCACATATATGAGGTCTGTCTGAAAAAAATCCAGCCATTGTTAATATACTGAGAATAGTTTGTGCAACATCTATGTAACCTGGCAGCCAAGAAGAGTGGACTAGAATGCACATGCATGAACAATGACGACTTCACTGTACTAGTCAGTGGGGTGGTAAGTGTCATTGAGTGAACATGTGTGTTGTGAGGCTGTTGCATTCAAAATGACTGAGTGAGTAGTAGAGCAACGAATCTGCATCATTCCTCTGTGGAAACTATTTGTATGATTCAGAAGGCTTTCAGGGATGATGCAATGAATGCAGTGCAAATAAAAGTGTGGCACAAATGCTTCAAAGATGGTCGAGGATCTGTTAAAAGTGATCCACATTCTGGAAGGCCTACAACAAGCAAAACAGCTTATAATGTTTAACGTGTATGGGCTGCAATCAAAAACTAAAATCACCTTTGAAAAGGATGATATTTCAGACTGTTGATGAGATACAGAAAAATACAATGGGGCAGCTGATGGTGATTCCAACAAAAGATATTGCAGAGCATTTTGAACAGTGGAAGAGAATCTGGGAGAACTGTGTGAAGTCCCAAGGTACCTAATCTGCAGGGGACTGAGGCATCATTGTCCTATGTACAGTGTTTCTTGTATCTTGTATCTTCTTCAATAAATGCCCTTATTTTTCATAGTGCATGTCTTGATACTTTCGGGACAGACCTTGTATAGCTGAAGGAATGTTCAGGCAGTAACTTTTTATGGCATTTTGGGGACCACATTCTCCTCACCCTCCAGAATACAGCAGCTGTGATGAGAGGAAGGATTTCTGAACTGAGAGTTAGATAGGCCAGAAATCCATTCCCAGATCCTCTACTTAGGTTATTAGCTGCATAACCTAAGGCACCTCAGACATGAAACCTGCTAAGAACCTCCATTTATTCTTTTATAAAATATATATTTATATAAAATTATATTGCTTTTCTTGACTCCATAAATATGCCTGGAGCTTATGTCGTTCATCTTAATACCTAAACCTTTCAAGACATATGTAAGTTATTATACTTTGAACCTCTAAGGCCTGATTCCACAATCATTCTTCATATCTTTTTATACCATTTTAAAGAAGGAATCGGGCATGAAAAAAGAAAGATAAGGGAAATTTCTCAAGAATGCCTTCAAGTTAGGGCTGCTTCTCTTTGGTGGGGAGCTAGTGGCATCTTACTTCCAGCAGGATGAGTCCACATAGGTGTTTTCTCAAGATCATTGACCATATGCTCTTCTCAGGACCAGGTACTATTGCAGAGGTAATGGGGCAACTTCATCCTGAGAAGCATTCCATTCATGTTCAGGAATGTCTACTGGAGTCTTCCCTTTGCCTGAGCATATAATGTATGCTATGGGGATAACTATTAGAAATGGCTTTTCCTCTTAAGTTCACAGTGTACTGTGGGTATGGAGTATAGACAAAAGAAATAATGAGAGAACAAGGATAGGTAGTGTAAAACCTAAGTGGAATGCAAGTCAAATAAGGTAACAGAAAAAGGAATGGACTATCTGAAATGCCATCTCAGGTTTCATTACACTTGTAAACTTAAAAAATTTTCTTTTGCTGGACCTCATTATTTCATTTCCTAATGAAATGAGGGATGGTATAGTGTAGCAGTTAAATGTGAGTCATAGACCTAAGCAGACCTAGAGCCTCTCTCAGTGTGTCTTGGGTGAATTAGAAAAAGACATCCTTTCTTTGAGGAGGGGCTTATTTTTGGCTTGTTGAACCAAGAATGGGTTAAATATCAGCCCCCACTTGGCCCCTTGCTACACACCAAATATGACAGGCTCGGACCTGTCCTGGTTGTTATGTCCTTGCTCACTGATCTTGAACAAGTTACTTGATATCCCTTCAGTTTTCTTTCCTGTAAAGTAGGAATAATACTAATAATATTTATGTAATAGTATTGTTTTGAGGCCTAAGTAAAATAACAGATACAAAGTGCTAGGTATATACTAAACATTCAAAGTGGGTTATCCGTAAGAGCATGAGGAGAATTTTGAAAATACCAAGATATATTGAACAAATACTACATTTTCGAGAGTCAAGAAAAAGAGGGTGTCACCATGAACAAAAGATGGCTTTGTGGAGGCTATGTGCCAGGGTGGACCCTGAGGGACAAGTGGAGTTTAGATGAGCACATATCTGGGCGTGGAGGAGGTCATTGAGAAGGTATGACCACCAGCTGACACGAGAGCTAGACCAGGCAATCAGAGGCTCCTCAACCCTTTTTCTGGCCTGGAAGGGGCATTCCATTTGTCTTCCCTGAACTAGAACCTGCCCCAGGGACTCAGTCTCAAGAGAGCAATTTGTTGTTGGGACTATCTTGATGGTATACTTGACTGAACCCTGTTAAAGCCTCTATGTCAACTTTGAAGATTCTGGCAAGGGGGTGTGGACATTGTCTTTTGGTTGCCCAGGACAAGCCTCTTAAGTAAGTCCCTTTGCTTATTAAAACTGCCACCTACCAATCTGGAGTGGCCTGCCTTTTTCTCCTGCCTCTCCCTGCCCTCCATGTATGGGAGGAATCAACAATCGGTGAGCCAGTCAGGACATGGAAGAAATGGGTCTTGGAAAAGAGGCATAAAAGAGGAAACCCTGACTAGGCAATGACCTCTGTGTGGAGCAGGGTGACTGCATCTTAGATGCTTGTGGACTGCCCCATGAGAATGGGGATGCCCCCGAAAACATCAGCAGGTTTGATGTATTTGTTTGGGAAACTGCACATAGCATGCTGCCCCAAAGTAGGGAAAGGAATGGTTGTGCAGCGGGCTGGCTTCTACTGTGGGAAGCTCTGCTGTGACCAAAGCCCAGCCAGAGGCTGAAGCTTGAGTTAAAAAGCTGGACGAAGAGCTAAGGTTAGAGAAAGACACGCTGTTGTCCACTGCTCTGCTAGCTTAGGGGTTAACAGACAAAGTGGGAGAGTAGGGTAAGTTGGAGATCTTACCATGTCATTTTGCAAAGCTAGGGGGTTGCAAGTGCTGCGGATGAAGGTCCCAGCCCTTGTGACGCAGCCTGATTAGGACACTAGGAGGAGGAATCTCCGAGAAAATGAGGAGACTGAAGAGAAGGACATTGTGGGGGTTGACAGTAAAGTGGACAAATTGCCCCGTGCTCTTCAACCCCAAATACAAAAGAAAGTGAAAGCAGAGCTACAGCAACCCCGGCCAGTGAGGCTGCCCCGAGTTCAGGAAACAGTCACGATGACAGACTATACTCCCTCTGAGCCAATTGATAGCAAAGGCCAGGGACAGTATCCAGGCATGGTTAGTGTGGCTTTATGGTAAGGGAGGGAGTGGCATTTCTCTGACTGGGCACTCAGGGTTCAAGGAACTCACTCCCTTATAGATTGGATTTTCTAGCTGCAGGGGGGGCTAGGCTCAATGAAGGAGATTTCCCTTGGCACACAGACCATGGAAATCTACAGAGGAAGTGCGACAACTTCTTAGGAAGCTGGGAATGAGACAGTCCGTCTATGCCCCTATGTCTTTGAAGGTCCTGATCAGGTCACATTCACTGCAGGAATGAAAGTGAAGATACTCCAGTCTGCCCCTGGCCCCTAGTGTGGGACACTGATATCTGTGCTGAGCCCAGTGGTGGGACAAGGAACTTTCAGTGTTGGGCAATCCACTGCTGATCTGGCATGGTAACCCCCAGAAGTTTTCTGGCCCCCTTGGTGCCATTGATAGGTAAGGAGGGTAAACTGTTACGGTCAGAAAGGTCCTTTTGACACCGCACATCGGGTGCTTTCACCACTGAGAATATGAGGATGCTGTCTCTTCAACACCACAGAACATGTTGCGCATTGATATCCCACAAGGCCAAACTCTGCAATCCTCTGTAAGCCAATTCTCCCTCCAGGTTAATTCTCCCTCCATCGCTGAGGGGAAATGCTGACTGGAAGCTAGCAAGCCTGATATCCCCACAGAGGATGGTTAACTGTCAAACAGTATACATTGCCTGGGAGCCTAAGAAAATGGGAGAAACTATCCAGGAAGTGCCCCGAGTAGATATTGTATGCCCTGCCCATAGTGCTTTCAATAGCCTGGTATGGCCAGTACAAAGCCCAGATGGCTCATAGCAAATGACCATACCCTATTGAGAATTGAACCAGGTACTGTGCCCCATCCGTGTGTCTGTGTTGAACATTGTCACCATCTAAGATACCTTGGCCTCGGTCCTCTGAGTCTACTATACTGTGCTGGGCTTAGCAAATACTTTTTTCAGCATATTCCTGGCCACTCAGTCACAAGCTAAATTCTGGCCTAATGCAAGCTTTTCCTTGTCACCATGTAGGGGATCCACCATTAGGGGGTCAGGGAAACTGAGTACTATGAATGGGTACCCTCATCTAATAGACTGTGATCAGGAGTCACATTTCAAAGCTCATGATATGCAAGACTGGGCAAAAGAACATGAAATTAATGGAGGTTTTATCTTACCTATAACCCACAGTCTGAGCAGTATTGGTAGAAAGGAAGACTAGAACATTAAAACAGCAAGTTAAATTACTAACAGATAAACCACTGGCCAGGTGAACTAAGTACTGTCCCAGGATTTGAATGATCAACCAGTAGGATCTGTCGCCCCATTTGCCCACCTGGGACCCCTGCTAAGACATCCAGCACTGTAAAGGTATGAAAGTCACAGGAGACAGCCAGCCATTTCCCCAACTCTCATCATGGATCAACATGCTATGCTGCTGAGAACACAAAGCCTTATCTAGGCTGGGAGTGGTGTTATCTCCTGGAATGGGCATTGGGATGTCCCACTGGGATGGGTGAGTTACTTCACACCTGTGGGTGAAGGGTAACTACTCAGTCTCCACTGGGATCCCATTTTCCTGTTGCAAGCCAGACCTGTTGAAATGTACTCATTACCTGTAATGGAATATGCACCATTGAAGCGGGGGGAAGGTGGGAATTCTGTTGCAGCATATCCTGCCCTAGCCCATGTCCTCCTGCCTGCCAATGCTGCCTCCCCAGCTAACAAGTATGGTACGAACAGCCAGGTCAAGTTGCTGAAGCTGCCAACCTCCTTCTTCTTAAGGCCAAATGGGCATGTTCTGATTTCACTGGTACAATCATTTGACTGCTGTCTTTGTTCCCTCCACCAGCCTGGAGGACATTCTAGCACATGTAGAAGCTCTTACTAAATTCACCCATCAAGTGGTACATGATAGGCAGCAAAGCCCATCTTTACTAAACATAGAAATGTCTCTGTTGAGAAAAGCTTTCCTCCAAAATAGGATGGCCTTGGGCATTATTATTTGCCTCCCAAGGAGGAGCCTGTGCCATTAACCAAATACAGTGTTGCATATGCATACCTACTTCTGCTAATGTATCAACTTTATTAAGCCACATGAAGACACAAGTGAATACCCTGAGAGATCCTGCCCCAAGTTCAGCTCAGGAACTTAATAAAATAGTAGATCAGATCATGGAATTCTTGGTGGGAAAAAATGTCACTTATTTGGGGGATCATTATCTTGATCTGTGTTTTCTTTTGCATCTGCCTCTAGTGCAGCCAGGTCAGTGCCAAACGAGCCACCTTCACACTAGTGTAACCCCTTGCTGACACATTGCAGATGAGGAGGGCAGGTAAGAACTGATTGCAAGGAGCTAAGTGTTGGAGGAGGTCGAGGAGAGTCACCAGTTGAGACCGGAGCTGGACCCAGAAATCAGAAGCTCTTCATCTGCTCCTTTGTGCTCAGAACGTCTGTCCCCCTTTCCATCCCACCATTGCCAGAGCCGGAGACATTTCAAGGATGCAACCTTAAGGGAGGAATGTATTATCGGGACCACCTGGATGGTTCACATGACTGAGTTCCATTAAGGCCTCTACATCAGCTTTGCAGATCCTGATGAGTGGGTGTGGAGATTGACTCCTCTTGCAGCTACCAAGACAAACCTTGTAGGTAAGTTTTCTCATTTATTCAAACTGCCATCTCCCACTCTGGAGTGGCCTGTGCCTTTCTTCCCTTACACCTCTCTTTGCCTTCCATATATGGGATCACTTACATGGGGATATCATTCTAGGTAGGAGGAGCTTCCAGGGTAAGTAAAGTGTGTGAAGAGCAAGGGAGCACATTTTCTCCTTCAGAATAGAAACTTCGTGTTGGTAGAGCCCAGAGAAGGACATGAATATTCGGATGCTTCAGAAGATATTTAGGCATTAAAGAAAATTATGAGGGGGTACTGCTGTTAAAGAGATTCTGCAGGCACTAGGGGTTACAGTTCTGTGTCCCCGTTGTAGAGAAGTGAAATGTCAGATTATCCCTTAAGTTCTCAGGCAAACATCTGTGTTCTTTCAGGAAAGAAATGTCACCTAGAATGCAAATGTGCTCTCTGATTTCCTAATGAGATGGCTGATGTCACTCTATTCCCATCCCTTTGTAGGGAGTCTGCCTTTTCTTTCTGGTGGCTTTTAGGAATTTCTCTTCCCTTGATTTCCTGAAATTTTACAGCTATCTGGCCGGATACGTTGCAGTTTATAATTCTCTTCAGGTTTCCAGGTTCTTACAACCCAAGAACGTGTGTCTTTTTTTTTTTTTTCCTTCTTAGTCTGGAGATATTTTCAGGCATTATTTCTTTAAATATTGCCTTCTCTATCATTTTCTTTTCTGATTGCTGTTTCTGGAACTCAGATGGATTTGGGATTCTGGATGAGTTTTCCACAATACTTTATATTTGTCACATTTTCTATCATCTTCTGTCTGTGTGAATTCAGCTTTATCTTTGGCTTTCTGGTTACCCTTCAGCCTTGTCTTTTTTATTTGACCATTATATTTTTCACTTAAAAACCTCTGTTTCTTTGTCATAGTTGCCCGCTCTTGTTCATAATCTCCTATCTTTGTTTCATAAGTTTTTTTGTTTGTTTGTTTGTTTGTTTTTTAGGAATGTGATTATCTCCGTGAAGATATTTTAAATATGTTATTTTAAAAGCTTTGCAGATTACTCAGTTATCTGTTTCCTGTTATAGTGTTAGCTTTCCTCAGGTTATTGGTGGTGTTTAAATGCTTGTCTTCAAGAAAATTTTTTCACATGACTTTCTCACACACGTTTTTATTATCCCTGAGAGCCTCCTTGTGAAATGGCAAAGTAGCAGGTGTCTGTCCTCATTATCACTATGGCAGTGGCTTCTCCTGGAAGTCTATATTTTTCTTTTGGAGATGTTTTTGTTGTTTTTGAATATGACTTTGCAGTAATTGATTTCTTTCTTATATGTGAGATGGTTTGGTGCAAGATGTGGAGATTTTTATAAAGTGTCCAGTCTACTTTCTTAAAATCAGAAATACAAAACTACCTGTTTCTAAGATCTCCTATAGATCTAAAATTCTGTAATTCTTTAAGTTTCCTGAAGTATGTAATCACACATTTAAAAATTATAGGATTTACATTTTCTTGTTATTTTTTATTTCTTAAAAAGGTCAAATCGGTGTTTGCCAAGCAAAATGGAGTCTGTGCTAAGATATTACAAGACACTGATCTTTTGTTTGTTTGTGTTTAGCCTTACCTGCTGTTTGTTTCCAAGCAAAACTGAAACCTTGTTTAATCATCTCATATAGCCTAGAACTGCATCATGCTCCCTGACGGCAGCTAGCTACCTGCGGCTGGCAGGGTTGGTGGACTCTGAGGCCCCTCTTCTTGGCCTGCATATGGCCTCTCTCTGGATGGCTCTTCACATGGTCTTTGTGTGTGTACATCTGGTGTCTCTCTGTCTGAATTTCCTCTTCATAGTAAGATAGCAGTCATATTAAATTAGGGCCCACCCAGAAGACCTCATTTTAACTTAACCATCCATTTAAAAGACCCCATACCCAAAAAAGCCACATGCCAAGGTATTGGGGTTTAGAGCTTCAACATATGGACTTGGGGGAACATAATTCAGTCCATAACACATAATATTTATAGGATTAAAAATATATATAATCAACTCCTGATGTACTAGAAGGCAAGTTCTCCTTGTAAATTTAATTCTCTGTATGCTTAGAGGGCAAGTAGACATTCCCGATGGTTTCACCATGTTATTTCCTTGTAATTGAAGTCAGTTGGGTATCAGTACTTTTTTTTTTTGCCCACTAATGAGGGAGCATCATGGCCTGGGAGTAAGTATTTCTTTTAAAATCATGGAGAAGGTTTGTGAGTCACCTTGGGATTTTCATTCAGCTTCTTGGAATCTGTGCCTTCCACTATAAAATGGAAATAATCAGAACTACCTTATAATGCCCGTGAAACTACTGAGCATCAGTTCTATTTCCTAATCCATGCTCTGTAAATATCTATGGAAACAGAAGAGACCAAGTCTGTACTGACTTGCAGACAACCTATATCTTTTTTAAAAAATCATCTGGAATTTTTTAATTCCCTTTTCTGATAAAATAAAATATTCAATCCATGTAGTGAGATTGACATAATTAGATATTCCAGTTAAATGAACTTCAGTTAACTAAGGTTTAATGAAAATTCAGGAGAATTAGGATGAAATATATAGAAGATATCTTCTTGCCACCAGAAAGCTGGCGGTGATCCCTGCACAGAAGTCTGAGGTTAGCTGATTAAGGGCTCGCGAAAGCCTCTAGTTTGAGGCAAATACAACTCTTGTCAGTCCTCTTGCTGGAGACTCCCTGCAGCCTTACAATCCATCTGGGATTGCCCTGGAGGGGTTTGCTCCATTATATGTTTTCTCAATGAATTATATCCCTCCAAGAAATAACTGAGGAAAGAGTACAAATACTTTTGAATTGGAGGTAAACTTAACACAACCTCCCACCCAGTGGATGCACCCTTTCCCCTGCGCCTTCATCGCCCCCTGTGTCTCAAGTTCACAATCTGACAAGACACATCTTTCCATTCTAGGGCTTAATTATTAAGAATTTCTACTGTATAGTGAGAAAAAATTCTCTGCTAATCCTGGAAGCAATTTTCAACACGTCCTAGCTCAGTCTTAAATGGATGAGAAAGAGAATAAACTCATTGATTTAATGACAGCATTCACGTTCTACTGGCAGCAGTTTTAAAAGGCTGCTCTGAGGACCATCCCTGCAGTTCAAGTTTGCCCGTTGTGAATTGAGTCATTAAAGGTGTGTGGGTGAGTGGCTGATGCCAACCTCATGGAGAGTTGGCTGGATGATTAATGGCCTTGGCTTCTGATTTTAGAGGTTCCCATTAATTACAAGGGATTGAGTCTTTTTCATGAAGCCTCTGTTATAGCTTCTCCTGCCACCTCCTCACTTCCTTTTAAAGTGAGTTACATGAGTATTTTTAATTTTAGAGTGTGGAAACCATTTCTTGTCATTTCCTTTTGAAAATTTCTGGAACAAATCTCTCTAAAAACACATTTCTTAATCCTATAATATTTGAACAGTCTGGGACAAGAAGAAAACTGGTAAAATTGCCAATGAATGTGCTTCTGCAGCTTCATCTGTAGAGTCATTACCTTCACTATGGGCAATTTCAGGGGTAGCATTTACAGAAATCTTAACAAACCAAGAACATCAGTAGCACAGGAATCATTAAAATGTTGAAGAAGCATGTATTTGCCATCATTTTCTCTTTACCACGGGTGGTTAAGGAGTTAGATGAGAGCATGGTGGGATGGAACCAGCCTCAAAATAGGGGTCAGGAAGTCTGAGTTTGAGTCTTGGCTCTAAAATTAACTGGTTTTGTTGCACATAACTTTTAGTGGCCTCAGTTTTCTCGTCAGAAATAACAAATGGGAACTATAGATAAGGTTATGTAAAAATATGGAAAAATCTATATAGTCAAACTTTTATTCAACTCCAACTTACTTGTCTAGACACCCCTTTTGGTCCCTGGATTTTAGTCATACTGTGCAAATTGAGGCTGTCCTCTTGGATAAACTTTTAAGGTCAGAAGCAAACTGACCAATGGAACTGGAGAGTAGCATCGTGAAGAGAACAGGATTGGAGTCACACATTCCTGGGTTCAAATTCTATCTTTACCCATGTAATCTTAAATAAGTTATTTCATGGAATGCAACTTATTCATAGGACTATTGTAAGGACAAAAACGATAACATTTATAAAGTAACTATGCAGTGCCTGGCACCTAGCAGATACTCATTGAATATTGTGAATACATAAACACTGCTCTCCCTCCTTCCATCCCTCCCTTTGTTTCTTCTTTTATTTCACAAGAATCACCTAATCTCCAACCATCCACTGCAGAATGCAGAAAGTGGAGTAAACCATAGATTTGGCAGGATTCAGAGAGTCAGCAGGACAGGAAAACAATCTACCAGGATCTTGCCCATCTCTTAAGAGATAAGAATTTTGAAAGGAATTTATTCTCTCCATCACAGACCCCTGATGAGTCCTCCCTACAAAAATAATGGAGGAGCAGAAGAAAGGGCAAGCAAAAATCCTTGATCTTAAATGTTTTTACAATTTCTCTCCTACAATATCTTGTATCTCAGGCCAGGACACCAGGCTAAAAATAAACAGTCAATCTCTCTGAGCTACTTGGAAAAAATGCTTAAAAGTTGCTTTTTCTGACTTGTAATTCATATAGAAAATAAGAAAATTTCAGATTCTGTTTGCAGATAACCACACTGAGGTTCCTTTATTCTCAAAAGGAACCTACTTGGTAACTCTTCCTAAAATTTCTCTAGATGAGTAGATCATCAATACTCAAAGTCAGTCTTATCAGTCTAACAAGCCAAGTTGAAATTGGTCCTTGTGACTATTAATCTCAGGACTCATTGGACTGGACCAGGGGAGGTCCTACTTAGTCATACACCTGGAAGATTCAGGGTACCTTGAAGGTTCAAGGTCATGTGAAGGACTCTGCATGATAAGTCCAGAGGCCTGGATGCTGGCCCAGACTATACTATGACTTATTTGGAACCTTAAAAATGTCCTCTGAGATTGCAAGGACTTGATTCCTCACCTTTAAAATGGACGTAATCATCATCACACTTCCTTGCCTCACAATAATATGATGAAGATTAATGCAGATTATGGGTGATTATAAGTGTGAAAGTGTTGTATAAAAGCAAAATGCCATCATTAACTTTAATAATAGTCTTCTGAAGTCTTGCCATAACTGTCCTGGGGCTCTAACCTATGGTACCACTTATAATGAGGACTTTGGGGAATTTCACTAACCATATTTCCTTGGGTACCATTCAAATTGGACCAGAATCATAGTATTAGAGAGCGTTAAAGCTGGAACAGATCGTAAAAAATCTAGTCCAAACCTCTCATTTTACAGATGAAATAAAGGATTCCTAGAGAAAGAAGTGGACTTGCCTCAGGTCATGCAGCTACAAAGTTGAAGCATTGGTACAGGAGTCCATTGACTCTATCTACTCTCTACACTGAATGCTGCTTTTACATACAGAGTACATAAACCAAATCCACTTCTTCCCTGCTCCACTGACACAGTTATAGCTTGCTCCCTCCTCATTTCTTACCTGAAGTCTCATAATAGTTCTTTCTAGCTTTCAGTTTGCCGGTGTAATCTCATTCTATTTACTGCTACTGTGAGCTTTTTCAAGTAAAGGTCTGATCATAACGCCCACACATGCACATACCCTACAACACACTATTTAAGTCTTTTAATGCCTATCCATTATCTTCAATATAAAATTAAAATTCCTTACAAATAAGAAATAAATTATTCTAGGATCAGCCATTCTTCCACCTGACCTCCAAGCTCCCTTTTATGTGGAATTTACCCTGCAGACCTCCTGACCTCCTTGCTATGCGGTAAGTTCTTTATGCTGTCTCATCCTCCTCTACTTTGTGAGTGATCTTCTCTTTACCCAAAGCCTGGTTTTCTGATATCTTGATTTGAAAAATCCCTCCTGATCACCTTTCATGTAACCTTCCCCTCCACTCCCATGCCCCTAGTTATAGGTGCTTTATTCTCACCCAGACTCACCTGTGTTATAACATTTTCACACTGTGGGAATTCAAAGAAAATCAAGGCTGCTATTCTTAAGCTCCTACCATTTTATACAATCATAGAGGACGGGAGCTTCAGAGACTATTTATGTAGAAGTAAGGATTTGAAGGATAAAGGAGTTTGGAGAAAGGAGAAAGAAAAAGATATATCAATTTTTAATTATCTGTATATTGTTTTATAAGACACTTAAAGTTGTGTGTCACCCAATTTATGTTACAATGTTCTTTATAGGCAGATCTGACGTCTTCCTAATACTCTTCCTCTTTTTCTGTCCCCACACCTTGTGCCCAGACAGGGCTCTATATGCAGAAATGTGATGGCACAATTAGGTATGTTTGTTTTCAGATATACCAGAGAAAAATTGCTACCCTGTCACTTCTGCTGCATTCAAATAATTCCACTGCCCTCTCTCCCCTTCTCTCTGTCTTCCTCCTGCTCCTCTCCTCCAGGTAGTATCTCAGAGGGAGACGTAGGAAGGATGAGGAGGAATGCTCCAGGCAACTCAAAGGAACAGTTCAGTTGCCTCCAGTAACTCCATTCATCCTAGACGATCAGTGGTGTCCAACCTCTGGCCTGTGGGCCACATGTGGCTCAGGATGGCTATACATGTAGCCCAACACAAAGTTGTAAATTTACTTAAAACATTATTAGATTTTTTTCTGTGTGTGATTATGTGTCATGATGTATTTAATATGTGGCCCCAGACAACCCTTCTTCTTCCAGTGTGACCCAGAGACACTAAAAGGTTAGACATCCCATTATTAGATGAAGCAGGTGGAGACCAATGTTATTGCAGTTATTTGCCAGATAGGAATCCTGAAACTGAAGGTTTAAGAGACATGCCCACTGGAAATGCTGAAATTGAAAGCCAGGGCCCTAAGTGCCCATTCTGTGATCACTGAGGCCAGACTTCATCCTGAGCACCTGTTCTGGCCATTTTCTGATCAATGATTTGGTGAGAGAGGGATCCCTCTACCTTAAATAGTACAACATGGTTGAACACCTGCCATTTTGACACTGGACAGATGAGACTGACATCAGTTTATCAGTTATAAATACTCACAATCTGGGAGGGTGGGGACAGGAAAGAGGACATGCATATGGTGTGGGGCCACGTTGGAATGGCACTTGGAACAGAATGAATAAGCAGAGGCCGTGGGAAGTAAGACTCACAATAAGAAGGCGATGTGACCCCTGATTCCCGCAGGAGGATGTGATAGGCTTGTTTGAACAATTCTGCAGTCTATCAGGGCGGTGAAACCATTAGGCGGAGGCCTGAAGCGGGGTAGCTGGTCCAGCTGACAGGGCTTGGAGGGGGGACATGTCTGGAGAGAGCACAGGATCTCACAGTTAGGCCTTTACAGCCCTGGGGGCCTCAGAGATGTCCAGGCTGCCCATGAAATCTTGGGTCTTATAGCTGCCCTTCGCTGTGCACACTGCATCTGCTCTGCAGAAAATGCTCTTTCTTGCTGGCACTTTCATTAGGGCTTCCACCAAGATTTTCTTTCTCACACAAATGACTACTCATAAAAGAATCCTGTCAAGTTGCTGGCCTGTCCCTTGATGGCCCAGTAGATAAGAAGGCCTGATGTTAATTCATTTGCCTAATGAATAACATGGTAAAGTCTTGGTTTGATCAGTGCACCACTTACACCTAAGGTCTTTCATTTACACTCAGCTTCACAAAGTGGACATCCCTGCAGAAACTAATTGAATCTTGGTGTCTGGGGTAATGAACAACGTCAGCACACTTCGGAGATTAAACACCCACACCAAAGGGAAGTGGCAGCGGAGGATATTGGCTGTGCTTCCTGGAGACATCGGCTGAAGCAGGAGGTCACTGCGGCCTCCCATGGGTAGACTGTGTTCCCTATGGCAGGCACCACGATAACCAATACCACCCTCTGGCTTTTCTTTTTGAAAAGCCTATGGTTGGAACTTCAGGACTTCACCGAAAGCACCTTATCTCCAAGAAGGTTCATGTGGAATGACCTTCACAGCAGCTCCCGAGACTAAAAATTATAGCCTGATTTCCAAACATGTTTGCAGTTATTAGTAGGGTTATGTTATGGCCCCTGCTTCTTAGTGATCATCAGGGGTACAACCAGTGGGACTAGTGGGACTATAAGGTGCCTGTGTCTTCTCTCCCTACAGATGTTACTCTGCATGAAATCTTGCAAAGACTAGGGTCAGAGTAATGGCCCCATTAGCTGGCACCTGGACGCATGTGGTCCTCTTCGTTTTAGTTTCTGCTGCAGTGTGATGGGAAAATGTACTTTTGGATTTATGCCTCAATAGGAAAGGGTAGCCCTAAGGAAACTGTGACATAATGTCCAATTAAGTGCTCCTCATCCTTGGCTGTACATGAGAATGATCTGTGGGTTTTCTTCTGTTCTTCTTTGCTTGTTTTTTGTTTTTTTGTTTTTGTTTTTGTTTTTAAATACAGGTATCTAATGCTACTCCTATTTCTGCTGAATCAGAATTTCCAGGACAGAAGCTATGTAATTTACATGTGATTTTCATGCACATCCGGGGTTAATAACCCCTCATAGCTTTTGCATAGGAGAGAGTTGTCAGACACTACACATCTGTGAAAGCCTTAAGTTCAGATCTGAGGAGAGTTAATAAGGAGGAGAGCAAATAGGCCCAGAAGACATAAAGCAAAGGTGGTCAGAGTCGCCAGGAGAGAAAATGAAATCCAAAGTGAAGCAACAAAGGGCAGCTAAAATGATGAGAACAGATAAAACTGGATCTAGACAAGAGTGTGGCTATAACCTTCCCTCTAGATAAGGCCTGTTTTCCCTTAGCTCTGGTTTTATGTTCCACATTGTGATGGGATTAGACACAGCTCACACAAATCAATTCGGAGTTGCTGCTGGAATGTAGGGTGGCAGACTGGGACAGAATCTGATTCTAAAGAAGCCCAAAGGTGGGAAGCATGATGGGATGGAGTTTGCCACAATAAGTTCTAGAGGTGACACATGTTGGGTTGGCCAAAAATTCCATTTAGTTTTTTCCATAAACTAAAAGACTCATTTTTCATTTTTACCAATAACACTATTGATTTGGATACTTTGAGTATGTCAGCTACTTTACAAGTGGTATAAAGTTGATTGTTCTGTTAATGGCTTGATTTGATCATTATTGACTTCAACTGGTCTATCTAACCATGGAGCATTGATTGTCCAGTGAGAAATCTCCAACATGAAACTTTGCAAACTAGTTTTGATACATTTGTTCAGTCACAGGACCCTCTCCATACACCCATACACTGCACAAATCTTTTTTTTCTTTTTTTGCATTTCAGTTGTGTTTTTACCTTTCTTGAAATAATAAAGCATAATATGCTGAAAATGTGTATTTTCTTCCATCTTCCATATTAAAATGGCTACACAAAAATTCACTAATTTTGCGAAGTTTTCTTTAATACACACTGATATGATGGCTGTCACAATACAACCTAACAAAATTCTTTTGAATGAAGTTAAAGGCAACTAAGCACTACTAGAACCATCTTATGGAAAAAAAACCAAACATTTTAACCAATGCAATTGATTCCAAATAAAATAAATTTAAGAATTAATAAATGCATGCACAAGTATTATAAATATATTCATCCTGCAAAATGTTCTTAATGTAATTAACTACTTTCATTAATAAATACATTATAATGAAATTTTACTAGGGCCATGCAAAGAAGTAAATATTATTGCATTTTAGTCAATAAATTTAAAATCTAGCTTTGAAGGCAAAACCGATACATTGATTCTGCTAAAGGAGGTAGAAATCAGCACAGGTTGAATGCTTCTCTTATTGGACCGCCACATGCTCCTTACACTCTGGTGATGCCAACGTCTAGCTCTCTGACATGCCAGGCAGTTCCACATCATTTTGCCTTTATTGATGCTGTTCCCTCTCTCTGAACTAATCCCCACCCTCCATAGTTATTTGGCAATCCCTATGTTTCATTCAAGACCCAACTTCAATGTCAACCCTTCTCCAATTCTTTCTCCCTCTCCCGCTGTCTTCAGAGAACTGATGCTTTCTCATTTGCAAGTCTGTCTTCCTTCCTGAATCAACACATTTTGTAGTAACTGGTTAGAATATTCAGCATTGAACCAGGTTCTGACTTATACCTATTGTTGAGGAGTGGCCTCCTCCATGATTTAGCAAGGCCAGTGAAAATAAACAGACAGAATAGTTAAAACAATATCTTTTCAATTTGTTTTATGTAGACCAACTCTTGTGGTAAATGTTTGCTGTACAAGAGCAGAAATGCTGAGAAATGTCAAGGCCAATTCGTAATTAGATAGTAAGGAAAAACCAGGATGGGAATGAATGAATGATAGGCAAGGGACTCGACTATTTCAGCATTTGAAGTGAGACCCTTTTACCAATTTATTATTGTGAAAACAAATATCTTTTTATGACTATTTTCTTATTTTAATTGTGTATGATAATATTGACTTGCTATTTGCTAAGTGCTTGCTATACTGGGAAAAGTTCTAGGTGTTTTACATGTATTTGCCCATATTATCCTCACAACATTACTATGAGGTAGGTCTTTTTGCAGCTGAAAAGGCTTTGGCTCAATGCAACATAGCCAAGAATGAGCAGAGCTGGGCTTTAACTCCAGATTGCCTGGCTCTGGGGCCCACATACTTAACTGTTACGCAGGCTTCCAGTGCTAAAGCTGGGAGAATCCTGGGCAACCTGGCACAGGGTTTTCATTCTCTCCATGCTCCAGGATCAGGGCATCTGCTCTGAGGTCTTGAAGGCTATATTAGTTTCCCTGGACTTCCATAACAAAGTACCACAAACTGGGTGGCTTTAACAACAGAACTTTATTGTCTCACAGTTGTGGAGGTTAGAAGTCTGCAATAAACATGTTGACAAGACCTTCTTCCCTTCAAAGATGGAAGGGAAGGATCTTTCCAGGTCTCTTTCCTTGGCTTACAGATGGCCGCATTCACGTTGCTTGCTGTTACCCCTGCTCATGTGTTTGTTTCCTATTTGCCGTCGTTATAACAATCCCAGTCATGTTGGGCTACAGCCTACCCTAATGACCTCATTATTACTTTATTATCTCTGTAAAGACATCTCCAGATAAGGTCACATTCTGAAGTACCAAGGGTTAAAACTTCAAAATATCATTTTAGGAGATACAGTTCAGCCCACAATGAAGACCACTGAGTAACCAGAAGTCAAGGTCAAGATCAAGGCCAGGCCATGGAGTAGATCAGGGTGTCTCCATTTTACTGCATGCTAAAATCACCTAGGTGGCTTTAAAAAAAAAAAAGCAAACAAACAAAGAACACTCTGGCACCTTGAGATCACATACCAAGTGAATTAAATAAGAATTTCGATGGGGGATAGAAGCACTGGAAAATTTTTAAAGCTCCCAGGTTATTATAATATACAGCCAGGACTGAGAATCATTGAGATCTCTGAGCTGAGGACCCTGCAAGCAGCAAGATCAGAGAGAAGGAAGTTGAAGGAAAGTGTAATGCACAAGCGGTGACAAAGATATGGTCAAGAGGCCCCATCAATAGCAAAATATGCAACAAGGGCTTGCCATATGGCTCAGGAGGTCAGGAGACAGAGGAAGGTGAGGCAGGGTCAGAGAACGAGGTGATGGACAGAAGCAGGATGAGGACTTGGACACAGGTGTTCTGTCCTGTGCTCTTCTGGCAGGAGCACCTCCCTGGGGCAGGAAATGGAAGGTTGCTGACCAATGGCCAGATTCAGGGGCTCAATTTGCTCAAGTGTCTGTGGGAGGCACCTGCTGCTACCTCTGCTGCCATCTCTTACTCCCATTACAGACTCACCCAGCCTGCAACTACCTGAAGAGTCATGTGCCCTCTATTTTCAGTGGATACGCTGTTGTTTGAAAACCCAGATTTATAAAGTGGATGCGTTACAGAATATTTATTTCATAAAATGATTCACAATGGGACTCTTTTAAATAGTGTGAGGCTCTTCTGGACCAACTGATTTTACTTAGCAGAAATCATTTTACAGAATCGTTTTCCATAAGCACATCTGAATCATGAACTAAGTTTCAGGAGACAATACTGCTTGTTTTTCTTATACCAGTTTTGAACTTAAACACATACATTTACTTCTCTGGGATGCAGTTTACTCATTTACAAAAGAAGAATCACACCTGTCCTGATCAATTCAATATTTTAAAGTAATGAAAAAATATCACAAAAATAATCAGAGTTTTAACAAATATAATATGTAATGGAGTGATCAGTAACCATAAAAAGTGACTTGAGGAAATGTCAGGATTCCATTAACAGTTAGTTCATGACATTGGTTATAAGAAGGAGACCTTGGTTAATCAGTGGTTTCAGGGAGAATGCCTAATGGCACATACACTGTTCCATTCCAGGGAGCGGATCCCTGCCTCGCCGGCAGCCCGGGACGAGGAGGAGCGCGGCAGAGGGAACCTGACCAGGGCAGCATGCTGAAGCCGCAGAGTGAACTGCACGCACATCAAGCCCCTTCTAGAATTGACAAGCAGAGCAGGCAGCTAACATTTTGCAGAACACAGGAAGGCCAGCCAGGGCTCCAGGAGCACAAGTTTACATTGAAATTGGGCAGATGCAGAGAGAAAGACTAAAAGCTTAATAAAAGAGCCCCAGAGAGGAAAACAAACATCAGCTCAGTGAAGAAAGGCCTGGCTGAAATAGCAGAAAGGGGACGTGGCAGAAGGGGCATCGCAAGTGGTATCCAGGCAGAGGGCAGCGGTATTGGATGCTTCAGTAAATGGTTACCAACATGTCCTTTATGAGGCTGAACTATGAGGTAATATTAGAACTCTGCTGGACAGTGTTTATAGCTAATTACTCATAGGGTTAAGATAATTTGTAATGAAAAATATATTCATTGACAGTCCATTTTTGAAACTTCTTTCTGTTTAAATAATGAAATCTTATAAGTAATGTCTATGAATCCCATTATATTCAGAATAGTCCTGCCTTACTTTTCAGGGCAAGTTGCCAGTGCTCTAATGCATATAGCAATGACCGGCATCTTTGCACAATGATGTCTGAATAGGGGCTTATTTGGGTCTAGTCAGCCGGCACACTACACACATAGGCCCCTTCCCTTCTCTATGACCTACACCCTCACCTGGTCACTTCTGCGGGACGTTATAAATTCATGACCACATAAATGTTCTGTCCCTCCTCAGTGGCAGCACAGAGAGACCCACAGGAGTAGTTGCTGGATCCCAAGTGTCAAGCAATGCAAAGGGGAAAACAGGGAGGCCAGGAGGGGATGTCCGCACCTGAACAGTTCATGTTTTATGCCAAGCCAGTTGAGAATCCATTCTTATAAAGGAAAGGAAAGGAAATTAAAAGGGAAAGCGTTGGTCTAGAGGAAAATGCTAAAGTCTTGAAGAAGGCCTGTCAGTATACTGGCTTGCTTTGAGGCTGGCTAATCATTCTTTTCTGAGTCTAGCTATTTCTCTTCTGTATTTGCTATATTTTTAGGAGACATAGCAGGACTGAGGCACATGGGGGAATCTGAGGGAGAAGTTGTTTTTTTATTTTATTTTATTTTTTAGTGAGTTACATGGAAGGTAAAATAAATGCTCAATGGGATTGCTCCCAAGAACACAGTCCTTCAGATTCCTGAAACCATAAAGTGTGTGAATAGTTACTGTCTAAGGTCACGATCTAGGTCAGCTGGAAAAAGTTCTATTGGAATACAGAGCACTTGATGATACATATGTCTAGAAAGTGTCTAAACATTATGTTGGGACTCTAAATGAATTGTCAGACTAACTCCACCTGTTTCTTCAGGCAGCAAAGAATGCATGTTTTGGAAGGTCTCTAGTGGGCTTGCCTAAGAGTTCAAAATACTGTGCAAGGTAATCTAAAAGCAGATTTGACATGACTGCCCTGGCTTAGGTTGATTGATTCCTTTTACTAGCATTGGAACGCTGTCTAAAGAACATCAAACCCATTATAATACTCATGTCTGAGGAGCAGATTTTCCTATATATGAAGGTGAAAAGAGTTATCATTTCACAGTGTACATGATCAGATATTTTATAATTGCTTTCTTTCATCTCATAAGCTGTGTTTTAAAATGTGATAAGCAAATGTAACACAAATATTGCTCAACATAAGCACATGGTCACCAAGATCTTTCTGGCCCTAACCTGATTCTGTTCTTGAGTTTAATTGGCTGGACCCAGTATAGATGTTGATCTGCTCCGATAAGCACATAAAGGAGTCCAAATTCCTATCTCACGACTCACTGGGCTCCTGTATTGAGCAGTTCACTTAAGTTTCCCAAGCCCTGTTAGTATCACAGTCACTGTGAGGGCAATACTAACATTCCATAACAACTGGGAAGAATAAATGAGTTAATGAATATGGGCATTAACAGTATGGAGGTTTATTCTCAACACACAGGTCAATAAAAACTACCTCTGTTTCCCCTAGGTGAGGTGTGGTTACTTACTACTTTTCTCTGAAGTCTCTGGCCTTAGTCTTGCCCCTAAGATGATTTGGCTAGAGGCCCAAAGAGGGCAGCACCAGCCTGTCTGACTCTGGGGTTCTGCCGCTCTCTGGTCTGGCCTCATAGCCCTTTTGATGTGGTGAATTAGGCTAGAGTCAGGAACTCGGGGTTACCCATTAGGGTTTCCAGGGGGACGTTATGGTCAATGAGGGAAAGCTCAGCTAGCCACAGCTGGCCCTGTATTGTGACAGTTGCACAGAGAACATCCTATTTCCACTTCTTACTGCTCTGCTCCACAAAAAGAGGTTATTGCTTCAATCAGCCACTTGATAATGTTTTAGGTTGACAGTGTGGGATGTAATGACTTCCAAACACACCGACTGTTTCTTTTTTCCTACACACCATATACTACTGAGTGACATCATCATCCTTGTTAGTTCTCATGTGCAGTTGGGTCAATGTCAAGCCCTGGTGTAGCCCTGGATGCCAGTTCCTCCCATATGACACTGAGCATACCTCTCAAAACCAGTGGGCTGACCAGAACCACAAGAAGGTGAACCAAGCATTTGGAAGCTAATGCTTTTTTTCCTAGAAACTCCAGACAGGAAGGCACAGAAAGAATAGCTGAGAGTGTCAAGCATCAGGACTGGACACCAGCTTCTGTGTGTTCTCTCCCCTATCACTACTTTTATAGAGGTGCTCAGGCATATTAATCAAAAAAATTCTAATCACTATTTTGCAGAATATATCGATCTGTGAATGACAATCAAGGAGGGATTTCTAATTTGGCAATTCCCCAGTGAAACTTGGGGACCCTAGGCCATCTGTCCCCAAGTCTCATCTTTCACTCAAGGGCCTAGGCAACCCACCTTCCAGCCTCCTGCCTGGCAGAAATTCCACTACGCTTCTGATGACTTCAGCTGGTGTTCATTCTCAGTGTCCACAATTGTCTGGTTTTGTAGCAAATATGACGTTATTTGAGCTCTCTGCATGGAAAACAAATTGAGACAGTACTCAAACACAAATTGAGACATAAGCATCTGTCATTTCCCAGTTAAGTTCTGCTGTTATACGTCACAACCTGACGAGTAAATATTCTCTATGTAGGCCTCCCCTAACATGTTGTTGTGCGGCTTTGCCATGTGTATAATTAAGTGTGAGCCTGGCTGAGGCATCATTGCAGGTGTACCTTTGTGCGGCATGGCTAGCTCAACAGACAGCCAGTTTGTTGAATAACTTGGTGGAGAGGTCACCCATCTGAAAGTCACCCTGGATCTGCAAATTCATATTAATGCTAAAGAGTTCTCTTTTACAATCACAGGGTTTGTGACAGTGCCATCCTTGTCAAGCTTTGCCGTTCTCGCTTCTTATGACTTTCTTTTAAGGTAACACATAACTGGTAAAAGATTATTTCCCTTTAAATTTCCAACTTATTTCCTAAATTTTACCAGGGATAAAAATAACTAATATGATTCACAATATGAAATTTATACTTATGGTGAAAGCAGACAATTTGTCAATGGGCATAGCCAATAGCATCTGGAGGCAGACATTTGGATTTGAATCCTGCTGAACAACATCCTAACTTTTTGTCTGTGAACAAGCGGTTAACTTCTTGGTGCCTCCATTTCCTCATCTGTAAGATGGAAATAATAAGAGTAGTGCTTATTTAGAGTTTTGTGTAGATTAAATTCAACCATGAACAAAAAGTTTAGAGCAGTACCAGTAATCCAAGAAGCACTCAGTGAATGACAAGCCTATGATAACTTGGAAATGTACTTATATTTGAAGCATGGAGCTTACACACATAAGCCCTTACATCTTGGTGGAAGTGACTTCCTTTTGAAAATTTACCATATTGTAATCTATGTGCTTAGAATATGGCTGATCATGAAAAATCTTCTCTTCATGAAGCATTCCAATCAGGGTATTGTTTTGGTGGGGGAAAGAGCTCTCATTTTATGAAGCAGTCAGTGCCTTGAACAGGATGTCACAGCTGATGACAGAATAGCCCTAGACATGGAAAAAAATGAGTTTTTAGCACAAAACTGCTGCTTCACATTTATTAAAACATATTAGATATTTTAATTCCTCTGTCAAGTGGTGTATGAAGGGTGTGTTTATAGTCTTGGCTCGAGGGACCCAGTTTACTGAGGACAGAGGCCATGCTATGTCACTATTGCTCTATATGGGCCACAGCTCAGTGCCAGCTACACAGCAGCACAATGTTCACTAGATGCACAACCACTGAAGGTTTGAAAGTCTGAGTCACTAAGAAATTAACCATCAGTAGTTGTTGTCTTTATATACACTTCCTTTATTTCAACATTCCGAGGAAAATAAAACAAAGAGTTTTGAAAGAAAATGACATTGATAAGAAGCCATGTGATTAAGTCAACTATTTGCCACAGTGTAGACTGTTATGATAAACTTCCCATGTAAAGGGTAAGAAATATTTTTAATTTGACCAAGTTTAACTGCATGTCACATGGAATTTTTGTCAAAACTATTTGGTGACCTGATTCATTCTGATGTTGAGACCCATGACTGCCACATGTTACCATACATGTCTGACTCCATCGATGATTATAGCCAACACTGACGCACCTGCTTCTCATCCAGGCCACACCCTCCCTTGATGACCCGTCCGGCTTCTCAGGTTGCTCCCACTGCTATCACCTCCAGGGCTCTTTGATAAAGCTCTAATCAGAGAATGTAGGTATCTTACAGTTGTTGTTTTTTAACAGTGTCCCCAGCATAACAATACCTCTTTCTTGTGTCCCTCAATCAATTTATGACAAATTACCCTGAAGTTGGTTGGATACAATGAAATATGGTGAGGTTCAATTCAAACCATTTCTTCCTTTCCACACTCAGCCCATGTCCCTGGAAAAATCCAGGGGTCCTTTCTCCCTTTCACCACAGTTGCTTCTCCATGCTGAACACTGTCCACTGAGTGAAGGGCAGCCATAATTCCTTGCTAACAAAAGCTTCAGTCATGAGGTCCAGCAATTAGACAACACCACCTACTCAAAAGAATCCTCAGGTCATTGCGGAAGTAGTACACCAGAGACACATCCAGTCTCTTTTTTGTCAGCACAGGGAATAGTTTTAACCTAGAACATTGCCAACAGCAAAAATGCAACCTAAAAATGGCTAAGTACCTCAAAAGAACTACAAATATAATGCTTCCTGAAGTTGAAGGAGAGAAAGAACATTTCCAGCTGGGATAATGAGGAAGGCCTTTCAAAGAAGGTGGTAGCTGAAGGTGATTCTTGAAGGAGGAACTTCAAAGGGGCAGAAATGAAAGAATTTGAGAACTTTTTTCAGTCATGGCTCCCTTACTCTGCTGTAGAGAATAGATCTGAAGTCCATTGTTTCTTCATTTTTAAAGTGATAGTGCCCTACCAGATTCCTAAGGCCCCCTTCACTCTATAATATCACAAACCAAGGATGCTACAGATGGACAGGATTTAAAAAGGCAGAGATGGTGAGCATCAGAGACAGGAACAAAAGGGCAAGCAAAGATTCAAGGTGTTTTTGGGAAATGATGAGTAATCTACGGAAGAGAAAAGACTTAAGATGGAAAGACTTAACATAGAAATGAAGTTAAAATAAACAACTTTATCTTGAGGATAGAAGTGGGTTGATGCCCCTGGTTTTCTGGGGATAGGAATGTATAACAGTGAATGTCCTTATATGGACACAAGAGGAACTCACTTCCCTGTTAGACTTTGCAAAGACATCAGGAGGTTTGGTGGCCTGCAAAATGGAGCTTGTAGGTTAGGAACAAGTAGGACATAATTGGCAAGTTAAGAATTCAGCTTTGCACATGACATTGTAGTATTTTTTAATTCACTAAAAATTTAGATTAATTTATATTTTTCATTGTCACTGGTAACACTGATCAACTGTACTTGATCCCAATGTTAATTTTTATTGAGTCTCACCCTTTTTTTTGTGGTTGTGGGCTAATATGGCATGATTATGTTATCTTAGTTTGAGGAAGAGGCAGATGTGATTTAATAACTGGAAGCAAAAACATGAATTGTAAGGGAGACTCAGATGAATCAGCCAAATTTGAAATGATAAAATGTACCATTGAGGATACAAGGAGATGCAAAATGTCTAGTGTCAAGTTGTGTCTCTCACAGGCCTTACACTGTAGTTAGGGGAGTCAGATGGACACAGATACTCAAAATGTTGGACAATAAGGTAAGTGCACATAGAATATTTCAGATGAAATTCTGTAAGACTTCGGGAGTAGAATAGGGAACTTTGGCCAAAGGAAGAGCTACTAAATTTAGCAAATATAAATATAAAATGTCCAATTAAATTTGAATTTCAGATAAACAATGAATAATTTTTAGCATAAACACATTCCAAAATTGCATGGAATATACTTATGCTGAAATATGATTTATTGTTTACCTGAAATTCAAATTTAAGTGGATGCAGTGCATTTAAAATAAGTCTACTTCATCATATGGCCCAATAGATGTAAAACCTTTAGAGAGAATGGAATCTTTAGAGGAACAAGACAGTATGTATTTTTAAAGGAGACCATCATTTGCAAAGGGATGGTTAAAAAAGCAGAGAGTTCAGAATAAAAAGAAAGGGGGGCCAGCAGGCATTTACTCTGATTACATGGAAATTTAAAACTGATGGTTCCAATGACTTCTGAGTTGAAGACATAAATGTTAGGTAGATATTATCTTTATTTTTTATAAATAAAAGTTCATGGACAATTAAAACTGAAAGAAATCTTAATAGTCATCTCTCCCCTCATTTATAGATGAAAGCATAGCCCAAATGCACAGATCTGAGACCAGAACCCTGATCTCTTAATTCTCAGGCCAATATTCATTCCGCTTCACCATGCTAGTTAATTTTTCTTATTTCTACAATAAACTAGTAGCTCCACACCAACAATGGACGCAAACCAACAATCTATTGGGACGTGGTGGCAAAAGCTAAGCAAAAAATTCTTTGCTAAATTTCACTGTGAATCTCATAAATCACCTCAAAGAACTTTGGAAACCTTCCTTAGGAGTTCAGATTTCTCTAGGGCACAACTTCTTTTAATAGCCTTTTAATAGCCATCAGTGGGGCAAATTATTACTGACATCCTAAAAAGTTTAGAGAGGCAGTTTCCCTCAGAGTTCTGGTAGTTGTTATTTTCCACAGACAACTAAATTCTCCACACACAGATTTGTGCCAGAAAATAATCTTCCATGTGTATCAATGTCGTAAGCAGTGATTGGCTTGGGTTGAGCATGTAAATAAGTCTTGACTTCCCTGAAAGAATTATTCCCTTAGTTACTTTACTTCCTCCCTAACCTTTGCCTTGCGTTCCCCTCAGCGATGCTCATGCTACACTGGCGCTGGAGATTTGGTTCAGGTGATCTCCTGAGTGTGGCCTGCATCCTCCCCTAAGCCAACCAATATGCTGAGCCATCATCAAAATAATTTATAGAAAGGAGCCCAATAATTCATAAAATTAATTCAGTGTTCCCATTTCAGGAGTGTTGATGTTTATTAAGAGCCTGTGTCATTAATGCAGTAAAATACTGAAGAATCTAAGTGAAAGTATCATCTCAGAAGTTACCAAAGATGTGGAAGTCCTGTTTTATTTAAATATTCATAGATATTGGCAGCAATTGGAGCTTTTATGGTAACCCTGAGTTATAGCTTCTGGATTATTATCTGCCTTGTCTACATATTCATTTGGCTATAGAGATTCATGCATTCATTTCTTCATTCATTTAATTACCATTTTTGGTATCTTTCTTTTGCAAAGAAAAAAGCACTGCAATGGCCTCATTAAAAGTTACAGTTGGGGAAGAGTGGTGCTTAAAAATTTATCTATTCTCTTCCCCACATTTTACATATTAGGGAACTGAGAATCAGGAAGAGAAGTGACTTTCCCTAAAGTCACCCCTTGTGAGTAAATCTATGACAAAATTCTAATTTTCTCGTCTTCCAATCCTGACGCACCCATAGATTGCCTCAACCCTAACAGAACTGACTTCCTAAAATGTAATCACTACAATTGTAGCAACAACACAAAACAGCTAGTAAAGATTACAGCTGGCATTTGACATTTTTATATTACATAAACACTAAATTGGTACTATCAAACTGCCAAATGCTCTCTTCTAATTTGAGATGAGTAAAGGCATGAGAAACAATGGATCAGTGTCACAGTGCTGCTAACAGGGAAAAATGGAAGACACATATTGCTATTGCTAAAGTTCTAATATGATTAGACAAGTGCCAGATAGTAAGTTCTCTGTCAGCAAAAGTGTTAAGCAACTAGATGTCCCTTTGGCAGGGATGGTGTATAAGGAATTTTGAAACATGTGGAAGCTGGAACTGGATGACATTTTTAATGTTTCATCTATCTCTAAAATTCTATAATCAAGCTTAGGAAGTTTTAAAGAAAAACTCATATGCAGTCATTTAAGTCAAGAAGCAATGACAATAACAGCAATAGCATTATACAGGCTGACTAGTAAAAGTACTTCCTCAAACGTGGAAGGCCAGTATCAGTTTAAGTTTTTCCTTTGGCTGACAATGCAGATAGAGTCAGAGTGTCAAGAGGAGAGTTTGTCTGAGAAAGTTTTTAAAAGAAGAAAAGAGAAACCAAGGCAGAGCTTCATGGATGAGTATAGGAAGATGATTCAGCAAAATACCCTGATATTTAAACTGATTGGTTTGCTCTGACCACAGCTGTTTGGGAGCTAGAGAAGAGGTTAGTGCCCTTTCGGTGGTGGCAGCTGGGGAGATTCAGAGCCTGACCTGCAACTTGAAGCATGGGTGGAGGACCACAAATAATTGCGAATTTTTTTCAATTAGTGATGAGTACCACTTAAGTGTAAATTTTCTTTAAGTGCATAGAAACTAAATTTATGATCCTGTTTGATAACCCCTTGGCTCTATGTTTCTTCAGGGAATCAGCGCAATGAAGCTAACAAAGGGTCCAGAGATGACCCAACTCTTGCTCCCATTTTACAGGAGAGGAAACTGAGCCCAAAGGTCATTTAACAATTCATCTCAGGACACAAGGCTAACAAGTGATAGAGCTTAAATTAACATCAGAGTCTCCTGGTTTTACTTTGATTAAGTTTGTGGTAATATTTCAAATCACTGTCTGAGTTTTACTTTAAAGGGTATTATGGAGTAAGCCATTACCACATATGAGTTCTCTTACTGGGTCAATTCTTGCATTTGATTATACTTCCTTCCTACCTTGAGCAGCCCCTGAAAAGGGCTTGCCATTTCTATTTTTAAAGCATGGGGTAGATCAGATATGAATACCTAGGGAATGAGTGTTTTTCTAGCAGTGAGCATGTCGAAGCAAATCTCTCCCAAGATGTTAGCATCTCTATTAAGAGCAACACCCCTTCTACCTTCCCCCTAGTGATGACAAAGTCCTAGCCATTTTTTTTTTCTTTGCCAATGGATTTCCAGGTGACTGACAGGTGGTTGCAAGGGTAATTCCTCCTGGACAGTTTTGCTCAATCCTATTCTTTGCTCCACCATTTCCCTAACTACTCTCCTGAGAGTAATTGTTCTAGGAGGACCACTCAAGAAAGGTTACACATATTCTCTAATTTGCACACTTCTTTTAGAACTGGGAAGAAAGGAAACTCTGCTGTAAGTGGAGAGAGTCTGCCAGAATCACCATTTAAAAAGTCAGAGTTTGAATTAGTCGTGAATTGCCATTCCCCTCTGCTTTTCAGTGCTAATAATAATGGTTTCATGTACTGCTTCCCAATATACACATAATACATGCATTTATTAATATAAAAATAAGGCAAAAATGGCCCTAACCAAAAACATAAGCATTAAATCCCTGAATAAATGTTAACAGTTACAGAAAGTGGGATGGATATATATATATATATATATATATATATATATATATATATATATATATATATATATTTAAAATATCTGAGAAAAAGAGCCGCCCAATAGATGGATGGTTTATGCACATGAACAGTGAACAGAAGTGGAAATGCATTTGGTGTGCTCTTACATGAAATGATGCACATCTCATACATTGTAAGAGAAATGGAAATTGAAATTACACTGTGATCCCATTTCTTACTTATCAGATTGGCAAAAATCCAAAAGATCAAAAACATACCCTGTTGGCAAGGCTGTGAGAAAACAAGCCCTTTTGTACATTGCTGGTGGGAATTTGTATTAGTACAACCCCTATGGAGGGCCATTTGGTGATATCTGTCAAAATTACAAATGCAAATATGTTTTGACCCAGTAATACCACGTCTGGGAATTTATCCCACAGATACACTGCACAGGTGCAAAATGATATACCTCCAAGGTTATTAATTGCAGCCTGTTTGTAATAGTAAAAGACTGGAAACAAACCACTAGTTTGTCAATAGGGCCTTTAAAATGAATCATTGTATGTCCATAAAATGACATAATAGGCAGCTTTTAAAAAGAAGGGAGCACTCTAGATACTAATATGGAAAGATCCCCAAGATATAAGTTTTAAAAAAAGGAAGGTGAAAAGCAATGTCATAATATACTATACTTGATGATTCGATAAACGAGGGTTTGGGGGACAATAATATAAAACAACAACAACCCTGAAAAAATTCATGGAAGACTGATAGATTGGGTTGCCTGTGGCAACACAAAGGTCTTTGTGTAGTAGCTGGACATGTGGGGAAGGGAAGATGTGTGTCTTCATTCTATACTGTTTGACTTCTGTGGCATAAATGGGTCATGCTCCATGGAAAACAGGATGACAGGTTGTGTGTGTGTGTGTGTGTGTGCATGTATGTGTTATTTCTTTATAATTTTATTTTTCAATTACAATTAACATTGAATATTATTTTATATTAGTTTCAAATGTATAGTATAGTGGTTAGACAGTTATATAATTTACAAATTACCCCCCCACATAATTTAAGTACCCACCTGGTGCCATACATAGTTATTACAATATTATTGACTATATTCCCTGTGCTGAACTTCATATCCCTGTGACTCTTTCATAACTACAGACCTCAGTTCTTGAATAAGCTGTTTTCTAAGGTTACAGGCAGGAAGGAATAAGACCTGGGCTCAGTAAGTCACACCACAAGCCGTTCATTGAGGAATATTCTGTGGTGTTAACTTATGAGTGGGCCACGGGGTTGGCAATATTGATGAGCCTGCTGTAAAGGGCGCTGACAGTATCCTTTTGAAAGAGGTCACACTATTTGAACAGTACTTGTTTGGAGAAGTAAAACAAGGGTCTTTTCAGTTTGCTGAGTCCTTAATTGTCAGTCTATATGACAAGTAGTTCTATTATAAGAGCTGATTTCTTCTTCAAGTACCTGATTCAAATAAATAAAATTTTAGAACTATAGCATAAAATAGTCTTTGGCTAATAACCTTCTATTACTTCCCTGTAAAATTAATATGAAGAAATGGAGTAGATAATATATCTTAGCAATCTGGTGAAATGGTGGCAGTAAGCAGACAGACTATAAAGAGAACACACTTTCCCACTTGAAGTGAAAATCATAGTTAATACTCACTGAGTGTTCCTAAGTGCTAGGCACTGTCCAGAGTATTTTGCAAACATTAATTCATTTAATGCTCACAACCACACCCTGTGAAAAATAATATTTTTTCCCCATTTTGCAGATGGAGAAGCTGGGCATGGAAAACTTGTTCAGGGTTCCTCAGCTAGGGAAGGAGCAGAGCTGGGGTTTGAACCTAGGCAGTCTAACTCCAGAGTCCACATGATCCTTGTGTTCATCACCATCACCCTAATCCCACCCCAACCCCTCTTTTTCTTGTTCAGGAACACAGGACTTGTGGCATACAGAAAACTTCCACACAGTAGGTCCCGTCTGCATGTTTTCCTTTACTTTCATTTTGATATCTACTCACAGATGGAAGCACCCAGAATAATATTTTTACAATCTTGGCTAGAAAAATAGGAAAGGAAGACTAAGGGTGACACAATTTCTTATTTGGTATTGTTGACCATTACTCCTTCTGGAAACTCCCTCCTCCTTCTGTTGCTTTCACACCCATTCTCCTGATCTCCTCCTACACTTTGGACCATTACCCCCTGGTCTGATTTGCTGGCTCATTCTCCTCCTTCCACCCAGCAAGTGTGAAGTTCCACAAGGCTCAGTCTAACCCACTTATCTATGCATATTAATTCCTCTCCCTTGGAGGTATTATGGAAGACATCTACAGCATTGGTTACTGTCTATTCATCAAAGACTCAAAAATCTCACAAATTCATCCCCCGACCTTCTTCATTATGAGCTCCAAATCTATATTTTAACTGCCTTCTTGACATTGTTACTTGGATGTCTCAACAGTTTCTCAAACTTCAATGTTATTTTAAAAATCTCATAAATTTTCTTTCTAAATTTATTTTTAATACTTATGTCAATGAAAAATTCTACCATCCAGCCAAGTTGTACAAACTAGGACCAAAGGGCCATCCTTGACCATCTTTATCCTTCTACCCATTCTTCTACCAAGTTCTGTCACTTTTGCTGTCCATATTTCTCACCAACCTACTTATTTTCATCCCTACACAAGCTACCCTGGCAGAAGCTATCATCCTCTCTTAACCAGGCTGCTAAAATAGACACTTCTTGGTTTTACTGTGATCATAATTGGTCTTCTAACTCATTTTCTAGTCTCTAATCAGAGAGATCTTCTAAAGACCAATTAGCACATTCCAACGCTGTTTAAAACCCAGTTAGCGGCAATCCACTGCTTTCAGTATACAGATTAATATCCTTAGTAAGATCTGTGGTCCTTACCTGAACTGTCTCCTGGCTACTTTTCCAGAGCATTACATTCCAAAACCCCCTTGCATTTTGTTTTCCAGCCACAGGCTTTCTTTCAGTCCTGCGTGAATGTATTTACATATCTTCTTTTTCTCATCTGTGATGTTCTTCTCCCCATCTCTTTGAACAGCTCCAATTCACCCTTCAATGATCAGCTTAGATGCTGGTCCCATAGAGAAGTCTTCCTTGATCACTACCCAGACTGGATTTGTTCCTGCTCTGAAATATGTGGTCACCTCAGTACTCTCCCCCTTCACAGTATTCACAAATTCGCAATTATATATTGTTGGTATTATTTGTGCATGCTTCTTGAGAGATGGTAGCAAGTATGTTTTGTTTTATCCCTAGTGATTGGAATAGATAAACATACAATTTATTGTTATTAAGTTCTTGTTTATATAAATGAATAAATAAGTGATTGAAAGGGGTAGACCTAAAGTAAAGATGTAGGTGGAGGCAGAGTACAGACCATGGTGTCACAATACCCTCTGGTTTTTCATGTCTTTCATCTCTTCATACTGTCAAAGCCCAAGCTGAAGAAGATGAAAAAGTACCACATTTTAAAAAGTCTTCTAGACACTCAGAGTTGCAACCTGATGATTTGTTGCAAACCTAAGACAGAGATTTCACCCACACCCACAGGGGCAGAGCAAGGAGCCCAGGCAAACAGCACAGCCTGCCCTTGGGCAACAGAGGAGCTGGCCCTACTTCCCTCCTAGGTAGAAGCAACGATTGCTCTAGTACTGAGATCCATTAAAGCAAAACACTTAAAATAATGTCAAAATTTCATATCAAAGACATAATAAAAGTGAACTGCTATGAAAATATCATTTAATATAAGGAGCAGAAAAAAATTGAAAATAGTTTTGCATTCTTAGCAGGGAGCAATAGGAACTTGTCTCCATAAAAGAGTGTTTGAAAGTCATATTGGGAGGGAAAGTGATGAGATGAAATCATCAGTGGATGAGATGAAAGAGATGGGAAAAATAAGGAGGAACTGCAAGAAAACCAAAAATAGTAGCAGAATTAAAGTATACATTATTGGTACTGAAGAACAAGGAAGACAAAATGGAAAATTAAACCACCGATTTAGAAGACGAACCTGATATGTTTTACCATAACATGAAGCCAAAGCAGATTATGAAAAAAAGGCGAAGTATAAATTCCTCTAAATAAATAAAGAGGTAGCATAAAAATTATAGACATCCCCGAGGAAGGATCTAGAATAATAGGAAAAGAATTGATGGTTAAATACGCAACCTTAAAAACAGCTAACTTCTATCAAGTCCTTTTTTTGTGCCAGGCATGTTCTAAAGCATCTTTACATCATCAGCTCACCATTACTGCTGCACAAAACAGATAGCTGCAATGTTTCTCTGTTTTGCAAATGAGGAAACTTGGGCACTGAGAGGTTATGTAATTTGCACAGCTCACTCATGAGAGAGCTTTGACGCACACCTTGGCTATTTGAGTCCAGTACCTGTACTCCTAATTACTATAATTAATTAAGAAATATTTCTGAGCTGAAGAAACTCTCTGATCATGTAAACAGAAGGGATTAACGACTTTCCCAGTAAAATCCATAATTAGAACCTTGCAACAAGTTTATTATATTCAGAGAACTTTATAGAATAGACAGTTGCTACAGATGTCAACCGGGGCCTCCTTGCCCCTGAAAGATCTGAGTAAATTGTCTTTAATCTCCAATTCCCTTGCCTGAGATGGTTTGAAGCCTTCCCAAGTGATTTCTGGAAATTCCTACAAAGCTTTCTTTCTCATTAGCCTCTTTGCAAACTCCCCCTGCCTTCCCAGGCACTATCTGTTCCACCTTGACCAATTTGTGTGCTAGATTCAGCCCCTCCATCAGTTTCTACAGAGCCACATGTCACAACTTAACACCAACTCATCCAGCAGTTTGGAAACTTGGAAAAGGTCCTAAGGAACCATTGCAGAGCATGGTGGAAGCTTGCAGACGACCTTGCTGGCTCACGCTTCCCTCTCCCCTATCCCTGAACTCCCCTCTCTAATCTCCCCACTGTGCCTTGTGCACACCAGTCTAACCAGCTTTCTTTGCCATGGAAATATGCTCTTGGAGTCTTGCCTCCCAACCCCAGCAGTTTATCAATGTGCTCCTTGGAAAAGGAAAAGATAAACTAAACACAACAAAGGATTCTCCCTGAAAGTTATTCTATAAATAATGTTTTTTTCCACCTTGTGAATAAGAGTAAAGATTTAAAAAATCTTAGAATTATCCAGCTGACATCAGACCTCTGTATCGCTGAATCCCAAAAGACAACATAGCAAGGTTATAAGGTAATTTCTTTCTATTTAAAGAATATGCTCCATGTTAATTTAAAAGAATAAATCGGTACTTCATAAATGAAAGGAATAAAGAATAATTCTCAGGCATATAAGAACTCAGAAAATATACTACTTATGTATCATTTTTGAAAAAAAATGACAAACCTATAGGAAGAGTAATTAAAATTAAGAGCTTACAAATAAGAGCATAACAGATCTACTGAAAACTTAGGCTCAACACCTCACTGCCTGCATTTCAAAATCTGACTCTGTTGACAAGTAGGCATGTGACTGTGGACAAGTTGTTTTCTCCGTGTCTCTTTTTATTCACTTATAAAATGGGGATAGTACTAGCCTCCTCTCATGGAACTATTATGAGGATTATATGAGTCCTCGTTCTAATATGCTTAGAATTCTTGGTACCTAGGAATCACAATGTCACTATTGCTAATTGTCATAAGGAACGTGGAAGTTGAGGTATAAAAGATCAAGAAATAAGCATTTAATGTATCTTATTCACTTAAATATAGAATTAAAACTAAATAATTCTATAAAGCATGGTTGCATAAAAGTAATTTTAAGTGTCAAAGAATTTGTGAGACAAGCTATGTATTATAAAAAGAATAGTGATTTATTAGTAAAACTGTATAAATATCCCAGTTTCTACTTTAAAGGAAGGAGTGTCAAAGAAGGGCACTGACCATGCTAAATTCCTTCCTTGTGTAGACAAGACTCAAGAGATTCCACTCCATTCTTGATTTTAGTAGTTATAGAAATGGCAACTAAAATTTGTAAAATAATATTTTTGAAAAGCTGATGGATATTTTCCGAAAGCATTCAAAACAGGCTATAATATTTTCAGGTCTCTGAAGCATGTAAAGTCAAACAACATATAGTCCATATAGCAAAATGGAAAAAATAAGGAAAGAGCAGAAAAGTATCACAGATAGAATATGGAAAGCAACCTGTTTGGGGGCTCCCTGGCTACACATTCAGACACTCTTGGGTTCCCTAGAGCGAGAAGGGAGACAGAGAAAGCAGGCAAGCTCAAGACAGCCGCTGGGTTGACGCAGCCTGGCTCGCCATTGGGCTGTCAGCCGGTCTTCCCCGCTCCCTGCACCGGGCCGGGCCGCACTGCGCTGGACTCTCAGCATTTCCACAGGATACCGACCAGCTGCTCTCACCTCGCCTTTCCTCCTCGGGACTACGGCACACACTCTGTGTGTCCTCAGGGCTTTGGACCTCGCTCTTGACTGCTGACTCTCTGTCCTATGTTCCATTTCCAGTAAGGGGAAGGAGTGACTGGGCTGTCCAGTTGTCACTCTGTAAAGGGTGCCCTATTAAGTTCTTGATCTGTTTCAAAAGACCTCTTTGGATCGGGTGCCTGATCCAAATCAGTCCCACCATGTAGTCATTTGCCTGTTCCCAGGCCCATCACCTTGGCTCAGCACGGGTAGGAAGCCTCGGAAAGGAGATGTGGGCGGAGTGGTTCTGTGGCTTCTCAGCAAGAGGTTACGCCACTGGAAGAATCGTTACAAGGTCTTCTCAGTCACCCTAAAGGAGAGCCAAACAAGACAGTGGGTAAATGTGAATTATCATAACCTGTCTTTTAAAAAATCTGTTTGTAAAATTCCAAGTATGTGCTCTTAATAAGCAAAACAGCTCTCAGAGAGACAGAGACTGTGAAGCATGAAAAACCAATGACAATATCAATTTCAGATAAAGTAAAAGAAAAAGAAAAAGTCCACAAAATAAGACAATGGTTCATTTTTAACTGGTAAATGATGCCATCTGAAGAAGGGATTTATATTCCAATTAATAATATCAAAATATATTTAAAAATCAGGTGAAATATAAAAACCTAGAATAACAGAACCCTTTAATATATCTGTGTCACTCTTTAGTGTATGAAGTAAATTAAGAAATTTTAATATAATACTTAATGAAGTTTCATTAATATATATTAAAGAAGAGTTAATTTTTTAACCAGGCAATTTTCATAAAAATCTCTTGGGTTTGAGAGGAAATCAAGATTATAATTATAAACTTGTTAAAAGTACCCAGAACAAGAGCAGTATTTATCAAAATATGTGGTTTGTGGTCAAAACAGAATCATTGGGCAAATTCACTCTATTATATATTTTTTTAATTAAGCACTGAGGAATGAGAATAATGAATTAAGCAGCCAACTTAATACACTTTTAATGCACTAATCTAAAAAAAAGGAGAGTAAAAAAGAAGATATGAAGTAAAAAGTTAATGAAGTATGAAAAATAAAAAATTAGATATACAGAATTTTTAAAATAGTATTTGGTACCTCAGGGGAAAAAGTCCTAATAAAATAAATGACCTCTAGATAATCTAATTTAATAAGAAAAATTTTAAAGGAAAATATGAAATAGATACAAATAAAAAATAGGCAAATTGGACTTCATGAAAATTTAAAAATTTTGTACATCAAAAGATAATACCAACAGAGTGAAAAGAAAATTGACAGAAAGGGAGAAAATACTTGCAAATGATATGTCTTATAAGGCATTAATATCAAGAATATATAGAGAGCTACTAAAACTTAACACCACCACAATAAAAAAAAGGAATAAAAAAGATAACACAATACTTTTAAACTAACATGCTGCTAAATTAGCCCATCTGGAGGTACCTTTGAAATTCTCAAAGACATTGGTAGTTTCTTAGAAAAATATGAATTTCCACCATGCTTTAAACAGAAGAAAAATAATTTAAAAAGTCCTCAAAGCCTCCAGCTGATTTGAAAAATATGTTGTTTCAAACTTAGAAAAGATAGGTAATTCTTGTATCAGAGCATAGAAAAAGATGAAAAGCATTTAGCAAGAAAATTAACTATTAAAGCCAATAAGAGTATTTGATAATATAAAAAGATATATAGAAAGCAGAATCTTTCCCATATTTCAAGAAAGATTAAATAGAAAATATCGTTTTAAACCAATTTTTAAGAATATAAAAAATAAAAAAATATATAAAGCAACACAAGCACAAATATATATAAAGTAACCAAGTATAACATGTGCTACAGTTACATAAAAAATGTTGACTGAAGAGCATAAAATATGACTTAACATATAACAAATAAGCTATGTTTGTATACAGGAGAGCTAAATATTATGAACATGAAAGTGCAAAGGCAACCAAATGGAGAAATTATAGGTTTTTCAACATGTGCTGCAATAAGTAGATACTCATATTTTTTTTAAAGTAGAAAAAGGAGAAGAAAAAGAAGAAAGAAAGGCAACAACAACAACAGAAAAAACATTAATTAATATTTTGAACCAACTTCAAAAAATTAACTCAAAAATCAACTCAAAATGAATGGTACACATATTTAAGTGTATAACCGAAAATTATAAAACTTTGATAATATGTAGGGGAAACCCTTAGAAACCTTTAGTTTCAGCTCCTCCATGTAAACAACTTGGAAGCTACCACTCTCTTTATTGCTACAGGAAAAGGGGGGTGAACTTAATGTCAAGCACTTTTTCTTGACTCAGTCAGAAAAATGGCCATACAGGGTAAATTGCCACCCTCTAATCTGGAGAAATGGGCACATCCCATCATGCCAATGCTCACAGGTGAGAAATTACAGAATCTTTGGTCACTAATTTATCCTGGCCACTGATCCTGATCCATCATATATCCTGTGTCTTTTAAGTGGGTTACCTTCTTTTCCTTTGATGTCTAATCTTTGATTTGGTAACCTACTTGAAAGTTAGGGCCTTCTAAGACTATATCTAGCAAGTTCCTAGAATTTCCTGCCCTTGTCCCTACATTCCAGCTATTCTTTGTCACAGGCTCTGGCTGCTGCCTACCTTGACTAGTACTGTCCATCATAGGATTTTCTAGATACCAAATCCCTGCCTGCCTGAGCATCTTTCTTTTCACCTCTTCCCAAATTTTCCTGATCCTAAAAATTGCCTAGAACTTGACTTACAGTGTGTGATCTGGAGCCTCCCTGATTGCTCATTCCACAGAAATGGTTTGCCTTGTAGCTTGGACTTCAAACTTCTCTTCTTTACCCAGCCAAACTTGCCTTGATGGAATGTGGGGGCAGCCAGACCTGCTTGGTGTTCCCAAAATGTAGAAATCAAATTAGAGCAAGGAATCAAAAGTCCTTTGGACAATTAATAGTTCAGGATGCTCCAGGGTGTCAGAGAGCAAAACAGAGGCAAGGTTGGAAATGAGGAATGACTTGCTGACAATGATATGTCAAAGAGCAACTGAAAGTAGAAATACCTCTACCTCCAGGAGCATCCTATTGGATGAGTCCACAAATAGTTTTTGAGTTCTGTTCCATACTTTTACATGCCTTCTCATATGGTTGGAGTTTGTGACTCAGTTTCCAGGGCAAAAGCCAACCCATAATTCTAAGGTAGAAAGAGTTGAGAAACTGGTAAGTAGATTAAACTGGATGTAGTGTGCAAGAAAAGACAGCGACAAATATTATGGAGGACAGGATGTATGCTTGAAGGTTATGTGCTCATGCTCTGTAGTCAGAAAACTTGAGTTCAAACCCAGACTCAATGATTATAATCTCTCTAACTTTGAGCACATGTCTCAGGCTAAGGTTCTTTTTCGATTGAGTGACAGTAATAGTACAAGCTGCCTCCCAGTGTTCTTGTGAGAATTGATTGTGATAGTGTGCAAAAGCACTTGGAAGTATCTCTGCCACACTAGAATGTGTCAGTAAGTGTTGTCTTTCTTGCTGATAGAAAATAAATTTGGAAGCCAAATGAGAAAGAATTTAGCCTATGAAGATACTGTTATCAATAGATAAAATGAAGTTATTGTAGGTAGAGGTTTGGAGCAGGAGGTAGCATGATTAAGACCCCAGATCCTGTTCTTAGACCTCAGTTGTCTTATTAGCTCTGCGTCATTGACCATACTATTTAACCTCTCTGAACCTGACTTCCTACATCTATAAGGCATGTATGTTTCATATATTTGTTGAGATAAAGCATATGAAATGTTTAAAGCAGTGCCAGATTCTTAGTAAGTGCTCATCAGAACATAACAACTATCCTTCCAATTTATGCTAAGTGAAATAAGCCAGCCACAGAAAGAAATATTCCACTATATGAGGTATATAAAATAGTCACATTCATAAAATCAGAGTAGAATGGTGATTGCCAGAGGCTGGGGGGAGGGGGAAATGGGGAGTTACTAATCAATGGGCATAAAGTCTCCATTAAGCAAGATGAATACACTCCAGAGATCTGCTGTACAACAGTGTGTCTGTAGTCAACAGTAACATATTGTACACTTAAAATGTTGTTAAGAGGGTAGATCTTATGTTAAGTATTCTTATCATAATAAAATAAAATTTAATAAAGGAAAAAAAGAAAATGACACCAGAAAAAAAAAAAGATAGTAATTGTCCTTCATAGAAGCATTGATCTAGGCATTGAGGAGCTGAAGATTTTTGACTACAGTTGTGGGAGTGGAGTAAAGATCACAAATCAAACAAATAAAGAGAAAGCCAAGGGCATGTATGTGTAAGCAAGTGGGCAGGGCCACCTCATAGTTCACATTTAGATGAGCCCCCATCTCCCAGGAGTTCCTGGGGAATGTCTCCTCCTGGTGCCAGAAATTCTCCCAAGTTTTATCCAAGCAACAGCTGATACTTGGGTCCTGAGCAGAGCTCGGGTATATAACATGAATTTGACCACCCAGAAAAGCTTTGCAGGTGAGATAAGAATAATTTGTAATTAGCACATCCCCTGTTTAGCAGCATTATTTGCATACAAAGTGGCTTTTATAATTGCTTGGGAACCATTTGTTGACCTTTTTTCTTCAGCCGGCTAAACATTTGCCTTGTGTATACAGTCATTTTCTGTACAAACCCTTCCTTTAGATCTTGCTTGCGGAAGCAGCAAATCAGACTACAAAAGTTCACAAATCCCTTTTTAGGGTACAAATAAATAAATGTTGACACCACATGTACAAACTGACAGATCTCAAAGGGCACAGGTTTCCAAATGCTGCTTTTGAGTTGGGGAGTAGCCATTGAAAATATGGTTTTTCTGCCCCTATCCTAGACTGACTATAACAGAGCCTCAGAAAGGGTTCAATAGTCTGCGCATGTAACATCTCTCCCAAATTATTAGTGTAAGCAGTCAGGTCTGAGAATCAGCATTTCAGGTGGTGACGTGGATCCCTTTGGAATTTCTGCCACTGAATTAATAACCAAGTTGGTGAATGGGTCTAATTCCTGACATGAAATATCAATAGGCTTGTGGCAATGTCATAAAAATCAGCAGAAGCCACAGCTCCCTTTCCCCCAGCTGATGTCTTCTTATTGCCTCCAGCTCTGTGAGAACCAGACATCTTCTTACCAATAGTTCCATGACACAAAGAAGGCCTGATCTGCTGGTCTCCTTTGGTTAAAGCAGCTGCTAAGGAGAGTCAGGCACTTTCACACAACCTTTGGGATTTCATTTTATTCATCAACCAAAAACAACAGTATTGTTGTTTTTCCAGTTTCACAGATGTGAAAACTAACATTCAGAAGTGGTAAACAATGTCCCCCATAGCTAAGAACTGCAGGGCCAGGATTACAAGCCTGGTGCATTTCCTGCTACTGTGCGTGGCCCTTTTTGAGAAGTGAAATGCATCGCAATCCCCTTGCTCAGAGTAGGGCATTTTGGCTTTCACTGGCATGAGAGAGAACACTTTTCCTGCACTTGAGGGGCTCACGGCTCAATGGGGAGACATGAGGGCAACCTTTCCCTCACCCTGACCCCATTCTTCCAGCTGGCAGCCAGTTCCACCTCCTCTGAGATTCCCCACCCTTATGCTTGTATCTCTCCAAAGCACATTCTCCACCACATTCCTGTCTGATCCCAATTCTCTCTCCCAATAGACCAAGCTCCTCGAAGGCAGGTGCTGTGACCTGCCTGGAGTCATGTTCTTCCCAGGTCCCCTCGGGTACCCTAGCCCTGGTGCCCGACCCATGGTCTCACTCACACTTTGTGTGCAGTAAAGATATATTGTGAGAGGAAAAATGAAATGAAAGCATATGAATTCAGGCATCTCAGATAGATCTGAACCAGAGAGACATGACCCATGTGCATTTCTAGTTGTTCCAGCACCTTTGACAGGAAAGATTGTCTCTATACACTGAATTTTACACCTTTGTAAAAAATAAATTTTTCATATATTTGGTGATCTATTCCTGGGCTCTGTACTCTAGTCACTGGTATATTTGTCTATTTTCATGCCAATAACACATTGTTTTAGTTGCTGTAGCTTTATAATAAGTTTTGAAGTCAGGTAGTGTTAGCCATCCAAATTTTTTCTTCTTTTTCAAAGTTCTTTTGGTTCTTCTAGGTTTCTGTATTTCCATAAGAATTTTAGAATGTGTTTGTCTATTTTTACCAACTGCTGCTGAGATTTTAAATAGAGTTGCCTCAGATCTAGAGATGAATTTGAAAAGAAATGATATCTTGACATTATTTTGTCTTCTACCTCATGATCACCTTTACTTAGGTTTCTTTAATTATTTTCAGTAGAAATTTATACCAAGTTGGTGTAGTTTTCAGTGAATAGATTTCACACATTTTTCTCAAATTTTCCCTCAATATTTCATATTATCTGATGCTATGTAAGGAGTGCTTTTTAAATATCAATTTGCAATTTTTATTTGATAGTATATAGACATGCAGTTGATTTCTGGATATTGATTTTTTTTATCCTAAAACCTTGTTCAATCTCCTTATTAGTCAGAGTATCTTTTTTTTTTGTAGATTCCATTAGACTTTTTTATTTATTTATTTATTTTTAAATACATTTGTCTCTTTTTAAATAAATGATTATATCAGTAGTGAATAAAGATAATTTTCATTCTTACTTTTCAATCTAGGTGGCTTTATTTATTTATTGCCTGATTACACTGGGTAGAATCTCTAATACAATGCTGAATAAAAGTGATGGGAGCGGACAACCTTCCCTTGTTCCTGATCTCAAGGGGAAAGCATCCAGGGCTTGACCGATAAGTATAAAGGTAGCTGTTTTTCTAGATGCCTTTTATTAGGTTAAATATATCTTCTTTTATTCTTTGTGTGTGAGAATTATGTCCCAGAGTGGATGTCAGATTTTGTTAAGTACTTTCTTTTTAAAATGATCATGAAATGATTTATTAAAATGATCATATGGGAGATTTTTGTTCATTTGTTTTGATTTTAGATTTCTTAATATGATAAATTACATTGATTTTCAACTGTTAAACTAACTTTGCATTACTAGGATAAATCTCAGTTAATCATAAAATAATGTCCTTTTTATATAGTGTGAGCTTTAATGTGCTACATTTGTGTTATGATTTTTCATCTGTGTTTATAAGGAATTTTGGTATGTAGGTTTTTTTTTTCTTGCAGTATCTTTGTGCTTGTGTCTTACAGATGTGCCTACTCTTTATGCTTAATACACTTGTAGCTCTGCCTTACCTGACTCAAGTGTGAATGGGCAGGGACAAGAGTAAACTCCCTTTACTAACAGTGGATATCCCTAAAGGCCCACCTTTTACTTCAGTCTTCTTCCTCCTGAGACTGGGGAAGGGGCGACGGGGAGATGGCTTGTTGAGGGCGAGCCATCTGTGGCTTGTCAGAAAGCCCTGAAGAGACGTGTCTAGCTGCAACATTTCACAGTGAGTAGGACTCTGGTTTTAGCCATAAGCCAAAGCAATAGGAAAAGCACCAATAAAACATCTTGGTTCAGAAGTTATAGAGGAAGATATTATCACATATTCCAAAGAACATCTTACTGATTACAAGGGCACTAAAAAAGGTTGAAGCAGACACTAGATGATATAGAAAGAAGAAATTTGAATCTGGAATGTTGGATCTCAAAGTCATAAATTTAATATAGCTGGCCATATCCAGCAGCTTTTTAAAATGAATTAGGATAGGCTCTACTAGGATAGGATAGGAACTACATTATCTAGTACACCATGTATAGTAATTAGAGTTTCCTGAAACTATTTCATTCTCATTCTCTTCCTCTCTCATTCAGTCCCATGTATGTACTATGTTGCAAAGTCAAATGGAGATCTTATTATGGATCACCAATGAAGAATTTGAAGCCACTAAGCAAAAGGGGTTTCATTCTGAGAAGCTGTGATTCTCTGAAGTGGCAGGAGACATGCAGTAAGATAAGGCTTATAGCTGTGGCTGACAATCCCATAAATTTTCCCTCTAAATCAACACTGGCTTTGAGTTTGCCACCTTGAGGTAATATTGAGCTAGACTTCTTAAAACAGACTGCTTCTTTTACAAGACAATGGAGAAACACAGCAGTTTGACATGGCAGAAGCATGGACAATCTGAGGGTGCCTTGGGCCCCAACTCACTGCACCAACTATGTGACTATGACAGAGGTCTGACCTTGAGGAGTGGAGCTGGTGTCTCCTCTCACCAGAGGAGGAGGATTCTGGGCAACAAGACTTGCCACAAAGCAATTAAGCAACTGTAGTTAATGCTCTGGAGCCTTGCAAGATGTCAATGCTGTTCTCAAACGGCATTTCAGCCTCTGACACCGGGGGCTGCTCTCAGGAGGCTCTTCATTTAGTTGGCAAACAGAGCTAATAGCCCTGAGATAATTCACACACCATGGGCAAACGCTTCATACAACATCCATACAAAAGGTTTCAGAGGCAACCCAGAAGGAATCAGCAAATGGGGAAGCTTCCTCTGGAGGAGAGTGGACTAATCATGAAGGATGGATTGACTTCAGAAATCCAGAGGGAATGATAAGGACTTTCCGGAGTCAGAAGACCATAGTTCACGTACACATTCCAGAAAACCAGAGCCTGTTATGTACTCCAACTCATTCTCTCCTCTGGAAGTTAGTTCAAAGAGTGAGTTTTTAGTATCTCTAAATGCATGATCATATATTAGATTAGTAAATACCTTTCTCATCTAGTTATTCTAGCTCTAAAAGTTATGGCATGCAACAACAACTTGGTTCAGTAAGAAACTGCAGGATAAACCAAAGATTTCCCGCCTACTCTCAAATTTTGTCCAATTGTGGAGAAAGTGTAACTCACTAAGAGAAGTAAGAAGTAAGAGACTATAGAGATGAGCCAATAACAATCAAACTAGTAGGCTCTGTAAGCAAGGAAAAAAACCTGGGTCATAACAAGGTCAACGTGAAGACCAATATAAGTCAGGGGATCTTGGAAGAGGTTTGTGACAGTCTTGTGGGTCCTGTGGGGCCAACCCCTCTCGGCAGTGACTCAGCACATTGATTTCAGAGACAGCCTCAGGCACTGGCACGCCTCTGATGGGTTTATAATGAAAATGCTGACGCACTGCTGCGTTGCACTGGGACCGCTGAGCAGCACTACAGAACTGAGTGCGTCATTTCCCCCTGAACAATGAGTCTCATTCATTGCTTGAAGTGTGACCATTCATGTTGAAAATGAAATTCCACAGAGTGATCTGCTTGGGGAAATTATTCAGAGCTACTCACTTAAAGATCTTGCTATCTTTTGTGGTCCTCAATTAAGGCTCACAAGAACCTCTCCAGGGTAAATTGGCGCCAATCTCAGCACTGAGCATAGAAGAAAAAGGGATGAAAACCCCAAAGCTTGTATGAACTTTCAAAAGTCATCTCTAAAGACTACAGGGAGCAGCTAGCATTGATTATAACTAAAACACCTAGAATACTGGTAGAAAAGAAAGAACCATGGACTTGAAATTAGGAAATCGTGGTGCTCGTCCTGATTCTGCCTGAAGCTACCTCAGTGCTTTTGGGTAATTCAGAGATATAGACAGTTTTAGACATATTTTTGTAAAAAAAAACCCCAAAAAACTATAAGGTACATGAAAAAATAATATCTGGTTTTCATACCCCTAAGTAATGAGTTGGAATATTTTGCTGTATCTGTGTTTTCTCTTTTTAAATATACAAATAATTAATACGTTATAGCTAAAGGAAGTCTTCTTCGATCTCTCACCCAATATGCAACCATGATCATGAGTTTATTTCTTTCAGTCTGTTTAAAACATTCTATAAAGTGGATTACCTATATGTATATGGGCATTATAATTATTTTATTAGGGATTTAAGCCTTTTACATACTAGGCATCAATGCTATATACAAAGTATTACTCTGAAACTTGCTTTCTCATGTATCTTTGCATATATTTCTACTACTTTACTTTGTGTGTTCTTTTCATGTTACTTTTGCTTTACTTCTCTCTTTCCCTTCGTTAGCTCTCTTTATTATATTGATATAATTTTCTTTCTTTTATTTTTCCTCCTTCTTGTACTGGCTTGTAAGTAATGTATTTTATTTCTGTTCTTATAGTGGTTCCCCTCAAATTTTTAGTATGCATATTCCATTGCTAATTTTCTAACAAAGAATAGTAGAAAGGACTGTAGTAGGCCTTGTACTCCTGGGGTCCCTTCATTCCTGATGTTCACGATATTGCTGTCTAGGGTTTTAATTTTAACATGTTTTAAACACAAAAGAAACCTATTTTCTTTAATATTTCAATAAACCTCTATGTATTTTTATGATTACTATATTCATTTTCTTTGCTCACCAACTCTCTTGAATCCCACTCTTACTTCTGAGTTTATTTTCCGTTTTGATAAATTATATCCCTTAATATTTCTTGCAGTGAGGATCTGATAGTAATCAACTTAGTTCTTAAATGTCTGAAGATGTCTTCATTTTACATTTACTCTTGAAGGCATAACATTCTACATTTACAATTATTTTCCCACTCTGAACTAGTTCTGTTATTAATGAAAAAATGAGCTGTCAACCAGACTGCTATTCTTTTTGGGTAATTTGTCTCCTTTGGTTGGATTTTACAGTCTTCTCTCCATTGCAAAGTCTATGTGTGGATATATTTTTATTCCTCCCACTGTGCACACAGTGATTTTCCTAATCAGAAAACTCCTACCTTTCTAATTCTGTAAAATTTCAGCCATTGCTAACTTTTATTTTTTTAATTTTTTTCATTTTTATTGAATTTATTGGGGTGGCATTAGTTAACAAAATTATACAGGTTTCAGGTGCACATAATTCTACAACATATCACCTGGATACTGTATTATGTGTTCACCACCCCAAGTCAAGCCTCATCCATCACCATTTACCCACCCTATATCCTTCTTCACCTTCTCCTCTACCATCCTCCTGGGCAATCACCACACCGTTGTCCATATCCATGAGCTTTTCCTCTTTTTCTTTTTTGCTCAATCCTTCCACCACCCAACCTCCCACCCTCCCAATCCTGTTCTCTATTTATGAGTCTGTCTCTATTTTGCTTGTTAGTTCATTTTGTTCATTAGATTCCACATATGAGTGAAATCATATGGTACTTGTCTTTCTCTAATGGGCTTATTTCACTTAGCTTAATGCTCTCCAGGTCCATCTGTGCTGTTGCCAAGGGTAAGAGTTCTTTCTTTTTTACAGCTGTATAGTATTCCATTATGTAAATGTACCACAGCTTTTTCATCCACTCACCTACTGATGGGCACGTGGCCTGCTTCCAAATATTTACTAATGTAAATGATGCTGCAAAGAACATAGGGGTCCATATGTTCTTTTGAATTAATGTTTCAGGTTTCTTTGGATAAATTTCCAAAAGTGGGATCACTGGGTCATAAGGCAGTTCTATTTTTAATTTTTTGAGGTAACTCCATACTGCATTCCACAGTGGGTATACCTTCTGAAATTATTATTACACATGTTGGTTCTTAGCCTCCATGTTAATTTCTTTTATTTTTCTATCACTTTGACTTTTTGTTTTCATCCTAGGAAATTTCTTCAAATCTATCTTTCATTTTGCAAATTCTTTGGTTGTGTTAGCCTAAATTTAGTCCACTGTTAAGTTCACCTCCTTTAGTACTTTAAGGATTTCAAAGATATCAATGTTTAAAAAACATCTTTTCAGATTTTTCTGTTATTTTTACTTCTTGAATGAGAATTCTCCCTTTTCTTTGATTTCACCCATTCCTGGGGAGTAGCTAGCCTCCTGTGCCTCTTTCCGAAAAGCAATTTGATTTATCAATCGATCTGTCTGTCTATCTTTTTTAGAGAGAGTGGAAGGAAGGGAGAAAGAGAGGGAGAGAAACATCAGTATAAGAGAGGAACATCAATTGATTGCCTTTTCATACATGCCCCCAACCAGGACCGAACCCACAACCCAGGCATGTGCCATGATTGGGAATCAAGCTGGTGACCCTTTGCTTTGCTGGACTATACCCAACCAACTGAGCCACTCAGGCCAGGGCTAGAGGGCATTTTATGATTGCTTCAGCCCATGAACCCACAGGAAGCCTTGTATTAGCAGCTTAGCTCAAATCTCAGTACCTGTACCTGCAATAGCCCAGAAACTAGGCTCAGATAAGAATCTTGACTTAGGCCTTAGGCTTTAGGAGAGGACCATGTTTCTAGAAACATAGAGCCCAGTTCGGAGCTCACACTCTCCCACTGAGGGCCCTGGCGGGGTCATCCATGTGTAGTTAGTCCCCTCCACTTGGTGACCACGGGGCTTCAGCCTCTGCCTGTGCCTGCAATTTCCATTCCTTTTAGGTCCTTGGATTTAGGGGGTAATATTTAGTTTAGTTCTGTATCTATTTTAAAGTAAATAAATAAATTTATTTTATGTGTTTGGAGTTAGAAGGGTATATTATACATAAACTTTCCTTTATCATAAAAGTACCCTCCATTTTTAAGACAGGAAAACTAAACCCCAGAAAAGTGAGACAGCTTTCCCAAGCCACAACCCAATTATTGTCAATACAGGCACACCTTGGATATATCGCAGGTTTTGTTCCAGACCACTGCAATAAAGTGAATATCACAATAAAGTATGTCACACGAATTTTTTTGTTTCCCAGTGCAAATAAAAGTTATATTTACATGATACTGTCGTCTATTAAGTATTCAATAGCATATTTCTTTTAAAAAGAAGCAATGTACATACTTTAATTAGAAAATACTTTATTGCTAAAAAAATGCTAACCATTATCTAAGCTGGTTGACAAATGGCACCAATAGACTTGCCCAACTCAGGGTTGCTACAAACATTCAATTCATAAAAACTGCAGTATCTGCAAAGTGCAATGAAGCAAAGAACAATAAAACAAGGTGTGCCTATATGTAGATTATGAAGCTCTTCTCTGCCTTAAACACACTGGACATTGTCTCTGACTCTAGATATATAATGTTCCAAATGGAGAACATAATATCTATCTTGCCTTCTTCAATTCATTATTGAGAATTGCAGGAATTGGCATTGCAAATCAATGTGAAAGTATTTTGAAAATAAAAGGCTTAGCCTCTTATTAGCATTATCATTTTTAAAGTTCTATTGTTATGGAGATTATAAGTGATGTCAATATTTACTTTCACTGCTAAGAAATTACTTCTGATTTTTTTCCATGGCAGAGTTTGTTCTTTTCATATACCATTTCTACCCTCAAAGTCATTTTTGATATTAAATAAGAAAAGACCTCTTGGATAGAAGCTAATGTATGAAGGTCAACCCACAGAGACCAAAGAACAAATTTTATTTTCATGCATTTAAAAAACATTTGTTTAATGCCTATGTGTCCATGCACTTAGGTTTTGCCTGAAATATAGTAAGCAGATTCCTTTTGTAAAAAATAGGCTTTTTATTTTAAATTTATGGAAAACTTTAGATTTACAGTAAAATTGCAAAGATAGGATTCCCACTTACCCCTATTCCCCTACCATTAACATCTTATATGAGTATGGTATGTTTTTCACAATCAACGAACCTATATTAATACATTTTTACACTTTTATTCAGATATCCTAGTCCTTACTTTTTTCTCTTCTAGGGTCCCATCTAAGATACCACATTATAGTTAGTGAGTTAGGCTCCACTTGCCTGTGATAAAAAGTCAGGTTTTCCATTTTTAGATGACCTTGATAGTTTTGAGGACTGCTGGTCAGGAATTCAGTAGAATGTCCCTCAAATAGGATTTTTCTGATGTCTTCCTCATCATTAGCGCGGAGTTGTAGCTGTTTTGAGGAAGATCATAGAGGTAAAGTGCCATTCTCATTACTTCCTGTCAAGGTTACACGCTATTCAGAGATCATTTTTTACATTTGAGGTACTGTTTGTGAGGCTCGGCAACTGGAAAGTTTCTTTTTCCCCTGTCAGTGCTGTATGCAGTCTCTTGGGAAGAAGTCAGTGTGGGCAGCCCACGTTTAGATCGAAGAGTCCTGCTCTACCTTCTCCAGGGATGCTTATCTGCATAAATTACTTGAAATTCTCCTCCTTGGGAGATCTGTCCATTCCACTTAGTTACTTACTTATTTACTTACTCATATCAGTATGAATTTGAAAGGTTCAGAAAATCCACCTCAAAATATGCCACTGGGGCATATTGATTACCTTGAGCTGAAGGCACTAGGGAGATAGCAGATGCAGAGAGAGCTCTCTGACCTTCCCCTTTCTACTTAGAGCTAGGTCCTAAAATTTTCCATAACAAAGGTCCCCACTCAGTACCAGGATGAGAAGAACAGTCTGATCACCAGAGAGTAAAAATGAGCTCTGACATGACACATATAAACAAACCTACCAAATCACCTGATTCCTCTCTCGTTTCCCCAGCTGTTTCCTAGTCGCTGTCCCACCGTTTGCTGCCTCGGATATAAACCTCTTTGTTTTGTCCCATCCCCACAATTTACCCTTCTTTGTTCAAAAATGTATTTAAGCTTTAGGGCCTACCATCTTCGGGTCTTCCTTCCCCTTCTGAAGACCCTCATGTACATGTGACAATATTAAATGAACAGTGTGTACTTTTCTCTCGTTCATCTGCCTTATGTCAGTTTCATTCTTAGCCCACTGCTGCAGAACCTAACAGAGTAGGAGGAAGTTTTTTCTCCCCTACAGACTCAGAAATATTTATTTTATTTTACTACTTTATTTATTTTGTTGTCCAAATTGTTTCAGCTTTGGCTATTGAAAGCTCTTGCCTCCTGTGTTTCTTTGACATTCCTGCTGTGTGTGTGTGTATTTAAACACTTTCTTACTTTTTTGGTGCTGCAAGATTCTTGCAGGTTTACCTTATGTATTTCTTATCTCAGTCCCACCATCAGCTATTTCCCCAAGGAGCCCAGATTGCTTTTTAGTAAGGAGATCACTGCCTGAAAGGAAATATTGCATAGAATCCACTTATAATTAGACATTATTTTCTTTATTCATTCCCATTTATAAAATCCTTGGTTCTTGTTCTGTTGTCTCACAGGAATGCTGAGAATAGGCTGAGTGGCTCACTCAGCCATTAGATTTCTTTGAAAAGGATGACTTTTAAAATGGGGATGTAAAACTCCTGGAGAAAATGGGAGAATTCTGCAGAGATCACAGAGAACTGGACCCACAATTGTCAGCTGAGGCCACACAACTCTTCTAAACATGGGTCTAATATTGAATTATCCAATGGAAATGTCTTTAACGCAAGGGTAAATTAACTTGGAAATATACTAAATTTCAAGGAATAGAATCCTTCTTCTTTAGTCAGAACCAAGGGCAATACCTCAGCTGCTATTAATAAGCTATTGTTGCTAGTTTAAACAAAGAAACTAAAATGTTTATTATTACAATATATCTTTTTATATGTGCCCGGGCTCCAAAGCCTAGTTTTATTTGTAATGTTCCCCAACAGAGTGGTTGCTATAGATATAGCAAAAGCCCAAAGGACAGCATGCTGAGCCTTTGGAAAAACACTTTCATTCCCAAAAGCAAGGGATAGATGTTGAGGCTTAAAGGGCGTTGATCCTTAGGAGAGGGGTCCACAATCTCCAGGCCACAGACCTGTATGGTCTGGGCCTGTTAGGAACTGTGCCGCCCAGTGGGAGGTGAGCTTGAATGGAATGCACTTGAGTCATCCTGAAACCATCCCCCCTACCCCTATCCATGGAAACATTGTCTTCCACAAAACCAGTCCCTGGTGCCAAAAAGGTTGGAGACCACTATTAGAATAAACTCATAGTTAATGTACGGTTTTCAGAATAAAATCTAAGATTTTCAGGGAAACCTAGGAAACAATTATGTGATGTTCAACAGAAACAGTGACTACTAGCGAAGTTCAGTTTTTTATGCTATGCTTAAGGCAAATACGTGCAAATCATTCTACTTGATGTTCAGGAAGAAAAGATTTTTTTTTCTTTTTGTGATAATGATTATAAAGAGGAGAATGACATAAAGCTGATGAAACCTGGGGTTCTAGGCACCTGAGTTTTAAGTTGCTTCAGTTTAGAAATAATGACGGTAATGGGACTTGAGTTTGGTCTGGTCCTCTTTCAAAAACGAAGGGACCAGATCCTATGGGAAGGTTTCTCTTGATCTTTTCTGTGAGTCTGTCTCTCCCACCTGAACTTCATGGTAAACTATGCTCATGTACCAACCGTTAGGACAGCCAATTCCTTTCTCAAATGGAGTTTTCCATCCCAGGAAGGCCAAGTGTATGGGTCCTTATCTCTCATCAGCTCAAAGACAAAAAAAAAAAAGGCCTTGTGAATATAAGATTTGTAAAAATTTAACCTCTCAGTAATGTGTAAAGGGAAAAAAAAGGAGGAAGCAGTGTGGCAACGGGGAGGCCAAGCATAACCAGAGTGACCCCAGGACGAATTATCTTCCAATGGTTCTTGCTGGGGCCCCTGAGATGGGTTGTCTGGCTACTTAATAAGGAGCAAATTCTCCAACGGGAAAACAACCCGGTGCCCACATATCACTTAATCATTGAAGGAGAACGGGATGCTAATGAGATCAGTCCAAGGGGAGGGACTTCAAAAAGCAAATCTCCTAGAATGGCAGACCCACTTTTGTACTCGGGCACTGAAAACAAGTGAGGAAGGATCGAGTGAGCCAGGATAGCAAACACCTGGACATCCATGTGTCCTTCATGTTGGCTGCCTTCTTTGCCTTGATCAGCTGAGAAGGGTTCCAAATTCTTATTCAAAGTTGTCTCTTTGGCAACATTGACTACTCTTCCCAAAACTGTCATTTCAAGGCTCAAGAGGAACTGTGGGGTAAGGCATACCTTTTTCTCTAACTTTGTCTGCTTCTGCTAACATTTGGAAATTCTTTTTCTACCACTTCATGGGGGAAATTATTAACTTCTAAGCTTCTTTTTTATTTCTTTCTCCCCCACCAAAATTAAAATGTAACATTTGTGTGTATGTATGTATGTATGTATATGTGTATATGATAGATAGATAGGTAGATAATCATTTTCCTAGCATTAAAATACTTGATACTTGTAGCCAATAATATAGATGATTTGAAAGACTTTCAAGGATGGGACCTCATGTTTGAAGGCTTGGAATGATATAGATTTTATTTCACAAAGAGCATCTTCCAATTAGCTTACTTTCAACCCCTCTCCACACCTCAACTCCAACCCTAGTTTAGATTGTGGTGTCAAAAAGATCATCATAAAATATAGCCTTGTACAAGGAAATGATCTAATTATTCAGCCTCGCTGGACCAGCCTAATAAATTAGGCAATTTTGCCCACAGTATTTCACCTGAGAGAATGAGTGTGTCAAACTATAGTGCATGAATTCTCCAACCAGCCTGTGTAGATGCCAGAGCAAGTGTTTAGTGTCATGATCTGAGAGTTGATTTTGCAGAGCTTTAAAAGTGAATTAATATTTTTTGGTTGGAATCAAGAATATACACTATCCTAAAGGAGTTTATGTGCGCATAGGATGTGCTATATGTGATAATTGTTGTATATTTAATAATGTTCAATTAAAGGGCATGCTGTCATCTAATTATTTGCATATTATTTCAGAGTGGTAATGAAAAAGCTAAAGGGAATCTCCCAAGAGTTCAAACAAGTTTATTTGAGACAGATGAGTATCAGCCTCTGGAGGATCCTGTCAGAACAAGAGGGCATATTTACAGCTCTATCTATGCACATGGGAGGATGCTCCACATCTATTCCAACTATTCAGGCTCACTGAATGGCTGTAAAACGGAGACCTTCTGGTCTACCTGATGGCTTGTGCTACCTACACCATGGTGTAATTATAGAGCTACTATGCATGGCTCTGTTGACTGTGCAACCTTCTTATTGGTCTGATGAAGAATTGGGACTTGACGACCTCCGAGGAACCCGTATTGTGGTGTGTTTAGATCCTGAATAAGGGTGGATTTAAAGGCAATGATGTTGAGAATGTAGTCTCATTTTGTCTTATCAACAAGATTCTCAAGAGTAAAGTGGATAATGTAAATTTATCATGGCTAAAATGCTGAATGTTAATTGGAATTAGTAATAAAAGAAAGATGGTTAACAAATCATTGCCTTATATTCAGGTTAACTGGCTGATGTCAAGGAAATTTTTATTGGACATGTAACCATGATTTTATATCAGTGAGCCAAATTCAAGTGATATATTTGTATGAAGTAAAAGCAACTTCTAACTTTTAAACCTCTACCTGAGGTTTTATAAAAAAGAACAACCTATCTAAGTAAGGTACCTGTCCAATTGCTTGCCAGAAACCCCCTCTGCCATATATTCCATCTCTACAAATTTTGCATGAGGAGAGAATGAGGTGAGGAGGAATGGAAAGTATGAGATATTTGCTGAGAGGGGAGATTCCTTTCTTTGGCAGTAGCTCTCACAGTTTTGTTTAGAATACCTAGAAAGGAGACGTAGGTATTGAGGCAAAATTATGGCCCTTACTATGTTATGGAACTAGTGAGACTAGAGGGCTGCCACTTGATGCTGAGCATAAGGACTACTCTGTCTCAAGATCCTTTCCTCCAACATCCCAGCATCACAACATCACAGCATCCCAGCAGGAGTGGGGACCTGGACCTTCCCCTGCAGCACCAGCTGTCAGGTAGCACAGTGGGCCAGAGACCAGCATTGCCTTTCAGCACTGATGGATGATACCCTCAAATCAGTGGTTTAGGTACAATGTGTAAAAGTACAGGCTGTACAAACTTTGAGCCAGTGAATGTGGACAGGCTGGAATGTTCTTTTATCAATTACCTGACAGAGGATCTTTAACAACTTTATGCATTAAATTGCAAAACATTTTATTATAGCCAACTCAAAATTATATGAGGATGGGAGGAACATTTGTTGAACAGAGTGATCTAATGAAGGCTGTTGGCATTAAACACAGAAGAAAAGAAAAGATAATTGTCTTTGTGGTGCTTATGAGCCCTTTATGGAAAATAGGTCAAGTAGGTACAATTCAAAGACTTAAACCTTAAGACTTTACTGCTTGCATTGAAGCTGAAATCCTATTACTAGAAAACCAATTCTGAGTTTAGAGATCTTTTTGATCTTTCACATCTTAAAATTGTGAAGATCGGGTAGAATATGGCCACATCAAAGAGTGAGATCTTCTAGAGTAGACTCTCATTCTAGAATCCATTCATTCCTTCATTAAAAAAATACAGAGTGAACACTTCACATATGTGAATGCCCAAGATCACAACAAAGGAATCTGCTGCCAGAACCTTCCATTCTAACGCAAGAAGACAGGGGCATGGGAAGAGAAGGGGCCATTCAAGGGGAAAAGGGAGAGACAGGAAGGGAAATGATTCAGTTCATGGGTTTTGATTGGGAGTTCTGCTTGAGGCAGAAGGATCTATTAGAGCATGAGGTGGAAAAATGACTTAGAGGCTGGTTGAGACAGGAAGGCCAGGAAAATAGAGGAACCAAGTGTGTTGTTTCTTCTGCAAATGTGGGAGAGCAGCCATTCAAGACAGAATTGATATTTTTATTGAAATTCAGAAGATAAGTTTTCCAATCGACCAGATGGGGATAGGATCAAGTTCTGATCATCCCCCTAAAATATTCCATGTTACTCTTGTGTAGCTTAAGTTAGCCCCTGGAGAACAGTTTCCTGAGAGGCTGTGTGACATGAGGGCATTGGATTAAACAAGTTCCAACAATGACCCTTCAGTAAAACCAGTATGCACACACATACGTACAGAGTTTAAAAAAAAATTCTTGCTTTAATCCACCAAGACCAGTCTCAATGTACAATAGGTTGTAAACAATTTTATTACATTTCATTCCAGCTTGAAAGTCCTATGATTATATATATTATAGACCTTTCTTGTTTATAATTGTGTGTCTATGGCAATTCACTTTTTATTTCCTAGGGGGTATCACTTTCCCTGACCTTGTATGTTTTAAGGAAGGCTGAAATATTACACTTTAAAGATAAACATAACCTGAGCAATTGAGAGCCATAAGCAGCTGCTGTGCTGGTGCTGTTTTGGGCAGTTCTGAGACTCAAAGGAGGTTGCACATACATTGAGCTAAGGATGCCCGGAGGATGAAGACTTGATTCATTACCAGATCAATAATCTGCAAACTGTGAATATGCAGGAAACCAGGGTCTGTTGGCTTTTTAATCCATTGTGGAAATAAGGGTCATTATGTGGACTCCAAGAGCGTTCTGGTCCAGTGAGTCAATACTGCCCATCATATCACAGAAAATGTATTGCTCCTATAGGCTGTAGAATGCCTGGGGAATGTTCTTTGATAATCAGGTCTTCTGCATAGTAGCTTATGCATTAACTTTATAATCTCTGTACTGGGACCTAACTGGTAAATAACGCATAGTCAGGTGCATGTACCTACCGGTATGCTCTGTAGAAAAAGACAAGGCTTTACAAGTATTTTAAGCAGACTCAGGCAGGGGAGAATTACAGACAGTCACTCTGGTCAAAGATTCAGTGGCATTTACTGGTGTGAATGTTTCTAGACTTTCATTGGAGGAGAGAAAGAGATGGAGGCATGAAGGAGGGAAGGTGAAGGTAGGTAGGGAGGAAGGAAAGGAGGAAAAGAGGAAGGAAGGAAGGGGGAAGGAAAAGAGAAAGGGAGAACAGGAGAAAAGGAGAAAAAGAAATCTAATGAGGAGAGTGTGTGTGTGTAGTTTTAAGATCAAGGTTGGAGCCAACATCTAAAATGGAAAATTTAGCCATAATACTTAATTGGGTTACTAACAACAGCTTGAGCAGCAGTCTTCAAACAACAAAGAGAAGAATTTTTTGTTAGAACAGTGACTCTGGTGAGTCTAAATATGAACAGAGAACTGGGGCAGGGGGCAATTATACAAACACAAGAGAAATCACACATTTCATAGCAGAAGTTATTCTAGGGCAATTGTAAACACCTATTATTGCCTAAAACAACAAACAAACAAACAAACCCAAAAAATCTGGAGATGTCCATAATGTTTTCTTAATAATGACTAACATTTGCAAAGCCCCTTATAATTTACAAGGCATTTTACAGCAATTACCACAGTTAATTCCCACAATAACCCTGTGAGTTTAAATATTAGACTTGCTATTTTACAGCTGAGGGAACTGCGGCCCAGGGAGGGTAAGTGGCTTTTGCCAAGGCCACTCAGGACTCAGCCATAAAACCAGAACCCAAAGCCAGATCTTGTGACTGGAGATTGTCCTGCTGTCTCAGGCTCTCTGCCTTCATATCCACTGCTCCCTCTTCCAATGGTTGCTTCTAGAAGGCAGAGATGCAACTACCTGAAAGACAGAGTGGATGCTTGCCACAAGCCCATGGGCACCTAAAGCTGCTCTTACAACCAATGCAAAACTCAGGCTTGAAGGTCTAGGATTTCAATATACATGTACTTTTAAAGGCAGAGGTAAGATATATATTACTTTGCCCCCTCACAAATGCAATTCTTGTCAGCATTTCTAACTTCTATATAATAAAGTTTTGCCACCCATAGTTAAAGTTAAAAATAAAACCCCATGAGTTGCTGAGTATCAAGTCATAAAATGTGGCCCTGCTTGTGGACATTCATTTTTGAGAGACATAAGATCCGGGCTGAAGGTAGTGCAGGTGGACAACTAAAGTTGCTACAACATCCTGGTCCAAGGCATGGGCCAGATGCTTTGAGGGAAGTCCTGATGTGCAGATAACAACCTCTGCTCTCAAAGGAGCCTGCACTCTATTGAGAAACACACCTGAACACACAGAACGAGGGGAAGTACAAGGCTGGAAAGGGAACAAGTGTGCGCTCTGTTCAGGGATCAGGGAGTGAGCCCAGGGGTGAACCAAAGGATTTAGCTTGGAGAGTAGTGGGGAAAAAAACCTGGAGAGAGAAAGATTGAAACACCAGACTGAAAAGTTGTATTTCATAGTGAGAACATTGGCACATCATGTTGAGTGACCGAGTGGGCAGAGGGCATAGTGCAAGCGTATCTAGAGAAGGAGAATGTAGGAACGTAGGGAACCAATCACACAGGAGATGCTGGGGTGTGGAAAGGCCTGTTACAAAGATATAGTAGCATTCTGGGTGAAACAGTATGAACATACAAATCCCAACAAAAGGGCATTATTATCATTATTGTTTATCCTACTATTATTGATGAGAAATATTCCAGAACTCTTTCTGAATTGCTTTGAGAGTCATTATTCAAAATGGGTTTTGAGGAATACTAGTGCCTCTGGGTATTGACAGGTGTTTAAAAAAATAAACTGTGATCAAATGTATGGAATTTATGGGGATAATAATAGCCACCTTTCACAGCTATTGTAAAGGGGAAATCAGAAAGCATATAAAATGGCCTTGCACACAGAACACATTCAGGAGAAGCTAGTCCCCTTCCTCCAACACGATTTCCATTTATTTTAATAATGCCCCCCAACCTATATCTATATCTATTTATCTATCTATCTATACAAAACCTAATACGTAGGTGTGTATATTTGTGCACACACTGTGTATGCTTGTGTATATGGGTGTTCATATACATGCACATTCATACCCACATATGTAATCATACTCATAAGAACATACACATGTACCATCCCAGGCATACATACCTTCAATGTAGGATTAAACCTAAGGTCGTATGAAACACCCACATATACTAGTTTTAATCCTATGGCACTCTATCTAGGGCCTTGCTTACAGAGATGTGTGAAAGCTGATCCTATCCCTCTGCTCTGCCCTGGTAGCAGTCCCCATGGGTGCCACAGATGTGTCCTAGTGCCATCTAGTGGGGAATCCCATTTTCTGCCCCATAGTGCCTCCTTGTGCTGCCTCCAGCCATTGCCCCAACTCCTCACCATGTTACAGGCTGCTTCCATCATCCTAAGAAACAACAGGGGTAAACAAGCTCCTCCCTATTTCTCTAGGCTCTTTCCAGTTTTCCTTCTGGGTGTTTCTGGACATGGGTACCTCTCATTGAAATATTCCCACCTCTACCTACAGGCAAAGAAAAGGCTTGGAGCACCTCAGTCCACTGTGCCAACAGGACTTGAACAACTGTGAGTACATGAATCATTTCTAAGTCCATGTCTTCAAGATCTAGAAGGAAAACTCTATGTTGTGTAAAGAAAGCTTCCTGCATTACTAAATTTAGGAATAATTTATATATGCATCATTATTTCTTTAGTTCAGTGAGAACTTTGGCTCGCAAAAAGATGCTCCAGGCCAATTGTCTCAAAGAGATCAGATAGTTTTGGTCTTCCTTTGTCTGCAAAGAAAGCCATGTTGGTTGTAGAAACTGCAACACACCAATTAACCCGTGGAATTCAATCCTCATTTCCTTTAACTAGTGGGTTTAATACATCAAAAAAGACTAATGATAGTAGAGAAAAAACAAGCCATTAGATCTGAGTCTATGTGGCTGATTCATTTTACGATTTCTTTAATCCATTCAAAATTTTAAAGGTGACTGTGAAACATAATAGTGGATGAAATAAAGAGTAAATGCCTAAGTTCAAATCTTGTTGGTTGGTTAATTAGGACAAGGAACCAGTAAATCCTATTAATAACAATCAGTTGAATCACTATCAGTATTCCACCGAGGTGATCAGTTAAATTAATCACAGATTCTGGTTGCCCACACGAGAACAGAGCACGTGTGAGCCGGGGGTTGGGGTGGGCATGGCAGTCTGCAGCTTTCACCTGCTTGTCTCTTTGCCTGAGTCCTCCGCCCAGGGCCCAGGGACTTTTGGATTGGTCTGATTGATTGTTTGCCCTGCTTCATATCAGTTAGACCAACACTAGTGCTGAGCATGTTACTTATCCATTCAATAAATGGGGTAGAGCCTTCTGCCTAAGAGTTTCCCTCCTCCAGAATAAAAGAAAGGTGAAAGTATAGAAAGGGTAAGTAAACAAGAATGACAGAGATGGGCAATGTGAATGGATTTGGCCCAAATTTTCTACCACTAAGTTATTAAGTAAAATTTTATGGAAGAAGACAGAAATTCAGACCCGAGGTAAGTAGACTATTCTACTCTCTTTGTGTATGTAAATGAAAATTGTATGAATTTACCCAGCCTGATTCACATCGTGAGAACATAACTCTATTGAAAGGGTTGGGTTTGTTTTGGCAAAGGTTGAATGTCCCAGTTTGCCTTCCTGCTCCTTTGTTTAAGGGACAAGTGACGCTCATACAACCTATCTTGCAAGAAATCAGCATCTCAGTATCTGGGCTGGGGAGATAGAGGAGGCGGAAATGAAAGCACCATGATTTTTATTATGCTTGAAGTTACTTATTTGCTAAGAGGTTCTTCATCCACTTAATCTATCTGTTACTCTGAATGGCTTCTCAGTTCTGCCGCCTTTGTTGTAGTGTTACATTTTGTATCTAATATTTCTTGCTACTGTTTAGAAATCATTGTGACTACATTGCTCTTTATCGATAATTTTATGTAGCACAATCCATCACCACGTTGGATGTTGGGGCAGGGAGAAGGGCATTACTTTGTCTTTCACTTGGTGCTCAGACAGCTCTCTCGTATTGATTTCTTGGCTTACACGTTTGTTAGATGATGATTTGCACTTTTCCTGTATTGTGTTCATCCAGATTATGTTTCAGATGTGTCTACAACATATCATCATTAACAACAAACATTTATTGAACACTTACGGGCTGCAGATCAGGCTCCAGGCTAGGTCCTGAGGATCATAAGAGGAATTTAATGTGATCCCTTCCCTGGAGAATTTTATTATCTATTGGACTATGTTTGTTTGTTTGTTTGTTTTTAAAGATACCTACCAGCTTATACCGAGTGAGTGCTACAGGCAATAAATGCTCTTGGAGTGGAGAGAAGGGAGTGATGTGGAGGGCTGGACTGGTCAGGAAATATAAGAGGCTTCTTAAAGGATGAGAAGGATATTTTTGTGGAATACTGCATACAGAGTTTCTGAATACCATTATGCCAGATTTTTTTTTTTAAAAAAGTAATGCCTGCATCTTTAAACTACAATTGCCTTATTAGTAATTTATGAGTTTAAGACAGAATCAATATTCACCTGCTTTCCAGTGTATTTTGCAGAGTCCTATTGTTAATAGGTTGCACACCTCATCATACACACCAAGGAAAAGCCAAGCAGTCTGTTAACTTTCTCATTAATGCTTGCCTGGCCTGGTTGCCAACTTTTCAGATTGCCTTTTGCTGTGTCTAAAATTTCTTCCCCACTGGAAGCACCAATCAGAAAAATAAAAATGTATTCAATGACTTCTCAAAACAAAGTAAATTTAAAGGTAAGAAAATAGGGGAGAAAAAGTGACTCTCTCGTACAAGTTGCCTCACTGAATCTTCAGGAGAATGCCAGTGTTCGACCCTGGAGAGGATATCAGTTCCCCAAGGGAAATATCCATTTATGAGACATTCCAAGCTTTTCCTCTGTAAGGGAGAGATGTTCAAACATTTTTGAAGATTGAAAACTTTGCTTATTACCTTCGCAGGATTTTACTGGTCAGATAGATATTTACCTCAACTTATTGACAGAAAGGTTGGCAGGAAGACTGTCTGTGGCCAGCAGTATTAATATTCTCAGGACAAAGCCTTGTGATATTCCTAATACCCATGCTTTTTCTAGAACTCTCTCTCCGTGATCTCTCTTATGTTATATTTTTTTTAAATCTCTCTGTTTTATAATTTATTTTGGCTTTGGTGGAATCACAGGCTAAGAAGAAATGAAATTCACAATTTCCTCCTTTCAGTTCTTTAGCATAAATGTAGGAGCACCTGCTATACACATGTCATGAAGCATGCCACAGATCTCCAGGAGATTACAGCCTACTTGTTGTGTTAAACAAGTGAAAAGTGACGAACATTTGCATACGTTTAAGTTAAATAGGTCCCAAAATAAAAATAAAAGAACATATTTTTTCCTATACCTGTTCTCAGTCCTACCAATTTCAATTTTCCAATTAAAGGCAATTCAATCATTTTCATTTTAAAATTGCTTCTTCGGTGTAATTTGGTCTAATTTGTACAATATTTAGTGAATTTGAAGTATAAATGCTCAATCAGGGAACATTTCTCCGGAAGCATCTCTGTGTCCCTCCTGAAGATGGTTGAAAGCATGACGTGCCCTCTGGTGGTAAAGTGGGCTGCCCTGTAGGCTGTTCTTCCTGCTGACCCACCAGAGTGAGGTTGATCCGGTCTGATTCCTGAATACTTTGTACCGGTATCTTCCACCTGGCTAACGTCATGCCACCTGTTTCTGTTGTTGTTGTTGTGGCTGCTATGCAGTTGCTCACACCATCAACATACATGTACACTGATTTGAGCATCAAATAGCACATCTGTTGGAGAGGTCCCTGCATGTTTGTCCTTCCCCTCTAACTCAGTGCTTCAGGGTCTCAGCACCTCTGTGTGTCCACAGAGAAGTCAAGGGACTTTAAGAGACCCCTACCTGCAATACACATACCATGTGGAATCAGAGCTCTTTGTCTCAGACTTTTCTAAGATCTCTCCTAGCCAACTGGCACATAGAGGGGCAGAGCAGCAGCCTGGGTGTCGTAGAACACCTAGTCTAGTGTTTTGGTCAACTAACTTCCCCACTTCGGTCAAGGCCTAAGAGAGTCCAGGCCTTTAATTCTTCAGAACCTGACTCTTGTATATTCTTATCCTAGGGGCATCCACACAACGTCCTTCTTGCCTGGGAATACTTTCTCCTCATCCTACCTGACGGGAATGTCCCTGTTGTCTTTATTCTGTGACAGTTCTGTGAATGAGGGTAAAAATTATACCTCTGGGTTTGCCAGACTTGGCTTTGGATCTGACAAGGGGAGATTCGGGAATTTAGAAAACCATTTCTCTCTTGACCACACCTGCTTTCCAAACCTTTTTTGTATTATGGACTCAAAACCCAGTTCCACTTTAGCAACCTGAATCATTCCCACAACAATGGATATGTCTAACCAGATAAGGGGAACACATAAAAATACCTATAAACATATATTAGCCATTTTACAACATCTACCTAAAATTATAGGGGAAAAGGGTAAGACTCTGAATAGTTACCAGAGTGCAATTGTAGGAAGAGTTCATAAGATGGACCACAGTGGGTTAGAAGAATCAGGGCTGGCTTCTCAGAGACAGTGGGGCTGGATCTGGCTCTCACAGACGAACAAATTAGGTAGGCAGGAAGAAGAGGGAAAGGAGCTGCAATTAGACTTACAGCCCTCTTCCTCTATACACACTGAGCTGTGTCTTTAGGACTCAGGCGCATCTCTCAGAGCACAGTTAATAACTCAGGCACACTTTTGGTTGTCTCCAGCTTATTCCTGGGTGTGTCTTCCTGTTAGGTGATAAACTCCTTATGGACAGGGATCAAAAGTTTCTCTATTTGAATGGATAGTATTACTTAGCCCTGTGCTTGTACCTATCAGACTTTCATGTATATTTAAAATTTAACAACGTGTTAAGAACAGAATTCTAAAATTATTTTCCCTTATTCTCCCTTTTAAAACTGCTGTGTTGCTTTCCCTCTTGTATTAAAGAAAACCATTTTCAAAAAGGAAATCTGAACAGAGATTTTATATTCTTCAGAGACTGGTTACTCAGATTCTCTTAGCTTCTTGACATCCCACTATCTCATCTATGGGATTATCATATGATCATTGTCCAAAGTTGTTATTTCTTTAATTGTGGTAATATATACTTAACATGAAATTTACCATTTTAACCACTTTTAAGTACACAGTTCAGTGGCTTCAAGTATATTCACTTCGCTGTGTAACCATCACCACCATCCATCTCTAGAAATTATTTATTTTCCCAAATTGAAACTCTATGCTCATCAGACAATAACTCTCCGTTCCCCCTTCCCATCCCCCCAGCCCCTCTCTGACAACCATCATTCTATTTTCTGTCCCTGGAAATGTGACTACTGCATGTAACTCTTACGGGTGAAATCATACACCATTTGCCCTTTTGCATCTAGCTTGTTTTACTTTGCATAATATCCTCAAGGTTCATCCTCATTGTAACATGTCAGAATTTCATGTCTTGTTAGGCTGAGTAATGTTTTGTTTTATATATAGACCACATTTGGTTTGTTTATTTATTACCTTATGTTTGTGGTGAAGATAAAATGTTCATTACCATTCAGTGGGCATCTATTCATACTTACGAGTATTTTTGGTGAATTTATTCTCTATATATTATGATATATTTGAGCATTTGACTGAAGGGTTTAAGTATGGTCCTTTCTATAAAGAGTGTGCATTGTGGTACCACCAGCAATAGCACTTCCTCTAAGACAGTTAATAGTAGTTATAAGGTCAAGTAATTTGGATTTTTAAAAGAAAAATAAAACTGTTTTATTTTATTCCTTTAAAGTTTCTTCTGTAAGTTGTCGAAGTGGCTACGGACATCCAACTGATGTTCCGCAGACCACTATTCTAAAAGCTCCTTTCTACGGAAGGGGTATGGGAGGTCAAATACATTTGGGAGTGTTGCTTCCAATAGCATGCCTTGCCGGTTCTCGTGCTACACAAGCATTTTAAAAAGCTCTGAGAAATCTTGCTGCTTAACAAAAAAAAAAAAAATGCTTACTTTATTATATACCATCTTCAAGCACATCTAAACTCAGAATCATTTTTTGTTGTGATTTTGCTAATACTTTGAAATATTAAGTATTAAAACAAGGTAAAACTGTTAAGATAACAAAAGTGAGAGGCTCTGAAAAAGCGGTAAAAAGGGTTCTTTCAGATCCTTGGCATAAGTGGATAGTGACACAGAGACAAATAATTTTTTCTCTATTTTCCCCAAATTAGGACAAAGGCACTTAGAGTCATAGTCAGAGAATTCATTTGTTATGTGTTGAAAAAATCCTTTAGTTAAACTTAAGAATTTATCTTTGTCCATATATAGAACATAGAAAGACAGATATAGTAAACAATTGTAGTATTTTCTGTCTGCATTTTTGTGCATAGCAATGCTATTTAAATACACTTATTTCTTTAAATAAATATGTAAAAATTTATTGAAATGAAAAGCTGTTTGGATAAAAATTTTCTTATAGCCTCTTGATCTGTGAAGGAATAAGTCAAGGCAGTTAATTCTTTATTAGAAGCATATTCACTACAAAGAACTGAGTTGTAACCATGATTCCCCAAATGGTAGAATCTAGTAAGTAAGAGGTGAAAGGTAGGAGGGCATTATCTGGGGTGTGGGTCGGGTAGGGAGTGTCAGTGAAGACTTCACATAGACAATGACCTTAAAAGGAAATCCTAGGAGGAAAAGGCTAGTTGAATGAAGCGAGGCATGGGGAAGATGTGCAAAGAGCTTTAGGAGGACTGTAGGTATTTCCACAGAGTGCAGTGGAATATAGACGTGAGGCCAAATAGCTTATGTCTTCAAAGTAGGGTGAGTTGGGAAGGCCCACAGTGCATCAGAAGTGAGCATATTTTTTTTTTTACTGCTCTCCCATAAAACAGCAAAGCTCAGAACGTCCATTAAGATGAGGGTCTGAAGGGTAGCGGGGACAATGTGGAAAGCAGAGTCTGGTTTGGGCTCTCTTATAAAGTTTACCATTTCCTACAGCCTGAGTGGAGAAACACTAGTCTAGGCTCTGACATTAACTGGCTCTGGGCTAGGAACATTCCCCTCTCTTGTTCTCAGTCCACTTATTCACTGCACATGAAAGGATTTGGACTGGATCAACTTTTAAGGCCCTGCCAGGTCAGTTGGTTACTACTTATCTTTCTGTCTAACAAGTATGTAAACTGATTACCAGCTCCATCTGGCCTCCCTACTGACCTCAGTTTTGGAATGCAAATATCTGTATTTGGCACAGGTCCTATCCATGAAGAACTGCAGACTAATCATCAAGGCTTAACTGTGCACAATGGAATATTAGTGCAAAGTCACCATACTGAAAATAACGTGTGAGAAATACAGGCAGCGCTGATGTAAGAGTTCAGGAAGGAGAGGGGTATTTGGACTGCAGTCTGAGAAAAGCTTCACAGAACTGAGGGGATTTGAACTGAGCTGTAAGCATTGTTGTGTTTAATGTGGACCAAAACAGGGAGGGAGGATGTGGAGAGTGGGGGTTGGGCACCAGCCAGAGGGAGTTGTGAACAAGAGAGCAGAGTTGAGAAAGGGCAGGTTATCCCTGAGAGGTACACTCAGGCCTGAGAGAGAGTGTATCTGTGCACTATCTCTTTTGATCTTCCACACTATTTTTATCCCATTGTTTGACACTTCTTATGTTGCCTACTGGGGATCAGCCTCCCAGGAAGTTGGTCCTACTCATGGGAAGCAGCCATTTACAGAAGTTGAATAGTGTAAGATGGTGTCCCTTTTGTCAGCCCCTGCATTCCACATTGACACTCACCTGAGATCACTGAAGACCTTTTACGCCCCCCTTAGTCCCACACAGGGCCTCAGCCAACCCATCTAGACTAAGGCTGAGGGAGGGGCATGTGAGGGCTGCCATCTCTGTCATCACAGCCTCATGACTGACAGCCATGGCCAGTGTGACTACATGCCAAGTGGAGCTAAGACAGTTATAGTCATTATTTTATTGACTCCTTCCAATAGTGCTATGAGATTGGTTCTATGCTATTTATCCTCATCTTTCCAAATGAGAAGATAATCCTGGGAGATGTTCAGTGATTTGCCTAATATCGCACAAGTGGTAACTAGTAGAGCTAGGACTTGGACCCTGGTCTCTGACTGCAGGGAGCTCACAATCACTGTGTGTGTGAAGTCACAAGGATGGAAGTTCAGGACAGGGAACAACCCTACCATGGGTGGTAGTGGGTCACTAGCTATTACACAGAATATCCAGACCTGTGTTAATTGCTGTGGGATCCCTGCTCTCCCTTCCTGGAGAGAGTATTTGCTTTGTGGCTGTGCTGGGGTATAACCTGGGCCCTGAAGATTTGAGAGTTGAGTTAGGCTTTAAAGAATATACAGAACTTTTGCTAAATAAAAGAGAAAGAACATATCTCAAGTGTCTAATTTCCATGGAACAAGCACAGATGTGGACACAACGGTGGAAAGATGAGGGAGGACCATGGCTGGAGCGACACAGGATGCATTGAGTTAAAGCATGGATTTGGAGCCAGGTAGAGCTGAGTCCCAATCATGACCTTATCAAACGCATGGACAAGGAACAACTTCTCTAAACCTCAGTTTCCTGTTTTCTAAAGCGGTGCTAATACAGGCCAAGTTTGTACTTCTAATATCATATTAAATTCTGGAACAGATCCAAGCAAAACAGTGCCAAGGTAAGATTTTAATAAATGGTAGCTATATTTTTTTAATTCTTTTTGTGATTGAGGAGTGAAATCCTGTCCAGTTCTCCAGGCACAAAGTGATCACTCCTACCTGGAAACTTCCACTTACCATCTCATTGATCCACCTTCGCCCTTCATCAATTCACCTGTGCTGTTATTTCATTGAGGAACACTTACCTAACCCCTACCATATATCAAGCACGTGGAGACAGAGACAAATAAAAGAGGATCCTTTGATAGATGCTTTAGCTTTTCAATATATAAATATGCATATGTCTTCTCCCATCTAAAATATAAGGAAAGCAAAAGTTCTTTATCACTGTCCTGCATGTCTGAAACATTTGGGGAAAGCCAAGCATAGTCAGAAATCCTGGTTTTTGCTAATGGGTAGTCAGGGAGCAATCCCAACCCCAGACAGTTCTTATTTCGAACAGTTTTCACTGTGTGTGTGTTGGGGGGTGGGGTGGGATCAGCCATCCCAATTAGTCTTCCATGACCTGTTTCCACTAGGAGTCCTTCCGTAGCAGGCAACCACTTTCTTTCCCACCCTCCCAGCTCCCAAACCGAGCCAGCCCTGAGATCCGGAGAGGAGAGGTCATCCACCATGGTCAGAGCCTGAGGCTGGGCTTTGGAGGCTGGCGGATCCCTGAGGCTCCATGGGGTAACTCTAGGGAAACTGGCCTTTGTGAAATGCTTCTTTGATGAGAAGCACAATATAAATACAAATTGCTGTTATGTCAGCTTCTGAGGAGCCACTTCAATCCATCTGGGCACCTTTGATTTTATTCTCAAATTGCTTTCCTACTTTAAAAATCTTAATAAGAGCATGTTTTCATCTGGCCTCAAGGGAGTAATTTATTTATTTAAAGTAATAATAAAGTTACAGCATAATCCCTCAGTCCCAAGGGGGAAGGGGACTCTTTGAACGATTCATTTTTCCCATCCTTGAAGTGCAGGGAGACCACGCAGCCACGGTGGTGGTGTCCTAGTGCCCGCTGCCATGGCAACGACCAGAGCCTCTTGGGCCACTGGGAAACAGGCATGGAAAATAGTCTCGTAACTCCCTCCTTTCCCTTTTTCTGCTGCACATTCCCATTCTCTCTTTAAAGAAACTGAAGAGTACAGTGTGATGGGTCCCCAAATCAGCTGTGGGAGCCCCGTGGCAACTAGGATTGCCCAACAGGGTGAAGCCCAACTGTAGCTCTAGGGTGGAGGACCATGACAAGCTGGTCAAGGCACATGGTGTGGGGAGGCAGGGGTGGACCTGCTCTGGATTCTCCCTTCCCAGTGCAGAGTCGGGGTGGGCCTCAGAGAGCTGGAGGAGTGGCCCAGCTAAGACATGGGAGGGGTTCAGAAATCTCAGTCTGCTGTGGGCGCTGAGGATGAGAGTAGCACCTCTATGAAGAAAACCAGTGTTATTTGACACTTATCTACCAGCCAGCATTTTAAGTATTACACGTGCATTATCTCATTCATCATGTATGTGAAAAATGCACCACTGTGATTCCCAATTTATGGATAAGTATACTGAAGTTCTGGAAGTAAGTCAACTTGCCCAAAGTCATACAACTAAGAATTGATAGACCTGGGACTCAAAACCAAGGTTGGTTCCAGAAGCCAAGCCTATAAACACTATACACACTGTCTCCCACGCTGGGTTGCTTAGGGAAGACTGATGAAGGTGGTTATGTCAGTTATGAATCCTTTTGATTGCAAGTAATAGAAAAACTGGCCTGCAGTGACTTAAATAAACAGGAGTTAATTTTTGCCTCCCAGCAGGGTTCTGAAGGTACAGAGAAACAGTTCAGTGGGAGGGAGGCTGCCCTTGTTCTTATGCACATCGCTTTCTTGTCACAGAAAGGTCATGCCCCTCCAGACTTCACATCTGTATTCAAGGCAGAACAAGGAACAAGAGAAAGGTTGGTGGCAACACTGTCTTCTTCCTGCAGGAAAAAAAATGCATTTCAGGACCAACCTCACCCCAATAACAGCAGACTTATGTCTCATTGAAGACAAAGGGGTCGTACAGCCTCCCTTAGGCGGAAGAAAAGTCCAGGAAAACAAGAATTTGTCTTTCTACCTTCTACATTGGAAGGATAGGAATAGCTTTGTGCTCACAGACAAAATGTGACCAGGGCATTGGATGATGAGAGACAAGGGAAAGATGACAGAGGGAAGAGGTGTGAGTATAAAGATGGTGAGGCCAGGCTAGGTCTGGATCCCAGTTTGCATGGAGCATAGATTGGAAAACCAACTGGTACTTGGATGGTAGTGGAATTTAAGTGCTAATCCTGAGAAACAAACTCCATTTCCAAAGGCAGCCACTCTTGTCTTTGTACTTTCATTAGCCACATTCTCTCGCTTCCTTTTTTTAATACTACACATGTATTAATTACTTTAATTTGCTAAATTTTAAGAACGTGTTACAACACATGGGGATGAATTACACTGTGAGAAAAAAAAGGTTCTAGGTTCATATATGAGTAGATCCTGTGTGCTCCATTTAAAATATAACTTTAAATAGATAATAGAAGGATTCTTCCTTTTCTACTTCTGTTCTCTCACTGGAAATGTCCCTTCGGTAAGTTGAGAGAATCTGTCATTGATTAAAGGAATTAAGAATAAAAGACAATGACAATACTGGTTGTATTAGGTGTCAGAAGAGGGGGTGATTTATTATTCTTACGACATTTTGAAGTTGAATTGTATTTTAGTAAAAAGAAAAGAAAACTATTTAGAGTCACCAAAAAAGAATATATGGTCAAGTTACCGTGAACTATGGGATGAAAGGAATGAGTCTGCATAAATGCTATTGTTGAAAACTTTTCTAGAAGTGGCAGTCTTACCAGCAGGGTTGGGGTACTCTTGGGGAGCCCTCTCTTGGCTTCCTCTTTCCCTTTTTGGCTACCAGATGAGGCCCTCTGTGGCTTTGGGTTTCTTTCAGCCTCTCTAGAACTATTCTAGACGCTCTACAACATAAGAGGCCATGCCCAACTCATTGCCACAAACTCAGGACACAGATGCTCAATCAGTGCAGTGTTCCCCTTAGACTGGGATGTCTTCATAAGGGTCTCTGAGCTTGCCCCCTTCTCCTCTTAGTGTGAGTGGGGAAGGGAGGGGGAAACACCGTTCTCTAACCCAGAGGGTAACCGAAAGTCCAGAGCGTCTCTAACAGGGTCCCCTGCCAAGATATTTCCTGGCATCAGTCTGCCTTTCACTTTTATCACACCCAAAGTAAAATGCCCCCCTTTGCCATTTTCCATACACGCTGAGTTCAGACCCTTAATGGATATTTTGGGAGGCTTCAGGAAACCACCCCTGTGCATAAAGCCTAGCTCAGCTGTCACACCTAGATGCCATGCTGCTCATGTCCCACTCCTTCAATATCCTGCATACTTGTCATGTGACTGTCCTTGGGCAGCCCCTGAGCATGTGGCCCAGTCCACCTCTCCTTGGTTTCCATGGCTGAGAGCAGGTGTGCTAGGCCAACTGGCCTTCCCCAGCTCCCACATCCCCTCACCACCATCACCATGTCTCCCAGGACAAAAATCACAGAAACTGCTGAGCTCTGATATCTGGAGACCCTCTCCATATTTAGCCAGACTGCTTGGTTTGGTGTCAATGCTTTCCTGTACCTCTGCTATGCATTATCGACCTACAGTCTTTTGAGACAGCAGACAGGGCATACATCTACAGAAATGAATAACTGGAACGTAATGTTCATTCATTTATTGACTTCTATTAAACCCCAATGCTGAGTCAGGCCATATGGTAGGTCACAGGGATACACCTGACAGAATCTAGTTCTTGCCTTCTAGAGGATTAGCACTCAGGAGTTAGTAATTAAGGAGTCAAATTGTTGAGGAAAAATTCAGAATCTGAGATGTGAATAAAAGCTATAGATCTGAGAGTCAAGTCAGCAGTTTTTCCCATAGAGTAGGCTTTTAAAAAAATAAATGCCTCTGCCCCCCCGCAACTGCCTTCTAATACTTGCTTTCTTGGTGGATCAGGTGCAAGTTAAATGAGTTCTTTCATGTCACTCCTCCATGTAGAAACATTCTATAGCTCCCATCTACCTACAAACGGGAACCCAAGTGCCTAGCATCATCACCAGAACTTCACGATTTGTTTTGAACTCCCTTTTCTAGCCTGTCTCTCCCAATATATCCTCTGGCACTCTACATGATGTCTTGCTTACAATTCTCCCTATGTATCATGAAAATGTTTATGAAGAAAGAACCATCTAAGTGCCTCTAAAGAGAAACAAATTTAAGCTGTGATTGGGCAGTATGTCGGGCAGGACTCTCAGTGTTTGTAGGGTTTTGGGTTTTTTGTTTTTGGTTTTTTGGCTTGCTGGGTTGATTTTTGTGAGTGCCACTTAGCCTTGTTGCCTCTCAAGGATGTCTTTATGTTTCAGGGTTTATTCCCAAGTGCTCTTCACTTTTCACCTGACCCCCTAACCCCACCTAAGAGCATTTGCCAATGACCACAGTGCCTTTATGTTGTTAAGTGGAGTTGTTTCTTATCTCCACACACTTTTCTGTGCTCTTTTGGAGCACGGGTTGACTTTAGAGCTACCATTCAGAAAAGTGAGAAATAAGCTCATTAAGAGAATGCAGGCTTAATATTAGATAAAGAAAAGCCACCTGAACTATTCATTATCAAGACTGCTTATGGCCTTCTAAGCATTATCAGAGATCATTTCTTCACATTATACCTCAGGCCAGAGTCAATTATTCTCCCTGTTTGAAAAATTAGGAAAAATTAAGTGCTGATTACTAAATTCCTTTATCTGCCCAACATTGTCAGATTACTCAAGAAGCTCGATAGAACTGTGAATACAATCCTGGTTAAAAAGCTGGGCCTTCGCCACCAAAGATCAGTGCCCCCCAAGTATCTCCAGGGGGCTTGTATCAGAGTTGCTAGGTAGGACAGAATCTCCTCCTCTAAGGAATGAGCTAATTTTGGAAGAATACCATTTATCTCTGACTATATATTCTTAGTATGCAAATACTCTATTTCAGTGAATTTACTTATTTAGTGTCTTTGCTCGTACATGGCATTTTATGATTTAAAAAAGTTTGAAAACTACTGATTTTAGTCTAAATCCTTCATTTCACACTTAGGAAACTAAATCCCAGAGTGGTTAAGTGGCTTCAAAAATATACTGAATTTTGGAGGAAAGCCTCAGGGAAACAGCAATTATTTAAGTGGGAGATGGATATTGTAAATTAGTAATACTGCCCTTGTAACCATTTTCATGTGTTATTCCATTCTTTTGGCTTCCCCTCTGTGTTTACACACAAACCAAACTTGCCGTGTTCTTGACCTTCCTTGGAGAACCAAGTTTTATTCTCTGTTTCTTGTTGCAAAAACCTACCCGCCCAGATGTCAACCCAGAGTTGCTATCTAGAACCAAACTCTTTCTAATGGAATGAATCTCCTATACAGCAATTCCTTATGTTTCTTTTTGAAATGCATGTTTTTATCAGATGCCTTATTTGAGCTTTACAACATCTCAGTAAGATAGATGAAGCAAGTGTTAGTAAGGCACATTATATGTAGAGCAAAAAACCTATAAAGATAAAACTTATTTTTTTAACAAGAGAATTTACCTGCTACTTCACTCTATAGGTGGGCACAGAAAGTCACTTTGGAACCCTTCAAATCCATCTCTTTCCTGAACAAACAGGCCACCCCTCCTAAATAGGAAATGTGAGATATAAAGGGCATGAGCCTTTGCATGTTTTCATACCTTCTAGCAGGCATAACTAGAGGAGAGATGAGTAAGTTGGCATAGGTGCCAAGGGATCCCCTAGGAGGCAAAGGAGACTCAGATGCTAAACATCCCCTTTTAGATTATTTATGAAAGCATGGGATGGGTCAACTGGTGTCTGTTGGTAATAAAGAACTTCAAAAATTCTGGAATTATTTGGTCTCAATCAAAGGACAGAAGGCCTAGAAATACTGCCGCTGGGCATAGGTATTTAACCACTGACAGCTGTAACTAGAAGGTCAAAAGTAAGGAGACCCACTGCAACCTGTAACAGGACCGGGGCCAGAAAAGAAAGGCATCATCTCAGCCCCGAAACGAACACAGGGGAGTGTGTGTGGTGGGACCCTTTTCAATGGCAACACCTGTGGTGACAACAGAAACAAAAGCAGCTCAACTGAGGACCTGTTAGTGGACACATCCAGCTCTCAAGCTCTCTCTTCACATTGGAGTGAAGACTGGCCCAATGACCAAAGTACTTGCACAATTAAAGAAAGAGATGCCTCAGGAGTTCCACACTGGACTCCCTCTGATCTCCAGGCAGGTGTTTGTGATTACCTGTAGATGAGGTACAGATTAGGTGAGATGTGGGACCTAGGGGAAGGTCACATGGCAGCCCAGGCTCCTCACCTCCCTTCCTAGCATGTTGTAGCTCTCCAGCTGGCACAGCACACGCAGTTCACTCTTAATGACTCTGCCTTAACCATGCTCCCCATTTCTCATGCCTATGAGTAGTAATGTGACCTTGGAGTGTGGTGGCAAATCATAAATCCTCCCGAGCCTCTCTCCTGCTCGTGCGCTGGCTGTTTCCCATCTAATTTTTCATATTGTTAGGGACAGTTCTCGGAAACCATTAGATGTATCATTTAAGGGCCCTTAAGCACAGCCCTGGAATGCTGAGAGCTCCCATGCTGCTTGTGGAGTCTGGAGATAAAAGATGATTCTTCTGCAGCCCCTCCCCTGAGAGACTGACAGCAAGACCAGGGGCACCTGAAGGTTTCAGCAGAGTCTGAGGGGCCCCAGGGGGAGCACTGCCCTGGCTCCTGCAGACTTCCATTGTGGTTATTTGTATGCATGGAAATGGCAGTTTAGTTCTTTTCCCTTGAAGATAGCTTTTAAATTTGCTCTGTTGGCCTCTTGATGAAATAGCTTCATGCATATTAATGACATCTTTTATTTACTGAGGAACACCATTAAGCACTTTGAAATACCAGATTCTACCCAAGGTCTCCCAGGAGACAAGCCAGTATCTCTAGACTTACTGGGTGAATGGGAAACTGAGGAAACAAAAAAAGCTCAGGAACTTCCTGAAACACAGAAAGTCCCTCAACTATTGTATATATGCTGTTCATCTAGCAGGTGGATGGTCCTGATTTGGTAACATTATGGTGGGGTTCCTGAATGTCCATTCATTCTAAGAACCGGCTTCAGTTGAGTACTTGCTATGCATACAGCACAGTACAGGGCACAAGGGCACAGGAAGGTGAATATCAGACTAATAAGGCACAAGAGGTACATGGAAGGACATATTCTATTCAGGGCACAACCAAGTCCCTGGAAACCTGAGAGTTCGAAAAGGAAAAAGCAATGTCTGAAAGATAAGTTGACACCAGGCTGTGGCAGAATTTGAGGGACTGCTACCCCAAAATGTCCATGCTTCTTGACTGCACTTCCAGGAGTGCAGCCATTAAAAAAAAATGAGTTAGATACAAATGAATTGAAAAAGTATCCATGATATAGCATTAAATGGGAAAAATAATCTGACAGCCAAACATGTTTATTAACTATATGCATATATTTAAGGTATTATATGCATACATTATGCATATAGACAACTGGATGGAGATAGACAAATGATAAATAGATAGATAGATAGATAGATAGATAGATAGATAGATAGATAGATAGATAGATGATAGATGAAAGAGAGAAAGCGAGAGAGGAAAGTAGAGAAATATAAGAAGAATTCATATACAAGTAATAGCAATATTGAGGGAGAGATGGAAAAGGACACATTCTTGTTTTTTTTATGTCACATAATATTTTAAAAGTCAGATCAGAAGTGATTTCTTTGTGTTTTAACATTTTAAAAATAAAATTTTCAAAAGTAAACACCTAAAATGCATAGTCCCCAGCCTCAAGGACCTTACAACCCAGAAGAGCAAGCAAAAAAGCATCATGATCAGAGAGAATAAAATAAAGGTACTACTAGTCCACAGGAGTGTTTATGGAAAAGGTGCATAAAATAAAATTTAAAAAAGTTTTCCACCAGGAATATTGAATGAGGGCTTTATTCTCTCATCTCTAGAGAGGTAGCTGCCTGTGAACTCCCTCTTTGCCTTGGGGTGGCTGCACTCAGCTCCTCCAGAGAGAGCCACAAGCCAGCCCCAGGTCCCCTCTAGGAAAAGGCCCACCTGAGTGGGAAAATGTTGGACCCACTCTTCTAGGCCCCTGTTACAATCTTATTGCTACTGCCCATCTGTCTGGAAGAAGGCCTGTGGGTGAGTGAGGAAGATTTGAGCAGCTTCACTTATTTAAATTTTCTCTGGAACCTTGAACATTTCCTGACATGGGTCGCAACCAAATCACAAGTCATGTAACAGATACTAACTTTGTGCCACGTGTGCGTGCATCGCATGGCAAGACCCCAAAGGTGGTAAACCCGCAGAGTGAGGAGGGCACGCTAGGCTGACTCTCAGTGTAGGTTGTCTGCTGTGATCCCCTCACGCAGGGGCTCCTGCTGCTGATGGAAACCCCGCCCTTCAGAGCAGAGACACATGTCACCTCCACAAAAGTTGTAAGTAAAACACACATGAGGAAAGTAGGGAGGGCACAGAAGAGTAACTTATTCTAACAGGAAAATCTAGGATGACTTCATGGGGGGAGGAAATGGGCTAACTATGAAAGGATTGGAAGAAGAAAAGGGTCTAGAAGAAGAAATACAGAAGAATCAACATCCAAACAGCAGCTAACACTCAATTGCTCTTACTCTGCCAGATCTTGTCCTACACTCTTCACATGTATCAAATGAATCAATTGCCATAACAATCCAGTGAGATGAGTTCTACTCTTATACCCATTTTGCAGATGAGGAAACTGAGGCACAGAAAAGTTAAGCAATTTCTCTAGAGTCCCAAAGGCAGTAAGTGGTACAACTGGGATTCGAAACCAGAGAATTTGGCTCTAGGGTCTAAGTCTTGGCCTCTCAGAACATTTTAGTAAATGGAGTCCAGGTTAAAAAAAAAAGTGATGGGGAACACTAAACATAAAAATGCACTGGTGCACAGAGCATGCCCTCCCTGGCATGGCTGGAACAGAGGCATTACCCTTACAAATTAGGAGGCTGTGATGCGGCTACGCTTGGATGCCGAGGAAAGTGTTGAGGACTTCCTCTGAAGGAGTAGGAAGCCAGTGGACATGTTTTTGCAATAGAACTGACATTTGCTGACCAATGTCTTAGAAAAATCTCTCTATTGAGCACAGGAGAAACAAGAGACTGAAGGTTTGGAGGCCAGTGAGGTAGGAGATGCTGAGGACCTGATTTAGACAGAGTCATCTCAGTTAGAGGGGACAGTGGAAATGAGGGTCCTTTGCAGATGAAAAGTGTCCTTTCATTTCTTCCTACGTCACTGCTGGGTCCTTGGTAGGAAATGAGGGGTGAAAACTGGGGTGCCATCCTGTGAACAGGTGACAACCCATCAGTAGCAGCATGGTCTTCAAACAGTTCCTTGGCCTACTTTAGGCCTCTGTTGACTTCTTTGGTTTTCAAAATTGTTCAGCCTCATCATCACCCTCCCTTGCTCCAACTTTGAAGCAAGAAAATTGTTCTATGTTCTACAATGTCTAAGAGAGTATTTCAGAGCCCCTGGTGCAGCTTTGGCTTTTCCTGGTCCAGGGTCTGTGGGAATGCAGCTGGGACCATTTGCCAGGTGATTTTGGAAGCAGACGACTCCAAGCCCAGGACCAGTTTGCTCTGCCTGATGTGTAATGTCCTCACACTGTAAATTGCAGACATTATAGCCAGCCACTCTCTTTATGGCTTACTTTCATCCTGAAATGTTCCCGTGCTACATTTTCATGTAACTTATGCACCTAGAATGTTGTAAAAACTGCCGTAAAAGTCAATATAAATGCAATAATGTCACGTCAGTCAAAGGCAGCAGAGCAGCCCTTTTGAGCAAACAATTGAGAAACCAGAGGGAAAACTCAATTGCTCCATGTTGCAAATTGATTAAAGATATGAATCAGAAAATTAAAGGGCTTTTGGAGTTTAGGTTATTACTAACTGCTTTACTTTATGGAGCAATTACTTTGATTCTATCTCGAGTCCAGTAAAGTGACTGCCGGCATATGGCAAGATGAGGCCCTGTGTCTTTCTTATTAATGTGAATTAGTCAATATCAGGCTAAATGAATGCATACATGCATCTTTGCCATGTGAGTTTATTTCCTAAGCTCTGTATTTAGAGTTACAGAGAAATAATATATACTTAGGGTCACTTCTCTACTAGACTAAACCTGCATATTCTTTGCATCACAACCATTATATTTTCAACGAGAGAGAAGCTGTAGCAGTCACCTACATGTTCAGTTTATGTTTTCTCAGACTATGCTGGGAATACTGGGATATTGTTAATGTGGGTTGACTTGTGTTGTGCTACTACCAGGTTTGGCCCCTTGACTGCTGAGATAGCATCCTCCTTTGATTGTCTCAGTATCTGAAAGTCCATAATCAGATAGCCATTCCTTTAGAACTTAAACTTGTATGAATATCATAAGGCTGAATCAACTTGAGCACAGAAAAATACCTTAGCAATAATTAATATGGCCCTTTGGGCCTTGGCAGCCAGAAAGCTAAGAGCTAAATTTCATATTCAGTTATAGTAATTACCCAGTGTTGGATTCCTGGTCTAGTGTGGGACCGAGCACATTTAGTGGGCTCTCCGTGAAGGATGGCTGAATGGAGGAAAGAGAGACAATGACTAATAGTGATGTTTTTATTGCTTCCTGTGAGTGAGAGTTTTCAGGTGTGCTAGGTGCTCTTAAGCATGACAGTAATTAATCTTAACAATAGTCTTCTCAGCTATTTTCATGACCATTTTACAGATAATGAAGTAGGCTTATAAAGGTTATATGACTTGCCCATTGTTCACCCAGCTTAGATTTGAAACCAGGTCTTTCTGACCTCAGAACCAGCACTCTTAGCTACTACCTGATCACATGACGGGACAAAAGTAGGATATTCATGAAGACTTGAAATTAAGGGAACTTGGATTGTTCTGAGAGTCAATTTAGAGACATGTGGTATATAACAGCAGATACACCTGTCTTCTTATAGAGAGGAAATGAGTAGATCTTGATCATTAGTGGGTTGAGAATTCTAAGACATCTTTGGGAAAAAATGAATCAGGCAGAAGGAGTGTTTTTCAGCCACAGAAGCACTGACCAAATGAGCATCAAGGAAGTTATGGGTAGTGCCCACCCAGCAATGTCTGAGAGACTGGAGGCCATAGCCTGGGCTTTGTACATGGGCTTTGTCACAATTCTATTAGCAACTGAATCTAAAGCCACTGTTAAAATTCCCTTGTTTTGATCCCGGAGCCAAGCAAGTCACTGGCTTGTTTTTGGCATGCTAGGTATGCTTGTCTACAGGCAAGAATGTGCTGACTGTACCAAATCCGATTGGCATAGGAGTTACAGTATTGGGGGTAAATTAATTAATAAGTAGTCTGATTCATACAATGTCTCTGAGGTTAATTGGAGATTGTTCCTAACCAGCCCATTCATTGAGGAATGCTGACCAAACTAGGTTTCTGAGTCTGCAAGCTCAAGAGGCTGATCCTGAACTATAAATTTCACCAAGGTTAGGAAGACAAGCCTGGGAGTTCCTTCATCGACACCTGGTATCACCTTTATTCAAATTTTTACAGATTATTCTTTCTGATTTTTTTAAAAAATATTTTTTTTAATTTATTTTTAGAGAGAAAGGAAGGGAGGGAGAAAGAGAAGGAGAGAAACATCAATGTGTGGTTGCCTCTCATGCGCCTCCTACTGTGGACCTGACCTGCAACCCACCTGACTGGGAAGCAAACCAGTGACCCTTTGGTTTGCAGGCCTGCACTCAATCCACTGAGCCACACCAGCCAGGGCTCTTTCTGCTTTCTTTTGTGGTAACTATGACTCTTCTGGTTACTCCAGTTATGTGCCACGTAACAATGGGGATATGTTCTGAAAAATGCATCATTAGACAATTTTGTCATTTTTGCTAACATGATGGAGTACTGACACGAACGTAGACAGTATAGCCCAATACACACCGAGACTCTGGGGCCCAGCCTATTGTTCCTAGGTTACAAGCTTGCACAGCATGTTACCGTGCGAAAAAACACACAAGATTAAATCAAGCACTAGAGAAAATGATGCAATCAAAGGATACAGGGAACACAAGATGTATGAGGCTGCTGTCAGTGTAACACAGCATACTGTTTGACAGCAAACTCTTTTCTAAGTAGAAAGAGTACACTCTAAAATAATAATAAAGAGGATAGTATAGTAAATACATAAACCAGTAACATAGTTTATTATCATTATCAAGTATTATGTACTGTACATAATTGAACACACTATACTTTTATGTGGCTGGCAGTGCAGTAGGTTTGTTTACATTGGCATCACCACAAACACGTGAGTAATGTGCTGTGCTATGACATGGCAGTGGCTGTGATGTCACTTGCTCTGTTATAATTTATAGGACCACCATTGAGGTCTGTCATTGAATTAAACATCAGTATATGGCACATGGCTGGATTTTATTTGTTTGGCTTTAGATGTGCCTTATAAATAAGTTATTTCAGATGCTTTCTGTTTTAAAGGCAAGTAGCTTTGACATAAACATGAATATACGGATATGCCTATATGAGAAAAGCCCGAATCAGCAAGCCCATTGTTAGAATAAAGGGAGAGGGATTCTATAGCACCCTGCTGTGATCAGAGTCCTGAAAGGATATGTTACACAGAGGTTACAGTGGAAAAACACAGAAAAAAATAGAGATAGTGCCAAACATCCACTCTCTTTTAAATTTTGCCAAAGGAAGACTCACTGCCCCACATCTATTGGTTCATCCATCCATTTACGCATCCATTTATTCATTCCTTCCAATTAATACTTACTAAGAATCAGTCGTTTGCCAAAAACTGGTGAGAAGGAGGATATAGACAACAATTAATGGCAATTTAACTCTTTTCTTGCTAAATCTTTGATGCCAGGTACCATGGTCAGATGGACTCATCACACAATTATATGAAGAGTATTTTAGGGGCCCTACACATATCCACTCAGTGCCTCTCTTAGACTCCTGTGACTTATTACATCCTAGCCCTTCCTCTGTCTCCACTTTGCCGGGGACCAAGGGGACTATAATAGACAGAGGACTAAACTTCTAAGTGAAGTTCCTAGTTTGGTGGGAAAAGTATTCAAGGAGATCCTCAAATTATTTCCTAGCCCCTGGTTGCCTTGTGGGTATAACCGACTCTAAGAATGTAGCTGGAGACACTCCCCAGACTTCCCAGGCCTTCGTGGCTGCTGGAGCCTGAGGTGCTGTAGTAACTGTGTATTCTCGTCCCTTGTCACCACGTCCATAATCTTTGCTTTACCTTTTCTTCTTCTGGTCCAATAATTATCTCATCTCTTTAATTTACCAGAGCTTTGGGCAGGATAATTTCATCAAGGACAGCCTCAAGAGGCTATTGGACATTTGGGAAATTGGAAAGCTTTAAGAGTGTCTTCATGCCTCTGGATTTCACTTGTACTTTCTGACTTGGCCTTTCCTTGTGGGTGGGTAGAGTACAGATGAAGGGAGCGAGGATTCAGTAAATAGTGCCAGTTTGCTCTGTGATAATAGTCTTAGTATGGAGACCATTTCTACGCAATTTAATTCACCATTTCTTCATATGCTACCCATTCACTCATTCATCACCCATTCCTCATATTCCATTTGTTTCCTTAGTAAGTTCTGTTGAACACATTTCCACCCAGCTATAAGCTGGTGGAATGTTCAAGTTCTCAGACTTGGTATATGTTATTCAAAAACTTATTCTCTTTTAAAAGATACTTATGTATTTTTTTCCTTATATAGAAGTTACTTGTTTTTTAAAGTAAGTTATAACATTTTTGCATATATTATTATAGTATGGTGTTATGGACTGAATTGTGTCCCCCAAATTCATATGTTAAAGCAACCTGTAATATGACTGTATTTGGAGACAGGGCCTTTAAGAAGGTAATAAACGTTAAAAGAGATCATGAGAATGGGGTCCCAATTGAATAGGACTGGTGTCCTTGTGAAAATATAAAGAAACATCAGGAATCCATACAAAGGGAAGGCCCTGTGAGGGCACAGGGACAGCAGCCACCTGCAAGCCAAGGACAGAGGCCTAAGAACAAACCAGATCTGCTGACACCTTGATCTTGGACTTCTAGCCTCCTGAACTGTGTGAAAATACATTTCTGTTATTTATGCCACCCAGTCTGTGCTATTTTCTTCTGCCAGCCCAAGCAGACTAATAAAGATCGTAAGAAGGAAAAATATAATATGATCCTAGGTAATAAGAAACATAATATTAAGTCATACATATTTTATATAACACATTAGTATTAGTGTCTTACAGTAATATACAATTTAAAATATTTTTCTAGGCTTATGTCATTTTGAAACTCTCACATTATGAAGTAGAAATAACTATTGTTATAACCCCCATTTTGCTGGCGAGGGAAATGAGATTCAACAGAGATAACGGACTTGTTCAAGGTCATCCAGTTAGAGGGAAAAGAAACTGGTAATTGAATTCTTTACATCACAGAGGATGGCCTTACTGGTAGTGACAAGGAGAAAGCATGTGATCCAACCCAAAAAATGTTTTTTAGGACATTGGGTTAACAGAGCATCAAGCAATATGTATAGTTGTTTCCCATCCTGACTCAACTCCCTTTCAATTTAAGTAAGTCCCATGTAAAAATCTGTATTCAAACACAAAGTAAATTCTAGGGCTATTTCAACATTGTAAGCAAAGCTATCACTTTCTTTAAAAGATTACTTAAACAGTAAACTTCCCCAGTTCACTTACAATTTGATTTTTTCTTTGGAAAAATTGATTTACTTGCACTTTCTATAAACACATACATCATATAGAAAGATTCAACTGTGGTAGAATTGAGCAAACAATGCCGAGGAGCTATGGATGTGGAGAGAAGAGCATCTGGTCTCCGTCAGCAGAAGGTGGGGGCCTGGAACCCTCAGATCCTGGCTTCAGCTACTCACCTGTATTGCAACTTTAATGTGAGCCACAGATTTCCTTTTCAAATAGTTGCAGATTTCTCTGAGAAACATGTATAACTTTGTCTACCCCTTCCTGCCTACCTTCCTTCTAGAAATCTTCTTCTTCCCTCCTCCCTTAATGAGTTCAATGGGCACTGCCATTTTCTAACACATCTGCCCCTGAAGAAGTGGAGGCCCATTATAGAACCTCACTCTGCTAGCATGGTTGGTTAGTCTGACATTAACCCAATCAAACCCCTTCCTCTGCATCTTAAAATTTGGTCTCCAAAAGAAGAGAACCTCTCCTGAGCTGTAACACGAAGTACTAGAATTGTAGCCAACAATGTCCCCATTATGCAGGAGCCATCTATGGGGAGAGAGTGGAGCTGACTGAGACAGAAGCACAGGTGAGAGAGGGAGAGGAGGAGGAAGATGGTAGAACTGCTGCCCGATTCCACTGCAAGCATCCCTGAGGCCAGGAACACGCAAGCCCTTCCAGCAGCTGGATGAGGGAGGAGGTTCCCTTTGTGTCTAAGCTAGCTCAGCTTAGATTTGTGTGTTATGAATAAAACACCCTGTGATATTGTTTTATAATAAGAAATGAATATTTCTTTCTTGTACAGAGTCCCTGCAAGCCTTGAAATTTCCTAAATCATGAGAGAGATAAAGGTGTCATGATAGTCATCACAAACCCCTTTCAACCACAACACAGTTTATGTTAATAAGGTGACTTTTGGGAACACCTATGGATGGGAGCTGGTTGCCAGGGAAATCAATGATGAGATTAGAAAGTTGAAATTTCAGACCTTCAGACCTCTGGGGAGGAGAGAGGGCAGAGGGACTAGAGGTTGAACCAATAGCCAATGGCCAATGATTTAATTAATCATTCCTGTGTAATGAAGCCTCTATGAAACCCAAAATTATAGGGTTCAGAGAGCTGCTGGGTTGGTGAACACATGGGGGCGCTCTGAGAGTGGTACCCTTGGGGAGCAGGGAAGCAACTTGGTCCCTCCTACATACCTTGCCTGGTGCATCTCTTGCATATGCTCTTCCTGAGCTATATCCTTGCATAACAAGCTAACTATCTAGTAAGTAAAATTTTCTCTGAGTATGTAAGTTGCTCTAGCAAATTAATCATACCTGAGGAGAGGTTATGGGAACCTTCAGTCTACAGTTGGCATGTCAGAAGCACAACCTAGGCTTGCAATTGTTGTCTGAGGTTGGGGCGGAAGGCAGTCTTATAGGACTGAGCAGTTAACCTTAATCCTGTGGGACCTGACACTATCTCCAGGTAGAGATCATCAGAGTTGAGCCTATTGCTTCATAGTGCTGGAAAAACACTCGCTGGAGAACCCCTTCATCAATGAGATTCAGAGGGTAAGGACAGACGGCAACTATTCAATACTACCTTGAAAAGATAGTAGCAGGCCGATCTGAATTTGTGCAGTGAATGCTTAGCTGGCAGAGGTCACTGCATAGAAGAGGAAGGGGAAAGATAGAGTAATGGTAAAAAGGAAACATTCTCTTCCAGTTTTAGCCTTAGAGAAGAAAGCTCCCCCAACACAGAAAAAGGTCTTAGTTATTGTCACACCTATTTTGTTTGCAAATAGCAAATGCTGGATGCTTTGGCTTGATTTTTATTTCTTCTCATTGAGACACCCTGAGGCCCATGAGGCACTAATCCATGCAGAAAGATACTGATCTCCAGATCATGGGATTTGAACTTGACTCTTCTCATCCCAGTGCAGAACAGGAAGACTTGGCCTGGTCCCTTCAGAGATCCCAACGTGCATAAGACCCCTTTACCACAGAATGAGAGACTATGAAATTCATCGAGCTTGTTCAAACAAAGTCTCAATTTCCCAACAAGCAATTGAAACTTGGGGTTACGTGTTGAGGTAGACTTCAGACTCTTTTAATGGCATTCAGAGACATGGTTCTCCAACCAATTGGCATTCAGGAAATGTTTATCAGTTCTGACAGCCACACGTTCCACCCTGGCCAATTTTAGCTCCTGTGACTGGAAGTGACTTGGATGTTTGAAATTCTGCAAAATACAGGCTACTTTTGAAATGGAGCCGCAGAGCTACAATGGTATTCTGGCTTAGCTCTTAGGCAATTTAGGTCAAAATTCTCTCATTTCTGAATAAGGGAAAGCTTCCCTGAAAGGACTGGTGATAAATTTTCAATAAATCTACTGGGTGGCGGGAAATGAAAGAAGAATTTTTTAAATGATTTATGAACCTGAGTGAAATGATATTTTCATTGCTGTCCACTTTCCATAATTTTTCTCTTTTAAATTCCCTTTAGTGTCTTTTCAAGGAAATAGAAGAAAGGATCCAGCATCCTTTGGGGGGTTGTCTTCAAGATAGCACAGGACTGTATATTTCCATGTCTGCCTGTACATGTATGGAAGCAAACTTCACTCTGGTAACTGTTTAAAAGTGTGTTTGTTTTGGTATCAATGGAAAGAGATATTTTTTTCATAAACATATTTTTGAGATAATTGTTTCCTTCCTTAAGGACTTTTATAAAAAAATATTTATTCTGTTTTTTAAACTAAGGAGGGGAAGTCAATTTCTTTAATTCATTTATTTATTCATTTACTCACTCACTGACTCTTTTCCTACTAACTTGTATTCGACTTGACCCCAAAAGAACACTGAGGTTATAGTCAACATCACAGCCTTATTTCTCACCTGCTCTGCACACATGCGCAAGGGTAGGGTGTTGTTTGCTGTTTGTATGTGTGCATATGTGTGCTCAACATTTACTGAACACCTACTTTGGTCTTGTGCTATCTGCTTTCCAAGCATTCTTTTTTTTAATCTTATCAAAAATCCTTGCAGCAAATATTATAACACTCATTTGAGAGAAAATACAACTGGGCTCAGAGAGGTTGAGTGACTTGCTGGAACTTCAGTGGAAGGCAGAGCTGGAATGGGTGGCCTCCTGAAAACCACCTGACCTCGCTGGTGTTCCTGTTCTCTTAGATCCAGTGAATGGTATCTCTCCTTCCTTCCAGCTACAACAGTGACTTTCATAACTGGTTTAGAAAATGTTGACTTTGTTCCACAAATGAGAAACATTGACTAAATACCAAGCGGGCCTAATAACCCCTCCACCCACCCAACCAAAACAAGGATCCTCACTAAGGCCAAATCCTAAATTTGAAATTGAAGAAAATGGAAGGTAAACCCACATACAGCAATTCAAACAATATGATTTATCAACAAGCCCTGACAACTCTACTGAAAGTGTAACCACTTTAAGAACCAGTGAATACAATCCACAGTAGGCATTTAAACAGGTCTTCCTGAGCATCTGTATGAACATTTCTTTGCTCAGAGCTTTAGCCCCAGTTGGATCTTTGGGTTTTAAATCAAGGACAGCATTGACAGACACCTGTGCGTGCATGCACATATTTGAGGGCACATTTTAATTAGTCCACATTTGATTTTTAATCTTGCTTTATTTCTATGACCACTTTAAGATGTTTTATTTTCACATATATAATTCTTTCCCACTTTTATTCTTTTTTCCTTCTTTTCTACTCTCTCTTTTCTTTTTTGCTCTTCTTTCTTTGCCCTAATTTTATCAGTTGCTCTTGTTTCATCTCTAACCTTAAGGGTTTTTTCTTCTCCTTCCTTCTGGCTATGTGCATTTCCCCTCTGCCAGTTTTCTAGGTGTCCTTTTTTATTTCTCTTGTTTCGTGCACTAACTGGAGATGGATAGGGTTAGGTCAGGACTTTCCATGGGAAACCCACTGGGGGGTTCTGGTCTGGGATTAATAAATGGTCCAGGAGGTTAAAGGGACTGATGCTCTTGTGCTTATTACAAAAACCTTGTCCTACAACTGAATCCTCTGGCTGGTTGCTTTTTTGGCTCTGAGATATCTTGGGGGGAAAAGAACTGTTATCTTTATAGGTCTGTTTCCCTGAACTGAGAATCAGCTGTGAACATTATTGGTCACTTTGAAGATGAGCTGCCTGAGGCAGGTTAACTGGGAAAATGTGTGGACCCCACCAGAAATAATATTTCAGCTCTTCCAAAAGAGTTAGTGGAAGGCTGCCTGCACAGAGAGGCTTTATAAGGAAGCCCCAGGAGATTAAGAGAAACAAGCTGTCATCTTCTTTGGGGCTGAGGTTCCCGTCCTTCTCCTTCCCTGACTCAGTGTTTCTGTCTCAGTCTCCCTGTCACAGAGGCACACATCCGCCCTATTTATGCACCTGTGAGCCAGCTTCTGAGTCTTCTGAGTCTTGAGGTGGTAGCACAATCACCTCTCTTCCCTAAAATGCAGACTGGCTACATGACAGTGACCTTGAATTCCAACTCTTTAGGTCAGGCCCATGGGTGAGCTTGTTTTAAGGAATAACCTTTTCTTGCCCTGATGTTGTCAAACCAAATGTTTATGTAGACAGAAGTTGTGTGGTAAAATGGAGTTGGGCTAACTAAGGACAACTTCCTGGTCTTGCCATCTCCCTCTCCAGATATGCCCTCTTTTATATTGTGGGAGTATGTTGTTCTTTTACTAGGGTGCTAATCTGAAGCCAGCCATACTACAATCCAGTCACATCCTAGTATTCAACAGTGAGCATACCTTAGAGCACTTGTAACATGACAGCCACTAATTTAGGTGCTTTTCCTACATTATGGAAAACATTTTAATAATCCTGCATGGTATACACTTTTGCAGAGCAATAGACATTCACAGGAAAGGAAGATCAATATGAGTGAGAAATCCTGAAATAACTAGGCTTCTTTTCCAAAAGGGATGTGATTGTCACTACCCTCACTATTTTTTGTAACACGTTGTCAAGTTTGGTCAATTCAGGGTACCATTGGGTCAATTGTTTGAGGTTTCAGTGATGTTGGTGCACCTTTCCTGCATCTTCTCCCACTCTGGCTATAAGCATTTCAACTCCCACATGATCCTCAAAACTCATCTCATCACCACTGATCTACATGTGGGAGATACTGGAGAAACTGAACTTTCTGGTTTTTCCCTCCAGAAAGACAAGTTAGGTGGGGAAGGAGTAGTTATGGGTAGGGATGAAGAATAAATAAATTTGCAGAACAATATAGGGGGTCAGGGGGAGAGAGAGAGAGAGAGAGAGAGAGAGAGAGAGAGAGAGAGAAAAGGGTAGAAAAAGAAGGAGATTAAGTTGTAGAAACTGCTCTGCCAGAAAGTAAACTGCATTAATAGGACATTATTTGGTAGTGTCTTTGCTTTGTTGGTCTCCTGTGAGACAGTACTGGGTAAGTCACTACCCAGCTGAAGGTCCACTTCTCTGTCTCCTGTTGCCTCTCCTGTTATCAAATTTTTTCTTCCTCTTAAATGCTGGTGTTCCACAGAATTTTGTCTTTATATATTCTCTCTTCTCATCCTTCAAATTCTCAAATTCTGTTTGGTTGATTTTACCTATAACATTTGCTTCTGATAAAAAGCCACACATAGGTGCAAACATAGTTAGATGTGCATACCCTTCGGCACTAAATTGCCTTTCAGGAATTTTTACATACTTACTAAAAACTGGGCTGCTGGAATGGACAAGTCTGGGTGTCATTTACATAACTACAATGGGAATGATGATTCTTGGAGATTTGCACTGTAGTGATCAATATGCAAAGTGAATGCACAGCACTGTGCAACATTATTGATAGAGGAAACGATTGTAATTGTCCAAACACCCATTAATAGAAAACTGGTTAACTAAATTATGATACTTTCTCACCATGAAATAAAATGCAGACATTAAAATATGTTGTGCTATAACAACACAAGTGGCTGAATTAAAAAGATCAACCATCCCAAGTGTTGGTGAGGAACTGGAGGAACTGGAACTCAAATTGCTGGTGGGAATAAAAAAGTACATCCACGGTTCTGCAGTTTCTTAAAAAAAAAATCATGCACCTACCAGATTTGGATTCCATAGGTCTGTGGTAGGGACCTGGCATCTGACTTTTGATAAATCTCACCATGTTCCTCTGATGTATACTCTTTTTCTAAATTTATTTATTTTTATTTTTTTATTTAATCTTTATTATTTTTTTCCATTACCATTTAGTCCCTTTATACTCCCCTCCCTTCAGCAATCACTACCTTGCTTTTCATGTCTATGAGTCCTTTCTCCCTTTTGAACCCCTCCACCCCTTAACCTCCCACCCACCCCACTAGCTGTCATCTGTTCTCCATCTATGAGTCTACCCCCATTTTCCTTGTTAGTTCAGTTTGCTCATTAGATTCCACATAAGAGTGAAATCATATGGTATTTGTCTTTCTCCAACTGACATTTCACTTAGCATAATGTTCTCCAGGTCACACAGGTACTGTCACAAAGGATAAAATTTTCTTTTTTATGGCCAAGTAGTATTCCATTGTGTATATGCCCCATAGCTGTTTTATCCACTCATCTACTGATGGAAACTCTCACACCTGTCAGAATGGCTATCATCAATAAATCAACAAACAACAAGTGCTAGCGAGGACATGGAGAAAGGGGAACCCTTTTGCACTGTTGGTGGGAATGCAGATTGGTGCAGCCACTGTGGAAAGCGGTATGGAGATATCTCAAAAAATTAAAAAGAGATCTGCCTTTTGACCCAGCAATTCCACCTCTGGGAATATATCTGAAGGAACCCAAAACACTAATTTGAAAGAACACAAGTACCCTCTTGTGTTCATGCCATGTTTACATTTGCCAAGACATGATATATACCCTTGATTAACAGACACTGTCCTAAACCTAAAGCCTGTACCATGGCACCTTATATACGGTAGTTCAATAAGTATGTGTAGAGAAAGAATCAAAGGCAGCTTGATATGGTAAAGAAAACTAGGATTGAGGTCAAGACTTTGGGCCAGATTCTGTCTCTGTCAGTGACTAGACAATGACTCGATACAATAAGAACTGCCATTTTTTTTCTATTGGGTTGGCCAAAAAGTCTGCATGGTTTTTTCCATAAACTAAAAGACACATTTCATTTTCACCAATAACTATTGATTTGGATATTTTGAATATGTCATCTATCTCCCACATAGTATAACATTGATCATTCTCAATAAATGTCTCAATTTGATCTCTATCTACTTCAACTGGTCTACCTAACCTTGAAGCATGGTCCAGCAAGAAATCTCCAGCGCAATTCACAAACTGCTTTTGACACGTTTGATCAGTCACAGCACCTTCTCCATACACTGCACAAATCCTTTTGTGCGTTTCAGTTGTGTTTTTACCTTCCTTGAAGTAATAAAGCATAATATGCTGAAAATGTTGCTTATTTTCTTTGTCTTCAATATTAAAATGGCTACACAAAAATTCCCCAGTTTTGATAAGCATTTTTTAAATGCACTCTGACATGACAGCTGCCACAATACAATCTAACAAAATTGTTTCAAACGAAGTCAAAGACAACTAGACGCTTCTAGAGCCATCTAACAGAAAAACACAAATAAACTTTTTGGCCAACCCAATATACACAAACGGTGGGAAAGGCAGGTAGACCAGGTATTTCTTAAATCTTTTCAGCTCTATCATTCTAGGAAGGTTTGTGATTTGAAATATAAAAGATCACAAGCTCATACACTGTGAAATCAGGTTAAGAAAACCTCATATTTCAGTCACAGACATTAGAGCAAAATCTTACTGAGAGATTTTCCACTTTACTCAAGGAACTCAAACTATGCTCAGCGTCAGGATGGAACTATTCCATTGCAAATGAATTCTAATTCACAAGATGGATAGGGTATTAATTTTCTGGTGTGCCATGACAAAGAACCACAGACCCAGACGGGTGCCTTAAAGAACGAAAATTTATTTTCTCATGATTCTGGAAGCTAGGAGTCCAAGATCAAGGTGCCAATAGGTTTGGTTTCTTCTAAGGCCTCTCTCCTTGGTTATAAGTGTCCACTGTTTCCCTGCGTCTTCACCTGGTCTCCTTTTTGTATGTGTTTGTGTCCTAATTCCACCTTCTTATAAAGATACCAGTCATATTAAATGAGGGTCCACTCTAATGACATCATCTTAATTTAATCACCTCTTTAAAGACCCTGTCTTGAAATACAGTCACACTCTGAGGTACTCGGTTTTAAGGCTTCAATATATGAACTTGGGTAGAACACAAATAAATCTCTAACAGGTAGTGAAAAAATATGTAAATGACAGATTCCACCAAACTCCAATGACAGAGTCTCTCCTGGTCTGAAGCTTGAAGAAACAGAAAAGGATTCACTTAAAGAACATTAATGTTCATATATTGAAGCTCTAACCCCCATTAAAATCAAAATTAGTATTGTCACTTCATGTTTTATCTTGGTGCCAATATACTTAGAGCATTTTGATGTGGAATTCTTTTTATAGACAAGAGTTCAATGGGAGAGGGCGAAAGGAATTAGAAAGTAGGATTGGATGCATTTTTTTCCTCACATTACATATTTAAATACAAAATTTGAACATTTCTACAGTCAGGCTAAAATAAGGAGAGTCAGTCAAAAAGGTTGAGAGTTGGGGTTGTCAGGAAGCAAATTTATGACTGATGAATGAAAAAGTCTGAGTTCTTTCACACTGCAACCTACTGTTTCAGTTCCTAATCACTTCCTTTAACCCCAGATTCTCAGAGATGAGCAGCAGACACCAGGAAGACTTGTGAAAACCAGATTATTGAGCCACACATCAAGAGTTTCTGATTCCACAGATCAGAGTGGGGCCCAATTATTTGCATTGGTAATTAGTTCTCAGGTGAGGCTGGTAGCTGGAGGGCCACACTCTGAGAACCTCTGCTCTACCTCAGTCTGATGGGGCGGGTCCCCAGGGGCCAGCATGGAGCGGCAGGATAAAGCCTGTGCAGAGACCAGTGGAGGGAAGACAAGATTGCAGACCAAGAAGCAGCTCAAAGCAGTTTCAGAGGGATCCATGGATTTAGAGAAATGAGCAGATTACTTTTACATAATACTTCTTAAAGTATTTGCTGTCTGAATTATGCTGGATGCTTTGAAAACAGACATTCATGATAATTTTAAAAGTCAAATGACTGCAAAAAAAAAATTTTAATTTGAAAGCACAGAACCCAGGCACTTTAAAATTGGGTACGCACGCATGATTTTCCATCAGCAGCTGTTAGAAGGATAATTAAGGATTAAATTTTCATTTAATCATTTTCAGACATGAATATACTTTCTCCCTCACCCCCACCCCAAACCATTTGAAAAATGGAACTGAACCTCTAGCTCCAAGTTTTATCTTTAGAGAACAAATAGATTTACTTCAATTTTGTAAACTCATTAAAGTGATTTAAGAAATATTTGATTTAATTCCTATTTCCTAAATTAAATTTTCATAATGAATAGTTGTGTGTTTTTTTTTGTTTTGTTTTGTTTTTTTTTTTGTCAAAGTTCTCATGTGACTGAATGGTGAGGAAATCTTATTCCATGCCTAAAAAGAAATCTGGGCAAATCATATCTTATTTGAGTCCAAGTCTTGTTAGAAGTTGGTGGAAGTGGGCAAAGCAGGGGGATTGAGGACGTTTTGTAGCCAAATCACAAAACTGGAACACTAGAAGGGACACTGTAGGTCACGCGGTCCCACAGCTTCACCCAGCAGGTGGGAAATCCGAGGTCCTAGGTGGAATCCTTGCACCAAAAGTCACTCAGCCAGGCAGTGAATTCCTGAGACTATAACCCAGGTTGTTTCATGTAAAACAACCTGTTTCATGTTTGGTGGGTGCATTGTCATGTCCTTCCTCTTCTGGTTTCAACTCAGTGTCCTGAGATTTTAAAAAGAGATACAAGAACATGGCAGAGTTTGTATGCAACCTGAAGACAGGCCCCGGGCACGTGTCAGTCATTCAGCATTCCCTGCACAGAGCCAGTGAACTAACACATTGTAGGCCACACACACATTCTAATCACATGAGCTGAGATGCTTAATGTTTCAAAAGGGGCCCTGGGAGGAGAAGTAGAGAGGTACACGTATAAAGCATCCAACTGCACAATTTGGCCAAGATTTTGTTTCCATACACTGTGAAACACTAGACCTCAATTTTAATGTGTTGAAGGCCTGAAGGCAGCAGACTGGGTTTCGCTTTTTCTGCTTTGCCACTCCCTTGGAAGAAAGAAATATTCTTAGCCGAGGCTTTATTCTACCAATCCAGGTGAAAATATGGGCAGGGCCTCTGCTGTCCACAGGAGCCCGGGTCTCAGTTCTGCTGAAGGCCGTGGTCGGGCCAAGTTGTTGCTCTCCATGGCTGCCCCTAGGAAGCTGATGATTCTGGCAGGCAGGAGCCAGACCTTGCCAAACCAGAGGGACTGGCTTCCCACTGCTTCCCCGGGGCAGGCCCGGGCAGCCGTCCATGTTCCTATCGATTGATTCCAGCTGTGTGGTGCCATGCTGGCCAAGTCTTCCCATTAGTGGTGGGAAAGGGGGTTTCCATAAAAGTGCCTAGAAAGGGGGTCCTCTCACCTCTGCTTATTCCCTGTGCCCCCGTAGCCTTTTGCTAATTTTCTCCCTGCACTCCCTTCTATTCCCCATTCCTTTCCTTCTCTTTTTCCCATTCTCTCTCCTCTTTTCATCTCTATCACTCCCCTTTATATTTTCCCTTCACATTGAACCACCCTTTCACTTTTTTTCTGCATCTTTTTTGACTCTCCCTTTCCATCTGCCCATCTTTTCTCCCTCCCTTGGCACCTTCTAGTACTATGATGTTTTTTCTTCCCATGCCTGGCTCACATTACCTCTAGAATCACACCAGAGTTAAGCTACAGTCCTCACTCTTTAAAAATAAGAGATCTTGGTTTTGCACAGCTACAAGCAGGATTGAGCAAGATGGCACTTAACAGCATGGTCTTTGTGGCCAAAAAGGAAGAGGGTGCTTGTGTGTGTTTAGTAGCTTTGTCTCGGCTTTCATTGTCCAGCATTCAAGAGCAGATCCTTAATTTGCTAGAGAATCACAGCTGAATAGTCAATTTGCTTTAAAAGACTCTTGATTTAAGCCTTCTGAGAGCTCTACCTCTGGCCGTGGTTTTGGAAAGTGATTGCCTGTCATCTCAAAATGTTAGAGTAAACAGCGGGTCTGCTCAGCATCATATGTTTATTTTCCACAGTGGCATTTGCTAGGTCACGTGGTGGCCATTTAATTTCCACAACTGACATTCCACAGGTCTGAGATTTCGTTTCTTTGGAAGGATTTCAAATACTTGTGGTTTTAACCAAGATGAAAAAATATATATTTAAAAGAGAAACACATAGCCACCAGCCCCATTCAGTGGTGTCCCTAGCAGAGTCTCATGGCAGTTCTTCTACCCTTCGGCTCTCAGATACTAACAGACACTGAGAGAGGAGGAAGGCCCAGACACCTGCTTTTCAGAGCTCTCCCCAAACTAAGCCCTTCCAATGGACTCCAGCCTTTCACACATGTGCATTTAATTTAACTTTTGATTCTGGATAACCTGTTTGGTCTTACCCACTGAAAAACTGGCGGCTGGTGCTATCCTGGGTTTCAGAACTCACTGTGCTCTGGAGGAGTCTGAACAGATGCCAACTCTACCCCCAGGATCCTTGATTTGCTTTAGTAAATAGACTGGTGGTCTCTTCTATCTAAAATTCCCTAGTTAGATTTCAGACCATAGAGGACAGAAGGATATATTCTTATTGGAGGATTTGGATTGCTGCTCTCTCACTGGGAGTGAAAATGAAGGAACATAAATAGTTAGGTAAACTGTCTGCTAAGGAATGAGGTGCCAAAGACAGGGTCAGCCCAAAGCCACATCATGGAAAAAAAATAAGATTTTACTACATCACTGTTTCAACCACCCCTTTGAGCTCTTTGAGTTCCACTGGAACTTGGCATAATTTCATTATCTTCCAACTGCCCAGAGAGCACCCTATAGGTGTGTTCTGCTGGGGCTGAGAATGGCTTTTTGTCTCCTGCCTCCCATTCTCTGTGACTCTTTCAAATCCATTGCCTCATTCTCTCTTAGCCTGTCCTCTGCTAGGGAACCAATGAATTCTATTGAATGAAGGCATCTTAGGTGATCATGCTTCTGTCTTGCTTTTTTGGTGCAATAATTTCATTTTAACAAAGACCAAGTTACCAATTGTGGGACTGTCATTAAGACAGATAAGAGTTCAAGTCCAATAGGAAAATTTCTATCACCAATTGATGACTAAAGTAAGAACCTAATAGTTAGCAGCTTTTACTTCTCAGAGCTCCTTTACTTCACTCTAGGGAAAGAAAGAGGAAAGGGTGAAATCATAGGTGTGACATGAATTAGGACTTTCAAACGTCAGCACTGGAAAGGCCCTGAATGTAAGGCCACTCATCATTTGTGGTCCTTTAAAAGCCGGGGGCTGTCAGTTTGTCAGTCTCTTGGAAAGGCTATATATTCTTTTACAGGAACCAGTATTGTCTTTAGATTACATGCTCCAAACTGGAAAAATTATATTTATTCATATACCTCAAGACAATGTCAGAAATTAAATTTTGCCAGACCTGCTACTCTTACCTTCTTTCCTGAGACCTCCACCAATGTTCTGCCAAAGGACATGTCTTCTAAAAAGGTGACATGTTGTCAAGGTGGGTCTGTGCAGAAACTGGCAATGATGATGCATTTTCAAGGAGATGGAATATGAACATTAAGCTGATCACAGCATCTGGACACATTGACCCTAAAATTGCCTTACAAAGTGGTGATTTGACTTATGACATTAATTGTTCAAGGGATGATAAAAGCTGAAGAGTTTTAGACAAATTTCATGCATAATAGGCTGAGGTAAGTTGTCTAGGAAGCTATTCCTAACTTTTGTGTTTACCAGTGGGTGAGGTACGTGTATTCTTCAACATATTCCTTGTGGCCTTTTGTCATTTGTGAGACTGAAAATGACCCAATTTTAAACTATCTTTAAAAAAAATAGCAGGTTAACTACTGGCCAGAGAGAAAAGTTAATATTTTAGTTGATTTTAATCTCTCAAATAAAGAACTAGCAATTACATTAAAATGTGCAAATCATTTATTTGAAAACTTTTTAAAATCATTCACATTACCATTAATATTTCCAATTTATTTCCTCTTGCTGTGCAGTCCTTGACTGGGTTAAAATATTTACAAATTGGATATTTCCCCCAAGTTCTTACCTCCTTGGAGTAAGTTCCTTTAAATTAACTCTGCAGAGGAAACCTAAGATCATTGGCACTATGTAGGCATGTCCTAGGAGCCCCATGGCCAAGTAAGTTTAGATAACCTAGGTTGGTTAACTGTAATGAATTTCCTTAAGGATTTCTTCTATGTTTCAATATCCATGTGCATTTTTACATATAGAATGCAGCAATTACCATGTATTTGAACCTCCTCTGTGAGGACTATCTTATAAGATGAATGTGCTCTAAACATGTTTTGGAAAATACTACTGTAATAATAATTACAATGGTGACAACAGCCACAACTATAACTAGTATTTACTGATCATGTACCATGTACCAAGCACTATTCTCAGTACTTGCCATGTATTAACCCATTATCTTCACCATCATCCTATGACAGATAGAATTATGAGACCAAGGCCTAAAGAACATAAATAATTTATCCAAGGTCATCACTTTACATTTGGAGGTATGATTTGAACAAAACTGACTGGCTCTATAGCTTACACCTTTCCCTCTTACACTACTTCTGTCATTCTTTTCTGTGGCAAGAGATTGATCATGGCAGGAGAACATGGCAGCCAAGAGCTTGAGTCCCCTGAGCAAGGAGCTTGGATGCCTAAGAGGGACCTGCATCTTATGTATCACTCCATTTCAGTCTAATTAAGCATTACTAGGACTTAGAAGTAAAAGTATATGGTCAATATTATTATTTCCTGGAGTATTTAAACCTCTGCTTCTGAGCACCATTGCAGAATACACTACAACACACATTTAGCACTAGATTCTATTGGCCTTCTCATGGATTCAGCTGAGTAAGTTTTGTCTTAAATGGACTTTAAGCTTCTGTGGACAAGAACCTTGTTGAATGCTTCTTGCTGATATAGTAAGTGCAAATCATACTGATCTGTGCACTTGAAGTTATATTAATAACTACCCTTTATTTCATTGCTTTAAATCTATTTTTGAATAACAGTGTCTACATGGCACTTTGTTGTTCATGGATGTTTTAACAAGTGCTGAGTTTCTTGATCACCATGATAGCCCAGTGAGAGAGTTGTGCTTTATCTCTCCCCTTTCCAAAGATGACCAGTTATGTGACTTGGTCAAGGTCATAGAGGAGAGTTTGAAGATTCTGGAACTGCAACCTGATGTAGGTTCTTCAAATCCAGACCTTGGGCTTCCCTCATTGTCTTGGTCTTCATGTTACCACAAAGAAGTGAAATGTCTCATTTAGGAGCTGCCATTCACTTTGGAGTGTGTTCTTCCACCCATGCACCTCATGGGTAGGTGCATCTCATACTACATTGCCATCTAAACTCCCACACTTGCACTTTTGGAAATAGAAGGCAGTGGTTTTAGCCCAGCAGAAGTCAGACACAGAAGGGAGGGGAGATTTGGAGGATTTCAGTGCTAGAGTTTTATCCTCTTCTTTCTCCTCCCAGAAGATGGAAAAGAACCTCTACCATTCTGGGACAATTTTTAGGGTCAAGAGAGCAACAAAACTTGGACTCATGAAGTATCTGCACTATCATGTCATAAAGGCAACATATGAGGAAATAATATGTTGGAGAGAAATGACAACCAAGGGTGGGGGTGGGGCTGGCAACATATGAATAATTCTCTAGTACATTTGCTTGCTGTCTACAAAAGTGACATAGCCTACAATCTGCCTCAACTCTATGGGACTTCATTTCATAAAAATGGCAACAAACAAATGATTATGACAATAGCCACAGACCCAGGATTTCAACTTGACTTCCTCATGTTTGGCCAAAAGTAACTTAGAAGTATGTAAGTAGAAGAAATACAAAGAGAAGGAAAGGTGAAGAGTAAAGATAAGAGTGATTCATAAACTGAAAGATGATATTTTTTTCTTCTCTGGAATAAGGCATTCAGTGAGGAAACAAGTACATCTTCAAAGGCACCAAGGAGCACTGCACTTTAGTTATTGAAAATGGAAACACCAAGAAGAATGTGGCAAAAGTGCTTAACGAAGGGGTTAATATTTTATTATTACAGTAATTGTCAGGCCTTGAAGCTAAGGTTGACTCCAAAGATGTATTCTTGGAAACAGGAACAAAAAAAACAGCATAAAGAGATAATTATAGGAAAGTGGATGGCAAGAATTTTTTCCTTCCAGACAAGAGGAAAGAGAAGGGCAGAGCTCAGTCCAAGATTGAGTGTCGGGTGTGTTATTTCTGAGTTTGTCTTCTCAGATGCAGTGCTGACAGAAAGATTTTGGGTAGAGGGGGATGGGAAGAAGAGATGTCAAAAAGCTAACAACTTCCATAAAAAATTCTGACAGAGTTCAGGAAAGACCAGTCCTAACACTACAGAATTTTCTATTTTCCAAGTTTGTTTAAATATACACAGATGACAAGTTGGCCTGAAGCAAAATTGTGAAGTAAGAGAACATTGGCTTTAGGGCTTTATTAATCAATCAATCATCAGATATTTATTGAGCACCTCCTCTGCACAAAGCTTCATGCTGGGGAAGGCTGAAGCACAAGGCATTCACATCCCTGCCCTCAAACAATCTACTACTGTTTAGTTAGGAAGGCACAAATTGCTACACCCAGAGGTTAAAGAGTATTCTGAATAATGCCATGAAGCATCAGGAAAAACGATCCTGAAGTAATGTGAAGAGCAAACACTATACAGCATTCACCAAGTTGCAAAACAACTTTTAAAAGCTTTATAAATATTACCTTCCTTAATCCTCACAACAGCCCTGTGGTGTAGGTTCTGTCACTACCCTCATTTTATAGCTGAGGAAATTATGACACAGCTAGTAAGCAGTGGCATTAGGATGAGAACCAGGCAATATAAACCCAGAGCCTGGGGCCTAGCCACTACACACGCTGCCCCTCATAAAACACTACCACGTACAGTGAAAAGTAAGTGAACCAGACAGGCAATAAATGCCATAGTCATTCTGAATAAGGTGATGCTCTGTCATTACTTTGGTCCAGTCTCTCACTAAGTTCTTTGATCCTAACTAAAAATAGCCTTGTGAGGAAGGAGGAAAGGTCACTCTTTATGCTCATTTCTACAATATAAATGATTGAACAACTTTATCAAGGTCATATCACCAAAGATAACAATGTGATGAAGCCAGAACTAGAATTAAGGTCTCCTTACTCCCTGTCAGAGCTTCTGAGTTGGTTGATGGGGAGAGGGGCAGGTGAGAGGTGAGGGGTGTACCACTTGCCCAAGACCCAGAACTGGGTACTTTCTATCTCACTACCATTTTTTCCTTCTACGACATTAAATGAGCACATTGCTACATGCTGAACACCAAGGAGAGGATGAAGCCAAGACAACGCCAGCATGAGCCAGAAAGAGTAATCAACTCCTGAAATGTTTATGTTTGTTTTAAACTTTTTATTTTGAAATAATATTAGTCTTACAGAAAAGTTGCTAAATTAGTACAGAGAATTGAAACATATGCTCCACCCAGCTTCTCCTGATACTAATATTTTGTATAATCATAGCACAGATATCAAAACTAAGTGATTAACATGGCTACAATACTGTGAACCAACTATAAAATGCATCTGGATTTTGCCACTTTTCCAATAATGTCCTTTTTTTGTTCTGGAATCTAACCCAGAACCATACATTGCACTTAATTCCCATCACTTCTGAATCTCCCCCAGTCTGTGACAATTCCTCACTTTTTCTTCATTTTTTAATGGCTTTAAAACTTTTATAAAGCATTGGTCATTAATTTTATAGAATGTCCCTCAATCTGGAGTTATCTTATGTTTTCTCATGATTAAATTGTGGTTATGCATTTTTGGTAAGAAATTACCAAGGAAGCAATGCATTCTTCTCAGTTTATGTGATGTTAATATATCTATTTATTGGTGCTATTAACTTATCATTTGGATAAGTTGGTGTTTGATGATTTGCTCTATTTTTTTCTATTTTAAATTTATAAATGTGGGAAATCTTAAGATTGTAAAAATATTCTTTTTTTCCTCAAACTTTCCCCCACTAATTTTAGCGAGCATTGAGGATCTCACCAATAACAATCCTAACAGAGTGTTTTAATCATGATTATCTATTTCCCAAATTTTTCCTTATTTTAAGTGAAATTATTCTAGAACAAAAAAAAAACAGTTGCCTCTTTCACATTTACTCTTACAAATGTTTATTTATATTAGTATGGACTTGTGGATATTCATTTTACTCAATTGTTACAGATTTTGGTCATTGAGAGCTTTTTCAGATTAGTTCCTGTGCCACTTTGACATATCCACATTCCTCACAAAGCACTTCTTTACTTTTTGACATAACATGTTCCAGGTTCATCTTGTATGTTCTCTGACCTAGCCTTGGAATCATAAGACTTCTCAAAGGAGCTCTGACTCTTTTGATTGGAGAATAGTATTAGAAACCAAGATCTCGGCCCTGGGTGTGCTCATTGCTACTGCAATGTCATTGCTCTTAAATCTTCTCAACAGAGCATGAAAATATGTGAATGGATATTAACTCATGAATACACATGTGCATATATTTATTTTTGTATCTTTCTATATCCATATATATTTAAAAAACCATGAGTTCATACTCATACCTTTGATTCCAATCCAATGCTACAGAGTGCATTTTAGCCTGTCCTCTTTCCTTGTCTGTAATTTCATTTTCCAACAGTGAAAAAGAACAGATTTCCTAACAGATTTTCAGATTTTTCCAACCTTGTTCTCATTATTTACAATATATTTACTTATTTGTTCTAAAATAGAATATACAAAAACAGTTTCAGAATTACTAATCCACACCCTTTTGAGAAACAAATTTACTAACTCTATTACTGTACTTATATATAGTTCTTTTTGTCTTTTACCTAATATGGTTTGGGGTTTTGAAAAACAGACATTCACATTTAGCTCTCAGTTGTACTGTCCTTTGTACTGCCACATCGCCCCATTCATCCATTAAAAATATTTATTTTGGGCATATAACACATGAACTATGAATAACAAAGTGCTGAGATTATTGAGGCTAGATTAGAAGTTGGAGTGAGGCCACAAAAATTCTCTCCTCTTTTGTGAAGGTCTTTCATGTTAAATAAGAATTAGACTTTTTCTGACTAGCTCCACAAAGCCAAACCCAAATTAATAAGTAATTAATTCTATTAAATGTAAAGGAGAATTTTCTAATTCTTCGAGTGGACCATCAGTTGGATGGCCATCTTACAAAACTATAAATCCTCTTTGTTAAAAACTTCTGTCAGAGGCTAGAAAGTTGGACAGGAGGTCCTGTAAAGTCCTTTTGCAATATGATTTTCTGTGACTCTACAACACATTCTTTCACATTCAGATGTCTATTTGTTCTATGTCTAATTCCTCTTTCATTTCATCTGGGCCCTTGTCAAAGGGTCTTGGCTTCATAGAACCCCGTCAAAGATGGAAAACCTACCCATGAATGAGAGAGATCCTGTCATATTAACAGAGAAAAATTCATAACTTGAACATTTAAAAATGAATAATTAGCAACAATTTAATATTTGCTGGCTAAGTAAAAGGTCCTCCAAGGATTGGTTTGGGGAGAGGGTAAGCCTATTATTTGGGGGATCAGTGTAGATAAGGGTAATCTATAAGCATATACCAATGAATTGCCTTATTGTCACTGTTCCTAAAATTCATTTCAGGTCAACAAATATTTTTGAACACCTAATTTATACTGGACATTGTTTTAGGTATTAGAGATAGAGTGGTTATCAAAAGAGACAAAAAATCCTAGCTATTGTGGAGTATACATTCTACAAGACTGAGACAGGCAGTAAAGTACAGTGGATAATTAACCAGGTAGGTGATTGTAATATAAAATGAAAAAGTCAGTGTGGGTCTCTATAAGGAGGTGACTTTGACCACAGACTTACAGGAAGTGTGGAAATCATTACTGCTGGCTCCTGGACCCCTTCTGCTTCAGTGAGGCCATCTGACCAGTCCTAACCAATGTGCAAAGAGTAGAAGTGACTATATCCCATTTGGGCTGGAGGGTGTAATGGCACTGACTTTAAGGAATTAGAGTGTAAATTTTGACAGATTCCTCTCCCAATCACATCACACTAGAACTTGAGATGGAGAGCAGGTGTTCAGATGCCATGTGCCATGGTAATTGTAAGGTTCTTCTTAGTCATTGGCTTCATTCACATGTCCTCACTCCTTTCATTTACGTTCTTTTTTTAAATTTATTGTTTTACTGTTCAAATGCATTGGTCTCCATTTTCACACCACCACTTTCCCCTGCCCCACCCACCCCCACTTCCCACCCTCAATCCTTCCCCACTTTGGCTTTGTCCATGTGTCCTTTATACATGTTCATTCCTTGACTTGACCCTTCCTCTTCTTTTCCCTGTTACCCTCCTCCCTTCTCCCCTCTGGTTACTGTCAGTTTGTGTTTTTTCTTTCAGTGTTGCTTGTTATATTTTTCTTGCTTATTTGTTTTATTGATTAGGTTCCACTTATAGGTGAGATCATATGGTATTTGTCTTTCAATGCCTGGCTTACTTTGCTTAGCATAATGCTCTCCAGTTCCATCCATGCTGTCACAAAGAGCAGGAGTTCCTTCTTTCTTTCTGCTGCGTAGTATTCCATTGTGTAAATGTACCGTAGTTTTCTGATCCACTAATTTACTGATGGGCACTTAGTTTGCATCCAGCACTTGGCTATTGCAAATTGCACTGCTATGAACATTGGGGTGCATAGGTTCTTTTGAATTGGTGTTTCAGGATTCTTAGGATATTATCCCATTAGTGGAATTGCTGGGTCAAAAGGCAGTTCCATTTTTAGCTTTCTGAGGGAATTCCAAACTGTTTTCCACAGTGGCTGCACCAGTCTGCATTCCCACCAACAGTGCACTAGGGTTCCCTTTTCTCCACAATCTCACCAGCACTTATTGTTTGTTGATTTGTTTATGATGGCCATTCTGACTGGTGTAAAATGGTACCACATTGTGGTTTTAATTTGCATTTCTCTGATGGCTAGTGATGCTGAGCATCCCTTCATATGTCTCTGGGCCCTGTGTATGTTCTCCTTGGAGAGGTGTCTGTTCAGGTCCTTTACCCATTTTTTAATCGGATTGTTTGTCTTCCTGGAGTGGGGTCATGTGAGTTCTTTATATATTTTGGAGATCAGACCCTTATCATTTGCATTCTTTAAAGTTCTATTCAGATTAAGTTGTCTAAAATTCACTGGGTGTGGGACCTCTTCATAGCTATTAACTATGAGGCTTTATTTTCATGGAGAGTTCAACCAAAACTCCTTTTTAAAAAATTATATTATATACCAAACATACTTAAGCAAAATAATAATTTGAAGATCAGAGTTTCACACTTTCCACATTTCCTTTCATAGCCATAATACTTGAAAAAGCTCACTATAAAGTAGAGTTTATTAGCTAGCATGTGGTTATTCTCTGGGTACCAAACACCCTTCCACTGCCCAATTATACACACAGGCTATGTGGAAACTAACTTTATTACAACTGAAGATCCATGATTTTATAGACGTGGCTGTCAGGCTGGATGCTGAACTGAGTAATTTGAGTAATTCTTGCTACAGGTCAGGGGTAAGGAATGTGGTGTGTGATCAAACAAATACCAGAAAAACATCCTGTGTTGCCTATAACATGTGAGAACATTACCTTGTGAGTTAATGAGATTGGAGTCTGGACAGTGACCAGGTCTCCTCAAACAGGATCCAAATGTGAAGGGCAACTAGACAAACAGTGTGTACATTTATGAGGATACCTTTATAGGCACTGGATGATTCTTTAATTATGAGCACTGGGATGTCTTTATGGGTACTTGTGAATGTCTTTTCCTCATTGACAACTTGTTTTGGAACATTTAGTATTTAGTGTTCTGCCAAAGTTTTCAACTATTCAATTCTATCTAAAAAATTCTGACATGTGCCGACACAGGTTTGCCCCACAGGGTCATTTTTTCAAACATGAGATACATACCCATGTACATGGCAGTAGGCAGAGCAGAGACTCTGACTTGGCCTCCTCAGACCTCTTAGTCAATGTATTATACCACCTCACTTGCTAATTCTACAACATTGTGTGAGCTACCACCTTTCTCTTGTTGTCCTCATTATATTCTTCCTGATACCAGGAGCATGAAGATAATGTGCACCACTCCACTGTGTTATCATCCCTCTTAGACCCATGGCAGCCAATGTCGGAAGAACTAGGTACTTTTAGGAAGGCGAGCTAATCTACATACTTAGTATGTGCCAGCACCAGGCACTGAAACACAACCATGAACTGGAAATGTCTAGATGTTAAAGAATATCAGAGCTGTTGTTTCTGAAGTGCTCTGTATCCTGCAAGTCACACCATAACCATTTATTTAATATGGAGGACATTACTGGGCAGGAATATAATCATCATTGTTAGGGGATAATATAAAGGAGAGAAACCAAAAGATGAAGGACAAGAGAGAGAAAATATCTGAAACTTTGGACCAACCACATCAAGTAGGTGGAAAGCAAGGTACTAGAAAATGTAACTGGAGAAATTATGAAATTAAACTGTGAAGGCAGGAAGAGGTAGAGCAATAAAAGGTGAGTGCTGGAAAAAACTTCCTGAGACAAGGAACACTTAGACTGCAAAGGCATTTCTCAGTAGCTATGTGGAAACTGTGTTCCCAGCAGCATTCTGGAATAGACTAAAACTGAAATGAGATAAATTGTAGGGAGCAGTTTGCCATGGACTGGAGGATCGGCCTGTTTTGTGTTCTTCCATCTCAAGTCCATGACTGTAAAAACCACCATAGGTCAGGCTGCCCAAAGGTCGACTTCCACATGACAGGTGAGACTGGATGGTCAAGGGGGACCATGACAGTAATTGGAAAGGTTCAGAGTCCAGCAGATTAGAGCAGCAGAGGTACGGGACCAAAGTGGAGGCACCTATGGGAGTTCTGGTCTGAGGGAGAGACTCTTCATCATCATTTGCTTTGCTTTGTTCTGCGTGTGTGTGTGTGTGTGTGTGTGTGTGTGTGTGTGTGTGTGTGTACAAAATAGAATGGGAGGAGGCCTAGGTCAGTAGAAACGGTTGTTGACAGAAGGAGGCAAGGCCCTGAGGGTAAGTCCTGTTTCCAGAAAGACCTGAGTGAGCCATGCTTTGCAGCGCCATATCAACATAAAACTTCAAGAATGACCTGAATCTGATTCCCAAGGGTCTTCCCTTTTATTTCCATAGCTAAGGCCCTCCTAATCCAAAAGCATCAGGGATGAAGAGGATTTCAGATGTACTGGGAATGTTCTTCTTTTTCATTTAAGGTAGATCCGTAAAGGTCTTTTCTTTGGTATAAGACTTTGTTTTTAAACAGTGATATGCCATATAAGAGAACATAGTAAGCTTTTAGCTGCTATTGTACGTCAGTGAGGGTGTTCTTCAAAGTCATCCGTGTGAGGCCAAAAGTAGACAGCAGGCATTGGTAAGTGATTGTACTAGTGCCCAAGTCTCCCAGCCTCACCATCCCCTCCCATGCAGGGGATCCCACTTCCGAATAAAGAAGTTTCATTTCAACGATGCCTCTGCTTGAAAATCAAGCTGCATTTGCAGGTCTTAATGAAGTCATAAAAACAAAGGGGAAAGTAGTTCTTTTCAGATCAAGCAGCACTTCCCAAGGGAAATGCGCCCTGTTGTGTAGATATCTTAGTAATTGGGTCAGTTTGGTTTAAGCTTTCTCTACCAATGGCTGTTTTCCCTTTTTTCCTTGAGAAGTGGTTCTAGAGTCTTAAAAGAGTCATCCTAACCTAGATTCTAGAAAAACCAGGAAATTCACAACTTGAATGAAAATACAGGTTGATGGTTAATGCAATTCATGACATTATAAAAAAAGCATGGAGCAACTGACTGAAAAGTGACTGTTAAAGTATCTGCAAAACCTACCTACGTCAGCATCCAAGTCCCTTGTAGGTGAGCTTAGCCATTAGAGAAACTAGATATTTCAGAATCTGTCAGGTATCTTGCAATTCCAAGTATTAGAATAATGGACCCAACTGGCTTAAATAAAAAAGTGGTATCTTTTATTTGTTAACTGAAATGTCTAAAGGTTTTAAGCTCAGATGGATCAAAAAGTCCTAACAATATCATCAAAATGGGTTTTTCTTCATCCCTTCATACTGCTTTGCTATGAGTTGCTTTCATTCTTAGTGATTCCATTCTTGCAAAAGCAAAATGATCAATCATCAGTTCCATGCTTATACTCAGTAGCTGTAAGTTCAGCAGGAAAGAAATAATATTTTTAATACAGTAGTTCCAACAGAAGTCTTATGACTGTCTTGCTGGGTCTAACTGGGTCACAGTCTCATTCCTGAACCAATATCTGTGGCCAGGGCAATGGGCTACTATGACTGATCATGTTTGAGTCACATTTTCCTCCCTGAAGCTGGAGATAAATTCAAGGGAAGACTACTGCTTTATGCATACCATGGAGACTGAAATGAGCAGAGAGAGTATTTTTCAGGAGGAAAACAGAGTTTTCCCTACCAGATCAAGAGTAAATGTGTGGTGTGCTGCCATAAAACCATCAAATGGCACTACACTCTAGATTCAAATTGTTCTCTAATAATGGAGGGGTGAGAAGTGTGAATGAGAAAAAGAGAAAGCTCAAACAGGTGAGCAAAGTAAGTAGGTCCAAAGAAATTTCTGATAAGTCCATAAAGAAAATATTCACAGGGATCTGGAGGGAAGACATAGGCCAACTACAATAGAACAAACTAGATTCTGTGTATCGGCAGATTGTCCTTTGGGTGAAACAAAATTTTCTCCTCTTTTGGAAATTAAAACTTAAGTGTGACTTTCCACAAGACAGTTTTCTTCTCTGGCATGGAAGAGTGAAGAGGAGTTAGAGCAACTGAACACTCAGTTTCCATTATCCTACAAATTTATATCATATTTAATGTTTAATGAACTTTAAGTTATAATTCCAAGACAGGACTAATGAGCATTAGCTAATACAAGAAATACTTAATTTAAGAAACTGTGATGTAATTCATCACTACTGTCTTAAATTTTTGGATTCCATTTATGTGATTATGTGCTTGCCAGCAGTCCCTTGTATTGGCAATAGCACAGCCAAACTGACCAACAGTGGCACCCCCAATTCTGAGACCTTCTGTAAAGTGCCTGAGGTCGGAGCCCAAGTAAATTACTTACCTGTGATTGGCATGTTGACCTTTCCTGGGTCAATTCAGGCAAGATGTGTGTTGTTCTCATTAATGAAATTGTACATCTGGCTTAAAGGGAGAATTTAAGTCTGTTACTTACTTAAATAGCAGAACTTAAACAATTTACTAAACTGAAGTTCTTTTTTCTCTTATGTTATTGGAATTCTTCAGAGTGATGACTAAAAAATAATATCTAGTAGGTGTTTCATCACCAAAAAGGATTTATTTGGGAAAAAGAAAGGATTGCAACCCAGTGTGTGCAGTCATAGCAAGCCACGTGCACACTCTGGCCTGCCAAGATAGAGGAGTATTTACATAAGGGAAAAGAAAGTTAAGGGAAGGGAGAGTTATAACCATAGGACTTTATTATAAGCATAGGGTTCTTCCTGTAGGGTTCACACATGCAGGGAGGGTTCTCTCAATAGTGTAGAGTGGGAGAATTCCCATAAGCCCTAGCTCCTCCCATAGACCCTCCCCATTGATGATGCTTTCTTAAAATTCCAGTTAGTCTTTATCAGGGGTTAAATGATGCCTTAGCCATTGTTTTCCAGGGCTGAGAGCCAGCTATAGATCTTTTATTAAATGTCTTCATAGTTACAGTCCAAGCTTTTATAAGATCCAGGTTTTCCAAATGTTTGATTTCTCCACTTATGAATGCAACATTTTGTTAAGCTGTCTTCATTCTTTAATCCATAGAGTAGGAAATCCATATTTTTTTCAGGGCAGGATATTGCCAGTCAACAGATGTCTAAGGTGGGATCACCACAGCCCCAAAGAGGTAAATGTTCTCAGATCCAAATTTACAATAAGATCTGTAATAGTATTTCCGACCTCGCCCAGGGGAGTCTGGCTCACTTATTTCTCTGTGACTGCCTTGCTAACTCAACTCTCCTGTCCTCTTGAACATCATTTACTCCTTGTTGAACACATCCCAAGCTCCCTTGAGAATTTTATTCTTCATGTGTTTCTCAAGCACAGCTCTTCCAAGAATAGTTTTTCCAGACTTGAGTCCCTGCCTGATGAGTGCTTTTGACGGTCTCTTCCAGGGAAAAGCTGTAGGGGTACACTAGCTGAATTCTCTTTTAAGCTTCTTCCCTAGTTATGATTTTTCCTTTATTCATGTGAAGACCATGTTTTTCTGCAATACTTTATTGAAACCAAAATGTTACAGAAGTTAGGGCCTGGGAAGGGGTGGTAGTCACTGGGGACAAGTAAAACACTATTTTTCATGTTTCACGGAATATGAAGTAGTTGTTCTCCATTTTCAGTAACTTTACAGTTGAACGAAAGTGGAAGAGTACATGTAAATAATAGGAAAAAGAAACAAATACGTCTAAATTTTCTCTTAGGTTTTTAAAAAATATGTCTCTCTACTACCTTGACAGTGGTTAGGAAACGTATGTAAGTTCAGCACTATTGACATCCGAGGAGGGGTAGGTGTTGTGGAGAGCTGTCCTTTGCATTTAGGATATTTAAGAGCATTCCTGGTCTTAATGACTAGATGCCAGAATTAACCTCCCTTCCTGACCTTGTGACAATCAAGAATGTCTGCAGACGTTGTCAAATGCCCCTAGGGGACAAAACCGCCCGGGTTGAGGACCACTGAATCAGATACCATAAGCCTGCTATTCATGCTGCATATTTTTTACTGTAAACCAGAAACTGAGGTTCCAAGAGAGTCACTAGAGTGTGCAGGTACACAGGGCTAGGGGCAGAGGCGAGACTTGGGTGGAGCCTTTGTCACTTCATGTGGTGCTGTAGCCACACAACCACACTTCCTGCTGGAGGCCAAAGTCAGGGTGCTACTAGGGGAAGTCAGAACAAAGACACTGCAACCATGTGAGAGCCTAGGCACAGGGGAGGAGGGGCCTTAGTGCAGACAGGTGGGATCAGAGAGGAGGGCAGGACAGCCCAGGTTCAGGGCTGTACCAGCGTTTTGAGTGGCCGTGAGCAGGCTGCCAGGGTTGCCAGGGGATGGTTCAGTTCAAGTGGGTTGTGACTACACAGTTTGAGAGGAATATGTCTCTACAGAGGTGTCCTACCTCACAGACCACAGTTAATAGTGCTTTCCTACCCCTCCAAGCTGTAGTTTCCCTCCTGGGTAACATTTCTACGGGTCCTCTCTGTATGGTTGCCTCCAGTTGAGCTGTGCTCTCTGGCCCTTGGTCCTCATGGGAGGCATTTGTCACCAGGGTTTCCCTTCCTGGAGCACTAAGTAGGCCTGCCAGCTCCGTGAACGGTAAAGAGAAATAAAGCTCTGGGAAGTGATGCTTATCTACACTGAGGTCTGGCTTTTGTCCCCTGCCTCTTCCTCCTTAATAGTCCCAAAGAGGCAGGCATGGCAAATGCAGTTCTGCCCTTCTCACCTCACCCCACCACTAGCATCCCAGTCACACTGTGCCTTCATCCTCATATTCTCTCTCTTGCCTCCCTCCACTCTGAGAAGAATTCCTGCACAGGCTTGTCAATCTGTCACGGAGGTCTCCAGCCTACCCCCCACCCCCACCCCACCACCCAGCACCTCCTTGGCTCTGTCCTGAACATCAGCCTATGTCTGTCAAAACACTGACAGCGCTTCTCCCTGCTCTGAGAGCATCAGATCCCATCTGTACCGCAAACAGTCTCCCAGGTTTATTTTGCCTATCACTTCTGAACACTTGCTATTTAAATTCCAAATCATTTTTTCTGGGGGTTAACAGTGTCCCTGCTATTCTCGGAGTTTACTCACTACATCTCCAGCTCAGCCACCTTATTTGTATGCTCCTAGACTCATATATACACACACACAAATACGCATTTGTACACACGCACATGCAGACATACATATAACATCTTGGCCACACCGTCACTGACATGAGCATCAGGCTGAGTTACCAGTGGTTTGTCTGCTCCATGAACAACAAAAATACTTTCAAAGATCAATTGAAATATTTGGGGAGGAAAAAAGAAATATGGAATAGTTTAGATATTTTTGTTTGTTTCTTTAGGCCCTTTCCAATCAAAATTTAATTATGTGAATCTGTCAGTTGAAATGTGTCAAGAACGCCTGTCATCATTCTCTCTCTCCTCTCTGAGATGCTGGGGGGGATTTAGAAGTATTTCTTGGTAAATAAAGCATGCTCATCACTTTCTCTGCTTATGAGTAGCAACAAGATTACTTGATGGCAGGAAGGGAGAAGTAATCCTGCCCCTTTACGGTTCCAGACTCCCTGACATCTTTCTTTTAATGTTAGACACTTTTAGGTCCAATGAGACTTAAACGCAACCAAGAGTATAAAACAGAGGAGGGCAAACAGTCTTAGGTCTAAGAATAGGAGTCAACCTTGTTTACCAGAGCTCCAGTGAGTGGCTTGGCCTCTGACCAGGTCAAACCCTACCTCCCTCTCTAGCATCCCTGACCTGGCCCAGCCTTGCTGCCTGCTCCTCCTCCCATACAGATGCTCTCCTGCTGGACTGAACCCTTCCTTCCTCCTTGAATCTGTGCCTGAGTCCTGGCCAGCTTCATTTTGGTGCAGCTTACTCCCTTGTGGCAGTGAGGGTCTTTAGTGAGGCAGTGAGGGTCTTTAGTGAGGCAGTGAGCTCAAGGATTTGGCATCACCAGGCTCAGATGGACAGAATGAGATGCTGAGCCATTGCCACCTGGGGGGCTGATTTTGGAGATGAGGCTTGAGAGCTGGTGCCAGCTTCAGAAGAGAAGTCTACCCTGCCATTTTTTTTAGTAAGGCCTGTGGGGAGTCCACTGTGAGTGAGAGAAGTCCCAGCAGCTGGGGTGCCTCTGGGAGGAGTCATGAGGTGCCCAGGAGTTACTTGCATCCCAGTGTAAGCACTTAGTGTGTTTTCTTCAAGTCTGGAGTTATTCCAGGAGCCAGGAGAAGGTCCCTGACAGATTGTGGGCTCAACTGGTGGTAGAGTCTAAGCCACACCCTTCCATCACACCAACACGGTCCCAAGTTTGCAAAACGTGTGCCTTGCCTTGCCTTTCATGAAAGCCAACCAAAGGGTCTGCCTTCAAAGAAGCATCTCCTTGAGAACACACAACTGTCAAATGATACAGACTTTGCCAGAAGAAAATGCCCAGGCCCAGGCTCATCCACTCTGGGGCATCTCCATGTCTAGGAGACATCTGCTCCAGGTACATAAATCTGAACAGTTGGGCAAACTGTAAAAATGGGATTTCAAAACACAACAAGGCATCTCCCTGGTTAGTATGCTCTGGGAAAGGTCAATTCTCACTAGTTGTATTTTCTGCCTTCTTTTGGTTTCCCTTCATTCAATCCTTCCTTCTCTCCTTTCTTTCCTCTTTTCCTTCCTTTCTTTTATCTTCTGTATTTACTTTGTATGCATTTGTATGGGTATCATTTGTGTTTTTATTAAATACCAAGAGAATATAAAATCATTTATAAAATCCTGTAGGCTATGAAAATTAGCAATACAATCAACACTCATGCACCCATCACTGAGTAAAAGGCATAGGTCATGGTCATGACTTGGAACTCCCATCCATTCTCTCCCCTCCCCCATCAGAACTAATCATTACCCCACACTGTGTGTATCTGACATGTGACACTTACGACCTATTGAAACTGCCCTAAGCCTGAGGTTCCCCAGATGCTGAGTCATGTAAAGAAAATTTCCCTCCAACTTTGAGACGATCACAGGAAGGAAATTTCTGAACACTTCCACTCTTCCTCTTACTAATAAAAGTGGAAGCTATTAAAAACTAATGGATCATCATCCACCATCATCCACAAGAACTTGCAAATCAATAACACAGCCCATGATTATTAAGTTACTTAATATGTGTGAAATAGTTTTAAATGTTATCGAATCTGGAATATATAGTACTACCTTTCTCTAACTTCTTAAATCTATGCTGAACAGGGTTCAGTTGTATTTTCTTCTTCCTCTTTCAATTTTAAGTTCAACAAGAGTTTGTTAAAATTTTTACTCACATGCGGTTTCTCTTATATTCAGAGATGTCCATGGTGGATTCTTGTCCTATGCTTGTTCAAAACTTAGACATAATATGAAATCACTCAAAATTTCTCTAAGGGAGCCACTAGCTACATAGAACTATAAGCACTTGAAATGTCCAAACTGAGATGTGCTGTAACTGTAAGAGACAGACTGAATTTCAAAGACTTATTTTGGAAAAAACATGTAAATTCTTTTATTTGACCTGGTAATATTAATTCCATGTTGAAATGATAGTATTTTGGATATAATAGGTGAAATAAAATATATTGTTACAATTACTTGCATGTACTTTTTATTCCTTTTAAATATAGCTACTAGAAAACTTAAAAGGGCTTATGTGGCCCACATTTTGTGGCTTGCATTATATTTCTACTGTACCCTCTGTCTTAGAGAATCAGACAAGACTAGATACAATCAAATATTAGATTGCATTATACAAGTACAGATACACCCATTCCTTGTCCTATTCTCACTTTGCTCTGTATCAGAGCAAGGGGCTGCTTCTTGCAAGATTCTGTTTCCCAAGTTTCTATGACGCTTGGCTTTTGCCTGGACTTGGCCAATGGGAACACTGTTGGGAGAATGGAGAGCAAGAGGAAAGAAGGAACCTGTCTTCCTTTCTGTCTTCCTTTCTCTCTGCTTTGGACAGTGGTTTGGCAGGTGCTGTCTCACCTTTGTGCTCCAGGTCCTACTAGTCTCATGGCTCCAATCCTCCACCAGGCAGATGGCTTTTCAGATCCTGGGCTCTGGGAACACTACCTTAACACTACCTAGTCTGGCTTTTCATCTTTTGTATCACTTGTGTCACAGATTCCCTCTGTTTCTCTCTTCCTGGTTGGACACTGACTGATACAAAACCTAAATGAAGGGAGAGATCAGTCAGGGCTGGAGGAAATGATGGAATATAAAATGAGAGTCTGATGGCTGGAAGAACCTCAAAATTGATCAATGCATACTTTAGACCAGAAATGAGGAACTTAATGAGGATTGTAGGGGAAAGGAAAGAGGAAAAGGAAAAGAAAAATTCAGCGGAGAGGACTAGCCTAGGGAAAGTCTCAAACATGGGCATTTGTGAGGTCTATTCAGAAAAATAGAGAATAAACCACCTGATGGGATAGAGTTTAATACACTTTTAATTCTGGAACATTTGGGGCATCCAAGGTTTACAGAAAAGTTGCTAAGTTATTACAGAGATTTCTCATAGGTCCCTCTCCTTTAGCATCCTCTAATATTAACATCATACATAACAATGGTGCCTTGGAAGGTTTATTTTAAATGTAGTTGGTAAGTTCTATTAGTAGGAGCAGATTACAGAGGATCTATATTAGTTGCCAAATTTTATCATTTGAAGGGGTTGTGAAGATCTGTGATCCAGTCTTTTCATTTTGTAAGAGAAGAAACCCAGGTCTGGGAGAGCTCAGTGACTTTTATTCCATCAGTAAATATGAATTACAGTTCAGGCACTGGAAAAATTGGTAATAAAGCTAAATGTTTCTTCCTTGCAATCCAGTCAGCCACTGTGTTGTTCTTGGGGCAGATGGACTTACCTACTGACAACAGTGAACCATAGTCAGGGTTTTATGCATGACATTTCTCGCGACCTGGGTCTGTGCATGTCTCCTCTCTGGGGACATGTTGGGTCACCAGTTGAGGGAATGAGCTGTTGCCCCACAGAGCCGCAGATCTCAGCCTTGACTGCCCATTGGAATCAGCTGGGGAGCTTGACAGGCACCAGTGCCTGGGGCCCAGCTTCTCACCACTGGCCTGGTCATTCATATTTTAAAAAGCTCCCCAGGTATTTCTAATATGTGGCCAGGGTTGAGAACCAGACTTCAAATGCTATGGCATCTCTAGAAGCTGACACTTTGTGGCTTAACAACTCCCCCAGCTTCTGAGGAACTGACAGCTGATGCTAGTGGTGCATTTCCATGTGCACTGTATTTAGTCAGGAGTCCGTCCATGATTGGTCTTCCTAGCTTCCTCGGAAACATTCACATTCCCATCTGGGAGCTTCCCATTTGGTTTTATCACGGTTAGCTACAGCAGAGTATCAATCTTTACTATGGTCCATTATTTCTATCTTTGTTCATATAAACACATTGCTTTGATTGGATGCTCAGAGCTGTTAGGATTCAGAAATATGTCAAAGTTTTGAATGTTGTCTTTACTACCTCCAGCCTCTTCATTTGGTGCTATAATGCCCCATATCCATATGTGTCCAAAGTTCCCAACACACTGTGGCTTTTCTTCTCTCCTTTATTAAAATTTAATTTGTAATTCCTCACTTATGCTAAGTTCCAAATCTTAGACTTAAAGAACCTGGTGATGGCAAAACCTAAAAGACTATATTTGCCTTTATTTTACAGAAGAAATGAAGGAAAGTGCCCTAGTTTTACCTTGAGTGTTGGTTTTGCTCATCTCATGCCTCTTCTCCCTCTCAGAAGTTGAGAGACTGAAAGGGTTTCCAGTGTTTGTAAATTCTTGTTTCATTTTATTGACACTCATAGTTCTAATGTATGCATGACTGTGTGTATGTGCATGCATGCGCATGCCCGCACGTGTGTGCACATGTTATGGTCTATAATATACAGTACCTGTAAATGCTCATAGATGTTATGGAAATGATGGAAAGGCTGTGCCAATCTCGCAAACACAGAGCATGCATTATTCTAAGATTTGGCTTTCCAAATGGGAACCTGTAAAAACAGCTGATAGATTTATATTCATGTATTAAAGAGGCCACCCAGCCCTGGTGTAAAATCAGGGTGACAACTGAATACATCACTTTTCCCGGCAGCTACCTGGGTGCGCTCATTACCCAGTGGAAAATGGGCCAGGCTTGTTCATTAGAACTCCCTCTCCTAAGGAGAGCCATTTACAGGCTGTCTCATTTAAAACAAACAAACCAACCCCACAGAGATTTAAAAGAAACCAGAAAGACCTTTTCCTTTATAGCCTTTGGAAGGTGGCACATAGTACTTCTGTCTGCCTGCGTCTGAGCTGTCGTGGGTGAAGGATCACTGCACAACTGCTCAGAAGAAGGAATGGTTTCCTGTGGGTGGAGGGATTACCTGTCGGCATTAATTAGAAAGACATAGAGGCTGGTAAATATTGTGGGGAGAAAGTACTGCAACTTGCTCGAACAGCATACTGATTGTCACCCATGTTGCCTCAAAGAAACAAATGGACTGATACCTGTGAAGGTAACGTGCAGGTCAAGGCCCTGCAGGTGGGCTACCCCACAGACACCTGGAGAGCAACAACTCATGGTCCACACTAAAGGAGCTCATTGTGAGACCAGGGGTGCATCCATGGGGACCAGTGGAGGGGTTATGTTCTGGACTTCACTGCCTGCAGCTTTATTCTTTTAAATGTTGACACTGTAGTATTGCAGAAGGCAATGGCCTTAAGGATCAAATGCTGGCTCCCCGTTCTGCCCCCCTGCCCTCCTGCCCCCACCTCACTGACTGTTTCAGACTTGCACCTTCCTTCTCTGATCCTTTGGCTCCGTGTCTGGACTTCCTTCTTCCCTCTGGGGCTCTCCTTGCTCTGATGAGCCATTTGCTTAGAGATTCTCTTGATACCACAAATTTGTTCTCTCTCTCTCCCTAGCATATTTCACCGACTCGGGCTAAATGCAAATAAAAGAGTCTTGCAGCTTCCTAAGGCAGGAGCTCACTGGCCTGGCAAGGGATTAAAGGCCTTCAAGGTGGATCCAAGACCTAGGAAAACAGGTGCTCAGGACACGTGTGGGACATCCTCAGCCACCTCACCCAGAACCGCCATGTTTGTTCTTTGGAGGAGTATTGGCAGGGACCTGGTGCGCTGCTCATCATTTGCTTAAGCATTTCATCTAGCTTCCTTTTATGATATTTTAGTACTTAATCTCTTATCACATTTTATAGGGGTTTTTTTCACCCTTTTCTGTTAACCTGTAAGATGAGCCCCAGCAGCCTGAGAGGCGGCAAGGATGCTACCGGAATACCTAAGCAAAAGAGAATGGACACCTGCCCCCCACCTGCAGTCATCTCCACAATGGTCCTTTAAGTTCCCTGGAAGCTGGGATTTCAGAAAATGCCCTAATTAAATACCCTGGGGATCCCTGAGACCAAAAAAATCTACATGTCAATAGAAGAGGGTTAGCCCTGACTAGGTGCTCAGTTGGTTGGAGCATCGTCCCATAACCAGAGCTTGTGGCTTCCATCCCCGGTCAGGGTCCAGAGCTAGGTCACCCGTTTGCTCCACCATCTGGGTGCTATAACCTCTGGGCTTGGCACATATGAGAGGCAACCAATTGATGTCTCTCTCTGTCTCCCTTCCTCTCTCCCATCTCTCTCTCTAAAAGCAATGAAAAAAACGTCCTCAGGGGAGAATATGAATTTTTTATACACACACACATACACACGCACACATATATGTGTATATATATATATTATATATGGGTTACCTTCTGTCCAACCCCAGGTTCCTTGGCCAGAACATGTAGGACTCCGACTCTAGGAGAAACTGGCTAAATTTCTGGAATATAATCTGTATCCTCAAATGAAAAACTCCTCCAGCAATGGATTCTTGATAATAACTTTGACAGGCCTTCAACTGCCAAAATCCCATCTGTGGCTGATCTTCCCTCCTCCCATCAACCTTTCAAAGTTTTCACTGCACTATTTTAAGCTCACATTGTTAAAAGCAAGGCACGCTAAACTTCTGAGGTCTCCGGGCTTTGCCTGGCTATGAGCTTCTCAGGGGCATGTGCTGCGCTTCTGGTCACGACTGAGGCCGGGCAGGGGGTGCTGCCGGTGGCAGGAGAAGGGGAGACAGTGCTGCCCAATGTACCGGACGGAACCCTTGCAGGAGGGTTAGGACATCTGGGTCCTAGAACTGCTTTGTCTCGTGCAGCAGCCACCAGCCCCATGTGGCTGCTGAGCGCTTGCCACGTGGCCAGTCCCCACTGAGATCCGCCCAAAGAGTGAATTACATACGAGATTTCAAAGACTTGGCACAAAGAAAAAAGAGCATAAAAACTTGATAAATTTTTATTGATTACAGGTTGAAATGATACTACGTTGGGTATATCAAGTTAAAGAAATCACACTATTAATTTCATCAGCACATTTTTACATTTTTTAATGTGGCTACTAGAAGAGTTTAAATTTCACATGTGGTTTGCATTGTTTTTCCAACGTTCAGCACTGCCCTAGACAAACCCGTACAGCTTTCCTAATTGGTAAAATTAAGTGCATTAGAAACTACCTCTGACCATCAATATTTTCCTTGTATGCATTTCTTCAAGGTTCACTGTCTTTTTTCATACTTTAAAACGGATTCCCTGGTATCATTGATGAATGTTAAAGAATTTTGCATACAAAACGTCTGTCTTGTGGGTCACATTGGGGGCATCTAGGCACCAGAAAGCTATTTAAAAGAAAAAAACAACCCTGACATCCTTTCTTCCAGCAATAAATACTGGAGATGAAGATATTAGACATGGAAATACAAAAATAATCACTAATGATACAAAGTCAGGTGTGATTAACTGCCAAATTAGTTTTTCTCACAATACAGGATGTGTAAGGCTGTAATAGGTCCAGAGCACTTTAAATTGTGAGACTATTTGTAGCAAGGTGTGCAGTGATAACCAAACAAAGGTAAGACTATTATTTCTCATTCTCCCATAACAGGATAATAATGGGGAATGATGATGTGTGAGCACGGGTGAGTTAAAGGTGTTTTCAGTAGCAGAAAGTGGCTTTGAGTCATTAACCTTTCCTCTAAGAATATTTTTCCACCCCCCCGCCCCAGCCCCACCGCCAATCAGGATTGGGAAACTTGGGTGATGATACCTACAGCCCAGAGAACCTCAGCCATTTTCTCCAAACTTCTAAGCATGGGAAACTAGGGATGATGTGAGCCTCTCTGGGGCCTTTGGGGGATTATATTAGAGGATTCTGGCAGCAAAGGATGATAAAGGTATGAGACACCTTTCACTCTTCAAGAAGATGGAAGAAGTAGTGGTTAAATACCATCCTTGACACAGTGGGATGCTTCCCAGTTTGCTTTGTGACCTTCACCACCACCATCAGGGACAAATGCCCCTTCAGCAAATGCACTGGAGCATTTCATGAAGTTTACGTAGGAGTTGTGGTGATGAATCCATTGAACTGTCTTGCTATTCTGGGTTCCTTTAGGGGAAAAATAAAAAAAGAAAACCTTTGGAGAAAACCACGAACTGACCAACGTCCTCTCTCTCCTTCAAAGTTATCCTCCCAGCTAATTCAGGAAATAGCATCTCAGAGGTTCCCATCTTGGTGTGTGTGGTGGTTTTAAATCCTTTTTAAATGGCTAAGAAGGTAATTCTTTTCAGTCATTTGTTTTGTGCAGCCCTCCCATTCCTGGCAGAGACACTGTATGCACTCTATTAGAGCATTTTTTTTCCTACATATAATGGCACCAATTAAATTACCTTGCAGCCCGACCTTAATCTGGCAGGAATGATTATTCCATGAAACAGTTAGGGCTCTAATTGACATGAAGTGCCTGCAAAATATGTCTTTTGCAGCAACCCCTGTCAAAGTCACATTGATATGCTAATCCCTATAGCTGGCAGAATCACTTCATAAAGAGAGACATTGAAAATTGAATTATTTCAATTTCAGTACCTAGGAATCTAGTGATCTGTCTGTATATGTAACTAAGTAGGTGCAATGCTTTATATGGGTAAACAGCTGTACTAGGGCGTTGCCATGGAAACTGCTTGACTCATGGCAGTTGTGTTAGTGATGAAGTCATTAGCAGTGTGAAATGTACTTTGAGGTTGTCAAGTGTAACACTCCAGGAATATTTCAACGGTATTAGTGGAGCCTTTTCATTTACATAATTTAGGCTTTCACACATGATCTCATTATGGTGCAAGAAAGGAGTGGGTTACAGGGGCAATTGTACCCAGACCAGATGAATCTCCATTATATCATTCAATTGTTATTCCATCCCCTGAAATAGAGTCCCCCAAATAAGCCTTATGAGAAATTGATCACTCCCTCAGAACAGTGACTTTGAGGAACTCTGTTGGTGATGGGACAGGCTAGATTACCCTAGAAACCACTGGGGATATTGGGATGGTTTCTCTTCAGATGCATTAGTTATTTTTGTACTGATGTTTTATTATCCCTAAAATTAGGATATAAAACTTGAAAGACACAAGATTTGTTTTTAAACCAACATCCAAGTGAATATCACTCCCATTCATGTACATCCCCAGTGAGTCTTTAATGATCCCAATGATGATGTGATGTGCAATATTAATGGATTTCCAGTTTGAAAATCATCCTCCAAGTCAAATATGAGCTCTGTTGTTTGGACCCCCAAAATATGACTCAACTTCCTCTCAGCTCTCCAGAGTCAGTTCTTAATGATTTCTGGCTGTTTCACAAAATTAGATTACCTTGAATCCAGCTCTGCACACTCCTCCAAAAGGAGAATTCTAAACATATTTTAAGCAGTGATTACATTATTAGAGTAAACAGACAGCTTCCCACGGGAACTTTCTTGACATGCAAAGTACTGAGATGTGTGAGTTTAGGAGTATGTGTTTATAGCTACATCTCAATTTTTAGTTCAGTATTCTAATTTTTTCATTCATCCACCTATTCATTCATATATTCATTCATCAAATATTTATTAAATATCCATAAAGCACACCAAGAAGTGCTCTAGGTGGTGGGGATAAAGTGGTAAACATAATAGACACAGCCCCTGTCTTCATGAAGCTTAGTCTAATGAGGAAGACATATTTGCAAATGTGGGTCTCTGGAGAAGTGGCATTTCATATGAGACTGAAAGAAGGATGAGCTAAGGAAGAGTAACAGGAAGTAACTTTCACACAGAAGGAGACAATACGCGTGAGACAATGAGGTCAGAGTTTGCTGGGATGAAAGAATTCAAAGGAAGGGAGAGATGAAGGGATGAATTCACTCTTGGCCTCACCTTTGGTGGGAAAAATATATGTCATATGAAAAGGGTCATTGTGTTTACCATATTCAGGTAAGTGGTGATTTAGCAAAGAGTGCCATTCACAGGGGATTAGCATCTTCATTTTTTTTTAAGAAATTTAAATGTTTGTCAAAATCTCAAACAGCTACACATTTTAATTCCTGATTTTCCCTTGTATATAGTGAGTCACCGAGCAGGTATTAGACATTTACTCAGGCAAGTAACATCCAGGCTATACCATAGTGTCTGCTATAATTTATTCTTCTTCTCTTGACTTTTAAATCTAGTTAATTCCTAATGAAATTGCCCTGTACTTTGCATGTCCTTTGTCAATGTAAGCTGTAAATTAATATTAGTACTATTAGTATTAGTGTACCTGTTGCTGTTCCCATTCACTTGTAAGGTGTTTAAAGATAGGAACAAGCTGTTATTTGTTTTGCATCCTCCTCAATTGTCTCTTAGTACTATACTCCATAGATGTTGTAGAAGTTTCTGGAAGGAATGTATGAAAAGTAACTAATATGCACCATGACATACCTTGGTCCTGTAAAATTCCTAAGTACCTAATAAGATAAACTGTTTTATGCAGAAGAATTTTTCAAATGTTAATGGGAGTAACTTGAAAATGATTTCCATGGCCAAAGGGATCTGGGTACACAATATAAAACATTTGTGAAGACACACAGTACGTACTAGGATCTTATAAACCTGGTATCCTGCTTTAAAGATTATGTGTGACTTTGTTGAACTCTAAATTCCCAAATTCAGTTTATCATGGATGAACCTCCTTCTACCCCCCACTCCATTTTTGGCCAAAGATATCTCAGCATCATGAAATGCAACTTTGGGAACCCCGTTTATTTTAAGGCTTTTACAAAACATTTGAAATATACATTTTTAAAGTTTTCTGAAAGCATACAGCATTCTTTAGGTCAAGTGAATTCTTAATGAACTAGAACTTACCATTCATTCCATTACTCATTAGTCAAACACAGATTGACCTGCAATGGATGGAAGTGTGCCAGCAACTCATAGTTTAAGGGTAGAAGTTCATAAGAAATCCTGCTCTTGCAGAGCAACATGGTGACTGGTGATGTCCCAAGGCCAGTCTTAGCACAAAGGTAAAAGCCCCTCCCATTCTATTTTGACCCAATGAAAGATTGCAATATATGCCAATGCAGGGTCCTTTTTCAACTTGATCTGACATTGTCCATTCACTCAGCATTCCCTTTAATTGTTTCTCAATATACACTTTCCTAAATTTATTGATTTGAGAGAGTTACATTGATTTGTTGTTCCATTTATTCATGCATTCATTGGTTGATTCTTGTATGTGCCCTGATTGTGCAACCCGCATCCTTGGCATAGGGAGACAATGCTCTAATCAACTGAGCTACATTGCCAGGGCTCAATATACACTTTTAAAGCATATTTTTGAGAGTAGGGGACTACCCCTGGAACGTACAGCTGCCCACAACCCTCCAAGTCCCTCGATGCTCCACGTAGAGCAGTGATGGTGATTGTGACCGTGACTGGCATATTATGGGTTATCATAGAGCTGCCCAATAACACCATCAAGAAGCTACCCATCCTCTTCACAGCCCATAGCTTTCTGAAAAGAAAAACAAGGAAAGAGCCAGCTACAAACATTTTCCTAGATGTGTTTCCATAGAGAAAGTCAGAGTCACTGTTGGATAAGAATCAGCACATTTCTCGGAAGCAATCCCAATCCTTTCCATCAGTCCTCCCAGTGAGGCATGTCATGTTCTGTCCATTTTTACAGGCTTTATCTCTCTGCTGCCTGCCTTTTTGCCTTGATAACTGATTTCTGCACCATCAATCGCATTGGCTATGGGAACTATCAGAAGGACCACAGAAGTGGGCATAACTCCAGGTTTTCACTTTTCCTCTCTGGTGTCTTTTCTCACAGAAACACTGTTAAATCCTGATTTTCGCTATACAACCATGGGCTACTGAGTTCATCTCTATGCCCATCTGCAGAATGGGAATAGGAACTAATACTGACCTCAAGGGGCTGTTATGAGCATAAATAAGATGACAGGAGGAAGTCACGTGGTGGGGGTGATCTATCACTAAGTAAGTACTCAAAGAATGTTAAGCTGCTTTTTTTTACTCTAATTATGCCTTAGCACTCTTCATCAGAGGCCGCTGGCATCCATTTTTGAAGGCTTACCTTCTGTTTGAATTAAATGAGGCTTCGGTGAACAGTATATATGTAATTCAGCAAATATTTGTTAATTACCCATGATACGCAAGGCTTTGCGCAGAGCTCTGGGGGAAATAAAGGTAAATAAGATAGAATCCTGCCTCTAAAGGGAGGCACCATGGAGAAAAGGACCAAGAGTTCACTGTGTGTTCAGTCCTGTACTAGGTCCTGGAGGGGGTCGGGATAGGGACAAACGTAGGAAAACAGTCCTTGTCTTCCAAGGATCCGGTAATTTTGCTGCTTTATAGAGACATCAGCTTTGTACACACATAGTAAGTTAAGTTGGGATAAAACTAGATGCCTAACTGACAAAAGTATTTTGCTGACATTAAGTGCAAAAGTGAGAGGTGAAGATAACATCTGTCAGCCCAGGTTAATTTGGTTTCTCAGGATTAGCTAAGCCAGTGCCTTGGTCCTCTCACCCTTTTAGGTGGCCACCCCAAATTACTTGCTGGATCAGGGAGAAAACCTACCCTCTGGAATTCTGGGTTCATCAATTACAGTTAACCGTATCCCCCACCACGCACTTCAAACCATCTCTCTAGGCCCATCGATAGGAGTTGATGTTCCCCAGGCTCTGTTTTCAGGGGAGGAGAGGGAGCAGTGTTTCTGAAAATGGTGGTCTCCATTGCCCCAGTTTAGGGAGAAATGTAAGACAACTTCTTTCCTGAATGTATTTTTCCCAGGGTAACCATCATAAAAGTGTTCATCTCTGTTGGCTGAGATATTTTTCTCCTTTTCAAATATCCTATTGTTCTTTTCATGTTTATTGTTTCCTTTATGCCTCTTTGATAGCTTCTTTTTGAGGCCTTGTAAGATATTTTGATACTGAGCAAGGAAGGCAGATGTGAGACCCTCTATTATTCTGCCTCTTATTTTGATTTAAAGTTACATGCTCCCTATGGAAGGAAACAATAAAAATACAGTGCTGGAAGAAGGGAAAAATGTGGGAAGATGAATAGGAACCTGTTTCACTGGAGAACAAAAAAAGAAAGCTATTGGGCATAACAATCAATGCAAGTGATCATGACTGACATTTAGATAGTCTATTAACTCGATAATAATTGCCTTGTTTGAAGACTGTATTTCTTGAAGGTGCAGCAACTATTGAAAGATGGTCTAAAGCTGTGGTTTCTCTCGATATGTTGTCTAATTCAGTGTAATCACCATCTTTTATGTATTAATTACAGCTTAGCTTTGCAATCGAGATGAACGGAAGAGCTGACATCAAATCAGGCCAGATTTGATTAGCATTCTTTAACAGGATTCTTATCCAGGATGGCATTTTGAATCTCGCATCTTCTGAGGATGAATGTGGATGAGAGGTTTTGTTGGTAACCTTGAGCAGGGCAGTACATCAGTCCGGGATGCTCCATGTGGAAGTTACCTGCAGTGGGAGAGATGGCAGGGTTCTAATTACCTGCTAACTATGGATTTGGGACAGGTCATTGAAGTTCCCTGAGTCCATGGTGCTTAAACTACAAAATGAGAGTAAAGAGAGCAACTCTGTTGATCCAACAAAATTACATGGAGGATGCAATGGAGTAATGTAAATAAAAGAACATCTTGTAAATCTTAAACTGTTAAACAAGTGCTCATGTCAGTCCCTGGGTAACCAGAGATACCATCCCCTGCTGGACAAAGAGCTCCTTCTTGGCTGGCCTTCTTCAAGGTCCGGGTTAGGAGTTTGTGCGAACAGAAGGCACCCAATTCAAGGGACTGACTGAATGGCCAGCGGCCTGGCTGCCTGGCACGGGCATAGCTCTGAAGGAGAGAGTTTACAATCCCATTTAGGACACAGATAAAATGTGACGAGCCACTCATTCAAAAGGTCAAAGTAAGTTCACTTTAAAGACAAAGAGGCATTTTATACTCCAGGCCCATGTCTCCATTTTAAAAGTAAGTGGGAAAATCCTTCAAAGATAAATTTACTTAATCAAGCCACAGTTGGAACCATGAAAAACCTATAATCATAATATAATATCTTCTGAATATTTATTGCTTTTCACCGGACATACGCATCATTTCTTTTATTCCTCACATCATTCTCTATAAAGTAGCAAGAGAGATCATTTCAGATTGAGGAAAATGTGTTCTAGACCCATTTGTCCAAGGAGATGTCCTGTAATTAGCGGAGCAGCTTTGAGAGAGCAGGTCACCCAGGGCAGTCCTCACTGCTGTTTCTTGGAGGAAAAGCTAATCGAATACCCATGTATTTAAAGTGCTTTGTTTGGTTTGTTTTCCCCTTGATGTAAATATGACAGTGTAGCATGAAAAAATCTACTGCTAGCCCAAGTCACTCCTAGCCAAGGACAATGTCAAAAAGAGCAAGTGTGGTGTTCAGACCTGTTTCCCCTCCAGTGCTCAGATCATTTCAAAATGGGATTTTCTTCTGAGGTCCCTTTGGCCAATTTCTATTCTCAAGCCCTCATCCCTTGTAGCTTCCTTATCCTTCCTCTTGTTTAGATAGTAAATCTGATCAAAGACCATCTGTCTGCTGGCTTTCAACAGAGGTGAGCGTGTGTCAGAACATGATTAATGTTTGATTGTCTATTAACATCATTTTAATTATGAAAATGGAACTTTAAGTGAAAATATGCAATTTAAATCTCTCCCAAAGTCAGCCTCCTGTGTAGTTCTCTGGGAGAAAAGGAAGGGGAATTCTCTGACCTAATTCAGTGGGAAGAATGGGAGATCTCATACCCCCAAAGACAGGTTTCCTTGCTTTTCAGTATGACAATGACATCTTTCTCATTTTTTTAAAGATTTTTATTTATTTACTTTTAGTGGGGGGCGGGTGGAGCGAGGGAGAGAGAGGGGAAGAGAAACATCGATGTGCAAGAGAAACATCTATCAGTGGCCTCCGCACGCCCCCAGCTGGGGACCTGATCTGTAACCCAGGCATGTGTCCTCACCAAGAATCTAATCAGTGACCATTTGGTTTGCGCGATGATGTCCAACCCCCTGAGCCACACCAGTCAGGGTACTTCTTTCTCATTCTTGACTGAGAAACCATTCTCCAAGTTTTTGTAGTTTTAAAGACACAAAATCTAGAGCTGAGTTCCTTGACCCATTGGTTGAGGAGCCATTGTTTAGCCATGAAAAAATGCAGAGTAACTGATAAAGCTCATCGCAAGCCTCTGGCTAAAAGGTAGTTTTGTTTTGCAAATCAGATCCTTTGACACATTAGAAATTCAGCGAGATACTGGCATTCGGCCTGGGTTCTGAATAGAAAATGTTCATGGGAGATAGCTCAGCTCCTAATACAGAACCCCGTGGGGTACATTGGAGTGCTACGGGCATTGCTGATGACATTAAGCTGCCATGAGTAAATGAGAATCCCTTTCTCTTTAGAGGGCTTCCAGCATTCTGTGCAAGTGTCTAATGTTCTGTGTAAAAACGCGGAACTGGGGAGCTACGCTCTGCAGGCTCAGTTGACTAGTGTCTTCTTAGGGTCTTTGCTATTGTTGTGATGTAGATTAGATTCCAGGAAAAGCTAGGAGCATTTATGCGTGCACACACACACACACACACACACACACACACACACACACCACACACACCCCCTACTTAAAAATGTAGCTGAGGAAAAAGTCAGCAGCACAAAAGACCCTTTTACTGCCCTTTCTCGTCTCAAGTCCTAGCCTAGCAGTCAGTTTCTCATACTTGTGTCTTTGAACTGTCTTTGGTGACTGTCCCAGTGAGTGTTAATGCTTGAGGCTGGCATAAACGTGCTCAGGGCATGGATTCCTGTGTTTTTAATTATTTTTAGTTATTTGGCTGATAACTAGGTTTGTGGTTTTGCTTTATGCATTTTCAGCAGGAAGAAAAGTAACTACTCCACCCTAATTAGTGGCCCTTTGGAGGCAGATCCTGACATCAGGCCCAGGTGTGATGGGGACATTCTTCAGAGGAGAGGGCTATGGTAGGAAAGGAAGGAATAGGCTGTTTCATCTGTCCTTTGTTTCTCTCATTGTTCTTTTTGGAGCCAATATTCAGTGGGCCCTTTCTAAGGATCTGCAGAAGTTAAAGCTGTGTAGTATAGGTTTAACTTCTCCTTCCACTTACCAACATAACTAGTGAATTATGGATTGCTGTAGCTTCATTTTACAGTTGAGGGCACTGAAGCTCAGAAAGGTTAAGTAACTTGTTCAAGGTTACACAGCTAATTAAATGGTAGAGCCGGCCACATCTGTCTCCAGCTCCCTGTTACTAACCAATAAGCTCTTCTACTGAACCCTCCCAAATCGAAGTCATAAGAAACCACATAATTACTTTCTCATTTAATCTCCAACTAATGACAATATTATGTTGTAGCCATTCACTCACTCCGAAAAAGTTTATTCATTACTGTCTTAGGCCATTTGGGCTGCTATAACTAAATACCACAGACTGGGTAGCTTATAAACAACAGAAAATTATTGCTCGTGGTTCTCTAGGCTGAGAAGTCTGCAGTCAATATGCTACCCTGGTCAGGTGAGGGAATCTCTTCCTACCTCCTAGTTCAGGGGAGGAAAAAGAATTTCCCTCCACCTTTCTGCATTCTTAGCTGAGATCCCTGTAATAAAAGACAGATTATCAAAAGAAAAACAAACAGGAGTTGATTAACATGTGTATCTCATATATATTTGGGAGATACCCAGGGAAAAATGACTAACTCCCCCAGGTGGCTTAGATTTCAGGTTTTAAATACCAACTTTATGGAGAAAGGGGAGGGAGAATATAGGCATCTTAGGGGAAATTAAATGATTTTAGGAAAGTTGAATGGACCCTCAGAAGAATAGATGGGAGATAGGATAATTTGTGACATAGTTTGTCTGGATGCTGAGGGTTGGAATAAATGGATCATTGATTTATACTCTCACTTGTAGGTAAATGGGTGCTATAGAATTATCAGATGTCCACACTAGCAGGAAGCTTACAAAATAGCTTTTCCAATGACTTCTTTAAATATATGAGGATATTGAAATTCAAAGAGGGACTTTGTCAAAATGTTTCAGAAAATTATGGACTGAGACCCCAAGTTTCCTTATCTGGGCCCTTTGTCTCCTTTTCCACTACAGTACCTGATCCTTCTAAGGTGTCTGGCCTCCTGACATTGCTAGGGGCAGAGACATTTAGTTTTTTGGGTTTTTTTTTTTTAAATTCATTCTTCTGTTTTACCAAGTCCTACGTTAGGGTCTTCTCTCCATAGCCAGCAGAAACTCAGCTTTTATTACCAAAAGAAAAATAATACTTATTGTAAACTTATATGCTCATCCTAGTACAAGCCACTGTGGGGAATCCAAGATGTTAGATGCAGTTTTTATTTATAAAAATACATGTGGTATAAGTGAGGAGATAGGATATGTTCATGGAAATTGCTAACAAAAATATAAAGCTGTAAGTGATCATGTGCAAACTAAATTCACTGGCCAAAAAAACCACCAAAATCATTTCTCAGAAAGTCTCTTCCTGCAGAAGCCAGGACTGAGTAACTGTGGATAAAAGCTGATCACATGTGTTGAATGATAAAGCCAGAGCCCGAGGTCACTGTGGATCAAGGAACTTTCACAAAGGTGTCTAGGGATGGAAATCTTGGGAGACACAAGGCCCCTGTGAGGTCATTCCCAGGGACAGCCACCAATATTGGCTCCTGCTCTTTATTTCTGTTGCATTTATACAGCCTTGACTTGTGTTCAAGATGGGCCAAAGGAGGAGACACCCCTGCCCTTTTCCACAATCCCCTGTGTTCTTTATATTGATGGGTGTGGAATGTCACAATATTGTTCATTGCAGAACCATCTCGGCAAATTAGATTGTAGGTTGCTTGAACAGTTGAAACACACAGTGTTACTTTAATACATGTTTCTGGTCTCAGTATGTTATTATTGTTTCTTTTTTCTTCCATTTGGCCAAAAGGTCACAAGATTCAAGCTTTATACCAAGAAGATAATCTGGAAACTGATATTTGAGTGAGGTTTGTGTATCCCCACCAGTCAATCAATGGCAACTTCATCCCCAAGCAATTATGATGTGACTCAGATGTGTTAAATATACATCGTCCCTGAAAGCCTTCCACATACTTGTAGCAATTGACAAATTGGACATATCTATTAAAAGATACTGATGACACACCAGTTGGACTACTGAAGTGCACAGTCTTTGAACAATTTGAGAAAACTGAGTGTTGAAGAAATCCAGCTCTGCAGGACTTGGGGTGCTTTTCCCTTTTCTTCTGCATTTTTTTCAGTGTGTACAAGATAAGAGCCTCTAGGAAGTCATTCTCTGCTGTTTCAGTTCAGTTTCCCCTGATCTCCATTATCCTGCTCCTGTGCTGGTCTTTGGACCCCACCCATAGAGCCCTTTGGTCGTGTTGTAGATGTGTCTGGCTGTGTTCCTGACTAAATTCCAAGACTACTGAGGGCAAGATCTGTGTATTGTGCAGATGCTCTTTCACTCATGATGAGGTTAAATCTTATAAACCCTTCATAAGTTTAAAATCTTGTGAGTCGAAAATGCATTTAATACACCTCATCTTCCAGAACATCATAGCTTAGCCTAGGCTACCTTAAACGTGCTCAAACATTTACATTAGCTCACAGTTGGGCAGAATCATTGAACACAAAGCCTATTTTATAATAAAGTGTTGAATACCTCATGCAATTTATTATGAGTATTACTTTTGCATCATGGTAAAGTTGAAAAATCCAAAGTCAAACCATCCTGTCAGACACCATCTGTACTTATATTCTGGCTCCTCCAGCATCTAACACAGTTTCTTGCAAACCATGGAAACTTGGTTCAAGAAGATATGGTAATTAATTAATAACTGAAATATTTTTCTAATTACTTACATCTTGACCCCTGGAAAAGATGACACAGAAATCATATCATTTAGGGTTTTATTTTCCTACAAATTAAAATTTAATGATCTAGAATATTTTTCCAACCTGTGGGCCACTGATCCCTGAGTTGAAGAGTCATTGTGAGTGGATTTTACTTACACATATACATAAATATTTTCCTGATAAACACATAACCGAAATACAAATATCATTTGGGGATATTAAAAAAATGTTTCATCTCTTTATAAGGAACTTTACACTAAACAAATATTAGGAAACAATCTAGAAACTGTAAGAACAGAATAAGACTATTCCTTGTAGATTTCTCTTGGCCTAGGGAACACAGAAGGTGACTTGATGTCAGCCCCAAGACCACTGGCTCCTGTTCATGGACCGGGGCCTGTTTTGTGCTGTGGCCAGCAATACAGTTTTGGGTTTTGCCTCTATTTTTAAGCTGCTTCCAAAAAGGGACAAGCAAGACTGAACTTAAACAGAATCTAGCGTGAAGTATTTTAAGTGGCTGAGGAAAGTTCTAAGGCCCTTCCAACTATGCCATTTCCGTCTTAACATTTAGGTTAAGGCTTTGGAACTAACAATGCAAACCCAATGTAGTGCTTCCCCTGGACACTGAGATGCAGACAACAGTGGGGGTACGCTCCCCGTCTGTATTCAACTGCTAGAGAGGAAGACTCAGAAACCCATGAAGTTCAAGAACCACCTCTGAGTAAAGGTTCCTGCTCCTTATTTCACCTAGAGACATGGGTTAACTCTTCATTAGCACATAGGTCATGTCTAACACAGATGAAATGATACTGAGTGAGAAAATACGTACCTGTTTTCTTGTCCTTGGGGAGTCCATAAGAAACTGTTTGAGAGGCAGAAATCACCACCCGGGACTCATTGCACAAACAGTGCTCTTGATCAAACGTAAAATGAATGCTTCCAACCTGACCTGTGACAGGGGATGGGAAAGGGGCTGATGAGCTTGAGAGGGAAGTGGTCCTGGGAAGAGATGGAACTTGCTCAGATAGAGAGAGCTAATAGGGATTGCACACTGAAGCATCTCAAAAGCAGCAGCAAGGTCTAGGTGAATAGTAGGGTCTTCATACCTACCATTCAATGTGGTTGCTGGGGAAACTGAATACAGAGCTCAGGGTGAGTCAAGCCAGTAAATTGTTTAATGCCTTTGCCACTTTCCAGCTGAATGCGTCCTTCAAAGGTCACAGAATTTCTAAATCTTAATCTGCGCTTGGATGTCATCTAGCCTGACCTCCACCTGTGGTAGCAATCTCTACCCCAGAATTCTAAACAGACTCTGCTTGAGTTCTTCCAGTGATCAAGAGTCCACGGCTTCCTGAGGCCCTTGTTTCTTTCTGGATGGGTGTCATTATCAGAACATCCTCCCCACGGTTTTCTAATGCTCTGTCTTTTCATGTGCTCTCCCCACCAACCATCACAAACCTTTCCAACCCATCATACACTACTCCTGACCCCCCTGACCCCACCTTTCATCACACTTCCATCCACCCCTTGAGATTTAGAACTCTAAGAGAGACGTGCTTCTTTGACCAAGTCGGCCACTTAGGGCTCCTTATTATATTAATTGCTATGTGAAGCAAAGATGATTTTTTTTTTCTGCCAGATTGCTCCTCAGCCTTATTATTGTTCGGAAACCATAAAACTGAAAACTGCATTTTTATGACTCCAAATGACCTTCAGAATTCCAGACACAGCTGACTCCTGCTTCGCTATAATATTTTGGCTCATTAATTTCAGAGGAGATATTCCGATTTATAATTTTATTAAGTTTCTGAGGATTTTTAATACTGTGTTTCTAAATATGATGAACTTCTCACTACCAAATTTTAATTAGGGAACATATTAAATCCTCAATTAATGCCGCAGTAATGAATATTTAATATCCAATAACATTTGATCAGGATTCTTTCAGCGAGGAAGGGACTGAGGCACTACGGGTCTTTGGTTTTCACTGACCAATAGGACAACCATACCAGCCTCTCAGTCTCCCCTTGCCCAGTAGATTCTGTTATGAAGTATTGGTCAGGAACAATTAACAGTCTCATTATTAGCTGCTTTCCCGGAGTAAGTGGGGAGCATTCAGACACTGGGCATGCAAGACACATAGCACAAATTTTTCTGAACAAGTTGGTCCAAAGCACATGAAGGAATTTTTAAAACTATGTGCCTTAAAGGTACTTTATTTCCTCTTTTCCCCTCTAATCCATTTCCTCATGAGCGGGGATAACACACATCAATGCAGGTGTGTGTGAACATTTTCTGTAAAGGGCCAAGAGGTAAATATTTTAGGCAATGCAGCCTATGGTCTCTGTCCCAGATGCTTGGTTCTGCTCTTAGGGCGCAAAAGTCACTGTAGACAATGCATAAGGGATGAGTGTGGCTGTATTTCAAGAAAACTTATTTGTGGACACTGAAATCTGAATTTCATATCATTTTTATAAGTCGAGAAATACTTATTATTGATTTTTTTCAACCATTTAAAAGTGTAAAAGCCATTCTTAGCTCATGATTTGGCCAATGGCCATTGTTTGCTAACCCCTGCTTGAGTGGAAAGAGTCCAGAACTGAGGTCAGAAGTCCTGACCCCTTGGTCCAGCTCTGCCACTAGATCACCAAGGGACTCACAGGGAAGCCCCTGCACTCTCTGTGAGCCAGTTTCTTCATTTCTAAATAAAGGGTTGTCCTGGACGGTAGTTAAGATCTTGACCTAAGAATGAGTGGTGCCTTCCATGGAAGTCACTTCTCCAGTACTCTCCAGAGGCCCTCAGAACCATCTGTTTTCATTCTTCTCTCCTTAAAGAAATCCCTCTCCTCTATCGCATAATTGGAAAGACGACCAAGGCAGTCTGGCCACCAGGAGCACCTGAGGCTCAGGGCCTGCACTTAGGGAGATAGGAGCTTCATTCTGGCCTTGGTTGCAATAGGAAAGATTTCTCCCTCTGCTCTCTTGGGAACCTTTATTCTCTTGAGAGCTTCAGAAACTTGATCCAGGAAACCCATCCAGGGAGGGCTGCCCACTGGGAGAAGCCCATAGAATTCAGAAGCAAACAACATGGATATGGAATGGAGAACATGCTTCTCCTTCCAAGACCTGGCCCTCAGCTCTATTGAAGCCGCCAAAAGAGGCTGAAATCCCTCCAGCTTCCCACATTGGCTCTCATCCCTTCTACAGCCAAGCTTGTCTCCTTATACCCTTCTCCCTCCTGTAAAAACCCACCCTCATGATAAGGACATAATTTGGTCATATGTGTTGGGATGAGAACAATTGTTGAAAACTTGTAACACTGGAGGGAGCTGGAAGAATTAGGCTTTGATCATTGTAGGAGCCAACACTTAATGCATCCTTACAATCTGCTAAGTTCTGTGTGTGAGTGCATAAATGTGTGTGTGTGTTTTCCCATCTAAAATCCCCATTATAGAGATGAAGAAATCAAGACTTAATCTTAGTAATTTGCCCAAAGTCAGCCTCTATTAAGTGGCAGAACTTGGATTTGAACCCAAGCAGTCTGACTCTAAAGCTGCCATTTTTACATTACACCATCTCTACAGTAATAAAATCAGAGAATCCATGAGTGGAAGAACAAAGGTATTTGGAAAAGCTTGCCTGGATTGCCATATTACATGTACTGTGTAGCTGCCCCTCATGTTGACTGTGTGAGGTTTGTCTCCAGTCACATGCTTTCCTTCCTCCATTCACAATTTGCTGAGAGGGTACTGGAATCTCGGAGGTGATTTTCCCTGGAGCTGTCAGTTCTGCCTCTCCCACTTCCTTTCAGGTTGTCTTGCCATCCCTTGCAAGATGATTTCATCCTGATGCCAAATAATAACTTCATTATATAAATAGTTAACTAAAGCTAATATTTATGATTTATACTCAGAATTTTCTTTCCCCCTGTTCTGAACATACCAAAAACATACATTTTAAAATGCCACCCGGGCCATCTGCTGTTTCTTATCAGTCCTTGACATCATTTGAGTGGCTTGGTTATTTTAGGGTAACCAAAATTGTGATTGCAACAAGAAGGCATTTTGGAGTGTTAAGACCACTAAACAGGAGATTCAGTCTTGTCAGAGATGCAGAAGTCAACTACTTCATTTCCTATTCTCCAAGTATTTTTTTTCTGACAGAGTTGAGGCTAAGTTTGGAGATTCCTGGTCAAGTAGTTGAGAGATTTGTTTATTAGGAAGTTTCTCCCTCTACATGCCAGTCAATTTCTCCTGTCTGAAATACCTGCCTGTGTATCTGGATTCTATCTGCGGGACCTACACAAAATAAGATGCTTTACATGAGCAGATGTTCCAAAATCGTAAAATAGTGTTCATGTCATCTTGGAGACTTCCTTATTCCATGGTGAACATCCTGAATGCCTTCAAAGCCACTTCCATGATTTGGTATAGATCATGTTTACTTTCCTAATCTTTCTCTTTCCATTAGACTCCAGGACTCCTCTTAATGAGGGTGAGCATAATTCTCAGAAACACTTTAAGACTATTATCTCACTTAATCTTCATGAATGTTCTTGTGAATAGGAAGAACATTATGATTCCTTTGTTCAGATGGGGAATCTGATACCAGGGAAGATCAAACAATGTATTCAACATCTGTCCTGACTTCTTTACAGTTCAGTAAAGAGTAGCTCCCTGCTCACTGCTCTTCTCTCTGTAGCCTGTTACTGTTCATGGTATAGCACCTTGTAATGAAGGTGCTCACAGCATTTGTCTCTGTCTTATTTTTATATTTTTTGCTCCTTTTAAAATGAAACACTTTGGACATACTAAAAGAGTATAATTAATACCTTAATGAACACCCTGGTAATCAGTACCCAACTTATGAAATAAAACACTCCAAACAATAGCTTGTCTACACTTCTGTGATGACTTGCATCCCATATCTCTTCTTTAACCCCAGAAGTAACCCTTATTCTAAATTTCATGCTGATCATTCTCCATTTTATAACTATCCCTACACAACACACAGAATCATTTCATGTTTTATTAAACTGCATATAAATATTGTTCATTTTATAGGTAACTTGATGTTATCTTTTACTCAACAATTTGGTCTTGAGACTCATCCACATTGATACATGTGACTGCCATTCATATTTTTTATGCCCTATAATGCATATTCTATTTATTTGCCCATTCTTCTGTTGATGAATAGTTAGGTTCTTTCCCATTTTGCCATTACAATAATACTTTATTACATATGACCCCAAGTTTCTCTAAGGTTTACTTAGAAATGGAATCACTAGGTCATAGATTATGTTCATCCCCAAACTGGTAGAGTCTCTACCCAGTAACAAAAGCTAAAGGACTCCATGGTGCTACCTCTTCATCCATACTTAATGTACTTTTACAGCCTGACAGGTATGATCATCATTATTTTGAAAAAGACAGACATTATTATTTCTAATTTATATTAAAGTGCAAAAGACTAAACTGGCCTGACAATGCCACACAGGTCCAAACTAGAATGTACGTTCCTTGACAGGAGTTGGAATTTGGGCTGTTGCCATCAGCCATTCCTCACTATCTCCTAGTCACTGGTTTATGAAGAAAACTATCTTAGGTGCCATGAGACATTTATTGGAAATGAATTTGTTAATGCTGATGGAGGCAATGTACAGGTAAAGTGGGTTTCCAATTTGGACTCGTGCTTCTTTTGGAGACATAAATGACATGTACTATGTCAGGCTAGATAATAGCAGGACATGTGATCGTGTGGTTCTATGGAAGTGGACACACTCCATACTCTCAAGGAGCCTGTCACTGAATAGTGGAGAAAGTGAAGACTGCAAGCAGTAGCTCAGGTAGAGGGGTTCAAATCATAGAAATGGAAAGTCAACCCAACTTGAAAGATGTGCTCAAAGAGATGTGCCCTGCTGACCTATGGGTGATGAGAGGCAGATCATCTGGGCAAGGATGTGAAGACTTGTTAGTCAGGGAGGATCAGGCAGATAATGAAAACCAAGACAGGTTGTCTAATGCAGGAAGAAGCAAGGAGGTCCAGCAAGCTGAATGTCAACAAGTCTGCCAGATCCGTTGCACTGACAGGGTATATCAGCACACAACACCAGGAAGGTCATAGTGTCCTTTCCCTTGGCACCACATGATGGCTTAGAGAGGCCTGGAATTAAGCTACTGACCAAATCCAAGAGCTAGGTTGCAAACTCACAGGTGAGGCCTGCACAAATATTTGCTATGTGCCTGCCTTCTTCAGACACTTGTGGAGTCTGAGGCCCTTACCTTAGATTTGGTATCTTATCCTAGAGTGAAAATAAGGAAGGTAAGAAGGAATTCTAAGCTTTTACACACATGTATTTCAAAAATTGAAAGAAGTTCAAAAAACTTCTACCGTAGTTCTACAGTAAAAGGTCCATGGTGATAGTAGCAACACCAAAAGTTGAAGCAAAGAGCCAGGACCAGTGGTGGGAAGCCTTGAATGCCAAACAAAAGAACTGAAATGTCATCCAGGTAGAGTATCAGCATACTTTATTTTTTTTAATTTATTGGGGTGACACTGGTTCATAGGGTCATATAGGTTTCTGATGCATATTTCTATGGTGCATGATCTGTAAATTGCAGTGTGTGCCCACTCCCCAAAGTCAAATCATCTTCTCTCACCATGTAACTGGCCCTCTTAGCTCATTTTAAAGCACTTGTTATATCCTAGTCATTAAACATTCTAAATAGTTTCTTATTTAATCTCCTCAATTACCCTATCAGGTAGGCAGGTAGGCATACTTTTATCCCCATTTTATGGATTAAGGTACTGGGCACAGAGAGGTAAGGAGAGTCGCCCCCATATCCAACTATTGAGTGGCAGGGCAAGGATTTGGACCTAGGTAGGGGGCCTTCAGGGTCTGGGCTCCTAATCACTAGGCTATATTCCCATTATAGGTTCTGGAGGTTCCTAAGTAAGTTTGCTAAAGACTCACAGCCTTTTCAAAAACCCAAAATGCCTGGCCCCATCCCTGGGCATTCAGAGTCCACACACTGAGATACTGAACAGCCCCCTGGGGAATTCTGATGTGCATGCACCTACCTGGTTGAAAATCACCGCTGCTAGCCATTGGGGTTCACAGGGGTTTCTGATAAGCCCAACAGCATTCCCAAAGTTGAACGTTTGAGCAAGGAAGTGTTATAAGCACAGCAGTATTTTAGGAAGATTGACCTGGCAGTTGGACTTGGCAGGGACTAAGAAAGTCCACAAAGTTAAGGTGGGGAGAGAACGGCAGACTGTTCAGAGGCCAAGTCATGGGAGAGGAAGGGCTGGGCCAGAAGAAGGGAACAGAAACAAAATCAGCCATTGATGCTGGAGACCAGCTAGGAGGATCTACAAAGAGTTGTGGGAGCCTTCAGGTTGGGAAAGCTTACAGAATAACAAAGCCCTCATGCCCCTGAGTCTACCACAGTTGTTAACACATAGTCTGTGGTACCCATCCCTACTGCCTCACTTACAAGCTGTATGACTATGGGCAAGTTACTTAACCGTTCTATATGTTGCTTGGTTCATTTATTGTAGAAAATGAAAACAATGACAACACCTTTCTCATTGGGTGATTAATACACACATGGTGCTTACAGCAGTGTTTTGCTTACAATATGTGCTCAATGAATGCTAGTTCTTATTACTTTTATTGGTAGGAGAGAGAAATTTGGCATGTGAGCAATGTGAGAGATAATAAACTAAGACTTAGAGATTTTGCTCTCAGACGCTGCAAGATCTCTGATCTTACTTACTACCTTCAAATTTAAAAAAAACAACAAAAACAAAAAACAAACCCGCTTTTTCCAAAATGACAGCAGCTTCATTTTCAATAAAAAATGATGCTAATTACTGGGTATTGACCCAAGATGAATTTCTCTTTGATGAACTACACACCACTCTTCAGAAAACCTAGCCAAATCATCTCAAATACCAGGAAGTGTGGGGTAATGTAGCAAATTGGGGGAAAATGTGTATCAGAAAAAAATTATTGCTACAAAAATATTTTCAGTAAGTTTGTTCTCTTCATAAATAGTGTGAATGGAATGCCTCAGCAATCAGCTGAAAGCCCGTCTTAGCTGTGGGCTAATTGCTCGTCTGGTTAGTGCAGAATTTAATTTGTGCTATTGTGCAGGCAAGGCTGAGAGCGTGAAATAAACAATGTGTGTTAATTTCACGTTTTCCAGTCTACTTAGCCAAAGAGAAAGCTTAGGCTCCACTCCCGACTCACCCCACCCTCTCCCAGCTTCTCATCCTGCAGCCTGCAGACCACAGAAGGTAGGATATTTGCTGACCTCAGGTGTGAGTTTCCTGCTTCAAGACCAAAGGCTCAGGAAAGCCATCTGATCCTAGCAGTGATACTGACCAAGGTCACACCGGGGCTCCCTCCACCTTCAACTCATGCCAAGGGCTGGTGCTGAGATCTTTCTTCCAAGACAAATGGGCACCCGCTGGTGACAGGCAACTGGCTTTGTGCTCTTGGGTTCAAGGATGCCGCTGGCCCCCTGTGGAAAGGCATCCACTGGGGCACACAGAGCTACTAATTGGATGTATCAACAGTGAATGGATTAATCTGATGAACTAAGAAGATTCTTTTCTCTCAAGGGCAGCAGAGGTAGCTTTCCAAAAAGGCAGAGGACATGCCCACATTCAGGAGGGTGCTTGAGGGAGATTGGGATGGCCCCCGCCCACCTGCCTCCCTCCCTGTTCCACGCTAGGAATCAGAGGAGTCAGAATCAGATGCTGACCAAGGATATACAGCTGCTCTGACCTCTTTTCTCTATGGCTGAAGGCCCTCAGGCCCAAGATAAGTGACTCCTCGGTGTCAGAGAGGCAATTAGTATCCTGACTAGGTTAGAACTCAAGGACCCCCATTGCCCTTCCAGTATGCTTCAGACATACCTTTTCTCATCAGGTCTTTAAAGAGAACCAACCAAATTTTCTTCTTGATAGCTGATTTGTGAGCAAGGACACTGGAGTCAGGCTGCCTGAGTTCAAATCCTGGTTCCAGTTAGGTAGCACTGCACAAGCTGCTTGTGCAATAGTGCACACTTCATAACATTATTATGAGTATCAAACCAGTTTAGACACAAGAAGTGCTTAGCACAGTGCCTGGCCAGAATGTAAGTAGCAGTCAATGTTGGCTCCTATTTGTGTTATTATTTGGCATATTCTAGACTTCCAGCCTGTTCTTACTGTAAGATTATTTGTATGTGTGTGTGTGATCAGATATCCCTGTCCTGCCAAAAAGAAGGGGGAGTTCTGTTCCATTACCTTTACTTTCTCATCTGTCCTGATTTTATTGTTGAAAGTCTTAATGGGAATTCCAGTGTGTGGAAATGTCTGAGGTCTGCTTTTAATGAGAGAAGAGCAGAAGAACTTTAGTCATTGGCACAAATTGTTGGAACGGCAGGAAGTTTGCCTTATTTATCTCTGTCTCCCCAGTGACCAGCATAGGCCTGGCACACTGTGCATCTTGAATGTGTGCTGAACTACCAGGACATCCAACGGGAGGGGTAAGATACAGCTTTCAAAGCTAAAGAGGCCAAAGAACCAAGTGAGGAAAAAAATCCCCTTGCCCTTTAGGCCTTCCTTGAGGATGGGCATAACTGGTATATCTTTTCAGGAAAAAATAAGATTAGTCTTACTTTTACCATTAAAGCATATGGTAGAACCACTGCCCCTTAGTCTAAGAGACACTGCTATTATGTACTCTCGGGGGGGCCTCCATAAATACCATAAAGCCCCTGCCTTTGACTAGTTACAACACCAAACACCAAAGATACAAAGACTGGGCCAATCCTCAGGAAGGCCACAATCCCCGTAAGTAGGGATTGTAACCATATAATGGAGCTTGACAGTGAAGCAACATCCTGTAGTTTGTGAAGCACCGTTTTGACCATTCCTACCCTACAGTTAAGGTCACTAGGATAATGAGGGATTGAGGGACTTGCTCAAGGTCGCACAGCTGGGATGTGACCTCAGGTCTCTGAACTTGAGGTCTTGTCTTCTTTTCACTGCACTGATCTATCCGTCCATGAAATGAGGGGTATTGGCCTGGCAAACTTTCCCCACTGACTATTAATTTTAAAAAGGCACACTTTATGATAGTACAAGATGGAACTGTGTCACCCGAAAATCAAAGGACAAAAATGTTTCCCCAACATTGTGACTGTGGCCTGGGAGCCTAGGGAAAATTAATGTTACGAACAAAGCGGCCAATAGTTATGGAGCCCCAAGTGCATGCAAGACACTGGGCTAGAGCTATGGGAGGGAGCACAGTGATGAGTAAGAGGCTGCCCCTGTCTTGCGGTGCATCACAAACTCCAGGAGAAGATACATGAGTATCCACAGGAGAAAACTTCACGTTAACATGTGGTAGCTCCTTCCTGACTTGTATGGACTGGGGGCTGGGCACTTAGAATTTGAGAGGAGGTGAGAGTCTACAAAGGCAGGGCTGGATTTAAGCATGCAAAAAGGGAGCCAGGTGAGAGATGACCCTAGGAAACTCATCACTGGGTGCCTGACAAGAAACTGCACCTGCTGCAAGGGAAACTTATGGAAGCAGGAGAACCCACAGGGGCCTCAGGGAGGAAGAATTTGAATCGTTGGAGGACTGGGACCATGGATCCATTCCAGACAGAAGGAATTATCAAGATCAAAGACACCAGAAAAGCTAGACAGCGTCAAATCTGTCCCTAGTTGTAGGCTAATTGGAAGGATCTCCTGGCTCTACTGGAAGACAGGCTTTGAAATTCAAAGATGGAGAAAATGGCTGTTAAGGGCTTTGTGCAGCAGAAGCAGGGGGAGAAGGCAAGGGGAGCTTTGAGTGAATACACTACCGGGGACTTTTCTCCATGTCTCCCCTTTTCTAGCTAGAGCTTGCACATTAGACAGTGAACCACAGGTTGAACCTTATCAGACAAACTAAACAGCAAACTGGGGATTTCCCTGTCTTGTGGGACCTGAGAAGCCCCCTTCCCTGGTCATATCTTCCTAGCTTTGAACCGTCCCATGGCTCTGTTACACATAATACCCCTAGCCTGGGGCTTGAGGGTTCCCTGAAAGCTGGTGTGCGGGTAGTCAGGAGGGGAAAGGGAATGCCCTGGACTTAGTGGGTGGTTCCACTTCTATCTGTACCCCTGATTTGTTTCTGTGACATTATCCACAGCTTCAGTCTGAGCTTGGCCTCTTGCTTTGTTCCTTTCCTTCTTTAGATCATGGTGGGGGCTTCAGAACCACGTGGACAACAGGACTCACGGTTCATCTTCCTAAACAGGGAGCCCTGAGCTATCAGAGCCCCCACCTGGAGAGCTTTGCTTTTGTTTACCTCCCCCTCCCCAGCCTCTGCAGGGGAGCTAGGACCTGGGAAGACTGTAAATTGTATACATTATTTCCTTTTTGATTAGGTGAATAAATAACTTGATTGAGACGCGCCTCTTTGGAGGGTGATGCTGGCAGGCTTCCAGGAGTGGGAGGCAGCTGGCTGGCTCTGAGCAGAGAGGAGGTAACAACAAAGGCCTGAGGGACAGACACATTGTGGGCAGGCTTGGGATCCTTCCCTGGCCCTGAGAGGGAAGGTTTAGGTTTGGGCTTCCTTTCCAAGCATGGGACATCTGTCCCAGGCCGCTACACTCTCAAGGGACAAGCTTCAGCTGGGAGGAATGGGCATAGGCTCAGGGAGGCTGATGATTGTGCTGTGCAAGCAAGCTGGTCCATGGAAAAGTTTTCCACATGACCAGTATCATTTAAAGAAAGGCCTTTAAACCCTGTACATCTCCATACAGGGGCTGTACACCCCACGTGCATACATACGTGCAGGGGATGGGGACGTTGGGCATGGAATATATTCACTAGCCTTTGATCTCACCTTCTCTTTACTGTGTTCTAAATCTAGCATGTCAATCTAAGCTGCGATTTTGTGTCGTTCTCCAATCCAAGAGACATATCTGGCCACCTCCACAGCCTCAAAGTGGCCTTGCCCTGCCTGAAAGCCATGACAAGCTCTGGTCCTAACCTCCCATGATGCTCTGTAGCCAGGGGCAATTTCAAAGGATGGAGAAACAATATGTGAAACTCTAAGTGATTCAGACACAAGCCCCACCCCAAGTTCTAGACTGGGGATTGACTACTCTGAAGACAGGGGAGGTGGCATGCTAAGATTTAGTGCATCTCAAACAGACCTCTCAGTTCAAAGTAGGGTCTCCTTGCTGGTTACCAGCCTACCACTGGAGATCTATTCCGTAAGTCACGGTGACTTCAGGAATGCCCAGTTAAAACATCCTTAAGATGGAAAACACATTAATCCAATTTCTATCATTAATGCCTTATTTGGTTAAAGAGCCATTGATAACTACCCTTTAGATACAGTCAGTGGGGCCTGAGGAGATAAATGAGGGCATAAAACACTTTGCTGCCATTTTTGGAGCCCATTATGAGCTCAGGAGAGCACTGGGTCCTTCATGTATGTCTTTCCATTTAATCTCCAAAGTTTGAACCCAGGTTTGTGTAGGAAAACCACTACACCCTTTCCACTGTTCCAGCTGCCTCTGTGTGAATGAGCTATTGGGAAAATGAGACAGTTTAGGGGGAACGCCCACCCACCAAAGAACCCCTGAGAGAGCTTCTCTGAGTATCCAGACTCCTAGAGTGGAGGGAAGGCAGTGCAAGCCAGAAATATCCCCAATTTGGGGTGTTTCTGGTCCAGGGAAGGTCCTCCCCAGGCTGTACATATCACTTAGTGCCAGTCAGGAAGCTGGTTTCCAAGGAGACCCTTTGGAGTTCCAGGACTGGCCAAATTCACAGCCAGAATCTGAGCTACATGGGACCACATCAGGATGAGGAAGATGTCCAAAGGGCTGGAGAATCTGACTCTGAGTTGAAGTATGTAGAGACTGCATTGCTATGTCTGTGAACACACTTCACTCCTGCAGGGGAGCCCCATGTGCTGGCTTCTATGGGGGAGAAGACATCCCACCCTTATTATTCTATCTACCTTTGACCCTGACCTCCAGTCTTTCCATGTGCCCCAGCTCCTTTTTATGACAACTGGCTCCGCTCATCTCTGCATACATAGTAAATTCCTTCCCATGCTTAGAAGTTCAGCTCAAAGACTGTTGTCTTGATGATGTGTAATGCTGAACCTCCCTCTTCTGTTTTGCATGGAACGAGAATGTTGCCCCGCTCCTGTGACAGTGTTGACCACCCTGTTATATGCCATCCACTGTAAGCAGGAGGCTTCTTGGAGGGGGTGTCTGTTACATTCCTGTCCTCTAACACTTTGTCTGGCATATAATAGCTCTCATGAGAAGACATTCCTAACCTCTCTTCTACCTTCCAATCTTGGTTTGTTATGCATCCTCTATACCACCACATTATACCATTCATGCATATGGCATGATATGGGGACTGTCTGTTTATTTTTGTGCACCATCCATAGGCCATAGACTGGGTCTATGTCCATCAGGCCTTGTCCATCAGATAATTACTAATGCCCAGCACCTAATGTCTGACACCTAGCAGGTACTCAATAAACATATGTTAAATGAATGAACAAGTCAATCTGGGCTTCTGAAGACCAATTTGGTTGCAGACTTTGCTGACATCAGACACCTTATACCAGTAAACATCTTATTCTCTCAGTTTAGGCCCCTTGCAAGGCACATTTGATGTGCAATTGTCCACATTCCCAATATCATCAAACTGCACTTACTTCAATCACTGTGCTGGGGATAGTAGTTACAGATTAATAGCATTGGTAGAATATATAATATTTTTCAGAAGTTCTGGTTTTCTCCTTTGCTCTAGTACAAATAGAACATCAGCAACTAATGGGGTTTTTTTTTTCCCCACATTGGGCACAAGGAGAAAAAAGAAATATACCTTATACTATGGTATGTTTGATATTCGGCAAAACTGAGAAATCTGTCAATGATGTCTTGGAAAAAGCTTTATTCCCAAGAGTTAAGAGACCAGACTCCGCTATTAAATTGCTATGAGGCCTCAGGCAACTTCACCCAAGTGGCTGAAGTTCCTAAATTCAAGGGTACCTAAATTTTTGTGTACCTCCCCTTTCTTCTAGTCTACTTTTTCTAGAATGCTTTTCTAGTCTGTTTAATAATTGTTGCGAAGATATTAAAAATTGCTTCCATAGGCACCACCTTTTAAATATTTATTAAACTTATATGTGTGCTTTATCTCTTATACCCTGAATCTGTGAGGTATTGATAAATAGGGTAGTGGAATTATTCTTAATAGGAGTTTGGACTAGATGATCTCTAAAATTTGGCCTAGCTTTCAGTGCCTAAAAGATTTGTGTTCAAAGACTTGTGTCCTTTGACACTTCCTAATCACATGAGTCACAGAAAAAACACTCATTTGCATGAGAGGTTAAGAAAGAAACCCCAAAGTGGCTTGTTCTCCAAAGACATGATGCCCTGGTAGAGAAATTTCCCACAGTCATAATGGTCTGTGATTTTTGACAAGAGCTTCTTCCTACTTCCCTATCAGTCACAGACAAGGGCTACTAATTTCTTGTAGTGCATCAGGATGACGTTGACTTGTGGTCCAGTGACCCTGGCACTGGACCTTTTGAGCCTGGAAAGAATCATGGAAGAGATTATTGCTGAGATGTTCTGGACTTCTGGTTGAATCCCAATTAAGGGCCCAGCTCAAGTACTTTTCAGCCATGTTACATCAATCGCCATCATAAGATAAGAAGGGGAGGTAGTTTGTTACACTATTTGAAATATAAGGCTTAGTGAGGTATGGTAGCTGGTCCAATGAACTATCAAAATTCAGTGGTCAGGACACATGACTATACCCCGGACTCATTGTTAGGAGAAAGCTGCTTTCTCATCTAAAAGTGCCTTTTGAACTTTCATTCACAATCATCTGCATGACTATTGAATCACCAGCATTGACAGACTTGACCTTAATGGAAACCTAATGATTTTACATGGAAAGCATTTTGGACAAGAAGACAGCAAACCAAAGTTCTAGCAGCAACCCTGGTTAGAGAATTGCCTCTATGTTCTGGACCTCAGTTTTCTCCTCTTTACATAACAGAATTAATTCAGAAAAGTGGTTCTGACCAGTTAGTTTGAGGACCAATGGCATCCAAATCATCTGGGTTTGTGTCTATAAAAGCAGATCCCTAGTCCCATCCCAAGACCTATGGGATCAGAATGTTAAGGGTGGATATGAAAATTAGCACTTAGAGCAATTTTCTTACCAGCTAAGATTGTGAAGCATACCAAGGTTCAATAGCCCCAGGACCAGATGATCTCTGAGCTTCCATCAAGAGATACTATCTTAGGGTTTTATGAATATAAAAGGAACAATAGCTAGGAACAGAACTGCACTTTTAGCCTCCTAATTTTTCCCCCCACCCATGTGTGCCAGTTCTATGTGGAAAATGGTTGCATTTGAAAAACCTCGTACATTTGAGGGACAGGGGGATGGTACTGCAGCCTCAGACTCACCCTGCAGTTTTCTCTAGGCCATTAGGCCATTCTGGAGCGTGAAGCTGGCAATGTGGGGTGAGAGGGGAAGAAGCCTGCTGTGAGGAAGAGAAAGAGTCCCTAGAAACAGCAGTCCTGGAATTATCCTCCATATCCCACGCTATTGTAAAGAGAAGCTGACACAGCAGAGTTCGGGGGAAGCTGAGTGTCTGCAGAGCACTAATCACCAAGGCGGGCCGGCTAAATGCAAAGAGAACATTTTCACAAACAGCACCTGTATGGAGCAGTCATCCACTGTTTTTAGAGCTGCTGCAGAAAAAGCAGAGGGACGTTTGGAGAGATTCCCAAAGGGCATGGAGGAAAGTGGAAAAGTTTGGGCACATTCCCTCTGGCTGATTCTATAATGCCCTGTCTATTGGGTCATTGAAAACCTGGTCAGGCTGACTTTTTGCTGTGTTTGTTTTGTGGTTGAGGATGAAGTGGGGAACACAGTAGTGAAGGAAGAAGATAGGATAAGCAATGTCATTCTGATCCGTTGGTTGTGCTTTTGATAGCAGCACACACATTAAAAAATTCAGATGATTTTAATTTCAGAAAAGAACAGTCTGATTATCCTCAGGGCTTATTCTGGAGCAGCTCTAAGTAGGAATAAATGGAAAATAACTTTTATATTATTAATTTTATCCGGGAGCAAAAATGTTCTCCTCACTAGAATTATCATATCTTACAGTCATAGACAGAATAAATTATATAATTTAGTACTGGATACATATTGGTTAGGTTAGGTTGGTTAGAACCTAGAACCTGGAGAATACAACCATTTGGAGAGACTACTCGCTCAAAATATCAACTCTTATTTCCAAATAAGAAATAATAGTAAACATTAATTGAGGGCTTAAAGAAACATTTTCAAGGACAAGCCCATTGACAAGGCTAAAAACATCAACTCCACACAGAAAGTAGGGTGGGACTTCCATAATACGTTCTGACATGGAATTTCCCATCAAAGTGAACACAATTGATCTGATAAATGTCACGCATTTGTTTGACCTTTCATGTAGATTCATAACAGTTCAGGTCATAAAATGTCATTTTCTGACCTACCTCCTCTTCTTCTCCCCCTTGTAGTTAGAAAATTCTCAGTTTCTTTTCTCAGTCTCTCAGAGAATATTGGGTTGAACTATAAAGAGATATCTAGTCCAATCCTCTCCTATTATGGATATGGAAAAGAGTTTTCCTTGAATCTACTTTTCAAGTTCACACAGATATTTGTTTGCAGATTTGGCTTGGAACCCTGGTTTCCTGACTTGTAATCCATTGCTTTTCCTATTTTATCAAAAAACATGAAGCTCCTAGAGTTGGAGGGACCTTAAATGTCATTTTACAAAACCAGTTATCTTCAATGCTTGAAGAGATCACACAGAATTTTTTCTAATAATCGTTTTGAAACATGAAATTCGGCAACAGAGATAAATGCCAAGTTGAGACGATTTTCTTTCAGTTCTGCTTAATATAAATACAAAACAAACAAATAATCATACCACCTGGCTGCATCTTAATGCATAGTGGTCTTAAGGACCTCACAAGAACTTGTGGACCTCACAAGACTATTTGTACAGGATAAACAAATTGTGATGGGAACCAAGCTATGATTTTGCTGCAGAAATACTATATGAGTATATGTTCCTAATGCATTCTAACTAATACAAACACTTTGAAACTGCTGAAACAATAACTTCAGTAAACTGATTATTGACAGAACTGCAAAATAACAAATTTTTACATTTTCCATTGTCCATTCCATTTCCCAGGGATCTATGCCTTGGATCAGGCCTCTCCATAGAAGTCACTCTTTGTGTTAAATATCATCCTTTAGAGTCTTGCTTGGCCAGCTGCCATATCCACCTTAAACTATTTGCCCATAAAGATGTAGTAAGTTCACCATGGCTGGTGTGGCTCAGTGGATTAAGTGCCAGACTGCAAACCAAAGAGTCACTGGTTCTGTTCCTAGTCAGGGCACATGCCTGGGTTGTGGGCCAGGTCCCCAGTAGGGGATGCACGAGAGGCAACCACACACTAATGTTTCTCTCCCTCTCTTTCTCTCTTCGTTCTCCTCTGTCTAAAAATAAATAAATATAATCTTAAAAAAAAAAGATGTAATAAGTTTAAGGCCCTGGGCAGGTAGCTCAGTTGGTTAGAGCATCATCCTGATATGCCAAGGTTGTGGCTTCGATCTTCAGTCAGAACACGAACAAGAAGCAACTAATTATTGCATAAATAAGTGGAACAACAAATCAATGTCTGTCTGTCTGTCTCTCTCTCTCCTCCCCCCCACCCCGCTTCCTATTTTCCTCTTTCTCTAAGAGAAAAAAAATTTTTTTTAATTGTTTTAAAGAGTAATAAGTTTGGGGAGGGCAAAGGGAATAAAAGAGGTATGTTAGTCCATTTAAGTTGCTACAACAAGATTTGGACTGGACGACTTGTAAATAACAGAAATTTGTTTCTCACAGTCTGGAGGCTGGGAAGTCCAAGATCAAGGCACTGGCAGATTCTGTGTCTGGTGAGATCCTGCTTCTGTGTCCTTCGAAGGCTGTCTTTTCACTGTGGCCTCACATGGTGGAAGGAGCTCTCCCAAGTCTCTTTAATGAGGATGTGGATCCTATTCATGAAGGCCCCCCCATGACCTAATAATTTCCCAAAGATCCTATCTCCTAATGCTATCACATTGGTGATTAGGTTTTAACACATGAATTCTGGGAAGACATAAACAGTCAGTCAATAGTTAGAAGGAATTGGAAGTTTAAAAAGTGCAAATTCCTCAATCTGACCATATTTTTCTCTCCCCTTCTTCTGATAGTGTTTGCTTCCATTTATGACTCTTACAAATTCTGCTTTGTATTAGATTGAACTCTGGAAAAATTGTCATCATTGTAGGTTAAAACAGTCAAATATCAGCAATTTGATAAGTTTCAACCTAATATCATGGAGTCACTGTGTTCTGGGGACTGAGGATGCCCCCACAGCACCCCGTTACTTCCTTCTCTAAAGAGAGGTTGCTATGCAGCCACCCAAATAAATGAAGGTTCTCATCTCAATGGACTTGTTTGCCAAGACAGGTTCCAAACACCACTATGTAGTCTGACCCCTCCCTGGCCCCTCCCATCACCAAAAACCCATCATGATTCTTGGGCTTGTGTACTCATACACATTGGGAAGGGGCAGGATTTTCCTTTTTCTTTTCATTACTGTTCTCAGGGATGTCTGTTGAACTACATATAAGTACTCTATGTAAAATGGATGCTCTGGAGATTTCAAGTTTAATGGCAATAGGGAGGAGGGCAAATAAAGAAAGTATAAAAAAGGCATTATAATTTGAAAATACAGAAAAAGCACTGTGTTCAGCCAGAGTAGTGAGGTATATGCTCACCATTCAAATAGGAAGAAGTTCCTTGGAGGTAGGTATTGACCCTTCCATTCCATACATCATGAGAAACATAATAGCTATTCAACAAGTATTCATCAAATCAAAATAAAAATTTTTTTAGGATCCTCTGTGGTGAAACTAATAATGGTGGCAGGATGGTCCCTTCTATAGACATTTTTCAAACTACAACATGGAGGTGGCCACTGATTCCCTGTACTTGCAAAGCCAGATTTGATCCAAGTGTTTTCAATCTTTTTACTCTTCTCTGTACTCAAGCAATCTCCAGCAATTCTTTTAAAAACAAAAGATTTTATTTATTTATTTTTAGAGGTGGGGGAGGGAGAAAGAGAGAGAGAGAAACATCAGTGTGAGAGAGAAACATCCATTGATTGTCTCTTGCACACCCTGAACTGGGGACCTGCTGGCAACCCAAGCATGTGCCCTGACTAGGAATCAAACTGGCCACCTTTTGGTTTGCAGAATGCCCCCCAACCCACTGAGTCACACCAGTCAGGGTTCCCACAATTCTTTTAAGCAAGATTTACATTCCTCCCCCGAGGAATCTAAAAGCAAAGAAAATAAGAAGTCAGGAATGTTGAAATAAGCAGCCAATATTAGAAGGAAAGAAGGAAGAAAGGAAGGGAGGGAGGGAGGGAGGGAGGGAGGGTAGGAGGGAAAGAGAAGAAATTAGCAAAGTTGGAGCCTTTTGAACTCCATCCTGCCCTCACCCCACCATGTTAGCCTCTCCCAACTTTTGCGGGACACAACCCAGCTCCCCCTCCCACCCTGGCTGCTACCCTGTTCCAAGAAACTCCAGCAAGTCTTGGAATACAGACTGGCAGCAAATGAAATTCCCTGTCTGGACTGAGAATAGAATGCAATTAGCCAGGGAAGGTTGTGAAATTTGTTTTTAAACACTACAAATATTTTATCTCCTGACCCTCACCTCTATGATGTTCCCCTTCTAGACAACCACCCCCCAAACCCCTTCACAGAGGGTCTTTGCAGAGTAACACATGACCTTTTAGATTGAGACATTCTCTGTTGCAATGGGCGGAATATGAGTATGTTTCAACATGGTAACTTGAGATCTATTTACTAAACTGTTTGGCACATTCAGCACGTCCTGGGGGAATTGTTGGCGGAGACCCGCGGTGCGTTTTTCACTCTTCCCTGATGCATTACCAGACATAAGGTCATCCAGTCTAGCAGAGATGGGTGCTGCACGGGCTCATTACCTCGCAGCAAGCCAGCCAGATGAGGCAGTGGGATGTTTTCTCTTCATCATTCAAGCTTGAAAGGAAACTGTCAGCCTCCACTTGCTCTTAAAACAATGAAAATTTAGGTGACAGCGCTTTCATTAGCTCAATGGAAATGAAGGTTTCTAAGCAAAGACTTCCCTCCTTTGTAACCAGCTGTACTTCAAGATCATTCTAGAAGCCAAGGCATGGGGATGTGTATCAGCATCTAGGGACAGGGTCATGACAATAAGATGACACACACATCTTCAGTAAGACCAGAAATTTTCAGGATGGACAGCATGTGAGCTGAGAAAAATGGGTAGATGTTAAGTAGGTCCAGGTTTTCCATGGCTCATCTTTGTCAGGAAATAGGCACATGGCCAGGGCTGTCCTCCTGACACACATAAATTCATATTATTAGAAAACAAGCAAGGATACTATTACACTGGCAAATGCTCTCCCAAGAAGAAACACAAGCCAAAGTGCCAAGTATAGATCCTATTCCCTAGACTTACCAGTGCAGAACTGCTAATTTAAAAGGGTTTGCTTAATATTTGATGAACCACTTGGATAATGCACAGAGTTATGGGACCCCTAATAATTGCCTACCTGGGTAGAGCACAGTATCCTAGGGTGGCGATTTTCGACCTTTCTATCTCATGGTACACATAAACTAATTACTAAAATTCTGCAGCACACCAAAAATAGTTATAATTTTAATTCATAATTTGATCTGACAAACAAACAGGTATAATTTTGATTCACTCACAGCAGACAGCTGTTGTGTGAATCACATGGCTGTTACCATTTTTTTTTATTTGACAATCTAAGGGGAGAGAGGTCAGGGCCACTGACTAAACAGTCAGGTGTTGCATGTTTTAAAAATTCTTGCAGCACACTGGTGTGCAGCAACACCCCAATTGAAAATTGCTCTTCTAAGGCATTCATGTCATTATTTTCTCATTTTATCCTTATAACAGCCATGTTTAATGGTCTTGGGTATTCATTCTTTGTTTTTTATAAAATCTTAGGAATATTAGAACTCAAAGTAACCCCTTAGCTATCATTTTGGTCAGTAGATGCCAACCAGGGATGCATATTGAGTCATCAGAAAATTATTTTCAAAACCAGTGTGTGGGCCACTCTCCCAGCTCCCCATGTTCTTGCTGCACCCCCACCCCAGCACACACATACAGGGTCTGAGTCAGTGCGTGAGGATGAGATCCCAGACATAAATGCTTTTTAGAACCTTCTCCGAAGCAAACCCTGGGCTATACCACTGCTCTAAACCAGCCCCGCTTTGGTTCCCTGGGGAAACTGAGGATGAAACTGACCCAGAGGCAGAGGATATGGCAGACTCTGCATTCCATCCAGTCCTCTGACACTTAGTTGGGTGGCCTTTCTCTCTCGTTTCCTACTGTCTCTCTGAACCAAAGGGGGGACTACCATGATGGTGCTATTCGGTTTAAACCACTTCTTGCTTCTTGCTAGCCAGAAGGAAAAATCACCAACAATGCTCTGTCCAAAGCATGCCTGATGTGAGCAAAGTTCCAAGAGTACACTTTTCTATTAGAAGCATTTCCCCCTGAATGCATGGTCCTCCCAGATTTTGCTCCTCTATCCCAAGATTTCGCTCCAATCCTCATGAACAGTAACTATACTCTTTCCATTGGTGACACTTCCTTTTCATTCTCTGCACCTTCCCCTAACCAAGGGAGCATTCCATTGAATTTTGGGATCATATTGTCAATAACCTACGATACACAGGAAAGCACTGAAGAAGAAGAGGATGGATTCCCAGTGGCAAACTTTTGTGTTTCTCCTCCCCACCCATTTCTCTGCCCCTCTGTCGAACTCCTGTCTAGCCATCTCACCTGTGCCCCTCAAACTCCCCGACAGGGGGGCTCATTGGATTGCTCAGAGCCAAGGGCCTTCATTGGTGCCGTTTTCCTGGTGCGCAGGATTACTTCATGAAAGGGTAGGTGTTCCCTCAGCCCACGTGCCAAGAAAAGAAGAGAGACCTTCCCTCCAGGCTCCCTTCTGTCACACGGCAGTTTAAATAAGCAGACTCTACAGGCAGGCTCTCCAAATTCTCTACTCTCAATTCCTGCCCAGTGTGCAGAAGCCTCATTAGGAAATTCCTAATGGAGGAAGGAATGGCGGGTTAGCCAGTCCTACACTTAGTGAAACATGGTCTATCCAAAAGGTCCTTGATTTGAATAAGGTTTTATGTATCACAATTTTCTATGAGGAGTGATTCCACCTATTTGGTAGCAGCCAAGGTGCAATTGATGTATTTCTTTACCACCAAACAATATACAATATTGTTTTTCCAGGCATGAGGGTCTGCAAACCAATAGCCCCCAGAACTTTGCTTTTATTCTGGTAAAATGTATGTAATATAAAATTTCCTATTTTAACCATTTTTAGGAGACAATTTAGTGGCATTAAGTAAATTCACAATGTTGTGGAACTATCACCACTATCCTTTTTCAGATGTTTTTCATTAACCCAAACAGAAATTCTGTACTTATTAAATACTAGCTTTCCATTCCCTGTTTCTTCCCTCCCTCAGCCCCCTGATAACCTTTATTCTACTTTCTGTCTCTATGAATTTTCATACTCTGAGAACCTCAAATAAGTGAAATTATACAATACTTGTCCATTTGTGACTGGCATATTTCACTTAGCATTGTGTTCTCGAGGTTCATCGGTGGTGTAACATGAGCCAGTATATCTTTTTTTCAGGCTGAATAATATTCCATTGTCTGCATATATCATATTGTGTCTATCCATTCATCAGTGGATGAACTACCCAGGCATTTTATCATTATCACTGGATGGGCCTGATGCATATGTACCTAAACTAAGCTGTGGGGGTTGGGATGAGGGAAGGAAATTATGAAGATTGACGAGTCCTTAGGGAACCTCTGAAGCTTCATAAACTATAGAAATATTATGATGTTCACATTTTTCTGAACTAAAAATGAGGATGTGATTTGACATATGTCATGTTTGTACAGTATAACCAACAAGAATGTTCAAAACAGACTTTCTAAAAATATAAGCAGGTATTGTCACCATTGCTTCCTTAGCAACAACAGAAACAAAAACAAAAACAAAGTGGGGTTGGGGGGAGTTCCTTTATACAGATCTCCCCCCTTCTTAGGAAGGGGTTCTAGAACTCTGTTCACCACTCTCCTCATTTTGATGTATTCTATGAAAGTGAGCATCTTCTCTTCCTGAAGGGAATGTGCCTGGAAAACCCCAGAAAGAATGTCTTACAAGTAGCTTGTGGCCCAAGAGGATGCATGTGTCATCTCTCAGCTTCTTAGGCCCTCTATCCTGTCATCACTAACATCGCACACAGGACCAGGGGCAGAAAAGATAGGCAAACCCTTGAAAAGGAGCATAAGACTGAAATCAGCCCTGTCAGAAACCTTTAAGGGCATACTGAGGTTGTGTTTTAGTAGAGATGCTTTGGGATCAGACAAGACAATTCACTATTGAGATTTGTGAAGTCTCATTACCTCCCTCAGGAGCTGTGTCAGCTTCTTGGAGGGGTATTTAAACATCACGAAGTTGGTAGCATAAGAAAAGGTTTACATGCTTGTGGGCAAAGAATAAATCCCCAGAAAAATCTTCCTCCTCTTGCTTTACCCTAACTGGTGGACTTTATGTTATGGAAGAAACACATGCTTAACACTAAAGATGGGAAGCTGCGGAGGAGTGATGGTGGAGCCTTGGGGGAGGGGCCAACGGGTTTTATGAAAAGCAAAGGAATTATGAAAAGCACATTGCAAGTCCTGTTATTTTTCTTATACTATGTTCCAAACCCAAACAAACTTGAAAAAAGTATGTGTGCAAAAGCAAACCTTAAACCATTCTGCGAATCCCACCCTAGATTTTACATTTCTCCAGTGAAGCTCACATTCCTTTATTCAGATTCCAAAAGTAGAGATAATTTGTTCCAAATGTTTCCAAAGCCGACCAGCAGAAGGGTTTAACGATTTTTCCAGGGCTGGAGAAAACTGTGAAATCTTCTACACTCTAATGGAGCATTCAAAGTGGGGAGAAAAAAAGAGAGACAAGCGAGGGGAAAGGGAAAAGGAATGTTTTGATGATCTATTTGTTTATTTTGTTACAGTTATGGCTCTTGGACAATGTCTGCAGAGTCATGTGGATTGCCAATGTCTTATTTCCTTTGGCAAGGTAGCATTTCTTTGTATTATGGAGACGATTATGATGGAGAAATCATCCATACAATTACACTTTTCTTGCAAGGTGGTGAGCAAGCTCATTTCAAAGACATTGAACTTGACGACCCTTGGAGATGATGTGTGTATGTGTATATTTATGCTGGTGGACCCAAGCCTCTACAGTGACTCCTTTCCTTCTACCTAACAGATCTTTAGATAACTATAAATTTATGGGTGACAATTTCCTCTACTACTAGAAAAGACTGTGTCCCAGCATAGAAACATTTGGGCACTGGGGGCCAAAGCTGGTGATTGACTTCAAAGCTGGAGTAACTTCTAAGGAGGGACAATGTTCAGTGAGACCAGAAGGAAAGGCTTTTTTCATTTTGCCAGACTGTCACCAGACTCTATTGTCATCCTATAGTTTAATATGTGTATGCTTTGTCTCCATTGTGAGATTCTAATTTCCTGCCAGCCTGGGAGTGGGTTTTCCTCCTCTTTATAACTCCCACAGTGCACAATACAGTGCTTCATCGGTAATAGATGTTGATTTAGGGAAAGAGTAGATAGAATGAGACATGTGACACACTTTAGCTCTTTAAATTTGCATGGAGCCAAAGAAAACTTAGGTAAACTCAGCTAAGCAAGTAGTCAATTCTGATTTCAAGCCATCATGGTTTGCAATATAATAAGTAATACTTATAACATTATTATTATTATTATCATTGTCACTATTTGTTGAGTTTATCTTATATGCTGGGCACAGTGATAAGTGCTTTACATATATCATCTCCTTTAATCTTCATAATGACTCTGCAAAGAAGGAATGACCGCCTCATTCTACAAATTCAGAAACTGAGGCCCAAAGAATTAAATAACTTTAGATTCCAGTGACTGAAGTTGGGTGTGATCCAAGTAGATTGATGAGCCTTTGGGGATGGGCCGAGACCTTGAAAGTAAACAGAGCTGATGTCACAGCCAGCTCGCTCACTGGGGTCAAGCAAGGGACTAGGGAGCCCAAAGCTATGATTGTGATTCTTTGTGTTTGTGTTGCATCAAGACAAGCTCTTTTTTGGCTTCTAACCACACCTCTAAACCAAGCCAGCTGGATTTGAAATTGTGCAATTGGTCACAGGCTAAAGAGTGTGGGTGGCTTTGGGAAAATTCATCATTAGGCTTGAAGATGCATTTCAGAGCACATGGACTTCTAATGGTAGGCTGGGAAAACATTTCTATGTGTGAGTAATGCTGTGCATGACTGCCAGGGTCTGAAGAAGAATGATCATGGATATTAGCCATGATCTCTGTCTTTGAGTGAGGGGAAATTTACCGGGTAAGGCAGAATACCCATCCACCCTGGGTAGGACATAGGAACATGGACTTTATGACTGAACACACATATGCCCTTTTCAGGCTCTAGACACAGAGGTGAAGTCATGGATGTGATGCAGGTAGGCAAGTCTTTTCCTTCCCACTCGGAGTCATCATTTGTCACTCACTCTAAGACCCCTAAGACCCTTCCTCCCCAAACCATTTCCAATTATAGGAAGCCTCATGCTGGAGAAAAAGAGTGCAGGGTTTGAAGTAAGACCATGTCTCAAGTCTTTTCCTGCCACTCACTAGCTAGAGAAGCTGTCTTCATTTCTTGAACTAGAAGTTTGGGATAACTTATGCCTTCCTGAACTTCTGCTATTTCTGAGAAGACAAACTTACACCCAACATACAGCCACCAACCAGGAAGTTCTTCATGTATTTTCAAAAAGTATATGAATGATAGGTATTGTGATATCTCATAAAACCCAAGAAACATAAGAAATATATAACTAAGGAAAATGACTGCTAGATATTTCCTTGTCTAAAATTCTATTACACATCGGATGAAATGAGTAGAGATATATAGGCATAGCTCTTACCCTAAGGTAGCTTATCCTCTTTTAGAGAAGGTAAAACTAGAAAATATAACTGGTTTATTGGACCAGCTGGACTGATTAGGGTGTGAGAAGGAACCAAATTAATTTCTTCCCACCACTGGTTTTCTCCAACTTTGTTGGTATCTCAGAGCCTGTAGTTCTCTATATCACTTTTAGATATTGCCAGTCTCATTATGAGGTATTAGAATGTTAGGACAAAAGTGAGGGGAAGCTCCACCCCACCAGACCTCAGGAAGAAAGGAGTAGGGGGACATAATCTGTTTCATACCTTTGCTTCATTCCACCTTTTTCATGATAGAATCTGCTTCAGCACTCCCCCATCCCAAGATTGGCTACAGTGTGGAAAGAGAATTTGAGATAAAGCACACTTTTTAAAGCAATTTCTCTCATTCTAATATGCTGAACCTTTTTGTGGATGTCAGGTGAACAAACAATGGCCCTTTCTCTCTCATGGGGCACTATTGTGGGTTCTTGGTTGACCTTTTCTCCCTGAGGTCCCACCCTGACTTGTCTCTAGGTGGCTGCCTCCTCTGCCTGAATGACTTAGAACTTCCCTTTGAGTTCAAGCTGCTGGTGGCAAAGCTCCTGTCAGATCTTTCTGCTGTGGCTTCCTCATCCTGGCCAGCAAAGTTCTCGAGCAGGGTCTTTTCAGAAGTACCTGTCCACCTTCTGCGGAATCTGCCGGCCCTTCCCCTAGCCCGCAGAGACACTTGGAAGCCAGCGCAGTCCTCACTCCTTCCTCAGCCACCACAGGCTGCAGCAGGTTTTGAACATTTTCAGAGGAGAATCAGGCACCGGGCTCTTGATCCTTCCAAGTCTATGGGCCCATATCCCTGACACGTTTCTAGAAGTCCCCTGACTAGTTGAATGTAGAGAGTTGAGGAGGAGAAGGAGTCATCGCCCCTGAAACTCTCTCTGCAAAAATCCATTCTCTCCACCATTCTCCCTTGTGAAGCCCCATCTTATGAGGAAGGAAGAATATTGGGTTATGAGCAACAGAAGCAGTGTTTGGCAGCAGTATTGCTTGCCTAGGGCCACCATAACAAGTGACTACAAACGGGGCGGTTTCAAAACGGCAGAAATCTCTTCTCTCACAGTTCTGGAGGCTAAAAGTTGGAAGTCAAGGTATCCACAGGCTTTATTCCTTCTGGATGCCCTGAGGGAGAATCTCCTCTATACCTCTTACCTAGCTTCAGGTAGTTACCAGCAACACTTGACATTCTTTGGCATATAGAGGTGTCACTCCAATTTCTGCTTTGTCTTTAGGTGACCATCCATCCAAGTGTCATCCCCTGTTCTTTTAAAGACCCCAGTCATTGGATTTAGGGTCTCCCTAATCCAATATGGCTTCTTCTTTACTTGATTACACTGCAAAGACCTTATTTCTAAATAAGGTCACATCCACAGGTACCTGAAGTTTGTATTTCAACATATATTTTTGGAGAACACAATTCAAACCACAACAGCAACCTTCCTAGCAACTACTGCATAGACATTCAGGCATCCCTCTTTAGAATACAGGGACACCTAACTTCCTTTGTTCTCAGATTTGGGGCCACAGTGAAATCAGACCTCATGTAAAGTCTCCTGTAATATCCCCTTAAACACACACAAAATCACTTTTAAATGACATAAGAATTCTTACAAGCAAACAAAAGCTGCTCTTCGCTAGCTCAGCTTGCTTCTAAAGGTAGTGGTGAAATAATTTTATTATGTTTTCCCTAAAAATTTTAAAATTATTTACTCTTTTAATTATATACAAAAATAGAATATTAAATATATATATCCCAGGTACCACCACTCACCTTGAACAATTGTCAGTATTCTGGCATTCTTGTTTTATCTATTTCTCTCCACCAAAAACAAACAAAATCTTTCTTTTTTCTGGAATATTTTAAAGCACATCTCAGACATCATACCCTTTATCTGTAAATATGAAGTGATCTCTAATAATCGTTGATGTTCAACCCATGTTTGGTCATTCCACTCTGGTGAGTGGGGTTAATAGTGACTACGCATCATTTCTGCCCATGGGTGCATCTGTGTGGGTCTGAAAAACTTAGCTATTTATAGAGGAGAAATCCTTGGCCCCTGGAAATCCATGTCTACTATCTTTTCTCTTCTGAAACCTCTCCTCTGAAGTTAAGGGCAGCCATAACATTCCAATAAACCAATGTGGTGAAGTCACTCTGTTTTTGGCCTGATAGGTTACCCCTTGGCAGTCAATTCCAGGTTTCAAATATAAGTGTCAATGACTGGGATGGAAAAAAAAAAACAAACAAAAACCTCAAAGAGATGCCAAACATTGCAAGGTTGAATCAAAATCAGATTGATGAGTGCTATCCTGGTCTGCAGAGAAGTTTCTGGAATAAACTAGTAGGAGCTGGCTCCTACACAAAATCCTCAGCGTAAACTGGAATAAAAGTACTAGCAGCAGTCTGGATGATGCAGTTTTACATGAAGGGAACAGCACTCCGGGTCAGGAGTAGGGAGATGTGCAGGGTGAATTTCCCAGCGATGTTTCTCAAGACTCAGGCCACCTTTGGGAGCAAATGCAACCATTCACATCCTGACTCTTAGACTTTCCATTTCAAAGCTCTTTCCTCAAGAATTCATAAAAATGCAGCTGGGGTGAATGGGCTGAAACCTCCTGAGCTACACAGGATCTGGCAATTTATCATTCAGCAAGGCTTTTCTCTAACTCAGTTTGGCTTTTTTTCTTTTTGTTAATAATAGAGTGTTTAGGGCAGCTTGTGGTTTCAGGTTATCTCCTTCCCTGGCCAAATTATACTCCCAAATGCATCAATATCTTCTGGGGAATCATATCCATTGACAGAAGAAATTATTTGCCTTTTCAGAGAATCAAGTGGAGTGGTCTGGAACTGAGTTGAAAATATTTAGATAGAGAGGCAGGAAAAAGTTATTATTTGTACTAGTGGCTACATCTCGCAGTAGAGACCTCAGTGACCAGCATTCTCTAGGAGTGACTGCATAGGACCCCCTGCTGTAGGAAAGAGGAAGTCAGGAATGAGGTACAGTGCTAGGAGGGCTATCTGAAAGGCATTTGTTAGGGCATTTTCTTAAAATCCAACGCATAGTCTAATGTCCTTTCTTTTGTACTGGCAGTGTAATTTATATTCTACTATACACATAGAAAGTAACAAATTCTATATGTCCCAGCACTGGTCTGGAAAACAATCGTGGAGTCAGTAAATTGCAATCGCTTAGGCCATGACTATTTGCTGAAGGCTCTCAAGGAACCACGCATTATGCAAAGGACACTGGAAATTTCGAAGGAGTGTAAACTTCTGCTCCATGTCCAAAGGAACCTATGCAACCCATATCCCATCAGTCCTTAGTACACCTTGATAACAAAGAAAAGAGTGATGTTTGATGCATTGTGCTTCTGATTGTGCTTATTCTGGGCAGCAGGATCTTGACTCCATTCATTCATGTAATAAGTGTTTATTGGGTGCCAGGCACTGAGCTACATATTAGACCACCCCTCACTGACACCTATTAATAATATTTGAAATGGGTTTTTAACTTGACAAAAGTGTCTGCTGAGATTGACTGGGCCCAATTTTAAATTGAGAACCTATATATTGTTTATTGCACCTAGAGGTGTGTGACACATTACAAAGGTACATGCCAGGCTCTGACATTAGTCTCAGTTTCTTCTTCCAAAACTAATAATTGAAAGTGAAGGGAATATTCCTGGTTCATTCCACATCCTATTCCCTTGCTTTTGTCCCTTGAGGCCTGGTCAACACTGCATTGTTTGCTTCAGGATTTGTATGTAATCAGTGATACAATAGAAGAGCTAATATAAAAATTGAATCACAGTTATTGACCTTTATTGTAAATGTAAGCCTGCATATTAGGAATCCAGAAAGCAATTGCATTTTGCTTCTTCTATTGAATGAGAATTTTTTTGTTAATCCTTTATTAGAGACGGTTTAAACACTAGCCAGTAGAATTTGGGTGCATGGGCAATATTTGTGGAGTGGCCTGTGGTAGCCAAATAGCCCATATCCTTAGAACTACCCCATCTATATTACTTTTTTTAAAACTTCTTGCAAATTCTTTAACTATAGGAGCAGCTACCAAATTTCAATTACACTTACAGAATAATATGAAATTAAATATTTAAATAGTTTGGTCACATTATTACATAAATGTACTTACCTCTGTGGGTCCATCTGGATCTGTAAACTTACCAAACTTTAAAAGTAATCTTTTGAATGATAGTTTTAAATGACCTCTTTCTTTGAGATTCCATTTTGCCTTGACCTCTCTTCTATCTATAAAATAGGTAAAAAAAAAAAATGCCCCTCTACCTTATGGGGTTGCTGTGAGGAGTAAATGAGTTAATGCACATAAAGGGCTGCGAGCTTGCCAGGGGCAGCATTTGCATTCAGTAAATGGTGAGCTCCCCGCACCGCTGCAGACAGAGGTGCTTCTCTCACCCTGCTGGCTGAGGGGGCTGCTCGGAGGACCCTGCCTTCCACCCACCTCCTTCTGCCTCTCATCCCCTGCCTCCACACGCCAGGGCTCCCACAAGAATTTGAGTGAATGAGTGTATAACTTACTTCTATGTATGTATGCATGTTTTTACTTATTCAAATAGCTTAATTGAAACCTAATGCATATAAAATAAATGACATTAATATAAATGACAATTTGATGTTTTGACAAATACATATACCCTTGAAACCATCACCATAATCAAGATTGTGAATACATCCATTGCCTCCAAATGTTACCTTTGTGGTTTCTCTTTCTCCACCCCCAACACTCCAGGAAACCATCAATTAGTTTTCTGTTACTATACAGCACTTTGAATTTTATAGTTTTACATAAATGGAATTATACAATGTGAACCCCCTTTTTTGGGGGGTTGTTTTTGACTAGCTTCTTGCATTCAGCATAATTATTTTGAGATTCGTCCATGTTATTGTGTGCATTAATAAAATATCCTTTTGAGGACATCAGAGAATAGTTAGATTTATTGATTATAGCAGAGGAAGAAATCATAAAAATAGTTATATGCAGATATAAGAATGCGAAGTATTCTGGCTACAATCACCAGTGTCACACAACCCTTATCATCCACTAAACCTGGTAGAGTAGGTGCCAATAGAGGTGACCCTTAGCCATCAAGAGAGGTTCGTATTACGGTTAGGATTCCATGTTTAGGAAGACATGGAAATGCCTAATATACTTGGTATTGTGGAAACTTCTTCCAAAATGGCTAGAATTATTTTAAATTTTAAAGCCTAAGTGAGCCATCTTAAGCTACCTGGAAAACTTGCCTGCCAGAATTCCCCAAGGGCCCTGAGCAGCCAAGGCTTTACTGCACTTGACTTGCAGCACGTCCTCTTCCAGCCAGGAGAGGAGGAGCCTCTCCTGACTTCATTGAATAAATGGGTCCTTTCAGAGGAAGGTGCTAAACTCTCCTGGCTCCCTGGCCAGAACAGGTAGATGAAGCCTGGGCTTCCACAGCATCTTTGCAAGCTTAATGGGGCGATAACGAGGAGAAAATGGCTTAATCTGTGTTCTGGCCTCTTTCTTGCCAAGCTGGTTGGAATGAGAGAGGCTGTAACTTTGGAAAACCTTGTCATAAAATGGGTTTTTTAACATGGCTGTTTTTGGCAGGGGTAGAGAGACCCTAAAGGATCAAGAGCCTGCCAGTTTCAGCTTTGAAAATGGACCAATTAATTAGAAATGTGAAGGGTAGCAAAGGAGATAAAACATACACCACCTGGACAGCCTGCTTTCATGTCACCTCATTGGTAAGGAAAACAGATTTAAAAGAAGTGAATCCAAACGAAAACAAAAAGGCATTTGGACTGTGAAAATGTCCTCTGGGCAGTAGCCTAACCAGATAAAGAAGGTGAGAGAGAGGCCCTAGAAAAATGGAGCTTTCCAAAGGAAGCAGCAGGGAGCCCTTATTAACATCAGCCTGCCATGGTTAATAATTCTGCACTGGGCAGGAGGCTGGGCCAGATGATCTCTAAGGGCCCTTTCTCACTCTGAGATTCTAAGATGCTGATATTTATAGTGTAATATTCAGACCCTATAAATTGACTACTCTCGGAAGGTGTGCCTTATAATGTCTCTTTTATTTCATCAGTTTTCCCCCTGGATCTTGCCTCCTTCCCTCTGTTACCTCTTGCCAATAGAGCAGGAAGAATGCATTCATAGATCCCTGAGAAACATCTGGAGGATATGTGTTGGCCTCCAGCCCTGGACAGATGTTCTGGGGCTGTTCCTTTGGCCCCATATTTCACATGGAAATGTAACAATAACTGCCTATGATCGCTCCTAGTTTCCTCTACCACCAAAATCAGCAACCTTTACCAACTGGCCTGCACCTTGCCTCACAGTCCACATTTGCAGAAGCTCAAAGCTTGTTGGTTCAGGTTCTTAAGTAAGTTGACTGGCCAGGGATTATTCACTGAGCATATTATGTCAGGCATTAAGAGGGCTGCGAAAGGAACAGACTATGTCTCTACACCACTATGTTTATAAAAAGTATGCATGCAGGAATAATTAAAGAAAGAATTTTTTTAAATGTGTTAGGTTTTATGTGTCCATCTGTAAGTTGTATAAAAGTTCACAACAGGGATTTGAAAGCAGTAGAGTAGTCAGGAAACCCTTTGGCTGTGAGGGGCACTTGAATTGGGCTTGAAGGATTTGAACAAATGGGGTTGGGCCATGGGAAGAAGGGACAATCTAAATATGCCATGGGGCACAGAACTCTTTGCAAACTGACCCATGCCAGTTATTGTTATTTTTGTAGGTACCGGTTACCTTCAAAGTGAGACGTAGGAGAGGAACATAGGTCTGTTTCTGTAACTCGCTTCTAGTGTATAGTTTACCAGGTAGCTAGGCTTCCATGGAGTACTCAATTCTGCCACACACATACAAGCTTATCAGCAGGCAGGTTTGAAAACAATCATACAACTTGTGCTATAAAAAACATGGGTCCTCTTCCCCGTCCTTGTATAAAAACATGCACTGAAACAGACGCAGCAGTGTTCTGGTGGCAGGAATCCAGTTACCTTCCAGTCTGGTAAGCAAAGACCCATTTGGATTTCTAACCCCAGGGACACCATTCCAAAGTGAAGAGAAAATTGCTCTTGCTAGATTCTTATACCTTATTTGTGCAAGGGCAAGACTGACTGCAAAACAGGGCAAAATACCCCACACTTCTAGCCATCCATGAAAAAAATGATTTCTAACATCCTTTATTTCTGGTTATAACCAGAAATAAAGATAGAGGACTGTAGTAGGTACCTCTGGAGTTGTGGTTTCTGATTAGAGTCTTTCAAATGCTAACTAACCACCTCTGGAGTAAGCACTCCTGATGAAGGAACTACAAATGTTAATCAATCACCTCTATGGTATAGATTAAAATTCACACAGACACACACACACACACACACACACACACACACACACACATTATGCTGTCTATGCTAATGCATTTTGAAGTAAATTACGATAATATAAATAAATGGAAAAGAATATGGCACGGATTGCAAATAGTAAAAGAACCACCAGATGAGCCATAGACATTGAGAAGAAAGGGGAGAACAAGTAGTACAGGAAGGTTTTAGCAGATTGATGATGCGCTGGGTTACACACAGAGCAGATTTGATGAGGTAGTCTATGGATATGATGAACATGTAATTTGTCATCCAAGGATCACTTTGGAGAGTAAGATAGGGCACTGTTAGTCCTAACATCAGAACAATGGATGTAAACTTGTCCTGTCCTAGGCAAACTAAGACACACAGTCAACTCAGCTGCAGTCCTTGCATTAAAGCATGGAGAAGACATGATGAAAGTTGCATTCAATGAAGACCGGCCCGTCACACACCTCTGCTCTGGCTCACCTGGGCACAGCAAAGTTTTTTGGGGGTGATTTCGAAGCAAACATGGACTATCTGGGAAGGAAACTTCCTCTCACTGAGTATCTCAAATTTGTTTATCTGCAGCCAGTGAGGTGCCCTACCTTCTCAAAGCAGCATTTCTGGACCATGTTCCTTGTGTTCATGGCAACTTTATAGAACAGAACTACTGTGAATAATGATAATTGATTGTATTAGCCTATCATTTTAAAATGAATGCAACTGAGCCGTTGCTGGTACTATAAGGTTCGGATGGCCAGGTGAGGCTTTGCTGGATGGCAGAGGCTTAAGCTGAAACCTGAATGATAAGAAGGGGGAAACCACAGGAAGAATGTTCTCGGCTACAGGAACATCAGAGAGGCCTCTCTGAAAGAAGAGTTTTAATCTGAGAAAAAAGGGTATGGTTAGATTTACATTTTGTGATCACTTTGGCTGAAATGTGAAGAACACTCGTAGTGAATGCAGGGAGCCTGAGAGAAGATTGCTCATGTCCTGTAGAAAGATGGTGTTTATTTGCACCAGAGTATTGACGAATAGGATGGAGAAAGGTAATTATTCAAGGTATGCTACGAGGCAAACTGGGTAGGACCTGGCAATAAATGAAATACAGAAAGGCAATTAAGCATTGAGCCTAATTTCCAAGGCCTTCCCATAACAGTGCATTTCAGTGACTGGTGATTATATGACACTCAAGCTTTGTCCTTGGGAGAAATAAAGAAATTTCAGACCTACTTCTAGATATAGAACTAGTTCTAGAGCAGAAACCTCTCTATTTATCAACCTTCCTAAGTAGCCAGAGGCCATTAAAGCACACTTTTGTTGGTCTTTCTTTAAGACCCCTAGCCACAGACACCTTGCACCCACTGTAGTCCCTAGTCCCTGAGGCTCTGATGACTTGCCAAGCCTAGCAGTAGCTGGGGGCCAGAAAGCTGAACACAGGACCTAAATCTAGGCAGATGGATAATGAACCCAATCATGAAATAACTTTACCACTCAGACCCAAGCTACTCTTGGCTGTTATTCTTTAGTGCTGCGGAAAACCTCTGTCTGTCTTTGATTCTGTTGCTTTTTCTCATAAGCAAAGACCTGACTCAACTCCAAGGAAAGTCCCCCAGTGCTACCTCCACTTGTTGAGGTGTGTTTTATAACAATCTCTCTTCCTGCTCTGAGGATCAACATTTGCAATGAGCCCCACACGAAAGGTGGGTTTTTTACTTGGGCTACATTTTGCCTGTTGGTATGTTGGCTCAGGGGGTCCAGAAGGAATCAGTAACCCCAGGGAGTCAGGGTGCTCTGCTGATGCTCCCCTTTTTGATCCAAAAACTCCCATGGCAGTTCCTGTTTCTCTCTTATCACCTTATTGTTCCTGTCTCCTGTGACCCTTGCTCAGTGGCTGTGACACACAGGGAGCATTCGCAGCACAGAGCGAGAGAACGTGATACAGCGTCTCCTCCATCCAATTAAAATGTTTTACTATCTCTCCTTTTTATCTTGCCTTTGTAATTGGATTCCAAGTTTCTCAATTTTCATGGCAGCAAAGGGAGGAGGGAAATGATAGCAAGTATCTGATAAAAATAAAATGCTATGGTCTAATTTCTGCTGAAAGGATTCTCTCTCACCTTTACGAAGATTTTGAGAGGGTTCCTGAGTCCCTGACCCAGTCAGATTATTGCCCTGTAATTTCTTCTGTGTATTCAAAGGGTCTTCGAAATTCCAGGTACCATGAGATCAGAAAATTCTAAAATCACTGCCTGTACAAACTGCAGGGAGGATCAGGAAGAGGCAATTTGTGAGGCGATGACAAGACTAGATGTTGTGTGATGGCAATGTTTGATTATATGAGACCTCAGGCATGCTGAAACTATAGTCCCTGGGGTGGGCATAGGGGCAACCCATAAAGCTATGCTCTCCTAAGAAAACAAACATTCACAATAAAATTTGTGTGTGGAAGCATCTACAATTTGCTGGCTCAGTAAGTTTCATAAGCTGTAATTTTCCAATTTTGTTCTTATGATGAAAAGGGTCTATGTGAAGGCCCTCTGTATAATTCTCTAGTCAAAATTTGTCACTGTCTTTGTTATTATTATTATAATTTTTACTAATACTATACCCCATGGTGCCTGGCAGAGTCTCTTCAGATATTCTTTACTAAATAAATATACACTGATCAATTTATTGAAATATGACTTAACCTATACACACTCCAATACCACCTCTCTGACTCCAGCCAAGTGTCCAACAATTCAATTCAAGTCAGCTCTGACATTCGTTACCTGAAGTTAGCGCAGACCCCGCAAGTTAAGTGCTCAGTCCCTCAAGACTGCTCCTACTTCAGATGACAGTCACAGGTCCCGGGTATCCCCAAGCACACCTGGCAGGTTGCAAATCTGGGGCCTACCACAACCTCCTCAGTCTTAATCATGCACTAGAACAACTTAGAAAAATCAGGAAAGCTCTATGTTTACAATCGCAAGTTTATTATAAAAAAATACACATGAGCAGACTAATGAAAAGGTGCATGGGGTGAGACCTAGAAGAGTCCCAGCAAGCAGATATTTTTGGATGCAAGGGGGAAGAGGCAAATCCCAAAACTGTTGTCATGATGATGTGCCCAATAAACAGGTTTACTTTGTGAAGACCCAGAGAGATTGAGAAATAGAGAAAGTTGCCTGGCCAGAAAGTGAATGTCATTATAGTAACCCCAAAGAAGTGCACTGTGCCTACTCTGTGCTTATTCCTGCAAAGAAAGGTATTATTGGTTATCACATTTATTCATTCATTTAAAAATACATTACTAAAAATCATTCTATGCCAGAAATTCAATTGGTGCCAGAGAGATGGAGATTAAAAAGAAAGAAAGAAAGAAAAAGCCATCATCTCTGTTCTCTAGAGATGATTCCACACACTCGTTAGACAGATATTTGGGAGAAAAGTATAGCTCACATCATTCTGCTTCCTGTGTCCTTCTGTCTTGTTTTCTTTGCATTCAGTCCAGTTGTGTGGCTTCATCTTTTACATGACAAGTCCCAGCACAGGATTAGCCCTTAACTTTGTTCAGCAACAATTGACTGAAGTGTGTTTAAGATTTTGATGTGCATCAGGGTCCTGCCGGCCTCCTGTACTGGTGATGGACCTGTTGTTGACTCAAAAGAAAGGTTGGATTTACAATACACCCCATACTGGATTGGGATAGTTTATAATGGGGATTTCACTGTGTTTTGCTCAATTTTTCTATGTTCATTTTGCTTTCTTATTTTTAAAAGGTGCTTCATATTCCCTGTCAACTTGAACACAGATCATATTTGGAAGGACTATCAGTTCACTGGGAAGTTTTGCTTGATCAGAAACAAATGACTCAGACTGGGGATGATATCAAATGGGAGAAAAGCCACATGGTATGGAGTGCATAGACCAGTTCCAAGGCTAAACTATTCTCCTTTGCAGCCACATGAGAGCTTTGCAGAATAGTGAAAGTGGAATACTGGGCCTGTTGACCATGCTGTGAGATTAGAAATTGATTCTGTTGTTTTAAAAAGTTGCTAACAATTCCCTTTTTCCCTCCTCTGTGTTTTCATTGGCTGGCTATTTTCCAACCTCCTCCTGGGGATGGATGGAAATGTTTCAGTGGGTCTCTTGGATGGTAGACCAGCACATCCTTTGCAGGGCACTGCAGTAGTCAAGCAGAGACTGGCAGCAACAGTTGCCCAGGGGTTGCACTGGGCATTTTGATTCTGACATTGTGTTGTGAATGCAATGAGAATGGGGAAACTGCACAAACATAACCTCTCTTGGTTACAGCACTTGCCTCTCCTGGGCATTTCCCCAAATGATTCCCTTGAATTATCCAAGGTGCTGTCATCTCTAGGTTGTTAAAAATTAAAAGGCAAAAAGTGGAACATAGAGGAAGATTAAGAGAACTAACTAGGCATAACTTAGCTAAATGAAAATGCCAGGGGACCTCAAAGCCGTCTCTAAGTATTTTATGTGCCAAGATAACTTAACAAAGACAACATCTAAATCCACCAATCACAGGAAACAATGACTGCTTAAAGCAGCATAAGAAGTCAGAAGCAGTATTATCAACAGTTTATTAAGCATCTACTATGTGTCCAACCCTATGCTGGGCACCAAAAAAAAAGAAAAAAAAGAGAGAGAGAAAGAAAAGATTTAAGACGAAAGCAAAATAAGTTATAGCACTCACCCTAAAGGACAACAGAACTAAAAAGACAAAACACATACCCTGGAACAGAGTCCAAGGAGTGGACAATCTGCTAAAAGAGTTCAGTTTCGAGGCAAAGAGAGAGCCCTATGACCTGATGTGGCCAAATAGAGAAATCTAAGAAATGGACTTAAGAGTATTTTCTCCAAAGCAAATAAATGTTGCTAAAATCAACCTAGACAGAGCCCCAGAATCGCAATGTTGTCACTGAGATGCACCAAACAGTTGCTATTTCTGAGTTCTCGGATTCCCAAGAACACCCCCGTGACTCAGATAAGGTTGATTATAAAATGAGCACACTCATGGCTCAAGGTCACAGGGAGAGCACGTTCATCACCATGAGGGAAATTCCTCAGGAAAAGGCCTCAGCTCAGTCTCCTGACCGCGGGACCGGCACAGCTCTGCATGCTTGATAATTAGGAGGCTCGGTTCACTTCTAAATATCTGGGCCACAATCGATAGTGGGAGCATGAGGGGTATATGGTTGCACTGGTTTATGTGACGGGTCACACATTAGGTACCTAATTGATGTGGCTTCTTGGGATGTGGCGATGCAGCGGATGCACACCACTTTCCTATTATCAGGCTTAATGGTTCATCTTGATTTCTGCCTCACTCTCCAGCACAGTGTTATTTAAATAAGACCCTATTAGGAGATTTATTTATCACAAGAAAGAAATTTATCCCGAAAAAAAAATCTACAGAGACACAGCAGTTCCCTCTTCAGAGGTGCCATAATAAAAGAGACAATAGCAATATTTTTACTGTTTAGGTCGATACAATTATAGGATGGGAGAAAGCAAGAAACAAAAAATATAAATTTCACACTCAGTGACCTAGTAATTTGTCAGTCATTTTCTGCATTAAGCCTAATGCATCCTTGGGGACTAGGGCAGACGATACCAGAGAAATAGCACTCTTGGCCTGGCCACATTCTGGATTCCCCTTTATTCTCCTTCCCTCTTCATCTTTTCTTTTCTGTCTTTAATTGTCTTTGTCTTCTCAGTTCCTATGGCTTTCTGATGAGAGTTTTCTTTGGTCTTTTATTTTTAACCCAATTGCTGGAAAAATAATCTTCTCTTCACCTACAAATGAATGTTTTATATTTCTCCATTGGAAGGAAAGAGGCCTAATTCAGGTGATGGAAAAATCTTGACATTGATCAATTTAACTTTGCCAGCCACAGGAAAAAAAGGATAGCCTATCCTTCCTGCATTTCCAGCCCAAATAATCTCCATTTTTCCCATAATAGCTTTTCTCCACTTATGTGCTTTTCATTCAGCAATGGATGCCCACTGTGTTTCCAAACAAGTTTTGAGTTTAAGAAATCTTATGAGGGAGAAGGGAAATTGTTCCCCCCAGGAGCTTACATTCTATATGAGGAGATGAGACATGCTTGGAACACAGGAGTAGGATAGGGTTGTAGATGTGAGAAGGGGAGCAGCTATGACAACTGTATCCAAAAAGCAGAAGGCCCTGTGATGGGGAAAGAGGAGGCAATGTACTGCAGGTGCTCTGGGAACATGGGATGGTTAGGAGGACAGATCTTAAGTGAACATAGCCAATCTTCTCACTCCATTAAACAGAGTCATCTGCCCAAAGAAAGTGGTATCTTTGAGAAACTCATGGACAGAGCTCTGGTAGGGGAGCTGCTGCACTAGACATGGCATGAGATTGGCCCATTTGAGCCCCAAGTTCTCTGATGTGAGATATGTACTTTAAGACTCTGTGGAAGGTACGCATTTGTGAGGGTTTTACTCACCAGGAAAGACTTCTAAGAAAAGGTGAAAACTAAATCAGGCCCTGTGTAAGAGCTGAACTGGCCATGAAGATGTGGAGAAGATACTTCTAGAGAAGGAAAAACATGCATTCAATTTGCACCCATGCACCCAGTATTTCTCATAATTCTCTCTCTCCCTCCCTGCCTCCTTCCCTCCCTCCCTCCCTCAAACAGAGAGAGTTTATGACATGTTCATTCATCCCACAAAGATATGGATGAGGTGCAAGAAGTAGATCAAATTTTAAAGTTGATGCCTTTTTTCTTTGTCTTTTTCATTATGTTTGTCCTCTGTCTTCCAAAATAGCTTACTGAAGATCTAGATACTGGAGCCAAGTGCTACAGATACAGTGATATGCAAAGACAGATATGATTCTTGCCCCCATAGAGCTTACAGTCTACCAGGGGAGAGGACATTAGCCAAGTAATGTCTCAGGTATATATTTACAAATGACACCCAAGGAAAATACAAGAAGTGATGAAAGCAAGTAAGAAGATGCCCTATTTTAGGCTGCAGTGAAGACAGAACAGGCTTCCCTGAGGAAAGGGGTAGTTGACCTGAGATCTCAGGTTGAGGGGTGGTCACAAAGTAAAATGGGGTGACAGTAAAGAGGGTCAAGATTTGGGAGGAGGAATAATAAATTATACCAGGAAGAGGAAACAATATAAAAGCAGGAGGAAGGGCTATATAGGCAAGGAATCGAAAGAAAATTCTAGGAAACATCAACATGATATGCATCCACAATGGTAGAAAAATAGTTGAATTGCATTCATGGTTAGTGAACCTATGATAGTTTGCCATTTATAATGTGTACCCATGTTTTTGACCCAAACTTTCAGGGAAAAAAAATCTTTCATTTTAACTTTTTAATTCAATTTTTATTTATATTTAGAAACAAAACCAATTATCATATTCCAAGGTATTATTTTGCACATGGATATTGTTATTGCTTTCTAGAGTTATATTTTTAATGTATAGGCATAAACAAAAGAATTAAAAACATTTATATAGGTACAGAACTGGTACTATCCATGCATGATGCGCATCCTTATTTTTCCCTCAAACAGATGGGCAAAAAAAGTGTGCATTATACACAGCAAAATACAATAATTATGGAATTAGATAATACAGGGAAGGAATGGAAGTAAACTGATAAAGTGTAGGAACCTAAAATTTCTGTAAATAGTGCAGTCCTGATTTCACACATTTCTTTCAAAAGATGGGAAGATTAGCATTCATTTTATAGGTCAACTGTGTTACAAAAAATATTTATGATTGGGGTCCATGAGACCTGTTTTAACACAATTCTCCTGCAGGTCAAGGCAGACTTACATATTAAAGTTGCAATTATCTCATAATTAATCATGCATATATTATTCCTAATGACCTGAGCCCATGAATGGTTTTCCTTTCTACTGCATTATTAAGCTTCAACAGGAGAGAAAGACTAACACACATTAAGTGTGAAGGAATCCTGGTGCTGGATATTTCAGTGTGGTAGGCAGACATGAAGACTGTGACTAGTGGTTTTCTTCCTACCATCTTCCAATTCTAAGTGTAGACCCTAGATTACCTACTCTTTGTTATTAATCTACCTATAGCTGCTTAGGCAGGCTTTATTCTGATTTCTTGGAGATGTGTGAAATGGACAGATTAATGAGTGTTAATTGTTTTTTTCATTCTGCAATTAAAAATATTTTTAATAAGATAAATGGGGACTCTTCCAAGAAAGACATAATTAGTGGAGATGACAGGAATTATTTGTGTTCAGTTGGTCTCCTTTCTTTATGAGAAAAGACAAAACTCTTAGCTTTATCTCTAAAGTATTGAAGGTGCTTGTGATAAATTTTTTGGAAAGGATAGCATTGAGATAAGCTAAAAAGTGAATAAATAATTGTTCTCTTTAACATCAATACTAAATAAATATAAAGACAAATTACCTATGCTATAACTAGTGGAAGTCGCTGATTCAAGCTTATCTAAGCTATTGATGTTCTCTGGCTCACCAGTCCAACTTGTTAGCATTCTATTTACCTAATCAATATGCTCCAAGGATCCCTAGTGAATCAATCAGCCAAGCTTCTAGACATTGGAAGCAGGCTGATTTCTGAGAAACATTTGAAAATAGTCAAAGTCTGGATGGGTTGGCTTCTGAACTATTGTTGGCAACAAAAAGTACCTGTGATTCTTCCCTCCACTCACCACTTCAACCCGTCTTGTGTAATGTCTACTGTGTGGCCAATGGTAGAGAGAAGCCATGTCATGGAAAGTATTGACTTGAGTTTCCTGATTAAGTGGAGCAGGCAAATACTGAAGCATGCCCTTGGATCTCAGAGGGGTGCCCTAGCCCTATCTGGTAGAGTCAGAAAGGTAAACTCAGAGCTGGTGGTATTTGGTCAGGTTGTCAATACCTTGGTAAAACCACTGCTTTGGTTAAAGATAATTTCCATAGAAATGGTCAGATGAGGTAAAATGAGAAAAAAGATGAATTTTACATAGTTTCAGGTAGTGCCCTTCCCATCCAAGCCCTTCCTCCCTGTGTGCCCTATTGGGTCTGCTGTTTCATGTAGTGCTTCAACCTACAAATTATCTCTGGTTTACTCATCTCAAAATCCCAAAGAAATTTCAACTGTGCATACTGAGAAGAACCAATTAAGAAAACTTACTTAAGGGTATCAGTAACTGATCACTTCCATGGTATTTTTTAAAAAGAAGTATATCTTCAATGGATCATTTATTGATGAAACTGAAGAAAGATAATATCATAGAAGAAACACTTGAGGACATGGAAATAGCCTTTGGGACATGGAGCTAGCTCCTTCACCTCCTGGTTTCATTGCCCAGGAAAGAAAAATGATCCTGGATTCTTATGTTAATCTCTTTGAGTCTAAATACCCTAGACTGTAAAATAAGGATGATCGTAGCCCTCCCTTTGAGGGAGACAATGTACACAGAACACCAGTCCTAGAACATAGTAAGTATTCAATGAAAGACAACTTGTATGATGCTGATAACTTAATCTCACAGAAATGAAAGAGACCATCTTTTTCTGGCTTTCAGAGTCGATTGGAGAGAGGAGGTGATTTTGTATAGGGAACATAAAGACCACTGAGCCATGCTCACACAGTCAGGATCTCCATAAGACTTACCCTGGCTTCAGACAGAATGCCTGGATACCAAACCTCTAAGCATTATTGTTGGAATGCTCCCGCTCCCTCTGAGGGCGCTGCTTTGGGCTGACCAGTGAGCTAGCCAGGTTGAGCTGCTGGAACACAGTCAGGAAAGGCTAATCACCCAAGGAAGCAAGAATCAAAGAGGCCGGGAGGGGTAAATCCCAACCAGGTGCTAGGGAGGAGCTGACTTCAGAACCAGAGCAGATCAAAAGATAGAGATTGAGACATAGCTGAGATAGGAGTTGGGGACCTGTCCAGGACTGCTAAGCATGTCTGAGAATGACAGTGGAGGGTTTTAGAGCTTTTACTGGAACTAAATGAAATAATGGATATGGAACAGCTTTGTTTCTTATCACAGGGGACTATTATTGTGACTGTGAATACTATATTTTCAACAGACATCACTGTATAGGGGCTCTGATTTAACAGCAAAACCCACTCAACAACCTTGTATCCTTTGCAGAATTCTCTAGTGTGTGATAGTATCCCACTTATAGATGTCTTGGAAGAAACTTGTCACATTAACATAGACAGTGACAAATTGGACTAATGAGATGTGGGTCAGAATCAGAAATGATGTGGAAAATAGGTGAAACTGAGACCAGACAACTGGTTTTCCTTAAGGTCATAGCTAGAGGAAATAAAATGTAGGCCAAAAGTCTGGTTACAAAGAGATCAAGAAATGGATTCAGAATGGTATAATAACAGACTGGTCTTGATCAATGGTCCTCAAACCTGTCTGGCTGTTACTAGAATTAGCCTGGGAATTATGACAAAAATACAGACTGACTGAATCAGGATCTCTGGATGGTGTTTGGGCAAATGCTTTTAAAAGATTCCTAAGTGATTGGGATGATGAACTTAACAGGTTTAGAGAGCAGAGGTCTGTGCTGGGTCTGGGGCCCAGGTACAAGAGGCCATCAGTCCTGCAGGATCAAGCACTGGGGAGCCTGGGGCCTGGAAGTTAGCTGGACCACAACAGGGACACCACACTGTAGAGTGTAGTAGAGAGAACAAAGGAGCAGGTCTCACTGGCCTGTGGATTTTGTTTACTTGCTTAAATCTAGAAATGTAGACACTACAGTTTAGGACATTGGAGAGGCTGGAGCTGTAGTATGAGGAGAGGGTAAACTAGTTAGGAAATGGACTGGATGAGCAGCTGATGGTCAAAGCTAAGAAGGTTTTCTCTTCTCACACTCTAAGACCTTCTTTCCTGAGGCAGTGGGCTTGGGACATAATTTTCTTCCAGTGCTATCAGAACTGGGTAAAAAAACATAGCTTATGGGAAAAATATGGTGGAATTACAAGATAAGAGTGTATGGATCTGGTTCTCCTGTCCTCCACCCCAGCCTTCCTCCACCCCATCCTTCCTCCACAGGAAGAATCAGAGGAGCAAAGTGCCCAGAGGAGAGTGACGCTCCCAGGGATCATGTTCTCAGGAGTGCGAAGAAGAGACAGGCTTAGTGGGAAGACGAGCTCCTTGGAGGGAAAGCTATTCTCACAGTTTGGTGAAAGACTTCTCAAGAAGCCACATCTCAAGAGACTTCCAGAAAGCCCCCAGCTCTAAAATATAAGGCTATAAGGTTTTGTGGTAACAGCAACACACACACACAAGCACGCGCGCACACAAAGTCTCCTTGGAGACGTGGCAATGTTTGTGAGTCAGTACAGATGAGCAAGCAAGGGACATGTAATTCCCTAGTCAAGGTAATTGATTGTGCATATCTTTAGCTTGAGAAAAAATTAAAAATAAACTCTCTGAAGGGGAAAAAGATTTAATTGTCTATCATTTGTCCTAATGAGGAGCCAAAATGGGGATTCCACATTAAATTCTCCAAAAATTTGCCAGAGAGACTGAGTTGCAGTAAACAGGATGCTTCAGAAATGAAGACACTAGAAGCAAGCCTTGTCTCCCTGGCTAAGGTCTCCCAGCTCCTAGAGGCCACTCCTGTGGGGCTGCCCCTTCCAGAAGCCGTGCCTGCTTGGTCCAGACAAAGCTCTGTGAAGTGGGAACATTGGTAAAGACCTTCACAGCCCCAAAAGCCCACCAGTGGAATATACTAAAACATTGTCTCAAAAATCATGACTTAGTTCAAATAGCCCCCCTTTCCCCATAAATAAATGTGTAATATGTGATCAAGATGACACAGCACAGAGGACAGAGTATAAATTTTCAATACTGGATCCAAACCTGACTCCTAACCCTTCTGGTTATATGGCCTTGAACAAGTCAATGAATATCTGAGAAATGGACACAAAGATACCTACACCTGCCACCTACAGTTTTGGAGAGACTCAGATGAGATCATGTACAAGATGTCACATTTTACAGTGTCTTAAATATAGCTGACATCAATAATATATCATTAAGCATGATGATCTGTGATCCCTCCCAATTTTTCAGCCAGTTGTTTGTATTACTGTCATGTCCCCTGGGTCTTTCTGCACATGGATGACCACAGTTGGATCTATGAAAAAGTGATGTTTGAGCTGAAAGGGAGGCATCTCGATCAATGGGCAGAACAGGATTTGGGGCATAAGCTAAACAAAGGCCTTTTAATAGGGTAAGTTTGCACTGAAATGGAAGAGTGGGCAGAAGTGGAAGATAAGCTGGAAAGATAGATCAGAATCATATTGAATCAGAGGTAAGAGGCAGCAGGCCCCCACTTCTGCCATGGCATCCAAAGGGACTCTCCTGGGCAATGGCTCTGGCTCCTACTCCCTCCTCTTTTCCTGCCCCTCTGCATCAGCCAGTTAATGCCTAATCCTTTGGTACAGTTACCTTCAGGGCAGGAGGCCCCAGAGCTAGGGCCTCCCTTCCCTGGGAGGAGGAGATAAGAAGCAGTTTCCCTGGACAGGACTGGGATGCACACCTCAGTGCCCTCAGCTCTCCAGGGTGTACCTCTGTGATCAGGTGCTTATTTCCAGGTGTTTGCCTGAAGGGAGGTTATGAAAAATCAACACCAATCAGAGCAGTTTCCTTGGAAGCTGAAATTATCTCCCAGGCATCTCAGAGCAGGTGCACGGCTATTTTGGGCCAGTAATCACTGTGTGCAGAGGAGGGAGCATCGCCTTTCCTCGCAAGAAGGCAGCAGCCGAGAGAGAGCCAATTATGGTGAGCTGCTTCCAGCTCCTTATGTCTAAGTCCCTGAATGCAGCAGAGCGTCCTGGCACAGATTTGTGCTGCCCGATCACTGGTGAGGGCTTCTCTCCAACTGATGCAATGGTAGGAGTTCAGCTCCCTGGTCTGAAAAAGAGTTTCTCTTGCTTCCAGGATAAAGTTCACATCTCTGTGCTTGGAATTCAAGAACCCATGTCCAAATTCGCATGCGATCTCTACTCAGAATCTTTGTCCATGTTTCTCTCATGCTCTTTGTCAACCCAGACCCTCCACTCCCATCAGGAGATGTTTGCATTTTAACCCAGATTTGCTGAACCTGCCTGTGGACCTCTGTCCAAGCTACCTTCCACACCCTCTCTTCCCAGGTAACTCTTCTCTACCTGATTTTCCATATATCCAGATACCCCTTCTCCACCCAATCCCACACAGATCTCTCCCTTTTCTGCCCTGTTGGGACCATAGAACCCACTGGTGCATCTCTGTGCACTCTTTAGTTGGCAATGATGGCTTCCTGGGTATATGATACATCCCCTGAAAAAGAAAGAGTGACTCAAAGGTCTTCTACTTCTTTGTGTCCCCCCACAGTAACTAGCACTAAAGTCTGGGCACTGAAAAAGCTTACTAATTCACTTCTTATCTTTCCTAATTTGTAAATCTTCTGCAGAGCCTAGATGATCTCCCTTGGCCCCTCAAAAATCTCCTCTAGCCACTCAAATCGATGCTGGTTACATTCATAGGTAACATCTCAGAGTTTGGGAATTCACTGCTTTCTAAAAGCTTCTGCAAGTTTATCTTGTTTCTCCAAATAGTCTATTTCTGAGAACAGGGGCCATGTCTTATGTGTGCTTCCTCATACCTCACCCCCCCACATCTAGTTTCCAAGGAAGGGAAACACATTGTAAACTGATTTATTAAAATACATGCCCACCATTCTTGTCTTTTTTTTTTTTTAGAAGCCAACAATCTAAAAATATGCCACAGAAAGAAAGAACACACAGACAATTGAAAAGACAAGAAGTAAGAACAAATAGTGTCTAAAAATGCCAGGGCTCTACAAAAAAGGGAGGTTTTATAGTGTTCCGTATTGAAAGCTTATCCAAAGCAGATCTCTCTCTCCCTCTATCCCCTTCTCTCCCCTTCTCTCTCTCCCCCCTTCTCTGTCTCTGTCTCTCTCTGCCACCCTGAATTTTTTTTACCTCTTTTTTCTATTCACTTCCTCTCTTCAATATTTAAATCTCAAAAAGTCAAAACAGAAACTAAAAGACAACAAGCACCCAGTCTATCACCAATTGTTCCCTTCACCAAAACCAGGTGGTACATTGAATCACTCCTGTCTGACCACTTAGATGAGAGTCCCCTCTCCTTCCTCTGATAGCATTTTGTGTCTTTCTCATGCGATACTGATGAAGTCGCCCTGGATGGTAGTCATTGCATATGTGATTTCCATCCCTTATTAGAGTATGAACCTTTTAATAGAAGAAACTACTGTTTTACTCCCAGTAGCCAGAGGCTACAATGCAGTGTTTTTGGTATAAGCAGGTGGCTCTTTGCTAAAGGAATAAGTGAGCCATTATTTGACAGCCGATGGACACACTGACATTAATAACCGTATTTTGGTCCCACACAACTCTCCGCTACACAACCAGACAGTCTGTCCCACACTGACTCGATCTGAGTCCGGAAAAGAAGGGAAGGGGCACCTTTACATTTTTATCAAATGGAATCTCAGACAGGCCCTAATATAAAAAACAGATGGGGCAGGTTAAAACGCCTGGGTTTGGCAGAAGCTGCTTGTTGTATGCAGAGGCTTTAAAACAACAAGGGGGGCCCAAAGCTCTGTGCGTGGACTGGAGGGGCCATCTCAGGAGTAAGAACAAGAGCCAGTCAAGCGTGGCCCCGGCAGCCCCCTTCCCCCTTCACCAGGCTGCCCTGCCTCTCCCAGGTTCATAGTGTGATGTCCTGTGTAGGGTTTTGTCTGAAAAAAAGTCTTCCAGTAATTAAAAACAAACAAACAAAAAAAAACCCCACCAGGTTACAATAAAGTTTCCTAATCACTTCTCTCACTTCTCCATGGAACAAAATGCAACTGTTCTTAGTAATCTTTCCCGGGAGCACCCCTGGACTGCCCTCCCCAGAACTGCATTAGGTCACTGACCACTGGGATGGAGAACGGGGAGACATGGCTCTGAGCTGCCCCCCACCGACCAGCAGGACAGTGGAAAGTGGTCTTTCCTGCCACACTGCCATTCAGGACCCTGCTGCATGCGCCCTACTCCCCCTCCAAGCCTTCTTTTCATCCTTGCTCTTCATTTTCGGGAGTGATGTCTGAGTGTGAGAGTGAGCAGGGTTCTCAGAGAGCACTCAGACCAGCTCCTATGTCTTCGAGAGGAAGAAACCTTCGTGAATTACACACAAATGACTTGCCTAGAGTCACACTGTTCGATGATGGCCGCAGAGACTCATCCTCCTGAGGATCTTTGCATATTTAAATAGTTTAAAATATGAATCACAGAGAGAGAGAGAGAGAGAGAGAGAGAGAGAGAGAGAAGGAGAAATCAGAGAGCTGGGGGCATCAGCCACTTTCAGGTGTTCTGGGCAAAGCCGGGAGCGCACCGTCCTCGTCAAGTCACACGGAGCTGGTGGGTCATCACCTACTCTGCCTGCATGCAAATTCAGTGCTGCAGAAACATTTTATTTTTTTTTTCCTGAAAGGCTTTTAATACTTTCATCCAAGCAAGAGTGGTCTTGAGCTCCAAAACAAGTATTTAACTCCCATTTTCCTCAGTTTACCTGTCTGGAGCATGTGCTAGACGGGCTTTCCTGGAGCTGCCCGCCCCCTCCACCTCTCCACTCCCACCGTGTCCCTAGGGACAGAGCTGCTATGGGGACCAGAACGCTCTGTGTGGCAGCAGCCCGACAGTGTCCCTGTGAACAGAATCCTCCCAGGCTGGCACTTTTCTGTCTGCTCACGCCCACCCCTGCCTCCTCTGGCCTGCCCCTGTCCCCTGAAACCGCCTCCCCAATCAAGAGGGTTGTATTTCCCACCCCCATGTCACAGCTATATTGTTTTATACGGCCCCTCCAAAATACCTTGAATAGTCCTTTTTTATCACTTCCATTTTCTGAAAACTCCAGCTGCTCCTCTGAAACCATCCAAATCTAATTAACCGCATAAGCTGGAGTTAGGGAGAGCGGCTCACTTTCGGGTCCTTAGCATACCCATTCAGGCCTTCTTTCTCTATGGGCACAAAACAAGGAATTTCTAATAATTGTATCTATGAGCCTGGGAGGAAAAAAAAGAAAGAAAGAAAGCTGCTAATAAGTAGCTCTGTGAAAGGAGGGAGATCAGCACCTCGCGTGAACTTGGCAGCCTGGCTCCGAGAAACTTGGAGACAATGCCACTGGGAGATCTAAAAAGCTTAGCCTCCTGACTCAAATCTTGTGAGAACGTACCCCGGCTGTGAATAGAGATCCGAGTCTCAGCTCTAAATTGTCCCAGCTCAGACTCATTGAAATGTCTTCTCACAGAATTAGAAAAGAAGAAGGCCAGAAAAGTTTGCGGCATATCAATGAGGCTGTGCTTAGAAGTGGAAGATGGAGAAACGGGGAGGTTTATTCCTGAATGCCGTAGAGTGAGACAAAAGGAGCACGTTGGGTCTCTGCCAGGTGGTCCAGACAGGAGGAGCCCTGCCACTTGGGGAGCTGTCGGGGCTGGAAGCAGCCGGCTGTGGACAGTTTCCTGGAGTGTCATGATGCAGATGAGGGCCTTGGGAAGTCACCTACCCAGTCCCCACTGCTTCTTTCACAGTGAGAAACGAGACTCAGAGGGGAAAGAGCTTCAGCATTCTCCCCTCTGCCCAGGCTCCCCGCGCCCCTCTGCTGCCTTTCCATGTGGCCTCCCTCACCACAACACTTCATTCCCCTCACTTTGTCGAAAGAGGCCATGGGTAAAGAAATACCCCATTTTTCCAGACCATTTCAAATACCAGCACTCCCTTAAAGCCTTCTCCAGTCCTCACCTTAGTCTCCCTTCCCCCCAACTCCTTTCTCTTCCCTGTGCTGCCGTAGCTCTTTGGGCCACTCCCGTAACTGGTCAGCCCTGGCCTCCTCACTCACATTGTGGGCATTTCATTTTCTGCTCTAGTTGGCCGATTCTAGGGATCTGGGACTGCACCCTATGCTTCTGCTATTCCCCACAATTCCTTATGCTTAGGAGGTAATTAATGAACATTGTTTAAATAAACACATGGCTAACCCAAGCAGAGCTTGGAATTGAGGTCTCCTGACTCTTAAAATAGCTCAGAATTTCACTACTCTGTGCCTAAAGGCTCTTTGTGTGACTTGAAGTTTACTTGATTTTGAACATTGTAAGGGTAAAACTGTAAGAAGAGGAGAGTTGCTCTTCTGAAGTAGTAATATATTGAAGATGGACAGATTATAACGAGAATTAATTTACACATGAACATATGTACACATGTATGCATATCTATGTTATATATGGGTGTGTGCATACAAAGGCATGTATATCCATACATATATGGATGGGAGTGCATGTGTTTATAACAGAGCAACTACAGTGAAAGGAAAAACAGTTTTATTCTGAAAAAAGTCAATGGTCTCTCATTGCAAAGAAAAAGGGTTTTTTTCTACAAAAGCAGACTAGATTAGCCAACACACTATTTTAGAATAGTACTTGGCACCTAGCAAGCATGAGATGTTTTGTTCATTTTTATTATCATTGTTGTCTCAAGTCATTTTTTCAGGAGTAGGAATGGTTTGTCTCTTATGAATAAGAATTCACTCACGGGCCTCACTAGTGAGCTCTTATTGAAAAGAACTAAAGCACATTCTCCAGTCACATCTTTGCTCTTGGTGACAGCGATCTGAAGCCCAGTTGTAGCCCCACACATGAAGAGTGAAAGACCTGGAAGAGAGTGAATCACAAGCTATTTTTAGGCCATAGAATCCTCTTCAAATGAAATCACAGGCAGGTAAATAAGTCAAGGGGGCCCTTTCTGATTAAATGAGGAATATGGAGGTCCTCTCTCCTTCCTCCTCTCTCTCTCCTCCTCACCCCACAAGACCCTGCAGCCCGAGTAGGGCTCATGGAGCTTCTGAGACCCTAGATCAGAGGAATACTATGTTTTCCTCCAACATCCTAGTTTTACAGAGTTAGAGCTAGAAATTCTGGGAGCAGGTCCCAGTCCTGCCTCTTTTTAGCTGTGTGGTCTTTTGAGATCACTCCCCTAGAGTAACCTTAGTAATCCTGACTTGAAAATGGTCCTTAGAGGTACTTCTTACTCCATCTACAAAACAGTGTACATCTCTGCTCTTGTGGTGCTTGAGGAACCCCAAACACAAAACACTCACGTAACAATATGACTTCTTGGTCTTGGTAGTCTTCCTTGCTACTCTTATTACTTAGAGAAGAAAGAAAGGATTAGAGACATTTAGTCTTGTGCATAGGGTCACAAAGGTTTTAGGTCACCTGTAGCTCTTACCTCAGTGTTCTCCCCCTGTCTCATTTGGGTGACACTCTTGGTGAAGAGGAGCGTTTGTCTGTTGGTGGTTCTGATCACAGATTCTAGAGCCAGAGGACAGGCTCAAGTCAGCACTCTACCACCTGGTTTGTAATAAGCACTATATGTATTATCTATTATTGTTATCTTTACTATTATTGTTATTTTTTATTGTTTTGCCAGGGCTGAATAGACTCTCTCTTGTACACTCAGTGCACATAAATTGTCCAATTAGGCTTACAGATGGGACAACATTATCCTATAAGCCAGCGACCTTCAACCAGTGTGCCAGGAGAATTTTTTTAAAAATGCAATACCTGACCATTTAGTCAGAGACACTGACCTCCTTTCCCTTAGATTGTCAATTTTTTTTAAAAAATGACAACAGCCAGTACAACAGTAGCTGTCCAGTGTAAATGAATCAAAATTATGCCTATTTTTTATCAGTTCAGCAAAAAATGTATTTTTGGCATGCCACAGAATTTTAGTAATTAGTTTATGTGTGGAAAAGGTTGAAATTCACTGCCATAAGCAGACAGAATGCATACACCCAAGCAAAGCAAAAAGAAAAACAATCCAACTTCAACAAACATTGTTTGACTAGACATATGACTAACTCAAGCTGACCCTAGAATTCAGGTCTCCTAACTCTTTAAATAACTCAAAATTTCACTGCACTGTGTTTAAAGGTTCTTCCCTATGGCTACTTATCAAAATAAGTAAACCAACAAAAATTTGGTTTTGTAACCAGAAAATTCCACCAGCAGGAGTAGAGTGAGCATAACTATATGTTTTAGTGTTTTCTCTCCAAGGGACTTGCCATGAAGCAGAGTGTCCTGGACAAGACAACAGAACATAGCTGCATCCCCCATCAGTAGTCTGAACCCAACCCCTTGGCTTCCTCAGCTCCCTATACTCACTAGCCACAGTGGTCGCCACTTCCACACCATCCTCTCTGGTCTTTGCCCTCTGCTTCCCTCAGGGGCCTCCTTCCTCGGCTCCTCCACACTTGGTCTCCCATCTCTTTCCCAACATGTGCTGGCTGAATCAGCCACAGAAAATGTTTGTGGTGAGGCTAGACTGTGAGTTCTGTCCAGCAAGATGCTAGCCAGTGGGGAAGCCACTTACGACAATCATAAAGACAAAGGGACTAATGTAGCTCATATCGAGAACTCCTTTGCCACCATTCCCATCTACTGCAAAGAGTCTGAAATTCGCAAAGTGGACTGCAGCAAACTGTGAGCTAGAGAGTGGTCTATCATTTTCTACCTTCCCCTTCTGGACTCTCCTTATTTCTTTTGTGCCTTCCTGTCTCCTAGCACCCAGAAGTGACCACTATCTGTCCTCTGGCTGCCCAAGGTAACTAGCTGAAGCCTGCTTCCCCGGACATACTTCCACCCACCAAGATCTGAGACTGAATCTCTGTCTCCACTTCCCCACCTCCGCGTATACTTGGTGTGTGTCTGTTGTTGTGCAAGAGGACTCAGCTGGTATCTGCTGGAGTACTTATTGATACAAAGGCATTTGTGCCCACTGATCCCATCTGCTTCATCTGAGCGGTCTGTGCACTTCAGCATGGAACAGAGTTTATGTGTAAAAGTATAATGTCAGGCCAAGGACCCAGCCAGTGGGAGGACAGTTTAAGGACAAAGACTGGGACTTGCTGGTATCCTTTCAAATCCTAGCATGCTGAGGCCCTGCATGAGGAGTGCAGTAAAATTGTCAGAATCACAGTTCTATTTGGCTGAGGGGCAGAAACCAGTTACCCAACAGCATGTCAACAAGAAAGGTATTTTCTTAACGGGATGTTTTTACTTTTGTGTGTGTTTTTTAATAAATATTTTGGATTTGTGGCTTTTGGACTTCTAGTTTGAAAGGAGAAAAATGTCAGAATTTTGAAGGATTTAGGAGATGTTATAATCTACCTTCCTCATTTTACAGATGCAAAAACAACACCCAGGAAGGGAAAATGACTTCACCAAGGTGCCACAGGGAGGTGGTGGCCTATGTGTTTGGGAAATATTACCAAGACTTCACAAAGGTCTTCTATAGGTTATGGGGAGAATGAGGTCCCTTGCCACAATATAACCCTCTCTATCATTTTGGGATTCTAAGAAACCAGCTGAATCTGGTATGCTCAAAAACAAACAAAATCTGAATGTAAGAAATTATCGTCACTGGATGTGAGGATGATCTGGCAGCAACTTCTGTCACCCCATTGACCACCAGGGTTGGTTTGGCTAATCTGGTTGGCTAGGAGAGTGTCCCTTTCCCCCGTTGCTTCTCCATATGCCTCCCTCTCAAAGATGTACGCCTGGTCAAAAGAGATGACTTTCCCTGATAGACGATGGTGGACCTTCTGCCAAGGGTATATGAATAGGCAGGCTCCTCTGCTGGAACCTCCAAGCTCTCAAGGCCCATCTGTAGGAAAGCACAGGGTAGCCCAGCTTCCAAGACCCCAAACACATCCAAGTGAGGCACTGCATGTGGCAGCCTGCCTGTCTTTAAAAAAATACTAATAAAAATAAATACTTTTTAATTAAAGAAAAAAAATTCCATCTTCTTATTTTAAATGAAAACTGATTGATCAGTGAGCAGGCAGGCTGAAACATCATGTCTACCTGTGGTTTGATCTTTTAGTGACATGTAACCTTGCAAAGATCACTCTCTCAGTAATGTACTGGAGCTGGCTCCCACCAAGCCAACTGTGCTCATCTTTCCCCAATTCAATTACAATAACTTCACATTGGTAGCTTGAAACTAGCTATTACCAGAGTGTTTGCACCAAGGAACTCAGCAAGCGCAACAAGTCAGGGCTTCATGCTGTTGTTGAGCTGGTTTACCACCTCTGTCTCTTCTCCTACTTACTCTGCTATCAGAGGCTACCTGGGCTCAACTCATTTCTGGCTCCTGAACTGAGGAATTGTAATCAGGGCAGCAGCTCTTTATCTAGAGATAGAAACACTGAACTCTTAATTCCCTTTTTGAGCTCACTGGTTGACACCTTGGATTAGAAACATCTGGGTGGTTGTGATCCTTCAAGTCCCCTTGGTGCTCTGTGCACAATTATTCCTCATGCCTATTGTGGGGACACAAGAGGTCAAGGACAAAAGATACATCCTTCCAGCAGATTTAACTTGAGAGGGTTGGAGAGACACCCTCTGATGCTATCCCTTTATCTGAATAAAGGACACTGAAGACTTTTGCTGGTCTTGTGAGCAGTGCTAATGAGCAAATAAGTGATATCCCTGTGCATGTAGTTATTCATTTCCTCTGAATGTATACTTTTGTTATTTCTGTTAAATTTCATGATATGAGAATATATAGAAGCATGAGTTGAAGGTGGGAGTGTTGGAGGGAAAAGAGAAGACTTAAAATAACCACCATATCCTTGCATACCAAGAGCTGAGAAACTTCGGTTCCTTACCCTCATTGTTAGCTTTTCCCTGAATGCAAGCCACTAGGACTTGGAGATTAAGAAGTGAGTGGGTTTGATGATTGCTTTTATGGCAAGATTTAAAGAAATATGCATAGAATATTTCCCATCATATAAAGCATATGACTTTATAATGTCATTTCCCTTGTTAAGCATTTTGGAAGTTGGGTTTATTATCTCCACTTAACAATCCATGAAACTGTGCAAATGCCAAACCCAGAAAGGTTTGAGGCCTCCAGTGTTGGGGTCAGAGAGGAACACTCTCTGATGTGAACAAGGGAGAGATATAAAGAGCAAATAGAAAGGGCTTAAGACAAATCTCAGCTTCCTCATAATTTTGCTTTAATTTGGATCAACTCCTTGCTCCTCTCACACCAATAAGAAATTAGTCCTATTGAACATTGAAAGATTCCAAATAATGTTAATAGCCAACAAATATGACAGACATCAATCATCGAACTAAATTATATCTTTCTTAAAATGTTGGGCATTCAACAGTAGAATGCTAGGCCTTAGGAGTGGGGAATTCCCATCATCTGTAGCCCAGAAGAAACTGAGAAACCAGTTGGGTTGTTAGGATATTGTAATGTGGGTTCCTGAATTGAACGAGTGACTGCAACCAGTCCACCTGGAAGAGGCTAAGATTCTCTGTTAGGTGAAAGTAATTCCTCTGTATGGGTCTCAGCCGAAATGAAAAAAAAAAAAGACATACTAGCACTGCTCATTTTTCCCTCTCTGCATCCCCCTCCTCTTCTTCCCCACTGTATAATAAGGAGTTAGGCCTGGTTACTTAGAGTGGAAAGATGAGAGCAATTCAATCGTTGATGAAAAGACTTCGTTTCCAGCTTTCTCTTCCAGTATTCTTCTACCTACCCACTCCTCTCTGGTGCTAAACAATAAGGTACTTGGTCTCTTCTAACTTAGGAAGTCATTTTTCAAATTAATTCACATATAAGGTTTAATGTGACATCCAGCCCAGGTGCATTTGCATTTTAAAGGGGGTTATTAGGAAAATGTAAGGTTTAATCCAAAGAAATATCATACATTTCATAGTGAAATCTCAAAGATCAAAGGTGGGTGTTTTATACATGGATGGGTATACATGGAAGGGACAGTCTTCCAGTGGAGGGTAAGCTAAAATTTTATGTATGTATATGAAACATGTGTAAATGCTTTATGATAGGAGCATTGGTTTAGTGCATTGTTCATAGTGCTTTCATTTAATCTCTTTTAACAATAAAAACAAAGCTAGTGCATAAAGCCTCTAAAGGCCTAGCTAGCTCTTACCAAATCCAAGACTCCTGGTAACAAATCCAGAATTCTTTCTATGTTATAGCTGTTCCCCAGGAAAGTTTTAAGAAATGGCCAAAACATGTATTGGTAGATTTTCCCCTGGAAGACACCCCAGGAACAGACCAAATCCTCAGTGAAAGTCTATGGATTGAGAACTGTTGAGGCTCTAGGCAAAGCCATCTTCTCTGATTGGCACTGAGGGAATGGATTGCTGCTTTCACCATCTTTTCCTTCCTAATTCCTGGGATCCAATCTTTCCCCCATATCAGAGGCGACTCTGGTAGGAAACACATAGGAGACAGCAATGGGGTGAGCTGCTTCAAGAAAAAAGGATTTAAAGTCTGAATACTTGAGAGGAGCCCAATGTCCTGAATTTTCAACTCCTACCTCAACCATTCCCCAAGGACCCTGTTTTGCTTCTCCTGGAATCCTCTAGAAACACCAAGGAGAATCAGCCACAGGGAAAGATGCAGGCAGGCCGGAGAACTGAAGGCCAGCAGGGAAGTGAATCCAGGCAACTCGATCATGTGCTCCGTGGGAGAGGAGGCTGGTGAGCTCAGAGGCCTGTTTTTCCCTTAACAGATGCAAGAAAAGAGCCAGAAAAGGTCAGAGATAAATGCAGCCCTCACTTTGTTCTGCATATTCAAAAGAACTTCTCTAAAGAAAGACCCAAAATATATGTGTGTTCACTCAACCTTTTCCTGTTAAGCGCAGGGTTCCAGATATGGAAATGACAGGGTAACCACCGATGAAATTTGTGCAGGTCTGTGCAGTGGCAGCGCTCATGAGGGCCCCCAAAAGAGTGTGCTTCACGTGGGACCTATCAACCTGGCTGGAGAAAGGGAAGCTGGGAAACAGCATGTTATCTTGAGAAATCACTCCCAGAAAGGAGCAGAAAGTTCACAAGGAGAATGCCCAGAAGGGGAAGGAGAGAGAGACTAGAACTTGGTCATCGGAAGCGGCTGGAATTGGAAATAGTCCAAGACTTCATCAAGGTTGACATCCCTGCATAATCAGAAATTCCTTTCAATTATGTGGGAAAAGTCCCTGTTCATTGTCTGTCCAGATACCCCCATGAAGAAATAGCATGAGATGAGTCTCAGGGAGGTGCCAGCGGGGGAGCAAGTTCTGATTGCCAGTGGCTCGGCTGGGGGAAGACAGACCAGAGAGATGGGGTGGAGCCGATGGAACAATCTCTTGACCTTAAAATAAAACAACAGCACCAAAGGTAAAGTGGCTCTTCACCCTGATTTGGCAGTGTGGACACTCATTTTCTCAATGTTAATCAAAAATGTTTAATTCTGTAGTCCTGAAATAACTCTTCTGCCTCAGTTTCCACAGCCAAGGAAATTGCCTTTTCAACCATAATTCCCACTATGACTTTCTGTTCACCAAACCAGACTATCTGACATTCTTCAAATGTGCCTGGGCCTTTGATACTCCTTAGGTCAAGTGTTTCTTCTACCTGAGATCCATCCCCCTGATCAAACCTTATTATACTTCAAAGGCCATCCTTCATGTGGTATTTAGCTACAATTAGCAGACCCTACTGTATGACTTTTGTCACCCTCATAATACCTAGTCCCAAACTATATTAGTCTCAAATAATAACATTAATAACAAAAATAATAGCTTATTTTCATTGCACCCTATCACCATGCTGCACTAATTTAATCCTCATGCAATCTATTGAGTCAATAGACAGTGACATTATTTAATTCTTTTTGCAGAGAAGTAAGCTTGAAGCTTAGCTAGGTAAAATTCCTTATCTGTAATTATGCAAATTGTGGAGCTTGGATACAAACCTCATAGGTTGTGACTTGAAATGTTCAGCTTTTCTGCTTCCCTTCATGTCTGCTTATTGTCTACCTACTGAGGAAGCAATGATGAGTGCCCATTTTGCAGATCTAGCCCAGAGATGTTTAAAAAGCTTATTGTAAATGAGTGATGCCTTCACATCTGACCCTTCCCTTTATTCTGTGCCTGTGTTCCAGATATTAAACTCTCCACTGCTTGCTCACAAAGAAATTCACTGATGAGTATAAACACTGGAATGAAGTTTTCACAAGAACAGGGGACAGGGTTATCTGGGCCAGAATTAACAAATGTTCTTGAAAAGAATCTTAAAGGTATTACCTTCTTAGATAAGACCTGGATTGGGAACTAGAGATTCTAAAATTAAATGTTATAATGGTTAAATGATATGATAGTGAAGTTAATGTTATGATGATTACTTTTTCTACCAGATAACAGAATTTCTACATTATAATTATAGGGTCATAGGCTGTTAGATAAGGCTGGAGATGAGTCTTAGAGCACCTAACATAGCTCCTTTTTGTTACAGATGGAAATCTATGGTGTAGAATGAGGACAGAATTTGTTCTTGATCATTCAGGCAGTTAGCAGAGCTGGCATCAAGTGTGAAGACTAGAAAAGACTGGTCCACACAGGGGACATGAAAAACTGCTAACTTACTTCTTCTTCAACTTTAGTACGGGTACAAATCAACTAGGGGTCATAGTAATGTGCAAATTCTGATTCACCAGTCCCAAGGGGGAGCCTCCATTTCTAACAAGCTCCCAGGTGATGCCCTTGCTAATGGACTACACCTTAGGTGGCCAGGGTCCAATCTAGCCCAGCACTACCCAATAGAAATGTAATGGGAGCCACATATCATTTTAAATTTTCTGGTGCCCACCTTTTAAAACTCATAAAAAGAAAAAAATATTCATTTTAATATTATAATTTATTGGATCTCTGTGTATGTAATATTATTATTTCAAAACATAATTACATACAAACTGAAGCAAAAGTAGGTTTACAGTTGTTCATATGGAAAATAATGCAATAATTAATAATAACACAATAAACTCTGGTTTGCATACTCATAATTATAAACCTATAATTATAAACCTATAATTTTGCCCCACCCTGTATTTAACATCAGTTTTTTCATATTAAGTCTTTGAAATTCAGTATGTAGTTTAAACTGACAACACATCTTAGACTAAACACATTTCAAATGTCCTGTAGAAACACGTGGCCAGTGGCTAAGAGATTGAACAGAACAGCACAGAGCATACTCCTTGTTTTTGTAGATGTCTTGCAGAGTCTACCTCATTCTGTAATCTTGAAACGCAACTAGACCAGCTCCTCCCTCAGAACAGGGCTCTGTTCTGCTGTCTATCGCTATGATATCCTGCCCAGGTCTGGGCACATGTACATACAGACCATGATGATTTATTGATTTCTTTCTGCCTCTGACCTGTTATGGAGAGAAAACAGCCTTTCCCACCATCTAAACACATTTAAAATATTCAGCTCAGGGCTCTCTATTTCCTGCATTGGCTATGACATTAAATGAGGTGATTTCCAAGCTTCTTTCTTCTTGCAAGTGGCCACGATTTTATCCTTTCCAACACTAGCTGTTGTCACTGTCCCACATACCCTCTCAGCCTCCTCTTTTTCTTCTTCACAAACAGTTCTTATATCCCTCCCTCATTTCCCCTCTTAAAAACTCATTAATCACCTTCATGCTCCCTCTGGAGCCAACTTCAGGCAATTCTCAGATTTAGAGGCTTAAGTGGAACACTGGAGTCTAATAGAGGACAATTGGGGGCACTATATCAGATGCTCCTGTTTGTACATGCCCTCAGAATCTAGTCTTGTGTTTATATACAGCCCTGAGAAAAATGGCCCATGGTTAAAGTACTAAGTGCCGGAGGAAGAGCAGGGAGCAGGGTTAAGTGCAGAGGCTCTGGGATCAGACAGCCCATGATCAAATACCCATTCAGCAAGGAAGCATATGGAAAGTCTCTAAACTTCAGTGTATCCTAGAAGCTGTGAGGTTAAATGAAATGACTTAAGTAAAGGACTTAAAACTGTGCCCCTACATACTAGTGCTCAGTTAGGGGCAGGTGACTATTAAAGTAGTTGCCTGTTTTTTTTAATTGCTAGGAAGGGACCTGATCTCCATTGCATGACACAGCCAGAAGAAATGCTGTGGGATGAAAAGGACAGAGTGCATTCTGGATTGTGCCTAACTCCGAGCAAAACTGTTTTTCCCTCACATTAAACATTTGATCACTCTCATCTTAAGACCTTCTAATTTCAGTCCGTCTCTTAAAATCTTGTTGCTGGTCTCCTCATAACCTCGCTACTCAGCACTCATTGGTGACCTTCACCTTGCACTTTAAGAATCTTGTAAACGGCTAGTCCTCTCAGAGAGCTGCTGAGTGAGGGCCTTGCCTGCATGCTGCCCAAAGTCATCCTCATGCAGTTTGCAAATAAACAACTTCTCCCCTTGGAAGAAAGAACAAATAGTTCATAATTGGCAATCTGCATAATGAGTGAAGCATCTATGCAAATATAACATTTGGAATAATCTATTAATATCTCAACTGTGATGTCTGTGGGCCACCACTTCCCATGCTAAAGAGCCATAGCCAAATATTTTCTGACTCCTGTTGAGGTGAGAAGAGAGATGACAAACTGCTGTCTTCTTAGGGTTCCAATTAGAAATCTGCAGACCACCACAGTTGGAAGGGATCTCAGAGGCTGTTTAGTCCTGCCCTCACCCACCTCTCACATTAAGGATGAGGCGTCAAGTCCACAGAGGCATGAAGACTCCCTGGGTTCCTATGCTGTTAGTGGCTGACCCAAGGTCACAAGCTGGTGGCAATCTCCCAGCCTCAGCCTTCTCTAATAGGCCAACACATACCTCTCCTGCTGAGTGGTGTTTGCTGCTATAAAATGCAGCTTTCCATGTGGAGTGTCTCTGGCTCTCTATCACCTACCTTCCCTCTCTCTTGATTAAACTCCTCCTGCAGATCTGGACTTCTAACCTAAAGAACCCCTTCTAGGATTGCAGAACAGATGGTTAGGGATCTCAGAAAAAAAGTGTCTGGTCTCAAATAAGAAGGCCATTGCTGTTAATCAAAAGATGAATCCTCTGGATTGGTCTGAGCCCCTTTGCTCTTGAAGTAGAAAGGAACTTGAGCACACGCGAACATACACACAAATGCATAAGTAAACCCTCAGATTTACGTAAGTAATACTACTGAACCCACCAGCAGCACTGGGGGAGTGCTGGACAGGTTCTGTGAGTAATTCATGACCACAATTCCTTCGCCCCTTCCTCTTAGCCCCTGTTCTCCAGCCAATCCCAGGCAGCCCCACCAATTTCATCATGCTCTTTCCCCCTCCTTGGAGGAAACAGTGGCTCCTTCTGTTACCAAAATATCTAACAAGCAGCAATGCATGTCCACATACCTGCTGGCCAGGGAAGGGTCAAAAACTGTGACTGGGGACAGAGCAAATAAGTTACTCAGTCAGGCAATTAATCATTGCCCAAGTATGAGGAGTGACAGTGTGAGTTTGGAAGGTTTAGGCTACATCCTGGCATGAACGCTAACAAGCGGTAAGTTCTTAATCTTTCTTTAAGGCACAAGGCAAATGATTCCTCCTCTCTGATCCTTTCTCTGGACTTGACCTGACTTCTTAGATTTAATTCACAGCCACTCCTCCTGCTCCAGCTTGTACAAAGCACCATTTTACTTTGTATAATTCATATTTTGTTGAGCTGTTCACTTGTCTCCCTTCTGGGCTGGATTGTGAATCTCTTTGTCTCCTGAAGTCCTGAGCACCTTGCACAATGTCTGCTGCTAATAAACGCTCAGCAAGTGCTTGACAAATGACAAATGAGTAAATTAAGTCATAAAAACCTCTCCAGACTTCAATTTCCGCATCAGGAAAATGAGGCACTTGGACTTTCTCGACTTAATTCTATGACTCTAAGATGTTATCAAGCACCTGCTGTGTGCTCAAATTCCGTAAGGGTTACTGAGAATCAAGGGAAGTATGAAACCTCCTCCTGGCCCTCATGAGTCTAGTTGGACAGAAACATTCAATAAAGGAAATTGTTTCAGGTTATGCAGTAGAGGTTCAGAGAAAAGACTCATCACTGCCAGATGAAGCATTTAAGTCTTTCCCAACATAACGGTGGTGGGTAGGTGAATGGGCACATGGTGGGAGCATTCCAAGAGGAGATGACTACGTGAGCCTTGGCATGACTTTGGGGCTCAGCATTGAAGCCACTTGTCTGCAGAAGGGAAATAGCAACCTTAGGAGCTATGGACCCTGATTTCTCACCATCGGTTCAGTAAGAGATATTTACAAGAAGATTTTGGTTCTTTTCTCTTGCTCTTGCTTTAGCGTCTCACTTTATACTCGCTTCTTCCTAACAATAGGTTCTTGTACTTCTGTCTTAATAAAACATTTTGTGACCCATGATATCCTCTCAAAATGTTCCTTCACTTCCTAAGCCCTTTGAAAAGTGGCTTATATCATTGCTTTTGCTGCTTCAACAGCCCCATGCAGCCTGGCTGCTGCTTCTACCCAGTGCTGACGCCTCCAAAACATCTGTAATTGCCAAACCCCAAAGCTATTTCTTATTTCTTGTCCTCCTTGACCTCTGGCACTGCTTGATCTATTGGCCTCCAGTCTACCTCTCCAGAAATGTCTCCTATGGTTTCTGTGGCCCACTTAACAGCGACTCCAGAGTCTGTCTTTTGTTTTTGTTTTTGTTTTTACTACCTTTCTTCTTCTCTAAACAGAGATATTCCCCCAAAATCACTGTGAATCCCTACCCTCCATCCCTTGATGGTTACATCTTTTGATAACATTGGCTTCTACCCAGATGGCTTGCAAATCCCTGATATAACCCTAACCCCTATCCCAAGCTTTGGACACTGGCTTCCAGCTGTGAACTAAACTCTCAGCTTGGAACCCTAGCAACTTCTCAAAACCAGTGTCTAAAACCCAGCCCTTCATATTTGCTCTTAACCCAGCTCTTTGCACCAACTCTCTCCTCCCTTCCCCTCCCCCATGCTCTTCCCAATCACGTTTATTTCAAAGCTTATGCCTTATAATGTCTGTCTTCTTGGCACCTCAGTTTCATCTTCTTTTCACTTCATGTGCTCACTTGTTTGTTTCAATATTCTCTACCTCTTAGACCCCTGCCCTCTCACTCTCTCTTCCAATCCATGTAAAACTGCCAAATTTACCTATTCTATGCTATGATTTTAATGATGTGAATTTAAAATAAACCCTTGGTTTGGGCAACCTAGCCTCTGTCTTCTATGGCCCCATCTTCCAGCTTTGCCTCCTACCACTATCTGCTCAACCTCCGAGTCACAGGGATCTTGACTGTTTTCCAAAAGCAACTCATAAATTCCAATCTCTGGCCCTCTCAAACTCAGCTGCCTTCTTGAAAGATCCTAAAGCCCACCATTACCATTTTAAAAATGCATATTCTCCAAAATTCCTGTGAAATTGCCATTTTCTTCTTGAACCCAGAGATTAGTGTAATCTCTATCTCTTTATGTCTCCCCTAAGCACTTAGATATTTCACAATTATTTACCTATGGGCTCCAAACTAAGCAATGTGTTCCCAAGGCTAAGGGCTAGGTCTTACTTGGTTTTGTAGTCTCTGGAGCATTTGGCACAATGCCTTGAAGACCTCCATTAAGAAATGAATTGAATTGAATGGAACTGAACTAAACTGAATTATTGGTAAACAGGTCTGAAGATGGCTCCCTTCATTCCTTATCTCTAGAGTAAAATCTTTGGAGAACTACTTCTTGAGACAATCTGTGAGCTATAGTACAGTTTACATGTAGAATTGAACTTGGGCAGCTGTCTCCTGTCTCTAGTGAAAACTGATTTCAAAGACTTCTGGATGTAGTTTTGCCTTTAAAAGTCTGAGATAACATGATAGTATATGTGATTTAGCAGAAAGTGTTTTGGATAAAATTACCCCTGCATATGCAAAAATACTTAAGGGCCAACATTTTACTGACACTCTTCGAAAGGTAAAAAATTGGATTATGATACAGTTCCTATTCTAAAGTTTAAGATCTTAATGAAACTCTATGAGAAGAGGGTCCATGTTTGTTTTATTTACCAATATATCCACAGAACCTGGAAAACATAACTGTACAATAGAGTTTTATTGAGTGAATCTAACGAGAAGATGATAGCTGACCAAACAGCTAATTAAATTAAAATCCATGGTAATAAATGATCAAATAAAAGAACACAAGATAGAAAGGCGACTGCCTCTTATTAATCCTTGAATTTCCCTCCCTACCCTCACCCCCACCTAAAGTCTAGCACAGTGTCTGGAGCAACCCAGATGGCCATGTTAGAGAGGAAACAACCATAAGTGTCATGGAAAATAAACTTCCACCTGGTACAAGATGTACTCTCAAGTGTCTTTGAAAGAATATCCTTCAGGATCTATTTAAATTTCCTCAAGAATAGTAAACTTGCTGACATCTACATTGTAGGACAGTTCTCCATGTTAAAAAGATAATTTCTACACTCAGCCAAAAGTTGGTTTCTTATAAATTCCACCCACTGATCATAATTCTGCCTCCAAACTAGTGTAATAAAAGTCTAGTTTATCTTCTATGTGATTGCCTTTTCCATGTTATCACACCTCTATCATGAGAACTATTCTCTAGGCTCACTGCCCCTGCCTGCATTCCCTAGACCATTCTTTCTATGACCTGGTTTCCAAGCCTCTCTATGGATTCCAATCTATGGATTATTCATCATCATCCTCTCTTCTGAATGTGTTACAAGTACCCACTGATCTTCTCAAATGTCATTCCCAGGCCTGCTCTATCTGAACCATTACCTTCTACAATCCAAGCCTCTTCCTGAGGCCTAAGAGCATACCAAATTTTAACAAAACTTCATCACTTGCTTACACTAAGCATATACTTATATAAACTTTCTGTCCATTTTATATAAGTTCCTCCCCACCAAGTTTCCCACCTTCTAATTTTGAAGTTATCACAGGACTTGACTATGGCCAAAAAGAATGGTATGCATGTACTGCATTTTATGCATGGATTTGTAGCAATAATATGGTGGATAAGGAAGGAACTCTCCACAAACTAGCTAAGGACCATATGTAAACCACTTTCCATCCTACCTACCAAATGGCATAGTAACGCCCATCCCACCTTCCTTACTAGAGTAATGTAAGGCTCAGACAAGAAATATGGACTCAAATAGAAATTATTAAGATGATCCATACTCCTTAAAGCTCAGTGCCTTGCGACTAGCTCCTGGTGGCTGCTGCCATACCCTCTGGGCCTCTTGCCTATGGTGGTAGTAGGGATTAGCCTTGCTTGGTAGTGCATTGCCCTGGAAAGAAAAAGGTGCTGGATTTTACAAGGCCAGCCCTTACTAACTCTGTGGTCATGGCAACCCATTTCACCTTAGAGATATCATCAGTATCTTCCAGCCAAAGACCACTAGGAACACATCTATAATTAAACATGTTGGGTTTATTACTCTTTGCAGCAGGGGAGAATGTGCACAATGGGGAACCAGAGGTCATCTCAGTCATAGGGTGTTAGGAAAGATGAAAATAAATCTATAACTGCAAAAGAAGTCACTGATTTTACCCAAGGGTGGAGGTTGTTTAGTATTTGTGGGTGGTATGGAAGCCTGGTTTGTGTCTGCGTTTAGACAAAATTATGACATAGCCTTGCTTGGTCTCATTTTATCCTGGTCTCAGAGTACCTTGTCTAAGGTTACCATTTTTTTTATGTTCAGCATGAGAATAACATGACCTCACTGCAAGCACTACGCCAGTTCTCAGATGTCGGGGCTGCTCTTTTTCCTTCCTCAAAATTAATTTAACTATTGTTTACCTCCTTGAGTTTCAGTTACCTCATCCAGGAAACAGAAAGAACAACTCAGGGATCAAAAGTAAAAATGTTTTGTCAACTCTGTAGTTGTTTGATAAATATGAAGCTGCCTTGCTCAGCTCTGGACTCCAAGATCCATGACCTATTGATATTGAGTTTTCCTGGGCTCCGTTAGGTCATTACCCCTTAGAAGAAAAATCTTACCCAAAGCATCATAGTGTGAGTCCTCTGAGGAAGCTGCTCTTGAACTCCTCTGATAAACCTCTCTCCACAGTCAAAGCCAACCAGTATTCTGAATTTGTTAGACGCCTAATTTTTTCCTCCCCTCAGCTGCATCTGAGCTCTCTGGTAGAACAGAACCTAGCAGGCCTGAATCCCTCTTCCCATGTAATGCAATTAGATAGCGACGGTTGGCATACCTTTGGTTAAAAAATAATTGTACTCTTCAAATCAAAACATCATTGGGTATTAGCTTTGGAAGACACTAGACATATTTTTTGACCAACCTCTTATTTTATTGTTGAGGAAATTAAGGATCAGAAAAGGAAAGACCTCCTGCGTTTAGTTTTCTGTGGTCTCTTGACCACAGCCATCCCAAACTCCACAAGCCACACAGACACGAGGCTGGATTTGATACATTCCTTTTGCTTTCAGATCCTGACCTGAGCCAACTGAGGACTTTAACACTGGAGTCAACATTTTATTTATGTTTTTCTTCTTGAGTGTGTCTTAGGCATAGCTTTTAGGGACCCAATAATATGTACTAAAATGCCTAAGAGACAGACTAGCTGGAGACAAAATTGTGATTTCAACTCAATTCAAATAACATTTGGGAGTAATACTTGTATCAGATGCTGCAGAAATAGAAAAGCATTAAACATAGGTTTACTTTAAAAGAGTTTTCACTTTTGCAGGAAAGATAGTAAATGGCAAAAGGTATTGATTAATATAATGGGTATCAAGGGCAGTGGGGTTTCATTCTACCTGAAGGTATAGGGTACAACTGCATGCAAAACACACAACGGGTTAGTGAGAAAAGTAAGACCTAGACCCAGGTGTCCTGATCTACATATATTGCTTTTCCCATAATTCCATGCAGCTCCCAGAAGCAGCTGGGAAGTTCTATACAGTCTGTGGAAAAGAGTGGAAACTGGCCCATTGCACACTAAAAAACTGCTCAGCTCCAGGTGGAAAACACAGTGACCACATGGAGGCTCCATCAGCCAAGCTACTTCAAAACTCCATCTAGCTCACCAAATCCCAGAGTCTGGGAGTTGAAACAGGCTTAGGGGTTACCCAGGATAACTATCCAGCCAATGAAAGAGCCTTTTCTACAGCTTTCCTGAGGGTCCCAAACAAAATTTTGATATAGGCAAGGTTTATATTTATTATACTCCCTCCTTCCTTGCCTCCTGTTCTCCCCAACCTTCTAGGTCTTTTTTCACAGGCCTCCTGACATTCAAACATTCATGATGCTCTAGATCAAATTTCACCTTCAACCCAGGCTTAATCTTGCCCCAAGTTGTTCCATAATTTAAAATGTCAAAATACCACCCCTCCTGGGTGCTATAGAAGAGCAATCTGAAATATGTCTTTGGGTGGCTGCCCTAATCATTGCTTTCTAGAACTTCTTTCTTTTCTCCACTTCTGGACCCACCTATCCCCTCCCTTTTTCTTCCTGAAGCTCCCAAGGGACTTCTGACAGTGAGGTGAGGTTAGAAGGATCAGTTGGGTTAACCTGAGAATCATTTGCAGGATGGACTGGAGGAAAAGGACCAATACCAAGGGTAAATCCCCAGAAAGCGAACAAAAGTTGGGAGAGCCAAGGAGTGCCTCTCGGTTGAGTAGAGGGGAAGACAATTGCTCTTAAACCCAGGACGTGCTAGCATAGGCACTACACAGGGAAATACAGACTAGACGTACATTATATTTGTTTGAAAAAGACAGCTGACACTAGAAGCCTTTGCACTTTCCCTTAAAGCCACTGGGACCTAACCCACTGCACCTAAAGGAGGAGTAAGAGCTTGAGGGAGACACATTGACCCTCTTGGCTGGTTGTGACTGACTGGCTCCAGCTCCAGCAGCTAATTTAACCTTCAAAGTGTAAAGCAGCATGGAGGAGCCTGGCAGTCCATGAGCAAATTCTCTTGCTGTAAAGTGAATGGGTCAGACCTTTGCTCTCTAAAGGGCATTGTGGTTCTAGGACTGTCTATGTTCCTCAGTGGGAATTAGCACATAGACTTCATAAAGGAAACATCCCCTACTTTCCTGGGGCTGCAGAGGATGCCCCAAAGACACCCCCAACCTGCTTGGCCTGACTGAGTAAAGTAATAGATTTAGAATTGACTGTTAGACATTGCTGCCCTCTGCTGGGTGGTATGTAGCCAACTGCCCCCATAAGGTGCTCTACCTACCCCTGAGCTGCCCAGCCGCTGCCCCTGTCATGTGTTTCATGTTCAAGTGGAAAACTACAAGGAAACCAGAGGGTGTACATACATGTGTGTATTGGGGACATATGGGCATGTGAGTATTAATCCAAATGGCCAGGCGTCCCCAATTAAGTGAAAGCTCCCCTGCGACTCGAGTGAGACCTTAACCAACTGAGCTCTCACTCAGCTGGAAACCACATGCCGGTACCAGCATGATGGCACCTTCAAACAAAGATGACCAGGGGGCTTTCAAGGTTCACCTGCCTTTTGTTATTGATGAGCAAAACACAGAAGCAAAATGGGAATAATTGGACGGCAGGGGAACATCAGGATATTGTAATTGTTCTCCTTGGAGATGAAAAGGGAAGCTGAAAAACATCTGCACGCTGAAATCTGCTCCGATGCGCTAAGTGGGCCAAGAAAACCTGCAACCACGAAGTGGGGCTAATTTACTGCTCTAATCACCAGCATCCAATCTGAAGCCAGACATTATCTTAAAGTACACACCAGTTCCAGGTGGTGCACAGCAAATGTTTGATTAGTGCTACCAAATTCCCTGCAACCTGATAAGGCTTCCGAGTGCACAGGAATCACAGGGCTGCGCACCGAAGGAGCTGGGCCTCCACGGGCTCTGCGGCAAGCTGTTTGTCTCTGGGTCACAACCATCCTGAGAAGTATAGCCCACCCCTCTTCCCAGGGTGCTGAGACACTGGGTTTAAACATGCAAAAGAGAAGAAAAGAAAAGAAAACCTCACACAGGAGCACACAAAGGTAGATTTAGTGGATGAGGAAGAACCAGATTATTTCCAGTGAGGCTTGAAAATGGAATAGAAGGTGAGTGGAGGACTAAAAACCCTATAGTATCCAATATGTGCCAGTTGTTGACTGTTTTATATATCATTCATTGCACATCACAGTACATGGTTATCATCACTATTTTCCTATTTTGCAGATGAGAGAACTGAGGTGCAGACAACTTTAAGTGACTTGCCTAAGATATTTTAGTTAGAAAATTATGGAGCCATAATTTGATCCCAGGACTGACTTACATGCTTTCAAAGTAAATGGCTTTGGAGAAATAGGGGTTCAAATGAGGCAGATGTTCACGTGTTCTAGAGCTTACACAGAAAAGCAAGAGCAAGAATATAGGTCAGTCAATGGCTTTGGAAAAAATGGAAATGGACTTGAGGCAGCCAAGGTGTTCACTGAGTGCTGTGGGCAAAGCAGAGGACACAATCCCTGCCCTCGAGAAGCTCCGAGTGCATTTGAAGGAGAGGAGATAGGCCCAGAAATGAGAGGTGCTATGAAGTTCAGAGTTGAAAGCTGCACTGACAAAGAATGATCAAATCAGCAGAGGGAATTGCTTGAACCAAATGGTGGAGGCAAAGGTGATGGTGGGGAGTCATTCTGGGACAAATGACAAAGCCCACACAAGAAGTTACATCTGTCCAGTTGGAGCTGGTTTAAAAACTGCAGCTAGAAACCACTTCTCACCAGCTTTTAGTTCTCACCAAACCAGAGGGTCAGATGCCTCATGGAAATTCCATATCCCAAGAGGGGATGGGAGACAATCGTAAAACTGAAAGGGAGACAAGGGTAACGTGAGGAGTGGTGACAAGGGACTCAATTTTCATGGCACCTGGAGTTGGAGCTGCTCTTTCGGTGTCTTCCAGAATTAAGACCTCAGGAGCATCTTGGGAAACCAGGGCCAACCACAGCTTTGTGGTGTGAAGACACAGCACCTGCAATGGACCCAAGCATAGTCTCTGTACCTGTCTTCTCCATGAAAGTTTATATAACTGGGAGCCTTCTGAAAAGGCTTATTTCCTGCACTGTGGCAGTGGGCACAGCTGCAATACCAGATAAACTGAGTCTTGCTGACACAATCCTCTAGACTCCCCCTCCATTCAACAGCTGCTAAGATGCCTTTCATGAGCTGAGCATCACTGTACGTGACAGCATGGGCTCTGGGGTTGGGCAGGAACTTGAGCCTTTGCAGTGTTACCAACTGGCTGTGGGGCTTTGAACATGTTACTTGACCTCCTGAAGCGGTTTCCTCAGCTGTAGAATTTGGGTGATAATAATACCTGCCTCCTAGGGGCCCTGTGAACATAGATGGCAATTATACATGCGAACCACTTAGCACATAACCAGATGCATGATAAATAGCAGTTTATTAGTAGGAAATCATGAATCAGTCTAAATTATTCTCTATGAACATTCTATGAATGTTAACTCTCTCCCTCCAGACCTGGGTTCAAACTGTTTTTGGAATACTCTTGTCTGAATTATTCTTTTTCTCAAAACCAGGCCCCCTCCAGTTGCCACTTTTTCTATTGCACCTTCACTGATACACTACCCTTTGAGGAATCTCTCCCCATAAAAATGTTGCTATATCTCCCTTACAACTTTCATATTTATATTTATATTTATGCCCATATCTTTTTCCTATATAATAGGGATGAGCTCCCTGTATCAATCAGAATAGGCTCAGCTATGCTGTAGTCAAATGATCCTCCAATCTCAAAGATTTTAAACAATGAAGGCTTTGTCTTACTCATGCTCTTTGTCTATCAGCTGAGGGACTCTGCTCATAGCAGTTACTCAAGGGTCACTATCTTAGGGGTCACCATCTCATACTTTGCTGGCCACCATGCATTAAAAAGAGAGAGAGAGCTCTGAAGGGTCTCACACCAGCACATGTGTGCTCCAGCCTGGAAGTTACATCCATGGCTTCTTGCCCTGCCCCAACACAAAGAAGCAGCCAACACAACCCTACCAGTGCCTCCTCACCCTCAAGTTGCACAGAATGAGGAATTGGTGAGAATGAGTAATGACTACTGCACTCCTGGAAAGCAAAGGCAATCTTCAGTTCCACTTTGCTTGCACAGGCATATGCCTTATACACAATATTTGCACAGGAGAAATCTTTGAGTGAATAATTGAATGAATATATTGGTTTATCATTATTTTATAATTATCTTATCTCTCCCAAGTAAATATCAATACCTTAAATCAAAAATCTCAGAATGCATGGTGGTAGAAACTTCAGGTATCCTCAGGGCAAGTCAGAAGGGATAGTATTTGGATACAGGATACAATTTTGGTTCACTCATTCATACCATGTGTTTTTAAATGCAAAAAGGTGTATGAATTGCCATGACAGTCAGCAACCGAAGAGGATTAATTGCCCTCAGGAAACTGATTCACACATGAGATAGCATTTACACATGACATAGCTGGAAAAAAATCTACAGCTACCTATAGAAAATGCATGAAAGTTGGTACAGAGCGTGTCCACAGAAGAAACTGAAAAATAGATGAATTCTACTGGAGGTCAGGTTCTACAGGAAGGAGGTCATTCCTGACCTGATTTTTAAAGGTAGTGTGCAACTTGGGAAAGCTTGGAGGAAGAGCAAGTCTTGGATATTCTGAAGTTCGCTTTGTTTATATCTTGAAGAAACTATGAACCTTAAATGGAGCCTTATCTATCAGAGATGGAAGACAGTTTTACTCCTTCACAAGAGCAGTTATTATTACTTAAGAGCTTCTTCTCTTCCTTCCTGCAGCTGTGGCCACTCTTGCCAGTCCCTTCAATGTCCCAAGGCTGGGAGTCCCTGGGGTTGGAAATATTTCTGTATTGAGATACAAAATCCCAAACCCTTCATTTCCACCATCTCCTCTCATATTCCCCAAGAGAACATGAAAAAATAGAAATTCCACCTATGTTTCTCATTCCAGATGCTAGCTAGAAAGAAGAACATCTTGACATTTGCCTGGAGAAGAAATACCAATCACAAATTCCTCCATCACCATATAGGAACATAGAGGGTGCATAAAGGCCACAGGTGCACACCCATATGTGTTTGTGTGAGAGAGGGCTGTAAAGCCAACAGATCTGTACACATCTAAATGTGGGTTGTCTCCTTCAAAGGAGGCATGCTGATGTGCTAGAAACATCTGAGGATTTAAAAAAACATTGAATCAATAATTAAGGGAAGACAGAAGTAAAATATTCATATAAATAGACACACAGTAATCTGGCATGGGTGAGAACAAAAGTTAACCCTCTGAAATCCTTCTAAACCATGGGACACAGTGTGAGCACTGATATGTAGAAATAATTGACCATCCTGAAGGTATTTCCTGTTGATAAAGATCATCTTTCTGACTAATTATTGGCTGGCTGTGGAAGCTTGTAGCTTGGGTGATGAAGCAGAATGTGGGCCAACTCCAGGGCAGGCTTGCAATTTATTCTCTGGACTAAATTTTTTTTTATTGGTTTAATGCTTGATAATTTTTCTTTCTTGTAAATATGGGCCACAAAGTCCATTTTAATCATCTCTTGAACCATGGAACTTAGCTCTCTTTCTCCAAAAGTGATGGTCAACCCCATGGCCAATCTAAGCTTTTCCAAAAGGATTGTCTCATTCTTCATCAAGTCATACTATTCCTCTTTTTAGGACTCACCATTTTTGCAATATAAAAAGCATTTTGCTTTCAACTGCTCTCAGGGTTCCAAGGCAACTTCAACCAACATTTTGTCTCCCTTGGATTAAGTTGATGGATAAACACTGAAAAATTGTGAACTTTTATGGTTTTACAGCACCCTGTTTTCAAACAGTTATTCAACTACAGAATTAAAAGCTGTTTCATATTTGGAGATATTTGCCCAGAGGTGCCAGAGGGTAAGATAAGCTTAGGCAAAATAAGGAAATTGGCTAAGTTGGTCATATCTCAACTGTTTCTCTCCTTTGTTCTCTCCTTTTTCCTGAGCCTAGTGCTCCTTGCTCACTCTTATTCTAAAATATCTGTATAGTAGCTCCCATACTCACTCTAAGAAATAAAGTTGTTGATGCTGCTAAAAAAAAAAAATCTTTGCATTTTGACAAACATTTAAACTTTAGACTAAAACATTGCCATAGCCGACAAAAGCCCCTTCGGTATTTGGGAGAGAATTTGAGAGAAGGAAAGGGATTTGCCATAGGCCCTGGAGCTGCAGAATACAGGTGGTCCCTTACTTTTCCTGCACACAAGGCTGCAAAGAAGACAAGTGCTCTGGGAGGAAACTGAGTTCTGGGGCAGGCACTGATGAGTCCAGGTGGTGATAAAGAGGCTCTTTTTTTTTTCTGTTCCTCTGTTCCTACCTGCCATTGTTTCACTGGACTTCGTGAGACAAGTAGGGAGTCATCTCAGGCAGTATCTCATCACTGCCTCCCTGTGCTTTTAGGCTGCCAAGAATGGGACAATCAGATTATCTTTCAGTCTGCTAAGCCTCATGGCGGGATGGTGCTCCATTGTGCTGTCTACCACACCCTTGTCAGTGAAATTAATTTATTCATCATTAAACAAAAGTTCCCTGAGCACCTACTAAATGCTGGGCACTTTACCAGTAATAAACAGAGATAAAAATCTTACTGTAATGGAGGTTGCATTTTACTCTCTGAAAAAGATAATAAAAAATATTTGCACAAATAAAATGGGGTATATACAGATTGTGGAGGGAAGGGGTTAAGTAGTGAGTGTAAAAGAGTGCTGTGATTTCAACTGGGGTGATCAGGTCTGAAAGACCTAAAGGAAGCGGTATCAATGGCTACCTGTCATGAACAGCCACGGGGGCCAGGCACTGTGCTGAGCACCTTTCACACAGTTCATTGAACTCTCACAATAACCCTGTGTGACAGGCAATATTGCTATGTTGGTTTCACAGATAAGGGAAACAACATTCAGAGAGGTTAAATACATTGTCCCAGGACCCACAGTAAGGAGTGAAAGCAGGTTCCAAATCCCAGAATTTTAACCACTGCATTGCATCACCAACTGAGAATGGGCAAGGTCACCCAAGGACATTTGGGCCCCTCGGGAACCTCAGGTCATGCTCTCACTAACAGCCTCCCTGCCCCTAACACACATATACTTTTCTTCTATACTTGCTGGTTTTGTACTTTTTTATCTAAGGGTTTAATTCTGTTTGAGTTATATGAATTCTTGTTACTAAATATTTAGAAGGAGGAGAACTGAAAAAACATGGTTGACCGGCCCCAGGTAAAGCCTGGGCCAGTGAAAGCCTTGGGGCTTCAGGGCACAGCATGATAATCATTGTGCATGATGTTGACCTGGAGTTCACCATGAAATGTCAGAATGCATTAAATAGCTCGGTTTAAGATAGGCCTGAGTAGAATAACAGATTTTTATGAGTCCACAAAAATGATTATTGTATACAGCATTTGCTTCAACTAATATATACCATGCTTACCTAAAAAATTCACTTATCTAAAATGCTGGAGTTAGATGTCATTTTGTGTGATTATACACTTTATATCTGAACCTTTGAACATATGTCCACAGATTCACATGCAAATATGTATGCATATAGTTTTCTATCTCATGTTGAAATAAAAATACACAATTAGAAAACCCAATTTTTATTTAAATTGAGACTAAACTTGTTTGCTTTTTAAGAGTACATTTGCTTTCTAATAATGTGCATCAACTTATTTTCTTATTTAAGCAGTATATTCTTAGTAAATCAAGATAGGGCATTAAAGATTTTTCATTGGCTCCTTCAGCATGCTTTCTACAAAAACACATGACTGGAAATCCTCTCTTCTCCCAGTGCCTCCCTTTATACCTATGTGATAATACTGTTAAATATTAATTTTATATGTTGATACATTTTTAAAGCTATTTTGTATGCATAGTATCTTAACCTATATTTAAAATAGCATAAAGGGGTCTAATAAGACTGATAATCTTAAACATGTCTTGCCAACTCATGGCCATAGTTGATTCACTCACTTGATGGAAGGCTTGTCCTCTGCAGCATAAATTTATAAGATATACAAATCCCTCAAAGAGGTGATACATCAGTTGCTTTAATGGAAAAGCAGGTGCCAGTTCATTTTTCTCCACAGAAAAAGGATATGACTATAGATTGTCCCTCTTCATCATGGAAACCCAAGGTCTGGAACAAGGCAACCCTCAGAAACCTTTGAGGGTCTGCTAGCCCTAGAGGGTGGGAGAGAGCTTGATGCTCCTGAGAGTAACACAAGCCCTAGGAGTGGGCCCAGCTCATCCACTCTCACTTGGCCGCCTCCAAGTTGCCTGAGGGAGAACTTAGCTTGCTCTCTTCCCCACCGCATCTTGCATGGCTCTGGCCTGCTTTGTAGGCTGTTTGCACAACACCCATCATTTTTCTACCCGTTATCCTTATCAGAGAAGCAGCCAACATTCAGTGAGTTCATACTACCTGCCGCACACTTTACAAGCTTTATGAACCTATTGAATCCTTCCAAAGCCCTCTGTGGTATTATCATTCCCACTTTACAGAGCAGAAAATGGAGACCAAGTTCTCACCGTAGTGAGGGGCGTAGAATCCAGACTCAGGTTCCAGGCTCTTAGCTCCTCCCTACCCTGTCTCTCAGACAGTCTTAATTCATCCAAGTTTGCCTAGTTAAAGCAACTCAGCATTTTATCATTTGCCTTCTTAAAGAAACCATAAACATTATGCACATCAAATACTTTATTGTTATGCAATAATACTTTTACTGTATTCAGGTTTACTGGTTCAAGTTTATGAGGCCAATAAACTGTGAATTTAAAATTCTTGTGTCTACTTCTCCTCATTGTTCTGTTGTGTACTCGGACATCAGGAGTTACTTTGTATTGTCATCGGTTTGCTACATAAACATCCCCATTCCTCTTAATTGATTTCATAGCATCTGTTAGGGTACTGGAAATCAAAGAATCAGGCTCTTTAAAACTTAAATCAAAAGTAAAGACATGCTGAATCAAGTACTCAGGCTTCCTACACATAAAACATATATGAGATTTGCAGCAACTCTCGGTGCTTGAGTTATTTTTAACTCAGAATCACAGACTGTCAAAGTAGAAATTACTTGTAAGACATTATTTTTTTAATAATGGCCATCCTACAGGTATGATGTATATCTCATTATGGTTTTGATTTTCATTTCCCTAATAATTAGTGATGTTGAGCATGTTTTCATATATCTCTAGCCATTATATGTCTTCTTTGGAGAAATGTCTGTTAAAGCTCTTTACCCATTTTTTTCCAGCTACTTGTTTTTTGTTCTTGAGGTTAGGAGTTCCTTATCTGTTTTGGATATTCACTCCTTATCAGTTACATGATTTGTAACTATTCTCTCTCATCCCATTAGCTGCTTTTTTACTCTATTGATGGTTTTGTTTGTTGAAATTAGAAACCTTATACATTGTTGGAAGTCTAAAGTTGTGCTGTCACTGTAGAAAACAGGATGGAGTTTTCTCAAAGAATTAAAAATGAAACTACTGCATGATCTAGCAATGTTACTTCTGGGTATTTATTCAAAGAAATGAAATAAGGATCTCACAAATATATTTGTACTTCCATGTTGTTGTGTTTGTTTGTTTTTTTGCAGCCAAGAGATGGGGACAACCTAAATGTTCCTAAAGGGATGAAGAGATTCAACACATGTCGTATACACATACAATGAAAGATTATTCAGCCATAAAAAAGAAAAAAATCTTGTTATATGCTACAACATGGGAAAGACTTGAGGACATTATGCTAGGTGAAATAAGCCAGTCACAGAAAGACAAAAACTGCCTGAAGTAGTCAAACTTGCATAGAGTAGTCAAACCCTTAGAAGCAGACAGAATGGCAGTTGCCTGGGCTGGGGTGAGTTCTGGGGGGGCGGGGACATGGGGATTTCCTCTTCAGAGCGATACAGAGTTTTAGTCATGCTAGATGAAAAGTCCCACAATGTGCATATAGTTAACAATACTGTCATGTACACTTAAAAATTTCCTAAAAAGTAGATTTCATGTTACGTGTTTTCCACACAATGAGAGAGATATGTAATCCAACCTCTTCTTTTTTATTTTATTTTACTTTATTTTTTAATTTACTTCTATTATATTTTTTTTCCATTACCATTTATCCCCTTTATACATTCTTCCACCTCCCTCCACACCCTGTTCCCTGCAATCACCACACAGTTGTCCATGTCCATGAGTCCTTTCTTTTTTCCACCCAATCCCTCCACCTGCTAATGCCCCAATCCGCCCTGGAGCTGTCAGCCTGCTGTCTATCTATAAGTCTGTCTTTATTTTGTCTTGTTAGTTCAGTTTGTTCATTAGAGTTCACATATACGTGAAATCAAATGGTACCTGTATTTCTGTGACTGGCTTATTTCATTTAGCATAATGTTTTCCAAGCCCATCCATGCTGTCACAAAGGGTAATTTTTTTCTTTTATACAGCCAAGTAGTATTCCATTGTATAAATGTACCATAGTTGTTTTATCCATTCATCTACTGATGGACACTTGGTCCAGCCTCTTCTCTTGCCAATGAAAAAATGGAGGCTTGAAAAGAGTAGGTAGATTTGTCAAGTCTCAAAGCCAATGAGGGAAAGAACCAGACCTGAACCCACATACTCAGAGACCCGCTCCTGAGTGTGCCAGGATCATTGCTGCCTCCTCTCCCCCTCCTTTCCTGCAGGGTCCCAGGGAGAAACTCAAGATGCAGCAAATCTGGAGTTGGTAAGGACATGTAGCCACAGCCATTTGAATCCAATCCACTGCCTGACAGTGAATGTCACCTAAAACATCTCTGACAACTAGTCCCACAACTTCTGCCAAAACAAAAAGATCAACTTTCATTCTATGTTAAACAGTGATAATTTAGGACTTTATTTCTTATATGAAGTTGCAATCTGACCCTTACATCCTCCATTCATTTATTCTAGTCTTAATTTGTGGATTAGCAAGGAAGAAAATATTCTTTTTTTTCCATATGGGAGACTTGCAAATATTTGGAGACAACCACATTATGTCCCTAGAAGTCTTCTCCCCAGGGTGGGTTGGGTCTCTGAGCCACCAGGTTGTGTGTGATGTAGTTTCCAAGTCTCTTACCCTCACCATTCTGTTCACCGTATTCCACACAAACATTAGTTTGTTCAGGCCCTTCTTCAAATACTTCTTCCAGCACTGAACACATTGTCTTCGATGAGATCAAACCTATGCCACAGTCCCCATATTTGTCTGAGCAGTACACTAATTGCAGGGCCTAACGGAACATTCGATGTTTGGCAAGTGTATCCCACAACTGGAGCATGAAGCTTTTCTGGCCAAATGCATCATTCTTAATCTTTTTTCACTTAACTTTTGGCAAGTCTGTTCATCTACATTCCAGTTATGTAGTTGTTGGGGTTTTTTAACCTGAGTTTAAATCTTTATCTTTACTAAAATGCATGTTCTTTATTCTGCATCTATATCATATACAGAGAACTTTTTATCATCTAGTAGCTATCCTTCCCAGATCCATGTGATTTTATAACCCACCCTTCTATCCTTTACACAAGCCATTGATAAAATAAAACTGCTGATCATGTCAAGGGTAGAGTCCTGTGGAACTCTTATTAGAGACTTTTCTCTATCTTTCTATCGGTCCATTAACGAATGCCCTTGAGGTCAGTTATTTAGTTAGATTCATATTTGTGCAATACTATCACCCTTATTGCTCCCCCTGCTTGTCCATACACTCTCACAAAATATGAGAATTCCTTCTGTTTTCTTTTACTTTTTTATTTTAATTTTACTTTTATGTTTATTTATCCATTTAGTTAGTTAGTTGTAGGGATAGTGGAGTATGAAGGTAAAGAATACATCTCTGGAGTCAACCTGCTTAATCTGAATCCTGGCTTCATCACTTACTAGCTGTGGGACCTTGAGCAAATTAGTGAATCCTTCTATGCCACAGTTTCCCCATCTGGAAATTAGAGATAACAATAAGACGTACTTCAAGGATTACCAAGGAAGATGTTAAAGACAGTGTTGATGATGTTGATGGTGTTGACCAGACTGGTCATGATGATGATGGTGACTGATGATGATAATACAAATGAATTACCTAATTCCAAGTTTACATTACTCTTTTAGGAAGCTCTTATATGCCAGGAGCTTAATTTTATAATTTCAGTTAATTCTCACACAAAAAGAGGTAACATTCTATGTATAGAATTCATCTTATATACAGAAAAACTGAGGCTCATTGAGGTTAAATGAACAGGGCAAGATCCACATAGATAACAGAACCAGGACTCCAAAGCCCTTGCCCTCGTCCCCATCAATCACTCTCCCTGCTTCTCTGCGTTCAGTGTGTGTCTGAGCTCAAGGCTGGATGTTAATTTCTGATCTAAATCAGTTGGTGAGGGCTGAGGCTCCAAAAGGTAATGAGATGGTTGGGCCATTCACAAGCTCCCTCTGAGATCAGACCAACAGGGTCTGATCATGACGCAATAGGAATTAAAGGGACAGACTTTCAACATTAAAAAAAAATAGTATACTCAAAAGAATTGAAAGCAGAGATTTGAGCAGTTATTTGTTACCAATATTTATAGCAGAATTATTCACAATAGCCAAAAGGTGAGAAAAAGCCCACATGTTCATTGACAGATAAATAGATAATCAAAATATGGTCTATATACACACTAGAATATTATTCAGCCTTATAAAGGAAGGAAACTATGACATATGCTACAACATGAATGAACCTTGAGGACAATATATGAACTGAAATAAGCCCAGCACAAAAGTACAAATATTGCACATTTCTACTTTTATGAGGTACCTGGAACAGTAAAATGAGTACAAACAAGAAGAAAACTAGTGCTTGCAAGGGCTGGGGTAGGGTGTAGTTATTGTTTATTGGGTTCAGAGTTTCAGTTGGGAGTTATAAAAAAGTTCTGGAGATGGACCGATGATAGAACAGTGTTAGTGTACTTCATCCCTCTAAACTGCATTTAAAATGGATAAAATTATATGTATATTTTACCACAATAAAATATAGACAGACAAAAATGTATGATACTTTTATTAGTGCTAATCCAATCTAACTTAATCTTCATAACAATCTCAAAATGTACAGTTTATTATTGTTCTCAATTTTGAGATAAAGTCACTGAGGCAAAAGAGATTAAGAAACTGGCCCACATTCATACATTCAGTAGGGGCTGGAGTCAAGATTTGAACCCAGGTAATCTGACTTCTGAGTGTATGCTCTTACCCTCTGTGCTAAAATTGGCAAAGCAAGCTGCCATTCCAAGGGTGAAGAAGAACCTGGACTTTAGACATCCAGGGCATTTCCTGGGCCAGGGTTGAGGTCCCCCCGAGGCAGGCGCTTGCTCCTGAGCCCAGCTGCCTCAGAGGAGCCAGCTGACCCGCAGCCCTTGAAGTTGCTACCATACTTCGCTGAGGCAGGACTTGGAGTTTACCTCCAGCTCTGAACACCTTCCCAGAGCCTCAGAAATATCCCAGGTATGGGAGGCCCAGCTGGGGTCCATTGTTGAGACAGCTGTGTGGGGGGAAAATGACATTTCCTTGGCTTCCGCTATTTCGGGGCACAGAACGACTTGAGAGGTGCTGGAGGTAGTTGATTTTTGGTTTTTCTTTCCCTTCTTATTCTGTTCAGTGGAGTTATAGGGGGAAAAAGAAGAACATATATGTTGATTTTTTTTTCCACTTTTTCAAATCTTTCTTCTATTCAGTGCCACCCCCACACTCCCAACCACACAGGAAGACAACGGGAGAGATTATGCTTGGAGTTAAAAGGGTTCTGATTATGCTACTACTCCTGCAGAGGAATTTGCAAATGAGAGTTGGTGGCAAGCGCCAAGTGGCTTTTCTTCCTCCCCATTCTTATCAGAGCTGACTGCAACCTCACAGTCCTGCAGACCTGTCTTGTCACCATTCGTGGCCATGTCACAGTCAGTTGCAACTTGTGTTGCAAGGAGCTTGTCACTAGCAATAGTGGAAGTAGGAAAGTTGAGGGTAAACTTTTAAAAATGTAATATTTATTTGAAACAATTTCAAACTTACAAAAAAAAGTTGCAAAGAGAGTATAAAGAGATTTCATATATTGTTTATTTAGAGGCCCTAATCAAGTTTCACCAGATGCTCCAGTGATGTCCTTTATATCACAGGGGACCCTTCCAGGATGTTGGGTTACACATAGTTATTACATCTTTCTTATTTCCCTTGATCTGGAACAGCTCTTCAGTCTTTTCTTGTGTCTCATGCTATTGACCTTTTTGAAGATCACAGGACAGTCAATTTTCAGAATGTCCTTTAACTGGCATTGGTCCAATCCTTCCTCATGATTAGACCCAGGTTACACATATTTTGGTAGGAAATCCCAGAATTAATATTGTGTTCTCCTCATTGGCAATCTTTCAGGTGGCAGGTAATGTCAGCTTGTCCCATTCATGTTGATGCTATGATCACTTGGTTAATATGGTGTTTTCCATATTTCTCTACTATAAAGTTACTTTCACCTATTTGTGCTTAATAAGTTTTCTATGTGGAGAGACTTTGAGACCATGTAAAGATCTCTTTCATTAGCCCATTCTCCACCACCAGTTTTAACATCCATTGATGTTTCTTGCCTGAGTTATCTGTTACTGTGATGATCGCCAAATGGAGACTTCCTAATTTCATCATTCCCTCTACATTTATTAGTTGGCATTCTCCTGTAATGAAGAGATTTATTTTCTCCCCATGTTTTTTATTCATTTCTTTATTTATATCAATGTTGACTCATGGGTTTCTATTTTACTCAGTGGGTCATAATTCATTCCTATCATCATTTATTTTGACACTCAGCTTTGTCCTAGATTTGGCCAGCAGGAGCCCATTTCAAACTGGCTCCTGTGTCTTTTCCATCTGGCTGTATATCATTCTCCAAGCAATTCATTTGAATTGTACTTCCCCTGCCCAGCCCTGGAGTCAGCCATTTCTCCCAGGATTCCAAGTTATTTTAGTGAAGAATGGTGGTCAAATGTTCGATCCAGGTAGTAGGTATGCTCACACCTACAAGGGAGTTGTTTCTCTGAAGACCTTTCAGCAGACAGAGCTCACTCTCTCCATCCCCTTCATATCTCCACTCAAACATCATCTTCATGGGCCTTCCCTGTCTACTTTATTTAAAATTACAACCCCTGGCACCATTCCTAACCACAGTTGACCCCCTTCCCTGATTTAATTTCCCTGATCTTTTATTATCATATGATGCTATGTGATTTTATATATTTACTTTTTTAAAGCTCTCTGAGGATAAGCACTATTTTAGGTAGCCAAAACAGATAAAAGTCTTTGTCCTCATTAATGAATGTGAAAGATAAATAGCAATTATCCAGGACGAAAATCGAGGCAGAGTATATATCATGGCCCTAGCTAAGGAAAGCCACACACAGGCAAGAAACGGGAGACTGATGGCAAAGGAAGGGACAGGAGGGTAAATTAATGCAGGGTAGCCAGGTGAGCTTCGGCCCACCGGGGCTGTGTAGGTCAGCAAAATAATTTGGTGCATTTCCTAAGTGCAACAGGAAACCCCTGCAGTGTTTTAAATACAGGAGTGATCTCATCTGCCTTGTAACTTTCAAAGAGTCACTGGTTACTTAATGGAGGATTAATTATACAGGGGCAAGATTTTTAGCAGAGATACTTATAGGGAGGTTTGTTGGAATGCCCAAGAGAGATAATGGCATAGGGGGATGGACGTAGCTATAACAGTAGAAGATTTAGGGAATATTTGGGAGAGGATCTCCCCAACACCCCTGGTGATGAATTGGGCGTGATGGGTGAGTAAGAAGGAAGTGTCAGTAATGATTCTCAGGTTATAGTTTCAAGAATAAGGAATTGAGTCTGGACCTGTCTGGCTTCAGAGCCTATCATCATAACTACCTTGATATCCCCAGATGGCTAGAGACAGACAATGACAATTTGCAGGTGAATATTGGGATCAAGAATTGCTTTTTAAAACCTGTCCACACTTCCCTACTTGCCAGGGAGCCAAATCTTCCTCTAGTCACAGAAGTGTTGATGTAGGCCCTTGACACCTATGACAGAGGCTTATGGTCCCTTTGGAGGTCTTAGCAGAGACCCAGGAGCTGGCAAAGGAACCCCGGTGAAAACCCAGGAACCAGGAATCACATCCCAGCCTCCTCACCCAACAGCCCTCCCTTCCTTGCCTCCCGCAAAAATGTTTCTCTTTGTAATTGTCTATAAAAGATTATTGTCTGCATTTTATTTAATTATTCCGTATGAAGTGATTATGAGAGAATAATCAGCCAGTTCGCCGATAATAGATGTTTCATAAAAGAACACAAAAGACGCTAATAAAGGCAGAGCCAGCCCTCATCGCTGTCATTATTAGTTTCTCTACATCTTTAATTTTCATACATTTTTATTGTTTGCCTGAAATTAATTGTCCATTTCTTTTCCCAATCAGGTTTATTGCAAATGGGCCACTTCTAGACGGCTAAACCATTGGTGTGTTTATCTGGTGAATGTCCCAACAGATCCTGTCATTATTGAAATATCTATCTAGGAGGCTAAAAAGGGAAAAAAGAAATCACACAATCATTGTATCTTGGTAGGCTAAAAGGCCTTACAAGAATTTAGCCACTCCCCACCACCTCACTCCCACCCAACATCTTTGTTTTACAAACAAAGAATCTGAGTCATTGAGAGGAGTTTGCACAGCTTGCTGGTGGCAGTGCTGAGCCCAGTGCCTGGATATTTTGGATGACTCTAGAATGGTGAAGAGCTATATCAGGATTTAACCAACCCCACATGAAATTTCACTTTCTATCATTGGTGTGAATCATTTCAGTGGTCAGCATCTGAGGCTTCATCATCCCTGTGCAACTGCTAGGAAGGCTCTTCTTTCAGCTCCTATTTCCCAGAAAATGGTTATGATAAACAAGACATTTCAGTATCACCTAATAGCATGTATTAGCCTGCTAGGGCTGCCATAACAGAATACCAGAGACGAGGTGGATCAAACAACAAAAAGTCATTTTCTCGCAGTTCTAGATGTTGTAAGTCCAAGATTTGGTTTCTGTGAGGCCTTTCTTCTCATCTCAAAGATGGTCACCTCTTTGTGTCCCCACATGGCCTTTTTTTCTGTGTGTGTCTGTTGTGGGGAGAGAGTTGGATTCCCTCTAGGGTCTCCTTCTCTTCCTATTAAATTAGAGCCTCACACTTAAGGCCTTAGAGTTGTCTCCTTAAAGGCCCTATCTCCAAATACAATCATTGGGGATTAAGGCTTCAACATATAAATTTGGGTTGGGAGCAGGTGGGGAAGGGGCACACAGTTCAGTCCATAACACAGGATAATCATTAAATTCTATTACAAAAATCTCATTTTTTTAACTTTTCAGATAGTAATTATAATTGCTTGGAAGAAACTATTGTGCTCTATCGCTGTAGACCATAGACTCAGAGATGGCTTACCCCTGAGCCCTCTGTGCCCCTGCTCCCTCCTCCTCATGTGACTGGCTGCAAGCCTGGGCAGTGGGTGCAGGCTGGGCATGGAAGCAGGCAGGAACTAAGTGGATAATCCTTGGCCTAGTTTATGGCCTCAGCCTTATTCACCCTATGCTCTGGGTAGAGACCATGTTTTATCTGTTCTTTTATGTACCCCAGTATCAAAAACAGATTCTGGCACAGAATGACCCCTCAGTCAGAGGTGCATGAATGAATTTATGAATGCTCTCTCTCAGTCAGATTTGATCACCAAATTCCTCTGCTTAAAATGCTGCAGCGGCTCCCCGTGGCTGGATCTTACTCCACCCCTCCAGCCACAGCACTTCCCACTTGGGCAGCGGCCCTTTCTCCCTGTATCTCCATCTAGGCTAAGCTTCTTGCAGTTTTCAGAATAGCCAACACTCTTCCAAATGTCTATGTCTTTGCTCATGCTGCTCATGCTGCCGGGAAGGATCCCTCCTTTATCTGGTTGGCTGAGTTCACCAGCAGGACTCCCGCCCTTCCTCCCAGTTTGGGAGGTTGTCCCATTTTCTGGGCTCCCATTGCTTTCTGTCTGAAGCTTTATTCCAGTGTTTTATGTGTCCATTAACTTGTCTGTCTCCCTCCTTTAGGTATGAGGTAACTCTTTAATCTGTGTTTTCTTAGTGTCTAGCACAATGCCCAATACACCAGGGATCAATTAGCCTAATGAATAATGATATTAATTTTTGCATTATGTAATAATAAGACTAGGTTTCTAATTCATTAATCAAAAGCCAGTACAGTACACACTTACGTAAGAAAGTTTATGGTCTTGAGAGTGCAGGGAATTTGGCTGACTCCTGATTTCCCTCCCCTCTTCTCATCAGTGGGGAGCCGTCTCCCTTATGTTGGTTAATATCTGCTGGGAGGGGAAGCTTGAATACAATAGGCATGATGCAGTAATTCCCAAACCTGTCAGAATCTCCTGGGATACTTATGATCACATTTCCCCAGTCCACACTCGACATTTCTAGTCCCTCCAGAAGAGACTCCATGTGTTTCTGTGATCAGCCAAGTGGTAACCACTGGAACAATGGAAGGAAACAGAAGTTGGAGTTTTTAACTGGTATGGCCACTGATGAGCTGAGTCTCCTTGGAAGATCCTTCATCTCTTTAGATTCTAACCTTGTCTTCCATGCATGGGAAAGGTGCCACTGCATTAGTGTTTGTCAATCTTGTTTTCTTAGTGATGGAACAAAATCTTGTACAATACATGAAAAAGAAAAGGCAGATTGTAATGATTGAAGATGGAGAGGACTTTCAACTCTGCCTCATTCTCAGTCCTACTAGCATTGTCCTGAGAAACCTGCAAGGTACTCCCACATGGGATTTCCAGAACTCTCTAGCATATCATTTGATAAATCCTGGACCAGAAGATTTATGTCTCTGCCAACAGTAGCATTTTGTGACTCCATGGTAACAATGTGCCTACTTGGAGATGAGCCCTCAGGTCACTTGCTAGACAGTCTGGTAATTTTCAGCACATCCCCCAGGGCAGGAGAGCAGCCTGACAATGTGCAGGGAACATCTCCAACCAAAAAATAAGAAGAAGAAGAAGAAGAAGAAGAAGAAGAAGAAGCAAAATAACAATAACAACAACAAAAACCCAGAAGTCTACCTGGGGCCAGCTCTGGAGCTCTGAGATACAAAAGGTGCCTGGACAAAATCATGGGTGAGCAGACCCCATCAGTGAGATCCGAAGCCAGGGGAGGTACAAGTAGCAAAGGGATGAAATCAAAGAAGAATTCAGAGTATCCAAGAAGAATGCTCATAAATCATAGTAAGAAATCAGGGTGTGCTTACTGCTAAAACAGTGGTCAAGATCAGGATTCGTACCATCTAATTCTTCTACATGGAGGCATATGTAACTTTAATAAGTCCTTAGGACCCATATGGTTCTGCTTCAGGACAGTGTTAGATGTGGAGAAATAAAATTTAATAATCAAAGCCAATTCCAATAATCTAATATTATTGGTATTTTTGAAGTCCAAATCATAACACACAACAATATTTATCTAAAATCCCCCTTTCTCACCTCTCCAGTTCTTTTCCATCCCCACTATTAGAATCTTTTCGTTCTGGACATTCCTCATTTTCCACTCTCCTGACTTCCCCCAGCACGCAGATGAAAACTTCTCCACCTCATGACTCCACGTTCGTGCCTAACTCAGGCTCATTCCTGAATTTCTCCCCTTTCAGTTGAAGCCACCCCATAATTTTAACCCAGTTTCTCATTTAAAAAAAGATGCATTTGAATGTTGTCCCCAGCACAGACTTCTTTCTTGATGCTGAGCTCTGCTGTTGTGCTCTGCTTGGTTTGAAGCTGCCCCTTCCTTCCACCCACAGCCACCCTGTTCTGACACTAAGCAGACCCACTCAGGCCCTCAGAAGAAAACTCCTGATCAATTGGGCTTAAGCGGAGCAGAGACCCTGAGGAGCCAAGTACCAGTGATTCCTTCCTCTCACTCCACAGACTCTTCTCATAAAAGTTGTCTCCACAGTGTCAAAACCGCTAAGCAAGACAGTTTCCCCCATTTAGCACAATAGCTACGCTTGCCTGCTTGATCTCAACATTCAACATCCTGAGTTCTGTAGCTGGTGTAAGACCTGGCCCTGGCCCTGATGTCCAGTGCCACTCTCCGTTGATGTCTCAGCACATCACATGCCTCTGGTGGCCTTCCAAAGGGGAAACTGCAAGCTCCAATCCATGAGCCTGCTTAGACAAATTCAGCCACAGAAACAAATCTCACCATTTTAGCTCACATAATAAGCGATTGCAATTATGAACCTCCCTACCTTGCTTGCTTAATTATTACCTAGGTCAGGTTGAAATACACTTGGTGGCAATCGAGCTGCCTTCCTTTGAGCCGAGACACAAAGGCTTTGCTCTTCACTGTTAATATCATTGTCAGGGAAGTCAAGCTGGCATATGTTTTCAGTAACCACCACTGAGATCATTTTTCTCTCTCTGGGGTAATTCTGGGAAAGAAAAGCATTCAAAATATTATATTTGCCATCCCTTAGCACATTCATGTCATGTAGCACCTACAATTAATGAGTGGTACTTGTGAGGATGTGAGTCATTACAGCAAAGCATTTAATTCCATTCTTCTCCAGCGTGCTGATTTAATCCGCCCTGAGTTAAACCGGAGCTGTAACGCACCTTCCCTGAATAGAGCTCCATGAGATAACATGGTGTGTCCGAATGACAGTAATTTTGCACATGTACATAGCAGCTTCCAGGCTAGGATCTCCAAGAGTTGCTTCACACATGGTAATTGATGGCACCTCTAAGCGTTACATTAAACATTTAATTGAACAGTTAAGTGTGGATTAATGAGGCCATTAATTAATACAGCGGGGAAGTCTGTAATTCTTATCTGTGGGCCACAGAGAAGATTTCCCCACACCATGTATTTGAAACTCCATCATGAAAATTCAAAATTGTGAAGCTGTTGAGAGTGAGGGTGAAAAAGAGTGTAATGGTCATAGAAATAGCATAAGGCTGGCAGGAAGAAGACTCAGAATTTGGAGACATGAGTTCAAGACCAGGCTTGACTACTAAGGAGCTGTATTACTTTATATAAATTACTTTACCTTCCTGGGACTTGGTTTCCTTAACTGAAAAATTAGGGATGTACAACACTATCCCTGCGATTCATTTTATTTAACCAATCCTCTGAGTCTGTGAATTTAACCAAATGGATTCTGAGCGGCCTACTTGCTTGCTATTCAAGGATCTTTTGATTTCTGTTCATCAAACATTTGGCTCAGAGCTCCAATCCCTCCAGCTACAGCCCACCCAAGGCAGGTGGAGGAGCCCTGGACTTGGAGTCACAAGTCCCACTTTTCATTCTGCTGCTACATGTGACATTTCAGAAGTCAACAAATACCTCCAGGTCTCCAGTCCTCATTTTTAAAATGTAGATATAATGATCTACTCTAAGGATCATTAAGGATACTTTATAAGAAAAACAAAAATTGTGATGCATATGTGAGCTATATTTTTTTATTATTATCACCCAATGATAGCTGGCTCTGGGAGTCACATCAGGGTCTAGTGCCGTTCCTTCATCTTTCTACTTCATTTCCCTTCTTTTTCCCTTATCTTCATGTTCATTCTTGAGTTTCTATTTTTCTCAATATAGAGCAAACTATCAAGCCTTTGGTACCCATAATTCTTCACTCAAGCAACTATTATCAAACTCTTCATGACTATGGTAGTGAAAATGAAACAGAAAGAAAATCCTAAATTCCACATAGAGACATTGCCTCTTCCAAAGTTAACCCAGCCACTCAGCTTCAAGGCAAGCTTTTCTTCTATCTACATTTTTTCCCCCAAGAGAATTGCTTTTAGGATTCTTCTTAGGTGAGAATGAAATAACAAGAGGATTAAGTAAGAATTGTTTGTGCTTTTTTATTCCCAAATAAAGATGATTATACACAGTAGCTTATCTAATGCTATCTCCAGAGAAAGAGTGTTGGAAAGTTTTATTAGGCAATTTTGTTGAGGAGAATTCTTACCCTTTAGTAACAAGAAACTCAACTGTTTCTGCCCCCAGAAAAGAAAGCTTTTTCTGCTAATTGGGCCTCTTGGATGAGCTTGTAGAGTTGTAGACTTGCTTATAGAATTGTGTTGGTTGTGTTGCAACATGGTAAAAAGGAAAATGAAGGTGGTTGATTCACATACATACCTGGGTTAAAATACTCAAACAACAATACTGTGCTAGCTCTCTTTTCTTTGTTCTTTTTCTCATCTGGACTCAGGCCCAAATCCCTGACTCTCCCAGAGAGGCATTTTTTCCTCTTCTTGCTTAAGAAGGAGCAATCAGAATTTTAAGGTAATAGCAACATTTTAGATTCAAAATTCCAATGAGTTTACAAAATTTGGCTGCTTTTTCTCCAACACTGTCAGAATTGATCAGAGATTCACTGTTTCTGACAATGCTGACCCAAAGCAATTAATATGTGTGGTCCTAAGCATTAGTTCCGGACCCAGGTCCCACTAACTCCTCATATTAGCTGTGTGGCTTTAGACAAAGTGCTTACCTTAGTCCTAAGCCATAGTTTTCTCATCCTTAAATAAGGTAATGATGGGTGTTTTGTGAGGATCAAATGAGATTATACATGTAAATTTATGTTAGTGAAAAACTCTAAAGTAAATCTAACAGAGTCTGGAAAGAAAGATCATCTGTATGTCTGTATGTGAAACAGAGATCTGTGCCTGGCACAAAGAAGTGTTCAATTAAAGAGTCAATATCATTATAAAATAGGGGCATGAATACTTCCTTGCCATAGAGTACTGTGAGAATAAAGATATATATGCATAATTTCCAGCTGACTACAAATGGAGCAAGTCAGTCTAGGCAAACCCACATTTAGTATCAAGTGGGTGGTGGGTGTGCTTTGGCCTAGCCAACAGAGAAGTGCACCATTCATGCCATTGGTTTCAGGCCTACCGTGCAGGATGTAGCATTGCAGGACTGAGCTGAGGTACCATTAGTGGGGTCCAACTCCATACCACACCATGAGGAGTGCTCAAGTGGCCCTAGTTAGATAATAAACAATGGAACACTCCATATTTTTCATGATATTTGGAAATCTAGGATAATTATTTAGGATAAAGAAGTCTTCTGAAAGAACACAGCAATTTAAGAGAAAGGACATTCCTTCTCTCTTTCATCATTCTTTTCTCTCTTTCTACCTATCTATTTGTATATCCAATAGGAAATGAATTGAGAGTTCCTCAAAGATACGATGGTCCTTTCCATGTTCCAGGCACCATCCTGGGCTCTGAATATATAATAGTTGAGAAATACAGTCCATGTCCTCAAAGACCTCATAGTCTTGGAGACAAGATTGTCTTTGTAAAGCCTCAACCTTCCCTTTTCTCATTCCAGCATTCCTTCTGTCCTAAGTGTCCAGTGTGTTCACTCATGTGAATCAAAGAATCTCATCAACTTCTTTACACAAAAGGCTGCTTAGCAACACTGCACTAAAGTCTACATGTTCAGCCTCTTCAAATCACAAGTGTGTCTGCTTTTGATAAGATGGTATGTCTTAAACAAAAAAGGCTATCTCAAATGACAGAATTCTAGACATTCTTGGATAGGTACATGGAGTGGATTTTTACATATTGGTATATACTTGCTGACTCTGAAGTAAGCCAGCTACTTGGCTACTGAATATATCTTGGTCTGGATCCTCCTTGGTCTATTGTATAGGCTTAGGGGAAGCCACATACCTTGTAGGTACCCTATATCACAGACTACTGGAGAAACTTAAGCTTTGGGTCAGAATTGAGGCCCAAGGGCAGAAGGTGTTTCTATCACCATTCTCTCCAATTTTATACAACTGAGAATGTCTGGTGTTGCCCAAGCAAATGCGCAGTTTCTTGCACTCTTTGAAAGGGCCTGATATGTGTGTATACTCTGAGACTTGACCACATACTGAATTTGCTCATCAAGGCTCTCTAATCTAGCCATCTCCAGTGTTAGCTGGCATAAGTCAAATATTAGTCTTAACGTGACCTACACCATTAACATATCACACCTCCCTGTCACTCCAGATAACTTCAGAGCCAAGAGCTCTCACATTCCAAAGTGTTAAAGAATTGGCACTTCAAAGGGTTCATCTTTTCCCCAATTTTTATTTAGAAAACTGAAAATGGTTGAAATAAACCACAGGGGGTCAAAGAGCCAGGTGGCCAGGGAGTTTATACTCAGATGAGAAAAGCTCCGCTGCCTGCTGGTTTAACAGGCTGCCCTTATTTCTAATGGGGCTTGAGTGGAGCTGAAATCCAGGCCAAAAGACCCTATCAGAGCGATCTTAACACTGAACCACCTGACATTGGGTCTGTGGGGGATATTTCATCATTGTCTGCTTGACCTTTGGCCCTTTAGACTTACAACCCATCATTTCTGGGAAGCAGCAACTAAAAAAGTCATTTGTTCCCCATCAAATGTACCTGTCCTGATGTGCCATCAACAGCTGTTTGCATTGCTAACTGTGCCAAGGGAAAATATTTGATGCCGGCAAACTCGAATTTCTAACCACCTCTTTTATTTTTGTCACTCCTGGTGCTAATGATGACCTATATTCTCTACCATAATGATTATCTTAAAAGTCTTTTTGGCTTTGAAGAGAGCGTTTGAGTCCTAAGTGCCTGTATTGTGAAAGAATATAATATGGAGAGGTCTATTATCTTAGAATTCATTTGCCCATTTCTTTTCTTCTTCTTCTTCTTCTTCTTTTTTTTTTTTTTTAGGCAGACTGTAAATTAAACCGTTTGAGTTGGCTTTGTAGATTTCTTTTTTCTTTCCTCTTCTTTTTTTTTAAATTTAATCTTTATTGTATTTTTTTCCCATTACTATTTAGTCCCCTTATACCCCCCACCCCCCAGTAATCATCATACAGTTGTCCATGTCCATGAGTCCTTTTTCCTTTTTGCTCATTCCCTCTTTTTTTTTTTTTTTTTTTTTTTTTGCATACACAGCAAGGATAACTACACCTCAGATTTATGAGCATTGTGAACAGGTTGCCATAGCAACCACTCTGGCTGCTCTACACCAAATAACCTTGTCATGTGAGCGTTTATCACAGGAACATCAAGGACTGGATTGCACTGTACGCTCTTTGGCTAAACAGCAGGATTTTTCTGAATAATAATTGGTCGTGGCCTTTTATTCCACCAGTCAGAGTTAATCATCCTCGGAATCTGAAATTAACCATAATGGATTCAAGGCGCAGAGTGCAGCCATTCAAAGATTTCTCTTTGGAGGAAGAAAACTTTCCAATAATGTTTGCTCTTTGTTGTATATAACCATTGTTGTTATTGTCATCATTATTATTGGGAAGACTTAAGGAGGGGACGAGAATTAGGGAATGGCATGTAGAACTCATGATCATGATATAAGTAAAATGGGCATTTTAACTAGCCTATTATTTATGAGAAGTAAAAGATATTTTAAACTGCCATCAGAACCAGTAGGTTTTTTTCCCCTCTAAAATTACCTTTACGGGGTATTTCATCATTTGAATGGATTTTACTAGTTAAATTATTTTCCATAGATTCATGTTTTACTACACACCTAGAAATCTCAATGTGCTTCTAATGTATCACATGAGCAGGGAAAATGAGTGGGGTGTAGAGGATCAGCGAGTTGTCTCTGTGCTGGCACAGCACGCAAGTGTGTGCGTACATATGCGGGTGCTGGTGTGCATGCACACAAGCCCATGAGATGAACCCCAGAAAGAAAATAATTACATCACAGGGATACAGCTGTCTCTGTGTCTCAGGAAATTTATGTTAGATCCAGTGGGTGGGGGGGAGTTTAAAAAAAATCAGGATTGTGATTATTCATCAGCAGAGAGGTTTTCTGGCCCATTAAGAGTTGCCACTTAAAATTCTACTAAGGATGGGGCCAAACTTCAGAAAATTCAGCAAATCATAATTTGCTTGGCCACGTGAACCTTTCCTGTTTTTAATGACCCTCTCTCCTACCTCTTCTTTTTGCACTTCCCTAGTCTCATATCTTACAGGCCCTCTATCATCACTGCTGTTGATAACAATTTTGACACCTTAAGTGTGGCCTCTCCCAAGAACAGTTACATTTAAACACTAAACATTGATGATGTGTGCATCTGGTGGGGGAGGATTGAATGTGGGAGGAGGGGCATGGACAGGGCAGGAGAGAGTAATAGGGTAAAATGGGGACAAAAATATTGGAACAACAATAATACTGGAAAAGGTTTTAAATATGAAAAGGATCTAGGGTCTTAAAAAATGAATTCTTTAAAACTTTTGGAACTTAGTTTGTCAATTTTCTCAACATCATTTAAAATATAATCAATAATTTTTTTCCATTGGTTCATAATGTTTCCTTGACCCAGTGTTAAAAATATGTGTATACTGGAGTCTGTTTCTTTTTTGATTTCTCTGTTAATTCTTCTGTGGTATTGCTCTTTAAATTTCTTCATTCCCTTGACACCTTATTTTTTACAAACTTTAGAATGGGCTTATTATTTTAAAAATTTATACAAGTGTTTTGTTAAAGCTATATTCTTTTGGAGTGAAACTTAGATATTTTAACAGAGGTAGTGTATCAAGTCGTCAAAAGTACAGGCTTTGTACAGTATCAGGAAAATGGGGATAGTAATACTTGATAGTTTGTTGGAAAGATGAAATAAAATGTGAAAAAATAAAAACTAAACATTGAATCTCAAATGGAAGATTTCTTTTATTATGTAAAAGATAGTTTTCTAAAAAGATGAAGAAGAAAAGGACATTTTTAAAAACTCCCGTTAAATTCTATACCTCCTGGGTAGCCACATAGTCCCTTACCTTCTATGAGAAAGACCTGCAGTCAGTCCAATCAAATGAAGTTAAATAATTGGATTTGGAGATGTAAAGTAGCTAAGTGGCCAGTTGTTGGATAAAGCTCTTCAGGGAAATGACACTGCCCATCCTTATTCACATCCCTGTTCTTGTCTTGTTGAGGTTTCCCCTTGGAAATAATGTATACATGGGGTAGGCAGTAAGCTGAGCTTTGGAAATGCAAGAACATAGGGCATTAGTGGGAACACAGTAACTCTTTTATTCACCAACTATATATTAAGCTCCTCGTAAATGCCAAGGACACAGCTAGGTGATGTGTGGAGGCAACAGCAATGAATGAGACCTGATTACCATTCTCCAGGCACTTATCAGTTCAGAGCAGAGATAAAATACATACAGAATCTAGATGGAAACCACACTATTGAATGAGAAACTAATCCCTTGTGAGTGGCATAAAAGTCTAGAGGTGGTAACAGTCACTGGCATTGTCATGGGAGGGCTCCTGTAGTTTGTCATATGGGGACTGCTGGACTCCACTGAGGTATGGAAGGCTGGTGATTGGAAGGAGAGCATTCCAGGGAGAGAAGATGGCAGGAGTGTAAGCCAGAGGCTCAGAAGTGTTTGATGTGCTCTGAGAATGGTCAGCATGTGTTGAGCTCCGGGTTCACATCCATGAGTTGTGGGTAGAGATAACACAGGAAAGTGCCTTTAGGCCACATTTGAATTGAGGTTCACTTAAGTGTCATCCTAAGAGGATTGGACATTTATTTGGATGGCATTGGAGAGTCATTTCGGGTTCCTAAGCAGAAGAGGGTTGATCTGATCAAAGCTGCAGGAAAATTTAAATGAGACTGGGATGAGAAGGAGGAGGAAGGAAGACATTTTAGAAGTTTTTTCATTGCTTGGAGAGATGTATTTACCTCAAGTCCCTCTTGAACTAAGCCTTCCTTCTTATTTTACTTCTGGGGATAAAGAAGAGGCATTTTCCTTTTGGCAGAGGCTTTGAAGTGCTGTATTAAAGTTGGGCAGACAAAACCCCCCACCCTTAGTAAAAGCATCAGATCCATGGCTTAGCAATTGGGTAAGAGAATAGTTAAAAAAATGCAACTGCTCATATGTGGGCTGGTCATGTTGAAGCACCAAAGACACAGTGCATTTGATTTCTTAAATTTTACCAGGAATTTTGTGAAGAGGAAAAAAGTGATCAATATTGTTGACCAGTGCTCAGTAAGCTACAATCAATCTGCCAATGAGCATTGCTGCTCTTGGGTCTAAGAGTGCAGTGGTTAGAAACTAACAAGAGGATCACACTCACACTGTGTGGTGGAGAATCTTCACGGGAATGTGCCTGGAGCCCAGGGCTCGTGAAGCACACCCTGACCTAGGTGATCCCTGAGGTTCCTCGTGGTCCCCTCTGACTCTGTTCAGGGAGCATGATGTGTGTAGGTAAGGAGTGAATAAAAGGGTAAACAATTCTCCCTGTGATGCCCCTTTACTCTGCCTTGTTCTTGATCATAGAACCATTGAGCAGATTTGTTTTGTGTCATGGTTCTGTCCTAAAAACTGTTCAAAATGATTTTTTTCTTTTCTCCTTTTTCATTTTATAAGATCCATGAGGACAAAGAAGCAAGGTGTCCTTTGTAGTCTCAGTAGAGTGTGCATTCTTCCTGCTACTAGTACCCAATACTGGGTTCTTCCTTGTGAGAAATAGCAGCTCTGAGTGAAAAATAGCATGTTATCTAAGGCTGTGTAACAAAGTGCTCCAAAACATAATGGCTTATAGAAATAACAATAATAATTTAATGTATCTCACAGTTTCAGGAGGTCATAAATTCCAGAGCAGCTTGGCTAGGTACTTCTAGCTTGAGGGTCTCTTATGAATTTTCAGTCAAATGTCAGCAAGGGCTACTGTCATCTGAAGATTTGACTAGGGCTAGAAGACACATGTGCAAGGTGGCTCACTTACATGGCTGGTAAGTTGATGTTAGTTGCTGTTGAACATCTTCATTTATCACCACGAGGGTCTCTCCACAGGGCTGCTTGAGTGTCTCCACAGCATGGTGGTTGGCTTCCCACACAGCGAGTAAGTGATATAAGCTACCAAACTAGAAGCCCTTATGACCCAGTCTGGGGAGCCCCACACCATCACTCCTCATCTTCCCTCTTGATCACAGAGAACAGCCTGACTGGATGAAGGAGGGGATCACACAGCGTCTGACTCCAGGAGGTAACGATCATTAGGAGGTTTCTTAGAAGTCACCTACCACAGAAGCACTGTATCTTTGCACTTTGTAAGTGGATTATGAGGTTCTAGTATTCAAAGGAGAAATTGCCTGTTTCTGCTCAAAAACTCTGAGGAAGTTTTTACTGAGGTTGCGTGGTGAACTGCTTTAATCAGACACACTATGAAATAATGACTGATAATGGATCAAATTATTTTAAACATACATAAAACAGTAAACTTTTAAATTTTACCTTAAGCTTATAAATGCATTTTCATTTACCAATCCTTTCATATAAACCCAGTAATTTTTCTTTGAAGAAGGGTTTTTTAGTGAAAGCTCTGCATCATCTTTTCCCCAAAACCATTCCCAGAATAGATAATTTACATGATCTAGTTTTGGTTTCTTTTAAGTAAAACAAGAGCCTAAAATGCATTTTCCAAGTAATCTGAACGCAGAGTTCATCAAAACCTTTATGATCTTGGCTAATTTCTTAGCGATGTCTCAATTCAACATCAATTCCTTTTTTTTTTTTCAGCTTCTCATTTTATTGACTCCAAAGCGGTTGACTTGGTTTTCTAATCAAAACAACAACTCTCTTTGCATTTATATTTAACAGTTTGAATAATATTTAAATAAATTACATAATTGTAACTAAAACTGGTATTAAAAAGTTTGGGAACACATACGATTGCTTGTTGGGAAGCACACAGTATAACAGGTAGGAGTAAAGTGCACCAGCCTCCTGGAGAGGGAGGTACTAACCCAGAGGTTCATCAGGGTGTCTTGAATGTCATAGGATGAAGAGCATCAATTAAATGGCCATGTATTCAGGCAATGTTTGTGGTCAGTATTTTCATTTACTTAAAAATACACTTTGATATGATTGATTTTCGTGCTCCTTCTTCAAAAGCCGAATCTGTGCAAATAATGAACTTTTCATGTAGCTGATCAGACAATCACAGATATCAACAAACCCATGATGCTCCCCTCACCCTCACCAAGCATGTAGGAGAGGCCCAATGAAAACCTCAAAGAATGGGAAGATGAATGCTGAAGAATTCATTGTTTAGCCCCAAACCTTAGGGTGACAATGCAGATCAGCTTCTAATTTGGTGCTGAATGGTAGCATGTAGGCAATAAGTGCATCAGCATCAGTGTTAGTAGTCAGGGTAAGCTTCCTGGAGGAGAGAGTACTGACTTTGTCCTTAAATGGGATATTAAACATCCAATGGGATAGGAGGTTTTACCATAGAAATGAGAATAAGCAGGGACAATAAGAATGTTTGTGGAAACACCAAGGAGAATATGAAGAGAAAATGTCATCTCTCAGGGAAGATACAGCAAAAGAGGCCCAGGAATTTTGATTCACTGTTGGAAACAGGGAGTCATGGCAGGTTTCTGAGTAGGGGAGTATTTGAGGACTAGCAGAATGGCAAGAGGACATTTGGTAGATTCGAGTAGGAAGAAGCTGGAACCAGGGCTAGTTTGCAGGGGCTGTTAGAGCGATTTGGAAATCATCTGTAGGGAGGTCTCCACAAATGCATTTTGTGGGTACAGAGATTTCACTAGAAAAAATAACTGAATTGGGAGCCATATGACAGGGGAGGTAAAGTAGAAGAAACAAAAGCCTGAGTCTAGGGAGATTTAAGAAATTGTTGATGAAAGCTGGTACTAGCTGGTGCTGTTGATATAGTATGACATTCGGGCAAGGGGAACCAGTGTGAGTAAGGAAATGATGAATGCAGATTTAGGCTGAATGGGAAGTGGCAAGGGCAGTGTGAAGAGGGATGGTGGAAGGTGTAAGACACAGGAGGTCTGGACCCAGGGAGGAGAAACAGAAACCAAGGGGTCGATTCAGGAATTATCCACAGAGAAGCCTGTGAGAAACCCCAAAAGTGGGCAGGTCAAACCTCTAGGGAGGGTCCTGCAGAAAGAGGAAAGCCGATGTCAAGACTGAGCTTCAGCAAAAACCCCTGCTCCATCCACTCAGCCAGAGCTTTTCATCACACAGAAAAGGTAGCTGCGGATGCTGCTCTCTGAGATCTTACAGCCTAAGCTTCCTGCTTTTCGTTCTCTACTCTCCCCATTTGAGAGTCTTGTCCTCAGTCTTTCCTTTCTGCATCTCCATTTAGACAGTAGGCAATTAGACCCTGTATAAGCATGTGCTTGTGTTCAATCCAATTTTTATTTTACTGTCATGTGTAGACTGATCCTGGATCCCCCAGTCTCTCTATCCTTTCTTTTCTCTCCCCTCCTAACTTTTCTACTGTTTCTTTTACCTTAGATTTCTCCCTCGTTGAGGATGGGAAGCCCTCCATTAGGACCCACACTCCATTGTGTCACACATCGTTTAAATATCTTTATCACTTTCCCACTGGGAAAAACAGTAATTGATGGTATTTCCATTTATCTTCACTTTCTATGCTCCATCTGTGGAAAAGATGAGGGTTTCAAATAGCTCATTATTTATTTTCCACCAGGCTCAAGCTGGATTCCAGCACCGTCCTTACAGGGACCCAGACTTCCCACTATCCCATAATATTTTATGAGCAGTTTTACAATCCAGACACTGTATTATTATCATGTCCTTCTGAAAGATGGTTATGTGAATTGTCAGCAAACAGGAGCTGAAAGACAGGGTAATCTGCCCCTGCTTGATGCTTAGTTCGCAGTTCACCCTGGGAGAGCCCTTTGCTCTGGAGCTCCTGCATGGAGGAGGCTCTGCAGCAGGGCGGATGACCGCTCATGTCCAAAAGGCTCTCAAGTTCAACAACAGTGTACATAAGCTGAGATGCTGTCTTGGAGAATTCTCCCCACAGAATTCCTTAGTGAGCATCTAGGCTTTCCCCACCCATTTATTAAGTGAAAAAACAGGAGCTCAGACATAAGATATGATCCACAAGGGACACACATACAATGACAAGTTTAAGATGGGAAACCAAGTTTTCTGACAATCAAAAAAAAAAATCTTCTTAAAAAATTGTGTTTCTAAATACTTCACAAACATAACATCCAACAGGTTTATTCAACTCTCCTCAGTAGAAATGAAAGCCCACAGGTGAGCACATGCAGTAATTCTAACTTGCTGTTTCATGTTGAGAAAGCAAAGTGAGCAGAAGTCCTGGTAATTGGCCTGCCTTCATCTCATCCCCAGAGTTGGGACTCAAGTGCTTCACTTTTGATTTACCTGTCAGACTGCATCATTTCACCTAAGATTTATGAAGCTGAGGTGGAGTATTTTCCATCCCTCATTCATCGCTCTTTTGCTTTTCTACAAAAGAGGAATAACTGGAGCTGAGTGGAGTTGCTTCTCCTCATCATTTTGGGGACATGCTAACCAATGACACTCTTGGAGCTGGCTTTCAGAAAGAAAGACGATGCCTGAGATGGGAAGAGGGAGGGAGGGCACATATTTCCAGATTTCCAGAACAGCTTCCATCAGAGTCCAAGCTGAACCCTGGGCAGATGGGATTTTCTGTAATAAAATGGAGTTGGGAAGTACAGTGTTAAAAGGCCTGAGGTGACATGCCATAAAAAAGAATAGTGGACTGGGACCCAGGTTCTGGTTCTGACTTTGCAACCAAATAGCCACATGACCTTTCTGAGCATCTGTATTCTCATGTATAAGATAGGAGAGTTGGCTTTGTAGATGTGGAGACCTGACCCAGCCCTGATATTATGGGATTCTATGGAGACTTTGCATCCGGGCGATGGTGAGCAATGATTGCAAGGAGCATGGGCCGGAAGGGGAATGCAAAGGAAAGGCTAATGGGAAACACATGGTGTGAATGACTAGCGGCAGGAAGCAGGGGGTTAGGATCAGCAGGCCCAGGGGCTCCCCATAAAGGCTTCACTTCTCCAGGGGCAAACTGTTTCCAAACTCACAGCTGAGCACAAGCATGAAGAGTTGAACACCCATAATTTACTTTTTCATTGCTCATCAGAGAAGAGCAATTCATAATCATCTCTGTTGACTTTCAAAACACCCCTTTGAAGCAAACCGATTCTATTATCCTGAGTTTACATATGCGATAACTGAGGCTCCAGGAAGGTAGGAGACTGCTCAAGATTTATTGTTTATGTGCTGGCTTGGACAAGACCCAAAGTTTCCTAGGTCCAACTCACAGGCCTTTTCCAACTTAGTTTGCTATAACAACCACCTGTATTTCTGTAGAGCTTCTTACTTTTAAAGTGTGTTAAAAACCATTACCTCATTTTATCCCACCACGACCCTGTTAATTGGGGATACTAGGGGCTATTTTTCCTGTTTTAGAGATGAGAAAAGTGAGGCCCAGGGAAATTAGGTGATTTTTTCCTGAGTTTCCTTTTTACTCAACAAATCCTCATAGAGCACTTACAATCTACCAAGCACAACCCAGCTGCAGCCCTTTAATGGCAAGGACAACTTTGATCTCCCAGTGTCTTGAGTGTATATACTCTGCCCTTTAAGAGCTGTGATTTTTCATGTGAAAAATAAAAGCCCTCCAAAGAAGCTTTCACATACAGTATAGACAAAATGGCCCCACAATGGTAATATTCCATCCAAATGCTGGTCCTCCATTGCCACTCTTACTTTAAGATTAACTTAAGCCCCAGAATTAATGACGTAGGAGATATAATTGACCCTTGAACAACAGGGACATTAGGGGCACTGAACCCCTGCACAGTCAAAAATTTACATGTAAATTTTGACTTCCCCAAAATGTAACTACTAATAGCGTGCTGTTGAGCAAAAGTCTTACCAATAATATAAAGAGTTGATTAACACAAATAGGGTGGGGTAAACATAGCTTTACAGTTGTGAGTACATGAAACACAGAGTTAATAAAGCTATTGTAATAATCATAACCTGTATGTCTTCTTCCATATGAACAACCCTAAACCTATTTTTTCCCACCCTGTACTTTGGATGTTATGAGTATTATATGCTGTATTCTTACAATAAAGTAAGCTAGAGAAAAGGGAATGTTTTAAGAAGACACAGTATTTACTATGTTTATTGGGAAAATTGCTTACAAATGAACTCACATAGTTTAACGTGTCAAGGGCCTACAGTACATAAAAATTCTTAGAGAAATGGGAAGCAATAGTAACAGTTGATGAGGACACCGGGGTTGGGCTTCTTCAACTTCGATTTGATATAGTCAAAGCGCATACCAGTGCTTTCCAACCTTTCAATGCTTTCTTCTCTCTACCTCATCAGCACCATGATGCCATAGTCTCCTCTATCCTGGACAGGTATCCTTTGTTCAGTCCCTACTAATCCCCACTGATGGACTGTCAATACATCAATGGAATAAGCTCTAGAAGAACAGAGGTTGGATGGCCAACCCATAGAGGTGGCTTGGAAACAGATGCCTGCGCTTGGAGAGGGCACTGAGGTTCTCTTTGTCTTTAAGAACATAGAAAATATACTCACTGGAAGATATTACAACTACCTTCTAACTATATGACCTCTCCTGGAATTTGATTCTTCAGTCAGACTCTCAAATACATTAGTAAGTTATCCAGAACTTCCCAGTTGATAAACACTGCGTTAACCTTCAACAGATCCTCAAAGCAATCCCAGTTTCTACATATCCCTTCTAGATTTTTCTGTAAGTAGATAACACAGCCCTGGAGTATTTTTTTTAAGTTGGGAAAGAAAGATTTTATTAGTCTGAAAAACTATGTGCTATCCCTCCCACTTCATAAACAGTGCTTCTATTATCAGGATGCACTTTGACCCTCTAGAAGTGAAGTTAAGGCCCTGGCTGATATGGCTCAGTAGACTAAGTGCCACCTGCAGACCGAAAGGTTGCCGGTTCAGTCCTGGTCAGAGCACATGCCTGGGTTGCGGGCCAGGTCCTGCATTGGAGACATGCAAGAAGCAACCTAAAAAAAAAATTTAGAAGTGGAGTCAAGTTCATCCTGAGCCACGCATAGTCCTTTGCAATTACAAGAGAGCAAGTCCCTGGGAACAAAAGGGCAGTCTGTGTCCAGGAAAGTGAACAAGCCAACTCCCCTGCTTCCTCCCACCTCTATCTCTCTTCTTGCCTTTGGCACCACCTCCCTGATGACCCTTCCTGTCCAGCTATCAAGACCCAACTCAAGAGGCCCCCCTTCCTCTGATTCTTTGTGGACTTTCCCATCCCTCTTGGACCTCTCCTTTTCCTGGGCTACCACAGCCAATTTTTTTTTTCTTCACTGAGTATCACTCATCAGTGTCATCGTCAAATTGCTCACTGACTTGTCAAGTATGTAATTATGACTTTTCAGCTAGACTGTAGGCTCCCTGAAGGCAGAAAACATACTTCCTTCACCTCCATTCCTCACTGTGCTTCATGTTAGCTAGTCACATGAAATATGTTAATTGGTTTTAAAAAATGACTTCCAAGTGGAACACATGCTGATTTAGCCCTGACAACACAAAACAGAGCGGAGTGAGCAAATATACTCAGTGGAATAACAGCCGTTGAACAATATTACACATTTTCTAAGGGAAGCATAGTGCTGTCCCAGGCTCCCAGCTCTGCCCCAGGGAACTAGCATTGGTCACACATGCCTGTGTGCGGAAGCCGTTTCTTTGCTGATTCTGGACCACCCATCACAGCAGCAGGAAATCTATCCATCTGTTATCCTCCCTCAGGGAATGACTGCATTGCAACCATCTCCTTTCACCTATTAAGATGCCAAATGTATTCATTCATTCTTCAACACAGAGTTGAGGAAATATTAGTATTGGCTGAGCTGAGACGGTGGGTCATTTTACCCAGCTAATAGTGACCAAGTTATTCCAAAATACCTACTGAGGGACATAAGTAGGATGGAAATGGACACTCCTACCCCCTTCACTGAACAAGTGTGGGAGTGATTCTTCACATTTGTCATGGGGGAAACCAAATCCCTGACCTGACATTCACTTCATTTTTCTTCACGGTAAAAACTATTGACTTCTCCTGTTGGTGGGATTAGAAAAAGATGTACTGGCCTAGAAATCAGGAGGCCTGCCTTCTCACCCTGGCTCCATGCCCAAGACCTCCTTCCCCTGCTTCTTTCCATGAGACCACCCCACTTGCACACCTGCCTGTCACTTAGTACCAGGTGATGGGTTCATTTGGGTGGCATGTTTCCTTTGAAGACCACCCAGAAGGTCCTGCTGACACTCATGCTTTCTACTCAAAAGTATTGGCAGCAGGGACCAACCTCTGAGGTACACAGGGTGTGTGCAGAAAGGCGTCAAAGTTCCACCTGGAGAGCCTGGGAACTGAGCTCTCTCCCTCCTCATCCACTAATCCACATGTGACTGGGAAAACCCCTGAAGGCTTATTTCTCTGCCTGTAAGTTGGAAATAATGATGCAGATAACCCCCACCCAACAGTTTCCTCCAGGGCTATTGTGAGAATTAAATAGGATTAGAAATATGACCATATTTTAGAAGCAAAATGATGTGGAGAAACAGATGTTTGTCAGAGCATCATCATGTGTGTAGCCAGCAGGACAATCCAGGCAGGAGAACTGGCATCTGGTTCTAGCGTGGCTGCTAACTGTGTGGCCTTAGGCAAATCAAAAGATCTCTCTGGGCCTCACTTTTCTCATCTGTCAAATGGGGATTAAACTAACTGTCCTACCTTTCACACAAGGGTTCAGATCTGAAATGATGTGCATAAAAGAGCATTGACAAGTGTACAACACTGTGTTCAACTAAGTAAGAGTTTGCTCTTTTTAGCAAGTATATCTGTACTGAAGTCCATTCATTGAATATAAGAAACCCACCCTCCTAAGAAGGGGTTCCAGAGGGAGAGATTATATGTAAATTACCCAGTTACTACACCTGCGTTACTTCTGGAAGATGTGTCATTCAATAGAAGAAGCGCCAGCCTGGGAATTAAAGATACAGGCTAGACATTTACAAGAAAAACTCACAACACAGCCAGTCCCTTGGGATGGTATATATCTTAGCAGTATTATACCCAACGCAAATCAAACACCACCTTTCAAGGGCGCAGTGTAACTTCTTCAGATTGTTGGATAGAAACGATCCATGTTTAAGAAGCTATAAAATGGCGACCACAGACCATAACTTTAAAATAAAAAACCTGCTTAGCAGAACTGTAACTGCAGAAATTGTACACAATATTGGATGTGTGGGGGAGAGATAGTGCTAACATGAATATAAAGCAGAGAACCGCACTGACAGTGGGTGCCACAGGATCACAGGACAGGGAGATGCGTCAGGGCCGGGGGGTTGTTGGTGCGGAGCTATCCCTACAAGCTGGAGATCATGGGAAGCCATAAGGCACATACCACCTGAGGTGGTCCTAAATCATGGATTATAATTGGAAAGACAGAAGGGGATGATGCCAAGGTGACATGGTAGGTCTGGGTAGGAAGGTGAGCAGAAGAGAATAGCAGGTTTAATGGCAGAATGGACCAATCCCTGGCACTGCACCTACAAAAGACCATGCCCCACTCACCACTCCAAGTCAAAAGAAGAAAAACTAAGCAAAACTTCCATTTGGGTTCTGTTTAATAAATGCAATACACTGTGAACTTCAGCTCCTCTGACATCATTCAGGAAGATGACCGTTGGTTCTTGATGAATAGTGGTTCATCTTGGCAATGAACTAGTGGTGCCTGGTGGTTCTTGATGAGCCTCCCAACTTGTCCCCTACTCTTGGTTCTAGATTTCTGGGATGGGATGGGCATCTGTTGCTCCCATGAGAGGAACCCACATCCTTTTCCTGCAGGCATTGACACCACCCTGCCCCCAAGTACCTGATGGATAAGGGGACTGGGTAGCAGGTGCATTACTGAATAAGGCTAAGAATCCAGGAGCCAAAGGCAAAATGTACTCTTCTATATATTTGGATAAACAGGTTCCCTGACCATGAATGAAGCTATTTAGTGGAGAACAAGGACAAAGATATTAGAGGTCTGAATTTATTGTCATGAAGAAATGCTCACAATGTATTAGTAAATTATAAAATCCTCTCATGAAACAATATATACACTATGTTTTTGTTTTTTGGAAAAAAAACACTTACTAGATGACTAAATACAGTTAGATTTTTTAAAAGATTTGATTTATTTACTTTTAGAGAGAGGGGAAGGGAGAGAGAAAGAGAGGGAGAGAAACATCGATATGTACTGCCTCTCATGTACCTCCTACTAGGGACCTGACCCACAACCCAGGCATGTACCCTGACTGGGAATCAAACCAGCGACCCTTTGGTTCACAGGCCAGCACTCAATCCACTGAGCTATACCAGCCAGGGTCACAGTTAGATTTTTAAAGACTAAATCCATCAGGCCTGGAGTCTGCGGGGAACACGTGTGCTCATAGCAAGACCCCGCCTATGACAACAGGCTGGCTGTGGCTAGGTGTGGGAAGTCACTCTTCATGCAGTATGACCTGAGCAGAAGTGTTCTCATGGGGCTCCAGGAAGACCATCTCACCTGACCACTCCTGGAGGCTCCATAGTAGCACTGGGGAAGCCTTAAGGGAGGAAGCCTAGCTCGTCACTCAGTCCACACTTATCAAGTGTCTGATGTGAGCCACTGGCAGCTCCCAGGAGCCCCACTCCTAGACAGAGAGGCCCCTCTAGCCTAGCCAGTCTTAGAATAGAATTAACTCACATATTTCAGCCTCACACATAGAATCTAGTCTTTGACAAGTGTCCAGGGGGAAAAAAAGACAGTTCTTGCATTTGATCCTCCAAGTCAGGCTACCTGCTGGGGCAACTGGAAGTCTCCTTCTGTGGCTCCCCTGCAGTTGCTGCATTCTGATGTGCACAGTGGGAGGACCTGCCATCATAGCCAGGTCTAGTCAAGGTCTGTGCCTGAAGAACCAGATCCTCTTCCCTCCAGAAGTTTTTTGGGTTTTTTTTTAGTTACTTTCTAAAGAATCAATAGTGCTCACTAAAAGAGGAGCAAGTTGCTTGGACCCACTCACATTTAAGCCTTCATGGAAATTCAGTAATCTGCCTTGATTAACTGACTGTGCCTTCCCCTATTCCTTTCACATCTTCCACACATAGCTTCCATTATCAGAGTACATGTATGTGAAGTGATTCGGGCCTTTCTTTGCAACTTTCTCTCTCTTCAAATGTTTAACCAGTTCACTAAAATAGAGTTGCATCTTTGGAAAGGGTCTTAGAAGCCATTGCTCAAACATTGTCATTTTTGCAGATGAAGAAAATAGTCTTTGAGAGTTAAAAAACTAGCAGAACTGGAACAAAAGACAGGTTTACAAATTACTAGTCCAATGTTCTTTCTACTGCTTCACTTTAGCAGATATATTAGTTGGGCATTTGCTACAAGGGGATAGAGAAAAGCATAAGACATGGTCCCTACCCTGAAGGTTATACATCAGACTGAATAGACAAGCCTACATGAGGGAAATGAGATGGCTGCTATGATAACCCAAGTAACAGAAGGAAGAGAGCAGGGTGGATTGGAATCATTGGACTGGCTCTGCTGTGGAGGACAACTAGAGCATTAGGAAGAAAACAAGAGTGAAGCTTCAGAAGGCTGATTGGAAAGCCAGCTTAACTCAGGTACAGAGGGCTTGCAGAAGTGTGTGGGCTTCACCTGGTGGTAAGAAGGGAGTCTGCTCGCTGCCCATGAAGACAGTGAGACTTACAGATCAGTGGAGCTGATAGATGGAATGGGTACCCAGAGAGACCTGTGAGTTCCTGCCCAGTGTGAGCCCCATGTTTAATAAGATTTCTCTGCCTGGCTGCAGATGACTCTTTAGAAGGGGGAGGAGACAGGGAGGGAGTTTGGGACCCAGGTATGGGATATGAAGGATACAGAAGGGTGAACAAGGAGGTAGAAGACCTTATATAATCTACTTTAGATCTCTTACCTTATATTTGGGTTGATAATTAGACAAGGCTTAATGTTGACTAGGCAGAGGAAATAGCCCTCTATATGGTACTATTTGTGCTAAAGACTGAGAGTGACCAGTAGACTATCTTCTTAAGGGATTTCTGGAGACAGTATATTTTGAAAGAATTAAGATGAATGTGTGTGTGTGTGTGTGTGAGTGTGTGTGTGTGTGTGTGTGTGTGTGTATAGCAAAACATGCTTAACAAGTGAATGGGTGTGTGCTGTATGTATATGTGCAATGTCTGGTTAGTGAATAAATCCTGGCCCATCACCAATTAGTTTGGTTACCTTGGGTAATTTAATGAACCTCTGTATGCCTTAGTTTCTTTACAGTAAAACAAAGATAATAACACATCTTTCAGGCTTATCAAAAGAAGTAAATAAGATAAAAACAGCTGACATGGTGACTAGCACATAGTATGCACCCAAATAATGTTAATTCTCTTTTTCCTCTTTTCTAGCTACAGTCACCTAGCAGAGAGTAACACTGGGGGGAATTGGACAGGGAGGCATAGAGGGCTGAAGGGTATGATACTATGTTGGCAGTTAGAAACTGTAAGTTGTGGGCAAGCAAGGGGGGAATAATGTGTGTCCCATGTGTTTTAGGGGGAGGGAAAAAACAAGCAGTATCCACTGGTCAGTGAATATAAACTAGAGTGACGACCTGCCATCGTCACTCAAACCTCGGTGCCCAGGAGGGGCTCTGCAAGGGACCCAGGCTACTCTGTGTGAGGTGATGAGTCATTTAACAAGATGAAGGAAAGGGGAAGTGTGCTGCTAGCGAGAGGAAAAACAAACTTCCCTGGGTGGGGTCCTGGGCCCTTGGAGGGTTCTTGTCCTTCCAACAGAGTCTCTTTTGTTAGTTTGCTTCACAATGGAAGATAGTACAATGCTAATAAGTGAGTTCACACAACCCCTGGTTTATGCAAAGAGGGAGATGAAAACTGAGCACAAAGCTTTGCTGTTGAATATCATTCCCCCAGCAATACAATGCCTCGTTTGAATATTTGTTCTTAGTCACTATTTGTTTTTATTCTGAGCAGCCATTAACCTCCTACTATGTCTCCATCTTTTATAATAAAAATAGCAGTGTTAGAAAAGATAACAACACTCCCAGCACGACACCCTCCCCATGCAGTTTTCTGCGTGGCAACAGAAAGAATGAAAATGACAGACATTCTTGTGCCAAAAGGTAAGGCCACAGAGGCAGACAGGACCCAGGTGACTGAAAGAGCATCTAGTGTCGCTTTTAGGAAACTGGCATTATGAAACCGGCCTCCAAAGAAAGTAGCTAGAAGAATAACAAGGCAATTAATTAACAAGTGACCGGGAATATTCAGTCTCTGATCAGACTCTCACTCAAAATACTCATACTCGTACACAGATTTTTGCAACCCAGGAGTCTACAGGAGCCATGCATCCTAACCCAAGAAGGGCTGAGCTCTGTGCTGGAAAATAGCCAGCATGATCTAGGGGAGGCAGAGCCCAAGGGAAGTCACCAACTCCAGTTTCTCTGCTGCGGCCTAACACCCTGGCCCTGACACTCAATCCTGAATTTGGCCTTGTGAGTCAGCTGTGATGTGTTCATGATTCCCATACTGTTCCTTGCAACAGACTGCATCTACCCAGCGTTTTCGTCTCCACAGTACAGGATCCCGTAGATGCTCAGCACAGCCTGGTGGATGGTGTCTAATCCTAAAGTGGGATTTGATGACATTGCCTCAGTCACCAAAGGTCTGCTATGTTGACCATCAAGTCCAGCCTCAAGGGCAAGAGTTTGTTGGGGATTTTGATTCCCTTATATTAGCAAATTAATCACTTTTGCACATTTCCCAAAGGCCCTCATTTGTCACAATTGCAGATTTTCTAAACAATCTCTCCTCTTCCTCCTCTCTTAACTCCTCTTTATCCTCCCTCCTCTCTCTGGGAATGTGCTCCATCAAGTTTTCTCTTTTACCTCCTAAGGATAAATATTTACCTCCCCAGTATTATATCCTTCTCAATATGGTTAAGATAGACATGGGCCTGAGTCCTGGCCTCAACGTTTTATCAGCCGAGGAACCACAAATAGGCGCATCTACCTAATCAGGCCTCAGTTTCCCCAGGTGAACGTCCCCCTCTAAGTGCCGATGTAAGGGTTAAAAGAAATAATGCCTGCAAAGTGCACATGTGGTGTTCATAACAGAGAGCATCTCATAGATATTATTTTATAATTAATAAAATTTAATTACCAATATAATTAGCCAAACAAAACTATTTGCTTTTCCAGCAATGTAATCTCAGCTTGCCTATGTTCATGCCTTTGTCTTCACCATTTCCTTATCTTCCTAGGCATTCTTCTATGAGAAATATAGAAGACTCAGTCATTTTTAAAAGTCATCTGAAATGCATGGAACTTGCTCTGATTCTCTCACCATGTTCATTTTCGCTCTGCACTTTATACTATTCTTATGGCACGTAGCTTACTCTATCATTCTTCTCTACTTTGTACCTGCTATTTGGTTAAAAGGATGTGGAAGGCTGGAAATATGCAAGGTCCAGCCCCTCATATGAGATTAATAAATATCATTGAGTCGCACTATCATTGAGTTACATTATCTTCAAGTTGCCTGATATCCATATCTGGGGCTGGGAAGGAGAAATTTACCTTGATCTGATTCAAACCAAGAGATTGTATGTATTGTTTAAGGTCACAGCACATTCAAATTCTAGGGAATAATGAGAGTACCAAGGATATAGAGATCCTGAGTGGGCACTGAGGATGACTAGTTTAAAATAAAGTGCGGCTCTCCCCCGCTGAGACGAGGAAGATGGAGCGGACGGGAGTCAGCCTGGCCACCTTCTCATGGCCTTTGGTTCACTTCATGTTCATAAAGTGTATTCCTGCTCACCAGGTTGTCCTTCCCACCTAAAAAATCTTAATTTCCATCTCTGAGGGACTTTCCTGGCTACTAGGGACCACGCTTTTCCCCCCATATTTCTTCCATTTCTGAATCACAGGTGATTCTATAGCCCAAACCTCCCTCTTAACTCTCTAGATTGTCTCACACTGTTTTCCCTCTAAAGTAAGAGCCCTCGGGGACAGACACCATATCTTTACTTCCTTTACTTGATTCATAGCAAGCCAAGGGTGGGTCCTTAAGAAGTATTTGTTTTGAGACTGATGGACTGATAGCCCCTCTTACAAACGGAGGTTGTCCTCCACGATATGGAGAGACTTTCAGTCTGGCCAAGACTCTGAGATGCTAACTGTCACCAGGCAAAGGAAAAAGGTGTAAGGCTTATTTTATATTTCATGGCCTAAAAAGGCTGAACATTTCATTTAATTTAATCAGGAGATTGTTGTTGTTGTTTGTACAAGTTTAAATAAGTTTAACCCACTAAACTCTTTTAATGTGGCAGCAGCGATGGAAATGTGGGGTTTCTTGGACAGAATTGAGAGCAGGAAAAAACCCACGAGCCAGGGCCATCCTCAGAGTCATTGCATTGTGAGCGGGTTTACCAACTGCAGCCCGGCGGCAATCTATTTTATTAAGAGATTGAAAAATAGTTTAAAAAACCAGCATGTGAAGATTTCCATCAGAAATAGATGGGTACTTTTTAAACTGCAATTGGTTTCTAAAGAATGGGCAAGATAAGAATTGATAGAGGTGAATAGCTATCAAAACGTGTGGTGAAAAAAAGAAGCAAATTGCCACCTACTTGAAGTGAATAGCTCTTGTAATGTAATGGCTTTTAAACTTTAAAATTGTTTTGTATTATGACATACATAACAGTGGAAATCTGGGTTGAGAGTGTTTACTGGTGTTTTTTTCCCCCAATGGAAGATTGCCTGTTTGGTATTTGAATAATAATCTCCATATAAAAATATGGTAATGCAATTATGCTAACTAGTATTTTCTATAATTCAAGACTCTGTTTATAATAATATATCATATTTTGCAGTCAGGTAGGAATCTATTTGTCCCTTCCACCTGGGCCCAGAGATAGGAAGAATTAAGTTTAATACACAGTTTTCTACAATCTGGTCCTCTCTGGAGTTAGCATTTCCTGAAGGTGATGCAATAAATATCACCAGAAATACCTTCATTTACCACATACTGCCAAGTGGAGATGAAGCTGATTCTTCAAAATTTTTCAGATAAACTTGCTTTGACCAAACTCACAGATGGAAACGTGCTAGTATGAGGATATTATCCAAACTCAGAGGCAAAGAAGTAAGAGCATTTTAAACTACGTTGGGGAAAACAGATAGAGAAGGTCAGTTACATTTGTTATTGCACAATGTGTTATTGAGAGATTTATATGTGAAAACTACTTCATCAGCTAAGTATTGCCATAGCACCCACATAAGAAAACACAAAATGCAAAGCTGTAGATGGGTTTACACTTCATTGTGTCCTCTTTGAATCTGGCATTGTCCTAAGACAATTTGGACAAGGTTAGTCCGTTGTTCTTATTTTTACGTGAGAATATTAACAATGGTGGGTCTCTGGCACTTTCCAGTGCAGAGTTTGCCTTTGACTGGGAAAGCTAATCCAGAAAATACTAATTAATCGAGTAATAGCAACCCATTGGGTAGTGTTAGTGGCTTGTCCCAGGGTTCTGTATCAACTTTGATCAGGGTCATAGCCTCCTTAACTAGGAAGGGGGTACAGAAAGCTAAGTTTAAGTAAAAGTGGTAAAAGTAATGAGAGGTATATTGCAAGGCAAGGTAGTCTCCATGGCTAGTAAGATGGGCCAGACTTAACCCATTAAATTTTATAAGGCTAAATGTATAGATTTCTCAAAAGCCACAACCAAAATAGCACATCATAGGGAAAAGGTGACCAAGTAGCAGCATATTACATGCCAAAAAGGCTTTAATAGCATTGGGGCTCTATTAATAGTAATACCATGCCCAGAAAAAGGGAGGTGACTACCCCTCACTGAACATAACACACTTGGAACTTTGTATTAAGTTTAAGGGTTTTACCTCTTAATAAAGAAGTTGATAAACTGGAATAAAGTGCCCAGAATGGTGAATAAAGAATGGTTGAAAGAAATAAGGTTTTCTAGGTTGAAACAAGCAATCTGTTTTCAAATACATTGGGGGCAATAAAGACGAGTTGAAAATAGACTTATTCCGGGTGACTGCACAAAGCAGATGTGGTTCCTGGAACAGCTAGATCTAGAGACCACCTTCTCCTTCTTCTGATTACTCCCAAGCCCTTTGTTTTTGTTTTTCAGCATCATTGGAGTATAACTTACAAAAAGAAATGGACCTACAAGCACTGTGTATGTCTTTGCATTGGTCCTAAGAACATCAAGGAAATAGCAAGTGCAGCAATGACGATGGCTCCCTCTGCAGACAGGGGAGCTGGGAAGGGGCAAATTTAGGGGAAGATCAGGGAAACATTGCAGGTCTGTCTTTATAGGAACAGAGATGAGCCCTTCCAGTCTTCATTCCCTTCCCTCCATCACTCTTTTCTCCTCTACCCTCCCCTACCCCCACCGAGAACTTCCCCTAAAATTTTTTTTCTTCACATATAGGAACCTTGAAAATAATGAACTGACCAAGACAAGTGTGTTGATTCAAACGTCTTGCAACATCCTGGTTACTTTTCTATTTTTGTTCAATCGCAGTGACAGGTGATTTGAGGTGATGATAGATCCATGCATTTAAAGGCTTGATTGCCTGAATAAATAGGTTGGATAGCTTCCATAATTGGGTAATTAAACTAGAATGGAGACGCCAGTGGGGCCAGGTGCTGAGAAAATCAGGGTGACTGGAGATTTCATTTTGGAAAAGTCAGAACTCATAATGGTAGTAGCAGACTAGGTAAAACCAAAAGGTACAGATTCACAGCAAAAACAGATGCAGGGGAGGCAGGGACTTGATTTAATTGAACTGAGATACTAATGGAAAGGACCTCTGGCTTGTGTGGCTCAGTGAATTGAGTGCTGGCCTGCTAACCAAAGGGTCACCGATTTGATTCCCATGCCTGGGTTGCGGGCCAGGTCCCCAGTAGGAGGCGCATGAGAAGCAACCAAACATTGATGTTTCTCCCCCTCTCTTTCTTCTTCCCTCTCTCTCTCTTAAAACAAATACATAAGATTAAAAAGAAAGAAAAATTTAAAAAGAATGGAAAGGAAAGACACACTTGGACTTCTTTGCATATTTTCTCCCAAAGCATGTTGCTCTCCCGCTCAGGATTTCAGGTTGGGCCAGGGGGAGATTACAGGGGGCAGAGTCCTCCTCTGAATAAGTGATTTCCAACACCAGACCCTCCTGCCCCCACCATGTTCAGGGAGCAAACACGCATGCACGCACACACACACACACACACACACACTCCTCTGCTTTGCCCTTTCTTTTCATCTTCTTTTCATTTCCCTCCCATTCTTATTACCCTGTGAGCATGCTCCATGAGAGCATGAACTATAGTCTGAATCCAAAACCTATAAGAAGTCACCCAAGAGAGCAACCACTAAGACACAGCTGATACCATCAGACCCCAAGGGAGCTGAAAGGAGAGCAGAACCATGGGGCTGGCACTCTTTGTTTCCAGGACCTCATTGCCAGACAAGAAAGTCATTTTCCCCCTGCTAATAGACAGTGTTCTCCTTTCAAGGAGTCAGGCATGTCCACCATCACTGGAACACCACAAGGGGCCTCATCCCATTGAAGCCTCCCATTCGGGAGCTGGCACATCTGCTTCAGCTCCCAGCCACCCCATCTCATGTGACACCTGTCTGTCTTTTCCCCATGCACACCAACCTGCACTGGAGGTTATGAAGAGCTCACCACACAAATAGAACTTGACCCCTGCCCTCCCCACCTCACCAGAGGCAGCACAGGAGTCGCACTCGTGTGTTGAGTACTCACTGTGTCAGACACTATGTTAAGCACATCATCAATAGCTTAGCTCCCAAAATCACCCTATCATTTCCCATTTGGTTGATGAGGAGATTGGGACTTGAAAAGGATAATTAACTTCTTAGCAGGTAATAACTCACAGAAGGAAAATTTACATTTACACTTGAGAAAAAAACCCATGCTTTTAGTGTATGATACCACATTCCAAGGGCCTAGAAATCTTGAGTTATAAATATCCTCATACTGCTGCCTTCCTATTGTCCTTCTGTCTTCAGTTACACACACAACAAAACATTTATTGGGCACTACTATATACGAGGGACTGTGCTAGGCACTGAAACTATAGATGTGACCAGTAACATGGAACCTTCAAGGACAGGGAGAGACAAAAATAAAGACTTCCAGTAAGCATACAACGTAGTAAGTTCTTTGCCTATGCTAGGTGCTTAATGCATATTTGATTAAATAAAATCACTCAAATTAAACCTCCTAAATTCACTTTTCTGAGAGTAGGAAACAAATCAGCATTTCTCTGCATGACTGGTTAAGGGGGGTGAGGGGCTATTACTATTGAAAACACAAGCCTGCCTGAAAAACACAAAGAAATATGTATTACTCCACAGCTAAGAGACTTCATCTCCTGTAATCTGTATCTAAACATACAAACTAGTTTGACAGAGTTCAGGTGCAAGTTTAAAGAAAGGCTCTGTGTGTGTGCATGTGTGTGTATTCAGGCATGTGTGTATGTGAGAAAGAGATTTTTGTATTAAGACTCTGTTTATGTAAGTTGATTTATGATAGCCAAAGCAACTGCTTAAAGCAAACCATACTGCTGGAGGCTAAACCATACCATTTCCATTCAAATTATCTATGGACAGCATCCCTCAGGTTGGAAACCAGGAGTAAAAATATCTTAATGATCCAGCAAAAAAGTTAAAGGGTTATGTCTGTCCTGTGATAGGAAAATGGCCTGGAAGACCAGCTTCTGAGGCCTAGGAGATAATCCAGGGCCAACGAAGTTACCTAGGAATTCAGCACGGTGCGCTGAGGGACACACCTGTAGTTCGTTATTGCCCATACCAGGCACTGGGCACTTTCTGTACAATATCTCCTTTCATTTTCCCGATGACCCTATGCAACCCCAGTGTTAGCTGGGACCTCTAACATTTCAAGATTGGGAAAAGACACTGCAGACCTGGCATAAAAACCTGGGCAAATGTGCCTGTTTTCCTTGTCAGGTTCCAGCATGTCAGTAAGTTGAGTTAGAATAAGGGATTTGGTATTCATCAAAGTGTGCAGTAGAGAAACTGCTGGTTCTCATGCTGTGTGTATTTTCTGGGATATTTTCCCTTGGTTTCCTCCTTGAAAAAATGTCAATGAGCACCCATTCCTGAAGCATCTACAGTGTGCTTGGTACTGTGGTTGGTCCTGGGATGCAGAGATGAACAAGGTCAACCCGGTTCACATTCTTATGATTCTTAGAGTCTCATGAGGAAGAGATGCCAGTGACATCATTACATGTGATTTGCCAAATCATTATATACCAGCCTCTGCTCTACAGTGCTAAGGGAAAATACAGAAAAGAGCTGTGCCTAAACTTGACACAGTTTTAAAGAAGATGGCGCCAATCCACACTAGCGAGTGTTGGGGCTCACAGGAAGCTAAAGAGTGACTTTTGAAAGTTGATCAAATCATAGAAATCACAGTGTGGGGGAACCCAGAAGAGAAGATATCCCTCTAGGGACAGAGGTGGTGCCAGCTCACTTTTCTACCTGCAGAGTCTCCCCCAGGCTCTGCCCTGCACATCCCAGTCCTTGGAGACTCTGTGCTTTGCTCTCCTAAGCAAGATCACCCCCTTACAAGGGAGCAATTCAGCTTTGGAAAGCTAGTTTCAGAGCCCAGTGAAACTAGTTTCATGACTGGTTTAACTGAATGTTTTCCTTCTCAATGAATTTCTTTTGGCATTATTTAAGTCCAGTCATAATATTGTGGCTCACAGGAAGCTAAAGAATAGCCTTTGTAAATTGATCAAATCATAAAACTAACGAAAACAAATGGCTGGGGCTTCCAAAGGGGCATGAACATAGACCTCCTCCATGCAGCTTAGCCCAAGCTCCTTTACATTGCAAACACAGCTCTACAAGATTTTTTTTTCAAAGTCTTTCTTTCCTTTCTATAAGCCATTAATTTATGCCAGCCTGAACTAAATCCAGAAGTGTTTCTCTGTAGCTTTTTCTGACACATACATGCACTGAATCTGGTGTGGTCATCCTCTGACACTTTATCCACCCCCAGCCAGGTTCATCAATGGGCACTCACTCTGAGACCATACATAACAGCAGAGTTGAGTAGCTTGGGATTCCAGCGTCAGCTCTGGACCTGGTTTCCTTTCACTCCTCATCAGAAGAACTGTTCCAGCTTTGGGAAATTAAAAGGGTTCTCTGGGTACCAGACCACATGGTCACATCTGCAATTAAGTGAGAGGTGAACCTAGTAAGCCTAGTAAGTGGGAGGTGAACCTACAAGAAGACAGAGTCTGAGACCACAGCCTAGAATGCACTTTCCCTATGTAGTAGAATTCTAAGAGCAAGACACACCTAAATGGAGTGCTGATGCGATCACTTACTAGTTGTGTAATATTTAGTGAATTAGACCACGGAAGCTTCTGCTTTGTCATCTGTAAATGAAGAGAGTAATGGAAACTGCATCAAAAAATAAAGCCCTTGGTTCATCACAGGACAGAGACATTGTGCTATTAAAAAATAAAATTTTTTTTAAAAAGCAGCTGTTGTTACTGTTACTCATCTTCTAGATGAGAATCTGCCACAAGTCAAGAACTATGGACACTTTGAGTCCTTGGGTCCCAGGCCGGCTTTGCCCTGGGACACGAGTGTTGATTCCTGCTCTGTTATCCTGGAAAATACATAACTTCCTGTCTGAGGAGTTCCAAGGCTGTTGTGTTGGTGCTGCATTGTCTTTACCTGGTATCTGCCTACTTCATGTTTTTGGTCCCTTGCTTGTCCTAGTGTCAAGGTTGGACTCCTGGTTTGCAACCATTGGTTCTGCTGTCTTGTCACTGCTCCTGGATTGCCTATTCTGATGGACGCTGGCGGCCTCTCCCCAAACATGTTGGCTATCTATGTCTGTGCCCTAGTCATGCTAACGTTCTAGCCCAATGGGTTGGAAAAATAACAGGGTCCTCTTTTCAGATAAACTTTTACATAGTTTCTCAGCTTGGGACATGCTGAGAAGAGGTTCTTTCTTGCGGAGATTCCAAAGATAAGTCTGCAAGTACCTTCCTGCTGAGGGACACTAGATTCCAGTGATTTGGAAATGGAATCGAATCCAAGCAAGCAGCCATTTTTCTGCCCTGGGGCTCCCCTTTTCTCCACCCAGTCAAAGCCCTGACACGAGGGGTGCCATCACTGCTAAGGCCAGACCACCACAGATTTTGGCTGCAGGACAGATGGTGGGAGAAGGCTCCTAAGGGTGGGACCATTAGTGCTTAGTGCTGGATGTATGTTAAGATGAGAAGGCCCCAGAGGAATCTGGCCTATTTGGCTTCCGTAAAAGAGCCAAGTTCAACTTTCAGATATGTGTGTGTATTTGAAGCCTGCACGGATGGATACTAGGCAGCGAAAGGGCCCTCTGACCACAGAGACCAGGAATAAGGGAGAATTTTTTTTAATTGGACTTTCCTTTCTATTCCTAATGAATTCAGGAATTTACCCCCTCAGAAACAGTATGAACATATACACTGTTTTGGGGGCTTCCAGTGCATTCCCATGACTAAATGAAATAATAAAATAAAATGGGAAGATTGAAGTGAGAAAATTTACTTTCTAATTGCTAAAAAGAAAAAGGAAACGTATGGAAATATAGAGTATGCACCTTGGGGTTCTGAGTTAGTGGTGGGGTTGTGGACGGGGAGACCTAGCTGCCCTGTCCCAGGCTGAGAGAGAAGGTATGTCTCTCATGCCATCTGGCTCATTGTGGAGAACAAATTGGTCTTTTCAATACTTTACCAGCACAGATTTCCAAATAAAAGCAGAGCATGCAGAACTAGGTATAAACCCTGGCTCTGCCCCTTTCTAGCTGTGTAAACTTGGGTAAGTATTTAACCTCTCTGAGCTTCAGCTTCTTTGAAAAATGAAGAAAACAGTCTCAACATCTTTGTGTTGGTTTGGCAAGGCTGCCTTAACAAAGTACCACAGACTGGGTAGTGTAAACAGATGTTTGTTTTCTCATAATTATGGAGGCTAGAAGTCTGACATCAAAGGGCCAGCAGGTTTGGCTCCTTCAAGTCTGAGAAGAAGGGTCCATCTCATGCCTCTCCCCTAGCTTCTGGGGCTTTGCTGGCAACCTTTGGAAGTCCTTTGCATGTAGAAGCATTGCCCAGATCTCTACCTTCAACTTCACATGTGTTCCCTCTGTCTGTATCTCTGTGTCCAAATTTCCCCTTTTTTATAAGGACACCAGTCATATTGGAGTCCAATACAACCTCATCTTAACTAATTACATCTACAACAACCCAATTTCCAAATAAGTCACATTCTAAGGTACAAGGGGATAGGACTTCAGCATGTAATTTTTTTTTCCAGGGACAAGGGGACACAATTCAACCCATGATAGAATTGCTGAAAGAATTAAAAAGTGTGGCATGTGCTTAAAGTTCTTTATAGAATCTCCATTGCAAAGTGTTCAGTAAAGGAAGTTATTTCTATTGTCATTTTTTTTTTTTTGCTAAACTTTCATTTACTAAAAATTTATCTTTAGCTAGGCCAGATCACCTTCCCTATACATCAACAATATCATCTAAGTCATCCCTGATGTGTGGTACAGGGGAGGTGGGGGTACTAAGCTGTAGAAACTTTGAGGCTCTGTCTACACAATGCCAATACATGGGCCAGCCACACCGGCAAGCATATTGTTACATATGTGTGTGTTTTGAAAATTATGCTATAGGAAAATCTCTTTACTTCAAAACCTAAACCCCCTGAAAAGAACCATGAGATTCACCCTAGCCCAGCTGCCACTCACAAGGATCTCATTTTGAATGAGGGTATAGGGCATTCCCCCTCTTTGCTTGAAACATAGGATTAGGGAAGGATGGAGATGAGGTCACTCCAAGGCCTGAGCTCTGTGGAGGGAAGAGCAGGTCTGGTTAGCAGTGAGGAATTCCTGGGAACATGCCTAGAGTGTGAGACACCTGCAAAGTCAAAGTGACCCACAGAGAGGAACTAAAAATTCAACAGAGTGGCCATCACTGATTCTGCAAATTTGCCTCTATTATAAACAAGGAGGGTTTGGCTCTTGTGTGAAACTATCAGCAATTTAGCTGAAGGCAGATTTCTGTGCACCTGTTGGAAGACCCACACCCCATTCCAGTGTTTTCTGTGGCACTAGCAGCAGTCATGGTGAGAGCAAGATGAGTTGAGAGCAAGGATCTGGGAATCGGGAGGCTGAGGTGCTACAGCCTGCTCTGTAACCTTGCTGTGTGACCTTAGACAAGATAACTTGGGACATGGTCACCTTGTCTGTAAAAGGAGTGGCTGGACTACCTTCTTTCCACTGAACCTGCTAGCAGGTCTGGCATTCTTTGATATTCTGGTCCTGGTTCAGGCCCAGCCCCGTGGTTAGGTGGGAGGAACTTCTGCTGCAGCATGAGGGATAATGCTCTCCTCAGCTTCAGTTCTTTCCGGCTGGACTGCTGCTGGGCTTAAGTCGTATCTCTGGAGCAGGCTTTTGGAAGGGAGAAAAAGAAGGAAAAGTCACCTGCTTGTATTAAAAAAGGAGAGAGAGCCAAGGGCCATGTGATGGGAATCCAGGATCAGGCTTGCTCATCCCCCTCTTTGAAGCATGAAAAAGCACTTTCCCTGAATGGTATGAGTGAATATGATGAATGAGGCTATTTGATTAAGCAGGATGAAACTGGAGAGCCAGTGTTCTCTGTATTTTATTTTTCCTAATGGCTATAATCAGAAATCACACAGTCATCTTTGAAAAGTAGGAGCCAGTGGTGTGGCGAGGCTTGCAGGTAGCTGTACGTCTGTAGCTCTTTTGAAGACCCCACGTCTCCCCTGGAGTTTACAAGAGGTTGAGAACATGGAGAGGTCTCCAAGGAAGTCCCCACCAACAGCAAAATAATCAGATCACTTTGTCAATTCAACAGTCTATTGCTTCAATTTCCTTTTGTAGAATTAGATGAGATCATCAGCACTTACTACAGTGGCTGGCACCAAGTAGTGTGCTTCAAAAATATTTATTAAATGAATTAATCAGTGAGAGAATAAAGCAAGGAGGAGACAGAACTACGGATAATGGATAGGCACCCTGTAGGTCAGATAAAAAAATGTACAGGTGAATTTTTAGCTCTTTGTGTCAAATTGGCAGTTTGCGATAGCAAACAAGAGACATTTGCAATGTAGGCTCTAACTATTTATTCCTTAGTGATAAAAACAAAGATGCCTGCTTTTGAACTCTAAGTCTTTCCATCACTTACTGCGTAAGCTTAGGGAAGTTGCTCAACTCAACCTATCTGTGCTTCAATTTTCTCATCTCTAAAACAAAGGTAATGATAATACCAGCCTAGCTCATAAGAATGGTGGGAAGACAGAATGGGATAATACATATGAGCACTAATCGCACTTTTTGGCGCAACAAGCTGCAGATTCAGCTGACTGGGAGTGGAGTTGGCCCCCTGTGGGCACCACAGAGGCACTAGGCAGTTGCTTTTATGGTATGATTTCAGAAGGCAGGTGAGGCCCTTCTCTTCCAAATATCATGCCACTGGCCTGTAGCATGGCTAAAATTCCTACTCTTAAAATTCCCTTTAGGCTAACAAAATACCCAGAAAAGTCCTGTTAGTGACCTAAGTCATATGAGAAGATGAACACATTTAGCTGTTAACCCCTCATTATATCCCAAATTTCAATCTTCCTTCAAAAAATAGCAGTCTGCATAGCCATAAAAGCCTGGGCTTTGGTGTCACTCAGATCAAATCTGGGCCATGCTGTTTACTAGCTGTGTGACCTTAGGCAAGTTACTCAATGTCTCTGAATTCCAGTGTTCTCAGTTGCAAATGACTAATAATATATACTTCTTGGTGTTACTATGGAGATAATAAGAGATAATATACATAAAACTCTGCATACATCATTCAAGCTCAGTTAAAGGAAATGATTATTATTAATTCAAATTTTCTCCCACTGAAGATGTTCATAAGAACATTGTTATGGACTGAATATTTTATCTCCTCAAAATTTATATGCTGTTCCCCCAAAATTTGTATGTTGAAGCCCTAATCCCCAACATAATAGTATGAGGAGGCAGAGCCACTGGGAGATAATTAGGTATAGATGAGGTCATGATGGTGGAATGTCCTTATAGAAAGAGGAAGAAACCAGAGCTCTCACTCTCCATCATGTGTGTATACAGTGAGAAGGTGGCCATCTGCAAACCAGGAAGACAATCCTCACCAAGAACCCAACCACACTGTCACCCAGATCTAAGACTTTGTTCCCCCAGAACTATAAGTAATAAATGTCTGTTATTTAAGCCACCCAGCCGATGGTATTTTGTTATAGCGGCCCAGATTAATACAAACATGAAAGGCAATTCGCAAAGATTTCCAACAATATTTGGAGCCACAGCAGCATTACTGAAACAAATGTCAGCTCCCAAAGTGACCACTTTGAAGGACACCCTCATCTTCATGCAGCCCCCTTTTCACCTTATACAATCAGGGCACCATTGACTGGTCCCTCTAGAGGCAAACAGTGCTGGAATGCACAGAGCATGAGGGAAGTTCCACTGAAAGAGGTAGCCTCTAAGTGGGGTTCACAGAGCTGGGAAATGGGGAGGAGGAAGGTCATTCCCGCTTCCTTGTGACTGTCACCATTTTCATGAGCCCCTGGCTTCCTGGATCCCACTTCTCTCGCTCTCCACCTTGCTCCCCACCCACTACACCCACCTTGTCCCAGAGAGAGCCAAAGAGACTTCTCCCCCTCCTTTGGAAATCTCTGTCTTGAGTTCCTTCATTTGTTCCCAGCATTTTACAGCTCAAGAAGCTGGGAGGCTGCTCTGCATGTCCTGTTCACCAGCCGTCCCACCTAGGGTCACACCATGCTCAAGGAGTACCAAGCTCGAGAATAAAAGAGTACTTGAATTCTACTCTTTTGCCCTTTTGAGAGACCATCTTCCCCTTTTAACTGGACTTTTGCCTTACCTCTTTGCCCCAAGATAAAATCGAGGATTCCACAAGATCTGTATATCCAAACATTCTATGTTCACTTTTCCAGGCGGAAGGTGGAGGTCAGAGAGGAGCAGAGAAGGAGACACACACAAAACAACTCAATCCAGTACCATAGTTGAGTTGCAGAACAGAAAAGGGTTAAATGGTGATTTCCTTCTCATATCTTATTTTCATCATTTTATGGCTCTCTTCTCAAGGGAAAATGAACAGTTTGCACATTTACCGTTTCCTATCAGTCGACCATCTGTAGGCACCACCTTTCACAAAGAGCTTATACATTAACTGGACACTTTATCATTGTAATATATTTGGAGAATCAAAAACCAGCTGTTAGAAAGCTATAAACTGGAGACTTTATTACATATTGTTTATCATTACTTTAGTATTTGGAGATTCATACTGGATGGACTTGAAGATCTATCTGTATTGCCAAGGAGGCCAAAGTTTATTTCCCTAATAATATGCAAATGGGGCCTTTATACTAGATAATGAATAATCACTTTAGATTAAAGGCTGAGTTTTCTTTTAGTGATACTGGCAGTGCAGCCTTTTGCATGCAGTTAATAATTAATTTAAAGAATTACCACTTCAGCGAGCCCTGCTTACATTATTTATTAAGTGTAATTAAAGTATTTATTAGTCAAGTAATAAATGAGGGACAACCCCCAGCACCTTAACAGTGTTGTAAAATAATCAGACCATGTTTATCTGCAAAGCAAGACTGAGTGTGGCTCAAGTGTGTTAATAGATTATTCATGATCAACTGAATGCTAGCAGCGTACCTCAACAGTGTACCTCAACAGTGGGCACGGTTTTGTCGTGCCCAGCTGTTCCCATGGCTTGGTTCATTCTACGGAAAATGAGTGCCTTGGCTTTTCGTCACTGTTGATTTGCATTTGTTGATTTAGGAGCCATATAGAAGGGATTTCTTGGCTCAAGCTAAAACACCCTGTCTGCCATGTTGCTTGCAGCTCAAAATGGCCATTCCAATATTACCATCTTGGAATTTCTTGAAGGGCTGCTGAAAGTTTTACCTGTAATTAAGATGCAATTCATGTTCCAAACCAGGACAATTTTGAAAACAAAAGAGGATGTTATTAATAATAATACATAAATTGAGAGGGTTCTAGGAAAGGCAGAACAGAACCTCTGAAAATGTGCATGGCCTTTATCCATCTAGCTGGGTTCTTTTTATTGGGCTGGCCAAAAAGTCCATTACATTTGTTTTCTGTACAGTGGCTCTAGTAGTGCTTAGTTGTCTTTAACTTCATTTGAAACAATTTTGTTAGATTGTATCATGACAGCTGTCATATCAGCATGCATTTTTTTAAAAACATCAAAATTGGTGAATTTTTGTGCAGCCATTTTAATAATAAAAATGGAAGAAAATATACATGTTCAGTATATTATGATTTATTATTTCAAGAAAGGTAAAAAACAACTGAAATACAAAAATAAAAGATTTATGCAATGTATGAAGAAGGTACTGTGACTGATCAAATGTGTGAAAAGTGTTTTGCAAAGTTTCTTGGTCCTATTGACATTTTTACCACATAATTCTTTGCTGTTGGGCTGTCTTAGGCACTGAAAAATGTTTAGCAGCATCCCTGACCTCTTCCCACTAGAAGCCAATAGTGGGAGATAGCCAACATACTCAAAATACCCAAATCAATAAAGTCATTGATGAAAATGAAAAATGTCTTTTGTAGAAAAAACATAAGGGACTTTTTGGCCAACCTAACACCAGGCTGTGAGTAGGAGAATCAGCTTCTATTCCTGTCTGCCACTCACCATATAAGGTTTTAGAGGAAACCCTGGCCTTCTGCCTTTCCTCAATTTCAGGCAGCTCTGGGCTGTCCATAGTCTTCCTTGGGAAAGCTTTCCTGGTGCCTCCAATCACAAATGGTCACACCCTCCTCTAACTCCCACCACATTGCTTACCTCTCTGTAGGCACACATCTCACCGGGTTGAGCATCTTCATTTGTGTGTCTATTTTCAAATCTTCTCCATGAAGAGAATGCAAGCTCTCTGAGGAAAGAGAGACACTGTGCTTTCAGGTTTCTAGTTCTCCCCAAATTCCTACTTTGGTGTCTCACTAATAGTAGGTACTGTATTTTTCCATGTATAATGCAGACTTTTTTGCCCAAATTTTTGAGGGAAAAATATAGATGTACATTATACATGGGTAGTGCCTGAAATACCTTGTATATGTCCTTGTGTTTTTTAATTATTTGTTACATAAAATTGCTTGTACCATATGGTCAAAAATAAATGCTAAGGCTCCTTAATAATACAAACAAGTATCAAAATATAAATAAATAAATAAATAAATAAATAAATAAATAAATAAATAAATGATTGAATTTAAAAATTAAAAGTGAAAAGGTTTTTTTTCCTGAAAGTTTGGGCCAAAAACATGGGTGTGCAATATACATGGCAAAACATGGCATAGTAAATATTTACTAAATAGATGTTATAGCTCGGAAGACCCATCCCCTGCAGAGAGGGTAAAATTTCAGTCCAGGATCACTGACCAGAACCCATTAACTGAGCAGAAGGGCCTGTGGAATAGACACAAGCAGAGGAAGTTGTGGTTAGCAAGTGACCATCCCAAATGACCTTCAGGTATACCATGAAAATCACTTTAGAGTGGGATTATTCATGAATCAATGATCAAATCTCAAGGTACACTCTGGTCAGAGCAGGACTTTATTGGCCCTCCAGTATTATGCTCACTCTTTGTCCTCTGAGTCTTTAATCTGAAATGTTCTCCATCCTGTGCTCTCTGTAAAATGAGGATAAAACCTACCAAAATGTATACAGGTTAAGAGACAACTAAGCTTGCCCAGATGACTGGGCATCTCTGCAACGCCTATGTCTTCATCTGTGTGAACCCCACCTCCCTCACGTCCCACCGCTTCTCTGAAGATATCTCCTGACCACCTCTATGACCATTTAAAAATCCACATTGCTGTGGCTTTATAATGGATTTAAATTTTTTAATATTTTATAATGTATCTTGACATTTAATAAATAAATAAAATCAATCTGCATTTTTTTTAAAAAGAAAGAAAGAAGGTATTCCTACCTTTTGTGACAACATGGATGGAACTGGAGAACATTATGCTAAGGGAAATAAGCCAGTTGGTGAAAGACAAATACCATATGGTCTCACCTATAAGTGGAATCTATTCAACAAAATAAACTAACGAACAAAATAAACCACAGGCAAGGAAACATGGAGCAGACTGAAAGTGACCAGAGGGGATGGGATAGGAGGACAATGGTGGAAAGAAGGAGAAGGAACTAAACAAAGAACATGTATGAATGACCCGTGGACATGGACAACAGAGTGGGAGTTGATTTTGGGAGAGGGGAGCAGGGTAGGATGGGTGGAGGAGGACAAAGGGGGAAAAATTGAGACAACTGTAAAAGAATAAACCTGATTTTTAAAGAAAGAAAAGAAAAATTAACCTTAAATGCAAACTAGAAAATTGTAAAATACAAAATAAATAAATAAATAAAAATCCACATTGTCCATACTGCTCATTTTGACCTTTTACATCCTTGGGTTGCACTGCTTCATGCACATTAACCTCTGGCTCTCTAGGAAAAGGTGCAGTCTCCTTTTCCTACATTACCCCACAATGCTGGGCATGCAATAAGTGCTCAGCAGGTGAAGAAAGGAGAGCCAGGTCTCACCCAGTTCTCCCTAAACCCTTCCCTCCCCTGTCTGTCTGTCTGTCTGCACCCTCACTCACTTCCTGGAATCCCACCGGAAGAGAATTGTCACTTATCAAAAAATATGACCATATTAAAAAGGAAAGGAAGTGATGTGAGGTCAAAAGTAAAGGGCCTGAGTGGCATTTGAGAAAGCAAACCTAATGAATCAAACTTCATGTTTAATAATAGCCAACACAACTGGACTGAAACTTGTGGGCTTATAAATTGATTTGTCTTCAGGCCCCTTTACAGAGCTGTTTCTAGGCGACCGACAGGTTGGCTGTATATCATGTGTGCTCCGGCCTCGTGCTGTGGCAGCCTGCTCCTGACCTCTTAATCAAGCAGAGTGCTGGGGCACAGAGTGGAGATACGCGATCACTTATGGAAACACCCCGCTGGCGTCGGTCCCACAAACCATCTGCCTGTCTCACTATGGGCAGACTGACTGTCTGCTAATGCCCCCTTCTCCTATGAGCCATTTATATATTTCCCCAGATTTTTTTTTTAAGTGGAAAACAAATAACATTATTGGATATGCTCTGCTTGGCTGCAGCTGTGAATCACAAAGTTGGAAATCACTCCAAGACAGAGTCAGAGAGCACATGCTCTGCTTGGTTGGGGAAGAGGTCCAAACTGCTGATTTAGCCTCATCTGATCTTTGATGTTTTATTTATCTATAACCTTGGCATGTCTCTGTTAGGAAACATCTTACTTTTGTGCATTTTCCCATCTTTTTGTGTTTCCAAAAGAAATGGGTCTCTGCTTTAATTGTAACCCAGGGCCAATATTTTTGCTTGGCCTTGTCAGGAGGTATTCATCATGGAGACAATACAACTTGAGGATTATATGTAGCTGGTAGCAGCAGGAATGGAAGAGGGGTGATAGAGATTCGACATAATTCTGTTTGGCTCTTTACTACTTACCAAAGTCAATAATGGATCAGAAATACAGAATGAACAGAACCAGATGAACCAGGGGAGGGACCCTTGCCTATCATTATCCTTCCATTCAACTAGGATTGAATGAGTACCATGGGAGGAGAGCATCATGTCCTCTAATGGCAACGGGACACTCTGATAGTCAGTCATGCAATTAATAAGTCAATATTGACTGTATCCCCTATGGTACCTATGGCACCTTAGTCTGAGTTCTCCCAGGTGCAGACCCTGAGATAAAAGGGTGAATGCAAACCGTTGATTTGGGAATGGTAGGTACACACAAGGGAGAAAAGGATGTGACTAAAGGATGCATCATTTATTTAGCCAAATACTGCTCTGGGCCACTGGAGCCTAACTCTCAAGGAAACTCTGGGAAATGGTACAAAACACATGGCTCAGAACCACATCAAGAGGTGAGGGTGCTGGAGTGTTGATACACTCACTTTCAAGAGTCAAAGTTTTAAGGGCTACTGCTAGGGAGTGAAAATTCTTTGACACTCTGACCTGCCATATACATGAAAAGCAAGCTTTCTCCTATTGAGTGTGAAGGAGAGAGAGCCTTCAGGCACAGAAATGCATATTCTGTCATTGTAAGTTAGACAGAGACCAGTGAAAGGTCCAAGGAGTATGAGCAGACCCTGAAAGCACCTGCTACAAAACCAATGCCTGAGTGAGGGGATTCTGGGGAAGTAAAAAGTTGAAGACACACTCTCTGCATTCTTCATGCAATCAGTTTGGAAGGATAAAACTACTAGAAAGCAATACAATAATCAAGCACTAAGTACTATGGTGAAGACTGAGAACAATAGAAGTTCAGGGAAGGAACAATAACTATCCAACCATTGGGAAGATTCCATGGAAAAGAAAAAAAGAATTAACTTAGTATTTGAAGAATGGGTAGGATTTGGACTATGGAAAGAAAGGGAAGGAGGGTTGCAATAAAATGTATTTATTCCCCAAATTGGGCATGAAAGTCTGCTTGAAAATAAATAAATAATCAAATTGAAGCCAATGAATTCTTCCTTCCCATTCATGTTCACATAATCATCTTAGAGATAATGTACGTATATCCACAATTACACACCAATAAACCATTTTTGCTTAAGTTTCTTGGCCTCTCAATTCAATAGTCAAAGAGATTTAAATTAGATGACTTAGAGATTTTAAAAATCATGAGTCATCAATAAACTATTCAATGAATCAAATACAGTCTATTTTTAAAGATCACTTTGCTGGTTACATGAATAATTATCTCCTCATTTATCTGTTTGCGCATTAAGCAAGTCAAACTTCAGTTAACCAGGATACTCCAGGATTAGAGGTGGGAGGATACTCATATAAAGGGAGGGCAGCTGGGGAGATGTCCCTTTAACAGAGGACTGGATACATGTGTAAGAGGTGTCCTCAGCCACTGGTTGACCATTTATGGGAGGCAAGACAGTGCTTGGATCTGGCTGAGAGTTTAGACTCAGAGAAACCTGGGTTTGAATCCCAGGCCTGCCATTTACTAACTTTGTCACTTTGGGCAATTTGATCCTTGTAAGCCTCAGTTTGTTTATCTCTAAATTGTAGGTAATATCATCTACTGTTAGAGTTGTTATCAGAATAAAGTTAAAAGAAACAGTACCTGTAAAGTATGTAGCCCAGAGTCTGAGACACTAACAATCCAATGTATGATGATGATGATGAAAAACAAATGCATTAGAAAAAGACACCAAGTGCATTTTTTGCCATCATTGAATGCAAGCCCTTCTTCTGGTTTCAACATTTCTTTATCATTTGATTTTACATACTACATACTAAACCCATTGTATTAGTCCACAGCATGTGTTAATGAGATGGGGATTTGGTATTTATGGCTGGGTACATCGCATCTTAGTCCATACATGCATTTTAAGTCAGGACAAACATGCAAGAGAAAAGGTACCAAAGTTTAGGATAATAATATAGAAAAAGGGATTTTTTAATTGGTATAAATGTCATGTATTGATTATTTTTCTTACATTTTTCTCTTCAACACTACAAACTAGAAAAACACCATGCTGCTTTGTGAGTGTTGCTCCCTGGACAGCTGCTCTGTGGTGTTGGCAGCTGGGTCACAAGTCAAGGCCATGAGGGGCTGTGAGTCTGGCAAGATAAGGGCAAGGTCAGATATGTGAAAAATGGCTACAGGGCGAGGAGTAAGAGCTATGAAGCTAGCTAAGGTCTAGGATGGGTCTGAGGAACTCTTCCAGCAGCATCAGACATCATCAGAGATCAGATCTCAAACGAAGGGCAGCATCTTTCTCCTTTGCAGTGGTCAAGAGGTGCTCTCCATAGCAATTGCTTATAAGGTAACCTGACCCAGGGTGATCATGTACTTATGGGCCAAGCCTGAACAGTTCAAAGAGCAAGTGGAGGAATTATTAATCACTGGACTAAGATACCAGTACAACCAGAACTGGCCCAAGTAAACCAGACCTACAGTCTTCCAGGCTTACAGGGGTATCTTTTTCCTTTTTACTTGGAATCAGATCCTCTACTTAGTCCCACTCTGCCTGGGAAGCCCAGCCCACAATTCTAAGTTCCTGCCAGCTGTCCCAAAAGATCTCTCTCACCCTGTTTTTTCCCTTTAGAGATGGGTGTCAGGAGCTCTTCTCTGACGCTAGACATGCCCATTGCTCCTCAGTACCCCCATCTCAGGCCAGGCCTTGGGTAAAAAGAGTGAGACATTGCCTCAAGCTCAGAATTGAAGGAAATGATGAAAAGTTTAGAATGCAAGATAAATCATATTTCAATGCAATGTTTTAAAAACCAAAATAAATGCAAAAATATCAATACGAATGATGTATCAAAACTTTAAATGAAGATTGATCAGTAGCAGTGCCATGCTAAGCTATATTGGTACCTAGAGCAGAAGGAAAACCCAGTAATACTAATCTTGTCTTTAGTTAAGATTTTGATGTTTCACTCATTCTGAATTTTTGCATTAATTTTCATTTTTTTTAAATATTGCATTAAAATACTATTTATTTTGATGACTGAGTTTTGGGGCACCTCATTCAATTTTGTGCCTGAGGCTAGTGCCCCACTTGCCTCACCCTAATACTGGCCCTGAAATCTGCATAAATAACAATAGCTGCCACTCACTGGTTACTGGATGGGAACCTGACCTTGGGCTAAGTGTTTTCCTTGTTTAATGCATATGCCGTCGGGGTAAACACTCCTTCACTCAGCTTTCATGATGCTTGGATGCTACAGCCTGCCCTCTTATTCATCCAACATTCCCAAATTTCACTTTCTTACAGAGTCAAAAAAGCCTAAAGCTGAGAAAACCCATGGAAACATTCTAATCTTCTGCTTTCTTTTTTTTTTATGTGTGTGTGAATCCTAAAGCATATTATTGTGGTCAAGTGACTGGTCCAGGGTCACGCAGCTGCCAGGGACTAGCATCTATTCATCCCATAACTCACTGAATGTTTATTGAGCATCTATTCTGTCTTCTGTTGTACATATTGTGAATAGAGTAGGGAACAAAAGAGAATGTCCTTGCTGGCATAGAGCTTCCATTCTAGTGGGGGAAGGCAATTAACAAACACAGACACACCCATACAGATATCAGACGAAGATGAGAGCTGTGAAAAAAATAAATCAAGGTAAAAGGAAAAGAGTAATGGAGTAAGACACGGCAGTTTCATTGTATATAAGATAGTAATGTAAAGGATTTCTGATATGGTCGCTTTGAGCAAACAAATAAAGCGAAGGAAAGAAGCTATCTGGATGAGATATGGGTGGTGAGAGGTAGTTGTAGGCAAAGTTTCCCCACGTTGGCACTATTGACATTTGGGACTGGAAAATTCATTTGTGTGTGTGTGTGTGTGTGTGTGTGTGTGTGTGTATGTGATAGAGAGAGAGAGAGAGTTAACCTATGCATTGTAGGACATTTAGCAGCATCCTTGGTCTACCTACTTGATACCAATAGTACCCCCTCTGAGCTATACCAAACAAAAATGTCCCCAGATATTACCAAATGTCCCACGGTGGGTAAAATTATCCCAGTTAGAACCTTGGGTCAGGGCACAGTAAGAGGCAAGTGCCAAGGCCTTGAGTGAGTCCACTTCTTGCAGCACCACCTACAGCCCTGAGCACACACCACCTGCAGAGTCAGCATCGCCAGACACACTGCTATCCCTGATTGATTTCACCCAGGCCATTGGCTTTCTTTCACCCACAAAGACCAAAAGCTCCCTGAGGGCAGGTAGGCAGCCTTCAACTCCTCTGTATCCTGCAAAGGCCTGGGCTCTGTGTATGGTGGCTGTGTGTCTGCACACTCCCATCTGCTGCTCCATGGTGGAGATGCTATCCATGAACCTCAGGCTGGGTGCCAGCACTGGAGAACACTGTGTCCCCGAGCTGCACCCAGCCCACTCTCCTGCGCATTGCCCTCTCCACGTATTTAAAGGTGTGCAGCTTACACAAAGGGACAGCATGTGATGAAAGTTCACCTTCCACTCAATTAACCTTGAGAAAGAAGAGTTGTTTTTTTTTTCCTTTTCTTCCCCAAGAGACTCTTTTTTTTTTTTTTTTTTTTTTTTTGATGACCTTTTTGAAGCATCTTATTTTCTGGGCAAGAAGCCAAATGATACACTCGCTTCCCAGCTGCAGGGCTGTTGCAGATTTTCAAAGCCAAGGTAAAGACAGCCTTGGAATAAATGCAAGGTGGGCAGTGGGGTTGGGAGAATGTGAGGAAATGCCTTATTATTTTAGCCAAGATGTGCCTGAAGGAATGGAGCCTTCATGGAGCACAAGCCTGCAGGACCCATGAGATGCAGGGACCTGGAGACAGGGCTGCCAGGCACTCCCCCAATTAGGGAGCACACATGAATACGAATTTTTAAAAGTCAATTCTACTTTGGGTGAAAGTTGAATATTAATAAGTCATAACAGAGCACATTTTGCATAGTACTTTGCAATAACCAAAGAGGTTTTTCATCCCACATATTTAATATCTTTGAGTCTGGGATTCAACTATCAAATGAAATTGGATGTTATTTAAAACTGGATCAGTAGAGTAAAATAAATAGCAATAGTCCTTTTTCAATAGGTTTGTTGGACAATAGTACCTAAAATCCTCCCTATGCTGTCGGAGATGTGTAGCGTCCCTAATGGTGGGTTAGAGAGGGACAGCAACACAGTCTCTTCTCTCTCTGCCCCCAAGCAGCACCTCCAGGGTCAACTGCATATCTATGTAGAGTAGAAAAGAAAAGAAAGCACCCAGCCAGCTCCATTTCCTTATGGGGCTTCACCACTGGCAGCTCTGGTGACAAAGGGAGTTTAATGAAAGTGGCCTGGTTTGCCTCTGAAGCCCAGAGGCTGTTGGGAAACTTCTCGAATTCTAGGAGCATTATGTGAAAGCAGTGGGCTACAGAGTCACTGGGTGGCAGCTTGCTCCTGAGGACCAGGAAGTTGTGATTGGCAGAAGAGGCACATGGTTAAGAGTACAGTCTGGGGAGCTGAACTGCCTGGGTTCCAGCTCTGGCTTTGACACTTCCCATCTGCATGGCCTTGGCCAAGTCTCTTTCCTTCGCTATGCCTCCATTTTCACATCTGTAATGCTGAGGTAATAAAAGTAGCTACCTCCTGGGGGTGGGAAGAGGAGTGTCCTGGATTCCCATGTTCTCCAATGGGGAACTGAGGATTAAGAATTGAAAGTCACCAAAAGAGGTGGCGGGGGAGCTAAGGACATGGGTATGTGAGCTCTCCTGAGAGAGCAGTGTTGAAAGAAGTGCTAAGGAGTTAATGCAACACTTGGGGTTTGCTCTGGGCATGAGGAAGCTAGAGTGAGCCTGCTCGGGGGACTTAGGGCTTCAGCCATGAAAGAAGACAGATGGAGAAGAGATCCCAGCCAGGGGGGAGGCTCTGCTGCCTGACCATCTGCCCTCCTGCAGTCCCCTGGTGAGGCCTTCAGGCCAGGGACTGAGCAGTGCAAAGGAGCTTTCTGGAACAAATCTGTGGCAACAGGCACTAATGTAAAAGCATCTCCTAAGTCCCAGTTTCGATCATTAGTCTCCATTTGCTGTCACAGGATGAAAGACCAGTGATTTGTGTTCCATGAAATGTTCTTCCCGGAACATTAGGAAAGGGGAATTGGCATCATAGCAAAACCCAGGGTGGCCTGCGGCTTCTTGGTAGGGAACCACAGTCAAGGGGTGACACTGAGGAAGAGAAGCCCCTCCCTTTGGGCTGTGGGAGCCCCACACCCCCAAATCTCTTTATTTCCCTCCCCAGAAAAATGGTCATCTTTTCTTCCTGGTGTTGTGTTTGAAATGATTAACCAGCCATGCACAGAACTCAACAACACCTGTGCTTGCCCCTCAGCCAGTCCCACATTGGGGAATTAAGTAAGAACTAGAAGAAAGCTTAGAATATTTCTCGTCCAGCCTCCTTGTTTTGCAGAGTAACAAGCTACAACCCAAAGAGATTTTTAACTTGCCCAAGAGCCCATTTACACACCACAGGACAGTCTCTGAGCCCATTGGAGCTTGTGGAGGTGTGACAGCAGAATTGGGGTAAAGTCTTCTCACCGGAAGTCTGGGTGGTGTGTGAAATGACACTGTCTCATGACTTTGCATGGTTCAGGTAACGTCAGAAAACCTACAGAACATTCAGTGCAAGTGAAAATATTGTTGTACAGAAAACTGTACCTTGGAGTACATATGGCAGTAAAACAGGACAAATATGACAGGGTGCTCTCTATATAGCAGAGGAGGATCCAAGATGGGAGGGCCATCTGTGGCCCCTGGTTCTGGGCATGGGTTGACTTTCGGAGACGCCTCAGTTTGTCAGTGCAGCACGTCAGCTACGTGACTCTATAACAGTAATTGTTCAGTCCAAAGTCCATCCAGCAATGAAAAGAGCACCAGCTCAGTAGGAGAAGCTAACCTGCCGTTCTTCTCCCTAGGGCAGCCCTCTCCCAAACTCCACAAAGATGTGGCACCAGTGACTGAGCATTCTCAGAGTTCCATCCACGCCTTCACAGGACTTCAGTGTATTTGACTTCCAGGTGCTGTTGAGAGGCATAAACACTCTATCCTCCTGGTGTCCTCACCTCCCTTCTTCAGAGAGATTTTGTGTTTCTTTTGGAGAGCTTCCCGCTTGGCCATTCTGGGGGCCGTCTTGTGATACCCAGTGTATCTTCTCCATCTCAAACAAGCTGTGTGACTTTGAGCGTGTCGCTTCCCACCTGGCTTTCATGTTTCACATCCCTCAGCTAGGAAAAAAGGGAGGTGAGTGGCTGAACTTAAAGCACTTGGAGGGCCAGGACCACAACTTGCAACCTTCTCTTCCTCGGGCCCTCACCCAGCGCCTAGTAGAAGGCCGCTCAGAAAACATCAGGAATCAGGGATATACAGCCCCTTCCAGTTCTGACATTTGGGGACTAGATTTGGAAGCTAAAAGCCCTCACGCCATGACCTCTCTCGTTTCAGTGGGTGGCTTTAATCACAACTTTGAGGGAAAACCTCATCATTAGAAGAACTACAAATGTGTGCTGAACACCTCTCCTGACCAGCCATAAGATTACTGAGCTTGAAGAATTCAGCAGAGACCTGGAGATGGTTGCATTCAGCTCCCCACTTCTTTAGCCTCCCCTTCACTGTGTCTCTTTCCTCTCACCCTTAGCTCTTTCCCACCAGCCCCCAGTGCCCTCACGTGCTCCCACCCGAATCTACCATATGTAATCACTAGTTTAGGACTTTGTATTCTTCCAACTGCCTTTAATACTCAAAACTGTTCCATTAGAGCCATTGGGCTCTGAAGGATTGGGAGGCCATTTGCATGAAGATGTCAGTGATCTATTACCTTCTCAATCATATTCTCATTGGACAGGAAATAATGCTTTCTTAAACCAATGATGGTTCCAACATGGCGTATCCCAGGCAGCCACCAGAGTCAAGTATACAGGAGAAGGTGGAGGCTGAGAATCCTCCCTGAGGGCACTCCACAAATCACACATGGACTTTTCACCCCTTCTCCCCACCACTGCCTCCCTGCTGTACCCTCCCACCGAAGTCTTTCTTTTGGGGTGTTATCCCCACCTGTATACACCAGGGTTGCTCACTCCTTGGGGAAGGGCCAGGGCCAGCCCAGAGTTTGGGATCCTGGGGACCTTCCTGACTCTTCCTAAAACCCCTACACAATAGAATTTTCCTTTGAGAAAGTTCCAGCTTAGGGGAAAATAGAATTGGAAAGTCTAGGCTATAAAAAACAAAAGCTAAGAAAGCCCTAAGGAAGTTGATGCAAACCAACAGCCAAGACTATTCATGAATAAAGAAAATATTAATAACATTTCACATATCTTAAATTAGTAATAATGGTTACTGATGAGTTCTGTGCTATTAATTCCATTTACCATCCCTCCGTCCCTAGAAACTTTCCATAGTCTCCCTCCCTGCAGCTTTAATGAGATACTTGTAATTTCATTTTGCTTTGTTGCAGAACATATTCACCCTAAGAAACATTTGGAATGTGTGGGCTTGATCCTTGGGTGTCTTTAAGATTTTATTGGCTCCTGCCTCCTGGGTCTCACTGTGTGACTTGGAAGCTGGCGTGAGAAAAGGCTTTGGCTCACTTCTATTTTAATTTATTTGGAGTCCAAATGAATATTTCTTAAACCTTTTCCCATACCTAGTGTCACAGGCCCTAGGCACCTGCCCTGTCCCTTTCTGCCAGATTTCACCTCTCACCTTCCTCACAGAGGCATCCGAGACCAACATTATTTTCCCGCATTCATCTTTTCTGCCCCCAAAAGCTCACCCCTCTTTTCCACCCACTTTGCCCTTATTTTCTATTTCCTACTCCACCATTCCCAAGTTGTTCTGTTTCTTATTATTCCTGACACTGACAACCAGCTGGTCCCCGTGGCCCACGGTTGCTGAGCAGGCGTGCAGAGGTAAATCGGAGTTGGCTAGAAGTTTTTATTGCATTGGGGGAAATTTCACGGGGAGGGGATTACTGTGGCCACTTCTCAGAGATGCTCCTTTGCATTAAGGGACATTGGAGAATGTGAGAGTGAATCTGAGTGACAGGGTCATCTCCAGGAGTTGCCTTGCTTGGGTGTAATTGAGCAATTTATAATGAGAATTGCATTTCTCTTCCTTCCTCCCTGCTAGGAACAGTATTTTCAGCCATCCTTCGGTAGCACCAGACTAATCCTTTTTTTTTTTTTTTTTTTTAAGACCGAGTCTAATCTATTTTTGACCCTGGGACCTATCCCTCAACTCTGCTAGGAAGCCTCACACAGATATTTGAGATCAAAGTGTCTCAAATAATGTTGGCTCTATAAAGAGGCAGTTTTGAAGCAAAACTTACATTTGTAGTCAGAGCCAGCCTCATGTTTCGGCAGAACACACCCCAGCCTGTGTAACAACATGAAGGGCAACAGAAAGGCCCTCAAATTTCACCTGAACTCATTTCCCTTACAAGTGCCTAAAATTACCTCATTTGAGAGAAAAGAGTATATACTTAGTTAGGTATTATTTACTCATCTTTGGCATTTTCTAAAAAACCAAAAAAAAATCTAAAAGGAATTGTGATCCATCAATTCTTCATAATTGCTATGAGTTAATACTAGATTGCTTCCCTCCCTGGACAATCTGGGGGCACACAGAACTCTGGGATCATTGCAGGTGACACTTAAAAAGGAAACATGGGGTGTGAGGGATGCAGAGGGTGAAGGAGAAAGTGCAGGAAACGAACCGCCCAATTTCCCCAGACTCCAGTCATACCTGTAAGACTCGTGGCCCTCTCAAAGCACTGAAAACATCAAGTTATCATTAAAAGAGTGACAAATCCCAAGCAAAACAAATCAATGTTTCTGTTTTCATAAATCCGTAGAAAACAACATTTCTTTTTCCCTCTTCAGCAGTTTCAAATACAGGGCAAATATTTTCACACTACTCCATAAATCTGTAGTCTGCTGAACTGTAGGGAATTCCCTCTTCAACCGTCTCCCGTAACGGCATCGAAAGGGAAAATAAAACCTCAGTACCAAAGGCATAGACTTTTAGGGCCCACAGACTCACTGGAACAGGTCCTGGTTTCCACGGAGTCCTCGGCAGGTCGCATCCTGCATTCTGAGCAGACGAGGGTCTTGAAGGCCATCTAGCAAGGCAGTAAATCCCCAAGTTTTAGGGCCCCCTCATGAAACTGCCAGACAGGAGGTATGAATCGTCTACGAGGACCTGAGGGTTGGAGTCAAGGAAGAGGGCAGTCAGAGAGGTTGTTCTGCCTCAGTGGCTGTTCCAGGCAATTGAAATGTATCACTTTAAAGACTGGGAGCATTCTGGAGTTTTAATTATTTAGTAGGAAAGCTTTGGAAATGGTAGTGTGTGCTTTCTTGAGAGCAGTGTGGTAGAAAAGCTTTGGAAGCAGGTGGCTTAACATTTGAATCCCAGTCCTACACTTAAAATGTGCATAAGCCCAAATTCAACACCTGCTTCCTCACCCAACAGCCCTGTGGCCCTGGCCTCCCTGAGGCTCAGTTAGGCAATGATGGTCCTGACTCTGCAGGGTTGTCGTGCGGATTCAGGTAGATAATGCACGCAAAGACCCCAATAGTGTCAAGTGCAGTGTAGATGCTCAACAAATGGCAGCTTTTATTATTAAAGGGGAATTTTATTATTAAAGACCGTGGAGAATAACCAAGGCCATTCGATCTGCAACTTTACACTCAACCCAATAGTGAGGCATGATTTGGTCATGTTTTTAGGGTGTTCTATGACCCTTTTACCTACTTCCAGTTCCTCTGGGCTTTTCTGCATGGTAGAGAGGTGGCGCCACAGGACATGTAGGTAAATCGCTATTATGAAGCTGGTGGCCAGCGAGTCACTAAACCTCAGGTCATGAAGGTCTCTGAGGGAGAGGATGTGGGATGTTGCACCATGGTCTCAGCAGGTGTATAGGGCACCCTGGCATGTAACGGACCCATGACACATGGCTAGCCCTCAGCCAAAGGCTGTTGATCATGAGTCAACACATTATGACAGAGTTTTGCTTCAATATTGATGAAAAGAACTTCCAATGCTTAGAGGCAGATGAAAAGGCTCAAATCAGCATGAAAGGATTAGCCCTGCCCATGCTTTTCTCAATATCTCTGATTATCAGGATGCTTCATGAAGTTAGTCGACTGGTTGAAAGGACATGTTTTTAAATAAAGGAGCTACAAGAAAGCATTGGATCTCTAAGACCTAATAACTGAGTGACCTGGGCAGAAAATCATGTGTCTTCTAGAAGATGAGTTTTCTCACCATGCCTACCCAGCAGGGGCAGTGGGGTGCACTTTATCAGGGGCCTGGAAACCTGAGTTCCTGCCTGGCCTGTCCTACCAACTAATGGGCTGACTTTGGGAAAGTTTGTCAGCCTTTCTGGACCCCAGAATTCCTGGCTCTAAAATGAGGGGCTTGGTGTAAATAGGCTCACAAGTCCCTTTCAGCTCTAAAACCCCATCAGCTTCTGAGAGAGAAAGAGAGTCACAGCTGTTTACGAAACCGCACGACATCCTATAAAGGTAAGGTCAGTTCCCAGCCTGGAGTTTACCCCTCGCCATGGGTGAACTTTCAGTGAAGTTGTGTGGGTGAATTGGTTATAATATTTTAAGTAAGGTAGATTCAAATGCTACCTTTTAAAAAAGAAAAGAAAATAAATTAAAAATTTGGATGTATGCAATGTTAAGCGGTGGGGGGGAAGTGTGTGTGTGTGTGTGTGTGTGTGTGTGTTGGGGATGCTGTGTGCAGTTTACAATTTCTATTTTTTGCTGCTCATGCCTCACCTCTGTGAAATGCTAGAAAGTCTGGAGGGACATTTGCAAGTCTGCCCAATGTCAATTCTACTCGTAGAGCAGTCCATCTTTTTTGGAGTGTGTGTGACCTTTGCAGGTTGTCACATCCTGGGCACGGCACCAAGCCATCCTCCAAGGGGGCTGGCGTGAAGGAGCAGGCCCTGAGCCACGGGGCGGTGCAAGCGGCAGTTTCCGGGCCCCGTGCCAACCTCCAGTTAATTGCCAGCAGCGGGAGAGAGGTGGTCGAAGTTGGCGGAGCCTGTCTCTGACAGATAGACGGTCCCCTGTTCACCGCTGCAGCATCACAACAGTGAGAAGGAATGCTGGGAGCCAAAATGCTTAAGGAGGTGGGGAGAAGGCAGAGGGCAGGGGGAGAGAAGGGAGAGTCAGATGAGAGAGACAGGCAGATACAGACAATGAAAGGATAGCTAGAGAAACGACAGAAAAGAAAGAGATGAGGATCACAGAGCTATCAGCAAAAGAAAGAAAAAAAAAAACAAGATTCATGGACTGAGACGGAGGGAAGAGAGCCAGAAACACAGAAACGGTAACACAAAAGGAGAAGTGAATGTGCGTTCTCTGTCTTAGAGCTTTTGCCCATCATTAGCCTCGGGAGCAGTTTGGGGTGTGGCAAGAGAAGCAGCACCTCCAGATCCCACTGCAAGTACGTGTAGAGGAGAAAATGGAAGAAAGCACCCAAACCAGGTCCATTTCTTCATGGGCCTCATTATTGGCTGCTCTGGTAGCACAGGATGTTTAATGAAAGCAGCCAGGCTCGCTTCACATACTGGTTTTGTCCCTTCTCTTTCAGGCTCAGGCGGGTCAGTGAATGGGTGGTAAGTTCATGGTGGTGCTGATCTTCCCTTGCCTCCTCTGCTGGCCCGGAATGTGGGGCAGCCATGACAAGGGGTGAACTCCAATGGCTGCTTGGCTGACTGGGGTGGGAGGTAGCCATATGGAGAGGGCCTTTGAAGGGGGTAGGTGTATAGGAAGCCACAGGCGAGGTGTGAAATGCAGGTAATTGTCAGGTTGTAAAAATCAGAACCCTTACTGGATGGAAAATGGGAAGAAAATTGTCCTCTTGGCTTTCTAGGTACCTAAGACCTATCAATAACAACCACCACTGCTATTACCAAGCACCTAATTTTGTACTAGGAATGGGGCTAAGTAAGCCCTTTGTATAAGTCATGTATTTTATCAGCCATACCCCAATGAAGCTGAGAGTTTATTAGCCATACTTTCAGAGAAGCCACGCAAGCTGCTTCCACAGGCTTGTCCCAGTCGGGCCAGAGTTTACCATTTGGCACCCATGCGCATGTAGAGTCATGTACAGTACGATGATATTCATCGGACATCCTCTTTCTGTGAGGCTGCATTAGGGCCTGGTTGGTGGAAAGTGTGGTGGTAGGTGGTGAAGAAGAGGGAGGCAGAAGGAAAAATGATATACAAAGACAAAGACAGAAGCACTGCACCCCGGGAGCCTAGAGCTACTGCGGAAGTGATGGCATGTGCATCAGTAGCTCTTATTAATGCAGTGGCGGAGAGCGAAGGCTGAAAGATGTGCATGCAGGGTCCCGCAGACCATAAGATCCATTCTGAGTGGGAGGGACAGGCCAGCCACATGGCATAAGTTCAAAATGTGAAGTTGTGAAGTGCAGAGTGAAGGTGCCTTCCAGATGGATGGACTTGCCCAAGCAAAGGCACAGAGGCTGCAGAAATAGGCCACACCCAGGTTAACTTTTCTCTTACTTCACACTAGGAAGTTCTTTGACCAGGTAGGGAGCTGTAAGGGACAAAGCTAGACTGGGAGGTTGAGGTTGGACTGAGGAGAGAGTTAAATTTAGAGTGTAGTAGGCAGTGACTGAAGATGTCTGACCAAAAAAAGAGAGGCATCTCAACCCTCTGTAAGGCTCTTTGAATGAATGAATGGCCACACTCGCTGATTCTTTCATTCAACAAATATCCATCAAGCGCCTACTGTGTGCCTGGCTCTGTCTAGACAGATGGCCACAACAGCAAACAAAGCAGGCAGGTTCCCTGCCTCATGAAGCCCTAATCCTTGCAGGGACACATGTGTTTTATGCCTTATCTACCAATGATGAGACCATGTCCAACTGGAAGGGGCTTTTAGGGTTCAAGAGCAAGCAGGAATCAACCCCCTAGGACCCCTAGTGCTGATGTGTAAAAACACCTGGTCTTGGGCAGCTGAGGGACAGTGCAGTGGCATCTGGGACTTGTGAGGGGAGAAGTGACAGGCAGAAGGGTTATATTAGAGAGGACTCTCTTGGTTGCAATTACCACATTAAACTGGCTGAAGCAGTAAAAGGTGATTTATAGGCATACGTAGCCAAACTCCTGAAAAACCAGGGATGAGAGCTAGCCTCACAAATAACTAGAACTGGGGATTTTCATGCCATCCATCCCTTAGTCTTCATTTACATCTCTCTGTGGATGCTATGTCATTTCCTCAAATTAGCTGTTGCTGAGGGTTTGCCATCAGCCCCTACTGCTTGACATCCTAACAGTTCAATGGCCACATGGAAAGTTGTCCTCTTCTGTCCACCTGCTTTTTGAAACTCCTAAGAAAGGACTTAGGCTGGCCTAGATTGGGAAATGGGGCCACCCCTTGGGCCATTCAGGTAGCCAAAGAGTGAGTTTCTACGCTGCACCCAGGCTAAGTTACCTGTTTCCCTCTATGGCTGATAGAAACAGAAGAGGAACAAAAACAATGGATATCTGCTGCTAGGATTGAGATAACTTAAAACCCACTTTACTTAATGAACAGTTATGCTGCATGGCGCCCCAGCATTTCTCCAAAACACAGGTCACTCCCACTGGGTTATGTCTGGGGGCCTAGGTATTACTCTCCCCACCCCACCCCTGCAAATTAGCAAATGATACCATTGAACAATTTGAAGAAAGAAAACACACAATATGAATGAGCTTGCCTGGAGGAAGGTAAAGTGGATTATTTTAAAGATACAGTGTTGGGGTGAAGGGGAGCGGGGTCATTTAAAACAAAACCAGGTACCGGCCGGTTGCAGGGCTTGCCAGAGCTGCGTTAGCCATGCCTCCTGCCTCTGATCCCAGAGAATCCAGGCAGGACTGTGATTTCCTCTCCCAGCCCCACCCCCACCTCCCAGCAGGGCGGGGAGACTTGGTCAGGAACAGTGTCTTCAGCCCGAGGCTCTTCATTAGCCGACAAGGGCAGCCCTGCGGGAAACCCTGAGCTGAGGAACAGGAGCAATTTGAAAAGAAGCAGGAGGCATTAAGCCAGAATGGTTCTCCAGGGGGTGGCAGGGCTAAGTGGAAACTCAAGCGAAGAGAACCAAAGGGGGACCGAGTGGGAACATCATTCAAGAAAGAAAAAGATTGCTTACCATCAGGGGAGAGGGCAGTATCTTCACTGGGAAGGAGAATCAAAAGCAAAATAAAGAGAAATTTTAACAAAAAAAAATCAATGTTTTAAAAACACACATTTATACTTCCAGAGAGAAGTTCTAGAAACTCAGAGAAGAGACACAGCTTGCCCTGATGTAAAGAACATTGGACTAGAAGCAGAAGCTGGAGGTCTGGCCTCGCTCATCCCAGGGACACACTGACTGCAGTTCCCCATTTATAAAGTGAGCTAGCAGTCCCCACCTTGCACACAACACAGTATCATGTGAGGGTCCACTGAGATGATGAATAGAAAAGCAGTTTTTAAAATACGAAGCAACTCTATTGTAATTAATTAGGTTAGGCGAATAATTAGAAAATGACAGAAATCAGGTCATTATCTCCCTGGAAGGGAGAAGGCAGTGAAGGAAGCTGTTTAAGACTCACGACGTAGGTGAGCTGGTGTCCTGCTAAATAACATGAATGGAAGCAAATGATTCTGTATTTTTTTTAAATCACATATGATCGCTGAGCACCTACTATATTTTCAGTCCCTTGCAAGATGTCGAGGATAATGTGGAAGAAGCACAAGATAAGAGTTCCCAAGGCTTACTGTCTAGCAAATGAGATAAACATGTACAAATAAGTGCAAGTCAGAGCATGAATTATGATAAAAGCCACGCCAGGGCGTTGAAAATAAAAGTCAGAAGAGCTCAGAGTAGAGCTCCATGAGCTGGTGGGCAGGGGAGGATGCAGTGCCTGTGCCCCGGAAGTTTCTCTGTGGTTAGGGAGGCAGAGAAACAGAGAGAGGGACATAAGGAATATAATTAAGGTGCAGGTGAGGATGGCCATAGTGATGGCATGTGTGCATGGCATGGTTGAAGGGACAGTCAATGTGGACAGAACAGTGTATCAGATGGGGGAGGAGGATCATTTTGGACAGGGAATTATGTCCAGTTGCAGAAAGCCTTGACACCAGATGAATTGATCATAAAGGAAATGGAGTCCATTGGAGGCATTGGAGCAAAGAAGCTGGTTTGACCAAGTGGTGCTTTGGGAAGGTGGATTGCAGGTGCTGAATGTTGAATCAACAGGAGAGCATGAAGCTGGTGGCAAGTTACTCAGAGAAAAGGAGTGCGGGAGATCAGGGGGCAACGGTCAAGTGGTTGCCAAGGGAGTGAAAAGTATTTTCAATAATAGGGGAAGAGATGGCAGGGCTGAGTACCTGATTTCATGTGGGGAATGAGGGGAGTTGTGGAGTAAAGACAGATAACACAGTAGCCTCGATCCTAAAGAACTGGGTTAGTTACTGGGATGTGTAAACATGTACTAACTGTGTCCTGTGCCTGGCAGGGTTGGAGATAAAAAAGGCTTCCAAAAAAAGTGACATGATCCTGAAGTCTTAACAGTTACATCCAGCTGGTGTCAGAGAGTATAAAGAGCATACAGAGAGAGGAAACAGCATTAGACAAGACAAGGAGGTGCAGAAGAGAACCCCCAGCTGTGGGGATGTCTCTGAACACATGGAACAGGAGAAGCCTGGAGAGCTAGTCAGGGGCCAGATCATCCAGGAACTTGAACTTCATGCAGCAGGTATGGGAAGCTATAGAAGGCTTTATAGCAAGGATGAGACACTGTCAGATTTTTCTTGTAGCTGTACAAATATAGGAAGTTAGAAAGTATTGATAATCCCAAAATGAAGTATAATATGACTCTGAAGCATTCTGATTATTTTGAACTGAAGGAATTGATTAGTCCCCTTACTATTCATATGCCTCTGCCTTTATTTTTGTATGTACTGCCTTTCAGCTTAATAAATATTATAGCTATATTTTTTGGTGCACAAATACTCATATTTATAACATCATTGTAGATTGCAATCAAGTTCCCATCTTTGCGTCATTTACTGTTTTGTGCCCTGAATTCAACCTTGTCTATGACATGTCTGACACTAAAATTGGGATCTCTTGCTTTTGTTTTGTTTGCTTGTCTGCCTTTGCTGGTTCAGCCTTTGCTCATCCTTTTATTTTGAACTTACCAGTTACTTTGTTTTGTTCTCTTGTACACAGCATAAAATTGTTGTTTGTTTTGCTTTGTAATTGAAGCTGAGAGTCTGTTTCTTTTGATTAATGCATTTTTACAATTTTTTTTTGATAGAATAGATATGCTAGAACTTAGTCTCAACATCATGTGCTTTCTGCTTTTATTTCACTTTATAGTCTATGCTTTCTATTGTTTTTAATTTGGCATATGTGTGAATTCATAATAATAGTTTAGAAAGTTTTAATATTTTTCATTCTTGAAGTGGTTACCTTTGTAATACTAAATATGCTATACTTAATCCTCTATATCCTTAGTAGCTGTTGACCATCAACTCTGCAAGATGATAAAGCTTATATACTTCTTCTCCCATTACTCATTTTTTTATTTATCCACTTTTTGGTGACGGTTATGAAAATGATGGTGATGATAATTATGATAGGATGATTATAATTCTGCCCCTCTTAAGTGTATAATTTTTAATATATCTTTTTTTTTCATTCCTTTGTTCATTAGCCCTAAGTGGTAACGTTTGACCCTTGGCTACCTCCCATCTTCTGTCTCCCTCACCTGGCAAATTGTTAGTTTCAGCATTTTGCATGTTTTAATAGTTTATTGCAATTTACATTATTTTATCAAACCATAATTGCAACAGGGTTTTTTTTCTTAATCCCAAAATAAATTGTTAAAAACTCAACAGCACTCTTTCTGCCATAGTTTCTCCATTCTTTACTCATTGGTTAAATTCAGCCCCTACTTTATTCCAGACAAGATTCTGGTAACCACATTTTCTGGGTTATTTGATGTTTAGTGTAGCATTAGTACTTAAACAAAAGTTTAAGCATAAATTTTTTTTAATTCTTAATGAGGTTTTGTAAGCATGGTTCCACTGTCTTCTGATATAACATGTTTCTGTGAAAAACTGAAACCATCATAATTTTCCTCCTTAGAAAAGAAATTTTGGCTTGTGTTTAGTTTTATACTGTTTGTTTTTCTTTTTGTGTTTTTGGATGGTGAAAGAATCTTTTTCTACCTTTTGGATAGATAGTTCTGTATCAACCTTTTCTGAGACAGTTTATGTTTTGGTTTGGCTTTGTATGTAGACTTAAATATCTTATTTCTGGAAAATGACTTAAAATTATATTTCTCCAGATACATTTTCTAATCTTTCTTTTCCCAGCACTCTTCATCAAGTATAGCTTCGTCATTTGTGCCTATACATCTGTCTATTGAATCTTTTTCATTTCCATAACTATCACGTTCTTTTTATAATCCTTTCAAACTGTTCATTTCCATTTTGTTTGGCTCACTTTATCAGTCCTGTTTTTAAACCCACTTTATTTGAACAGTGTTTGTTTAACTTTTTTTTTTTTGCCTCTAATGGCTACCTAATTTTCATGATGACGTTATGTTTCTCCCCTACTTCTTTCCTGAGCTCCCATAGCACATTTTTTGTCTCTTTCAATTGTCTTGACATTTCTTCCTTGAGCTCTTATTTTATATAAGTGATCTTTTTCATTAAGGGTTTTGTTGTTGTTGTTTGTCTATGCTAATTTGCTTGGCAGTTTCCTTTAGCTCTATGGCAACACAATCTGGTTATGTGTTCTTTGTCTATTTGTTTTCTCTAATCATTACCTTCTTTTCTTGCAGTATCTTTGTAGAGTTCTTCTAATGGTTTCTTTTTAATTCTGACTCACACTTGACTGAGACAAGCTTATTCTTAACTAGCTATTTTGCAGAATGCTTATGAGGCTGGGGCCCGGCCATGATACCATTCAGCAGAAAGTCTCTTTCATTTATAGGGTGCACTCACTGTATGGCACACATGCACATATGTGTACATATTGATTTAGCCTTGACTTCTTCCCAGAAGAAAGAAGAGATTGGCAGTTATAAGACTAATTAGTATTGAACCTATCTTCACCAAACTGCCTCTCCAACAAACTGCTTCCTGCAGAGATGGCTTACCTAGGTGTTTTCTTATGTATGCCTCCTTCCCTGCTTCTAGATGTAGCCAGCCAGGGTCCAGGGATGCTCCCACAGACAGTCCATTCTCCATAGACCAATTGTTCCCCTAAAGATGGTGTCAGTTCTGCCCTCTTTGATAAACTCTGTTCTGCCAGTCTTGTTTGAGGACTTCAGCAGCAGACATCTTTCAACATCTACCTGACCCTGGGTAAAATTTCATTTCATTTAGAAACCCTTCCTCTACAAATGTGAAATTTGCATTTCTGCTTCTCATTTTCCTTGTCATTTTGGAATGAGTTCATAAAGAAGTGGACCAGGCTGTCTTAAGACCGCCACCTTAAAAGCGGAAGTCCCTTAAAAGGCTGCAAACCCCTGTCTTTCTCCTCTGAATCTCCAGCACCTAATACTATATCTGGGGAAAAGAAGATGTTCAAAAAATACTTGTTATATGGAAAGAATAAATTAAAGAATGAAAAATTCTCAAATGTAATGGCTGAGACATAACTGCATTTAAGGCCTCTTTTCAAAAGAGCTTCAGCAAATAATTCTCTGGATTTCTCCTTGCAACAGCATAACAAGACATATTTCCCAAAGTGTTTCTCATGGTTCAGGGATCTCCTGCTCACTTGTCTCCCATCTTTCATTATCTTTTCTTAGAATCCTGCTGTCACTCACTATGTGAGCCAAGTTAGAGGACCTAATACACGGGAAACAGTAAATTCTACAAAAACACTTTATATAAAGTTTTTTTCCTTTCTAGTGTGGTATCCAGCTTTAGTTTTTGTTGATGCCTTTTGAATTTGTTCCTCCTTGGCTTACTTCAGAAACTGGAAAAGCTCTATCTTCTTTACCATGAATCATCAGAAAGATAAAGGCAGAAAATGATTCCCTTCTGCACCCTGTTTTGGTAAGGAATGTACTGATAGTTGGTCACATTTCCCTCAGCAACAGGCAGGTCCCTGAGTCCCACAGGTTGCAGGCCCCTCTGTCCAGTTGCAGGCCAGGAGGAAGGATCCTTTGAGAAGTGAAACACCACAAAATACAGACACCCATTTCAGCCCCTGCAAATTCCATGGGGGTCTTCACCGTGGGTTTGAGCCAAGGAAAGATCAGCATGACTTGGTCAGAATAGCTGTGGAGTCCAGGTTTCTCTCTGGTTCCCTTTCAGAGCCTCTGACTCAAGGACTCCTTAAATCCCTTGAGAACCAGCAGTATGTCATAAACCATATGGAACATAATAGGCACTTGAGAAGTATTGTGTTAATTTCTGATTTTCTTTGGGTTAAAACCAAAATCTGTCCTACTTACTCAAAACACAGTAGTGGCTAATCTCAGACAAGATTCCTCATTCCTTTTAGAGATCTTCAGTGGATAGTTTTCTTTACTTCTTTTTCCTTTTGTCTTGAGTCTCTCAAACTCCTCCACTTGCTCTAGCTCTGTACCTTTTCTCACTGCTGTGCTGCCCATGTCAACAGACGTGGAGTCCACAGACATCTCAGCTGCCCATGGAGTATCCATGCTGGCTGGCAAGACTAAGATGGCAGGACAATAGGAAAAAGAGGGCCAGAGAGAAGCACCCTACAGTCCATATTAGTATTCTTAACAAAAACACAGCCACCAGCCAGGAGTGTCAATGCTCTTTCATCCAGACATCCATTGATATTGTCCCTACAACCCACAATATCAAATAAACTCACTCTCGCCTGCCTGAAAACCTATGCCCATCCCTACCCTAGCCCTAGATGGGTTTTCACTGAGGGCACCAAGCATTCTGGCCTGTCCAGAATAGTCCCAGTTTATGTCTGGCATCCTGTCCAGTTAAGCATTTGTTCCTGTCAAAAGTGCTTTTTGTATTATAAATTAGATGCTCTCCTTGGCTTAATTAATGCTTAATCTTCAAAAGACAGCATAAGATCAAATGCTTCTGGTTATAAGAAAAGTTCTCTTCTTTCTACCTTTGTAGAAGAAGATTAGGACTCATCAAGAGGATGAAGCAGACAGGGACCCGAAGTCCAGGCACACACATGACATGGGCCAGGTGATCAGGCAAGAGTTGACACTACCAAGGAGGCCAGACAGGCTCAGAGAAGTTTTGTTTGAGGCTTGAGAGGAAAACCTATCCCAAAGATTAGGGGGGAGAGGCAGGACTCCAGGATCAGATGAGATATTTGGGGCTAATATAATCCAAAAGTCAGAAAGAAGAGCACTTTTGAAGGACAGGCATTTTGCATGGCTCTCTTTCCTTCCTCTTTGCTCACATTTTGACCAATGATTTCTCTCTGTTATTTCATTTATGGCAACAACTTCAGGTCTTGTGTCTCGTCATAATGGTGATCTATGTATGCCATCTACAGTGGACATGGATAATGAATCCTATTTTATTTCTTAATTAAGAATTTGAAAGTACTGCAAATTACTGCAATTAACATGGATTTTCTTCCTCATTTATTTACTTATTTAGATGCCTGAAATTGCACCCTTAGCTTAAACCAACTACAGGGTTCAGAGCCTGTTAAAATATATAGCATTCATTAAAATATTTATTCTTCCCCAACAGTGAAGTTGCAGTTTAGCAATGGTGGTGGTATCTATGTATGCGAAATGCTTCCCCAAAAATATAGGTATTGAACGCAGTCCATCCAGCTTGGTAATTTAAAAAGTTGAATTTATTTACATTCCTTTGTGTGACTGAAATAATCGAATAATTTCTAAAAAGTGCTTTGTTACATTGACTTTAACCAGTGTTGCTGTTTTCCTTCTAAATCCTTGGGAATATGAGCATCATCATATTTTTAGACATCCACTGCTTACTGAAAGATAACATTACAATTTGAGGATGGTTAAACCCATATAATTGGTTTCAAAACAATAGTACTTTGAATAAATTGTTTAGCTTCAAATTATCTAGTACTTTAGAAGATTCAACCTTAGTCTTCATTCTTGGGTTTTTGTATTTGTATCTGGTCTTGTTTCTAACTGGTTTGCATGGAGACAGAGCTCAAGACACAGTGATGGAAATTAACCAAAAATATGCTTCAGAAACACAAACCCTTTGGTGTGGGCCAGCAGCCACTGGAAACTACATCCAGCAGGGATGTGTATGGGTACAGTCCTACTAGAAAACAACTGGGAAATAACATCTCAAAGGTCTTAAAAGATGCAAACCCTTTGAAGTTCAGCTATTCCACTTCAAGGATTTACCCTTAGGAAAGAATGAAGAATGCGTACCAACATTTAGCTAGCAGTGACATTCATGGCAACCCTGTTTATAACAAATAAAATAAATAGAATACCAAAATGAGTGGCAATAAAAGACTGAGTAAATTATGGTACAGCCTTACATTGAAATAACAAACAGCTATTAAAAACTGCATGGCTTGTATTAGTTATTTATGGCTACATTACTCCAAAACTTAGCAGCTTCAAACAATAAACATATACTATCTCACGGTTGCTGTGGATCGATGGGCATGGCTGGGGTTTCTAACTCTGGGCCTCTCACAGGCTGCAGTCTATGTGTTTGAATCATCTCTAGGCTTTGACTTACAGAGGATCCACTTTCAGACTCAGTCAAGTGGTTGTTGGTAGGATTCAGTTCTTCTAGTTGGTTGGAAGTCTCCTTCAGTTCCCTGCCTCCATTTCACTGTCCTGTTTTCTGTAGGGCAGCTCATAACAGAGCAGTTGGCTTCATCTCAGAAAGCAAGCCAGGGAAAAGGAGAGAGTAAGCAAGGTGGCATCCAGGGACATTTTGATACCCAGTCTGAGGACTGACATCTCATCCTTCTTGCCATATCCTACTGGTTGGAATTAAGTCAAAGGTCTAGCCCACACTCCAGGGGAGTGGATTACATGTGAGAGGACATGAGAGGGTGGGGATCTTTGAGAAGATCTTAGAGGCCACTTACCACACAGTGGAAGTTTATTTATTAAAAAAAGATATTCATAACATCTTATTCAATGAAAGAAAAGCAGGTCACAAAACAGTAGGTACAGTATGATCCCAGTTTTGTAAACTATTTAAAAACAGTGAAAAAACATATATTCATATATACATAAATATTTACAAAATGATCTGTAAGGGTTCCATGGCTTAACAGGGCTATACCTGGGTGATGAGATGACAGATATGTTCTAGGTCCTATTTGCTAAACTGTATCTTCTATTTTTTCCTGAAATAAGCATGTATTATTTACAATTTTAAAATGAATAAATATTATTAAGTTAAAAAACAAAGCAATTTAAATCCTCTAGATTTCCTGTTTCTAACCTCCACTGCCTGTTTATCTTTACAGCACTATTTCTCACTTACTACTTGAAATCAATTAAATAGAAGTTCACAAGACCCTTTCCAGAATCCGTCAATCCCACCGTGACCAAGGACATTGTGAGTATGTTCTAGAACTTGTTGCTGTGTTGGTGTCTTCTAAAACAACTATTATCACCAATTATGCTACCATGGAAAACTAAAATTATTTTCTCCTCTGAAGTCACCAGGACAACATGGAAACTATGATTGACCTGAGAACACTGAGTCCCATATTAATATTCTTCCTCTTGAGCCAGTGTCTTCCCAGCTCAATTCTGGTTGCTTCCAGCCCACAAGCTAGCATGACTACATGGCCACCCTCTCTGCAAAATTCCAAAAGGGTAGCTTCTATTTATATGTCAAATATGGATATAAAGAACTGGCATTGCTGAACATATTCATAAATTTGAAAAAGAGGGGATGGGGAAGTGAGAAGGTAAATTTATTTATAATCCCCACATTTCATTAGTTTCTTGTGTAATGCTACCAGGAGGGCCTGAGTTGGGATGCCACTGGTTCAGGATTGGAATAACTTCTCTAGCAATGTAAATGTTATCTTAAGATTACTTACTGATAAAAAAAGAAAAAAACCTACTGTTTTATCAAACATAGATTTTTTTGGTTGACAGGTAGACAGTTGATCTATGCCGGTATAGAATACAATGAAAGCTGCTTAGGATGGATAGGCTGGAATTCATAGGGGAAGCTTCCAAAGTGCCAGAAGATTAGAATCAGGTCTGAAATACTGGTGGATCTTTTTCTATTGGGATCTATATAGTACATTGGCTGGTATAAGAGATAACACTCAAATCTTGGTGGTACTAAACACTGAACACTGAGTATTGCTAAGGAGAAGTTAAAGAAATGTATTGGCAACACCAAGCAAGAAGGGTGGTAAGCTAGTGATCAAACTCTGAACTCCTCAATAGTTTTTAATCAAGAGTTTTTAAAAGCAGAGATTGAGTGGTAAGGGTTAGGGGTTAAGGATAAAGCTGATCGGTTAGTTTTTGTGAAAGCTTCCGTTGTTTTCTTTGTTCTGATTAATTCAGTTCCTGATGTCATCTTGTCTGGTGCCTTTGTAACTGTGATCCGGTGATTTAACCAGGTTGAGGAACCAAGATTCTGCAAAATATTTCACAATTGTATGTCAGTGATGTTCTCTTTAAAGCAAAAGGCACAAACTAAGCATCTAGTGACCTTTTTTATTGTTTAAGCTATCCTTATTTTGTGCTTAACTAGCTATATTTTTCTATTATCTCAAGCAAAGTGCACTGTTAAACATTTTTTCTGGAACTTGCTTGATAGGCAAGCCTATAGACCATCACTAACGTACTTTCTTAATACTTTCTTACCTGTAAGCTACATGACAACCAAAGCAATTGAAACATTTAGTTAAAGCCTATACCTATATCTCTGGAATCTATGATCTAATATCGAAATAGGTCTATTGTTAATTGCCAGTTTTCATTAACAATAGGTCACTTCTCCCTCATGTACAGGGCAGCCTGGTAAGGCTGACATTGGCTTAGAAGGATTCCAGCAACTTCTAGCAGACTGCTGGTCAAAACAATAGAGTTCAGCATCAGCCATGGAGGTGACTAGAGAATAGGTGAGAAATCCCAATTAAGTAGAACTGAGGAAAGGACAAGAACCTAATTACTAAGGAAAAGGATGTTCTATATTGGATTACACAGGTGGGCCACAGTCGTGAATGTCATTTGGCCTAAGCCCAAGTCTGATTTTAACCTAGGAGCAAAAGATGCTCCAGTCGTCTGAATAGCAAGGGTGAAAAAGGTGTGGGGGCCATTGCCATATGTTCACTCCAAGGGAAGTCTTTTCTCAGAACATCAGCCCTAACTTTAATGTTCATTTTAATGGAATGGAATTTGCAAACTGGGTACAATGACTTGTTTGTTCCCACCCTTGAACCTCCTGAGGTGCCTTCTCTCTCTCTCTCTCTCTCTCTCTCTCTCTCTCCCCCCTCTCTCCCTCTCTCCACCCCCCCATCTCTGCTGAGCCCAGCCCCTGGGCCAGAGTAGTTCTGATTGTCCAGACAGACATCATGGACCCCAACCACCTCCCTTTCTCCATGTGTCCAGCTGCAAAGTCAAAAGGAAATGGTATTTAAGAAATGGACTTCCTGTATCTTGTATAAGATTGTGTAGACACTGTATTGGGTCAGCCATAGTTACAAACAAAATGGGTTTAATTCTCCTGCGTGCCTTGATTCAAGTGGCAAGAGCAAAGCACTTTAACACAGTAAACATCATTGCCTTCCCTTAAGTCCTTTCTCACATGTAAACATTAGCAAGAGCATAATAATAACACCTTCTGATTATTGTAAGTCTTCACATTTTAACAAGTACTTCCATTTATATTATTTCTCCTGAATTTCACAATACTACTTGGGGAGGAAATTATGTAAAGACGAATAAACTGAGATTTAAAGAGTATGAGTGACTTACCTTAAGTCACAAAGTTAAATTCTGAAGTTGGACCCAAAACTTATGAATATAAGTTGCCCCTAATACATTATCTGGAAAAGTCTACCCAGATAGAAGACCTTTGTGTCTCATGACCCTGGAAATTTGGGGTGAAAAGAGAGACAGGAAGGGCAGAGAAAGCAGAAAGCTGGGGAAAAAAGTAATCTGAATTTCATGTTTTGTCTCAGGCCAGTCCTGCGATTATTGTTTTTTTAAACTCTTTTTTTTTTTTCACTTTACCTCAGTGTTTTTAACTCTCCAAAGCATTCTCATACCCTTATCTTATTTGATTAGCTCAACAACTGTCTGAGGGAAGCAGGGCAGATCTGATGGATGAGGAAACTAAAGAGAGGTCAAATATTCGCCCAAGAATAGGCAGCTGTTAGGCAGTAGAACTGGAGCTGGAACTCAAATCTTTGGAATGGGAATGGCGTGGAGAAAAGTACCAGCTGAAAGAGGTAGGAAGGAAGCATTTCACTAACAGATTAATCAAAATTCATATACATTTCACAATAGATATGTCAAACCATTATGCTGTACACCTCAAACTTATACAATGATGTATGTTAATTATATCTCAATAAAACTGGAAAAAATGTTAAATTCACATAAAATTAAAAGGCTGAATATAACCAAAAGAATTTTGAGATACAGTACAAAGACGAGGGCTTATACTACAGATATCAAAACACATGATAAAACAGCATGATAGAAGTGTAGGAATATAGAGACGAATGGAATAAACTTAAAAGTCCAGAAAGAAACAAGCATTTTTGGAAATTTGGTACCTGACAGGGGTGATGACAAATAAGTCAGTAAAGTACGAACTATTTGATTCATAGTGTCACAACCATCAGCTCTCCATACTGGGAAATTAACATTAGATCTCTATTTCATACACAAAATATTGCAAACAAACTTCTCATGGACTTAAGGCTAAAAGTTATTTTAAAACTTTTAAACTATTAGAAGAAAATTCAGGAAGTGATTTCTTTATTTAAAAAGTACAAAAAAGGTGAATAAATTAGATTACATTAAAATTGAAAACTTCTATATTGACCAAAGACACCATGAACAAAAGCAAAAGACAAATGAGAGATTTTCAGGGGGTTACAATGCATTTGATCAAAAAGGATTAATATTTAAAATATGTGGGGTGGAAAACGACAATAAATGAAAACCAAACAGCTCAAAAGAAAAACAGACAAAACATAAAAATTGACAATTCACAGAAACATAAATCAAAATGACCTATAGAAATATGAAAAGATGTCCTACCTCATTAATGATCAGGGAAATGCCAATTAAAACAAAGGGATGATACCCCCTTGCACCCATCCAATTGTCAAAAACTAAACGGTTTGACAATACCGAGTTTTTGTGGGAAATGGGCCCTGTCATTCTGGAGGGAGTGCAGATTGTTTTAACCCCTTCGGAGAACAATTTGGGAATATCTTGTAAATGTGAAGAAATGTGTCTCTATGACAACTAGTTTTACATCTGGATATTTGTCCTAGAAAAACTCACTCCTATGTGGAAAAGGACATGTAAACAGATGTTTATTACTGCATACTTTGCAAGATTGAAAATTTGGAAACAGTCTAAAATGCTCATCATAGGACAATGGAGAGGCAATGTACATTTCAGAGCAGTGAGCCCCAGTGAGCTAGACTCATGTATCAAAAGGATGATTTTGGAAAAACCCAAACTGAGTGAAAAAAATCAAATCATATTAGCATACCATTTACATTCATGTTTAAAACATACAAAACAATATTGTCTCTCACGGATTCAAACGTATCTGTGGTTTCTTGGAGGGAAAAAGAAAGCAGGCTCAAGGACAGTTCAAAGAGGGTTGAACTGAAATTATAATGTGTTATTTATTTAATTTTTAAAAAGAACTAAAACAAATTTAGCAAGATGTTAACATTATAACATTCTGTGCTGTGGCTATTGTGTTTGATAAAATAAACACTTCAGGAAAGAAAAAGTTCTTAACCAGCAACCTCTCTATCCTCTGGTGGAAATGGGAAGGCAGCGGGAAGCATGAGTCCAGTCCGCAGGACACAGAGCTGACAGCTTTGAAATTATTTTGGCTTTGGGTTTCAGCTCATGCACACACACCATGACAGTTCTGCACACAGGAGCAGTGGGGTCAAGAAAGAGGCACGAATAGTCAGGCAAGATAGTCAAGGCACGCAGGGGGCCCGGCCAGCCCCAGCTCTGCCAGGGCATCAAAAACAGCATCCTCTGGCTAGGAATAGGGCCCAGGAATAACAATGGCTTACACACAATAGGAGAGTATTTCTCCCAACTTCAAAGAAGTCAGAGTTAGTCAGTCCAGGGCTCATATGGTGGCTGAGCGGTATCTAGGACTCAGGATCACTCCAAGATCCCTTCATTATCTTAGATGTCACTGTAGCTCCAAGTCATCCAAGCATGCAGCAGAAAGCAAAGGGAAGGAGAGGGATTAGAATGACAAAATGAAAACATCAAAATGCCACCCTGTAGAACAGGGCAAGTAGTGATGCCTTTGAGGACAGGTCAGAGGAACAGTGACTACAGTCAAGGCTGAGTCTCAGCTCCAGCCCTGGGATCCCGTCTATATGCGTTTCTTCTGGGACAGAGCCACCTTGCCATCTTGCTGAAGTGAGTCTCTTCCACCCTTTCCTTGGTCTTCTCCATGACACCTGGGAAAAGACACACTCATCAATAACTTGTCTCCGGCTCTGAGGGATTTTGATCACTTGTATATAATGATTCATAAGAGATATCAATCAAATTCAGGACTGAACCACCCTGGCCACATGGCTTAGTTGGTTGGAGTGCCATTCTATGCACTGAAAAGTCGCCAGTTCGATTCCTGGTCAGGGCACATACCTAGGTGGCAGGTTCAATCTCCAGTCAGGAATCCAAAGAAAAGAGGAAAGGAGATACAATGTCTATAATGTGAGACCAAGCACTATTCTCCCAGAATCTGGGGAAGCTCCAGCTCATAAGTCTGACAAACTTGCTAAGATCGCGAAGCCACCAAAGGCACTTTGGCAGCAGATATGAGCAAAGGCTGAGGCAACACCAGTTTCCTGAGGGGCAGTGTTTTATGCCGATTAATGTGGTGGTCTGTTCCCAAGCTGGACAGTTGAAATGGGAAAATGAATAAGCAGAGGTCATTCCCATCCTTGAGCCCAACCTATAGTAGCACCCAATTCTTCACACATACAGAGTCTGGCAGAAGTAATGCCTGCTCGAGTGTGGTTGGTAGGGTAATAATATGGGTGTAAGAATTTATAGTTTTAACTTGAACATTTTGCCTAAAATGTCAAATGATATGCTTGAGTATGATGTTGTTATGTTATAGAATTACATGCCCATGATTTTGTAATAAAAGATTTTGTAATAAAAAAAAGGAGTGTTATTTGTGCCAGACCCTGCATATTGGGTTGGTTGACCAAAAAAGTTCATTTCATTTTTTCCATACCATGGCTCTAGTAGTGCTTAGGTGTCTTTAACTTCATTCAAAACAATTTTGTTAGACTGCATTATGAGAGCTATCATCTCAGCATGCACTTTTTAAAAAACTTATCAAAATTAGTGAGTTTTTGTGCAGCCATTTTAATATTGAAGATGGAAGAAAATATGCATTTTCAGCATATTATGCTTTATTATTTCAGGAAAGGTAAAAAACACAACTGAAATGCAAAAAAAGAAAAGATTTGTGCAGTATTTGGACAAGGTGCTGTGACTGATCAAACGTGTCAAAAGTGGTTTGCAAAGTTTCTTGGTACTATTGACATTTCGGCCAAATAATTCCTTGTTGCAGGGCTGTCTTATCCATTGAAAGATGTTTAGCAGCACCTCTGGCCTCTATCCACTAGAAGCCAATAGAGAAAGATGGCCAACATACTCAAAATATCCAAATCAATAAAGTCATTGGTGAAAGTGAAAAATGTGTCTTTTATTTTACAGAAAAAAACTAAATGGGCTTTTTGGCCAACCCAATAATTTATTTAGTGCACACAACCCTCTCTGAGAGAAGTATTGCCCTTATTATACAAAAAGGTTGGAAACTTAAAAAAGTTAAGTGACGTTTCCAAGATCACCAACTTGGTGTCAAAGCCAGAATATAAACCCGCCCTGAATAGCAACAAACCCCAGAAACTCTCCTACACTTCTCTTCCTTTTAAAAATCCAAAGAATGCTAGTGTCGTAATGGGCTGCAGGGGCTAGCTCACCTTACAGGTGGCTAGGAGTGGGGTACATGGAGGCCAATGAGAGAGGCAGAAGGTGAACCTGGATTTCTTGGCTCCCACTTCAACTCTTTGTTCACTACAACTCACTGCTTCCCAGACTCCAGCAAGTAGTGACCTGACCACCACATTCATTCAACAATTTATTTAACAAATATGTACTGAGCTCTTACTAAGGGTCAGGCACTGGGGATACAGCAGATTGAAAACAGAAAGTATCTCTATTCCCATGGAGCTCACAGTCAACTGAAAAGACAAATATGTACAAAATAGTTCATCAGATGAGGGTGATAAAGCAGGGTGAGGGGAGCAGGGAACAGTGGGACAAGAGAATGGGATATTATTTTTTAAAGTATGGCCAAGGAAGGCTTCACCGTGACACCTGGCTTCCCCAGCAAAATCCTTTCCAACTTAACCTACCATGTCCTCACACCGACAGTGTGACAATGGGCTGACAATGAGCAGGTTAGACACACAAAATAGTAGGCATGGGGTCCCCAGGGAAGAAAGGGGATTCAAAAGTTGGCCCCAGCACTGCGACAGTCCTGCCATGGGACAGTCCTCACAAGTAGGGAGTATGGCCACCATTGAGCAAAGTCCCAAAGAAAATGGCCCAGTGACTTAGGAGTTTAAAGAAGATACTCATAATCTGGTGATAGCCAGCCTTCAAAAGGCTCCTGGACACCTCCTATTAAAAAGGTAAACTGGAGGTGAATGTTATACATGGATAATTTTAGTGGCAAGAAAGAGGCCTTTAGATGTGCTTCAGGATCTCAGTGAAAATGTTTCCTTTGTCTAGGAAAGTTCCTAAAAGTGAAATAATAAGAAAACTCTGATTGCACCTTAGAAATAACATGGAAGTCCATTCCTGTCCAAGACTCAGAGAAAAAGCTTTATGCAGAAATTGCCAAATATAATCTAGTTTATAACCATAAAGTGATATATCTGTGCATTGTATGGTACAAGTTTTCCAAAACGCTTAGCAATCAAATAAGGAAACAACAACAACAACAACAACAACGTTGCCCTAACACTTCTCTCTATTTTGCTACTGAAATCACCCCAGGGGAATTCTGTGAAGCTGGAGGCTCAAGGAGAGGCCATAGGTAGCACCTGGAGAAGCCTCGGGACAGGGTCAGTGCCAGACTGGGAAATGGAGACTCAGAACAGACTAGGAAGGACGCTGAGAAGCTGCCACATGCCCGGAGCCAAGAGGCTTTGTGCCCGGAGGTGGCAGGAACAGCCCGATCGGATGGCGTACTTGCTGCTTGCTGTAAGTGCCATAAGTAATGCTGTAGATGAAATTGGCAGGAAATGTGTGAGAAACTAACACTTTTCTCTGTATCCTCACCTCACCCTCCCATCACCACTCCTGCTTCAGGAGAGTCTCAAATCTATTCTAAAGCGAACCCTCCACCTCAGCTGAGGATTCACCCCTACTATCTCCTAATTAGTCTCCTTCTTTCTCACCTGGTCTCTCCCTTTCAATCAGATTCTTCCTTGAAAACCACATCATCTTCCATTTTTGAAGGGAATAAAAAAGGAGAAAGAACTTTCCTTGGTTCTGCTTTCCCCACAAGCCCACATTCCATCTCTCCATTTTCTTTAATTGCCAGACTTTAAGGAACTACTTCCATACTCACTGTCATCCCTTCCTCATTCCACCTTCAACACTTCACAGTCTACTTTCTGCTCCCACAATTCCACAGAAACTTCTCTAAGTTCCAGGCACACTAGCCTATCCAAGCCTTTGATCCAAGCAGCAATTGTCTCTGTGTAACCATCACGTGAAACTGTCTTAAAACATTCGCTTCATTCAGCCTACATGAACTTATTCCTCTGGTCTCTCCTGAAATCTTCTCACCTCCTTCCCAGTCCCAACACCCACCTCCACCCCGACCACCTTAGTCCTCAACTGGGAGAAGTGACCAGAATCATCTAAATCACTAAATGGGGTCACATAGTCCATAGAAAACCTGATGGAAGTTTTAAAGAATCTTCCCAAAATATGGTTTATGTCTACATATACATGCATATGCATATGCATATACATACATAAAAATATTATTTCAGAGGAGGCTCACCAACTCCCTAAATTAAGAGTCTCTGTCCCAAAGAATAGTCTTTTATGTACAGAATGTAATGATAATGCCGCACAGGGTTGTAAAGATCAAATGCGATTGGGAATTTGAAAACATTTTGTGAACTTCAGAGCACTACAGAATGATTACCATTAAAATCATTGACCAATGTCTTTAGAGATATACCAACAGGGATCCATACAGGTTTTATTCCTACCTTGGACACCATGCTACGATTTGACTTGGGTTTGTTTCCTAGTTTATAAACTGGAGATGATAATAGCTATTCTAGCTACCTTGTAGAGCTAGTGGGAGTATCAAATGAAATAATGAATGCAGAAGGACTTTGCAACTCAGTGAGACAGAGATGCCTGCCATTGCTCATCCTCTTCTTTGTTCCTCTCCATTTGCATTAATTGAGCTTCGTGAGCTCAACAGAGTGAGGCTGCACCCACAAGGGTCCCACCATGCCCACTGATGGAGTATTCCTCCAACATAACTTGAGTCAAACTAGACTCCAGAGTATTAATCATGGGTAATATAATTATAAGAAGCAGCAAATACATTGATAATAATTGGCTACTTATTATTTTTAAAAAGGAGAGACAGAGAGAAAGAAAATGTTGTGTGAGCAAGATTATCTTTTGTAGACATAATCACTCCTCCTGGCCACTTGGCCTATATTTGAACCCACCCCAGGGAGCACTGGTGTCTCTCTGGTGTACTGGCTTGCCATAAAATATTTTATGACCTGAAATCCTGGCTTTACCCTGATGTGTGAGTGTTCATAGACTCTAGTAGGTATTCACAGGTTTCCCAGCTCCCCAAGACAGACCATAGAGGCTGGAACCATTGTGCCTTCCTTGTTCCCATCCCTTTCTTCTGTGTCCCACTATGCCAAACTGACATTCAGAGTGGCAGGGGTCAGGGACAAATGCAGACAAACTAGCAAGCTTTAAGTTAGTTGATCCATCTCTTCCTTTGTACTATGTTCTATCTAGTTCAGAAAGAGATGGGATTGCCATGGTGCTGTAGAAAGTGGGGGATTAACCATTATCTGGAGAGAGCAAGCCAGGTTGCTGTCAAAATCAGATAACCCAGCAAGAAGAATTTCTCAAGCATTTATAGAACCTAAGAGGGATGAAACTGGCCCTGCGTTGTGGAAGTGAGAAGGGAGCAGTGTCTTGGGTTCCATGTTCAGAAGAATGAGGAAATGGAAAGGGGGCTAACATTTACTGAGCCAAGGACATTGCCTTCACTGCATTCAATACATTCAACAATTTCCTCTGGCACGGATTTATTTTCTCATCTTACCAACAATGAACTTTAGAGTTAGAAAGGCTACAACTTATGAGTTTTACCAAGCTGAGGGAGCAACAGGATGTGAAGGAGCCCATCCTGGTGACCACAGGATCACAAACAGAGGCTGAAGGCAATGTCATCAATGGGGGTGGCCAAGGGACCTGGGCACCTAGGGGACTCACAAGCTCAGAAGTCAGATTCTAAGCTAGACAGGATGGATCATCACCAGCGAGGGACTGGTCACTACCAGGTGTTTCACAATGAAAAAGGTAATTCAGAATCATCTACTATAGAGCAACATCAATGTCAAACCCCACAGTACAGACCACACAGCCTGTTCTTCAATATTAGTGCTTGAAACTGACTCTTCTCCTCCACCTTACAGTAGTGTTACTGTGGCACTACCTACAATTTTGGATACAGAGGTTTACAGTGAGTTTTATCCTGTGCCACCTCCCTACAGTGTCATTGCCTCTTTCTACATATGGCTGTCGCCCTCCTCAGACATTCATGCTGCTATGTCAGGTTCCCTCCGAGATGCATTACTGTTCATTCTCGGGCCTGATCTTCACTTTTTTTCTTTTATCCAAAGTCCCATATGCTGTTTCTTGGCAACTTTAGTTAAAATGCTAAATTACACAGGTGGGCATATCCCCATCAGTAGTAGATCCAATGAGAGAAGCCGTGCCCCTTCCCTCTTTGCCCACCTGTGCTAATGATTGGAAAATAAATTTCTCTGATAGCTCACCTGCTAATCTGATGCAGCGTAATCAGCCTCATCAATTCAGAGTAATTTTCCCCAGCAAAGACCCTTCTCTCACGACGCTTCCCACACTGCTGGGAAATAAGTAATACAGAGAGGATCATGTCTTTTCTGCAGGGTTCCAAGGCCAAGGATGGAGGGTCAAGCTGACTTACCCAAATTTAGTAATAGAGCCCCCTTGAGGAGAGCTGGCTTCCTGTGTCCTGGTCTGTAATGGCGTTTAGTGTTTATTTCTCTCCCATCACATTCTTTCTGTAGCTCACATGTACTTACAGGTTAGCTGATGTGTCCTGAGTAGGATGGAAGAGAAGGAAGAGGAGGAGATCTTTTGTTTTTATGTCCTGGAATATTCCAATAGTTCCAGCTGTGGCTACAATTCATGACTGTGGGGATTTTTTGCTTGTTTGTTTTCTTTTGCAAGATTCTATCTCAATTCCAGCAAACTTTCCAACAAATAGTACTTTGAGGCAGCTGGGGAAGGGAGGGCTGTTCCTTCCCTGTCATATGTCCTTAAAATAACACAACGGGAGAGGCAAGCCCTTGGGGTCCCCTTGAGGTATCAAGGATAGCATAATGAACTGGCTAATCATAAACCATTCGCTCCTGAGTTCCAAGCGGCGTGGTAATGAATTGCCAATGAGCCATTCGCCAGACTGCAGCCATATGGTGAGGGATGGGACCCTGGCACATTGTGGCCATACCGTGGGTTTTTCTGTGTAATTGTTCCCATCCAGGACCTCCCCATCTCTATGGCTGCTAATTAACACCCTATTTAAGCTGCTCTTGTCAAAACTAATCATTTTTTTTGTTTTATGTAGATAGGTCTTTCTCTTATCTGGTTAGTAGTAGTGACCATTAAGAAATGAAAATGGGAGTTTACATAAAAATATTAGAGTCACACCTCTTGCATTCCCCAGGCCTAGCAGCACTGGCCTATGGTAGCGACTCCATCCAGGAGCTTATTAAACTCAACAAATTATCATCATTCCATACAGAAACACAAATGAGGATTCAGTTCATTAATTTCTCCATTGTTCTTCCTGTCCGTGGACATTACTCTAGTTGGATCTTGAGCTGTAAAATGTGGATTTTTTAGAATAGTGAAGATAATAAAAATAATTAGAAGGAGATTTCATTTTTCAGAATTATCCAACACACACTCCTCGTTTGCTCAAGAAGATGGGAACATTTTGGAAAAAACAATGTTGGTTTCCTTTCTGTTCCTCTGCCATCTCCTTGCCTCTTCCATTGGTTTCCTTAATTGTTACCCACCTGAAGCAGGAAAAAGAGTTTGGATAAAAACAAAACAAACAAAGCTACTCTGGGAGGACCAGGGGATGAGGACCTACTACCAGGAAAGGGAAAGCCAATTTAAAAGGAGTAATTTTTATTAAGGATTTAGGAGAACAGCACAGTGGGGGAAGCTAGGACCCTGTGTGCTGTTAACATCATCCAAGGTGTGCCCAGTGTCTTAAGTCCCCTTGACCATTGCCACTAAGACACAAAGGGGGGATTGACCCTTTATTCCTCTATAGGAATATAGGAGGAAGGACACGCCCTTCTGGAAGCCCCTTCCCACTAAGATTTCCTGTTATTCTGTAAACTGATAGCTTTTTATAATAATGTTGAAGAATGTGAAGAAGTGGAGGCAAAGAGGAAAGAAAACTGAGGTGAGGACACCCACAGGGTGATATTATTCCCTGAGATTTCTCCTGGGTCCCTTGCTTCCTATGAGACACAGTGAGAACAATGGCTCTGTCTCACAACTTCCTGATTTTTCCTGCATCCGCATACCGCACCCCAAAAAAAGCTAACATGTTCATTGCAAGTCAGGGCAGTGTCTTACATGGCATCTGGGACGTGGTATAAAGCAGAGATTTCCATATGTGGTCCCTTCCAGTAGTCCTCAGCCCTGAGCACCCACACCACATGAGAATGCAGCTTCTCAGGAGATGCTGACATTTTAATTGGAAGCATCTGTTGCCTTTTCTGTTATTTTTGGCCAGGTTTGGTTTATTTGTATGAGCCAATGTTTGTGTACAGACCCGCCTACATGTTTTACAGGAGGCGGGATGCAAAGCCTAGCTTTGCCTCCCCTCTCATTTTCTTCTCAAGGAGCCAACTGGGACATGAGACAGGGTCACTAGCCTTCACCCCAGTCTGTTCTCTGCTGAATTTGTCACAGCAGAACTGGGGACAAGGAGGGTCTACCTGAAAACAGAAAATCACCTTCCTGGGAAAATAGAAGTTTGGGAGAGAGACACTCACCTCTTCCCACTCCCAGCAAAGGAAAGTCGTCAGCCTACCAGCAGGGGCCCACACAGTGGCAGAGCCACCCTGACTCACATACCAGCTGAGGCCACCATCCTCAAGTCTCCCACAAGCCTTGTTCCCACAGCCTCTGATACCTTGCCCTTCACTTTCTCCTCACTCAGAAAACCCACCCCTCTTCTCGCCATTCAAACCCAACTGCCTCCCTGTGGTTGGCTAACTGGCCAGATTGTACTCCCAGGAGTGTGACCATCAATCAGTAATCAGTGTGTCCTGTTTTTGCTATATTCTAAGCTATAGTGGGTTGAATGATGGCATGAAGTCAAGGTTTGAAAGAAGAGGAAAAGACATTTACAGGAAAGCCAAGATAAGATTGTGACTACGTTTCAGGTCATTGAGGGGACAGGGAAGGAAACAAAAAAATAGAATGGAAAAGTTGAGACCAGAAAGGCCAGCCAGGTCATGTTGTGTCGGCAATCTGCTGGCCTAATGGCCATGACTCTGCATTCTGTGTGCTTCACCCCTGCCTCTTCAGATTGTTCTCAGAGGAGGCATCCAGGCCCTAAGCCTTTGAGATAACTTCTCTTTGTCTGACTTGGGAGGCCAAGCCATTGCTATTCCTGGAACACAGAGCATTGTGGAGTCAAGGGCTGGGACCTCTGCCGCACAGAGAAATGAGCGATGCTCCTTCCATGTCAGGACAGGAGGAAGCCTCAGACAGGACCTGATCTGGCCTCCACTTCACAGAGAAATAACCTGAAGCCAGAGAGGAGAGGCTGCCCAAATCCCACAGCTAGTTCAGGGCCGAGCTGAGCACTGAACATTTCTCCCTCACCTCCTTGCTGTACTTCCCAGGTCCCCACCATAATCCCATCTTTGAGGGGTGGCTGGGGTGACACTTAACCTCCCTGAGTGTTGAGATTCTTGTCTGTAAAATTAAGGAGTAGAGAGGAAAACACTTGAGGACTTCTCATAGGGGAGAAAAAATAAGTCTCTGTGAGCTTAAGTAAACTTCTGCAGATCATAAAACTCATGGAGTGGGGATGTGAATGCGGATATCAGTGGTTTCTTCAGTGCCCCCCAGCTGAACGTAGAGGAAAATGAGAACTGAGAATGAGCATGGAACCAAAGACCAAGCTCTCCCACGCTTCCAGGCCCCTTCACACTGTTCCTGCCAGTAGGGGCAGGGAGCTGTCCTCTGCCCCCAGACCCTGCCACCAATGGAGGGCAGAAGCAGGTTGTCATGCCCACAAGAAAGCAGCCTGGCCCACTCTTTCATGGAATATCACAATGTCACATTTCCTTTTGCCTGCCAGTTAAGGTCCTGCCTCCAGAAAATGACCCAGGCCAGTCCTCCAATGAGCTGCAGAATGAAGAAGCCACACTCCCCACACTCAGGTGTCTGCCCCACCAAGAGAGCAGCATTGAGATGCCCAAAGTCCCTCTCAGAACAACCAGAGGCTCCTCCAAAGTCAAAGAAGAAACTTACTTGCAGAGACGACAGCTCACTGGCTTCTTCTCGCCCACCTTGCTCAGCACAGTAGCCTTTCCAGCTGACATTTGCAAAGGCCATTCCCCAACTTTGGATTCAGGACACTTCTCCACCAGACCTAGCTGCACTATCAGATGTTTCTTTAGACACATGCTCGCTCACACACATGCACACCCAGTCCTGTTATTTATAAAACTTTTTCCCCCCATTCTTTCCTGGAAATTCTCTAGATTCTTCTGCAAGGCAGGGGCCAAGAAGACAGCCACCCATATCGTATGATTCCACAGAAAATAAAAAGATCCCTACTCCATGTATTAACTCCCCTTTAGTCGTTTACCGGGGCACTCAGAGCCCACAGCCTCAGTTTTTTACTGGCCCTTACAGGGGGCATTACCTGGGCCAGTTTGGCGCTTGACATATCCTTTGTATTCATTTATATCTGAAGTAGCACTTTATTATGCATAGCCTTCCATTCTTGTTTAACTGTTTACCATGTGAGGAACTTTTCTCAAATGGGATGTAGCTGCTGTGGGGCAGGAACTATATTTGGGGCAGTAGATCTCTGAAATGCTAGGATTTATATAGCAATTCAAAAGCTCAGACTCTCATATATCATTCATAGCAGTGGACCCTTCCAGGGTAAGTTTTCCTGGGAAGATCCTCAACCACCAAATCAACTCCTACCCCTCTTTTGAGGTGCACTTTAAATATTTTCATTTTGAGGTTTGTGGTCCCATGCCCTATTGAGAGTAGAATCAATAACCCCCTTTCTGTGTTCACTCCCACAGCTCTTCATACATGCTTTATTATTGCCTGATCACAGTGGTTCACATACATCTGTTAAACACCTAGCTGTTTCTCAGTCCAGAAGGTAATAGCCAGGTGGGTCAGTGCCAAAACCAGTAAGGGCTTGCAGTAGAAACGGGCATCTCAGGAATAGGTGCTTAAGGAGAAGGAAGTTGGAACTAAGCAGGAAAGAAAGTGAAGACTAATCCAAGTGTCCAAAATTCTATCATTTGTGTCAATTCCTACCCCAGAAGGATCTCTCATGAAAAGCACTGCCTTGGGAGAAGAGAAGAGATCCTGAGAGGCATGATGCTCTCACACTGGAGCCAGGCCTCCATCTGTACCTCAGAGGTTCGCTTTGGTAGGCAAACACCTGGGGAATACACAGTGTTGGAGGACAGGATGTGGCATCAAGGTACTAAGTCATCAGCCTACTCCTGGCAGGGCCTTCGTAGGAAGAAGGAGGTAGAAAAGCAGGCTCTCAGCTCTTAGGGGAACAGCTTAGCAAGAGTCCAGCCAAGCAGCCTGAATTTAAAAGATGTTCTTCCTAGCACAAGGGGGAATTAGGAGGCTGGGCAGATAAATCAAGGCAGGAGCCCCAATGCATGTAGGGAGCACATTTTGGGGGAAAGAGAAATGCCTGAGTACCACGCCTGTGGAATATCCCTGGACACCAGAGCATCCCTGACAGATAATGGGGATGAGGCTCCCATATGAGTTCTTGTCCCACCCAGGTGTAGCTCAGGAATTAGAGTGAACTGGACCAGCATGGAAGGAGTAGGGAAAAGGGAAGCCAAGCCAGATGGGGAGGTTTCCTGGCCAGGAGGAAGGGCTCTTTCTTATTTTACATTCCCCACACCCAGCAAACTGCCTGATCTATTCCAAACAGTCAAGAAAAATTTGTTGGAATGCAGTTTAAGAGTGAGAGAGGTTTCCAGACACCTTTCCATCATTTTGGCAGGTAACTCCCAGCTTTCCTGGCCAGGCCCTGCTTACTGGAACCCTTTGTCCAGTTCCACGGAGAAAATGCAATTCCCCCTCTGCAATATTGCTCATTACCAAGAAAAATGATGGCTTGATAGTCTTCCAGCAAGAAAGAACAATCTATTTCATTTGGAAGTTTGGTAATTGATTAGGGCAATAGATTTTCTTCAGGGCAGCCTCTCTGGGAGAGTCTGGCTGGGGCGCAAGATTTACATACATCAGGCTCACTCTACCTTCAAAATTTGTCTCAGAGGATGAGATCACAAGGCCATTACTGGAGTGGGTGGTGGGGAGGCCGAGTGGAATTCCCAGACATCATTTCTCAACAAGCAGGCCCGTGTCTAGTTCAGAATACTTTCAAGTACTTTTCTGCTGGTAACTTTTAGGTAAACCCATTGCCAAGGGTCTGTGTACTCTGGGCAATGATCAGACCATATGCTTTTTTGAGGGTCTCTGCTGATCAAGCTTTAATATAGATGAGCCCTGGAAACTTACCAGTAGCCTGTGTGGTGCCCACCCAGTCATGGCTGTTCTTTTTCATGGCTGCACCACAACCTCAGGGCAGTCATACCCTGAGAGTGTACAGCAATTCCTCACTTAACATCATCAATAAGTTCTGTGACTTTCAGGGAAATGACATTGAATGATGCCAATTTTACCATAGGCTAATTGATATAAACAAGAGTTAATTCCTACAGCATCATGCCAATGTTAGAACAAAATGACATTGAATGAAATGACATTATTCAAGGGCCTGCTCTAAATCATAAGGCCCTTGTAGAAGTTAGCATACCAGCTCTTAGCAAACACATGGTCTCTATCACACACATCTAAGGCACATCCTGATCCTAGAGCCCCAACCTTTACTTCTAATTCCTTGTGTGTCTCTAGGTCAAAACTTGCTCTAGGAAAAAATTTCAAACCTGTCATTTACCACCTCCCACCCGCAAGGTGAATACAAATCATTATGTTCTTTTTCCCAAAGGAATCTTCACTTAAGCCTTATCACTAACTCTCTGGTAAGGAAATTTCTAGCATCACTGCATTAATAAGATGGAGGTGTATTTCGGGAGTGGGGGCATGTATACCATGGACAAAGCTCCTTTTATAATAACCTCATGTAATGATACTGCCTTTATTTGAGTTAAAACACCATTTTCTAAATTACTTAGGGCCTGTAGAACTCAAATACAAAGGTTGAATATGATACATTAATTATAACAGCAACCATCTTGACTTTAGCCCCCAGATGCAAAGATTGAAGGCTAAAAGTGCTTAGATCTTACCTACATATATGTACAGAGTTGATGGATGACTTGAGTCTATATTGTTTGGCCCCAGATGTCTGAGCATTATCAGTAAGAGCCAGACCAACGCAGTCAGGAGTGTGTCTCTACAAGAGGACACAAAGGCACATCTCTGGGGTGGTCCAAGAGAATGCGATACTCATCTGGTCTGTGCCAAGCTCGCGGTACCTAGTCAAACCCATGATGGAAGAAGTTTTTTCCTTGACCAGCTGAGGATGGGCTCAGTTACCATGGGGCCCCAAATGCCTACGAGAGCACCTCCACCTTCCTCTCTACCCAACACACTCAGAGGTGTGCCTGGAACAGTGAAAAACTGAAACCTCCCTGTCCCTCCGTGGGGAGGCATCCTGCCCCTCTACCCTAAGTTCATTTCTAGGATTAAAAAGTTGGTCCTACTCAAACTAGTAGCACCAGCCACAAAAAGAATAAAAAAATTTCCCCAAAGATGACACCATGGAGGTAAAAATCTATTCTGGTAAAATGTAAATCTGGCCTTGTAGTGACCAGAGTGAGTCACTTGTTAGAAAACTGCTACTAGTGGAAAATCCCAAGGTGGGCCTCACCTATAGTTCTTGTTGAGCAAATGGTGATATTGGGAAACCTACTGGTCAATCGGTAAATGTTATTGCATGTCTATGAAGTGAAAAGCTAGATTGTATGAGAAATACAAAGATGAATAAAGCCCTACCCAGGCCCTTAAAATTTAACTAGGAACCTACCCATGAAGAAACTACTGCAAACTCCCTGTTGCTTACAGGACACTGAGGTGATTATTAACATATCCATTAATACTCATTAAATTATTAGTTGATATATTAATAAGTGAATTTGTTCCTACTTATTGGAACTATCTTCTTTTCTCTGTTCTCCAATTCATCAAAAATAGAAATTCAAGCACCAGATTCAGTAATTCTTTTAAAACCCAATAGAAAACAGTGAGAACCCCATTAGGCATCATGACCACTTTCTCCCAGGATAAATGTTGGACAAGTAGGATTAGTACTGCATTCAGATGTGTTAAAGTACCTTGTGATGTGTGGCTGGCATCACAGCAGTGCCTGGCACTCAATAATTGTCAACAAATATTTGCTCAGTGTATGAGTGATTGATTAAAAATGGAAGCGGTTTCAAGTGCTCTTAACACAACATATAGATTCTAGATATTATGATTTAAAAGTAACTGTGGCATACTAACTAGCATCACCAAGTTAAAATCAGTTTTAAGGAGAGATTATAGAGAGTGTGGACAGATTATAAATTTGGTATCCTAAGACCTCGGTGCTAAGCTTGATTGATAGTAACCAACCTGGTTGGCCTTGGGAGGGTCCTTGAACCTATCTGAGCCTCTGTTTCCTTATGAACTGGACTGGGAGAAGGAGTACAGGCAGGATCCAGAGGGGGTGCAGAGGAAGAGACAAACCCACCCAAAGCTTGGGCGCCCTTCACCGTTCACCCCCCACTGATGGCTGACCTATGGAGCCTAGAGGGTCATGGAGATTGAAAAACTGCCCATCACAGGAAATGGGACCCAGAGAAAGAAGTATGTGAAGCAGAAGGCTCTGCATTCCTCTCCTTTAAGGTAATCGGTGGATGAGCAACCTCACACGCACAGACCACCCAGGTAACTGGGGGGCTTCCTCACTGTCCAAACTCAAAGGTGACAGGTAGTGTGGAACCTTAATATTCTTAAGTAACTGAGTTCATCGGTGATATTTTCCCCTAAATCTGTTTCCTCAAAGTTCTCTTTACAAAATGTAACATTTGGACTTTGGGGTACACAGGGGATCTGCTGCACCATATATAAGCTGTGTTGATACTGGTGTCAGGGAGAAGACTAAAGTGAATTTTCTTTTTTCTTCTTCATTTCCTTACCCTACCTCCCCTACTTTCCTTCTTTCTATCCTTTCTTCCTTCCTACTTTCCTTTTTGCTTCCTTCCTTCTTTCCTTCTCGCCTCTTTCTTTCAGCCAAAAATCAGGCAGTATTATAAAATGGAAGGTTACTGGAGCAATATTTTGGAAACCTTCATTCTCTTTCCAAATTTGCCACTAAAATAAGTATTGATCTGGCAAAGTCACTTTATTTCTCTATCCCTTGGGGTCCTCATTTGCAAAGGAAGGGTCTGCACAGATCAGTGATTATCAAATGCTACCTCAGGGAGCAGAGTGCAGGACAGAAAGACCAGAGGTAGGTTTCCAACCCTCTGTATGCTCCTCATTCAAGGAAGCTCATTTCTTATTTCCTTTTTCACATAGGGGAGGAGACTCCACAATAGTTCATTTGAAAAGGACAAAGTATGCCCTTTGTTTTTAAACACAAAATATTAGAAACCCACCAGCTAGTTGATTGCAGAGGTCCTTTCCCTGTCTAGAGTTTACTACATTTCTGTCATGTGAGATACCTTGTGCTCAGTGCTGCAAAGTAGAAACAGGAGAAGTGTCCTAGAGGAACCAAGGAGGTTAAATTAGTGTTGGGGGCACAGGGGGAGATGACGCTTTGAGAAGGAAGAGATCAGGGAGGGCTGTAGTGAGCAGAGAAAGCATCACAAAGAGATGAAACTGGAGTCAAGCTCTGAAGGTGACTGTATCAATGAGAAGGGAGAACACATTGCAGACGCAGAGAGCGGTCTTTCTCTCTACTGTCCTCACTGCAGGCCGTCCATGGGCCAGCACATGGGTGCAGAGGTCAGTGGGGCAGGCAGGGTAGACCACTCACCATAGGACACGGCAGGCTCAGGGACCAGCTCCATGCGGTGGGCTCGATGGTGACAACAGAGCTTTTCCCACAAATTCAGCGGACTCTAGTGGACTTGGGACAGGCCACCTGAGTCAGCAGCAGGGCAGACAAATGACCTCTCAAGGGAACTTCTCATGAGACATGGCCTTGGCTCATTTGGTTTGGCTGGGATTTTGAGACATTCCAATATCTGCCCAGAGGGCAGGCCCTCACCCCTGCCAGACTGACCTCAGCCTTGCCTCTCCCAATAAATGATTACACCTCCAGGTCTGCAAGGCAGCCCCAGTGCAGGTTACGCCTGGAAGTGGCATGTCATTTTCTGATGGGAATTAAAGTGTCTGAAGTAGCCAAAAGGCTTCTCAGAAGGAGAGCTTATTGTTCTTTTCATTGTAGCATTAAACCTCAGGCTAGCGTTACATGAATATTCATGCCCCTGTCCAACTTGCCCAATGACAGGCTTTATCATGGCCAGGGCCAGTCTGACCCAGTGAAGGCGGCCACTGATTCTTGGCTAGGACTTGGAAATCCTGGCACTCGAGGAACTCCATGCCCTGGCCTTCTCACCCAGAGGTTTCTTGCTTGCCCTTTGAGTGATGCTGGACATTCCACTTCTGGGCGGGATTGGGTCATTCTACTGAATACTTGAATCCCTCTTTTCCCTGGGAGGGAGTGTCAGTTAAATTCATAGGGGTGCAAAAATAGAAGTTCCCTTGTTACAGAAAACAGTTAGAGAATGAGAAGCTTGCTCAACAGGATAGCTACTATAAGAGTAATGTGCTTTATTGCAACTGCTGTTGAAGATCATTGAACTGGAGTGTCCAAATTAATACTGTGTCTTAACTTTGACATCTTCAATTAGATGTGTTAACTTTAAACTAATAATAATAATAAACACAACATCTAGATTCAATATGCTTTATACTCTATCACATAGAATAAGGAATAAGATGCTTAATATATTTTCCCAATTGCAATCCCATGCTTTAAAAAGCTGTTTACCTGCCAAAGCGTAGATCACAATTCTGGTTTATTGCAACATTTTTGAAACATCTTTGAGAGATGCTATCTCATTCATAGCTGATACAGATTAGATCCTGTTCACCATATGCTACACACTTTAGCTTTTATCCTTTATTAAATACTGTAATTTTTTTAAGTAGGTAATTCTTTAAAAGATTATACATTCATTGTTTGCATGCACCCATTGTTAAACTTCAGAATAACTCCTCTATGATAGCATTTGTATTTGGTCACTTGTTCATTCATTCGATCTGTTTAGCAACCGTCAAATATAGTTCTAGACTCCCAGGATTACTGGTAGAAAGCCCATATTTAGAGTCTAGAGGTGAAATAGATATATTAGTAAGTTAAACAGCACTTTAACTGCCGAAGTCATGTAATGACAGACAGAACCCAGAGGAAAGAACTCTGACTTCCCGGGGGCCCAGTGAAAGCTTCCCGGAAAAGTGGTCCAAGTCAATGCTGTCCGAATTCAGCCCCTGATAGCCCAGGCATAAGGCTCTGTGACCAGAGCTCACCTTCTCTCTTGAGTTTCCACAAGGACATGGATAGCCTAGGGGACCAGAGTTGAAATGTTTTTTCTGGTCCTTTTCTTACAAAAAATAAATAAATAAACCGGTTGATCTCAAGGTTTTGGACACCTCTTCAATAGAGTGCCACCTTAGCTTCTTCTCCCCAGAGAGCAAAGCTAAGGGCAGGCAAGCGGGTTTTCACAGGTGTCAGAAAAATGTCATGTGTCCACCAAGCTTCTGGCAAGCTGAGAGCTCCAGCTGGCAGGGGGCCAGCATGGTGGCATGCAAGCAATATAATATACAATCTAAATGCAAACGTTTGGGGCCTGTTTGGGGAATCAATTAACAATACGCATATACATCTATTTACAAAATAGCAGTGTGTACAGTATACCCACATTGTAATTGGAAACTAAAATAGTACCAGGAGGAATAATTGTTAAAAACTGCTCTCCAAAAAGCCAAGTATAATATTAAGAAAATAAAAAATGTTGTCCATCTGCAGAGTTATATCCTTAGGGAAGCACCACAGAACACACTAACAAGCAACTGAATCTGTGTATAAAGGAACTGAAATCCATGAAAGTGAGGAAAGGCAAGGTGGAGCACAGACTGAAAAAATCTCCCTTGCAGATTAGCTGCCCCTAAACCATTTGATCGCTTCTTGTCAGAGACAGAATGCTCTGAGGCTGGGCATGACCCTCAGGGGAAATCATCTGCCCATTCACAGAGTCCTCAGTGTTAGCTCTAAACTGGGACCACCTTCTCCCACTGTCACACCCCCATGTCCCACATGAGCATGTTCAAGTGCACACGTACACATACCTCCCTGGATCACCTCCCAGACACATCATTTCTTCTTAATTACTAGCTGGGGAACAGTCCCTGGCAGAGATTAATTGGGATACGAGGACACGGGTGAAGACAAAGAAGGTGGAGAAAGTTCATAAACTACAACCTGAGCATTTGGCATTCAAAAAGTGCCAAGCCAAATATCTTCTGGCTAACGACTCTAAGAAGTTAATCTAAAGGTTCAGAAAGACCCCACCATGCCCTTGCTCTGGGACCTGTGTGTATGAGACACTTTGGGTTCTTCCCTAAGGCAAGGTCTCTGAGTGAAGCCAGACTCAGGTGGAGTTCTAAGCTAGGAACAAACAGGCTGCTGCCACCAGGCACCTGGCAGTGACATCAAGCTCCTCGTCCAGCTCCTCTGATTTTTTTTTTTTGCAGACTTTGCATACATGGATAGGAGGTGGCAGTTACAGCTACCTTCACACACAGGAAACCACACCTGTGCATGCTCAGAGGTCCGTGTGCCTTGTGCCTGCCAATTGGTTTAAGTTCCTGAAGGGTGGGAACCCTATTTGGTTTGTCCACAGAGATGAACGCGATGCTTTAACCATCATCTCGGGGTGAGCCATTCGACCCCACTGGGCTCTGACAGCACTTCTTCCACCTGTGTGGGTAATCAAGCCGTGGTTGTTGCAGAAGCAAAGCCCATCACCAGATAGGCATTGAGTCCCTACCAGGGTGTAAAGCTTGAACTAAAATCTCAAAATTCCCTTCAAATATAGGAATGTACTACATGTGATTGTTGACAGAATACTTGATAGAGAGCTAGGGTGACGGGTGGTGCAGGCCCTGGGTCAGTGGGGATACTTTGAACATACCCTTTGTATTTCCCATGGCGCTCGGCTCTCTGCTTTTACATAGTAGTGAGGACTGCATTCACACCTGTTGAATGACTGATTAAACGTATGTAAAACTGCATTTCTTTCTAGTTTAATTAAAATTTATGAAATAAACTGTGCATGTGAAATGATTTAGATCTCTATGAAAGTATTTCTCTGGGAGCTGACATCCTAAAGTGGTATGGCTCATGGGCAGAAGCAACATGGTACCCTGGGGAGAGCATGAAATTTCAGCATCAGGAAACTTGGTTCCAGCACCTCTAGCTGTGTGACCTGGGGCAATTTACTTAACCTCTGGGAACTTCCATTTCCTCCTCCCTAAACCTAGAAGTAACAATTTACCTAAAAGGTAGGTAATCACCTACCTTTTAAAAAGATCAGGAAAAAAAGGTTTAGTAAATGGCAAAGCCCTGAGCAAATATAAACTGTTATTATCATGATGATTACTATTGTAGGAGCCTGCATTCTCTCTCACCAAGCTCTACATTCTTTTGAGTGACAAAGATGATTTTCCTGTGCTCTGTAGGGGTAGGGACTTGGAGTGTTTCTTTGAGCAGCAGGGATGGTGTGCACACCTTCTCTCCACCTCCTCTGAGATCCTAGGGCATCTGAACAGCTGGCCCAGACTAGAGTGAGGTTTACAACCAACTAACAGGCCCTCCTGTGGGCTGGACCCACACCCTGCATCTCCCATCACTCCAGTTCTGAATCAGGTGATTTGTCAACTATCGCATTTCATACACCCATATCTTTGAGTCCCCAAATTTTTAATTGACATAAAACATTATATTAGTTTCAGATATACAACAAAATCGTTCAATACTTGTACATATTGTGAAATGATCAGATCACCACAGTAAGTCTAGTTAATATCCACCCTCATAGATAGTTCTCAATTTTTTTTTCTTGTGGTGAAAGCTTTTAGGATGTACTCTCTTAGCAACATTCAAATATAAAATACAGTATTAACTACAGTCACCATGCTCTATGTTACATCCCTATGACATTTATTTTATAACTAGAAGTTATACCTTTGACCCTCTTCACCCATTTTACCCACCTCCCAACCTCCACCCTCTACCTTTGGCAACCACCCATCTGTTCTCTGTATCAATGAGCATGGTTTCTGTATTTTGTTTGTTTAGATTCCGCATTTAAGGAAGCTCATACATATTTGTCTTTCTTTGTCTGACTTATTTCACTTAGCATAATGCGCTCAAGGTCCATCCATGTTGTCACAATTGACAATATTTCATTCTTTTTATGACTAAGTAGTATTATATTGCGTGTGTGTTTTTATCTATATGCATGTATGTACAGATACATAAAACATCTTCTTCATTCATCTATCAATGGACACGTAGATTGTTTCTATATCTTGACTGTTGTAAATAATGCTTTAATGAACATAGAGAAGCATATATCTTTTTGAATTAGTGTCTTGTTTTCTTTAGATAAATACCCAGAAGTGGAATTGCTGAATTTTATGGTAGTCCTACTTTTCATTTTTTGAGGAACCTCCAAACTGTCTCCCATAGTGGCTGCACCAGTTTTCATTGCTATCAACAGTGTATGAAATGAGGGTACCCTTCTCTCCACATGTTATTTCTAAGCTCCCGTATTTTTTATGAGGTTTTTGAGATTTCAGTCTGGGCTTCACAGCTGGAAGGAACTTGATGCTTCTATGATGATGGGCTTTGCTTCTGCGTTATTTAGATTACCCACGTCCATGGAAGGAGTAGTGCTAGGCAGGGTCTGACAGAGTTAAATGGCGCATTCCAAGATTATGGTTAAAACATCTTTTCCAGCTTTGTCTCAGCATTGTACCAAGGACTCTTGGGCACACAGAAGACTCGCCCTTCAGGAGTGTCCAGGATAGGGATGGAGGACCACAAAGGCAAATGCTCAATGACTACTTAGTGAGTTAAGTATGATTCAGGGACCAGAGGAACTAGTGCAAGGAAGATGTCAGACAAACTTGGAAGTTTGGGAGAAACAAGAAAGAAAAGGGGACATTTAGGACAGGAATAGTAGCCTTGGAAAAGACCACCAAAGAGGAAGCCTGGGTTGTTTTTTTTCTTTTCTTCTTTTCAATTTACATTTCAAGGGAAGTAGATTTCCCTGTGAGTTTATTTCTGGCTCAAGTGATCTTCAAAATTCATTATAGTCCCTAAAGCATCAAGGTGTGAAGTTTAACATGCACCAGAGCCAGTGGGTGTGTCAAAACTGTAGATTCCTATAGAATCAGATTCTCTGGGGCTGGACCTCCAAATCTGCATTTGTACCAAACAGGCTGGTGGTTCTGGGGACTCAAGCTGAGGAGGCAGGAGCAGGTGTGAGTGTGCTGATAATGAGAAATAAAGAGCATCACCTCTCAAAAGGCAAAAGCATTTACCCAGAGCGCTATGGGGGAACTGACCTCAAGTCCACTCATTGAGCAAAAGCTTTATTTGGGGGCATCTTGTCATGGAGCAAAGAGTGCTGGGCTGGGAGTCAGAAGACACAGGTTCTAATCCTGCCTTGACTATTTGCCCCCTGAGTAATATTAAAGCAGTCATCTACATTTCCTGACCCTCAGTTTGCACATCCTATTACCAGAGATTTTAATCCCCCTCATCAGATTATTGTGGATGTTAAATAGGAATATGAATGCTAAAGTACCGTCAGAAATATAAAGTACTGTAGGAAAGCTGGCCTCATGACATGGATATGTTGTGTTCTGAAAAGGAAGCATTTCTCAGTGTTTGAAGCAGCTAAGCCCTGGAAGCATAACCACTGAGAGCCCATGAGAAAGTAGCACCAATTAGTTCGCGTGACAAACTCGAGAAGCTGGCCCTGGCCTTTCAGACCAGAGTGAGTTTCAGCCTTGCCCTCTTAGGTGCAGCAGCTTCCCAGCAGCATCCGTCAGTCCTGTCTCTCATTCTGCTTGAGAAGGCCCCCAGCTCAGGGTGGGAACAGTCCTCCATAACTCACTACCCGGAATGGAAAGGCCAACAAGCACACTTAATTCTGCACTGACAGTTCCTGGGAAAAAAGCCTAGTTCTCCATCGTCCTCTAAAAGAAGTTGATGGCTTTGGTAATAGGACTTTCTTCAGGAAATGCCATTCATGTATTCATTCATTCATTCTAGACCACAAATATTTATTGATTTTTTTTCCCATTGTGCTTGTTGTTGCTGCTTTTGTTGTAGTTTACTGCGTAAAGATATTGTTTGCTTGCTTGCTTACCACAGGCTCTCATCTGATTTCTCAGTTCCCTCTGACATGTGGGTCATTGGAGAATCATATTACCCAACAGCTACACCCCATTACCTTGGGCAATGGAAGTCAGAGGACATTTTTGAGGACACCTGGTTTAGACGATCTGGATTGCTTGAGATTCCCATTATTTCTAAATTTCAATGCACAGCCTACCACAGGCTTTGTATATGTGCAGCCAAAAAACTGGTCTATTTAGGGTTCAAGTCAGAAGCAGTCCAGGGGTCTTACCAAGACTCTATATATGGTCTGCAACAGGCTGTGGTGTACACCAGTCAGTAAGGTAACATAAACGCAGGGGTCTCCATTTCACAAGCTGGAGAGGATTGTAGCTTACACTCAGTTTGAAAAAGAGATTAACTAAATAAAATGGGGAAGATGCCAAGAAAGTCCCTCCAGGCTTCATTACTATGATGGGTCTGGGTAACCCAGCCCAGACAGCCTGCCATGTGGGGAAACATCAAGAAGGCGCGTCCCTCAGGGTGGCAGCAGTCCCGTGGTGGCCACCACTCTCTTCCCCCACAAAATCCCCTGTCTTTAGACCTCTGGCTCAAAAGACGCATCCTGCCTGTGACCCCCAGCCCCCAACCCCCGTCAGCCTCTGTTCCGCCATGGAAGCTTGCCCGGACCTCTGCTGAGGGCTGTTCTTGCCAATGTCTTTCCACTTTTCCTGGAGCATCTTGGTCTCTGGTCGCATCTGTCAAATATTTACCCAACACTCAGCCTTTTGTGTGGATTTTAGCAATTAATCCTCCTATCCATCCCAGGAAAATGTTTTATTACCATCATTTTGCAGATGAGAGATGCAGAGAAGTTAAGTAACTTGCCCAAAGACACATAATTTGTAAGGGGTGGAGTTAGAACTTAGCCTCCAGACTGATTACAAAACTGGAGCTCTTTTGAATACACTGGGCTTCATCTAACACCCGTCTTTCCTGGCCTTGGAGAGACTGGCAGTAACAAATATAAAGAACCTGAGATGGTGTCTGGTAATTTGTAGGTGCTCAATAAATGACACTCATTTTGACTATTCTTGGCCTTGGAGTGTGGGTCTAAATTGTTCACAGATCTGTCTTCCTCTTGAGCCTTAAACAAAGAGTTTGCTTTATTCACTTAGTGTCCTCAACATCCCCAGAAAGTGTCTGGCTGTACAATGCCTTGTATTTGTGAGTTATTCAATAAATGTCTGTTGAATCACATTGCATTGTACTGAACTCAACTGGGCCTTGAGGACCTGGCAACATTTGAATAGGGTGGGAAGAAGAGTAGACAAGGGCAGTAAGAGGGAGGTGCACTTGACCCAGTGTGGACCAGCCCAGCTGGAACCCCAGTGAGCTGACAGGTTGCACACAACCTCGACGAAGCTCAGATCAGCCTTGTGACCCATGATCAGTGTATCCCTCTTCCAGCCCACAGGAGGGTCAGAAGGTAGCACATATACATTAAATTTTGACAATACATTATTCATCTTAGCTTAGGTCTCATTTAGAGAGTAGGTGAGTGATGTTTCAATGATAAGAACAAAGGCCCAGAAATGAAAATGTGTACACCAATATAGAGCCTAACTGCTGAATCCTTACATAACTCACCTGCCTTCTCTGGCCTCAGTCTTCCCATCTGTAAAATGAGATGTGGGCACCATGGCCCTGCCAGTTGCAGCATTTTTGTGACTCTGTGACTAAGTGAAGTTTAATAATCAGAGTGTCTTTCCTTACAACTGTCTACCACAGTTGCTCTACAATAGCACCAACTAGCATTCCATCAACCAGCAACCAACACCGACTCTGCCCAGATTGCTATCACCATGGAAAATACAAGAGGAGGAGGAAATACAAATCCCTGTCCTCAAGGAGTCTAAATCTAGTATGGAAACCAGAAGAACCTCCTGAAATGACAGGAGAAGAGCAGGGAGGCTGGGCTCTCAAGGCTCATTTGCAGGCTCCAGGGTTAGCTGTCACAATAACAATGGGACACCTCCAGCAGCACTCCCCTCTGAGCTCAGGGCAGCATGTGAGGCTAGAGAGGGGTATGCAGCATGAGGTCCCAGCCAGGGGCTCACAGAGGGGATACCAACAGCTTGACCCAGGTTATTACAGGCGAGGGCGGTAGGTATCACAGGCCACAGGAAAGAAATGGCTTCCGACGGTTCTTTGAAGGCATTGGCCCTGTTCACAGTCCCTCCTAAATTGACAGGTACCCATCCTGCTGGCTTTCTAGCTGCTTCTCCAGGAAGGCAAAGGCACTCCCTGGCCAGTCATCAAGAAAGCCACTCAAGGACAGGCTGGATGACCCTTGCCTTCCACAGGCATGGAGCAGTCTCTCTTCCATGTTACCTATGGAAAAGTTCCTGGGAGTTGCCAGGCTAGTTCTGAGATTCAACGGGAAATCCCTGACTCTGGCCATTTTGCCCACTCCCGGACACCTCTTTAGATGCTTCCCACCTCTCTAGTCTGCAGGTCTCCCCTCCTACACCACTCTGTATTCTATGCTTCTTTTAGATAGCAGATCCTTCGAGTTCCATCATTCTTCTCTGACAGTACCTGTCACACCCACTGTGATGGCCTGCAAACTCCTCTGTCTCCCCTCAGCTTCAGCATAGTACCTGGCCATTGGTGGGACTCAGTAAATATTTGTTGAATGAATGAATGAATGAATCTAAAACATTCAAAATAGATGGAACAGATAACTGAGAAGGTCCAGGGCTGCGTCCAGCTTTGCCCTAAGTATCCGAGAGCTCTAGGTTATCTCTCTCTCATCCTGGTCCCTCCCCGCCTGCTCCAGACTTCAGATACTTAAATTAAAACACCAACCAGCTCCTCTTACATTAGAACAACTTTTTGTACATCCAAGCAGCTACCACAGTCATTATCCCATTGGAGGCTGCAGAGGACTTGCTCTGAAATTTTAGTTTCTGCCACAAACATTAAGTAAGTTATTTAACCTTTTTGAGGTCCAGTCCCTCATATGTAAAACCGAGATAATATTTACTTCAAAGTTCTGGTGCCAGGATCAAATGAGAGAAAGCATTCAAGTGCCTGTCCCCAATATGGCTTCCCACAGAGCCCCACACCTTCCCTGGGAGCCATGAGTGAGCACCATCACCCCCACCCCAACACCATTACAGATTAACAGATGGAGAAACCCAAGCTGAGAGAACCAGTGAACATCTTGCCTAAACATGTGGCAGAATCAGGAAGAGAACCTGACCCCAGATTCTGTCTGCTTACCCCATCTGCTTTCCCAGAAACTCCCAGAACCACCATACATGCCACAGGGTCGTGCTGTCTGGGTTGGATTGTGCACAGCATCAAAGGAGCAGTTTCAGGTGTGAGGGCTGCCACCCACTAGCTGTATTGGGGCAAACCACCAGATTCATTCCTCTGAACCCCAAAATGTTCTGGGTTTCAAACTGAGAGCTATGACCTAGCCCTTGTGCATAGGAGGTTTTCAATGGTTCAGCTAGAAGATATATGTAAAATGTTTTAAATAATACAAAATACTAGAAGTCTGTGCAGCATTGTAAATGCTATTTCTCTTCCTCTAAATCAGGAAGTCTTTCCCTCACATTTTTCCTTGCCTCATCCCCAGCCCAACCTTGGGATGAGAGGCTTCTATCCTTTTTTCTGACCTTGGCATGTGGAAAGGTTTCTGGTAAGACTAATTCAGGAGACTTACAGCATTCCACCCTTCTTCTGACCACACATGGTCACCAAAGATGGAATAATTTAGAAATCCCAAGGCAGATGCCTGGTGTGTGTGAGAGTGTGTGTGTGTGTGTGTGTGTGTGTGTGTGTGTGTGTGTGTGTGAGAGAGAGAGAGAGAAAGAGAGAGAGAGAGAGAGATTCTTTATTATCAGGTAAAATGCCATAAAGTCTTCCTCCTTCCTCCCCTGCCCATCCCTTGAACTCTCCCTTACATCTACCTGGGGGTTCTTTAAATGTGGTTTCTATTGGTGACGAGGGAAACAGAATAATTTGCAGTTAATCATAGAAATAAGCAAATGAAATAAGGACCTCATTGGATCAGTCCAGCAGTCCCATCTCCCCATCTCCCTCTTCCAGAAAGGATCTGGCGGATTGTGCTTACCATGAATGATTGATTATATTGCCACTGGTACAGTATACTCTGCATGTCTTGAGAAATGTCCCTTCTCCTACCACTTCCAAGTTCCTAGGGATACGCAGCTAAGATATTCCTTGGCTTTATTTCCCTGTATTACTGGCCATTAACTGTTTTTACTTGCTCTGAACATGTGCCAAAGCCCTTGGCCCCAACAGAGAACTTGCTTTTATTAAACACTAGTGATGAAAATATTCTTATATCACCCATGATAATTTCAAAATGCTCACAAACTAAACTGACCTATTTGCTGGGCATTCCAATTAGCATTTTACAAATCTGCTCAAGAATTATTTTCACATTTTTTATAAGACTCCTAAGACCAGAAGTATATGTTCTGATGGTGTCCTAGATGAACCATGACCCATGGCCACACCCAATGCATGGGCAACTCTAAAGTTCCAATTGCACAAATTCAAATCGATGACAGATGTACCTCTTTAACACAGCTGGTGGCAGCCATTTTGGTTCTAGGTGTTTGCGGAGTCACAATGGAATTTAAGGTGTATCTGGGGGCTCTTTAATATTACACAAGTCTCATCAGAATCAACCCACTAGTGCAAAAGATATTTGTAAACAAAAGGGAGAATTAAAAATGTTAACTGGTCAACAGAAGTATCATTTACTTGGTTAAATGAGGAAAGAAAGCATAAAGTATGGAGAGGTTCTTCTCTATATGAGAGAAGCTTTCAGAGAAAGTATTTGGTTTATTCGGGGAGGGTGTTCGGTGTAGCATATCTTAGCCTGTACAAACATTCTCTTCCCAATAGTGACCCCTCATGGTTTACAGTCACTGGGATTTCTTGTCCAGCTGAAGGGAACAAAAAAATCCTCCTTGCTGGTGTAATCTGAGAGAACCATGTGTGAGAAGGCCAGCAGTCATTGTCAGGACGCTTTGCCACTGCAACAAATGTGGATTCTTAACGTTAGGAGGCAGGCTCTTCTAACCAACACGTTGACGCTCTTGGGCCTTCCTACCACTCAGTATACCCAGACGAGCTGTGCATGGCACTGTGGGCCCGCTGAAGGAAGAACCATGTGGTATCTGGGTCAAGTAGTTTGTAATTTACTTGGGAAGATAAAGAAACTAACCAGAAAAACCCACTAAATGGAAAGCACTAGGAACACACTAGTGCTTCAGGTAAGAAGTAACATTGAAGCTGAGAGGTCAGCAAAGAACTACAAGGTGGATAATATTAGAGGACTGAGCTCTGAGGCGGGGGGGCGGGGAGTAGAATATCTGATTTAGCTGTAACAGAAGATTTGTACAGAAGAGGAAGGGGAAATAAATACATTGTGGACAGGCGGAATGGAATGAGATTGCAAAGGTTAAGGGGATGGGTTTTAGCTTTCCCAATCTTTTATGATAATCTAGAGCAGGGACTTGATAGGCAAGGAGGAAACTGCTACAAAATTCGCCATGACCCCACACAGAACACAAATAGAGGGAATGTAATTAAAGGAGGAGAAATTGGACAAAAAGATTCTCGAAATCAGAATAATAGATGTTGGACAGGTAACAATGGAAAGTTATAAACATGAAATGTCAGGGCTGCAAGGACCTCGGGAATAGTCTGCCAAAGCCTTCATTTTATCAATCAGGAAAGTAAGAGCCACAGAGGGGCACATCTTGCCCAAGGTCACACCACTAGTGAATGGCAGAGCTGAGATCTTCTAGAATCTGTTCCCAAGAATGCTCCATGAAAAGAAAGCTTTGCTCTCTGTTCTGGGATGGCAGATAAGTCTGCTTTCTGGTGAAAAATAAGATCCCGAGTCCTTAGATAGCACCTCTCAGCTGATGAGACAGCACTGGCAATCCAAAACTTGAGATAATTGGGCATAAAATCACTTTATGGTCTCATTTTTCATCTCTAAAATCTTAATAGCACATCCCCTTAGGTGTCTTACTTGTTGTTATAGATGAGGTTGATGATGTTTTCTAAAATAGTTTAAGAGAAAAACAAGAAGATAAGTTCCCCCTAAAACTAGCAGGAACAACAGAATTACATAAATTACCCAATTAATCTATTCAATTCTTTGCAAGAAGAGAAAAATACGTATTTTAGAAAAATATTTAAATCTCTGTATTTTCTACCGAGTTCCTTGAGACTACCTGCCCTAATAGAAAAAAATGTCATTCTATTGTACCTAAAGAATTTTTCTTTCTCATCTTACACTATCACCTTTATTTTTTCCTAATGCCAATGGCTGGCATACCTACTTTCAGTTCTAATTCTCGATATCTAACTTTTTCTAAGCCTTGACAACCATCTATGATTAAACATTTTGGGAGTATTTGTTGAACTAGAGTCAATAAAGTGTTGCACAAGAGCCTAAGGAGAAAGAAAAATACAAATTCTGTGGAAAGCTATTTCAGTTGTTTGGAAGATTTTTGCACATGAGGTCCAAGGTCCAAGTTGCTACTAGTATGGCCTCTGAGTAAATGAGGTACTAAAATAATAATAACGGTAAAGAAGTGTACCCCTAAAACAATAGTATGCCAAGTCTCAAAGGAACTTTAGAGTTTATCTAAAACTCTTACATTTTATAGCTACTTGTTCACGGTCAAGCAAAGGATAAGATGGCCTTCATGGAAGGTATGGTACCTGGGCAGAGGCTGAAAATGGAGCAGAAATATATGAAATGGTAGACCTAGGAACCTCAGAGATCGTTAGTCCTACCTTGCATTAGGTGAAGGGTGAGCCTGATTTTAGACAGGAGAACTGGCTGGTTCTTGGCCAATTAATGGTGGAGTTGGCTCCTAAATCCTGGCACCATTTTCTCAGACTAATATGTTCTTCACTGCACCACAGGACATTTTTTTTTTTGCTGCCATTGATGGGAAGGAAAAAAATATCTTTCAAACATTAGCATATTGTAAAATCTGAGTTCACTGGAATTCTCAGGAAATGAGGCATTCTGGTTAAATGAATTAGCTGATTAATGAGACCCAAGGTCTGTTCCATGTCTGTAATTCTTGCCCACTCTCCCATCTGCTATGATATCTGATCCTTCACAAAGAGGCAATCAGAAAGCTCTTCCTGTTTCTGCTCTGGTTTTTTTGGAAATCTTTCCAAAATGTCAGATTCCCATTTTCTTTTTATACTCAGTCTAGTCTAGTGAACATCACTGGGCCTTTGTTTGCTGATGAAGGAACTTGCTAACACTGTGTAACACTTGCTATTAATGACAGCGCTGAGATAGATTATTTTACACACTTCTATTATTTCTGACAACTTTTCCAACTTGATCTGATGTGGCAAAGACAAAGATTTTGTTGAAAAGACAATTTGTTTCTCCCTTCTTCTAGACTGGAGTGTGTGCGATGGGAATAAATATTAAGGTATTAAGTTTGTCGAGTTCCCACAATACACAGGCTCAGTTCCTCAGTGACAGTCTCACTGAATCCTCCTTACCACCCTGTGAGATCTGTATTTCCATCCTCACTTTTCACAAGGAATGAGAGGCTTTGGGAGGTTCACTACCTTGCCCAAGATCATACAAACTGTAATGGGGCTGGGACTTTAACCACGCTCTGAGTCCATGGTTAGCAATGACTGTGCAAGGGACCAGGGGTATATTCCTAACTAACTTTGAATAAAAACCTCAATGTTAACATTTCTATATGGAGGCAAAGTGGAAATGTTTTCTGGTTCTTTATCTTTTTGAGGCGGGGGTCACTCTTCCTGTGTGGGTGTCAGTTTCTTCATCTGTAAAATAGGAAAAGGAGAGAAGTAAACCAGGCTCCTACTTACTAAACAGTCTGTATCCAGCAGCACGAGTCTCTTTTCTTTACCATAGTTGGACTTAGAGCTATAGGCAATAAAAGAGACATATCTGCTTTTTGTCATCTGAGAACATTTGATCAGAGAGGCAGTATGGCAATGAATGAACAAGTCAAGAACAAATGGGTAAAACAGATTTTCTACATTTTCTCAAGCCAATAGATTACACATTAAGTGTGAGTAAAGAAACCAGGTGTTCCAGACTTTAACCTTCAAATACAGGGATGCCCAGAGCATGGGCGTCCTTCCTTTTAAGCTGTTCAAGAGGGCTTCTTGGAGGATGTGAGAATCATTGCATTGTGTGTGTGAGAGAAAACACCCTGGAGAAAACCAAAGATGGTGTGTTCTAATAGTCTGTCAATGCTGAGAAAAGGCTCTGAGGCAAGAATGGGATGGCCTTAAAGTAGAATGCACAAATATGGGTTAGTTTCCAGGGGCTACTATAATAAAGACCACAAACTAAGTAACTGCAAAAAACAGAAATGTATTCTTTCAGAGTTTAGAAGCTAAATGTTTGAAATCAAGGTGTTGGTAGGGTTGGTTCCTTCTGAGGTCTCTGAGAGAATTCGACCCCTGCCTCTCTCCTAGCTTCGGGTGATGGCTAGCAATCCTGGGCATTCCTTGACTTGTAGGTGTATATCTTCCATCTCTGCCTCTGTCTTCACATGGTGTGTCTGTCCTCTTGAAAGGACAATCAGTCATATTGGATTAAAGGCCCACCCTTCTCCAGTATGACCGCATCTTACCTTAGTTAATTATATTTGCCACAATCCTATTTCCAAATAAAGGCACATTTTAAGGTACTGAGGGGCTGAGACTTCAACATATCTTTTGGTGGAACACAATTCAACCCATGACAAAGCATGAAAAGCAGAAAGGCTGGATGTGAATAACAGCAAAGAACCGCAGAGGTGAAATTATCCAGGTTTGCTGAATTGTGAGAACAGTAAAATAGGGATTCCTGGGCAGGCAAAGGCATATCGGTCAAATGCATTCCCTGAGTCCTGGCCTCAGCAGGGCTTGTCGCTGGGTGCTGGGTAGAACATGGACTGCAGCAGCCATGGGAGGGGATGGGAAGCAGATAGGAGGCTGTAGCTGACATCCAGGTAAGCGTTGCCACCAACTGAAATGAGTAGGACTTCAAAGAAGCAGATTGAGAGAATGAGGAGGAGTTCAGTTTGGAATGTAGGACAGAGATGTAAAGGAGGCAGTTAGATATATAATTCTGGAGTTCAGTAGGAAGGTCTGAGTTGGAAATAAAAATTTAGTGTCCGTCCACATATAGATGGCATTTGTATTTATTATCTATATCTTTGCAGTACATTATTCCAAAACTTAGCAACCTAAGGTAGCATTCATGTACTTGCAGTTTCTGAGGTCAGGAATCTGGGAGCAGCTTAGTGGGACTGTGGTCAAGCTGTTGGCCAGGACTACAGTCATAGTTGGGCTCCGTTGGAGCTGGAGAATCCACTGCCAAGCTTACCACCTGATTGTCAGGCCTCAGTTCCTGGCCGGGTCTTGGCCGGAGGCTTTGGTTCCCTGACGTGTGGGCCTCCCTGGAAGGCTGCTCACACAACATGGCAGCTTACTTCCCCAGAGCAAGCAATTCAAGAGAGAAGGGGAGAAAGAAAAAAAAACAGAAGCTGCAGTCCTTTTTATAATCTAATGTCAGAAGTGACAAGCTGCACTTCTGCCATAGACTATTCGTCACAAATACCAACACTGGGTCAGTGTGGAAGGTATAGGAGATGAATATCAGGAAGTGGAGATCATTGGAGTTCCTCTTGGAATTTGGTTTTCCCATCATTTAAAGCCATGAGACAGAAAGAGATCATTAGAGGTCCCTTTTCCCTTCCCTCTTTTTCTTTCTTTCTTCCTTTCTTTCTCCTTTCCTTCCTTCCTTCCTTCCTTCCTTCCTTCCTTCCTTCCTTCCTTCCTTTCTTTTCTTTCTTTCTTTCTTTCTTTCTTCCCTTTGTCCTTTATCCTTTCTTTTCTCTTTTTTTGTCTTCTCTCTCCTCCTTCCTGCCACATAGTTGCTGGCTACCTACTATGTGACAGGCCTGTGTAAGGCCACTGGGGTCAGAGATAGCTTAAACCCAGCGCTTGTCCCTGAGGCGTTCTCAGGGATGGTGAGGCAGCCACTCTACAACCACACCCAGCACCCTTGTGTCCCAGACCTGGACAGACCAGGTGCCCTGAGAGCCCAGAGGAAGAACCAATGAGCTCTGGGTGGATGTGGAGATTCAAAGAAACCTCACGGCAGAATGTGGGGTCACTTAAGAGTGACCATGGGGTTCTAGAACATCCAGAAACAGCTTCAGGGAGAAAGTTGAGGACCAGGAATAAGGAAACGTTGTACTGTGAGGAAGGAGAAACTAAGACCCCTCCCCACCTCATCCTGGCTTTGGGCTCTGTCTGTGAGCTGAGGTTATACCCGCTTCTAGAAAACCTCCCCGCAGGACAGGGATGCTCACTACCAGAGGTGGCACCTCAGCAGGCCAGGCTGTTTGTGAGGCCAAGGGCTGGGTGCGCCTCCCACAGGCAGGCAATATAATGGCATGTCCCCCAAGCCAAGGAGCCGATCAAATCCAGACCCTGCCTCTCTATCCCCAGGCAGCCAGCCCTGCTGGAGCCCAGCCAGGCAGCCCCATCGATCCCAGACCATGCAGGAGAGCCTTTGAAATACGGCTGCCTCTTCCTGGGCCTGCTCCCTGTGCCCCCATGGTGTCATTTCCAAATCCATTACATTCCAATGGCTTTGGGATCTTTTAATTACATGTGACGAAGCTTTGCCGTTGCTGGAATTAGACGGCCTGTGTTGACGATTTATAGGCCTCAGCTTTCACGCAAGCAGGGTAATAAATAACATGAAATGGGCCCTTCAGTATTAAAAACTTCAGAGCTACCCACTAAGCCATGACAGAAAGAAAAAAAAAAATGAAAGGGGGAAAAAAAAAACAGTAATGTCTGTGTCTCATGTGTTTAAAATACTGTATGTGAAACAGGGAATGTCAAAAATACGGGGTGCTGAGCAATAGGCAACTCATAAAATTTTATCTCTGGTATGAGGATTTCCAACCATATAATGAGGACTTTCCTTTTTTTCCCCCTTTTTTAATCCTGGGCAATTTGTGCCTGATGAGGTGACTGAGAGGGCAGATTGGCTGGTGTACCCATTTTGCTTCCCCAAATTTAATGGCAGGGTAAGGACTGCAGGGTAGAGCAACCCCAGGCCCCAGCTCCCCATCTGGACTTTCCTCCTGGTCCCCTTGTCCAGCCTTGTTTCCTTCCTCAGACTTGTGCTTATTCTAGTCTTCATAACTGGGACAACCTCCCTACTCCTTCCCTTCCAATCACATTTTCTGATGCCCTCCCCCAACCCTGGGCTCCCCAGTGCCCAGAGGGCTCCTTAGACCTCATATGGTACCTGCCCCAAACATACCAGATTCAGGGTTAGTCAGATGCTAATGTGCAGAGTCACCAAGCCCAGTGGTACTCATAGGCCTTATCTGTCCTGCCAGAGTGGAGGCTCCCTGAGGGCCAGGGCTGGGCATCTTCCTTTCTTTCTTTTCCGTCTTGGCACCTGGCACAGAGCTGAGCACATAGCAGCAACTCCACAAAGCCTTGCCCTTGTGATTGAAAAGCTAAGAATCGGTAATGCCCCTGCGTTTCAGTCCAGAGAGGCAAGAAATAGAACATGAGAGAGGTTGACAAGAGAAAAGGATAAGGCTGGAAGAGAAGGAGAAATATCTCATCTTAGACCTTTGGATTGGGAGGAGTGTGAGCTCAGGACACTTCAAGTGCAGTGGAGCCTCCTCAAAAGACAATAATACAAATGGGAATCAAAGAGCATGGGGGTCCAAGGCCATTCTGGAGGCAGGAATGTTGTGTGCCCCTCAGCAGCAGGAGCGCTTGGTCTTCTTGCCAGTGTTCTGCCTGTTGCCTGTGTCTGAGGATTCTTGATGCAACATAATCTCCATAGGACAAGAATCATTGTGCCATGTTTACTGTTGTGTTCCCAGTCCTTAAAACACAGTCTAAGCAAAATAGGCACTTATTTGTTGAATGAGTTAATAATGTTGAAAAGCAAAGACCTCTTTCCAAGAGCAGACTAAGTTCTTTGACAGAATTTATGAAATGCATCTATCCTAGGGGCTTGTTAGATGAGAAAGAAAAGGGTCTTTAGCTTTTGGAGTCCCTCAGACACCAACAATCAGAGAGCCTAGCTTATGTGTTCAGCTCTCTGGCCTGAAATAGCGTTCAGAACTACTGCAAAGGTATGTTTCCCTGCTTAATAACAACTTTCTAATCTCTGTGGGCTGGAACTCCCAGAGGTCATGGGTAAGAGATGCAGTTAGTGGCTTTGGAAGTCCTAGTAGAACCCAGGGTTCTAGACGATTAGGGTCAAAATATTGTCACCGAGGACTGCTTTTCCTGAAGGATGGACAAGGGAAAAACAGAGAATCAGATTTGGTCAGCAAGCCTGCATCTCAAGCACAAAAGTTATTTGAGTGGAATTTGGTGAAAAAATGGAGAAATGGGGATGTCTGGTTTAAAACACAGGAAGTGACGTGTATTAGGGAGTTACTGGGTGATTTGTGTATTTTCCTTTCTCTATAAACTTACTGCAGTTAATAAACAACAATTGTATCCATAAAGATGAATCTTCTTTTATGCAAGAAAAATGAATTATTGAAATATGTAGTAAAAACTAAATCCCCTTTACCCACTGACTTATATTACTAGATCTTGTAGAATCAGTGAAGTACTACTTAGTAGATCTGTAAGGTACCCTAGAGGTTTAGATTAAATCCCTTATTTTCAGGTGAAGTTCATGGAACTTGGAGTCCATAATAAAAGTAAAAACGTGATAGTGAGGATTTTGCTGTTGAAGGGATGGTGGACTAATTAGCATCAGCCACTGCCCTATCCTCAGGGGCTGGCCATGGTCTTGGACCTTTGGGCTGTTATTTATTTAATACATAAAATTATTTCATATTTTATTTAATTTTTAATTATTGTATATTTATTTATTATTTAATATTTGCCTCTAAACTGACCCACATTTTTAAAAAATGAGACCCTGATAATACGTACAGTATCGGGGTTTTACAAACATGATAGGTAGCTAGATATATAGCTAGAGAGAGATGCATACATATATATACACATAATACCTATAATATATTATAAAATATTATATTATTATTAATTTTATATTATATATAACTTAAAATCAAAATAAATGCATAAACATTAAAATATGAGACATTCATTCATAGATGGCCTAAAATATTTTTGCATATCAGTAGTGGTATATTCTTGCCCTTTGGAAAGTACTAGAGTAGATGAGTTTGATGGAACTTGAAGGTCCTCTGTTTCTGAAAAGAGGTTTGGTTTTGTGAGTACTGGCCGCACCTGGAGCACGTCCTCTTTTTTTCTCCGTCTTCCTAAATCCTGGCCCTGCTTAAATCTCGCGGCCCCCATGAAGGCTTCTGTACCGAAAAGAGGTAACATAGCAGGCCTGAGACTGCCAACTGTAGGAGGCCTGCTTGCAAGGCTGGCCTGTGGCTGGTGTCTGGGAACTGGGATTTCAGGAATGTTCCCACCATTCCCTGACTGATCAGCGTGGCTCCCTGGGCCTAGACTGTGTGTGCAAACAATGTGGCTTATGCTAAACAACTGCTTCCTTCTCTAGGAGTCTAGGATTTGGGTACATGCGAGGCAGAAGGTGTCTATAGCCCTCAATAAAATCCCTGAGCACAGCATCTCTAATGAGCTTCCCGGGTAGATGACGCCCCACATGTTTTGTCACAATTCACTGCTGGAGGAATTAAGCATGTCCTGCGTGACTCCCTTGGGAGAGGACTCTTGAAATCTTGTGTGTGTTTCCTGGAGACGGCCCAGCCTGCATGCCTGTTCCCTTTGCTGTTTTTGCTTTGTGCCCTTCTGCTGTAATACAGCTCAGCCATGAGTGTAACTCTAAGCTGGGTGCTGAACCGCTGAACCTGGGAGTGGCCTTGGGAACCCCACATACAGCTTCCTTCCATGACCATCCCGCCCTCCACTTCTCGTGCTATTCTGAGCTGCTTAGGCAAGTTAGATATAAATATAGCCATGCACATCTGTTCCTTGTTTCTTCGATTAATAGATCATTGGTAATATATGGTGTCTCACCCATTTGTTAATAAGCATCTACAAAATCAAAGAGTCATTTCTTATATGACTTTGATTTGCATTTGTGTTTATGCCAAATAATGTCTTATTCATAGTAGTTGTTCTAAGTTTCTTTTTAAAAAAAATACAAAACAAATCAACAAGATGGATACAATATGTGGTAATTGTAAAAATAACTTAGAAAATACAGAGAAGCAAAAAACAAAATCATCCTTGATTCCCCACACCAAACTAACCATTTTAACCACTTGGTTATATATCCTTTTAGTCCTCTCATTATCTAGAAGTAGCTTTTATAAAAATTACATCATGGCCCTGGCTGGTATGGCTCAGTGGATTAAGTGCCAGCCTGTGAACCAAAGAGTCACCGATTCAATTCCCAGTCAGGGCACATGCCCAGGTTGCGAGCAAGGTCCCCAGTGAGGGGTGCACGAGAGGAAACCACACATTGATATTTCTCTCCCTCTCTATAAAAATAAATAAATAAAATCTTTTTTAAAAATGACATCATGGTTTTCGTTAGTTACCTTTTACATAACATATAATAAACATTTGTCTGTGTGATTACATAGTTATCAATACTGTCATTTTAATAGTTACTTAGTAATAACTCATGTGTGTCCCAAACTGGTTTCTCTCAAGCAAAACACCACCTATAGACATGCATTTGTGTGTGTTTGCATAGCATAGTATTGACCTACCCAATATTTACAAATAATATGTTAGACTTAGTTACCAGGATCTATACATTGGGAGACTTCATATAAAAGTCTATATTTTCTGCTTTTCTTTAAAATTGGTACCACCACATTCCCATCAGGTGACATGGGTAGAGCTGAGTGGAAACTGCCCTTTTTAGGTGGAGCTTGGGCTTTCTATTTTCCTCAGCTACCACCATGCCCTATCGCCTCCCCGAAACTGGGGCTGAAGATCAGTTGCCATTTATCATGCTCTTGGGATGATTTTTCTTTTACTACAATCAGGAGAGAAATGCAACATTTCTTATACTCACCTGTCTATGAAAAGCTAGGCCAAAAGAAACAAAGAAGGCAGTTTGTTTCAACAAAGTGGAAGAGGACATATTTCTGAAGTCCTCAAACTGCCTGCCAGGGAACCCCACAGGGAATCCCCAGGAGCACTGGGGGATATTTTTAATGATCCAGGAACACACCGTGGTACTCACTACTGTCAAATATCACCCAAACTACCAGCTCGAGGGAGTTCAAAGTTTCAACATATGATCATGCCACATATGATATTGTCATATTTTTGCAAAGCTGAGTTTTTATTGGTTGCTATGTTAATACTACTCGGCCATAAAAAAGAAGAAAATATTACCATTTGCAACAATATGAATGGACCTGAAGAACATTATGCCAAGTGAAATAAGCCCGTCAGAGAAAGACAAGTACCATATGATTTCACTCACATGTGGAATCCAATGAACAAAGTGAACTAACAAGCAAAATAGAGACAGGCTGATAGGAAGAGAGCAGGCGGACAGCTGTGGTGGAGGTGGGGGCAGTTAGGGGCGGAGGGACAGAGCCAAAGGAAAGAGGACTCATGGACACCGCCAACAGTGTGGTGATTGCGAGTGGGGGCAGGGGTAGGAGGGGGATAATGAAAAAATACAATAAAAAATATTTTAATACATTTTTTAAAAAGAAAGGACCATACGAAAATGAATGTGGGACAGGAAATGAGGGTTGAGGTGTCCAATCTGATTCCAATGTTTGACCCAGGGTACAATCCCCAACAGGTCCATACATCTTGTTAGCCATTAATTATGATTATTTAAGAATAAAATAGAAATATTATTTTTCTTTCAAAATAAATATAATATTTTTTGCAAACAGCTACTAAATTGTTATAACACAAAAATTTATTAGTTTATTTGGACCTGTAGACTTACATGAAGCATTTATTTGGCTAAGGATGCTGTAAAAATATTACCGAGGCAAAATTTGGCAACCTTTGGCATGTTCCTTGTGGAACTAAAGATACCATGCTGACTGGTTTCACTCTTGCGTGACTAGTCTCAACCCACATGGCCACTGTGTCTTTACAGCTCGTACCACCTGTATTACACACATCTAATGCCTGCCCCATCCCTGAGACATTTAGATTGCTTTTTACTGTTTAATAAACAAAAAGAAGCATCTTCATAGCAGATATTCTAAGGTATTCAAGATTATGTTCCTAGGATAAGCTCCTAGAAGAATTGCTCAGTCAGAGATTAACCAAACTTTTAAAGTTACAAAACATTTCTAGATTGACTTGGCTTCATTTGAGGATACCCAAGACAGAGAAAACTCCCCCTCACACAAATAATACAGAATACATGGGGACTGAATTGAACTGAGCCAAATCACATTGAAGAGAATCAAACCAAACTGAATCTCTAAAAGGCCTGGGCTAAGCTTTTTCTTTTCTTTGCCTGAAGTTGCCTCCACCTCTGACCCAGGCCCTGGAAAAAGGAGTCACCCTCACTGGAACAGAGGAGCTTATGCTATGGAAAGGAAGCTTGTGGACAGGTCCTTTCACAAAAGAATCTTTTCTGAACCCCTAAATGCCACAGCACTGAATAGTTAAGTCTGGCTCTGATGCCATACTAATTTCAGATCTACCACTGGCTAGGTGTTGACTTTGGATACATTACTTAAATGTCTGTCTCTTAGTTTTCTCATCTGAATAATGGGAATAGTAATAGAAACTACTTCATGAGTTTGTGATGAAGATAAAAATGACATATTCTTTGCATGGTGTCTGACATATATTAAGCACTCAATGAGAGTTGATTTCATTTATTCTCGGGGATGTTTTTAGATGTCCTCAGAGCAAGATCCACCTGGCTTTCCTTCCCTTCCTTCAGCCTGGCTGCTCTTGCTACTGGTAAAAGTGATAGGGAAGACACACAGGACCAAGCCCAGCCTTCTCAACCCAGGAACTATTCCATTTCTTGGTCCCTGGACCCTTTTGTCCTAGAGCAGAAAGAAGAGGGGAAGACTGGAAGGTGGACAGGGTAGGGTAGGAGCCAGATAAGACGTTGCAGCCCGAAAGTTGGAGTCTTTTTTAAATAATCATTATTTAAAATATTATTAGGGAGAGGCTTCTGAGGGTTTAGCCTGGTGCCAACCTGATTCCAGGTGTCCGGGAGCTCTCTAATCTGTTCGTGGCAGGCGGAGTCACCAAAGTCAGAGCGAGAGAGTGATCCGAGGGAGCAGTGAATACAGGGACAGGTGTCCAGCGGGAGCTTTCGAGGAGGAGAGAGCAGGCCTGACATGCGCTGTCACCCCCGGGCTGCGGGCAGAGGATGGGGGTGGGGTGGGCTTTGAGGCTGCCCAGAGGTGCCCTGTGCCCTCCCCACGGACACGTTAGTTTTTCCCAGCAGCATGTGAACAAGATTTCCTTCGGTGAAGGACAACAAGGTCCTGAGGGAAACGACCACAGGAAAAATAATTTTTATCAGGAGAGAAGGATACTAGAGGAAGCGGGTAAAGAATCATGAACTTTAGAACTAGATCAGGTCAGTTCACCCTCAATTCAGAGTCCTTATTGTACCCAAGCTGAGGCTTAGCTAGATGATGTTACTTAACCTAGAACTGGAAAGCAGGTCTCCAGCTTCATCATTTGGTGATCTTTCCACTCCTTAAAGGCAGCTGACATGGAGTCAAAGCACAGGATCCTAGACACAGGCCTGGAGGGCATGGTGGGGCATCTGCAGGGGGTATTGCAAAGGCCCTATGTACCTAGACAGTAGAAACAGACCCCAGAGAATGCAGAGAGCAGTGCTGTTGAATATCTCATAATAGTGCCAATGGTTAGCTTCTCCCCATTTTCCTTCCCACGTTACCAATTCTCTCTGCTGAATGTCAGGATTTGGGATGTGCATTATGTAGGCAATGGGGCATGAGTGAAAGTAAAGTTCCAAGGGCTCGAAATGTGAACATAAGGGACTCCTTCGCCATCTATAGATCAGAGTGGTTAAAGAGACAAGAGCTTGTCCTGTGGTCCATCCATCCTCTGTCCTCAATGGATACCTGAAGCCAATAAACTCGGGTGTCTCCAAAGAAAGGCGAAGATGTGCTGGACTCACAATTTATGCAAACAACCAAGATTCAGATGTGCTATAAGCACGGCAGGGCCTGAGCCAGCCAAGCTGCAGGAAGCATTTGGGGAAAAGGCTGGAGCAGCTGCCTTCTCAAATCCCACACACCACCTCTGTGCGGCCTCGCCTCTGCTTTCCCCAGACAGGAGACAGCTTGTTCCGGAGACACTTGTGAACATGAAAAGGGAGAGGGAGGGAAGCAGAGGGGAAGAAATCTATTCTACCTCGCAGCTTTCCATCTATACCCCAGTGGAGCGTGGGTAATTTGTTATGCCTAATGAGCAAGAGTCTCCTTATGCGAAGGCAAAAACGCCAGGGGGATGACAAGGCAAGTTGCTATGGGAGACCGAGGGGCCCCACCGAAGTTTGTACAGCCTGGAGAGGGAGCTTTCACGGGAGGAAGGAGCAGCTGTCTCCTTCCATCAGGGGACTCTGCCCTTGCATTTGGGCTGAGTTTTCTGTGTTTTGAAGCTCTTTTACATCTATTGTTGTAGTTGAGCTTTATAGCCGCCCAATGTAGTAGGTGGGTCTGGCGTTATTTTTCCTACTCTTCAGGTGAAAAACTGGGGCTCAGAGGACTTAAAGAAACTGTCCAAAGTCATGAAGGTGGGAGTAGGATATATCTCCAGGTTCCTAGTTTCCGAATTTTATTCCATATATGTCTTGTTTTTTAGAAGGGACTGAGGTCAATCTGAGGAATTGAGGGATATCAACTATACCACACCCTACACAGAAAGATGGAAATGGACAGTGTAAGGCAATCAAGTCTCACTTCCTAGAAAAGGGAAAACCCATAGGCCGCATTACCGGAGAGAAGTTTAGATAATTGCACACGTTGAGCCTGGAACAAACGCCCGAGGGAACCTGGGTGGGATTCTCTAGCCGCGCAGGGTAAGGTTTGCACCCTGGCCCTCCTGCTCTCCAGGCTGGCCTCTCAGCACTGCCCGCCGAGGACCACAGCTGCTCCCTGAACCCACCAGGCTCTTCCCACTCCCGTGCCCTTGTGCATCCTCTTCCTGAAACTTGAAGTTCAAATATGAAAATTTTTAAATCCCATAATGAGTTTATTTCTCCCTCCTCTGAAATCACATTGAAATGCTGGCATGTCCCCCGGCCTATCTCTTCCACTAGACTGTGAGCTCTTTGAAGGAGGAATCTGCGATTTACCCATCACTCAGTCCCCAGTACCTGTCAAGGAGCTTGGCATTTACTAGGATCCTAGTAGATGCTTACTAATTGAATGGTTCCATCATCAAAACCATCTTAATTTAAATCAAAATCACTCATTGAGCATATTCTTGAGCTGGTCATTATGAGGGCAATGGGGTGTGAGTGAGTTAACTGTTCACACACTCTAGTGCCCATGGAGACCTTTAGAAGAAAGAATGGTTGTACTATATTGAATTTGGACAATGCAGTTAACATTATAGGAGTTTGAATGTAGTGAAAATCTGAGCTGTTTAAGAAAGGATCTAAGGAACCTTGAAAGAAGAAAAGGAGTTACAAGACATCCCAACACTTTATTGAGGGTCCTCCAGGCTGGGTTCTATAGCAGCTGCAAGATCAATATGAGGCACAGTCCCAGTTGTCACAGAGCTGAGAGGTACAAAGCCAACACAGCTGAGGCAAACAGAAGAAAATGAAGGCCTGTGTGCTAAGGAGCTGCCCATTTCTGCCATGGAGATGTCAGAAAAGTGAGAGCTAGAGTAATTAGGAAGGCGTCATGGAGGAGGTGACATGAGCTGGTATTTGGATTATATTTATATTCAGGAAGATACGCATTTCTAGAATAGGAGACAATCATGTGTCCAGAACCAATAACTAATCAATATGGTTTAAAGCAAGCAATGCGTAGCCTTAAATCTATCTTCTACCCTAGGACAGGTTCCACCATAGGCAGAAAACTCATGAAGACATGACACTTTCCTTTGCACCAAAACATTAATTTTTTTCTTAAAAATGGAGAATTAAAAAAGGAGAACTCCAGATGGACTTTTAAACACAGTGGGGAATTGGGCGGTGTGATGGCAGATGGCTATTTCAGCTGTACACGGGTAAAAATAATTTCAGCTCCCCAATACCCAAGACTGCTCTGAACTTGTGAAAACCTCTGAAGGAAAAGCTGCAGTGTGATGCTCAGAGCACAGAGCTGCAGCAGATGGGGCCCGAGGGCTCGGAGCTCACCCACGAGAAAAGACCTACCGCTGTTGCAACAACAGTGCCCAGACAATTTGGGGGAGGCCCCTTCTCAACAGACTCTGTCGAGGCTGACTCTCAATTTTAGCCCAGGCTGAGGAAAGTTCTCTGGCATTTCCTGCTCTACAAGAAGAGACAGGGGAAGGGAGATGAGTCAATCTGAGGGCTTTATGTGGGGGCTGTGAGTTGAAGACATCAAGGAAGCAGAATATATCCAGAAGGGGGCAGTGGTGAATGTGTGCTGGCGGGAAGAACGGTGTCCCCAAGGAGGGGCTGGGTGATGACTGTCGAAGTTGACACTTCCAGGTGTCTGATGGTTGCAGATGTTGCCAGATTGGCTTTCCTGTGGCGGGCTGGGTTTTCCCGCATTTACTGTCATCTAAACTATACCCCAGAGGCGAAAGAGAGGACCGAAGTAGAAGCTCCTCTTTTCCATCTGACTGCCACCTTGTAGAACACCCGTGTTTTGTCACACTCCGCTCTATGAGCCACGAGAATGAACTGACCACAGCACTGAGGGAGTCAGCCAGGCCACTGGCAGTATGATAAATCGGGCATTCAGAGGTCTGGTGCCAGAGAGCAGACAGCGGTAAATAGGCAAGGGCTAGGAGGAACATGTGTCTCTGTACCCTAAAAATTAAATTCCAGAGGAATAGGCTAGAACAGGAGTGGTTAACAGGAGCTGCTTACTAGTTGTTCTCTGGTCCAAGGTCCTGGAAGTCAAGGGTACAGACTGGAGACCCTGAGTGAGCTCTGACCCCCCACAAAGGCTGTGCTTTCTGCATTGCCCAATAAGTCCTGGCATCTAGGGACCACAGTCATTCATGAGGTCGCTGTGGTTTTCTGGGCAGTATGGGTTTGGCTGGGCAGCACTTCTGGATACATATTAGCTAGAGGAGGACATAAGTCACAGCAACACAACGGAAAGGATAAGGAACACTGTGACTTCAGGGGAAACAGTTCTTAAAAGGAATCATTTACTTGTGTCCCATCCAGGTTGGCCTCCCTCCCTACTTTAAAGTGGCAAGATGAAGAGGGTGGGGCCACAGGTTTTTATGCTACTGATCCTCGGAGACAAACACACTGGGAAGGTCTCTCCCAATGAATTCAAGAGAGCTTGGTGTCAGGACCAACCCCAGGGAGAAGCAAGTGACAGAATCTAGTTTAGAATCTGGCCGATGGACCTGACCGGGGCTCAGAGTCCAGGTCCAGCACAAGGAAAATGAAAGTGTGCCTTTATTCACATGTTAGGCCATTTAGGGCAAGGCAGAGAAACATTGATAATGGATACTTTTGATTTATTGGCTCCAAAAGAGACTCGAATGTCTTGTTGTATTTACACATCATGGGAGAAAGGATGCTGGGGATCTAGGTAAGGGTTACCGCCCACCAAGCCAGGCCTCAGACAGCCAGGGCCTGTGTCCAGCCCATTCTTATCCACCACCTCCATTCTGTGCTTCTTGTCTTGCTCTCATCGCCCTTGTCTGTCATGTCCAGGTGAACCTAACTCCTTCAAGAGGTTTCACGTGACCCACCCTGCCCCTTGTTAACATCATTTCTTCATTCTATCTCCATGGCAACTACAGACACTCTCCCAGTGATGCCTTCTCCCCTTGATTTTCCTCTTTGGTCAGACTCAGCCACCAACAAGAGAGAGAGCCTTCTGCCCCCAAAGAGCAGCTAAGGGGATTACTGGAGACAGAGAAGGCCATCGGGCGAGTGACGGGCGAGTGACGTGCGAGTGCCTTTCTGACCCGAAAAAGTTGCATGGAGCCTTTGCTTGGGTCCATTTCACTCTCCTCTGTCTGTTGCATCTTATACGCCCTAGGAAGTGCTGGCCTAACGATGACGTATGTGGACAAGAGCCCAGTAATGGGACCCCACAACCCACATTACCACATCGCGGTAATGTGGGCTGTGGGGTCAGGTGCCTCCTAAAGCCAACGATGGGCAGCGGTGACACCACCAACATAGGAAGGCAGGAGGAGAAGCAGCAGGGGTGGCTGGGGCAGGCTCTGCGAGGGAAGCGGTGTCTTACATGACCTGTACATAAGCGGGGTGAAAGCTTCACACGGGTGAGGAATGGGGAGCACAGTCACAGACAGGGAATTTGGGTTTTTCCAAAGGCCCCTGAGGTTGCCATATTATTGCATAGTATTCTTATAAAGACTTAGAATTAATTTGCATCTCACATCCATTTCATAATAGAATCAAATACTTAGATTTTGAGATTTTTCTACACAAATCTCTTCATCTTGTAGATTTAAATATAAGACCCAGGGAAGTAAAATAATAGGTTAGTCCCAGATTTGGGACCCGTAGTGGGCTCCCATTACTGGGCTCTTGTCCACATATGTCATCGTTAGGCCAGCCCTTCCTAGGGCCTAAAAGATGCAACAGACAGAGGAGAGTGAAATGGACCCAAGCAAAGGCTCTGTGCAACTTTTTCGGGTCAGAAAGGCAAGGAGCACCCGCTCCCCATTAGAGATGAGGTAACTCATTCCCAGCACCCTTACTACAAAGGGGGGAAGGGAGCAAGACTGAGCTCTCCGGTCCCCTGGGCGCCTCTCCTTCCTGCCTGTGTGTGGTTTTCCCTCCTCTCTCCTCCTTTCTTCATCCCCGGGTGCCCATCACACACTCTAGACACCCCAGTGGACACACCAGACAAAGGTGTTATTCTTGAGGAGTTGATATTCCATTAAGGAGACACAAACAAACACAAATCAACATGAAGTCAGGTGGTATTGGGTACTGTGGGGAAAATAAAGCAGGGAAGAGGGATCAGAACCGCTGGGGACAGACGGTGGCTGTGGTAGACAAGGGGAGGGAAGGCCGCTCAGATGAGTGGACAAATGAGCAGCAACTTGGAAGGGGAAAGATCATCCATCAGAACTCCTGGGACAGGTGCATTACCAGCAGAAGGTGGCGGCAAGTGCAAAAGATGTGAAGAGGTAGTTTGTCCAGCATGTTTGAGAAGTGGCTAGGGGCTGGGGTGAAATGAGCAAAGGGGAGAATAAAAGCAGAAGGCCAGGGCAAGGAGCCGGCTTTGACTTGGAGCGAGATGGCAGCCATGAGAGGATGTAAGCTCAAGAGGACCTGACAGCCTGAAAGGACCACTCTGGCTGCAATGTTGGGAGAGGGACATGAAGCCAGGAGAAGCACGCTCAGCCTATAGTAGTGATCGAAGTGAGAGGTGATGATCAGTAGACCAAGGGCTCCCAAACTTCCTGCTCAAAGACCCTGTTTTTGCATTAAATAACCTCTCAAGCATGATAACCGTTATTATTATAGGTGTCTGTGGACTGGGCAAATATTTAAGGTCCATATTACTAAACAAATCCACAGTGTTCACATTGCAACAGCATTTACATACATTTGAAAAACAGTTGTGCACGGATGCATGCAAATTGCATCATTTACGAGGCCTGCAGACTTCATGTTCATGAGTACGTGATTTTCAGATCCCCTCCCCAGGCATTGTGGCCCAAAAATAAGCCGCTGAAACTTTGCTTCTGTCACCTCTCCCGTTACATCAACCGGCCTAAACCCTGTTTCCTCAGGCCTCTGCTAGAAGGGTCTAATAAGTTCATGTGGGCTAAGGTATCAACAATGGTAACTGAGCAAAGGACACTAACTTGGAATTGATCCCTCCTTGGGATTCGAAAGATCCAAGAACAGCCCAAAATTATAGGTGAAATACGTGTGAGTGCATGCAATACGAGGTAAACTTTCATTAGATTCTCCAGGGGCCTTTACTAAGAAAAAGAAGGTAAGACCCACAAGCTTAACGACTTATTCCTCCCAGATACTACACATGCTTTCACAAGGACTTACAACGCTTGACCCCAAACAGTGAGTGCCAGATGGGGGCGGGGGAGGGGAAAAGACAGACATTTTGAAACCATCAGGCTTCGTTTCACCTGGAGCGGAAAGAGCCACACAATCTATAGGTAAACACATAACTTCTCAGATTCCAGAAAGACAACTTTCTTTCTCTCCCAAGACCAGTCTTGGACCCTGCCTCTGATATGCTCATTTAAAAAAAAAAAAAAAATGTGGACTGAAAAAGAAAAAGCTATACAAGTGTTCCCATCTGAGAAACAACAGAAGGATAAGGTCATTCCAATGGAACACACATATTGGGAGCAATAAATAAATAAATAATCCAAAGCCTATGTGCTACCTTTGGGTAAATCATGCTTGATTTGAAGGTCAAGAGCGTTACAATGCCCTGCTTCACCGAGGTGCATGAAGGCTGAGGCTTGTGGTCTGGTAGAAGAATTTGCAGGGTGTAATTATGCACCCCTTCAACATCCCACCGCCTTCCACATGATGTGAAACAATGTGTCACAGTCCCAAACAGTCAAAGCAGTAATTTACAAGAGTCAGCAATTCCACAGGGCAGGTAGGCCATATTTCAAAATGGGAAAGGGAGTTGGGGGGACGAAGGAGGGGGAACCAGCCGATCAATTTACAAAGATCCTGTTTCTCTGCCACTCTGTTGACCTTTCAGGCAAGACCTAATGCCAATTAGCTCAGTTATAAAGTCCATAATTCTTGTGGGGCAGGCCGTGTGTAGCACATGATCATTTTACAACGTTTGCCCTAATTTGCAGCCCCCAAACATGGACTCCTGGGGCTGCAAGGTGGGGGCAGGGGGAGTTTGTTGGCAAGCGGTGGGAGCAGCTGGAAGGGATCACAGAGCACAATTACTGTCTGCGCATGGCCACATCTGGAAAACAGCTCTGTGCTGGCTTTAAAACAGTATTAATGAAGAATGGAACCTTGTGCTGGGAAGGAAGGGGTTGGGGGGGAGGGGGGTGATGGGAGGAAATAGGCGGGGGGCACCCTTCTGCCCAACTTGGTGGGGATGAAAAGACAACAAAGAAAACAGCCGGCAGGGTCTAAGACCAAATCCAGGGAGAGGAGGGTGTTGACAAGAGAGAGGCGGCAGAGCGATGCTGTTCCTTTAGGAGAGGTCTCTCAGCCTCCTCCTTTTTGCCGTCTTCAAAGCTGGGCGCCCATGCCAGACGGGACTGCTTTGCAATGATGGAGCCAACATTCGTCTGTAGTGTGAGATTTTAGTGATATCTGGAAGACTCCCAGCTCAAAAAATAGACGCCAGCAGCACCTAAATTCTACCCCTACACATTCAGTCCTTTGGTCAAGGGGTCCCTTCCCCTGAGACGGATTTAAAAGTGCAGATGCACCTGCTCCCTTTAGGACACTGGGCACGTAGGAGTGGCCCCATAACTATTTGTTGTCTAGAGCTGAATTGAATAAGCTAAATAAGTTCTTTTGTGACTATGACCACACAGCTTTCTATCTCTGACTTCTCAGCTCTAAGGGTGACATTAGACCAGTGATTCTCAATTGTGAGGGCAGAGGGATAGGGTGGCGTCTCTTGCCAAGGGGATGCATCAAATTCCGGGGGAGGGGACAGGTAGCATTCATAGTCTGAGAAAGAATATTCAATAGTATAACATAGTTTTATATTTGGGCATCCAAAGAGTCTGCCCCTAGTACAAAAGATTTCCCTCACACAACCTACAGAAAAAAATGCTCAACAGAACCTTCCTGGCTGGTAAGGATTCATAAGCTCACCTTAGAATTCAGAATGGGCACTTCCTATCCCACCGAAATTCAAAGCATCTCTAGGTCTCTCAGGGAAGGAGGAGGATTTATTTTATTATGTGCAAAAAAGAAAAAGAAAGAAAGAAAGGCTGAGACTGGGAAAACCTGACTAGATGGATTTGAGGCCTCCATCTCCAATGGTCTCCGTTTGGCAGTTTAATGTTTTTTCATCGAGACAGAGCAGCTGCTCAGGTTCCCAAGGTCTAGGTACCCTTGAAGGGACAGCAAGAACAAATTGCAAAGAAAACAAGAAATCACGGAGGTGTAAATAAACTTCCCCTCCTTGCTCTGGGCCCATTTCTCTGGCTGCCCAACACTGCATCTTTGGCATTGCTTAGGGGTGTGGAGGACATGGCCTACCTGAGCATATGTTTTAGTGTTTACCTGAAAACTGTGCAAGGAAACTTATCCACTCCCACTCCTGAGACAGGGCATCCTTCATCCTTATTAGATACCTCTTAGAGAGCACAGAAACTAAGCCCTTTGAGCAGACCTGAGTTCAAGTCCTACCTCAACCACCTACCCACCAAGTGGCCTTGGGCAATTTACGTAATCTGTGTCTCGGTGTCCTTTTCTGCAAAATAAAGATAATAGTACCCATCTCACAGGAGTATCCTGAGGCTTAAATGAGATAATATAAGTTGCTGTGATTTCTCTGCTGCTTGGAATTCTAAATTTCTATTTATGCAACTCCATTAATATTTATTTACATTCGACCTTACGTGTAATCTGTGGAGAGCCAGGTTTGGGGTGGGCGGAGCACGCATGCCACAGTGATGTTTTGTTTCCGCGGAGAGTCGAGCCCTCACATCGAGCACCCGCAGAGGACATGGTGGCCTCCCCTCCCCTCTGCTGACAGCAGGATACTTCCACCCGGTATCGCCAATATTAGGTATAAGAAGTTTCTGCGTATGAGAATTCTTTAGAATATGCTTATCCAAAGAAAGCCTTTCCCACATGTTCCAAATAAACTCAAAGGCCATCTCGGCAAACCTAGGTACAGTCAGCTTTCTGCTACAAGGCAACAGAGCACCAGGCCCTGCACAGGACAAGTGCCCTGGAGGGATAGGCGGCACTCGTACAGGCAATACCTTCGCTTGTAGTCTAGCCCTCGCATATCAGGAAACCAGTATCCTCTAAATTCTTAGTTTTGCCCCCATGGAAGCACCGCGCGCAGAGTTGAACCCCTCACCCAGATGACCGAGCATCAAATATTTGACGACTGCTATTTTGCACTGCCCATCACTCTCACCCTCTGTCACTTTCTCCAAGCTTCTCATTGCTCTTCCCAAACAGTTCCTGCAGTGGGTTCCGTCTTGACCCTGACACCCTGGTCTGGATGTGCTGTGCCAATGCCTCTCTTAAAAGGGGGTGCGTGGTCCGACCAGGCTGCTGTGCCCCGTGAATGTGTCTGTTTGTATTTATTTTCCTGCCAGCCCTGTCGCCTGGCAGGCTCAGGTACTGTGGCTACACACTCCTGAACTTCCGAAGGAAAAGCATTTGGAAACAGTCTGGAGCAGTTCGGTTTGACTCACACTTTCCTCTCACCCTCCCAAAAATGTGTCCCCAACACTGCTTCTTTCAGGGTCCCAGTTCCTGGCATCTCTGGTCTTGGGTTATGGCCACAGGAAGTTCTCGCTTTCATAAGACACATCAGAGGCCCCACATATTGGGCCTGTGTATGTGATAAGCATTCACCCGCACCAGCGTGGCTTTCTCCCCTGCTTTTAACCGTTCTGTCTGGTGAGCTTTTGCTCTCTGAAGAGCAAGGAGCCTAGGAGTCACTTCTTGCCCACTTAACCTCACCTGGAGAGGATTCACACTCTTAAAGCAGGGTAGGCACCTAGGAAGCACCATCCCTAGATCCACATGGGTGTGAATCCACGAGGATGCCCTTCCCCTCACTCCCAGTAGGCTGTAAAAGAGTGGCTGGCTGGATACTGAGTATTCCCATGAGTGACACAGGCATGAGCCACTGATTGTCGCTGGCCCAGCACAAGTTAATACTCACAGTCCCTCAGAAACACATGAGGTAGACATACTTGCATCAGTATGAATAATTTCCACTCTTGGCCACATCCTCTATCATCCCTCCTTCCCAGCCACTCCGTTAATTCAGTTTTCCCAGCACTCTTTTCCTCTTGGTTCTGCATCTCTCCCTCTCCTTGGCCAGTTGAAATCCTGCCTGTCCTCAGGGCTCAATTCAGGTGCTGCTCCCTCTGTGAATCCCTAAGGACACCACCTAGAAGTGAGTCCCTGCCCTCTGAACGGCCATGCATCGTGTCACTAGACTACCCCTGCCTTAGATGATACTAGTCTGAGACTCTGGGCTCTCCCACGCAACCCCAATGGAACCATGGGAGCCTGAGTGGTTCTGAGAGCATGCAGGACAAAAGGTGGCTCTGAAAAAGGAATGGCTCTGAGGGAGACGGTCTCTGGGAGACCACATGGGGCTGCAAGCTGGTTTTGCAGGAGCAGAAGGGAAGTGGTTGGAAATTGAGGTGTAGAGCAGAGAAGAAACCACAAAAACAGCATTACCACAGCAGGATCGCACAGGTGCTGCATGTTCCATAGAGGCTAGTCATGAGACTGGCCTCACCGGGTGGGCTGGGGGGACTATGGAGGTGGGAGCTGAAGCCAGATTGTGGTCACCTGTTAATGTTTGAGCCTTGGTGAGCATGAGATGTTCTAACTCCCCACAAGTGTCCACTTGGTGGCAGATACCAAGAGACAAGGAATTACTTGGTCTCTAAGGACTCTATCTTCCCAACCAGTCAGCAGATATTTTTGGGTTCCTTATATGTACAGCACCATGCTCTTGTGGATTAAGGGACACAAGAAATTAGTAGCTAAACAAAGCAATGTCTTCAGAGAGTTCACCACATAAAATAAAGGTGAGACATTTAAACATCCACCAGGCTACGTAGGGAATGCTAAGTGAGATGGGGGAGAGAGAGACACTGAACATTTAGGAGGTTAGGAATGAGTGAGTGGTGAAGACCAAAAGGTCGAGTTGAATTTGAACCCTGTGATCCAGTGGGAAGAAGGTGGGATCTGAGTGGGGCTCTGAAAATGGCAAAGAGTGGGCTAGAAAGAGAGGAACAGGTGGCACATGGAAATGGGTTCGTATGCTCAGCTTTACTCAGCAGAGAGGTTTGTACAAGACGCCAAAGTGGGAGAGAACACAAGAAAGACCACCTGGCCATCTGTGAAAGTCTTCCGTGCCCAAACAGGATGTCCAGATTTTATTTCCCAGGGAAGTAGGAAGAAAGGCATGTCAGAATGCAAGCCCTCTGGTATGAAACTTGGATGACCCTTACACTCTCCGGAAAGTATTTCTTTCCATCCTGGATTTGTGTCAGTGTCTTCCCTTATTACCTTTACAAGTGACTCTTCACCTTCTAAACATGCTTTTATAGTGCTCTGTACACCATTTGACCAGATTATTAACATCTGAAGGACTACTTTTTTTCCCCATGCCTTCCTTGGAGTGTACTCAGTTCAGGGCTCTGACTGGGGTACTAGAACCCACAGGACCCTGAACTGGCTGCAAGTAGAAAATATCAGCCCAAGGGCTCTCCCCTGGGAAAGAAGATGCTTGACCAAGCTCTCTGGCCTTCAGGGATAAGAGATCAACCACATCAAGGTCATGGAGGAGAGGCTCCCTGGATGTGGTCCTCAGTCCCTACTTAATGTCCTTTTCTGAGATACACCCTCTGCCCACAAGTCCACACCCTGGGCTTCTGGACCACCTGTGAGCCTATGCCCCCCCTCCCCAGCTCCTTCCTTAATCCACTCATTCACTCGTTCATTCACTTGGTCTTCTGACTGGCCTACATTTATCTGGCATCTATTATGTTAGCCACCATGATAGCATATATTTGTATAACACTCAAGGGTTGATAAATGCTTTCACATACTTTATTCATTTAACTTCAGCAGCCCAGCAAAGTTGTTTCATCCTTTTTCTAAAAATAAGAAACCTGAGGCTCAGGGAAACTCAATGGTATTATCTAAAGTCAAAGAGCCCTGGCCCAGCCACTGTAATACCACAGTTGAGGAGCTCACACTTGCACCCAGGACCTCCTCCCCCTCACACTTGCCCCCTGGGCTCCCTCACTACCACCTTTGTTCTACCCATAAATCTCAGGGTGTACCCAGTTACGACTCTCCTTCCTTGTCATGACCTCCAATTCTCCCTCCTGAGCCTTCTCCTCCCCCGGGGGCTGGCTGAGAGATAGGGTGCTGATTCCTGATGTCTCTTTCCCCTTCTGAAATTAGCACCACCTCTGCATTCTGTGGGATCTTATCCTGAGATCCTACAGAGGAACCAGAAGTGAAACAAGCAAAGTCAAGAAACCCTGGCTGGAATTAACTTTGATCTTCTTCAAAATGAGATTAAAACTCAGCCTTGGGTTTGGATCCCTCTTCCCCAGTAGCTCCTTGTAGGGGCTTCCATGCTATGCTCTTTCAGTCCTGCAGGTGCGTTCCTGCTTGCCCCCACCCCTCTCCAAGAAGCTTCTCTTTTACCCCGACTCTGGAAGTTCTGAACAATGTATTATAAGCCCATCAGACTCACAGAGGGCACTAGGTAGACTCTGTTATTCTTGTCCTTCTGCTTAGCATAGAAAAAGTCAATTTAGGTCCTTCCTGGACAGATACAAAAATAAGGCATTGTTCCCATCATCAAGATATAAGCCACAGTGTGGGTTAAAGCCAAAACAAGCAGTACAGATAAGAGTTCTGAGGACTGGAGGAGGAGGAGGGAGGAAGGTGGGAGATGTGGAGTCATGGGGACAGTGGCCTGGCCTAGGCAGAAGGGTTTTACAGGAGAGTATATGCTGTGAAAGCAGGGGTGTAGAGGGGACATTCTAGGGGTGGGGAGAGCAGGTCAGGAATCAGCAAAGTATGTTTTGGGGACACGGAGGAGGCCAGTCAAGAAGAATCTAAGGGCAAAGTATCTGGGGGGTTGGGAGACCATGCAGCAATTGGCCTTCACCTTCATCCTGCAGAGAGGAGGAGGCTCCTGGACTTTGCTCAGTGGTCCTCCTTCCTTTATCCTGTTCCTCAGAGTCCAGCTAAGTTTAGAGAAGCTCCTGGGGAGCCTTACAGCAAAATCAGTGGCCGATTTGCTTACTTCTAGGGCTGCTGCCTAGCCCAGGCATTCAAGGACCAGGCCTAGAGGTAATATCTATCACTCTTGCCCATCTTCCCACTTTGCTAGCCAGGCTGAGGCCACATGGCTTCACCTCACTGCTGGGAGGGCTGAGAAATGGGGCCCAGGTTTGGGCCAAGAGGAAGGGCAGCCCATTAGGCCATTAGGTGGGCATCCTGCCAGTCTCTTCCTCATGGACACCTGTGTAATAGCCAAGCAGAATTAGCAAATGTTAACATTCTCTTATTTGCTTCAGATTTTTATTATGGGGAAAAAAATATATACAGAAGAAATTAAAGAGTCTTATGTCCCATTCCCTACTCCCTTTACTCTCTCTCCAGAGGCGACCCCTGGCAAGAACTCTGTGTATTTCTTTCTCATCCTGTGCTCACACATGGATATATTCACATGGATCCATAAAACGCTATGTAGTATTGGTTTATGTGGCATTGAACCTTCATAAATTTTATCTTAACAAACAACATTTCCGTTTGGGGAATCTACAAATATTGATAATTCACCTCCATTTCTTTTACTTTAACTGCTCTCGAGCATGTCATCATGTTCCATATTCTCTTTATCCATCCCCCATCGATGGACATTTAGCTCTGGTCTTTTTTATTATTTATTAATTTATTTTTTTATTTCATCTATATAAAAGACGCTGCACTGAAATCCTTGTACCTATTTTGTAAAGCCCACATTCTCCTGTTATAGAGATAATGTTGAGAGTCTCTATTCCAGTCCAAATATAATTATTAAGCCTCTGTGGAGTGCAGAACACCCAATTAAATGCAATAAATAATGCAAAACAATGCATCCAGAGGAGGTCCTGCCCTGGAGGAGCTTACAGTCTAAAAGCAGGGACCAGCCTTTTAGAAGCCTGCATGTCAAAAGCTCTAGGACAGTGCCCAGACACACCGTGTACAAAAATGAGATAATATGTAGTTGACTCAGCAGAGAGGAGTTGAAAGCAGTGAGATTAAGCAGAAAATCTACATGGATATGGATTTTATCCAGGAAGCTTTCTTAAGAAAATTTCATCTTGATATGGACCTCCAAGAAAATGTAAGATTTCAGTGCTTGGTGGTGTTTCATAAGCAGGAGACAGGGCATTCCTGGCAGGGGGAAGCACAGGAGCAAGTGCCCTGGGGCAAGACTAAGTATGGAATGTGAGATGTCTCGTCTGGCTGGAGCGCCTGGCTGAGATGGGCTGGGAGCCATTCTTCCATTTTCAAATTCGAGCTCAGCCCCACATTCGGGATGATGTCCACGTGGCCTGTTGCCCTGGGCAGCCAGCCCGGTGGTATTTTTCCATTACCCTGAGCAGAGAAGTTCAGTCACTTGTTGATAGCAATGTGACCATTCAAGGAGAAAACAATTAGGGATGCTGACCTCTGGCCCCTGGAGAGGAGGGAGGGAAGGAAAAAATTCTCCCCAGGGGGAAGGAGCCGGGTGGGAAACATCCAAGAGGGTAATTGGTAAATATTATTGTTTCATTCCATGTTTGCCTGCTCCGCTCAGGTCCCCGTGCAAGTGGTGCGTTTAAATCACACTGTCTGACTTTGGCAGGTTTAATTGAGTCGCCACTGAAAAAGAAATTATCCCTGTGCTATTAATTTTTATAGTTCCTCGGGGCTTTTAAAAAGTGTTTGGATTTTCTAGGACTTTGAAAATGAAAACATTAAATTTTATTAAAAGGAAATACAGGGGGGCTGGCAGGGCCCAGCCAGGTCCTGACGCGACTGTTGGTGGAAAGGTTTGGGCCCTCACAGGCAGCGCGACAAAAGTTTTGCCCCTTTTAGAATTAGAGGCAGGTGGTCTCCAAAGATGTGTCATGTCGGCCAGGCCCACCTTCCCCACTGGCTCAGGGCACCCAGGCCCTGTGCCCGCCTCCCACCCCTCTGCTGGCAGCCACGGGCCAAGGGAGCTCTCTTCAGGGCGGGGGGCACACAGGGCAGACCCGGCCTGTGGGGGCCACCAGCTTCCACAGAGTAGGGGGCCTCTTGGAGAAAAAGAATTCCAAACATAATACAAAACATAATACAAAATTATGTTGGAAAGTGAAATAAATTATATTTAGAAAGAGAAAAGAAATAAAAAAAATTATAAATTTTAAAAAGCTGACGAATTCCACAGGCGCCACAAAATTTAGAATAACTATGTGACACTCCTCCAGAGTACTTTTATTCCTCTTTTTTTTTTTTGGCTACCAACTCTTTGATCATCTCCTTAAATGACTATCATTTTTTCAATGTCATTTTTTATAAAAAGAATGCAAAGATAATTCAGTCTCTCCTCTAACAAGTTGATCCAATTTTGTATTTTATTGCTCACACTTTGGAAGGGTTTCTTTCCATCTTGCAATTTTTCACTGGTAGTGCCATGTGAATTTTCAGGATTGTTATCAACCTTGGGAAAACCTCTGTCAAGTCTCTTTCATTATGAGCTATGAGATTTCAGGGCATTTCAACTTCTCTTTTACAGTGACAAATCTAAAATACTCTTTGGATTTTTGAAGCTTACTAACCAGATTGTCATCGATGTCCTCATTGCAGTGGCATATAATGAGTTTTATGTTATCTCCGTCAATGTCAGTATTTCCTGTCAAATCAGCAAGACACTTAAACATGGGGATTCTGATAAATTCTATGTCGGTAATTCCCAACCAAAAAGGAAACAAAATGAATGGTGCATTTATAATTGCATTACTTTGCATGATCGAGTATATATCCTGACAGGAGGGAACTTTCATTTTTGACTAGGCGGTAATGAGGACAGAATTCTCTGCTCAGAATTTCACACACCTGATGATTGGAGGAATTCCCCACCAGCTGGCTTCTGTTTTACAGTTTGTTCCTCTTCCAGTCTCCTTGAACTTCCAGTGCTGAGAACCGCAGGACATGTTCCCTCAGGTCTCCACACAACTTCGGGTGGCCCTTCATAGCATGGCACAGAGGACACCTGCACAGGGGGCAGCAGGGTGTTCCTGGAAGCCTTTGCTACATGGTGACAGCTAGGAAGAAGTGAAGTACACAGAGAACTGACTAAACACCATGTAAATACACCCCACTAAACCTAAACCAAACATATCCCCAACTCAGCTGCCCCAGAGCTAGTTTCCAAAGTGGCCACTCTGATGCCATCAAAAGGAGAAAAGGACAGCAGGGGGCTAATCAGGGGTAGGAAAAAAAACATGATATAAACACATTGTAGTTAAAATATCTTGGGATCAGCAACTGTATGAAAACATATGACTATACAGATGAAGGGCCCAGAAGTCTAAGTGTCATTAGCATCACAGAAAATTCACTTCTGCACACTATGGAAGAACTGGGGAGAGGGCCTTGAACCTGGAGCTGTCAGAGAACTAACTTCATGTGGAGACATAAAAATACAGAACTACATGCAACCCAAATATGACAGGGAAATTGAAGGTAGCCTTGGGTGGAGCTGTCAGTGAGGTTCAGACACTCAAGTGATCAGGGTGAGGCGGGAAGACCCAGGAAGGCAGGAGGTGGAACTTGAACAGGGAGCAATTCAGCTGGCTGAGGAGGAGCACACCTATGTTCATGGGTGCGTGTGCACATGTGCACATGGACTTGTGGTGTTTTTCATGTGCATACATACATGCAAGTGACTCTGTGAACATGTATGTGTGTGCATGTGTTGTGTGCATATGTGCATGTGTGGGTGTTTGCAGGGAGGAAATAAAAGGATCAACGTAAAATCTGCAAGCGAAATAGCCTGGCATAAGGTGGACATCAAGATGAGAAATGAGGGGGACATCAAGGCTCAGAAAGGTGAGGCAATTTGCCCCAGGTTCCACAGCTGGTCAGCAGGAGAACACAGAACCAACCCCAGGCCTCCTGACACTACATCCAAGATGTTGTCCAGCACTGAGCACACAATCTCAGGTTCCTCTCTGAGGCTGTATTAGTATGCCCTGACCTGCTTCTCCACGGGCAGACTGCCCTTGTGGGCGCGAGAAGGAATGCAAATGAGGCTGCGGTGGTCCTCCGGCCCCGTCTCAGGGTCACTCTGTTGCTATAAATCACCTAGCCAGCCCTGACTCAGGAGAGAAAGAAGTTGCCTTACCCTTCCTGCCTCCTCAACTCCAGCTCTGTCTCCATTTAAACGCACAACGCACTGAGTGTCAGGCAGGAGATGAGCTAGGGGAGATGCATCTTTTGTTTCAATGGCAGGGTTGTGGCCCTTTATCCACCACTTCCTTAAGGAAACACAGTAGATGTGGGTCATTTCTTTCTCAGAAATAAGAATTCTAGATGGTCTATGCACTGTTGCAGGTGAGGAAATAACTGAAACATCAGTTCCGGAAGAAAATGAAGGAATAATAACCGTAACTTTGGATTTCCAGCCTCAGCAGTATCAACTCTATAATGGCGATTTGCTGATCGTGCCCATTTTACAGACAAGAAAACTGAGGTTTGGAGAAGTCAAGGAGTTTGTCCAAGCCACTGAGGTAGAAGTTGCAGAGCCTGAATTTAGATTCAGATAATCTGATTTCAGGGTTTGTGTCTTAACCACTATATACTACTGCCTTTAATGGAATTAAGTGGGATGATCCTCCAATAAACACAGAACCTTGACCAGATCCCCTTAAACATGGGGCCATTTAAAAACCCTCTAAATAGAAAGCTGATGGCAACCTTCCCTATGCTGTCATCCCCAGCACGCACATGTGCGCGCACACACAACCACATCACTGCCTCCCTGACCTGGGCCAGACTTCCTTCCTGTGACTGCCCCCACCCCCCACCAACCACCAAAATTAAGGCTTCTGCTAGTTAGTTGCTGATCTTTGACTCCTGTTTAAGCTCCACATGGACCTTCAAGACTGAGAGCTTCTGCCCCTGAATATTTCAGTTATTAAAGGAAGAGTCTCAAGGGTGAGGGATTCTATCTGCATTAACAGATACCTGCTGCAGGGCAGTGCAGGCTGAAAATTCTTCCAGCTTTGCTCAGTAGGTCAGGTTTATGAGAGGTGCTGTTGAGGCCTGTGGGTAAGGTGAAAGATTTCCAAAATATGTGTGTAGGTATGTGTGTGCGTGAAGATATTTTTAAGTGACAACTAAAGTTGCAGCCTTATGTGGTCAAATAGGAGTCTGGTAATTTATTTGGGTTGAGTATTTTAGGAGATCTAGAAGCAAACTACTCTACCATTCTGTCTCATTTTATAGCTGAGTGTGTGCACATACTGTGTGTGTGAGTATGTGTGCGCACGCACACAATTCACAAGAAGAGAAGGGACCAGAGTTAGCCTGACACAGGCTGATGGGTACCAGTTCCAAATTTTCTTCCTAGCTCTGTTTATCATTGTTCATGCCAAAAAGTAAAGGGCAACACCCCCCCTTCCAGACTGAAGTCATAAATCTCAGGCTTGTGGGAACAGGGCCCACCCTTCCCCAACAGAGACACACAGAGTGTGGAAACTTCCACTGGCCTGTGGTTGACCTCCCTACCTCCAAGTTCTTGCATCTTAAAGGGACCCCCTCTGGCCAAGAGAAAGCAAGCTGGCTGAACAACCCAGTTTTGAGCTGTTGTCCTTGCAAAGAGAGAAGCTTCACTGTATTATTCAATGCCTTGGATGCCTTAAAACTTGGGATGAGTGTCCCTTAAATTCAGAAGCCTGGGGTTATTTTCACTCTGTTTCTGAAAAAGCTAACCTCTCTCTGGGGAACAGCCAGGTGAGTGTGTGGCACATGGGGGAGGTGAGAAGGTCATAAGCTACTCTGCCTTGAATAAGCCACCTGTCTCTCTGGGCCTCCACCTTTGGTGACCACTTCATTGGAGAATGGTTGGGTTCAAAGTCATAGTGGTTAGTTATCTGAAAAGGAGGGCTGTAAAAAATGGACTATGAAAGAGAGGCAAGTGCAAAGAATTTTGTGAAAAACAGACCCATCCCAGGATCTTCAGGGATGAGCATGATGATGTGGCGAAGGGAGGCCATGGTGTCTCAGAACCTGCTCCTCAGTATCACAGGGCTTGGCCTAGGCTGCTTTTTCTAGTGTTATGATGCTCGATTCACTACAAGGGAAACTCCAAAGGTGTCGAGCTGTCCTTATCCCTTCATCCAGACACTCGTGGCAGTGCCCCATTGAGCGGACTGTTCTGCAGCATCAGTGTCCTGATCATAGTGAGCAGCTTCCTTTCTGTGTCTTCCTACTTTCTCCTCTCTTCCTCCGATCCCTCCCTGCCAACCCAACAGGGCCTTGCCTCACCCACCCCCCTGGATGGCTGTGAAAATGGGATAATTGGTGATCTCTGCGGGTACAGCCAGTACAACACTATCTTGTGTCTAGTGCTGTACCTGCCCATTATGGCACCTGTACCAGGGAGGTAGGATGCCCATCTGGCCTTACCTCCAGAGAGCACACTGTCTGACTAAAAGAACATGGTAGTAATTAGTACTGTTGGTTAAATATTTAGGGTGGTTCCCCATTCAAGAGACATTGTACAATTACACTTTCTGCTCATTGTGGTGGATGGTTCCACAAAAATAGTTCTGGCCCCTGAGTTGCAAGAACTAGTGTCATGTCATTTCCAAGCCATATGTCTCACTGCTGAGTCAAGACCTCAAAAAGAAGAATTTTGTCTTTGGCATGAAGACCAACTGCTTCAAGAAGGCAGCTCCTTTGTCAGCCTGAGTCCCTGAAGGACAATGTGGAGTGGAGCCCAACCCCATCCCCCATTGACCATGTCAGACATTTAGAATGAGCAAGAAATAAACCTAGGTTTTAATCCACAAAGATTTGGGGGTTGTTACTGCAGCACAGACTAACCTACCCTGACTGATGCAGAGACACAAAGCATATAGGTCTTAGACAAGATAAGAGTAACGTAGAGCTGTGGATAGTCGTATTCTGAATGTTATCAAACTGGTGGTAAACTCTGGCTGCACTAAAGAAGAATTTATTGTAAGCCAGCATGGTCTGGGAGCACTTCAAGAAATCTGAGTAGGATTTAAATTAGGTCAGTGGGAGTGGGAGGAAATGTCCACCTCTCTCATTTCTCCCTAAACATTGTGTACTGATTCCAGCCTAAATTGCACTTCCAGCATCTCATTAGTTAGGGGGACATCAGGCTTCAATTGCACCCCTCACAACCCCTACCCCTCATTCCAGCTGCTTCTCAATATACACCTTCAACCTTCTATTTATTCTACCTTCACTCACCCTTACCTCCAGTCTGAGGAAATATGATGCCCTCCACCTGTGCAAATCCAATCTACACTACCAGCTCTCAGGGACTTTACTCCCTCAGTGCTTCACCACCACCACCCCCCCCACCCACTTTGTGTTTATACCTCCCTCTTCCCTCTCCACTGGTTCCTTATCAAAAGCCTGTAAATGTTCTCAAACACCTTCCTGTTTGAAATAAAAATCATCTCTTAACCTTGAACCAACCCCTTTATTCTAGTCTAAATGATTCATTAATATACCAATTCTATTAATATACTATTCCATTAGAATTCACTATGAGCTTCCTCCTTACAAAATAAAATTCAAGATTTAGGGATCAGATGCTATAAAAGGAAACTTAAGGTATACTTAATCCAGACTTTATATCTCATCCCTGGCCAGTGTTACCCATCTCACAATATAGTGTCTAGGAAATCAATATTCTATGAAATAGCAATTTCAAGAGGAAAGTTCACCCTGGCTGGCTACATGTGAGCAATTAGGTATGCTATAGTGACAGTGGATGTGATTTACTATGAAGTGCTCATGCCATTATGGTGACATAATTTGGCTCATTAAGTAATCTGTCTGCCAAGAGTGCTGGTCTACACTAATATCTGCTTTCGTTACCAGTGGGAGACAGAGCCCTGGGATGGAAGTCAGGAGTTCTGGGTCCCCGTCTCAGCGGTCACCTAACCTGCTATGTGACCTTAAGCCAGTCACCCTTCTTCAGGCTTCAGTTTGCAGCCCACCCACCTCCACCCTTAATTGAGAGAGTTAGACTAAAGGCCCCACAATGTCCTTAAAATTCCAACATTATTTGATTCTCTCTCATCATTCTTTTCTGCGCTGAAGTATATTGTTGTCAAGAATGAAAAAGAATTGGAACTGTATCAATTTGTTCCAGATAAGCAGGGGGAAAGCATCTTTCATCCCGTAGGAAGGATATGCTATTGAGGGGGACAAGCTGGTGAGGGATTGACATGGGCTGGTGTGTGCTGAGCATCTCTTAACAGAGAGGAAGTCAAGAAAGAGCGCGGCCCTCTGTTCTCATCCCAGCAACGCCTGGTATTAACTCTGTGATCTTGAACTGGTCACTTAACTACTCTGGGCTACCCTTTGGCTCTAAAATTTCATGACATCTTACATGTTCTTTAAGCCCCAGTTGGCAATCTCCCCAAACCCTCACCCTGACATCACCTTAAAAAGAAGCTCTGCTTGTATCATATTGTTGGCAATTGACCCACGTGGTGAATTTTAAAGCAGATGTCCTTTCTAACATCTCCCATGACAGACTTCCTGGGCAACAGGCTACTGTAAGACCATCCATGCCTACATGTACCCAAATACGGGGGTCTGAGAGCAACCTGAACGTAAGACAGAAGTTTAGAGAATTCATCACTTACAGTCACTGAGTTCACTGCATTCTGGCCCACAGTACATTATAAAATTCCTTACATGTATAGGCATCCTTTACATTTACATCGTATGTTGACGTCTTCAAGCAGTGTGACTTCCATCATTTTCTTTGATTTTCACAATCCTCTCCTTCTCAGTTTTCCCATCTGGGGCCAGGTGACCTTGGCAGTATACCAATGCAGGCCAGGGGCCTGGACCTGGCACCTCGTCCTGGAGCACCATGTGACACCAAAGCTATGAAGCAGGGGCAAGGAGCATGCTAAGGAATTTAAAGTTGTAAACAATATTTCCCTGTTTCCATATTAAACAAACACATAAATTATGGAGTTTGTTGTGTCTCCCTCCACTAGACTGGAATCATCACAAGACTAGGGTCATTTTTATTGCTGTTTTCCCTTGTTGAGTCCCAAGTGGCTAGCATAGTACCATGCATGTAGTAGACACTCAGTAAAATTTTGATGAATGAGTGAACACACATTGTGTATGAATTTTTAAGATAAAACTTGAGACTTTTGGGTGAGTGATATCCTCAAAACCTTGTCACTTTAAACTCTAACCCTGGACTCTTTAAGTTTATCCATTTATTTACCTGTGCCTTTGGAGCACTTCCTGAAGATGGGAAATTAGGACATGATGTACCCCACTTTATAGAGGAGGAAGCAGAGCTCTAGATGAATAAAGATCACACTCAAGGACACACAGCCCAGAAGTAATGGTGGCCAGGACTAGAACACATCAATCTGAGAATCATTTTTTTAATAAAGGTTGTGTGCTGGGCATTGGGTTAGTTGTACTTTTAAACACAGTGGAGTCATAGAGGACCTCTGCTTTCAGCTGGCTGTCGTTTCTCTGTCCATACCCACACTTAGCCTGGGCATTCCTTTCCTACAAGATACTATGCCATGGAGCCCTCCATTCTCCTTTCAATCCCTGACAAGTTGCCATTCTTTTTCAGTTGCAAAAATTTACTAGCAGTTTCTATGGGGCTATAGAGAGGGGTATAAAAATTAAACATGTGAGTGGTTATGAAGTCTAAGAAATTAGGCACTGATTTGCCGTTAAGGTCCTGATTGGTAGCTCCTGACTTCTTACCAGTCGCTATACAGAAGTCTTCATGCCCGCACTCAGAGTCCATTCCACTGCTCCACCACACCATGTTTTCTTTTCTGGGTCCGCATTTTTTAATACACCAGTCAAAATCACTTATGTCTTCCAGAAATCACAACCTGCCAAGACTGTGGCAATCTGCTCCATTATTTGAAGAGCCACAAAAATCAGAAACAACTGGTGTCTGGAACAACAAAAACATTTTCCCATTGAGCAGAATATGTTAGAAATTGTTGGGGTTGGTTGAACATTATCAGAGACCTACAATTTATATCTGCTGGACCCTCCAGGGGCAGCTGGTCATAACCTGAGCTGCACATCAGAATCACCCAGGGAGCTTTTGAAACAGCACACAGACCCCACCCTGGACCAATTAAATCAAAATGTCTGAGGGAGCGTCCAGATATGGATTATTTTTAAAGCTCCCCAGTGATTCTAACATGCAGCCAGGATTAAGAACTACTGCTATGATGATCTTGCTTTTTTTTTCCTCTGGAGTGTCTGAAACTTTGTGGTTAGGCTAGTCGTTAAAGCTATTAGGAGTTAATTAACACATGTGCATTTAGACTGGTTTCATTGAGCCAGCTGAGGCAGTTCCCATCATTGGTTTCTAGGGTTCAGGCCTCAGACTTCTGTCTTCTCTCCTGAAACCATGGGTCAGATGCCCTCAAACACATCGCCAGGGAGAGATCCCACTGCCCCTAGGGAAATCTGATGACCAGTGACCTCATATGCTAGCTTTATCACTGGGGTCTCCACATTCCCCCACCTATCCTCAAGACCCTCAGCACCTGGTCCAACATCCTTTCCAAACTTTTTTCCACTATCTCCTTCAACACATACTCAACCACTGGTACTTGCTCACTGTGCCCTCCCATATATTTGAGAGATGTTTCACCGTGTTTCACAAATCCCACCCCCATTTTTGTCTGCCTATTTAATCCTGGCATTCACCTACCTGGGCTGGCCAGAGTGCCCTTCCCTGCTATCATGTGTTATGGCCTGTCTTTAAGTCTCAACTCAGGTCCCATCTTTGATATGCTTCTCTGTGTGACCACTCCAGCTCTCAGAATCCGCTACCTCTTCTGAGTTTATGTCCATCGCAGGTACCATTCATTTGGACAATTTCCATCTCTTGTGTAGGCATTCCCCGGTGGGCTGTAACACCTACAGTGGAAACCAAGATTTCTTGATTGCGTGATCCAACATAAAATAATGAGAACCTGGGCTCCCTTGAGAATTCTGAGAGGTTCAAAAAAGAATCCTATGAGGGTGTGTGCAATTAATTATTTGATCTTTAGAATCTCCTTGTAAAGTATCGTTCTTTTCACCATGTCACCAGTTGAAAAAACTAAAAGAACAGTCCATCTTTATCCCCAAAGATGCCAAGACAGACAGAAAAACTAAGGAAATTAGGACTCAGAGTGAGCCTTACCTCCTTTTAATAATAGAGCCAGAGCTAAAATTCAGGGTCTACACTGCCAGCTCAGTGTTCTTTCAACCACAGAGTGATTTTCAAACTTGAGTATGCACCAGGATCACCTAGAGGTCTTGTTCGAAGAGTACATCTGGGCCAGGCTCTGACAACTGCATTTCTAGAAAGTTCCCAAGTTGTACTGATGGTACTAGTCCAGGGACCATGCTTTTGAGGACCACAAGCTGTTTCCTAAAAGAAAAAAGATAGAAATAGAGATTTGGGGCCTATTAGAAGAGATGTTAGAAAAGCAAACCAAAGTCATATGGAAATAATAAGAAATAATAAATGACTAAACTTATTTATTTCAACATATGCCTGTCTATAAGAGTAATTTGTTATAAATTACAAATAAAAACTCAAATATGTAATAAAGAAATCATTCTTGTTAAGACTTCCAGCCAAAATATCAATATGTTCAAAGGAGTTGAAATAAATTCAGGCATGATAGATGCATAATGGATCAGAAATAATCCAACAGAATGATAAAAAATGGCAAGGCGAGCATGGAAGCCAGACCACCCGAGCTCTTTGAACATTCCTTTATGCAGGAGGGGAGTTGGCAGCAAATCAGTTGATCAGTGCATGCATCTGCCTAGTTCTTAATCAATGGACCTTTGCTGTATATCAACTTTATACCATTCAACTCTGCTGGCCAATGAGTGGACTATAAAAGTGGCCCAACTGCTTATGAGAAATATGTCATCTAGTTTTGGATACAAAATCTACAACCAAATAAATCTGGAGAGCAATGTTGTAATTTCGTTAAAATTTACTAGTAATCATACTATATGATGTAGAAGTTAGGAAAATCAAGATCAGGGTGAATTGGAGTAGGAAAATAAATATATCTTCATGGCTATAACCCAGGCATTGGTATATGCCAGGGTTTCATGACTAGTCATCGAATGAAAGAACCTATGAATAAAGTTTAAGGAGCTCAACATGAACTAGATCTTCTAAAATGGACAGGATTTGGATGGATGGAAAGGAGAAATGATATTTGAGATACAGTGTCATGAGTAAAGTGTGTGTGTATGTGGGTGAGTAGGGTGGAGCAGTGATGACGTTTAAACCCACACACAAAATGTTCATGGAGGTGAGGAAGATATGGTGAGAGGGAGGTTTAGGAGCAGACTGGGTCCAGAATGTCTCATCGGTCTTCGAGGCCCTTCCTGTAAATGAACACAGCCATTGCAGACTCATGAGTTGGGAAGGTTTGTGAGGCACATACAATGTGAAAACAATACCATCCCACAAATACCATCCCACCCTCAAGGGAGAAAGCTAGGGAAGGCTTGAGCTCCCTGCAGCTGACACAACAGACCAAAACCACACTCTGCTTCTGCCCTGTGCACAGGCCCTCCGCTAACATTGCCAAGCCCAGGGAAAGAGTACATATGGAGGCCCACATATGCCATATGGCTACATATGCAAGAGTCAAAAATCAAGTAACAAATGTCAAGTACTGTATGTTCCCTCCTCTTCCATTGACAGATACACCTTTATGTCAACCTGGAAAACCATATTTGAATTTAGAACTCCCAGAATTCTCAGCTTTCTGTACTAAAGCTGGAGGCCTGCAATGTGTAGGTTCCAGCCTCTAGCCTATACCTCTCCTCTCTTCCCACCCTTGCCTCCACCCCACATTTAAGGGTCTTCCATGTGTGTATGTGAGCATCACAGACCATGTGTCCCAGCTTCTCCATAGCCTCCTGCAAATAGCCACCACTTGGCCACTCCTTACATTTTGAAATGTACACAGCACCAGTGTGGTCTGTCCTCAAAAAAGTGAACCAAGGAGGCTCAGGCAGCCACTAGAAGTGAACATGGAGCCATTTGTTCAGGGAATTAAAGATTCTAGGTACCCAGGGTGAAGTCCTGAATAGGACAATGGACTTCAAGTGAGCACATGTTCTTCATCCCACGGGTTTCTTGCCCGTGTAGAAGGCATGGCTGGAGGAGAATCAGAGTAGGGAGCTGGGATCAGGGGCTTCTCTCCAGATACAGAGTAGGGAGTCCAGATTCCCCTATCACAGCCCATTGCAAGTCAGTCCCCTCTCTGCACGCTCCTGTCATTCTCCCCATGTTAGAAGTTTCTCCCTTCCAGCTGGTGATGGAAGGGTCACTAAATCAAAATGCCAGCCTGGGCTCAAATCCACTCTTTCACAGAGAACTCAGTCTACAGGGAGCCAAACCAAACACAACGTCCTACAAGGTCCTCACCCACAGCAATCGTAACGCATCCTTCATAAGCCCTCCTCCCCCACTGTGCTGCCAGGTGATCTAGGGCTTCAGGAGCACATCTCATCACTTCCTTTTTAATCTCCACGTTAGCACTTGTGCCCTCCTTCAAGTGCTCCAAGGTAATTTTAAAGAATACCTCATTTTGCTTTCATTTTGCTCTGGCCTGGCCTTCCCATAAATCAGGGCCGAGGCAGAAGTTGAGAGGACTGAGCTAATCATAACTTCAATCTCGAGAAATGTTTAAATATAAATCAAAATAGTTGAAGGCTCTCCAGATCTTCAATTTTCTTCGAAAGCCTAGTTTGTCTTGTTTTCTTTTTCCCCCCTTCTTTTTTTTCTGTTCTGATTGGCCATGCTGAGCTCTGAGTTTTATCCTGTTGCCCCTAGGAATATTTCTAAGTAGTTTTAGATGTTTTCTTCCAGGCACTACACCAAGCAATACAAGAGAGATATTATTGGTGCTCTGGGGCCAGGCGTAGGGGCAGTCTGTAGCATTTTGCTAGAACTGGAGAAATTTCAAATTTTGGGAATTAAATGATCCCAAAAAAGCATAAACAATGATTTGGCAGTCAAAAGGAAAAGAAATGAAATCAGCAGAAAAATAACTGCGATCGTCCCTCCTGTTTCAGATACCTATGTCTCCGTAACAAAACATCCAAGCTTATTGTTACAAAACAATAATCATTTTATATGATTACATCTCATGGTTCTGGGGTTGACTGGCAGTTCTTGCTTGGCCTCTTCCATGGGGTTGGTGGCTCAAGCAGAGGTTTGCTTACATATTGGGCACCTGGGCTGAGAAGGCAGCAACATCTGGGGCTGCAACAGCCGGGGCTCCTCAGGTATCTGCCTCCCTCTCCCTGTCGTCTCTCCATGTGGTGCTCCAGCATGATGGCATGATGGCTTCGGGGTACCCAGACTTCTTCTGTGGTAGTTTAAAGTGTAGGTTTTATTATTGTGGAAGTATAGTGAGGACAATGGATCAGGAGACAATTGTCATTGAAAAGATAGTTTGTTATACTCACAGATCCCAAGAAGAAGACATACCCATGCCATGGAGAGTCACATGGGGAAGCACTAGGGTTAGTTGGTAGGGAGGGAAGGGGTGTAGACAAGACCCTTCATTGTATTTCTTTGGTAAGGGACAAGTGAAGCAGAGTACATCGCCTTAGCACTGACTAGCTTGAATAATTTCAGCAGACTCTGAGGAATAGTGGCCAGATAGACCCTAGCTATCTGGCACCTGGCCCTGGAGTGATTAGAGCAGGTGACTAGTGGCCTGGAATATGAGACTCCAAAAAAGGAGGTAGTTGGGGGTATGGCTCTGTATTGCTTAGTTAAAAGACATACCCCCAGGCAAACTGTTTGCTATCTCTATATTACCTCTTCCTGAAAGGGGCAATCCCACCAGGGTCAGTAAGACCCCAGATATCAAAGCCTCAAAATACAGAAAACAAAAAACATATTTAATACACAAGGTGGCTCAGGCATGTGTCCAAAGCTACGGAGCCAGGCAGAAGTGATTGTTGCCTTTTATGAGCTAGTTTTAGAAGCCATGCAGTATCACTTGTCACATTTTATGTGTAAGAAGCTAATCCCTAATTCCAGCCAATAATCAAAAAGAAGGGGCTTAGACTCATCCTTTTGATGGAAGGAGTGGCAAAGAATTTGTGAATATATTTTAAAACTAGCACATCTCCTATAATAAAGTCTCCACACTGGTCATTGATAACTAATGGGCCCCTTTCCCCATCTCTTACAATCCAGAAGCCTTAGACTTGAAAGCTACTAAATCCAATTGCTTCTCTATTGGCACCATATCTACCCAGTCAAAATCCTGGATACAGACCTGGGGTCAGGATTATCCTCAGTGTTCCCTTAATGGCAGGGTTTGAGGGGAAGAGTTGTGATCCCAGTGCTGTGAATTACAGGAGCCTGCCACAATGAGGTCCATCATGTGGTCAATGTGCACGTGTCAGGCTGTCCCAGGAGATGTCCGAATCCAAGGACAACATGAAGAAAGCAGGAAGCCTGCTCTGCCCTCCAGGAACATGCGCTCTGGTGGGAGAGAAGTCATGAGACATGTAATGCAAGGCATGGAGTTTAGAGAAGTGATGAACGAGTCTTAGGGGAGGAACCAAGAACAGCCTCATGGAGGACAAGGAGGCAGCTTGTGTCCACATTCATGGTTCACTCACTTTCTTCTAAGGCCTGAAAGTCTCTTTAACCACGTGGGCCAAACCTCCTGATCTGTCCCACACATGCAAAAATGTGTTCCTCCCTTCCCCTGGGCCATATAATTCTCTTCCTAGAAGGCTATTCCCTTTCTTCTTTACCCATTAAAATCTTGCCCTGCTTTCCGCTCCAGTTTCTCTGTGACCACTTTCTAACTACTACCCATCAACCAACTCCAACTCTACCACACCATTAGGACCTAGAACTTCTGCCACAAAGCTCTTCACTCTCATGTCACTACTTTTAAGTTGTTTATGATATTTCAGACTGGCTGATCTGTCTTCTCCCCACTAGACTGAGGTTATTGCAGACCATATCTCACTCATTCTGCATGCCCTGAGTGCTGCCAATTGTCTCAAAGCCAAGTTTTAAGCATACAGTAGCTACTCCATGTATATTTTGGGGACGCATGAGTAAGAGATGGAGTAAGTGCAGTGGTTGTCAAACTGTTTTCCTCTAGGGGACCCCCCAGGAGTTACCATGCAGAGAAGAGCCAAGAAGGAAGAAACATATGAAACTCTAACGCCCTAAACTAACTTCTTTTGATTGGTTTTCCATACAATTTTGCTTGGAAAAAAAGACTCTATGACCAACCAACTATTAAAAACTACTGTTGTTATGGAAATAGCATTGAATTAGGAACCAAAGCATTGGTTCCTCAAGCCTCTCATTCCTCAGTTAGAAAATAGGAGTAACTTCCATTCCTGTCCTACTTTTCTCACAGAGAGTGTATCAGTTTTCTAGTGCTGCATAATAAACCACCCAACCTTAACGGCTTAAAAAAACAATTTATTTAGCTTGTGGCCTGAACGTTGACTGGGGGCTGACTTGTTGAGAATGACCTTGTTCCTGTGTCTTCTAACATCTAAAAGGTCAACAATGGTTGGTTCAGCTTAGCTTGCTCACATGTCAGAGGCCTTGGCTGGGATGAATCAGCTACCTGAGCTGTGCACTATATGGTCTCCCATCCTCCAGTAGACTGGTTGACTTATTCACAAGTAGTCACAGGGGTCCAACAGAGAGAGCAGAAGCTGTAAGGTCTTTGGTGGCTTAGACAATAACTAGCACATGTTCTGCTGATCAAAGCAAGTTACAAGGCAGCTCAGATCCAAGGAAAATAGATTCCACCTCTTGGTGGAAACAGTTATGAAGGTTCTTTATAAAGGGCATGAAAACACAGAATGCTGGAAAATCAGGGCCATTTTTGCAATTTACCACAGGGAGGTCATGAAGGTCAAATGAGATCATATACATAGAGGTTGTTCAAAAAATATTCATTGTAATGCAAGGAATAGATATTATCACAGTTTTTTTTTTCTCATCAACAAGAAAAGATGGTAGTGATGATCTAAGTAAGACACTTTCAGGTGTTCATATTAACAGGGCTATGTAAAGAACAGGTAACTTTCTCCCCCTTCATAAAATGGTTTTATAAGTTATAATTATTCTAAAATGTTTTTAGATTATGTTTCTTTTTAAAAGAAAGGGAAGAAACCTGCTGTCATGGTTTCCTGCTCTATCGTTGTTAGGTGTGTGTCATTGCCACGACTTAAGCTCACACGTCAGCAGTGTGAAATCAGGTAGTTCACTCATTCATTCACTAGCTCTGCACCAGGCCTGCAGCAGACACTAGGGCTGCAATGACAAATACAACCCATCCCTCCCTTCAAGATGCTCATAGATTAGTGGGGGAAACAGTTCAAAGTACTGGAGGTATGAATTGAAACCCATAGGAAACACAAAGAGGAGCATCAGGCTTTGCTTGGGAGAATCAGAAAAGTCTTCTCAGTGAAAGTAAACTGAGTGCTAGAGAAAGAGAGAGAGTATGCACCTCACAGAGAGCCAAGGGGAAGGTATACCAGATGGAGGAAACAGCATGTGCAAAAGCACGGAGCTGTGGAAGCGAATGGGGGGCTGAGGTGTGCCTTGAAACCGCAGTAGGTGATGAGTAGGAGGGACTGTTAGAATCTTGATATTGGAGGAATAGATTGGGGCAGATTGTGTAAAGGGGCCACGGTGCTTCAGTTCTTAGGCAGAGTCATGAGATCAGACCTGGCAGATGTCTGCTGGCAGCAGGGAAGCTTGCAACCATGCAAGAAACGAGACAACATAAGCCAGAACCAACAGGGGGATGCAAAGGAAGAGCCCTGTGCAGGAGACAGTTACAGGGGGAGGGAATAAACATGATGGCTCAAATGTGGAGAGAATTCTGTCTGATTTCTAGTCTGAGAGATGGAATGAGTAGAAAGCCATTTGCTGAGGCTAGGAGAACAAGAGGAGGAAACACAAGTTTCATTTGGAGTTTGTTGATGTTAAAGCACTTGTAGTGGAGGTGTGCCCAGTGGACAGTTAGGAATATGGGTCTAGATCTCTCAGGGTTCTCTCCAGGGGAGGAAATAGTTAAGTTCCCAGGGCTGTGAATACAAAGAAGGTCGTCATAGCAACAGACTGGAAGCAGCCAGGTGGGCCTCCAGGGAATGGTTGAATAGATCATGGTACAGCATATACTGGAGTACTACACAGCCTTTAAGATGATGACAGAGATCTGCATGTATTATCATAAGTACATATAAACATATATATGTCATATAAGCACATACAGAGAGAAAACTGAAAGGATCTTACAGGGGTATGAACAGTTGGTGTTTCTCAGCGGTGGAGCTCTAAATGATGCGTATTTATTTTTCTTTTTTCTTATCTAAACTATGTAATCTTTTATGATGAACATGAATTGCTTGTGTAATAAAAGTGCCAGAATTTTTTGAAAAAGAAATATGGGTATTTTCAGCAGCTCTATCTCAATTATTCATGCATGTAGATGAACTCACTAAGGAAGAATATGGAGAGAGACAGAGGCAGGGAGGGCTGAGAGAGCACCGGCCTCTAAGGATGGTCTGGGAAGGAGGCCAGTCCTGCAGAGGAGCCTCAGAAGGGTCAGTGCTAAGGGGCAAGAAAGCCTGTAAGAAAATGATGCCCATGCACCCCAAGAGAAAACAGTCTGAGGGAGTAGGAAGGACAATCATTACAGTTGATTCTCATTGAGGGCTCACCATGAGCCAGCCCCATTCTAATTGTTCTGACCCTCACAACAGCCTTGTATTGATGGTCGGGTTATGAACTCCATTTACAGGTGAGAAAACTGCGGCTTGAGGAGGTTGTATAACTAGCTCAAGTTCACAAAACTAGTAAGAAGCAAAGCCAAAATTCAGATTGAGCCCGTCGAGAGAAGCCATACTCTCTGCACCATGCTGTGTGACCTCCCATGATGAAGAGGGACATGGCCAGTGGGACAGGAATGAAAACAGGCCTGTGGCCAAGCCATGCAAAGACAGAGCAATCTGGGACAACACGGAGGCGGATGTCAGAGAGTGAAGCACTGGGGACTGAGGAAGCAAGGACCACAAAAGCAGAGGCCTCTTTCAAGAATATAGTGGGAAGAAAAACAAAAAAGGCTGAAATTTCAGGGGAACAATGAGCAAGGGACTGACTTGTAGGATGAGAGAAGCAGGACCAATGGAGATCACGAAAAAGCTGCTGCTAGAGAAGGATTAAAGGCAGATGAGGGGATAATCAGGCAAGGCCAGGCTGGGAAGGAGGCAGGAGGATGGGCTGTTCTGCAGGGCAGATGGAAGGAGGGGCGGCCTTGGAAAAAGACTTAACAGAGAGGCAGGGAGGCCAGGGCAAAAAACAGAGTCCATGGTCTCAGAGAGGGAGAGGAATGTAAGAGAGTGGAGGGTAGAGTTGGGGTGTTTAGAAATAAAAAGAGCAGTTTAAAATGCATACCTGGGAAATAGAAAGGGAGCCGAGAACTGAGGCAGGAGGGCTGAGGCCTGGCAGGGTGGGCACTGGATGGGCACGGGCTACATGTGTGTCTAGCCTCCCCCATAGAACTCAGCACCCCAGGGAAGGACTGCAGAGCCAAAGGACAGGCATGGGATGATGTAGAATCATGTGGGTCCAGGGTCCAGTCTCAGGAGCCAAGATGAGTAGGGAGGCCATAGGGAGGAGAGAGTCCAGAGCAGTGGGTGTTGGGGGGGTAGGAATGAAACAAGAGGGAGCTGAGAAATAGCACTTTTTTTTTTAAATCCTCACCTGAGGATATGTTTACTGATTTTAGAGAGACAGGAAGGAAGAGAGAGAGAAACATTGACGTGAGAGAGAAACATTTATCTGTTGCCTCTCATACACTCCCCCAACCAGGGATCAAACCTGTAACCTAGGTATGTGCCCTGACCAGGTATCAAATCATAACCTATTGGTGCATGGGACAATGTTCCAACCAACTGAGCCATTTGGCCAGGGCCAGGAGTAGCAAGCACTCTTAAGGATGAGGCTTTGTAAGAGGAAAGGAGAGCAAGAGATCAAGGGAGAAGAGAGAATCACCACACACGAAGGGTAGTGGCCAAAAGCAGCACCAACATCCAGGGCTCTGAGTCAGAGAGACCAGGTTTGAATGTGGCCTCTGCCATACACCTAAGGCAATAAGTACATCTTCTCTCTGCCTCAGTTTTCTTACCTGCACAATGGACATAATAATAGTTCTACTAACACAGTTCAGAGAAGTGCATGGCCGATAAAGAGTGTTGGCTGTGTTGTTGTTATCAGTCAGCCTCTCAGTCCTGAACAAGCCTAGGAGACAGTCATTCAGTCTAGCCTCTGAGCACTGCAAAGAGAACCACAGTCTCAGCTCTCTCTATAGTTCCCCAGAGAAGCTGCCCTCATTTCCCCAATGTGTGCTCAGCCTGGGGAATGAGCCCTCGTGCCTGCAGCCCTCCAGGTTCCTGTGCTGTCCGTAGCCCCAGGGCCCAGGGACAGTTCTACTTGCTAGGAATTTCTTTCCTCCCTAAGACACCTGCCTCCTTCTGAGTGTCTACAGCCTCCTTCCACCGTCCAGCTCCAAGCAGAATGATTTTCCACCTAACAGCCCTTCCCATGTTTGAAAATAGCTATTACCATATCTGCCCACCAACCCACGTCTTTTCTTCCTTTTTTTTAAACTAAGCATGCTTAGTTCCAAACATACCCATGTTTAACTTTCCCTGCTTATGTGTCTGTTAGAGAAACAGTTTCAGGGGAACATCGCTGGAACTACTGTTGTGACAATCAGCCCATCAGTAAGTGCTCAGTGAGGGGTACAGAGTGCAAAACTCAAGAGGGACACCTCAGTTCCACCTCCTCCCTGGTTATTTACTAAGCCTTCAACTCATGGTCTTTTGTCTGTTCTGATCCTCAAAGAGTCTCTGTGAAGGATGATAGGTAATTTTATCCCAATCGTACCGACAACACAGTTCAGATAGCCAGCACGCTGAACTAACATGTTCAGTGTCACGCAATCCCCAGGAAAGCATGCAAAACTCCCTCACTCAACCTGAAACCTATAAAAGAAATCTTGGGGAACAAAATATCTAGAATAGAACTGAGAAATATAACGTGAGCTGAGATGTACTGGTACACCAGTGCTCAAAAAATAAAATCCCACTTCATAGCACAGGCAAATTTCCAATTTCTGAGGTGCAAAAACTTCTACCATGGCTAATTCCAAGCTACCAACCTGACCTCAAGAAACAGAGTTGGGGAGAAGGGTACATGTCGCTCTCATGAGCCAGTATTGGCATGCTTCAGAGCACCATTAAATGTAAACCACACCTGTAATTTTAATTTTTCTAGTGGTCCCATTTGTAAAAAGAAACAGCCAAAATTAATCTTAATAATATTTTAGCTCAACATATGCAAAATATTATTTCATCATCTAATCCTTATAAAAGACTATTAATGAGATATTTCACATTCCTGGTTTCATAGTAAGCCTTTGAAATGCCAGCGTGTGTTTTATACAGCAGTACAGCGTCACTTGTACTCGCTGTATATGACTGGCGGCTTCTACTCGAGAATCAGTGTCAGAGCCACACAGAGACAGTGACATGGCCATCCTGCCATTTTTAAGATTTTGTCAATGTTGAAATTTTTAAAATAGTGTTGCCTTTCTGCAACTGTAGGCAGCAACAGTGCTTGTCCCATGGTAGATTAATTTAAGAGGAGGCCAGATCTGTTGAACCTTATCCAGACCTCACGCCTCCTCCCACCCATAGGCCTGCTCCATCAGAATCCTGAGCACTTATTAGTTACCACACATTCTTTCCAGCTTTCAATAAGTGAGGTTGAAAGCAGCTAATGCACACCAGCTACACGTTTTTCTCTACCCCACATGCCAATTTAGCCTCATAAACTGCCCGCCTCCCAGGGCTATTCCTCCCTTCACATGACTGCTGGAGAGTGTACGGGAACACAGATAACAAAGCTTGATTTTGCAGAAGCTGAATGTGAAGGAGAGGTGTTCAGAAATGCTCTTGTTCATTAGCCAAAAGCAGCTGATCTCAGTGGGAGGTGCACAGACTGGAAACAGGAAAACCTGGGTTCTTTTCTTGGCTGTGTCAGAAATAGGCTATGGTCAAGTCATGTAACCTCTCTGGACCTTTCCTCATCACTAGAATGAATGGGCCCCTGTAGGTGAATAGCATAAGTTAGATCATTTGATCCTCTGTTAATACCCTCCCACTGCTTCCCATCCCCCCCTGGAGTCAAACTACCCCCACCCTACTCCCTGACCCCATCTGCTTTTTCCACTTCTACTTGCTCTAGAATTTGGCCATTCAGACCTTCTTGTGGTTCCCTTGACCCTCACATCTCACTCAGCTGACACCCTGCAGTAAGGTACTCCCTGACCACCCTATTTAAACTATAACCCCTCCCTCTTTGACTTTCTTCTTAGTAATTCTCACCTCCTAGGATAATACATTCCTAGGAGGACCTGGGCCTGGGAGCTAGAAGTCCACCAGTCTGGGGGACTATTGAGGGGACCCCAGCTCTTTGGGGCAGTTGGATGGAAAGGACTCTCAAGTCTCTTCTAAGCCTGATATTCAGCAATTTTATGCACCGGGAACTGGGCATTAGGTTCCCCCCCTCTGAAACCAGAAAGAGTTCCTCCCACCCACATGGCAAGAGGCATTCTCCCCAATGAAGTCTTCCCAAAGGATGGCATTTCAAAGTCTTCTATCCCCCAAGGATGGAATGAGGAGAAATGGCCTTAAATCGTGTGACTTTCATAGAACCTGTAAAAGACTTCCTGTGACCTGCATGGTGAGCTTGGAGGTGGAGTGCAATTGCCAGCAGATGCTCTGGAAACCTCGCTGTGGTGGTCTCTGAGAAGGTGAATACCCGTGGACCTCAGCACCATAGATAAAGGAGTGTGGACACAGGGGGATGGACTTCATGACCTCGCCAAGTTCCCGCCAGCTGGTTTCAGCTCCAATTCTATGATAAAACCATGAGAAGGCCCAGAGGTGATTTAGCCTCATTTCTCCCATTCTGATGATTGAACACATTTTTTTAAATCCTATAAACCCTAAACCATAATTCTTTTACAGCGGCAGGAAAGACAGGACAGTCATGAGTGGTTTGGAGGGAGGGCGTTAAGGGGAGAGGTTAAAGGGAGAGGAAGGTTTGTTCAGATCGGGATTGATGGGGAGGATGTTAAATGTGAAGTTTGATGACTGAACAAAAGCAGAGCAAAAGAGAAAAAAGAGTGCGAAAAAACTCAAACCTGCAGTTTTCTGATACACAGAAGGGAAACCCAAACTCTGCTCATTACGGCGCATATTTATGGCCGATCATAACATGAAATTACAACTCCGCAGCCTCAGCCAGGACTGTGGAGTTCTTCCCATGTGCTTCCAATTAAGCGCGTTTGAAGTTGCCCTGGATATTTATTTGTAGGGGATTTACTGCGCAGAACGATTAAAGTTTTGTTCGTGCTAGGAGTTTGGAGCTAGTTTTGGGGGTGGGGGAGATGGAAAGGGGGAGAGTTAGCTAGAGAGAGAGAAAGGGGGGCTGCCACAGTACCCCGAATGAATACCTGTGTATGTTTTAAAGTGCACACAAACACACACACAAGGGCCCTTTGTTTGCAACATGGTGAAGGTCCAACATCTCTGACTGTGATTTTGTTTATAGGAAATCCTTTATAATGCACGTCTAGTGTTTCCATATGGAAATCTCATAGGACGTTTCCCCCACACCACCCTCCCCCTCCCCTTTTTTTATTTGGATAAGGCAAGAGAAAAGGGACTGTACATTCCAAAGATTCATAGTCATTCCGGATCAAATTCAATGGATTTTGGCAAGAGTTGAAAAACCCAGATGCAGGGCTTCAGCCTCCTGCTGAGCCGCCTCCAGCTGCGAGTGTCTGGTGGAGGCACTTTGTAAAATCATGAAAACCCTATTAAATTCGTGAAATATGATATACTGTCGTTTCAGACTAACTTTCCATTGAACTGTCCATGAAGAGAGAATTTGGTTAACTCGCTGAAGAAGGGGAAGTGGCATGGCGGGGGCAGGGTGGGAGGCGGGAGACGCTGTTGAGGAAAGAAGTGCTGGGAATTCTTAAGAGGCTGTAAATTTCTGTGTCTGGATAAGAGGGCTCCTGCAGACCCCAGCAGCACCAGGCTTTCTCAAGGTTTGACCCTTCTTGGAAAAGGGGGTGACCACCATGATTCCTCGCCCTGTCAATCTGCTGAAGATGCAACAGTGACCAGTTAGCTACTGGAACGATTCATTTCAGAGCATAAGACCCCAGCAATCTTAAAGGATATATAAGGCCCATGCCCTTGTTTTATTATACCTAAGGGCAGAGAGAAAGAGAGAATGCTTGCCCAAGGTCCAGCATATTGAAAATCCAGAGCTCCTGAATCCCAGTTTAGTTCATTCCACCAAAGCATGCCACTTCTCTGGACACCCGAGGCAGAACCCCCCACTGGGTCCTGGTGTACCCTGCCCCCGACCAGAGCTGCTGACAATGTTGTCTTTTGCACAAACTCATGGGCCCAGACACCCCCCAGCTGTGAAATGGCCCATCCTGAAGAAGCCGGACACTCTGATTTCATTTCCTATTGGACTGTAATTCACATCATAAAATGAATGCATGTTTATTTTCAAATAGAACAGGGTGAGGGCTCCCTGGAGGTGAATTGGGTTTGTCCTCTAGAAGCTGCCACAGGACTGGGGCAATTGCAGATGTGTGTAGAGTTTACCTCACAGGAAGCCAAGTGGGGCCCTCCTTTCCCAGATGTCCCGGCCACCCTTGGGATCCAAAGTCCAGATTCCTGGAATGGAAGGGCGCACAGAACATAGTGACTCTCCTGTCATCCGTGTAGCGGTCCCTGAAATAGGAATGGCATACTCTAAAATCAGCAACACCTCAGACCCAGGTGCCAGGGGCAGCTTCATGCACAGAAAGTGATCAGAATAAAAGCTGCCTTTGACTGAGTATCTACAGTGCTTAAGGTACTGTTCTAAGGCTTTGGCATAGACTAAATAATTTCATTCTAACAACTCTATTATGTAATGATGCTATTATCCCCCTTTTGCAGATAAGAAAACAGAGGCAAGTTGCCCAAGGTCTTATAACCAACTAATATCCCATAAGTGACATAAGTGACTGAGACAGTATTTGAACCTCCCCAGCCAGGCTCCAGAACCTGAGCTCTCAAACGTCCCACCACCCTCCGGGCTCACCACCCTACCCACCTTCGCCCTACCACACTACACCCACACCTAAATACCAATGGCAGACACAGGTTTTACCTCCTCCCTTCTTGCCCTCTTGGAGGTGTACCCTTTGAATTAGACTTTTCACACTGTTTCCTCACCCTTTTAACGTGCGAATACCCCTGAGTGTGGTAGTGTATTAAGTCACTAATACTCTAAGCCAGCGTTTCTCAAGCTGTTACTGGCATACAAATTTCCTAGCAATCTTGTTGAAATTCAGGTTCATTCAGTCAGTCTATGGAGGAGTCTGAGACACTGCATTTCTAATGAGCTGGCAGGTAGTGCTGGGCTATGGAGCATACCTTAAGTAGCAAGACTCTGGGCTCTTGACCCGATTGTTATCCTCCACCAAAAGAGGCACCCACAAGGAAGTATATGTACAAGAGGGTGGCTGGGAGGGTGGAAGACATTTTATCAATATCACAACAGTGACTGAGAACAAGCCCCCTTACCACCCATCAGTGGGGCGACTAGATATCCAAGCTGCAAGGCTCAGGCACTGGGACACCTGGGGAAGGTGTAGAGTCTTTGGGGCCATGAGAAGCCCTTTGATTGAAATCTTTGCAACAGCTGGCAGCAGCCAGGTGCCGCAGGAACAGAGAGCCAGTGCATCTGCCTCCCTGGTAGAGACAGTAATGAGTATGTAGTAATCACCAGGTCAGGGACACTCAGCATCAGTCCTCTCACATCTAGAGGGAAGGCTGCTGACCAAGAGGTACTGGCCCCGGGTGGCAGGTTCCACCTCTTGCTTGCAGGTTGGGGCAGACATTGAACCTTTCTGGTTCCATCTGTTTGGTGTGTAAAAATGAGAGGCTTGCCCTAGATAATCTGTCAATCCCTCCTCTCCTTCCCATCCCAATCTATGAGTCCTATCAGTGCCTGAATAGTAAATAAAAATTCAGCTCATCGTCTGCATGTCTAAGTAGTCAGGTGTCCTATTGCCAACACCACACATAAGGTATCAGATAGAAGCAGTTTCCTGTCCAGCTGGAGGATGAGCACCATAAACATCTCTCACATGAACCTGGGCACCCCATTTCTCTTGCCTGCATCTTGGGAAAGCATATGCAGGAGGTTGATTCCCTGCAAATGCCAAGCACGCTACCCAAGAGCTGAGACTAGAAGGTGGGAGCCTCATCCCCAGGGCTCCCTTGCTCTGTTCACCGCCAAAACACAACATCTTGTGTTCCTCCCAGCTGTGAAGGACTGTACAGCCAAGAGAAACAGGCATTAGGGAGTGGGGAGGGGCAGCACTTGGCCCCTGGCCTCTTCCATCTGGCTCTCTGGCAAGGAGAGGCAAAGCATGATGCCAGAGATGCCCAGTAGACAACTGGTCCAACAGATCTGGGCTTGAATCCTAGCTCCCCCAGATCCTACTTACAGACTCGCAACCTCTGTGGTCTTGAACATTACTGTGAGCATCTTTCCTGGAAAGGGCTAGGCATACAAAAAGGTGATGCTCTTCCTCTCAGTGACTGTTGGTGTTAAGTAGATACTCCCCAGATATGTTGTCCAATCTGACAGAGTCCAAGGGGACTGTTGAAACCTATGTTGCCAAACAACTAAAGATCCAGGGTTCTAGACCAGCACTGGTCAATAGAAATACAATGCAAACCATTGCATGTCATGTATGTAATTTTTTAGTACACAAAATTTTAAAAATTCAAGAATATTAATTTAAAAATTAAATGTAAGTGACCCAATTAATTATAATCATTTACTTAATTTATCCTAATATATCCAAAATAGTATCATTTCAACATGAAATCAACATTAAAAATTATTAATGATATATTTTACATTCCTTTTTTTTTTTTTTTGTACTGTCTTTGAAATTCAGCGTCATTTCACATTCAGAGCACATCGCAGTTTGGACCAGCCATATTTCAAGTGCTCAATGGCCACATGTGGCTAGTGACAACTCTACCAAAAAGTGCAGATAGAGAACAGAAGACACCAGCGGGCAGCCTGCCAGCAGTGGCAATGAAAGCTGGCTGGGGGACGGGCAGAGTTTAGTTCTGTCTTCACCAGCACTGCTACCCCAGCCAAATAATGATATTAATAACAATAAAACCCTAAGAATAATGTTCTTAGATGTGGTGAGTAGGCATTTCCTCAATCTTGTGTAAAGCATGAACAAAAGGATTTTTAGAAAACTTTGCTATTTTTATTGACCTTTAGTATTTGAGCTAAGGTAAAAACTATGGTCTTGCTATGCACACGCAACTTTAAGACACTAACACCACCCCCTTCCAGCCAGATTGTTGCCCCTAAGCTCCACGGATAAAAAAATTTTTGAACTATGACTGACCAGTGGAGCAGGCATTGGGCAGCACAGAAAACACCTGCAGGGGGAGTCCCTCAGCAAATGAAGTGTCCGGTGCTATTTAATTGTAAAATGTGACTTAAATGAGGACTTTGACTAGCTGAGCACAGGGTGCTGGTAGGTAGAGTGCATCGGTCAGAGAACTAGGGGGCAGGTGTATGGCATAGCATATTTGCTGGTAAAGGAAAGGCTTCAAAAGTGCCCCAATGCAGAGTCAAGTACAGGGTACCAGGCGAGAGGGTGCGAGCGTGCACAGTCTTAGGAACTCATTGTAGCAATGGGGGATTTAAGTGTAGGACCTGTCATAGAATATTGGGCATTAGATATGTGGCTCCAAGGAACCAAGGCGTGGGGTGAGGAAAAAGCAGTGTTTGAGCGACTCGTAGCATCCTCCAGAGAATGGTACTGCAGGGTTTTGCCACTGGCTTCATGACTTCCCTCATTTATATTTAGGACTGCAAGGTTCTACTTGTCCCTCCCTATTTCCTTGACAGCATCCCCCTGCCCCACTCCTGGACCAACTGTAGCCCCTGTTAACCGAAAGCATCAAGACACAGGGACAGACCAAGGGAAAGTGGGGTATGTGACAGCAGACCCATCACAATTCTGTGCACCTTACAAGCTCTTCCTTGTAAAAAAATTAAAAAGAGGATAATATTTACTAGCCTTGTATAGCAGAGGTTGAACATAGTTTAGATGTACACAGAGTCACATGCAGATACATACATAGACACACACACTGACATGCACACAGTCACACAGAGACACACACAGAGACGTACATACAGATATACATACATAAATACACTAAAAAAGAAAGCTGTCTCCCACCCCTGTGAGACTTTGCCTGTCTCCAAAAATGAATGCTTCTTTTTCCAAAGCACAGTCCTTACCTCTTTCTAAAAGCTGCCCAGACTTTTAATCTTCATGCAATCTTTCTGCATTAACCACCCCAAAATCTGACCACCTCATTTATTCAACCATCTTCTCAACAGTTTTACTTACCTGCACAACCACCTTTTAAAATTATTTTCTTTCATTATAAAAATAATAATAGTATGCTTTATACCTTTTCAATGTGTTTGCATAGGTAGTATAGTACCAAGCATAACAGTAAGCAAAAAGCAGGAGCTCATTAAAAATGAGCTGAAAAAATCATCTTCACAATGTTTCTATGCAAAATTAATAATAGTTAACATTTACTTAACAATGTGGCTGGCACTATGCTAAGTACTTAGCACTTAGCACAATATCTCATTTCATCAATAGCCCTATAAAGTAGGCAGTATAGATTTTTTTTAAGAGCTGTAAGATAGAAGATTCTAGAACATAAGGCAGTCTGATTTCAAATCCCTCACTTTGCCACTGCATTAAATTATCTTTCAATTTAACTATTAACTAAACTGCCACTAAATGCCACTCAAGCATTAAGTGAATTTCCCGAAGTCACGTGTTTGGGGCTAGACACAGGTTCTCTCCACTGAGTCCCATGGCTTCTTCCAGGCTTCATGCTTCATGCTTCACAATTTGCATTCTCCCTTCCATGCAAGGGACATAGTACATACAGGAAACAGCAAAGACTTTAAAGCTAGGCAGAGCCTCAGTTTCCCCTTCTGCAAGAAGAAAATAGAGAAAATTACCTAGCGGAGTTGCTGTAAGGATAAGGACCAAGGAAGACTCATGCTTCCCAGCATAGAACTGGGAGTCAGTTCATAGCAGGCTCCAGCTCCTTCTCCTCCTTGAAGACTCCCTCTGTCTCTCCCTCCCTTCCACACTGTACAGTCTTGTCAGCGGTATCCTTGTTCAATTCACCTGACTCAGTCCATGGGAGCCAGCGTCAGATTGAGCAGGCTGTCTCCAGCATAGTCAGAAGCAGTTTTCTGTCCTCTGACAATCATGAAGACAGTGCAGAAATGGGATCACAGGCCCTGTGCTGTTCATGCTTCATGAAGGCCCTCCTGCTGAGTAGTGCAGACTTTATCCAAGAAAAAGAAAACCACCCATTGTGGATGGGAGGAAAGCATCTGCTCTGAGAGGACTCCCCGCAACTTGTTCACAAGGACCCCCTCCCCTCCAGTACCCCTTTACCCTCTCCCTGTGTGCCCCAGTTGTACTCTCCTGTCTCGCTGTGGTAGCAGGAGGCTAAGTTAATTAATGGGTAAACCATGTGGAAATGTTTGGCTTGCCAAGTGCTCCCGATAAGTTTGAAATACTATTGGAAGCAGTGGAAATTGGCACAGCTACCTGGAACGAAATTGATTTCACCCCCAGACTCCTGAGATTGATTTTGGTTAATGGAGGCAAATGCAGATAGAGTGGGATCTTCATTAAAAACACAGTGGATATATTTCAAACCCTTATTGGGGAACAGGGAGATATTAGAATTACAGGGAAAGAAAGATGCTAGAATGGGCATTCTCCTGCGATGTGATAATCCCAAAGGGAATTGCCTAGGAGCTGGATAAGAAAAAGGAGGTAACTATAAAGTGAGGCACATTGGGCAGATTTCTTTGGGTCTCTCTGAGAAGCAGGAACCAGTTCTATCATTGCAGGCATGTGTATTTACACACACAAGTTGAACAGGCAGGTGCTTCCCTTCCCCAGCTAAACTCATCTTTGCTGCCTGCTATCCCACAAGAGTACTGGCAGAGGGCAGGTCAAAAGGCACCCTCATCTGGGGAATGACGTGGCTGGAGGAAACCAAGAGGCCTGTCTCAGGCAAGGGGCAGGGTTTGGTTCCCTTCATAGCTGGTGTATCAGTCAGGTGTCTACCTGAAAAGCAGGTGAGATAGATAGATAGATAGATAGATAGATAGATAGATAGATAGATAGATAGATAGATAGACGACATAGATTGATTTATTACAAGGAACTGGCTTATGCAATTATGGGGCTGGGTGGCAAGTCCAAAATCTGTAGGGATCTCCTAGATACTGGCTAAAGCTAGGGTCTGCAGGTAGAATCTTTTTTTCTCAGGAAAGCTTCACTGCTGCTTTTAAAACCCCTTTCAACCTATTGAATCAGGCTCACCCAAGATCATCTAGGATAATCTCTCTTTCTTAAAGTCCACTGATCACAGACTTGAATCACATCTACAAAGCACCTTCACACCAACACCTAGACAGATGTTTGATTGAATAACTGGGGACTTTAGCCCAGACAAACTGATCCATTCAACTGATCATCACAACTGCTCTGCCCTTCCTGCCACTCCACCCCCACCTCCTTTACTCTCAGACCTATCTATCCCCTCCTGAAGTCTTCCCTCTCCAGTGTCCCTGTTCCCAGGAATGACCTTTGAGCTGTCTGCCAACCAATCCCACATAAACCTCAAACAAGTCTCTAAGACAGGTTGCTTGCCCATCTTCTCACTGTTCACCACTTCTCAAGTGAGTTTCTGAAATAGGCCCCCGGCTGCTCTACCTGCCTCTGAGTCCCCATTACCAACAGTACATATTTCTAAGCTCTGCACCTGGCCCAGCCCCTTGAGCAGTTGCCACAGGCTACCAGGTAAACTGTGCAGTCCTCACCTGCCCACCCCACCCTCTCACCTGTGCACCTCACCCTCTTTCCTGCAACCATCCTCAAACCGGCCACATGGGCTGCATCCTCAGCATGAAGGCCCACGCTCTTCTCTGGCCTTTGCACACGTCTTGCCTCACCACCTGTTACTCTCCATAGAAGACTAGCTCAGACTGCTCTCCAGGTAGAGGAAGCCCCTCTCTGCTTCCCTCAGCACCCCTGCTTCTCTTCCTTTCATCGGGACACTCATCACTCTATGGCCTAATTATCTGCCTCCTGTCTGCCCCCACCATAAAATGATGAACAACGCACCTCTGTACCCCCCGCAACCAGCACCCCCACGAATATCCATCTGGCTCCCGGTGTGTCTTGTGTGGATGTTGGCTGAATTCATGGACAAAATGTTTGCCAGGAACATTGCCCCATCCCCTCCGCTGCATCTCCACCTCTTTCTGCAATGCTCCTCACTTTTTTTCTCTTCCCATGGTTCCATCTGAAATTTATTGGAGTGAGAAGGGATTTTTTTCTTCTCCCCCTTCTTTCCCTGTCAATTTGAGACCTGTTTTTGAGCAATAATAGTGTCACAATAATTTACGGTATACAGAAGTTATGGCCTGAGACAGTGGGGCCAGTTTCAGGAACTGACAAAGCACAGGCGGCTGCAGCCACAGGAGCGAGGCAGGAGGCTGGAGGCTGGTCTGAGCAGCGCCATCTACCCCAAAGACTGCAGGGAGCCTCTGCAGGGTTCTCCGCAGGGGAAGGACAGCCTAGGTTATATCTCAGAAATACTTCCATTGGCAAGATGAGGACAAACCAGGAGACCAGCTACCCAACTATTTCCAGAAAGCACTTGAGAAGAGATGAAGGATGGAACTAGGCAGGGGTCCTCGTGAGATAAGATGGGATCAACAGGATTTGAGATCCAAATCTGGGATAAAAATAAAACCTGCTCATAGAGGCAGATGTTCAGACATTTTTAAAGAATAACTTACTTTACAGTCCCAGGCCATTTATGCAACAAACATCATTTGAACATGTGATTTGTTGCAAGGCTAGATATGTGACAGTAAGACATGGTCCCTGCCCTGAGAAAACAAATGGGATATGCTAGTGTCAGGTGGTAGTGGTTATGCCGAGAAAAGTCAGGATTGGGGGTGCTATATTAGAGAGGAGGCTGAAGAATGCCTTTCTGAGAAGGAGCTTTGACTAGCCAGGGCAGGGTGTTCTAAGCAGAGGGGGATGACATGTGCAAAGGTCCTGGGGCAGGAGTGGGTTTGGCATGCTCCAGGCAGAGGAGGAATCAAGGGAGAGGAGATTGCATCAGAGAAGTAGCCAGAGGCCAGACTGTGGAGGCCAACTGGGTGGCAGAAGGACTTCGACTTCGAGTGAGCTGGGCAGTCGCTGGGGTGTCCTGAGCAGGGGAGGGACTCATACTATCTATTCAAAGGACCACTCAGGCTGCTCAGGCTGAACTGAAGGCAGGCACAGTAGGAAATGAAGAGACTGGTCTTATTCACACAACCCAGGATGACGGTGCCTTAGGCTCAACCATGTAGTAGTGAAGGGTGATGAGAAGAGCCAATTCCAGACATAATTTAGAGGTGGAGCTAACAGGAATTGGTCATGAATTAGGGGTGGGGAGTGTGAGAGAGAGAGGGGTCTGAGTATCGGGTTAGTGTTTTTAGTCTGTTCGACACGCTATAACAAAACACCATTGACTGAGTGGCTTGTAAACAAGAAACATTTATTTCTCACAGTTTTGGAAGCTAGACATCCAAGATCAAGGTACCATCAGGTTCAGTGTCTGGTGAGAGCCCACATCCTGGTTTACACATGGCCGTTTTCAGGCTGTGTCTTCACATGGCAGAAGGAGCAATGGAATTTCCTGGGATCTCTTTCATAAGAACACTAATCCCATTGTAAGGTCTCCAAGCTCATGACCTAGTCACTTGCCACAGGCTCCACCTCCAGATACCATCACATTGAAGGGAAGGATTTCAACATAGGTATTTGGAGGGTGGGGGACACAAAAGTTCAGGCTAGAGCAATGAGTGACGGTTTCTTTTACTGAGATTGAGGAGCCTCAGAGGCTGATCAGGTTTGGGGAAGTAGAAGTTGATCCATACACACCCACCCAGAGCTACCCAACACCCTTTTCCTTTCACTAAATGGATCCTCCCATCAATGGGTCACCCACACACTTACACGGCAGCTCCAACTCATGCATACCATGGAGATCTCAAGGTCTGGAACAGCCTCAAGTGCCTTCTGATCAAAGCTGAGTCCACAGACGTTTACTCTTCAGTGCAGATTTGCCCACATAGGTGATCTCTGCTACTCTTTACCCATCATAACATATTACTTAGGATGCTGTCTCTCTTTGAACTGATCTCTCGAGAGAGAGAGAGAGACAAAAAGACATTTGAGACACTAGGGCTTAAAAGGCAGTGGGGTGGGGAGGGACTGGAGCCTCAGCTTCATTGCAGGGCAGGGGTGACTCAGGAGGCAGCTCCCCCCACGTCTCCCCCATAGCTCTCTTGAGCCACATTATGACTTGTGGGGGCCCTGGGCACTTGGCTTTCATAGGTTCCTTTCTCCATAAAAAAATATTAAAAATTATATTTTATGACTGCATTGGTATCAGGATGAATCTAATGCAAACTGGATTATATGCAATTTTTTCATCTGATTTTAAAGTAAATTAAAGCATCTTTGTGAGCTTTTAAAATCATCATGGGTTCTAGGCATTTTGCCCTCTGGGCCCAACTGAAAGTCACCCTGAGTATATAGGAGGAAAAGAAGGTAGGTCTGAAGTAGCAATGGCCAATTGTCCTGACTTCTGAGCAATAAGCCACGAGACCTATCATCAGTCACTCCATCTCTCAAGTCCTCTGCCTCCTCCTCTTTCCATGAGGGGTGGGACTGAGCCTTCTATGGATAACTCCCCAAGATTCTAACTAATGCATGCAGACCTCAAGATTCATTTTTAACTTTCTTACCCCAAGGGAAGGTTCTTCCCCCTCCTACAATATTAAATTTGTTTTCCTTTCCTGGATCTCCTTCACTCATCAAATCATGGGCTGGTGTGTGCAGCCACTGATTTCCAAAAAGCAGCCATAAAACCATAATGAGTATAGAGATACCAACATGAAAATGACAGAGAGAAAGCCATAAACACTCAAATAAATATATAAATATAAACAAGACTATAATCCAAACCCTGGAGGTATTTTAAATGCATAATGTAGCATTTATATCTCTTACTTTGCACAGCAGAACTTTCAAAGGAAATTCATTTAATTCTATTGCTCACACCCCTAACCCCCATCCAGGAGTACTTGCTAATAACCAGCACAATTACTGCCTCCCTCCTGATCGAGAGTTCATTTCAGAAGCTCATTCGTGAATTCATTATCATGCTGGAAATGAGCTGAATCGCAGTGGATGTGACCACATGACATCCCCCTGCTCCCTTCCAGTTGGGTTCAGCGAGATGCCTGCCACAGCCCTGGTCCTGACCTACTCTGACTATTGCGAAATTAATTACCACTCAATACCTGGCCCGAATTAAAGAAGCATGTCAGGAGTTAGGAAGAGAGCAGATCATTCTGTTTTGCTATGGCTGAAGGAAGCCCCCCACCATGGGATATGACTGTGGCCTACCCTCTTCAGGAGAACAGAGCCCGAATGGACAAGAGTGTACTGAGCGCTGCCTGACACCAGGCCCCATTCTGAGCACTTTCAGAATTAGATGCTTACGCATCTGATCTTCACCACAGCCGTGAGATAGAGTCAGGGGCAACTACAGAATTTGTAGGACCCTGTACAAAATGGAAATAGAGGTCCTTCTTCAAAAAGCAGGGGAAAGTGCAGTTAAAAGTACTAAATTATAAAACTTTTAAATTCTCCCTTGGGTCTCTCTCTCTCTCTCTCTCTCTCCACCTATCATGGTGTTTTTATCTGCTATTTAATGTTTCACTTCCTGGGGTACCAGGATACCTGCCAGCAAGTATAAGAGACCCTCACAGGTAGCTGGGCCCTACCCTACAACTCAGTGAACTCACAGAAGGCCCACTGACACCCAGGTTCTCTGCCAGCCATCAGACTGAGACCTCATGACCCAACCAGAGTGCAGGAGCTGAGCCAGGCATCTCCCCTTCCCACAGCCCTCTGCCCCAACCCACTGTGAGTGGGCAACCCCCAGGAGATTACCACCTCTAAGCCAGGATATGCTTGGTACCTGGAATGGACCAGGATGCTGCAGGGTACATCGTCCAACTCACACCCTCCCCACACCTGTGTACAGGCACTTGGCACAGCTGTGCACACAGGATAGCAGCAGTGCCCAGGTGAGGGCTAGGAGGGAAAAGAAGAAGTCTGTGATTGAGAGCAAGGAGAGGCAGTGGGAGGGAAAGCTGAGAGGGAACCAAGGGCCCAGGCCTTCCCCACTCATGATCCATTTTCCTATCAGACTTCTCTGAATCATTTAAGATCTTTGAATTATTAAGAATTTCAATTGTAGAGCATCAAACCCCAAGCCTGGGACCCTTTTAAGGACAGGTCATATGCAATTGCACTCGCTAATTGCCCATGAAACTGATCCTGGGTAGATATTACTACTGTCCTCATTTTGTAGATGGGAGAACACAGGCCCTGTAATTTGCTGAAGGTCATGATGCTGGAAAGTGGGGGTGGGGACACTAAGACTCAAACTCAGTCATCTGGACTCAGAGCCTCCTTCTTTATCACTTCTCAATGCATTCCTCATTCCACCAAACCTGACTGCCTCCCCTCAAAGGAATTAACACAACACCACATGGTCTGGTGAAAGAGGCAGAAGAGAGTGCACACCCAAACCTGCTCCATCCTGCTGACTCAGCCACCACTTGGCTGTGTGACCTTGGGCAAATCACTTAGTTTGTCGGAGCTTTAGCCCATCCTGCCACATGGAGGGACTGTAAAGAAAACAAAAAATATGGGGTCATAAAGTTACATTTATATGGAAGCACCAATGTCACCTAACATATAGAAGACAAGTGGAAGAGCCACCTCCTCCTTTTCCTGGCTTTTCCTCACCCCTCTCTAGGCAACTGATCTTGGCCCCAAGAGTCCAAAGAGGACAATGTTCATGTTTTGTGGCCACACAGTAAGACAGAGACAAGGGTGGTCTTTCCTTGAGAAACTCAGGTCCTTGCAAGAGATCAGAAGACATAAAAAGTGACACAGATCTTCCAAAGAAGTCTTCTTTTGGGTCAGCTTTTTGTTTCTTAAGGCCAAGAACCTTATACTTCCTTGTTATAAAATACAGACACTTGAGTGCTTTTTCCAGAGCAAAAATTGTTTGACACTCCCCACTGATGGATTCAAACATTTTGACTGAATTCGTTCAAGTTCCCGTCAGTTTAGTCAATTGATCTCACATCAAATATCTGTCAACATAACCAGTCATGTTAACTAGATGCCTTGCCTTTTTAGTTAACTAAACTTGATATTTCCAAAAACAAAAATAAAAACTCAAGATAAAAGTAACCTATTCATTTAGTTAGAAACTGATGAATAGCTTCTACCAAAAAAGTACATTTTTGTCAAGCAACTTTGATTTCTTTTTCCCTTGGATCTACTAAATCAATCAGTTGTGTGTGGGTGGGAGGCTATTGACCAGACGTGTAAGCTTGCTGAACAAGAAGGTAGGTGAACATCAGAAATAAAATCACCAAAAAGATTTCATCAGAATGGCCACTGCTCAATCATCCATAATAACAATAAGAAATGGGATCTTGCATAGATTTTACCTACAAAATCTATGGCAGGTAATACCTAATCAAAACAACTTTGCGTGTTGAAGACCATTTTTTCTAGAAATTCACCTTCCTCTCTCTTGTTTGTCCATAATTAATAAGAAAATGGGTGTGACTGCCCAGAGAGTGCTGTATTTGTATCCCAGATTGCCCAACAACAATCAAAGAGCCAAGGTCAGGGTCACTGAAAACCAAGGGTTGACTGTATATATTGGGATCCCTTGAATGTTGTATTATACTGAATTAATTCTGAAAGATGTGATTTCTTCCTAAGTGCAGAGGTCATGATAAATTCAGTGGCTGACACTGCAAATTTTAGACCCAAATAAAAAAGTTCAGATCAGTTTTTTTCTTTGTTAAAACTAAAACCATTAAAGTTAGCCGTTGGCACTCTCCTTCTCTGCCTTTACTCATCCCACAAGTCTCAGCAGCAAACCTTCTCATGCACCCCCTTTTAGGGTGTCCAGAGCCCCAACAGTGTCCCAGAGCTCTCTCCTTGGGCAGAACCATTTAATAAACCAAGTCACATTAAGGGATCTTTGACTCAAAGTGCTAACTCTTTCCAGGGGTGCTTGCTTTTCAAAAGAGAATACAGGAAGAAGTCTGTGTTTAGTTCCAAGGAGTGAATCAGCAATGGTATAATTTCAGATGCCAGGTAACTGGAGAGTGTCCAAGTGTCAGCAGACGTGGTTTGAACAAAACCAGGTGTTGTGAAGAGCCATTGTGCTTAGAGATTTGGAATGTATTCACTCCTGAATGTATTCATACAAGATTAAGTGGCCCGCTTTTGTCCAATTCAAATTTTCCACTGGCCAGATTTTCTCCTGGTCACAGACATTTCTGCAATGGGAATAAGTTGATTACTCATGTCTAGTCACTTACCACCTACAATTCACTTTTCCAGTTTCCCTCTGTTGCCTATACAGTACCACTTTGTCAATCCCTGCTGTTTACTGACTGTGTGCTGGTGGCTGGGGTAAACAAATTACTTCAGGAATGACTGAGGTGCACAAAGGGCATTGCTTGCTGGGTTCTATTGATGGAACTGGTGTGTGATCCAGTTGGTCCTAATGTCAAGAGAAATTCACCATCATAGTGGTGCAGGTCACCATAACCCATCCTATCGATGACATAATTTTGTATGGTACATAATATTTTCCTTTTTTCTTTTATTCTGAGTAAGTGTAGGAGGAAAATATCCAAATCAAATAATTTTTCAAAGAACACATTCAAAATTCCAAAGACTACTTCTTTAAAGCCCATTGAAAGTAGACTGCAGAATCACAACTCTGCTTTATAAATGCATTAGAAGGATTGATGACCAAGAAGTCCGCCTTCTTACGTTAAGTCCAAGACCATATATTGGATCTAGGGCAAGTAGTTACCCAGTTCAAACCCAAGTCTATGCCTAGCTCAATGGTCTCCAAATTTCTTTATTGTGCAAGTCTACCAGAAAATATTTTTTGAGCATTCATCCCCAAGATGTTTGTTTAATTATAAATTATATATATGCACTTCCAACAGCCAATATGTCAAAACAAAATACGCACCAGGTACAGGTCATCTTTCATGGCAGTGAATGTAAATCTTTTAAAATAGACTTCATAATTTTGACTTTCTTTTTTGGCCTAATTCTCCTCATGGATAATTAGGTTGTCATTGCTTTTACTTCCTAATGTGATAGGGATGACTTCACAATCATAACCGAGGAAGCAATAGCCCCACCACTTCTTGGGATTCATTTGGGCTTATATTAGATAAATCATTCTTTATCATCTGAAACTTCTTTGCAGCAATCATATTAATCCATTTGTCAATTTTGTGTAACTCCTTTTGTACCATGGGAGCTCCACTCTTTGTCAGAATGATGATAATAATAATTAACAATAATAATAACAATAATAACCACTAATAAAAAGAGCTTATCCAGGAAGCCTGGCTTCCAGAGCCTGCACAGTCACCAACCTCTTAACTGTGGGATGCTGACCTTCACACTTGATACTCAAGGTCCATACGTGACATGTGACAACCTGAAAGATGAGCTGAGCCAGGACACCTTATATTAGATGGTGATAAAGCTTAATCTCTTTAATTTTTAGAGGAAAACATACATAGAAGTTCTAGCATTTTCAACCCATACCCCACTGGACTGTCTTACACACCCCTCAGTATGCATGCCCCTCTTTGGGAACCACTGGTTCTAGTTCACCTTAAAATACAGCCTTCTCTGGAGAGAAGGGTAGAGAGGTCCACTGACACCAAATCAGACTTAATGTCCTGCCCATAAGCCTTGACATCCTGGGGGCACTTGGAAGCATTAAAGAGTCTTTAAAAAATGACATGATCTGATTTGCATTCTTACAAGATTATTCTGGATGCCCCAAGAAGAATGGATTCTGGCGCATGCCCAGAGAGCAGAAGTTATAACAGGAAAAATCAGAATGGTCTGAGTTAAGGTCACAGCCTTTAAAATGGACAAAAGTGGGAAGATTCACAAGATAGTAAAGATTTGGTTATTAATTAAACTTGGCCAAGGTTAAACAGCTGGTAGGCAGCAGGGCTAAATTTAGATCCCAAGTCTCCTCACTCCCAATATAGTGATTTTTCTTCTGATTTGCCATGTCAGAGAACACCTGGTCCCTCTGTTTTATGCTCCCCCAGGGAGATAGGTGATCAGGAGCTGATCCCAGACAGCAGCCTGTAGTTTCCAGCTGGGTGATGAAGGGAGGCAACAGGAAAGGAAAAGCACTGCCTTCTCCAGATGTATTTATCTTTGCAGGATCCATGCGGGGCTCCATGACAATCTGTTTTCTGAGTATTGAATCCCATATTGAAATAACACACTTCCCAGTGACAACAAACAGATACTCCAAGTAACTATTCATTCCAGTCCAGGCCTTAATAAAAACCATAATCCATCCAGCTGAAGGGTGGACGTTGATAGGGAGGTACAAACCTGGGGAAAGAGAAACAAGCTATTGTAATCACTCCCACACGGAGCGCTCATCTAGCCTTCTGGACTGTTTGAAAGTCTTCTTTCTTTGTGCTAAAAAGTTACCTTCTCCCCAACCTCTTTCTAATTACCCCTTCCCTCTTGTCCCCTGCCCCAATTTCTTATGGTACATATCGCTCAGGGTCTAATGAAGGAAATAGAACCCTCTATGGGCATTTTGAGCAGACAGAGATTCAATACAGGTATTTAAAGGCGTACAAAATTTGGTCCGAGTTGTAGGAGGGAAGTCTCTATGTTGGGGTCGAAATGACTCCTGGAACACTATACAATGAATCTGCCAGAGGAGTTACTGACTCTGAGGCCATCACTGACACAACTGAGTTAAAAAAAAACCCGCCACTGCATTCCAAAATCAGGAAGCCAGAATCATGAAGTCACTATAGCTACTGCCTCTTGAACCCCACAAAGCTGGCGGCTTAGCACTGAATGACAGAAAACATCATGTGTTCATGACCTTACTTTCATGAGAAAACAGCTGAAAGAACAGGACTTCTGCTTCACTTCCACCTTCTAAATTTTGCCTAAAAGTTTCCAATTGACAAAGCCTGATTTTCTTCTAAAATCTTAGCTGCAAGGGATGCTGAGAAATTTGATTTTTAACTTTTTAGACACTTGGATATAATAAAGTACCCTAGAAGAAGGACCGAGCAAGCCAAACTACAAGTTCGAAACTACAAGAATTTTCCAAGTAATCCATCCTACATTGTTTTCGTGTCTAACCACCCCTCAGTTCCTGGAGGGCAGGAATCATAAATTTCACATCCATCAGGCTACAACCCTTGCAAATGAGACAAACTTGCTAAGGACAGCCAAATATTGAATGATGGAGCACTTTAACTTTCGCTACTTTCTTTTTTTTTTTATTGTTGTCCAATTACAGTTGTCCCCATTTTTCCCCCATTACTGTCCCCTGCCCTACCCACCCCCTCTCACATACAATCTTCCCCCCTCCTCATTGTCTTTGCCCATAGGTCCTTTATACATGTTCCTTGACTTGTCTCTTCCCCTTCTTTCCCCCATTATCCCCCTCATCCTTCCCCTCTGGTCACTGTCAGTTTGTTCTTTATTTCCATGTCTCTGGTTCTATTTTGCTCACTTGTTTGTTTTGTTGATTAGGTTCCACTTTAGGTGAGATCATATGGTATTTGTCTTTCACTGTCTGTCTTATTTCAGTACTTTCTTACTTTGTTTTCTGATTCTGTTCTAGTATTTTAGTGTTGTCTCTGCATTAAACCTACTTGAAGGTGATGTTGCTTAGTATTTCTTAGGTATGTCCCCACAGAGTGAGCCAAAAAACTAGGTACATACATTCATGAGTTGGTGGTTTGTGTTTCAAAACTGACCCTCAGAGTTTTTACCCAAAGAGACATTTCTGCCCCATGAGGCTTGACCAATGGGAAACTAATTTCCTGCAAAGTGTGAGGCCAACAGATCTTTCTTACATCCTTGTCATCCAATTTTGGCAGGAGACTATCTCCAAATTGGTAAACAAGTGCTCTCTATCCCATTCTACCTGGTTTCTATGAAAATGAAATAAGATAGCATAGGTAACAGTGCCTACCACCGACTAGGTATTCAATAACTATTGGTTTCTTTTTTCCCCAAAAATTATTTTCCTCCATACCAGCTTTTCTTCCCTGGCTGGTATGGCTCAGTTGGTTGGAGTGTCATCCTGTAACTGAAGAGTTACAGGTCCAATCCCTGGTCAAGGGACATACCTGGGTTTGGAGTTCAAATTCCAGCTGGGGCGCTAGCAGGGGCAACCAATCAATGTTCCTCTCTCTGCCTTCCTTTCTCTCTTAAAAAAAAGGCAATGAAAAAAATGTTCTCAAGTAAGGATAAAAAAAGAAAAAGAAAAAATATATAAAATATATGCCTTTCTGGGTTCCTGCTAGGAGACTGACTAATCAGATCTTTGAAGAGGTATTAATGGCTAACGTGTTTGTAACTTATTGATATGTAAAAATTGCCCAAAATTTAGCAGCTTAAAATAACAATAAACAGGTATTATCTTCACAATGTCTTTGGCCAGAAATCCAGAAGCAGCATAGCTGGGTTGTTCTGTCTTCAGGTCTCTGAGATAATAATCAAGATGTCAGCCTGGGTTTCTGTCATATGAAGATGTGCTGCATTGGCACGATCCATTCTCATGGTGGCTCACAAACACAGCTGAGAGTTGATGCTGGTTACTGGAAAGAGGCCTCAGTTCCTCTCCATGAAGCACTCCTAAGGCTACTTGAGTGTCATCATGACATGGTAGCAGTTTCCGCCAGAGTGAATGACTCAAGAGTGCAAGGCTAAGTGTCAATGCCTTTGATAGCCTGGCCTCAGAAGCCGCAGACCGTCATTTCTACAATGACTTACTGGTTACCCAGCTCAGCTCTGAGTACCAGGAGGCAGGAAGGATCATTGAGCACTGCCTTGGAGGCTGACTGCCGCCTCTATTACCAGCCTAATATATTAGCTCTGCCAGTGACTGTAATTGTGATTTGGGAGAGATTTTGAATGTCTCAGTACATATCCTTAGAGATGAATTAGTCTTTGTTGACATTTTAGCTCTGGAGTATATTTATTAGACACTCAGGAAATATGTGAAGAATGAATAAATTTGTCCTTTAAGCAATATGTAGGCATTCCCAAATATGGAGCAACTCAAGGGATGCAGCATCTATGGGCCCTTTCTTTTAAATATATATGTACATTAATTATGGGTGTGTGTGTGTGTGTGTGTGTGTGTGTGATAAAATATCCACAAAACAAAATACAATAAAGAACTTAGGAATATGTAAGCTGTAATTAAAGAGTAGCAATGGTCACTGAATTCCTTATATATGAATATATATGTGTGTGTGTATGTATCATACAAATATATAAATACATATTCTATACATAAATATTTTTTCTCTCAATAGAGGTAAAAATATATGATAACTGTGAATTGCAATGAAATAATAGAATGAAATGATATAAACCTTAACAAAGGAAAAATAACAATAGTAATAATATTATTAAAATTGATTAAATTATAAGAAAGCCAATTTTCTTAATTTTCTTTTTAAGAAAGGAATCAACACTATCTAAATAGGAAACATGGAGTTTTTTGAAAGATACTAAGTCCTTAATTTTTTTCCAAATAGCTTTTCTGTTTTCTTAACCTTAAAGAGTTATAAAAACTAAAAATACTTTCTGTGATGAATAAACATTTATCTGAAGTTTAGCAGTTTCTTTCGTTTCAGTTGAATTTGTTTCTCTTTTGTTAAAGTCACATAAAACTAAATATAATACTAATTTTAAAAAATAGCTCATAAGGCATGATTCTGTTTCTGGAAAATTATTTTTGTCTATGCATTTCTTCTGCTGCCTGTGAATTCAAGCAGAGAGCCGTCTGGAAGGATAGAACCCTTGTTTATGGTGGCCATTTCTGCATTTGGAAATGGCAGTAAATTTCTGCTCTCTCCTGTACTCTTGAGTAGTTGAAGTTTTCACAATGAATATGCATACTTTTATGAACATGATGATGAGGGACCTAAAACAAAAAGAATATTACTTGGTGGAATATATTGTCATCTCATTTTAATACTTAGGCCCCAAAATGTTTAAAACTCAGAAGCCCTCGAAGATGTTATAGATGGGTCATTAGTTTGTAGAGGTGTGCTCTATCTGCTTCTTGACCTAGTGGTCAGAGTATAGACTTAATGCACCTAAAGACAGTGAGTTCAGATCCCCAAATAAACCATTGGTCTTCTTCTGAAACTGTGGCCTCCATCTACACTCCTAACCAGAACTGAACCTCTTGTAGAGGCAAATTACTGATCAGGAATCACTCCTGGAATCCTGATCAAATCCCACTTCTTAGTTCATAGTTAGTATATCAGTCTCATGCATGAGGAAATTAGGAACATTACTCCCCAAAAAGCAGCAATGCAATAAATATGTGGAAGGAAAGGCCCCAGGAGAAGAAGGAGGCACCTGTAAAATCTGAAAAACAGAAAGAAACAGGACACAGCACCCCTTAACACCTAAGTCAAAGATCTCTTAAAAGTTGATCTTAGGAAAATTACATTATTAAAAATCTTTCTACCAAGAGGCAAGATTTTGGTTTTCATGGCTCTTTTCATCTTTGGTCTATCAGGGTTTCTCCTTGAGCATTTGGAATGGGACAATCCCTTGTCATTTAGGCCTGCCCTGCATATAGCAGTTTATTTAGCCTTCCTGGCCTTCACCCAAGAAATACTATAGGTACACTTCAGTCGAAAGATATTACCCTCATCTCTACCTCTGTTCCTCGCACCGGTCCCCTGCAGATGGGACCAGGTAGTTCCATCCCTTGGCACTTACAGTTTACCTTCTGGTCTCCATTAGGACAGAAAGCTTTTTCTTACCGTTGAAACTCCAGTGACTGGCACATAGTAGGGGTTCAACCAAGACATTTGGATGAATAATATCCAATATAGGTTTTGTTATGGAGATGGAGATGCTGGTGTTTTAGGAAGATTGCCATTTTTAAATATTTACATAAATCCCTGATAGTTGGAGCCTTTAGAGCTTGTGAACAGCCCCAGAAAAGGTAGGAGAACTAAGGCAGAAATAAACACTCGTTGATCCCTACTCCATGCCCGGCAGAGCGCTATGCCCCGTGCATGTGCATTAGGAGACAGTGACCACCACCCTGCTCCCAAGAGGAGGAAGAGTCTGTGCGAGATATGAATCTGCACCATGGTAAATGGCAGAGCTGGTATTTGGCTGGATTCCGAAGGCCAGGCTTTTGTGTTCCACCCACTGTGACTGTTTCAGTGAGGTTTGCTCATCGGCTCACCCTTCTTTCAGCTCACCCTCCTTTCAGATGCTCTCGAGAAAACACATCTTCAGAGATTTCACAACAAGCTTAATTTATTTTCCAGGATGTCCAGACAAATTCCATTTCTTCAGAGTCTTGGTTGTATAAATATAGCCAACTTGTCTCTCCCATTACCTCAGTCAAGCCACAGGGGTCAGAGGACAAGCATCTTGGCAACTGCCTTTAGCCACTTCCAAAATGAATACATTCCTTAGTACTCAACTGATGCAACCCCAAGTGGCTTCTTGGGATCTGAAGAAAGCTCATTTTGAAAATCTGGCTTTGGTTGAAGGAGGAGAAAGGGTGGGGCAGAGATGGAATTGTTAAGTTCTCGTCTCCACGTCAGGTTTGCTCTGTTTTTCCTTCTCAAGGGGCTGGCTCAGGGGCTCTCTATTTCTAAGCCCAGATGATCTGCAGGAGCCACAGGGTGATGAAAAAGAGGCACCGCAGTTCCTCTTCTCAGGGAAGGTTGTTGCTCCCTCCCTCACAGGATTCCTGGAGGAGGGGAGGAAAAAGGGAAGCCCATCGGGAGTCTGACAACTTGGAGCCTGTTGGCCCCTTCAGGGACATGCATCAGGGGCATCCATCTGTCTCCCCGGCCCCATCTCCTCTCAGCTGGCTTTGCTTCCCCTCAGCATCTCCTCCCCACCAGCACTGCAACTTCTCCTGCTGGGACTCTCCATTTTCTCTTCTCTCTTCTCCTCTTTTACTTTTTTCTCCTCTTCTTCTTTCTTCTCCTCTGCATCTATCTATAATTCCCCAGTCCTTCCACTTTTTCTGCCCTGTCTGCCAGTCACAACTGTATTTCTCTTCTTGCCATTCCACGAAGTGTCCCTTTCTACTCCTGGCAGGGTTTTCCCTGTTCTCTCCACTGGTATTGCACAAACTTACCATTTGGTTGCTAGTGCTCTCCATTCCTGCCTGCCCCCTGCCCAGCATTCCCCACTGAAGTTCATAGCAAGGCCCGCATAAGGGACCATAACCAAAGCTCCCTAACCCTGACTAGCCCCAACAGGGGTCCAAGCATCCACCCGTTCCAGGGCTGGGCAAATCAGTCACCCATCTGTCTCTTCTTTATGGTCTTGTATGAGCTGACAAAACAAAGGTGAGCATTCAGTTTAGATTTCAACAACTGGATGAGCCTCCATTTCCATAGATGGTACATTTTCATGTCTGAAATTGTGCACACCCTACAGCTAGCTTCCTTAGGAGCGTGCCGTTGCTACGACCCTGAGCAGGATGCATGGGAAGCAGGGATTTAGTTTCCACAGCCCAAGACATATGCTGGAGAAGACTGGGGTATTTGCCGCCTCCTTTCATCTAAAGATAGAGGATGTAAAAAATATTTAATTAAAGTCATATATCTAGCTTTTGTTTCATTTGGGTTTTGCTGTTCCTAGCTCTAATCTGGTCTTGCTTGTCTAATCTGAATGCTTTGACCACTAAGCAAAAGTTCTGAAATGAATGAAGATTGTTTCCAGGCCTTCTCCCAGCATGCACCCCTCCCTTCTTCTAGCTCTGTGTACACACAGCCCCCCTCTCAGCAACAGGCCTGTCCAGTTAGTTAGATGACTACCTGGGCTGCTTAGACCTGAATGAGCAGAGGAACCATCATGGTCTTGTCCAAATGCAGATTCACATCAGGGGGTGAGGCTGAGATCCTGCATTTCAAAATGCAGCTCATCCTCAGCCCTGCCCTTGAGCTGCAAGGAAATAAAATGGGTGCAGCAGGAACAAACACAGAGATCTAAGCCAGTGCTTCCCAGTCTGGGCCACACTTTAGCCTCACATGGGAAGTTTTTAACAATCCAGTGCCCACGGTGCACCCCAGACCACTCCACTAGGGCCTCTGCAGGAGGTGCCTAGGCATCAGCATTTTTTAAAGCTCCCCAGATAGCGAAGACCATGTGCTGTCAAGGTTATAGATCTCTGCTCTCTGGTTTAAAAAAAAAAAAAGAGCATCCACATCCAGCTGAAGGGACAGAGGAAAGTGCTTCCAAAAACAACATTGCCCTCTACTCACCCAGTCAGTTCTCCATCAAGCTAGAAAAAGGGTGGCTCAGGTTTGTCACGTGCAGAACATGGCTTTTGTGAGGCCAGTTTGAAGACCAGGTGACAGGGAAAGCCAGTGTCTGCGATGCCTCCTGAGCACTTGCAGACTTGCTGAGAAGCACCATCTACAGGAATGGAGGGCGGGACACGTGGGGTGCTGCTGGAGTCGCCCAGCCCTCGTGTGCCCTGGGGCGGTGCTTAAGCAAGACCCAAGATTTAACACCAGCCCCTTAATCACCTCCCCTTACCCCATCCAACACAGTCCCTCATCCTCTTTAAATACCCAACTCTGTCTACAGAAGGTCTTTAATAGAGTTTTACCTGAATAAGAGGCCCCAGGGACAGAGCCTGATGGGATCTGTCCCAATTTCCACACCCTCCCAGGGACTACCCTGCCTCCCCATTCTAATCAGTGTCACTTTCAGGAAACAAACACCTGTCTGGAGAAAAGTATTATCAAGGTTTTGTTGAAAAAAATGAAGGTAGCTCAAGAGCCTAAAGGACACGCCACACTAAGTCTTTGGTGGCGGGGGTTGGGGGGGGACATGCAGAAGAGCTCTATCCCTACCAAAGGCGGGACAGGCTTACATGCTACCCCAGTTTGCACACAGGCATTCCCAGCTTTGCACCATGGTCCAGTTCCCGAAAGGAGGTATGTGTGTGTACATGTTGAATCCGAAGACCAAAAACATAAACTATATAAAGCCCGGCTGCAGGGAGAATACCCTGGTCCCCTGGTCCCCACATGAGAAGAGGGACATCCTGAGGTAAGAACCCAGGGCCTGTGGCTGCTGAGGAATGAGCCCCAGTCCAAGCATTAGGCTGGGTCAGTCCCAGCTACTGCATCAACTCCCTGTGTGATGTTAGGCAGGAACCCCCACTTCTCTAGACCTGTGAAAGGAGGAGAATAGAACCCCTAAATTCTCTCCCCATCCCAGAATAGTCCAAGGAAACAAATACAGTTATAGAGAAGCAGAGATTTGTAAAGCATGCAATATTACATGCATAAAGGTCCAAAGCAGTGCAGAATTTGTACAGTTCATAGAGTATGGGGAGGTGTGTATTTGTCAGAGTGCATGTGTACCTGAGTCTGTGTGCATGTGCATGGGGGAGAAATATGTGTGTGTATCCAGGTATATGAGCGTGTATGCTTGGAAGAAAGGATATGTGTGTGAACATGTGTGTGCACATGTGTGTGTGCCTGTGTGCGTGACTCTTGCTCTGTGAAATAGAACCTAACTAACACCCGGGCCAAAAGCGAGGTCATAGCACCCTTGATGGTCAGGAAGGCATCATGATGATAACAGCTCCTGGGGCACATGAGCAGCATGAGAGTGGCTCATGGAGAACAACATACGTGGAAGCCGAACCAAGCCTGAGGTGGCTATGGGCCCAGGGGAGGTCACCTGCCCACAACAGGGGCACATTTACTACAGTGAAGCTGAAAGTGGACTTTGGCAGGAATGGAGCACCCCAAGCCCAGGGCACAGTGAGAATAGTGGCTACCTTCAGGGCTGCTTAACTTTTCCCCCAAGGAGCCCCCGCTCCCAGGGAGACTGGGCCCATCACCCCCAGCTGATGTTGGGACACACCTGAAGCAGCTACATGCAGATTCAAAGCATCTTCCCAGAAGTTTCTGTTTCAAAAATAAAAAGGTTTGCTACAAGTACAGTTAGCATTTCAAAACACTGGCTGTCATCATGCTCTGTGTCTGGGCCAGGGCTGCCCCCTGGGGTAACATGCCCAGTTCCAGCAGCAAGCCACTCAGACATGGACACCTCAGAAGCTTTCTGAGCCACAGCATGACCAAGTAGTGTTTTAAGATAATTGGTCCGTTACCAGTGGTGAACTGGAGAGGGATCTGGGGGGCCTAAAGTCAGGGAGACCAGCTGGGAGCTGACCGGGACATGGACAGGGCTAGCCCAGAGGGAGAAAATAGATGGATCCAGAGAGAGGTTATGGAAGAAAAGTCTGACAGCCTAGTAACTGCTGTTGCTGGGAGGTGGTGAGACAGGGGCTCAGTATATAGCGTGTGGAAGGCTCATCCCACTTTCAAAGTATCAGCTGAGGAGGGTGAGCCACGCCCCTTCAAATGTCCTTCCAAACACAAGCTGATATCTAAAAAGGGAACCAAAGGCGATCTGGCCTCTAACCCCCACCCCTCCCTGCTAGGCTCCCGAGCCACTCAGCTGAGGGCCAGGGCTCCCCTGCCAGGCCTGCTTGGACTCCCAGCTGGCCCTGCTGCAGAACTCAGGAAGATACAGCCCAGAGGGCGCTGGCCACCAGCCATCTCTACCCCGACAGTCTGCAGATGGCCCAGGGGAGGTTGTATTGCCTGCTGACTCTCGTCCCACCCGGCCTGACCCTGTGGCCCCAGTGAGTCAGGCTCCCCTCAGCCCACATCAGACTCATTGGCTGAGCTGCCAAGAACAGCTCTGAGCCACCCCTAATAAGAGGCATTGCTCAGCCAAACTCTTACACAACCCACCCCAAGAAAGTCACCTCTCACCTTAGCCCGGCTACAGGCCAAGCCCCCTCTTCTGTTCCCTTGCCCTATCTGTCTAGTCACCAGGCCCCTCCTGGCTTCATCCCCTCCTTGGCCTCCAGGGGGGTGAGCCACCAGCCATGAGCCTATTCTGTCCCAATTCCAGCATCCACTTAGCCCTGCACAGCTGTTCTCTCCCTTCCAGCAGCTGTCTACCCAGCTCAGGGATTAGCAGATCCCCTGGCCCAGGGACCCAGCCTGACTCAACAAGGTCCTGTTGGGGTGATGCCTCTACCTTTGATCCAGTGGCAGATGGTAGAGTCTAGGGGCTTTGCTTGTTGAGCCAAACAGAAAGAAAATAAGAGATCTGACCTAGAGGGGGGAAAAAAAGAAGGCTTAGGATTAATCTCCACAGTGCTTTGAAGTGGAGAAGGGAATCCACTTGTCTTGTGCTGACATGGTGGACAGAACTGGAACCGGCCATGGGTAAGTCCCAGGGCTTGATGTCAGCTCCATGGATCCAAGGCTTTCTCGTCATCAGAGCTGTTCACAATGAGAACAGCCTGCCCCATGGGGCCATAGGAACCCTATCAACAGTCAGAGGCACTAAAAAGATGGATTCCTTCATTACTGAAGAGAGACAAAGAATATTCCTTTTGGTCCTTAGGTTATAGAAAGTTTGGGAAACTCTTCTTTTCTATAATTACATCAGTTGCAAAGTCCTGGGCAAAATTAATTAATTCAACAAATATTTTGGAGAACCTGCTGATCACTTTTCCTTCTCCAGAGCTGCTGTGACCTCAATAACTCAGTTGATTGGAAAATGACATAAATGAGGCCATTTTAGATTCACTCTCCCATCTCCCATGACAAGTTTCCTGGCCTACTTAAAACCCATAGGTCACAGGGAAGGAGAGAGCTTTGAATGTGCACTAATTCAGAGCAGCAAGTCAAGAAACCCCTCCAATCACGGGCCCCTCTCACCTATGACAACAAGAACATGATAGAGAGGGCACAGCCTCTCCCCATTTGCATGGGTGTGTTTTTGCCTTCTTACTAGGAATGGATAGACTTTCAGAGAAAAGGGCCAGGAGGAGAGTTTCTAAGTTAGTACAATAGAGTCAGAGCCATGTTTTGTAAACACTGGAAGAAGAACTGGGGTCCAAATACAGGGACCCCAAACTCTTCGCTGTCAGGCTTCTGATACCCTAGCTTTGTCTTTTATTGCCTGCTGACACCCCTCCCCACACTGCAGCCGGGTCCACAACTGGGATTTCCTGGCACAAATCATGTGTTTCCTCAGGCATTTCCTTGGCCTGGAGTGTGCTCCTCCCCACCACCTAGTATGAAAGCCTGGCCCCCAGCTCTCCAAGGCTGGGAGGTTAGGAAGCTGCCTTCTGCTCCTATAGCTGCCCTTGCCTCCCCTTGGCTATTGCGCCTCTCCTCTGTACTGAATGTCTGTTCCCTCCTCTCTCCCTGCCGCTCTCTGCAGATAGGGCCTGGGCCTCTCACCTCTGCTCCTTTGCGAATAGCCCAAGGGCACACAGTAGGTATTCAACAAAGAGTATTCTCACAAGAAGGATGGAAGAGCTGCTTTGTTTCGGGAGCCTCCTTGAGGAACCATTTCGAACCCTGGCTTTTTGGAGAGATGTGAGGCTGATCCAAACAGCCCTTTCTGTCCACATTTCTAAGGGAAAAGAAGAAGGTATGGGCAGCCAAGGGGAGCATGAGCACGCCAAGCAGATAATTATGTGTTCTTGGAAGCAGGTTTAATGGACTGGCTCAGAGCTGAGCTGGGAACGGACTCTGAGACCTGCGCCTTCAGACGGGACGTGGCTCAGGCAGGGTTTTTGCCGTCCAGTTCTAACAAGTGGCCGACGCCTTATGGAAACTTTTGAAAGGCGCTCTGTTTGGGACCAGCCAGCTTGTACTTCATCTGGTTGCTCTAGCCATCTTTCCCTTCCATTTGGAAGCACAAGAAGAGGGGAAACTAAAAATCACTGAGCGCCGCCTATGTGCCAAGAACCAACTCAGCAATTTTACTGTCCTAACGTCCTACACTGTCCTATAAAAGGAGAGAAAAGGCCCACGCGGTGCCTGGTGGCAAAGAAAATGGTGAAGTTGGGCATCAGAGCAGCAGCCCGTGCTTTTTCCAGACACAGCAACCTTCTTTTTACAAGGTCATTTCTGCTGCACGTCTCACTCCTACCCCAAAGCCAAAATTCCCCCGTTTGAACAGGATAAACATTCCCATGGCAAAGGAACGCTGTGTTCCCCAGAGGAGATGCAATCACGTTGTTCCTGCCGAGGCCACGCAGGCTTATGAAACAGAATGCTGGGCTGAGAGCCTGGACCTGGGCTCGGGGCAGCCACCCCTCCCTTGCACCCCCCAGTTGTACCCCACGAGGCTGTTTAAGTAACGGAAGGAGCCCAGGGAGGGGAAATGTGTCTGATCTTGACTCTGCAACAAGCTGCCAGCCTTGCTGGGTCTCTGCTTCCTGTGTCCATCACGAGGTGGAGAACTTGCTTCAGAAAGTGTAGAGACTTACATCCATGTGAGAAACAACACTGCTTTGTTTTCTAGCACCTTGATTTCTCCATCTGTAACTGAGAATATTGTTTGCATAAAGGAGGGACTCAAAGGTGGAAAAGAAAGCGCCTTTTTGGAGACAACTCTGAAGAATACATCATTTGTGCAATCATTCATTCTTCCATAATTCATTGAGCATATATTAAAAGCTTATTATGCATCAGGCTTTCCCCTGACAAAGTAATCAATAAGGTAACAGGCCCTCTTCTTAAAGGACTCATAATATATATACACATTTTATGTCAAAAGAAATATAAAAATGTTTGCAGTCAGGTGGTTAGGAAATAATTTTTTAAGCTACCCATTCTTAACTCCTGCCTGTATACTTGAGCCCAAGTGGGGAAAAAAATCTTGATTAGATGATAAGCATTGTTTTTAATATTTTAACATTTCTGAAATCAAGATGCATCCTATAATTTTGATTGGCAGCATTTTCTCCTTTCTTGGTGATACACAAAATAAAACTACATCCTACAGTTGATAATATCTTAGATTCAATGAAATACATTGGGGGGGGGGAATGTTGCTTTTCAACTGGATTTTTAATGGATTTCACAGCCACTGAATTTAACACAAACTCCTTCCAGAATATGTCTATTTCATCCAGATGTATGGTGTCACGAAAATCATGTGTCTAGATTTCTAGTTGCTCCTCACTTTTTATCTGAATGAGTTGGAAGGAATCTTGTACCAAAAAGCTAAGATGCTTTGTCACCTCCTGGCCACCAGAGGGAGAGAGAGCATTGAAGAGGGACAGGTTGTCAGGTTTGTTGGCTTTTGCTCTCTTAAACCTTTGCCATTTGCTCCCTCCAAAGTGATCTGAAACTTACTGACACTCACCTGCAGGGTCAGAATAGAGAAAAAGACTCTTTCAGAGCAATATTGCAGCACCAGAAAGAGGAGTTGGTTGGATCTGAATATTTGCAGGTCTTATGCTAAAAATCAACTATTGTTTAATGAGCTCCTCCTAGAAATGAGGACAGGTGCTAGACATGGCAGTGTACTGGCTCAGAAATGCAAGGCTGATGAGTGGTCCCATACCCTCCTTAAGCCATTCAAGTCTTATGAGACCCGCATGGTTTCTAAAGTTCTCCAAGGAAATGTTCCCATTCTCATAGTCACCTGTTGCTTTCTGTCCTTCCTTCCCTCCTTCCTTCTCTCATTTAACTATTTACTATTTGAATACCTACTATGTGCCAGGCACTAAGATAGATGCTGCAGTTACAGCAGTAAACAGAACAGAGAAGGTCACTGTCCTCATGCATCTTAAGTGCCAGTGGGAAATAGATGCTATACAAATAAAATTTAATATTGAATGGTGCAAAAAATGCTATAACAAAAAATACTGGGACGCTGACAGCATGTGACAGGAGAACTTTGTCAGCGGTGCATCTGAGGCTTCTCCGAGTGGTTGTTAAGACAAAGCCTGAAAAACAAGTAGGAGTTACCCAGGTAAAGAGCAAGGAGGAGCACTTCAGGCAGGTAGACCACCATTTACAGAAGCCCTGAGGTGGAGAAGTATGTACTTAACACCTTCTAGGCACTAAAAGGAGGCCAGTATGGAGCCCAGAGACAAAGGGCAAGAGAAACAGGGGATGGCCTAATGGGAACTCGGTGACACGGAGCCTTGCACACTGTGTTAAAGACATATTTTTCTATCTGTAGCCATTGAAAGGATTTAAGCAAAGAACTGCCATAAGTGGATTTGAATATTAATATGACAACTTCTATCACCCTGCGGAACATGGCTTGGAGGAGAAAACTGAGAAGTAGGATGTCCAACTGAGAGCTGCTGGAGAAGTGGCAAGGGATAATGTCAGCCATATAGTAATATTGGACATGAAGGTGTATTTTATAATAGAATTACTGGATTTGGAGAGTGGAGGAGAAGGGAATGTTAAATTTGATTCCTGAGATTTCTGAAGGAACAATTTGGAAGGGGGAAAGGACTTGTCCTTGGATAAGCACCTTTGAGGGAAGAGGACAGGACTTGGGAGGAAACCATTATGAGTTGTTTCACTATATTAACTTTAAGCCACTTCTGGAATATCTACATGCAAGTGTAAACTAGACAATTAAGTCTATGAATCCAATGCTCAAAGCTGGGCTGGAAATAGTAGATTTTGGGGTCATGCACATGCAGAGTGAAGATCAAGCCACGGTGAGAGCTGCGTTAACTGGGTCGGATCATCACTAAAGAGCAGAGGGCCCGGAACAAAGCTCTGCAGATGCTCATATTGATAGGAGGAGTCAGCCAAGGAGAGTGTGAAGGAGCAGCCGGAAAGAGGATCAATATGAAAGCTAAAGAGAGGAGAGTGTATCTGGAGGGATGGTCAAGTCCACAAAGTACCGCTGAGGGGTCGAGTGAGATGAGGACTGAAGCACGTTTGGGTTTGCCAGCATGGAGGTCTCACAGCAAGAGTGGGAGCAGCAGAAACCAGCCTGGGGTGGCTAAGGAGAAAAACAAAAAATACCCAGAGTTCATCTGAGGATGGGAAGCATAAACTTAAAGTAAAAGTAGCCTCCCCACTTATGCAATTTTTCTCTAGCAATGTTCAGTTGTGTGACGAGAGTTGGGTTAACGTGGCTGGGATTTCACCCCACGATAATGAGGGAGGGAGAGGAGGAGGAGCAAGGGAGCTGAAAGAAGGACAATGATGGGCCACGGAATTTAAGTTGGTTCAGGAGAAAAGGGCAGAGGGAGGCCGGTGGAGGTAAGGGGTGGAGTGTCTCCAGGCGGGGGAAAAAACTGTATCAGGGGGCACACTTGACCAGGTGAGCTGGAGCTCCAGGAGGTGGAGGCCAGGGGAGAGAGTCAGGCTTTTGAGATTTCACAGCTTGTATGATGTCAAGTCCATGTGGTGATTATGGAAATCAGTGGCTGAAAGGACGAGGAAAAGCAAGTCACTGGAGCTGAGGAAGAGGAGGATCTGCAAAGTCAGAGAATAAATAATGACTTCGTGTCAGTGAGGTCATTGTCAATGCCTGGATATTGAAGAAAACTGTTAGGATCCTCTAAAGTCTTCATAGAATTAGAAAAGTGAGCAGAAAGTCGGTAACACAGCAGGGAGCACTTACAGGGGGGGTATAAGCTTCAAATAGCAGAGGTTTCTGTACAAGCAAGGTATATAGTGATCTGGAAGCAACAGTGAAGAAAAAGAATTACTCTCATTGGGAGCTGAAGAGGAAATAGCCCAGGGAAATGATGCTAATGCAGGTAGAGAGAGAGGGACTTCATCCCTTTTGGAAAAGAACTCTGCAATCTTTTAGCAATGTCTGCAATGGTAAGTGCAAGGGATGCTAGCCCCCATGCCAGGGATCTTCAATCACTGTCATAAGATACACCATCCTGCAACTCAGGGGAGGAAGCATGGAGCAATGGGAAAAATCTAGATCATACTGAGGAGGTTCAAAATCACCTCTCAAAGAAACTATAAAGTAAATGAAGACATAACTGAACTGGAGGAGGCCAAAGAAGACCAGTTAAGATTACTGAATGCAAAGGGGAGAAGTAGAGTACTACCTGGGACAACCAGCATACATTGGGAAACTGAGGACCTTGGGTAGACATTGTTCCAAAACCAGGTCATGGCATAAACCCTGGCACTAGTGCTCCCACACAGAGGGGGAAGGATGTCCAGCCTGGTGCACATAGCATCAAATAGATTATACCAGAGCTTCTTACTGTTTCTAGGGAAGGAAGTGGGGGAAGGGGCTGGAAAGAACACTGAGGACGGAGGGGAGAGAAGGGAGACTGCAGGTCAACTGTAAACAATATAGTTTCCATAGCAATTAATAAAACAAATTCCTCTTTGATCCCCACTCAAATGGAAGAGCCAGATCTGTGTGTATGTATCAAGGGAAAATACATGTACAGCTAGCTACCACAATAAGATAGTACAATAACCAATATAAAAGGTAGAGGAAAAAATATTCTAGATATCAGAAAAAAGGAGAGACATGTATCCTAACTGGGTGGTCAAGGAAATCTTCACAATGGAAATGGACTTTCTTCTAGACTTGGAAGAACGGGGGTAATTTGAAAGGTAAAGGCCACATGGGTGGGAGAATGGCTCCAGGCCTCTCTGGTAGCACAAGCTACTGAAACAGTAGGTCTCCTGTGTGTCAGGTCAGACCTTATGCCTCCTAAGGTCTCTATGCAGCCTCAGCCAAGCCAAGTGGGCCCCATTCTGACACTCGCTCTTTCCCTTTTTCTCACCAGCTGCATGACCAATGAGTGGCCGGACCCGGAAGGAGATGTCTGATACTCACAGCAGCCCTCTTCTGGCAGAGCCTCTTTCCAGCAGATACAAACTCTACGAGTCAGGGTTAACCAGCCCTAGCTGGCCCTCCAGCCCCCAGGATACACACCCAGCCCTGCCCCTCCTGGAAATGCCTGAAGAAAAGGTGAGGAATGTCCCTTGCAGGGTGTTTCCCAGGTGGGATGGGGATGTGGGGGAGAAGCATAGTGAAAGATGCTGCTTTCCCAACTACCCGATGCATGTGTTACATAATGCCACAGAGGGAACACTGTTCAGGGAGTTTCTGCCCCAAATCAATACGTGGTCACACCCGTAATTTGTCCTACTTGGCCTAAATTAGAAATGTGGCTTGTATGCAATATGATTTTAAGGACAAGTAAGAAGTGCATACTTTTACACACCAGTCTTCCAACCAGTCTCCAAAATCTTGATCCTTAGCCCTGCCCATTTGACTTACCTATTGTCCCCAAAAGGAAAGCCTCCATTCAAACACCAGCCTTTTAGCACTCCTTGAACACAGTAGTGCAGAGGTAGCCTGGCTCTAGCTACTGATGCAGTGGAGGGAAATACTAGCCAGCAACAGCAAACCCTGGGGAGAGGGGAGAACCTGATTCCCAGAGTTGCCACACTACCTTATTTAAAACATCCAGTTTTCAACAAACAATTATGAGACATGTCGAGAAACAAGAAAGTGTGAAACAGGAAATAAAGAAGTCAATAGAAACCGTCCTTGAGGAAGCTCAGACATTGCACTTACTAGAAAAAAGACTCCAAATCACCTTTAGTACAATCAAAGAACAACAAAAAAAATACATCTAAAGAGCTAAAGGAAAGTACGAGATGTATGACCACAATATCTCACAAAATAGAGCATCTCAATAAAGAGGAAATTGTGAAAAAAGAAACAAGTAGAAATTCTGAAGTGAAGAAGTGTAACAGAAATAAGATATTTTGTAGAGGAGCTCAACATCAGATTGGTGCAGTCAGAAGAATCAGGAAATTTAAATACAAGCCAATTGCTAGCTTGTTTGTCTAAGGGATTTTCTGAACTAATTCTGGAAAGCTTATATTTTTTTGTCACTGATCTCTCTGCTCAGTTGGCCTGTTGGCCAGCTAATGGCTGGACAGACATTTTCTAAGGGATCTGCGTACATGTTAGGGCATATCTTCAATACTCATCCAGAAGGTTTTCAAGCCTACCTTAGCCTTCACTTTCTGCTTGATTAAGACTTATACTCAGCCAGGTGAGAGTTTAGGGACTTCTCAGTTCCCCATTGAGCATGCACACTGTCCCAGACATGTGCCAGCCCTACGTATGCATGAGGTTTCCTAGATTCACAGAAAAGTGTCCAAGATTTTTTTTAAATATTTTATTTATTTATTTTTAGAGAGAGGGGAAGGGAGGGAGAAGAGAGGGCAAGAAATATCAATGTGTAATTGCCTCTTGCGTGCCCCCTACTAGGGACATGGCCTGCAACCCAGGCATGTGCCCCAGCGGGGAATTGAACCAGTGACCCTTTGGTTCGCAGGCCGGCATTCAGTCCACTGAGCCACCCCAGCCAGGGCAAAATGTGCAAGCTTTTTGAAACCTGTTTTGGATATCCCATTCCCCAGGTGATCCCATTAAGCTTATTGACAAGCTCATTGCTTCCCTCAGCTGTTATCCAGTGCCTCAGGCACAATTTTTTCCAGTGTTCTCAGTCTTCATGGTGGAGAGAATGTTTGGAGATTATTTTTACTGGTATCTTCAAGGCATTTAAGTTTTGATGCAGGTAAGAGGTTGGAGAAATCTATAGACCATCAATGTACAATTGAAATATAATGTGAGCCACATATGTAAGTTTAAATTTCCATTAACCACATTTTTAAAAAGTAAAAAGAAGCAAGTAAAATTAATTTTAATAAATTTTGTTTATCCTAATATATGAATATATATTATTATTCCAATATATTCAATATAATCAATATAAATTATCACTGAGACAATTTGCACATTATGTTTTTATACTATCCTTTAAATTCAGTTGAAGCACATCTCAGTTTAGACTAGCCACAGTTCAAGTGCTCAATAGCCATATGACCTATTGGCTACTATACTGGACAGTGTAGCTTTAGAATAAGGAACCCTAGCCAAGAGGTCCTCAGACAGAATTGAGGGGGTATGAACTTGGATGGGGAAATTAATTTATCTTTATATTTATTAACCTCCAACAAACTTTAGTATTTATTTCAATTATGAATATAGGATATGAACCGTCCTATTCGAACATCCAAGATTTTTGTCATTGTCAGACTGGGTTCTCCAAGAAGCTGACCCAGAGATTTGAATGTAAGAAGTTTACAGGGGCCCTTACCTGCATGGCTCAGTTAGTTGATCACCATCCGGCAAAGGGAAAGGTCACTGGTTCAATACCCAGTCAGGGCACACGCCCGGGCTGTGGACCTGCTCTCTGCTTGAGGTGTGTCTGAGAGGCAATCGACTAATGTTTCTCTCACACATCAGTGTTTGTCTCTCTCTCTCTCTTTATCCATCCCTTCCCCTTTCTCTAAAAAGAAATAAATAAAATCCTTTCTAAAAAAAGAGAAGTCTGCATGGGTATGTCACCAGGGTCAGTGTTTGCAGAGAAATGAGGCAGCAGGGTTAGACAGAAGAACTTGGGCTGCGATGCAGTCGCAGTAAAGGCCCAGCTGCTCCTGTGGTGAGTTCTGGGGCTGGGATGGCTCTGCAGAGCTGTCCTGACCTGGAGTTGAAGATGCCCCAGATATTCACTCTTCACTATTTTGAAATTATAGCAGATATTGGATCTGTCACACCTATACATGCATCACAGGTTTTTTTAAATATTATGATAATTGTATTTCAATGTAATTCATTTTCTTTGTAATCCTACTTACTTTATTTACAAACATTACATTCTGTAAAGAAGTTCATAGGCTTATAAAGCTGCCAAAAGGGATCTGTGGCACAAAGGGTTAAGAAACCCTGCTATGAAGAAAGCATAATAATCCCGGGAACAGCAGGCCTGTGCAGGGTACTCTGGGCAGCATTAGACAGTGCATATTTGTCTTATGATCCTTTATATCAAGAAAAACAAACAAACATGACTACCTTTTTTACCCCCAAATGCCCCCGCTCTCTCAAAACTATATTATCTGATATTTTGTCATGGCTTCTCCTGAAAGGATCTCAGGTCATCCAATGAAGAAAGCCACATCGTGAAAATTGAAAAGCCCCATGAAAGAAGTAAAAGGAGAGAAAGCAGAGCCGTCCCCCGGGGCTCTGCAGGAAGCAGGGGCATCAGCCTCTTCCAAGCAGTGGGCTACCTCACGGGCGAAATGAAGGAGTGCCGGAGCTGGCTGAAAGGTAAGCAATTGCCCAGGGAAGAAGCAGCTGGCCAAGCTGGAGAGACAGCCCTCCCTCTGGCTTGGACCTAGGAAGCCACTCCCCCACTCCCCCACTCCCCCACAGCGGTGGGTGCTTCAGCCCTGAGTTGATTCCAGGAGGGCATAACATACCCTACTGACTTGGATCCCTAAGGTTTCAGAATTCAATGCATTTCACAAATTTTAGTTCTTTGAAAATTCTTCACTCCTTCATGGAATAATGGAATAGCTATAGGATAACCATTTAGCTACATATAAGCCATTTCCCAAATGAGCTGATTGGTCATTCTCTCATTTTTCCTAGCCATGTAGTATGTGCCAAGAAAGTATTGGCCTCACCCTCTCCCATGTCCAGGGTTCTTTCCCTGTAACACCTTCCTTCTCCTCATTTCCCTAAACTGAATGTTCCAACAAACACTCCTCACCTCCCTGCCCCCACCTGGACAGGCTGTCCTGGAAACCAAACCAGAGAAAGAGGCAGGATGCATGTCCCCTCTTCTGGACTTGGCTTCCTCCAGGTCCTGACTCCACACTGATTTTCACAACTGGGCTAAAATCATTTCTTTCCCAGCTTCCTTTTTCCAGACTACTTTGTTGCTCAGTTACCAGCCCTTAATTGAGTCATAGAGCACTACAAATAAAGAGTGCCCTCCCCTCTCCACCTCTTCTCTTAGATCAATGAGTTTCCCTTAGAATGCTCGGGAGGCTTCCTTGCCAGCTGAGCCAATGGCTACAACGGTGGCGTTAAATTGGTCTCAGCATGGTGCCTCAGTCAGTACAGCAAAAACTAACACCCGCCCCAGACTGATTGCCGGGCCTCTCAGAGATGGGCTGGGTGCCAGGCTCAGTGAGGGGAAATGTCCTGGCTTGTGCATCCCTGTCTGTCTTGGATGCCACACCAACCAGGGGTCCAGCAGGGAAACACCGGCTGGACCCGCTGATGGCTCTGCCTGTCTCTTTCAGATAAGCCGCTGGCCCTCCAGTTCACAGACTGGGTCCTGAGGGGGGCTGCTCAGGTGATGTTCGTCAACAACCCTCTCAGTGGGTTCATCATCTTCATTGGGCTCCTGATCCAGAATCCCTGGTGGACAATTTCTGGGGGTCTGGGGGCAGTGGTCTCAACCTTAACTGCCCTCGCCTTGAGCCAGGACAGGTGAGTCCCATTCTACGTTGGTCTTGGGTCTTGAGGCAGGCAGGTGGAGAGGTGATTACTTCCTATCAACCAGGCCAAGGTCTCCTGAGTGTCAGCTTTGAACAGGTCAGTGGAGATCCTTACAGACTTAAACTGCTCCTATGCTCACAGCAAATGACAGTGCCAGGCTCCACTGGACTGCAGAGCCTTCTGGAAACACTCCCTCTGAGGTAGGTGCAGAAGAACACTTAAGCATTTCCTCCCCCTTGGAGCTCGCAGTCTAGTTCAGAGAGATAAGACTAACAGGCAAGAAATGTCTCAGAATAATATAAGACAGCATGTAATGGAGAGTTCAGAAAAGGCAAATTTAAGACAAATATGTATCAGATAAAAATCCAACCCTTTAATTTGTCTTCCAAAGCCTTCTCTGATGGACCCACCCTACCTACCACTCAACTTCGCTCTCATTCCCAGTTGAGTACTTTTGCTTCTGCCTATCTAATCCTACTATTCCCTCAATCTCTCCTCCTCCAGGGAGCTTCCCCTGGTTACCCCAGTGCACTCTGACCGTTCCTTTTTCTCTGAACAATCACAGAATATAACCCATTACTATACTGGATAGTTCTCCAGTCACTTTCTGAGTCCTCTCCCTGGCTGTGTTCTAAGCATGTTTAAGATGAGACTTAACAAGTCTCACTTAAGAAAGCCCAGCTCAAGTGTTCCATATTCTAGTCCAGTGCCTAGAAAACATTTGAGTTTCATTGTTGATAAAATACGTTAGTACCATGTTCTACACCACACGTGCATAACCCTAGGCACCCTACACACAGGTCCTTCCAAAGAACCACGATTTCACCACCGTCTGTGACGAACCACTGACACAACCTCATATCCTGATCAGAACCTGCACCAGCCCCCTCCACCACCACCACACCAAGTATCCCACCTACAAGACCACACTCCCACTAGTCCAGACACTGTATTTAAAGATGATAACTCAAGGTCAGCAACACTGATGCTGCAGTGTCCTGATGAAACATGATCCCATTGAAGATCCTTTTGGCCTTGGGGTTGAACCTAATTTTATATTTTTGATGGTCAGAGCAAGGATGTAAGATAATGGGTTTCCTTTTGACAACCAAACCCAGGAGCTACCAAAGTTTTGGTAAAGAAGAGTTCTAGGATAGCACTCTCCACAGGGAAGGGCAGCTGCGAAGGCAGCCATTAGGGGTCCCCCAAATTTTATCTCCCCTGGGTTCCCTTATCCCCATTACCCCAGCTACATGAAGCCACTGCAGCTGCAGGGCCCCCCACCAGGGGGGCCAACCATTTCTGCTTGGTTTGCCTTAAGCAGCTGGTACTTAAAAAAAAAAAAAAGAACTAAATTCTAACACTGAACACAAAAGGGAAAGTGTAATGAAAATGCAAGCACAATTAAAAATAATGATTGTTCCCAAAACACAGGTTTCTTCTCCTTAGATAGTTACTCTAGTCCCAGGGAGATTCTGAAGAGCAGTGGTCTTCCCTGCCGCCTGCCCCCTTCTCTTTCCAGTGCCCCGATCTGCAGCTGCCCCACACAATCCTGGCCTCCACTCCCAACCACCTCTCTCTCTTACACACACCTCCCTGGTGTCACACCTCAGATTTCTTTTAGATTTCCCACTATATGTAGCAATCTGAGCCTCCCCTGAGAAGGAGAATTTAGACACAGAGAAGATAAAAGTACCTAATTTAATTCTAGATCAGCAAAGGTGATCAAGTCATGTGTATGTATATATATATGTGTATCTGAAAATGTACTGGCAGCTATGTGATTGCGCTACATTCATCGAATAAACTTGACTTTCTTCTATGAGTAACAGGAGAGAGGGACCATGAAATTTGAATGCAGAGTAACTCTGTTTTACTCCAGGTCCGCTATCGCCTCCGGACTCCACGGGTACAATGGGATGCTGGTTGGACTGCTGATGGCCGTGTTCTCCAAGAAGTTTGACTATTACTGGTGGCTTCTGTTTCCTGTGACCTTCACCGCCATGGCCTGGTGAGATACCTCATTCTCTCCGCTCACAGACCCACAAAGCCCCAAGATGGTTGTGTCTTATACTGGATGGGGACATGCACCATCGTAGGGCCCAGTGTCTTCAGAGTCAGACTGGTTTGTCCTGAAAGGCACTGTGAAAGTCCATGAGTTCAACTGCAAGCCAAGAGGATCATTTTTTAATTTGAAATGACAGGGACCCTAGAGCAACAAAGCACCACATGTTTGGTTCTGTGCTCATAGTCTCCCTTGCATGACAGGCTTCATAAGGAAAAGCTAACATTTACTGAGTATTTCCTACATGCACAGTCCTAAGCAAAGTAGAGCTATTATTGCCCTAATTGACAGAAGGAAAGACTGAGGCATTCAGACCTTAAGTAACTTGCCCCCAGGGCACACTCAGTAAAAGGCATCAGGGTTGGCATTCTGAACCCAGAGCCTATGCTATTAAACTCCAGGCTATATGGTCATCATCTATCCTGTGGCCAATCCAAGATCCAAAAGCTGTAAACTTGCTTGTGACAGAAGCATAGAGCTTTCCTGGCCCAGAACGTCTATATTTAAAGCATAGACTCTGAATGAGATGCATCAGTTGAGATCTTACTGTGAAATCACCTCATTTTGCAGAAGAAAAAGAAAAAAAACAATGTAGGAAGAGTATTAAGAAGAAATATCCAACGAGTGTGGGGTGTGCTAGGTCTTTTACTCACATGAGCCTCAGATCACTTGCATCTGCAGCAGGTCTGGAGTGTCCGAAGGTGTCTGTAGCGTGCTCGCTGTCACACACAGGCAGAACCCGTGTCCCCAACCCCTGTGCTCACCTCCCAGACATGCTGACTGACTTTTAGCATCCCTAAGAAGTAAATTCCTTTCCTGGTGTCAAAGTCTAGAGTAACTAAAAGTAGTTTAATTTGGTTTCAGTACTGTTCCATTACTTTTTAGTAGTGCTTGCAAATAAATTACTACATTAAGCATCCTGGGCAATTTATGTTTCTTCTTAGGGTCTCCTTCTCAGTCTATCAGAACAAGCAACTAAAGCAGTCATTTCTATGGGGATTTCCTTAATGTCTCCTGCAGGCACCTCTCATTTTCCCTCCACCCCCACCCCGACCGCCACCCCGCACCTGTAAGGAGTAGGAGGACTTGTCTTCATTTGCATACATTTGGTTTATGACTGCATAGGTTGAACCCCTCAGCACAGCTCCTCAAACACATTGCACTGGGTGGTAGTTTGTCTCCAGTGCCCCCACCCCACCCTTTCTTCCCAATTTTAAAGATAAAACACCACTGAGCATGCTACTCCGGGCTGAGCTCTGGGCTACTACTGTAGTTGTTCACTCATCTCCTATAGTCCTTGAAATAGAACCCACAAGGGAGGTCTTAGTAGTTTCATTTTCCAGGTTTGTCCAGCAAATATTTGCCTTGGTTCTGCTATGTGCAGGGAGTATTCTAGGTGTTGGGGATCATTGTGAACAAGAGAAGGTTTCCATCCTCCTAGAGCTGACATTTTTCTTGGCAAAGATAGAAATAAATCCATGAACTGATTAATTAAAAAGATCTTCTCAAGATATGATAAGTATTTTGAGGAATGAAAAATGAGACAAATGGAACAGAGAGTAATTCCAGACATGGGTGTCAGGAAGGCCACTTTGCAGAGGGGACATTTGTCCTAAATGATAAATAAGGAGGCACCTGGCATCTGAAGACCTGGGGGAAGGATGCTGCAGGCAGAAGCAGCAGCACAGTCACAGATCCCAACTGGAGAAGTGCAATGTGTTGAAGAAAGGGACCAGTGGGGTGGGAGCCCTGAGCGGAGGAGGCAAGGCAGGAGGTGAGGGCAGAAGAGGAGGAGGGCCAGACCCCCTATGCCTTGTAGCACCAGTGAACCTTTGGATTTTCATTACAACTGTGATGAAAAACAGTTAAAGAGTTTTAAGCAGAGGAGTGATAAGGTATAGTTTAAATTTAAACAAACCACTCAGCTTGCCATATGGACAACAGATTTTAACTGGACAAGAGTAAATGCTAGAGGCATAGTTAGGAGTTGGCTGCCATAGCCATAAGGGCTGAGAGTGGTTAGGAGTAGAGTGATGTCCAGGAAGGTGGTGAGGAGTGGTTGGGTTTGGGTATATTTTAAGGAAGGTAGAGGCAACAGAACTTCCTGAGAGGCTGTGGAGTATGGGGGTTGTGGGAGATGACTCAGATACTCCTATAATTTGCCTGAGCACCTGGGTTGATGGAGAAGACTAAGAAAAACAGATTGGTGGTTGGAGACAGGATGCAAATGGACGGTTCTCTTTGGACATATTAAACTTCAAACTTCCAAGGAGAGATGTTGAGTAGGTCATTGAATGTACAAATCTAGAACTTAGTGATATGGTCAAGATTTGGAAGACAGAAACATATAGAAGATATTTTTGTCCATGGGACTAAAGCTATTACCCAGAGAGAGAAGATTTAAAGAGAGAAAGAAAGAAAAAAAACCCAAGAAAGAGTCATAGGAGCCTCTCATATTTAGAAATTGGCAGGAGAGGTGAAGGACCACTGATGGAGAATTGAGAAGGAGCAGCTGGAGAAGTCAGAAGAAAACTAAGGATGTGCAGTTGTAGCAAGTCAGTCAGAAAGTGTTTCAATCCAGTCAGTGTGTCCAAAAGTCCAATGAAGAGGGCAGGGAATGACCATGGATTTGCCAAGATAGATGTCATTGGTGAACTGGACAAGAATCATCTCCACTGCATGGGGAGAACTCTGGTTAGAGTGGGTTTAGAAAAGAATGGGAGTAGGAATATTGGGGGTAGCAAAGATAAAGACTACTTTTCAGGAGTATTGCTGTGAATAGAAGCAGAGAAATGGGGCAATGACTGAGCAGACATCAGATTAAATGGGAAGGATTTGTAAAGGTGAAAGATAGAATATGTTTGTATATTTATGAGACTGATTCAGAGAAAAAGGGGAGAGAGGAGAGAATCTGTCTTTGAGACAGATTGGGTCCCAAAGCACCAGGAAAAGAATTAGCCTGATAGAGGGGCAAGAACACTTTCATTGGCAGAGAGGAGAGTATGTGGACCCAAGGCAGTTGGAGTGTGGATCCTTTGGTTGGAGAAATGAAGCATTTCTCATCTTGCCATTTCTGTTTTCTGAATGAAGTAAAGCAAGATGGTTAGCTGACACTCAAGGGAAGCACATGTGAAGATTTGAGGAGAAAGAAGGAAGCGTGAAATAGTTGTCTCAGGATTGGAGAGTTAATTTGCTAGGAAAGTGTAATAGGGTTTTCAGACAGTCTTACATGCCCATTTGTAATTCATAGTCATTAATTAAAAGTAGACCAATCAACTAGATCATGTGATTTCATATTTTGTCTTGAGCTCACAGAGTGCAGAAGTAGGGTGTCAGGTGTCTAGGGTGTCTGAACCCTTCTAAGGAAACTAAAGGTAAGGAAGATTAATTACCTAATTAATCACAGCCTGCAGTTAGAACTTGCACCTACTTCCCTCTTTCTCCAAAATCTATGTTCTTCCCAAGGAAGAAGCCAAGAAGAGAAAGAACACAAACAACTCAAGGTTTCATTTTCACATGGTGGTTCCCAGAGCAGCTCAAAGTACTTTAACTGAATCTAATCCTGTGTGTAATCTATGTGCCATAGCTACCTCCTCCTAGAAGGCCAGACTCCTAAAATATCATCACAGTCCAGCATAGCAGCCATTGCACAGCTTAATGATCCAAAGGTAATATATGATATTAAGTAAGAATTACATTTTGTTCAGCTTTCTTGGTTTAACTTACAAGGAAGTATTTAAATTATTTTAAAAAGCTTTCTGTTCAAGACAAGTTATATAACTTTTACATTTTGTTTCTCAAAGGTACAGCCTTAAATTGAACTCCCTATTCCCAATCGCAAATCAATGAATCAAGGGGGCCAGGAATGACTGTGCCAAGAAAAAAGGGCAGTAAATGGCGCGGTGGCCAGCACAGATGAGATGGTGTAGACCTAAGAATGATCACAGTGATGAACCCTTTGTTTCTTCCATCTTCAGCCCAATTCTTTCTAGCGCCTTGAATTCTATCTTCAGCAAGTGGGACCTCCCAGTCTTTACGCTGCCCTTCAACATCGCAGTGACCCTGTACCTGGCAGCCACAGGCCACTACAATCTCTTCTTCCCTACAACACTGATAGAGCCCGTGTCTTCAGTGCCCAACATCACCTGGACAGAGATAGAAGTGCCCTTGGTAAGTTACCCCATGGCAGAAGATTTGGGCCCCCTTGCTTCCACCACAGACCTGCTCATTCATGGGTTTGTATATCAACCAGGCTCTCGGCCTCTCTACACACCTCTCCCTCACATGGTGGGCCTGGTGTGGAAGAGGACAGGAAAGGGTCACTGCCACCTCCACATGCTCTTTCAACAAACCTTTCTTGAAGACCTACTCTGTGCTAGGCACTTTGTCAGACACTGGACTACGTGTGAACAACAACATCCCTGCCTTAGTGAAGCTTACATTCTGCACAGAAAAACAGACAATAAATGAGAGTCCATATGTGTTCAGTTGACAGTATAGAATGGTGGGATTGAAGGGAAAATATTATATAAAATGGATAGTTGGGTGAAAGGGCAAGACACTAAAAAAAATGTTTCAAATTAGGATTTAAAAGATATTATCAATAGAATGGGCAAGTGAATTTTCATGCGCCTTCCATATGAATGTTTCTTAAGCAGGGGTGATTTTGCCCTCCTGGTGAAGTAGACAATGTCTGCAGACATTTTTTCATTGTCAAGGCTGGGGATGTGTGGGTGTTACTGGCATCTAGTGAGTAGAGGCCAGGGATGCTGTGAAACATCCTACCATGCATAGGGCAACCCCCTCACCACAGCAAAGAATTATCTAGTCCCAAATGTCAATAATGCCAAAATTGACAAACTGTGTTTTGTACCCTACTATCCCAAATGTACATATTCATTTATTCTACTCATCTCTAGACATCATAGATGAAGGGATGTAATAGAAAGCTAACATAAGGTAATATATATAGAACTGTGACATTTTGGCCCTGTTAACAAACCTTGAGATAGCTAACAGCTAACATTAAGGCAAGCTTATTATGCATTAAATGCTATTCTAAGCCCTCAGCTTAGTAACTCATTTAACCCCCATAAAGACCCCATAGCAGAAACATTATCATCATCCCCATTTTACAGATAAGAAAACTAAGGCACAGAGAAGGCACCTTGTGCAAAGTTAACCTGCAGCTAGTGCCTGAGCTTCCAATCCAGGCAGCCTGACGCAGAGCCCAAGCTTCAAACCACCACCCCCTCAGGGCACAGCAGGCCCTGCATGCTCAGCTGGGAGCATAACAGCGAAGTGAACCCCTCTGCTCTCAACGCAGCACCCCATGACCCCGTGCCTTTCAGGGTTGGAGGGTTCTTTACATTCCTCAGAAATCTCCCTTCATTTTCCATGCATTAGTTCTAGCTCTCCTTTTTAAAGTAATTTAGAATATTGTTTCCATGGCCACCTTTTGAATATTTGAAAACACTACTTTTGTCCTCAAATACTGTTTGTGTGACGTGATTTCTGAGCCCTCTCCCCACAGCCATGCCTGTCATCTAGATGTGCTTGAACCTCAGTGTGGCTCCGCTGCTGGGTATTCAGCCCCAGGCCACCATCTGGGGCGGGGTGGACAGTGCCGGTCCTCCAGGGACAGGCACACTGCAAAGCTAACCCTATCCAAAAAGAAACCCCCCACCACCACCCGCCCCTAGTGGCAAATGCCGTGGCCAACCATTTTTAAAGTTTTTTTCTTTTTAAAGTTTTGTGTAGGGCTGGGGCTACAGTAGGATCAGAGGCAGGGTTAGGGCCTAAATCCAAGAAAAGAGAAAACACAGAAGCCTGCGTTTAAGGGAAAGCCTGCCCTCTACAATGGAACATGGCTGGGGTAGAGGCAGGGACCAAACTAACTTCGATAGAATAGTCCATGATCAGCCATCCAGCCATCAGGCACATGGCTTTTGGGGCACAAACCTGCTGTCCCAAAGCTACACCCATGAGGCATGGTCCAAGTGACAGCTGCAGTGACATGTGCTGTTGCCAGAGAGAAAGGCCACCCACGCATCCTGTACTATGTAGCTATACAGTCCAGTGCTGCGGGGACCAGAGCGGACAGGGCTACAGGGAAGAGACACCTCTTGTTCCTCTTCAAAATAAACATTGAGAAAGTGGTAGGACCCAAATCCACATACCCTGAACCCCAGGCTCACTCTCTGAGCTCCCCAATGCACCACCTCTCTGACAACAGGCTCCTTCTCTTCCTCACCATCCACAGCTGAGTTTTGAAGAATCAATGCCATTTCCCTCTTTCTCTTTCAAGCAATGAAGGGAGTGACTTCCTTTTTGTTGAACGGGCATGTTGTTGTTTCATGAGGATTATTCGGAGAATGAGGAGGCTGGTGCTCAGTAAATTTCCACGCACACCTGACTGCCCCTCACACCAGGGTGTCAGCTGTGTCCTGGAGAGCAGCGCGAGGGGAGGGCCGGCTGCCCGGGGCCACAGTTCACCCGGCTAAAATATGGGTCCCGGTGGAGGAAGCTTCATTCTAAATCCAGGCTCCACTCCAAGGCAGCTTGTCCCCTCATTCCTCTCATTCTTGACTGCTTGGGCTTAAAACCCATGTTCCCAGATGGGAAGGTGGGAGCTGGATCCCCCTCGGCATCCTGCATTCCTCAGGCTTTGGGAAATCGTGGAATATTTACCGAGTAGATTTCCAGCCTGTTCCCCCACTTCAGCTCAGTTCCCTGGACTTGTACAAAGCGTTTCCAGGGCTCTTCTAAACAACACAGGGTCCCCGCCCTGTCATTCTTTGCACAAGTCCATAGGATCTGGCCTAAGCAGTGCTTGGTTATTAAAAGGCCACCTACTCAGAGACAGGGAGGCACAAAGCTTAAGAGCTCTCTGAGACTCCTTGAACAAAGAAATCAGGCTAACTTCAGAATTCAGTCAGGTTGTTAAAAAGTTAAAAATTTCACCAATGGAAGAAAGACAATTAATTTCCAACATCTACAGTAGATTATCAATAACTAATCCATGGATCCCCAAATCTGTTGCACATTGGAAAGTCCTGAGGCCCCGGTCATGCTCCACACCAGCTAACTCAGAAAGTCTGCAGAGGAGCCAGTCATCAATATGTTTTTAAAGATCTTTTGGTGATTCCAATATACACAAAGTTTAGAAACCACTAAGCTAATCAATAGTAGTTATTAAATGCCCATTATGTACCCAGCCATAAGGGAGCCCTGTCCTCAAAGAAAACATGGGCCCTGGTCATGGAGAAAAGCGTTTTAAAGCTGGAGGATTGTCTGCTAGTGCAGCCTCCTCATTACAGAGAAGGGCACCAGAGCCCTGAACAAGGAGGGGACATGCCCACAGTCACACAGGACCTTGTGCAGATCCCACCTGAAAGCTGGAGCCCTTGACCCTCCCAGACAGTACTCTCCCTACCCTGCCAGTCTCCCTCCCTTCCTTTTTGCCATCAAAGGACAGCCAAAATGTGGGTGATGTAGTTTGAACAGAAAAAGGCCACCTGACATCACTTCCAATTAATCATCTTCAATTCCAACATGACCAAATGGCACTCGGGCTCAGGGAGGTTGGGCCGCGTGCTCTCCTCCAGATGTTCTTCACATTACCTTTCTTCAATGCTGAGTGCTCTTCCACAGCAGGGAAGTGCCTCCCCCTCATGATCCCCAGGGTGGCCCTGAATGTGCATCAGCCACCAACAGGCTAGGGGTCAAGCTCAGAGGCTGTAGCCTGGGCTTGGCCACCAATGTGCTGAGTGACCTTTGGTCCGATCATCCATCAAAATGCCCTAGACTATTCCCAATATTCCTGGAATATTTCTAGGATTTCAGAAAGTCTAGAGGAATTTTGTAGTATGCTAAAACCCCTAATGTCAGTCTAGAGAGAAAGTGTCCTCTGGTTCCCTCGAAGCAGAAGCCATGTGTCCCTCAGAAACACTGAGGCCAGCCCCCATGTTGGGGAGCCCCACTTGGTTTTGCATGAGGGATGCTCAGATGCCTTGTAGGTGGTGGAGTGAGGAGCTATTTGTTCCAGCTGGTGCCCTCCCATCTTCTCTCACCTGCTGGAGGGCACAACCATACTCCTGTTCCACCCCATTACCCACCCACTGCCCCAGGAATGGCTCAGTCCAAGCCCCATGGCCTAGTCTGTGCATTATCAGCCCACACTCCACTCACCTGGATCCTACTTACTTTGCAGCTGCTACAAGCCATCCCCGTCGGGATCGGTCAGGTGTATGGCTGCGACAATCCCTGGACGGGTGGCGTGTTCCTGGTGGCTCTGTTCATCTGCTCACCACTCATCTGTTTGCATGCAGCCATTGGCTCAATTGTGGGGATGTTAGCAGGTAGGGTGGGGCCTCTCTCTGCAGGGATGACGTTCTTAAGGTCTTCCTCCCCGACACACAACAAATGTTCTAGACTCACTATCTTCACTGGGCTTTTTAAACACTATCAGGGGAAGGAACTTACTTTTCTGTTTTTTGACTCTCCAAAGGGAACAGATTGTATTAGTGGGACATGTGGAGAGAGGCAAGGGGGATGAAGACCCATTGGCCAGCAGACTGAGCCCCTAGGAGCTGAGGGGTGGGAGAAAGTGGTGGGGAGCAGAAGCTGACCAGGCAGGGGCGCAAGTGAGCTGACACTTTGAAATTGTGAGTAAACTAAAAGAACAAATGTTCTCAAAAATTGTATTGCCACTTGAAAAATGGTTTAATATTTCTCCATATATGGACATATGTGCACACACATTTATATGTGTGTATGTGGACAATAGTCAGAAGTTAGAGTTCAGGGCATTGGGAATAGGAACCTATTGACTTATTCCAATATTTTTCGAAAACATCTTAGAAGAACTGTTTTAAAAAAAAAAGTTATCTGGAAAAAATTTCAAACTTATCAAAAATAAAAGTAACACAAGAAGCACCCATAATTCTTTACCCAGATTCACCTGTTGTTCACAGCCCACCCATTTTACTATTTCTCTACCTCCGTTTATCTATGTGTGCACATTCACACTTTTGTCACCCATTGGAAACAGAATGTTTTCAACTGAAATCTTTCTTGCTGAAAATGCAGCTGCTCTGGCCAAAGAGAAGGTCTGGAGTCCCATGGCCTTGTCCACCCCTCACCCTGGAAGCAGCCATACATCAGTGTGAAATCTCTGAAAAACTGTTTGGAAACCACTTCTCTCTCTCAATTGTTGGTTTCTAAAGACCAGACACTATCTGTAGGTGTTCCTTTTGTGGGTGAGGGTTGGGGGTGTAGGGGGAATGGCTGGAAGGAGACTACCCTGAGTCCTAGCACCAGCCACAAGGTGGCCTTGGTGCTGTGACCCAGAACCAGCCAGAAACACCAACCTTGTCCCACAGCCCTGACAGTGGCCACGCCCTTCGAGATGATCTACATGGGCCTCTGGAGCTACAACTGCGTCCTCTCCTGCATCGCCATCGGAGGCATGTTCTACGCACTCACCTGGCAGACCCACGTGCTGGCCCTCGTCTGCAGTGGGTATTTGGAAAAGCTGACAACCAAGTTACTCTGCTATTTCTCCCTCCTCTACCCCATACCCTTGGTGATGGAAAAGCCAGGAGGACCACTAATCAGAACTGAGCACCAGTGATAGAAAGACCAGTGGCCGGGGTCTTTCACGGCTAAGGGACTTGAGGTTCCCCCTCTGTCAGCTAGAGTCACACTCACTATTACTGCTGTTATAGTCACACAGCACTGGAACGCTGACAAGGAAATCACATGTGCATGTCCTTGCGTGCTAGTGGCAGCATTCCTGCTCCCAATAATTCTTCATTCACCAACGGTTTGTAGGGCACCAGTAGGTATGAGGCATGGCAGACACATGGTGACCACATCCTTATGAAGACATGGTCTAGCAGAAGAGAAGTCATTGCACAGTTATTAAGGTTGTGATGTCTAAAAAGATGTTTGGAAAGATCTAGTGAGAGAGTGTACCTGGGAACACTGAGATCTAAGAAAAATGACACATAGCTCTGTGGAAGCTTGAATTTCATAAAAAGAGAACGCTGTGTCCAAAGACAAATCAGCCACAATCTGTGCCCAGCAAAGCACCATGCTCTGTGAACTCACTTAACCCTCCCAAGCTCACTGCTGGGCATAGTTGTCAACCCATTTTACAGATGAAGAAATGAGACTCAGCGGGGTTAGCAAACCTAGAACACAACTACTAATGGCAGAAGCAAGATTCAGACCCCAGTCCTATCTTTCCACCAGCCTTCCTGCCCTGGTTTCCTTACATCACCTGGAAACAGCAGGATTTTAATAAGCAAAACTAGAAAAAGGTAAAGGGCAGAATACCATTCAGAAGAGCTTTTTTTTTGTTTTCTCCCACTTCAGTGTGAAAAAGCTGAGTGACTTTCATGTCCCTTGTATATCCGTCAGCAGCCAGCACAAGGGTGGACATGGAGACAGTGAACTCAGTAAATATTTGTTAAGTCAAAGTGCCAGATATTTTGAGGTTCCTAGTGTAACTACTTTTGGCCTTCAGAAGAGGGGCAGCTTCCTGTGGCTGGAATCACCTGGGAAGGCTTCTGAGGGAGGCAGAAGTTCATCTCCACACTTTTGGGGTGGGGGTAGGATTTGTACAGGTAAATAGAGGGGGAAGGTGTTCTGGACAGAGAAGCAAGAGGCAAAGGGGCAGGGGCAGAGGAGCTTGTCCAGACACACCAGGGGTGTGGCCGAGCTCCCCTACTGGTTCTGGCTGCCCATATCCTGTGGTTGAACCCAGATGCCTGGCTCCTAAGGATGAGCTCAGAGACCCAGTAAGGCCCAGCTCTGATGGGACTTGGTGAGAGTCCAACAGCAGCATGGTCACTCAGAATCTTAGGCCGGAGGGGCCTTATCTGGAGCTCATGCAGTCTGACCATCACCCCCCACCCCAGACATGTAAACATCTAGTCATCCAACCTGTGCTAGATCATCCCCCAGGTCAGTGTGGACAAGTAAAAGCTGCTTAATGACCCCTGAACTTATGCAAGGCCACCATGGAAGTGGGAGGGGAGAGGAAGTGGGAGTTACATAAAACACATGTAAGCTTTACTCTCTGCTTTCAGAAAATGTACGGTCTGGTGGGAGATGGGCCATGCCTACCTGCAAAGATAACTAATAATGTCACTCACACATGTCCAATGTCAAGATGCGGTGTTGAGGCTGCTGGAGACAAGCTGGGATTCCTGTTCTTGGGGCGGGTTGCGGGTGGGCCCTGGGAAGCGGACTCAATGACCCTTGCTCCTCCACAGCCCTGTTCTGCGCGTACATGGGAGCAGCCCTCTCCAACATAATGGCAGTGGTAAGTTTGGACTCTCCTGAACACTGCACCCTTCCCTAGCCAGGGCTTCAGGGTGCTTGGAGCCCTGTAGAAGAAATCTAAGGGGGTTATGGTAGCTGATACTCTGCACAATGCCTTTCTCAAGGTTTATCCAGGGTTTATCCAGAGAAGGACTAGCAATTAGTTACATGTGCCTCTGATATGTGCATGGTGTATGTGTGTGTGTGTGAGAGAGAGATACAACATTCAGTGGACATCAAGGATGAAGAGATAGAAGTACTTGTATTTAGGTAGATATTGGAGGTCATCCATTCCTAGGCCAATATTCAGCTCCATCATTAAAAGATTCTGGTTATGTCCAGTGATGACACCTCAGATTACTAAACCAACTCCTCTGTCCTTATGACCCCAGCAACCAATGCTGGCACTGGGGGAGGGTCCTCATCCCCAACCCTTACCACATCCTTCTCCTCCAGCATCCTGGGAGCCTAGAAACATTTTCAGACCCCAGTGCTTTTGTTTCCAGGTTGGCGTGCCACCAGGCACCTGGGCCTTCTGCCTCTCCACCCTCATCTTCCTGCTCCTGACAACCAACAACCCCGCCATCTACAAGCTGCCCCTCAGCAAAGTCACCTACCCAGAGGCCAACCGCATCTATTACCTGACAGTGAAAAGCAGTGAAGAAGAGAAGTCCCCCAGTGGTGACTAGCCAAGTTCCAGGCGGAAATGCTCTTTGCCTGGATGTTGTGTCTGTTCCCTGTGGTCTCAGTTCTGGGTCAATCAGCTACAGCACCCACCTTCTTTGTCTCTCCTTGCACCTGTGTGGAACCAAACACACCTAAAACTCTCTTTCCTGATGTTGGTTTTCTCTTTCTGTCCAAATTGCCTTAACTATCCATCAGGTGATGTTAGAGGAAGTTGGTAATGAGCTTACTGGAGTCAGAAGCAAGGCATATGTTTTAAATGTCATCGACTTAAAACAAGAACATTTTTTGTATTTAGTCTTTTGGGAAGATGATTAAGAGATAATCTTGTTGGCATGTTTAACTAAATAGATGATTCAAAATTGAATTTGCTGAATGGTTTCTAGACAGACACAGAGTGGGTGAAAATTCAGGGGACATCTGCAAAGAATTGAAGGTGTCATAGTACACAAAGATAGTGGTTGATGGACAGATACAGCTTTACATAAAAAAGGAATTTCACACTGATAAAGTTTTAAAGTTCAGATAGGGACAACTAGGGCAGTGGAAGTGTCTAAATAGGGAACCTTGAACATTTAGTGGTCAGAGTAATGGGCAAGATTATATTCCATAGCAGATAGGAATTAATTAGAATCCTATATGTGACTTTCATTATGAAGGATAAGCATTTCTCAGTGTGGCTCAAACCAGCCACTTTGGGCAGAAGTTACAGTTGAGGAACATACTTGAGCTCATTTGTTAATAGCTAGGGAAATTTATTCCATTTTCTTATTTGCCTATGGGTATTTGCCAGGCTCACCACCATGGGAGGAAGTAAAAACCATGACCCTTCAGAAACCTGGGAGTTTCCAGCAGGAAGAGCAGGGGACTCATAGAATCTTGATGCAGGAAGGGAGTGTGAAGGCCAGTTGGCACCCCCATCCTGTGACACATGATGCCTCTACAGGAAGCAGGAGGGCTTCAGCTCCCTCCCAGGCTTCCTGCCAGGCCTCAATTACCCAAAATGGAAGGGAGACCTGCAAGGTATTCTAACAAGAGATAACCAAACCAGAGATCTCTACTCTCCATTAAGCCCTTGAGAAACTCCATCCAAGAACTAGGTTGGATAGGAACTGTCTTTGATTGGATATCCAAGAGAGGAAAACTAGTTGGATATGAAAATTCTTCCATTTCACTTGGGCAACATTATCTCTTACCCTTCCTTCTCTTCCCACCCTACTTCATAGTTTATCATTTACAAGGTACCACTTTGGTCACAGGTATCTGAGTTTTGGGGGAATTTTCCTCCCAAGTTCCTATTTTAACCCCCCTAAGAATGAAAAGTCAACTGTATTACAAGCTGCCAAACTCATTTGAAGGCAAATTAATAAAAGCTAAGTTAGTCAGAAAAAGGAAAAAAATATGTCCAGCAAGTCTGGAAGACCACAGGGCCCCAGAAATTCTCTAATACACTGCGATCAAGATGGCCAGATAGTTATGTAGAAATAGAAAAACAAATTATCTGCTAGTTTGATATAAGACAGAAATGCCTGGATGAAGTCGTGTTAATCACTGAATTCATTTGCCAAGAGAAGTCAGACAGGACTGATGAAATGGTTTTAAAAAACACTTTTGGGGCTAAGATGCAGAAAATTGATGGCATTTCCCAAATGTGGTTATACAAGGTCTTCCTAGAGACAGAACAAATCTCGTGAAGCCAGGTCAGTGGGCAGATGCTACGTCTCTGTCCTGGGCACAGATGAGGGTGGGGCAGAAGTGAAAATCCCCACCCCTCTAAGAAGTCTGCCCAGTGCAGGTCACCCTGTCCACAGGCCATAGACAGATGCCCAGATGGCCTCTGAGGTAGCCCAAATAGCCTCATGGAACAGGAGAGCTCCCCGCAGCAACCCTGTTCCACTTTCACCAGCATCTCCCCATCTCACTGCGCCGCCCCCACCCCCCAACAAATGAGTAGAGGCAGGAACCCTAAACTTACAGACTCACACACCAACATGAGGTTGCATGGGAGCAGGCCACCAGATAGTTTCAATTATCACCCCAAACTACCAGTAGCTCTTTGCTGTATAAATAATAACTGAACAGAAGGAATGGAAGTGTGGGACTGGCGAGAAGAGGGCTTTAGAGGAAACCCTGTCTCAAACTCTGTGTTTCTATCACAGACACCGCTTTCTACTGTCCCCTCCCCAAATCCTCTCATCTCTTCTCCCTCTGGCCTCATGGCTGCCCCCTCCCATTTTCGTCTTCTCTCCTGCATTGAAGAGTTCTGTCAAGTGTGGAACAGTGTTGTCCTGCTGCATTTTTTAAATCATCAATTTCAAATCATCTTTCCAGTTGCTATTGTGATAACTGACATAGTCAAGTTTCCTGCTCCTTCTTGGTCAAATTTGAGAGTTTGTTTGCTGGAAAATAATCCATTTTCTTTAGTTTTAAAATTTTGACGCCATAGAATTACTCATAATGCTCTCACAACAATGCAGTCTCTCCTCTATCTGTGGCTCTGTCTCCTTTGTGCTTTCTAATCTAATGTCATTTTGCTCTCTCCTTTCCTTAATCAGGATTGGGAGAGATTTGTTCATTTTATTGGCTTTGTCAAAGAAGCAGTTTGGAATTAATTTGTTATTTCTACTTGTTGTGCTTTGTTTTCTGTTTTATTGATTTTTTTTCCTGTTTTCTCATGGTTTATTTAAATGTTCTTTTTTCCTCAATGTTTATAAAATGGATGTAAAGTTTCTTCATTTTAGATCTTTCTTCTTTAATGACAATGACATTTTAAGGCTATTAATTTTATCCTGAGTATACCTTAAGCTGCATACTATAGGTTTTGGAATAAGATATTCTACTTTTATCAGTTTTTTAAATAGTTTGTAATTTTAGTTTTGGTTTCTCTTTGATCCAAGGATTATTAAGAATGTGTTTCTTAATTTTCAGCAATCTTGATGTTTTTAGACTTCCTATGTGTAGTTTTATTGGATTATAAACAGGGAACATGGCCTGTAAAATCTCTATTTTGAAATTTTATAAATTTTTCCTTGTAGCCAATTACTTGACTGATTTGGGACATATAAAATGCAAATTTTTATTTGAAAGAAAGACATTAAATTGATTTATTAATTGCATCATTCAATCCTTTCTATGTGCTTATTTATTTGTTTGTCTATGGGATCTTAATTTTGAAAAGGGTCTATTAAAATTCAATTATACAGTGGTACCTCAGTACTTATTGTTACCTCATTCCGGGATTCATGACAAGTGCTGAAACCAATGAGTACCAAGTAAGCAATGAGTGAAGAATCATTTTCTCTTGTGGGGCAGCGTCGTAACTCATACAAGTTCTAGCAAGTGCGACAAGTCCCAAGTAAGTGCCGAGTGCTGAAACACTTTTTTTCTCATCCATATGCAATGAGTATGGGCTTTGGCAAGTTCTGAAGCTGACAAGTACTGAGGTATGACTGTAATTTTATAGCTTTATTAAACTCTTGTATTTCTAAAAACTTTGTCTTATACATGTAGCAGCTACATCAGTTGATGCCTATTGACTATCATTGAATCTTTATAGATTTTCTTTTACAACTCCCCATTTTTATTCTCATTAGTGTTTTTAACATTTTTTTAATTTTTTTTATTTTAAATTATGTTTATTCTATTAGAGTTGTCTCAATTTTTTCCCCTTTGCCCTCCCCACCCATCCCACCCCACCCCTCTCTCTCACTGTCAATTCCCACTCTGTTGTCCATGTCCATGAGTCATTCACACATGTTCTTTGTTTAGTCCCTTCTTCTTCTTTACACCATTGTCTTCCTCCCCCTTCCCCTCTAGTTACTTTCAGTCTGCTCCATGTTTCCTTGTCTGTGGTTTATTTTGTTTGTTAGTTTATTTTGTTGAATATATTCCACTTATAGGTGAGATCATATGGTATTAGTCTTTCACTGACTGGCTTATTTCACTTAGCATAATATTCTCCAGTTCCATTCATGTTGTCTCAAAAAGTAGGAGTTCCTTCTTTCTTTCTTTTTTTTAATGCAGATTGATTTTATTTATTTTTTAAAATGTCAAGATCCATTATAAAAATATTAAAAAATTTAAATCCGTTATAGAGTCTCAGCAATTAAAACAAAATGGCACCAGCAGAGAAATAATCAAGTAGATCAATGAAATAAAATAAGCATTGTAGAAACAAACATATATATCTGCCTAACAATGTAATATATGATTAAATTGATATTTCAAATCAATGGAGAAAATAAGGCTTATTCACCCAATAAGGTGCATGAACCACTACTACTTGAAATAAGACAAATATAGAGCTCTATTTCACACATTATACAAATAATACTCAGGTAAGTTAAAAATCAATATGTAAAATCTAAGAAGTTTTAGGAGAAAATACAAAATAATATTTTTCTTACCCTGAAGTAACATATTCAAACCCAGAAGCTATAAAGTAAGATATTGATAATATGACCATATTAAACACTTAAGACTATATAGTAATATATGTATGAAAAAGTTAGAAAACAAGTAATAGACTAAGAAAGTATTTACAACACATCTAAAAAAGGGTTAATAGTTTTTTTGTTTTTTTAAGTAAAAAATTCTACAAACATTTAATCAAAAAATAGATAAAGTATACCAAAAAGTCATTTAAAGCTTTTTTTAAAATAATAGAAATAAGCAAGAAAACTACAAAAACAAGTTTAGTTTCAACAGATAATAAAGTAAAAATTAAAATAACACATCATTGTCACAATCAGGTTAAGTATTAAAAATATTGGTAATATAAAGTATTGGTGATTGTGAAAGGAACTGGGTATTCATAGATTCTTTTTCTTCATTTTCTTAAAGCAGTCCCTTTACCATATTTTGTAGTGCTGGTTTGCTGGAGGTGTATTCTTTTAGCCTTCTTTTGCCTGGGAAACTCCTTATTTCGCCTTCCATTTTAATTGAGAGCCTTGCTGGGTAGAATAGTCTTGGTTGCAGACCTTTGCTTTTCATTACCTAAAATATTTCTTGCCATTCCCTTCTGGCTTGTAGTGTTTCTGTTGAGAAGTCAGCTTCTAGCCGCACCGGGGCTCCCTTATATGTTACTACCTCTGTCTCCCTTGCTTGCTTTAGGATTCTCTGTTTGTCTTTAATATTTGCCATTTTAATTATGATGTGTCTTGGAGTGGACCTCATTGGGTTCCTCTTGCATGGGACCCTCTATGTTTCCTGGACTTGTATGACTTTTTCTCTCCTCAAATTAGGGAAGTTTTCCATCAGTACTTTTTGAAACAGGTTCTCTATCCTTTTCTCCTCTTCTCCGTCTGGTATCCACATTCAGGTTGTCCTGCATTTCCCTAAATTCCTCTTCATTCTTTTTGAGTCTTTTTTCATTTTCTTGCTCTTTCTGGAGCTTTTTTCTACCTTATCCTCCAGCTTGCTGATTAGATCCTCTGCGTCATCTAACTTGCTTTTGATTCCTTCTACTGTGTTCTTCAATTCAGAAATTGTATTCTTCGTTTCCTCTTGCCTCTCATTGATAGTTTCTATGTCCTTTTTCATGCTGCTATAGTTTGCAGTAAGTTCCTCATAGTTTCCCTGTAGTTTTTTGTAGTTCTCTCTGAGCTCACTGGGCTCATTGAGCTTCCTTAGAACCATTGTTTTGAACTCAATATCTGATAGTTTACTTGCCTCTATTTCCTTTATTTCTCTTTCTGGGGATTCCTCCTTTCCATTTGACTGGGAGTGTTTCTTTGTCTTCCTACTATTTGTGAAACTTCTTTTTTGCTTCTGCTTCTTAAATTGATGTCTTGATTTCCTGACTTTGTGGTGTGAACTTCTATGGTAGGAGACCACTGGTTTTTTTCTTTCTGGATCTGCCTCTGATGATGTCAGATGTTGACCCTGTGTGACCTTAGGCAGTCTGTTGCCAAGAGACTACCAGGAATCTATTGTCTGTGGCTGTCTCCTTCAGCTGCTAATCTAGTCGCTCTGCACTCAGCAGGCCAGCTTAGAGACACCACAGGGCAGGACAGAGTCCCTCTGCCCTCTCATGCTGTTATTGGTCCTCTCATGCTGCTGCCACTCAGGGGCATGGTCTCTGCCTAAGCCAGGTGGCTGCTGCCATATGGGGGAGGAGTCAGCACCAGGATCCCGCTGGCTACTCTCTCTGTTCTCTCCCCAAAGCCTTCATCTCCAGTCTCTTCTTAAGAGTCCCTAGACCACTCTGCAACCCCTTCAACCAGGGATCTACTATTTGTGGCTGCCACTGTGTACTCAGCAGGGCCAAGTCCCTCCTGGGGGCGGGGCTATTGTGTCCTCTCACTTTGTTGCTGCTCAGGGGAGTGGTCTACTCAAGCAAGATGGCTGCTCTGTATGGGGAATGAGTCAGCACTGGGATCCCACTGGCTACTTTCTTAGTTCTCTCCCCAAAGTCTCCTTTCCCGGTCTCTCCTCCAATGTCTCTAGCCCACTCTGCCTCTGCCTTTGCTGAAGCCCAAGGTAAGTGGCTGCAAACAAAAATGTATGCATTGGCCCTTTAAATGGCTCTTTGCGTCTCCAGCTGCCTGCCTCTGGCAGAGAGCAACCCTGCTGCTTTTCGCAGCTGGCTGTTTTCTGTGTACTTTTGGGCTCTGGTGCTGTAGGCTGGAGATCCCCACTTATGGTTTAGATCCCACTCTTCCCAGGGGGATCCCACTGGCCATTTCAATATCCTTCTGGTGCTGCTGCCCATGAGTGCCCTGCCCGCCTTCTAGAGTCTCTGCCGTACTTCTTGCCAGTTGGGTTGTGCTGAAGCTGATTCTTCTGTCCATCTGAGGTTATAAGGCTCCTCTCTCATTGTTGTTCAGTTGTTTGTTCCAGGTGATTTCTCCACGATTTAGTTGTAATTCCATGTTGGTCCTGGGAGGAGGTCAGTGTGACTTCTACTCACTTCTCTGTCATCCTGATTCCCTATCCTCATTAGTGCTTTTAACCTCTAAAATATTAGAGGTTATGTTCTAAGCTTATCCAACTTTAACGTTGCCATATATACTTTTTTCTGACATTTTTGTATCCCTTTGTTTTAACCATTATCATTTCCTTTTAACTTGATCATTTTCTTTTAACTGTGTTTCTTAAAAATAACATAAAGCAATGTTTTATGTTTAACCTAATCTTTGTGTTTCTGTAATTTAATAGGATAATGGAACTTACATTTAGTGTAACAATCGATATGCTTGTTTTATTTCTTCCGCTTTATTTTTTACTATTTTTAATTTATTTTTTATTGTTTTTGCTGCTATAGCCACTCCCACTTTTTTCCCTTTGCCCAGCTCCTCTCAGCCCGATCCCCTCCTCTCCCTAAGTCAATCCCCATATAGTTGTCCATGTCCATGTGTTGTACATAAATGTCCTTTGGCTAATCCCTTCACCATCTTTCATTCAGTCCCCCGCTCCCCTCTGGACACCGTCAGTCTGTTCCATGTATCTATGCTTCTGTTTCTTTTTGCTCATTAGTTTATTTTGTTCATTAAATTCCACATGTAAGTAAGATCATGTGGTATTTGCCTTTTACTGACTGGCTTATTTCACTTAGTATAATATTCTCCAGACCTAAGTGCCCATCAGTAGGTGAGTAGACAGAAAAACTGTGGTACACTTACACAATGGAGTATACACAGCAGTATAAAAGAAGGAACTCTTACCTTTTGCTACAGTGTGGCTGGACCTGGAGAACATTACTATTTATTTTTTACTGCCTTTGTTTCTCCTTATTTTTCTCATTTTTCTCATATTATTACATTAGTTACTGTTTTTATTTCTTTCTTTCTTTTGTTGATTTTGAAGGTCTGCTGTTATTTTTCCACTCCATTAGTGGTCACTGCCCCTTTCCCAATGCTCAAAATCAGAAGTATATTTCTCTATTATTATACAAAGACAAGATGCCAAATAGTTTACCCTGACAAGATACTCCATTTCTCCAATGCTCCTTACTCACCCTGAGGAATAAAAACCTTTAAACTACTTTCACTATTCTCTTCCCCAGGGCCCCCATCCCTAACACACTTAACTTATCCTGTATCTCCCACCCCTAGATTTTACTGAGATCATGTATCATTTTTTATTTTTTCCCTTGCAACATTTCTCTTTTTTGTTTTACAAGAATTACTAATTAACCCCTGTATTACACATTCCCAGCTGTTCTATCATTGTCCATTTAGGGTTTGCTATTTAGATTGGGCATGTTACCTTTTATCAAACTGTTTTCTCTGTTCATCACCTGCCCCTGTTTTGTGATTTTTGTCCTTATTCATTAATTACCTGTTAGGACCCTTTTTTGAGTATTTTCTTCAAATAATATATGACAGGATTCAGTGACATGTTCTCTGACTGTTTGCATGTCCACGGTTTCTTTCTCCTGATTAGTGGATGACATTTTATCTGGGGGTGGGGCCTGGGGCTGCAGCCTTTCCCCTTAGCTGTCTGTTGGTCTTGTGTCTTCATTTTCTGGCTTCCAAGTGTTGCAAATAAAAAAAAAAATCTCATGTCAATGTCATCCTTTCCTTTTTGTAAACAACCTGTTCTTTCTTTCTAGAAGGTGTAAGATTCTCTCCTTATCTCTGGAGCTCAGGGATTTTATAAAGTTAAGCCTAAGTGGGTGTCTTTCCTCATCAAAACTGCCTTTCAGTCTGCAAACTCAAGTCTTTCTTGAGCTGAGTAGCTTTTGTTCTAACATTTGTTTGATTATTGCTTTTCCTCCCTCTCTTCCTTTTTCAATTTCTGGAATGCCTATTATCTACATGTCAGTTCTCTTGATCTCTGCTCAAAGTTGCTCATCTCCTTCACAATTTTTACCATTTGTATCTTTGCTCCGCTTTGAGATATTTCTTCCATTTGATCTTCCAGACCACTGATTCAAATCCCAACAGTAACCTGTCTTTTCTGCTATTCAACAGATAAGTTGAATATTTTAGCTCAAAAATCATGTTTTTCATTTCACAGTATCTTTGGGATGGGAGCCAAAATTGAATCTCCATGTGTGTTTATACTATTCTTTTACTGTTGTCAATCTCCACTAGCTCAGTAAATCAGATACAGCTTCTGGAAACTCATGGCTCCAAACTCCTGCCTAGTCTCCCTATCCCATGATTAATGGGACCCTGTATTGGCAGCTCAAGGACACTTGCCAACTTCCATGAGCCAAGCCCCTAGAAACTCTGCCTTATGGCCTGACCTCATTCACTCATTCATTCAGGAGGCATTGTATGAGGAACTATTAATGTGTCACTTAGGCCCCCACTTGACAACCAACCAGGAAAGAATCAGACTAGTTCCTGCCTTCAAGGAATTCATTTTATGAGGATTTTCCTGGCCAGGTGAGCAGTCTCACCTAAGGTGAAAATGAAGATCACACCACAGATTACCTGAGCCACATAAGTTAACGTCACCAGTTTCATTATTTTGAGTAAACTATCTGGTTGCATTGGTCTTCTGTTCAGGATAAGTATCATAAATGATTTTAAGGGTCCCTGCAAACTTCTGTGCCTATCCTCCTCTTGTCTTCTATCTTGCCATTACCTGCTGCCCAAACATTCCCAGCCATCCCTTCAGTTGAAGGCTTTGAACCTGTTAAAATATAAACAGTTCTGGGAAAGTAACACAGTAAGCATGATTAGTCATTTGCATCGTAGGTTGAAGGAATCATTTCTGAGAATAGGTTGAATGAAAAAGGAGGGGAGAGTACAAAGGAAAAAGTGGGTAGCAAATTTTAAGAGAGCCTTTGGCAAGGGAAGGTACGCTGAGACGAGGCCAAGCTGGGTGAATAAGGTCTGGAGCCCCCTTGTCTCATCAGGAATGATAATGAAGTTTCTGTCTTAAGGACACTGGCTTGCAGGGGTGTCGAACCTTTTGACATCCCACACTGGAAGAAGAGTTGTCTTGGGCTATCCAGTAAACCCATTGTGACACATAATCACCAAAAAAAATCTCATAATGTTTTCAGTAACTTTATGATTTTCTGTTTGGCCACATTCATAGCCATCCTGGGGCGCATGCAGCCCACGGGCCACAGGTTGGACACCCCTCGTTTGAGAAAAGGAGAAATGACTGGGGCCGGGACTGTCTGCAACATGAGGGAACACATGTGGGAGAATAAGTCAACTTAAAGTGACTTCAGAACATGGAATAAGACCCACAAGGAGGGAGTGATAAGCAGGCAGACTTTGAACCAGTGGAGAGGGTGCTTTTTAACCATGAAAGTTGTTGAAAGGGCTGTCCAGTACAGCCCTGAGTTCCCTGCTCTGGCGGGACAGGAGTGGGAACTGGGGGCCCACTGGAGAGGATTGCTTTGGGTGGGGATAGACTGGATAACCACTGTAGACTTTCTCTTCCAATTCCAAGTCTCTGTGATTCTATGGCTTTTCCTATAAAGGAATAAGGAGGCAATATCACTGTGGTGGCAAAAAGTTAAGAACAGCCCTGACTGGTGTGGCTCAGTGAGTTGAGTGTTGTCCTGCAAACTCAAAGGTTGCCAATTTGATTTCTGGTCAGGGCACAAGCCTGGGTTGCAGGCCAGGCCCCCGACTGGGGCATGTGAGAGGCAAATGATCGATGTTTCTCTTGTATATTGATTTTTGTTCTCCCTCCTCTTCCCCCTCCCTTCCCACTCTCCCAAATAAATAAAAAAAAATTTAAAGTTAAGAACATAGAGATCAAATGTACTCAAAATATGCCATTGATGCCTTTACAGCTTTTCCTAAAACTTAACCAGTTAGCCGTTTGGTCAGTTTACCAAAGTGCTCAACGTGGTTGTGTGTGTCGGGGGATGCAAGCTGTGGGACCAATATCGTTCAGCTGTGCCTTTTCCTTCCCCTTCTCCTCCCTATCATTCTCCCCTCTCAAGGAGTTCTTCTTCTGATTAACCTTCTGAAATCTGCCAATCGAGATTCTCCATCTTTCAGGCCTGTATCTGTGGCTACATCAAACCCATGTGCTTTAGGATTCCTTTAGGAGTCTTTGTTTTCTTGGGTCCTGAAGGTTACAAGTGGCTGGGGACAGCTACAATCTAAAGCCAACTAGGAGGCAGTAGTTTCAGGGTGGCTATGATTTCTCCTCAATAAACCTCAGTCTCATCTGGCAACTTCAAATGCCTTCATTTCTCTGTGAGATGATTTCTGACTTGCCCTGTCTTTTCCTGCCTCTTGCAATTCAGAGAAGATAGGCAAATCCATAGGGAAGCCTTCCATCCTTCCAATGTCCCAGGGAAGGACTTAAAGATTTTCCCAGACAAGTCCTTCTTAAACTCTGTGAATTGACCATTAGGAGCCCCAGCCCCCTCCTACAGCTGCATGGGCTGCTGAAACAGAGGAAATAAAGGAATTAGCTCTTTAGAGAACTTTTAACTCAGCTTGCATTTATTCCTCATGAACTCTGGCCTCTTCCTCTGGAAGGATTTGACTTCTCCAAGTTTAGTTCCCAGTGGTCTGTGCTACCTCCTCCCTCTACAAAGTTGAAAATGTAGAAACGAGGGAAGCCATGAGCATTGCCAACTGAGTTCTGAAGTGAATTCAGACTGACTGAGCCTTCAAGGAATTTATCTGTAGGTATAGACAGATCTCTTGGGGAGTTGTTGGCATCTGTGCTGCAGTCTTCAATAAGACCTGTCAGAGGCAAGATTCCATCTTGGTTTTCTGCTTTCTAGGAGGGTGCTTGATTGTCCCACCCTATGTCTAGTGTGTGTGACTGGTGCTCACTACACTGCCAAGCACAAAGGTTCCATTTGGCTCATGGAATGGCGTGTGAACTTCCTGGATGGTTCCTCAGGAATAATCATTTCCTGTCTCTTCAAATTGGTTACATGCTTTGCAGGGATAGCATCCCCCTGTTATTTCTGAAGTAGATGCTTAGGCGGCTGTAGTGAAGGAACCACAGGAATTTCAGGAGCCCCCATTAGATGCCAGAGCAAGAAGGCAAGCGATGGAAATCCGGGCTAAGTCAAGAGATAAGCCAGCTGGGGAGCAAGAAAAAGTGTCATCAGCAGACAGGCATGGGCCCTGAACTTGCAACACCAAGGGAGGGCTCCCAGTGCAGAGAACTGCTCTGCAGTCAGTTCCGCACCTGTCTCTGGAATGTGGGGCCCACCAGGTTCCTCTCCTACCCCCACCTTTGTTTGCTTTCCTTCTTTTGAAGGCTCTCCGTGATCAGCACCCCTCTTTGGCAGTTCCAAAACACCTGGCACAGAGGGTGGGGGCAGTTTGACGTCAGTGGGGAGTTTGTCTATTCAGGTGTAGCTAATTCCTGCAGTGTGAGCTTCTGTCTCTGAAGGTGGGTAGGCCACCTCACACCCCATCACAAGTGGAGTAGGCGGCAGGGGGAGGGGAGAAGGGTACACAAGCCCAAGGTGACAAGGAGGTGCTTGACCCATCATACCGCAAAGCCAAACAAAACCTGTTTTTATTGGGTCCCCTCCCCAAACTCCAGCCTACCAGACCCCATGGCCTCATGGGACTTGGGAGGGCTGGCTTTCCTAATATATAGTGCTCACAGTCCTTGCTGGAGGCGAGGATTAGGTCATGCCCTTCTTGTTCAGAGAGGGTCCCATGGTGAGTCCCCAGGAGTCAGAAGGAGAAAAGGTCTGAAAATTGCCACAGAACCAGAAAGACAACATCTAGTATTGGGCTGTACAGAAATTTCCCTCAAGACACAGATGGCAATACTGTTCCCCGGCCTATGCCCTACCTGTATGGGGAACTGAGAGAGTTCATTAAGGTTGGAAGGCAAACTGGCCTCCTGAGGAGACAACATTTAGATGATTGCTTTAAAGGCAAATACTAATGAAAGGAGTAACTGGATGGTAGTGCCTGAGGGAGGACAGGAAAACTACTGCTAGACCATCCCCGGCTCTGTCCCTTTAAAGGAAACCTGCCTGATCAAACCAGGTCAGGGAACCATGGTAGCCAGAGCCAAGATTCCCTGGGGACTTTAGGGAGTAATCTTTTGTCAGGAAGGCCAGAGAGAGCGTGGGAAAGCCACAGAAAGAGCATTTGTCTTTCCTCTCCCTCATCCTCCATGGTACCCTTCCTCAACTGGAAGGCATGCACCAGGCCTAAGGTTAGGAAATGCAAAGGGAATTCACAGAAAGTCAGCAAGAGGATTGGCTGGGGAGATCAAGAAATTGAAGGGATTTGGGTTTAGGAAGAAGTCCAACGCCTGAAGTTGAGGACCAGAGACGCCGCCCAATCAGAAAGCAGCTTCTTCCCAAATCTCAAAGGCCTAGATTCCTCCAGCCTTGTACACAGGACATCAAAAGGAGCCCAGGTAAGATGTCCCCAGGGGGGAAGAAATGGACCAGACGGCCCCTGTAGTCAGCAGGACCATCTGACTTGTCAAAGGAAGAAGAAAGAGAAAGGCTGATTTTTCTCTGTTCCTTTTTGCTGTCGAGCTGGGGCATTTGGGGAAGGCCAGTCTTGATCCAGGAAACTGTACTAAGAACTCTAAAGAGAGTTTAGATTCTGAAAACTTCAAACTGAAAAAGCTCTTCTTTTATAGTTCAAGCCCCTCCCTTTATGGAGAAGGAAACCACAACTTGTCCAGGGACCTATCCAGAGAACAAGAGTCTAGACAAATGTCCAGGTGTCCTAACTCACAACCCTGAGCTCTTCTTCCTCACCTGGTGATAGAAGGAGGTGAATCCACCAGCCCTCAAATTCCCTCACCACCATACCTGCCTGCTGGCTGAGCCTTCGTATTATTTGTCATCCTTTCCACAACTCTGTAACTCACAGCTCTGGCATGAGTATACATGATGCCAGTTCAGGGTGGCACCATGTTGAGTTGAGCCGTGGGAGGTTAATGAGGTGGATGTGAAATACCTTCCTCCCAGGAGCCATCACCTGCTGCTTCCAGCATCTAGGCCTCTCGCCTCAGGCTGCAACCCCTTCCACAGACATGCTGATAGAAGAAGATTACCTCAGCCCCCACAAACATCTTAACACCCCAGGTTAACAACCCATCTTCTTGGCACCCCTCTCTTACACAGCCATCTTAGATTACTGTAGACATATTCTGAGAAGCTACAGAGAGTGGACGTTTCTGCAAGACAGATAGCTGTGCCTTAAGGGACAATGTTTCAGGACATTGAAATTTTCTGGTCAGAGAATGGGTCACCTTGTAAGGTATGTGATCTCCTCCAAAACTGGCACCAAAGGACATGAGCTTTGGTGAACCTGCTGAGGAAAAACTATCCTGTGAAGCTTGGAAGTGCCTGTGGCCAGGCCTCTGCCTCGTCCATGACTTCCTTTGAGGTTAAAGAGGGAAAAGAGGTGTACTATCAATGCCAACTCTGACAAATTGGTACTGATTTTCTGGAGCACTGTGTTAAGAAGGATTCTGAGGCTGTATTGAAACTTACAGGGAAAGTGCTATGATCAATTAGCGATGTTTGCCATAGATAATGGGGAGGAGTGATGGAGAAGAGGATATGAGGAAAGGGAGTAAGGAAGTGTTGCCACAAGAGAAGAAGCTGTTGTACCATGGCCCAGAACTTCCCTTGGCCTTTCACTGGGTGTCACAAACGTAATGGTACTTAGGCAGGCTTTCGTGTTATGTTTTGTTTTAGTAACTTTTGTTACTCCTTTTGGGATATGAAGTAATTCACAATTTCTTTAAATTAAAAATGTCACAAGTCCATTGACATTATTTAGGAAGGCTCCAACTGTCTGTAAAGTACCTACAGGGCAGGAGTAAAACATCAAAACCAGGAAGTCAAACCTGGCTCCATCACCGACTGGCTATGTGGCCGCAGGTAAACCACTTCTCCCTGGGCCTCAGTTCCTCCTGTCAATGCCTACGCTCAAAGGTCACTTGGTCAAAGACTGATCATTCCAAGTAGTTTCATTGGATTGGAAAGGATTTATTAACTTTTCCTGTGCATGATAACTATCAATATAAAACCTCACCGTGGCCCTAACTTCAAAAGATGCGGTCTAGAGCAAGAGTCCCCAACTTCTGGACTGTGGACCAGTACCTGGCCCGGCCTGTTAGAAACCAGGCCACACAGCAGGAGGTGAGCTTAAATGTAATGCACTTGAATCATCCCCAAACCATCTTGGCCCTCCCCACTCCACTCCTCGGTCCATGGAAAAACTGCCTTCCATGAAACCAGTCCCTGGTGCCAAAAACGTTGTGGACTGCTGGTCTAGAGTCTTCTGCAAAGGCAATGGGAATTCAAATAATGGAATGATCCATATGGCCAAATAAGTCAAGAATGGCATCATGGAGAAAGTAGAACATCAACCAGACCTTGAAGCGTTGATAGAAATTAGGCAAGAAGAGGAAGGAAACACGAAGGGCCAGTGATAAGGCCAGAGTGCCAAGGCAGGGTGTGTGTTAGGAAGGAGCTGAAAGAGCTGGATGGTAACCTTACCCAGATTGCACAATATTTGGAAAGCCAGGTGGAGGAACCTGAGCATCATACTCTTGGCATTCAGGAGCCATGTAGATTATTAAGTGACATAATGTTGTGGTCTAGTTGTTGAAGAACAGAATGGATGGAAAGGGGAAAGATCAAAATCAGAGAGATTGACAGTGTAGACATGTGATTCTGAGGGTGTGGGCTGGGGTGGGAACAGGGGGAAGAGAGGGCACAGTCATTCTGGAAGAAGGTCAGACAGGTGTCACCCCAATGACAGATAGCCTGTTCTGGCCGTTGCACTGTTTACCCTCACTTATAAAGTCATTACAAGGTATCTTGAGGTTAGATGAGGTACCAACTCACTTATGCTAATTAATGTCTTCTCTGTGGTGTACACCAAAAACAAAGCAAAACCAAACATGGTCTAGGCAAGTCCACTGGCCAACTAGTGAGGGGAGGAAGAGAGTTTAAAGCATTTACTTTGGGGCTAAGGCCTCACTTATCTCAGAGTTACAGTGACTCATACCCCACCTTCTTTTAAAAATTGGCCAATTAGAAAGTTGGAACTCTCAAATAGTTTATCTGCATGTGTTCCCATGGACCTGGCCTCCACCTATACTCTGTTCACCTCCCTCCCACCTCACTTCCCACTGTAGATATAGATCAGGAAGGCTCGGGAAGACTTGTGGGTTTGTCTCGAATGCCCCAAAGGAAAGAGAATGGATTCTGCAGTACCTTATCTGATCAAAAATAAATCCCTAATAAGAAGGAAGGTTTAGGGAAACAAGTCTTGGGCTGGAAGGCGAGACAATCGCTACGTGGGCTCCAGGAAAACGCTCCATCTCTCAGCTTCAGTGTTCCCCTCTGTAAAATGAGAGGGCTAGACAGTCTCAAAAGCCTTTCCAGTTCTAACATTCAAGGCCCCTAATAGGTTATAGGATGATCTTTGAAAATGTCAACTAAATACAGCATCACAGAAAAAGACACCACCCCATTTATCACCCATAGGCATTCACATCTCACGCAAACACACACACGGGCCCTGGAAATGACCAGCCATAGTGGTGCAAAGCTCAACTTGCACACAGAGAAACATGACCAAATTGTGGCCAAAGTATAACCGTGTAGAATTGGATGCTTAAAAAAGTGAAATAATATATAATGTGTCATTTCAAAAAAGTCACACTGCCATAGTAAGGAATGGCCCCCTGATGTGTGGGTGTGTTTGCCCACAGCAGGATGGAGGGATGGGGGACCCAGGGATCTGGAAAGGGGTGACAAATGGGTCTTAGTGGTAGGTTCCAGGTGCTCCATATGTTGAACAGTGCAAGTGATACAAAGACAGCATCGATGTACCTCCAGGAGATAGTAAAACCTGTCCAAAGCCTGAGAAAGAGAGCTTGGGGACAGGGTATAGGAATGGTCCTGTTTGAGTAAAGGCTGACTTTCAGTGTGATCAGCTAGATCATTTTTTCTTCTCCTGAAAGATGTTATATATGGTTTGAGGTTGTTTCGATACTTTCAAAGAAATTACGGTCAGCTTCAAAATTGTATTTGACTGGTAGGGCTCTTTTACTAAATATTTCTTACCCTTGTTATTAGAAGAGTTGGCATTTTCTGTTTGTGAGAAGCCAGTAGGGGCATGAGTCCTTTGGGACATGACTCTCCAGAAAAAGCGCTTCCACACAAATCGTTACAGCTCATAACTGTTCCTTCCTTCTCTGAGTCAATGGGAGGAAAGCATTGTTGGACTCTTGCCTGTGAAAACATGGGCAACAGAAATCCTCAAGGGCACAGACCATGCCCCTGAAATGGTCCTGAACGGCCCCAGTGTGAAGCTACATGCCCTGGGACACCTAAAAGGCTTGTCAGAGTAGGAGAGGGCAGCAGTTGCTACACCAGGCGGGAATGCCATGGAGTCATTCAGCTGCTAAGGTCGACCCACAGGTTACTGAGGACAGAGCTTCCCAAACCCTGTGCCACAGCTGCACACTCAAAGCCAGGCCAAGAGGGCAACCGCCATGGCCCCTAAGCAACCAGGTAGAACCTGGTGTGGCCAGAGCCCCTGGACCCAGCTATGTGGTCCCAAAAGTAGTAATAAATTGCTATTACCTTAGGTTTAAGTTTTTTCACAGCCTCAGGAAATGTGTTACTTTATCCATGTCTCCCCACCTTTCATCCTCAGCTCTTGGCCGGCCCATCTTGTGAGGCCACTGCCCTCTTAAACAGTCTGGTGCCTGGTGGTCCAGGACCACCCACCTAAAACCCAGAACCAACACCATGTCAGGTCATATTCAGAGCCACCTCCCAACTCATTCCAAACAAAGACAAAAAATGTTTTTAAAGGAAAGGGAGATGCTTTTTGTTTTTGTCTTTTGTCACTAGGACATCAACTCTAGCAAGTCACAGCAGTGTGAGCCTTGCTGAGCCCGGGCACAAAAAGTGAGCCAGGCCTTCCACAGCCCTCTGCAGAGCAGCGTGCTGGAAATCAGGAAGCCAGGATGCAGCTCCTGGCTGTGCCATGATGAATGAGTGACTTGGGCAACTTGATTTCTCTGGTTCTGGGAGGTATCATCTTGAAGCTCCATGCAGTTCTGAGTCTATGAGGCTCAGATCAAAATATTGGTCTGCCCAGGGTGTGTCTGAGGTAACCGGCACTCAGCCTATGAGGAATGAGGAGCAATGGGCTGGCGGAGGTGCTCTTCCAGCCAGGCAGACCTGCATGGGGATCAGTCTTATGGGAAAATGCACCACTCTGCCAAGGGATGCAACAATCCCCCACCTTGGTCCTTGTCGCCTTGCACGAACCCTATCTGCAGAGGTGTCCCAGGATGAGATGACATTTCAGGTGTGTCTGAAGCACAGGGTCAAGAGGGTTTCTCCAGCCTCGGGAGTCGTGATTCAATGCTGACCCACTGCCAGGATGCTGAATCAGGAGCTTCTTCCTCACCCTAAGCCAAGAGGGATGGGACGTGGTCGCATGTTTTACCTTGCAATCTGAGAGTGCAGACAAACCCCTGTCCTGCCCACACATTTCCCACACACTCTCTGGTTATTGGCTATGATATATTCTGAGCTTTGCTAAAATCGTTTCTAGGTGACCAGTGTGATTCAGACCAGGGCTTTCAAACTTTGATGGGCACACAAGTCAGCTGTAGAACTCTATTTTAAAAAAAAAAAACAAAAACAGATTCCCATTTGATCAGTCTGGGATAGGGCCCAGAGCCTGCCTTTCAAACAAGCCCCCGTTGACCTCCATGAATCTGGTCCACAAACCAGGCTCTGAGCAACAGAGATGCAGAGGCAAGGACTGAGGACTGGGAGTCACACAGCTCGCTGTCTGTAGGCTCCTTCAGAAATTATTCAGAGCCTTCATTTCCCATCTTTTGGAGATAACACTGCCCCCTCTAACAGTTTAAAGGTACTATTAAAAGGACCACGTGAGTTAACTTAGAAAGTGTGCAAACGTAACAGTGGTGTGAATGTCTCCGCTATTCCTGGCAACCACTAGATATCTAACTCTGGTGTTCACCGGAACCCCAAGCAGAATGTGTTAAAACTGCATGCTTGGGGACCAACAAACACTCTAACTAACAGACCTGGGTGGGCATGGGAGCATGCATTTTAACAAGCCACCAAGCTGGTGTGATGCTGTCAGTTCTCAGACCACACACTCTGAGAAATCCTGTTCCATGTGACAAGAGTGCTCTGCTCTCCCCATGTGTGCAAATTTAAAAAAAAATAAGGTACAGCAGAGGGTTTCTTGTAGCTAGCTGGTCCCAGATTCAGGACTGTTACTGCACCATAGATTGGTGCTTGTCACACTTTAATGTGCACAGACCTCACTCAGGAAATCTGGCTGAAATACAGATTGTGATTTTATCAGTCTGGGTGGAACCTGAGATTCTGCATTTTTTTCTTTTTTTATGTTTGAAGCCATGAGCTTTATTTTTTTTAATTTTTTTTCCATTGTTCAAGTACAGTTGTCTCCATTTTCCTGCCACCACTTTCCCCTGCCCCACCCATACCCACCCCCCACACTCTGTCCTCCCCCACTTTGGCTTTGTCCATGAGTCCTTTATACATGTTCCTTGACTTGACCCTCCCCCTTCTTTTCCCTGTTACCCCCCTCTCTCCTCCCCTCTGGTTACTGTCAGTTCGTTTTTTCTTTCAGTGTTTCTGGTTATACTTTTTTTGCTTGTTTGTTTTGTTGATTAGGTTCCACTTATAGGTGAGATCATATGGTATTTGTCTTTCACCACCTGGCTTATTTCACTTAGCATAATGCTCTCCAGTTCCATCTATGCTGTTGTGGAGGGTAGGAATTCCCTCTTTCTTTCTACTGTGTAGTACTCCATTGTGTAAATGTACCACAGTTTTTTGATCCACTCATTTATTGATAGGCACTTAGGTTGCATCCAGCACTTGGCTATTGTAAATTGTGCTGCTATGAACATTGGGGTGCATAGGTTCTTTTGAATTGGTGTTTTGGGATTCTTAGGGTATAATCCCAGAAGTGGATTTGCTGGTTCAAAAGGCAGTTCCATTTTTAGCTTTTGAGGAAATTCCAAACTGTTTTCCATCAGTCTACATTCCCACCAACAGTGCACTAGGGTTCCCTTTTCTCTACAACCTCTCCAGCACTTGCTGTTTGTTGATTTGTTTATGATGGCCATTCTGACTGGTGTAAAGTGGTATCTCATTGCGGTTTTAATTTGCATTTCTCTGATGGCTAGTGATGCTGAGTATCCTTTCATGTCTCTGGGCCCTCTGTATGTCCTCCTCAGAGAAGTGCCTGTCTATTCAGATCCCAGATGATGCTGATCAGGGGACCACACTTGGAGTAGCAAGGACTATATCAGCAGTTCTCAGCTTGAGCTGCCCACTACAGCCATCTTCTAAATGCTACAAGCATTTAGAGACTTTAATTAATCTACATTGATCTGGGGTAGGGTTCAGGCAGTTTTAAAGTACCCACATGATTCTAATGTGCAGCCAGCATTGAGGGGCCCCTGGCACGCAGACTCCCTGCCACAGATGGAAACCGAGGTGCTGGCTGAAGGACAGATACAGGCAGTCAGCTGGGGTCCACCCCTCAGGCCAGTCCAACGTCAGGTGAAAGGAGTCTTAGACTAGATCCTTGCTGGAGAAGTAGGCAGACTAGCTCGTGGTCTCTTGACACTGATGGGTGTCTGTGGCCTGGCTTCAGTGGGGAAAGGGGTAGAAGCTTTAACGGGAGGAATAGAGAAGCTGGATGTTTAGCAGGCACTGAGGCAGTGACTACTGCAGCTTCAGACCACAAGGCTCTTTCTTTTCCAGCTTCTGCCTGTGATTTCTCCTGCACTCTGCGTGGCTCTCACAGGGTATGGACCAGGGCGGGATACTGACCTGTGCCGTTTTGCCCCTGCCTAGGCGGTGGTGGGGAGCCACCAGTCACGACAAGCCCCAAGGCCGATGAGGGCTCAGAGGCCGTGCTGCCCAAGCCCAGGAGTGTGTTCCACATCGAGTGGTCATCCATTCGGAGGAGGAGCAAAGGTGTGCGCTTCCTCCCCCTCACTCTCGGGTCCTTGATTTACTCATCTCTAAAATGAGGACAATGGCAGCACCGACTTCACAGGGTGGTGGGGAGAGCCACGAGGGTCAGGCTTATCACAGACAACCTCTGACCTCAGCCACAGGTCCCCATGTCTAGACTCTCCTGGGCTGTGAGACTAAACAGGCAGCGGACTCTGCAGGTCAAGGCTGGGAGGTCTCCAACTTGGCTGCCCATTGGAGTGACCTGCATCCCCTCGTGGAAGGCTCTAATTTAATTCTTCTGGGGAGCAACCTGGGTGGGCTTAAGGATCTTTAAAAGCTCTCTGTGAGATTCTGTTTGCTGCCAGGTCACAAACCACTGGCCTAGGAGGCTGGAGATGACCAGCGCTTGGTGCTGCAGCGGTGCAGATGCCAAGGCCAAAGGGACAGGTGGAGAGGCGGGGAGGGGAGGGCGCTCCCGACAGCCAAGACTGGGGTCCCAAGTGAGCCAGTCGGGGAGCCAGAAACTTGGCTTTAGAAGCTGAGAACATGTTGTGGCAAACAGGAAGGAGTTGGGGAGTGGGGCTGGAGGGTCTCCCCAACCTGCTGCAAGGTTGGAGCAACCTCGTGAAAAGCCAGGGCAGAGACCATCTAATTCTGTCCCCCAAGCCCCAGAGAGGAGGGCTGTCTTGCCCAGAGTCACCCAACTGGAGAGGGGCACTGCAAGGAACAAAACTGATTCCTGGCTACTGTCCTTTTTACATCACCTGCTTCTCAGAAGTGACTTACTTGCTCCAGGTCATCTGAGCCTCTCCTTTCCCACCCAAAGTAGCCAACCCAGAGAAATGGGCCTGGGGTGTTACAAAACCATCACACAGGGTGGAGAGGGCATCAAGATATGTCAAGGCCCTTCTAGCCTGGGAGTTTGCTTTTGTTGGGCCCCGAGCATGGTGTGGAAGAGAGCATGGCTTGCCTGAAAAAGTTAACACTGTTCCTCCAAGCATCCTCCTCTAGTAGTGGTTTGGAGCTGGGCTGCATGTGGGCCTAGCAGAGAACCCTGTGCAAAGGAGCTTGGGAGGTGGAGCTTGGTCACAATTGCTGAAGAGCTGGCAGGCCACGGGGAGCTTCAGCCAGAAGCAGTGGGTCCATTGGGATGTCACACACGATGGCCTCAGAGTCTAGAGGGATCTTCTTAGTTTCCTACTCTTCCTTTTTAAGATTCCAAACATGAATTTGTTTCTCATGCATAGTGTACCTTCCCAAAACAATGATATTTGCAAACCCTCCCCCTTCAAGAGTGGGAACATGGTGCCTTGGATGCATTCCTTCTAGTGGTTAAGTGCTCTGAAGACTCAGGAACACATCACGACTGCGACCTGCCTATTCAGCCTGAAAATACAGAGCGTTCAGTCCAGCCTCCCATTCTCACACTTGACCACAAGAGGGAACCAGAGCACCAAGACCAAAACTTCAAGGGCCCTAAATTCTTTTACTATGTATAAAACCCTACTGAAATTGTCCATCTTTAAAATAAAATGATCTGGTAACAATGAAAAATATGTTTAGAACCACTTTATGAGAGTTCTTTAGAATTACAAGGACATGCCAAAGTCCATTTCAAGTAATGACATGGATATCACTTTTCTTACTTCGACTAGACGTTGCTGCTAAAATGCCTAAAATTCCAAGACATACGGCTAAAAAAGAGACCCAGACAGCCCTAGGTCATCCAGCTGGGAAGAGGCATGGGCAAATGCAAGCAGATCTTGCATGGCTCAGGCAGCTTAATACTTTATGAGCAATAGTGCCCAAGTTCCTTTCTTTGCACACCTACAAGTTGTCCGTGTGGTATACAAGAAGGAACCCTGGATTTGGAGATCATGGACAAGTCAGTGTTTCCTCATCTAAAAAATATAAAGGTTGAGATAAATCAGTTTGTTAACTAAAGATCGATCGAAACTTTAGACTCCTTAAACTCCTGTAAAATGTTTACATGAAGATATGCATTTTTTTCCTAAAAAGAAAGCCCAAATGGGTTCATAACCAGTAAAAGAAAAAAAAAAGGACCTTCCAGCTGAAAGATGCCATGGCCCTGGGCTTTCTCTAGCGGAACAAGAAAGAGAGATATTCCCATTCCAGCCTTCCAAGAAATTTGCTGCTCAGGGCCAGGATACAGGTATCCTAATTGATGTTTTTTTCCTTCCAACTCCAGTGTTTGGGAAAGGCGAACACCAGGAGAGACAAACTAAAGACCCTTTCCCCTATCAATACCGGAAGCCCACGGTTGAGTTGCTGGTGAGTAACATGTGGCCTGAGCTAGGGCAGCACCCCACGCCACGGAGCCTGTGGCTGCAGACTCTGAGGTCTGGGAAAGGCGTTCTCTAGTTTGAGCAAACTTTTCTTGAATTCATGTTTCCAGAAACATAATTACCTGGGATAAAAATGTCCATTTTTTGCAGTTTACTTTATAAAGTTTCATATCCCTTTTCTTTGAATTCCTATTATCCATCTTCCTCTAACTCCAGCATTTAAGCATTTAGGAAATGAGCTAGAGCCAATTTTCACAAACAGAATCTTTACATGTTTAATTTTATGGGCAGTCTCATTTTAATGCTGAGGAGGGATGATTTCTTCTGGAAAGCATGTGGTATAGTGGAAGTAATGTTTCTTTAAAAAAAAAAAACAACAACTAAAGATCTGTGGTTAAATCCCAATTCTACTGTTCAACCTTGAGGTCTGCCAATCAGTAAACCTCTCGATGCCTGAGCCCTCCCTCATCCATGAGTGAGAAGGAGAATGAAGATACTGCCTTGTTGTATTTCAAGGTTGTTGCTCATCTTAACTGAGGTGATGTGATAAGCAAAATCAAAGATATTCTAGTCTACAGAAACAAAGATGTGATTAAATAGCAATGTCACTAAATGCCAAATGAAAATCTTAGCTTCGGCCACTTCTCAGCATGAGAAGCACAGGCTGGGGGGCTTCTTACCCATGCCTTGTCCCGGGGCAGGACCTGGACGCCATGGAGGAGAGCTCAGAGATAAAGGCAGCCTCGAGCAGTTCCAGAGCAGCCTGGATCCAAGGTTACCTGGCAGCCTACGGGAGAAGGGTCAGCAAAGCCCTCAGCTACGTCACGGGAGAGATGAAGGAGTGCGGAGAGGGGCTTAAAGGTAAAGGGTCTGTGAGAAGGTCACCTCCAGTTGTCCATCAGCAAACACTTGGCCATGGTTCTCTATGAGCCAGACTGAGTTCTATCTTGCAAAGACAGGAGTGTTGCTGTTAGAACAGACTCACAGTCCCTTCGGATGTAACCCCAGTCCCTGTAAGTGCGCAGGCTCCCATTGCTGAACATAATGGATATGCTTCTCAGATGGCCCCTCACAGGCCTGCAGCCAGGCATTTTAGCACTGGGCTTCTGGAGCCAGCATTCTGGAAAAAACTGTCTGTCCCATGGATGGCTCATGGGAGAACTATGTCTACTATTCCAGTAGATCCTCTTTGATCTTTGAGCAGTGACTTCCTCAGAGCTCAAGCCATGGGTTTGACACCCTCTATGAAACAAGAGAGTTTTATTCCTGGATCCATCTTCTTGAAAATTTATGCCATTCTCATGGGGGCACAGGTAGCTCAGGGCACCCCCTGCTAGAAAAACAACCTAATGACCACAACCAATTAGCAGTGGGCCTGAAGAGTTCTCTGGGCAGTCAAGTGGCCTCTTGGTTCCTTGGTTTATCCTCTTCTGTGGCAGGTGACAGCGGTGGGCTGGCTCCCTGCAAACCCACTTTGGGTGTGGACCTCCCCTCACACCCTCCACTTGGCCTCTGGGGACTGGCCCAGGGCCGCCATACCTGAGCATTGACTCACTGCCCCGGTTCCATTTCAGACAAATCCCCGGTGTTTCAGTTCCTCGACTGGGTCCTCCGGGGGACATCTCAGGTGATGTTTGTGAACAACCCCCTCAGTGGCATCCTCATCGTCCTCGGCCTCTTCGTCCAGAACCCCTGGTGGGCCATCTCAGGCTGCTTGGGCACCATTGTGTCCACTCTGACAGCCCTCGTCCTCAGTCAGGACAAGTAAGTTCTAAGAGAGCCAGGGTCCCAGCAGGAGGCCAGGGGTCACTCTCTGTGGGGACCATTGCCACCTTCCATCCCCTCACTGCTTGGCTCCCAGCTCAGAAACGCCTCAAAATGAGGACACCGATAACTAAACACAACCATTCCCTGATGATTTCGTAACTGCTATGTGTCATCTAGGGGCATGGTCAAGAGGGGTCATCTCTTTGAAGGTGTGTGTTGTCAAGCCCCGGCTGAGAAAAATCTGACACGGAAGGGAAATCGAGATGGCAGCCCCTCTCCACTGGGCCTCGGGGAGCCCCCACTTCCCCAGCCTTCCTCTCTCCCCCAGATCGGCCATCGCAGCAGGACTGCAGGGCTACAACGGGGTGCTGGTGGGGCTGCTGATGGCTGTCTTCTCAGACAAAGGCGACTATTATTGGTGGCTCTTGCTCCCTGTCATCATGATGTCCATGTCTTGGTAAGTGGGCTTCTGAGACTGTGGGTGCAGCTCAGGGACTGCCGGTGTTTTTATCCCAACTCCATGGCTGTCTGTCTAAACTCACTGTTAAAGTGGCATTCACTCAGCTGGCACATCAGAAACTTCCACCGGAAATAACTAACGTCTTGCAATGTCAGCATTGTGCTAGGTGGCCTAGGGACAGCATCACGTTACCTAGCATCATTTACTTCTCTTTTTCTTTTTCTAAGACCTAAAAGGGTTTCTGGCCCTGCCCTCCCAGGGTACAGAGAAAGTAGCTGAGGGGTACATAGGTTAAGAGCCACACCATGGGGTCCCATCAGTTTCTGAAAACCTCCTTCCTCCCGCTGCCACCCACCCCCACCCCCAGACTTTCCCCTGCCCTTGGGACTCCTGACCAAACTGGGACAACCTCCCAGTGTAGGCCGAAGGCCCAGGCACCAGGTAGAGCCCTCAGAATGCCAGGCCCTCGCTCCTCCTTCCCCTTCAGAGCGTGCAGGGCACTCGGGCCATGAGGCTTAGTGCTCTCAGCTGCTCAACAAACTTCTGCTGCTTGAGTGAGTGCCGTTCCCTGCCTCATCGCTCCCCCAACCTGTCCTCTCTCCTCGTGCTTGGACATGGAACTATATGACTTTTTAAGGAAGTTTCGTGACTCCTTGCCTTCAGACGTTCCCCCAGGAAGTGCTCCTTCTCAAGCTGAGCCTAGGCATCTGCCCTGTCACTGTGCCAGGACAGGGAGGAAGAGGCCCAGGGGAAGGGCTGCCCAGGGCCAGCCAGGTGCAGGTGGCGTGCCCAGCAGCCTGCTTCCCCCAGGACAGCACAGGGAGCACCCTGCTCCCGCTCAGTCTCGTGTCAGCATCTAGGGCTTCTTGAACTGTATCTCCTCTGCCTCTCCCGTCAGCCCCATCCTCTCCAGCGCCCTGGGCACCATCTTCAGCAAGTGGGACCTCCCGGTGTTCACGCTGCCCTTCAACATCACGGTGACCCTGTACCTGGCAGCCACAGGACACTACAACCTCTTCTTCCCCACGACGCTGCTGCAGCCTGCCTCCTCTGTGCCCAACATCACCTGGTCGGAGATCCAAGTGCCTTTGGTAGGTACTGGGGAAGGTGGAAAGACAGCATGTGTTGAAACTGAATGTTGAAGTGGCACTGACATATTTTGCACATAAGAAACATCCACGAGTAATAACTACTATTCACCATTATACAGCGAGGGACACTCTACACACAATTTGTCATTAGCCGCCGTCTTTTTCTTATTTCCTTTCTAACAAAGAGCTAGAAAAGCCATTTCCGCTTCCACAGAGGAGGAAATGGAGGCCAGGTTGAGGCGCAGCTTATTGGTGAAGAGCAACGTCAAGACTAGAACTCTGGCCTCCTGTCTTGCTAGACCCGGGTTCTTTCTTTTTTTCCTTTTTGTAGAAGCCTTTTTGATGCTTTATTCCAGTTTTTAATCCAGTTTACGCCTTGTATTTTCTTTCACCCAGCCTCGTTGAAACATGAAAGACGTGCGCGTCACACCGCCATCTATCGGCGAAGGCATCCTCTGCTCCGCCCTCCAGAGTTAACTCCACTCGCTCTCTGAGGCGTGCTCTCGCTTTAAAGCACAGGTGTTCCTCCATTAAAACATGCATATATAACAGAGCTTTTAAAGTTTTTTACAAGGATTCTGTATATAATGCTGGCCTCTGGAAGGCTGCCAAGATAATTAATAAGAAGCTACACTAAGAGCATTCAATCAGCCTGGAGAAATGAGCCCATTAGCCTCCTTATCTAAGTGGACACGTTTTCTCTGCTGCCCCCCACCTTCCGGTACACTGAACAACCCCCCGACCAGGCTCCCTCAGAAACTCCGTTATTGGCAATTCATCATCTAACCACAAAACCACTTGCCCTTGTTGAAAGAACTTTTGGAACTAATGTTGTCTAATTTCTCCTAGCGTTTCATAGTCTGCAACAGCAAGGCGTAGTAGACTGAGCCCTGCACTTGCACAAAAAGCATCATTATTTAAGAAGAGGAATATCCGCATTAGTGCCATTCTTGCAATGTATGCGTGTGTGTGCGTGCGCGTGAGAGAGGGCCTTCGTGAGCCAGCGGCGAGGAAAGGTGCCTTGTTGCAATTCGCTCCCGAGGCTTCCCTTTCATGGTGTTGACCCCATGTATGTCTTCAGGAGGCAAAATCGCTCTAATTGGCGTGCTACAGGGAGATGGTAATATTATAGAAGGCAAATTTAAGATCTTTTGCACTCTCCAGGCCACATTTTCCATGGAAAAGCTACCTAGGAATTTTGTAGAAATGGGGAAAAAAAAATTGGAAATCCTATACAAATATTTTATAACCCCCAAAGTTCCAGGAAAGAAAAATTCCATCTGGGGTGGTTGTTCTTTAGAAATAACTTACTGGACAATTGAATGGATTATGGTCACGATGAAGACGTTTTGTCTTGTGATCACCCCATGAGAGCCTTGAGTTTGGGGGACAAAGTAGTAAATGTTAGAGAGAAGATTTAAAACCCATCAGGTTTGAGCCCCCGTGAGTTCCTCGGCACTTGTGGCTACTGGAGAGCCCCCAGGAGGCTGACTGGTGCCACTGCCTCATTATAAAATTCTCGACTGTCCTGCCTTCCCCCGACTTTGGGGATGCCCAAGCCCCCACTCTGTCCTCTGTTCCTGGGGCCACAGGAGGCTGTGCCTGGAGCCGCTGCCGCGTCCTCCTGTCTAACGCACCCCCATGGGGCAGAGGACACAGCCTAACAGAAGACCTGCCTCATCGTAAGATACACGTGTTCTGGCCCCAAGCCTCTGCTTCTCCTCAGCTCCCTGCCCAGGGGGTGAGTCAAACCCCAGTGCCTTCCAGCATAGCCAAGAGCCTCTTCCCTTAAACACTTTCCCAGCTCAAGGGCCCTTGGCCAAACTCCCACTACACAGGATCCAATCCCAGTCCCCGGGGAAGGCTGCATGCCCAGGATCCTTTTCCCAAACGCAGGGCATGCGTGCCAGTGCCCCCAGGCCCTGGACCCTGGCCTCCTCAAACCCTCTGTCGTGCTCAGACAACCTCTCCGCCCATGAGATGCGTGGGAGCCAGCTGCCAGCAGAGTGCTCATCGATCAGTCACCATTTGATGATTTCGCCATCAAAGCAGATGCAGCGATACCACCTTCTCAGGGCTCCCCTGTGTGTGCTAGTCCACTTGCTCACCCGGACCAGACTCACGTGGCTCCAGCCCAGACATGTCGTTCTTGGAAACACAAAGGGCCATTTTTCCATATCATCTTTAGCCCTCTAGTCATCTTTTTATCTTTAAAAAGAATGTTACCAGAGGGTTTTTAAACCACAACTTTGATCGGACATCTCCTACTTTTCTAATAAATAATACCCTCACTTGAAAGGTCTTCAGTTTCCCTTCATTCAGTTTATACTCATGTTTCTAAACCAAGGAAACTTAACATTATAACCCCTTACTGTTCTACAAACTCAAGATTAAAACAACTAAAATTCACGTTCCTGTCAGATTTAATCTATTTGAAAATATCTTGGAAATCTCTTGCAAAATGTTGGTGGGGAGGGTTTGGCGCCAAATTTTTTTCCAGCCGAGGGTAACATTGTCTCTCTGCATGTGATACCTACAGCTTTTGAGAGCCATCCCTGTTGGAATCGGCCAAGTGTACGGCTGTGACAACCCCTGGACTGGAGGCATTTTCCTCATAGCTTTGTTCATAGCTTCGCCTCTTATTTGCTTGCACGCTGCGATTGGATCCACCATGGGGATGTTAGCAGGTTAGTGTCTTCACTTCTCCCTTACTAATGAGCCATGAGGATGTTAGTGCCTGGGACCGACTCCAAAGAAAATGGTGACATGTGTCTTCAATGCTTCACCTACTTATTTCTGTAAACTTTCCCTCATTTTATTGTACCATGTTTTTTGTATTTCGGGTGCCAATGCCCTTATGCTCCTGTGGGCAAAACTGCCCTCAAGAAAAACTTTGGTGTTTGTCATTTACACCTTAGTATAAATTTAAAGTTTGGGAGAGGTTTCTTCCAGGAGTGTTTATATTTTAAGTCTCATATTTAATGATGATACAAAGGATGTATTCTCCGTTAGAGAACGTTAAGATATCAGTGAGGAAGAGGCCGTCCTCTTTTTGGCCAGGGAAGGACCATCTCTGGACTGCTTAAATCAGACTTCAGAGTTCGTTCTCAAAGGGTCTCTTCTACCCATAACAGCTTCACCTTTAATATGCATGTGAGCTGGTGGCCATTTGTTTCCTGTAGGTGTTTTTTCACTGAATAAAATCATAAATTCCTTCTTATAAATGCCTAAGAGGATCATTAGTCTGGGTTTGAGGACCATTAGGTGGGTTTCAGGGCTGGCGGGGGGCCTCAGGACCCCACTCCCACCCCCTACCCACACCCCCAGCACGATGTCTGCCTTTTCTCACAGCTCTCACTCTCGCAACACCCTTTGACTCCATCTACTTCGGCCTGTGTGGCTTCAACAGCACTCTTGCCTGCATCGCCATAGGGGGCATGTTCTACGTCATCACCTGGCAGACCCACCTCCTCGCCATTGCCTGCGGTAGGTACTGCCAGTGAATCCCCTTTGCACCAAAAAACATGACTGGACCCATCCCCTCAAGGAAAACCACCCTGTGAAAATCCTCCGATCCGTCAAAGATTAAAGCGAAGATCATCTGCTTTATAAAAGGGTTTTTATTTTAAACTGTTTTGAATGATTGGTTAGGGATGAATATATTAAAAATCTTTCTCACTGTATGCAAAGTGTTCAGCCACTTGAAGAAGACAGACTTTTTAGATGGCACTTGTTTGGTTGTTATTCATGGGCTCTCTCTCCTGTGACCACCACCTTCCTGGCTAATGATTGGAACTAACCAAAAGAGCAACTCATATGCAAATTTATTTTTGTATTTGAAGTTGGGCACTTTACATCAGATACAGCGATGAACCTTAAGCACCAAAACATTGACCATGGGAACTTCCCATAGTGCTTAGGTTGTGGGATGTGGTCAGGATTACTACCAGCTGGGCACTCAGTAACTCTCTGCCAAAGGGTTGTTGTTAACATCCTAGGAACAATTGGGATGCTTTTAGTTGAGAAATTGAAGACTCACGAGCGAAGCCCAAGTACCCTGGCCCGTTTTCACAGAACCTCACCAACAGCTGGCACTTGGCTCTTCCCAGGGGCCAGCCTGGCTGTACCCTCCCCATGCAGGGCCTGGGAGATGAGGTAGTCGGCACACTTGGTCTTCCTCCCTGGTAACCCATATTATTTTCATAAATTGTGATGAAATATCCCAACAGGGAGTCCTGGGATTCACTCCTCTTGGCTGGATAGTAAAATTTTCATGTATGGTTGATGCCACTAAATGCTCCTTTGCTAGAATGCAAGGTGGTGGGACCCAAGAGAACCGTAACAGCTCAATTCTAGCCCTTTTTAACAAAGTTCATCTGTGGCCATAGGTGTGCCAGCATTTGCTGGGAATTTAACACTTTTCTAAGCTGCCAAGCAATGGAAACAAAACTTACCTTTCTGTAATCTAAGAGCGAGCATTTTTGGCATAAACTGTGTGGGGAGAGACTGTGTAGACGAAGGTTGAGGTACTGTTAATTATTCGACTATTTCTTGGTTCTGTTCCAGCCCTGTTTGCAGCCTACCTGGGTGCTGCCCTGGCTAACGTGTTATCTGTGGTGAGTCCACGTGAGCTAAGAATGTGCCACAACACCCTTCCTGGTGTTCTCGCGTCTCCCCAAAGTCAATGCAAAGCCCCTCCTCCAGGAAGCCTTCCCCAGTTCATCCCTCTTGTCTCAAATTCCACTACTCACCTCAGCACCTGCTGGACATAAGAAGCTGGGCCTCAAAAGTTTAAATGTCAGGCGTTGCTCAATCAGACTCATTGTCAGTGGGCCAGCAATTTGAAGAGCATTATCTTATAAATCAAACTCTTTTCTGACAGAACCTTGGGTCTATTGCCCTCTAGAACTAGTTTTAAGTCTTTATTATTCAATGTTTTGTATGTTTATAGATCATCTGCCCAACTAGTTTGTGGGCCAGTTGTTTGTCCCATAGTAACTAGCCTAGTGTCGGGGGTCCTGAGGGAAGGCTTCAGGGAAGACCGGGAGCCAAGCCCAAGTCAAGTCTGAGAAAAACTAGAGCTGACATCTATGGGCACATGCAGCAGCCCGAGAACCCCTCCCATGAGCCCCAGTGCAGGTGGTACATGAGGTTAGGAGGCACCACAGGGCCACCCAGCCCCCCTCACACACAGGGAGAGTCCCAGGCCCAGCACAGAGTGCTTAGCGCTCAGCCTGCAGTCAGTGCCTCCCAACCTTGGATAAGGGGTCAAGGGCACACTTCCCATGGGCTACCAGGAAAAGTCCATTGGTCCTTCAGATAGAGATAGAGGTGGGCATTCCACTCACACTTGTCTAAATCCCTCCTTAGTGAGATTAGACTTGACATGAGAAAGAAGTTTCTAAGCATAGAATTAGCCCTCCCTGATACCATCCAGTGTCCCTCACTGGGCCAAGTCCCTCCTCTGACCCCCATCAAATTTTTTTCACACATCTGCAACAACATGTGACATGCAGTACTGTAATAACTGAAAAGCACATGGGTCCTGTTCCCCCTTCAACCTGCCTGCTCCTTCAGAACAGGGACCCAGTCACATTTTCATCTTTATCTCTAGTACAGATTACAGTGTCCAGCATATAGTAGGTGCTCAAGAACTGCTGAATGGATGAAAACTTACAGTTATGAGCTCCATCACTAGAGCTGGGACTAAATAGCTGACCATCCAAAACACTGAAGGGGGACAGGAGGATAGAGTAGAGCTTCTGAGGCTCTTGCCTGCTCCCATCGTTCTTGTGCCCCAATTCTCCCAATCACCCACCCAGTAAGTACCTGTCATGTGCCTTCCTCAGGCACAGTACCAGAAGGGATATGAAACAGGAGGCTGTGGTTCTTGTTCATAGGCATCTACAGGGTGACTGGCCCTTTCCTCTGTTGCAGAGAAGTTACAGGCTATACCACTCAATTTAGATATTTTTCAAAATGAATTCAAGGTTACTTTTCATGTGCCTATTTTGTTTAACTCACTGTGTGGACCACTCTCAGGGATACAAAAACGTGCAGGTTACTAACACACTCTGAAGGAATTTCCAGTCTTGTGGATATACAAGTGTTGAGTGACATTTATGCGACTGTTCAGGCCCTCCACAGAAGAGAGCACTTAGGGGCTTCCCTCATTTGCTTTCTAACTGGCCTATGTCTGTACAGCCCATGTCTTCAACAATACCACCCTTGGACGATAACCCCAAACTGAGGACTTTCATATGCTCTAAGCACCAGCTCTCTGAGTAGATATTATTATCCCTATCTTATTATTGATGAAATAGTTCTCATAAAGATAGAATGATTACAACAAGGTGATCAGAGCTGAGACTTGGATCTGGGTCTATGGAACTCCCAGTCCACATCCCTCCCACCATAGAACTTGAAGGAGATGCTTCCCCCAAATACCTGGTGCAGTCTTAGGAGGGCTTTGGAAAGACTCATTGAGTGGAGTTATCACCCATGGGTATTCCTTACAGTTGCAGTTCTAGTACAAGGCTGTCATTGTTCTCTTCCAAGCTCCCCTCCGACAGTGCCATCTTTGAACATACACACGACTGGTATTATTACCACCCTGGTATTACCTGAGGTATTCCTTACAATAAAATGGTATTTAGTGGAAAGGTGGCATGGTTTGACCTGCCTCATAGCTGAAACTGCAGGCTCTATGTTAGCAGGCTATCCATTCCAGTTATCTCAAACAAAGAGCAGGGGACGGTATTTAAAAGCTTCAAGGAATGTTAAGAATAAATAAACAGGTCAACACCATGAGAAGGGGAGCTGAGCATAGGTGAGCCTTGAGAAGAGAGGTAGCTACTCTCCAGCTCGAGCTCCTGGGAATAGGATGTCACATCTCGGCCTCTCTCTGTATGTCTGCTCCATTTCCCTGTGTCTTTCTGTGATGACACAGCCCCCAGGTGGCCAACCAGGTCAAGAGCCTCTGGACACAGCCTCTGTGCCTCTTCATTCAAATTCTCAAGGGAGGGCTTCTATTCCCAGAACATCTGCCTACAGGAAGCTGCATTTGAGTCAGGCGTCTGTCTCTGGTCCAATCAGCTGTGACTAAAGAAAAAAGGCCTTAAACTACAAAATGGCTGTCAAAGCCATTCTTTCAACAGGGACAATAGGAGAAGGCAGGAATGGCCACAGTTTCTTAAGTTGGAGATATAGGATGGCCAGGTAACCCAAACAAAACATGTCTCCTATATAAAGGTATATTATAATTGGGTTCAAATAGCTGCATTTTAAAGTGTGTGTGTTCACCTGTAACACTGCCGACTGATACCACTGGCATGGTTTTCTTTCTATTGGTCATCAATTCAGTATTAGTCCTATCAATGCCCACAAAGCATCCCTTCCTCTACCCAGGACTGGAGGTGGTCGGTAATGGCTGATGAAATGGGCACAAGCATCTGATGTAACCAAGGTTCCTCTTGTGTTCTTCCTTCTTCCCAGTTTGGACTACCACCCTGCACTTGGCCCTTCTGCCTCTCTGCACTAACCTTCCTGCTTCTGACAACCAACAACCCCGCCATCTACAAGCTTCCACTCAGCAAAGTCACCTACCCAGAGGCCAACCGCATGTATTATCTGTCCCAGGAGAAAAACAGAAGACCATCAACCATAACAAAGTACCAGGCCTATGATGTCTCCTAAATTGCCTTTTCCAAAACATGTCACTGCAAATTGAGCCTTTAGCACAACATGCATGTACCCAGGCTGAAGGCCAGTTAACCTCTCTTTCTGTCTGTTCTATGATTCTGCCCCCAACCCCAAAGCAAGCCTAGCCTCACTTATTCCCAAGCACAGGGAGAAATTGTGTGGTCACCATTCAGGAACCTTTCCATTCTGAGAAACACAGCACTTATCAAAGGTAGGGTTAGTTTAGACTTTGTGCAGCTCATTCCATAAGAGCTTCCTTTAATGGGAATAGTCCCTTTTCTGGCAAAATAAGCCACATCCCTAAAGAGAACTCACCAAGAAGAGGACAGAGGATGGTGACATGGTCATCCAACTCAGTCATCCAATGCAGCAATGTGGTGTCAGGGAAAATGCATTAGACTAGAAGGCAAGGGCTGGTTCTGCCCCAGCTCTGACACAAATGAACTCTACCACCCTGGGTGAGTCCATCTCCTCCCCCAGCCTCAGTTTCTTATTGGTTTCATGACATGGAGGAACTCAGTCATCCCTTCTACCTTAGAAGTGTTGATTCATCTCTGTCTCTCTCTCTCTCTCTCTCTCTCTCTCTCTCTCTCTCTTTCTCTCTATTTCTCTCCCCTGTAAACTGACAAAATCAGCATGACCAATAAGTAATCTCACTTTGAGTTAAGTGAGAGATGGAAGGGTTTGGGGACGGGGCAGAACTATTTTAACGATCTATGGAGATTTATTCTTGAATCATGAGATGTTCTCCAGACTTGGGGTTAGGAGCCTAATTCACTGGAAATGCCAACGTGTCTTTCTTCACATAATAGAAATATTTCTGGAAATGTCATAAGATGAAAACTGATCTTTTTCAAATTTCAAATCATATTTTAACAAATGTGTTTCCTTTTGTAATAGATGTAAACACACTCTCATTAAACTGTTAAGTTTGCAAGTTGGTATCAGGGTTTTCTTAAAACACAGCTTGCCTTTGTTATTCACACATTGCCCATTTGAGGGATTTTCCACAGTCAAGCCTGTGTCTGAAAAGAGGAGAATGGGTGAAAAATTCTCATGAGAGGTTTTGGTTTGTTCGCAAAGAGAATTATACAGAAAGGACAGTGGTTGGTTTTTTGTTTGCGTTGAAGTACAAGTTGTTAGCAACCCATCTCACTTGTTAAGGCATAATCTTTTAGCCTTGTGCCCCCAAATTTACAAATCCAAACCCTTTTGTTATTTAATTACTTCAGTTGTAACACTCTCAGAGCCCCCCAAGCACAGGACCCATTTGTGGGAAGCCAGCAGGCTCGAGCTTGCCACCCTCCCCCAGGGGAGCGTGGGTGAAGCTCTTACAGCGCCTCTGTGGGACTGCCCCCATCTCACACACTTCCAGGTTAGCATGATGAGGTGAGGACCTGGGATGGGGAATGTAGGGAGGAGGCAAGGGGAGGGGACAGGCCCTCTATAAATGCAGCTCTAAGGGAAGAATTCCATTTGACTACAACCCATTACTTAGGAAAAGCTGGAATCCACATTTACCTTTTCTCCTCTCTGCCTGCCCTGAGAACCCGGCCATGTTCTGCCAGCCCAAGCGTGCTAGGCTGCTGGTTTCTCTCCCAGACTGTATCTAGCCAGTTATGACTTGTCCAGGAAAATGGAACACTTCTTGCTGCAAACAAATCTCCCACATAGGAAAGGGGAAAGAGTCACCCTCCAGGGGCTGCTTCTGAGTTTGCGGTCACACCTTGAGGCCAAGAAGGTCTCAGGCTGTATTTTAATGACGATGGAGTTACGGCTCTCTGAGGATTAAGCATCCAAAAATTTCACCAGAAGGCTGTTTATGCTCACAGCTCACTCTGCTGCCCCAGAACCTCTAAGTGATGACATAGAACTATTAAAATACCACTTTTTATGCATTTTCCAAGAAAGTGTTATAATCTGGTTTTATTAAGAACAGGAAACCTCTGTGTGCATGCCTTTCTGATTATTGGCCACTAACAAATCCCTTTAGCTCTTCTAAGTATTTCAATATCCTCACCTATAAAGCAAATTGAGTTGGCCTAGGATAACAAGCAAGGAAGAAATAGACAGGATGAAATAATTTCACTGGAGAAAATGTACAGTGACCACAGGGGTCTATTCCAGGACTTCAATTAGGCACCAACAAAAGAAAGAAGGAGGCAGCTCACGCCAGCTCCTGAGAACTGACCTGGCACATGAGCACATCTCTCCCAAGGCCACATCAGTGACATCATGTGCATAGCTTGAAATTGGCCATGGTGGGAGTCTTTACACCACAGTAATTGGCAAACTACAGATCTGAGCTCTTTCCCCAGATAGACAGCTTACCAGCACAACCTTGACCAGCCAGTTTGGTGGGAAGAAAAGAGGACAATTACAAGGCTCCTAACCAGAGTCTTAGAAACTAAGACAAGATGATTCAATCTTGCAATCCTAGAGGAATTCCATTGCACATACAAAAGGCATTTAAGAGAATAACCAAAGTGTACTCAGGCATAAAAAGACCTCCAAAGATTCACCCACAGAGCCCAGCACTGAGAAAACTACAAATAAGAAGAAAATGAATCTAGGAAATGCTACAAGAAACTCAAGAATACTGTAGGTGATCAAATACTTTGGTAATGCTTGTTGTTTATTAGGACCAAAGGAGGGAAATAGAAGAAATATACCTATAACCACCTAGAACTGGAATGTTGCATCATGGCTGGAAGGGGAAGAGAGACAAAAGACGCTGGAGAGCCTGTTGAAATGCTTAGCTTGTACAAGTTGATAAGTTTAAAAAGCCCACAGGGAGGAACAGACGTGGGTGATAAGGGCAACCACCATGAGAACAAAATGAGAAATATCAGTTTTGAACCAGAAAAAAATTATCTTTCCAATAGAAATGAGAAAAGCATTCTAGAAAGTCACCCCCAAAAAAGATAATAAGTACAAAAAATAAACAGAAGGCAGAAATTAGTCATAATATGACAATAATTGACAAAAAAAGTTAACTATTAAATTTACCACTGGAAGAGATATAAGGGTTGTACTTTTATAAAAAGAGCTAACAATTTACTGTTTACAAGAAACACGTTTGAAACAGAAAGACACAAAATGTTTAAATACAAAGATATACTAAGATATACTAAACAAGTATATATACTATACAAGTATATATACTAAGCAAGTATATATACTAAGATACACTAAGCAATAGGATATACTAAGCCCGTATGGACAAAAAGAAAGCTAGGGTGTCAACTATAATAGCTTGAAAAGTGAAATCTGAGACAAAAAAAAGGTAAAGAACAAAGAATGGTGTAAACAAGCAATAAGGCAAGAGTACGTAATAATTCTAAACACAGATGTACTAAACAATCAGCCTCAAAATACATCAAGCAACAATTGGCTGAACTGTAGGGAATAATAAACAAACCAGTCATTGCAGCTAACACTCGACCAAAACCTCAGAAACTGATACATCAAGAGAACAAAAAAGGAGCAGAGATATCAAGGATCTAAACAATAGAATTAATGAGAGTGAGCTATTATATACATTTATGATTCTAAGTCCTCCCACTCTACACCCTGCTCCCCTGCAAAAGAAAAACAGAACTCACATTCTTTTCAAGCACCCATAGAATATTTACAAACTAGAACGTGTATTACCCAAGTGGGAAGCTGACCAGTTCAGCCATTTGGAGAACAGGTCCTCAAGATACGAATAAGCACCCCCTGTGACCAGGAAATTCCCCTCCAGAGTACGTGCAGGTCCCAGGGAAAGCATCCCCATGTCTGTGGTGGGCCACCCAGAAGGCTGTTCTCTGCAGCAAGTGCTGTGGTGCAGAGAGCTGAAGGAGGCAGAGGCAAAGAGGATGGGAACACCTACCCTCAGGGAGACCTTCGTATCACACATATAGCAATGAGGATAGAGCTTAAAAACCTAGTGCTAGGGTAAAAATAAGAAAATGATGTTTGTAATCAATACTATTTGCATAAATTAAAAATGCATGCACACAAAACAGCAGTACGTATTTTGTAAGCACACAAACAAAAAAGGTACATTGAAATGCCAGAGGGAAAAGACAGACACACCGTCATACATTCAAGAGAAGGGCCTTGCAAATGAAGATGATAGGCAGGGACTAAGCCACATGATTAACTCAACTTAGTCAAAACATTTTCTAGTGGGTGGAGCACACTGTGTGCACTGCTCTGCCCCCTCAGATTCTCCGGTTGTCAGTGTCGGTGACCCCATGATGGGGGCCGAGCCCACCTGCAAAGGCCCCCAGCGCTCCATTCCGCCTGCACGAGCATTTGGAAGCATTCTGGCCGCACTACAAGGCATTTTCTACATACTGAAAAAAAAGTTCTGCACTTTGCTGCCAAATTAAATGAACATTTGAATCCTTAGAGTAACAATGGTAATGAACATATGTATTCATCTGTGTTTTTAGAATGTTTTAAAAATCTCTGATGAAATGTTGAAATGGGGGGAAATTTTGTTGTTGTTGTTGAGATGATGGAAAGGTGGGAAAGAAAAGACATTCCTGAACATAAAAGATATATGACATAAAACTGAGTTCAGAAAGAGCAAGGGCCTAAGATAAAGATAATGAAGTCATATAACCTCCTATAGTCATCAGACCTTACAAGGAAGTCAAACAGAGGCAGTGTGGAAGGTCCAGCCCTTCCCTGTTACTACTGGCAGGAAGCTGATCTCTGGGAGCCCTCAGCTTACTATCTACAAAATGAGGATCATACCCACCTAGGAGCAGTGTTGCCTGGAAGGCTCAATAGAAACCCAGCCAATGTAACTGGCCCATGCCTCAGGGCCCATCAGCTCTGGAGGGAGGGAGGAGCCTACCTTCATACCCACAATTCCCAGGCAGTCCCAGCAACCAGGAAGGCCCAGGAAACCCTGGGCATCATCTCATGGGTTTTCTTTAAAATGTGGGTATCCAGGGCCAAAGGAGACCAGATCAGAACTCCTTTTTAGCTTTAAGATGTTAAGGAAAGAACTGGTGGGCTATCCAAATTGGGGTGCACTAAAGGTGTCCCTCACTTCACCATTTGAACTATCCCCATTTTCCCTCTAGCAAATAATACAATAATTAATAAATAATAATATAAGAATAAACTCTGTGTTTGTGTACTCACAACTGTAAATCTACTTTTGCCCCACCCTGTACATAAGTATATCTACATATACACACACACAGTTGTTTTTGTCTATTTCCTTCATAGAACTAGCCCAGTGATGGGCACATAGTAGTCCTAAGAAATGATGGATTAGGTAATTGACTAAAACACCCTTCTAGCCCCATTCTCTCTCCCTCTACAGAGCCCATTCACTCATTCTGCCTGGAATTTGAGATTTGTTTTACACTCTCAACCATGTACACATTTCGGATGTGGAATCTCAGGCAGGCCAGCTGACTGAATCCTGCTTCCCCAAATTCCTGCCTGCTGCTCCTCCCAACATAATATTCCTTGAATAGTGTTCAGGGAAACAACCCTTCAGAATGGACACACCATTTAACCCTAAGCATTTCATCATTTTATGGACAACAAATTCAAGCCTCTACAAATGTCCTTTGCCACCATCCTTTTCTTACAGAACCACCACAGTTAGGACCCAAATCATGTGATGGTCTCAGGTGAGGCAAGTAAATGGTAGACCAGTAGTACTCAAATTTGAACATGCATCAGAATCACCTAGATAGCTTGTTAAACAGATCAATGGACCCCATCCCCGGAGTTTCTGATTGAGCAGGTGTGGGGAAGGATCTGAGAATGTGCATTTCTGATAAGCTCACAGATGATGCTGATGCTGTTGGTCCAGGGACCAACCTGGAGAACCGCTGGTGTGGACTGAGAAATCAGATGCTGCCTCTGGTCATCGCTTCTCCCTTTGTTGCATGGAGGAATGCATTGGTCTGCCAACTCTTATTTATATAAGAAATGTCACAGTGCTTATTAAATTAAAACACAGAGCTATGGGCCTCAACTCCAAAGATTTTGATTTGGTAGCTCTGAGTGGAGCCAAGAATCTGAGCTTGTAGCAAACTCTTGAATTGTGCAGATGCTGCTGGATCAAAGTCTAGACTTCAAAGTCATTGTGAAGTGGCCTTAGTCCTGCCTCGATTAGAGTTGCCTGATTCTGATGCCAAGGCCCTATCCAAGGCCATTAAGTCAGCAGTGGGCCTGGGAAGAGGTACTTTTTCACACTCCCAATGTGCTTCCTTTGTGCCACCAGGGCGGAAAACAGCTGTGGTGTCTGTTTCCTGGGCTTCAACCCACCTCCAAAGTCACTCCTACTGACTGTTAAGCCCTGGCCACCATCAGGCCCCAGGTGGTTTTTGATAAGGAAGAATGGGAAGCACTGGGCACTTGGAGGCAGGAGGGGTGTGCACAGGAGGCACAGAGAATCCTCAAAAGTGAAGCGTGCCTCTTTCTCAGTGTTATCAGGCCCCCGTGGTACACCCCAGAGGAGACTATTAAAAGAGAAATGAAACCACCGAGAGGAAACATCCGGCCCAGTAGGTGAGGGTTTACATTGGCCCCGGAAGTCTGCTGAGTGGGCGGCCTTAACCTAGAAAGGAAGAGTAAAGCAGTGAGGTTGTCAGCAGCACCTCTGCCCCAAGCTGCTCTCAGCTTGGGGGCCACCGTTCTGGCCCTATGGGCAGTGCTGGCCTGAAGGAGAGTCATGGCTCCAGGTAAGAAGCTGTAGGTGTGCTGCATGAACAGGTATGGGATGGGCTGCCTCGGGCAGTGGCAGAAAATGGAAGGTGTGGGAAAGCAGAGACAGCAGGTGGACAAATAGAAAGGGAGGTCTATTAAGACATACAGGCAGAAAGGCTAGACCAGGCAGACATCTAAGAGGTAAAGGAGATGGAGAAAAATAGAACGCAGAGAAATGCATACAGCAAGTATGTGGGGGGCCAAGTGGTCCTGTAACTGGAAGAGGGCAAACCATAGGCAGTTTTGATGGTGAGCAAGCCCCATCCCTCTGTGAACTGCCTGGTGGGACCAGGAATGGAACAGGGACAGAGGATGGTTCTCAATCCTTTCCCGCCCACTTGCTTCTTGAGGAGCCAGACTGAGTCAGAAGGGCCCGCCATAGTGTTGGAGAGAGGCTGTCCCCTAAGCACGGTGTGGCCTGGGCAGGGAGGCAAGGGGGGTCTGCACATTCCGGACCCCTCACTATCACAGCAGTCGCCAAAATGGCTCAGGGAGGAGCCTGTGGGGACCACAGTTACTGCTGGCACTGGGGAGAAAAGGTCACATTATGGTTCAGCATAACTTAAGGAAAACAAATGATTTACTCATTTCTCCCCTAAAAAACTCTATTCCCATAAGCAATCATTCCCCATTCCCCACCCCTTCAACACTAGGTAAACACTAATCTACTTTCTGTCTGTATAGATTTGCCTATTCTGGACATTTCAGATCTATGAAACCATATACCGTAATATGTGACCTTTTGTTACTGGCTTCTTTTACTTAGCAAAAGATTTTCGAGGTTCATCATGCTGTAGCATTGATCAGTGGTATTTCATTCATTATTACCACTGAATAATATGCCATTGTGTTGTTATTCCACATTTTCTTTATTCATTCAGCAAGTAATGAGTATTTGGATTGTTTCCGCTTTTTGGCTATTGTGATAATGGTGTTGTGAACATTTATTATAAGTTTTTGTGTGTTTTAATTTCACTTGATATACAAGGTCTGTCCAGAAAAAGTCCAGCCATTGTTAATATAATGAGAATGGTTTGCACGACATCAACGTGACCTGGCAACCAATGAGAGTGGACTGGAATGCACATGAGTGAACAACCTCACTGTACTAGTCAGGGGGCGTGGTAGACGCCATTGAGTGAATATGTATACTGCGTGGCCATCGCATTCAAAATGAGCATTAATCTGCATCGAATTTTGCATTAGCTTGAACATTCCTCCGTGGAAACTCCTCAGATTATTCAGAAGGCCACAACTATGGGCAACTGGTGATTGGCAGCTTCATCACCCAGAACGTGTCCACCCATGCACCACAACTTGTGCAGAGATTTTTGACAGTACATCAAATCACCCAGGTGACTCAGCCCCCCACAGCCCAGGTTTGGTGCCCTGTGACTTCTGGCTTTTCCCAAAACTAAAATCACCTTTGAGAGGGAAGAAATTTCAGACTGTTGATAAGATTGAGGAAAATACAATGGGGCAGCTGATGGCAATTGGGAGAAGTGTGTGGTCCCAACATACCTACTTTGAAGGGGACTGAGGCGTCATTGTCCTATGTACAATGTTTCTTGTATCTTGTGTCTTCTTCAGTAAATGTCTCTATTTTTCATATTACTGGCTGGACACCTTCTGGACAGACCTCATATACACAGGAGTGGAATGGCTAAGTTATATGGTATCTACATTTTTTACCTGAGGGGGGGCCGTCAGACTGTTTTCCAAAACAGCTGTGTCATTTGACCTGGCCACCGACAAGAATGTATGGAATTCTAATCTCTCCACTTCTTCCTCAACAGTTATATTATGTCTTCTTTGATTCTAGCTAGATTCTAACTATCCTAGTGTGTGTGAGGTGATACCGTGTTGTGGTTTTGATTTGCGTTTTCTTAGTGGCTAATGAGGTTGAGCATATTTTCATGTCTTTTTTGGCCATTTGCGTATTTTCTTTGGAGATACATCCATGTATATCTTTTGCCCATTTTTAAAATCAGATTATTCATCTTTTTATTATTGTGTTATAAGAGTTCTTTACATATTCTGAATATAAATTCCTTATCAGATATATATATGGAAATATTTGCTATCACCCTATGGGTTGTCTTTTCACTTTCTTGATGGTTTCTTTGAAATACAAATTTTTATTTTGATGACATCCACTGTATCATTATTTCTTTTGTTGTTTCTGCTTTTGGTGTCATATATAAAAAAAAAAAATCGCTTACTCCATGGTAATGAAATCTTTTCTTGAAGGGGTTCATAGTTTTAGCCCTTATATTTAGGTCTCTGATCCATTTTGAGGTAGCTTATGAATACAAGGTGAGGTAGGATCCTCAGTCTTTTGCATGTGAATATCCAGTTGTCCCAGTGCCACTAATTGAAAAGACTATCCTTTCCCACTGATAGGAAATTTGGGAGGAACCCAGAAAAAAAATCTGTAATTTACATTCCTATTGTTCTAGGATAGTATTTCCCAAATTGGTCTATCATGAACCTTAATAAACATACAGCGAAAAATAAGTAAATAAATAAGTCACATGATTCAGTGAAATCCAGGAACAGAAGCTAAATAAAGTTAAACATCTTTCTTTACAGTGGGCTCCACGAAGACTAGTGCCTGCATGACTTAATGACTCTCATCCTTACTTTATCAGGGAAGGCTTTTGTGCGGCCACCTATTAACACCCCTAGAAGCACACATCCAAGGAACTCAAGTTTTGGATGCACTCTTTTGAAGGGACAGAATTATTAATTTAAATTCTGTTAAGATGTTTTAACTTTGCCCTTTGAGAATTAAGCCCCCACTTTGGTTTGGGGGTAGGGGCATGTTATGCAGAGTTGTCTCTTTTATCTTTAACCAGGTCAGAACAGAAAAAAGACAGCAACCTGTGAATTCCTCTGAATTCCTTTTAGTAAATGGTTTAGGAACCATGTATTTAGTTTACCGCTGAAGCATCCATTTTTTAAACTAAATATTAACATTAAACAGTATAGTTTTTTCAAAGCGTGGTCTTAATAAACAGAAATCCTGGAGCAGGAGCCCAGAGGCTGCCTCTCAAGCTGCCCGGTGATTCTGCACATATCCACTTGAGAACGGCTGCTGTTCCCTAGATTAAGGGAGAGAGCCAAGCTCTCTATAAAGAGATGAGCGGCAGAGGCAGACAGGTATCTAGGACCACGATGGCTCTTCTTTACCTTCTTCCCTTCTTTTCTTTCCCTTCCCATCTCCACCACCCACTTCTGTGTCCTTTTGCGTGTTTGACACAGCCTGTGTCCTGTGTGAATGATCGATCAGTGAACTCAGGCACACTAAGCACTTTTCTTGTGATACTTACAGATTTTCACGAGAGGGCGCCAGAGTGCCTCCAAAACCCGTGCAAGTCTCTGCTGCTCTTTTCCACTGCAGTCTCTCCATTCAGGCCTAGTCTCCCAGCCCGAGACCTGTCCCCTCACCTCACTAATTCTCAAAATGACACCGGATCACATAAGCATGCATAGCTACTAAGAAAGCACTTACTAGTTGTGAGGCCTAGGGAATTTGTCAAATGCCTCTGAGCTCAAGTTTCTCATCTTAACAAGGAAATAATACAAACCTTATTATGTAGTCCTTTTAACAAGTAAGTGAGATAATAGAGGTAAAGCTCCTCAATCAACTCCTAGGCACCATTTCTTCTACCATAAGAAAGCGATTTGCATTGTTAGGAAAGCAGAAACCTTGAATTGCAAAAAAAAAAAACGTTTTCAGAACTTTATTATTAACAAATCTAAGTTCAGTCTGGGCTGTCTCTCACCCCGATACTCAGAAATGATTCTGTCTCCTCTATAATTTTTGATGTGGAGCTTGTCATTTTACCTGCAGCACAGTTCATGCCGCTGATGACAAGCGAAAGAGTGTGGGGGAGCCGAGGGGAGGCTCTCTCCTCCAAAGCAGCTGGGCTCCAAGCTCCACTCACTCCGCTTCTCCCCCAGGCTCTAGTAGGCAGTCCTTCCGATGCTGTTCCCTAACTAATTGTGCATAATTAGCATTATGATAAGTCATCCCATGGAGACAATTGCTGCAGCCCCTGCTCTGGTAGTGGACGTGGAGGTGATAGAGGTGGAGGTGAGAGGATGGCAGACTTTCCAGCTTAGCATCAGCTGAAATCCCACCCGCCTGAAGGATAAAGCCCAGCTTAGCAAAGTGCTTCATGGTCCAGCTGCTGCTTCCTTCTTCAGCCTTACTTCCCACCAGCCACATTCACATGATACTCAGACACACACACACTCACGCTCACATCCACATTATGATGCTTTATGATCCTCAGACCCAACACACCTTCATCTTATTCTTTGTTTATACTAGTCTTGTCATAACTTTCTTCTATTTTCCACCAGAAACACTCCTATTCAGAATTCAATACCCAGTTCCCATGCCACGAGCATCTGCGTGAGCACTTCTCTGATCCTCAATACAAAGTTAAATTCCCTTCTCAACGTCTTCATGATATTTTGTGCACACTTCAATGCTAACATCTTTAATCTGACTTGTCAAAGGCTTATGAGTGCCCCCTGCCCACCAGGGGTGGTCTTCAAACGGACTTCTCCGGGGCTCCGTTCAGGCTGCTCAGAGAATTCGGGCCTCATGCAGCCTTGACTGATTATTATAAAGCTCAGTGGCAAAGCTCAGACACCCTGCAATAAATCTCCTTTTAGCATATATCCAAATAAAGTTTTAAAAAATCGCAAGTGAACACTTCACTTCATAAATGAATTTCCAGTAAATGAGCGGATACCTCACTCCCACTCACCAGCCCTGGACAGTTCACCTGGCCTCTGCTCTGTTTCTCCAGCTTTTAACAGGAAGATGATGCCACCCAAAGGGGTGATGGAGCATCTGGTACAGGGAAGGGCTGACCGGACTGCCGACAAATACCTCTGCTCACTCCTCATCTTCCTCTTGCCTTCTGACGCCACCGGATGCTCCTGTCCTGTCCCAGAAGACATGGCCAGGCTCTCATCTCCCCTGTCACTTCTGTGCCGACAGCCCCTAAATGCAATGTCTGCAGCCCTGGATTTTTGCTCAGACCAGAGTCCCTCATCTCCACTGCACCCTGGGCACTTCCACCTGCCTGTTCACGCATCTCAAACTCTGTCAAAACATGCATTCTCTAACGCCTTTACTCTGCTTCACATTGTCATTTCATAATTTTTATTCCAGTGTAATAGACTTGCATTAAAGTGCACATGTAAGTATACAACCTGGTGAATTTTCACAAACACACCCCAAAATCCAGAACCCAGGTCAAGACACAGAAGACTGCCAGCATCCCAGAAGCTCCTCTGGCACCCCTTCCAATGGTGATTGACACCCTGGATTCTCTCAGTTCAGGTTGTTTTTGAAGTTTGTATATGAGGTCTGGCCTGGAAAAGTCCAGTCATTGTTAATATAAGGAGAACAGTTGGTGCAGCATCAATGTAACCTGGCAGCCAAGGTGAGTGCACTGGAATACGCATGTGTGAACAATGATGACTTCCCTGTACTAGTCAGTGGGGGCAGCAGACGCCATTGAGTGAGCGTGTGTACTGTGTGGCTGTCATATTCAAAATGACTGAGCAAGGAGAGCAACAAATCTGCATCAAATTTTACATTAAGCCTGAATATTTCTCCATGGAAACTATTTAAATGATTCAGAAGCCTGCAGCTATGGGCAACTGGTGATTGGCAACTTCATCACAACAACGCGTCCGTTCATGCATCACATCTCATGCAGAGATTTTTGGTGAAACATCAAATCACCCAGGTGACTCAGCCCCCCTACGGCCCAGATTTGATGGCTTGCAACTTCTAGCTGTTTCCAATACTAAACACTCCTTTGAAAGGGAAGAGATTTCAGACCATCGGTGAGATGCAGGAAAATATGACTGGGCAGCTAATGGCAGTTGGGAGAACTGTGTGAGGTCCCAAGGTGCCTACTTGGAAGGAGACTGAGGTGTCATTGTCCTGTGTACAATGTTTCTTGTATCCTGTATCTTCTTCAATAAATGTCTCTATTTCTTACATCGCATGGCTGGATACCTGTGGTGTGATCCGTAAATAGAGTTATACCATCTGCACTGTTTTGCACCTGACTTCTTTCGCTCAACACTGTGAGTTGCATCCACACCACTGCATGGAGTGTTAGTTCATTCATTCTCTTGCAGTGCAAATACATCATTATTTACTCACTCTACTGCTGATAGGCTCTTGGGTTCTCCATTTTTGGCTTTTATAAATAGTGGCATATTAATCTTTGTGGTGCAAGTCTTTTTGTGTGACCATATGTACATGTTTCTTTTGTATGTGTTCCGAGGGAAGCATTCCTGGGCTGTAGGGTGTGCAGTATCCACTCTAGTAGATCCTCCCCAACAGTTTTCTAAAGTGGGCATATCCACGTCCATTTCCCCCAGCAGCGTGTGTGATTTATGGTTTCTCCACCTCCTCACCCACCCTTGGTGCTGTTTATGATTCACCTGGCCTCACCCTATGCCTATCACCCTTTTCTCCCCCAAACGATCTCCTATTTGTAGCACTCTCCGCTTCGTGCCACGCTGCTGCAGGCACTGTGAGCGAGCCTCCCTCGCTTTGACCTTCAGGCCACCCCATGAATCTCTCTCAGATAATCCCCCTCAGTGTGGCTGTCAGCATCACACTGCTTCAATCACTCCTGAGCTCCAGTTACTTTAGGGTCAGATCTGTTTAACTGTGTTGGGTTTTTGACCTGCTGTGCAATCCTGGTCGATGGTCTGCAGTCACCATCTTTCTCTTAGGCCTCAATGCTGCCTTCCCACGTGTATCGTCAAACAATGCCTTAAACCCTCTTCCTGTGAGTCTCAGACTCAGCTTGTTCGGCAGGAAGGCTGTCTTCTTTGTTAGCAGTCCTGTAAGGAGAGACTTAGTGCTGGTAGGACCTTGGAGAGCTTGTTCCAATTCTCTCATTTCCAGAGAAGTCCCGAATTATAAAGAACATACCAACATACATAAATAAATAAATAAATAAATAAATAGTGATTTGACGAATGTTTCATGACTTTCCTAAAGGGACAACAATCCCTTCTTGTTTGCTGGTGGCCTTTATTTGATCTTAAAGTAGACAGAGCTTTGGATTTTAAGTGGATGGGGAGAAGAGAAGGTAACAAATAGAAACTTCAAGTCGACTCTCTTTTTAAAACTGCTTGCTATTACTGAGAAATAGAAATACATACACGGGAAACAGAAACAAGCAAATTTTGCTTCCTTCTCCCCAATTATTGAAGGCAAATAAAATTATGTGTTTAATGTTTGCTTAGACTTTATTATAGTTATTACCCGAGTGTATACTGTACACAAGGGACCCCAATCCCCCAATCTACTCTAGTTCATGCCATCCATCTTTAAAGCTTACAGCCTAATTTTTCTATTTTAAATGGCTGTAGATGTTCATAGTTCCATCTTTTCTTTTTTACAATATAGTGTTTTTCTTACCTTTTTTTTTGATGTTGAGTTTTTAGTAGGAGCTCAATGCCTGTTTAGTGTATCATATCACAAGGTGGCAAAACCCGAGGGCTGTCGATTCAGCGCCCTTATGCAAACATGAGGGAACATTGCTTTCCTTGGGAACCCAAGTAGGGGCTGGAAACTCAGGCGTGACTCATGACACACACCCTCCAGCGCAATCATGGATCTGCTCACAGCCCACAGACATGCCGTGCTTCCTTTGACTGACACTCAGGTTCCTTCCTGAAAGGCCATTTCTTCCTTTTCTGCCTTCACTCCATGCTACTCAGATGTGAAGGGCCTTTTGAGGCTTATGTCTTCAGTAACACTCCCTCTGCCTACTCCACCAAACTCTTAGCTCTACCGTGTGTGCGCCCACAGTTTAGCACTGCATTGCACAACATCTCGTATCACTCTAGAGAGCCTTAATGTATGGCAGTTCTTGACGAAAGTTGACAGGCCCTTGTTCCATCCTGAGGGGCTGCATGATGGGCTCCCTCACAGACCAGTGATGTTACAAGCCCCTTCTGTGCTAGGGCCCATAGATGACCATTGATCGTATACAGCCTTGACCCTGATACTGATGCCCCCTGTCTTGTTGCTTCGCCAGGGCGTGAGAACTGCTTCCACTTCTCACCATCCCCTAGAGTCCTGAGAACTCACCTTGATACACAGTAGGATGGGAAATCGGATATGGACAAATGTAGGGTAGAGAGTGCTAAGAGCTGAGAGGAGATGATTAAGTCCCAGGTCAGCAGGAGGTCACTGAACTAGTAGTCAAGGCATTGTGCACTTACAGCCTGTGACCTGGAATGTAAATGGAGGAGAAACCAGCCATACCCCCACCCAATCTGTGGAGAGCCAGGCCTCCTGGGTTTGGGTTGAGCCCAGGTTTGGCAACTTGGACTGGGACTTCCCTGTATTACCCACATGGATTGCAACCCAGGAGGTCCTGAAGATTCAGGCTTCCTTCCTGCTTACTCACCCTCAGGATGGCTCAGGTGCCCCCAGAACCAGCCACCTGTGAACCTGGAGCCAGGGCTCAGTCCGCCCTCATTTTAGGACAGACCTGGACACAAGCCGAAGCCTTTTGTGATGATTGCCCTGCAAGCTGGAGTGCTGGGTGCTTGGTCCCTAAGGCTGATTGTCCTGTGGCAGGAGTGGCCATCGGTATGCTCTGGATGGCAAGGGCACTGCTCTCTGGACTACATGTCCCAATATAGCCCTGCTCTGAGGGCTATATTGGGGGCAAATTCATCCCCATCCCCTTGCCACACCAAAGGCACGCACACACACAGCTACCTCAGTACTGTGCAAGAATTCACGCTAGCCCTTCAAGTCTCCAGAGTCAGAGAATCACATTTATTTATCCACATATGCAGCGAATACCTATGAAGGATCTCTATGCGCCAGACACTGATCCTGAAAATAGTGCTACTGTCGCAGGTAGACACAGATAATCAGGTTCTTAGTGATTGCAGACAATGAATTGAACCAAACACACAGAGAATTTATAGCAGAAAGAAAGAGCAAATGTATTAAATGATAGTACACGCCGCAGAACAGGTGAGCAGGCCAACTCTGAGCAGAGATTGACCCTCAGTGGCTACAGGGATTCTATTCTTACAGGACAGATATTTCCTGGCCAGTTTTGGTGGGCTTTTATTGTACATGGACAAGTAGTTATACTACTTTTAAGCTACTGTGCATGCGGTCTCCCATGATTTTCCTTGACTGGCTACCAGGGGGATGGAGTCTCACAATGTTAACTTATTATAACGCTATTACAATGAAGCGGGGGTCATGTAGCATCTTCTGCACAGACACAGTCATGATTTACCATGACTCACCACTTTTCCAGAGAGCAGGGACAACCGGTCTTAGAACAGGGGTTCAGTTCTGCATGGATGTCCTTTGTCTTAGTCCTGGGACGTCTCCAGAGTTTCCTCCCTCCTGACTGTCGGCTGCCTCACTACTGCTGTGAATAAGACCAGCCCAGATTCTGCCCTAAGGAAGCTTGCAGCCTAGTGGGAAAAACTAAATAAAACAAGAACTCACACAATTAATGTCATTACAAATAACGATCCATGCTGTGAGAACAAAGAGAAACAATCTGGGAGACGCCACGGACTGTGGCCCCGCCCTGAAGTGTCTCCTTCCCACAGTGAGCCTTGATAGGAGGCGCTTACCTACCTCTGCCCTGGGGTTAGAGGGAGAGCAAATGGGGTGGCCAGTGTGTTCGTAGTTTGAAAAGTATATTTAACATCTCTATTATTGTCATGTAGGCTGTAGAAAGTACAGTTCCACACAGGGTGGTTGGCATTTGGGTGAAGTAGTTAGTTGTGTGCTAGGGTAGAATGAGGGATCATTGCAAGAATCCTGGGTAAAAAGGTCAAGGAATCTAAGCTGGAGAACCAAGGGGTGGAAACCACCCAGGACAATGCTTAGGAAAGATTCCAATGACCCTGGGTGTGGGGGTCAGTCCTGGGACCTCTGTCTGGACTACAGGAGCCCCTGCCAGGCTCCCGGGGCAGGAAGTGGCCTGCCCTTACGTATGCAAAGCATCATCTCTTTTGTGTGACTTGTGATACCTTGCCATAGTGACTGAGGGAGGCGAAGCACGCACTAGGCCTATGTGAAGCAATCAGCACCGGATAGAGGGTGGGACCTGATGGGGTGCCTGGACGGAGTCTAATGGGATGAGGAGGCTTTGCCCAGGGCTCTGCCCATGGGCCGGCCTGGCCCAGCACATGACAGCGTGCTCCATGCTGCCAGCTGGAATGCAACCATGACTCACTTGGGCTCACCATGGTGCCTCCGACCAAGACCCTGGAATTTGTAAACTGCCACCACTCCAGGGGCTTGAATTTGTCCCTTCCCACTGAGTTTCAAGGACAAGGATGCTAGAGAGTGCTGCTTTCCAAACTTGCACGTGCATGCAGACCCCCTGGGGATCTGGTTAAAATGCACATTCTGATTCTGAAGGTCTGGGTAAGTGTGAGGGTCCTCCTTTCTAAACAAGTTCCCAAGGACGTGGCAGGTACTGGTCTGTGGACCACACTGGGAAGACTTCAGAACATTAACAACACTGAATGAAATAAAACTTCCCCTCTCCTTCATGGGTGAGAACGGCCAGGTCTGCCAGCCATTACTCACTCATCAGACATTTCTTGAGCCTAAGAACTAGGATAATGATGGCAAAAATAAGGAAGTCAAAGGTGGGAACTCTTTTAGGAGGGTATAACAATAAAGGTAACCTTTGCTTGAATGCCTATCACATGCCCTGATCTTATGTAATCTTTATATTTGGCAAGGTGGGTATTATTAACCTTTATTAATGTACAAATGGAATGAAGGATTGGAAAGGTGAAGTAATTTTTCCCGAGGTGTCATGGCAGGCTGGAACTTGAACCTGGTCTGTGAAACTCCAAAATCCATCTGATTCCAGTATGACACACTTTCTTGTTTTGGAGGGTGGAGAGTTGGGACTATTTTCAGTCCAGTGGTTCTCAATCTTGCCTGCCTGTTGGGATCACCAAGAGGACTTTTAAAGCTCTCACGCCCCTAACCAACTACATCAGACTTGCTAGCAAAGGAGGATCCACATCAGCATTCTTTAAAAGTCCCCCTCCCCTAAATAAGTCCAATGTGCAGACAAGGCTGAGAATTCCATAGTCCATCTCCTTTTGTCATAAGTGAGGCAAGTGAGAAGCTGGAGGGTGAAATGCCAATCTTGTCAGGATTAGTACCTCTCAATTCCCAACACTGGGGAAAGAGGCAAAAGGGATGGTGGGGGGCGGGGGGCGGTGAGGGCCAGACTCTGGGTCCCTCTCCAGCTCTTTGGCTGTCAATTGGTAGAAGAGGGGGGATGGTGATAGAGAGCACTTCTGATAACCACAAAGGGCCCTTTAAATCAGGCTAAGTTGACAAAACTGTGCGGCCAGCAGTAATGAAGCTTCCAGATGGGACAGCCGCAAGGAGCCCGAGCCAGCTGCCACTCCTCAGCTCCAGAGGGCGGCCTCAGTTTATTTGGCACATCCATCCATCCCTTCCAGCTTCTGGGCTACGCTAATGCTGGCTCTCTCCACAGTGCTCCCTGGTGAGTAACCCCATTCGGGGGCCTGGCTCGGAGTGGCCTCAGTTCGTCCCACTCCACCTCTGGCGGCCCATGTCTTCGCCAAGAGCATGTAACACTTGGCCAGCCCCCAGTCCAGAAAGCCCCCTTTGCAATGGTGATGTTGGGCCATCCCACCTTCTCTTCATGGCCTAATTGTAAACTACAGCTCTACAGCCTAGGCTTCGGGCCAATGTCCCAATGTCGTTAATGGTGAGGAAACAATCTAATAAGTTGTAAATTACTCTCAAGAGAGGGTCAGGGAAACAGGGCCAGCCCCAACTCTCATTTTTTTCTCTTTCTCAACCTAGTCTGACGAGATTTAAATGATTCTCCTGCTACCCCTTTCCCTACTAATCCTCAATGGGAAAAATTGTTAAACACCAGCAGGACCATAGCTAGCCAAGTGGCCCCTTTGTGCAAAAACATTCTAGCACCCGTTTCCTCAAGACATTTTAGTGGCCTCCTCAGGAGTTTTGCAATAAATACATAAATGTTTAGGATGCGTGTGGTGCGCCCTTGGGTGTAGTACATTTGTCCAGAGCACAACCTGCACACCCTTAGGTACTGGCAGTGGACGCCGGAGTCCTACATGATGCGCCTTACACCAGCTTGAATTTAATTTAAAAGCTGGAAAAGATATGACGTGTTTCGGCTTCTGACCAAAGTCGTTGGTGGGAAGGGAGATCCCTTTGACCTTCTGCCTAGGAAGGAGAACCCCCAGCTAGTAAACAGAGATGAATAACTGCACTGAAGAGCTGAATAACTGCATTTAAGAGCTAAAAATAGAGGCAGCGCAGTGCCTCCTGGCATTGCCCATCCCCAGGCTGCTCTGGCAAGAGCAGCGGTGGAGCTTTGAGAGAGGCGCTGTACTGTGTGCCTGCTTGCCTCTCTGCTCCGCTTGGCGGGGGAATGCCTACCACAAAGTGTAAGCGCCAAGTGGCTTCGGGGTCAGTGGGAGTTTGGGCTCTCATTTGGTGCCTTTTTGTCTGACTGTTTACCAAGCTAAACGTGGTGGGCTCAGAGCACACTGCAGAGGAACGTTCTGTTCCAGACTTGCTGTCTTTGTGTCTCTCTTCATTGGGGGGTAAGAGGCTAGAAAGAGAAGAAGGAGGGTTGTCCTTTTTTTTTTAATTTGGTACATTCTCTTCCATTTACAAAAGACCTGCTCAGGATGCAGGGTGCAGAAGAGCCTTCTGCAGAGGCCCTGTCTTGTAGACTCCTCAGCGTGGCCCTGCCCGGTTATGCTTGCAGTGCAAGTGATTTGAAAAGTCAAACTGCCTGTAACTAGATGGCTACCAGCAGTAATCAAAATGGAAAAGAGTTGGAATAACTTCTGAGTCAAACAATACTTACTTAGAAACACCTACAAGTGTAAGACATTGTAGGAAAAAACCACTAAAATCATGTCATTCTTCCCCATTTCTTCACTTAGTTCTAATCTCCTCCTACATAAATTTTTTTGAACTTCCTCAAAATCTCATTGGAAACAAAGAGATGTTAGGAATAAAGAGGAATAAGAGATCCTGACCTTGTCATTCAGAATCTTCCAGTCCAGGTGGAACTGCACAATGTAATTTTTTTTTTTTTTTTTAGTAAAAGATAATCCTAAAGCTGCTTGCAGAGGTAGCAGTGTGATCACTTGCTCAAGGAGGGACACGGGCATACATTGCTTTAAGTTCCCAGAAGAGCAGCGTGGGGAGGAGTCTGCTGGGAAATCCAAGTAGAGGAGGAGTGAGGGCTGGGTGTGAAGGTGCGAAAAGTAGAGAGGGAGAGAACTTTCTAGGACCCAAAGGTCTACGGAGAAACTCAAAGAGGAGAGCTCTGATACGTTCTGTTGTGACTGAGCCAGACAGAGAGGAGGAAGATGAGTCCAGAGAACCAAGAGCGTGGAGAGGCACAAGGAGAAGTGTTGGAAAACACTTGGGGAGGCAGAAAACAGCAAAAGATGTCAGGGATTAAACAGCAAGTGTTGTTCCATAAATGATACCAGGAGATGCTAGAGAAAACTGAGAAAAAGTCATTGAATTGTGGAATTAAGGCTATTTTAAAATACCTAAGAACCCAGGTATGACTTGTTACTGGGAGCCAGATTGTCCCTATGATCTCCAGCTTCTGGATTCTTCCCCAAGCCACAGTGCTTCATCCACAGCAGACCCTGGCATCTTAGGATCTTGCAGTGGGAGAATTCAGCAAGCTTCCTCAGCCACCAACCTGGTTCAGGGTGCTTACCGAATACAGGGTCTGACAGAAGTAAGGCCTGCTTGAGTATGGTTGGTAGGGTAAAAATTTGGGTGTAAAAATTTATAGTTTTAATTTGAACATTTCACCTAAAATGTCATATGGTGTGCTTGAGTGTGATAATCTTACAGAATTATGCTTAAGATTTTGTAATAAAAAGGGGACATTATTTGTGCCAGACCCTGTACTTATCTTCCTGCTCACGACTACACCCCTTCTGATGTGGGAGCCAGGAAGAAGCTCTTCCCCTGGTTCAGGCTTGGAGGAGGGACCATTATAGGAGTCCTCAAGGACAAGCCATCCCTCACTGAGAGAGACAAACGTCGGAATGGTGGTACCTCTTTGTGTGCAGTACAGAGCTTTACATACCTCATTGCCGAACTTTATCACAAGCTTGGAAAGGAGGTAAACATACGCCACTTTACAAAGAGGAATCGAAGGCTCAGAGAGGGTAAGTAACATACCTATAGTCAGCTTAGGTAAGGGACACAGTAAGGGATGAAGCCAAAATTCAAACTCAAATCTGTCGGACTCAGAACCCCGCATGCTTTGCACTACCTAGTGAATACCATAGAGCAAGGCTGTATTTTGTGAACAGCACATAACTTGTGATAAGATTTGGCTTTACAGGGAAAGGCTAGAATAGGAGGTGGTTCTGCCAAGAACACTTGAGACCCCAATTAAGACCCTCAGCCCTGACCGGAACCACTGAAGCAGAAGGCTTCCTGGGTACCTGTGGAGGTGGCTTCAGGACAAGATATATGAATGTATGTTGATGGTTGGTTTATGCCAATTTCAGCCTATCGATAACCAGTGCTGTGGCTGGCACCTGTGTTTCTCATGCCAGTCACAAGACATCCTTCAGCAACAACCATCAGAAAACTTTGATAAAGGTTGATTATTCATAGAAACCTGAAAATTAATTACACAGCACTCCTGGGGACACACAATGAGGTCTCAAAGAGAGAGAGAGAACACAAGCTCGCATAGGCCTGAGGTTCTGCTTTTATTGGGATTAAGCTCTCATAGGTCTGAGGGGCTAAGGGCTTCTTGGGCTTTCTCTTCTTGACCTCAGGAAGAAATATACCTATCAAAAAGGATTCCTTGTGCCCAGACCAGTGGGGCTCAGTAAGTCGAACGTTGTTCCAAAAAGCAAAAAGTCACTGGTTCAATTCCCAGTCTGGGCACATGCCTGGGTTGGGGTTAGGTCCCTGGTTGGGGGGCACACAAGAGGCAACTGATTAATGTTTCTCACATCAGCGTTTCTCCCTTTCTTTTTCTCCCTTCCTTCCTGTCTCTCTAAAAATAAATAAATAAAATCCTTTAAAAAAAATTCTTTATGGTTATGGGACCAAATTTATAATCAGAGTCTATCAGCCATTGTTTACAAAGGGCCTCTCACACATGCTGCTTTTCAGGGAAGAGCTGCAGGCTGGGCTGCCTGCACTCTTGCACTGTGTTCCTGCGGGCTGAGCCAGGCCTTCTAAAGGAATTCCTAAAATCCTATTTCTACCAGTGGATTGACACCTGCCCCGTCCAGTCAGAGCTGTGCAGCTATATCCACATTTGCATCTTTACCGATCAATCAGAGCTCCATAACGACCAACCAGAGAATGCCATTCTGACCAATCAGGATAATGCTATGTGGACGAATCACTGTGAAAATTTGAATTTCACATTTGCACAGAGTGAACGCTCAACTATTTGTGCAATTTGTATCATGATCATTACTACAATTATCATTGCTGTTACTGTAAGGGATAGTAGGCTCACCTGCGTAAGGAACACTAGTGCGATTCCTTTCATTCCTTTGCCAGACCCTCAGACTGTCCTCTTGAGATTCATCTTTCTCTTTCAGGGTAGCCCTAGGAATTTATTTTCTCCTTATTTTACCAGGGGTAAAAATGTAGGAGGAAAATATGCCAGAACATTAAAACTCTAATCATGAACCTGGAACTATGGTCTCCTTCCCAGGCCCCAGGCACAAATGCCCTCAGCTGCAGGAGGCACCTGGAGGGAGGGAGTCCCCAAGGGGGCAAGGAACCCTGTGGTTTGGCGGCCGTCCAGGGGGTGGAGCCAGAGAGTTGTGGCTGCTTTGCTGACCACTGACAAGGCCCAGCGGCTCATCCAGACGGGAGGGAGGCCCAGAGGAGAGAAAGACTCGATAACGTCTGCACAGCTTTCTGTGGGGTTTTTTAAATTCTGTGCTCACAAAGTCACCTGAGTTAGAGTCTGCCCTATGGAACGTGACACGAAATTGACATTTGAGAAGAATGAGGAAGAAAGGGATTTTTTTACTTGAATTTTAGATTCCTCTGCTGTGGAATGTTTGCCTCTGGACTTCTTTTTAAATTTATTTTTATTTAAGTATAGTCGGTATACAATCTTATATTGGTTATACTAGTTTCGGGTGTACATTATAGTGACTCAACATTTTTATGCCTTATAATATGATCACCCCACTAATTCTGGTAATCATCTATCACCGTGTGAAGTTGTTACAATATTGTTGACTATGTAGCCTCTGGACTTTTAAAAGGCAGCAGAATTTGTGCTGGGATTTCCGCCTAGGTAGAGGGACATTTCAGGGAAACATTTATATGCTTTTTTTCTCCTCACTGGGGAAAGAGCAGCTGGGTTTCCAGAAAACACATTGTCTACTCCTTGTCCTCCTCGCCCTTGCACAGCCCCCTCAGGACCTTGCAGGATTCCTACACCTGTGCAGAAGCTGCGTCAAGGCTAAGAGAAAATTCCCTCCGGGCGGGCGCAGTCACTCAGCTCCAGCGTCCATTGCATAGCAACCTGCCCCTAGGTTTTTAAAGTGACAGTCTCTTGATCCTTTTCAATTGCAAACCTTCTAAAAAATACTTCAGGGTAAGGGGAGGAGCTGCAGGAAACAGCAGGAAGGAAAAAAGAAAAAAGATGAATTTGAGTAGGATTATGGCAGGGCAAAGATCTCGAAACGCCATGGAAAGAAAGGATGGCAACGATGTTGGCACCAGATCAAGAACAGAAAGAGACATCAGGTACAAGACAGGGGACCAGCTCCTCAGCCATGCTTTGGCACTGGTGCCTGAAGTGGGAGGAGATATCTGAGTGCTCGGATATGCAGAGTGGGGTTCTGAGTATAAAACTGTTAGGTGCCTCCCTCTCCGCACTGCCTCCTCCTGAGCACCCTCCCTTTTAGCAGAGCACAGTCAGGCTTTATCAGCCAGTGCCTTCTGCCACCGGCAAGCCAGCTGGAGTGTGAGTACCCTCTTCATTTTTAGTCACTTCTAACTGTTGGGCGCTCAGTCTGCTTTAGTTTTTGCTCTTTTTCCCTTGTCTTTGTTTTATTGGAGAAATGTTTCTGATGGTTGGAACTGAGGAGAGAGAGTAAAGTCAGAGTTCTGGTAGACTAGAAAACAACTTCCCAAAGCCACGCGCTTGTTCCTGGAAGCTTGAAAGCGATGTCTGTGTTTGTGATCTCTCAGTTCCATGTGGGGAGAGGGCTTTCAGCAAAGTGGCGCCCAGAGGTGCTAAATGACTCAGAGTTCATCAACGCTGTATGGGGGTTTGGGGCTGTGTTCTTGAAAAAAGTAAGTAAAGTTGGAGGCATATCCCTGTGACTCCAAAAAAGTGGGGTAGTGTCAATGGCCCTTTCCAGCCCGGTTTCACGGATCTTCCTGCATGTGCTGTCACGCTGAAGGGAGTGTACTCACCCATAGGGAGAAGTCCAGTCACAGCGAAGCCATGAATTTGGCAGGTTCTTTGCAGCTGCACTTTTGAATGTGGAATTCAGACCTCAGGGTTTAAGGAGTGGTGTGTTCCCAAGAGATAAGTATTTTAATTAGGGGACAGGAGTACCTGAAGGCATTTTCTTTGTTTCCATTTACAGCTTTAAAGAAAACCGAGTACCTCTCACCATATAATATCAGAAACTACCCAAAATAAAGATTATTGAAAGTACCATATAAATGTCAAAGTTAAAAATCTCTTTAATATGATTGAATGTTTAAATTCTTTCTTCTATATCCATATCTAAAACTTTGACTATTTTTTAAAGTGATACCAGTGTACCTCATTTTATTGCACTTCACTTTATAGTGCTCTGCGTAAATTGTGTGGTATTCTTTTTTTTACAAATGGAAAGTAAGACTCTACTATAAAATAGATTATGACTCACCAAAGGCTCAGATCATGATTAGCTATTTTTTAGCAATAAATTATTTTTAATTAAGGTATGTGCATTGTGTTTTTGGACATAAGACCATTGTACACTTAATAGACTACAGTACCATGTAAACATAACTTTCATATCTACTGGGAAACCAAAAACATTTGTTGGACTTACTTTATTGAGATACGTACTTTATTGCAGTGGTTTGGAACCAAACCTGCAATATCTCCAACTTATGCTTTTACAGAAGACATAGAAAACTGAAGACTTTCATGTCTCTCCAACTGGACAAACTTCTAACATATGCTGGCAATGGAACGAGTTTTACTTTGTATAATTAAATAGGAAATGTTGGTTCAATTGAAATTTTGATACTGCCTTGTGTTAGAATGATGAACCCTGTTTTGTTTCGCTAGTGAACCAGGCTTTCTGCCTCGAGCCAGAAAGCAGCTTTCAGAGCATTCTCGGGATTTTAAATTCGGCACACATGGCCTTGTTGTGGACGTGTCGTGGACACAGGAGAATGGGGCTTACTTGGAGGCAGGGGGAGATGTTTATTTGTCAGAACAGTCACTGGCTCTGGTGAGGGCATAGGGTGAAACTGGGGACGGCCATGCCCTTTGTCATTGTTCAGCCCCCACCTTAGAGTTATTCCAAGGCAGCCATGGAGACAGGCTGTGTTTCTCACTTCACTGTGCCTTAGTGCCTACTGCAGGCTGCACTCAGAAGCTCTTCCCTCACCGTTTGTTGCCTGGAACAGAATCTGGGGGGGCATTAACATGCACCAGACCTGAAGACACAGAGCCGCCGAGTCTCACTGATTCCACTAGGCCGACTCTGCTGAGTGAATTTGAACGGTCTCCACTCTGAACCTCAGTTTTCTCTTCTATGAAATGAAGGCTTAAGCTAGACATACTCTAACACCCCACCTAGCTCTCAAATTTTTCCATCTCTTGGCTCTAAGAAAATATTGATTTCAAGTTCAAAGGATATGATTCTCCAAGATGTGTGTGATTTTGCTGGTGGGTAAAAGGCAGGAACCAGGCAGGGGCTGAAGGCCTAACATTCACACTGAAGAAATGTGGCAGTTCCCGCTTATCTCTCTTTCCTTTTTTCTTTCTTCTTTATTTGTTTAACCCATGTATAAGATCAGAGTCTTACCATTGGGTTTCTTAATGTTGCTCTTTCCCAAACAAAAATATGCATAATGTAACCCATAGGCACATCAGTTTTGTACTTAACTAATTAAATAGTTTAACCACACATAAACGACCCATGCACATGATTTTTTTTCTAAGACACGACAGGGATACATTCCACAATTGCAGATTGTTCTGAATCCCTCTAGAAGAGTGTAAGTTCTTAGGTTTAAAACTAAGCCAGTAGAAGAAAGTAAAAGTTAAATAAAAAGGGGACAAAAAGAGAAATACCACACTTTTAATGTTTTCTGGAACTACTGAAAGAAGCATGATATCCTCAGATGCAATAGAAGTTTTAAAAAAGAAAACATAATAAGCTGCCACACTTGTAGAATTCAACTAAGAATTGTTTGTCATTAACAAGATGATGACCAATATTTAACAATTGTTACTCAGATACAAGGGGAAAAGTGTCATTTAGCATTCTCTGAGAGGAGATTTTGCTATGCGTTAAGTGTAGCTAAGTATCTTATTATTGAAAATAGAGTCCACACCACACCTTCTTACACTTGTAAAGAACAAGACAGGAGATTGTTCTATTGGCCTTGGTCCCCAGGATGGAGCCCTAAGAGTTTGCCCTGAAGCATTTCAGAGCCAAATCCCACTCCTCCCACTAGAATAGACTTCAGATCTGCCAACTTCCTGGTAATGGAAAAACACAGCACAACAAGATCTGTGCGTCGGTCTCTATGCAGGATGGTTTGCTACCGTTGTGTTTCGTTGTAAGCAAAGCAAAATGAACATCCAAATTCTATAGTCGGCCCATTGTCTCTTTGCCGCTGGAGCTCTCAGCTAATGGAGAAGTCAGCCCCTCTGTTGAGGTCTGCGGCCACATCTCCCATCCTCGGGAATCCACCTGGTGTGCTCTCACCTTCCTCCACCTTACAGTTCACCTGGACATCAGAGCCAGGGTACACGTCCTGCTGATTCAGGTATTTTTTTGCCCTTTGGCATGTATGGAGAGTGTGGAGAGGAAGGAGGATGAATGGCTTTGACTGGTGGGGCTGATGACGCCCCTCCTGTTCCTCTTTGAAGGGACCCTTTTGGAAATAAAGCTGGCGAAGCAACATGCAGAGTCTTCTTCTTGCTAAAGTTGGCCTTGGCTCACAAGCGGCCAGAACAGGCCCACAGGCGGCCAGAACGATATACTTCCTTCATGTCTCTGGGAACTTCGGCACCTGCGCTCCTGTGTCTTTCCTGAACAGAACCTGGGAAGTGGGGTCCTCGTGCATTGCTGAGCAGTGCGGCTGGGGCAGACCAGATGCACATGGGGATGGTCCAGAAACTCACACAGCACTGATGGTTCGGATGCTGGGCAGTGGAGCTGTGGGGTTTTGATCACCACAGAAAAGCAAGAGAAAAGTAGTCTGGGTTGAGTTTTTTCGTTTGTTTTTACCTTATCCCCTTATCCTGCTTCTATTTTATTAGGGTTTCTTCTTTTTATTTTCTTGTCCTGCTTTTTTAGTTGAAATTTGATGGCCTCCTTAGTCGCATATGAGAAGTACACACCCTGCTCGACTGCTTTCCATTGTCTTTCAGATAAGGATGGGTGGATTCCTAACATGCCCTAAAGAAATGCACAAAGTCCAGCATGATAAAGTTTTAGAATGAACTACAGCCTTTAAGTTACTGTTTCTCATAACCAGTACTCATGCCTGAGTTCTGCAGCAAACAGTCAGGGTCCGCAGGCCCTCCAGGAGCTTTTTGTAGTTCAGAATAAATGGTTCCCGGGCCTCCAAATCAGCAGCCACTGAAGCCACAGAAAAAGACCCCTCTAAGACATGGAAGCCCCACCACCTATCCCAATATGTGGATCCTGGAGAGACTCCTGGCAATAAGCCTTCTTCATGATGGGCTGTACATTCAGACAAAAACTTAATCTTTAATTAACTTCCGGTAGCTCCACGGGGGAACTCAGGCCACTCAGGTTCCCAGTCACGTCGGGCCAGTTACAATATCAAGTTTCCTACCTATATCTCAAAAATCTCTGAAGCCATAGTGGATTTAAACCCTCTAAAATAAATAAATGTGTGCTGGAAATTTTGAAAGCTTGAATTTGTTCACCCTGGAATAACCCATATAAACCTAATTGTTCCTGCACTTGATGGAAAATGCCCCTTGAATGTTTCCATTCCATGCTGCCTTACAGATCCTGATCTGCTCACTTATAGAAACTCAAGGCTATTGTATCAGAGCTTTTTTTGGTTGCCTAGGCTGAGGCTGATGCTTCTGATAAGTGGGCATAGCTGTTAAAGGTGAGTCACCGTAGCTGAGGAAGGGGCTTACCGAGCAGTATTTTCACTAATGACATTTAAAGAGGGCAATATAAGAAAATAACTGATAGTCATCACTCAGATTGTAAAATGAAAAACAGTTTTTCATAGTTGCTTAATAATTCCGTTTTACAGGTTTAACTACGGGGGCAGTGACCACCATATAGCCTTTGCTTTGGCTCCTGATCTCCAGCAGTTTTCAATTTAAGAATTTCTTAATGCAAAGGTTCATTGAAGGTCTCACAAATGCATGGATCTAACAGTATTTTGCCAAGACAAAATGAGCTTCATCAACTGCATCTAGAATGTGTTCCATAAATACCTTCTACTTTGTGTAATGACTAAGTGTTCACCATTGTTGGAAAGCAGGATGGTTAGTTGGACAATGGAATAATCCAATTAAAGTACAATTGTTACTTAGTAAGAAATCAGTTACCTACATTGGTTTATATACCAGGCTTAGGAGAACACAAAACTAGAGTCAGTATTGAAGGAAAACAAGGCATAACTTTTCTGCCTGTTAGTTGCTCTTTGCTGGCTATGGTAAACAATGATGGGGCTAAAAAGTGCCCTGAGAACGAACCCCTTACTTACAGCCTGGCCCCAGGCGGAAGGTGAGCAGGTTTATCCGCATGGGCTTATCAGCACGGGCTTTGATATTTTCATGGTCCAGTCTCATGTGCCTGTGGCTTCAGCATTCCAGTCATGCCTTTTGGGAGCTTGAGAGTTTTGGTGTTCACCTACTTTACACTTACCTGCTTGTGTTCTGGGCTCCTCTTGCACACTCAAGGTGGTTTGGCCATTGTCTTCTCCCTTTGTCTACCTTTGGGATTATATCACTGGTATTCTGTGGCCACCATCGACACCATGAAACACTTCTGTCCATGTTGGGGCTTCCCTATAACACATTAATCATGAGAAGATGATTAGTGAACACAGGTCTTGGTTATGTTGTTAGTATTTGACTGAAGCATGTTTACTATAATGAAGGCACTGTATATCTTTATATTATATAATTCTTAGATTTCAACTCTTTGGTTTTCAGCAGCTTGGTATACTTCCACCTTACTGATTTTCTATACCTTTGAGTAATGTTATTCTTGCTTTTAAAACATTTCAATAACAAATTCCAAAAATAACTATTATCTGAGGGAGTTATCTGATGTGAGGACATAGTCAAGTAATCTTTGAATTTGGAGAACATGTGTGAAGGGGTTTCTTAGGCAGTGTCGACTTTTTTTTTTTTTTTTTTTTAGTTTTTCTTCCCTTCAAACTTGTAAAAAAATACTTTTTTTATAAAATTAAATTTTAATTTTAAAAGGCTGTTGATTTTAGTAGCTCATTGGTCTGAGGAGTTGGTGAGCATCACTTTGTAATCTGATAACTGGCTCCTTTGATTGACAGCATGAAGCTTAAGCATGTCATGTTAGCTCTTTCTATGTTATTATTTGACTCATGTTGAAATTAACTGTTTTTCAGCCTTTTCCACTAGGCTGAGTGAGATCTTTGAGTCAGGATATAGGTGCTCAATAAATGTTTGTTCAGTTAGAAAGTGTACATTATGAAAATAAAAACCAGAGCCTTCTCATGGTAGCATCAAAGACAGTAATGACAAAAGTAGGATTGAATTCGGGTTTCGGCAATAATGTCCATGATGATATTTCAAGAGGAAAATGGTGCTTTCTTTGTATCATGAGATGTCATCGTCCAGAAGTGTCTTTCAACTCATCCTCTGTGGCTACTCTGAGCAGGCCCAATGCTGGACAGTCTGCAGTATTCTGCATCAGGGTGTTTATGAGCTCTGTTCTTTCCTCAAGGGGACAGGGGAAGAGATCCATGGAGGAGAGCCCTGCTATGGTTAAAGTGGACCGCGGTGAAAGCCAGATTTCATCATGTCGAGGGAAAAGACGCTTTCCCAAGGCGCTTGGCTATGTCACCGGTGATATGAAAGAATTTGCCAACTGGCTTAAAGGTATTTATGCTTCTGTCTATTAAAGAGATGTGAGGAGGGGCTTTGGGAGAAATTGTTTGCTGGATCTGTAACCTCGCAAACAAGCCCATTCACGTGGTGCCTTGGTGTATGACACAACAATCAGCGTTGAGAGAAACAGGTTTTTATTTTTACCAGATTCCAACCTTGAGGGGGTGAGAGCACTTATGCTCAGAGCCCTGTTCTTCCCCAAGGCCCAGCACTTCCCTTGCTTCCCAAAAGACTAAAAGCCAAAACCAATCCCAATAGTTCTCTATATCCTTCTCTGCCGGCTGTGCGAACAGTCTCGCAGCAGCCCTCTCCTTCAGGATCTGGGGTACGATGTCATCAGCCTCCATGTTATGGTCCAGGAAAACATGCCACGTTGCACTGGATCATGGTGGAGTCCAGGAAAGGCACAAGTCCCAAGAGTTTATATAGAATCTGGTTCTGCAAAGCAGTAAGTCAGGGTCTTGCAAGGCAGGGTACTTGATGCCTTCTGAGTCAGCTAGAGTGGGCACGATCAGAGCAGCAGCATGCCAGTCTCTCCCTTATGGCACCAGGCCGCATGGCTGGATCCTGACTACAAACTGCCTAGCTGCTACATCATGGCTCCTTCTCCTCTACACTCTCTCTGCCCACATAGCTCCTATCTCACTACTGGCAGCATGGCTGAATCTCTCTTATGGCTGCCCTCTTCACTGCAAACCAGCACAGTTGCTACCTACCGTCTCAGCCCTCATGGCAAACCCATCTCTTCTCTCTGTCCACCCTTAGTTTAAACCCTGACCTGGAGCTTCCTATGTGACCTCCTCTCCAACCTCTCCTACCATAAGCTACATTTGCCAGTTTCCCATATTATTTACATTCTCTTAGCTGCCACCTTTAGTCAGGGAAAGTATAACTCAGTGATGCAGGGAGCTGCTTCCCTGGCTATGTCACAAGCCAGGAAACCTTCTGAAAGTCACAGACACACCCCTTGCCCCAGGGTGGGAACACACCTGTTAGCTAGCCATCAGCTTGCCAGTGTTTTAAAAAGTATCTTAACTGCTGGGGAACATGCTCTATATCAGGGGCCTTTTGCTTTGCACCCAGTTTCTGTTCTTCTACTCACACTTTTAGTTATAGTCACCTACTTTCTATTTCTTTCCTCTCTACATTTTAACTTTTTATCTCCAAACCTGCAAGCCTCTTCAAACATTTTTTTATGAAGATAGTGGTCAGGGCCAGGCCCTGCTCATATGACAGGAAGACAGCTCACTCCATTTTATAGTTTCGGGACTTAAAATCTAAAATTTTATTATTGGTAATTTATTCCTCTGGCTTAAAAGTCTGTAGCTCTAAGCACAGTAAGTGCATTTGATGCTTTCTGGGGCTGAGGTTCTAGTAGGGGCAGTGTGGGTTGAGCTTAAAAAACTGGATGCTTTTAGGGATCTGGGTGCCACTAAAGGGACAAGTGTTCAAAGAATATAAAAAATAAGGTTCACCTTCATCAGAGGGGATTTGGATGATTTTGCTCAAGGGGGCCTTAAACTTGGGAAGGGACACCCAGCCAGCCGCTTTCTTAGCTCTGCCCATCTCATCTTTTCCAGACAAACCCCTAGTGCTCCAGTTCTTCGACTGGGTTCTTCGCGGCCTATCCCAAGTGGCACTTGTCAACAACCCCATCAGTGGAATCCTGATTCTGGTGGGACTCCTGGTCCAGAACCCCTGGTGGGCTCTCACTGGCTTTGTGGGAACAGTGGTCTCCACCCTCACAGCACTGTTGCTCAGTCAGGACAGGTAAGTGCATCTATTCAAGCCATTTTTCTCACTTCTGAGGACAAAGGAGCCAACTAGTGACTTTGGCAGCCCTAATAAAGCCCCACCCTTTTGAGGGAAAACAACCTTTATTCCACAGACCTCTTTATATTTCCTTTCATTGAAAGGTCAGGGTATTCTTATTCACAGTACTTGAATTAGTAGCCAGTCTGAACAATGCCAAATTCTCATAGCTCTTCATGGTAACCAGAACTAGGCTCCAAGTAGATCACAGAAGAGATTCTAAAGGAATCTTCTTTAATAATTGACCAATTATTTATCATCAGCAATTTTTTTTGGTTTGGCCAAAAATGCATGAGTTCAAAAAAAGTCTTATTGGCTTAATAATCCCTTTTATATCTTGATTCCATGATTCATTCAGGAAATCCATTCTGCTCAGCCTCTAGAGAGATGAGTGACCACAGATTCCAAGTTAGCAAGTTCTGACTGAAGTAGTGTTAGGATATTTTCTGAACTACATAGTAGGTTAGAAATAATGTCTACTTTATAAATTGATCTGTCAAGTGGCCAAATGCTTTATGGTTTTTTAAAAAAGATTATTTATTTATTTATTCTTAGACAGAGGGGAAGGGAGGGAGAAAGAAAGAGAGAGAAACATCAATGTGTGATTCTTCTTGTACACACCCCCACTGGGGACCTGGCCCACAACCCAGGCATGTGCCCTCACTGGGGATTGAACCAGAGACTCTTTGGTTCACTAGCCGGCACTCAATCCACTGACCCACACCAGCCAGGGTGCTTTATGGTATTTTAAAAAGTAATAAATATAAAGAAGTTGTCCAATGTGAAAATATATTGATATGCGGTAACACTTCTCTGATGAGCAGCCTTAGTTTCATTTTACAGTAAAATTACTGAATTAAATGTGACTGAAATGTTAAAAGAAGAAGAAAAAGTGATGAGCTGACTTCGGCCTGGTGTACAAAACACTTCTGACTCACCAGTTCCTTCAGGGAGGCTGCTAGGCTTCCATGTGTTCAAGGTTAATGCGTAATCCCCAGTGGATTGTCATTACACAACTAAACTCTTGTACTCTTACTGTGAATTCTCTAAGGAGATGCCTGGGGAGAGAGTCAGCAAATATGCTACTTTTGCATCAGGTCGAAAGAACCTGATGTGTTCTCTGTAGAGGGTGAGTGATTTGGTATCTAGTATGTGTTGGAGCTGTGGTTCAGGACTGTGCCATATCAAATATTTCTTCATTGCTTTGCTCCAGTGAAAGCTGACCTATTATTTTTTAATCAGGTATATTTCAGAAAATTAGCCATACTCACACATATTAGTTTACAGAACTCTTTTCTTTTCCTCGGTCCTAAAAGGACCTCATTAAAACAGCAATCCTCTGTTTTAAGTGAACACATATCTTCTTGTAGCTTTAACCATATTCTACACCTTGTAGACATTGCCATTAAATTTGTTGACCAAACTCAAGCATTAATTCTGAAAGTCAGTTTTTGAGAGGATAACTCTTTGCATAATGCTCTCCATTGTCATCCTGTTAAGTCCCAATTTCTGAAGGGCATTATCACTTCCTGGATTAAATCAATACAAATTGCATCACCTCACACATGGCCTGCAGGATTATTAAAGGCAGACAAAGGACTTTTGAAAAGGGAGTCCTTCCTCTAATGCTTTTACTCAGAGTGACATCATTTTGCTAATGCACTGGTACCTCCTTCTCCACTTAAAAATAAGCCAAGAAGTTTCTCTCACGTCATCCTCTACCACTGGCTACATCACCTCTGCATCAGGCCCCGCATTTGACCTCACCCAGTCACTTCCTGATCACACCTGTTACCCCATTCGACCTTGAATGTTGGACCCTTCATGATGTCAGATGTTGCCATCAGCTTCTATTTCCCAGTTACGGCATGGGAACCATTTTGACCAGGAGTAGAAACTTTACCCATAAGACAGCTTTTAGGAGTGAAGTTAGCAAGTGCTCATCGGTACATAGGTGGATAAAAAAGCTGTGGTGCATTTACACAATACAGTGCTGCTCAGCAATGGAAGGGAAGGAAATCTTGCCTTTTGTGGAAGCATGAATGGACCTGGAGAGTATTATGCTGGATGGGGTGGGTCAGTCAGAGAGGGACAGGTGCTGCATGATTTTGCTCCTACATGGAGTCTAATGAACAGAATAGACTAGCAAGCAAAATAGAAACAGATTCATAGCTGTCAGAGGGGAGAGGATGGGGAGGCTAGGTGAAGAAGGTAAGGGAATTAAGGGAAAAAAACTCATAGACAACAGTATGGTCATTACCAAAAGGAAATGGGGGTTGGAAGAGACAGGAGAGGGTAAAGTGGGGATAAATGGTGATGGAAAGAGACGTGCCTTGGGGTGGTAACCATACAATATAATATACACATGGTGTATTATAGACATGTACTCCTGAAATCTATATAATTTTATTGACCAATGTCACCTAATAAATTCAATTAAATATGTATATTCTTTTAGGATCCCTTAAATTTCATGACATGCAACTATGGGGCTGGACTGTCAATGTAAGAAACATCCAAACCTGTGAGAATTTTTATGAGGTTTTTTTTTAGCCAAACTGACAATTGCTGGGAAGCAAAATCTCAAGGGGTTGAGAAAATGCTCCAGAAAATGGCAGTTTTACCACTTATTTTATACATCAGAATCAGAGGAGAAGACATAAGGAGGTTACGTGACATCCTTCGGTGATAGATGGGGAAGATGGGAGAAAGCAAAGTGAGTTAACCTCTAGGAGTACATAAAAAGTAAAATAAATAGACATGTACTTCTACTAGGCAAGTACAGGATAGTTAACAGTTAACAATTAACATGATAATAACAACAACGAGGGGATTTGTGGTCTCTGCTTTAGTGCTATGTTTGCGCCCAGACAACTCCGAAAAAGGGAAATTACCCTGACATTTCAAGTGTATGTTATCGTAGGTGCAAAAAGACACTAGACAGCCTCAGATAGTTAAGACTGACCTTTGTCAAGGAAGATACTGGCTTAGGACATGACTACACATCATGACTCACTTTTAACTAGAAAGTTTTAATTTCAGAGCTTGTCAGGTTTTGCATGTGGCCCCTTTTTCATCTACAGGAAAATAACACGAAAGGCAACTATTGGGCTGGACAATATCACGGCAGGCAGCTCCCAGTCTGAGTTATGTTGCAGCAGGCCGCTACTATTGCAACAGGCAGCTACCCAGCTGGGCAATATCACAACAGGCAACTGCTATCACCAGAGGCAACTTCCCAGCTGGGCAATACCACAACAGGCAGCTACTGTCCAGAGGCAACTTCCCAGCTGGGCAATACCACAACAAGCAGCTACTGTCATGAAAGGCAACTTCCTGGACGGGTACTATTGCGAGGGGCAGCTACTATCACAAGAGGCAGCTACCCGGCCAGGCATTATCACGAGAGGTGGCCAGTATCACGATAGGCAGGTCACTATCGTGGCAGGTGGCCACTACAGCGACAGGCGGGGGTCGCTAGCTCGACAGGTTGGTATCATGACAGGGGATTGGTGTCATGACAGGCAGGCCACTATCGCGATGGCGGGACACTATCATGACATGCGACCTCTGTCGCGACGGCAGGTCACTGTCGCGATGGCAGGTCGCTGTCACGGCATGCAACCGCTATCGCAACGGCAGGTCGCTCTCGCGACATGCGACCACTCTCGCGACGGGTGGATCACTGTTGTGACATGCGACCACCATCGTGTAAGGAAGCCAGTATTGCGACGTGCAGGGCACTATTGCGACCAGCGGGTCAATATCGCGACAGGAAGTCATTGTCACAACAAGAGGCCAATGTCACCACAATCAACCATAATCGCAACAGGCAGGTCACTATCACGACAGGCAACCGCTGTCTCGACGGGAGGCCAGTATCGCGACGTGCGGCCACTACCGCGACGGGGCAGGGTCACTGTCGCGACATGCGGCCACTGTCGCGACGAGAGGCCGGGGTCGCGACATGAGGCCACTATCGCGACTCACGGGCCACTATCGCGACAGGCGGCCGCTGTTGGGACAGGCCGCCGCTATCGCGACGTGCGGCCACTATCGCGACGGGGGAGGCTCACTGTGGCCACGTGCAGCTGCTATCGCGACAAGAGGCCGGTATCGCGACATGCGGCCACTATGGCGACGCGCGGGTCACTATCGCGACAGGGCGGCACTATGAGCCAGGCGGCCACTGTCGCGACAGGCGGCCACTGTCGCAACAGGCGGGGCGCTGTCGCGACATGCAGCCTCTGTCGCAACAGGCAGCCAGTATTGCGAGAGGCGGCCAGTATTGGGAGAGGCAGGCACTATCATAAGAGGCAGCTACTGTCACAAGAATTTGTCTCAATCACAACAGGAGGACACTATCACTACAGACAGCTACTAGCACAAGAGGTAGTCTCTATTGCCACAGGCAATTACTATCTTGAGAGGCAGTCACTACCACAAGAGGCACCCACTAACATGGGAGGCAACTATCGCGAGAGGAAGACGCAATCACAAGCAGCCATTATCAAGAGAAAAAGACACTATTGCAACAGGCGGCTACCATCGCGACAGGCAGCCACTACTGCAAAAGGCAACCACAGTTGTGAGAGCAGGACTCCATGGCGACAGGTGGTCACTATCACAAGCAGAAGACATCATCACAACGGGTGGCCACTACCGCAACAGGACTCTACTTTTGCAAGAGGCGGCCACTATTGCAACAGGCAGCTACTATTGCAAGAGGCAACCACTATTGCCAAAGGCAGCTACCGTCGTGAAAGGAAGATATTATCACAAGAGGCAGCCACTCTCTCAAGGAGCAGCTATCTGGCCAGGAACTATCACGAGAGGCAGCCACTATCACAAGAGGCATCTACCAGGGCTGGACTATGTGGCGACAGGCATCTACACAGCTATTCCCATGACAGGTAATAATAGTAAGAGGGAAAATACAATATGGTTTCAAGTGGGGGAAAAAAGGAAGTCAGGTTAAATGCTGAGAAGCAAAAAGGGACTCAAGAAACAATTAGGTGCTAAATATGCACCAAATTAAATGGAGTACTTTGCCAAGTAAAAGAAAAAGTAATTTTCTTTGCAATAACTTGGAAATGTATATTTAGAGTCAACAAAGTGGAAGCACAGGAAGATGAAATATATGCTCAGTTGGAAGGTTAATGTTTATAAGATCAAAGACACTATGAAAGTGAATTTACATTTCAAGAATCTTACATCTCACCCAAAAAATCAAACTTCGGAAACAGTTTCATCTAAAAGTTTTATTCAAGTCAGAGGCTCTTAGTGATTTAAAAGGAATAATAACTTCCCAAAGGAAAGGCTAAAAGGAAACAAACGGTTGCCCTGCTGGTTTCTCTTTCTCCCCTAGATTCTGAAATTCTGTCTTCAGCTATGAAACCTCTGTAGAGGGTTGTTCTCTGGGCACATTTGTATTTTTTCTATGTATTTTTTTCATGTTTTTATTAGTATTTGGCTTTTATAGCCTTTGAAATAAATATCTAAATTAATCTTACTTTCTAATGTGAATATGACCTGGAATTTACAAGTGTCATTAATGCGCAAGTCCAGTCAACATCCACCCAAGAAATGTCTGTGCTGTGTCTCTTGCCCTCAGGTCAGCAATTGCAGCCGGATTGCATGGCTACAATGCCACCCTCGTGGGAATACTCATGGCTCTCTTTTCAGCCAAGGGAGACTACTTCTGGTGGCTGTTACTCCCTGTATGTGTTATGTCCATGACTTGGTAAGTTGTACCTGGTCTGCAGAATGATTTCTAAAAAAATTTCTAGTCGGGAGCAGGAGGAATGGACAGTTACTGCTTAATGGGTTACATGGTGTCAGTTTTGCAAGATGAAAAATGTTCTGAAAAGGGATGGTGGTGATGGTTGTAAAACCAAAGGTTAAATGGTAAATTTCATGTTACATATAGAACACAACTTCTAGAGAAGTTTTCATTTTTATTTTTTCAAACTGTAAGACTTGTTTATTTAGAAAGCCACAGAGATAAAAGATGTGAACAGTAGAAGGTACGGGCTCAGGAAACAAGTTACAGAGGCAAAAGAAGGGGCCCCTAGAGATTCGGAGAGGAGGAGACGATGGTAGTGCGCCGGGGGCGGGGCGGGGGAGGGACAGGGAAGGGGAAGGGCATGGGCAAGCTCCCGGGAGGGAGAGTAAGAAATCACTTTTTTAAATTTAGATTCAGGTTATGTCTACTGGAAAAAGGAAACATTGAAATACACTGATGCATCTGGCCCTTCATACAACCTGTCCCCTCTCCCCAAAGTTCTGATGCCATTGTTCTTGGTTGGGGTTGTTGCCTGGGCCTTGGGAGGTGGTTGTGTTTTTTTTTTAAATCTTCACCTGAGGACATTTTTCATTGCTTTTTTAGAAAGAGGGGAAGGGGGAGAGAGAGAAATACCGACATGAAAGAGAAACATCGATTGGTTGCCTCTCATAGGCTCCCCGACCAGGGATTGAACTCGCAACCTAGGTATGTGCCCTGACCAGGAATCGAACCCACAAACTTTTGGTGTACGGGACGATGCTCCAACCAACTGAGCCATACCGGCCAGGGCCTGGGCATTGGGAGTTTTAAAGGCCCCCAGAGGATCCTAAAGTACAACCAAAGTTGAGAACCTTTCAGTATGTCAGTGGTCCTCAAACCCGCACTGTATCAGAATCATCTGCAGGACTGGTTGAAACACAGACCGCTACTCCCCGCCCCAGAGTTTCTGATTCAGTTCACCTTGGGTGCAGCCTGAGAATTTGCATTTCTAACAAGATCCTGGACACTGCTGATATAGCCAATCCAGGGAACTCCCCTTCACAGAAATTCTTACTGAGGAGTGATGTCAGCATCATAGTAGAATGAGAAAAGATTTCTTTACTGAATTCCTTTTTTTAAAAAATCCTGAATTTTTCGAACTAGTTTCTATGTTGATAATATCCTAAATCTTTTTTTGGAAGCAAATTATTTCCTTCTTACTGTGTCATATTTAGAATATAAAATACTAATATCCACACAAATGAGAAGTAAAGCCCATTGTGGACAGTGTTTGCAGGAGAGCCGCTCGCCCCGGCTGCACCTGCAGGTGTGTGGAGGACAACCTGCCAACAGGGCCGACCTGCTCAGGAGGTAACTTCAGCCTGCTCAGAACAGGTTCAAGGGCAGGAGTCATTGCCTGTGATTGCTTACCACACCACCTCCCCAAACCCATGAAATCTGGAGTTCTGATGTCAAAATGATGGCCCTTTGAGTAAGTCAACGAGTGAGTGTGCAAAAGGGTCCCAGAGACCAGCTAATCCAGTCCCCCAGTTTATAGACAAGGAAGCTGAGGAGCAGTGCCTTGTTCAATGCCACACAATTCATCAACTGCTCAAGGACTTAAAATTCTGTCCCTGAGTTTTGAACGTTTTTCATCCAGCCCACATTACCTGCACCCTCCCTTAGATAATTGTTTATCTTTTGCAAAAAGATGTATACTAAAGACTTGGGTAGATGATAGACAAGTTCAAGTTGCGGTTGCCTCTGGTGGGGAGCAGGCAGCTTTAACTCTGTAGATATTTTATTTCATATGCCTTAAATACTAGAAAGATATTTTTGAAAATTTTTGAAACCTAAATTTATAGCTCGCTGTGAGCAATCCCAGATGTAAGTTTTCAAAAGCAAAAAAAACTGAAAATTGATTTTTTGATTTTATGTAAGAATTAGTCTATGATAGGATTTATCCCCAGCATGTTTAAATTTTTCAAACACAGCACTGTAGGGGCATATTTTATGATGAAACAAAGGCCTTCCATAGTATAGAGATTCGGTTTGTCAACATGCTGTCACATGCATATTCTCCCATTCTGTTCTGTTGTTGTTTTTAGTCCGTTTTTCTCAAGTGGGTTGAACTCCGTGTTCGCCAAATGGGAACTCCCTGTCTTCACCCTGCCCTTCAACATGGCGGTAACCATGTACTTTTCAGCTACGGGACATTACAATCCGTTCTTCCCAGTCACCTTGATCACACCTGTAACCTCAGTTCCCAATGTCACCTGGTCTGAACTCAATGCCCTGCAGGTAAGATACACTATCTCCTCACATTCCTCTGGCTCCGGAAGACATCCAGGGTCCTCCTGGTTAGTCGTTCGTGGGTACCAGAGCCTTTTAGAGACTCACCTGTAGGGGGGTTTTGCTGTCTTTGTCTTGCCAGCTAAAGCATTTGTTCTCTGAAGACCTGGGCTCTAAGGGGTTGTTTTTTTTAATGACTGTTTGGTCAAAGCTAACTTTTCCCCTCTTTACCTAAGATCTGCAGTGCTAATTCCAGAGTATAACTGCACTGGAAACCAGATACTCTATTGCAAACTTGGTCCTTGTTTGGGTGGGTGTGATGGGAGCCAGCCACTGATGCTGGGGGACCTCCAGCCTGGGGCTAAGTCCTCCATAACCTGCCTGCTCCAATCAAAAGTACTGGCTGTTTGCTGTTATATCTACCGCCTCTCTGTTCTGCTTTTCTTATGGTCAATCTCACAGAATAAGTACAATAATTCAGGGTCCTCAAGCTTTGGTAGGAATCAGAATCATTGTTTCATAAATACCAATATAAGCACCAGCTCAGACTTCCTAAATCATAATCTCTGGGGGTGGGGCCTGGAAACCTGTATTAACAAGCTCCGCAAATACTTGTAATGTGGGCCAGAGTTTGAGAACCACTATCATAGGCTGTATACTATGTATTTCTTTACAGATGTACATAAAGAGAACACCACTTTTTAACACCTGGTTAACCAACATAAAATTCCAGCTCTTCCTATTGGCATTTATTTAATAAATCTGTCTAAGGTTTCCTGATCATTAAAAACTAGAGAGCACTTTAAATCAGAAGAAAACCAATGAAATCTTACCTTTCCTCACGTGCAAAAGACCAGCTTTGCTACTACCAGGTTATGAAACACCTTTTGCTGTCCTCTGTGCTGAGCAATCAAAATATGTCTGAAGTTCAAGCAGTCTTTTCTTTAGCTTCTTGCCCAGAAAATAATGGGAGCATTTGAAAATAACTCAGAAGGGAAATCAAAAATTTATTATAACTCCCCATGAAAAATGACATAAAGAAATGTTCGTTAATCAATCTTAAATTGCACTCTCCAATACAGTAGCTATTAACCCCATGTGACTATTTTAATTTAAATGTAAAATGAATTAAAATTTAAATTTACAAATTTGTTCCTTAGCCTCACCAGCCACATTTCAGGTGCTCAATAGCCACATATATTAGACAACAAAGATGTAGAATATTCCAAGGTCACAGAAAGCTCTGTTAGACAGTGCTGATCTAGGGAAGTGGGGGGTCTTGTCCTTCCCCTTCCTCTGAACTACCACCTCAGCATCAGCATACTTATTTCCCATCTTGCCCAACCCCCCATCTCCCTGGCTACCTGAAGGACAGTTCTGCTGGATGTACCTGTGTCATGTTCTCTGGTCTAGAGTAAACAGAAAAAAATCTTGTGTAGACATGAAAATCCAGCATGGGCTGAAAGAACTTAGGGTCCATCTTAGGGTAGAATCAAACTCAAAGTATATGGTTCTGCGCACTGAGCAAGGACCAAATGAGCATTTGGAAGCCAACGTTACATCCATCTTAACATATGAAGACAGAGGACACTTCCTCGCACCAAAACTGGGACTTCCTGTATCAGTCACTGCCCCTTGAAGGCCATCGACAAAAGATGCACATATGACCTGGGGGAGGCATCTTTTTTTTTAAATCCTCACCCAAGGATATATCTACTGATTTTAGAGAGAGGAGGAGGAAGAGGCAGACAATTTATAAGTTGTCTCCTATACAAGCCCCAACCGGGGATCACACCCACAACCTAGGTATGTGCCCCGACCAGGAATCAAACCCGCGACCTTTTGGTCCATGGGATGATGCTCCAACCAAGTCACCCAGCCAGGATAGAAGGCATCTTTCAGCAAATGGCCTTGGTCATAAGGGAAGTAACATGACTAATTGTGCCAATCTTGGCCCTACCAGGAGTGTTGTTATACAGAATTATCATTTGTGCACTGGCCAGTTGGCTCAGGTGGTTGGAGCGTCGTCCCATACACCAAAAGGCTGCAGGTCGGTCCTTGGTCAGGGCACATACCTAGGTTGTGGGTGCAACCCCGGGTCAGAGCATGTACAGGAGGCAACAGATCAATGTTTCTCTCTCATAGGTATTTTTTTCCCTCTCCATTCCTCTCTTCCTAAAAATCAATAAATATCCTCAGATGAGGATTTAAATTTTTTTTTTTAATTTAAAAAAGAGAATTATCATTTGTTACTTCAAATCAAACCCTATACCTTAAACTGCCATTCTGTCAACACATTAGCTGAATTCAGGCCTCAGCCAGAAAGTAAAATTGTGACTTTTACATGTTTTCTTGTGCTTAGAGGACTGATGGTCGTTGATATTAGAAGCAGCTAAGGATACCTTGGTTTAAAATAATACATACTCTTGTTAACAAGATAAGTGTAAATATGGTCCCAATTCACAAACTTGCCACTAATTGCTTCTGAATTGAGGACAAGGTAACCTGATTTGAGTCTCTGGCCTTAGCATTAACCACCAGATTTCAGGGGACTAATAATATTTCTATGGACTGGAGAGATGAGTGGATGGACAGCTGAAAGCAGTGGGGGCACAAGCTATGGTCCCTGCCTTCCTCACGGGGAGGTGTGGGAGAGCCTCACAGCGGCACCAGTGATAGCACACAGGGAGCTTAGCCGTTACCAGGGTCAAGTCTCAGTGCAAGCAGGAGAGCCAGGGAGTGAGGAAGCAGGTTCTGTGTGCACCAGGGAGGGGCTGGTATATCTCTGGGGATAAAGCAGAAAAATGACTGAGACTTTTCTGTAAAGAAAGAGAGAATTTTTAGAATCAGTAACACTGATCTCAAAAGATGAGATATGCTAAATCTAAAATTACTTTGTACGTGCTTGTGGATGTCCTACAAGTTTCTGTCCCGTTGTCTTAATGACTTTATTTCCTAAATTATTTTTGCAGCTATTGAAATCCCTGCCTGTGGGTGTTGGCCAGATATATGGTTGTGACAATCTGTGGACAGGGCTCATTTTCCTAGGCGCCATCCTACTTTCCTCGCCAGTCACGTGCCTGCACGCTGCAGTGGGATCGCTGATGGGGATAGCAGCAGGTAAGCAGGCGCTGTGCCCCAAGCATTGTTTCAGGCATCTCCTATACTCCAGACCATTCTTAAGGTCTCTGCTTCCAAGGAACCAACAGGAGTTCTCAGGTGCTTGCACCATCCCACACCCCTTCCAGAGCACCCTGCCTTTCTTCTGCAGCTCTGACTCCTCCCGTCTTTCTAACAGCACTCAGTCTTTCGGCTCCATTTAAGAACATCTACTTAGGACTCTGGGGTTACAACAGCTCTCTGGCCTGCATTGCGATTGGAGGAATGTTCATGGCGCTCACCTGGCAAACCCACCTCCTGGCTCTTGCCTGTGGTGAGTACCACGTGCATCTCGGGGGAGGGTCGCTCATGACTCTGGGATCAAAGTCCAGGACAGACAGTTAAAAAGGACAGCATGGGAAACCAGGGCTGGGGTTCTAGTTTAGGACCTGTGCTCTCTAAGTGTGTGACCAGGGCAAGTGACATCCCCTCTCTGGGCATGTTCAAATCAGCTCTACCTGGCTCTGTGGCTATTGAGACGGAAGGGCCTGCTGAGTTGTATTACAACATGTGTATGTTGGAGGATAGAAATTCAACTTATCCTATGTTCTTCCTACGAGTCATTTGACCCAAGAAACTAAAAGGAAATAAGCTAAATACAGAGCCATTTCCCCCAGTGAATCAGGAATTTTGTGCTAAGACCTTTTGAGAATCACTTTAACCCAGCTCTTCTCAGGCTTGAGGGTGCATCAGGATTACCCTGAAGGTGTGTTAAAATGCAGACTGGTCAGACTCTAATTGATTGTTAGATGTGGAGGAAGGAATTTGCATTTCTAACCAAGTGTGAGGTGGGGCTGTTGCTCTGGGGACCACATTTTGTGAACTGCTCTATTAACCCTTTCTGACCCCTATATTCTAGCCAGACTCATCCAGTCAGAGCTAGAAGGGGTTCTGGAGAGCTTCACCCCATTCTTCTCATTTTACTGTTGGGGTACTAAGGCCAAAAGACATCCAGTCAGTTGCAGGTAATGCAAACCCACAATCCGCATTTGCTAACGGCCTGGAGAATTACGCCCACTGCACTACTCTGCTCCCCTTTAGTAGCGTTCAGGCCTCAGGTGAAAACATCCATTCAGATTTGAAAAGCTAAGGACTTCTCAGGCCATTGTAGTTTCCCATAGCCAGGACAGTCCTAATTCCATATAGGTAAAAGCACCTAAGATAACGTGCTAGACTGAAGGGAATGATACTCCCTGGGGTCCAAAGGGGTGGAGAGATAGTGGAATGTGCAGAAATTACTTCAAATCTAATAGAAATATTTGTCTAGTCAGTTTATAATCAGATTGATCGATCCAAGGTATCTAAGTCATTATTAAAATGGCAGACCCCATGCCAGGCAGGATTTAGATTAGATTCCTGTATTGGGCAAAGGGTGGGATGAAACCAAGGATTTCTAAGGCCTCCTTCAATTTTCATTTCCTGGCGCTGTGGCAAGGATAACAATACTCAGGCTGCCCCTTGTATGTCATTTTCCCAAATTCTTTGTAACTACACAGTTATTTCCCCTAATAACCTTGTCAAAACTTTTTGCTCATTCTACCATATTTATTCATAAGCTTAGGACAAAAGAGAAGGCTACAAGAGATTATATGGCCATCTGAGCTCAGCTGGGTTAGAATCTTTATTCTGAGATTAGTTTGAGGTTTCAGACCTTCGTTTGGAGTGATACCTTTATTTTGTTGTGTTAGCAGCAGCAGCAAATACGTATTAAACACTCATGATACAACCCAGACAGTACTAGTGAGAGCTAGGGATTCAGATCCCTGGTGGTTCCTGTGCTCAGAGAGGTTCAGTTAAAGGCAGAGGCCAGGTGAGTGAGAGAGAGAGCCCACGGGAGACCATCTGATATTTATAGAAGAATAAGGAGACATCTATAGCCCAAGATATTTGGGGGAAGACTACAGTTCAGAATCATCAAGAAGTACCTCCTAGAGAAGCCGGCTCTTGCTTAAGTCCTAAAAACTGAGGGGAGACATTCTCGTTGGTAGAGAAGTTGGTCTGGACCATGGGCACAGCCTGAGCACATCCTTAAAGATCAAGCGGAAACTGTTTTGTTTTGGTCATAAGAGCTGTTGATGAGGACTTGACGGACCACGGACAGGGATGAAGCCAAAGCTGTTAGCGGACGTATTTCCCCAAAGCAGGAATATCTTCATTACTCTATTATAGAAGTAGCACTGGCTTATTGAACAAAGCAAAACAAACAAAAATCCAGTCAATACAGAAGACTATAAAGCAGACCGATAATTCTTCATCCTACTCCCCGGATAGAACGTTTTTGCCTCCCTCTTTTAAGAACCTTATGATTACATTGCGTCCACTTGAATGACCCAGGATGATATCCCTATCTCAAAATTTCTAACTTAGTCACTCCTGCTAAGTCCCTTTTGCCATGTAAGATAACATAGTCACAAGTTCTGGGGATTAGGACTTAGACCTTTTTGGGGACCTACCACACCTACCTTCCTTTGTGTAGGTCAGATGGTTTCTCCTAGTTTAAGGTAATGGTTAGGGCAGTATACTGAATCAGTTAGGAGCTCCGAGCCTGGTGCCAAAATTCCAGCTCTGCCACTTTTGAGTTTAATAAATGCCAAATTCACCCCACAAAGGCCATATTAATTCTCCCGCCACGAGCAGTGTGCAAGAGAGTCCGTCTTGTCCACACTGAGTATTATCAGTCTTGTTCATTTTAGACATCAAGTTTTGAGGCAGACCTCCAGCAGCTCTTGGAAAGCAAATATCACATATCAAATGCCACAGCAAGGTTCAGCTTGCCCACATTACCCGGATACTGTCAAACAAAAACCAACCTTGTCAGCCAAGGTAAATAAACAGCAGGCATTTATCACAAAGGTGCTCTTTTGTATGGCTTGATCAGAAAAGAAGACTTGGCAAACTCCGATAGGCCTGGCAATGCTGCCTTCCCTACCTCTAACCCAGAAACTGTAGGGTCAGGGAATCCTTCGATTTTGTTATTTTTATCAATACAAACTGTAAACACATTTTGTATCTCTTGCGTGGCCGAGGTATCATAGTAGGACTCTGTTGGGAAGGACATTGTCTGTGAAGAGCAGAAACCCAGTCTTGCCTCCAGCACTCAAGGAGTTTTTCTGTCCCTCAACTATTCAGAACACTGTTGGGGGCGTCACCTACAAACTGTCACGTGCAGACTTTCACTTCTGACAAAGGCTTTCCCAGTTCCATTCAGAAAGTCTTAATTGATAGGCAGCTGCTATTAGGTAGTCTGACGCTCTTACTATGAACAGAAAGGCAACTTGGAACTGGAGATCACTCTGCAACAGAGTAACAGTATGAGACTTGAACGCCAAGACTGTGTCTTAGAAATGCAATAGGTATTAAAAGGACAGAAATGGCAGTAAGGTCTCATGTGCTCAAGAAAGGTGTCATAGAAGAGCTGGCACTCAAGAGAGCAAGGACAAAGTGTCCCTGGTGCTTAACGGAGGGCCAGGGAATATTTGCTACATAAATGAATGAAGGAATGAAATGGGAAAAAAAAAAAGAATAAAATTATGGAAACCAAGCACAGAAAACCTTTCAACATGAGCTGTTGCACCCTTGTGCTCAGAGCAGTATCTCAGTCCCATGGTGACAGGGATGAGTAGGCAGCTGTTGTTGTAGAAATACATGATTTCATTTGAGATTCACCCCTCCTTGTAAAGTATGTCTCCAAGTTGCCTTTTTACAGACCATGCAACTAGATTCTGAGAAGTTCAGCGATTTCTTGTACAACAAACAAAATGGCAGAGCTGAGACTTGAAATCCAGACTGTTTCCAAAGACGAGTCTTTCCCGCAAGCATGAGACAATTCAGATGTGAACGAATTAGGTATAAATATCAGTGTAAAAACACAAAATCTTGATAAAAGGATAGAAATGAGGCTCTCAGGTTCCTCCCACCATTTCCTGCCCCACCCCTCCACCAAGAGAGCTGCTGAGGTTTCTCACCAGACAGGGAGACTAGGTGGTGAGCGCGTCTAACAGTGTCCTGGTGGCCCAGGTGGCTGCGTGGGCGTCCTTCTTCAGTCTGCTTCCCTGAGTCTCCTTGAGCCCCCTCTTCAACCAAGACTGCGGAATTAGTGATTTGCTAGTTTGAGATCTTTGTTTTTGCTGTTTTACATTAAATGTCACACATACGCTCAAATCTCAAATTACCTACTCTAAGATTCGTGCTCACTCAAAGTAAATTTAAAAAGAACGTGTTTATTCATTGACCTCTATGCCAACCTTAATGGTATTTAGAAAAATGTTATTCTGGGGAGGAATCCCAAGTTTGTGTTCAGTTTTCTGCTGATCTCTGAGTTACTATTTTTTTATTTTTTAACACCATGATTTTTTTTTTTGTAACTGTGAATTCTAACCATTAAGAATCCTAGATATAGTCAGATGCAATAAAGAAACCACACTATCTCAAGAAACATTCATAAGTTTTCTTTTAATTCAACTGTGCTTGGATGAAATAACAGAGAAGTTTATTTGTTATGGAAGGAGTTTTCCTTAAGTACCAGCAAAGCAGCAACAAAACAGTAAGCACAAAAAGCCACCTTTTATTGAGTACTTACTGGGTGCGAGGCCCAAGCGTTACCTCCTTTCATGCTCACACCAGCCCTGTGAGAGAAATATTCCTATAACCTCCCTTGTACAGGTGAGGAAGTGGAGGCTTAGAGAGGCCACCAAGCTCCTAAGTGGCAGAGTCTGTATTCAAACCCAAAGCTGCTGACTCTGAACTCACACTTGTAACCAAGGTGCTGGGCTAGCGGGCAAAATGGGAAAATTTACATTCCAGTAGGTTTATACCAGAAGGCAGTCTCTCTGTGATGAAATGAAACCCACCATTGTTCTGTCTTCTTTTTTTGTAGCCCTGTTCACTGCCTACCTCGGAGGCAGCATGGCAAACATGATGGCTGTGGTGAGTTTGCTTTAATCTTACTTTGTCTTCAGCATGACTGACCAGTTTTCAGTGGTATGGAAACCCTCCCGAAGTCCACACAGGTGGTGTCCCTGGTAGGATCCACGACCATGACAGCCACCACTTTCCTTTTTCTTGTGCATGTCTTATCCTCATTCACCTTCCAGCATCAGAGTAAATTTTAGTCCAAATTACAATCACCAAGCTTGTTAAGAATATCAGATTACTTGATTGAAAGAAGTGAAACTTAGGTTGTATAACATTACCAAATTTACACTCTAACTCTTGAGTATCAAGAAGTTAACTTTAGAGTATTTTTTAATTTAAAAACTAGGGCTATGTAGTAGTTGAGAAAGCAGGAAAGGGAGGAAAAAGATAATTGGCTAAAGACCCTTTTCCTTTTTTGAAAAAAATCAAGCCAACAGTTACATACCCTTTGTCCTTTTAAAGCCCCCAGTCAGTCACCAATAGGACTTGTTTAGACCCATATCCTAGCTGAATTAATAAGCAAAATTATCACCCATTACGTGTACCCTGCCGCCTTTCTTAGCACTATCTGGCCTTTGACGTTTTCCTCCTCATACTAGAAGGAACCTAGTATGACTTGTTCCAGGATCCCCCCTCCCCGGGCCCTGGATTTTCTCTCTCTTCCACCCACCACTGCAGGTGATACAGCACCAGCTCCTGGTAGCTCAGTCCCCGTGGATATGGTCATGGCTGCCAATGGATCAAGACAATATCTGGTCCTCTCAACAGCGGCACAGAGTGTTTATGGGAGAGTCTTCTGGAAACACAGTATCTTTCTGGCAGAAAGTCGAAGTGCCACCATAGGCATGACAGGCAGTATATTAGAGCATTGCAGGTCCCCTCGCATCCCAACAAAGGGCCACAGACATCAGTCCATGGACCAGAATAGACAGGCTGCACAGCAGAGTGAGCTAGGGAGACTTTCAAAAATACAGATCCTTAGGCCCTGTTCCTTGGCATTTCTGATAGAATGGGCCTGATAAGTGCTTGGGCACCTGTGTTTTTTAACCCTGTCCTCAGATGATTCTGTTGTATAGTCAGGTTCAAGGACCATCATACCCCCTGGGTCTTTGCATAGGGCCAGACCTCACCGAGTGCATGGTGCACGCTCAGAATCACGTGATCACATGCATAGTGAAGAAGAAAGACTTACCCTCAAGTTATGTAGAGCCTATTTGGGAGACGGGATAAAAAGAAGTGAAGCAAATGGAGTCCAAGACCTAGTTTGGTTGAAAATCAAAGGGAAAGAGGTCACTGTGGGCTGGACTAATCAAAGAAGGCCTTGTGAATGTGATGAGCAGTCAGGAGCCATTGGTGGTTTGCTGAGTGTCATCTTTGTGTGCCAAGGATGATCTTTGCACCTCTGAATGTATGAGAGGGAAGGGAAGCTATATAAGACAGAAATATAACCGACCACCTTAAAGCATGGATAATGACATTTCCACTGCTAAATGCCCTGAAATCTCAGACTTAGTCTCCGGAGCAGAAGCAGAGTCCAGAGCAATGGCACATCCCCCTGGGCAGGATGAGAACAGAGTGACAGATGATGCTTTGGGAGGATTAGCTTTCTAACAAGGTCTCAGGAGCATGTGGCTTGTCTCTTTTCCCTCAGGTCGGAGTGCCATGTTGTACCTGGCCCTTCTGCTTGGCCACACTGCTGTTCCTCTTGCTGAACACGAAAAACCCCAACATCTACAAGATGCCCCTCAGTAAAGTCACTTATCCTGAAGAAAACCGCATCTTCTACCTACAAGCCAAGAAAAGGATTGTCGAAAGCCCTCTGTGAGAGCAACCTTCACCCCCCCGCCGTGGTCACACGTCATTTCTGACTAACTGCCCCAGGTGGCTTCCGGGGCCTCCGCGAACCATTGTTTTTCACTAGTAACCACTTTCCTACTCACCCACCAGCGATCTGTTCTTATGCTAACTTTGTAGTTTTCTTTTAGACTCCAGGAACATCCCTAAACATGTGAGAGACACATCCATGTGCTTTTTCTATTGAATTTTAAACCCTTATGGGGCATTGGCACTAACACTGGATTATATTTATAAAGCCACAATGCTCCAGCACAAAGAGGAAGTGAGACTGGCGCTAAATATTGATATTTATTGATATTTTTGATGTTTAGCTGGTTAGATGATGTTAACAGTATTAAAAATTAAGCTCTGTAAATCAACTAAGCCTTAAGGGAATGGAATTCATGGTCACAAAATCGAAGTCAGCCCCGAATCCTCAGATAAGCAGTATGGCTTGTGACAATCAATGCAAGCGACACACTCTGGTGGCGGCCAACGTGGCAGAGGCGCAGCCGATGGCTGAGCCTGCTCCCAGCTCCTCCCAGCATGGCCTCGGTGTTGCCACTGTGTGTGCGTCACTCACAGGAGATAAGGTTGGGTTTTTCCAAGGTGACAGAGCTGCAGTGGGGAGAAAGGGCTTTTGTCAGTCAAAATGATTCTGTATTGTTACTTTTATTAGAGATTGCAAAGGATTTTTTAGGTAGAGTTTATTATCTTTTTCTCATAAGAATGTCCCCTTCAGTATGTTTCACTTCAGTATTTCGGAGCAGGCAAGAAGTCAAACTGTGGAATCTTAAAGGTTTTTTCCTCTCTGGGTTTGCAAGTGCTCCGTGCGACATACACAGTTTGCTGAATCAATAAACATGAAAAGGGAAGAAAACTTACAAATAGTTTAGGGAGAAGGTCACTTCTTCCTTTTCTCAGGAAAACAAACAAACATTGTTCCCATTTGAAAACCTTGTGACCAAAGCCTTTTGAAACCATGGCTTTGCAACTGTCATAGAGTCGCATATATTCTTGTGGAAAAATTAAAATTGCAGTGTTTGAACTGAAATCTCTCTGGTTAGGGAATTTGTGAAATAAGACTGGGGGGAAGAGAGGGGGAAGCCAGCATAAGCAAGGACAACCAGGAGTAAAGAACCTGGCGGTAAACCAGCGGCCTCTAAAATGTCTCCAAGTCCACCTTCAGAACGGAGCCCTATCCAGGGTGCTAATCCCACCCCTTCTCCCCGTGTGCTCACACAGACTTGTAAATAAGAACATTTTAAAGCCTTGTATATTGTCCAATTTAAATGGGATTGATTTTCTCAAGCTATTTTTGTTACTAAGCATTAGCCTAAAATTAAGTATTTTATGAGTTTTCTTAGAGAGCACTTGTATTTTTTTCCTGTTGTTTATATAACAAATTTCTATGTAAGAATACAAATAAATTATACTCGCAGCTCAGTTTTGTGTAAATTTTGTTTAAAAGTCATACGTGCCTTTTATAGCTATTGTTCATATTAACAATCACATGTGTAAGAATGTATTGCTTATATCTCAAGCTATTAGAATCCTATTTCTTTCTTATACTTGGCAGTAGCATCAGAGTTGTATCTGAGCAAAACCTGTTCGATTTCATATTCATGGGCCCATCCCCTGGGGTATCCTCTCAACTGTCATTGCTCTACTCACTCAGGGATGAGAACGGATTACCGAGGACAGTCACAGGATAGATGTTCACGGCATGCTGCCACTGCTAGAGATGAATGTGATTCTCATGCATTCCCAGACAGACCCGGCCTGTGAAGGCCGATGCTGGGCCGTGGCACGCCTCAGGGGCCAGCTCTCTAGCCCAAGCTGTGCAGCCTTTGTCTCTGCCATCCGAGCACTTCTCTTCCACCTCCTTTCACCCACGGTTAGCATACCTCAAAGAAAATATGGGAAGAATGGAAATGTATTCAAGGTTCAGGAGCAGCCCAAACAGGAAACAAAAGGAGGCCACACTGGATTAGCCCATTGCAGTGCCCTCGGTCAAAACAAACCCCCCCCACCCCGCCCCCGCGGCCTATTGTTTCAAGATAATGAAGTCATAAGAGTCATCTGGTCATTAAATTTCCTCTTCACTCTGAGGTAGAAGATAGAGAAATGGTTTTGAGACTCTAATGCTAAAGACTCCAGATATTGTATGTCTTACCTGCAGGACTTCCAGGTGCAGATTTGCTTGTTTCCCCAGACACTTGAGTAGCATGGCATATGTTGAGATAGAAGGTTGAGTTCCACAAAAGACAAGGACTTTCCAAGGGGCTTCCTGCTGACAACTTTGCAAGAATATTTTTGTAGTTGTTGAGTACACCACAAGGTATTTTGCATATGAATGCCTTCAACGTGTCTAACAATTACCTTCCAAAAGGCTTTAATCTTTAGAGTTAAATCTCCTTGAACCTGCATTGACAACCCACAACCATTAAAAGGGACGTAGCTTCCATGCAACAGAGTTCTATTTGTTAAAACAACCAACAATGTCCATCCTGAAGGAATCTAAAAAAATTGAGACTTTTAAAGAAGTGACTATAAGTCCTATGAGAGTCTCCTTTCACAGTTCTTAAAATTTAACTGTAAAATACATAAAATAGATTAGAGCCAGATATATGCCAAGTCATCTAAAAGAAAAGACTGCTCCCAGGTCTGGCCTTAGCCCTATTGAGTATAAACCAAGTGGATGTTAACAAATCTAAAGCAAACTTAAGTCTGACAGGGTAGCATATTAATCACTGAAGCTTAGGAAGTGGAAGCAAGAATTGGCAGGGGGTCTTCAACACTGGTCGCCCAGGAACAGGTATCAGGCAAGATCTCTGGTGGGAATGGGTGTACTGAGGTATTGCGGTTTAGCGAACTTAAGCATTTAAATCATGCACCCATTGCCCTTCATCTGCTCCCGTCCTCACAAGCTATTTGACTTTTTGTGTAGATTTGCCTTCTAGAGGAAAAAATGTACTTGTCCATATTCAAGAGTTTCCAGCCCTCAATAGTTACATTTCTCATTTTAATTAACAATTTAATTTGGATACATAAGTCTTTTAAAGTTTTGTTTGCCTCCGTATGCCACCAAAAGCCCAATCACTCCATAGTTTTCCAACAAAGTTAAACTTCTGAGGCTACAAAAGCATGAGTGAGATAAGGAGTAATCAAAGGTAGTCAACATCCCTCAGGATGTGATGTTTAGGCTGAGAGCTAAAGAAGAGACCAGAGAGAGGCAGGCAGAGGGTGGATGGAGCAGTGTTCATGGTGGAGGAAACTGCGTGGATAAAGGCCTTGAGACAAGAAGGAAATTGGCTTTTAAAGAGCAAGAGAAGGCTGATGTGGCTGGAATACGGTGAGCAAGAGGGCATTGGAGTGGGTTCAGGAAACCAGTTAGAAGGGAACTGCAATTGCACGGAAGAGAGGTGGTTGGCTTGGACTCCCATGGTGGCAAAGGGGATAGAGGGAAGTTTATGGGTGTGAGAAACAGAAGTGGAACCTTAGTGCTTAGTGATGGACTGATATAGGAGGTGAGGGGGAAGGAGGTATCAAGGATGACTTCCTGATTTCTGGCTTGGGCAACAAGATAAATGGTGGTACCACAGAATGAGATGGGAGCACTGAAGAGTCACTTCTTACGCTATATACATTCTTCCTGACCAGTTCCTTCTTTCTTGATTTTCAGTCCATATCTTGGATTAAAACTGTCTGCAGGGACTATTCCAAAAGCCCTTCTTCAATTTCAACACCCCCAGGACAAAACTCACCTTCTTCAAGTACCATATTTTGCCTTGTATATTGCGCTCCCATGTATAATGCACCCATGTTTTTTGTATGCATTGTACATTATTATACCCATTATTATTCCCATGGTATATAAACATTATACCCACATATAACGCACATCTTTATTTTCCCTTCAAAAATTTGGGCCAAAAAAACGCATATTATACTCAGCAAAATACAGCATTCTTCCAACCATGCAAGTCAGAAACAGTGTGACATCCTTGACGTCATTCTCTCACCTCTAGGCGACAGCCACATGCTAAGCATTCTACCTCCTTCATGGCTCCCATTCACTCTTTCATTGGCAAATATTTCCTGAATGACTATTTATTACATAATGGGAACTGGGGCTGCAGTAGGGAATCAAACAGTCATGAACTCTCCCCTCACCAAAATTTTATAAGGTGAACTAACCAGTAAATGAGTAAATGGAGCAGTGTGGTGATCAGGCTGAATAAGAGGTAGCCAGGCGACAAGGTTGAAGGAAGAGTATCCCAGTGGCTTCTTCCATTTAAGAAACAGAAGACAAGAACATATTGTTAAATACCAGGTAGCCACACTAAATAGGATGCTTTGGGCAATAAGTAACAGAATACCTGTCAGAAGTGCTCTGTGCAGTAGTAGCTTCAGTCCTAAAAGTAGGAAGGCTTTTCCAGGTTTGATGCAGCTGCTCAACAATGTCACCAAGAATGCTGTCTCTTTCCATCTTCCTCCTCATTCTCAGCATCCTCAGAAGACTCTACTTTCATCCTCAGGCTCACTGTCTCATGGTCTCTAAATAGCTGCCTTGGTTACAGATATCACATCAGGAGGAAGAAGGCAACAAGAATTGTAAGAGAGCCATTCTCTCTTGTCTCTCTCGTTTTATCAGGGAGGGAAATCCTTCCCAGAAGCTCTCCTAAAATATGTTCATTTATGTCTTTTTGGCAGAAACAGGTCATATGGCCATTCCTGGCTGCAGGGGAGTCTGGGAAAACATGCATCCAATATTGTCAGCCTCTACTGCCTCTACTGTAGCAGGTGAGCTCTGCCATATAACAGCCAAAGCAGGATGAATGGCTATTAGACAGGCAGCCAACATGCCTGCCACAGCAGTATATGGTACCTCCATACACTGTCCGATACCTATGTACCCAGGTCACACTGGCTAGAGCCACATGGTAACAGATAATTCTATATCTAGTATGGGATTCTCACAGTAGGTTAGGACAGAGGCCTAGACCAAGATATTTTACATAAAGATACTTTGTGGAGTACTTGCTGGAATATTCCCAGAGTGCTTTAGAATGCCTCAGCTTCATACAAGGTTTTGTAGTCTCTCACAAATTCTAAGCAAAGAGTGAGACAGCCAGTCATAACGATCAGAACAAGGAAAGTTTAGGGACAGTTCACGTTCTAATTAATCCTCTTGATCTAACATTTGAAGCCCCTAAGTCATCCCACACTGGAAGGCTCCCCTGGAAAGAGTTGAATTTCAATTCAGTTCCAGCTCAATGAAACACTGAAAATGAGTGTCCGACACATTCTCCTTTGCGGTTCCAAATAAACAATGAGAAAACCAGTTTCCTCCTTGGGTTGGGTTCATTGGATCCTAGCCCAAAAAGTTTTGAATTATATCACAGCAACATGCAAGGGCTTGAAAGAGATGAAATGAAGTGCAGAGGAAAGTTGGCACAGTGCCAGGAAACCTGGCTAAAAACCTCTGAAATGGCAGAAAACAATAGCAGCTAGGACATGAGTCAGTGGCACAAGAGCACACGCATCTTGGGGAAACAAGAGCACACATAGTCCAGCCACAGGAGTAGCCAATCCAACAGGGAGGCCTTTCTCCGTGCTTCTGGGGACCTCCTTTAATGTCTGCACTGTCTCATTTGTCCCATCTCTACCCTTCATGTTCCTCATGGACAGTGTCCTGTCGCCTGCAACCCTGCCCCTCACTGCCCACCACAGGCTCTGAGACACATACCCACAGTAGCCTGAGGAGTCCCTTCTTTGGCATCGTGCATCTCACTGCTCAGTACCTTGCCAGACCGATTGTTAAAGTTTTTGAATATCACCCTGGTATACATTTGGTCAAAGAGTTCAATGCAGATAGACTCCGCGTGCCTAAAGCTGGTAGCAATTTAATGCAACACGTTACTTCTTTCCAGGTTGCAAGGTACGTTGTCAGGACCCAGGACTCGGCATTAGCTGCATGAGGGGCATCTGGTATCAGGATCAACACCGTCACACCTGGACCAGATCACGTCAACACCTGCGTGATCAGAGAGGTACCGAGGCTATAAGGTGCCTTCACCAGCAGCTCCCACAGAGCCTAAAATTCCTCCCTTGAATTCTCAGTAAAAGAGCATTACGCAGTGACAACAGCAACTCATTAAGAGCTCAGATATTAAAATCCTAGGGGATCTAGTTTATCTGGCCTCTTTCCAACTCACAGTTGACAAAAGCAAATCCTATAGGAAAAGGATTCTAGAAAGATTAGTTTTGATGGGCAAATCCAAGGAAGGTGGTCATCTGGAATCAAGGCAGTGGTTAGGCAAAGAACAGGAAAGAGGAGGAGGAAGGCCATACAAGAGAAAACCAAGAACAATGCATGATCAAAACATTCCCTGCTGAGCACATCAGAGTGAAGAAAGAAGCCAGGAGACAAGCACCAAGGCATCCAGTCGGGTATGTGCCTGTGCCAGCAGGACAGCCTGTGGGTCCATGTGGGCCAAGAAGCAGCTTCCCTCCTTCCTGCCATTTAGAGTGTGGTTACCTTCTCTTCCCCTTATTCTTTAAATCCTAGGTTGCCTTCCCTCATGGCCATTGTTCTTACATCTTCCCCAACTACTTCTGACCTTTTCTGGTAACGGTACCTCTTTCCTTAAGGAATCTGCCCCTTCCCCAGTCATGGGGTTCTCTTGGGGCTGTCAGCCTCCATATCCACTCCCAGGCACCGTGGTGTCCGGTGGCTCAGACCAGGCCAATCAATGTACTCCAATCCCTGGCCACAAGGACTGGTCCAAGGGATACCCACCTGACTCGAACTGAGCCAATCAGATTCAGCCCTGCAGGAATTTGAAATCTGAGCAGACATCCCAAGACAGAAGGAAACCAGGACTAGGTCTGACAACAGTGATCTGGAGAAAGGCCAGGAAACACTCAAAGCCATCCTGGCTTCTTCCCCACCCCACCCACCACGGCCAGGTTACTATTAGTTTCATGGAATGAACAATCCCCTTAACTTTCCAATAAACTCAATTGGTGCTTAAATGAATCAGAATCTGTTTCTGTTGCAACCAACAACCAAAACTGGTACAGAATATTGCAAATGACATACTTAGAAGATCAAATAGGCTGAGTCAAGATGGGGTGGAGAGCTAATTGAGGACCCCCCTCATCCTCCACCATCCAGGCTGGGAATCTTATACTCCTTGCTACATGGGGTTAAACTATTAACTGATGTATATTGTGATAGAAACCATGTGTTCCCATGGCTAAAGCTTTACAAAAGGCTTGGCAGGAAAATGTCAGGATATTAAAATTCTCTGGCTATTTTTTCTGGCTTACATTAAAGCAGGATGTAAATATGTTGAGATTGTCTTTCTGCCTTTAGCAAATGCAACAGACCCCTGGGGGTTGAATTATTGTGCACGTTGCCCATGCGATTTACTAAGCTATTGTCTCCCAGCTCCAAATGCACCCTTCTTTGCTCTGTTTTGTGATGTTGGGGCCAGGGCTCTACAACCCACATTTCCTCCTTTTCCTGCTGGCTTCTGCTAATAGGGTGCACCAGCGGGGAAAGGGACCGGGGTGAGGGGAGAGGGATTTGCCACGTTCAGCAGTAGTTTCCAGTTTTTTGTCACTCTCCCATTATGTGACCCACCGTGTGCCCTTAGCTGAGTTCTGTCCCCACACTTAAATGAATGTCCTGACTGGGAAGCAGCTACCTGAAAGGAAGAAGAGAAATGAGGAGGTCTGAGCCCCAGGCCTTTCCCAAACACATTCTATGACAAATTCACTCATTGCCCACAAAAGGTTAGCAACTCAGGGCCATGATTCTTTGTCACTGGGGAGCAGCCTGGGGACAGGGGCAGGACTGGCTTCTAACCTGTGCAAGGAGGGCCCGGTCCTAAGCTCCCATGTTTTCCAATGTCCTAACTGAACCTTCCTGTGGCCCATGCCCCTCCCCCAGGACAAGGAGCCATGGAGACAAGAGGCTATGCCAACCTAAAGCCTGACCTTCTTCTAGGCCGTGCTTCAGGCACCCATGGTCACAGAATATCCTGCCCAGGCGGCCCTTTGCCTGCTTGCTGGGCCCATGAGGGCCTGTTCCCTGAGTCACAGTTCCAAGCAAATGCTGTTTCAGGCTCCACATCCCTTGGCCCTGGCTATTGCTAAGAGATAGGTGATGGGGGAGGAGGGGAACAGAGCTGGGATGTGCCCACTGAGTTGTCCCTATAGGTATATGAGGCCCCACTGTGCAGGACAGAGCCAAGTAGGAAGAAAAGGGGCAGAGGAATGGACCAGGGACCCCTTTGTGCTCTTGTCTCAGCCCCATAAATGCTAAGGAAGAGCCTAGCAAGAAGCAACTCAGCTCTGGTCCCTGCATCTAAGGCAAAAGCCAAGCATAGCCCTCAAGCTGAGGTGTGGAGAGATGAGCTAAGAGACAGAGGTTCAAGGCTGGGCTCCAGACTTAGACATTATCACTTGCTGGTCAGTAACACTCCCATAAATGTAATCAGTGAGGGTTTTTGTTGTTGTTGTTGTTTTGCCAAAGACACTCTAGGCTAGATAAGCAGGAGCTTCTGATTGTTAGCCCCAAGCAAGCCCAGGCCCCAGAGCCCATGCCAGGAGGGAGTGGGCATCAAGGCTCAGCCCCAGCAACAAGAAGAACCTGTCCAGTGTCCCTCCGGTGCGGCTAAGGGGAACCCTGGATGGAGGCTCCAGCTAGCAGGACACAGGGAAGCCACAGCGGCCAACCGTGGACTCACCCACAGCCAAGACAGTGAGTCAACAACCATGTCTGCCTGCTTAGTCACTGTTCCTGACCAGCAGGATATGCTGTCCTTCGGGCCAGTGGCTGTCATCTCCTGTTCCCTTTCCCCTTTTTAAAATAGCAGTTTTTATTGTTATCCAGCCCCTCCCCCATTACAGGCATATAGTGGTATGTTGGAGGGCACACCTCCCCCTTGCGAGGTCAAGAGGAGCACATTCAGATATAAAGGGGTGGGGTATTCAATCAACTTCTGCTTGTCTCCCAGAGGAAGGAGGTATGTGGTTTTATCTTAAACGGGGACACTTTTGAAATTTTGTATGTTGGAAGAAGGATGTGCAAGAGCTGGGCAGCAAAGTGACTGTCAGCTTTGTCCAGCCTGTGCCCATCTGCCACCCCTGACCCTTCTGGTCACAGACCTCAGACCCATGACTGCAGAGAGAGGCCCAGGAGCCAGGTTAGAGCAACCTCCGCGCTCTACCACAATGGTTGATTCAGGAAGGTCACACGACAGCAGCTGCCAATCTCCATTCTTCTGGCTGCACCTGGTGGGAAAGAACTGCTCCCTTTCTTGGGAGCAAAAAAATGTGAGCCCAACCCTGTCAGTGGCCCTGCTCCCTACTGTGTGGGGAAGGGCCGCCTGGCGTAGGGGAGAGCAAGGCCCAAGCCTCTGGTTCCAGTCCCTGAGGGTCCCACAAATGCCCTGATTCCTGTGTGCCTTCCTCATCTTTTGATTCTGTGAGCATGCTCACCTTTTCTGCATGAGCTAGTATACAAAGTGCAGCTGTGTTTTCCTTCTGAGAGTCCCAACTCATCGACCAACCCTGGACATTTGAGTTGAACTTTTTTAAACTATGGCTCTTTCAATACTTTCTCATTCTGTTTGTATATCCCTGCCAACCTGACAAATTTTAGTGAGCTTTATTTTCAATAGTTTGTATTTCAAAAGAAAAATAGGCAATTGAATCAATTAAGTATGATCACAAGCCAATAAAACTGACCCAGGAAAGCACAGAATGTAAAATGAATGTGAATGAAAGATCCTCGAGAAAATCAGTCCTTAAGCTGCCACAGAAGAACAGGGAGCATGAGAGAGGCTGAGATGGAGTAGCCAGAGAGGCGGACGGAAACCCAGGAGAGTGGGTGCTGCAGAACCCAAGGGAAGGATGGGTTTTGAGAAGAAGGAAGTGCTGATAGTGGTTACTGCTTCCAGAAGGTTGCCCATAAGATTCTTTTGTTCCCTGGTGTGGTGGGAACAAAAGCTGGAGAGATTTGTGTCATGGACTTAGGAGAGAATGGGAGATAGGCACTGGAGACAGTGAGCTGGAAAACCTTTGCTGATTTCTAAAGAGTTAAAAAAGAGGAGACAGCCACCAGAGCTGGATGGAAATGGGAGGGCAATTATTTTAAAGATGGGAGACACTTGGGGTCACTGAAATGACTTAGATTTTATTAAGTATTCATAGGTGATCTCATCTGAACCTTCGAATAACCCCATGAGGGTGTTTTTCCCATCCTACAGATGAGGAGACTGGAGCTTGGGCTAAATGATTACTAGACGTACAGGGGAAATCGGGGGCAGAGTTTGAAAGAGGGGACACGGCCATTCCTTCCTCCCCCGTATTCCCACTGCCACTCCACTGAGCTGGAGGCTAGGGACAGGGAGGAGGAGAGAGAAAGAAGGAAAGAGGACTGGGAAGGAAAACTCAGGCTCCTGAAGTCTCTGTGAGGTACAGGAACTGCAGACATTTTGTCCCCTTTAATCAAATCCTACCAACCCTGAGGCGGGCACTGTTAGAGTTTCATTGTCCCCAGGATGAAGGGCCCTGAAGTTAAGAAATATTACACCTTTGCCAGGTCACACCGGCAATAAGTGACAGCATCTGGTTTTGAACCTGGGTCTGCAGATGTCGAGGTGTCTGTTCTCACCACTTCTGGTGAGCCCTCATCTCAGGTTCCCAGGTCCCCAGGGCGCAGGCTCCCTGGTCTCCATGCCCCCGCCTCAGGCTGCTGTGAGCCCTGCCTTATCCATTCCGCCCATGTCCTCCCAGACTCCAGGGCCCCCTCTCACACCAGGGTCAGCAGACTGAGGTGATGTGCCAGAGAAAGGGAAACTGAAGGATAATACATACCAGGTTTTCCCTTTTACCCAGGGAGAAGTAATTTAAACGATGATTTTTATATCAAAAATAAACATGGAAACATTGTTGAGTAGCGTGCAGAAATCACATGAACTTCTGAGATAAAACACAATACCTCTGTTGAATGTCTTGCGTGTGGCTGCCCCTTTAAATTCCAACCAGCTCTTGTTTAGAATATTTCAGAAGAAAACTATGAAAAACAACTGGCAAGCAGGATAAAGGGCTTAGGATGGAATTCCAGAACTTCTAGTCTGTCCCTCTGGCTGTCCAGGCTTAGCTCACCCCACTGTCCCACAAGAACCTTACCGGGTACCCCGTCTACATCCCCTCAGTTTCCCCCTTGTCTCCTTGGCTTCCCCTGAAGCCTCGAATGTCCTTCTCCTCCTCCTCATTTACTGGAAATATGCTCACCTTCCACGAAGTCCTCCAGAATCGCCAGACGTCCCCTCTTCTAGGCTCCTGTCTTAAACCTGCTCTTGTCACAGCCACCGTGCATTGCTATATGATCCATCTGTGGTGGGGGACTTGTCTCGCGACGCCGCTGGGCGTAGGAACTGCATCAGCTCCATCTTTGTGCCCCCACGTATGGAGCAAGGTGGCTTTCTGGACAGAGATGAGGCGGTGCCCACGGGCGTGTCAGGAGCCACATGCCAGGGTACCTGCCTGCAAATCCACTAACGAAGATGAACTCCTGTAGGTTAAGATGTTGCCTTCTTTAGAGACTTTCTTTTAAAAGTGAATTTTAATGTAAATTGGGATGGCCATTTCCTTTCCCTTACAGATGGTTAAAAGCAGAGCATGGGAGGGCAGGATTACTAAGGGAAGGAAGGGAAGAAAGGTTATTTAAGGTCCAGGAAAGGGGGAACTCTGCTGTGAGGAGGGAGGGGAGGGGGACAGCTCTGGTCACTTGGCTGCTTTGCTTTACTTAGCTGTGTGACCTTCTTAAGGCACTTGCTCTCTAAGTCTCAGCTTGTTCATCTGGAGGAAGAAAAGGTAGGACTGGAATAATTGTTCCCCAAGTGGTTCCCAGGTCAGCAACATCAGCATCACCTGAGAACTTGTCAGGAATGTAAATTATCAGGCCCACTCTAGACCCACTGAATCAGGAACTCAGGAAAGAGCCCAGCATGATTCTTGCTCAAGTGCGAGAAGTGCTAGACTAGATGATCCACAGAGTCCCCGGGAAAGAAGAGCACTCACGCTTCCTGGCATGGCTCATTCGGCCACCCAAGGCCATCACTAACCCAGTACCCATGTAATGGCCCAGTCTCTTAGGTCAACAGGCCTCCACCTCTGTGTAGGACCACTGAAAATCTCCTGAAGGAGACTTGCTCTTGGAAACTCTGTGCCTTTATAGGTGCTGTTCCATCTTCCTGAAATAACCATTTTCTTCCATAACCTATCTCTGTCTTTCAAGACTTCTTTCGGTGGTCAGTCACCTCTTCTAGGAAGGCCTGCTAATACCTCCCTTCTCAGGTCAGGTGTCTTCCCTCTGTGCCCTTTTAGGGCACTTTATAAATATCTCCGTTATATCACTTGCTTCCTTCATCTGGTCCCCCACCAGACTGAGCAAAGTGTGGGCAGAAACTATTTTATTTCTGACACAGCGCAAGTCACAAAGTAAACGTCTTCGCATGGCTGAATGAATGGATGACTTGAATCCTGGTGTCAACCACTTGATAGTGACTTTTGATTCTTATTCATCTCTAATCATGGATATTTTAATGTTTTTCATGTTGTAAACACCCAATGATTGCTTGATCATCATGCTTATTACTGTTACTAATTTGTTATAGCATATTAAATAATCCAAGTTCCTTCCTATCTATTAGCCCATTTGAGCCTCTCAGCAACCTAATGAAGTAAGTTAGAGCAGATACTGTTTCAATCATTTTAGTTTATTTTTAGAGAGGGGAAAGGAGGGAGATAGAGAGAGAAACATCAACTATGGTTACCTCTCAAGAGCCCCCGACTGGGGACCCAGCCCGCAATCCAGGCATGTGCCCTGACTGGGAATCAAGCCAGCAACCCTTTGGTTTGCAGGTCAGCACTCAGTCCACTGAGCCACACCAGCCAGGGCTGTTTCAATCATTTTAATGGATGAGAAAACCACTCACAGACATGAAAAGGCTTTCCATGTTAACCTATTTCTTTAAAAATCACATTTATTTTCTTCTCTATATAAAGTATTGTGATAGACAATGGGAGATACAAAAGTTATTATAGGTGTCCTCCAGAAACCTACATTCTAGGAAAAATAAAATTTATCCTCCAAATAAACCACAATATAAACAGTATGGAATAAATCCAGTCTTGAGTGAGTCAGTCCATTAAGGCTCTAAAAGCTTGGTGACCAGAGGAGTCATGGGTGGCAGAGTAGCTAGGGGAGACATCATTGTGGCAGAGATAGAAATTGTATGAAGACTGGCCAGGGTGTCCCAGAGAAGGGACTAAATTCATAAATGAACAGGGACAGGAACACCCAGCACAGTCAGCGACAGTGAACAGATCCAATAGCTGGAACAGAGACCTTATGAAAGGGAGCTGTGGAAGTCAAAGATATAACTGGAGGGCCCACTACGCGTGCCCCTGAAGGTGTGCTTGGTGGCATTCTTCATTTGCATTGTTATTTTTTATTGCATGTTGGATGTTATATTTGAAAAATAATCTCTGGAAATCATTTGAGGCCTAGGATGGTAACTTCTTCCAGAGAGGATTTCACTTGCTCCGCCAGGCACCTAGGGATACAAGCGTTCCAAGATTAGTTTAATCCAAAGTCAAGGCTTCAGACTCTTTGGCCACCCATACGGCTCAGCTAGATTGCGCTCCATGGGAAGGCAGTTTATTTCTGGTTTACTCTAGTCCTATGGTGCAGCACAGTAGGGCCCCAAGTCAGAGTGCCAAGGAATTTGTTAGGGCCTCTACCCTGGAGAAGAAAGTGAGCTATAGATTACTCTTTTGGACTTCTAGCCACTTACGATTTTCAAAGCATAGCTTGTTCCTCAGTCTTCTCTTTAGATCAGCCAATGCCCCTTGGGTAAAAGTAGCTCTTCATGCCAAGCTCACCTCTCTGGATTTCTGTCCTCTAGATTTTGGCTTGCTAATTCCTCCCTATCGTATTAGCTTTTTGATGTTTTAGGTGGGAAGTTATGGGTTTTTCCCTCATTTTCTGAGTTGTTTTCAGAAGGAAGGTTGGTCTGGGGTACCCCATCTGCCACTACTAGTAGCAGAAGTCCGATATTGGCTCTGGATAGAGATGAAGATCAGAATTTGTGAGCAATGGAGGGACATGAGAGCAGAAATTAATCAGAGAGTGATGTGCAGATTGTCTGAGGAGGCTGTTGCAGGGGTCAATAGAGAATAAGAACAAAAGAAAAAGATTCTTTTGATTAGTGTCCTTCCCTTACTCCAGCCAGCATACAGGATCAAAGGATTTATTGTGTTAATGTCCAAATTGGGACTTTTAATCCTAGTTAAACCCACGGGACTTCAAAAACAGGCAGCATTGTTTAACTTAATTGCTTCCTTGTTGGTAAGCCTTCAGTTCCAACTGCTAGTCTGCCAAGAGAAAAGGGAAACCTAAGCCACAGATGGATTAACCCCTACTTCAGACGCACAGAACTGTTGTCCCTGCTCTCGGAGAGCCACCTCGGGCTGTGCTGGGGCAGCGGAGGGGCTCAGGAACTCGAGGCTGTACCTGTGTGGCAGAAGCACCAGTCAGTCCAGGTCGAGGGCCCTGCGTGTGGCCCTCTGGCAGCCTGCCTTCCAGGGCTGAAGGTAGGGGAGCCTTTGCTGAGTAGGGATGTGCATACTCTGCTGTTTGGCCAACAGGGAGTCCATCCTCCACCTCTTTTCCCTTGGCTCTTCACTTTCCCACACTCCCTTTGTGACAAAACCATCCTGGGTTCTATTGCTCACCACCAATAAAAAAAAAAAGTGACTCCAAATGCCAGAGTCAGGTGAAAAAGAAATGAACTCTTTATTTAAAAGTTATACAGGGTTAAAATAATGGTGGAATTTTTCCATTAAATCCCACTCCCTTAAAAACAAACAAACAAAAAAAACACCCACAAAGAACACGGTCCTGCCTCCCCTGGCCAAACCAGGCCGGTCAGCGGTACTGTCTCTCAGGAAAAGAAATAGAAGACTGTAGCTTGGCTAGGCAGATTCCTGTTTTAACATTCTGGCTTCTCCCAGTCATCTGTGCTTGGCTAGCTCCTGCTCTTAATCCAAAACCACATGGCCTCTCCTCATGGTGGGCCGGTGGGGGTCCTTCAGCATCCTTTCAAACCACATGGCCAAGACCACTCCCAAGCCACATGCTTAAGAGGCTTCTCCTTCCCAAGCTATATGGTTAAGAGAGCATGGCTGCCAAGCAATTGAGTTTAAATCCTCACCCTGCTCCTCCTCTGTAAGCGCATTTCCTACTCCTCCCACAATGGTTTACCCTGCCAGTAATCTGGTCTCTACTGCTTTTCTCAGCTGCCATTGTTACTTGGGCAGGCATCTCCCCGCGTAGGGGAAGTGCCTTCCTGCTCTCACACAGGCTCCAGGCTCGCAGGCTCGGGGCACAGCAAGCCCCTCCAGCTACATCACCAGAGAAGGTCACGCCCATTTTCCTGGCTCAAGCTCTGCCACAGCTATTAGCGTTACTAAGACACTGGCCAAGTTCTTTAGATATGCAAAGTAACTCTCAGTGGCCCCCACTCTGCTTCCCCTTCTCCCAGCCATGTTAGTGGGGGTTTTGGGGACCACTATATTCCCTGTTACACCTTCATCTCATGGCGGTCTTGTGATACAGTTCTGGCCAGTGAGATGTAATCAGAAGTTTGGCGGGAGGATTCTGGAAAATCTCTTTTCCCCAATAAAAGAAACAAATGGAGCAGGCTCCAATCCCAGACTTGAGTGTGGATATGTCGCCTGGAGCTGGAGCAGCCGTCATGTGAGGGGACAGGGAGGAGGGAAAGGCCTGGGAAAGTTTCTCCTGTACCAGCCCTGACGTGGCTTCTCATTAGGTAAGGAAAAAGAAACCACTGCTTGTTCAAGCTATTGTGATTAGGTTTTCCGTAATTTGCATATGAAACACTCCTAACTAAAGAAGGGAGATTTCAAGTGCCAGAACCCAGACTCGGAACAAGATCATCTCTGGCTTTAAAATGAAAACATGATCAAGCAGGTGTTAATTCAAACTTCTGTGGGCCCACCACTGAGCTAGTCAGCAATCACTACTAAGTAGGTGCAGAATTCCTACTAAGGTGGCAGGCATTCACACACAAATCAGATATCTTTAATACAAATAAAATCTCATCAAATGTTAGAAAAGCCTTTAAGATAATCTAATTGTGTTTGGCGAAACACCACACAGAACTCAATGTATGAAACATAAAATCTACTTCATTTTAAGAATTGGTACCTAGAAACCTGCCCAGTTGGCCTCTTCATATCTTTTATGATACATGGTTGAAATTTTCTGATCTAATGCCATATTTGATTTGACAGCTGAGGAAACTGGGGTCTCCTTGGCAGAACAGAAGCCGCTTGCTCTCAGAGATGTAATAGGTTTGCCATGGTGCCTAAATGAGGTCTGCACCCACGGGAACCATTTTCAGGCTGTCTTCTCATAGAGGTCAAATGAGAGTAGAAGGTTTTGTGGTAAACTGCATGGCAGCAGCAATGACTGGCACAAGAGATCAAAGAAAGCAGAAACCTACCGAGCAGAAGTAGCCAAAGCAAGCTTCAGGAAGCAGAGGGGATTTGAGTGAGGAGCCCCTTTGTGACTCCCAGCAGCTTAGCCCAACCTCCCAGTTATCACACATGTAAGTTCTCTGGGGACTAACCCGTCCCCCGGATGGAACCTTAGGCCCCAGAGAGTCCTACCCTCTTCCAAAGGACTCTTTTAAGCAAATGATAGATGCCCTGTGGCTCATATTCACTGCACATATTTCACACCTATCCTGATGCAAGACATCTCCTTGAAATCTAATTGTCTTCCGCGCCTCAAAACCAGTCGTCTTATTGTATACAAAGGGTGGTCAGGGAAACTGCTCAGGACAACAAACGCAGGTCTGGGTGAGCTGCTGCTGAGAGGTGCCAGCTCAGTAAACGTGTCCAGGAAACAGCAAAGGATTAAACAACCATCAGAGAATCTGAAGCCAGGATGCTGTCTATGGCCTGCCTCCATCCTGTTCTCTTTTTTATTTTCTCACCGCCACCTCTTTTTCAAGCTTTACTGCCCTCAAGACCTCTCTCTCTCCCTCTCTCTCTCTCTCTCTCTCTTCTTTACTCCTTGACAAAATACATTCTCATAAGATTTGCTATCAGTCACTGACTCAGTCTAGCACAGCTCCAAGGGCTGGAGTCTCTTATCTCTGGTTCCAGAAGAAAACAAAGAAAAAATTGTCCTCCATAAAATTCATTTCAGCCTCTAGGACACAGGGGAGAATGGAATTCTGTGTGGTATTTATGATGAGGTGGGTGGAGGGGAGTCCTCCCTGGGATTCCTGAGATAGCTCAGTCTTATCACCTTCACAGAAGCCCAACTCTGACTCTTTCAGATCCACTTCTCTGCATTCCTCAGATGATCATTAACAGATCCAAAAGGCTATGTAACGGTTCAGGGTCACATAAGTCAGCCCCAGAAAGAGCAGTTAAACCCAGATCTCTTCTACCCCAAACACGGTGGCCATAACACTCCTAAGCAGGAAGAATGGGAAGTAACACCAAAGAGTATAGCAGTCCAGACGTGTGTGGAAATCCAGTCACCTGAGCAGGCCTGGCATGGGAGGGAAGTCGCTGGAAAGACAGAAGTGCACTCATGCTACAAGGACACTCAAGTGCGCACGGCCAGGGTGCTCTCCCATGAGAGACAGCACAAGGCCAGGTGCAGCAGGCTGGGGCGGGGATGCGGGGGAGTCTCCACAAGAAGCCATGTTCTGCTGAAACCGTAGTACCTCATCAGGGATTGCCTGGCCTCTCTGACAATTTTAAGTTAGAAAAGGGAGGCAAACTATGGAACACAGTATGGAAGAGCCTCAAAAAATTAAAAATAGAACCACCATATGATCCAGCCATTCCACTTCTGGGAATGTAACCTAAGGAAACAAAAACACCAACTCAAAAAAATATAGGTACCTCATGGTCATTGCAGCATTATTTACAACAGCCAAGACATGAAAACAACCTAAATGTCCGTTGACTGAATGGATAAATAAGGTGTGGTATCTATATATAATGGAATATTATTCAGACATAATAATGAGGAAATCCTACCATTTGTGACAATATGGATGGACCTTGAGACATTTACAGTAAATAAGTCAGGCAAAGAAAGACAGATATGGTGTGGTCTAGCTTATAGTGGAACAAGAAAGAAACTAAGAAACTCAGGAAAAGAGATTAAGATCTATGTTACTACAGGTGGTAGGTGGGGGAGGAGGAATTGGAGGAGGGTAGTCGAAGGCCCAAACTGCCAGTTAAAAGATAAATAAGCAGGAGGGATGTAATGTACATGGTAACTATAGTTAACAACGCTGTGTTATGCGGAGGACAGCTGTTAAGAGAATGGACCCTAAGAGCTCTCATGACAAGAAGAACCATTTTTTATTTCCTTTTTACTGTATCTCTCGGAGTTGATGGGTGTTCACTAGCCTATTGTGGTAATCCTCTCACAACACATGTGAATCAAACCGTCAGGCTGTAGCCCTTAACTGTATGCAGTGAGGTGTGCCATTTGTTTCTCAATACAACCAGAAGAAAAAAAACTCCTGGGCAGCAATTCTGGGGCTGATCCAGCCCCAAGGACTATCCAGCTGGGACAGCTCGGCTGATGCAGCGGTTCCACTGCCTCCCTTTCCGGACTCTTATCTCCACCACAATTGCTCAGTAATCAACAGCTTGTCCCCGCCTATCGCCTCATCCCCCCCTCCAGGTCCACAGTCCGGGTGGGGCTCCTCCAACTGACCCGGCCTTGGTCACAGACCCTCCCGGAGAGAAAGGCACTGCTATATTTTTGTCGAAAACCTTGTGATTTTACTTGTTAAACTGTGTGCCTGTTTAAAAATTGATAAAATTTATCAGTTTCTTACCTCAATATAATTATAACAAAATGTTTAAAAAAGTTTTTTGAAGTATAATTTAAAACAAATTCTCATAGTGAAGGAGCAAAATGCTGGCCCAACCAAATGTTACCAACAACAGAATGCAACAGCATTAAAAATGAACGCACTGCAGCTAATACCTCCGTATGGATAAATCTTAAAAACAAAATATTAAGCAAAGAAGTGACAAGACATATATAATGCATGATTCTATTTATACAAACATCAAAACTAAAGTACAGTTGACTCTTGAACAATATGCATTGAATTGCTCAGATCCTTTTATATGCAGATTTTATCAATATACTAAACTTTTTTTGAGATTTCCTTACTACCATGAAGCAGTCATATTGCTGCTTCTTCACTGTCAATGAATGAAGCATTTTATCTGCAAATAAATATGAATTTCTTTTTCACATTACCTTTTCATTTTTGTTGAGTGTCAGTAATGCAGATACAGTGTTTTATATCATGTAAGACAATATTGATGAGGTACTGAGAGACAGTTCATCTGTAGACAGTTGATGTAAATGTACAGTATCCATAAATACATACAATACTGTAAATGTATTTTCTCTTATGATTTTCTTAACTTTTTTCTAGCTTAATTTATGGTTAAAATACAGTATGTAGTACATATAACATAGAAAATGTGTGTTAGTTGACTAAGTTATCAGTAGGGCTGCTGGTCAACAGCAGGCTATTAGTGGTTGAACATGGTCTACTGCAATGGAGGCAGGACACTCATGTAGAAGGAGGAGGAAGAAAAGGAGAAAGAAGAACAAAAGGACAACCCACCCAACCACCCCCCAGAAGGGGAGAAAACTGCACTCAAATGGGCATATATATAATTGTATTTTTGCAGCTATTAAATCTGTGTTTGCAGGAGGTTAGAAGTCCAAAAATATTAAATTAAAAATGTTTTTTCCCCAGGCGTCCCCAGGGTTCTGCAGCCTGGACCTTAGAATTGGGACAGAAGCAACTGTTTCAGAGAGTCTCTGCCTGCAGGAGAACGATGACAAGATCTGTCCTTACAGAGACACAACCTTGAGCAAACACCCTCAGCCACCTGTTGGCCTCCATCCCAATGACTGGCGACCAAGTGGTGAGGCCAAAACCGCAACCGAAACCGAAATGAAAGCAACCCCGTTCCAGGCTCACCCCTAATTCCCAGATCCTCCAGAAGCCGGGCCTCAGCATTCAGCCTCCAGTTCTCTCCCCTTTTCTTGGGCACCTCGTGGTGTGTGGCGAAAGCATGGGGGTGAGGGGCTGTGTGACCGGGGCGATGCCTCTCCCGCTTCTCCCCGCCTGTGCGCCCTTGGGCACATTCCGCATCTTCTCTGAGCCTCCGCTTCTCCATCCATAAGATGGAAATGTCTCTGACTCTCAGGGATCTTGTCAGAATTAGATCACACACACATATGAAACATTTACAACACAGTGGGAACTTACTAAAAAATTTTTGATTCTCTTGCGGTCATTAATATTGTCATTATCTTTGGGACAGGCTCCAGGACTGGCCCCGAAGGGTGGATCAGGATGTGTAACGTGTCTTGTGATCAAAGCAACACCAGGGTTTTTCCAGCTTGCAAATGACCTCTCAGAATAACCTGGATTTCCATCAAGCGCTGGGGGGAATGGCAACTGGCACAGACACCGAAGAAGCCGTGAGGTGGAATACAGAGGCTGGCTGGGGAATGGGACCGACGTTCACCGCGGCGCAGAAGGAATGGAGGCCGGGAAAGCCTCGGCCTGCCTAGGATGAAGGGAAACCTGTCCTTCTGGTCATCCCACTCCTGGGGATCTGACCTGGAAGACTTGTGCACCAACATGTTCACTTCAGATTTATCGTAATAGCTTAGAAGTAGAAACAACACAAATATCAAAAAAATAGGCCCGTTTGTTGCACACAGCATAGTTTTGACAGGATGTAATGTAGCCATTTAAAATGATATTTATATATCTGACTGGCGTGGCTTAGTGGGTTGGGCAGTGTTCTGCAGACCAAAAGGTCACCAGTTCGATTCCCAGCCAGGGCACACGCCTGGGTTGTGGGCCAGGTCCCCTGTTGGGGGTGGTGTGTAAGAGGCAGCTGATTGGTGTTTCTCCTGCACGTCAATGTTTCTCTCCCTCTCTTTCCCCCTCCCTTTCTCTCTCTCTGAAAAATAAATAAAACCTTTTTAAAAACTAAATAAAATAAAATGATGTTTACAGAGGGGGTTTTTTAGGTCTTTTTCTTTTTATTAAATGTCTTGGGGTGACACTGGTTAACACAATTATGCAGGTTCCAGGTGCCCAATTCCACTGCACACCATCTGCACACTGGAGCGTGTGTCCGCCACCCCGAGCCCAGTCTCCGTCCCTCGCCATTTATTCCCCCTACAGCCTCCTCCACCTCCCTCTCCCGCCCCTGCCCGCCAATCACCACACTGTTGCCCTTGTCCATGAGGTTTTTTCTTTTTTTTTTTGTGGGGGCGGGAGCTCAATCCTTCCACTCCCCCCTCACTCCCCCCAACTACTGATAGCTGTTAAGAGTTTTAATGTCATAGGAAAATTCTATTGATGTACGGTTAGATTTCAAAAGCAGTATAGAAAACTGTACACTATTTGATCTCAACTATAGCAGGAAAAAATGGATGGGAAAAAAAGGACAAAAAAATAACATGCCAAACTTACCAGTGGGTAGTAAGCTCTCAGACAATTTCCTTCAGTCACTTTATCATTTTCTCTAGTGTCCAAAATTTCCACAATGGACATGCAGCACCATGATGACTGGGGAGAAATAGCAGGGAAAAAATTGAAAAATTTTTTTTAAAAAAGCAAGTAAAACATTTCATTGAGCAGCAGCTGCATACTTGTCATTGGAGGTCCTATTTCTTGACAATAGTGCAAGCCTTCTCGCCCTCTGATCTCGGAGCTCCAACCTCCTGCGCTGCCTTTTCCACCTGGGGGAAGGATGCGCTCCATATGCTGGGCCATCCTGGAATCAGGTAGGGACCCTGATGTCCCAGGACAGGGAGTTCCAGGCAGTGGACAGGAGCAGCTTTGAGCTGAGAGGCCACACACCTTCAGAGCACCCTCTCCACTGCTCTGGTCAGGGAAAGCCTCTTAGAAAGGGAGAGTGTTGGTAGCTATTTGGAAGGAAGGGATGTTTGTTAACAGCGGGGGTAGAATCAGGTAGGTGGGTATTTTTTAAAGAGGGAGTGAATCAACTCCAATGCATCATCCTCCTGAGTTTTAAAGTCTGATGGATGGTGCTGGTGAGCAAAACTTGACAGTTAATAAACAGGAGACCATGGGCAGAGGCCCTACCTAGAGGTGGGAGGCTGGCGCTGTGGAGGGAAAGGGGTCCCTGCTGAGCTGAGTGAAATCTGCAAGACGCAACTGGTGACATTTGGCGTGCACACGCTCCACCACCCTTTCAGTTTCACTGCCTCTCTCCTCCCACTGTTTTAACCCACCTGGAGCCCCATCCCTAGGAGGGAAGAGGTGGTGAGGAGGAAATTGTTTCCGCTCCCAAAGCTGCTATGGGCAGCTGAAGCAGGCTTTTCAGGTATGAGTACCAGGGAAGGACAGGAGCACTCAGCCCCTTTCAAGCTCCCCTGGGAGGTGAGGACAGTGCCTTCTGCAGAGAAAGCTGAGCTTCCTCAGCCTCACTATGGGGTTCTGGGTCCTGCCCACTCCACCCCCACCCCAGCTCTGTGGTGGGTCTGGTGGAAGGGTTAATCGGAAAGTGAGGGCGCCTTTGGTCTCTGGCACCTCGACCTCCTCTGTCCACACCCTCCTGCCCTCAACCTCCCCAGTCTTGACTTTTGTTTCCATAATCCCTCCTCCGGTGAATGCTGATAAGGTAGAGAGGCCCTTCCCTGGAGATTCATGGATCCAGAAGGTTCCTTCAAGTGCATCTCATCCATGACCACAGCTTCAAAGAGGAGAAAAGGGAGGTTATTTTATGGAGACCTTCCAACTGTCCCCAAAGCTATTACGTTACAGAGCACCAATGTTGTAACAAATGCTGGCACCGATCTTTGAGACAAATGCTGGCACCGATCTTTGAGACCTAGGTCTTTCCCAGCCACCCCCAAACATCCAACCCCTCGCCCGTCACCATGGGAATGGGTGGAGGGGGTGACCACACAGGGCCCAGGAGTTCCCAGTGCCTCTAACCTTTCCTCACGGGTCCTGGCGCCTTCCCTCACCTTCCACCCTAACCCCCTTCTTCGTGACTGAATGACTTCATGCAAATTGCATTTATTTGTTCATTTCTAATCACATACTAGGATCTCATGCCCTTTTGATAGTAAATAAAGGGGAAGAGAAGATGCCTCCCAATGACCTGGAAAATCAAGTTTCTACCTCTCCCAAACAAAAACCACCTTCAAGTCAGAACCGAGCATTAGCCGGCAGCCTGCCCACCGGTCATACCCCCGGTCTCTTACAGCACAGTGAGTCACTCTCTGGGCCTGGGTTAGCCCAGGATTAGTCAGTGTCTCCTCATTGCATACATTCTTATTATTTTTTCTTTGGGGGGAGGGTAGGGGGACCTTATTTATAGATGGGCTGGACACTGCAATTTGAAAAGCATTGACAAAAATTCTCCTTTTCCAAAACACATCACCAGCCTCACATAGTGTCTAAAAACCCACCGTTTTAGATATTTCTCAGAGCAGTGACCCTTTATAGTAAAGCGCTTGATGAGGGCAGAGCAGCGTTTTACTAAGTAACAGGTACATCCCAGTGGTTAAGCATCCAGCTCCTGGACTGAGTTCTACTTCTGGTGAGATGAGTAAACTCTTCCTGAACTGCCCTTCTTAAGAAGAACTGTAAATTCTGGGCCACAAAAAAACCTATATGAAGGCCCTAGAGATTATACGAAAAGCAGACAGATTCTAGGGAAGGTGATCCTTGGAGGAAAGGAGAGTTTCCTGGTTTTTGACGTTTAGCCTGGAGGGCAAGCTGCAGCCAGCGTGCCGAGGGGTAGCTAAAATTGACAGAAAACCAGCTAGATTTCTTTTTTTTTATTTTATTTTTCAATGACAGTTTACATTGAATCTTATGTTGTATTAGTTTTAGGTGTACAGCATAGCAGTTAGATAACCATATACTTTACAAAGTGCCCCCTCCCCCATAACAATTCTACTTCCAAGTTGTTTTGCTCATGTGGCTGTTGGCAGGGGCCTCGGGTTGTCACTAGCTGTTAGCAAGAGGGTTCAGTTCTTTCACATGGACCTTTCCATAGTGTTGACTGAGTGTCCTCATGCCAGGCAGCTGGTTTCCTCCTGAGTGATCCAAGACGGAGAGAAAGGAGGGGGCCACACGCTGTCACCTTTGCCACATTCTATTCACCAGCACGAGTCAGCAATCCAGCCACAGAGGAATTAGGTTCTACCTTTTGAAGGGAGGGGTATGTTTGTAGAGATACATTAAAATCTGCCCTGGCTGGTGTGGCTCAGTGGATTGAGTGCTGGCTTGCGAACCGAAAGGTTGCCGGTTCAATTCCCAGTCAGAGTACTTGCCTCGGTTGCTGGCCAGGTCCCTAGTGTTTCTCTCCCTCTGTCTCCCTCCCTTCCCATCTCTCTAAAAATAAAACAAAATAAAATATAAAATAAAATCATCACAACTCCCCAGAAGCAATAGCCTTTAGTAGATTCTTTTGAGTCTTTCCAGAAATAAGCAACACATACACAAAGCTGTCAGCCTTTTTTCCTTTGAACTAGGTGAGATCTTACTCTGTAGCACTCTACACCTTACTTTTCCATTCAATAATAAATGTTGAAAATCCTTAAATCAGCACCTATAGATCTATCCTACTCTGTTTAATAGATTCAAGCATCCAATCATATGGATGTCTAAAATACTTAACTAGCCCATTTTAATGGTCACATAGGTTGTTTATTACAGCAAAATAATGCCACAAGAAGATTCTACTATGAATATTTTTGCCAATTATATAAGAACATCTAGAAAATAAAGTCCTTGGAGTAGAAGTGCTGAATGAGAGAATATACATTTGCAGTCTTCACTGATTATGTCAAATTGTTCTCCAAAATGGTGATTGGTTGATAAATCCCCTGTATTGCTGACAGCCCATTTCCCTACCACCAGCAACACAGGTATTAATCTAGTTTTGAAATATTTTCCAATCTGAAAGGTGAAACATGGTATTTCCTTGTTGATTTAACTTGCTCTTCTTTAATTAACATTAAGTAAGTTTATCAGCCATTTTTATGTCTTTTCTATAAATTAATGTGTGAAACAAATGAAGCTAGTCTTTATGTACCACATTTGCTATAAATGTTTTTTCCTCACTTTGTTATTAGCCCTTTTATGTATTTATTTATTTATTTATTTATTTATTAATTAGCTGGGGTTGTTTCCATTAAAAAAAATTTTTTTAACCTTTAAATAGTCAAGTTTAAAGTAAAATTTTTAAGAGATCAAATTTTCAAAATTTTATTTTCTGGTTTCTAGGGATTTTTCCAAACTTAGAAAGTTCTCCATGATTCATTGTAAAAATCACCCATATTTTCTGCTAGTATTTTTATGATTTCAGTTTTTACCTTTAAGTAATTACACCATCTGGAATACAGATTAAAAACTAAGGATGACATCTAGCTTCATTTTTTTATTTCCATCAAAATGACTAACTGGTTTTCCCAGCATCAATTATTAAAGAATCAATTTCTCTCCAGGGATTTGAAATGCCATTTTATTGTATATGCTATGTCCCCTCTTGCCTTGTTTCATCAATCTGCAGCTTCTTTCTGAAAAAAGGCAGTTTTTGAAGCGCAGAGAGAAGAGAGGTCTGGAGCTTCAGAGGTCAAGGCCAGGGAGGAGGCACGGCTGGGGGTGCAGGGGTGCTCTCTGAGCAGTGGGGAAGGGAGAACAGGAGGGTGGGTGCAGATCTGGGAAACCGCTGTGAGTGCAGAAAGGAGGCAGATGTTGGAAAGCAGTTGTGTTGCTTCCCAAAACAACTCAAACTAATAAACACTTGTCCGGGTCCTCGGAGGACCTGCTTTAATTAACAGAAGATGGGTTTGTTAATCAGTGTGCCAAGTGTTTCTAAAGTGCTTGAAGTTATTCAACCTCTCTAAAATATCCATTTTCCACTATTACCTTTCATCTAACTCGCAAACTTATCCTGGTTTTTTATCCGAACCTGAATCTGAATCTCTCCACGCAAGTGGGCCCCAAAAATGAAAAGACGGTATCGCACCTTTCCGAAGATCAGTTGAATTCTTATTAGGAGGCATTATCTCCTGTAAACCTCGCCTGGTTGTCCTGGCAGCAACAGAGCCAGGAGGCCATCATTATCCACGTCGTATGCAGAAAATAAGTAGTTGCCTAAAGTCATGCTCTAGTCAGTGACCAGCTGGCTCTTCAGAAGCTGTGCCCTCGCCAGGACACCACACCGTTTTTCCCATGTGATCGCTGGGGGAGGGGGAAATGACACAGAAAGCTGAAAACAAATGGGTTTTCCAGAGAAGAGGAAATGGAAAGACGACACGGAAAGGAACAAGCAGTCTCTCACCTTCACTCAGACTAGCAAGAGGACATGACCTCATTAACCCTGACGGGATGACTTAGGAAACCCGAACTTTCTGTCCCTCTTCGTGGCCTAAGTGTGGTGTGAGCCCGTGTTCCCACTGGCCCCCGCCCAAGCTCTAGCCCCTGGTGCCCTTGGGATAGGGAACGCCCTCCTCTCTGCAAGTCTCTGGCAGAGACATGACTTGACCTTCCTGGCTTCCTGGTCTCACGAACCTTGCAGTTGGCCCCCTGACTGGGGACATCACGCAGCTGGGGGTGGGCAGGGAATGAGCAGATGCTAAGGAGGGAGAAAATCATATCCGCCCGTAATTCTGTCATTGGAAATTCCCCCACGGTCCTTCTGCCTTTTCTTCTTGCCGCTATTGTCACCCACGGCTGCCCTGAAGGTTTCATCCTCGAGTCCACCGAGCCAGGCCAGTGGGGGGCTCACTTTCACCAGACTAAACCAGACTATGAATGTCAGGTGACAGAGAGGAACCCTAAAGCTCCCCAGAAAAAAATCCTGGTTTCATGTTCCAACCCTTCCTTACCTTCTTCCCCCAGGCGTTCACACAGGGTGACCGCATACCGTTGTTCAGGCTGTCCAGGGGACAAACAGAGAGAGTATAAGAAGCACAGTGGCTCCTCATTCACATACTCTCACTTGTCCTCAGCTAGGAGGGCGCCAGCACCAACCTACAGCTCCCCCTCGGAGCCCTGTGTCATACATCCTACTCTGATTGAAAGGGCCAGAGACATTGAAATAAAGAACAAACTGACAGTAACCAAAGGGGACCGGGGAAGATAATGGGAGATAAGGGGAGAAAGAAGGGGAAGGGTTGTCAAGGGACGTGGATAAAGGACCCATGGACAACACCCAAGGAGGGTAGGACTGAGGGTGGCAGGTGGGGGTGGATGGGACAGGAACAAGTGGTGGCCAGAAAATGGAGACCACTGTACTTGAACAACAATTTTAAAAAACTGAAAAAAAGAAGAAGAAGAAGGTGAAGGGATTAGTCAAAGAACATACATGAAGGATCCGTGGACACGGACAATGGCGTGGGGCTGACAATGGAAGTGGGGGTGGGCTGGGTGGATGGAGGGCAAAGGGGGGGAAATGGGACAACTGTAATAGCATAAACAATAAAATATTTTTTTTAAAAAAGACCTAGGAGACTATGACGATACCCAAGTGCCGTCATAGTGGAGGATGGAATGGCGGGGGGGAGGGGAGGATGGGATAGAAGGGCAATCGAGCAGGTAGGTGGCTTACAGGGATATCAGGTCACCATCAAAAGAAGAAAGTGGCCAAGACACTGGTCCATAGTCGGTCGACTGCTCCAAGTGCAAACATCAGCCCTTGTGCCCGTCCATCCTTGGCCAGGAACTGGAGACCCAGCCCAAGCCTGAGGACCAGCAGATCCTGGTGGTCCACTTGGCCTGCCCAGCAAAACTTCTACTCCATTTACTTATCCCTCCCTCAAGGCTGCTTGTTGTAAACCAAAGCATTTTCTCAACCGTTGAGACTTTGCTTCCCAGCAATTGTCATCATTTTGGCTCAAATAAACTCATAAAAATTCTCCGCATGTTTAGATATTTCTTATGTCAACATTTACTTGGCATAATGCAGTGGGATTCCAAACAAGCCCACCCAAGACCACCTTGCAGAACTGGACGGGTGCTAGATACCAGCAGGGGCTCATGGCGCCCCAGCAGCTCTCTGCTTTGCATCTGGTGAACTTGGGTGAGCTTTGCTTGAAATTCCAGACCTCCCTGCTTTAAGGTAAAAGGTCCGGACTTTATTTGAGCTGTTAAGAAAAAAAAAAAAAAATCCTCGAAGTGGAAATAAAAGAGTTGAAAAAACCCAAGTTAAGGATAAGAGTTAACTCAGGACAGAAGAAAAATGGATGGCTGGTTTTTAATTTGGCTTTTTAACTGGAAGTGCTTACTTAGAGTCTGAACAAAACAAAACCTTTTGCTTGGATAAATGAGTCTGAACTGATGCCACTCCAAAGATAAGGGGCACTTACTCCCTCCAGCTTGAATTGCGGGTATTCTTAGGTGACTAAGGACCTATGTGGAGGCGTCAGAGGATGTCCCTCATGACATGCAGGACCCCTATAGGGAACTTCAGCTCAGCTGCAAATAAATAATTGGCTCCTCCAAGGACCGCACAGAAAGGTCAGTTACCTAGCACTCCAGCTGCATGAGACAGCCGCGGAGAGAAACCAAGGCACATAACATAGTGGAGGTGACTCAGGAGGTGACAGCACCTTGGACCTCAACCCATAAACGGCACACTTCAACCCACTACACAACATCCCTAGAAATTTGTTCAGGCTCTGTAGATCTCAAAATAAAACTAAAATTAACATGGAAATGTGCCCCCAAAGCCAAAAACTCCCAGCCCCTCTTAATACTCTTGCAGATATACAATTAATAGGAAGCGTTCACTTGCAAGTACTTACAGAAATGGGAAGATTTAACTAGAGGTGAAGTCTACTCATGATGGCCAAAATGGAACTCTGGATGAGTAAATTAATTTTTTTTTTTTTTTTTGCATGCAAAAATTAGAGAAAGCCAGCTCTAAAATTGAACTGCTTGAATGGGAAGCACATCTTAATTGACAATTAGAAGCTTCTGAGAGAGACTCAGAAAAATTATTTTCCTTACAAAAAAATCAATAAGAGAATTTTATACGCTGAATTATAAAGGCTTCTGAAGCTAATAAAAGCCAACACCTTATCCCTCCCCTTCTACAGCTCCTCCATTATATCCTTTGCTCTCTGAGCTTCCTCGTCTGGACTTGCCTTTCCCCTCCCTTCTCCCCTCCCCTTTTATCTTCTCTATATCTCCTCCACTACCACTCCCTACTGACCTAGAAGACAATAGAATAGAAATTCAGACAAGGATAATCCAGGAATTCTAGCAACTCCCTTAAGGGAAAAGGCGGTCTCAGGCAGAGTGGGACCAGGGATTATGTGCATCCCTTGGACTCGAAAGAATTAAGGAATCTACCTAAAGATTTCCCAGACCCTCTCCAGGATCCTGATGGCATTGCAAAGGAATCTAACTGTTAGAACATATGATCATGACTATTCTGACATATTCCAATGAATATGCCTACTGGTTTCTGGGAGAGCAAAACTACAGAATTACTAAATAAGGTTCACTGGAAAACTCCTGTAGGGGGTTCTTTTTACTGTAGGCAGCCAGGTTACCTTAAGAAGGATCCTGGGAAACTGAAATGGGATGTAGAAAGAGAAAGGAAGCAGAAGCAAGCATAGGGTTGCACTAGGGACGATGAGAGGGCGTTCCCCTTGCCCTTACCAATAGTTTAGGAGAAGTTAAAATTACCATAGGAGGGAAATCCCGAAGGCCCTCCTAGATACTGGGGCTACTTTATTCTGTTCTTAACAGACCTAAGTTGTCTTCTCCCTCAGAGTAAAGCTTCTGTATATATATTTACAAATTGTAGGAATATCTAATCAACCAGTGTCTGTTTTAAAATCAGAACCTGTTCCCTTCCAACTAGGGAATGTTACAGGGCAATACATATTTTTTGCTCATCAAATCTGCCGCAACTCACCTGAAAGGGTGAAATTTTCTTAAACCCAGTGATGCCCACTGGTTTTAAGATGTATGTATTACATCTTAATGTATTATATTTAGAACTAAATGAAATGTATTTAGAACTAACTAAATCAGATACTGAAACAATTGGGAAAATAATAATTTTAAAGGAAGCCCCACAAGAGGAAACTCATCTTGAGACTGACTGAACATTTGTTGCAGGGCATGCCAATGCCACTGAGGCAGGGGGCAGCACGGGACGAGCTCTGAGACCACACTGCTGTTGCTGGTCAGCGTCTAGCGTCCTGGCTGCCAGGAAACACCTTTTAGCGCTTTGGTAGGATGGACAGTAAACCAAGGCAGGGAGGAGGAGGGAGACACGTCTCACCCACTAACTCAGCGGCCCTGGGCCTGGTTGGATAATATTGCCAGGTGTTCCAACATCACAAGGCCAAGAGCAGCCCTTGACATTGTATGTATCATTTCCACTGTCTGGGAAAGAAAGCCTTTGAAACTGTGTTTTCATCCCAAGGCCTGGAAGGGGGAAAAGGAGGGGTGCCCACAGTGCCCAGAGAAGAAGCCCATGAAACAGCTTTGGCGAACTGCCTGCCTCTGGTCACTATCTGTTTTATGAGGGATTCCTAACGCTTACAGAAAGAGCCCATAAATTACTCTGGGTAACTGCCCCAACTTTAATTAACTGCCTCCTGTCACATATCTGTTTTACAAGAGGAACAAATGGAGACTGGAGCAAGATAGGAATTTGGGCTAACAGACCCCTACACATACCTAAGGTTGGGTAGTCACAGTTCCCCCCACCAAGGAATAGTTGGCACCACCTTTACCCGTCAATCAACATGTAACTTCTTCACCTCCATCCTGCCCACTATATACGTCCTCAGAACAAAGGACCTGGGGCTCTGGCCACCCTTGTCCTTGTCTGTTGACACCCTTACCTTGCCACACCTTGGATCTAAGTCTTTCTCTGCCACCTTAGCAAGGCCCCTTCTCTTCCTTGAGAATGTATCACTAATAAACCCTGCTTACACACCGATAGACTTGTTGATCTGTAATTCTTTACTGCATTGACAAGAAGAACCAGGTTTCTCCTGTAGCACAACTTCAGGCCTTTTCCAGTCACCAATATTCTGTATGCACAAGCTGGATTTGAGCCTAATATACAAGATTACTTTAAAAAGAGGGCTTATAATTCCATGCATGAGCCCCTGCAATTCTCCCATCCTTTCAGGCAAAAAAAAAAAAAAAAAAAATGGGAAATGATGGAGATTTGTACAGAACCTCATAGTTATAAATATAATAGTTATTGCCAAATATCCTGTGGTTCCTAATCTACATAACATATTATCAGCTGTTTCTGTTGTTAATATTTTTCAGTGACAGATTTATGCAGTGCCTTTTTCAGCATTCCTGTAAAAAAGGGGGAAAAGAGGAAAGAAAAAAAAGATGGAAATACCTCTTTGCTTTTGCCAGGGAAGATCACGAGTTTACTTGGACAGTAATGCCCCAGGGATATGTGGTAGATCCCACCTACTTGTCTTAGATACTAAAAGCTGATTTGAATGGTGTTGAATTTTCCAGAGATTTTACTCTAATCCAGTCTGTAGATGCTTTACTTTTATGCTCTAGAACATATTAACTCCCAAGAGGACACAACTGGCCTATTGCACCATCTAGCCAAAAAGGGACAGGAGATATCAAAGGATAAGCTCTGATTCTGTTCACCCCAAGTAAAATACCTTGGTTATCTAATATCCAAAAATGGGCTAACGTTAACTGTGAAAGACTCAGAGGAGGAATATCCTTTTCTAAAAATGAATAAACAAAAAATAGCTTAGAGGATTCTTGGGTCTGACTGGATACAGTCACAATTGGATTCCAAATTTTTTATTAATGGCCCAGCCTCCATATATCTTGTTAAAATCAAATTTTCCTGCTCCAATTCAGTGGACCCCAGAAGGAAAACAAGCTGTAAAATCTCTAAAGAATTATCTAAAGCTCTCACTCTGGGACACCTTAATTACAAGCTTTCTAACTTTTTATACATGAAAATGAAGGAAATTCTTTAGAAGTTTCAACTCAGAAATACAGAGATCACCATAGACCTATAGGACATTACAGTCAGGGATGAGACTCAGTAGCCCACAGGCTCCCTCCCTGCAAGACAGCCATCTCTGCTACAGCCATGTTATGCAAACAAACAGAAAAAAATTGGGAAAGGCCCTCCTTTGTTTATGTTCCTCATTCTGTTGAATCTCTACTGAATTCTCATCATACTCAACACTTCTGTCAGTCGACTGGCTTTTGCTTTCTGCACCTAATATTACTTGAACTCGATGTAATAATCTTAACTCAGAAATTTTGCTACCTTCTTTACAGGAAGACATTCACAATTGTGTTTTGCTTATTGACCACATTATTTTTATTTTATTTTATTTTTATTCATCTTAGGGAGAGGGGAAAGGAGGAAGAGAGGGAGAGAAACATCTATGTGCAAAGAGAAACATTGATTGGTTGCCTCTTGCACACCCCCAGCTGGAGACCTGGCCTGAAACCCAGGCACGTGCTGACTGGGAAGTAAACCAGAAACCTTTCAGTTCACAGGCAGGCACTCAGTCCACTGACCCACGCCAGCCTGGGCATTGACCACATTCTTGTTCCTAGGACTGGTTCATAGGAAACCCTTATTAATAATGCTGACTTAATTTGGCTTACAGATGGATCTTTTAGAAATGAACAGAGACGTTACCAAGATGGATATGCAATAACTTCTGTGGTAGAAGTAATCAAAATTTCTTATTTATCCAAATAAGATCTGCTTAAGAAGCTGAATTAATTGTTCATACTAAGGCTTGTCAGCTGGCTGAAGATCAAATAGTTACACTAATAGTAGTTATATTCTTGGTGTAGCACACAACTTTAAGATGTTGTAGGAGCAACGAGGCTTCTTAACTTTCTCAGGGCAGCCCATGGAGAATGGAATATAAGTTCCAGAATTATTAGATATCATATACAAAATTGAAACAATTGGCAATTATCAAAACTCCAGAACATTCTAAAGCTGCCACCATGAAAGCAAAAGGAAATCATTTAGCTGATGCTGCAGCTAGACAAGCAGCATTAAATAATCAAATTATCCAGACCTAAGAATGCTCCTTGCTTCCTATTAAATCAATAAAAGACTCTCTTCTACAGTTTCAATAAAGAGCTGCATTAGAAGAGAAGAGGATATGGCAACAAAAAGAAGGAAACTTTGATCCAGACAAATAGATATGGTTTGGCCCCAATCAGAAACCAGTCTTACCTATACTTTAACATGTACATGAGCTAACACACTGAAGTCCTGAAAAGATTTCATGAAGTAAACAATATTTCTGGAAACCTTCTCCTACTGTAGCTCATAAAGTGGATAGCAGATGTTCTATCTGTCCAACTATAACCCTGGAAAATAATTCTATGAGTCTCAAGGACATTTCCCACTCCTTTAGATCCATCTGAGGTATGGAAATTGGATTTTATCCAAATGCCACTATCTCAAGAATACAGATATGTGCTAGTTAGGATTTGCATGTTTTTTCACTGGGTTGGGGCATTCCCTTAATGGTAGGCAAGTGATTTCCCAATGGGAGAATTCCCTCTGAGTTACAGTGACTGAGGGACTCATTTCACTGGGCAAACAATGCAATACATTTGTATTGGCCTATTCTATGGTATCTTCATTACACCTATCACCCCAGGATTCTCTGGATTGGTGGAACATATAAATGATACAGTTAAAACTCAACTGTATCACTTGTAAATTTTCAGAAGCTTTTCATTTCTTTGGCCAAAAGCTCTCCTTCTAGTGCTCCTCAACCTGAAATCAACTTCTTTTTCCTTTCTCCTCATTCAATAATCATTGATCACTCTACACATCTAGATGTAGGGACATATGAATCAGCTTCCTAAAAGGAAACATTCTGCATTATTATCAAGAACTTATTAACTAGTTATTATAGGCACTGATAAATTAGTAACCAATTCATTTCACAGTATACTCCCAATAGACTAAGACCATGACTTACAACAAGGAAGTTCTGTCCATGGAAAAAGACATCAATTAAAGACTCTCTCCAACGTCATTGGGAGAACCTTATCAGGTGCTTAACTGCAAATGAACATCTGCCTCAGCCTCTGACACTTGCCCCTCCACCTAATGTGGAGATCAAAGGCTTCTCTGTAGGATGAGAAGCTGCCAACATTAGAGACAGACAGCTCTCCCAAGGCATCAGCAAGGCCCATATACCTACAAACTTATGTGGAACTTTATTTGTTTGATTGTTCTACTTGTCTTCTAACATTAATCATAATAATAATTATACTTGTTCTTTGGGCTTTTCTCAAACCTTGTGTGTATACCCCAACTGTTAATAATTGATGGAGGCGTAGGTAGATAACTTCTGTATTATCAATAATGCTATTTATGTTTCTCCTTTGAAATTTAGAAGGAATGTTCGTGTCTAAGGAAAGGGATGTATGTGGCCTTAAGAGAAGTTAAACATAATAAGCTGGTTATTTCTGAATAAATATAAAGAAACAATAACAAGGGAAGTTGTAGATTATTGAAAAAGGAATATTGAGAAAGGAATTTCATGTATAAATTCTAGAACCTAATTATGGGAAAATGCTTACCCCCAGCCCAACAAGGACTACTAACTGTATTAATTCCAATGGAAGCTGAAGTGGCTATAAAAATAAAACCCTCAATAACCACTGCGGAGGAGCAAGAAATTTACTTATGAAAATCTTACTGTCCTCCTGGCCTCTAGAATTTTTAGATGGTAATTGTAATTTATACAATTGTGTTCTTACAACCTTGGCCCCAAATAAACCTTGAAGTTACAGCTTCCAATTGCACAACTAGCAGGAACCAGATTATTAATGAAGAGCACTTGAATGCGCTCTTCCCCCCATGGGAAGTAGGTGGGCCGTAGGAAATGAGGACCCATCTCATGGTCAGATCCTGAAAACTAATGAGTTATATGGTATGCCCTCAAACTATAAATAAATGTTATACTAGATGCAAATACAGAGAAGTAAGACAGACAGCAAAACTTGGATCATGACAGCTTATAGGTTGAAAATGATCCAGAGTGTTTTTCTTGATGAAGGTCCCTAGACCTGACTGCTTCCCATTCGCCAGCTTTTCATGTTCAAGAAAAATTCAGCCTTGACTTCTGTTCGAGGCTGTTGTCTTGCCCCATCCCAAATGGTCGACCCATCCTTCAGCAAGAGAAACGCTGATACTAGGACTCGCTAGGAATGAGCTTTCCTAGCACCTTGAGGCCACATTATTCAATCAAAAGGTTGGTCAACAACGCATCCTGTGGACTGATTTATGACCAATGGGTTAAGTGTGGATGAAAAAGTGGTCACAGACTAAGCCTGGCAAGCTCAGGGGAGGACTGCATGGTGGCTTTAAAAACTCAGAGACCTCAAATAACCACATAAAATGGTCAGAAAGTAAAACTTCCTAACTAAAAGTGAGTTGTGGCAGGTAGTCGTGTCCTAGGCGGTACCTCCCCGACAAAGGTCAATCTCTATCTTAACTGAGCCTGTCTGTTGTCTTTTTGCATCTCTGATAACAGATCTTTGGAATGTCAGGGTAATTTCCTTTCTCTAGACCCCTCAAGCACAATCTCCCACCGGAGCAGGAGACCACAGAGGCTTTATTGTTATTGTTGTCATGTTAATTGTTAACTGTTAACTATCCTGTACCCACCTATGTAAAAGAAGTATGTGTCTATTCGTTTTACTTTTTATCTAATCCCAGAAATCCTCCCCTTTTGCTTTCTCCCACCTCCCTAATCTATCACCAGTGGGTATCATGTAACCCACTTCTGCCTCCTCCTTTGATTGTAATGTATAGAATAAGGTGCAAAACACCACTATGACTGCACACTCTTAGGAGCGTAATCTGAGCATAATAATTAAAATGCAAAATGTGCATACCCTGTGACCCAGAGATCCCACTTCTGGGATTTTGGATGAAATATTAAGTACTAGTATGTAAAGACACATGTGCACAAATTCCTCCTGCAGCTTTGCTTGTAATTGCAACACCTATTAACAGGGAGTGGATTAAATAAATTATGCTACATAAAATCTGTGCTGTGGGTTTCTCTGGAGCTGTTTGAAAGAATGGGAGAGGTTCACATCTACCCTTGAAAGTTTGCCCCTGGTTCCCTAGTTAGAAGAAAGAAGCAAGTTGGAGTCCAGTGGAGCTCAGGAAGGAGTTGCAGGCAGCTGGAGCTGAGCAGGGCCCCTACTGTGCCGGGAGCTGGGGAAGTCATCCAGGCAAGAATACAAGACCCTTCCTCATTCTCTGGGGACTCTGGGATGCCCAGAGCCTTATCCTCCTCTTCTCCAAGGTGGCCAGGCCAATGGGTAAGAGAACTCACCTCGGGGCTGTGCCCGGCAGGGCGGGGCGGGGCCTCCTGAGTGCAGCTGGTTGGATTTCCCTTCTGAGAGACTGAGAGGTGACAAGGGGAGGAGCAGGTTGATGGGCAGGGCACAAACTGGACTTGGCTGACAGCATTTCCTCTGCCACCTGGACAGGAAGAGTCACATTGTTAACATTACCTCTGTCTGGGGCATTCAAGTCTAGTGTCTTAACAAAAAAGAGACCCTACCATCAGACACTCCCAATCCAATGCAGTCCATTCAGCAAACAGCCCGCTCGTTCCCATGGGGTCCCACTGTCAGTCCCATAAGAGCAAGCTTCCAAGAGCGTCCCTTCTGCCCCTGGGTCCTGACTTGCACCCGGTGGTCTACCCAGTGTCCCCAGGATGGGGGTGGAGGGGGTCTTAGCTCTCCACACTGGACCAGATCATGGGCCAGCAGCAGTGTCAGGGACTTGGTAGACAACCCAGGTCAGAACCTGCATTTTAACAAGATCCCTGGGGGATTCTTATGACCCTCTGAGTCTGAAGAGCTGTCCTAGAATCCCAGGCCCCCTAGAGGGGCGCTGGTCATGGAAGTGGATGGTCTATGAACAAGTCCTTTCCTTGCAAGTACTGACAGCTTTCTGGCTGCACTTGGGTGAGTTGTTATGTTGGCAGGCTCCTCCGCTCAGTCTCTTTTATCCTCTTGTCAAAACCCTCTCCAGAAGGGGGTGAAGGGAGAGAAAACCCATCCTGGCATACTAAAAATGTAGGAAGAGAAAGGGGGAGAGAGGAAAGGAAGAAAGGAAGATAAGGAGGGTAGGAAGGAAGGAGAGAAACAAGGAGGAAGGGAGGGAGGGAGGGAGGGAGGGAGCATGCGTACAACTTGTTCAGAGGGACCAGGCTACAGGGAGGGGTTCTGCATATTCCTCATCTACTTCTCTGTTTCCTGTCCTGAAAAATCATCCTGGTGGTTCCCCTCTTGGTTTTCCACATGACTAAGCCCCACGGGTCTCATCTAATAATACCTCAGGCTGCCCGACTACCTCTCCCCAGTTCCTCCATCCCCAGCAGAGCCAAGCACAGGCGCAGACCTGAGCGCACCACCCGCCCCCCCAACATTTCCTCCCCCACACCCACGCCAAGGAAGGTTCCCACTGGTGGCCTGGCTGAATGTGGGGGCTGGTCTCGGGTCTCCAGGCACTCACAACATGGAAGGGTCCATCTGGCTCCTGGCCTGCTTGGTGTGCATGCTCCCGACGGGTGAGTGTCCCACTCTTCTCTCTGGCCCCTGCTGGGGACAGAACAGTTGCTCATAAAACTCTTGGTACAGCCTTTTCTCCTCGAACTCAGGGCAGCCAGGTTTACCCAGAGCCTCCGGGCCTGTGGAGGGAGAAGAGCTGCACTTTGGGAAGCTGTGGTGGCAGGAGCCAGAAGTTCAAGTCTGGGCTTTATCTTGGGTTCCAAGTGACTGAGGCAGGCCCCTGACTTCTCTGGGCTTCGGTGTCCCCACCTGTAGAGGCCACCTGGCCCGCCCATTGCTGTGAGCAGCCAGGGAGACAATGGGCAAGGTATGTGGAGGGCAGTCCAGGCTCTGAACAGACAGACTTTGGGTGTTGCTGTCGCCTAAGCGTTTTCTGTCTTGATGGGTGGGCACAGCCCCGAGGAGAGGGAAGGACAGGACACCGAGGCTTGGGGTCAGGATGGCAGTGAGTTCACGTGGGAAACAGAGCAAGTGGCAGAGGGCACCCTGACTTCCCAGCAGGAACCCCAAAGTGTGCATGGAAACTCTTTGTGGCAGGCTTAAGTAACAATGACACCTGAGTCATTTAGCTCGGTTAGTGTCCCTGGGAACGATGATGTGTCCCAGCGACTGACCACTGGCCACCACATCATGGTCCCAGAGGAAGGGGAGGCTTGTTAAAATGCAGGCACTTCAGATCAACCCCAGACCTTGGAGTCACATTATCAGGCAGCAGGGCCCAGGAATCTGCATTTTCAACCATTGTCTGGCGTGATCCTGGTGGTCAGTGCCACTGAGGACTACGGGGATAAATGTCAGAGGCCATCCTCTGAGCCCCTCTGTCCAGGCCCCCGCTCCTTCCTTGACCCCAGCCTAAGGCATCATTCCCGTGGCTCCTGGGCTCAGCATCCAATCCTCCATGCGCACAGCCACTGCTGTCACATGCTGTATGGTGGCTTTGCTGACATCATGATGTTCTGAGGTGTCAGTTGACATTCCTTGTGTGGGGTCCTGTCTCCAGGACTGGATGATAAACTCCAAGTCCCTCAGCCCCTTTCCTTTTCTAGTAGAGTCTAGTCAAGGGTAAGTCTAGGTTGAATAGTAACAGGAAGCGCCCACATAGCTCTAAGTGCTGACACTTTAATTAGTAACTCAGGTCAGCCTCAGAAGCTATGAGAAAGGAACTGTTCTATTCCCTTTACAGAGATGAGGAAATGGGCATGGACAGCTTTGGTGAATGACTGGGGGCGGAGTTGAGGTTGGAGCCTGGCCGTGGGAGCCCTGGGCCGGACCCCCATCGCTGCCTGCTGTCCTCTGCGCACAGCCCTGTGGTGGGGGCTCGCGGGGAAAGGGCTTCCTTTTCTCCCAAGCTGACTTAGCTCAGCCATCTTTCTACGTGCTTGAAGGTTGGGTCCCACAGAGAGGGTAGGGGCTGGAAGAGGTGACCCTGCCCAGTCCTGGGGCAGAAAGGAGAGCAGCAGGCAGGACCTGAGTCAGACATGGCTTTAAATCCTGGCTCTCCCTATTTACCAGCGGTGTGGCCTTGGGCAGGTGTCCTAACTTCTCTGAGCCTCCGTAAAGCAGGGCGCCTGCCCCCTCGTAGTGGTGTGGTGAAGGACAATTATAGGCCATGGATGAAAGGCCCCCAGCACAGTTCCTGGCCCTCAGTGGTTGTGCAATAAATGGCAGTAAAATTTTTTTGAAGTCACATAGCTTCAAGAGAAGCTAGGTATGGGGGTGTTTTTGTTTTGGTTTGTTTTTCACCCCCTCCTACTGAGGGTCAGCTGCTCTGAATCAGTTAAATTCAAGATTTTGAGGAAGCATGCGCAGTCATGTGTTCAAGAACAAAGCCTGAACGGCACTAATGCTCCAGGCGGTGTGTCAGGATCCCTTGGAAGGCTGAGCCACGTGTCTGAGCCGTACTGGGAGGAGACCCTTTTCTTTTCGAAACGGTAGCCTAACTGCTAAAACCCAGAGGTCCATAGCTAGAGTGAGTGGGGTGCCGCTTTCTGAAACCCCTCTGGTGACATTCACCTATGAGCCCCTCCACGTGGCCTCAGGACTGGGCAGGGGACCCCTGGACCAGGCTGGGCTTGGCTGGGACGTGGGAGCCCAAGGGGCTGGGCAAGCAGGCTCACGGTCACACCCCAGTCCACATCTCTGAGCACGGGGCCCAGGCAGGCCGTTGGCAAAGGCTAAATGGGATGAAGCTGTCCCAGAAACCCCCCTCCACTGTCCGTGCCCTTCATTCTCCTCCCTGCGTCCCCCACGCTCTGGGCAGCCCTGCCTGTCCTGGGGATCCCCACACACTCTCCCTTGTCCTTCCCCCCTCTCTCCCTACAAGTCTGCTTTGAAAAAGCAGGAGATTCCAGGGAATGTAGGGGGTGGGAAAAACGGGGGTCTGGGAGCTCTGGCCACACAGGTGACCTTGTAAACGTCCTCCACGGGTCCACAAACTCTGATGAGCAGGTTTAGTGATCATGGTAGCTGTCATCCTCCAGGGCCTCTGTGGCAGACCTTTGAAGGGCAGCTCATTTACTCTTCTCCACAGCCCTGCAAAGTGAGGACCTCTATCCCTGTTTTAGGAAAGTCAGGTGACATTCTGGGATGTCACAGCCCGGATATGAACCAGAGTCTTCTGTGTGCGAACTGCCCTTTACACCACCTTTGTGCAGGGGCGGTGAGCCTGGGGCAAAGCTTGGCACTCAGAGGAATTAACTGGCCCAGCTCTGAACCATGGCAGAAAACAAGCAGAAAAGGTCAGACCAATCACAGGAGGCACCCGAGGGGGTGGGGGTGCTCATGCAGGATGCAGGTAAAGGTCAGGGAGGCAGTAGGCTGCCCTCCTGGATCCGGGAGGAAGTGGGAGGCTTAGGGAGCCAGGATGCTTCTTCTGCTCCTGGTGGCTGCTCAGGCCAGTTGCCTGGATGGAGAAGTCCTACCCAGGGAGGAGGAGGAGGAGGAGTGAAGGGGAACGGGATGCCCTGAGGAGGCTCAGGGAGCGTGGGCAGGGACAGGCTAAATCGGAACTCTGAACGCAGCATCCTGTGGGGGACACTGGCCTCAGGACCGAGGCCCCGCACCGCAGCCCGCTCAGGCCAGCAGGCCCACTTCTGCAGCCACGGGGCTGGAGAGGAGAGTTCAGGTGGAAGCCAGGAAAACCCTGAGGGTAGAAGGAGACTGGCAGGCCCCGCACTCACATGTCCCTGTACCTCACCCCTTCCCTAGAACCTTCTAGATCTGCTTCTCAATGCAGGGCGGAATTCCCGTTTCTGCTCCCCCCTCCCCCTCTGGACTCCACCCTTTTCTCATCTGTTCTCCACTGATCACCGGTCTGGACAACATGCAGGCTCAGAAAGAACTGTGGCAGCCAACCAGGGGACAGGAGCGAATGGGAAGAAAGGCAGCATTCCCGGCTCAGCCCTCACATCTAACTGGTGGGGTTTGGTGGCCAAAGTGAATCTCTCTCCCTGCCCCCAAAATACCCTCTACCGACCCCCAGGTGCCACCATGCCTGAGAGGCCATCATAGGAGTCATTCCCTGAGAACACCCCGCTGGCATGCCCAGATGTCCCCGAGGAGGGCAGCCACCGTACAGAGAGCTGGACTCATCAGACTGGCTGCCTGTCGGCCGGTGCCATCGGCCACCGTGGGAGCAGCACGGCGCACCCCGGGGGGGCCCAGCTCTGAGCGCCATGAGGCCGTCCCTCCGGAGGCCCCCGCGGACTGCCCACCTGGCACCCTCCTCCCCCGACTCTCCAGGGCATAACTCGTTTCCTCCAGAAAATGTCACAGCACACCGGACTCTTGTCACAGCACCATTCTGAGGGCCCCCATGCCCACGGCCATTGTCCCACCATGACCTCCTGGGGATCCCTTTCCTGTCTGTGACCCATGGACAGCAACTGACCCACAATCTGCGATGAAACCGATACGCAGTTTTCTCTACAGTTAACGTGAGCACAATAGCACAGAACGCACTACAAATGACCTGCAGAGAGGCTCCCAGGCACGTGCCTGCTTCCCTCCTCACCACAGAGCTGGCAGAATTCTTTGGTCAGCGGCAGCCAAGCCAAGGTTTCTATTTCTGGTCCATCTAGACTCCCTTCCACCTGCCCAGGTCCTGCAGATACGCAGGGGACTTTGGGGTAGTGAGCCCAGCGTGAGTCAACTACCCCTTAGTTGACTCGTGGTGACGACGGCAGCACAGGAGCGGGCACCCAGGCCGCAGCCCAGCCCTCCCCCGCGGAGCGCCAGTCACCGTGGGGGAGCAAGTGGAGAGTCCGGTAAAACAGGCTACAGGGCCATCAAGGCACGGACGCAACTGTCCCCGTAGCTGAGTTTTCTGGGTACCAGATGGCTTATTTTTACATCTGTTAATTTAAATAGTCATATTCTAAAATGCTTGACTTCCTTATCATTTTCATCCAAATGTCCTTTCCAGAATAGACTGTTAGACTGAAAAGGCACCTTGGGACACATCCAGACGTCATTCATGGATGAGCCCACCGAGGCCAGAGAGCTACGGGGACTTGCCTGGGGTCACAAAGTCAGGGCCAGTCTAGCCAGGGCTGTAGCCCCACACAGACTCCTGAGCCCCACCCCCATCTGTGGGCACACCTCTCGTGGCGACGACCCTTCCCGAGGGGACTCGGGTCTCAGCTGTGAGCCTCTGTCCCATGGCCTGCCACAGCGTCAGGATGCCCGCGGGCCCTCTGCCATTACTCCTTCTTTGCGTGGTCTGTCTGTGCTGTCCTTTAAGCAGTTCTGCCCTGCGCTGTCTTTTCATCATTTTTACTGGATCCCGCCTCCTGGACTCAATGTCAGTTGTCCCTTCTGGCCGCTTTCAGTGGGTCGACAAACAGAATCCGCTTTCCAGCTTTTCACTTCGTATTTCCCTAGGCTGGATGCTAATCAAACAAACTTGCTAGAATTGTGTATAAATGAAAAACAAACAGTGGCTGAGCAGTGGCCGGACTACAAACATACCAAGGGCCACTCATTGTCACTGTGACTGCATCCCCAGCACCCTGCACAATGTCTAGCTCACCACAGACCTTCAATGAGTATCTATTGAATAATTAAATACGTGAATAAACGACTAGCTACCAAGTGAGTTAAGGGCAACAACTGGGCTACTGTATTCCCTGTGGTCCGAGATGCCAAACGGAGCTGCAAATGGTGGGATGTCAGGGTGTCACTGCCTTAACCCCCTGCTGCATCACCCTGGGTGATATGCCCACCGCACTTCTGTACCACCAGTCAGCACCCTCTGCCCTGCCCCCTTCTGTTCCTCTCCCTTTGCAGGGCTGGTGAATGAAGGGAGCTGACGGCTACTGAGCCTTTGCTCAGTGCCAGGCACTGTGATGTACATTTGTGATTTCCTTCAACCCTCAGTCCTGTGAGGAAGGTATTAGGTTTCCCTTTCTGCCGCAGGGGAGCCTGAGACCTGGGCCGTTAAGTAACGAACTTGCCCAAACATCTCCTCGTAAGTGAATGAGCCTAGAACAGTGCCAGGCATGGACTGCAGGCTTGATACGAGTCTGATGGAAGAGTGACCACCAGGAAAACTATCCCCCAGGCCTAGCTGTGCAAAAGCTGAAATGCTTTCCACTGTGCTCTGTGGCCTACCACTGAGAGGAGGCCTTTTGGACAACGGGAAGAATGCAGGCCTGCTATTGACCCCAGAGGTTGGCAGACCTGAGATAAGGAGACTAGAGACCCTGCAAGAAGGGGAGGTAACTCCAGTTCAGAGCTTTTCCCTCTCCCCCCTCTCTCCCTACCTCCACCCCGTAAAAGACAAGAGGCCTGCATGAGCTGCCAGACAGAATGGTAAATGGCACAGGATGCTGGGGGCTTGGCTTCCTGCCAAAGCAAATACATTTGCTCCCTGGTCAATTCCTGCCAACCTTGAGTCCCCTGGGAGGATTCATTCAAAGGTCTATGTGTGAGAGAGAGTCCGTTCAGCAGGTAAACAGGAAACACAGATTCCCGCCCACCAACCCCGCAGCGAGCCAAGATGGTAACACTTGGTGAGGTCTCTGTGTGTCCTCTCTGCTCCTACGGCAAAACCCCCAGGCAGGGAGGGGCCTGTCATCCGTATCACACTTCCGGATGATTCCAAACTGGACTATCGTCCTCAGGCAACGTAATGTAGGGACAAGGTAAGAGCCTGAACCACTGAGGGGGAAGCCTTGGCTCCGCTCCTGGTTAGTCATGTGACTTAGCCATGTCACCTGCACTTTCTGAGCCCCAATTCCCTTTCTCTAAAAAGGGACTAATGACAGTCCCTCTTGGGGTTGTTATGCATATAAAATGAAATGAGCTATGCCCCTCAAGAAGCCCCCAAAGCACTGTGAACTCTGCCCCCTTATCCCCTGTGCCTTACAACCTCTCTGCAGAGTCCCCGCCTCCTGGTGTGGCCCCACTGTCCCCTTTGCCCAGCCTACCTTTAGTCCACCCCACAGCTCCGCTGAAATGGCATCTCCTTCTCAGGGGTCCTCTACTCCCGGCCTGCCTGATCTGTGCACACCCATTCCTGGGGGGCCGTCTCCCCCGACGCCCAGCCATTCCTGCCAGCCGGGCTGCCCTCCCTTCTGTTGTCATGCATTTTCACTACTTACTATGTGGCATGACACCATGCTGGACAGTAACAACACAAGGATGACCATATGCGCGTGGGCCCTGCCCCTCCCCACAGCCCAGAGCTTCTGGGTGGCTGGGCGAGATGCACAGAGAACAGATGATGCCTATGCAGAGGAAGCACCTCTGCCAGCCCTGGGGCTCAGGGTAGGGGCGCCACACCCAGGCTTGGGGCTCAAGGGGCCCACTGTCGGGACTCAGAGGAGGCCCGGGGACAGCCAGGAGGGAACTGGTAACAGGGCCCGAAACCATACGAGCAGCTGGTGGGCAGTGATGTAAGTACGTGTCCCCAGATCCGCCTCCCTTTCTGAGCTGTGAGCTACAGCTGCCTGGTAAATTACTCTTTGATCTTTCCTCTCCTATCCCAGTGCCTGGCTTAGGTGGATGCGTCCGATAAATGTTTGCTAACTGATGAATGCACAACAGCAAACAGTATCTGTGGAATCTGGGATGCCTGTGAGATGCAGGGGGTCAGAGGAGGCTGAAGTCGCGGAAGAGGGGAAAGGCAGGGAAACTGAGGCAGGGGCTGCCTCCAGAACTGGGCGATGCTTCCTGCAGCTGGAAGTACTGACTGATCCAGCAAAACCTTCAAAGTGTTTCTCAGATTTGGAGTTAGGCCCTTTAATAATGACTGAGCGAGCAAGTTTGTGCTCAGAGTAATTGTCAAGTCCTCCATTTCGGTTCAAAAGCGTAATTCCACTTCTGTGGAAGAAAAGAGATTTGGCCTAGAAGCAGATTGTGCAAAAAATGAACTTGTGGTTTTACTTGATTGCAAGCTCAGCACAAGGGCCAAGTGAGGCTGTGTGCAAGGCACAGCTCGTGCAGCCCGATTCGGAACCCTCTCTGCCGGTCCAGCTCACCTGGAGCACACCTCTGGAGTCCCAGGTCAGGACCGACACTGCAGGGAAGTACTAAGCCTGGCAGTGCGGATGGGGAGGGGCGGCTAGGGGACTGGGACTTTCACCAAAAAAGGGAAGGCTTAATGGGCCCCGATAGCCGAGAGCCGTGATGGGACTCCAGAAGGGCCACTCCGGGGAGGGGCTGCGCAAGGCTGCACAGAGCAGTGGCGGTCCCGTGGTGGTGCAGCCGTGGATTCCGTGCAGGAGGAATGCTCTGACCTGCAGACGATCCGTAGACGGGATGGGCGCCCTGCAGGATGGTGTGCCAGCCGAGAGGGTTTCTGCCAGGGCATGAGGCATGCTGCCCTGCAGAGCAGAGAGCACTGGACTTGGAGTCAGAAAAGCTGGGTTTTTCCCACCTTCTGCCTGTGTGACTCTAAGTCTTCATTTTCTCATCTATACCAATATCTGCCCTGCTTTTCTCCCCTGGGTGCTTTGAAGATCATGTGACATGCTGTACCTGAAAGAACTATGTAAATTGCAAAGTCCTTTGGTTACACAAAGGCCTGCTGTATTTTTCCCTCTAAATACTCTTTCTGTGAGCTGCACTTAGGCGTGAACTGCACCTGGCACTGGCTGCTAAGCCTGCCCTCCTTCCTTGTGGAGGCACAGGCCCTGGCCTGATCCTCCCAGGACCAGTGCTGACAGCCACCCACCCTCCCAGCTCACTCCTCTCTCAAAGCAGCAGATATTCAATGATACAGGCAGGAAGTCACCCGCCTTCTGTGAGTTGGAGACAGCGAAGATTTTGGACCTTCTCTTGACCATACTTCAGAGGCTCACAGTGCAGGAGACGAGGAAACTGAGTCCAGAGGTGCTTGCACAGAGTAAGGAGGCAGCCTACGTGCCCACCACGGTTGGCCTCTCAGCTCCCTGCCTGGGCACTAGCCTGCACTAGCCTCTTGGGAAGCTCATTTGGTTTGACCTGGATCCTCGAGCTATCTCATCTACCAACTTATCACGTTAGCTTCAAAACATATCGCCAGCTCCCAGGCCTCAGTTTCCCCTCCATGAATGGGATGGTTGGTCTCCTTGGGTGAGTCCCAAGGTTCCATGCCTTTATTGAGCGCAATAGAGTGCCGCAGTAGAGTCAGGCAGTACTGACTTTAAATGCTGGTTTTGCCTCAACCTAGCTGTGTGACCTCAGGCAATTACTCCACCTCTCTGTGTCTGTTTCTTAACATGTAACGCAGGGATAACTATGTTTACCTCTAGGATCATTTGTGAGAACTAAAAGAGATACTACCGGGAACTCATTCAACACAGAGGTGCATAGTAAGTGCTTTTATTATTCTCATTGCGTTGGATGTCTTGGGACTGACTCTATTATAACCACAGAAATCCCAGGACTTTTGCAGCAGGGCGAGTGATGGGGCCACTAGGCCTGCAAGTGACATTGACCTCCGGGAGGGAGAGATACAAATGGTCCCAGGAAAGTGGGGAGGGTCCAGGAACCTGGTCAGTCATGGGAGTTAAGGTGACGAGACGCCTCTCTAATCACCTGGTGGGTTTCCAGCCCCCGCTTCGCCAGGGCAGGGGTGCTTCCTGAGTCTTGGGGTTTGGGGCGGGGGGTGGAGGAGGGGGAGGGGAGGGGATTCTAGAGTCCTGGGGTTTCAGGTCTTGGGGGTGCTTCCTGAAGCCTGGGTCCCCAAAGGGTCCCTCTGGAGTTCTGCCAGTTGGGGGCCTAGGGCCGGCCAGGCCAGGAGTGGGTAAGACTGCCCTGCCGCTCCCCCAGGTGCCCCTACGCAGCGCTGGTCCATGCAGGTGCCCGCCGAGGTGAGCGCGGCGGCCGGCGACGCAGCCGTGCTGCCCTGCACCTTCACGCACCCACACCGCCACTACGACGGGCCGCTGACGGCCATCTGGCGCGCGGGCGAGCCCTACGCCGGCCCGCAGGTGTTCCGGTGCGCGGTGGCGCGGGGCAGCGAGCTCTGCCAGACGGCGCTGAGCCTGCACGGCCGCTTCCACCTGCTGGGCAACCCGCGCCGCAACGACCTCTCGCTGCGCGTGGAGCACCTCTCCCTGGCCGACGAGGGCCGCTACTTCTGCCGCGTCGAGTTCGCCGGCAACATCCACGACCGCTACGAGAGCCGCCACGGAGTCCGGCTCCGCGTGACTGGTGAGCGCGGCGGCGGGGCCAAGGGCTGCCGGTCGAGGCGGCTTCTTTCCTTCCTCTCTGCCCTCCCATCCCTTCTGGAGGCGGGGTGCTTACTAGGTGCTGGTCACTGTGCCCACCACTGGGATAGGAAGGAGATCTATCGATACACACTTAGTTCTCTAGAGCTGGGGGAGGGGTAGGCGGTGGGGACTCACACTTGGCAGTGGTTACGGGCAACCTGGGCCTTTGTCAAAGATGCAGAATCCCGGCTCGGGGAAGGGCTGGGTGGGGCCCGGGAATGGGCATCGTAATGAAGCTCTTAGAGAGTGCAAGTCCCCAGTAGCTCAAAGTCCAGGGGAGAGAAGGATTAGCGGTCACCCTAAGCGTGGCGAGGGCTGCAAAGAGGTGAGTGCCGGGTGCACTAAAGAGCACCCACACTCCCTGGGGAGTGCTCAGGGAGCTGCATGAAGATGTGGGAACCAGGGTCCCCGACCCCAGGGCAGCGGTTCTCAACCCTGGCTGCACATTGAAACTTCCTGTAGAGCCTTAAAAAATCCTCGATCTCCTCCTAAGGTGAGGGTGGGGGTGGGGGGTACCCAGGAGTTCTGGGTTGGAGTCTGGCTCTCCCAAGAACTTCTCAGATACCCTTGGACTGGCTAGACGGTGTCTCGCAGTGCATTCCAGTTTCTTCCCAGAGTTGGCACCTACCTAACACAGGGCCACAGATTCAGTGAATCAGTCTCAACTCTAGCTCTTGGTGAAGTTGTCTGGTTGTGGGAGATACCCTTGAAATCGCGCCGGCAGACTCCCCAACCTTGTGCTACCACAATAATAATGACCGTTCAGTGGGCATTTACTATGGGCCAGGCCCGAGTCCAAGCACCCTTAACGCATTAACTTGCCAACTCTTTTCACTAGCCCCATAAGGTAAGTGACTGACATTTCACACACGGAGAAACTGAAGCACAGGAGCGGAATGGTTTGACCAAGGCCACACATGTATTGAGACCCAGGCAACGTGGTGTCCACTCCCTCCTTCCTGCCTTACTCCCACCTGTTCCAACTTCCTGGGCCATTAAAGGGGACAAGGAAGGGTGCCCTTTCTCCTTGTCTGCCGCGTGCACACCCTCTGACCGTGGTTCCCTTTCTTCCATACCCACACCCACCCCCTTTACTGCCTCCCACAGCTGCCCCGAGGATCGTCAATATCTCGGTGCTGCCAGGTCCAGCGCATACCTTCCACGCGCTCTGCACGGCCGAAGGGGAGCCTCTGCCTGCACTCGCCTGGTCTGGCCCGGTTCTGGACAGCCTCTCGACTGCCCGGCCAGGCCCAGGTCAGGGTCATGACCACCAGGTGACCGCTGAGCTGCCTGCACTGGCCCACGACGGCCGCTACACGTGCACAGCCTCTAACAGCTGGGGCCGCGCAGAGGCCAGCGTCTACTTGTTCCGTTTCCATGGCGCTTCCGGGGCCTCACCGATCGCCCTCCTGCTCAGTGCGCTGGGCCTCAAGGCGCTGCTGCTGCTGGGAGTGCTGGCCGCCTGCACCATCCGCCGCCGCCTAGGTGGGTGCACCTGGGCCGGGGTGGGTGCAAGCGGGGTGGCGGGTTGGGAGCTGTCCTTTTAGGTGAGACCATCTGGCAGACCACCTGGCATGACACAACCCAAAACCATCATTTTGGCGTCTATGCAGCATCTCCATTTCCTCTACCTTCATCAAGCCCCAGGAGGTGGGAACCAGCGTGAGCCCATTTTACAATCAGGTAGCTGAGGCCAGCAAGGTTATGGAGCTTACCTCTAGCCTCGAGTCACAGAGATAGAGACCCAGACAATATCGCTCCAGAGCTGCCCCTTTACAACACCCCATAAAGGACTCCTCCCTGAGATCTCTGACCACACATAGGTTTTGCCAAATAGCACCAGTCCATTAGTTACAGCAGCATCTTGAAGACCTGCTAGTGCTGTGCAGAGATGAATAGAAACAGGATTCCCTGCCCTTGAGTGGGACACTGAACAGTAAGCAGGTAACTGCAATCTGCACAAGTGTATCCTAGAGACAGGGGACTACGGAAGCCCAGGGGAGGTATGTGTCACGCTGGTGGGCGTCTGACAGGGGCCTGGAGGGAGGCTTTATACAGTAAGGTGAGCGGGAGAGTGAAATCATAAGCGGGGGAAATGAGGAGCAAATAGTATTCCCAGCAGAGGGAAGAGTAGGGACAAAGTGTGGAAGGGTAAATTAGCAGAGCATCTTCGGTTCGCCCCACATGGTTCTCGCTGGGTCGGAGGGGAAATTTGCTTTTGTGCCCTGGATGGGGGACTTCCTAGAGCCACTCAGACCACTAGCCTCAAACTCTCCCGGGGTGAAATCCAAAACATGTCACAGTTGTCCTGGCTGCCACCTTGCTGTGGGTACACTGGCTCTCTAGCTGGTTCTTCAAACTCACCAGGCAGCCTGAGCTCAGGGCCTCAGAAAAGCAGGTGTTCCTGTTGGACCGCTTCCCACTCCGCCCTGCTCCTTCATCCTCTGTGTTACCTCTTCACACCCTGCTGGCTTGCTGTCTGTTGCATGTTCCCTTCAGACCACTCTCCACAGTGGGGTGGGGGGCAGTGGACAGCCGGCCCTATAGCCCAGAGGCTTCCATGTAGATTCATGCCCTCTTTCTCTTTCTCCCTGTCCCTCACACAGAGCATCCGGTCACCCAGGACACCCCACCAAGGTAAGTCAGCTGCCCCTCCCCCACCTCACCGGGCTCTAGTTCTCACTGGCCAAGGAGTGCGGGCGCCTCAGGGTTGGCGGCATGAGGAGAAAGAAGAGACCATGAGCCAGTGCTGGGGTCCTGGCCTTGACCAAGGTCTAGGTCCTCCCTGAGGCCTTCAAAGGAACTCTTCCTTCAGTCCATCATGCCTTCTCAAGCCAGACCAGGCTGCAGTGACCTGTTCTCCCCACCGCCACCCCACCCACCCCACTCCCAGCATTTCTTGTCGGGGTCTCACATGGATGTCTCCCCCGGGGCTGCCTGGTGTCCTGGTGCTAAAGGGTCATTTTTCTGTGTGCCTATCTGATCTGCGCACCTAGATGTGATGCCTCAAGGCTGTGGTTCCTCTTCTAGTGACCAGCCTTCTACAACAGGAAAACCCCTGCAAAAGCCACCTCAAGGCACTCATTCTGCCAGATACCCTGCTGAAGGCTTTGCAAACTAATGTCCTTAGAGGTTCTGAGGGCTTAGGTCGGGGCCCAGGGACCCAGCTGGGAGGGGTTGACCCTCTTATCCATGCTCCCATATTCTTGGTGTTCATCCAAGGGAAGGCTCACGTCGGGGAAGAAAGTTCAGTTCAGAGACCCAGGGTGGTCTGTCTGGGAGGCTGGGTTAGGGTGGGGGTGAGGAGGAAGACAGTCTTCCAGGGCCCCTCAGACGAGCCCGGGCTCCGCTCCCTGCACTCCACTCCACTGTGCCCCATGGGCTGGAAGAGCCGCACCGCCAGCCCAAGCCCCTCTCCCCAGCTGCCTGTTCAGCCATCCCCCGCGTTCTCGGATGCCTGTGCAACGTCCCTTTTCTCTGCTAACTTACTACTGCACCAAGGTGCCTAAACCAAAATACTACTGTTCAAACATTTATTGAGCACCTACTATATATACACATGGTTTAGATGTTAAAGATACAGCAAAAATCCCCAGCTTCAAAGAACTCAAATTTTACTGTGGAGAGTTTTAACAAAACATAAACAAAAGCATCTTAGATCTTAAGAGCTGTGAGGAAAGGGACAGTGAAACAGAGCTCCAGGGTAGGGAGGTGGTCCTGGGCTGTGGCTACTCCAGATCAGGGCGTCCTCTCTGGGGATGTGACGCTGAGGATACCTGAGCCCAGAGGGGCAGGCGGGAGGAAAAGGCAAGCCGAAAGGCTCAGGGAGACCCGAAAAGAGGGTAGAGCATGCCGGCAGGCCACAGGATGTACTCTGAGTGCCATGGGAAGTCACCGAGTGGTTTTAAGTGGACAACTGTCCCCATGTGTACAGGCAAGGGGGCAGGAGACTTGTGAGGAGGCTGTTGGCCAAGGCTGAGGCTGGCATGGCTGCCCGGATGAAGGTGACAGTAGCGGAGGCAGGGAGGTGGGGCAGGTGGAAGGCAGGGCTGGAGAGGGGACTGGGCCGGCGGCAGGAGCAAGGTAGGGAACCAGGATGCCCAGGTTTGGAGCTGGAACCCTGGGGGCTCCTTACTGAGATAAAGCTGAGGATAGAACAGAGGGACGGTGGTGCAGACCACGTGAGCACTGTGGACACTTAGGTCTGAGATGCCCACTCAGACGTCTCAGAAGCCAGGAGAGCAGTTGGAGCTCAGAAAGCCAGGAACACAGAGGTGGTTTTAAAGGCACAGAAGACATCCCTTTGAGAACATAGAGACCCTGCGGTCTGGGACAGGGTCGGCACCCATGGCGGTCCCCTCCCGTTCCGCAAGTTCTGCACTGCCCTGCCTCCCGCCTCCAGTTGGTGTCCAGGCCCTGGGTCAGGACCCCTACACCCTCCTTGCCCCTCCTTCCTGCCCCTTGCTGGGCTGTGGTTTGGGGAGTCCAGGACCCCCACTTCCTGTACTGGGTGATCAGCCAGCTTTCTCTTGTCCACAGACCTCAGGCCCAGGAGTCCAATTATGAGAATTTGAGCCAGATGAGCCCCCGGAGCCCACGGGCAGCCACGTGTTCACCACAAGGAGCCCCTCGGCCACCGCCATCCACCTGTGCACCATGAGCTACAGAGGTCACCGTGAGGCTTGGCTGGGGCGGCCCTCCCTGGCTTTCGGGCACCTTTGCAGCCAGCAGCTGACCGGTGCCCTGGGCGTCAGGACCACACTCACAGGGGCTCAGCAGCCTCCCACGGGGACCTCTGTCTCGGAGCCCCAGCAGTATTATGTCAGTGGGGCCAGCGTTTTGAAAGAATGTGTATATGGCTGTGTACGTGTGAGCTCCAGTGTGAAACTTTGGAAAAGCCTCTCGTCTTTTCTTACCTAGAACATCACAGTAAAGCAGGCAGGACGCTGGTCATCGGGTCTCGAGGTCCAGGCTCCCTCCTGACACTGTCACTGGCTCGCTGTGTGGACCAAAGGCACTTTTTCCACCACATGAACTGCGTCTCAGTCCCTCTACTGTTGAGCATGGACAATAACATTTTCCCCTCCTGGCTGGTAGGACTATCAAGATCTGAGGTCATGAAGGGACTTGGGGAACGACCGAGCTGGCTGCCGAGACAAGGGCTATTATAGGCTCTCCTCGCAGAGCCGTCTGGGGAAATGCAGAGAGGTCTCAGCCAAGTGTGGAACCCACGCTGGCCACGCTGACAATGAGCGTCCCAGAGAGCAAGCCTGAGGCTGGGGCTCTGGGGCTGGGGCTTTGCGAACCTGTGGTCCCGGGAAGAGCAAATCAGCGCTGAGGAGGAGCCTGGTTCCTCTGCCTCCTGGCGTTCCTACCCTCATCACCCGCCTCTCCTCCCATCAGCAGCTCTGCACTGCCCAGAGCTGAGACTCCTGGGAAAAGGAAACCAAACACCCATCGCCTCAAAGCATCGGGAATCCACTGTCCTCAAGGCCAGGAAACCTCGGGGGATGTCTGGGCTGCAGGATCCCTGTGGATGAAGCAGCTGCAGCTCTGACCTCTCACTAGGACCTGCATCCTTCCAGGATGTACAATCCAAAAGCACCAGCAGTTTTATCCCTGTTTGCTGAGTCCTGCCAGGCTGAACCATCCATGTTCACACTTCGTTGTGAACTTGATCGCTTCTGCTCCTGCAGTCCTAGGGGTCAGCCAGAGGCAGGGAGCGTGCGTGGGGCCCCGGGGGAGCTGGCAGGAGGAAAGGGCCACAGAGCTTACCCCGCAGGGGACTGCAGAGGCAATGGGGGCAAACTCTCTTCCCATAAGAACTTCTCCAAAAACTGGAATGGTAACCTAGAGTGAGCACGCTCTCTGATGTTTTCCTCAAAGATGGCCTGCAGGTGGAAGACGGCCTGCGAGTTAATACGCAGGGCGGTGGGTTACGAGGTCGCCTCCTCGCCAGAGCCTGCACTCGGGCAAGCCAGTGATGGCGACTCATGGTATCTGAGCTGTTAGGCAGTCAGAGGAGTTGGCGTTTGTACCTCCTTACAATGGATACTTTGGGGCACCTCAAGGGAGAGTCCTGTATCACCAGAGAAGTGAAGGACACAGGATCACATGTCTTGGAATCACTGTCTGGTCTTTGAGGCCAGTTTCACAGCTAAAAATAATAGTGATACAAATTATTTCTCATGTATCTGTTTTGTGCTAGAAGTTGGGCCAAAGGCTTGGGGGATACAAAAATGGATAAGGCATGTAACTCATTCAGGCTGCGGTAACAAACAGCTGAAAACAATCAGGGTTTATTCTCGCCAAAGCTGTCACAGAGTGGCAGGGGAGCCTTGCTCGCTGTACTTCCTTAGGGACCCACCATTTCTCATGGTGTGGATGGCTGGGTCGGAGATTAAAAGAAAGCTCTAGAGAGGGTCTCCCATTTGTCATCGTCTATTGGCCAGAAATAGTCCACTCACCCTCAAGGGGCTGTGCAGTGCCACCCTGCGTTGTACCTGGAAGAAGAAAAGCCAGAAGACCTGAAGACAGCCCTGAGGACTCCACAGTCGTGCAAAGTCACAAAAGGGCGACAGTACGCTGGGGGGGGGGGGGGCTAAGGGAGTGACCGGCCCAATAAAAAAAGAGGTGACCGGCCCAATCTTGGGAAGGCTTCCTAGAGGAGGAGACATGGAAAGGGTACATGTTAACTATGCAAAAGGGGAGAATGGAGGTTGGGAGATTGAAAAGACGGACATCAGAAGCAGAAGGGACAGTCTGAGCAAAGGCCAGGTCACACACTGCAGAATGTTTGAGCAACTGAAAGTCCCAGAGCATGGTGGTAGGGGCAGGGCATGGCGGGGCTGAAGCTGCAGCAGGAGCCTCCCGGCCCCACAGCAGCGATAGTAGCAGAAGGGAGTCAGGTCATTCGAGGGGCTGAGCTGGGGCTGGCTTCCTGCTCTACTCTCGCAAGGCTACTCTCACCTGTCTGACCCCTGCGCCTGCTCCAGCCCCATGATGCTCTGGGGCTGGGATTCCACCTCGGAACACTGGGCACTCCGCAGTTTCCACAGCGGGTTCCAGGGAGCCTGAACCAGGAACACCTGAGGAGCTTGCTCAGCTGCACAGTCTCAGCACCACCTGGGCTTCCAGAATCGTGGGCTCTTAGGGCAGGGCTCGAAATTTAAGCAAATCCTCCAGGTGAATTTCCCCTAACTTTGTTTTACGGTCATTTCTCAAATACACACACAAAGCTGAAAAAGTGAGATGGTCACCCAGGTACCCACCACCTACATTCAGCAGTTACCAACGTTTTGCAACATTTGCTGATGCACACGCACATGCGTGCACATGTGTACGCATTTGGCTGGACTATTGGCAGTAAGCTGCAGACATCACAGTACTTCGCCCCTAAATACTTGTGTCTTCGGAGAACAAGGCACTCTCCCCTATAACATCAATGCTATTATCACATTTGAGAAAATTAGTAATTCAATAATATGGTTTTACCATCCACATCCATATTCCCCAAGGGTGGTCCTTCTTGAGTGCATATTTGCAATTCTTGGAAGTAGGGCTTCCTGGAAACGGAAGCAGCTGCATCCCTCAAGAGAGCGCGCCTCTGTCGGAGTGGTTCCAGACGCAGTGAAGGGCCCTGGGGCACAGGGGAGGAGGGACGGCAAGGGTCCCTCCCGCACTGCCTCTGACAGCTTGCTCACGATGCACAGGCAGCCTCCTGCTTGGTCTCCAGATGAAGCAGCTGTTCTAAGGGCAGGAGGGGAGGGGACTGCTCTTGACCCTCTGACCAGACCTGAGAGGTCTGGGTGGAGCAGAGCTTCCTGCCTCCCTAACCCGACCCCTTCGGAGTGCTCAGGCTCTATAGGTGGCACACAAGGATCAGAGCCCCCGGCAACAGGCTCCCTCAGCACAGTGCCCTGGGGCCCCTGGGTCCTGGAGAGAAGTGGCCCAGGAGGCCTGGTGCTCTGGGACCGTGACCCCAATCGCCCTGCCCTCCGAGAGCTGGCTAGTAACCTAAATTTTAAACCGAGACGTAGCTACACAAGAAGACATGGTCCAAAGACAGTCTACACAGAAGGTAGTTAGCTCCCTGCCTTGGGATAGAAATGACTCTCGGTGGGGCTGGGTTTTCCCACATGGCCCCCTTCCAGGCTGGATGAGAGACAAGGTGTCTACTTTCAGGCCAGGGGGACCTTAGAAACCAAGAGTTAGGGGTCCTGGACTTGACCCACCTCCATCCCTGGCCACTTAGATTCAGCCTCACCCCCTCCACATTCCTGGGGCCCCTATGATCCCAAGTAGTTCGCACTAAAAACCCAGGAGACAGGTAAGGCTTCAATGATCCTCACTTTAGAGTGAGGGAAAAGTCTCAGGGAGAAAAGAGATCTGGCCAGCATCACACACGTTTTGCACTCCCACCATACCTGGCCCATTCCAGATGTGTCTTACAAATGCTAATAAAAAGTGAACACTAAGGTATTCCAATGCTGAAGTGATTTCCAGAACAAAAGATAACCAAGATGAGTTCTACTGCCTCCCCCTGGCAGCTCTGCCCTCCCAGAGGTGTCCCCACCCCCACCCCTACCCCCACCCAGGAACTCATGTGGTGGGAGCCTTTCTGCAGCTTTATGCCCCTCCTACCAACATCGCAACCATGTGATGGACCCTCAGGTTCTCCTGAGCTCCCTGGAATCACCAGCTGGCTTCCTGTCTATGCCAATCCTTAAACCCCCAAGGTTTCAATTCTCTTTAGAGGCCTTGCCCTTTGTTGCGAACCCATTACAAGCTTTCTCATTTCCCATTTTGTCTTAGTGTAGTTTCTGGATGGAAAGGCCTGCCAACAAGCTTGCCCCAAAAATGAGACAAATCCACCACATGTAAATTAAATTTGAATCTAGTTTATTTGACCAATTTTCATTTCTTCCTATTTATCATTATATAAAAAATTTGTCCTTTGTACAAGTGTGTTAAATGCTGAACAGTGAAGGAGTGAATATTGCACATTTAATGACCAAATTAAGTCATGGTTTTTAAAGGCTACACCAGACATGTGGGAAGGAAAAAAAGGGTTGAACATACTTAAGAAGTATTTGTTGCCACACAGAGGATTTTAAGCCATGGGAAGAAAAATAAGTTCCAACCCTCAGTGTTCAATGCAAGATATTACATCTGTACACTAAAAAAAATAAAAGTTATAATAACTGGCATTCCTTAGTGGTTTTATTATTCCTAAATAGGGTCAGTAGTTCACTTTTTTCAAGCTATTGTCATCAGAAACTAGGAACCTAGTCAGACTGAAGGCAACTTCGACTATAGTTGCTATAGGCCGCACGATCATCATGAACCAGAACAAGGTCAGGGCCTGGTTGTAGGCCCAGAGCTTCACCCAGTGTGACCGAGATGCAAATGGAAGATCACGGCAGAGGGTATTTTTTTTTTTTTAGCAAACCATTTATTTCCAACATTTTGCTTAATAACACTAATTTAACTGAGCAGGAAAAAAAAAATCAGCTACTACCTCAAAATAAGCTGTAATGTTGGTCCAAAATGAAGAGCAGGCAGTTTTAAAGGGGAAGCACAAAGCACCTTGCTGTTAGACCCATCACGCAGACGGCCATGGAGACCAGTATTTGGTAGCAACAGATGTCAACCCGAGGCCTGGAGTTTGCGCTCTCCACTAATGGAATGTACCACCCTAGGGCCCTGCGGCCGGGAGCTGGTACCGCCAGAGTCCAGGAAGGTGAACCCGCTGCTTGGCCCACACTAACATGACCAGCCCCAAAGGCAGGAGCTAGGCTAGGACACGAAATATAGAAGGGATGCTCTTAGCATCTGCAGGTGAGTGACAACTTAAATTTGTGCCCTGGGTGCCTTGTCTGTCTCGCCTGAGTCCTTGCCCTGCTAATCCCAGGTGCAGCCTTTTTAGAATAACATGGGCTACTTTGGACACCTGACCAAGTGCAGCCCTATTAGACACTGTGCCGGACCAGGACAACGAAAGGCACTGAGCATTTAGCTTGAAGAGGACAGAGGCCAGGCAGGTGGGCGGTCAGGGGTGTGATAAGGTCTGACAGTGTCTGGAGGTCTGTTGGGAGAGGTAAGAGCAGCCCCAGCCTAGCCCACTCCAGCAGAACCGGAACCAGTGTCTCCAGGGGGCTGGTTTCAGCTTAATATAAAGCAGCCCTAGGAATAAGGGTCCGCCAACAGCCTCCGCGGCTGCCCACCAGGGGCGGGACAACCAGTCACAGGAGCGGGTGAAAGAGAGGCTGGAGGGTTGGGGCTGGGGACCCTGCCGAGTGAAAGTGGGGCTAGATGAGCTTTAACGCCCCCACTGACTTGTGATCCCATGACATCTGCTTCCTGCTCCAGAAGAAATCATTAATTTTAAGCTTAAAAATCCAGTGGAAAACTGTACATCACCTTCATCAGAAAGGAAGAAAGGGCAAGAACACTCTAACTTGTACAAAGTAGACCCACTGACTGACTGGAAGAAATGGGGCTGGCACTTGGTTAAAGTGAGGTTGGGCTGCCCTGGGAATTTCATTGCGTGGGCTAGGCCTCCCCACCTCAGAGAAGAGACTCAGGCACAACTCTGGGGAAGCAGACATGATACCAGAAACGTGGCTGGGGCTGAGGGCGTGTGCGCCCAGGAGCTTTGTGGACATGTAGGGCGCGGGGAGTCCTGGCCCCCGCCAGGCCGAGCAGACACGCCAGCAGGACCTCCCTCCCTCAGACTCCGTGCCTCCCAGACCCGCCGCCTCTGTGGCCTGCGGAGCGGGGACCCGAGTGGAGAAGCATTAGAGATGCTTTCCACAAGACCAGAAAGCTGCCAGACACCCCGATCTGTACCCAGTGCCACTGATGGCCGCGTGTGCCGGTTCACCCTCCACACTGCTGGGCACAGAGGCGGCCTTGGCCTTGCCTGACCCAGGTCTCCACCGGCAGCACCGGTGACTGCCTCAGAGGCTGGCCTCGCGCTCTCCGGAGTCTGACTGTTTTTTGGCAGCAATGGCTGGTTACTCCTGAAAGCCAATGGCCACGCTGGGCCTACTTAGTCTCAGGGGCTACAGGGGCACTGACACCTCTGAACTACCTTTGTGTCTATAAAGCACTTTCTTAGCCCAGAGCGTCTCAGGACCCGATGCAGTAAGTAAACCGCCTGTTACACACAAGGGAGTTAAAGCAGCAGCACTTTGACCAGCCATCTCTGATATTCAAGTTACACTGTCAAGTAAATTATATGACATCGGGCATAAAGATCTGCATCAACCTTAACAACTGAAAAGCTTTACAGGAGAGTGAGATAGCCCTAAAAATTGGATTCTTACCAGCTACAATCAAAGAATGATTTTATTTTTTATAATTTTTAGAGACCAAGTACATTATAAATATCATAAACCTTCAAAAATTAACAGGTTAATCATAATTTTCTTTAAAATGTACATACTGTCACGCAAAAATTTCACATTCTAGGATATCCATAATTACATCCTCCTCAAAGAAAACACACAAAATATTTTGTCATAAAATCTTTGTTGCCAAATCAGCCTCTAAACTGTTCATAGCTTCTAAAATTGTCTTGTACACAGCCCGAGGAAGATGACTGATTTTGAAAATGGAGAGAAGCAGCAAAAACAAGGACAGCTCTGAGGTGTGCTTGTCTGAGAGGGACACTGCGTGGCCTACAAGACTCAGAGGCTGAACAGGGATGATCTTTATCAGACCACATCTGTGCAGCGGAACTGCTGTGTCCACCTAAAGGAGTCCCAAATGGCGACCAGCCACACACTCCACATGTCTGGTCAGGCATTCCAAGAGGATATCTGAAAAGAAATCTGTTAACCTATATCCCCAGTTCCTGCTAAAAGCTCTCAGTGACTGTTTAGACAGTTTCAGGCAAATATCCTTGGGCTATAGATAACCCATAAACAAAAGACACATTAGCAAGTGGACAAAATCGATTTTGAGCCAACGGAATTAGCACTATGCCGACAGAAGTCAAATTGCTAATTCCTGGGGGAAATGACAAGAGCAAGAAGGTGACAAGAGAATAAGGCAATGTTATACACAGACTTTGGTAATGAATGAGCAGTTAACAACAACAGAAGGCACATGACTACTGAAAAAAAGCCAATTTTCAGTCAAGTCTGGCCTGATGTGGCTTCCAAGGACCAGTGTTTCAACAGGTTTGTAAGCTTCATTTCAGTTTCAAATGAAGTGAAGGATCAAGCAGGGAACAGAGAACCAAGTCTTCTCCTTCTCCTTCTCTCTCTCTCTCTCCCCCCCTCCCTCCCTTGCCCCACCCACCTCCCCCAAGTAGGGCCTTCAGATATGTAACTTGCTGGCTATAGCGAGGTGCAAACTTACATGTCCACAGGGGTCTATAAGTGACATGAATGAGGGGAACAGGCTGGGGTGGAATGAAAGGGAGTTCATGCCCACACTGAACTGAAGAGAGCGAGCCTGTTCACATTCTCCACCCCTGTGGACCAAACAAAACACATCTGCGCCCAGGAGGCTCCCCAGGCTGCCAGCGAGCCGCCCCCGACCTACGCAGACGGCGCCTCTCCATGAGGGACACATGGCTGGATGGAAATATACTGGTCGCCATCTCTGCTGTCCACTATAATCAGGATCAAGTGGTCACATTTTAGACACGGAGTAACTCTAATTCAGCATTCTTATCTCCCATCTGAGAGAAATACACAATACTTTTAAGCTGATATATTTCCTTCTATTTGAGAAATGCAGAACTTTTCAAAGCTTATTTGACTTTTGAAAAAACACAAATGGAGTTCAAAAGTGAGGGTTCTACATGATTCCCAAAGTAGTGAGATCTGGCACAGGACCCTCGACATTGAAAGAGAACAGGGGAAGACAGAAGTGGAAACCTACAAGGAACCCTATCTTGGGGTCTTAAGAGATGATTAGGATATTCGGCAACTGTGAGTAGCTCTTCCCCAAGGGGAACTTGGTAACTTTATCTTGTTGAATGAACATAAAAACTGAAAAGTCCACGGAAGGTTTTAAGAGCTAAGAACACACACACAGACACACACACACTCACAGGTACACATGCACAATAGAATGATCTAGTGCCTCTGACTTACATCTCAGTCAACCACCTCATGGGCCACACTGAGCTCCACAGTGAAACTGAGCAGTTACTTGTGCAACAGTAAAGTTAAATGTAAACATAAACAGCAATGGGTTTTTCAAGATCCTCAGTGTTACTATCGTATATTGTCCAAATAATGCACTTCTGGGTAGAGATGGTTAACAAGAAGAGCCAGGAAGCTTTTTCCATCTTGGAGGCAATGGCCAGGATGCTTTATAAACTGTGCAGCTTGCGATATCTGATCCTGGTATTCAACATACTGCTTACTTGATGTCAAGGATTCAAGTGCACTCAGAGCCTACAAGACACAGAAGACAAAGCGGGTTAACCACCTGGGTCCACGCAACGGGATTCTAGCAGGTGCGGCACACCTGCTGCTATCATCTGGTACAACCGTGAGCCTCTGGGGAAGCTATGGAACTGAAATTCAAAGTCCCAAAGGTAAGCGCTGATTAACCACATGCAAAAGGCGGCCAGCAACCCAGGCTTCTGGGGCTTCTGTCATCTACATACAGCCTTCCCCCTTGCTGGCCTGCGCTGCCTCCCAGCCCTTCCCCACAGAGAACCATGGCTTCAGTCACACTGCCTGACTTCCTCCCCCAGTGCCTGCTGCGGGGCCCTCCCCACCAGCCCTTCGGCTGCCTCTCTCTCTGGGGCCCCGGATGAAAATCACAGGCACCAGCTGCCTGTGGGGCCTACTTAATTTGCTGTTGGGTTTGTTCTTAGGTTACATAATAACATCTTATTAAACTGTCTAACTGAATGAAATTCAAAAGAAACCAGTGGCTAAGTGCTGCCAAGAGTAAGCAAAGAGGCCATTGTGTTAGTCAATGAGTGTAAAAGTAGAGACTCCTCCAGCTTCTGCCTAGAGAAACTATGAAAATGTTCCTGTGCCTCTCTTCAGGAATAAACAAAACATGTTTAATTCCATAATTTTATTTTTTTCTTTCCTTCATAGAGGGAGAAGAGAAAGAAGACTGTATTTGAAGAAAACAAAGTCAGAACTATGGTTCTTGGGGATGAGGAATTTTATTTTCCAACTATACAAACCCATCCAACCCCAGGATTCTGAATGTGAGCCATGAAGTCCCCCGCATTTATGGAGACCACTGCACTAAAGAATATAGATTAGAAGATGAAATTTCTTATCTCAGTAAACAAGCAGGGAGATAATTTTTTAAGATTTTCTTTATTTTTAGAAAGTTAAGGGAGGGAGAAAGAGAGGAACAGAAACATGGCTCGCTTGCCTTTGCACATGCCCCGACAGGGGACTGAACCCACAACCCAGGCATGTGCCCCAACTGGGAACCAAACTGGTGACCCGTCCCTTCACAGAACAACACCCAACCAACTGTGCCACACCAGTCAGGGCAAGAAAGGAGATATACTTGAGGACAGTAAATGAACTGGCAGCTTAGAAATAAATTACCAGGGGGCTGAAGACAGAATCATAGGGTTGAAGATAAACAACTGAAGGAATTTTGGCACCAGACTACCTGCTATATGAACAGTCAATCCAAGAACAGGAATCAATGGGGACAAGCACACCTCCCACTAACCATAGTCCATCTTTCTCTCTCTCTCTCACTCTCTCTCTCCCTGCCTCCCTCCCTCCCTCCCTCCCATTTCTCTTTTTAAGTTTAGTTCCCAAAGTGGTCTGCTGTGAAAGTTTTCCTAAGAGTTATCATTTTATAAAAAAATGACTTTTCAAGTCTGAAAATCCTGATGACAAGTATGCATGGGTACTTTAAGTCTAAAGGAATGCAGGCAGGAAGGCAAGACCTGGGGTACCTGGTGCCCACAGTTAAAGCAAAAGCCATGCTCCAGGTACTGGTGGCCACAGGAGAGAAGACTTCTCAAATACACCCTGTAATGCATCGCACTGACTTCACAATGAGGAGACCCATCTGCCCTCTTGTAGACGGCACAGGGCTCAAACAGCAGTTGTCTAGTGGGTTCATGACGAGTCTCGGGCATTGTATAGACCGAGATGGCGGCGAAGAACCTGCAGGTTGTGCTGCTTGATCTTTGCTCTTAATAACAAAAATACCACCTGAACACGGCTGCCCGAGACATTACAAAGCTGCAGAAGAGCTAAGGGGCCTAGGTGTCTACCATTACCATGGACATTACTGCAGAGGGGCAAGAGTATGAGCATGGAGCCAGCCTGACCGCATGAATTCCAACACTCATTAGCCTCTTCTTGTCGCCATTTCCTCATCCCCCAAAACGAGGATAATAAAAGTTCCTATGTTGTAACGCTGTTACGAGGATTAAATAAATTAAAACTTTAACTCACCAGCATCAAGTGAGCTAAAACTTACAACGGTGCCTGGCACATAGTAAGCATTCAAGAATGTGGCCATCATTTGTACTTGGCCAGCCTGATGACAGGTGACAATAGCTGTAGGAATGGGACCACTGCCATTTGGCCTCCACATTTTTAGAACAAACTGTAATTTCTCACAGGTACCATTCTGTCCATGTTAGGTTATTCCAACATCAGCCAACAGTCGTCAACCTCCAGATTCACAAAACAGGGGCCATTTCCTTGGTTCCAATTAAAAGCTCAACTAACCTCCATCATTCTCAACTGCGGTCCCCTCCTCTGTGCCCACCCCCAGCCTGCTGCATGTGGCAGGTCAGCACAGTCACATTCATCACACCAAATTCTATCCCAGACTGGTTTGCCTATGGCCTTGCTTCTTCCACAATGGTAGCAGTAGTGCAAGACCCTTTACAAAATGTGGCTGAAAATCTGAAGCAGGCACACGTGGTCTCCATTTTCCTGCACATGATCATGCACTATGTGTGAAGACTACAGCTACCAGCTGCCACCTCCCCGCCTCCTAGGCCTGAGGGAAAGCATCTACCCCTTCATTGTAAAGCTGTTTCTACTGACCTGCTGAGCTTTCGGGGTGAGATATAATTCAGAGCTAGGCTTCAAACGAATCTGATCCTCAGCAGGAACCTGAACTGCAAGGAAGGCGGCCATGCCTCGGGCAACCACTCGGAACCTAGGGTGTTAGGGAGAGGTAAGAAGAAGTAAATGACTATTAAAGTAAGCATTTTAAAACAAATACCATATTTTCTATTAAAAAACAAGACTAACACATTTCCATACCTACTGTTGTTTTCAGCCCCTTCAGAAAACTCTTAAATATGATCAAGAGGGAGCTTTAATCTTCCCTTCCATTATTATCACCGAAACAATGTGAGCATAATTCCGACCCATGAATGAAAGTGTTGGCAAGATGTAGAATAACTGGAACTCTGTGACATTGCTGGTGGGAATGTAGAAAATGGTGCAGGTGCTGTGGAAAAGTCTGGCAGTTCCTCAATAGGTTAAACATAGAGCAATGATATGCCAGCAATCATTCCTGGGTATATACACTGAAAGGAACTAAAAACAAGTGTTCTAACAAAAACTCGTAAACAAATTTCATAACAGCACTATTCATGATAGCCAAAAGAGAAAAATCCCAAGCCTATCAACTAATGAATGGATCAACAAAATGTGGTATATCCATACAATGGAATGTTATTCAGTCATAAAAAGGAATGAGGCATTGATACATGCTAAAATATGGACAAGTTTTGAAATTTTATGCTAAGTGAGAGAAGCCAGACACAAGAGGCCACATACAGGGTACAGCAAAAGTAGGTTTACAACTGTTCATTTGAAAAATAGTATAATAATTAATGAATAGTAACCAAATCAGCTGTGTTTTGCATACTCACAACTACAAACCTACTTTTGCCCCACCCTGTATTATTATACATGATTCCATTTGTAAGAGGTGCTCAGAACAAGATATACATAGTCAGAAAATCAATTAGTGATTGCCAGAGACCTGAGGGAAAGGAATAGGGAGTGGCTGACTAATGGGCACAGGACTTCCATTTGGTATGATGAAAACATTCCAGAACTAGGTTAGTGCTGATGGATGTGACAACATTGTGAATATACCAGGTGCCATTTAATTGTATGTTTTAAAATGATTGCCATGATAAATTTTATGTTACATGTATTTTACCAGAACTTAAGTGAATCATAATTGCAGTCCTGATAAATTCTATCATAAAGAAACATCATGTTAACTAGTTTGAATTAATTGGTTCCCAAAGTTGCAACAACAGGATAAACTATTCCACAAGAATGCTGACATCAGAATGGTATGAGAACACTTTCCATAGCTGATAAGGGCTTTAAAGGATACCAGGATGCAAATAAATAAGTATTAGGAGATAAAATGAGTGATTAATGGCAAATTCTTTCATACCTTGGCATTTTTAGCAACAAAATCTAGATTTGTTTCTCATTGCTTTCCCTTCTTATCAGTTAACTTTAACTCATCTTGACTGAACAGTTCTAGTAGACCTCTTTCCTCCTGGAGCCTGGATTGCTCTGATAAAATGCGTGCAGTGAGGCAGCTGACAGGGAGGGGAGTTTTAACCTAATCCCACACACCATCACTGGCTCCAAGGCAAAAAGAAACCAGTAGTGCAGTCAGGTTACAAAGTCAAAATACAACAAGACATACTACTAAAAAAAAAATTCTCGGAACATAAAAACAAAATTGTTTCAAAATGAGAAAAATATAAATATTATGTTTAAAATAAGATGTAATCAAGGCTTTGATCATTTTTCCCCTTAGTCTTTGAGAAAAGCCTAGTCCCTATGTCAAAAGCCCACTGAAGTATCACAACCCTTAGGCAGGCGTAGAGCTGAGGCCTACTTAGAAGAGTAGCAGCAGGTGCTTCCTTACCTGTTAGACAGGGGCGATTTTCGGCCAAACCCAATTGCCCCCAGAATCCCAGAGCTGAGCCTCTCCTCAGCCAGCAGGTTCTGCCTGCTCTGAAGCATGAGCAGAATTCGAATGATAGATTCTGTCAAGACCGAATCATTCTGCTCGGCCTGAATCAGCGACAGCTGGAGGACCTGGTGCCACCACAAAAACAGCTTCGCCTCTTCCTGCACAGACCTGGAGGGAGGTCCAGGAGGAAAATAAAATTAGGAGTGGATCTTCTCTACTCACATTTGAGTTTTAAGTGTACGGGGCATTTAGTAGTTTTAAAGCTTAGGTTAATGGGTAACAATATTAATAAAGTAAGGAGACTATAACAGCTACCATTTATTGAACATTTATGACATGCGAGACACTGTGTATGAGCCCTCTTAACAACCCTATTAGGTAAACTATCATTACTGAACTGATAAGACTAGTGCTTCAAAATGCCTGTTTTAGGAAATAAAAAACGTGCCTAGAAAATTAGGGCGTGCAAGTAAAAATCTGTCCTTAAAAAGTGGCCCTGTACCTCACAGCCTCTTTTGCTTCTGCTTCACTTGGCTCTGCGCACTGAAATGAACACTTGCTTCAACCCTACATTCAAAGTTATCCAAACCCAGTGAGCCTGACAGAGCAGCCAGAGGGCTGACCCACCTCGGGTACACCTGTTCCAACCACTTGCTTAAGATGAGCAGCACTTTCATCTCATTCCTCAGCGTCTGTTCGCTATTTAAACACTGCAGCAAGTAGACATAAAGAGTCAAGTAACTGCCAAGGGACAGGCATTCCTGCAGAAATTCTTCTATGGTGAGCTCAGGAACTTGAAGGGACACCAGAATGGGGCCCCATCCTAAAATCTGATTGTTGGAGCCTAAGAAAAGAACAAGAGGAGACAGCAAGATAAAAGCCATATTCAGATTATGGAAGTGCTGTAATAAATCTCTTCACTTTAAGCTTCACATCAAGAAAACACTGCCCACAGTGGTCCCAGAGGCCACAAAAATGAAACGTGCCTTGCAGCTTAGCTGGAAGGCCTTCATGCCAAATGCCTGGGCCCTGGCTAGCCACGAGAGAGCGTTAAGATCAGAATTCAGTGTTGCATTTGTATAAATCACCATTCTCATAACAGTATGCTCATTAAAATGACACGTGAACACTGCCTGTCCCAGTCATCTAAAAATGCTAACCCTAACACCGTTTGTAGTATGAATACTAAGGTTTTTCCAAGGGAAATCATTAGTCTGTTTTTATTCATGCTTAGTTTGACTCCTATCTTAACAGAAATTCTTGAAAATTTGATTTCAGTAATATAAACACTTTGGACCAGGGGTGTTAATCGTAATGGCTCTCAATTCTTCAGGGGGATTTAGCATGGGGTGACATGGGTCACATGCATAGCGCCTCCCATGGGGATTCACGGGTTGTCAAGAAAAGGGCAGAAAACAGGCGCTTCCTGGCATTCTCACTCCATACCCTTTCTCACCTACTGTGCGCACCACGACGTGTGCCAGGAGCTGAGAAGTGCTCCTCTGAGCGATTCTTCTTAACCAGACCAGGCTGTTTCCAGAATGTGAGAGATTAGATACAGAGAGTAGGAAAGATAAGAGGAAGGTGTTTGGGGTGGGGGATGGCAGGAGGGAGGATGGCCTTTTCATAATGGTTTAAAAGATGTGACAAGAAATAATAAAAGGAGTCCTATGAAAACTCATTTTAACAAGTGACAAAATAGAGAAAAATTAATATAGCGGGTCACTATTAGGTACATTGTGGTTTATAGTATTTTCTCCGAGGACTATGACTGGGCTTGCGTCACACACGATTTGTCTATTATGACAGTGTTGATCTGACACTCTAAAACCAACAAAATGAACAGAAGTTCAAAACGTGACTGTGCCAACAGACACGGGTCATAGGTTCTCATGCTACCTGCAGAGCTTTATGAAAAAGACAAAATATATTCAGAAACATCGACATTTACAGAGAGCATGAGGTGACGGTCCTCTTACCTTCTTTGAAGTAGGCGGTGATGCAGGCCTCTGTCGTCTCAGCCATGTGGCGGACAGAAGCCAGGCTCTGGCAGGCTGCAGTGAGAAGGGGCAGCACCGCCAGCCCGTGAACATTCTGCTCAATCCAGGTCCGGATACTGCCCCGGAGGAACTCTGCCGTTGGAATAGTTGCATTGTTCATCATCATTAGGACTTCTATGAAGAGGCTGCTGAGGGCCATGTGGCGGGTCTGGCCGTCCACGTCTGAAGGAGAACACAGACACACACTCGTGAAAGGCTGCTGGAAGGAGATATGCATGGGCTCAGGGGAACAACAGTGCTTTAATCTCGGCGGCTCTTCAGGCAGATTTTACAATTCTGTGGCTGATCTCGGAGATCAGAGAGAAGACTCTGGGTGGTGCTCAGCTTTAAGGACGGGATGTGGCACACAGGTACTTTAAAAGAGCAAAGCAGGAACTACTACTGCAAGATCCTTGGGTATAGTAGCATGACCAAGCAATACTTTTAATAAACAGACATGAGCTGGTGTGAGAGTATCTTACTTATCAGAACATGCTTATTTAGTCATTATTTCCCAAACTTAGCTCATTTGGAAAACCAAACACAGAGATCTCAGCAGTCATTTGATAAACCAATTAGAAACAGTACTTCCACCACCCCCACTGCCAAAGCTGTCGATTCCAGAGGGACTTACACAGAACAATTGTTGTTTAGAACAAAATATAAAAGGTGGAAAAACCTTTTTTAAAGGCTCCTAACAGCAGCTCTTTTATTTACTTATTTGCCTTTTTTAAATAGCAAAGACTGGTAATATAAGTTAAGTCTTTTTAAAAAATTAAGATGTGAAAAGAGAACAGTACACAAGCAAAAGTAAATTCATTTTACAA